>NW_024100396.1:1265000-3904262 GCF_016545835.1 Crotalus tigris | reverse complement strand
GAACAAATCTTCCTAAATGTATGCAATGAAATGATGGACAGGGCAGACCCTGTGTCTAGTTCCATAGATAATGGAACCCCTTGTAGCTTCACGTTGAGTGACAGCTTTTTCTTCATGGGCTTGTGTTTGCCTGTTCTACAGATGCTTCTTCGCGAAGCGCAAAACCCTACCCTATTCTGGCTGGGGAATCTGGTACCTTTCAGGCGTTCTTCTTGGGGTTGTGCCTTTCGTCGGCTCAGACACACAGCTGCAATATGCCCTTGTTTGCCACATGCCTGGCAGGTAGCGGAGCGGAACTTGCAGTCGGTTCTCCTGTGGCGACCTCCACAGCCGATGCACTTGAGCAGAGCCGAAGAGCTTTCCTTCTGGTTCTCTTCCTTCGCGGGGTGTAGACGGTCGACTTCCTCGTCCGGATCCTCCTCGGAGTTTCGTCGGACGTCTTCCTGGTGCACGGACGCACCCTCTGCACTGTTTCTGATCGGCAGCATGTTTTTGATGGCGCCGCCTGCTGCTTCTTCTGCGGTGACTTCCCTTAAGGCGTCTTGGAAGGATAATTCTTCCTTGGCAAAAAGTCTCTGTTGTAGCTCTCGATGCCTAAGCCCGCACACGAATCGGTCCCTCAGTCGTTCCTCGAGGTCCTTGAACTCGCAGGGCTTGGCGGCCTTCCGTAGCGCGGCGATGTATTCCTTGGCTGTTTCACCGGACCGTTGATCCCTCTGCTCGAAGGTGTGGCGCCATGAGATAACGGACACCTTGGGGTGGAAGTGCTCTTTCCGCAGCTTCTTCAGGTCTGCGTAGCTTACAGACTCTACTGGAACAGGTGCTACAAGATTTTCTGCGATTTCGAAGGCGTCTTGGCCGCAAACGCAAAGCAGGGTGTCGGCCTTCAAGCTATCTTCCCTCACTTGGTTTGCCTTGAAGTAGTTCTCCATTCTGGATACGTAGGACTCCCACCGCTCTGGATGTGAGACGTCGAATTCCGAAAGCCTTCCGATTTTCGCCATCTTCGGATCTTCAGGAGACGGGTCTATCAGCCAGCCTACCCCCGAATGCGCACCGGATTGGCTGGTAGCTGCCGAGTCGACGCCGTTCCTCTTCCGCCGCTCAGGACTCCTCGGGTAAGCTTACACTTCTTCCTTTCCAGGTAGTGCAAGGCATCCCACCTTCGTCGCCAGTGTTGCGTCCTTGGCGGGAAAACAGACACGAGAAGCAGCTGGAGTTCTCAGTTTCTTTTATTCAGCGTTCAGCTTACAGGAAGATGGCTTCAGCAGCTCCCAAAACGCCTCCCAGCCTCTTATATAGGCACTCCCGGGTAAATGGGTTACTTTTCCCGCGCCAGCACCCGCGCATGCGCACGGCGCTGGCGACAGCCTGTCTGGTCCCGGGCAGCTTTGCACCTGCCCGGGACTGCCTGCAAACGCCCGAGCCGTTTGCAAAGGCTCGGGACATAACAAGCAGTAAAAATATTAAGGCTAATCTTCATGTCCAGCTATTTACATAGTATAGCTACCATGTTGATGCTTAGCCTACAAATGGCTTTAATGTAATTGGAAATAGAATACTACAATGAGTTTTTCCTAAAAGTAGAAAAGATAATATAGCCCACCATCTACCTAATGACTCTATAGATAGAAAAGGATCACATCTCCCACAATTCCCAGCCAGAATTTCTAAACTAACTAGAGAACTCTGCCATTACCACTTTTCCCCTAGAAAGTCAGTAGAGAGTCCTTTTTTTGCAGAACTATTATTTAAAAAATAATAATCAGGAGGAATGTTAACATCCCAATTTCTTCCAGTCTAAAGAAGATCTTGCTAGCATTCCCTTTCATGAATGTTCGGAATTTATATAGGCCAAATATCTTCTACATCTGGAGTTACTTTTCAGCAATATAATTCCTCCCTCCTTTGCTGAAGCTTTCTATGTTTGCTCTACTTTTGTGGGCTTAAAAACGTGCTTTGCTAATGCAAGCAAATTACTGGACAGAGAAATGGTAGATGCAAAATCCCAAGAGAATCTTCTCATTTGGAGGGAAAAGTACTTCTGGCTCAGGTTTCAATAATTATCCAAAGATCAACTTTCCAGCATTAAGGCATTTAAATGCCATTTGATCACCACTTCCCTCTCTTCTCCTATAACTCTTCCCTCCTCCCATTTTATAAGTAATTGGGTTGTAACTGCAGAGTGAATCTCGGGTCATCTTTCATTCGGTAAAATATATATTCTTATTGGCAAGCTCTTTCCTTACTTAAAAACATCTATCATGCTTTACTTACAGCTGTTTTGTGTTTTATGTTCTCACATAACTGCTATGCCTAAATAACTGGATGTCAGTTTTATTATTATTTTTATACTAATAGGATTACACCATTTTTCGTGATACAGTTCTGATGTCATAGCACAAACACTTACTATTGACTGGATCAATTATTTCTGGTGGTTTAAAATGGGTAACATTCTCATCCTTCCCCCAAAGGAGTAAAATATTTGAAGAATAAGTACAGAGGCAAAATTTGAATGACAGGTTTGCTGTGGATATTCATTCAATGGCTGTGCTCACAAAACATGCTTGACCAGGTTATTGTTAAACTTAATTTGGTTTTTGTGGCTTTGTGTATTGTGTGGACCCAACCCAATTGGTTCTATGCACTATCCAAACCCAGAAAACAAGCTAATGATCAGGTGTAATATTTTCTGCAAGATGCAATCTGGGTTGGTCACTAGGATCAGAGATTTAGTCTTCTGAGTTTTCAGACTCTTGCTGGATATTTTATAAAATAAAATAATATTTTCTCTCCAAGTTCAAGTTCGGATCTGGAGCAAGGATGCACAATTGGGTAGAACAAGAACCTTACTAATCATCTCTACTTTTCCCATAGAGATGATTCTGATCTTAAAAAGAAAGCACCAAAAGGCTAGTCTACTATATAGCATTATAAGAAAAAAAACATATTTTTCGTATTTTAAGAATAAACAGATTGCAGCCTTGCAATATGCAGGAAGGTGCAAGACAAATGATAATGTTTACATGAAATATGAAATGAAGTTAGGAATAAACCATATTAAATCAGAGGAGGTAGAAGGCTGGCAACTTCACCATGGACTCAACTCCTAATGTCTAGACCAGGGGTCGGCAACCTTGGCTCTTTTATGACTCGTAGACTTCAACTCCCAGCTGGCTCAGGAATTCTAAGAGTTGAAGTCCACGAGTCATAAAAGAGCCAAGATTGCCAACCTCTGGTCTAGACAGTTACACACAACAGTGCAGATGTGCTTTGCCATTGACTGCCTCATATTTTTTTTAGCTTTTAGCTTAGTCTATAAAGCTAGCTTTTCTGGTGGCCTCTCAACTAAGTATTTCAAACATCCATACTCGATGTGATTTTACCTTTGACAAACACTGGAGAGTAAAAGTTCAGATTTTTAACAGATAAGAAAAATGTTCTTTTCCTTTTCCTTTTCTTCAAAAATATGTATTAATTGTGTTGTTTTAATGTAAGAAAGGAAGAAAGAAAAAATTGCTGTTATATACGTTGAGAGGACCAAGAATGCTTTATGCACAAAAATGGAAAGGATGCTTGAATTCCCAGAATGGATAAATGGCTGGAAAAACTGATGGAATTAGGAGGGATGGCTAAATTAACTCTTTTAATCAAAGAAAAGAACACATCCAACTTTGTTTTGACCTGGAAACTACTTCTGGGTTTTGTGCTTGAGATGGAAAAAAAAAAAATGAAAGTTTGGGTTTTGCTGATTAGATACGTTTGTTGTTATAGAAAATGACTAGTACATATTAAGTATATAAAAATAAAAAGTTGAGGCTATAATGTTACTATTTTATTTTACTGTGCTAAGAGTTGGAAGCTGCCTGGGAAAGCCAAGGCAAATCATCAAAACAATTCAAAAACGAAAGTTAGAATATTTCGGACACGTGATGCAACACCCAGAAAAATACGGCATACTCCATTTAATCCTCCAGGGAAAGATTGAAGGCAAATGAGGTCCAGGCAGAAGAAGAACATCGTGGCTTCAAAATCTAAGGGTGCTGGTTTGGAAAAACTCAGCAGCACTTTTTCGTGTGGCTACTGATAAAAACAGGATCGCCAACAGGATCGCCAATGTCTGATAACAGATATGGCACAAGAAGAAGAAGAAGAGTTGGAAGTCAATGTTTTTCTTTCTTTCTTTTCCCCCCCTTTTCCCTACACTTCTCTTTCCGTGTCCTTCACTCATTTCCCCACTATTTTAATTTTCTTTTGCATTTTGTACATTGATACGCTTAATAATATTAATAATTAATCCTAAAGGGAAATAGGCAACCAGTCAAGAATGATCAGAATTAAAAACTTTTCTTATTGGCCTTTTAGACTACTTTATTATTGTTGAGCAATGCTATCCTTTGACCATCTATAATGATAGCTTTGAAACACAACACAGGGCAGACCACAGCTGTTTAATCTGGATCCTGCTGTTGAAATCCCATGGGTGTGACTATCAGATAGCTCTGAACTAATCACAGTCTCTTTATAACCGGCAACAGATGATTGCTTTAAAAATAAAATGGACTAATCTCATGAATTTTCATGTAGCTCTCTCAAAGGAAACATGGAATAAGAACATCTGTAGGTAACTTAAAAGATTCTGCATTATTAATTTTTTTCTTGGTAGCCTCTGCATGGTGATTCATGGCTATCACCATGAATTGCTGCTCTCTGCTTTGTTGTCATAGCTTGATTAGCTGCCCTTCTCATGTCAAGAAATGTGTCAACAGTGCATTTACTGGGCTGACAGTATTTTTATATGAAATGCCTTGAGGATCCGAGCTGGATAGAATTATGGCATATAAATTAACAAATAACCATTAGATTTTATAGAAACTTCTCCTGGGAATCAAGAATTGCTTCCCACGTATGAGTCATGGGAGCGAGATCTTACTTTGTATAGATTATATTTAGGTTTATTAAAGGCTGCTGAGTCAGGCTCCTAAGGAATGTGATTATTACTACAGGCACTCTGTGCAAAAATTTCTTTTCATTCATTGGCTCACAGACTTGAATCTGGCTTTGCAGCTCTTTTAATACTAGGGCCAGTCACTCTTAGTCCCGCCTAGCTCACAGGGTTGTTGCTATGAACAAAAATAAGAGGAGGGAGCAATATGCATATCACCTTGTTATCTACAATAAATAGTAGGATAGTTTCACGAATATGGTACCTACATTTCTTAGATTAATTCCTCTACAATGACTCTGCACCCTGATTAAATGATGCCCAATGGATATTGTAACGTTAAATCAATTTCTGATATTCAGAGAGGAAGCACATTGACATTAACTAAAGACCCAAAGCAAAGTGCTTTATTCAGTTCCCTTCTCTTTGTTTATTTATAAGGAAGCTGTGTGATTTCATTTTTGATTCCATTCATTAACCCAATCCCTTAACATTGTACATTATTTTGCAACTGCATCTTCATGGGATTATGTGGTACACCTGGCTCAGAACAGGGATATTCTGTACTTAAAATTAACTTCAACTGACCATTTCTTTTAGATTTCAGCAGCTTGGCTGCACCACAGCCAGCTGGGGTAGAATAGAAATTCCATTTGAAGAGATTCTCTGGCAGTTTGCTGGCAGACTATCACTTAAAGAAGAATGTCAAAGCAAATGACAAGGCATACAGTGAATTTCAATGGTAATGCAAATGCATAGGCCTTCCGGCTTTCTGAATTGCTTTCACTGATACATCAGAACTGTGGTGTTGCTGAAATATCAAAATACTGCTGGACAACAATTAAGGTCTCTTTGTTTTGTTTCCTCCTGATCTGATTTACCTGTAAATCGTTCATAGATATTCTTTTATCTTTACTATCATTTCATAATACAGATTTCGTCTGTATTTTAAAGAATTATGTTGTGTTTGACGATTCTTCTCTATGATCAGTGAGAAATCTAAGCAGATCAAATAGAAATTCTGAATTTCAGATTTGTAAAACACATGCTTAATTTCATGGTTAGCCTTTATTAAAGGAAGTTCTTACCAGACTAAACAAAAATTATAAAGTTAATTTGAAACGGTTTTTGACAGAAACCGTTCATTTTCCAAACCATAGAATTATCTTTATGTGTTTAGAAAATGCTTAGGCTGCCTTTATTTTATCTGGTATGTTAAATCAAGCTAGTGCACGAGGTAAAATATAGGATTATAAATAAAAATAATGATTAAAAGACAGATATAAAAGCAAATCAAGCCAAAAAATGCACAAATCCCATAAACAGCTGCAGTCATGCTATCCCCAGAAGAACAAACGGGTGTTCTTTGGGGCTTCCAAAAATCCTGAAATGAAATGTAGATCACAGGTGTCAGAGACAAACTCAGTACAGAAAAAAATTGTCCCCATTTGTGCTTTTAAAACTAACTGCTCTCAAAACCTGAACAGATGAAGGAGACTCTCTTCCTCACCTTAAGAGGACAGACTTTCAAATAACATGGCTGCAAGTATTTTAAATGAGCTTTAGAAATGAACTGGCAACAACTGCAAGCAGGGATAATACAGATATTGTTTAAATTGGTGCTTGGGTCGTTACATTATGTACTAGCTGAATTTACCAGATTATCTCACAAAGCAGCTTCGTAAGGCACGTTTATCTTGCCTGAACATCTTGAACACACAGTAAGTGAAGTGAGGTCACTCCACTTTTCAACAAGTCAGGCAAAATAAGTTCACACAAAAGAGGTCATCTAAATTCATTACATTATCCAAATTCCAAAAGTATAATTGCAGTCCCCATATTATGATAGTGCTTTATGGGATCACAAAATTCTTTGGACTTAACAGTTTAAAATCTGTTGGTACTTCAAATATTACTGGTCAAATGAGCACAAAGGAGAATTAATTTAGGTTAATTCCAGATTTGAGCATTTACAACAAATTGTCATCAGGCTCTTACTTGAACCCGTGTAATACTTAGATAATACCTAGAAAATTTTCTGATTTGCTGGCCAGATGCCACACACGATATGGAGCATTTTGCCTGACTTGCAAAACCAGAGCAGTTTCCCCCAAAAGGCTGATTTTTCACTTATAATCCAGATTATATATATATATATAAAAGGCTCAGAAGAAGGAGCAGCATGGCAGTGGCTGTATCTCCAAGTACAAAGTTCAAATGATCTCCTAACCTCTCTGAAGTGAAACTCAGCTAAAATTACCAGCTCCTTGAATCAATGGCTAAGTTACCATATTTGTCTTATTTCAGATTCTTGTTGGTGTTTATTATCTTCCCATTGTTTCCTGTAATTTCCTTTTTTCAATGAACTCCTTTTTGACACCAACAGATTTGGCTTCATTGTTGTAAGAAGGGGATTACCAAGATAGCTCTGATAGCTGCAAAAAGAAATTTGGCACAACATTGGAAAAGTGAATCTTTGCGGATGATACAAGATTGGGAGACCAACACTGCAGAATTTACAGCAATGGCAAAACTGAAGACATACTGTATATTCATTGTGGAGGAATTTGCCCATGCAGCAAACTGCCATGCATTCCCCCCCACAAACCTCATAACCTTTTGATACCCTTTGTCCCAAGGAAGCAGCCAAAAGATCACCCCCTTTTGACTTAATATCTTACCTACCTAAATAATATGCTTTAAGTTCCCTCTTATCTCTTCCTGTCTTTATCTCTTCTTGTCTTTATCAGTTCTTTCTCCTTTTCTAATTTACCTGTATTTGTTTTTACCTGCTCTCAACAGGTAATGTGTTACTAGAAAATAATTGCTTATATGAAGGAATTTTTCAATTACTTTATGTCAACAACTAAAGGTTAAACTTCTAAATGTAAAATGTCAGCAGTTAATGGTAAAGCCTATGTATGTAAAAAGTATATAAGAAACAATAAACTCAGAGTTTTGTCAAGCTGTGTGAAGATGTGTCATGCAGCTTCAAACCTCTGCTCAAGACATGCCTGAGTCTTTTTCTTAGCATCGTTACAATTCATAATATACAGTACAATACAAAATTCAAGAAGGAATGACTTTCTTATGAAGAAATTGGGAGTGAGGTGAATTCATGCATTTGCAATATGGATTTTAGAAAAAGAGTTCAGAGGCCAATTACAGTAAAAGCAACTCATGAAAGGAGCTACATAGAGATTAGCAATAACTGTCGATGTTTTAATATTCAAAGTATAGCACAAATATTTAGAAAATGGCAGAAGGAATGGCAAGAATTGCTACCAAAAGTCCTTCTTCATAATGTTTATATTTATGTTTGAATTGTTATTTATCTTCTACTTTGCTTTGTGTATCTTTATTGTGATGTGGTTTCTGTTCAAATAACCTTTCAAAGCTTGTAGAGTAAAAAAGGATTGTAACTTTTTCCTACACGCAGTATGGCATGGTGTCACAATTACCCCTCTGCTTCAGGACTGAGGCAAGGTTCATTAACTTCTTACTTTGGGCAAGAAGATCCAAAGTTTGTTCCTATTTTCTCAAACCAGATGGAAGGGGGAAAAAAAATCTTGGCTAGAACTATAGACTGTTTGCTAGAGCTGGACAGACAGAAAGCACCAAGCACTCCATTCTGGGGGTTAGCTTATGCCAAAAAATCTTTTACTAAAGAATTATTAAAAGATGAGCTTTTCTGAAGAAGTTTACCTTACCCACCTTCATAATTTGTAACAATGCTCCTATCTAAGAGAAAGGATGTCAACTAGGAGCATAACTGTTTTGATATCTGTCTTCCAACTAAATTAGAACTGACTCCTGTTCTAAATGGTGACCCACCCACCCTTTCTTTCCTTGTTATACTGATGAATCTGGTCACAGACAAATCAGAATGGATTGCAGACATATCCAATCCTTTAGATGCAAAGTTAATTGCAAGCTCTCCAATTTTCTCCATTACAAGGATCAAAGGTCTGGTTGCATTCACTGGCAAATCTCAAAGATGAGTCATGGCGGCTAGACCAGACCAAAATGAATCAGCAGTAATTACAGACCAGTATGGGCCTTCTGAAGTGGCAGTTTAAAAAGAACCACCACCACCATCACCAGACAATGGACTCGAATGTTTTAACTTCATGGGTACAAAATCGAGCTCAAAGACCACATCCTACTGAATGCAGTCAAGTCCATTAATTATATGAAGCATTTCTCATAGAACAAATGAATGAAAAAGGAATTGGCAGAAGGAGACCTCTTATGATATTTCCCAGCCAACAAAAGAATAAGGACAATAATTCTATCCTCTAAGACACATTGTAGCATTTGGGCATTATTCCATAAATAAAATGTTTCATCCTAAAACAAGATAGGGTCCAGTTCCACCTCTTTTATTAACCTGTGGGTATATATTCTTATTTCCATAAATGCTAATGTCCATTTGGTAAAGTTTTTCTCTTGCAAGCTAAGCAGACATAATCTCTCCATCAGCCTCTACACTGACCACAGGAATACTGTTTCTCTAGGCCTTTTAATCTCAAATTCAGGGAAAAAGAGCTTGTCTTTTATGCATTTGTTGCTCTTGATTTGATCCAAGCTGATTTCTTATTTGGTTAAGGTTATAGTTCAATACAGGGTGCCATTGTAAGAGGACATATTCCGTCTCACTTTAATGTTAGAGTAGTGGTTTTAGAATAAGAATTTTGCAGTTATTCGGCACTCTACAGCAATATAGGGGTACACTAGCCTTTAGATAAGAGGAAAATGGTGGACGTAGAACGCATATTGTCAAAGGAGAAGAAACTGAGGATATCTGCAAATTTTGGTCTGCAAATGCCAGATCAAAAGTGAAGGCGGGGAAAAATGTTGCAAAGTCAGTTCCATGAGTTACACAGCTGCTAAACTGGAATACATGGCATCACTGCACACAGAAACCACATTCAGCAGTGCTATTCACACTGACAATTTATAGCATAATCCAGCCACCATAGTGCCAATATAAAGTCTGTCTGCAATTATGACAGATTGCCATAGTGATGTCTATAAATCATAAATGAACATAGCCTCAACCACCAGCTCCACCCTCAAAAGTTATAAAAGAGATCTAAGGAAAAGCAGTATATTAAGGGAGAACTTGTCTCAGGAGAACAGGTTGAGTAGTGTGCTGTATGCCATGGGAATGAGTCAAATGTTACCAATCTGGGGGAAAAGGCTCATAGGGCAAACTGCTCCCAATTCTCTGTTTATTAGTTTAATAAATATAAATATATTGCAGTATTAAATGGCCTTGGTTAATTCTATTTGTATGCTCTTACCTATTGGGACAAAAAAGGAATACATTTTTCAGTATCTCTGAAGGGTTTTTTTTTTGAAGTCTTTCCAATGACTGTAATTGCTATGAGATAATAAAATCATAATTATCCTAGGTTATTCAGATAGTTGTGGTCAGTTACGGTTGGAGAATAAATTGTGCATTTGGATGGCAGTGTATGAACAACCACTCTAGCATCTCAAATATAAAATTATACACATCTGTTAGGACAGTGTTTCTCAACCTTGACAATTTTAAGGCATGTGGACTTCAACTCCCAGAATTCCACAGCCAGCACTGCTGGCTATGGAATTCTGGGAGTTGAAGTCCACATGCCTTAAAATTGTCAAGGTTGAGAAACACTGTGTTAGGAGCTATGATGACTTCATTTACATCCCGGTATCTTCAGGCAAATGGTGCAAATGGTTGCCCCTTTCATGCCTCTCCTGGCAGACAGCAGTTCTGTAAATTTTGGCCTCCTTTCCATAGGTATAATAAACAGTTTATAGATTGTGTAACTGCACTTCCCAACTTGTGGGCCCTTTCACAGCACCATTGTCAAGCTCTTGAAAATCATTTGACTCAGCTGCACGTGGAGACAAGAGCATGGGAACCCACAGATACAGGATGGTGCAAAAAAAAAAAACCCAACCACCATATATGGAGGCATACACGGACGTGCAAGACTGCATACTTCTTACAAAGATGCCTATTGCCCAGGTCATGTCCAGAGTAGAGACATTATTTCTGATTCATAGTATTCCACCTGTAGAAATTAACTGATTGTGCAGGGATAAGAAGGATGGTCAAGTTCAGTGAGTCTTCCCTTGCAGTAGGAAATAATAAATTTGGAGTGGATTCATCATTTCCCTTCCTGTTTTCTGTAAAACATCAATGTGAATTGTCCTTGAGTGTCACTAGAGAATAGTACTCATACATATTCCTAATTACAGAAGATGCATTTTACAATAATGTACCAGAGTTGGCTTATATCTTTATACAAGACAGATCCTTTCTTTAAGGATCCATATAATACATCTAGATCTATGACCACCACTGAGCCCAAAATTTATGTTGCTGAGTAAGACATTTGTTAAGTGAATGTTTGCGACCTTAGTTGCCACAGTTGTTAAGAGAATCACTGCAGGTGTTAAGTTAGTAACACGGCTGTTCAGTGAATCTGGCTCCCCCATTGACTTTGCTTGTCAAAAGGTCACACAAGGTGATCACATGACCCCGAGACACCTGCATCCGTCATAGATATGAGACAGTTGACAAGAGTCTGAATTTTGATCACATGACCATGGGGATATTGCAGTGGTCCTAAGTGTGAAAAATGGTCATAAGTCACTTTGACTTGAAACTTCAAACGGCCACTAAATGAACTGTTGTAAGTTGAGGACTACCTGTACTACTTTCTCCATCATCTGTCACATGCTTCTTTGTACAGGTAATTCTCGACTTACAACCGATTGTTCAACAATGATTCACAGCCATTATGGCCTCAGAACAAATGATTTATAGCTCACAAAGCACTTCCAGGCATCATGAAACATCGTGCCACCCGCACCCCCCCAATCACATGAACATAGTTTGGGCCCTTGGCAACCTGTTCGCATTTATGACTGGTTGCCAGTTGCCCTGCAATTGTGTAGTCGCTATTTGCAATCCTCTCTGCTGGCTTCCCCAGAGAACAATCACACAAAACATAACATTAATCTCCTGACTATCTGGGTTTTTTAAAAAATGAAACAAAATGTTGTGAGCAATTAATTAAGACATATAATAAAAAACCCCTATTATGTTAAAAGGAAATTACAAAGAATGCTTAAAACATAGTTGCAAAAATTATGTAGCTTTTTCCCCCCTGTTTAGAATAATAGAAAGGGAATAACATTATCCAAAATGGTTGAAGGGCTTAATGTGTGATTTCCCTTTCTAATGTTAATAGGACGCACATGATACAATCTGTAGCCAAGGCTTTGAAGATCTTGGACCAAATGTTAAGAAACTTTATCCATGTAATGTGCAAGACGGGATAAAAGGACATACAACACAAGGTCCTCTGAAAGCAAATTGTTACTTTATTTTACTGAACCACATTCTTATGCAAAGTTGAAATGGAAAAGAAGCTAAAAGCAGAGCTACCTCCTATTAATTACACAAGGCCATTTTCTCTTTCAATAAGTGATATATCTGTCATCAACCCTGTACTTACCTGCCCTTCTTTGCCTGGAACAATGACTAATCATTTCTTTGGACCTTGTTTCACCCTAGCTAAAGCTTTTTTTCCGCCCAGGAACTTTTCTATCATCTCTCTCTCTCTCTCTCTCTCTCTCTCTCTCTCTCTCTCTCTCTCTCTCTCTCTCTCTCTCTCTCTCTCTCTCTCTCTCTCACACACACACACACACACACACACATCACTGCTGTCTTTTGTATCTTAAAAGAACGATGGGCATCTGAATCTTGGCTGCTGCTAAGAAATTTGTGGCTTGGGGAAAAGTTTGCATGGTTACTGTTTGAGATTTTTTGTGAACTGGAATAAAGAACTTTTTTTTTTAACAGTATAGATTTTTGTTCCAAATGGCACATTTTTCAAGGAATTTTTTTAGATCTGCTTTCCGGTAAACTTCAGTTCTGTGACTTTTTCTTTCATTTAGAAATTATTGATTGTGATGCCCTTGGGATGTTTGTTGAGTAAGAAGCTTGCTTGTTATTGCCTTGCCGAGTCTGTAGCAGGTACCGGTTTCAAGGGCCCATGATGCAAAGAGAATGGTGAGTTTGCATCACTTACCAGTTCTCTTGAGAATCTCTGAAGTCTTGGATAGAAGATAATTAACTGTGTAACGTCAAAACAGCCCTGTTTTTTTAAAAAATGTAGAAGTTCTGCTTGTAAGGGAAACAAATCATGCTTGTAATATTTCTACTTTTAATTGTTTGGGTTAAAAGCTTCCAGTGACACACATATAATTCAAGGCCACACTCGATAGGATGTAGAAGTTTCTCAATAATGTTTTGTAAATTTGTAGCCACATCAGGTTGCACTGAAGATCAGTGAACTGGTAATTTTGGAAAAGCTTTAATCCTTTAACTTGTTCTGAAATGTCCTTTTTGTTTAGCTCTACGATGCAACATCTCCATATTTATTTTCATTCCCTCTCCTGTGGCTGGTTTATTAACAACAGTGAAGGGACATAAGAGAAAAGGATTAACATCTTCTAGAACGAATAATCCCAGTTGACTTCAGTAGCCTGGACATAGACATAAGAAGCAAGGCAAGGGAGAGAAGTATAGGATTGTTAAGCTTTTCTTCTTTTGTCACTACTTGTCAATATGGGCTCCGTGTAAAGAATGCAACAAGCTTTCTCCATGACATGCTGATCAACAAGCTGACCATCATTTATTGGTTTGGTTAGACTTGATGCCTCCATGGATATCCTTCATTTAATTCACAGTGGATCGGTTCTAGGTCCAAACATATTTAGCAGAGACCAAGTGTCAGGACTGCCCCCCGGCTATAATATCAGTGGTGGGATTCAGCTGGTTCGTGCCACTTCGGCAGAACCGGTAGCTAATTTTTTGTTTCCCAGGCCCAGAAGTGGCATCCACACAGAAAACCGGTTGTTCTCATATTTGAATCCCACCACTGTACAATAAGCATTGCCTGCTGTCAGCTTGCCCTGTTCAATGGGGGGGGGGCAGCTGCTGGGTGGGATAAGGGGGCAGGGTTAGCATGAGTGGAATTGAAACTATAGATCATGCCGTCCCGCGAGAGCTGCCTGCCGTTCCAAAATCACACTATGGAATGCAGAACCATCCACTCCATGAAGACAGCGAGTGTTACCCAAAGAATTTGTTAGCACCTAATTGGACACTCATTGATAACCGGAGGGGGGTGGTAAAGGTGGGAACAAGGGAAAAGTTAACCATATGTTTTGGGCGTGAGGATCTCAGATCCAGCTTTGCTTCTTCTGTAACCATTTGGCTTTAGTAAAGTGTAGTTTTGCTAATAATGATTCCAAGAGTCTTTCATTTCCAAATACCAAGTTGGGAGGGTTGACACCTAGTGAATTCAAGGTTTAAGTCAACCTAATAATAGGTTATATATTATTAAAATCGGTGATTTCAATTTCTCAAGTAATATATATTAGGGGTGCTTATTCTGGTGAGTGGTTGGTCTTTGAGCTCTGCCTGAAGTCTTGCCTTGATACCATCACTTGCTATGCATTAAACACCTGATCTGAGATTGGCTATGTAAGAGAGAGATGAATCCATACAGCACCAAGCTGAAACATTGTATTAGTGGAAATCTGGTGGTTAGGGTATTTTTACTGCAATTGTTAAGGCTCTTTCGTAATTCATATTAAATGCATATGAAAAAAAATGTGTTTAAAATCAGACTACAAAGCATGGATTTCCAATTCTTTGGACAGAGAGAGAGAAGGAAAAGGGGGAAGAGGCACTGCCTTTGCACTGGCGAAACACTGTTTGATATCCAGATTAATGATTCATATTGTTTTTACAATATGCCAGATGTCAGATTCAGTTTAGATAAACGATACCTCTTTTTCTTGGCACACGTACCAATGCTCAATGGATCTGAGCAAAACTTCATAACTTTTTATCTATGTAACATATTTAAACTTCCCTGCCTTTTATGAGCTAGGTATTAGAAAACTGATGGCAATCTCATACGGACACATACAAGGTTGTGGAGGCAGCTGCCTTCCCATACCTTTTCCTTCCTTTGCATAGTTGCTTTCCTGAGAAGGGTTAATGACTTCTCTGAAATATAGCACAACAACTGCGGATGACATCAGATTTTTCTGCCATATTGGAGAAGGTAAACACTAGGGACACATCAAGGGCAGACTGAATGTCATTTATGGCTGCTGTGAAAGGAATGGGGAAAAGTATAAAAAAAATGACATAATGAAAAGTTTGCTTCATATGGTTATACTTTAGAACTATTTTCAGAGTACATTTTAGGAAAGGAACAAGAACATATGTCTGGCAGAATCCCCTGAACCCTTTTCATGGGAATATATAAGCTGCAGGCCCACTTAATAATAAATGAACAAAATCAAAGCTATATTGTTTGTAGTAGATTGGTTATGCATTTGTTCAGACATTGGATGGTTAGAATTCATGGGGAATTTTATTTGCCTGTAAAAATAACGGCGTATTTGCTAGTTTTGGGGGAACAGTGTGAAATATTCTTATGTGTATGAATGCATGTAAATGATAATTAAATGGTCAATAGCATGAGGCTAGATATTTGGATTGCTTATTAGATTATGTGACAAATCCCATGATTTTCACCGAGTTTTCTCTCAGATAAGTGTGAATAGGCCTTCAACTGAGTTTTATATGCACAAATAACAAACCCCTCTTTAGGATTTGCATAGAAGTCTGGTAAATTATTGCAAATTATCAGTGATCAGATGGTTGTATCAATGTTGATATAATTCCATGCCATTTACCAGTCATGGCCATTAAAATCCTAAGATTATATGAAAACTCAAAGGGTTGTTTCATGTATCATATCAATCTTTTTCTTCCTTGGTCTTTGTTGAATAATCCATCATCGGGTAGGTTCATACTACAGGATAAGTCATAAACCATGTTCCTATGTCATGATAATTATGAACAAAACAAACCATGACTTTTTAGCCTGAATCCAGCTAGTATGAAATCTAGATTCTGGGGCCACATTTATTTTATAGTGAATATATGAATTTGCTTGAGGATGGAGTTCTTTAACTTTAAAGAAGTTAACTTCAAGATATTCTTTCAGAAGAAGTAGGAATGGTTACGGTTCTTATTTTGGGATTTGTTTATGGCATTGTCAGCGAGCAATATAGAAAAGGCAGCGATTAAGCATCTTTAAGAATTCAATGGATGCATTACTTCACCCAAGCTATTGGTTTCTAGGAGCAAAGTTGGTCCTTTCTTTTGTGTAAACCTGCAACTCTGCATAGCTAGCGGGTGATTCATTTGGCTGTTGGCGAGAATTCTTGCCTTACTCACTGCCTGGCTCTGGGCTTCAGCATCCTGTTCTTGGTTCCTATCTGTAGGCATTGTTTAATGTGCACCTCCTCCTCTTCCCCTCTCCAGCTGCCATAGGAACAGGCAGCCATGATTAGAAACATTGGGGAAAGCGTCTGATTGCAGAAATGCCAACCTGCTTTCCTTTCATGGGCACAGTTTGCAAGAGGGTTTTAAATACAGAAGGAAAGGCAGGTTCTCAGCTGGAAAGTTTTCCTCATGGCAACCACTTGGATTGTTTTGTAAGCTGCCCAACAACTACACAGAATGTGACCTAAAAATGAGAAAGGTTTAGAAGCTCAGATGGGGGGAGGGGACATTGTTGGGATGACATGCTTTGCCCAACAGGGCAGTGGACGGTAGATATTGATTGGCACTGGGTCTATCCAAGCAGCCGGAGGAAATGAACAGGAGGAAGCTTTGAACTGGTTTGGAGGACTGGGGAGGGCAGAACAGCCCAATCATTGCTGCCGATTTATTTAAATATATAGGGCTGTATTGTGTCATGCCTTAAACCAGTGGTGGAATTCAGCCAGTTTGCACCACTTCAGCAGAACTGGTAACTAATTTTTTGTTGCCCAGGCCCAGAATGGACTTCCAGAAGTGGCATCTACACAGAGAACCGGTTGTTCCCATATTTGAATCCCACCACTGCCTTAAACTACATATTGGTAGGGCTCTGCTCTGTTTTTAGTTCTGAAATCTGCTTTGTTGTAAAAAAATATATAATGGTATACAAATACCACGTACCTGATACCAGGAGGTTATAAATAGTAATCATTCAATACCAAATGATTGTGGATAGACTTTTTAATAGATTTTCAAATTTAGGAACTGCAGCACAAGCTTTTGGTACCATAAGCATATGGTGATTTTGAAAAATGTAGTTAAAGTCATCAAAAAGAAATAGAAGCTTTACGTCTTGATTCTCCTGACATGAAAATCAAGCAGAGGCGAAAAAATTTCTGTGGCACGATTTATATATCGCAAGATATATATTTGTTTACTTTTGATGTTCAACTATAGAAGCGTAATTTTGCTGTAAAACAGCTTGTCCTAACCTTAAAAAAATACATTATCCAGTGAATCAATGCAAGATATGTGACTCTAAACTTGCCTTTCGAGTTGATCTATATAAGAACAGGAACGCTACTTATTTATTGTACTGATATAAACAGGAGCTAAATGTTAACCAGGTTTTTTTTTTTTAAATGTATGCTCTGGGACGGAAGTTTAAGACTGCCATATTGCATTTCAAATCATTAAGCTTCTGTGATGAAGTGCACGTTCTATTAGCTTGCTTTTTAAACACTTCCGTTTCTATAAAAACACACTGGTCATTGATTGATTGATCAAAAGGATGGAACAGTGGGCTGATCAACTTGCTTAAAGAAGCAGTCAAGTGCTTTCAGGGAAAGAGAACTAGTAATATTAAAACATTCCCTCCACATTTGAACCACTGACCTTTTGCACATCAGGAAAATGTTACCGCTACCATGCTTCTGGAAAACAATTGGTAGTGCTGGCTGATCAGAGAACGGTGTGGTAGCAAGCATTGACCCAGGTACCAAAGTGCAGAGATTTGCTTCGAAAAAAGGAAAGCAGAGCAGAGAACACAAATATGAACACCTGAGCCAGCATAAGCTGGAAAATGCTCTGCTCCATGCAGAGCAGGATATACAGGGGTAGAGATCTCGTGTCCAGTGGGCTAGAAGCAAGAAGAGGATGACATGATCTCTTCTTCTCTCCAGAAATTGTTGGATAGTATGGTACTGGTGATAGCACAACCTAGCACTGCAGCTATGCAGGGGTGAGTCATGCAAATCAGTTTCTATTTCTAAAATAACTTGCTGGGTTATTTGGAGGATAAGGATGGCAGTGCTAATGGAATTATATATGCTGCTTGGAGTTCCAGAAGGAAAGGTGAGATGTAAATGTAACATGTTAATGAAGTTCTATACCAGGGGTCTCCAAACTTGACAGATATAAAACTTGTGGGCTTCAACTCCCAGAATTCCTCAGCTAGCCATGCTAGCTGAGGAATTCTGGGAGTTGAAGTCCACAAGTCTTAAAACTGCCATGTTTGAACATCCCTGTTCTATTCTGATGAAGCAAAAGTCATGCCATGCTCAAAAGAGATCTAATGATGAGAAGAAAGACATTAGAGTCGAGGAACATCTCTCTAGTTGCTTCTGGTGTTATATAACTAAAATGAGAGGAAACACAGACCCAATTTTGCAGGCACCAGGTTCTTTGCCAGTAGATTTCATACCCAAAAGAAGGCATTGGGAGACATAAGCATAATCATTAAATAAAGCATAGTTATGCAAGCTTATTGAGTACCCCCAGGGCAGTAATATCCTACTAATTAAGTAGATGTCATGCTTTCCTAAGGAATATACATGTTATTTGATGCCTCCAGATGCCTGAAATCACCCTTTCTAGTAAGGTGCTCTTCAAAAATGTTGAGTGTCAGTTCCCATCATGATCATGTGGGCTGGGAAATTATAGGAATTCCAGTCCAATGCTTCTGGAAGATAATACAGGTAGTCTTCGACTTACAACAGTTCATTTAGTGACTCTTCAAACGTACAACTGAAAACAGTGACTTTTTTTTACACTTACGATCATTGCAGCATCCCCATGGTCATGTGATCAAAATTCAGATGCCTGGCAACTGACTCATATTTTTAATGGCTGCAGTGTCCCAAGAGATCCTATGAGAACTTTTTGCAACCTTCTGACAAGCAAAATCAATGGGGAAGCCAGATTCACTTGACAACCGAGTTACTAACTTAACCATCGCAGCGATTCACTTAACAACTGTGGTGAGAAAGGTAGTAAAACGGGGCAATGCTCATTTAACAAATGTCCCGCTTAGCAACAGAAATTTCGGGCTCCATTATGGGTTGTAATTTGAGGACTTACCTGTACATTGGAACCAGAGGATAATACATTGGGACAATATCAGAAATAGTAAGAATAACAGCAGAAGAGATTAAGAATTCCACTATGGATGTTTTGGGAGTGAGCTTAGGCCAGTGGTGGTGAACCTATGGCACGCGTGCCAGAGGCGGCACTTGGAGCCCTCTCTGTGGGCACACGTGCCGTTGCCCCAGCCTCGCCTCCCCCATGACCCCCTCCTCACCAGCAGCCCCCCTGAAGGAGAGTCACCCCCAAGCATGGCCCAGACGGAGCAGCGCAGCCAAGGACATGGCAGCCAGGCAGCATAGACAAGACTCTGCTCTCACATCCCACCCCACACAGTTGATGCTGCGGGGCGTGGGCAGAGGGCATGGCCACTATGGCACTGCTGGGCTGTCTGGGTGATCGGCGGTGGGCCCTGGAGGCAGTGAGTGGCCTTGCAGGAGGCGGGGTGGGAGACAGGGTGGGGGCGGGGCAGGAGAGGGGGTGGAGTGGAGGCGGGGCCAGTTTTTGGGCACTCGGTCTCTAAAAGGTTCGTCATCCCTGGCTTAGGCACTCTGCTGCACTGGAATTATGGCAAATCCAAGGAAAGATAAATGCTAGCTGGAATAAAATCAGTTTAGCATTTCTTGGGAAGAAACAAAGTCTGCAGCAGAGGCAGATGGGGACTGTACTTACTTACAAACTTTAGAACAGTGGTTCTCAACCTGTGGGTCGGGACCCCATTTGGGGTCAAATGACCATTTCACGGGGGTCGCCAAACCACGTTGTCCGCCATTTTTCCCCTTTTCCCTAGCTGTCCTACTCCCTCTTATTGGTGGCCACACCCACTTGGGGGTCACCACAACATGGGGAACTGTATTATGGGGTCACGGCATTAGAAAGGTTGAGAACCACTGCTTTAGAAGGTGCCTCGGAGGCCTGTTCTTAAAAAAACCCCTCCACTTTTGAAAAGTGTGAGATGCTTATACTACCCATCTGGCCCTTTCAAGAAGACATGTTTCTTTCCTAATGCTTTCTGAATTAGCTATGAGACCAGCAATGTTGTGCTGGACTTGTTAAAGTTACCAAGCCTGGTGGGGGTGGGGTGGGGAGAGGAGAAGATCAAAGAGATCTCTGGACTGTCTCATAAGGATTACAAAGTAAGTGCAACTTCAGTTCCCTTGCCAGAATCCGAGCTGGGGATTTTTTTTGTTTGTTTGTTTCTATGAATTTTAAAACAAACATCAGACTACTGTAACGTTTTTGCCAGATTAAATATCTGTCCCTAAAAGTGAGTGCTTAAAAATAATGAACCACTTCATCTGTAAAAGAGATAATATCAAAGTTTGTAAATGAGACACGACTCTAAGCATAGGCTGGGCTAGCTTTCACTTACAACAAGGGAAGCACTGGAGGAGAGTTTTGGTATCCCTGGTGGAACAGAAGAAAGTGCTGCCAGATTGAAAAAGAAGTGGAATGAGCAGATGTAAAGCTGAAAGAAGGAAAGTTCAGCATTAAAGAATATTTCATTCTAGGCTTGGAGAATGCTTTTGAAGAAGCTCCAGTGATGATACGAGAGCATTAACTCTTATTTATTAAAACCACTACAATTCCCCCCCCCCCCCCAGGTCTGAGCAGAAGTCTGAAGAAGGATATGGCTGCTTTGATGAGGGACAGAGAGATGTTGTGCTCATACTTGGGTGAGATCTGAATAAATTGCTCAGAAGCGTCTTCCAAGGGTGCAAGTCCTAGTATTTAAAACTCAGAATTAACAACATAGGAAGACTCTGAAATTAATCTACTGTAATCCAAGACCTTGTTTCCACAGAAACCAGATGCTGGAAATGCTTGGTCCACAAATGCAATATAGAAAAACCTGTTGTTGTTTGTTCTTAGTGTCAGTTGGTGTTTGGGGCATATATTCTAAATCAGGCATCAGCAACTTATGGCCCATGGGTAGAGTAACCAGTCCCTGGAAGTGATAGGGGTGATGGCATGGCCTCTGATCTCTACACAGAAGAAAGTTGCTGACTCCTTCTCTAAACTATGATCTGTTTAGCTATATCTAATGGCTTTTGTGGGGGGTAGACTTGGGATGAGGGCATGCTTTTGAGTCAGTTTTGGCTTCTAGTGCTGTCTGAACAAGTCCATGCAATTTACTTGGTGAAATTTTTCACAAACCGCCATTGCTTTCTTCCTAGGGTTGAGAGAGAATGACTGGCCCAAAGTCACCTAGCTGGCTTTGTGTCCAAGCCAGGACTAGAATTCATGGCCCTACTGAAACTACTATCCTAAATTGGCTCAATAGCTGCTATTGTCTTCCATCAAAAGTTTGTTGTGGCTATGGGTGGGCGCGTACATGTATTTATACCATTTAATCCCATCTTTGACAAATCAACAAGCATGAAGAATGTGAGTTGATGAATATCTCAGTGAATGTTACTTAAATTAGACAAGATAACTAGATGTAATATGGCGTAGCTTCTTCCAAGAGCCTGTGGCCTTTTTGCTAAGTACTTTGGGAAAATAAACGTACTTGTATTTGCTTAGGGCTAGATGCTAGCTGGACAGAATTTGATGACATGACAGGGCTGATGTCTTGCAAGCCTATTTAGGATTCATTTAAATTTATGATTTCTAAGGAAGTTGACACAGTGTTTTTGGGATAGGTTTCACTACCTGAAGATGTGATTGTTCCCTTCTTGGCCAAAGCAATGGGTTTGGGCAACAGGGAATGCTTCTTTGAAGGTGGGGTGATGTTGCTAAGTTTGAAAAAGGAAATGGCATATCCTCTCCTGAAGAGTCTATCAATCTTGATTAAGGCAACTGTCAGTCCATTCCCCAAATCCCGTTTTTTAGGGAAGGTTATTGAGAAGGTGGGAGATGGCAGTTATGAAGGGCACTAAATAAGGCAGATAATTTGGAACCACGTCAGTATTTGGGCCCAGGCATGAGATGGGAAGGAAACTGTATCATTCGCTGTTGTGCATGGTCTATGGTGGGATTTAAAGAGAGGGTCAGCACCACTGGATACTGATCCAAAACGCAAAATGAAAATGTAAAAGTCGCTTGAACCTATAATCCACATTTAGATAAAATAGCCCACCAAGGCAATGACTTTAGCCATGTCAGATAATTGTATATGAATTACAGATACACTGTCAATAAATGATTTGCAAATATAATCAAACAGTCTTTCAGAGAGTGCTATTTGAGGGAAGCTTTTACCTATTTTCCTCTCCAGAGATATTATCACTGAGTGTTTAAATCTCATTTTATATTTTTCCAGTGACTGGCTAAAGCAGCCTTCCTAGGGTGACATTTCTATGAATAAAACCAGGATGTTTTAATCTGCATATTTTCCTATATTTATACTCCATAACTCAAGAACTCCTGCAGACACAATTAGGACACAGATAAGTGCTACTAAGTCTTCATTGCTATCTAATAGTCATCCAGATGTTTGCAGCTCAAAGTAGAAGTCAAAGTAAGCCGAAGAAACAGCAATGGTGGAAGCTGTTTCCCACACTGTGGCTCACACAAGGCTCTTGCCATTACTGACTTGCTGGGCTGCATTCCTGGAAACTAGGACATTTCCCCAGTCTGGCACCTGGAGCATGTCCATCATGTAGTTACCATAAATCCTTTCTAGTGCATTTTCCTTCAGATATTTTGGTTTTCCCAACTCCCAGCCTATAATAACTATTGATAATTATCTTGGGATTAAACAAGGAAATACTCTTTGAGTTGAGTTAAACCTCTGGCAATTACTTGGTAGCAATAGAAAAGTCATTTGCAACTGCCTTCTTCCAAAATATTTTTCCCAGTCTACTACAATACTGGTGGTTTCTCAATCAAGTACTACGGAGATCTGAAACTGTGATCAGCTTTCTTTGTGATCACAAAGATTGACTAGGAATTTGAAATCCAACATAGCTGGAAGATAATAGATGGATAAGTTTATTTAATGTAATTGGTGGGTTGCTGGATTTTACAAACCTTATCCTTTTATTCTTGGTCACCCTTAAATCCTTTGATGTGTAGTTATTACAGAGTGTTTCCTTTTTTGCAATGGGGAGATATTTGTCCCCATTGTGCAAAGGCATATGAAATACAAATATATACTTTTTAATTTGGCCACTACGATTGCCAGAAAAGGCAGAGCTGTGAACCCTTACATCACTACATTTTGATGTAACTTTTAAATGGCTCACTGCATTATCACTCCAGTTCAGGCTGGACTGCTTTTGTCAAGAACAGGAGGTTAAAAAAATCTAGTCCAATCTATCTATCTAGATTTTTAATAAGCTGCCTTCCATGTTTTGAAATTCAAAGCTTGTCTCCCCCCCCCTTCCTCTAGCCTCCTCCATCCACCCCTTTGCAATCTTAACCTTTTTCCTGCCCTCCCACCTTCTCTCCTTTGCAAGGACACAATCTCTCCTTCCAAGGAAGCTTTACACTGCTTGTGTGAGCAGCTGACAAAGAGAACAAGGCATTTCTTAGCATTTCAATGTTGCGCTGCTTCTGGATTTGAGAGTGGCTGGTGCACCTGTTGTGATAAGCAGACTCTCTTCACAGTTCAACTGAAAAGAGACCACATTGCCCCCCCCCCGCTCTGCCAGCTCCTTTTTTTTGTTTTTTTTTGTAAATGCTAATAATTAAGAGAAAGGGTCTAAGCATGATGGATTCTTGAGCTACAAAAAAAGAAAGAAAAGAAAAGAAAAGAAAGAAAGAAAGAAAGAAAAGAGAGAGAGAGAGAGAGAGAGAGAGAGAAGAAAAGAAAATGTAAGTTGTATTTCCTTGGCCTAAAGAAGGGGGAAAAAAGGAAAGCGGGGATGGGGGGGAACCCTTCTCAACTGTTTTGTAAGCCCAGAGTGAAAGTTTATTATGCAATAAAAAGGGAATGACTGGATAATCACAGTGGATTTTGCTCTCCCCCCAACATAATTTGTCCTGTTCTGTGCCATTCTTTACGGTTCTTATCTGGCTGTGTAACACAGCTTGTTAAAAAAAAAAAAAAGTCACCAGGGTTCCTCCCTTTCAGCCAAAACGTCCCTCTGCTATTTACAAATGCAAGTTTTGTCCTTTTTTTTTTTTTTTTTTGTGCTGCCTGGCAGTGGAACCAAGGTCTTCATGGCTGGGGTATTCTGCTCAGAATGAGTGTGGCCCTTGTATCAAAAGTGTGCAAACTTCACGAGGCATAGCAGCCCTCCAGTTCACCTGTGTTGTCAGTCAGTTGGAATGTCAATGTGAAGACAAGGCAAAATATAAACTCTGGAATGGTGACAAGTGCATTCAGTGGACTAAAAAAGGCCTGGAGATGAAGAGGAGGAGGAGGAGGAGGAGGGCTGGTGGATAAAAAGCTGAGAAGGCTATGCAGCTGCCAGCACAATGCAAGCAGAGGCTTTGGCTGATGTTCAAAGCCACTCAAAACGAGTGTTTCAATTTAATACCAAATTAAAAGCAGGCAGAGTTGTGTAGTACAGGAAAAAGATTATACATTAATACTTTCCCCCACCCCCAATGTAATCTAAATAATCACACTAAAATAAATAGAAGTTAAGCTTCCTATCTCTTTCCACCCATTAGCTCTTTTTCCTTTGCTTAAAAAAAAAAATCCCTTGAATTGGATTTTTCTTTTCTTTTTTGTTTGGTGGAGAGAGACTAGAGTGGAAGGAAGGAAGAGGAGAAATATTTAATGCATAGATTCCTCCATGCTTATTTTCCTTGGGATTTCACTGTCCTTTTCCTTTATTTGCAGAAATTTTGTTTTTATGTTTCATCTCTTGATTCCAGCAAAAGCTGAACTGTAATTAAAAGATCTGCCTCAAAATATGAAGGTGACAGCCCCAAAGGAGCAAAGGAGATACTGCAGACTCTGTAGCCTCCAATTGCTTTCTAGGATTTTCAGGGCCAATATTTACATTAGATCAGGGGTCCCCAACCCTCAATCTGTGGACCAGTACCGGGCAGCGGCATGCCAGCAACCGGTCCACACAAACAAGCAAAGCCCCATCCGCAGAATGCAGGCAGCACACAAAACCACGCCCCCTCCAGTCCATGGAAAAACCTCTCTCCACGGATCCAGTCCCTGGTGCCCAAATGGTTGGGGACCTCTGCATTAGACCAAAGTGTAACCATAGACTTTAATGGATGTCTTTTGTTTTGTAACCTCACTACTCCACATTATAAAACATTGTTCTTTATTTGCACGTTCCTGGAATCTTTCTTGAAAGCGTATCATAATTACAGCAGATTGATGCTAGCTGTGAAAATCAAGTACTACCAGGAGTCTGAGGTACCCAATACAAGAAAAATTCATGGAAAGCTAGAATGGAAAAACAAAATCCTGCAATATTTTTGCACCATATATGCCCCTACTGAATTACCATACAGCGCATGCTCTCTTGAAAATGGGTTTGTAAGGCAAAAGAGTTTCTAAAAATATTATTCCCGGGATAGATTGTCAGACTTGGTGTTAGAAAAGTTTGGACTGAGACACAACTTGTATGCAGCAGCTCTATTCCCGAACAGTTGAATCTAGTTTGGTCTAGTAGATAAAGCACCACGCTAAAAAAGTCAGAGACCCTGAGTAGGTTTTTGACAGGTCAATTCAGGAGTGTTGAGAGAAGAGGAAGAGAAGAATAAAAAAGTCAATATGGGGACTTTTTATTTATATATCACTCATTCAGTCACATGATCATGGCTACCATGTTTACTTGGCTCCTCCCTCCTTCAGGATGTCCAGGACTCTCCTAGAATAGCAGTCCCCAATCTTTCTGGCTCTGCAGATTGGCGACGGTGGGAGCAGGAAAGGGGATGGTTTCTTGCATTTGTACAAATGCAGCTTTGTGCACTCATGTGCTTGCCCACCACTTGCGTGGCCCAGTTCCCAAAGGACTGGGATCTCTAAGGCAGGAGTCCCCAACAGTGGCAACTTTAAGACCTGTGGACTTCAACTCCCAGATTCCCCCAGCCAGCATGGGGAATCCACAAGTCTTAAAGTTGCCAAGATTGAGAACTTCTGCCCTAAGAGACCGGTTCCCAAGACATCCCATTGTAGATGCATCAAGCAATTCAGAGCAAGTTGCAAATGGAATTGACCCTGGCCCCATCTCATGACACTGGGCGGAAGTGGAAGAAAGTTTTAAACTCCTCTGTATTTCCCCAGGCTATTTTGTTAAATTATCTAAATGGATGAATTGAAATTTAAATATTGTAAACACCCTCGAGTCATCAAAAGACAGAAGGCAACATCTCATTTTTTGGAAAAGAACCATTTAGTGAGAGAAGACTACATTTACCAAGGAGAATAATAATCCTTGATAATGTACAAAGATAGCACTTAGCAGCTAGCAATAGCACTTAGACTTATATACTACTTCACAGGGCTTTACAGCCCTCTCTAAGCAGTTTACAGAGTCAGCATATTGCCCTCCAACAATCTGGGTCTTCATTTTATCAACCTTGGAAGGATGAAAGGCTGAGTCAATCTTGAGCCAGCCAGAATCGAACTGCTGGCAGTCGGCAGAATTAGCCTGCAAATCTGCATTCTAGCCATAATGTATGCAGTGTGTGCAGTGTATGTTGCTCTACTTCCTGATGTAACTTGCAAGCAATAACCACCTACAGTATATGATTACAGTGAGCATTATATTTGGTGCATAAATAGTCTCTTGAGGTAAGGATCATAATAAATGAAATTATGTGGTTCATTAAATTGGTTACAATAGTCTAAGCTATAAATCATGTTTTCCAAATTACAGTTGTTGTTATGTCAAAACTAAGCAAACAACATTATGTTATGGTGTAATGTGTAGTAAATTCAGTACATAGACTTGTTGATGGAGTTTGGGCATCCATAGGGGAACACGTAACACAAGCGATTCCATGCAATTTCATCATGCAAATGATGTCAACTAAGTAATTTGCATTACTTGTGCAATGACACAATGTGCTTAATGATACTATGGCATCTCTGTTATGTCTATCCATGGCGCCTTTCTTTGAGTCAGGTCAAACAGCTTGTGAGCCTGAAGAATGACATACCTTCTTGATGAACAAGAGATTTCAAAAAAACCCATAGTAGAGCTCAATCAACTTTGACAGCCTACACCAGGGGCGTCAAACTCGCAATGTCATGTGATGAATCGTGACTTTTTTTCCATTGCCAGTAATGGGGTGGGCGCGGTTTCGGCATGACGCATTCGGCCCATGGGCTGGCAATTTGACACCCCTGGCCTACACATTTTTCTTAATTGATTAGGTTGCATAGACAAAGCAGGGAGCAAAGCCCCAAGTAACTGGGGCAGATGTCTAAAGCTTTGTCAAAAATATGTTTCAGTCCTAACAATTTTGTTAATTATTTGGATAATTTGCCAATTATATTTCAGAGCTTCTGAAAGAAAAAAGAAAATATTTATTTATAGTAATGATTGCTACAGCTTGCAAAAATTCTTGGTTATCAATTGCTTGGCTATGCCTGTCTTTGCTCTTTAACTTCTATGTCATTAGATAATGTATGTATGTATGTATGTATGTATGTATGTATGTATGTATGTATGTATGTATATTTACAAATAATCCTTGACTTACAACAGTTTGTTTAGTGATCATTCAAAGTTATAATGGCACTAAAAAATATGACTTATGACCATTTTTCACAGTTACCGCCTTTGCAGCGTCCCCACGATCAGGTGATCGCCACAATCAAGTGATCAAAATTCAGATTGCTGGCCAACTGGTTCATATTTATGACCACTGCTGTGTCCCAAGGTCACGTGATCACCTTTTGCGACCTTCTGACAAGCAAAGTCAATGCGGAAGCCAGATTCACTTAACAATTGGGTTACTAACTTATCAACTGCAATGATTCACTTAACAACCGTGGTGAGAAGGGTTGGAAAGTGGAGCAAAATCCACTTAACAAATGTCTCACTTAACAACAGAAATGGGCTCAATTGTGGACGTAAGTTGAGGATTACCTGTATATGTATGTATATGTGTATTTGTATCTTATATGTGTAATTTCTTTTTGGTATACATTTTCTGTATGTCTCACACCATCTTGCATTTGTTCTTTTCTAAAATGATATGAATTTGGTAGATGTTCAAACCAAGCTATCCTCCATTATGCTATAAAAAGAAATGAATATTTCACATGGCTATCTAAGCAAAAATGTCTCTTACATTTATATAGTTTGAACAATTGAATTAACTGGATGCTAAATTATGTGTGGTTATATAAATTGAAGGATTTCTAGATGAGATGGTAGAAAATCGTATTTTCTTCTCTAGTGCCAGCTATTGCTAAATTTGTCTCTGAACAAAGAATATATCTCTTCTTCCCCAGACCTATTGAGATCAAAATCTATAGTAATAAATTCAAATAGACACCTCACACGCTATGATCCAGCATTAAATTAAATATGATTCTGCAGAAATCACCCAGTGGATGTTTGGATAGCTTGCCTGAAATACCGGTTTGCTGGTTTGAATTCCCTTTCCTAGAAATTACCTACTCCTCCGGAGAAATAGAACCATTTTGTGAAATTGTCTATTGTCTTTCAATGTCTAGCAAATGAGGTGTATTCATTTGATGAGAGGTTTAGTTAGCGGGAGACACCAACTTAACCCGGAGTCAGCACATTCTAACAAGCGAGCATCCCACAGATTTGAACACTTTCTTGCTGCATACAAGAGAAAAAAAGTTCTCTTAGAACAGTGGTTCTCAACCTTTTTAATGCCGCGACCCCCCCAACTGGTCGTAAGTCGAGGACTACTCAACCGGTCGTGAGTCGAGGACTACTCAACTGGTGCAGTACCATTTGCAGAATGGGACTTTTGGCAGGCTCTGCAGGGCAGAGACAGCCTGGACAATTCCTATTGGCTTTTGAAAGCCAATGGAATTAAACTCTATTCAAGAGAGTCTATTCTATTGGCTTTCAAAAGCCAATAGAATAAAAGGGAGTAGCACAGCTAAGGAAAAGGGGAAAAAATGGCGGCCTGCGTTGTTTGGCGAACCCCGTGAAATGTTTGTTCGACCCCAACTGGGGTCCCGACCCACAGGTGAGAACCACTGTCTTAGAAGTATTTGCATCTGTTCACCCTTTTTGATTTGTTTCTTTAAAGTTTATCCCCAGAGGGAAGAGGAAATCTTCAGGCTAGCCCAGGGGTAGGCAATCTTGGATCTTTTATGACTCACTGGCTCAGGAATTCTGGGAGTTGAAGTCCAAAAGTCATAAAAGAGCCAAGGTTGCCTACCCCTGGGCTAGCCCAATGGCTACATTTCTCCCTTTGGAAATAGCCAGACTTGGAAGATGGTGAGGTTAGAAATGGGGAGAAGATGCTCTCCAAAATCTGAAGTTTGTTTTTGACATTACAGTAGTGGGTGGTGATTATCTTGTGATATTCTAATCCCATTTTCTTTCTATTTTCAAAACAATCAACCATTTGTTGATTTCCCCTCCTCTGGTTCGTGATATAATCTGTTCAAAACACGAGTTAATTAAGTTCATGTGCCTAACTTCCCACACTGAAAGAGATCATGTAGGCTTACAGTATACATATCTTTCATAAAGGAGATGATATTTCATAGGAGGAATCTATATTTTTCAAAAGAATTGCAGTTTGGATATACAGATTAAAATTCAAAATAACTTTATTACAAACCTCTATGGAGATTCTCAGTCATCCAGGTCATGGTTGTTCCAAAGGTGCTTTCTTTCAAAAGGCAGCTGGAGTTTCTTGTTCTACATGAAGATGTTTTGCTTCTTGTCCAAGAAGCTTCTTCAGTTCTGACTGAATTGTGGAGAATGGAAGGAGTTATATGAGGGCAATTCGGAAGTAAACTTCCATTTGGTTATCAATGACAGACACTTGCAGATATAGAACTCTTATTATACACATTAGAAAACTACAACATTACATTACTTTTCGACATAATCTCCATTCAAATTGAGGCACTTGTCATAATGTCTTACAAGATTTGAAATTCCTTAGTAGTAGTGGCTTGGTGCCAAATCTGGGCTATATAGGGGAGGTGATCAAAAACATCCCAACGGAACTGCTTCATTATCATGAACAAACAGAAGTGGTGCCATGGAAAATCCTGCCAAATGTGAAGATGCCAAAGGAGTACTGCTAGTGAAGTTCATGGAGCGTGGTTTGACCATCAGTTCAGAAGTCTACAGGGAAATGTTACGAAAACTCAGACAAGCCATCCATAACAAGCGTCGGGATGTGCTGACTTCCGGTGTGGTGTTTGTTCACGATAATGCTCGCCCACACACTGCTAGATGCACCCAAGGACTTTTGAAGCTGATCCATTGGGATGTTTTTATCACCCCCCATAGCCCAAATTTGGTGCCGAGTGACTACTACTAAGGAATTTCAAATCTTGTAAGACGTTATGACAAGTGCCTCAATTTGAATGGTGATTATGTCAAAAAGTAATGTAATGTTGTAGCTGTCAATTCTACAAGTGAGCATGGCTGCAGCCATTTTATCTACTCATTTTTGATTGCCACATAGAACGGGGGGCGGGTTTGCCCAGGTGCTTCACTAGTCAAATTAATCTTTTGTCCCATGGGAACCAAGGTCATTGGCTGCTCCCGAGACTGCAAGCTGTGCATTGCGTAAAAAAACGCATCAAGATGATATATTGGGGAATGTAGTTGCTTGCATAGTTTTAGGGATGGGATGTTTTAACTTTGTATTGGGGAATTGTTATGTGTGTCTCCAGACTTGGTTTCACTTTTGACGTACCAATACCTTGTAACTAATAAACATGTTCTTTGAGGAATTTGCAAGCCTGGGACTTCTGCTTTATTTGTCTCCAAGTCTGGAGACACACATAACAATTCTCCAATACAAAGTAAAACTAATATGAAAAACTAAAACTAATTAGAAAACTTTCTAATATATATAATAAAAGTTCTGTATCTGTGAGTGTCTGCCATTGTTAACCAAATGGAGGTTTATTTCCGAATTGCCCTCATATTCCTTGGAGTCATCTGGTCATTAAAGCTCTTTCTGAGAATCATTGAGCTCACTTGGAGGTTTATCTGTGATGTCAGGGTCACCTGAATCCTATAGTTTGCAATTTTTGTTTTCCTGGACCTCTGTTCACACTCCCGCACTACTCAAAGGGTGTTCAGAACCAAATTGTATACCTAAATTTTTATGGAGATTGTCAATCATCCAGATCATGTTTGTCCCAAAGTTGCTTTCTTTCAAAAGACAATTGGACTTTCTTTTTTGCTTGAAGACATTTCACTTCTCATCCAAGAAGCTTCTTCAGTTGTGACTGAATGGGGGAGAACGGAAGGATTTATATTCTTTGCAGTCATCTGGTCGTTAGCCCTGTTTCTGAGAGTCATTGAGCCCACTTGGAAGTTTATCTTGGAGGTTTTTCCTAAATTTCTATGGAGATTCTCAGTCCTCCAGGTCATGGTTGTCCCAAAGGTGCTTTTTCAAAAGACAACTGGACTTTCTTGTTTTGCTTGAAGATATTTCGCTTCTCATCCAAGAAACTTCTTAATACAAATCATGGGTACTGGCAATTTCCTACCTTTGTGCTAAATGAAAAAAAAAAGTGTTGGGGTATGTGAGCAAAAGATGTATGAGGAAGACACCACACCAATGTCAGCATGCAAATACACAACCATGGCATCTATATAATGATGTCTCCAATGCACATTGTCATTTTGGCACAGTGATTTGCTGCAAATGCTCTTGGATGTCTACTTACTTGTCCTTTTTCACAAGACTGGAAATGCTGTTGCTGGTTTTGCCACAGTAATTATTCTTCTATTTTATTGAGGTTCATAAGTTAGTAACTCAGTTGTTAAATGAATCCGTCTTCCCCACTGACTTGCTTTTGATGTCGCAAAAGGTGATCATGCCCTTGGGACACAGCAGTGGTCATAAATCTGAACCAGTTGCCAAGCTTCTGCATTTTGATCACATGACCATGGGGATGCTACAAAAGTGATAACTGTGAAAAGTCACATTTCTCAATGCCGTTGTAAGTTTGAACGGTCACTAAATGAACCATCGTAAGTCGAGTATATGATATAGCAATTCTGAAAGTGGTGCAGGGGCCATAACCATGTAACAAGAATGTTCAACGTCATATTTTTCCTCATTCAGATTGCGTTCCTGAGGACATATTAAAAACAAATAAATGAAGGCTAGACTTTTATGCACTTTTACTTGGGAATAAGCTTAACCAAGGCTTGCTTGTGCATAACAGTGTGGAGGATTCTGTTCCTAACAATTTAAAGATCACAATAAAGAGTTCAGATTTCTTTTGCTGGCTGCCACATCTAATTGCAGTACAAAATGAAAGCAGAGGAAGACCTCCCCAGCCATTATGTGTGAAGGGCCATAGAGCCCCTGACATCTGTTCACTTCTGAGCTGATGGGATCCTCCATGCATCAGCTTCTCTTGCTTGGATATCCATAGGGAGATGAACAATATCAGGGCCAAGGTTGGCAAACCTACTGTGCTGCCCTTCTATGTCTTGGAGTATCTTTCAGGCATAGGACATGTGAAGGAGAATAATAGAGGAATATGCACAGACTTAAATTCGGGGAAACGTTGGAAATTTCCGATGAAGTTAGAACTGTGATTATAATGAGATTATAGCCGTGGCTTCTCCTGCTTGTTTACAGTGTTGCCCCCACCTATCTGGACCCTGTTTTTACTAACGTCGGAAGGATGGAAGGCTAAGTCAACTTCAACCTGTCGGGATCGAATTCCAGGCTGCGGACAGAGTTTGCCTGCAATGCTGCACTCTAACCACTGTGCCAGCAGAGCTATCTTGTACAACGATACATATACATTGAGTAGTTTGGCAAAAAGGTGTCAAACCATTATGCTGCTAGAGGCCGTGCCACTAAAAGAGAACACGTTTGTTGGACTGAGAGAATTCCACAGGCAAGTACAACTATTAAGCCCCAGTAAGCCCCAATTTGGGATAGTGTACCCCAATCGAATATCATTTAGATACAGGTAGTTCTCAGTTTACAACTATTCTTTTAGTGACCATTTTGAAGTTACAAAACCACTGAAAAAAGTGACCTGTGACTGTTTTTCCACACCTATGACCATTGCAGCATCCCCATGGTCATGTGATCAAAATTCAGCTACATGGCAACTGGTTCATATTTGTGAGGGTTGCAGTGTCCCGCGGTCATGTGATCACCTTTTGTGACTTTCTGACAAGCAAAGTCAACAGGGAAGCAACTGTGTTTCTAAACAACTGCAGTGATTCACTTAACAACTGTGACAAGAAAGGTCATAAAATGGGGCAAAATTCACTTAACAACTGTCTTGCTTAGTAATAGACATTTTGGGTTAAGGATTACCTATATGTTGAAGTAACAGCTCCTAGAATTTTTGGCTAGAAATGTAAGAAACTGAATGTCCAACACCAAGTAGGTTGAAATTGGTTTGAAGTTGCTCCAAGTAATGAAACTTGTAGATATCAACTTTTAAAGACAAAATTCCTAAATTAAAAATGAGGAATTATTTTCCTTCTCTTTAAAACAGATTTAGGGAACATTAGGTTTTGGTCCTATTTATTCGGCCTCACTGATATCCAAACATGATTATTTTCAGCTTTCATTTGCATTTATTTTCTTTAAACTCTTTAAATCACATCGAGTGGTTTGACAAAAAGGTGCAATATGCATGCTATAAAATAAAATATAAATAGTAATGTGCCTTTATGATCCAACTTGCCAGAATGTTGGCCATAACTGCTATAATAAAATGGAGGTGATCGAATTCAATGGTAGGATTAAAAAGGATGAAAGGTAAAAAGTTCCTAACCTTCTCCTTGGTCTCTTCTTTAAAATGTATCTTCGGTTAACCAGACTTCTCATGCTGAAATAAATAGGTAGACAAGAGGAAGACAAATTTTGGTGTGTGTGTAGTTTCTGCCATACAGATATCTAACTCATGACATGGGTCCAGGTTACTTGAGGGATTGTCTCATCCCATAGGATTAGGCCGTCCCACATGTGCAGGGCATGCTGCGGGCCCCATAGGCCATGGTACTGCAGCTGGTGGGATCCAGAAAAAGACCTCTCTCTGCAGTTGGTCCTGCCCTTTGGAATATCTTCCTCGATCCTCCTGACCTTCCCAAGAGCTTAAAGATCTGGTTCTGTGAGCTGGCTTGAGACTCCAATGGAGGGTCTTCACATTGGGGGTGCTTGATAGATTAATAACAGATCCCATCTCCCTCCCTATTCATCCTACTCCTTCCTTCCCCATCTCTTAGTTAGGTTTGAGTATCTGTATTGTTATAGTATTTTATTTGCATTGTGTATTGGTTTTGTATAGTTTTATCCAGGGCTTTTTTTTCCGCATAGAACACCCAGAACGGAGTTCGGGCACCTTTTTTGGATGAAACCTTGTAGGGTAGGCAAGGTGGGTTGTATGACGTGTGTGAATTCTGGCACCTTTTTGTTTTGTTTTTTTTTTTAGAAAAAAAAGCACTGGTTTTATCTTTTTAACATTGTAAATTGCCCAGAGTTGCCCTGTGGTAAGATGAGCAGCCAATGAATTTAATAAATAAAATAAAAATAACTCAGTTTAGACTCAAAAGGGGCTGAAATTCACCAAATATTGTATGATGTTAAGTTGGATCCATAGAAGAAAAATACAAATAAGCAGGAATGAATAGTGCAAAGTGCAAAGTCAGTTTTTGTGGTTTGCTGAACAGTTTATAGTTTATTGTGCAGTAGGTAAACCCAGGCAATTATGATAGATTTACACAATAGTCAAACAAACCCCCTGGCTTAATGTTTGTGAGAACATAACAAGTGTTTTAGAAAGAGTAACGTACAAGATTGTGAGGGTTTTTTTGGGGGGGGGGCGGTCTGGACTGTTCTGCCTTTAGTGGCTGCCTGAAAAGCAGAACTCTTAATAACAAGCAGAAATCCTTTCAGGAAAACAAAAAAGAAAGCAAGCTGGTGATCTTATTGCCCGGTGAGATTTGCTAATGGTGCCATTAGTGAAGCCTGTTAAAGTAAGCAATTCTATTGAAAAGGCTTTCAAATGTTAACTAGAAAAGGAATACTGAAATGAAGACATGAAAGCATATTTAACAGAGCATTCTTTTTTTTTTCCCCCTTCAAGAAAATAACTTATATTTTGGTTCTTTTCCTTCCTGCCCACTTTGTAGGATGGGGCTGATGGATTGATTTCCATTTGTAGCACTTATTTGTTATCGGAAGTCCCTATGTGTGCAGATCCAAGGGTGAGGTTGGTTTTCCCCTTTATTGTTACAGGCATGGCACTCAGTTCATTATATCTCCCTGATCTGCTCCACCCGCTGCTCCTCTCCTCTCTTGATCCTGCAGACTTAGCCCATTTATTTGCTTCTTTTCCTAATTTTCCCTCTTTCCTTCCTTTTTTTTTTTTTATAGCTCCACAGCCTTTTCTTTCAACCAATGTCACTGACATTTGGGCTTTGCTTTTTCATTTTATTTTTAAAATGTAGGGTTTTCCATTCTAATTTTCTTAGAAAAGATTAAATCTACATGCCTTACCTACTTCTTGGAAGCAGACTAAATATTGTTGATCTAGTTTAGGTAGTCCAACCTTGACAGCTTTTAAGACCTATGGACGTCAATTCCCAGAATTGCCCAGCCAGCTGGGAGCTGAAGTCCACAGGTCTTAAAGTCTTACAGTTGCAAAAAATATTTGTACTTGTCTTTGGATAATAGAAAGAGGTTATAAATCTCTCATGGCTGGGGTTTGACAGATATATCAAAGATCACTTCAGATCTTTGCTTCCTTTTCCAGGTTGCTTGCCCAGAACAAAGCGTAATGGGAGGAAAAAAAAGTCTGAAAGGACAAATGAATAAACCAACTTTCTATTCCTTCCTTTCACTTTTAACAATCCTAATCTCTAATCCTTTCAAATAATGTCATAGAACTTGTTTTCTTTTCATATTTTATTTTGTTTCTTCTCACAACATTCTTGAAAGCTTTAGCGTGTCAATTTTATAAATCCAATACAGGAAAGTTACCCAGGTTACTCTGTGGGTGTGTTGTAATCTGTCATTTTTAAACCAATTTTTCAATCAGTCTCAGTCACGTTAAATAAAATGTGTTCTTCCTCCATGACATCTTTTAAAGAATGTATAATGGCAAACCCTTTAAAAGTTAATTTGTGGGCCCATTGTTCAAAAATGTCCTTCAATATATCCACTGTTAAATTGCTTTTCTTTGTGTCACCTACAGACATTTAGAAAGTCTTGTGTTAAATATAATGGTCCTAGCAGTAGAATCTGTAATCCAGGCAGAACAAGCTGGATTTTACCCCAACCATGATTGTAGCAATCAAGTCCTTGCACTAACTTCCTACCTGGAGAATGAATTTCAAAGGAAAATGAAAAATGCCTCTGTTTTTTCTTGACTTCTTGGCAGCCTATGATACTGTCTAGAGCAGGGGTGTCAAACTGCCGGCCCACAAGCCGGATGCATCATAGTGAAACCCCATTGCCGGTAATGGCAAAAAAGTTGCAATATGTCACAACACGTCATGTGACGTTGCGAGTTTGACACCCCTGGTCTAGAAAGAAGGAATTCTCTTCAAATTAATCAAGCTTATACCCTGTCATAAATACCATTGCCTTGATTGACAACATGTTTAGTACCAGGTTATTCCAAGTTTTCACAGAACTCAGTAGAAGCAGATATCATGAGTTCAATAATTCATGATAATAAGGATCACTGCTATCCCCTGCTCTTTTTAATTTGTACATCCATGATCTGACCGAAACTATTTCATGGAAATTTATTTATGCTGATGATATCAATCTCATAGCCCAAAGAATCAATCCCGAGGATACAGAAGACATCGTCTCTCAAGATCTCCAAAAGCTGGATGACTACTTCAAAAAATGGTGCCTCCAACCAAGCCTTACAAAAAGAGAAGTAGCCACATTCCACCTCAACAATAGTATGCAAATTACCAGCCTTCAGTGAAGTTCTGGAATCATATTTTACAATGTAATAAATCTCCATAGTATCTGAGGGTAACATTGGACAAATCACTAAGCTTCTCTCAGCATCTAGAAAAACAGCTGCAAAACTGAAAAAAACACTGAACAAACTGGCTGGGATATCCTGGGGTGCTAACACCCTACAAACAATAGCCTTGGTTTTGGTCTATTTCATAGCTGAATATTGTGCCAGGGTGTGGCTTAACAGCACCAACACCCAAATGATTGATGTCCAACTCCACCAGGTAATGTGTATCATATCTGGCACATTTCACCCCACTCCTATGCACTGGTTACCAGTACTTAGCAATATCATTTCACCCCACATTAGAAGACAACAAGCTATCATTTGGCTTTGGTCAAGGATGCTCAACAACAAGCCATCATAAGATTGAAATCCCATATGCCAGCATGAAAAACAGCTATTCGCTTAATATCTTTCTAATTTAATCCCGAGAATGCCTGCACAGAGGAATGGTCCACCATACCTTCTTGTCACCTGACCATCAGTGATCCCTCTACCTAACCACTTGGTTTCAACCTGCCTTTGCTCTGTCTGGACAAAATTGAACAGAATTAGGCATGATTCTGGAAGAAGTGCCTCTACCCTATATCAGTGAGGATGGAAAGATTCCTCTTGTTGCGACTGTGGTGCTGATATGCAAACTATTAAACATATTGTGCAAGATTGCCCACAACATGCATTCTCTGGTTCCCTATAAGATCTGCATGGAGCAATGCCAGAGGCAATTGTCTGGACATCCAGTTATGAGGCCACTGCCATACCCTCATAGAAGTTTTATATATAATTATGTGGATTGAGTCTATGTGTTTACTTCTCTTTTGTCATATTCTCATCATATGCTAAATAACTACTATGTCATAATAAATCGTGCAGATGGATTATCAGCTGAGATGTAACACAATTACCCTGTGTTGTAGCCTCCACTGAACAAACAAGGCTAGAAAAAGACAGACAACTGGCCATAGCTATGATTTCAGAGACAATGTGAGTACTTGAAAATGGTTGATGTTTGTAATTTGATTCAAAAGAGAAATGCATCCCTTATATTATTCAGTCAGCTATTGCCATTTTATTCCTTATATATTGTTGTACAGTATTGTAAAGCATTCTGTAGTGTAGGCTTCTGGCTATATCTGTTGATCTATCTATCTACGTTGCAATTTTGGCTAAGGTAGGTATGTTTTTGCATTTAAAAATGTTTATACTGTACTAATTGTTCACCAGCATTGCATGCTTTAAAGCCATTTAATTTTCTAGAAGTTGACTGTCCAAGATAAATTGTCATTAATTAGTGCTATGAAGGTGGTATGTTGGGCTGTGACTTTATCTGCAGAGTTCATACAGTATAGCATTTGACAGAGAAAAATATTAGAGTAATATTCTTTCCTAACAATTCTGCAGGCTGTAAATGGCACTTTATAGTATTGATCAAATAATTTCTGTAAGAACCGGAAAAAGAAGAGCATATGATGGGCGCCTTTTAAATGTTTCTCAATAGTCCTGAATAATTGTCAGATTATATTTCAGGCTGTTATGGAATATGTCTTATTAATCTTTACAATGACCTCAGTTATTCCCACCCTATTCTGCTTCTCAGGTTATTTTATTTTACAAAACTGACTGTGGTTTGTTAAGATATGAGTGCAGAATAATAGGACAATACCTTTTTATGAGAAATGTACTCTATATTGAATAATTCCAGAACTGTGTAGGCTTCCCAAGTGTCTCTGAATAGCTAGCACAGCAGTTTAATATTCAATAAAATAACTTCACTTAAAATGCTGCAACCAGCTAGAGTGAAGCTTGCATGCAACAAGAGCAGCAGAAGTGAAGCCTTAACACATCTAAATTGCCAAAGGAAATGTCTTTACAGGTAGTCCTCAATGTACGACCACAACTGTGCCCAAAATTTCTGTTGTTAAGTGAGACATTTGTTCAGTGAGTTTTGCCCCATTTTATGACCTTTCTTGTCACATTCGTTAAATGAATCATTGTAGTTGATAAATTGTTACGTGACTCTGGCTTCCCCATTGACTTTGCTTGTCAGAAGGTTGCAAAAAAAGACCACACAATCTTGGGACACAGCAACAGTCGTAAGTATGAACCCATTGCCAAGCATGTGAATTTTGATCACATGATTGCAAGGATGCTTCAAAGTCGTAACCTTGAAAAATGGTCATAAGTCACTTTTTTCAGTGCTGTTGTAACTATGAACGATCACTGAATGAACGGTTGTAAGTCGAGGACGACCCGTATTTTTAGTGATCCAAATTCAGATGAAATTCTTCTTGAGAACATCGTTCCATACTTAGGATATCATAGATAAGATCTTATTTTTACTTTGGGGAGGGCATAAGCAAACCTGGCTGGGTCTTCTTCTTCTGTATTCCTAAAGTTGCATCGTACCATGCGTTGCTTCTCCAATTTGTCCTCAGTCCATACTTCTTAGATGAAAAATAAAACTCTTCTCCTTTCACTGCTTGCTTGGATTGGTGAAGTAAATTCATTGAATTCCTTCAAAACTGGCACCATTTGCCTACATTAAAAAGATAAAACAAACTTTTTAAAGTCGAGTGGGATTTCCAAATGACTTGATAGGCATCAATACGTAAGTGGTATGTTATTTCCTTCGGTAAGTTTTAAGTTTTAACTTTCTGGTAGTATCCCCAATCAAATTGTAGTCTCTCTTGAAATGACAGGCACAGTGACAGGATATGTTTAATGCATTCGAGATGTTATGTGTCAGATCTAAAGTATTTAAATTTAAAATGAAAGACTCAGTTGTACTATTGACACTGGAACAAAGTTTGCTTAGGTAAGGCTGGTTAGGAAAAATGGCTAGAATTTTATTTCCATTACAGAAATAGAAACATGTTAATTTTTAGAGGAGTTAGGAAAATAGTGAATATAAACACAAGGCAACCATCAGAAAGCAAACTTAGCTTAACTTTCTAGTCTGAATTCATCACAGGTTTTCAGTTTCACAGTTGCGTGAGTAAAAATGTGTATTCAAGTCAAGTCCAAATCTCAGTCTTTGTGTTGGTGGTTAGTATGATAGTGGAATTCAAATTCCAACAGCTTTGATTTTATACATTCTCTTAAACCTCTCTGTATTTAATAAAAGCTGTAGTTTCTCCCTATCTTCTTTTATCCAACTAAATAATGCTTGGATAATACAAAGAATATGGATAGCTTATTACTATTACTGGTTTACTACTACTAGAAAACTATTCACATATATGAAGCAGCTCAACTCTAAATGGTCAGTAAAATCTGAGCCCTTGTTCTCATTCTGTTTAATTGAATAAAAAAAATAATACATTGGCTAATTTAAAAAGACATTGTAAAATATTATATTTTCTTCTGCTGGTTATCAGGCTTTTTCAGTAGCTAGCTTGATTTGACTCAAGGTTACTTTACAAACATGCCACTTCCCATGTTTTATGAGTGTACAAATCTGACAATTTGTGATAATAATTTGAGAACGTTAGTGTATTCCACAGATTCAGGCAAATTGTCTCAGCATGTTTTCCAATTAGTGCACAAGTAATGGCCATTATTTTATGTTTTTTTGGATGCAAGCCTATGAATGAAAGGAGTGTCAGCTTTTTCAGGAGTGATAAAAACATCAAAGGGGGGATGAGTTTATACTTTGCTTTTCATTTCAGAGTTGAGATCTAAAGAGTTAGCTTTTCAGTAGCTAGAGAGCTACCGTGGAGTAATTTTGAGTCTCAGTGGGGTTGAACACAGCTTCTTGTACGACATTTTCCAAAACTGCATCGCTGCTACTAAGTTTTTAATATTTTTCTCCATGGTACCTGTGTACTAATAAGTAGTTCTAATGGTGATCATAGGGGAACTAAGAAATAAATTTATAGATCAATGATAGGGAGAGGGAGAAAGCACGAGTAGCTTTGAAGTAACATAATAAAAGAGGAGAGATGACAGCTAAGCAAAAAAGAATTAAATCGAGGAGTCTTTGGGGCTCTCTGAGCTTGGTTGTTTTCTTGCAGATGTTTCATTAATCTAGCAGTGATGTTGTTACCTAGTTTGGGTAATGAAACGTTTGCAAGAAAACAACCAAGCTCAGAGAGCACCAAGGACCCCTCATTTCAACTATGAGCTACAAATATCCTCTTTTATTATTTTTTATGTACGTTTCAAGAAGGAAGGGCTGAGTGTCCAGCATACACATTGCCAACTTTATCTTGAGAAAACATACTCTGTGTGGCCAATGCAAACTAAGAAACTTGGTACCAGCTAATATGGCTTTGACAAATAGAACTATTTGTACTGTTGTTCTAATAGGTGCCTCCCATAAAGAAAAAGAGAGAAAAGATATTTTGGTCAGCTCACTCTTTTTTCTTATAGCTCCCTTATGCTTTTCTTTTTATGCTATTACAGAAGATTGGAGTGCTGGGATGATTGTTGGCCATAGGTTGTCTTCTTAAGAGCAGTAGGATAACACCATTTTGTCCAGTTGGGATTTCTATGCTCTTCTGCAAAAGATGTCTCCAGTCAGTTCTCAAGAAGACGAAAAGCTGCTTTGGGTTTTCGAGGTTCAAACAAATCACTTCCTCAAAGCTGTTCATGAAGCAAGTGTCCTTCTTGTTTCAGAGGGCCTATCTCTGCAATTGAGTTACCTTACTATCCAACTGCTCTCTTATTGGCAGAAAACATTATGGACACAAACATTATTTTCTCCATTGCTGACACATATCCTTATCTGCTCACTGAGGTAGTGGTGATATTTGAATAGATTTTACTTGCCTTGAAGTCCCCTTAAATTATGTTGGAATAAAGGGAAAATACTGGTGTAGCAAATTATAATTTAAGGCTGTCTCACTCATTGTCTAGGAACAAGTGGAAAGCAAGATCATAGGGACACAACATATACATTACAAGATGCATACCAATAGCTAATAAGCCTTCTTTTTAAAAGAAAAGAAAATGTGCATTGAATGCTCAGAGACACACAATTTTACTTACAGATAAAGACTTTTTTGAGAATAAAAACTGGATACTCAATGGAAGTTTCTCTTTTCCTCTTTTCCCTAGAGCTTTGATTTATTGTTCACACCAAACAGATATATCCATCCTTTTTGAAGGTGGTGGTGGGGGGGGGGAGAAGATTTTGCCAGTAGTAAAAGATGTTCTCTAAAAAGAGACCTCTCTGCATTTTTTTTTTTTTTGTAATATTTGTTTAGGGAACATGATTTAATTTGATCTCCCCACGCAGAATGACTACTGTATATGGGATCCCTGACTAGCAGCAGAGTAGATAGGCAATAAAGAGAACAAGATTTCAAGGACTTTGTCAAACAGCCCATGGAGAACAGCAAGGCAATAAAAATTTAGCCACCTTGTCCTTTTGCCATTCTTCATAACTACCAATTAGGCACAATTTTATGGCTGCCTTGGCTTCCAGGCTGCAAATGCTACTGCAATTCCTTTGTTATTATATTGTAATGTTAGTAAAAGTATTTTTTTGGAAGATTGGGAATACTACCTAGACCAAATGGAACTAGCCCTCTAAGTAACATTTGCTCATTTGTGAAGACAGTATCTTGTTTCCTCAGAGAGATATGAAAGGTTCAGGTGTGAGGTTGCCAGATATGAATCCCCGGGCAAAAGAGAAGCTGTGCAAAAGAGCCCTCCATTTATGCAAGCAGAAGGGGAGGGAATAAGCTATGTGAAACACTGGCTAATTGTTTCAGATAAATGTGGCCAGTGCCAAGAGGAGATACTACAGTGTAGCTGATTTATAGATGACAGTACTATAGCCCGTCTTGAGAAAATTCAAAGGAACTTAATGGCCGTGTCTTCAGTGGGATTGGCCAGACTTCACACTTTTATAGCAGAGAATATGCAAACCTACCTGTAGACTTGTACTGTCTCCTGCGAATATCAAATGGCTATTGGAGATGTGGCAGCAATGGACCTACTTGTAGATACCAGCAACTTCCTCTTTTTTTGCATTAAACCACATTTACATTAGTTCTACATCTCAGATCTTCTTACTGAAGGGAGAACTTGAGGAACATTTCTGGGGGTTCATCATCAATGAACATTTGTCCATTGTTTTTGGAAAGAAAGCTTTTTTTGTCTAAGAAGTGCTGATTAAAAAGAACCTTTCAAATTTGGCGCTTCATTTACTATACAAGAATATGTTTAGTTTATGACCACGGAAGGCCTGTTGATGCATAAACAAGGGTGAAAAAACAAATGGCAACCACTTGACATTGCATTGAACAGTGGTGCAGGATTTGCTTAATGACAGCAGTCGGAAGTGCTGGAACTTCCTTTGCTAAGCGGCCTAGTCACAGGATGTCGTGCTTTATAACTACGTTGTTCAACAATGGAAATTCCAGTACTAATTACTGTTATTAAGTGAGGACTACCTATACAGTGGCTGTTTTTCACTGAATTTCAGTTTGGTTTAGACAGAAATGCACTGAGGTGACTGTCCATTCATTATACCTTACTGGACTAACAACTGAGTCCCTTCACCCATGCTTTTGATATGATGGGAACAGACTGTTCAACTGTTACATTAAGTTAGTCTTCAGAATTCAGCTGTTTCAAGCAAAGCCACAAAATAATCTATGGCTGAAATGTTGTCTGTACTACTATCATCCTCACAATGGCTTTATAAACTCAGAATGCAATTAAAAACACACCGATTTATCCATAAATTCCACAGAAATCAATGAGGTTCAGTTCACAAGAAATGCAAAGTTTGTCTTTTTTTAAGAGATTGGCCAATCATTTGTTTATAATATGGACTGACAGGATTGCTTCAAAAACTGATACTTTTAACTATAAAAACATAAAATATGAAATAGAAAAAAGCATATTTGGAAGCACTTTGATTGTAAGAGAAACAAGACTTTGTTTCTGAAACTTATTATTGATTGCATACTTGAGCTAAACCATGGCAGAGATTAAATGGAAAGGAAAGGAGGTAAGGCTAGAGCAGTGTTTCCCAAACTTGACAATTTTAAGGCATGAGGACTTCAACTCCCAGAATTCCACAGCCAGCAACGCTGGCTGTGGAATTCTGGGAGTTGAAGTCCACATGCCTTAAAATTGTCAAGTTTGGGAAACACTGGGCTAGAGGTATCTGACTCACACGAATCATTCACAACAAGCAATTGCTGCACTGCTAGACTCAAACCTAGATATCTGCTAGGATTTCAGTCCACCTCAAGATGATCAGATTTTGAGGGGAGGTGAATGTATAATTTATTCATTCATTCTGAACCTCTTTTAGGCCTGATTTTGCTTCTTGGTAATCCTGAGAAAGTAATGAAAGTCATTTGCTCATGAGTCATGATAGGACTCTTTAGGGGTTTTCATAATTGGTTAGTTCTTTGGGGAAATGCTGCAAGATTTGCATCAGCCAGGGTGTTTTGAAGCTAAGTGTTTCTGTAATGGAAACTTTCAAATGATTGGGGAAGATTGTATATGCAACTGCTTTTATAAGAAGAGGCTGTAATGTATAATACACAAGCAGATGCCAGTGGCACAAACTTTAATGATCCTGGTACAGATGACTTCCAGGTGTGTGAATTTCTATCTCATTTCCAAAATGACATTCTCTCCTTTCAACCAGTATTAAACATATACTGTATAAAATGAATTCTTTGATATTTCAGTAAATGTAATTAAATGAAATAATTAGGAATGCAAACTTTCCAAACTTTTTTAATAATATATTTTATTAATTTTTAACATGGTCACCTTCAGTGCTTTTTTTGTAAAAAAAAAAAAAAAAAAGGTGCCGGAACTCACACACGTAATACAACCTGCCTTGCCTACCCTACAAGGTTCCATACAAAAAAGGTGCTGGAACTCCGTTCTGGGCGTTCTATGAGAAAAAAAGCCCTGGTCACCTTAATATTTGGTAAACAGTGTGTTGTTTGGGTTTACATTTAAAAAACTTTTGCTAACAATTGGTTTCTATAATCTATAATCCACATATTAGCTTTACTTGATTTCCTCTTCTTCCCATAATGTTCTCTTTTACCAACCTTACGTTAATACAATTCTTACCGTTTTGATAGATAACAATTGAGTATAATTTTTTTCTAATATTTCCGCAAATAATAATAAATCAATATAATATTTCTTTTCTATCTAGTCATTCTGGCTGCCTCATCATAGATCCTGTTTACAGTTCTTGTTTACATTTGTTTTCCCCACAATGTTCAAAACATTATTATTGGTTAAGATTTTCTTAAAGATAGTTACATTTAAATATTTGATTCTATTTTTTCTATCCCATAATTTTTACCTTATTTAAGGAATAAATAAGACTAAAAGGAGAAGAAAAAAAGAACAAGAGTAAAGAGGGATAACAAGATAGTGTACTAGTGAAAGTCCACTAATACATATTTATTTCCAAAATTTTCCATTGTTTTTTACCTTAATTAAGAATATAGGATATAAACTATTGTAAGAACAATGTTCAGCAAAGTGAATAGACCTGAATTTACAACATTGTTCACTCAAGAACAGGAATTGCCAAAGTATGATTGCAGAGTACTGCATCTTTTCCCTCAAAATTATACATATTGTTGTGCTGCCAATAATTATTTGTGAAGAGAAAGTGAGTAAAAAAGTAGAAGAAAAGATAACAAACAGAATCAGGCTGATGTTGTGAGTGTATTGTCAAGGTCAGTTTTCCAGCCAGCTATTTTGGCCAAGAATTCTTATGAAATACATACAGGAAAATCAAAAGTAATATTTTAAGTATACATATTTTCTTCGGACATGGCATTATGGGAGGCAAAAACAATTTCAACTGATCAGTTCTTATGATCTGGGCTGCTCCTAAGAGGCTGGGAAAATAACAAGAAAGAACATAGCTCTGATTAAATAAGTCACAGAGACAGTGAACTGCATTGTGAAAAACATTTGTTGAGTGGAATTAAGGAGGATATTGGCTGAATGCTTTCCTGTCACCTAGAACACTTCCACATAGCCTCTTTGTGTCCTTTCAGAATCAGCATCAAACCCTAATTTTTCCATCTTGGTTGGTGTTTGAGAGCTGAGTGGTTTTTCCCCTAGGTTTTCATTTATCTATCTGAGATGAAGGAAAAACTGCTCAGCCTCTGCAGTACATTGCAGGTGATTCATTTTACCCACTAGGCCAGGGGTAGGCAACTACAGCAATTTCATGACCTGTGAAACTTCAACTCCCAGAATTCACCTCACTTCCTGGCTTGGAGTTTCAGCATCCTTTTTCTGGTACCTGTCTCCAAGCCTTATTTCAAATGTAGCACCCTCCTACTCATTCAGTCATGGGTAGCAGTATTGAAAAAAGGACTCACTTGCAAAAGTGCCAACTTTCTATCCTTTCATCTTCACACCTTGAAAGAGGATTTAATTGCAGGGGGAAAAAAAGCTGCTTCTCAGCTGGAAGAGCTTTTGCTCATAGCAGCCACTCACATGGTTGCAAAGGATTAGACAAATGCACGGGATTGAAATTAAGAATGTGTGGAAGAGGGATTAGGAGAACTGTTGGGTTTCATTTTCTGTGATGATGGGGGGGCAGAACACTGATTGGGTGATGGCTCTATTCTTTTGGTCAAGGTGGGTGGGGAGGAAGGACACTCCTTGGTTCATGGTGCTCTTGCATGTTCTCAGCATTTTGGAGCTAACAGGCATGAAAATGATTTCAAATCAGTACTAAATAGAACGGGATGTAAAAAAGGTGTTGCTTTGGGAGTGTCTTACAGGTATCCAAATGTCAATGGAGATTCTGAATCGTCCAGGTTATGGTGGTCTCGAAGGTGCTTTTCACAAGACAATTGAACTTTCTTGAGGTTTCCCTTCTCATCCAAGAAGCTTCTTCAATTCTCAGTTCATCAGTTCAGTACCTGTGCCTTACAGATAGTCTTCAACTTAACACCGTTCATTTCGTGACAGTTCAAAGTTGCTATGGCACTGAAAAAAAGGGACTTACACTTTTCACACTTTTTCACACTTCAGACCGTTGCAGCAATCCCCACGGTCACGTGATCAAAATGTGGACACTTAGCAACTGGCATGTATTTATCACGGTTACAGTGTCCCAGGGTCATGTGTTCACCCTTTGCAACTCTCTGACATGCACAATTAACAGGGAAGCCAGATTCACTTAATCATGTTACTAAGTTAATAACTGCAATGATTCACTTAACAAGCACGGCAAGAAAGGTCATACAATGGGGCAAAACTCACTTAACAACTGTCTTGCTTAGCAACAGGAAGTTTGGGCTCAGTTGTGGCTGTAAGTTGAGGACTAACTGCACTTGAGAAAATAATGCAGCCTCCTCCTTTTTTTCTTTTTTCTTTTTTTTGCTACAGGTTGGGAAAATTTTTCTTTTTTTATTGAGGTCCCTTTTGCAAAAAAGGTACTGATTTTTTGTTTGTTTGTTTTCTCCCTAAGCTTTTAAATGTGGACATGTTATTGTTCAAGCATGGATTAATAGAAAGAGGTTAGCTCTTTCAAAAACTTTGATTTTGCTACATCCAACTTCAGAGACATTATGGACCAGGCTGCCTATGGATTGAGTCAGAGGGTTGAAAGCACCTTGGCAGCTTTCATATTTATTACTCTAAATATTCTACCTTAGGTGCAACCACAGGCTAACTAAATTAAAATTCTTTTGTTAAAATGAAATGTGGAGGTTTTTAAAAAGTGTTGGGGCAATGAGGACACCTTTGAGCTATTTTGTGTGTGTGTGTGTGTTTGTGTGTGTGTGTGTGTGGAATTTGCATGAGCCGGTAGTCGTGGGACAATGTGAAAGGAATTCCTGATGAATTGGACTATTATATCACACCTCCCACATTTGTGTAAACACAGAAATGAAGCTGGCAAACTTACTCATGTGAATCTGCTCTTAATTAGAGGTTAACTTCCACCTCTGGCAACAACATTCCAGGAGGCTCTGGCTCAGTTTTATAAATGATTTGTGGATCCGCAATTGCAGCATTTTTTTAAAAAATAAATTGCTCCCCCATGATTTTTCTGAAATGGACACCTCATCAGTATGAATGGTGCATCTTTTTGCATCTGCTTCTGCTTCCAAGGATATTTATGCTGAGATAGGAGAAAATATAATGTCCCCTTCCCCCCCCCAAAATAAAAAATAATAAAAAAATTGATGTCACAAGCAAGGCATAAATATTACTCCAGGATTCCTTCCTTGTTTGTTAAAGTTGTACAATGTGTCAAATTCGCAGCCTAGTAGTGTGCTGTGAAATTTAGCTTTAACCTCTGCTCAGCACAAAGATACCACAGTGTTACGCTTTTCTAAAGATTCCTGAAGTAGTATGGCAACATGATTTTATATTTCCCACTTCAAAAATGGAAGACAACAACATAGCTTCCTCACTGTGTTGAGGGCTCTTCTGCTTAGAGTTTTTGCCCAGGCTACAAATAATCCCATACTGAGGTTTCTTATTATTCGGTGGATGAGATCCTCATTTTGCTTGGTGTGTTTAAATTAGTAGAAAAGTTAACTTTTATTGTTATCTAGCAACACAGAGGTTCTGCAGAACTTGTGGAAGAAATAATTGCTTTATCTACCCTAGCCTGGAGCTAAGAGTGATTTCCCCAAACTGTTTTTAATTTTTTAAGGTGGCTGCAGATTTTTTTCTGGTCAGTATCCCCCCCTTTTTTAACCCCTTTTCTGGTTTTAACTCTAACCCTCTTTCCCTACATGGCAGCCCTACACTTATCTCTCATGCTGGGCTAGCAAAACAGTATATGGCTACATTCCCCCCCCCCCTTCAAAAAGCCAAATGTACTTCTGCCTATTCTCATTTTTAATTTCTCTAACAAAATACTGCGGAGCACATTTATGCTACTCTTGTGAATAGTCCAAAATTACAATATGTCAGGACCTCACATCTGGAACAGTATCTGCTTCCTGGTATCCTGGCTAAATCTGACAGCTGGAACTTTTAAGCAATTTGATGGCTAACCCAAGGCTTCTAGGCCAACTTTTATGGCTGAAAATCATTTTCAAGCCAGACAGTTCATTGAACATAGATTTCTAGTCTTAAAACTGGGTGGTCTTGTTATGTTTTTCTGTAACTTGCCTAGAATCAGTCAGCAAGCAGGACTGTGGAGAATGGGGTGAGGGGTGAGGGATTGGGACTCTACTTAATTTCGAGAAACCCTATTTAAAAACTAATCTATCATATCCCAGCTCAGTGGTTTAATGTAACTGAAGAATGGTCCCTTATGAAAAGTTTAAAAACCGTTTAAAATGAGTTACAAGTCCATATATGTAAACTGGTGTTTCTCAACTTTAGCAATTTTGAGACATATGGACTTCAGTTCCCAGAAGTCCACATATCTCAAAATTACTAAGGTAGGGAAACAGGGATGTAAACCTCTGGGCTGATAACTATTTACCAAAGGCAGATTGAAGTTATCAGGTTTGATTGTGGGCAGCCGATGCAGAATGAAATACAGGTAGTCCTCGACTTACAACAGTTCATTTAGTGACCATTCAGAGTTATGATGGTACTGAAAAAAGTGACACTTATGACTGTTGTAGCATCCCCAAGGTCACGTGATCAAAATTCAGATGCTTGGCAACTGACTCATATTTGTGACGGTTGCTGTGTCACCTTTTGCGAACTTCTGACAAGCAAAGTCAATGGAGAAGTCAGATTCACTTAATAACCATGTTACTAACTTAACATTTGCAGTGAATTCACTTAATAGCTGTGGCAAGAAAAGTTATAAAATGGGGCAAAATAACTTAACAACTTCCTCGCTTAACAGCATAAGTTCAATTGTGGTTGTAAGTAGAAGACTCCCTGTACAGCAAGGAGAAAAGGCAAGTATGTAGAAAGGGGTCAGATCATTTCTCAAAAGAGAGATGGATCACCACTGTCTCTATTTCAGGTTTAGATTAGGAAACATTGAAGTAATCCTATGATTTGGTTAAAACTATGCTGGAGGAATTTAGATTGAAAATGGAAGGCTGAAGCATATTTTCTGTCTCAGTCAGACTGGAGATTCTATACCTCCCTTCTTGTTTATTTATTTATATATCATATTTATAGGGCTGCCCATCTCACAAACAGCTAGCCTGGGTTTCATGTGTTACTGAACCTCAGCTCCTAATATTTCTAGCATATCTTTGGCCAACTATAAAACTTGGTGGACTACAACTCCCAGAATTTCCCAGTCAGTATGGCTGGCTGAGGAATTCTGGATGTTGAAGTCCAAACGTGTTAAAGTTGCCAAATTTGGAGAGCCCTGTCTTTGTCCATGCTGACTGGGCCACTTGAAGTTGAATTTCAGCAACCTTGGGAGGCTCACAATACTGCCATTCGCCCCCACCCTCCATCTAACTCAGTGTTTCTCAACCTTGACAATTTTAAGGCATGTGGACTTCAATGCTGGCTGTGGAATTCTGGGAGTTGAAGTCCACATGCCTTAAAATTGTCAAGGCTGAAAAACACTGATCTAACTGATTAGTTATAACAGGTCAGATTTGCTTTCTGACTTATATAAATATTTTTTTTTTAAAAAAAATCTCTCAGACAATGACCAGGTAGAAGGCTAGTGTCTAATTAGAAAGCCTGGTTTGAATACCGTTTGGTGATAGCAGCATTTCCCTTCTTTTGTGAATTTGCCTTGTGTGGTTGGTGACTAAAAGATGCAAAATCCCAGGCTTTTCTGTTATATACAGTATTCTGTTGTCATCACTGTTGTTTCCTTGTTATAACAATTGCTTTTCTATCTTGAATTACCTATTTTAGGTGTAAAATGTTGATCTAATCATATTATTTTTTTACCATATGCCACTTGGAGAGGTTAATTATTCACCTCCTGTGGTTTGTAATGGTGATTATTTTGTTCAAGGCTGCAATGGAGAGGAATACAAGGGGGAGAGGGGAATCCCCTGGTGCCTGGCACTGCAGATATATGATTTTCAGGTAGTGTATACAGGCAGTCCTCGACTTACAACAGTTTGTTTAGTGACCGTTCAAAGTTATGATGGTACTGAAAAAAGTGATTCAGGGCGGTTTTCCACCCTTACGACCATTGCAGCATCTCCATGATCATGTGATCAAAATTCAGATGCTTAGCAACTGGTTCATGCTTATGACGGTTGCAATGCCCTGGGGTCACATGATCTCCTTTTGCGAACTTCTTACAAGCAAAATCAATGAGGAAGCCAGATTCACTTAACAACCATGTTACTAACTTAACCATTGTAGTGAGTCACTTAACAAGTGTGGCGAGAAATGGGGCAACACTCACTTAACAAATGTCTCACTTAGCAACATAAATTTTGGGCTCATAAATCGAGAACTACCTGTATACCAGGAAATACTAACATCCTTACTCAGAGATGCTTTTGAAAAATAGGATGGAAGGAAATTATAATGAGTTTCTGGATTTTGGATCTTTATTTCTCTTATTGTTAAATAGATATTAAAATTCCATTTATACTTCTGCAAATGTAATGTTCTGACTAGGGGGCCATCAAACAGCAAAGCAGAGAACAGGAAGTCATATCAATCAACCATCATGCAGGGCGCACACCTCCACACAACATGCAGTTGGGAAGTGTTTGCGTTGGCCCATCTGCAGCCCTCTGCAACCTCTGCTTACTCACCAATCCCTTCATAGTGTAGATTGGGATAGGCAACCTTGGCTCTTTTATGACTCGTGGACTTCAACTCCCAGAATTCCTGAGCCAGCCATGCTGAGGGGAAAGGGAGAGTTTGCAAGCTGAGCCATGTTGGCACAGGAATTCTGGGAGTTGAAGTCCACGAGTCATAAAAGAACCAAGGTTGCCTACCCCTGGTGTAGATATGCAGAGATGGCTACGGACAGCTGCCAGCAACTCTAAATCAGTCTTTAGAGGAAAGTAAGTTGGCTTGTCCATCCAGGCAGAACACGGGGGAAGCTAAACTCTGAGAAAAATCACATGTTGAACAGCCTGTGGAGGTCTTTAAGTAAGAAGAAAGAGCAGCCTCCCTCTTTGTCGTTGGGAGGTTGTGTTTCTTCTCCAAGTTTGGCTAATGCCAAAATAAGGAGAAAGTTCCTAATCCAACAACAGGACTGCAATTAGTGAATTTGGACCACAAGCTAGGATCAATGAAGCTATTTGCTGTACTATAGAGTCTGTTTTATTTTACAGACAGTGATCTGAACTGTGTGAAATTCTGGAGTTGGGAGAATATATAGTCCCCAGATTAATAGGACATAAATCAGTCTCTTGAAGAAATATTTGTTGATTTCTTCTTTTTTTCTTTACAACTTTTTTTTCTAAGTTCCTCGCCTTGGCAGATATAGTAAAGAGAAGACTGAAATGCTGAATTAACTAATGGTCTTCACTCTAGGAATTACTTTTCCCCATCTACTGAAGAAAATGGATGGTAAATCAGTAGCAGAGAGAGTTTCTTTGGATTTACAGAGATTGGTGGCAACATACTGAGTCAGCTCTTTGCAGAGGTTGTTGGGAAGAAGGCTTGAAGATAGATTCCTTTTGGACATCAGTAGGGGGTTAAGCCATCACATTGTGTGTGTGTGTGTGTGTGTGTGCGTGTGCATGCACGCTTGTGTGTGTGTGTATATGTGCACATCCTATTGCAGTTGACTCTAATTCTTCCATATTGATTTTAGATATTTATAAGCTAAGCCTTCTCAGGCAGGGTACAGTGTTTTTAAAAAACACACGAAGAATATCGTGAAATGCAGAAACACATCAGCTAAAACAAGAAAGCACAAAATGGCTCTGCATCCAGCACAGGAACTCTTAACAGGGTGCGCAGTGCTAATCTCCAAGCCCTCCCATTTGATCACTTCTTCAACTGGAGAAGAGAGCTGGGGTGGAAGGGATGTTGAAGGCGCAATTTCAGTATACTGACAGGGTCAGATGAGGACACTCATTTCTCCCTCCCATGTTAAATCTCAGCTATAACGTTATGGTGGGACTCCTACTACAAGTGCCACCTGTTGCTTTATCACAAACAAGCATATTATTCCCCTGGATGGTGATGCTGGATGCCACTTGCTCCCCCCCCCCCTTTCTAGACTATTACATGCAGAGCCCTGAGTCTGGCTTTTGGCATGGGTCAAGGCATGCCTGGCAGATGCAAAGCTATTATTCAGCTAAATTTCAGGGCAACACATGTAGAGGCTTGTCACCAGCAGCAGGCAAGGCTGTTCCTGTAGGGCTCACAAAGCAGCGTGTCAGCTTACCCAGCCTTTGTTGAGCCTAACAAAGTTTCCATGGAAAGCCAGTGCCCAAGTGTGTTGCAAGATCCAAAGGAAAAAGGACGGGATTTACCAGATTTGAAATTGTATTTGGCAGCTTGTTGTTTGGTCTGAAAGAAAGAGTGGCTATTCCTGAGGTAAAAAAAAGAGACTTTTAGAGTTAGAAGTTTCATGACCTGAGGGTTGGATGGCCTGGATACTTATTGCACGGTAAAATTAATGTGGAATTTAAAAATCATTTTTATTAGACATGTCATATTGAGGGTTATGGAATAGATATAAACGCAGGCAATGCCTGAAACTGCCTCCTTGAATCTTAAGAAGCATTCCATAGAAGAGAAACAGCAGGCAAAGACAAATGGTTCATGTATCAGGAATTATTGGAAAATAATTAAGGAGAATATAAAAATAAATTAAGAGAGCAACTAATGGCAGAAAGATATAATTGTGTCAATGGTTTTCCTATTTACAATTAAGCAAAAGATTCAAAATGGATGAAAATACTTATGGTTTACAGCAAAGTAAGACAGAATTTGAAGTACAATTGCTGAAATGTATAATTTTTGTTGAAATATGAGACAGAGGAAGAACAAGTTACAGAATGTATCATAAAGTGGGCTAAGAATTTGGGTTACAAGATACAGATGTATCAATGGGAAAACATATGTAGGCTAGAACATGTGACTATTTGGCTATGCTCCAGACTATAGTTAAAAAAAAGTCTGGAGAATGTCAAGTTGACTATTCTGAAAATATGCCTATTCAAAAAAAAAAAAAAAAAAATTAAAAAAAGCCAGAACATGTGCAGCCTATGGCTAAATGTCTATATGTCCTATTACTATAAAGGAATACAGAGAGCCATATTCATTTCTGAGTTCTGGGGACCATCTTAAATACAATTTCCCAGACAAATGATTAGTTAGCCATATATATATATATATATATATATATATATATATATATATATATATATATATTCGCAATTAAAAAGGTTAAAAATATGAACCCTGGGAATATTCATGGTGAAAATATAAACTGAACACCAGGGTAATAAAAACTGTAAAAGTTTTTAATAAATTAAAACTATAAAAGTTTTAAAAAGCGCCAAGCTTTCGCCGTCACCTGCCAGCATCCTCAGGGCTGGCGCGCCAGAGAATGAGAAGGTCTTTTATAGGCGTGTCAAGGTTTGCGCCCGGCTCCTTGATCTTGTTATCGGACCTAATTGGTTCAGCCGTGTGCAATTAACTTGTACTTCTTTTCTCTTTTTGGTTGCATTTTTATCCTCATCCATCTCCAATTCTCCCAACTCTGGATTAGCCAGATGGCAATTCCAGTTATTTCGGTTGCCTTTATGTTCTGACCTCCCCTCAGGCTCAGGTAGTGCACATTCCACGTTCCTTTCTCCACCGTATCTTGTCCGGTTGTTACTTTTAGAATCGCATTCATTTCCGGTCTCAATACTTTCGTTTTTAATGTGTCCGTCATCCTGATGATCTCGTAGGTTGCTATGGGTCTGGTGCAGCGTGGGGGGGTATTCCGCAAGGTGGAGGGGTCGTCTCTTATTCGTTGTCATGCCCAGCTGTCTTGCGCGTGTCCTACTCCAAGTACTCAGTCCAGGGGGTGTGTGTACAGCAATCAAGCCGCGCCCCTCCTGATTGCAGCGCTCTTCCTCAGTTCTCCCCTTTTTTACGTTGTTAAAAGCATTCGCGTGTGTTCCATGGGAGTCCTCAGGATCGTCGGGTAGGGGGTGTGACGGCTCGATCTCCCGCACCCTGCCGCTCTCCGATCTTCCCTCCTCCTCTATAACGGTGTGCGAGAGTTCATCGTCAACCACCTCCCGTGGTTTGTCCTCATTGGAGCTGATCGTTCCGGCTGCACGAGGGGGTCTTCTCCTCCTTTCCGGACCAACCGTGATGTTTCTTTTGATGTGTAGGCAGGCCGTTACGTTTGGCGGTTCACCCGCACTTCCACCTGCCGTATCTTCCCTCGTCTCCTCTTTGCTGTCAGGGGTCCGGACCTTGGTTCTTATCACCCCCCTGATCCTCTGGGATTGCAGCAGTCTCACGGGGGTGGTCGAGGTATCTCGCGATTGCTTTTCTTCCTCTGAATTGCACATGATTTGTTGGGTAGTATATTTGCATAAAACACATCCCCAAAGCTTGCCTTTTGTAACTAATGCCATTGCAATAACTATAAACTAGAAAAAGCAGGATAAAATATAAGTTCTTAATTTTGCATTTATGGGCCATGTGATGTATGCATCTGTTGAGCTCTTTAGGATAGCTCAATCTCTTCTTGCTTTTTTTTTTTATTGAAAATTTTTTAGATTTTACAAAACAATTCAAGTCCCTTCCCCGAACCCCCCCAACCCTCCCCTACCCTCCCCCAACCTTCCCAGAGTTGAATACAGGCTTAATTAAAAATTTTTCAAAAAGTCTTAAAACAAATATAAACCATAAACAAGTCTGAATACATTAATTAGACAAGTTATAAAATAATTAACAATAATATATGTATAAAAAGACAAAAATACAAGAAAATACAAGAAAATAAGAGGAAAGAAAAAGAAAAGAAATAAAAAGAAAAAAAAAGAAAATCTTCTTGCTTTTTTAAAAGCAGAATATAATATATATTATAATAATTCCTATTTTAGTCTTCCCTGGAAAGGAATATGTACCTGGAAAACGACACAGAGATTATTAGAAGTCAGGGTAGAATTTTTAAAAAAAAACCAGGAAGCTTCCTTCTTAGATTATAGGAATTGCCTATGGACATAATGTATCTTGACTTAATATTTGGTAAAATACCCCATGAAATTCTGATCACCAGGCTAATTGATATATGTTTTTTAGGTAGATTTCACAAAACCAGAGAAGATATCAGGAGATGTGCCTTATGATTCAGTTCTTTGCTAGATATTCTACAACAATATCCTATTGGTAGTTTTAGTAATTAAATTTATAGAATTTCTATTATAGAAGACAGAAGCAAGACCATTTTCAGGACTGTGTTAAGTTCCAGGCATCAAACATATTTTTAAACAACAACAACACATTCAAAAACATTAGAGTGAAGCAACAATGACAGCTGGAGGATTTAAGAGTAGAGACTAAGGAAAGTAATATTCTTAGTCTTGAGAAAAGACTGGAGGGTGGATATGATTGCGTTTTTCAAATATCTTCTTCTATAAAAAGGTCAAGACCTCTTATCTATTGTCCTGGTGTGTAGAAAATAGAATAATGATCTTAAGTTACAGGAAGAACAATTCCTGACAGAGGAATAGTGAAACCAATTACCTGGAGACGTTGTGGTTCTCCTTCACTGGATGTATTTAAATAAAGGTTGGCCATCTGTCTTCTGGAGAAGTTTTAAATTGGATTCCTGTAAGCAGATGATCAGGCTTTGCTTAATGGTGTTTTCCAATTTTATGATTCTATGAACTTAATTGTAAAGGATTGTTTCTGCATAAATTCAATAATTGTAGATATCTGATAATTGTTTGTTAAACACAGTGGATCCCACATTCTTGAACTGCTTAGTAGGCAAAGCATATATGTGGTTGCTAGTACATCAGCATTTCCTAACTTCTAAAAATAGATGAATGGACAATAACATGACCGAATCCCCATTAAATCTGCTTCGTGTAACTGTTCAGTATTTGCATTATTGGAAGATGAGTGAGAAATGTAGAAGTATAATGGTCTGGAAGTATAGATTGGATCATATAAAAACAAAGATGAATGGAAGTGATGACAGATAAGCAAAGTAATGCAATCCCTAACTATTCAGAAGTAACCTCGAGTTGAGATTTATTCCATAGGAAATCCATATAAGATTGCTTCCTGAAAGTAAGATACAAACTTGGGAGTTCAATCATTTTGTGTTGCGAGTTCTTCAGAGAACTTCCATTCTTAATTTAAACAATATGATGAAAGAAGAACCTAAAAAGCCAGCCTACTTTACAAGTCTTTTACATGTAAAGGAAGAAGCTTGGCTTGTGTTTCTGGGACTGACAGTCTAACATCTTTAATGAATAACTCTTAAAATCTCTACTCATCAGTAACACATTGACAGATGGATGCCTTGCATTTTGGGTCATTTTCCCATTCTGTGTACTTAAAGGTCCATGTCAGTGTGGCAGGATTTAATTAGCGGTAATGCCTCAACATCACCCAACTAATTACTAGTTTCCCCAAAGAAAGTAAAAGTGTGGAGTGTATGTGAGTGAGTGTGTGTGTGTGTGTGTGCGGGTGGGGGGGAACGTGGAACAACAAAGAACAATATTCTCTTAGCAAATGAAACTTGCTAATAATGTTCCCTCTAAACACAACTACTAGTTGGCTTCTTGGCAAAGGAATAATGGAGTTGATGAAAAAGTGCAGCATTCATTTGTGAAAGTTTCTTCATAGACACAGTTTTCATCATTATGTCTTCATCTTAATAGCCTTTATGGACCTAAATTGGTTAGGAAAATGTTCTCATCTCCTCCAGTCCTCTGTAACAAGGGACTACAGTAATCCAATTTACTGCTGCCTCAATTTTCAAACAAGGTTGTTACTATTAATGGGCTTTCATTATTAATGGGGCAGCATTTTTATGGACAGATCTAAGTACAAAGCTGCAGGGTGTTTCTCTGTTTCTCTTGATTCCAAACTCTCCTGTATTTCCCCCCACCCCCAATATCTTTGTGAAAAGGAGGACCAGATTTAGGGAGCAATTAAAGTGAAGTAGAAGAGTTCTCTGTCTATAAACAATGAGCTCTGCAAGGTTTTTTTTTTTTTTTCCAGACAGCTGGGATTTTTCTTCCCCAGTACTCTATTGCAAGATTATTTTTAATCACTATGATTTAGTCAAAGCACCCAAAGTCTTCCTGTGTTTAGCCTTTGCTTCTGCAAATTCTGGTGGCAAAGAACAATTCTATATTAGTACATTCAGCTAATGGTGCTTAACCTGAAACTCTCCTCAAATAGTTGAATCAGGGTATGAATTGCAGACCATCTCATAGGGGGAGAGGAGACTGGAGTGCAGGACTGGCCCAGCTTCTTCTGCAGTTAATGTTTGCCAGTAGCCTGTATTTGGTTTTCTTTTGAAGGATTTTCTTTGCAGCCCTGTGCCATGCTAACTACTAAGACAAAGGGCAGGTTCTTTAAATGCAAAAATAATGCTGGCAGGAGCTCTGATCTTTACAACCAGGTATTGGTAGCTCCAGGTATTCCTCTCTTCAAATTGGAGCTCTGTGGAAGCTTTAAAGACTGTCCCTTCAAGCCATGGCCCATGTGTGTCATTCTGTCTTATGCAAAGTGATTCGGTTGTAAAGAAAAATCAATTTTTACAAGACCAAAGAATATAAAAATATGACATCTCATTTGACCTGTGGAGAAGAAGAGCCATTGGGACTAAAGACTGGAATTGTCACAGTTTTTCATTTCTGAAATTAGTGCTGCTTGGGTCTTTGTTTCCATCCACTGCCTGTTCCCCACAGTTGTTACTCTTTCCTCAGTTCTAGAGTACTTTATCACTGCAGGGGTAGCCAACCTTGGCTCTTTTATGACTCGTGGACTTCAACTCCCAGAATTCCTGCCAAGGTTGCCTACCCCTGCACAAGGTGAAGCAAAGATGATGGGTAACAGAGTGCTTTACGGGTTCCAATTTTTGCACTATCCCATTGGTGAGGTTGATGGGTTTGGTTTCTGAGAAGTATTGAGTGCTACAAAGATGACAAGAGATAAGAATGCTCACAAGACTGAACAGAAATGCTTCCTATGAAGGCAAAGTTGTTGGTGGAAGCACTCCCAGTGTCATCAAATGTCCTTTACCAGTTAACATCCTTCAGATGTTCTCAACTACTTATTCATTTGTTTGTTTGTTTGTCTATCCTGCCTTTATTATTTTTACAAACAACCCAAGCCAGTGAACATATCCGACACACCTTCCTCCTTCTATTTCCCCCAAAACAGCAATTCTGTGAGGTGGGTTGGGCTGAGAGAGACAGCGACTGGCCCAAAGTCATCTAGTTGGCTTTCATGGCTAAGATGGGACTTGAAATCACGGTCTCCTGCTTCCGGTGCCTTAACCATGAGGCCAAACCAGCTCTTGTATATCTCACATATCTTACCATTCCAACTCAAATGATTACTGGCTGCTCTGCATGGGAGCTATAAACTCCAGTACTTTGGAGACTCCCAATTGAAAAGGTTCTTCCCCCACAATGAAATAACAATCACACCGCACACACAGAGAGAGAGAGAGTGTCAGAATCCAATTATATTTCATCTTTAATTATCAAACATAGAAACTCCCAATTCTGCCTTCTCTGGATTCTGCCATAAGAGGGAGAAAAGGGGGAAAGCAAAGGGGCTTTATGGCCCTCACTTCCTTCAGCACACTTCAAAGGACTGAATGTGTGTTTATTGTGGCCTCTAAGCTTTAACATATCAAAGAAGAGTAATTGCCTTTCATGTAGTTATCTGAAGTCTCCATCCAGACGGAAGAAGAAAGGGGATGGAATTGTGATACTTGAAACTATCACTGGAAGGGGGGTTGATTGGGTGGGACTACTGGGGAACCCCTTAAAACCTTGAATGGGAGAGCTTGAACCCCAAGTCCTGTCTAGCATGCCTGCAACCATTTTCTCTTAATAAAGGATTCCTGTTGGAAGAGCTATTCCAAGAGTTCTGTCTTCTTAAGATGCAAAGTGGGGTGGGTCCTTACATTAGACAGGACTTGCAAAATTAATCCACCTGGAAGGTAGACCCTTGCCGGGGGATTTTGCAAAAATTTACCATGTCAGACAACGAAGCAAGAGAGGGAGAAAACTCCCTGGAAAGAGAGCCGCTGACCCAGTTGGAACCTTGCCAGATGTTGGGATCCGAGAGGCCAGATTTCTCAGAAGAAGAAGTGGTGGAGACACAGGACCACAAGCCTCGCTGGTCGATGGGCGTTGGAAAGAAAAGCGAGTGGGGAAAGGAATCAAGAAAAGTGACCCTGAGACGGGGGACCAAGCAACCAGAATGGAAGCAGGAGATGGAGAAATCCCTGCACGCAAGTGAAGAGGGAGGAAGCTGTATGCCGTACTCAGACTGGATCCTAGAGAGAGCTATTGACCTGATGAAGAGAACTCTCAGCTCCCTAGGAGAGGAGATTCCTGAGCCCTACGCCCGCCCCAGTTCCTGGAGCCACAAAGGGAGAGACACCGAGGGGGACGTGGAACCTGCAACCCCAGGGACATTTACTGATCCAGGAGCTCCCACCCCCTACCGGACCACAGATGGAAATCTGGACGGAAGACACTACCACCCACAATGGAGGCACCGATCCATTCCAAGACGTCCACCGTTGGAGGTGAAATTCAAAGGGGAGCCAACACGCTTGGGGTTTTTCCTAACCCAAGTCCTCAGCTACATGGAGGAATATGGGCAGGACATCCCCAGCGACAAAGCCCGCATCCGGATCGTGCAATCTGCCCTGGATGGACCAGCTGCAGATTGGGTGGTGAACCTGCATGACTCCAATGCCCCAGAACTCAGTAACTTCAACCGTTTCATGTCCTCGTTGAGAAGACGATTTGAAGACCCCCTGGCTGATCGCAAAGCCCGTGAAAGAATAACAACGATGAGGCAGGGCAAACGCCCAGTGGCTGAGTATACACAAGAATTCCGAGCCATTGCCAGCAAACTGAATTGGCCAGAAGACATCCTCCTTGGCCGTTTCAAAGACGGACTAAACTATGATCTATATGATGCTTGCCTGCCCCGAGGAGACCCACATCGACTTGAGGAATGGTACGTCTTGGCAGAGGAAGCAGAGATCGACATATTGAAGAGGCATCGCCGAGGAAAACAATGGAGCCGCCCCCCGCCTGAGCTGACACACCAACCGGTGAAATCATCGGATACAGCCAAGAAGCAGATGGGGTGTTTCAAGTGCGGAAGAGAAGGGCATCGAGCTGTAGAATGCCGCTCAAAGGCCCCCCAGCACAACCCAGACAGATCCCCAATCAACAAACCCAGAGGGTATTCAGCTAAGCCAAAAGAAACAGCCATGAAAATGATGGAAATTGCAGAAAACCCCACCTCTGCTCACCAAGGGGAAAGAACTCCAGCCTACACCACAGGGACGGTGGATGCCTCAGATGACAGCTCGGAAGGCGAACCCCTGGTAAGTGGACGCATCACACCCATCTTCAAAACAGTGACTATATTAATCCCCCCCATGCCCGAAGCTGTGAAGGTGAAAGCCTTAATAGACTCTGGCTGCACCCGCTGCCTCATTAGCCCAACACTAGTGGGGAATCTGGGCATCCCATCCAGGAGACTGGAACAACCAATCTCATTTGGCCAGTTAGATGGATCCATAGCAGGGGGGTGCCAGCTACCCTAGCCACTCTGCCAATACACCTCTCCCTGGGCAACCATGAGAGGACATAACTTTGTGGTGACCCCAGGTATGGAATGCCCAATGATCCTAGGGATGGAATGGTTGAAAAAATGGAACCCCTGGGTAAATTGGAGGATGACAGAAATCAAATTCCCGAAGGGGGACCCTATGGACTTAAAACCCCAAGGGAGGCTACCAGAATCAAGAATAGAAAAAGCATCCATAGGAGAGGAAAAAAGATTAACAGAAATACCAGAGGAATACAGAGACCTTGCTGAAGTTTTCAGTGAGGAGAGGGCGAATGAGCTTCCCCCCCACCGACCCACAGACTGTACCATTGAATTCAAGCCTGGGGCAAAACTCCCGAAGCCCAGATTATACTCCATGAGCCCAAAGGAGAAGGAGGAAATGGAAAGATTTATAAAAAAAAACCTGGAGAGAGGTTTCATTGAACCAGCTAAGCCTAAAGTGGCTGCCCCGGTCCTTTTTAGAGAGAAGAAGGATGGCTCTTTACGTTTATGCGTGGATTATAGGGCCCTGAACACAATCAGTGAAAGCAACCTATACCCGCTGCCCCTCATGAAAGACATGCTGTCACACCTATCGAAAGGGAAAATTTTTTCTAAACTAGACTTAAGGGAAGCTTACTATCGCGTGAGAATCAAGGAAGGGGACGAATGGAAGACTGCATTTAACTGCCCCATGGGGTGCTATCAATTCAAAGTCTTGCCATTTGGATTACAAGGGGGCCCTGCAGTCTTTATGCAATTAATCAATGACGTTCTAAGGGAGCACCTGTTTAAGGGGTCCTTGTTTACTTGGACGACATTCTTATCTTTACCGAAACAAAAGAAGAACACGTCAAACTTGTCAGAGCGGTTTTAAAGAAGCTGCGAGCCGCTCACCTATATGCCAAACTCTCAAAATGCGAATTCCACCAGGAAAGGATAGACTACCTAGGCTATCGCATATCCCCACAGGGCATTGAAATGGACCCAGAGAAGGTCAGAGCAGTATTAGAATGGGCACCACCCCGCACAAGAAAGCAACTACAAAGTTTCCTGGGCTTTGCAAATTTTTACCGCCAATTCATCCCCTCATTTGCACAGATAGCCTTGCCCCTCACCAACTTACTAAAAACGAAGGGAACATCCTCAGTAAAACCTAGCCAGCCACTAACATGGACAATGGAGTGCCAAGCAGCGTTTGAGAGACTAAAGAGACTTTTTTCTGCCGAACCAGTACTAAGGCACCCAGATATGGACAAGCCCTTCATAATACAGGCAGATGCAAGTGATGTGGCAGTGGGGGCTGTGCTATTACAAGAAAATGATGATGCAGTATTGCAACCCTGTGCATATACATCTAAGAAACTCACGGAAACAGAACAGCGCTGGCCCGTATGGGAGAAGGAGGCTTATGGGATACGTTGGGCATTACTCACGTGGCGACAGTTCCTGGAAGGCAACAAAATCCCCTTCCAGGTATGGACTGATCACAAAAATTTAGAAGCCCTGAAAACTTCCAGGAAACTCAATCCCAAACAAGCCCGCTGGTCCCAGCATTTTCACCAATTCCAATTTAAGCTCAAACATTTACCAGGAAGAAAGAACTTCCTGGCAGATGCACTATCTCGCATGCCCCAATATAACAGCGCACGAACCACAGACTCTAGACCAATAATGGCAGAGTCACAACTGGCAGCACCAGTAACCACAAGAACCCAAGCCAAAATAAAACCACAACTGGACAGCCAAACTGGGATTGAATTCAGAAAAAGTTTGGAAACAGATGATTGGTTCCAGAAAAACAAACATGTGTGCACAATGAGAGACGGATTGCCTTGGGTAGGGGAAAAGTTATATATACCAACAACTCAAAGACTAACTTTCATGCAACTTTGCCATGACACAAAATCAGCAGGGCATTTTGGATTTGTAAAAACTTTACACTTAATTAAACGGCAATTTTGGTGGCCATCAATAAAAAAGGACATAGAAAGTTATGTTGCCAGCTGCCCAACCTGTGCATCAGCAAAGAGGTTGCAAGGGAAATCGCCAGGGCTGTTACAACCAGTGGCAAGTCCCTCAGCCCCCTGGAGGGAAATAGCCATGGATTTTATAGTGGAATTGCCTGAAAGCAATGGGAATACTGTTATCTGGACAGTCACGGACCTATTTTCCAAACAGGTGCACTTTATCCCTTGCCAAAAAATTCCCACTGCAAAGGCCTTAGCAAAACTTTTTATCCAGCACATTTACAGATTGCACGGGGCACCCCAACGCATCATCTCTGATAGGGGAGTGCAATTTACGTCTACATTTTGGAAGGAATTTTTATCCCTCTTAGGGACCACTCAGGGACTGACATCTAGCCATCACCCTCAGACAGATGGACAAGCGGAACGCTGCCAGTCGGTACTTGAGCAATATTTGAGATGTTTTTTAAATTTCCAACAGAGTGATTGGACGGACTTACTTCCTTTTGCAGAAGTTGCCTACAATAATGCAGTCCACTCCAGCACAGGCTACACTCCTTTTCAAATAGCCAACGGCCAAAGTTTCAACCCTATGCCAGAGTTAACCCCAAAAGAACCAACGATCCCTTCACTGAAAGAATGGATGGAAAGCCTACAAAACACCTGGCCAATAGTCAGAAAATCACTAGATGAAGCTAGGCGGGCATACAAAGCACAAGCCGATAAAAAAAGGGTTGAGCCTACACCATTCATTATAGGAGAAATGGTGTACTTATCTACAAAATACCTAAAGTCCCTACAGCCCTGTAAAAAACTTGGACCAAAATATATAGGACCTTTTCCAATTAAAAGGATCATAAATCCAGTAACAGTAGAATTAGAATTACCCAAAAACCTCAGGCAAATACACCCAATTTTTCATTGCAGCTTGCTGAAAAGAGAGCATCAGTCACCTCTACGGCCAAAAATCCCCCCCCCACCACCTCCAATCATGGTGGAGGGGGAACAACACTTCGAAATAAAAGAGATCCTTGACTCTAGGAGATATCGTGGAACAACTCAGTACCTAGTTGCCTGGAAACACCTCCCTGCCTCACAAAATGAGTGGGTCCATAAACGTCACGTCAGAGCCCCGAAGCTATTGAAGAAGTTTCACACAGAGTATCCTAACAAGCCTAACTAAATTTTTTACTTGTGTTTTCTTTCAGGTGGATCTCTCTTATTGTTAAGAGGGGCCGGATGTCAGAATCCAATTATATTTCATCTTTAATTATCAAACATAGAAACTCCCAATTCTGCCTTCTCTGGATTCTGCCATAAGAGGGAGAAAAGGGGGAGAGCAAAGGGGCTTTATGGCCCTCACTTCCTTCAGCACACTTCAAAGGACTGAATGTGTGTTTATTGTGGCCTCTAAGCTTTAACATATCAAAGAAGAGTAATTGCCTTTCATGTAGTTATCTGAAGTCTCCATCCAGACGGAAGAAGAAAGGGGATGGAATTGTGATACTTGAAACTATCACTGGAAGGGGGGTTGATTGGGTGGGACTACTGGGGAACCCCTTAAAACCTTGAATGGGAGAGCTTGAACCCCAAGTCCTGTCTAGCATGCCTGCAACCATTTTCTCTTAATAAAGGATTCCTGTTGGAAGAGCTATTCCAAGAGTTCTGTCTTCTTAAGATGCAAAGTGGGGTGGGTCCTTACAGAGAGATAGAGAGGGAGAGAGAGAGGGAGAGGGAGGGAGAGAGGGAGAGGGAGGGAGAGAGGGAGGGAGAGAGAGAGAGAGAGAGAGAGAGAGAGAGAGAGAGAGAGAGAGAGAGAGAGAGAGAGAGAGATATTAAACACTTCAGAAAGAGCCAAAGACATTTCAGTCAGATAAAACTTCAATGGAAAAAAAAGTCACAAAATTTTGCATCTTCTTAACTGGGCTTATATCTATCTATCTATCTATCTATCTATCTATCTATCTATCTATCTATCTATCTATCTATCTATCCATCCATCCATCCATCTATTATGTAGCTATAAAGCTATCATCTCTCTCTCTCTCTCAATCATATTTATCTATATTATAGGAATCTGATACAGTGATATGGTTTATATGCTACTGGATTCCTTGTCATTCTTTCTGCAACAAGTTTAAATTGATTAATCTGCTGGAATTTACCTCTTAAGTCATAGCATAATGATGTAAAGGTAAATACTCTGTTCATCAGCAGCAGGATGGGTCTGGGTGCGAGTGATACAGTTACCTACATTTATTAAGTATCAAGCACTGCCAATAGCTCATTTTCAACTCACTATTATAAATGAAAATTCAAAGTCTTTAAAAGAAACAATTAAATCATTACAAAAAGTATCTTGGATTCTGTGAAAAAACTATATCAGTTTTTATTTAAACTTTCATTTTTCAGAAGCATTCAAAGTTAAAAAAAAAAAAAAGAAGAAGAATCTGGTTTTGAACCTGCACAAAACAATGAGTCTCCTCATCTGATGGCTGGAGATAAAGATTTTTCAAGAGAAACCGGTAGACACTCACATAGAAGATACCAAAATAAATCATCAGAACAAATAGAATTCCCATCAGGGAATTAATGTGAGCTGTTAATACCATACACTTACCTCTCTGATTTGCTGCTGAGTTCTGAATCTATGAGGAACATTTTCCCCTTTTCCACTCTTGTTCCAACAGAGGTGTCTTATTGTTATGGCAAATGGTATTTCAGTGCCAAATTAATTGCATCAAAGAGCAAGAAAGAGGGGAGGAGAGGAAAAAGTAGCAGCTATAGCCAAGATACTTTAAGCCAAATTAGAGCAGGCAAGGAAGGTGAGTTATTCTTAAAAATATATATATTGAATTTTGTTTTCTAAATCAGTGGAATTATAAATATAATTGTTTGTAACTTGTAATTTCTTGTAAATTTTTCACAATTCAAAAAGCATATGTATAATCTATGGAAGTTGCCCTGCCAATAAATTCACTGTTCTGTTCCTAATCTCTTACCTAACCCATACAGGTAGTCCTTGACTTACAACAGTTCATTTAGTGACCTTTTGAAGTTACAACGGCACTGAAAAAAGTGACTTATGATCATTTTTCACACTTATGACTGTTGCAGCATTCCCCACCCCAGGGTCATGTGATTTACATTCGGATACTTGACAACTGACTCACATTTACGATGGTTCCAGATTCACTTAACATCTCTGTTATTAATTTAACAACTGCAGCGATTCACTTAACAAATGTGGAAAGAAAAGTCATAAGGTGGGGCAAAACTCACTGAACAACATAAATGTTGGGCTCATTTGTGGAGGACTACCTGTATTATGTGCCATGAAAAGAAAATAGAGAAGCCACCCAAGGACAGTACAGGTAATAAGACTGGAAAGAATTCCAGAAGTCCTGCTTTCCTAAGCAGCAAACTGAGACCAAATTATGACATACTCATGGTGGTGTCTTAATATATCTCCACCCTTACATACTTATGTCCTGACATCTGATCTCTTTGTCCCTCCACTGCCAGCCTCTGGATGGTTGCTCATGTGTGCTTTGCGTACTTTCCCTATCTTGTTTAATTTAGAAGTTATATTAGAAGGCCTGCTATACTCTGAAAATGGTAGAAAATTATTAGCAACCCTTGATGGTGTATTGCTAGATTTTTAGTAGTCCAATTGGAAAAATTTAGAGGCTCTGAAAAAGTGATTTGGGGGATGTCTGCACTTTAGTAATTGTGTTTTATTTTTCAATTCCATTTCTGGTCTTTTAATAAACTAGCTATGCCTGGATTCCTGAGATATCTCACAGACTTGCTAAAGTGAATTTTGTCCAGGCTGCCAAGAGCACAAAAAGGTACAACTCAGTTTCAGGTTTGGATGCATTGTGACTTGGAAAGTAGTCACACACCTTGTTTCTGCAGGTTGTAAATGTGAAATGATGCTCCCTTTTATAGTGCAATGTACTATGTGTATTAGTGCTAGGCAGCCCAATGGGAACTCTTGAAAAGGGAGATTCTGTTAAGAATCCATAGGACTTTTCCAAGCAGATAGTTAAAATTCTTTCTCTTAAAGGGAGGAATGATGCAGCTGTTTGCTTTCTGTGCCAAGTTGAAAGGAGACCTGGCCAGAGAGGAAACGTGTTTGAAATGTCTTAATTGCAGAGGTATTATTTAAGGACAGTCTAGAGACTCTATAAAATAATCTTTGCTGTATGAAGAGATCATATGCTAAATGTTTTTCACTGATTGGTGAAGATCTTTTTACCCTAGCAGGCTTTAATCTACTAAGTCAGTGGTGGCGAACCTATGGCACATGCACCATGCCCCAGAGATGGCAACTGTCCCTCTTCAACCAGCTGCCTGCTAACTCGCCGAGGTCCCATGTGCCCGGATGCATCCCAGCATGGCTGGTTTCCCTCCCCCCGTCCCATCCCTCCTGGCCTCGCAAGCTCTCCTTTTTCTGGGCACGACCTATTGCATCGCCTCCTCAGCTGTTGGCCGTCCATCCAGCTCAGAGGCGGCTTCTCTGAATTTCTGGCGGCGAGCTGCAGAGCCCCAGAATGGGGCTGTGGCTGCTGATGGACACTGTCAGCCCCCATACGCTCGCTGGCCTGTGTGCGGGGGCCAATGATGTCAGGCACCCCACCTGCCAGAGACCCCCTGGATCTCCCCCAGCCCTGCCTGGCCCCTACAGGCATTCCTCCCCCCGAGCAACATCGAGGTGACCATGCCCACCTTGGCCACACCCAATCTGCCATGACCACAGCCACGCCCACCCAGTGTGCTATGCCCACCTGGCACCTGGAGATAAATAAGTGGGTTTTGGTTTGTGATTTGGGCACTCGGTCTCTAAAAGGTTTGCCATCACTGTACTAAGTGTTTGATTTAAACACAGTTATATATTTTTGTCGGTAGATCTAAACTGTTTCATTTTTGGTTTTTGTTTGTATATAATTTTATTAATGATTTTGATTACAGTAATAAAAACTAATACAAACTTAAAGAAAAAAATTACTAAGAGAGGATAATGTTGAAAGGAAGAAAGAATAAATAAATAAATAAATAAATAAATATCTACATAGAAGTAACTTCCAACCTTCATTACAACAACTATAAACAAATTTAGTAACTGTTCACCCCCTATAAGTTACACACAGGTATCTCTTCATCTTATATCTATCACTTATCTATAAGCAAATCCATAAAACATTAAATTTTCAATCCCAGTGTCAACAAAAAGTCTATAAAGGGCTGCAAACTGTTTCTTTTTCATATAGCATTTCCTTTTGAATATATAATTATTTGATTTGACTATAGTTTTCAGTCATCATGGGCTGCTCCAAATAAGTACAGACAGAAAAAAAATACATTTCTAGATAATCTATAAATAAACTGCTTTTCAACTACAGATCTCTGAATGATCCTCCAAAGACATGAAAGCTTCTCGAAAGTCATCTGAAAGCTGTTCAGATAAGTTTCTCAGTCTTAGAAAGATTTGCCCTTCATCTGTGTTGTGTACGCATAGGCATTTTTATCCACAATTTTGCTTTGAGGAAAAATCATCAGATGCCTGATGCTTTTAAGAGCTTGCCTTTCATTCAGAGCCTTTGATTGACTGAATGATTAGTTAGTTCTCTTATACAATTCTGACACCACGGTAGCTGTACACCCATGTTTCCATTATTTCAATGAAAAAAAATAGATGGGATAATTATTTGGATCCTAATTCCAGGAAGGTCATGCCTATTTGTCTACAGTATCTGCAGTGATTTCCACATATACTCCATCAAGCAGTTTGTTCTTGTCTCTGTGATTTCTTCAGTTCTTCAGGTTTCCATTAGTTATGGACTAATATGGATAAATGTCTATGTGAACAAGATAAAGTCTATGATAATGGCTGGTGCCATTTTTTACAGTCTTTGGGTCTTTCCTCGTATAAGTAAAATTAAGATGCAGACATACTTTGGCTAATCTTTTTTTCTATCTTGTCCCCTGGATGTTGCCTTTATTGCATCCCAACCCCTGAGCAAGATTGGCATAACTTATGTTTAGGCTGAACTGACACTGAGATAGCATGTTCTTCCTTATTCCCCCACTGCCCAAAGTCAATTTCCAGGTGTGCAAAATTGGTTAAGCTGGGTCGCCAATTGCCTTGGATGAAAGGCCAGTGATTGGAAACAAAAGTAGAAATCTGTGATAGGGGTAGCAAATTTTATGTCCATCTAGTTTTCTGTGAACTAAAAAAATGAGTGGAGGACATTTCAGCTCATCAGTGGGGAAAGGCACATAGCTATATTTTTCTCTCCTCTGTGTTGCATTTGCAGGAATTGCTGGTGGGTTTTTTCCCCCTGCCTTTTGCCTACATATAATTAGACTTACCATATTTCTCCATTCATTGGTCCCAGTCACAGGGAAGGGCTGTGTGGAGAGAACTAGTTTTATTGACTTAGGCATTGATTAATGGTCAACTGTATACCAGTTTAATTGCTGAATCCAGAAATCAATGCCTACTTGTAAAAGGAAAGATAGGGTTGTTAAGGATTTCTTTCACCTACTCTCACAATCCAGTTCTTAGATAACAAAAGACTGCTTGTTGATTTAAATCAGATGACCCTTTGCACATTAACCAATCATCTTTGGCAGATCTGGTTAATCAGTTCATTTCTTTCATCAAATTGTTTGCCTGTTAAGTTGTGAGGCACTGGAGTTTGCTTGAGATTATCTGGATTCTTATTCCTGGTCTTTTCCTCTCTCCTGCCCTCCCCCACTCTGTCTTGCTCTCCCATAACATACAAACACGCATACCTCAAGGCAGCTTAATGTATTTCACATGTTTGCCTGTCTTGGTGAATTCAGTTTTGCTGCCTCCCTTGTTGCACTTGGTTTGGTTTTATTGTGCTTCTGACCACCAGGGAGATCTGGTGGTCCATTAGATTATTTCAATCTCCACAACAGATATGGGGGAGGCAGCTAATGGTTTACTAAGAAACCTTTCTTTTGTCCATTTGGTAGCCAGTTAATTATTTAACAAGATTTGGTAGCAAACCTTTAGAAGAGAAGTGATTAAATAGTTAAATTAAATAAGCAGATTATCCTCAACATTCCTTCTACAGACCAAATGCTGTGTCAATTTACACCACAGAATATATTACTGGGGGCGTGGGGGGGGGGGAAAGTGGAAGGCAGAGCTCAATTTTCAGCTACAAAGTATATGAACTAGAAAATGTGTTTTGCTTTGTACTTCAAACAGTCACTCTATTCCTCCCTCATTTTGGCCAGCCCACTTGGGGTAGGTCAAGTTCTGGCTGAACTGAAATTTAGAAAAAATGTGGTTGCTCTGTTTTTTGCTGAGAAGAGGTCTTATGGATGAACAGATCAGAGTTGGTGCAGCTTGCGCCTCTCTCCTGCCCTGATCCACATGGCCTGGATGTCTGCTCACTTGCTTACTTCTCTGATGCTGCTACCATGCAGTTCAAGCATTGCATAGGCTGGCTGGCCAGCACGCCTCTTTTCTAGTGACCCTATCATCTATTCTACTTCCCCCTCTCCATGACCACCTCTTTTAAGCTGACACATGCTATCTGACCCCCCCCCCCAATCTTCCCTTCACCTTTCCTTCTTATAAACCCCTGAAGGTAGGCCAGGTTGTCGACACACAGAATCACAATGCTAGAGTTCTACTTTATTGATCTGAGATATAACAACATAAAAGTATTCCCCTCCTGCTAATACCAATGAGAGTTAAGGTGGGGCAGTTTTAAGATGCTTTCTCACACTGTTTTATTTTTCTGAACTGAACTCACATTTTGTTAATGATCTCTCCACGTCTTCTCTGAGTTCATCTCTGGGTTTCCTTAGTTCCATTTAGCTTTTCCACCGCCTCAAATCACTGCCGAAGGCTTTCACATTCTCCCCACTGGGGAGAGCCTACCAGGCACATTCCTGTGTTCCCGATCCATGGCCAGACCGAATATACACACTTAGTCTGGGCACAGCCACCTGACACAGGATAGTCTGTGCATGGAATGTTTTGCACATCCTTAATTGAAAAGCAGAAAAGTTTCCATTTCTGAAACAGAGTAAGACAGCCTTCAGCATCTGATTTTTTCCAGATGTAAAGGGTCATGCTGGTTTAGTATTCTATGAGGTGTAGTCTCCACACATCTGGAGGATGACAGCTTAGGAAAAGACAGACTAATATAGGGTGGGATGTTATATTTCACATGGGAAGAATTTGAATATGTTTCTGTTCAATAACAGATTAAAAGACATACCATTTTATTAACTGTCTTGTATTGCTTGGCTATGCCTTAAGATTCATAAAAAATGTTCTGTAAATGTTTAAATGAATGCATCTAATGAAATGAGAAATAAAAGTTTATTTTAATAGATGCCACTGACTTTATATTTATTTTGATAAAAAGCAGCATGCAAATGCAGTAGAATAAATAAATACTTTCTATTGTTAATGTAATATTTTAAGAATCTTTTTAAAATAGTAATCTCTCCACATTCATGTGATATCATGTGATGAAAGTGTAAAAATATTGTTTTTTTCACACTGTTTAAAGCAGATATCAAGCATCATATTTAAATGAATATGAGGTATTAATATAATGATAGCACAGCTGAATTTTCTTTTATTGTACCTCTATTTGGTTATTTTTTCAGAACTTGAAAAACATCATTTTGCCATGATTGTCTGCTAGGATCTGCATCTTTAGAGGTCTTATAAGTTCTTATGTGTCTTCAGTGATAGCATTTAAGCCCCCTTATCTTTCCACAGCTTTCTTTTTTGTTGTTGTTGCCTTCAATCTTTGAAAGCTTCATGATCTTCTCCAGTGACTGGCTTTTGCATTATGGATCTAAAATAACAACTTTTAGCTTCACGATTAGTACTTCTAGTAAACTGCCTGGATTTATTTCATCTAACACCGAACAATTTTCTTCTTCCAAGCTAAGATATTCTTGACCATTGTCTCCAACACTACAGTTCAAAGGCTCAATGTCTATGGAGATTCTCAGTCATCTAGGTCATGGTTGTCCCAAAGATGCTTTTTCAAAAGGGCAACTGGACTTTCTTGTTTTTCTTTGAAAACATTTTGCTTGTCATCCAAGAAGCTTCTTCAGCTTCAATTCAATTCAAAGGCTCCCATTTTTCTTCATTCAGTCTTTCTGATGGTCTTCCATCTTTATGGAAGCTTCCACCTACAATTATGACTGGGGAAACCATGACTTTAGATTAATACTTTGTCTACATCCATCATAACCCTTCTATTCTTCAATAACTTCTTCAACTCTGTTGAGCTGGCATTTCCTCATATTTGTTTCTGCTTATATTGAAGAGCATCCTGGCTTTTGCTTTTTCTTCTATCACCTTCAGCAAGAGATTCTATAAATCTTCCTTGCTTCCAGTCATTAACATAATATATCAGAGTTTGTTTGTTTGTTTCTCCTAATAATTTTAATTCCAATTTGGGCAAGGTAAAAGAAAAAAAGGACAACCATCAGCAAGGGGAATTGACTCAGTTACAACAATGATAAGTTCACTGTCGAGAGACTTCAAACAACAGGTCCATCATGGAGAAAAATCTATAAATGTGGTTGCTAGGAATCACAAATGACTTGATGGCACATATTCAATCAGTACAAAATGTACACCTTTCCCAATGTTGCTCCACATTCTATTCTAGCTGCTGCTTTCTAGTAATCAGATTACAATTTACTTTACAGTTATAACTAGAGTGAAATCAAGTAATCTTGTGTGGCATGAATGAAAGGAGCTTCAATAGAACTGTAATGCTTCATTCTCATGTGCTGCTCAGGTGATCAGCATAGCAGTTTCAAATGTCTACCTTAACTGGGACATTTTAAAATCCTAATAACTGAGGTTCAATTGTTCATCTTGAGCTGCTGAAAAGTTTTGTGTCATTCAGAAGTGACAAACTTTTCCAATCCTTTTTCAAAAAATATTCAATTTATAAGCCACCTCATTTGTTACAGCAAGCATGATATACAATCATATAACAATAATAGAAGAATTGATAATACCAATATCATCATAATAGTCCTTGTCAGGGAACTATCAATCAGTCTTAAAAACTGAGTCACAAATAAACCTGTCCCTGCTGAAAGACCCACATTTTAAGACATTGGTATTGGGGTTGTGAAGACATCAGAGGAAATGCCATTACAGAGGCCAGGGCCAATCACAGAACAGGCCTAACTACAAAGACTCATAAGATAGCCTTGCTTTGATGATGAAACTTCAGCTATGCCAAGCCTACCAGAACTGGCTGAGACAATGAGGGAAAGGCAGTCCTGTAAATATCCAGGCTATAAAGGGATTTATAGATGACAACCAGCACTTTAAATTGTACCCAAAACCAAATGTTTTTTTCCTCTCTCTTATTCCATTTCCCCCCTCCTCTTGTGGCCTTAATCCACAATTAAGGCCACAATCCAAACTAAATTGCAACACACTTAAAGTTATTAAAATAAATTGGCTTAAACACTCTTAATTCAATACTGGATTCTCTCTTTAGTATGCAAGCTGGCAAGTCATCCATCACATATATTTACAGTCAGCACATAACTTAAGGCTGGTTTTTAAGTGTGAGTCGTGGTGACATCTGTGATGTGCCACAGCCATCATGCAAACTATATAGTGACTTTCCCTTGAATTGTGTTTCTTTGGGGAGGGGGGGGAGGGTGTTTTACCATGAATATTTTTTTTCATTAATTATAGAATGTCTAACACCATCCAGTGGCATTTCACACACTCAGCTGGTTTAATGGGAAAATGATCAACAAGAAATACCAGATGGTTTCACCAATAGGAAATGGATTATAGCATTCAATGATACAATATTCAGCCTTTTCTTCATTCTTAGGACGTTTATTCTGGTTTTACAAAAAAAAATCCTTGTTAAAACAGCTTAAAGTACAGAGTAAGTAGATGTTACTGAGAGCTGAGTAGTATCAGCATCTACTAGATGAAATCTTATCTAATAGTTTGATCATATAATGAAAGATACGCAGATTTGTATTTTGCTTTTGTTTGATAATAGGGTATCCTTAAGGTGAATGTGTAACCAAAGCATTTGTTGGATGTGTGATGGATGAAGAATTAAAAGTCTCTTGGACAGCCTTTGTGAATCTTCCCACGATGCTCACTTGCGCTAGCTGAGAAATGTTTAAATTTTGAGGCCCCAAACCCTGAATTAACCAAAATTGACAAGCAAAAACTTTAAGGGGTAGATTTCATTGCAGAGATTCATCCTGGCTGTTATAAACAAAATTCAGTGTGACATTGTTTGTTTGTTTGCTTTAGGAGTAACCTTTAAGCAGTGCATTAAATGGGACAGTGTGGAAATATGCAACCCCATGACCTTTCCCCACATAAATTATCTGCCACTCACCGCACCCTCCTATGCCACTTGCTATCTCTTAGCATTGAAGTGTCCTGTGTAATATAAATTGTAAATGCTTAATGGACCAGGACTGGGAACTTGTTTTACCACTAGGTTAAAGCCATTGTATTGCTTCTGTTTTATGGAATTATACCAGCTGTCAAAACACAGGAGTGGCATTACATGTCACAGACAAAAGATCTATGGAAATGAACACTTGAGTCATTATGTTCTTTTCCCACCCTCATTTCAGTTGAATTTATTAGGCTGGTATTACTCTTCGGTGCAACACAATAGTATCGTAGGGCCCTTCCCCTTCAGGCATTTGACCACAACAATACAAACATCACCTGTTGGCAGCATCTTTTCTTCAGATGTGCCAGGAGCTGTCTGAAGTAGGGGGCAAAATGGCAGATGTCATTTTGTCCCCTCTCTTTATTTATTTATTTATTTTTAAAATTTATAAGCCGCCCCACTCCCGAAGGACTCTGGGCGGCTAACAATAAAAAACACATAAAACATAACAAAACAACAGTACCAAGACAATCATCCAGGGGTCAGGTTTTAAAAACCCCAGGCCTGCTGGAAAAGCCAGGTCTTAAGTAGCTTACGGAAGACCAACAGGGTGGGAGCGGTCCTAATCTCCGGGGGGAGCTGGTTCCAAAGCGTGGGCGCCATCACAGAGAAGGCCCTCCTCCGTGGCCCTGCCAAATGGCACTGCTTGGCCGACGGGGCCTGAAGGAGGCCCAGCCTGTGGGATCTAACTGGACGTAGGGAACTATGAGGTAGTAGGCGGTCTCGCAAATAGCCTGGCCCTGAGCCATATTGTATGTTAACATTATATACAGGTGTAAAAATGCAGGGTTTCATTCATTCATATCTGTGATTTTGACCTTTCTGACTCTTCATTGCAAATGACTCCAGTTGTGCCCCCCCCCCCCGAGCTGTTGTCTTCATTCCATCCTCACCCAAGAAGGGAAACTACCTTATGTCTTTGCTGTATCATTGTTAATGAAAGATTTTCCCCTTAAATCCAATAACAGCAACAGGATGTGTAACATCTGCTACATTTTACCACCTGTTATGGCCCAGAAACACCAGGTCAGGTGACCAGGAGTGGGCAAAACCCAAGAGGTCATGTCAGAGTAATGTGAACATCGTTCTGTCCCTCCCATCTCTCACCAGTCATCTTTGTTATCTTTGTCTACCTAAATTGCTGGACAGGTTACCGTAGTCTATCAAAATTTCCCCAAAGCACCGCATTCCTCAGCCAGATCACTGCTTCAAATCTATGGCCCATAGAACTTTTTATTGCAAAGTTTAAATCCTTGAGGGCAGTGCGTGGTCTAGAAACATGAAATATAAATAAACAGACAAATAAGTAAGCAAGTAAGTAGTTAGCATAATTGTAGAATGATATGAGCCTTATCTATTACCTCCCAAATTCACCATGTAGGAATCTAGACATTTGTTAGGGGAAAAAGGAAAAAGGAAAGGCTGTGCTTTCTTGTTGACTCCATTTTCATTTAACTCAGATTTAGGAACATGGTCAGATCCTGCCAGCAGGCCCACCCTATTCCTGCAGAGGTTTTCATGTTTGGTAGAAGTTTTTTTGTAATGACTGGAGATATGCTGAAACAAGAGGACTAGAAACCTAATCACGTTGCTTATCAGGTGCTGCAATACATAAAATCAAAGAACACCTATTAAGAGTGAGTCAGACTCAAATGATTTAAAGTTGTTATTATTATGTTAACAAAAAAATTGATGGATTAGATATGTATAGGACAGATTAATATTTTATTTTAATTGGGAGATATTTGTGGAAGAAGAAATAAATAAGATTTATGATGAAATTAAAGAATTAAGACATATTTGGAAGGGATACCTGAACTGATAATGTGTGTATTTGAAGTTAAATTAGATTATGGTCTTGAAATTGCATAAAGCTTTAAAACAGGTTTAGGATTAATAGAAATTTAAGGTAGAAATAGACTAGTTTAAATATATAAGCTATTTGAGGGAAATAGAGAGGGAATATTTGATGTACTGATTGAATTACTTATATATGTTTTGTTTTTTCGATTTTTGATTACCCCAGCCCCACGGTGTGTCTCGAGCACTTTGTATTAATTAAAAAAACAATAAAATTTGTTTTTTTTAAAAAAAGAGTGAGTCAGAAAAGATTCAACAGAGGCAGGGTAGAAATAGGTGGGCACCCACCAGTGAAGGATTTAAAAGCCATGAACTGAGCAGAGAGCGTTAAGCACGCTATTCATACTCAGCCTTAGTTCCTGTCTTTGGCATGAAAGCAACATAAATCAATTTCTTGCCTCCTGTTTATTCAGTAACTACTCAGGAAAAAAAAAAAAATCATTTGTCAGTCCTAATTGAGATGAGGCTCCAAGCTGGAGACTTCAGGCTGCCTCAATGTAGTCTAGTATTGAATCCCTACAGCTCATTTCTTACAGTACTTCATTTGGCTCCCTGCACCATCTTTCCAGTATTAAAAAAAAAAAAAAAAAAAACCAGAATTGTATTGCATATTGCCAAACAAGAGGTGCATTCATTCTTAATTATTGCTGTACAAAAAGGATGGCAACCTTTTGCCAGTTAGGGCTATACTTAACAGTTTAAGGTTTGTTTTTTTTAAAGAGCTTAAGGCCAACTTTGGGTGAGCACAATGGATAGGACGGTACTGAAAAGATAGACAAAAATCAGGATTTCTTTTTCCTTAAGAAAAGTTTCCCGTGGGATTTAAAAAAAAAAAAACTATGTTAAGTCTAGGCATCCACCCGAAAATTGTAGGAAATCATCCATTTTAGAAATTGGAGCCCTTTTCAGCTTTACTGAATCATGATTAACCTGTCTTGGAAGAGTGCCTAAGGGACATGTAATTTTATATTAGTGCACTCTCTGGCATATAAATAGGTCTATTCCTGTTTCAACAGCATCTTTTAAACAAGCATCAAGGTAGACTTTAATGGAGTCATAATAAAATGAGTACAAATAATTATATGTTAGCTTGCCCTGCATTGTTTACTTCTTGTTTGATAACATTTATGTTGTTACTCTTGGGCTGGTAAATTACCTTGTACCTATATGTGTAGAACAAATAGACACAGAGAGAAGAGACATTGCATTAAGCCAGTGTTTCTCAACCTTAGCAACTTTTAAGATGTTGGCTATGGAATTCCAGGAGTTTATTTATTTATTTGTTAAATATATAGCTGACCATCCCATCTGAGTGGCGCACTATATATAGATAACAAAGATATAAAAACAGCAATATATATTTTTTAAAAAAACAACACTGTAATAAATATCCAAAAATACAAACCACAGATGAAGGGAGAATAAAAAATGATCCCTTCAACAATGGAGCCATCTAGACAAGTGAGGTCTTTGGGGTTTTTTCCCAATATTAAAAGCACGAGGCCATCTAATTTCAAGGGGAAGGATGTTCCACAAGGCAGGTGTCATGACACAGAAAGCACGCCTCCTGGGACTCAGGAAATGGAGATCCCTAGCCAACGGTACCCATGATATGCCTTTTCTGTGAGATCTAATGGGGAGAAGCGATCCTTTAGATCAGGGGTCCCCCAACCCCCAGTTTGTGGACTGGCGCTGCGCCACACAAATAAATGAAGCCCAATCTGCGGGATGCAGGCAGCATGCAAAACCACACCCCCTCTGATCCATGGGAAAACCTCTCTCCATGGAACCGGTCCCTGGTGCCCAAAAGGTTGGGGGGCCACTGCTTTAGATAGCCTGGTCCCACCCCATGAAGAGCTTTAAAGATTAAAACTGGCCGCTTGAATTGGACCTGGAAGCAAACTGGCAATCAGTGCAACTCGCAGAGCAGAGGTGTAACCTGAACTATTTTAGGAGTATCACATAAATGACCTGGTGCTGCTGCATTCTGTACCATGGAAGTTGAAACTTCCAGATATTCTTCAAGGATAGCCCTCTGTGGAGCACATAGCAGAAGTCCAATCTACAGGTAAATAGGGCATAAGTGACCATAAGTTCACATATCTTAAAGTTACTGAGGTTGAGAAACACTGCATTAAACATTTGAACAATTCTATGGTTTTGAACATTAGTGCACTACATGATATCGTCTTGTCTGGAGGCTAATTTCTACCAGCTTTCAGTTGACTAGGCTACCTATTCATCTCTTCGTTTATACTGTATGTATGTATGTGAATGTATATGTGTATGTGTATGTATATGTGTATATAACAGCAGCCCTAGAAATAAATGTAAAATTATAATTTAAATGATAGTCTTAACCTGCAGATCTTCCTGTTAGGATGATATTGTTGGGATAAATCACTTCAATAAAACATGTATGATTGACACTATAGTAAAGATACCATTTCTACAAAATTGCATTTCTTTTCCTTAATTATTGCACTATTTTTTTGCAAGATTAATATACATTTAAGAAGAAAGCTAATTGCAGAAAACAAGCTGATGTAACTGAGCCCTAATTAAATGAAAATGATGGTGCTAACGCACTTGTAGTGTTAATTAAATAACAATGGTGACAAGTGTCTGAACACTGGAACGAAAACGATAAATTCTTCACTCTCTTGGTTCAGTTAACTACTCAGCTGAGCTAAAAACTTCTTTGTTTATGCACTGGCTAAGTTCCATCAATGTTCACTTTCATAGCTGGTAGGTTCATTAAGCAGACATGCCAAAGACTTTGCATTCTGTCTTTGCTTGCTCAATGTGCTGCTACACTAGGGCAGGCCAGAACATTTTTGTGTCAAGCAATGCTTGTGTGTTCTTGAAAGGGTATTGATTTTAATTATTAATCGTGAGGACTAGAAACTAAAGCAATTCTGCATTAGAATCTGCATGCTGCAGATCTATGTGCACAACACACTAGAAGGAGTGTGGGCATTTTTGTTAATAGCAATAGCACTTAGACCATGGGTGTTAAACTCGCCACATCACGTGACGCGTCGCGATGTATCGTGACTTTTTTTGCATTGCCGTTGCTGGGGTGGGTGCGGCTCATGGGCCAGCACTTTGACACCCCTGACTTAGACTTATATACTGCTTCACAGTGCTTTACAGATCTCTCTAAGCAGTTTTGCATCATTCTTTTTGACATTAAGCCCAAACAACATATGCTTAAGGAAGGGCATCTCATTGGGTGGTCCATACATGTATGAACAAAAGATGTCTCTTGGGGCAATTAGAATGTTTTTTTTTTTACTGATTCATCCAACCATAAGGATTTTGAGATGGGTGCCACAAGCAGTTCCTGAGTGAACAACACAACACATATTTGTCAACTTTAAGACTTATGGATTTCAACTCCCAGAATTCTTAAAGTCTTAAAGTTGCCAGTTTGGCAAACCCCTGCCATAAACCATTCATGAAAAAGATGGAGTAGCAGAAAGTAAGTCTTGTTTTGTGCTGTGCTATTGCCTAAAGTTAAACACCACCAGCACTGGAGGAGTAATAATCCTTACATCTGAAGAAAGCCTCTGCAACAGGAATTATTTTTTTTAATGAGGGATGTTGTGTTTATTTTGGGGTGGGCAGGGCAACTGTCTTTCTTCAACTCTTGTTGCTAGGAGCAATGTCTGGAAGTGACCTAATTCAAAGCTGATTGTATCTTTCCTCTGATAGCAAGTTATTATTTTCTTTTTTCTTTTGCTGTGTTCCTTTTAAAGTTATAGAGCATAAGACACAGCTGGGAGATGGTGAAGGCTGTGAAAGCAACATTGGCAACACTAGAATTTGTGTTCTTGCGACCGCTGCTAAACAATCACCACTATGCATGCTATTCACTGTTCTTTCAGAACCAAGCTAAACATTGTACTTGGGTTCAGAATGAGGCTCTGCATGTATTCCCTTAGTTTACAGACTAATATTATCTCTTCTAAGAAGCCTGTATTTGCTCTGTTTAGAGATTAAATAATACAGCCTGGTGATTAGTTTTATCTTAGTCTTCTCACCAAGAACAGACCATCACGCCTATGAATTCTGCATTCTTTTGGTGTCCAAAAAAGGATAGTTTACTTAGCACTTTTTTCTGCATATAGGAGATAGGTGCTAAACATTAATGTATTTCTGTTTTACAGGAAATTATTCAGCTCGAAAGTGATATATCTTCACTAGGGTCTTTTTTCTTTTTTTAGCTAGCAAGATATTGGAGTCAAAGACTAATGCCAATATCATTCAGCCATTTTGTAACAGAAATGGGTTATCAGCAGCTATTCTGATCTTCCTTTGATCCAAGTGTTTTACAAATGTGACGACTTTAAGATATGTGGACTTTATTTTATATCTGTGCAGTCTGTGGAATGTAAATTTGAGGTGCTACATTGGAAACACGCTGCTCACAATTATCTTCACCATATCTTCACCAGATTGTGAAGTGTTTCGTGTATTGTGAAGTTGAGTGTTTCTCAACCTTAACAATTATAAGAAGTGTGGACTTCAACTCTCAAAATTCGCTTAGGTGGACTTAATTAAAAGGGATGAATGGGAGAAGGTTGTGATAGCTTGCATGCCTTCTGTTTTTTGTCAGTGTTTAAGTCAATATCAACTGGATAAGCACCTCTTTGTAAAAAAGATAAATTGAGCAAATAAAAAAATTGAAGTCAACATTAGCAAACTTAAAACTCCTCTTTACATCCCACTTATATCTGCCTTTTACAGAAAAGGATCATTTTGATGGCAGCATGTTTTAGGTGGAATACACTCTATTTTGTTTTGCCTATTCCTCTGCTACAAAAAGTGTATGTATGTGTGTATATATATATATATATATATATATATATATATATATATATATATATATATATAAACCAGTTTCAGCCTATATTGAGAATTCTAATTAAAGCTTTAGCTGAACATTCCAAAATGTCTAAAATTAAACATTTTTGAAAGAACACAATACTGATTTTTGTCTACTACATCACCTAGCAGATTTTGTTTTAAACGTACTAACTCCAATAGTATTGTGCTATCTTCCTGTGAACTATTCAGACTTGCATGAATTTGTTTTAATGTGCTTATTTAAACTATTTTATACTACCTTTTAATGAACTATTTACAGCTACAGGTAGTCAAATTGCATCAAATAAGCAAACCAGAACAACCCATAATTTCCACCCACTCCAAAACCTTGATAAGACTATAATGTACTCTCTTTTAACTTTAGGGACTCTGTTACGTATCCATAACTTGGGCTTCATAAGAAACAGGAGAGCATTTGCAAACAACTGATGTCATGTGCATTTGTTTAAGTTTCATGGATGTGCGCCCATCTTGTCTTAGATGGGAGAGGATCTTTGGCAACCAGAATATAACCTAGGGAAAGAATTGACTTACCATGAAAGGTGTAGTATGAAGCAATTAGGTAATTGGTGTCCTTTGATCTTGAAAGGCCCTGTGCTTCCTCTTCCAGAGATGTCATATCATACAGACATGCATGGTCCAGTAGGAGGAGTCTCTGTCTTAAACGGAGGTGAGAGTTCAAATGGTAGTCTGGGTGGTTTAAGGCAGGTCTCACTGATTGCTGGCCATCCTCAGTGGAATACTGATAATGTGTTTGGAGGGACTGCTGGGAGCAATAAAAAAGTCAGATTGGGATCCACAAGTGGCCTTTCAGTCACAGATTGTTTATATTTGATATTGTCACTAAATTAGGGCTGTAAAAATATGGATGACCAGTCAGTGGCAACAAAGACAATGCTTTAACTCTTTACTGCCATCTATTGGCCATCTAGCTTCTTGCAGCCTAGATCAGATTGTCCTGTTCTTACCACAGAATGAGCTCTGAATGCTACGTGTATACGTTTTCGTTACAATCAAAACAACCTCCGATACGTTGTTGACTCCTGTGGCTAAAATTTGCACCACTCATCTACTTAATACTCCTGAATAACAATATCTAGCAATGCACGAAGGAACCCCAAGTGTTCCTTGAGGGGGGGAGGACTCATTAAATAGTTAGTGTTAAATAATAACATATTTTTAAAACCTCCATATGTTTAATGTTTGTTTTGGATTGGATATTTAGACTGTAAATGGCTGATGTAATAAACTTGTCTACCATAGTGATAACCAGAATGTTTTTATTTCAACAAATGAAATAATTGCCATAGTGTTAGATGCACTGTAACATTTTTTTTATTTAAATAATATTCCCAATATATCAATATATTCACCCCAAAATTATTTTAATTTAATTTGACCAATCTGTTAAATAATTCAACAGCAATGGTGGTGAGATGCACTAAGCTGGGGTAAGCTCTATGTGGCACTGCCCAAGTTTTTCCCTGTAGGAAGAAGAAGGATTAAAAATAAAAGACACTGTCATAGGTGATTTTTTAAAAAAATGTGACTGAGATATGGTGGTTCCTCTTTAACAGTTTAGCAATTTCTGCTTGGATCTTCCATGTTATAGAAGCAGTACTATTTCCTTAGATGAAATAGAAATTTCTCAGGTGCTCAGAAATGTTATAACTTATATGTCAGAGTTTGCACATTATTGTGACTAAGCTTTGGCGTGACAGGTACTGAATATTTGTATTGTTTTCTCTGATATACTTGCTACTTTGCTACTGTTTTCAATCAGAAAGAGAGAGAGGGGAAAAAAGTTAATTCTGTAGATTACTTTCTTGGATTATTGTGCTTTCCCATGACACCAAATCCCTCCAAATCCTACCATTCTTTGAAGAACAGCAACTACAAATAACTTTCTTTGTTTCTTTAATATAATCCTGGATTCTTCTTTGAGCGGTTTGGGGGGGGGGAGTCAGTATTTCCCTTGTGTTAAGCCTCACATTAGATTTGAGATCTGAAATGTGATCAGTAGACTGTTGGGAAGGAAGCTGGGGAGATAAAAAGATTTAAACTTTTCATGTCCACAGATTAGGCTTTATTTGCAGGAGAGTCTTTTAATGTCTATTTCATGAAATAGAGTTGCCTTCTGCATGTACTGAACATATATAGTGAGCTTCTGTATACTCCAGTATATCCAGGAGACATCTGTGTATTTCCAGTGCAATTTTGCTCAGCTTTCTTTGCTTTTCTATTGCTTGGCTTTATTTGCCCTTCCAATTCCAGTAGAAAGGGTTTGGTCCCTGCTAAGTCAAATCATATGTTAATTATCACTTATCTAATCTGGTTTTCCAACTTGCCAGCTGAGCAAACAAAAGAAGTATGAGCAAGAGGAAGCAATTTTATTTCCTTATTTAGACCATATCCAGACACTAGGAGGCCTCCCACAGTAAGGCCAAACTGCTTCCATCAACTGAGTTGCTGGAATAGCATCATGCCAACAGAATAAGAATTGGAAGGGACCTTGGAGATTTTCTAGTCCAACCCCTTGCTCAGGCAGGAAACCTTATACCATTTCAGACAAATGGTTGTCCAATCCCTTCTTTAAAACCTCCTTGGTTGGAGCACCCATAACATAATCTGTTCCACTGATTAATTATTCTGTCAGGAAATTTCTTCTTAGTTCTAGGTTGGTTCCCTGCTTGATTAATTTCCATCCATTGCTTCTTGTCCTACCTTCAGATGCTTAAGAGCAGTGGTGACACAGTGGTTAGAATGCAGTATTGCAGGCTAACTCTGCCAGCAGCTCGATCCTGACTGGCTCATGGTTGATTCAGCCTTCCATCCTTCTGATGGGAGGCCTACTGAGGTTGGTAAAATGAGTACCCAGATTGTTGGGGGCAATATGCTGACTCTGTAAACTGCTTAGAGATTGTTGTGAAGCACTATGAAACAGTATATAAGTCTAAGTGCTATTGCTATTGCTATTTGGAGAATAGGTTGACTTCCTCTTCTTTGTGGCAACCCCTTAGATATTGGAACAATTAGATGTGCAAAAAGATCCATTGGCTTCAGCAAAAGATGTCTTCAACTAACATTGTAAATGAATGTCCTCCTACCACTGAAGACATTTGGGAAAGAGTTGCGGTGGTTTTGCTTGCTGTAAGCCCAGGCTTTCTCTGTAACTGCCCTCTTTGTGTGGAATCCAGCTCCTGCTTTTAAGAGGCTGAAAACTGAAAACATTTTTATTTGAACAAATGTTTAATTTTGCATAATTTTAAACTAGGTTTTGTATTTAATCTGGCTTTCTCTTTCGTATGCAGTTCACAGAAAGAGTTTGGGAGTCAGTGGTATACATAAGACAACTGTGCTTTAAGGCATCTGCAGATGTGAGTCAAACTCCTTAATGACCCCTTAAGCCAAGGGCAGGAGTTGTGCTGCAGCTTTAGATTGCAGCTGCACACTCCTAGGCAACACACACAGCTGCCTTAAGAAGTTGCTGACAAGGGCAACATAAAGATTCACAATTCCTCCAGCATCTTGTTTTTCCTTTGAATCCATACATCATGAAATCTCACTAGCAGTTTTCTCCACTGCTCATGTTGTATATTTTTATATGGTTGTGCTTTGTCTTGTACAACTGTGCAAAAAAAGCAAAATATAATAACTAACCAGGGCCCCTAATTATTTCCTTAGGATTCTATACTATGTGAGGTCAATAATGTTTGGATAACATTGGAAGTTTCTATTATCTCCCCTCTATGTCAGGAACTCTCATGTTCTTCTTCCTAGCATTTTCCTGCAGGTACTGGGTCCACTTATCCAAACAATGACCGCATTGTGTTGCTCTGAAAAATTGTCCCCTTGGGGGAAATGACAATAGATGCATTGGAATCTAGGTCAACCATTGCCAGGACTCAGTGTAAGAGGTTGAAATAATTATGAGGGCAGGTGAAGAATGCCATGATTAAAAACCTGTAATCTTCTGGAATGGTAAGGCAGGACTTGTAGACAAATTTGAGATCTGCTGTGCTTTCAAGAAATCTGTTTGTTATTCCCTCTGGGATATTAACAGTTCTTGATGGTCTGTCCAGCACACTAATAACAATACAATGGCAGTAAACATTGTAGGCAATATTTTTTTTTCATTGCTCCTGAAGAAAGGATATTTTCTTGGAAGGCATATGGGGTACCATTGTACTGTGTCCTATTTAAAACAGGAGTTGGATTTACATTCCCAAGCATCTGTGTAAGATAGCTAGAATGGCCTCTAGAATTAATATATAAATATTGTGTCCACCATCTTCCAGATTTCCCACAGCTGGCTGTTAGACACTGTATAGACCAGTGGTTCTCAACCTTTTTAATGCCACGGCCCCCAATCGGTCGTAAGCTGAGGACTATTCAACCGGTCGTAAGTCGAGGACTACTCAACTGGTGCAGCACCTTTGCAGAATGGGACTTTTGGCAGTCTCAGCAGGGCAGAGACAGCCTGGACAATTCCTATTGGCTTTTGAAAGCCAATAGAATTAGACTCTATTCAAGAGAGTCTATTCTATTGGCTTTCAAAAGCCAATAGAATAAAAGGGAGTAGCACAGCTAAGGAAAAGGGGAAAAAAATAGTGGACTGCGTTGTTTGGCGTCCCCTGTGAAATGGTCATTCGACCCCAAATGGGGCCCTGACCCACAGGTTGAGAACCACTGGTATAGACAGTCTTCATTTTTAGTTGGAAAAAAAGAGAACTACAATAGAGATAAATTTTAAAACTGCTTATATACCCATATATAATATTGAAATGATTATTATTCTGGAGCTGGAATAATTAACAACAAACTCCCAGATAAAGCTGTTTAAAAGTATCTGTTTCCAGCCAATAGCCATATTAGTTACAACAAAAAAGTACCTTGAGGTTTCTTAACAAATTCGCTTCCGCATAGATTTTTGGGGATTGAAGTTTATCCTGACTTCTAGGTAGATACGTAAGGATTGTACAGTTACTTAATGCTTCCAGACTTGCCACAGCAATTGAGTTCAATGAGACTTAATTCCTGGAAAATGAGCAGAGACTTGCAGTCAATGATATTGCTGCTTCTTTCCAATGGTTAGTTCTGGTTTCCCCATAGTGAATTTCCGGACATTAGCTTAGTTTAAGTAACTCTATCTCACAGAACAAATGAAGGGGATGAATAAATTTGTTGATGCCACACATTTCACGGCTTGTCAGCACCTTTTCTTTCCTTACCAGGACCTTCATTCTGAACACTCCCCCTCCCGCCCCCCCCCCAAAAAGTCCTTTGTCAGCTACAACTGGACTATTCACTCTTTAACTAACAAATTACAGTGAAAACATTGGCTTCCTGTCCTTTCATTTAGGCTCATTGATCATTCTTTGCAGTAAACAAGGCAGTTGTGGCTTTCTGTTTAACTTGTGCTCCTGTTTGGTGTGGAGTCTTTAAAAGGAAGGGGGAGTATTCTTGGGGTCATTCTGCTCAAATAAAATGGAACAATGGCAGTAGGACAATCAAAGAAAAAAAAAATGGGCTGCTGTGGTAGAGTGGGATTTGTTTGAATTAAAATAAGGGTCCCAGCAATAAATATTCCAACATCAAATAAATGAAAGATAAAAAGAATCCAATAACACATGTTGAGGAAATATAGTTTCCTAAATAGGTTTCTCTAATATAGTGATGAACAATTTATAATATATTCTATCATATGGTTTGCATTTGATATATTACAATTAGTTATCTATGTGTGCTATAAGAACAATTTACTCTTTGCCATGGACTAATACTTAATTCTTACCTAATTATCACTATTTATTACAACACTCTTCTTAGACCACTGTTGTTATCTCTAGAATGCAGATAAGACACAGCATGGCTTATCATTTTGTAAACCACTCAGAGTTGCTACAACAGTGAGTTGGGAGGCATATAAGTTTAATAACTAACTAACTAACTAATTAACTGATAAGGGATCCTGTTGTTGAACTACAATTCCTAGTGTCATTTGATTCAATGATCAGTCCTCCTGGAAGTGGAATCAAATCAAATTAACAACTTCTAACAAAGAAGGCTTGCACTGAAATAGATTGACTATTTCATCATTTCTAAAAATTGTCTTCCTCTTTAAGCATTCTTGGGAGGCTTTGCCACTTTTTTTATTGCAGCCCAATTTTTCTTCTTTTAAACCACTTTGAAGGGATGAGGGAGACAACATATAATATTGCTTCCCTGCTCATCTATGAAGGTTTCTGTGAGCTATCCTGCCCAGTCATTTTCCAATTGGCAGATGGACCACCCTGCTGCCACACTTTTTATGGTGCCTTAAACCAAAGACCTTATAGGTTGGTCTTAAGGAAGCATTATTTCTGGCTTGGAGATCGTTGGTAAAGAAATGACATCAACTTCATATCTGCTTGCTAAAGAGATCATATTAAGAGATAAGCAACCAGGGCCCTCCAGGAGGCAGGGTTAGAAAAAGTCAAGATGATGGTCACAACTGTGTAATTAAAGCTCCATCCTTTTTCATGTGTGCCATATGTGTAACATATATAAAATGTGGTAGAGATTTGACCGTGCAGTTGTAGCCATCATCTTTTGAGACAATAATGCCCTTCCTCCCCCAATAGATCTATGAGCAAATGTGGAGCCTGGCTGAAACAGAGAGTAAACGACTCTGGATTTAACTAGACATCAGAATGGTAGCTAGGACAGATTAACAACCATCACAAAAGAAGAACTGGCAGGACCACAAAATAGACAAAATAATAGAAAATGACGAAACTAAAGTGCTCTGATACTTTAGAATTCAAACAGACTAGCAACTGACACATAACACCCCAGACTTCACAACTGTTGATAATAAAAAAAAAAAGTCTGAATAGTGGATGTTGCAGTACCTGAAGAAAACAGAAGAAAAGGAAATAAAGAAAATCGCAAAATACCCGCAAACAGAAGTAGAATGACTATAGCAAGGAGAGTATAAATAGTAATAGATGCCTTGGGTGCAATTCCAAAAGCACCCGGAGGTCATTTGAACACCATGAGCTTTGACAAAATAACCATGGATAGGTTGCAAAAGGCAGCTTTGCACAGAACAGCTTACAACTTGCGAACATACTTTTGACACCATCAAACCACCACATCTGCCAATCCCCAGGTCCTTGGGAAAGACTGGATAGATTGATCAAAATGCCAAATCCTGTCTAAACATCTGGCTGACTGTGCAACCAAGCATAATAATAATATGTGTAAAGAGAAATGAATTTGATTTGCTGCATCTAGAACTGTGATCACCATGATTATATACTCAGGGACATGTGTGTGTGTATGTGTGTGTGTATGTGTGTGTTTTGATACTTCTACACCAATTTAAGAACAGATGCAGCAGTCCAGAAAAGGAGCTCGCCCACTTTACCTACAATTTTTTTTTTACTTTTTCTAAGACATGCAGGCATCAAAAATCAGGGCAGCTCCTCCCTGCCGCCCACAGCCCCCACTTCCAGGAGGAAGTCTTGTCATTAGAGCAACAGATTGGGACAACTGGTCCTTGCAGCAGCCTATTTAGGTATCACATGTCCACATTCTCACTCTCAGCAGGGAGGGAAGAGCTTGTTCACGGTTCTGCTGATAACATGATAATATCCCTGATGTGCCTAATGATTAATAATGTATTCATAAGGCTCCTTGTGGTTTCTGAATGTATTTCTTCCTGCATATGGTATAAAATTCTGCTGAAGCAACACCCCACAGTTGAGAGGAGTAAAAGAAAGCGGCATTGCCACCTGATCAGTTTTCTATTTCACTTTCATAGGCTCCTTGTTGAGCCTGTGTGAGAGTGCGTATGTTTCAAAACTTATGTTGGGTGTTTAGGTTATGAACATAAATTAACCCTTGCAAGGGTGTTTCCTATGCTGGCTATCGTACAGGGAATCTAATATTTCTAAATGGAAAGGGTGAAACAAGTTTGAGGGGTTTTGAAAATAAATTTAGAAAATACAGTCCATTTAGGAGTCAGTCTGTGGATCCTTCAACACGTGCCAAATATTGGTGTATTGGGACATCCACTGAGGAACAAATTTTATGACTGTGTCATAAGGATCACTTGTCAGCTTGACCAGGTCTATTCCCCCCCCCCCAAAAGGGCAACACAAGTATACAATATAAAGGATCAATACTGCTTGGAAATAAATATTGCTTAGCTGTAGAAGGGTTATTTCTTCTATAAAATGCTTGCTGATTCTTTCCTCTCTAGTTGTATATTTGCAAAGAGGCCTTCAAAATAGAGCAATTCACAATTATTTTGTTGAAAATCCCTTTCATTTTCATTAGAGCTGATAGGAGCAAACGTTGGATATACTTATAGAATTTCAGTTCCCTTTTGTTTTCAAAGCTGTATTAGCTGATTCCATCTAATTTTTTTTTTAAAAAAACTTTCATCAATAGCATAATAATTGATCAAAGGATTTTTTTATTAGTTTCAAAACTCCCAATTTGTTGCAAAACAGGTTTCTGAAGCAAAAAAAAGGTTAATTATTGTTAAAGCTTAGAAAACCATAGGTAGCAGACACTATATCTGAAAAGGCATTCAATTCATTCCTAGAATGAATGTATCATCCAAAATGGTCCCTGCTGTGATATACAAATACATCATCTAAACACTACAAGTGAAGCCTTCCCCCCCCCCCAGCACTATTACATCCTTATGTAACTCTATGCAGACAGAACTGATTTAAGAAATTACAATGCAAACAGATTGACTGAGAGGATTTTTTTTCCCAATCTGGTTATAGCATCTTTATGCTTAGTACTTCACAAAATATATAAATGTACACATTCTTGGTTTATATTTAGCCTGAGTCTTGCTTTCCTCAACAATAGCAATTTTATTTACAGAAAGTGCCAACAAGTTTGTGGGGCTCTGTTGAATACAGTTGTATACTTGGTTACATAAAATTTGAGCGTGCACAATATTCAAACAAATCGAAAGTACAAAAATGATGATCAGCGATTAGCAAACCTGAGGTCCCATATGCTGTGAGGTAAAAGCAACTGCCATCTGGATTACTTTTTGCTGAGAAACAAGCCTAATTTTTCACTGAACACAAATTGTGGGTGAGTAACTTGGATGAAAAGCATAAGAGGTATGAATGTGGATCTCTTGTAACAATTGTTAGAGGGGAAAATCAAGGAGGCGTCTATGGCCCTAGTCTAGACTTGCTAGTGCTTTTTTTTTTTTTTTTTAAGAGAGGGGAGAGTGATCATGTCCCAAATTAGGCCCAAGCAAGTAGGACCGCAAGATAATAGGTAGTTGAGATTTATTATGTTTGTCACAATGTGATTCCTCCTATTGCCCAATTTCTGTTGCTTGCTCACTCTTCCAGTCTCTTTTAATGCAATTTCTTGATACTCTCCCTTAAAGATTTTATTGCCATCTTTTCCCTACATCGCAGCATCTTCCCTTCCTTGTGTTTTCTGGGGCCTCATGATCTTGACAGAGTTTCAGCAAGCAAGCCGGCCTCCTGAAATCCAATGTGGCAAGCATTTTGTGTTTGTTTATTCAGCATAAATCTGTACCTACTCTCAGACTCCCATCATAGGAGAACAATGCAGAGATCCTCTGCACTTTGCCTGCATTTCCCAGTCCAGTGCATGCAAAAAAAATGTGACTATTGTATTGTATTATTTCATTTTTTTTCTACGGAGGGCAGACACTCATTAAAACGCAACCGCTGCGCTCTCTGGTAGGTTGACAGTAAAACTGGAAAAATATTTCTTTTCTCCCCCTCATTTTTTTTCTTTAAATCAGTGGCAAGGGAGAAAAGGGATGACAGGTGGTCTAACCTGGACCCCAATTCCCCATCCTTTCAAAAATTATTTCTTCCTTAGACACTTGCATTCTCCCACAGAGCATGGGAAGGAAATTAGCACAAACTGTAGCCTAATAAGGCAATAATGTCTTTTATGTGGTTTTCTTCCTCTTGGACAGTTTCCACCATAGCCCATAGGTATGCCCCAGGCGAAAACATTGTCAGGTGGAACAGAGATTGAAAAGGAGCCCTTCTCGCCTTTGACTGAATTCCTACCATTATGCAAAATCCACACCGAAATCTCACTTGCCTGCAGTTTGGGTGCCTGAATATAGATTCTTCCTCTTCCCTGCCCCACCCCACAACCGCCTCAATGGTTTAGAACAGGGATCCTCAACCTTGGCAATTTTAAAACTTGTGGACTTCAACTCCCAGAATTCTTCAGCCAGCCAAGTCTTAAAGTTGCCAAGGCTGAGGACCCCTGGTTTAGAAAGTCATCCACTTCAGCTACAAAATAGAAAGTTGCTGGGAGGGATTCAAACATTTGCTGTTGATTGATAGGTCAACAAATCCTCCCCAGCTAGGCCATTTAAACTTTCTGGACATATACATACCTTCAACAGATCTGAAAAGTGCAAAGGTAACAGAGTACATGAAGTTTCTCTGGGTTCAGGTGTCCTCAATGTATATCTGTTCATTTAATGACCATTGAAAGTTACAACAACACTGACGAATCTGACTTATGACCGTTGCAGCGCCGCCATGGTCACATGATCAAAATTCAGATGTTTGACAACTGGTTCATATTTATGATGGTTACAGTCTCCCGGGGTCATGTGATCACCTTTTGCAACCTTTTGACAAGCAAAGCCAAACAGTGGGGAAGCCAGATTCACTAAACAGTCATGTTACTAACTTAACAATAGCGGTGATTCACTTAACGACTGTGGCAAGAAAGATTGTACAATGGAGCAAAGTTCACTTAACAAATGTCCCACTTAACAACAGAAATTTTGGACTCAGTTGTGGTCATAAATTGAGGACTACCTGTAATAATATAGAAATAACAATTCAATGACCTGTTATGAAAGTTCGAATACCTTCACCAGCCTTGAGACCAGCCCTATGATTACGGCTATGTATACGCTTAGAATACCTTACTCTGCTCTGCACCTTCCAGATATAAGAATAGAATAACAGAGTTGGAAGGGACCTTGTAGGTCATCTAGTCCAACCTCCCCACCCAATCAGGAGGCCCTACGCCATTTCTGACTGAGGGTAATCCAGTCTTTTCTTGAAAGCCTCAGTGATGAAGCTCCCACAACTTCTGAAGGTAAGCTGTTCTCACTGTCAGAAAATTTCTTCTTATTTCTAGGTTGAATCTTTCCTTGATCAGCTTCCATCCATTATTCCTTAGCCTTCAGGTGCTTTGGAAAATAGGTTGACCCCCACCTCCCTGCGAAAGCCCCTCAAATATTGGAACTCTGCTATCGTGTGTTCCCTCTTCACTAGACTAGCCATGCCCGGTTCCTGTAATCGTTCTTCATATGTTTTAGCCTCCAGCCCCCTAATCATCTTTCTTGCTCTTCTCTGCACTCTTTCTAGAGTCTCAACAACTTTTTTATAGTGTGGAGACTAAAACTGGATGCAGTGTTCTAGGTGTGGTCTTACAAAGACTTTATAGAGTGGTATTAGTACCACACGTGATCTTGATTGTATCCCTCTGTTAATGCAATGTAGGATTGCATTGGCTTTCTTGGCTGCCGCTTGGCTCATATTTAACTGATTGTCCAGTAAGACTCCAAGATCCCTCTCACAGTTACTGATATATTAAGCCTGGTTTCACCCAATCTACAGAATATGTGTACTTTTGGTTTCTCTTGCCTATAGACCAAGGGTCTTCAAACTTGGCCCTTTTATGACGTGTGGACTTCAACTCCCAGAATTCCTCAGCCAGCTGAGGAATTCTGGGAGTTGGTTCACAGGTCATAAAAGGGCCAAATTTGAATACCCCTGCTATAGACATTTAAGAGAGTATGGAATGTTTACTATGAAAAAATGGTCTCCCCCTCCCCCAAACTCTCAAGTGTTTGGAGCAAGACCTGAATCAAAAGCATTCAAACTGTATCATGTCTGCAAGGCTCCATTCTAAGAAGCGTGGGGGGTTTGACATCTGCCATCCACCTCCTTGCTGCATTTGCATGACATACGAAACCACAGATTTTGCCTAGGGTGTTTTTCAGAGCAGCTCGTGTGGTTAGTTTATGGCTCAATGTATTATGCAAACCAAGTGAATTGAATTAATGGAGCAAGCCATGGTTAAGTTAATTAGCAGGATGTGTGTCAGCTTTTGGCTTACCCTGGTTTCCTGCCAGGGATTACTCCAGGCAAGATAATTGGGTTGGAGGCTGACCTCAATTACAAAATGAGAACAAAAGGCTTGCTTAAAAATAAACAAAAATAAAGCCTCTTTTTTTTTTAAACTTCTGATGTTTCTGCGCTGTAGTTTTTCACTGCAGTCCTAAATCTATTTACATGCGATGAACACTTTTGAACATACTAGACTTAAACTAGACTTAAACTTCAGGGGAAGAGCAGCAACGAGCAACAGAGCAATTGTTTTGTTCAGAAAACATCATGGAAAGCAAGCTGGGTGGAAATGGAAACAAACAAGGGCCTTTTTCTCCAGAACTGCCATCCTTGGTCACTGACTTTTTTTTAGAGTCCTATTTAAACCATTGCAAACCAGGATTTGGGGGGGGGGTTGCCCACCCTTTTTGTTTTCAGGCCTGATTTGTGGTGATTTAGGTAATTAAAAAGAACAATAGTGCCATCATCCCAAGGCAGATGGGCAAAGCATCACTGTGACATTTCAGAGTTCCTGTGGCTTTAATTGAAAGTTACATTTCCTCTTTGCAGTTCCTGTCCATTTTAGTGCTTCTTATTGATTTTGGCCAGAGGATTAGTGATGAATAGCCTTTCCTTTGCCCTTTGAATTGCTTCTTTGAATTGCCCCAGCATCAGTTTCTGTTCGGGAAAGAGACACTTTATTGCTTGTGTATATACCTATATACCTATCCTCATATTTTTCCAGGCAGGGATCCAGAAAGTTGATCAAATGCCAAGATACCTAAATAGGCAATGCCTTAGATTTTCTTCTTCAATATGGTACAAGAGTTTTATCTGCAAAGAACTGAGCAGTTCCTTTTCATTCAGATATAGGGTTGTGGAGAAAATGTGTCCAGCCTCTAAGTAATTTTCTGAATTTCTGGCTAAATCCCTGACATTACTCGACCGAATGATCCTGCTAAAAGGCTGTACCTTACTTATCCGAGATTCCTGTAAAAATGTCACAACATTGGTCTCGAGAGGAAAAAAAGGGCAGCTCCTGCAACTGCCACCATTGCCTCCTCTAACAAGAACTGAGGAGGAAGAGATAAGATAACTGTGGGCACAATGGCACACATCAAAAATGAAATTTAGTTGCCCGTTCTCAAAGTGAAACATATACGTGACACACACATAAACATACTATGAACAACAACATCCCTACATATACATAGCAAATAAATGTTAAATACTGTCCAACTTGAATATATAACGGAAGGAGGAAGCTTGAGAGTTCACAAGGTTAATGCTGTATGGAATAAAACTATGGCTGAATCTGGATGTTCTGCTACGGATACCACGAAGCCTCCTCCCAGAAGGTAACAAGGAAAACAGGTCATGAAGAGGATGTGTAGTGTCCCAGATAATCTTACGGACCCTGCTCAAGCAACGCTTCTATGCTATGTCCTGGATGGGAGGGAGGGAACTGCCAATTATCTTTTCGGCCATTTTCACCACTCTCTGCACCGCCTTCCTGTCTGAAGCAGTGATGCTTCCAAACCAGGCCAAGATATTCCCACTCAGCCTTTCTGCAATGTATTCCACTGTGTTTTCTCCCTGCAAATGCGGGTTTGTAAGACTTGATTAACTTTATTTAGGTTAGGTGTTGCTTTCCTTCTATTTTCCTTTTTTAAGATGTACTGATTTTTATATCTGAACATTTTCTTGTACAGTTTTAAAGAAAGATTTTTTTTAATTAAAACCACTGATGTGTACAATATTGCCTTGTATTCTTAGAACTGTCATGAAACTGGATTAACTTTTATTTTCATCTTTCTCTTCCTTAGAGAGGCCTTTGGCATAGAATTCTGGGCTGTATCAAAAAGAATTGAAGGCAAAAAGAGAAGGGGATGGCAGAAGGTGAGATGGTTAGATAGAGTCATCGATGCAATGAACATGAATTTGAGCAAATTCCAGGAGAGGATGGAGGACAGGGAAGCCTGGCACGCTGTGGTCCATGGGGTCACAAAAAGATGGGCATGACTTGGTGACTGAACCACATATCAGAAGGCACATGCTGTGGCAGGCAGCGTATAACAGTTCTTTTTTTAAAAAAGGGGGGCGGGGAATATATGAAAGAAGAAGCTTGGCAGCATAGAAAAATTCTCAGCTGAATTCTGTAATAACGAATTAGCCTCATTTTACTATATGAAAGAAACAAAAAGGAAAAAAAATGTGTAATTAAAAAAAGTGTCAATTCTCTGCCCATCCAGCCCAATTCAAATAAATGTTTGTGCACATACTTGCCTCCATGATTTTAAGGAAGAATTAAGGAACACAACTGGTTCTTGAGTTAATGACCAGCAGCTTAACAACCATTCAAAGTTAAGACAATCCCAGAAAATGGGACTTTAACGGGACATTTAATGCATAATGTCTTTATAGCCGTTTGCAGTGCCCCAAAGTAGGATGGCCATGATTGATTCCCCCCCCCCCAGAAACTGGCCTTTACTTTCAGTTTCTGGCAAAATCTACCCCAAAGTGAACAATGAGTTCATTTACCGACCCCAGAATTTACTTTACAACTGTAGCGTTCACTTAACGAACACCATTAAAAGGTCATAAAATCAGGCACGGTCATACTCCACTTTACCAAGCAATGAATGTTCCTATAGAAGATGCTATGGTTATGTTTAAAAGCAGCAAAGAGGCAGGACATGGATGTAGTGATCTGGGCAGAAGCCTTAGAACAGGGGTCCCCAACCTCTGGTCTGTGGACTGGCACCGGGCCGCAGCATGATAGAAACTGGGCTGTGTAAACAAAGCCTCATCCATGGGATGCAGGCAGCAAACAAAACCACGCCCCCTCCGGTCCACGGAAAAATATCTTTCCACAGAACCGGTCCCTGGTGCCCAAAAAGTTGGGGACCTCTGCCTTAGAAGGTTCACCAGAAAGTTGTGATTCAGTTACCATTTGTAATTTACTTCAGGTGACATTTCTCCAGCTGATGTCATCCAAACACTCTATGTGTTTCCAGCCAGCATATAAAAGGGTGGTATTTAGTAATGTCTGGGATGTGCGTATCAACAATTTGAAAATGGGTGGGTGCAACCAGCTTACTGAAACTCTAACTCTTTTTAACCAGAGTGGTATCCATTGCTTACATGTCAAGATAGATGGGATGTTGCCTGGTTGCCCTTATTAATGTTGAATCTTGATTACCCAGAATGGATTCTGTGCTCTCTCTCTTTCTCTCCATTATACACCAATTTCAATCCCTTTCAGCAGTCCCAAGGAAGTTTGATTCCCATTTGCACTATTCAGGTGACCTGAGGCCCAGATGCAAGTGACCTCAACGACTCTCAGAAAGAGTGCTCACGACCAGATGACTGCAAGGAATATAAATCCTTCCATTCTCCACCATTCAGTCAGAACTGAAGAAGCTTCTTGTATGAGAAGTGAAACATCTTCAAGCAAAAACAAAGAAAGTCCAGTTGCCTTTTGAAAAAGCTCCTTTGGGACAGCCTTGACCTGGATGACTGAAAATCTCCATAGACATCCATTTCAATAATTCGGAGAAAGAACAGCCAACTAGTGGGACGTCTTACCATATGGTATTCACTCATGAATTTTCTGCCTGGGAAAGAGCTGTTGCTATTAAGAATGAACACTGTCTATATCTTTGGTGGCAAGAATAAAAGCTTTCAAGAGGCTGTCATAGTTCATTGGTAGATCACACATTTACTACAAATAAATATATTGGATTCTCTCTTTGGTATCTAGGAAAGATTTCAACTTGGGACCACAAGGAGCTCCTGGCAGCTAAAGTAGCAATAAACTAGATACAGCAGCAGGATATAAATTAACTCATCATGGCCGCAATGAGCTGGAACTTTGCTATATGTTGTAATATACTCCTTAGAAGAAGTATATGGAAAGCCAGTGAAGCAAAACCACATTAACCACTAGTTGGATGTTGGCACTGTAGCCCCCAGATGATCAGCTTAATTGGGTAAGCAGATAGGACTATTAAAAAAAATCCTGTACTCCCATTTTTTTGAGACAACGTGAAAGAAAGATGATGGACTTTCTCCATTGCACGGGCTCAAAGAGGAGAACTGCCTCACTGCATTTATACAATGTTGATGGCTCATTTGATCTGAATGTGTATATTGTCTTCAGTGTCTCGAATGAATTCAGTTCATGATTCTTCATCACAGAAACTTTAACATACATTTTTCCAATCCTTGAGCCAGCAGAAAAATCTACCAACATAAACCGGCCTGCTGAAAACTAGTACTTTTTCTCATAGTTTCAGTGTAGGATGAGTTAAGGAAAGTCATGGGTTGATCCCCTTGGCTTAACTTCCTCTTCCACTGAACAACATCAGCTGGTAGCAATCCACCTTTTGCTCTCCACAGTGTAAGCTGTGGAAGTGAGTTGTACTCAACTCCCTCTGATTTCCATTTTTTTATTTTTATTTTTTGTGGGTGGGTTCAGCTGAAACAAGTTCCTTTTGGTAACCCAGGTCCAGAACAATGCTAAATCCAAGTTTGGAAATAGCAAAAACAAATTGTTGCAAGGGGAGGTAGGGAGGCATTTTCCCAATGCACTCTTATTCTGTTATACTGTCTTTCTTGCACCATAAGCCAATATGGCTATGGAGGGTGATGTTTAGTGATGGAGGGAGAAAAGCATGCTCGCAACAGTTTAAAGTGCCTAATGAGACTAGCTAGTTAGTCTTTGATTGTGTCATCAGCTACCTTGTCAATAAGTTGTTGTAAATTGTTCATATGATAAGAGTTTTGCTGTTGCTGCTGCTGAAAAAAGAAAAAAATTGCTGTAAAATAGGAACAACTAAAGATGATCTTATGGTTCCTACATGGCAGGCTAGAGATAAGAAGAGGACACTGTCTTTTTAAAATGGTTAGAGAAACATTTTCATGCTGTGGTTAGCAAGGATGACCTGTGGATCTGACCAATGTACCCATTTCCTGCACATCACAGATGAAAACAGCAATATGTATCTGAAACCACATGGTTTGCTGTAATGTAAAAAAAAACTATGGATCTGAACATCTCATGTGTGAGAGTTTGACATACAGGTCTTTGTAAGCACTGTCATGTGTACATCATTTATGCATTTTTGGTGCCAAGAAATTCCTAAATATGGCATGATTGAGTTTTGTGCTACTGTGCCACATTTGAACTATTTGTATAATGCAGGTTGCAAAATGCAAATAAGCAATAGATTGATGATTACTGACCAAGGTATTGCATTCAGTGACTTTAGCTTTTCTAATGAATTATATAGTCTTCCAAGACAATCTCAATTGATGGTAACATCAATTAATATGCAATACTTTTATTTAAAGGCATGAGATTTAAACAGGGATATATGAAAACCTAGGATGCAGCATGAAGCTGGCTTTACTATAAGATAAATTTACCTGAGGACTAGATACAAATCAAAGAGGGCTTTTGGTTTGTTTTTTTGCAATCATGAGAATCTCTCTGTTTGTCATGGTTTATTTCCTTCATTTTGCATTTATGCTCATCATCTTTTAATTAGGAATGCATTCTATTCCTCTAAAGCTATATGATTTCCGCAATAGCTTGCAAAATAACAATCTATTAATATCAAAGGACAGAATTTATTCCCTGTTATTTGGAGAGAAATAGCCAGGAATCTTTATAAGTGTGAGTGTCATACATAAAACAATGCAGTACTTGGTGATGGGGGGTGGGGGGCGGGATAAAAACTAAGCCAGTATTTCCACCTTAGCTTCAAAGCTAAACATCTGGCTTTTGTCCTTCCAAATTGAATCTGACACTAGAAAGGTAAGTTCTCCTCTTCCTGATTATGTTTTGACTGGAATCCTAAATACAGCAATCTCTCATTATGATATTTGGTTCTGAAATAGCACATGTATTACAATCATTACTTTTTGTAGCTATTGTCAATATACTTATAAGCATAGTACTGGAGATAGATGGGCAGGTTGATTTCATTTATAAACATTTTTAGGTACTGTGTGTCCTGCAGTTCTTAGTTCATACATCTTTCAACAGCCCTACAAGTTACAAGGTCTGAGAGATGCATTGAAATCCACACCCTGTCTGGTTGCCTTTCATTCCAATAGCAGAGTGATTCTGAATACCAAATCTTGAAGAAATTCTGCCCTGCCCAGGGGTGGGTTTTTTTTTTTTTTTTTGGTTTACCTCCTCCTCCTCCTCCTCCTCCTCCTCCTCCTCCTCCTCCTCCTCCTCCTCCTCCTCCCTCTTCTTCCTTTCCCTCTACCTCTTCCTCCTCTTCTTCCTTTTCTTTTTTTCTTTCAACACCTGATAGTCAGAACACCAAGGAGGAAAAAAGCTTTTTGTTTGCTTATTTCAGGGCAGTTCATATATATATTCCATAACTCGATTCTGCAATTGTGGAATCTCATGTCCTTCTCAATTCTCCTTGAGTTAGGAGTGGTAACTTCTAGCTATCTTTTATCTGCATTAATTGGAAAGGCTGTCTCGAGCTTGATAACAGCTTGTGAACAGGTAGAGATGTGTCAGAGGAGGAAATTGTGACATATTACAGTAGAACGTGAAACTGCTTGCAGGAATTCTTACGCTTAAGTTTAGTGGATATTTGGATGATTCAAAGCCAGGAGCTTTGTGACACCATAAAATGCCCTCTTGCATAAACTGAGAGGGCTTCACACATTTATCCCATAATACCTTTTCCAGAGTTTTAATTTCTTTTTGCTGAAGTAAAAGACAGGACATCTTTCCTAGAAAGAACTCACAAATTCTCCAGTGAAATAACTGCCCTTCTAGAATAAGTACCCTTTAGATCAGGAATGGAGAACCAATTCTGGCTTTAGGTAAGGTGACCAACTTTTTTTACAATGAGAAGGAGGACACAAATAAATTGAAGAAAAAAAAGTGAGTCTAATGCGTGCGTGTGCGCTGTGTCGTGTTTCGGTAAGAAGTAAACAAAGCCACTTGTGTGGGTGCACTCTTGCGTGCGGCGCACTCTCTCAAAACAATTCTCCTGTGTGGACCGTATGTGTCTCATAATCACGTCTTGCCGCACTGTACCAAGCCTTGACGAATCGTCATGTCAAATACAAATACGTCACATCACACGTAACGGATCGGATCAGCATCGATTGAATACGGAGATTTACAGATTAGTCTTCAAATATCGAAAAGGAGGACATGTAGGAGGACACTTTTCGAGAGAGGACAGAACTTACAAAAGAAGGACTGTCCTCCCTAAAGGAGGATGATTGGTCACCTTACTTTAGGGACTAATTGATTTCAGGCAGATGTATCAGGAGGCACATGTCAGCAATTAGTAATTTTCCCAAGTGGCAAAAATACTTATTTGTAAGCCCAGTATGATTTACACCTTTTTCTCCCTCACACATTCTCTGACTCTCATACACATATACAGATGTACAAAAATACAAAGGCTTCCAATTACATGCACACAGACACACAAACAAAACCTCAGCCCATCAAAGAAAGCAATTTTCACTGTGGTTGGGTGGTTAACTGGCCATCAGATTTCAGCCACAATTAAGCCTGGGGAAATGGCCTTCCTAATACACCTCCAAAAATACAATCTTCAACCCAATGTATTAAATATTGCTCATGACTATTTTTCCATTTAAAATATACTAAATGACAATACATTTCTTTTGGTTACTTTACCTCAAACTGATATTAGAAAATATGGTTTGCCTAATAAGGAATGCTGTCAATTTTAACCATCATTCTCCTCAAATCTTATCTGAGTAAAAAAGAAAAAAGAAAGAAATTAAAACCATTGGACATGCTTCAAAACGTAAATTACTTTCTAAAATTAGTTGGTGGCCTCCTTCTTCTCTTTTGTTATACTGATTGTCCTCTGGATGTGCTCAAAATTATGATCTCAGAAGACAACATGGAACAGTTCCCTGGAAATATAATCCTCTGCAGTCTTAGTTCTTAGTAAATTTTATATTTAGCACATTCTGGCAGCAGTTTTCAAAAGTTTGCAGTAAACTTCTTGGGCTCCATAGCCCCAATAAGAACATCAAGAATAGGGAAAGTAAAGCAGCTTTAATTTTCCATCAGTGTTTATATAGCATATTATCTAGATAATAATATGGATCCCTTTTCAAGTTACATGTGTTTGATCATTCTAAATTACCATAAAACACTGAATACTTTCATCCTGTCCCTTCCTCCAGTCTACTGTCTTCCTGGAAATCAATGCTGAGTATTATTTCACAGGACAAGCAAAGCCCCTTCCGAAGCCTCTTGTTTTATTTTGTTTCCACAGCAAAATGGGCTGGTGACTTGACTTAACTTTCTAACAAAAGTCATTGTCTTCTTTGCTCTTCTTCCAATCCTTGCTACACATCACAAGAATCTGCCCATAAATCCTGTGTGCTTTGACAAACCTTTTTTTAGAGCACTGAGCAGTGAATGTGAGGAACAAGATTAAACGCTTGTTCTCATCCTGAGCCAAATTTGTAATATAGCAACTGTTCACATTTAGCACCCAACTTCTGAAGCTCCTGTAATACAGTAATCAGTGTGTCAATGGGCCCTTTTTCTGAATAAAGACAATGCTGGTGGAAATAGATTCGACACAGACATCTGCATAGCTCTGCATAATTCAGAGAGCAGGGCTAGTGCAAATGATTTACATGAATAGCCTGTCTAGCAGAGCTGCTTATGAGTCCCTCTCATTAAACTCAACATGCAGGATTGCAGACTGTCAATCTATTACAGCAATTTCCTTTTCCATATTTATTCCATCAACGGCACTGACAGTTACCATTACATGACGTTAATACAACACAGTGGCATGTTGCAGCTCTCTAGTGCTCTCTTTAGGTAGGACAAGTTGGGATAATAATTAATCTTCAAAGGATAGGATAGGGAAATTACAGGCCCATTCACACAACCTAGCTGGTTAAAATGTGGCTTGTTTAATTTGGGTTTATTATTTCATTCATTCATTCATTCATTCATTCATTCATTCATCAAACCTCTTAACCATCTATCTCTCTCATAGAGGGATTCTGGGCAGCGTACAGGAGGTCCTTGACTGACAACCACAAGGGACTCCCAAATTTCTGTTACTAAACGAGATGATTGTTAAGTGAATTTTTCCCTTTTTATGACCTTTCTTTCCACAGTTCACTGCAGTTGTTAAGTTAGTAATATGGTTGTTAAGTGAACTTGGCTTCCCCATTGATTTTGCTTGTCAGAAGATCGCAAAAGGGGATCACATGACCCAGGACACTGCAACCGTCATAAGTATGAGTCAGTTGCCAAGCAGCCAACTTTTGGTCATGTGACCATGGGGGGATGCTGCAACAGTCATAAATGTGAAAAATGATCATAAGTCACTTTTTTTCAGTGCCCTTGTAACTTCAAATGAATTGGGGTAAGCCAAGGACTGCCTGTCCAATTTAATCAATGTAATAAAACAGTAAAAACTGTTTGATTTAGTGTGTTGCACTGAACCCTCCAATCGTGGCTAAACAAAATGAAGCTAAACAAAACAAAGCGCGGCATAGCCAGACATAACTGTCTATCCTCACATTTTTGGCTTAATTCAATAGTTCCTGACGTGTGGACTGTGGTAGATTCCACTTGGAGCAGGCGGTCCCTAAAGAACTCTGGAGCTGAGCCACGTAAGCTTTTAAAAGCAAAATCTGCAGTTTGAATTGGACCCAGAAAACAGTTGGCAACCAATGTAGCAACCAAAAGCAATTCTCCAGTGAGGTCTCTCCTCCTCTGGCAGCTGCATTTTGGAAGATTTGAATGGTTTTCAAAGTCAATCCAATGCAGGGGATGTAAGGTCAGTGTGGGATTCAGCCAGTTCGCACCACTTCAGCAGAACCGGTAGCTAATTTTTGTTGTCCAGGCCCAGAATGGACTTCCGGAAGCAGCATCCACACAGAGAACCGGTTGTTCACATATTTGAATCCCACCACTGAATGTAAGGTGCATGTGGCCTTAAGGCCAGGGACCACTGTGGCCAAGGCATTTGGGCCTTTTACTAAGTAATCATGTGGTGGTAGTCTCTAAGAATTCTGACACATGTATTTTATTATTTTGAAGGAATTTGGCTTCAGCATTTGGTCTGCCTTGTATAGGTAGTCCTCGACTTACGTTAGTTCATTTAGTGACCGTTTAAAGTTACAATGGCACTGAGAAAAAAAGTGTCTTATGACCAATTTTCACAATTACGACCACGGCAGCATCCCCACAGCTACCTGATCAAAATTCAGATACTTGGCCACCGACTCACATTTATGACGGTTGCAATATCCCGGGGTCCTGTACTCACCTTTTGCGACCTTCTGACAAGCGAAGTCCATGGGGAAGCCAGATTCACTTAGCAACCACGTTACTAGCTTGACAACTGCAGCGACTCGCTTAACAGCTGTCGTAAGAAAGGTTGTAAAATAGAGCAAAACTCACTTAGCAACTGTTTCACTTAGCAAGAGAAATGTTGGGCTTGCGGTTGTAAGTTGAGGACTAGCTGAATTTGTCTGCTCTGCTTTTTCTATCTCTGGCCTTTTGCCATCCGAAATGACCCTTTTCATAAAATGCTTTAACCAGCAGTTTCCAATCTTGCCTACATCGCCTGTCCCTCATCTGACATTACTGATTCCTCCGGTGTGTCTTGGATCAGAATCTTTGGTCTGGGGTCAGACATTTTTCTAGCCATTTCTCTTCCCCTTTCTTTGATATATATGCAGAGTGAAGGCAAGGCTGCCTTCAAGAGCCACCTAATGTTACTGCTGCCAAATGGAATTGATGCCTCTTTTCTTTCTTAATGTGCTGCTTCCATTCGTGTCATTTGTAGCAATAGTTCAATGATCTTTCCCCTTTCAATCTGCTGAGCTCATTTAGAATTGAAACAATTTCAGCTGTCAAGTCGCTTGTTTGTGAGCGTTCTTCTGTTTCCACCGCATCAATCAAGTTTTCTCCTGAATCAACCAATCAGGTTAATTATTACCCTGGTAGGAAAGTGGATTTTCGTTTTTGTATCTCAGTTTTGGAATTGTTTCAAATGGACTTAACTCTCACCCCTCGTTTTTAAAAGCTTGTATTCACTTGTGCTCCCAGGAAGTAAGGTGGCACTGGTCTGCAGACTCAACTTGAAAATCAGTTCTAGAGAGGAGATTACAAATACACAGGCATAAAAAAAAAAAAAACCCTCTTACCACTGTTGCATGGTATTCAATGTTGTGAATGGAAGTTCTTCTTTCAGACTCTTGTGGACCAAGCTTTCCTACAGTTGCAAATATAAAATCATGAAGCTGCTCCTAGAGATCCTTTAGAAAAGATGAATACTCCATCACTGGAGTTTTTCAAAAAGAGATTGGACAGCCATTTGTCTGGAATGGTATAAGCCAGGGGTGTCAAACTGCCGGCCTGTGGGCTGGATGCATCATAGCAAAACCGCACCCACCCCATTGCCGGCAGTGGCAAAAAAGCCGTGATATGTCATGACACGTCACGTGACATTGTGAGTTTGACACCTTCTGGTATAAACTCTCCTGCTTGAGCAGGGGGTTAGACTAGAAGACTTCCCTTCCAACTCTGTTATTCTGTAAATGAAAACCCAGCATTTGGATTTAAGTTTGGAAGGAAAATTTCTGAAGTGCATGTAAAGTTCATTATGCTCCTCCAGTGTTCTTTGCAGTTAGCCTTGGGGATTTCAAATATTACACTTTTCCCACATAATTGTCAAGCTGGAGAGAGAACGACTGGCCTAAGGTCACCCAGTTGGCTTCGTGCCTAATGTGAGACTAGAACTCACAGTCCCCCAGTTTCTACCCTGGGGCCTTAACCGCTACATCAAGCAGGCTCTATATTCCTATTTATTCTTTACATTATGTTATAAGAACACTTGGAGCTTCACTTAAAATCACAAAGACCAGTTCTCCACTGTGAGAAATGTGCAATGTTTTCACTTCATTCTCATAGCTAAGGAAGGTAGGCTTCCTTTCCTCCCCACCTCTTAGGCCGACTCTCAGCTTCGCTTGCTCTTCTTTCCTCTTATGCCCAAAGTGAGATGTTACCAGTGGTAGACCTCATCCATCCTCAGGTAAAAGGATCAGTTCTATAGGTGCCCAATATGTGCCTGCAAAAAAATGAAACAAAAGGCATCAGTTGCAGCCTGTCCCACCTCTCAATTTGGGATTTTAATAGTGGGCTTAATTTCCTCATGGAAGCAGAATGAAAGGGGTCAAAGCAAAAAAAAAAAAAAAAAAAAAAGGAAACAGATGGATTGTGGGTGGTAGTGGGGGCAGTGGGGAAACAGCAGCTGTTGTATTCATGGTTAATCAGGTGTGTCTGGCTTTATGTAGCATCTGTCTGCTACTGTTGCCATACCATATGTGAAAGCAAATGGAAGGAAGAGAGGCATTCATGTTTGAAACCTTGTGTGTTGACCTCTCTCTCTCTCTCTCTCTCACTCTCTCTCTCTCTCTCTCTACCTCCCTCCCTCCCTCCTTTCCTCCCTCAGTCTCCTCAGGATTCATGTTCTTGGCTATTCATTGGGCAATACTAAGGTAAGGTTACTTCTGTTTTCTCCAGCCATCATAACCACTTTCATTGGAAGTCATTCAGTTTGCCCTCAAATCATATCCCACTTTCTGTTTTATTTCCTGAATGACCTGTAGGAATAAATTTCAAGAAAAGAAATGGTACTATTGCCTTGCATAAGAATGTAGTAAGGAAAGGCTTTCAGGGAAGGGTTCCAAGCCCAATAATCCATTCTACCCTCAGTTGATTTTGGACTGCCAAAGGAATTCCTCAAGAGAGACATAAGCAGAACTCAAATGTGGATGTATCTGCCAATCTTAAAAATCAGTCTAGTATATTGTCCTGCTATCCATTTCATGCTTTGAAAAATTGCTCAGATAAATATCCTTTTTGGTGTTCTAGAAACAAAATACATTATTACTTTCTAACGCTAATTTTCTCTGTAGGTGGATAGTGTTTGGAACCATTTTAAGTCCAGTCTGGCTTCTGGGGTATTTAGCAAAGAAATAGCATAAGTAACTATAAAGGAATAGGACTGCTATCCTAACACAACACAGAAAACAGACTGATATTGCTGCTACTTGCTCCAGTTAACCTAATAGCTCATGGCTTATTTATTTATTTACATCTAAGAAATGGCTTCTGATTGACACAGAAATCATCTGAGTAAAGTGAATTGAACTTTGTCTCTTAGACAGTATGATAACATAGTTAAACCTAGGTACTTAAGGAAGAATACAGAAGAGAATCAGGAAAATAATTAGTACAGATGGTAAAAGAAAATAAAACAGACTAGAGCAAGACTTTGGAATTCTTTGCAATATCTATGAAGAATATCTATGAAGATACTAACAAAGTGGTAAAAAAAATAGGACAAAAAAATTCATGTTAGCTTGAAAACTAATCAGGGGAGTCATTTCTGAATTGGCATTGAAGAACTATTCAACAGTGAGAAGGGCAATAAGATGAGGTGAACGGCTTGTAGACAACTAAAATGCCAATACATGGAATCATTCCAACAGGATTAGACAACAATATGTGTTCAGTTCTTTTCTGCCAGTTGAATGGTAGATTATGCAGTGACAATGCATATTATTGCAGGGTTTGGATTTTTAAAATGAAAATAATAACTACTTATTCCAGCCAAGGAGGTTGAAATCACAAGCTTTCTGGGCTCAGATCTTTCCCAGCCATGTTGGTGAATGACTGTCCAGGGATAAATATGGCCCAGTTGGTTCTCTCAGTGGACTAAGTTATACTTCCAAATTGGATTTTTGATGAAGATACTATTTTGCAGCTCTGCATTTCTGCCAGGCAGGCTGCCTCAAGCGTATTATAAATTAATTTCCAAAGACTGTAATCTGATACTCTTCAGATATTTTTGATGACAATTCCCAGGGTTCTCAGCCAGCACATCTGTTGCCCACGTTGTCTAGGAATTACGGTATCTGTAATCTCACACAATTAGTGGGAACCAAGTCTGGGAAGGCTGTTTTGAATTATTCCCCATGTGTTGACCATATATGAAGCCATTTGGAAATAATGATCAGGGGTTTGCAAATTCAATGCCATATCACTTACATGGTGAAGACAGGCAGTTCTAGCATTCTACTCTATCACACCCACATGCAGAACAAAAAGATGCTTGGGTACAGCAATAGACTGGAAGAAAACAAACAAAATGGAAGCTCATAGTAAGTGCTCTTGGTGAAGAGCAGACCAGGGCTAATATGTTAAGATTACTTGGCCTTCTTCAAGTGATTTGTGCCTCACTTTATGGTATAGAATATTTATGAGTCAGTGTCTAGGTTCCCCACCATGTTAAACTACAACTGAATGGAATCACACTTGGCTAAGCCATAAACCATTGAAAAATTCACTCATCATACAAAACAAAAAAAAACTTGCACACACCTTATGACTTTCATGTCAAGTGTGAATGCAGCAAATCAATACAATATTTGTTTCCCACAGATCTTTCTAGCAATTATGTGGATAATTCTTTGTGGCTCTTCTCCAAGGCACCTGCCTTCCAAGCAGTGGTGGGATTCAAATATGTGAACAACCAGTTCTCTGTGTGGATGCCACTGCTGGAAGTCCTTTCAGGGCCTGGGCAACAAAAAATTAGCTATCAGTTCTGCTGAAGTGGTAGGAACTGGCTGAATCCCACCACTGCTTCCAAGGTTAGGCCAATGGTAGCCTTCAGATCATTTGCCCCGTATCTTTATGCTATAAAACATAAATTTAATATCCTATTTTCTCAACTTTTCAATGGAATTTTATAGCAAACTCAGAAATGGATTCCCCTCTTTTAAACTGGGTATTTGTTAAACTTGTTTAATTAAGTCTATTACCTTTATCTTCAGAGATATCTGTGGTGTAGGAGGAAGTTACCTTTGTCTTTTTTAAAGTTAAAATGTTGATCAGTTGGGCCAGGCATCTTGAGGCATTTGTAAGAAGATAATACTTTTTTTCTAAATAAATTAATAGCATCTCCAGACCACTGAGTTTGTTATAGCACAATGTTTCTCAACCTTGGCAGTTTAAGATGGCTGGACTTCAGCTCCCAGAATTCCTCAGCCAGCTGTGCTGGGGAATTCTGTGAGTTGAAATCCACCCATCTGAAACTTGTCAAGGTTGAGAAACACTGTTATAACAGATTTCAAGCAACTGGAAGCATTTGTTTTGCTTTAATCATCACATATTTCTTTCGTATAAAGTGAATGCATATGTTAATCATGGAAAATATTTGCATCACAGGCCCCTCTGCAAGTCTATATCAATTTCGTGCATGATCATTTATATAAGCACTTTTAGACTTTTTTTTTTTTACTGAAGTCTATCTAAAGATCATAGAATACAAAGACCAAATTGTATCAAGTAAAAAATTAGATAATTCATTAATTTAAATGATTAGTTTGCCAACCATCCTAAAATCACTCCAAATCTTCAGCAAATAAAATTAAATTTCAATATGCTGGACATGTTTGAAAAGGTGACACAAAAATTTCTTCAAGTCTTTTCATATGCACACCATGTAGAACTTTTATACTAAATATATCTAGAATTGAGTGAGCCATTAATTAAAAATAGAAAACGTGAAGCAATCACAGTCATCCTCAATAAATTTAATAATTCCCACCTCTTTCAAACTCTAAAATTTAATCAGTTTGTCTATAATTGGTCTTATTTGTGTTATTTACAGTATTAATTAAATTTCTATGCTGCCCATCTTCCCTACAAAATGACTCTGGGCGACTTGTCACCATAACTTAGATTAAAATTACAATAGTGCATAATTCTGTCTGAGAAAGTGCCTCAAAATGGTGGAGGAAGAATAGAGAATAGAAGAATTCATAATCTTGTTTCTACCAACTCCCTGCCAAAATAAACTCAAAACAACTAATATCATCCTATGAGTCTAACGTAATGTCAATTACAGTTTCAATAAACAATAATATGAAAAGTGATTTGATAACAAAATGTTAAGCTCAATCTATAAACATATGTTAATTCAATATTATATACCAACTTGGTTAATAAGTACCAAAACCATAAATGATGTATCAGAATAGAAGAATACTTCAAAACAATGTTAGCCCAAAATATATCCTGCTCCATGATCTATGTTTGCATTAAGAGTTCTACTCAAGCTTGGTCAGTTTCCTTCTCAAGTTTGGTCAGTTTCCTACCATGTCTGTGGTGGGTCAGTGCATATGGACATTCTGTCCCTTATTTGTGTTTAAATAATTCTCATTTTTGCTTCTAGGGCAGTGGTGGTGAACATATGGCACACATGCCAGAGGTGGCACTTAGAGCCCTCTCTGTGGGCACACACACTGTCGCCCCATCCCTGCCTCCCCCCATGCCCCCCATCAGCAGCCCCCCAGAGGAGAGTTGCCCCTGGACATGGAACAGTGCAGCCAAGCACACGGCAGCTGGGCAGGAGGGGCAAGACTCTGTCCTCGCACTCCATCATGTGCAGATGATGCTATGAGGCGCGGTTGGAGGGCATGTCCATCATGGCGCTGCAGGGCCACCTGAGTGATCTGCGGTGGGCCATGGAGGCAGTGGATGGCCCGACAGGTGGGGCGGGGTAGGGGTGGAGCGGGCAGGGCAGAGCGATGGGGGTGGGTGGGTGGGGCGTTTTTGGGGCACTCGGTCTCTAAAAGGTTCTCCATCACTGTTCTGGGGGTAAATGGGTATGCATGCACGTTGGTGTGTCTGTGTGTATTTCTTTGATAGTTTCTAAAATTGAATCATGGCATCCATTACTCCATCAAAGAGAAGCATTTGCAATCTTGTTTCCTCACCTCTCCATCAAACTCAGCTAGGCTCTCTATTAAATATAGCAGATCAGCAGTAACCTTGAAGGTTTAAGTTAGAAGAGAAACCTGTTAGTTAGAAATGCCAAGAGGAAGCATTTGGCTGAAGGAACAAACAGCTTCTACCTACACAGCCGTTGGAGCACTTCCTCTGCAGATTAGTCCTGTAATTAAAATAGATGTCAGGGGGAAAAAAGCAGATGGGATAAATGTAGGAGGGATTCCATAGTGACCGCTTTAAATGACTGAAACTTGGAACGGTTTTAGCTTAACTGCAAAGAGTGTCCCTATTAGAACATGTCCTTGTGCTTTGCAAAAAAAAATTGGAGCTTTTCTGAGATTCAGTCCTGTTGCTGTATTGTAGGCTAGTGAGGGAAACTGAAAGGGCCTCACTCTCTTTGGACATTAAACCAAAAATGAATCTAGATCACAAGAAATAGAGGAAGGCTTCTTAATTCAGGGGTCCTCAACCTTGGCAACTTTAAGACTTTTGGACTTCAACTTCCAGAATTCCTCAGCCAGCTTTGCTGACTGAGGAATTCTGGGAGTTGAAGTCCAAAAGTCTTAAAGTTGCCAAGGTTGAGGACCCTTATAGCTGATCTGCTGCCAAGTACTGTGGAGTGTCACACATATTCTAGACCTGTTGGGCTTGGCCATAAAAAAAATGAACACTAATTAAAAATAAGTTGTGCTGACATCATCTAGTGGTTGATTTCTAGTGGCTAATGACCTTAAAAGCTAGCAGAGCTGGCAGATATTTTTGAAATTATATTCCTGCAGTTGGATAAAATTCTAGGGACCTCATTGTTTATTTCCAGCTCTTAATTAAAAGAAATGAGAAGCTCCAAGACTCAAACTTGCATAGAGGTCTCTTCTTTAAGGCTAAGAGTGTCTTGTCTCTTGTCTTTCTTCGGTTCATAGTAAAATGAAGACATTCAAGAGTGTTCAGTTTCTTATTTTTATTCCACGTATTGCAAAGCTGAAAATTGGTTTAAATTCCATTAAGTTTACAGTACAGGTAATCTTTGACTTACAAGAGTTCGTTTAGTGACTGTTCAAAGTTACAATGGCATTGAAAAAAGTGACTCATGACCATTTTTCACACTTAGGACCATTGTAGCATCCCTATGGTCACATGATCAAAATTCGGACGCTCATATTTACGATGGGTTGCAATGTCCCGAGGTCACCCTTTTGCTATCTTCTGACAAAGTCAATGGGGAAGCCAGATTGACTTAACATCCATGAAACTAACTTAATAATTGCAGTAATTCACTTAACAACTATGGCAAGAAAAGTCATAAAATGGGGCAAAATTCATTTAACAAATGCTTCACTTAGCAATGGAAAATTGGGGCTCTATTGTGTTTGTAAGTCAAGGACTACCTGTATTGGTTTGTTTTCTACCCTGGACAGAAGGAACATTGTCAGTTCCCTCCCTCCCATCCAGGACATAGCACAGAAGCGTTGCTTGAGCAGGGTCCATAAGATTATCTGGGACAGGGCACATCCTCCTGGTTTCCCTGTTATCTTCTGGGAGGAGGCTTTGTGGTATCCGAAGCAGAACATCCAGATTCAGCCATAGTTTCATTCCATACAGCATTAACCTTGTGAACTCTCAAGCTTCCTCCTTCCGTTATATATTTAAGATGGACAGTATTTAATATTTATTTGTTATGTATGTGTAGGGGTGTGGGTCTGTACATATGTTGTATATAGTATGTTTAGGTGTGTGTCATGTGTGTCACCTCCCCTCCCCTCATCTCATCTCATCTCATCTCATCTCATCTCATCTTATCTTATCGGCAGATATTCATGTGGCTGTGGCTGTTGATGGGTTTTATAAATCAGAAATATATACAAGGTGTTCCCAAAGCCTTTAAGTGACTTTAGGGACACCAGTATTGTCCCTAAAACAATATTTCTTGGGTGTGGGTGTTTTTAAAATGTTGCATGTGAGGAATAAAGTACAATGACTTCAACCATTTGCTATTTGGGCAATAGTTTCTGATTATTTGTTGTTGTTATTTTGTTTTAAAATTGTTTAGCATGCAGCTGGAATACAAAAGTCTCTGAACTGAGTGAAACTTATCTTGCAGCAAATATTTCTACCAACTGTACTCTTCGTTTTGTATCAGGATTTCCTCCATGCAATTCATTGTCTGATTTGGGAATCAGACTTTAGTAATTGCACTTTCTAACAATACCTATCTTCCTTGAAGATGTCACTGCTCTAGAGCAGATCTATAAAATATATTGCGTTTTTATTCCACTCTTTGCATCCCTCCCCCTCCCCCCCAAAAGGTAAAATACAAGATGCAACTGCCTGCAAAAAATCTCTATAGAGCAGTCACTACAAATACAGTGCTTTTCAATGCAGGTAATTCATTTGAATAAACTGTGAATCATCAAATTTGTGAGTTTTCTTGAACACTAACATATTTGAGGCAGATACACTGAATAGTATTGTGGTGAGCAATCAATTGATGAAGAACTCAGAGAACAGAAATACGTGTATTAACTAGCGTGGATCAGACAGTGGTTTGGGAGAGTGCCAGGGATAAAAAGCTGCTGAAACAAGTCCAAAGATGATAAATTTGTACCATGCATAATCCAAGTGAAGCAATTCAAAGGGATTGGCAGAGTCGCCCTATGTAGTCCAGCTTTTCCCAAGATAGTTGATGTTCCCAGGCTCAAGTTCAGATGCCCTCAGCTTGATATGAAGCCAACTGGGATGGGACAGCTAGTGAGAGAGAGAGAGAGAGAGAGAGAGAGAGAGAGAGAGAGAGAGAGGGAGGGAGGGAGGGAGGGAGGGAGGGAAGGAGGGAGGGAGGGAGGGAATGGGGGAGAGAAATTACAATCTTATGTTCCAGGATCAATTCTTGAAGAAAAAACATATGGTCAAGTATTGGCTGTGCACAACAGGGGTGCCAAAAATGACAGCCAACTTTGGGAAATGACAGAAAACGAAGAACACATGTGCACAGCAGGGGCAACCACTTTATATTGTAAGGATGAATATTAGAATTGATGCACTCCAATACTTGAATTTCTTTGTGAATAAAAGGCAGTCTCACAGCTGTAGGAGGCCCTTCTGCAAAGCATCATTTGGCAGTGGTTTGGCTGCCTGATGTTTGGCAAGCCAAACCAGATGTCCATTTGTGATTTTCCTACTAAAGAATGAACATGGTTTTTAGATTTTTCCTCAGAAGCTACTTGGTTTTGTCAGGAGTTTCATCCAGATGCTTATGTATACAAGCTCCATGGGCTATATGTGAATGCTGTATATTCAATAAGGATTGAGCTCACATAAACAAGTTTTGTCCTTAGGGAATCTCTTGTGACCTCATTTTCATCCTTATTTTCTGCATCCACCACGTTCTTGATCTTTTTAGATATCCAAAATGGGCCTTTCCTGTTTACCATCCAACTAATGTAGCTCTGTTGTTCAACATATGAATGGATCTTTCACTTGTGAGAGTATGTTTTGAAGGGAGGATGCATTGTGAGGACCTGGGCTCCCTTCCAAAATTTAGGTAGAACAACTTCCATTGTTTCAATACACTTTAATTGTTAAAGACACAGGAAGTAATCACAGTCACGGTGTTTAGTTCATTTACTGTATTTCTAAGGGAGCACAGTGAAACTTGAGTGATTGGGATGCTCAGCAGGAGGCTAGCAAGCCTGTGTTTGAGACCCAAGAGCTGCCCTAAGATGGGGTTGAGCTCCCATCTTTCACTCCAGCTCCTGTTGGGGACATGAAAGGAACTCCCAACTGGGTGTCCCTCAAGCAATGGTGATATCATCGGCTGATCCTTTCAATCTCAGTGCTTCTGACATGAGTGCAAAAACTGCATTTCTAAATAAATTGAATCAAAATTAATTTAGGTCCAGACCCTTACTTCTTTTTCCTAGACTCCTGTTGGTAATACAGTATGTCCTAGGCAAGGCAGTAAAAGGCCAAGTGTGATCTGTGACCTGAAATGATTCTATGCCTTTGATGCGTAGCTAGAATTAACTGCAATGATGAATCTATGAATGCACTTTATTCAGTTTAGAGTAAGTGCTCACTCAAACAACCACTTTAATGTCCTTTCCTTTCCTCTTTGAATTGGGAGGATTGTATATGACATAAGGTGCCCACCCCATCCCCAGTCTACCTATCATGTCTCAGGTATAGAGAGACCCTCCCTTGTTTCTCTGCAAGGTCAATGATTGATGGGTTCCCTAGATATACTTTCCCTTTCTACCAGTAGAAAACCATTGCTGGTCACTAAATGGAATATCTATCTGGTAAGTCCTAGCCCAGTGGTTCTCAACCTGTGGGTCGGGACCCCATTTGGGGTCGAACGACCATTTCACGGGGGTCGCCAAACAACTCAGTCAGCCATTTTCCCCCCCTTTTCGTTAGCTGTGCTACTCCCTTTTATTCTATTGGCTTTTGAAAGCCAATGGAATAGACTCTCTTGAATAGAGTCTAATTCTATTGGCTTTCAAAAGCCAATAGGAATTGTCCAGGCTGTCTCTGCCCTGCTGAGCCCACCAAAAGTCCCATTCTGCAAACGGTGCTGCACCAGTTGAGTAGTCCTCGACTTATGACCGGTTGAATAGTCCTCGACTTACGACCGGTTGGGGGTCACGGCATTAAAAAGGTTGAAAACCACTGTCCTAGTCATTCTGTCCAATCACAATTTTTTGATATTGTTTGCCACAAAATTATCAATCTTCCTGGAAACTGATAGTGTTATGGAAAGGGGGGGGGGAAAATCCCATGCAGTAATGGAAAGGGATATTCCAATGGAAAAACAAAGTATCATAAGTTGTTCTTTCACAGGACTCTTGATGGGATCAATATTCCTCTTAACTCTAAACAAATAAATGAAAATAGTATAGAACCACATTATGTGAGACTGTGATGGGATATATTTGAAGGAGAAGTTATTTTTCAAGGGTCACACCTAACATCCCTGGCAGAGATCTTTTGGATGCTAATGTACCTCTGTTGGCATGCAGAGGTTACTGAGCACTCAGTTCAATACACCACTGATGTGTGGTGTTTTTTCTGTATGATAGATTGTATTTTTTCCTATAGACTTTCACTGCATCCTCATCTCCAACAATTATAGCTTCTGGAGCTCATGCTGTTGGTGTGGGGAAGTGGAAGCCTTGTTCATTGTGGTCTTGGTGTTTTGATGATGATCAGAAGCTGGGAATGCTCATTGCCATAATTGCCTTCCCTTAGCTTCTGGAGAGTGGATTGCTTAGGAAAGAAGGAGGAAGGGCATCCCAAGGGAAGGGCAACAAGCTGGGAGCAAATTGAAATGGCTCGAGTATCTTCCACTGCCTGCTGGCCAAGCATAATAGCAGGCCACTATGTATGCTTCCAGTTTTCAACCAGCGGAAATGCCTGAATTAATGGCTCTTTCAACATGAGTTGATATTGCAGGTTATCTCTTGAATAGGGTTTTTTTTTCTGCAACATTGCTCTCATAAGAAAAAACTGCCTGCTCCTGGCGTCTCAAGATATGCACCATTTACTTGGGGAAAATGAAGCACACCCCCTACTCTCCAATAATCTTTAAAATCCATATAGAGTAACAGCCGGCAAGAAAACAGCAGAACTGGCTTTATGTATCCTTGTAAGAGATTCCACTGTAGCATTCCACATACAGGTAGTCCTCGATTTTGTGCCCAACATAGTTCTGTTACTGAGACATTTGTTAAGTGAGTTTTGCCCCATTTTATGACCTTGCTTGCCACAGTTGTTAAGTGAACCACTGCAGATGTTAAGTTAGTAAAACGATTGTTAAGTGAATTTGGCTTCCCCATTGACTTTGCTTGTGAGAAAGTCACAAAAGGGGAACGCATGACCCCGGGGCACTGCAACCGTCACAGATATGAATCAGTTGCCAAGCATCTGAATTTTGATCATGTGACCGTGGGGATGCTGCAACAGTCATAAATGTGAAAAATGGTCATAAGATGCTTTTTTTCAGTGCCGCTGTAACTTTGAATGGTCACTAAATGAACTGTTGTAAGTTGTGGACTAACTATGTAGTATTCATAAAAAAAGAGGGGTCGTTTAGTTGTACCTCCAGTTTGGTTAATGTCATGTTTTATAGGGACTGTTTGGTAGATTTGGGCACTTATAGCCATACATGCTATATGTATGACATGTCAACATGCTGCTCTCTTTGGAATTTGGGGTTATTCCAACTCCATTGTGGTTTGACCATCCATTCTGAGAAGGGAGCATACAACGTATTGCTACTGATTCAATTTCTTCAATTTCTAGCAGCTAGCCTCTCCCTTCCCTGTAGTTCATGACCTGCTGAAACATGCAGCCTGGGATGCAAGGGCATGTTCACCTAGAAGGAGACACTCTCTCACCGTTAAAACATTTTCCAATTTTCCTCAGGAGGTAGACTGATCAGGAAAGGGGCTGGTCTCTTTTGTCCACCCCAAAGAAGGGCCTAAGGGAAACTAGCAAGGTCAGAGAAAGTCAAAGGCAGTCTTACAAACATGGAAAAACTTGGCACATCACCACAACCACGAAATCTGCAACACCATCCTATTTACAGCAACATCAGTATTTAAGCAAGAAGTGCCTTTGGTGAGTAGCACACAACTGCCATCTAACCTGCCTCCCTCAGTATTGTGGGAAGATAAGCTTGGAGCTGGCAGATAGTTGCAGGGAGGGGCACCATCTGTGCCATCCTGGATAGTCAAATAAAGAATGAGGTCATCAACTCTGAATATGTTTGTTACACAACACAGAAATTTTTGTCCTTGAAGAATATGTGCTCCACTACAGGGATTTCCATACTCACCACTGGCTGAGGAATTCCGGGAGTTGAAGTCCACAAGTCATAAAAGGGCCAAGTTTGAAGACCCCTGCACAAGATGCAACTAGTAGATGAACACTAGGCCTTAGAACTATCTAACATTGCTCTTTAGATGCTGCTCTTGCTTTTACAGAAAGAGAGAGATTGTTAGTAACACTATGGATTCTGTCATTACTTTGATATACAGACTCATTTTTGCAGACCGCACAAATGAAGATATTGGCATGTCAGCCTCAAGTAATTCCTGCTTTTCTTTCCCTTCCCTTTGAAATACCAGGTGATGTCAGCAGTGCAAAGACTATTTTTATTACATAGCAATCTTTGGCACTAAAAAAGGCAACTATTTGCTGGAGGAGTAAATGCCATTCAGCTAACGGGACAGAAAACATATACTACAACCATTCCAGGTTTCCCATTGTTTATGCATTTCACTAAATATTCATGTAATTTTAACAAAAAGTACTGCAAAGCATGCTCATGATTTAGCCTTTCTTACATTGCATTGATCCTTTATGGTAGGTAGGTAGAATAATGAAAAGAAATAATGTAAAATATGGATTCTTTTGCTCCAAAAGTCTCAAGGATATCCTGAAATTTAGTTAAAAACAAACGTGTGGATTCCTGCTATATGATCCATAAGAGTATGATGAAAACTATGGTAATGCAATCAATCAACTTAGCCATCAGGTGCATGATTGTTTCCCATTAGAATTCCTAATATAGGAAGTCCTCAATATATGACTGTAATGGAGCTTGCCCATTACAGTCATTTGTCATGAACGTCATAAATTGAGCCAATCACATGACGGACCCAATTTTATTACCTTTTTCATGGCAGTTTGCCATGGCATGATCTTACCAAAAACAGGAAACAACTACCAGTATTCAGCAAAACTGTCATAAAACATGGTCACATGACCATGGGACATTGCAAATAGCTGTAAATGTGGCTGTATTGCCAAGTGCCTGAAGTGCAGTCACATGACCATTGGGGGGGAAACCATCAGAACTTCAGAACCAGGTCATAATTCCCTTTTTGTAGATAGGTTATAACTTTGAACAGTTGCTTAGCAACTGGTCATAAGTTGAGGATTACCTGTAAGATTGTCATTAAGGCAGTATATTTATGAGTGAACTTTATATTTTATTAGAAATAGCTACGTTTTCATTATCTACTCAATGCAAGTTTAATCCTCATCAGCCATTGAGGGGTTTATTGATGGTGTAATGATCCACCCAAGGGAAGTGGGACAATAGCTAGACTCTCTGGGTTTCTTCATCTACTCCTGTTTTTGCCTTCAGTGTAGGGGTCAAATATTGTTCTACTTTCTGTACTGCAAAGCTTGGCCTCAAAGCTGAAGACTAGGATCCTGTATTCAGACAGGATCTTACTGTATGCCAAGGGAAAGAATAGAATAGAATACAGCTGGAAGGGACCTTGTAGGTCTAATCCAACTTCCTGCTCAAACAGGAGAACCTATAAGAATGTGAACTCCCAAGTAATCCCAAGCAAATCTTCTCCTTATATACTCACACATTTCACTCCTCTCTTGCCAACGACCTTCAGTTCATTATTCCTGCTTTCATAGATTGGATGGATTATGATACATGCCTTAAGGATTCAAATATTTTTCTCTCTAACTGACACTCTGACACTGAGACAATACCACTGCACCTTCAGTGTTTATTCCCATCACAGCTGGCTGATGAAACCATTTGTCAGGCACATCCTACAACTAAGTGTTTAACTGGTGGTAGAATGTAGTTGCACTGTGGTAGGGATATTCACTACCCCCAAAGACGGATGGGTTTGTTGGATTCCCTGGTAGAACCTGATCTAAGCAATTGCACAATACAATGTTGAGTTCCTAAATATTGTATGGTGCATCCCATTGTTCCTGCCTTTGCTGTCTATAAAATGGCCAGTGTCATCCTCTGTGCTTTGCAGAAGTATCATGTGATAGTACTTCCTACTGATCTACCGCTGCTGTTGCCTATGTGTTGCACAGTCTGGGATATATCATCCATCCACCATCCCAACATAATGTGGGAAGTTTATTTTTAGAAGCATGCTTGATGATGCCCGTAGTGGTATGTCTCAAGATGAATTGATAAGCAACTTCTTTTTTTTTTTTTTTGAAAATCTACTTATAAGCCACTAGACAGGACCTGCCAATTACTTCATTAAGATTGCCACCTGTGTCTAAATATACATCCTTACTGCAACTGTAAGTCCATTAGGGAGCTCAAATAGGGATCTTTTAGTCATCTAGAGGGCTAGCTAACATTTCTCATATCAACATAGCAGCTCAAACTACCACAGTGGCATTGATGAGGCATTGATCTCACAGGCCATAGTATCTAGTGTTTTCTTGTCCACCCTTGTCTAAGGGATTTGTGCTCTGCTTTCTAGGCAGCTAATCACAGTGAGTGTGACTGAATTTGCATTAGCTGTTTCCTTTTCTGCTGCTGTTGGAATTGTATCCCATACACTGAGATTATTAACCAAATATATATGGTACACACATATTAATGCTACATGTTATACATATGTTTATGTTGCAATGTCTGTATAAAGTATATGTTATGCTATACATTACATTTCATATATCATATATTTTGTTGATTGGTTTCCATGCTAGACCGAATATGCTGCCTCTCTTCCTGGTCGTTGTGATGGGTACTTCAGGACCACAAATTCAAGCCCCACAGGACCACAAATTCAATAATTTACCTTTATTTCGAAGCGATATTATCTGAATAAATGTTATACTATTCTGATACCAGAGAGCCACAGCATACATCTTGCACTATTTCCCTCTAGGAAGATGAGCTTCGTCTTCATATTTCTCCAGTACTCGGCTACTGAGCCGTTGTATTGATGGTTCCAGAACTCTGTTGCTACATTTTAAAACATCAGTATTCTGCTGGTTGTACTGGATGTTCTTCTGTACTTTAGCTTCACCTCTCTCTTAAAATATTCCAGATAGTTCATTTGCAGTACCTTGGGGGCTGGTGGAGTGGTGACTCATTTTTAATGCACAATAGTTAGAGTAATGACCGGAGATTAGAAAGCAGGAGAAGCAGCAGAGCAAAAACAAGAATAAAAGGATCTACATTACATTTTTTAAAAAAACATTGGCACTGTAAGAAATTTGAAGGATTTTCTGATTCGCTGTTGTCTAGCTATAGCCTTCTTTTTGGTTACAAATTATGACACATCTCAGTAATAATTTTTGGAAGCCATGTTAAAGTCCAGGATATTGATGTGATGCGGAACTATAGTCTTAAAACATGAAAATTGTTACATCACAAAGAGTTTTGTCTCCCTTAAGACTGGGCAAGAAAATAATTAAATATAATAAAGAGAATAATTTTATATATCTGGAATCAATGGGATAGGTGTTCTACAGCAGATTTTTCTAGGTGTACTGAATTGAGCTGATAGCTGACTCTGGTGCTGTCATCCCCAGGCGTTTCTCTGAAATGGCCTACCTTTTCCACATGGTGGAAATTGTATGCCAAGACAAGAGACATGGGTTCTGTCACACCAAAACACCTAAAGATAACTTCAGACTGAATCAGGTAGGAATAATGAGACTGAGACACTGCTCGGGAAATAATTAGGAAGTCATCTTCAACCAGGCACAATTGGGGAGGAGATGCTTCGGCTGGCACCAAAAGGTCTCATTTCGTGCGGGCAAGACCAAAAGAAAGGGTAAAACAAATTAATTTCAATTAGGATTAATATCGTACATTTAAACTAACAGTAGAGTTGATATTATTTCATTATTTAATAATTTCCCTATTCTCATACAAAATTCAACTTTGTGACAGCTTTTGCAGGAGGTCTGTGGCCTCTTAGCTTGGGCTCATAAAGGTCCTCCTCATCCAGATCAGGCTTTGGGGAAATCAGTTTTCAGCAAAAGTCAGTTTGCTGCAGAACAATAGGTAGTCCTTGACTTACGACAGTTTGTTTAGTGACTGTTCAAAATTACAATGGCACCGAGAAAAGTGACTTATGACCATTTTTCACACTTACAATCATTGCAGTATCCCCATGGTCACATGATCAAAATTCGGATGCTTGGCAACTGGTTCATATTTGTGACGGTGGCAATGTCCCTCACCTTTTGCGATCTTCTGACAAGCAAAGATAATGAGGAAGCCAGATTTACTAAACAACTGTGTTACTAATCTTACAACTGCAGTGATGCATTTAACCATGGCAAGAAAGATCATAAAATTCAATTAACAAATGTCTTGCTTAGCAGCAGAAACTTTGGGCTCAGTTGTGGTCATAAGTCAAGGACTACTTGTAGTATGTGCCTGGCTTTAGAAAAGGGGATTGGGGAACAAATCAAGTATCATGGTTCATGCATGTAGTGAACAGTTGAAAAGAAAATGGGAATCAGAATCCAATAGATAGAGTGCATGTCAAAATGGAAATAAAGAGAAACAGCTCATAAATATGTATTCTATGTGCTTGGATCCCACTCTCATGAGGTCATGGGTGCTACAGAATCTCCTCTTCCAAATATGACAGTACAATGTGTTTCTTTTATGCATTTGGCATTGTGGGTTAGTTTCCTTGTTTTGAAAAATGTGATGTAAGAGCTATTCATTTCTTTCTTGTGAACAGAGGATTATTTTAGGGATATCCTGTGAATTAAAAAGGCATACAGTACTCTTCTAAAACCAAACATTTAAAGTGTCTGGTAATGTAGAGGAATCCTCATATTGCACTGATTGGGTTTCACGGAGAGACCAGAGGGCATGCTAAAATGAGTGTCTAGCAACTGCAGTGTACATACTATGGAAACTCAGCTGCTTAATTTTGATAAGCATGAACTGCCTCTCTCTCTCTCTCTCTCTCTCTCTCTCTCTCTCTCTCTCTCTCTCTCTCTCTCTCTCTCTCTCTCTCTCTCTCTCTCTCTCTCACACACACACACACACACACACACACACATTCTCTCTTTCTCTCTTGGCAACTATCAGCTACTCCCAACAGGAATCTTATTTTTTTTAAAAAGGCAAATCATGTGTGTAGGTAAACAAATGTCTAGATAATGTAAAGACTGGAGCATGGAGTATGTCTCCTCACTTGATTCCTCTGGCAAGAACCAGAATGTCAAAGACTCATGAGGGAGGTGATTCTCATGCTATTCCTTGCCAAGCCTTAAGTGGAAAGGCTGGAAGTTTTATGAGAAAGAGCTCTCTCAGGGAGGAAGTTCAAGCCAAAGTTGCAGGCCTCACGGTTCTCATGTAATTCAAATAGCTACCCACTTACGGGATGTCTTAAATAACCTCAATTGCCTCAGCACTTCATTTTCTTTTTCCATGTTGTGTGATCTACTCAGTCCAATTATTCTTTGCAAATGTAAACGGGGAACCCGTGCCCATAACGTATGTCATCTGCTGAAGAAGGAACGGCCTGGAGTTCATTGGAGATGGGCAGCTGTGTGCACATATTTCCATTTCAATCCACATTGAAATTCTCTATCTTGAGGCCTTAGGTAAGATCCTGTGCCTTGGGCACCTAGAAAGGTTACAGCAGCTTTCTGGGAGGCAAATATTTCTGTAGTTGAGGACACAATCTCAGGATAAAAGTTCAACATACTGGGGCTAAAGTGACTTCAGCATGCAGAAGAGCTATAATTGGTTGGGGAAAATAACAACAACAACAATTTGGTTTGGAATTCTGGATTGACTCTACCAGTCAGTATTTTCAGTGCTAGTATTAGGTAACTGTGAATTCAAAATTATACTGGTTGTGTCCATGGAGTCTCAGTGATCCAGGTCATGGTTGTCCAGCTGCCTTTTGAAAAAGCACCTTTGGGATATTCTGATTGGGGTATCAGTAAACATCTGTAGCTAAGCCAGGAAAACATCACTATCTTTATTATTATATTATATTATTTATTTGTTTGTTTGTTTTTAGAAAAATGGTCAGGACAGCCAAATTGTCCAAAATCAATAAAAATATTGACTGATTGAAACTTCCGTAAGTCATCTTTTTAAGCAATTCTGTGATGTTGTCTACTTAACCAAGCTTCTGAAGAAAATGCTTTTCGTATACAACTTGGGAACCACTGTTCTAAAGATTGGTCTCAGTTTTATTGCAAAAAGAACATTACTAGCAGGGAATATTTCTTGCAGGACTTAAAGATATCTTGTGCTAATAGAAAACTAACGCAGTGAAATCTTCACTTTCCTGTCTTGAAACTCATGGCAGACTATCAGAAGAGTTATTCAAGATTTTGGATGTGTTGCAATGTAAACATTCCTATAAAACAAAACATCATAAATGTTCTTCTTGTTTCCTTTCCTTTCCTTTGGTACATAACATAATCTAAAACTGATGGGAAGGGTTGCTTAGAAGATATGAGTAAGAACAGCTGCTTTCAGAGTGGCAATAGCTTTAATGATCATACATTATATTAAATCTAATTATAACATCCTATTCCTGGTGGACTCATATGCTTTGCTCAAGAGACTTATTTATATGCAGGAACTATGCTTACTTCTGCTGTCAGACAGCTCCTTAATTGTGGTGCTCTGAAGCTACAATTACTTAATCTTTTTAAAGGACTTTGTATAGCATAATGTTACTCTAGTTTGGCTGGTTACATTACTTGTTAAACCAACAATATATGACTATATTTATTGGTTACAATACTGCTTAGTAGTACTATAGTTTGATACGTATGAAACTCCTTAGTTATGGTAAGATATGAAGACCTTCTTCTTCCAGATTGGGATGTTATAAAGAAATAGAATACTGCATCCAGTTTTGGTCACCACGATGTAAAAAAGATGTTGAGACTCTAGAAAGAGTACAGAGAAGAGTAACAAAGATGATTAGGGGACTAGAGGCTAAAACATATGAGGAATGGTTGCTGGAATTGGGTATGTCTAGTTTAATGAAGAGAAGGACGAAGGGGGACATGACAGCAGTGTTCCAATATCTCAGGGGCTGCCACAAAGAAGAGGGAATCAAGCTATTTTCCAAGGCGCCTGAAGGCAGGACAAGAAGCAATGGATGGAAACTAATCAAGGAGAGAAGCAACCTAGAACTATGGAGAAACTTCCTGACAGTTAGAACAATTAACCAGTGGAACAACCTGCCTCCAGAAGCGGTGAATGCTCCAACACTGGAAGTTTTTAAGAAGAAACTGACAGCCACTTGTCTGAAATGGTATAGAGTTACCTACTTGAGCAGGGGGTTGGATTTGATGACCTCCAAGGTCCCTTCCAACTTTATTATTATTATTATTATTATTATTATTATTATTATTATTATTTTGGATCATCGCACAGTCAGCCAGATGTTCAGACTGGATTTGGCATTTTGTCTACCTATCGAGTCCTTACCCAGGACCTGGGATAGACAGATGTGGATATTTGATGGTATTACAGATACCGTCGCAGGATGGAAGCAGTTCCTAGTAAGGCCACCTTTTGCAATTGACTAATAGCGAATTTGTCAATGCCAATGGTGTTCAAGTGGTGCTCCAGTTGTTTTGGGATTATTATTATTATTGCTATTGTTATTATTATTAAAATCAATATTTTCCTGAAAAAATCCCAAAATGTAATGGGAATTTTATTTATATTTTTAAACATATAAGGTGACCAGAGAATCTCTTCAGGCATCCTTCAATAACAGAAGGTCAATGGATATGAGTTCTGGAAAGGTAGTCCAGACAAGAAGCACAACTATGAGTACTAACTCTAACTTTACTCTAAGGTTACATTAACAGAATCTAGTCTGAACATAAATTTCTTCTCCTTTCTTTTCACTCTAGGAAACTAAGAAGGCTCTTTTCTGAAATGATTCCCATGCCTCTTCTCCTTTGATGGGCTGAGATATCTTTTACATGCTGCCTGTCCAGTTTACAACTCTTCCTTCTGCCTCCCAAGGTCACTCCCGTATAATATTATAGATGGCAACACCACATCAGCAGAAGACTCTTTGAAACATCTGTTTTTATAGAAGTTTTTGAAAAATCCACAAAGAGAGAACCTGTCTGATCTTCAGAAGAAAGCTATTCCACAAAGTCCAATACCTTCTTACTTCAGCCCTCTTGAAATTACAAGACCCATTGCATGACCCATCATCAGCTTCTCACTGATGACTCACACTTGACCCAGTGATAATTTACACCCTCCAATGACCCTGACCTGAAGTAACCTCCCCATCATAAGACCCATCACAAGCTTCTCTCTGTTGACTCACACCTGACCCATCACAAGACCCTCACTTGACACACCCACACCCACACCTGAAGCCCTTATAAACACTGATACAGACATCCTCTAAACTAGGGGTGTCAAACTGCCGGCCCATGGGCCGGTTGCATCATACAGAGGTCATGCCCACCCCAACTCCGGCAATGCAAAAAAAGTCACAATACATCGTGACATGTCATGTGACATGGTGAGTTTGACACCCATGCCCTAAATGCTGGCAGGCTGAGGAATTCTGGGAGTTGAAGTCCACAAGTATTAAAATTGCCAAATTTGGAGACTTCTGGTCTATAGGACATAAATGGTCCTCCCAATACCCCCCTTCCCCCTTGAAATTTGGCAGTTCATCATCAATTTTTTGCAGCATTCTTTTTCCCAAAAGGGAAAAGCGTCTACAAAACCTAATTAAGAAAATCAGACACCCATTTTGACTAGGCCAAAAATTGCCAGTCACATCCCTATAGTGATCCTGGAAATCAATCAATCAATCAACCAATCTGTTCCTGGAAAGGAAAAATGCCCAACTGAGGCCGTTCACTTATGTCTGGTATTATATACTGCAGTGATTTATATGTTTCCCTGGATGAAAAGCCCATTGAGCTTAAATTTACTTTTGAGCAATTAGATATAGATTGTTCAGTTGCAAATGTAAATTTACTTCTCTGGGGGTAATTTATGAAGCTTTCTTTTGAGTATACATAAATTGGGTTGTACTCCTTAATTAGATGAAATGTAATATCCCTTGTTACTCAAGGTGGCTTCCGCTAGTCACATTTCCTGATCAAAAACTAATGTGACATTTGGAACCAGTTATTCTGTTGTTTAATACAATCCTCCCTTTTGTGGCTGTAAAGCTTTCCTTTGCACTGCTAATTTGCAAGCAGTGCAATTCCAGGGCATTGCCTTGTGCCAGTCAAAGATTTGCAAATGGACTAACAGAACTACTGAGTTCAGGAACCTTTCAATCAAACCAAAAAGGATAAATATAGCTAAGGCTATAATTATGGCTTTATTGTATTTTTAATCTTCTTTACAGTTTGAGAATGCCACCATCCAGGGACCACACCTGTATATAGGATTTGTATACTCTTATTTTATTTTTTTAAAATGCCTTCACGCTGTCAGAATCAAATAAAATGTTCCTGGTTGTTGAACAGACATTATCTTTGGCTGAGCCTTTATTTTCTAACATTTTCTATTCTATGCAATTGTGTGAGTATTTAGCCCTTGGATTTTATCAGCCAACTTCAATTATTTCAGTAGTCAGGCCACTTTCTGCCTTATCTGAGAACTGGATCTGATCATTTTGCTACTATACACTGCATTTAAAAACAAACTTCCATCTGCAAAAGTAGCATATGATATGCTATCTGGCATTTGGAGAAATGCAGGTTCAGGAACTATCTTACTTTTCCTAAAGTAACTTTCATTAGTGGACATTAGTATATTTGTTCTCTGCAGAAACATAAGTTCTTTGTTCACTAAATGTGTGCACAATGGATTTCTAATATGACGGATGGGATTTCTAATCGAAATATTCTGGCTTGCAGTGCTACAGTATTTATAAAAAGAATACCAGGAATTTGTGTTTATCAGTATAGGGCCAAGGACATTTACATCTTTAGCTACTTCTTTTTCAGGGAGCCTAATTTTAACTTTGAATCAAATGGTGATTCTTGAGTTGATTGTATTGATGCACAGACTTTTATAAAATACATTAGAATTATTATTCTGAGAGGTGATAGTTGTCATCCTGTTATCTTATGAATTAGTTCATGCCAGATGTTAGCTGATGAATTCGTTCATGGCAGATCTACCCAGCTGATGAATAACACTCCAGAATCATTATACCACATCTGCACTTTTGGCACATGGAGAGCTTCAGGCTTTGAAATCAGTCTTATACCCCGGAGTCAAGAGCTGTAACACCCAGGAAAGCTGCAGACCTGTCATGAAGAAGTGTCAAGGAAACCAAAGGCATTACAGGAAAGCAAGCTACAAAATTATTGCCATCTGAGCTGAGACTTTCAATTATAATGTTTTTGTTTAATTTTTTTTTATGTCCATTGTTAGGTGAGAAACTACGATTCAAAACTATATTTAAGCAGCTCTTCAGGCTTCTCTCTGCAATCTGTTATTTTCTTTCCCTCTTTTCTTTTTTACCATTGAAATCAATGGCCTAATAAACAAGATTGGTAACAAGTATGGAAAACTTAAAGCATTGACATAATTATTGGGATTATATTTTAACTAATCCATTTTGCTAACTTGAGTGAAACTTATTGCTCTACTTAATGTTGTCAAATAATAAAATATACTATACTTCACTCCTTTCATGTGTGAAGTCCAGGATGTTCCTCCTAAAAATATCAGAGAGAGAGAGAGAGAGAGAGAGAGAGAGAGAGAGAGAGAGAGGGAGGGAGGGAGGGAGGGAGGGAGGGAGGGAGAGAGAGAGAATGCTTTTTAAAAATTAGTCTCTTTTTGCCAACATTGTACTTCTAATTCCAGTTGCTTCAAGTGCTCATGTGCAGAGGAGGCCAAATTATATTACATGGACACAAATTGTGATACAATAATTCTGCATATCTACCGTAGTTGGCTAATTTATGCATGTTTTGCATTCCTGAAGCAGATCCTCTTAATGTGCTTGTCATCTGCCAAGTTGTGTGCTGACATTCAGTCTGAAAATGATGATAAGATGAACTTTTTTGATATTCTTCTTACATGGATCAAGATCTCATCAACATCCAGAAATACACAGTATTATTGGTGTCTGTGTGTGCACCCAGAATTCCCTTTCCTTTCCCCTTTCCCCTTTCCTTTTTTCCCCAATTTGTTGGCTGCTCAATTCCAAAAATACCCTGGAAAGCTTATAAAACATCAAATGTACGATTAAAACACAGTTAAAAACATAATAAAACAAAACACAACTTCCTAGACAAGAGAACAATAACATTCAAAAATATCTTGGTTGCAGCCAGATGCATATAGAAGCTTTGTTTATTGAATTAATAAAGTAAACCTATTAATGCATTATGAATATTGTGTCGTGCTTTATCACAAATACTCAAATATTACAGTATTGCCCCTCAAAAGAAATAAGGATTTTCTTTTCTCAAGGTGTTTGAGAGTGCCCTTCAATTGTTTTAGTTTTATTACTGGATGTGGCAGAGGGTGTTGTTACAATAGACCTCACTTACTGATTGCCTCATGGAATGACCATTTAAAGTTATGATGATATGAAAAAAAATTGCAACCAAGGTGCACCATTACAATCAATTAATATGTATTTTTCTATGCCTGCCCCACCTCTCCTCCTTATAGAGCAGAAAGATTAGAGAGAAAGAGATTGTAAGATAATAAGCAGATACACAGTAGTGAACATTCTCTTGTAATATTCTCTGCTCTGTAAGTGAGGAAAAAAGAAAAAAAAAACTGGATCAGGAATAGGAAAGATTACCTAAACAAGCAATCTCTTTAAGCATTTTGTCCTCTTCCTGTCACATTCTTTTTCTTCTTCCCCTCTTTGCAGAATGGAAAGGTTGGAGAGGGAGGGTTTACAAGAGAGTAAGCAGGCACCCAGTGAGGAATACACCTGCTGTATCGTAGCTTCCAGGCGCAAGCATGTTAAGGCAAACAGCCAAGGCCAGAGCATTTCTTTCAATGTGTATTCCCCATTGTGTGCAAATCAAACTTTGTGTGCAAATTGTGTTCAGTCTAAAGTATTGGTTCCTATATTTGTCCATGGTTGAAAGAGAAAGATTTACCTGCAATTTTCAAACTGGAATTTTCCCAGAAGGTAAATTTGCTAGGTATATGAATAAAGATTGAAATCATACTTCTTTCTTTCAACTATGTCTTGCAGAGTATTCCCTGATAGTTCACAGGGAAACAATGCCCCTTTTTCAATTTGTATGATAGATAGACTGCAGGAGAATGTGTAACCAAGCATCCTTCAGATATTCACCAGTAGATGGTACTGAAACCTGTTTGAAAAGGGAACTAAGTTTAAAACATGATTATCGGGACAACTCAGAATCATTTTTCATATCAGATGTCTTATAGACATGATTAATAAAGCAATGAAGATGTTTTCCCATCACAACCTCTAGACCAATCAATGTGATTGTAAGTGTATGAGATTGGGCCACTTTTAAATGAAAAAAAAACAACAATCAGATTTTATCTTCCCAAGACTATTTGTCCATTGGTTATGAAACATCCAGAGCATCTGCTGGCAAATAGATTGTTTAGATGACCCATTTTTCAAGAGAAAAAATGCTACATAGCATAGTAGCACACATGAAATCAAATAGCTTAAAGGATTCTAGAAAGCTCTGTTCTTGTGCAGGGTTGTTTTTCCTCTCTGTACCGAGAAAATAATCAAATATGAGTGAATTTCCCTTCATATTTTTATGAGCCCAAGGACCCACAAAGATCTGAGCAAGTGATAGAGCAATATAGATCTCATAGGCGCTGTGAATATCTTTTTTAAAAAAGAGAGAGATTACGATGATGCAGAATACATTTACAAAGCAAACAGATTCTTCTCTGTGAACATATGAATATTTAAAAGCCACACATGCATTCTCCTTAATTTTAAAACATTTTCAAAACAAAATTAATCTTAATTTTAAAACAATTTTATTTTATAAAAGGGATCAGAGAGGAATAGAGTTCAACACAAGAAGCATTTGGTAATTGTCATGATGCAAGTCTAAGCAGTTTCTTAAATTCTGCCATCATACCAAGCACTTTGTTTTATTATGTGACAATCCAGGGTAGCAATGGATTGCTTCTTAATATCTCTGCTTGTGCTTTTATTTAGAATAAAGAGCTACTAAGGCATCTATGATGGATAACAGCTTAGGAACTGGAGAAAGAGTGGCAATTTGTTTCCCTTCCAAACTGGCCTCCTTACAGCAAATAATCTAGTTGTATATAAACCATATATGGTCTTAAACGTATTAATAAATCAGCTCCTAATAAGCCCCAAAATAACAAAAGATGGATTAAGTTTATTTTCACATTTGGGATTGTTAAACATTGTTAGCCAGTAGCAAGAATCCATATGGAAAAGTACATGCACTATTTGCCACTAAGAATAGAGAAGATTCTGACATTCCCTGGAACTAGGGAAGGAGAAGTTTAAGATTAGTTCCAGGCCACACAGCAGTTATTAGAGTTCTTTTTTATGCATATGGTGTATTAATTTTTAATAAAACATCTTTCTGAATGAATTATGTTAAACTTCTTCACTGCTTTCAACTGGGCTTAATTTCCCCCCCAGATTTTATCCATAATACAGGGAGATAATTTAGAGCCTATCAACTCTTGTTGAAATATGATCCCCCAGAATGTGTAGTATTGAGGGAGGCTGGGAATTGTGGTTCAGTTTATTTTGAAAAACTACAGGTTTTCTTACCTTCCTTTCATATAATTTTTGATCATGTGATTCTGAGCTACACTTTAATTCTGAAACGTGGTTATACCAAAACAACCTGATGTATATTTACTCCTATTGCAGCTGATGCTTGAAAACAGTAGTAGACGCAATCTTCGACTTATGATCCAAGTGAGCCCAAAATTTCTGTGAATACGTGAGACGTTTGTTAAGTGAGTTTCTGACTTTTCTTGCCACAGTTGTTATATGGATCACTGAAGTTGTGAAGTCAGTAGCACGTTTGTTAAGTGAATCTGGCTCCCCCCTTGACTTTGCTGGTTAGAAGAACACAAAAGGTGATCACATGACCCTCGGGACACCGCAATTGTCATAAACATGAGTCAGTTGACAAGCATATGAATTTTGGTCACATGATCATGGAGATGCTGCAATGGTCGTAAGTGTAATAAAGGATTGTAAAAAACTTTTTTTCAGTGCCGTTGTAATTTTGAATGGTCACTAAACAAACTGTTGTAAGAGGAGGACTCCTTGTAAAAGGAATTGACTCCTTTGGACATTCCAGTTTTCCTGTCGGGCCTACAGCCCTTCTGCTTCCCAATAATGTACTAAAACATATCCAAATAGTAACCAGCTTGACTGCTGATACAGGGAAGAAATTCATTAGATGCTGTTTTTGAAAAGTGTGTAAATCCATTAAAGACATGTACATAATTGAGTCCTGAATGGAATCAAACATTTCTGGCTGCCATTCTATTCTTGTTGAGAAAACTGGAAACAAGTAACTGTTTGTCTGCTTTCTCAGCTCCTCTAGCAGGAGGGACAAACAGTAGATTAAGTTCTTCTGATCTGAAGCAATTCAGTAAAAATTTCTAATTCTCACTTGCTGACACCAGTAATAACAAAACACTCCTCTGGATAAATTATATGACTGCAGTGAACAAAGCTATAAGCATTGGGTGTGTTGGGTGTGTGTGTGTTTGTCTGTGAGGGGGGGGAGGATTTGTGTGTGAAAAATATAAAAAAGCCTATTTTGATACTCAAAACACATTTGTCGAACTGCTTCTTGTTCCACTTAGTAGTTCTGGAGATTCTACTAGCTAGGTCTTCTACAGCTGAAATTTGCTCCCATCTCTTCTACACTTTCCATAACAGGATGCCTGCTGAGATAGATAATATCCTGTCCTTTGCTGCTGACTCAATGGCATTTTTCAAGTGCAGTTCAATCTCCATAAAGATGCTCTCATGGACTGCCTGCATCACATTTATGTTAAGCTCAGCTCGGGACTATGATATTCACCACAGCACCTTGAGGTAATCTCAGTTGGTTGGTTGCTAGTTTATAGGGTTTTTTTTTTTCACCATCTGAAACCTAAGAGACTCTACAATAGAAGGTTTACCAGAACTTGCAAAATGAAACACAGCACAAAGACCAATATTATAATTAATTAAACTAGTGAAACCCAACATCTGAGCTGGATAATGACAATGCTCTCATTCCACACAGTAAGATTTGTAGCTCCTGTGGGCTTGGGGTTGGTCTTTTTGCATCTGGGTACTTGACGTTCTTACTCTCCTCCTATTCTCAGTAGGACTTGATCAAGCTGCTGTTTAAAGATACCCATGTCACTACCTGATAATTGTCCTTCTTGTAAGGAGGTGAAGAAAGAGCTTGTCTTTGGCCATTGTAATCTAATGATCTTGTGAAAATCCTCTCTGCTGGCTGCATGACTCACTGTGCAGCACCAGCGGGAGGAAGTTCAGTATCCAAATATAGAAACCAAAGAGGAATTCAGGCCAGCAAACTATAATTATCTATGTTGGAATTAGTCCAAAAACAACAACAAAAAGTACCCCTGACACTAGCATATACAGAACTAAAAATATACCTCTTGCATTCTCCCTGTATCTAGGAAGAAGGAGCTATGATCTATTTCACCTTATTTTTATCCATATTGCATATAAAGCACTCAGATGGTGCCATTTATTCATCACCTCTTCATTTGACTCCTCAGCTGAGTAATATGCAGCAGCAATTCCATTTCTATAATGCTGATAAAATATCTCAATAGGAGTCCTTGATAGTTTTGGCAATATATAAAAGCAATAAATAAATTAGATCTCTCAACCCACTGCCTTGGAGGTGGATTTGAGCTATACCTCCTAGAATTCAGCTGGTAATCCTTGGTAGCAATTCTGAGAATCATCGTTCCCAACATATCTACCAATGGAGTATAAATGTGCACACACCATGAGACACCATGCTTCCATGTGACATCAGCAGACCCAGTTTTTATTTTTGAAAACTCCACATCTCTCAGATTTTTGCTATTCCTCCGTGAAATTCTGAGAGATTTTACTTCAAGAACTACCAATTCTCCGTGGATTTTCAACCAAGAATATCAAAATCCTGTGAGATTGGCAAGCTTAAGCGATATAGGTGATTTGAATATTATATGCTTTTATTTGGTACTTATACCAGGGAGTAACTGCAGCAGCTTCTCAGATCCCAGAAGAGGAAACTCCACAGTATTGCTCTTGCTGTATAAGAAGCTTAGTTATAAGGAAAGAAGGCCTTTTAATCTCAAAATGGATAAAATAAGAATCAAACCTGTTGAGAATCACGAAGGTGGGTTAGGGACTGTATTCCTACACATATGTTTCCCTCCTTGTAATTATGAGGTGAGGCCTAGCACCCAAAGTATATCACCTAAAGACTGATCCTCTTTTCTAACACTTCTGAGTTCAGTGCAGGGTGCCCGCAGTCCAGATTCCAAGATTGTAAATATTGCTGCTTTAGATGCTGGTGATGAGAGGGGACTTCAACTAGCTAAAACTATGAGGTGAAGAGTCAGTGCTGAGATAGATCAAAACATCTGAATGCTGAAAGAGACCAGCAAATGCCACTCCTTCCACACATACCATTATATACCCCAAGATATATAGAATATATGTGACCTGTCAAGTTATTTTGGCAGCACTTTCCCTCTATGATCATAAAAAATACAACAGTAATAAATTAAATATGTAACTATTTACTGCCCTTTCATGAAAACGCCAGCACCAATGCCTCTGGCAGCTGTTTCATACTGTGTAATGGAAGGGCTAGCCTTGCTATAAATGATCAGCTGGTTCATTTATTATATTTGCCCTAACAAAAGTCAACTTTGCGCAGATGAGGAATAAATTGATTTAGCTGACTCTGAGTTACTGCAACAAACTCTTTGTGGTCTTATCAGAAACCTTTATGACTGAGACAGCGTTCATGAAACAAACCTAACTATTCAGGTTTGCTTGGATACTATTGCTAAGCGTATAATGGGATCAGCTTGCTAGAGTCATTGTTCTGTAAGTGCCATCTGATGCTATGTTTATCAAACAAACTCTACAAAACCGAATTCCAGCCTATTCAAGTTTCTGTTATATAGTCAGGCAAGCTGCTGGAGTGCATTAACAGGATCTGCAGCTTTATGGGCCTGAATATCCCTTGTTGAGGCTTGCATGCACTAGAATGTACCAGTGCTGAGTTTCAGGCGAGCTCTACTTTTCTCCTTCATTAGGTTACCTTCTGAAATTTAAAATAACCGAGATGTTACTTTCCCGTATCTGTTTTAAAAGGATTCATTTCTTTTTACTCTGGTCCCTAGAATCTCTCAGTCGCTCGGTCATTTATTTCTAAGCTTTGCAGCTTACTTATCACATGCCATGTATTGCGGCGTAGTATTATTTCCGTAGGGTAGGGGCAGAGGTGGCAGACAGCAATAATGACCAATGGTAGCTGCAACTGAGGCTAGCTTGTATGTTAACTGGTGAAGCACTCAGCTGTCAAAAAAGTAAAGCTGATGGCTAGTGATGCTGACTCTTATAAACTGTCACACAATATCGTTATTCAGCTATTCCCTTAAGTATCTGGGGCCCATTATCCCCAGACTCCATGTAAAACCCGGATCAGACTAATTTGAAATTTTATTTCTCAGCAAGATTTACGCTTTCTAAACATTTCAGAGAATGACCTCAAAGTAAATAAACCAGCAAGAGATCTGCAATGCATTATCCATGTCTGGATAGCATCTGATAATGTTGTAAACATTTACATTGGTGAATTGCGGGCTGGAATATCAAACTGCTAGGGAAGATCTGCTTAGACTATAATAGTATCCCCTAGGTGGAATATGTGTGTGGCATGAGTGTGCGTATTTTCCAAAAAGGACAGTCAAGAGACCATTTTTATGTAATTGCCAAAGGTAAGAGAATTTCTATGCAATTTTAAGCTAACCTGCAATTGTTTGAAGCTCAGATTCTATCAGGGCTGTTTCAAAATGCTTTGTTAATGAATGAGCCCATTATAGGCTAGTCCAGTGCTGTTTATAGGCAAAGTATTTCTTTGCAAATTTATTGTCCTTATCAAGTTTTAGTATTTTGTAGTTCTTTCTCACATGAAAAGAAATTATCTGCCATTCAGTCTGCTACTGATGTTGAAATTAGGGCTACCTAAAAAGAAAAGTAATTCTTCTAGAAATATAACAGTTATTAAAATTGTTGGGCTGAGTCTTGATAGAGGGTAGAGTATTTCCTCTAAACTTTGGAGGAACAAAAATTATATATTAGCTTCCATAATTTATTTTGATAGATGAAATATTAAGCAACTTTGATTGAGTTCATGCTCATTTTGACAATAGAGAAGTAAAATTATGCATTTGTAATCAAATTCCAAACGATAATTATTTCAAAACATATAATGCTGATTCAAGGCACAGGTTTTTTTAAGATGAGACTACTTTTATGAGATGAAATTTATTTACACATATGCACCAGCTGAGGATAAGGTAATGTTTCATAGCACAAACACTCTTGACAGTTTCTCATATCCTACTGGATTTCTAGGAGAATCCATGGTGATTTTTTTCAGACCCACTTCTACATCAATGTCTTCTTGCATTATAAAGACATGTCTGGCTGCCTCTCCTTGGCCAGGAAGAACAAGGTAATCCCATTGATCCACCTCATCAAAAATTTAATAACTGCCTATTAATGATCATCAGGAGCCCTAGTGGCGCAATGGTTGAAGTGCAGTATTGCAGGCAAACTCTGCCCACAGCCAGGAGTTGTATCTTGACCAGTTCAAGGTTGACTCAGCCTTCTATCCTTCTGAGGTTGGTAAAATGAGGACCCAGATTGTTGGGGACAACATGTTGACATTGTAAACTGCCCAGAAAGTGCTATAAAGCACTATAGAACAGCATATAAGTCTAAGTGCTATTCTGTGTAACAGAATTCTGTGTTACAGAATTGCCTTGGTGTGCCCCAATGGTACTTTTACTCACAGAAATCCTAGTGTCAGGAATTACAAAGTTAGATAAGATCCAGAAAAATGATCTGGAGCACCTTTAAGCCTGTAACACCATGGCCTTGAAAAAAAAAAAAGACAGGCAAAAATTGCCTTTTAAAAATCTCTATCTTAAAATGCAGGATTTATCCAAATTTCTCCAGGGGAAGGAGAAACCCAACCATTTCTCAAGGGCAGGATTTTCCCCTAGCAGGAACAGTTAAAACTGCTATTGAAAAGACCCATGGGAGAAGTTACTTTATTGTATCTTCGGGTGCCGTAGAACTGAAGATGGAAGACCAAGGAAGCTGCAACATAGTTGGAAAAATACTTTTAATCCATGTTAATATTCTCTTCCTTGCAAAGAATTTCTAAAGCAAACCTTGTGGAAATAGTTATCATTTTCTTTTGTCAACTTGAATGACAACCAGTTTTGGAGAACACACACAAAAAGACAAGAGGCAATTATCTGCCGGGCATTAGAGAAGTAGTTTGGCTCTACTTGGAAAACCAATTTGGAGAAACAGCTATGAAATGTGGATTCTTTATACCTCTTCATGATGGCTCAGAGAAACTATATAAAGCACCATCCAATGAGCATAGAGAAGGGGTTTCCTTCACAGCTCATAGCAGTCAATCGGAGTGGAAGGGGAACTGACCATCACTTGAGCCCACACAAAACACAAAGTCCTATCTTGATGCAGAAAACCATAGGTCAAAGTTGCCTCTCTGGTGGGCTTGAGTGCTGGTACCAAGCGATGTCATGTATTCCTAAAGAAATGGTCACTGATCTCTTCTGGCAATGAACCCATCAGATGGATCTGCTTTTAGAATTCATAAAGTCTCCCGTTCGTCCTGTCCTCCTATTGAAAATATATAATTCTAGCGAATCACAAACATTTCAAAATGCTAGCAGGAAAATTCTTTTTAAAAAATCAGTAAAACTGTCCCCGCTGAACTCTTGTTGACGTTCTGTTCCTGCTTCTTAAAAATTACTTTGTTCCTCCTTTTTCAATGTTTTCCCCATTTCTCTTTAAACAATGGAAAGCTAAAGGGAGCCATTCCATTAAAATAAGAGATGCGCCATTAAAAATCAGCAACCTGACTTGCTAGAATCTTGCCACTTTTTTTTTAATTTTATCATGAAACCTACTAGAGATCTATGGGAGAAGAAGATTATAAGTCCCAACTCGGAAACATATGTGAACATGTGCATTATGAAAATTTCAGCATCTTCTCTGCTGACAGGTCTGAAACAAATTGGTATGGAGGAAACACACTGCCGTTCTGTGTGCCTATGATCACGGGGATAAATCATTTTCTGTTTGCATACCTGCAGGGTCACCAGTAAAACAGCTGTGGGGGAAAAAAAAGTTAATTCCTCGTCTATGATGGAGCACAAATCAACAAACTACAGTCTCTGCCAGAACAGTATAAGCATATTTCAAAGTGACAAAGCCCACAGCCCACAGAAGAGGCAATGTACTCTTATTTCCATCTGCAGCTTTGCCCTTAGAGCGATACAGCTTTTCATATTTCATGTTTGGCTCTATCCACTGGCAGCTTTTCCTATGTGATACTAAAAGAGGTTGGTACCTCATTCATTGCACTGGGATTTCTGTGTAGATGTTTCTGGTCGGTTCTGTGAATTAGGTAAGTTGGTTGCTTTAAGCTGCCTTGCTGCTTGCTTTTTTTTTTTTTTTTCTGGTTGACCAGTTGTCCTCCCGCCCTCCACATCTACTGAACACAACGTCAATTTGTAACCACCAAAGGGAGAAAAAAAAAAATCCACACATAACAGTAAAGGCTCTCCAGAATGGTATTTCTCTTCAATTTCCCAAAACAGAATTGGGTGCAAAATCTGCCATTTGAAAGAGCTCAAGGCTAAAAATAGTTAAAAGGAAATGTTTTTGTTGTAATAAATTAATATAATTCTAGATGCTCCAACGAAGTCCTTTATACAGCAAATTATTTAACAGATTTATTAAACAACAGAGCCTTTTTCTTTTTCTGCAATTTGCTCATTACATGAGTTACAATTGTTCATTCACTATGAACAATAACCAATGGGAAGGGCTCTTGAAAAGAGAATGATTTAACATTTCTATCTGGCCTTAGGCAATTGTTACCATTTATTGGAAAATGAGAAAGTATAATTACATTTTTTTAAAGGAGCGTTATTGTCTTAGAATGCAGGTTAACTTTAAATGCATAATAACAATTATTTAACTTTGAAAACTAATTGTCGCACAAAAGATACACATTAAAATGGAATTCACACTTATACTTTATTAATTAAATCAATCTCAACTGCAGGGATTTTGCATTAAAAGATCAACCAGAGATTTGAAATGAAGTACGGTAACATTTATAGATTAAAAGTAACTATTGTTACTCTCCAGAACTTAAGATTTCCTAAAAGATTATAATTAGTCCAATGATTTGTGCCTATTGCTCCATTTCGATTGTGCCGATGATGCCTACTCAATCTTTGTCCATCTTATTTCTTTCTGTTTCTTATTTCTCCTCTCAGCATATCTGCAAATTCAGAGGAAAAGAAGGGGATTGTCAATGGTACTCCCACCTTCAACATCAACAGGATCTTCCAGCTCTTCCCTAATATAAAAAAAAAAATGAAGATGATTCTCAACAACATGAAACAGAGTCACCTGATGCTCCAGTAGTGTCTAAAGATGGGATAGCACTGCCTGAGGTCTGTGATTTGGGTTCCTCCTGGGCTCAAAGCTACTGTGGTATGGGCAAGTGGAGTCTACAGTTAGAGTGATTTTTGCTCACTTACCTGAAGCAGAAGAACCTCACTTTCATTGCTACACAATTAAACTATTGCAACATACTTTAAATGTGGCTCCTTTCGAAGATCAAGTTTGAACTACCTTAATTTCATACGCCATCAAAATGATGCATAGAACCATCCAATACAAATTAGAGACCTAGGTGAAAAAAAAAAGATGCCAGATATGTTCAAGGTGGCTTAAAAAAAAAACCCTGAAGAATGCAAGACATTATTGTGATGCACCCTACCTAATTGAAAAAACTAAAATATACCCAAAAGGAGACAGTATGTGTTTCACTGATGTGCTTAGAAAAGTGGGAATCAACTCATTGTTCTCATGAGAAACCTATATATAGATCAGAAAGCTATAATACTGACAGTGAAACAGACTAGTTCCAGGCTGGTCAAGGAGTGCCACAAGGCTGTCCATTCTCCCCATATTTATTCAGCCTTAATGCTGAATATATAATAAGGGAAACTGGATTGGAAGAAGATGAGCATGATTTTAAAACTGGAGGAAGAAACGTCGTTATACTGATGAGACTATTCTGATAGCTGAAAATGCAAAGGATCTGCAAGCTTTAGTAATAAAAGGCAAGGAGCACAGTGAAAAAAAAATGGGATTAAAAATTAAATGTAAAGAAGGCCAAAATAATGGCAACCAACTTCAAAACTGACAAATAAATATATTAAAGCAAAGTGATGTTTTCTATCTTTTGGATCAATCATTAACAGTAAAGAGCACAGCAGTCAAGAAGGATGTCACAGATGAGCATAGTAGCCATGAAAATATATTCAAATGCCGGGATGTGTCTTTGCCCTCAAAGATCACAATCAAGAAGCCATGATATTCCCTATGGCACTCTATGGAAATGAAATTTGGACTTTGAAGAAATGGGTCAGGAGGAATATGGATGCTTTTGAACCTTGATGCTGGGGAAGGCTCCTGAGAATACAAACCAATGGATTGTCAAAGAAATCAACCTGGAGTTCTCACAAATAACCAAGCTCAAATTGTCCTACTTCAGACTCAGATGCAAAGATCTAGCACTCTGGAGAAGTCTCTAAAAGCTGGAAAAGGTGGACAACCAGCACTAGGTGGATGGGACTCAGTTACAGTGGTGATAAAAGACCTGAAGGATGAGGTTAGGGGCCTGTTGTCATGAAGAAAATGTATCTATATGGTTGCTAAGAATTGAAAATTACTTGATAACACATAATGAATGAATGAATCAATGCAATAGGAATCAACCAATCTGATCCATGTATCCCAGGAGAGGCTGCGTAGGGTTCTGCACTACTATGAAGTAACAAGAAGAAATGTTTGTATGGCACTATTTTTCAATCACTGCAATTGTGTTGTAATATTTTGGTGCATATCTGACTAACCTCAGTACTACTGGCTTCCTAGAAGTGTTAAAACTCAACTATTTTGGATGGTGTATGGATGACTAAGATACTGATGAGTAATTATTTTTATTGGTATTTTTTGTACTGCATTTGATTTTATGATTTTTAGCTTTATCGTGGATTTTTCAGTCTACTATTGTATATGTTATTAATTCCCCAGAAAGTGCCTTCCGCCTTATTGCACTTCTAACATAGTGAGGCTGAAAATCATCCATTACTAAACATCCTGTGAAGAGTCCAGTAAAAAAAAAAATTATATTGAATGAATCACATCTTAATATCATAAGGTCCATATTGAATTTCTTTAAAACACTAGCCTATTGATTTTTTTAAAGTGGAACATTCCATCTCTTTGTTCCAGATTTATTGTTTGTGACTAATACCTTACTGATATTCTTCACCATTTATGTAACATTTGCAATCATTCACTTTATCTTCTTTTCCAAACACATTTAGCTTGATCTTTAATCAATTAATTGTCAAAACCGTAGTTCTTGTTGCATCACATAGTATCTAACATGGAGGAGGAGGAGGAGGAGGAAGAGGAGGAGGAGGAGGAGGAGGAGATTGCACTTTTTACATTCTGCTTTTTATAGCAATTTTCCAGCACTTAAAACTAAATGTAGTACAGGCAGAGGATGAAGAAATAATTAATATAATGTACTACTATCAAGAATTACTGTATATCATAATATAAAATAAGGAGTTTCTAACAAACTAAAAGACCTTAGACAGACAATATCATCAACTACAGTATACACTCAAATTATCAGGTAAGATTAACTTTAAACAACTTCATAGTGGCCCATTTTAAATTTCAAATGTTCCAACTCCACGCCTAATTCTAATTGGAATTTATTTTTAAGAATGATCCAGCTAAGGAAAGCTGTGCATGGCTATTCAAGAATATACAAGAGAATCCAGGCATCCTAGCCCAATAACTGGCACAAAAACACAGGCATATGAACCCCTAGTAGATATTCCAAGTAATTGGAGATGCCCATTCTAATGGTACAATGTGTCAACATAATGAGTACAATTTTCTATCTAATATCCATGCTTCATTTAAGACAGTGACAGCATATCCAGTTAGAAACCTTGCCTAGACACTTGGAAAGAGATTCTAGTATTGTCCAAAGCAGAGGTTGAAGGATGAACATAAAAGTTGTCAGCACAGTTATGATCAGTGAATTGGGATCATGAAATCAGTGAGCCCTAGTACAAGGGTTCATATAGAAGATACTAAGAGAACCAGTGCTGAAGCCTGAGAAACTCTTGCTGACGATGGGAAAGACAGAGACTGAAGCCATTCTATGAAAGTGTCAGCATCTTCTGAGATAAGACTGAAACAACTTAAGTGTCACACCTGCAACACCAAGGGAACTCTACTCTGACAGCAATATTTGATGGTCCAGATACTACTGTAAATGTGGGAAATATCACTAATGCTAATAGATGTTAGTGATAACCACAAACTCTCAATGGCATGAGCCACTGAGAAAGGGTTCAGAAGATTATTGGGAAAAGGACGAAGCATGGTCTGATAAAGAACGTGAAGTGGCAAATCATTTGAGTTTGCAGCCATCAATGTAACCCTATTTGCACACAAAAGTACACATGCATTGTGCTCCCCCAATACACTTCTAATATTACTGCATTCCTTAAACCTTTAGCCTGAACTGTATTATATAAACATCTTTGTCCTACTGTCTGCTCAATGGACCATTCAGGTGAACCATTTACGAAGCATTCCATTTATTCTCACAAATGCTCTACTTATGTCTTCAGCACACAGGAAGATGTGTGCATTATTTGAAATCAGCAAAGTAGAACATATTTTTCTTGCAAAATCTTTACTCCATCTCCCCCACCCTTAAATCTACATGTCATTAAGTACTGACTCCAGATAAGGGCTCCATTAATGGTAAAGGAAATCCATTCCATTATTCCAAAAAAAAAAAAAAAAAAAACATTCAGCATGAGGGACTATTGGCAATGTGGGTCCAGAGGACCCATTAAAAGTGCCTCTGTTTCAAACACTGCTGTTAGTAATATTAAAAGAATATTGGTGAAATTTATGGCTGTGCTTTTCATTGTTAATCTGGAAATAAAATGCTGGACCTTGTGAAACAATTAAAAAAAAAAAAGCTCCTGGATTTTCCCTCCCTGGCTGGAATTATCTAAGAGAACTTCCGTGGTCAGCTTGAATTCATCACAGGGGTTGGTGCTGTTTGCCGTTAATTTTTAACAGTAGAGCTATCTATGGGTGGTCGCCTGCGGTCTTTCCTTAGCTACCACAAAGATTTCCTTTCACGAAAATAGAACGTACTCTTGGAAACCAACTGACATAAACTAAATTGAATTTGACCCCATAGGAAGAGCCTAATAAATAAGGGAACTGGCTCAGCACAATTCTCTAACCTATTTAACGGCAGTGGTTTTCTAAACTCAACATTCGACATTTTAAAAGGTAAAGCGGCACACGCTTTGAGCGACTTCTTTTACGATAATAGGACAAGGAACTCTTTGGTTTGGAAGCTAGCACCTAATTGCTTGGAAAACAATTTTACATTTGCTGCTCAGGTTTTGGCTTCCCTGTACTGAGAGAGAGAGAGAGAGAGAGACAGAAAGAAAGAGACAAAGGAGAGAAGGTTTAATTTGGATTTGTTTCAATTGTGCATTGAGAGGAACACCTAAAAAAACAAAAAACAAAAGGCAGATCTCTGTGTGGAGATTAAAAACTGCATGAAATATAGCCGTAAAAGAGCAAAATAGTGGCCAGAACTGAAGAGAAAAAGCTACTGAGGGTGGTTTCCCTGGATTAAGATCTCTTTTATGGCCATTTGACCCAAGAGGCCCTTGATCTAACCTTGATCTTATCCAAATAGTTATGACAAGAGATTACATGCTTTTTGGCTGCTGGTTTTTCTCTCACAGGGAGTTACATTTAGACAAATGGTTTCAACAGTGTTGCTTGCTCTTTATCCTTCTTGGAATTTGCCATCTCCTTCTTAACCTTAGGCGGCGGGCGAGGGGGGTGAATAGAAGAGCTAGTTATTAAAATACTGTCACTAATATTTAATTGATTGAAGGGAGGGTTGTTTTTTACTGTCACATATGATAGATCAAACCAGATGTTTCCTCTGCAACCAAAAGCTTAGACTTAGAGCCATATTGCTAATAAAATCAAGGAAGGACAGACTAGAACCCTCCACCCTCAAAGAAGAGGGCCTGATTTATAGACTGAGAGTTGTGTTGTTGTCCTCCTTGTGTTAAGCAATAAGCTTCTTTTTAAAAGGTTTCTTCTAGTGGCAATTGACTCTGCCTTTTTTTTAAATGATAGCTCAGCAAAGTTCAGCTAGAAAAAGTGGACTATGGAAGAGAACTGATGTAATGTAATTTGTAAAAATAACAGGTAAATTGATACTGTGAAAGCATCAGAGACCTTTCCCTTGGCATTACTATGGTCATATAAGGCATTTTCAGGACTGATGATCAGCATTTTTCCACGGTGTATGTGTGGGGTGGACAGAAATGTTTACTTTGGGATTACATCAGAACTGGGAAATAAGTTTCAATGAACTTAATGAAGGCAGGACAAGAAGCAACGGGTGGAAACTAATCAAGGAGAGAAGCAACCTAGAACTAAAGAGAAACTTCCTGACAGTTAGAACAATTAACCAATGGAACCACCTGCCTCCAGAAGCGGTGAATGCTCCAACACTGGAGGTTTTCAAGAAGAGACTGGACAGCCATTTGTCCGAAATGGTATAGGGTTTCCTGGCTGAGCAGGGGGTCGGACTAGATCAGTGGTTCTTAACCTTTTTGAACGAATCGCCCCCTTGAGCCAATGAGGAAGCTGTCATTGCCCCCCTCCCCCAACATAACCTCTTAATCACAACATAGGAAATAATTCTTCAATTTATGCAAACACTTTTTTTGTTTTCTTTAAAATTGCCATCAGGACATATCGATGCAAATAATTTATTTCCAGTCTTTTTCCCATATCTCAACTGTGTGAAAAATTTTGATGCCACCTGTCACTTTATTCCCAAACTTCATGATACATGTATTTCATTATTATCTTATTTATTCAAGACACTTAAATGTAATGACCACTGAAAACAAAATTCAATTGCAAGAAAGTGAAATGCCTAAAAAGAAAAAGAGTAACATTTAATGATTGAATTACAAGTGAAATTTAAGATGCAAAAAGAAATATAAAAAGGGCATAAGAACAAACCGCAATGCAGGAACTAAGATGAAATGGACATAAGCCAATAACAAGGCTTCATTTTCACGAATCATTGACTCGTCAATCTGCATCACGAATTCTGTATTTTTCAAGGTGTCAATAAGCCTTTCTTCCACATCAGCAGCCATTTCATCAATTCTTTTTGATACGGTGTCATTGCTCAAAGGAATAGATTGCATTGCATAATAGTGCTTGCGCTGGGCCCCAACATGGTGGCAACAATCTGTTTCACTGCTGGTAAAATCAGCGTTTCTCCAATAGTGTGAGGTTTGCCACATTTTGCTATCAACAAAGATACTTCATAGGAACAAATAAGCCCCTTGTCAGCATTGAGTGATGATTTTCCAAATAACTTCCCAACAATTCTGCGACCCTCAAACTTGGCCTTTAAGGATTGGAAAAACGATGCCGGTTTGTCGGCTTTATCCTAATGAATTCTTACCAAATGGTCTTTCAGTCAGGAAGGCTTCATCGCTTCATTTGAAAATGTTTTCTCACAAAGAAGACAAAATGGAAGCTATACATTGGAAGGAGATGTAATGAACCCCAATTTTAGGTATTCCATCGAATATTGGCGATACTTCCTCTTCTCGGCTATGTTGAGAGGTCTTCAAAATGAAAGGCACTACCTGCAAATTAAATTTTTGACTCCACTGGAACACTAGAAAAACACACATGGACATCGATAAACCTAGTTTCAACAGTTACATTGACATTACAGCTGACATCACAGGGGACAGCCACTCAGCATGCGATGTTTCAAAAGAAGTGCTTCCCCCTCCATTACTGCCCATTCTGACCAATGGCACACCACTGTATGGGTAGAGGCTGCTGCGCAATGCACATGAAGATAAGCGATGCGTATTCACATATGTATGGCATTCTGTACTGAAGCTAGCTGGAGGAACATTTGAAAACACAATTCAATCCACTAATAGCGAGTGATCTGATATTTTTGTATGACAGATATACAGCGATTCACTGTATGAAAAAGTCTCAAAAGTGTCCCCAAAACTTCTCGTTCCATCACCCCCATATCGCCCCCTTTTTGTTCCTTCGCCCCCCTGAAAAATGAAATTGCCCCCTGGGGGGCAATATCACCCAGGTTAAGAACCACTGGACTAGATGACCTCCAAGGTCCCATCCAACTTTATTATTATTATTATTATTATTATTATTATTATTATTATTATTATTACCCTTGTCTTCTTGCCTTGTGCTGCACAAGGATCCTCAAAATGGAATCCTGTGGAAAACAGTTGCATTCCTGTCAGTATATGGGAACATTTGACAAGCTGTTGCATTACATTATAGCCCCATGCTGAGGTGATGTGTCATATACCTTACTATATATAGTTTAGTTTAATTTATTTTATATTAATTTTAAGATTTGCTTCTTCTTGCATATTGTCAAGATATGATAGATGATAAAGAAATATTTTAAGAAAGTAAAGTCCTAAGTCAGCCTGCCAAGTTGCTGCAGTATTCTTAACATAGCGTACAAACTTTAAAAGATGTCATCAATTACCTCTAAGCCCAAAGATAGCTTGAATGTATCTTATTGAGGGTGGGGTGGGTGTTTCAGACACTTCCATGAATGTCAAACCATTTCTAAACAGGTGGGGTTCAAAAAATATGTCTGAAGGTGAAAGATTAAAAGCCAAGAATTAGGCGAAGGTTTTTTCCAAGAGATTAATGCAAGGAAAACACACACACATATTTATCTCTGCCAATGCTGATCACATATCTTGCTTAAAGTTTGGTTCTCTCTTCAGTTTAACATATAATCAAACTTTTGTGAGGCTCTGCAAAGCATTCAAAATAGGTGTTTTGTTGCAATGCATGCTCACGTGGACAAATCACCTCTCTTCAAAAGCTGCCTCTTTTGCTGTGAGGGTCTGTGGATGTGGATGTGAAGAGACCCCATTTCTACTTAAACCACCACCAAAGCAAAGTGGCTGTGCTGCATCCACCTATAGAAGCAGCCATGTCATAACATTAGTTTTATTCCTTTATCTTTCTTGTCTTTGCTTGCACCTGTTTCTTTCTTCTCATTTCTTTCTCGTCTATCTCTCACTTTCTTTAGATTTGTCTTTAACTCTATATCCAATCTTTAATAAATATAAATAAGTAAAATAATAATAATAATAATAATAACCCCCAGTGAGGCACTACCTTGACGTGGTTGTGGGGCTTGTGTACTCTGAGGAAGATGAGAGTTATGCCAGAGGTTCAACCATACTGGACAGGTCTCATCAGAGGAGTCAGACAAAGAGTGTCTTTCCCATAAAAAATATAGTGAGACGTAAATTGCAGAATGCCATACCGGCTCGGATGTTGCCCGGGTTAACAAGGTCCGTGCCAGATATTGGAGTTCCTGGATATCTGGTGAAAAATGGGTTACAGGACTCAGGACTGTTGGCTGAGCAACCAGGGCCAGCAGCTGCAGAACTACTGGAAGAAAAGATGTTTACCGGTAGCAGATACACAGTGATTGAAAACAAAGAAATAATGATCTGTTACTACAGATCAAGTCCAACAAGAAGAGGATATCTAAAACGAATGCACCAGTTCTGAAAGAACAACATCCAGAATCAGAAATAACAGAACAGAGACTAGCAGATCAATGCCGATTTATAACACGAAATAAAGTATTCACAGAAACAGAATTGGACGAACTGCAAAGGTTTACCCAGGGCAAAGAAATCAAAGCCTTACCAGAAGTAATTCAGAATGTAGAGGCAAACCAGGGGGAGTTGGCAGTGAAGGAATCCAGCAGAGATATACAACTGTTCTCATTTGGAAACCAGGCACCTCTTCCTCAGGAAGAACAAAACCCTCTAACTAAAGAAATAAAAGAATTGAAACAAAGAATAACTGAGCATCTAGAACAGCACAAAAACAACAGAATAAGGCTACCTGCATTGAAGCTTGTTCCAAAGAAACAGCTAGCACAAGCATTAAAAGATGCAAATACTGCAATATCAAGTATAAGCACCAATTCACTGCAAGAAACAAACCAACTAATGTACAGCACAGCTGCAGTTATAACAGAATACCTGGGATGCAAAATCAACAAAAAAGAAAAACAAACAAACAGTGCACCAGAAAAATGGAAGGTTAGACTAGAAAATAAGATCAGCAAGTTAAGATCACATGCAAGCAAGCTAGAACAGATGAAAGAAAAGAAGCTGAAGAACAAGAAGACCAAAGAATACCTAATCAAGAAATACCACTTAGAAACAAGGAAGATCAAGGAAGCACTGGAAATAATAAAGCAACAAATAACAGCTATAGCCAGGAAAATCAGTAGATATGAAGCTCGAATTGCAAACTATAGGCAGAACCTCCAATTTCAATCCAATCAGAAACGTTTCTACCAATCCATCAATGGAGAAACTGCAAGGAATCAGTCAGTACCTGACAAGGAAGAAACAGTGCAGTTCTGGAAGCAGATATGGGATAACCCAAAGAAATACAACAAGGATGCGGCTTGGTTAAAAGAGGTGGATGCAAATAAAACAGAAGTTGAAATGAAAGAACTAGTAATAACAACAAAAATGGTAGAAAAAAGAGCAAAGAAAATCAAAAATTGGTCAGCACCAGGTGAAGATGAACTGCATGGGTTTTGGTTGAAACATCTAACTGTTATACACCCACTCATTGCCAAACAGTTCAACAATATACTACAAGGAGGAGAAATTGAAAAGTGGCTAACAACTGGGAAAACCTACCTAATAATGAAAAATCCAGCAAAAGGGGCAACACCAGGTAACTACAGGCCAATTACCTGCTTACCAACAACTTTCAAATTACTAACTGGTGTGGTAGCTGATGCAGTACAACAGCATCTAGTTGAAAACAATCTCTTTCCACCTGAGCAGAAAGGAAACCGCCCCAATAGCAGAGGAACAAAAGATCAACTCCTAATAGACAAAATGATCTTGGAAAACTGCAAGAGAAGGAAGACCAACCTGAATGTGGCATGGATTGACTACAAAAAGGCATTTGACTCTCTGCCACATGATTGGATAATAAAGTGCCTAGAAATAACAGGAGTCAGTAGAAACATCAGAAAATTTGTGCAAAGATCGATGGCACAATGGAAGACACAGTTGCAGATCAATGGTGAGAGGCTGGGAGAGGTTAATATCAAGAGAGGAATATTTCAAGGAGATTCATTATCACCATTACTATTTGTTATTGCACTGTTTCCTCTGTCAACAATACTGAATAACTCAGGACATGGCTATCAAACATCAAAAACATCTGCCAGACTATCCCACCTCCTTTATATGGATGATCTGAAGCTGTATGGAAAAACATCATCTGAAATAGAATCGCTGCTCAACACTGTCCGTATATATAGCCAAGATATTGTAATGGAGTTTGGCTTGGACAAATGTGCCACACTTACTATCAAACAAGGAAAAATAATGAAAACTGAAGGAATCAAGATGCCCCACGAAAATAACATTAAGAGTCTGGATGAGGAAGAGTACTACAAATACTTGGGTATCCTTCAAGCTGACAACATCAAGCACACTGAAGTCAAGAAAAAGATTAGAGGTGAATACATCAAGAGAGTGAAGAAGATCTTAAAATCCAAACTCAATGGAGGAAATACCATAAAGGCAATCAACACCTGGGCAATCCCAGTCATTAGGTACACAGCTGGAATAGTGGACTGGACTCAAGCAGAACTAAAAGCAATGGATAGGCAGACCAGAAAAATAATGACAATGAATCATGCCCTTCATCCACGCAGTGACATTGATAGACTTTATCTACCAAGGCAAATAGGTGGGCGTGGAATGCTACAAGTACATCAGATGGTTGAAGAAGAAAAAATGGCTTTGGAAGAATATCTGAAGAACAATGATGAAGATGCACTGAAATTAGTATATCAGGAAGGCTTACTAACTACTGGAGAGACCAAACTGGCCTACAAGAAAGACCAAATGAAGAACAGAATAGAGGCATGGGAAGACAAAGCACTACATGGCCAATACATGAAAAAAATAGCTGGGAAAGCAGATAATAATAAAACCTGGCAATGGCTAAGAGCAGGAAAATTGAAGAAAGAGACCGAGGGACTAATTCTGGCTGCACAAGACCAAGCCTTAAGGACAAATGCATACAAAGTCAAAATTGAGAAGACAGCAACAGACAGTAAGTGCCGCCTATGCAAAGAAGCTGAAGAAACAGTGGACCACTTGGTAAGCTGTTGCAAGAAGATTGCACAGACTGATTACAAGCAGCGGCATGACAAAGTAGCAACAATGGTGCATTGGAAGATCTGCAAAAAATATCATTTGCCTGTAAGCAAAAACTGGTGGGATCATAAAATAGAGAAAGTCATAGAAAATGATAAAATTAAACTGCTCTGGGACTTCAGAATTCAAACAGACAAGCACCTGCAACATAACACCCCAGACTTAACAATTGTCGATAAGAAAGACAAAAAAGTCTGGATAGTGGACGTGGCAGTGCCTGGAGATAGCAGAATAGAAGAGAAAGAACTGGAGAAGATAACAAAATACAAAGACCTACAAATAGAAATAGAAAGACTGTGGCAAAAGCAAGCAAGGGTAGTACCAATAGTAATAGGCTAAGGTGGCCTTATTAGGAACTGCTTCCATCCTGCGATGATACCTGTAATACCATCAAACATCCACATCTGCCTATCCCAGGTCCTGGGTAAGGACTCGATAGGTAGACAAAATGCCAAATCCAGTCTGAACATCTGGCTGACTGTGCGATGATCAATAATAATAATAATAATAATAATAATAATAATAATGGTAATAATAATAATAATAATAAAAAACAGAAGCAGCCAGAAGCAGCTTTTACAAGCTTTGCAAAAGATACAGTGACTCGCCTTTTAAAAATGTTTTGCAGTCTTCCAGTTTATAGACTCTTTGTTTGTTACTGTATTTCCTAGTTGTTTTTCCTCCTGGTGCTGTCTTTTTATAACCATCACATAAATTGTCAAGACGTCATACTTAAGCTATGCTTCCTGTTTCAGATATGAATTGAAAAGCAGAGTTATGTTTCCCCCAGTGTAGTTGACCTGAAATGCCATATTCTCTCCTTACTCCATCCCGTACAACTCCTTAAGCAGACTAGGTCAGTTCCTTGTTTTCCAGTACTCTCTCCCAGTTCTTTTTTTCTTTTCTTTGTCAACTCATACCCTCCTTTCTGTTTCCTAGGACAAGCAGAAAATGAGATTTTATAGGCTTCTCACTGTTATTGCTCTTCTGAGATTAGTGGAATTGGATCCTCTCCCCTTAAGACACAGATCAAAAAAGAGAGAAAGCAATAGCTAAATAAAAGCAGAAAACAAGAATTAGGACACAGAGGTTTTTTTAAAAAATGAGAGGGAAAAACCACATGATAGAATAGAAATGATTTTGGGCCTATTTAGCTGTTGGTAATATTTTAGCATCCCTCTGCAAAAAAAATTAACATTCATAACTCAGTCAGTACACCAGCCTCGAATATACTGATGAAAAATTTTACTGGGATTTAAAAAGTTAAATGAATTCAAACATTAAAAGCATAGGTTACTACTGGGCTTTTTTGGTCTGAGCTGCTCTCTGCTGTCTATAAGAAAAGGGTTTGTGAGACACTTCATCTCCAACAACCTGGCAGCTTCCTAATACGTTAGGATCAGTATTCCTAACCAACATTGCCACTAAACATCTGAAAATTCCTTTGAAAATGAATTTATTTCAGAGCATTTTAACTGGGAGCTTATTTTAAGGACGTATCCTGTCTTTCCACAATAATGATGCTTTGTCCTACTTTCTGGTTATGCTCATATCTTATAACTTCATATCCAAAATACTCTTCCCTTCATAACAAACCATAACTTAACTCATCATATCATATTATATTAGCTCAACCCAACCAAATGAAATAGGCGTGCATTTTTGAACTTGAAGTATTAGATACCAACAAACCCAGCACAAAATAAGCTCCTTAAGGTGATGAACAAGACGGTATCCTTTTCCCATTCCAGGATAAGTAGTTTATCATCCAGCAGTTGAAATGTATTTCAGCACTGGCACTGAAGCAAAAGCTTTAATTGTACCTGAGGGAAGCAGGTTACTTAGGTCCTTGGACTCTTACACTCAGCTCCTGTCATTTGAGGTTGCCGCTAGTTGTCCCTCACTACAGATAGATAGTTCTGTAGGTACACATCTGAATCTAACCACCTGTGAAACCCTAATTTTATGTGTGTGTGTTTGTGTGTGTGTGTGTGTGCTTCTTATCACCTTTTTCCATAATGGAAGGATTGATTAACAGGTCCTAACACCGTACATCTTGCATGATGTACTGCATATACAGTAGATCTCCAGTTTCCTGGTTAATAGATATGTCTGGAACTTTGACAGCATCTTCCAGTGCTCCTATAATGGTAGTTTGCCACCCAGAATGCCCACCCTGGCATTTGTTGTCTGTCACAAGGACCAGTTTACCAAGAGTTAGACTATAATGATGCTTGCCACTCATTATTCTTTAATCACCCCAGATTGATGATGATGATTAAATCCATTGAGTTGTTGTCAACTCTTAGCAACCACATAGATATTTTTTCTCCATGATTATCTGTCCCTAACTTGGTCCTTCAGTACTTACCTGTGCTTTTTTTCCTGATAAATGGATTCATTTCTAAAACAAAACTGGACTGCAGCCAACCACCATTTTTTTCTAAGAATAGAGATGTGGCCTAGAGTGACTGCCAGAGGCATTCTTGGAAATGCTAGAGGTTGGCTTTGAAGTATTTTGGCTTCCCATTTAATTTGTTTAATATGAAAAAAAATAATCCTTTAAAAAAAAGTCAGATATAGTCGAAATCCTTGGTAGATATTAAGAGAAGCACCGGGTTATATTGGTACAGCAGTTCAATGTTAGAGAATTCAGTGCTGCAACATTTCTATGCAACAATGTCCACACACATATTTGGCCTTATATTATACTTACTGTAGACCAGTGGTTCTCAACCTTTTTAATGCCGCAACCCCCAACCGGTCGTAAGTCAAGGACTACTCAACTGGTGCAGCACCATTTGCAGAATGGGACTTTTGGCGGGCTCAGCAGGGCAGAGACAGCCTGGACAATTCCTATTGGCTTTTGACAGCCAATAGAATTAGACTCTATTCAAGAGAGTCTATTCTATTGGCTTTCAAAAGCCAATAGAATAAAAGGGAGTAGGACAGCTAAGGAAAAGGGGAAAAAATGGCGGACTGTGTTGTTTGGCTACCCCCGTGAAATGGTCGTTCGACCCCAAATGGGGTCCCGACCCGCAGGTTGAGAACCACTGCTGTAGACACATATATGTCTCCTATATATATATATATAAGCACATGCGTGCGCACACACACACACACATGCATATATATACATACATTGGTATGCACACCTACATATGCACATATAAATGTTAATATTACACAGAGGCAGAGATAAAAGTAGTCCATCCCTCTGGAATCTGCCACTGGAAACTGATTATTTCCCATTCTCTCAGAATAAGCCTGGCTCTGTCTACCCTATCGTCCCCCTCATGTGACCACTACATTTCAGAAAGGAAAGACTCTGGAGTTTTGCACCCCTCCCGCTCTTGGCTTTTTACTTGAAAATGTGATGTCTATACTATCCAGCCTTTCTGTAGATACCCCTGGGCAGACTCTAAAAATATAGCTGTGTATTGTCAACATTATGAAAGTGGGTTCCGTACTGATTACAACTGAAAATTCTGGCAGATCACTGGATGTTCTTTTCCAAGGAAGAAATTAGCAACAGTACAACACGCAATGCACTTCGTTCATCTTGAGACGCCCATGGAAGTTAGCCCAAGGGCTTTTTCTTTTCACCATCCAACTACTACACTCTCTGCGACTTCTAAAAGAGGGCCAACCTTTAATGTGCAAAACTCATTTTAAAAATGGACACTTTTATGATGAAAGAAGTGTGAGTTCCTTCCTGACCTAGCCAAACTTTTATGGATCGCTTCAGTGCATTTATATTCTCCTCCTTTCTGTGTTGCAGAAAAAACTAGCAGTGCTTTTAAAAGCCGTGCTCACCAAACAAACAATCCAGCAATTATAATTATTTGGATCTATTTCAGTCTGGATTCTGCATTGGTTTAGAGTCACAAATAGACTTGGTTCTCCAGATGTTTGGCATATAGGGGAAGTATTGATCAAGGTAAGCAAACTTCTTCCTGTGAAGCTCTTTTATTTTATTTTCTCTTTTCTTTTCACATCCTCCACAGCCTCCTTCCCACTTTCATCCATGGAAAGTGTAATACAAATCTATAATGGGCTTAATACAACAGCCTCCCTTCAAGCAAGAAAAAAAAACTCAGAAATTCCTGAGTCCATCCCTTGCTCAAAATATCAAGTGTGACCTTAACCACCCAGCAGGTGTTCACCCCTCCCATTGGTTTTAGCAGATATGAGTTCCATTCATTGTTGGTATTTGTCTGGACTGCCCAGGTGGAATGGATCTCAGGGGTGCAGGTGTAGGGGCTTTGGGTTTTTTTTCTTCCTACAGTCAGCTTGAAAGAGTAGTGTTGGGGAATTTTACTTCAAGGCCTTATTTGTGAGGGGCCTTAAGGATTCATCTTTTCCCCTGCTTTTAAGACATTTGGAAATTTGGGATATTGTCTTGTCCTCGTAGATAAGACTCCTAACTCTTATATTTCTATCTTAATCACACATGTATGCTTTGTATGCCACCCCATTGAATGACTCTAGAAGACTTACAATACAACAAAATGAATATGCAATATAAAAGCATAAATATTTTTTTAAGTTTTTTATTGAGTACAAAGGGAAAAAAAGATTTAAAAACATTGAACATGATAAATCGTCTTTGACATACATCTCCATCTTGTCAGTCCACATTGTACATTAACTACATATGATACATTCCTAGTATCTGCCTTAACTTATAATGTTGACCCCTATTTTTTCCCCTCCATTTATAAATTTATTCCAGATTCAATAAAATTCTGTTTCTTCCTAATTTTTTAATCTTTTAGTTATCTTGTCTAGTTCTGCGCAATACATAATTTTCTTTATTAGTGCTTCCCCACTTGGTGCTTTCATTACTTTCCACTTCTGAGCAAATAGTATCCTTGCCACCGTTACCACGTGTATGATTAGATATGTGTCACCTTTATTTACATTTTTCCCTAGTATTCCTAATAGTAATGTCTCAGGTTTGTATTGAATGTTTTGCCTAGTCATTTCTATTACCCATTCCCAGACCATAAGCCAGTATACCTGTTCTTCTCTACAAGACCACCATACATGAAAAAATGTGCCCTTTTCATAAAAGCATAAATATAACCCATCACAAACGAATACAATACCATCCCCCGTTATTACCCCATTGATTCACTAATTGTGCTAAGCTTATCATCCTTCCTCCCCAAAGGCTCCCAGGAAAAGCACTGTTTTTTCCTGCCGTTGTAGGGACATTGTAGAACTCTTAATGCAGTAACAGAGATATTGGGGTGTATGAGGCTGAACAACTTGAAACTTACTCTTTAATAAGATGGAGAGACAATGGCTGGGATAATTTGGGTTGAAAAATACAACCAATTCTGGATGGTATTGCATTTCCCTTAATGGATCCTATTTTTTGGTCTGAGATTTCTGCCGAATATGACCTGATTTGGTGTATTAGTAGTCAGGGCTGCCTTTTATCTGCTTTGTGTAGTATGCTAGCTGTCGTTCTATGTAGAAAAAGCAAACTTTGTCATGGTTTTCTGTGCTCTAATCACATCTCTTGACTGTAATGCACTCCAGGATCTTTTGAAGACAGTCCAGAAATTTCAGCCACAATGTATTGGTTGTTGCTGGAAGATGAGGAAGTCAGTTATAACATCATACACTATTCATTTTGTATCGGGCTATGCTAGTTATTGTGTGCATCTGGTTTAAATGCATAGTCTTAAATTATATAAACTTAAATAGGCTAGGATCTGGTTATTCAACTGCTTATACCTATAAGAATTTGTATGGGCATTTGCGTGAACCCATCTAGGAGATCAGATCTGGGGTAGCCATATGAGGCAGTTCATTTTCAGCAGTGAACGGATTCTGGGTTTCCCTGCTTTCTTTTTGCTTTTTGTCTGAGAAGCACCTATAGAATAGTATACTTCTCAGTACTTCTGAGCTTGTCAAGGGATGGTTTGTGTATGAGTACTTAGTTCACACATGCATATACAAACGAGAAAAGCAAAATTAGAAGAATTTATTTTAAAAGAAATTCATTTTTAATCCATACATAATTATGGATTATAGACTGTGTGTGTGTGTGTGTGTGTGTGTGTGTGTGTGTGTGTGTGTGTGTTGTCCTGCTCATTTTTCAAAGTATGACATCTACAATTGTGTTCCTCTATTTATTTATAAAATTTATAGGCCGCTGAGCTCAAGGTAACTCTGGGTGGCTTACAATCATAAAAAAAATAAAACTATATAAATTAAAACATAAATAGGTTGATACAAAATCCAAAATCTACGCCCCAATTAAAAGACGGGAAAGCCAGGAGCAGGATGGGGATGGAGGTGGGATCTGCTGCTAATCAATCAACCACCTCCACTGTGACATTCCCCCACTGAAGCCCCAAGCTAACTAGGCAGAGCCAGGTCTTTAGGTTCTTCCAGAAAGTCAGAAAGGTTGGGGTCAACCTCAAAACAGGGGAGGGGGCCCAAGATGTTTCATGGGGCAGGTGCCATGGTAGAGAAGACCCTTCACCTGGAGCCCTCTCATTGGAATAGTCAGGCTGATGGGCCCTGCAGCATGCCTCCTCTGCCAGCATGGGTAGGGCTGGCCAATCCCAGAGGGATGAGATGGTTTCTCAAGTATCTCCCTCATACATCTCAAGAGAAAAAAAAAATCTCCCTGATCTACATGTGAGAACTGTTAATGAAGAAGGCCCTCTCCCCATAGTCACCTTAGCTTAGGACCAGGTTTTGACATATGGACTATCTGCCAAAACCTGCCTTCTCCTTTAGGGAAAGTGATTGTGATTTTTTTCCCCACTAGCAAGCGTTGCCAGGGGAAATCTCCCAATTGCTTTGCTTAAGCTTTCTCACCCTAAATCTGTGAGGACAGGGCCAGTCGCTGGCCTCATTATTGAAGCCAAATGTGGATGGGTGTTAAAAGCAGCATGCCAGTATCTTTTACGCAGATTCATGCAGAAAAGTACATAAAAGCAGCAGTGAGAAAGATAGAATTCTAAAGCTCCCGCCAGTTTCCTTTTGCTGACAAGAATAGTACATCCTTATCTTCAGGACCTGTGATCTGGAATGTATGTTTGTTTTTTATCTAATAAACATGGCTTTCAACTATATCTACTTCTCAAACTGGAAGTGATCATCATGAGTTAGTCGCATCCAGTTTATTATACTGAACTGCACCCTAGGTGAGGCATAACTGTGTGAATTGTGTCGTTCTGATTTTCTTTGGCCTGCATTGTTACAGTTTAAGGTTGTTGAAAACCGCAGGACCTAAAAACATTTGGAACAAGGACACTTGAAAAGGGCATGCCCTCATATTATTTTCTCTATTCAGGGCAGTGATCCTCAGAAGCTTGGTGTCAAATACGCCATCAGGAAAGGCGCAGCTGGCGATATTGGCTGGAGATGCCACCAAGGAAGGATGGCAACTGTTCTCCCAACACATCTGGAAAGCACCAGGTTGACAAAGGTTGCTTTATTTTATCAATAGCTAGCTAGCCTTTTGTGTGTCAATCCTTTCTTTTTTCTCCTTTAATCTCCCTTTTTCAGCTAATCCTTCCTATAGAGATCTTCTCAATCCACCTTCCCTCCCCTTTTCACCCTCTTAATTCAGACTTATTTCCCAGTGTGCTTTTGTTCCCATTTCCCGTTCTTCTTTAGGCAAGGCTTTTATTATTTACTGCCTCCTTCAAAATGACTGATGCTGCAGATGTCTGTTAGATGGCAACATGTCTGTCATGATTATTTCTAAAGCTTTTGGAAAGAAGAAATGTGCCCTAGGACATCCATCCAGTTCATCTTCCCAAGAAATACTATGATGCCATTTCATGTGCAAGAGTCTCAATTTGCAAACTGGGAACGAAGTAGTTGAGTTGAAGAACTCTCTATCAAGCTATCCATTTGTTGCTTGGGGATTTGGGAACGGATAATTGTTAACAGCAAGATCAAGTAGTGACTTGAGGATGCCCCAGAGCTATTGCACATTTTTCATCAAATGACCATTGTGACTTAGGAGATACTACTGCAAATGCTTCAATGAAGAATTCTAGGCAGATGTTTAATCCCAAACTTTGATGGGATCTGTGTTATAGCCAAAGCCAAATTAGTTGAAATATATAAGGCTCACAAAGTCAATAATGATAATTATATGGGAGAGTTAGTATTTCATTTTTAAAAAAAAAAAAATCACATAAAGCTATTTTAAGATAAGCTAGATAAGATAATCTTTATTGTCATTTTTTTTACTGTGGGCACAACGGCACACATCAAAAATGAAATTTAGTTGCCCGTTCTCAAAGTAAAACACATACATGACACACACCTAAACATACTATGTACAACATATGTATAGACCCACACCCCTACATATACATAACAAATAAATATTAAATACTGTCCATCTTGAATATATAACGGAAGGAGGAAGCCTGAGAGTTCACAAGGTTAATGTTGTATGGAATGAAACTATGGCTGAATCTGGATGTTCTGCTATGGATACCATGAAGCCTCTTCCCAGAAGGTAACAAGGAAAACAGGTCATGAAGAGGATGTGTAGTGTCCCAGATAAAAACATAGAAAAAAAATAATCGGGGCTTCCGGTTCTGGATCACGGCTCTGGTGGATGTATGAAGTGATCACTCCCTCCGCCGTCCGGTTTTTCCGGGGACCCTGAAGGGGGTTGAAAGTTACCTTGGAGGAGCGACGACCATGAAGAGGACCTCCTGGTTGATCGCAGAAGGGCAGTAGCCCTTCCGTTTGATCCCGAGCAGCTCTTTGGACCGACAGGGAAAAGATCGGCCATTCACATGGCCCATCACTAAGCCACTACCTGCCGAGGCTAAATTCACAACTAAGCACTTGAAAGCAATGCGGAGGAACTGGGTGAGACTTTACCTTCTTGTATTCCAAGTACTTTCCTGTCAAAGCCTTCTGAAATTTCTTCCCCCTGCGAGGAGAGAGGAAAAGGAATGCTTCTTTTCCGCCCTCTAAGATGGTGGCTCCTGACTACGCAGCGAAAACAAAGCCCTGAAAAATACAATTAAGCAGCTGGATTTATTTTACCTTGATATCTGGAGATCCAAAACTCCTGTTTTCACAGGGACTTATCATTTTATCTATGAAAAAGAACTCTATATGGATAAAAATCTAGCCTGGTCTTGAAAAAGATTTTAAATGCTGCCAGGGACATCTTGTGGCAAAGCTTGGTATAGCAAGTAAATACTTTTCTTAAAGAGACCGGCTTACAGCCCAGATGTGTCCTTGGCATTATCTAAAAGAGATAAAAAGTTGGGAGAACAGCTGGACAATGAAATTGCTTTATAGGAATTGTGAAGGTGAACATTTACTGACTTTTATGTAAGAAATAGCCTTCACTAAAGGGCTATCCATAACTCTGTTAGAAATGGAGGAATACCAGTCACAACTTAATTATAAATATATACTTGAAAAAATTCTTGAAACTACTGAAATAATTAAATCCAGATCGAAAGATAAAGGTGCCAGCTTAAATCTACAAAATGAAACTCTGAATTCAACGAAAGAACCTACCATCCAAAAACCAACAGAAGCGGAAGAAACTAATACCAAGACAGAGGAACTTAAAGATCAACAAATACAATTTACTGAAAACCTTGACAGACAAACCCTGACCGCAACTAAAGAACTTACAACCCAAAAAGCAACAGAAGTGGAACAAAGCAACACCAACATGAAGGCTGTTAAAGTCCAACAAATACAGCATACTGGAAACCTAGATAACCAAACAACAACTTTAAAGCTGGATGTGAGGAAACCTGAGGAACAAGATGATCAAATTGTACTGAAGGAGCCACCAAGACAACAGCCTAACGACTATGGATGGACCAGCCTTTCTGGAAAGTTGATAATTAGATGGTCTCCCTTGGTTCAAGCAATAGGTGCAAGAATGAAGGGAGATCGATCTGATGATTTAAAGGCATTGGTATGGAAGCCTGGTTGGCACAAAAAGAAAGCCAGACTTAGATTTTTTTAAAAAATGGGATTTTTTGATCTATGATAGAGGATCCTAAAGTCTCAACTAATGGGATAAAAGGAGATTTTTAGATGAAGGGAAATATGATTATTATTACATTTAAATATTCTTCTTGAATGATTAAAAAAATAAGGGATTATCTGGCTTAATATTTAGGATTTAGACTTATAAGGGAAATGAAAATTAATGATTAGGAATTAGTTTCGAACTATTGTTTAGCCCAAATAATATAGATGATGGACTTGAGACTATAAAGGACACTCTATCAGCAAGTGATGATGTATTAGGATGAGAAATAGAAAATGTTTACGAAATAAGGTAAGAATATATTTAGTAATAGTAGTAAAGTTGGAAGGGACCTTGGAGGTCATCTAGTCCAACCCCCTGCTCGGGCAGGAAACCCTACACCATTTCGGACAAATGGCTGTCCAGTCTCTTCTTAAAAACTTCCAGTGTTGGAGCATTTACTGCTTCTGGAGGCAAGCTGTTCCACTGATTAATTGTTCTCACTGTCAGGAAGTTTCTACTTAGTTCTAGGTTGCTTCTCTCCTTGATGAGTTTCCACCCGTTGCTTCTTGTCCTGCCTTCAGGTGCTTTGGAAAATAGCTTAATTCCCTCTTCTTTATGGCAGCCCCTGAGGTATTGGAATACTGCTATCATGTCCCACCTTGTCCTTCTCTTCGTTAAACTAGACATACCCAATTCTAGCAACCGTTCCTTATATGTTTTAGCCTCCAGTCCCCTAATCATCTTTGTTGCGCTTCTCTGTACTCTTTCTAGAGTCTCAACATCTTTTTTACATCGTGGTGACCAAAACTGGATGCAGTATTCCAAGTGTGGCCTTACCAAGGCATTGAAGAGTGGTATTAATACTTCACGTGATCTTGATTCTATCCCTCTGTTAATGCAGCCTAGCACTGTAAGTAAGTAATATGTATATTCTAGATATGATAACTTTTATGTAGTGAAATAAAGAAAATTTGGATTAACCAAAATTTAAACACCATGGATATTAAAGGTTAAATTGGAATATTGTAATAAAAAATTAAAAATTAGGTAAAACTTAAAAACAGGATATTGATATGTATTAGCAAAAATATATTGATAAAGGTTTTAATTAACTTTGTTATAATTAAAAATCTATTAGCTTAAATGTAATATAACAAATGTTAAGGGAAATAGAGAAGAAATTTCTGATGATGTAACCTGAAATATGTACTAAAGCAGTGATGGTGAACCTTTTAGAGACCGAGTGCCCAAACTGCCCAAACGCACTTATGTATTGCCAGATGCCAGGTGAGTGTGGCCCGCCGGGTGGGCATGACTACAGTGGTCATGGCAGATGGGTGGGTGTGGCCAGAGTGGGCATGGCCAATTCGATGTTGCTCCTGGGGAGGGATGTCTGTGGGGGCTTGGCAGGGTTGGGAGAGATCCAGGGATCTCTGGCACGTGGGGTGGTGGGCAGGAGGCTGGTTCTGCAGGGTGAGGCGAGGCAGGGTGGAGGTGCCATGTCACAGGGCAAGGCAAGGCAGGGGCCGGGATGGCTGCTGCCTGACACCATCGGCCCCCGCACACAAAGGCCAGCAAGCGCATGGGTGCTGGGATGCATCCGGCCACATGGGACTTCAGCAAGTTAGTGGACGGCTGGTTGAAGAGGATGGTTGCCATCTCTGGGGCATGGCACACATGACCACAGAGAGGGCTCCGAGTGCCGCCTCTGGCACGCATGCCATAGGTTCGCCACCATTGTACTAAAGATTTTGTTATTGAATCACTGATTATCCAGTCACCACGCTGCTTTCCGAATACTCAATGTAAAATTTGAAAACCAATAACATTTGTTTTTTTAAAAAAGAAAAATAATAATTGGCACATGTTAATTGTCAACAGACATATTTATCATGCTTGCCACTTTGTGAAGACTGACTCCAGACAATAGCAAGTATTTTTTTTTTAAAGAAAAGGAGCTTATTATGACCCAGTCAATTAATGGTGACTTAGGTTCCTCACTATAGGTGGTAATGGAACAGTGAAATCTCTAGACTGGCTGATTCAGAATAAACTTCTGGCTGAAGAGCAAGCAGGATTAAGGCCAAGAGTTATCTATATTCAATCTATATTCAACCTCAACCATTGCTTAGTCCTATAGTATTTGTTGGGAAAATATGTTAATATCCGATAGAATTTAAAGGTGAAGTTTGATTCATTTCCAAAGCACAGGCTTTGAGAAAGCTTATACCATTACAGGTAATCCTCAACTTATGACCACAATTGAGCCCAACATTTATGTTGCTAAGTGAGACATTTAAGTGAGTTTTGCCCCATTTTATGACCTTTCTTGCCACATTGGTTAAGTGAATAACTGCAGCTGTTAAATTAGTAACCCTGTTGTTAAGTGAATCTGGCTTCCCCATTGACTTTGCTTGTCAGAAGGTCGCAAAAGGTGATCACATGACCTCTTGGGACACAGCAAAATCCCACAGCAAGCATATGAACCAGTTGCCAAGTATCTGAATATTGATCACATGATCAGGGGAATGCTGCAAAGGTCAGAACTGTGAAAAAGGGTAATAAATCACATTTTTCAGTTCCATTGTAGCTAAACAAACTGTTGTAAGGCGGGGACTACCTGCAAATTGTTGATTAGAAAACTGTGGCTTCAGTGCAAATCAGATACCCTCCAGGTTGTTTCTATACACTAATGCCTGTTTACTGTAAAAGGGAATGAAATAAGGATATTCACTTCATCCCTTCTTTTTTAATGTGTATAAAGGTGTCATTCACAGCCTGGGCCTCTAGGACAGTGGTTCTCAACCTGTGGGTCGGGACCCCATTTGGGGTCGAATGACCATTTCACGGGGGTCGCCAAACAACGCAGTCCACCATTTTTTTCCCCTTTTCCTTAGCTGTGCTACTCCCTTTTATTCTATTGGCTTTTGAAAGCCAATAGAATAGACTCTCTTGAATAGAGTCTAATTCTATTGGCTTTCAAAAGCCAATAGGAATTGTCCATGCTGTCTCTGCCCTGCTGAGCCCGCCAAAAGTCCCCTTCTGCAAACGGTGCTGCACCAGTTGAGTAGTCCTCGACTTACGACCGGTTGAGTGGTCCTCGACTTACGACCGGTTGGGGGTTGCGGCATTTAAAAAGTTGAGAATCACTGCTCTAGGACTACTGATGCAATCCTATACTTTGCAAGGAGTAGAGAATATAATTATGTGCTCATAATTATTCATATATTCAGAAATAGAGTAATTGGCTTTTTCTTGTGTAACGTCAAGATTTACCTTTATGAAGATCTCAGATTCATCGAAACAGTTCAAGTAAAAGAGATTTCAAGGCTCCTTTCTGCCTGCCCAAGACTGTATCCAATTTTTCTCTTACGTTTAGAGTCTAGTTTTGCTTTTATAGGTTCCCATAGGCTTCTCTTAGATGTTGGGCTAAATTGATTTTTGCAGAGGGCTCTTTGGCCACTCTGATCCTCCTGGACGGTTAAATTCCGCTTGGAAAAAAGGCATCGCACTCAGCTTTAAACAACATGGCCTCGAGGTTCAATATCTGATTTCACTAGGTCCTAAGGGAGCCAATCTGGAATTGAAAGATAGTGAAACGTCACATTTTCTATACTGATTGTCACAGTGATCAGATTATTCTCCCCTTTTGTTTGGTCCCAAACCTTAAATAAAATAATAATACAATTATTATAATTATGTTATTGCACCATGTGTGGATGGTCATCACAACATACAACTCCAATAGGCTTTTCAATGTAGTTAGTGATGTGTCCCCATTTCCCTCTTTGTCGGGAGATATTTCAAACGATATGTTTGTCTCTATAAATCTCCCTCTGGTCTGACGTCTGTTTTATCTGCTGGAGAGGGGCCAAAGCTCAATGAGAGAGGATGTACTTTTCAAGCAAAAGCACTCAAGGATATAAAACAAAAAGAATTTATTTTAACATCCCATTATCTCAAACACTATGTTTTTTTATAGGAACTCATCAACCTATTCTACTACCAGGCAGATGATGAAATGGTCTAGATGCCAAATTCAGAGCAATGAACCGGCAATGAAATTTCTGCTCCGAGATGTGTGCCAAGTTAATCTGAGAGCCTTGCGCAAGGTCCTATGTTATCAACTCAGAGATGATAATAAGTATATTTCTTCAGTTAAGAAGCAGACAATTGTTTCTCTTCCTGATCTCCTACAGTTTATAGCTGTTTCTACTTTCTGATGTACTGGACAGGCACAGATACACACACACAACCCAAAATATTATTTGCCAACATCAACAAAAATACTCTTGAGTCTGAATCTTTTTGTGCTTTAACATCATAAGACCATAAGTTTCTTATTTCGATCCCAATGCTAAACTGGGAATAAGCACAATTTTCCAAGTGAAAAGCTTAACATGTCAATATGGTCACCCCAAAAGGATGATGACAATGATTTAATAAAGAGTATATGGTACAGAATGGGGATGAGTAGGCCAATTTAAATTAACTCAGTTCATCTGTCCATTTCCATGGAAAATATTGGTTCTGGTATTGTTTTTTTCTAGGGAGTTTGAAAAAAACAAAACACCTCTTCCGAAGGAAAAGTCACCAGTCTGTTCAGGATGAAGAAGAATTGCATCAAGTATTTTTTCATCTTCTAAAACTTTCCATGCTATAAAAATGCCCAGCATGTCTCTAATCACATGGCCTCGCTGTTATTCCACAAAGCACCAGGGAATGCCAGTTTTTACAGTTAAATAAATGAAGAGAAAACTTGGCCCTTTAAACAGGGAAATGCAGTTTCTCCCTATATTCTTATGGTAGCAGATCGTTCCTGTGGTGGCTGTTCTGTCGACTGTGGTCAGTTCCATTGACCCCATGATAAGTCTTTACTAAACTGTCCTTGTCACTTGCTCCTCCTGGGGTGCTGATCTGGGTTGTGGGACTTTAGCTGCAGGGACCAACATAAGAACACCAGTACTCTGCTTATCTATGAATTTCATTGGATGACCTTGGAGCAAAGGTTGGCCCTTCCACGTTAAAGCCCTGCAAGCATCTCCAATGGAAAGCTCTGAGATACTTTGCAAATTCTGGAAGAAGCTGGATACAGCAAGGAGTTATGTTCCCCAAGCAAGAAACAAAATACATCCGTGTACACAGATTGCTTCAGACTCAGGAGAAAGAGAGATTTTTGTGTCCCAAACCTTTTGAGCAGCTGGAGTATTTCTGGTATTGCCATCACACCAAGATACCATAACTGGAATTGTGAAAATGTTCACTGAGACATCTAATCTCAGGAGCCTCTTGAAATATAGTTTTCTGACATGCATGTGATAGGACTATGGTCTTAACCTAACTAAAATGATTTAATGCAGTCTTCCCCAATCTGTGCACTCTGTACTGTAGTGTGTATGCTTCACCTTTCACCTTTCAGCAATGACTGTGCTGGCTTGGAATCCTGGGAAAAGAAGTACACCTATCTGTGTGAACCCCAGGAGGAGGAAAGCTCATTTAACATTGATAAAAAAAATTAGTTCAGCCTGATTTTTAGTATTTTCTGATGTGGGCCAGATTAGCATTTAGATGGGAGACTACAGGGTATGCTAAGGCTGAAGAAAGGAGAGGAAAAGGAAAAGGAAAAGTATACCTGGAAGAAAAAGTCTACATGGGCATTTCTTGATGTCCATGAAATCAACACAAATCAAATTCTTTTACTTTTTTTATTTTACTTTTTTAAATTATTTTTTACAGATTTTTTTCATTTCTTTGGCTAATACATGTCACAAATGCACACGTTTTCTCTTTAACAATCTTCCATTACTGTACATGGTTTTAAAAACCCAGGGATTTCAGAAACTGACAACTTTTACTAGGCCTTAATTTGCAAATTCGGTTCCAGTCTCTTTGCACACCATAATTTACTGCTGCAAAAGATTTTTCTGACACATACATTTTGGTGGCAAGATGTATTCCCGGTGTTTTTTATTCTTTATAGCCAAGAGCACAACATAAAAAAATTATGAAGCCTATAGTGTTAATAGCTAGGAGGATCTCAAGCAGTGCTCAGATTTGTCATCTCACTACATGCATCATGTTGGGCAGTTTACTTGTAAATACTAAGAAGAAGAAAAATCTCCACAGGGATTTTGTTACGGATATTCTCTGATGGATCTGTTATGGATACTTACATAAGAAGGACTAACTGCATTACGTTAAACATCCCGATAGTACAATAAAAAAAAGCTCCAGGTTAATGATCCTGCAATCCCTTAATTTGGGGTAGAGTCAGGGCGACTGGATGGAGCTGAGCATTTACTGACCAGATGCCCTTCCTGAAACCATGCCAAGTTTGCAGCATATTTTTTTTCTTTGCACCCTAGGAGATAAATTTCTCCTGCTATGTGCTAACTCTCAACTTTCCAAGTGAGAGGCAAGCATCTTTGTCCTTAAGCCAGAGTTCCCCAACCTTTCCAGCTTTGCGGCCCTGCTGGGAGGGAGGAGAGGGGATAGTTCTGCACAACTGGTGGGCAAGCGTGCCTGCGCACCCAGCTTCATTTGCATGAGCAGTGGGCATGCATGCCCACTACTTGTGCAAATGGAGCATGGGCACACTTGCCCACTGCTCATGCAAGTGGGGATGTGCATGTGCGTTCTCGCCTGCCACTTCTGTGACCAGGTTCCAAATGGCTTAAGGCCCAATAGTGGGCCTCAGCCCAGGGGTTGGGGACCCCTGCACTAGACCACCACGCAGCTCTATCCTGATAATACAATATAAATAAATAACATCTTCTTCAGGTTTTGCTTTATGTCCAAATGGCCTTCTTGTCAGAAATACACTGTAGATGTACGCAGTGCACTGTCCAACTTACAGTCTTGGGACTTCCTGGGGTCTCCCATTCATGCTAATCAGATGCAACTCTACTAGCTTTTCAGGGGCAACTGAGCTCTTGTTGCTCCTGCCTCACTGAGCAATGGACCATAGAGCTCCAGAGGGTCACATACTTTGGAATCAAAACAAGACTCTCTCTACCTGAGTTTTACAGGTAAGATAATAGGATGAGTTCGGGGCTCCTTTGATCCTGGACATATAGACTGGAGCAATGTATGGTGTGATTACAACCAAGGGAGACTATAAACCCATCTATCTCAGATCTACCTTACTCAACCTGATGCCATCCAAATATATTGCAGTACAATAATCCTAGCTAGCAGAGTCCAACCTAGGAATACTGTGCTATACCTCTGATGGCCAGAAAAAAACATTATTCTTTTTATTTAGATCAAGGAATTATATAATGGCTTCAGTCATTATAGCAGTGTTTCTCAACCTTGACCATTTTAAGGCATGTGGACTTCAACTCCCAGAATTCCACAGCCAGCATTGAAGTCCACATGCCTTAAAATGGTCAAGGTTGAGAAACACTGCATTATAGGAAAAGCTTCAACAAGTGAGAGGTCATTTTTTCATTCAGTCTGCTATCCGCTATGATGTTCTTCTCTGGAACTGAAGTCCAGGGCATGAGATCATTCTTTGGGCATTGGGCCAGAACTGATTCAGATTCAAGGTCATCCTCAACTAACTACCAAGAGGGCAGAATTAGCTGCAATGGATTAAAACTACAGGGAAGTTGACTGGGCAATACTTTTCAAGGTGTACACTTGGGACCAGATTCTGTTCTTGTCTTCAAAAAATAAAAAAATAAAAACTGCACTGGTGGGACTCAATCAAGGAAATTCTGGGGACTTCTTATGTCTCCAAATGAGGTGAAACTAAGGAGGCATAACAGGACCTCTATGTAAATTGCACGAAGTATATCAGCATTTGTGTATATGTGTATAAAATACCATTCAATCTAAACTTCCTGTTACCATGTGCCAATGTTATCCACCTTCCCTGCTTTTTTTTTTAGCAGCCAACCAATCTAACATAATATCCCAAACTTTAAAAAAAAAATACATTTTTTCCCCATGAATCAGATGCTCCTTGAAGTGGAAACATTCTAGGACATGTCAAACTCGTGACATCATGCGACGTCGTGCGATGTATTGGAGCTGGGTCGGCAGTTGACACCCCTGTTCTAAAAGCTGCAAAGAGTAAAAGAGGAAAAAATTGTAGTTGGGAATCAGAGAGGAGGGAAGGTATAGACAATAGTTTTGTGGTTAGGGTGTTGGATTGGTACCAGAGAGACCAAGTTCAAATATCCTCTGCCCCTGAGGGACTTTGGGCCATATGCTTTCTTTCAGCCCCAACTACTCCTGGTTATGGGGGAAAATGGAAGGAAAGCTGCTGAGGAAAGAGTGGGATAACTGCTCTGCAAGGAAAGTAAAAAAAACCAAAACAGTCAAGATGCTGGTGGCCATGATTGCATGATGGAAGCCCCGCCCCTTTGGGAATCAACGCATAAACAAAGGGGCAATTCTTCCATTATGCCCTCCCTGCCCGCCATCTTGTTTTCTCTTCACTTCTTCCCCATGAAGATGCCAATGGGGGAGATATAAATCTAGCAAATAGATCACAGTATTTCAGTTTATAATTGCATTTTTTTTTAAAAAAAAATCTTTTTTAAAAGAAATTAACTGATCTATTACTATGCCAGAACAATCCTGGGCTGGGAAATGAGTGTTTTGGGGGTTTTTTTGCATCCTTTGCTTCCCCATTTCTACAACTGCTTCTCACAAAACATCACAGGCATTTCCCCTAGTCCTAACTTGCTTCTTGTGTCTCTCTTCAAAACCTCATTTCTATCTCTTTTGCCCAGCCGCAAGTGAGTCACAGCATCTCCTACCTGACAAAAGAAGATACCTTTGATAGCCAGGCACAGCTCTAAACCTGAAACACATGCTCAGCTCAGATACCAACAGAACTTTAATTTGCATTGATTCATTAGCAGTGCTTTCAATACCGTTGCAAAGGGAAATGTAAAATAATTGGAATATAAAATGCCCAGTAGAAAGAAACGGGGGAGAGGGGGAAGGGGGAGAGAGAGAAAAAGAAAGAGAAAAAAATGAGATGAAAGAAGGAAAGGAAAACAAAACTGCCTTCACCAAGCTAGGCTTTCAACTCAGGTCCAGTCCTGAGTTGAACCCTGATGGGAAAACGCCTATGTTTGAAAATGAATTTTGTAGGCAACTGCTCCAGTCATAAAATAAGAATGATATGCTAATGCATGGCTGACATTTCTAAAGTTCCTCACTATTGCAAGCTGGAACAAAAGGTTGACTTGCTAGAGAGCAACTATTATAGCTGAGGTTTAGATAGGGAAAAGGTAGGAGGTGTGGACTGTGCCAAACACATGACAGATTTATTCTGTCTATTGTCAGCAAGACTTTAAATAGTATATGTGAGAGAAAGGTCCAAAGGAAGGTTTCTATTTCAGGACGGAGAAAAATAATATCATAGCTTGGTATTACTTCTGAACCAAATAGTTAGAGCTAACCAAGGAACTCCCAGAAACCATGATATGCACATCTAACCACAATTTGAAGGCAATTCTGCATTAGCATTAACTACAGTTTCTTTGATATGGAGGAAAGAGGAAAGGAGAGCGGTAATGCCCTGGCAGGGACATCCCCGAGGGGGTCATAAAAGTCAAAATGGCACCTAAAATTGTGAGACTTAAAGGCTCACTCCTTTTATTACAAATTTAAAAATTTGTAATAAAAGGGGGGGTCATGTCACTATCTCAGATATCATCAGCATGCATTGAAGTTCACAGTTGGAAAATTCTACCATACCTTCTATAGCAGTCTGCTACAAAAATGATAATGTAGTGCATTAAAACAAATTCTAAGAGGAAATGTATTTCCTTAAGGATTTATCCCTGGAGATATTGACCACATGGGTATACTAGTTATACAGGTATAGTATACAATCCCCACGCTGTTTTATAATTAAGTTTGCATTCATTCTGGAAGCAAAATAATAATGAAAAATAAATACTTGAGAAATACATGGTGGTAAGAAGGGAATCCACCTGTGTAGTTACTGAGTCAGCATTGATTGGCTGGCATATGATCAAGTAGAGAATCTGGATATGTTTTTTCTGGTGGTTCAGTTCTCCCCCCCCCCCATTATCTTATCAATGATGAGAGCTATTTGTAAAGTTCTTTGAAGAATGGCTTTCATATACTTGGGAAGCTTTGTTCTTCAAACAGTTTTAGGGAGAGATTTTGATGCAAAGCATCAGTTCATACTGGCACTGCAAAATTATCACCTAGCTTTATTAGGAAATAATATATCCATAACTCCCAGTACAGTACCTATTGGTGTTCTATTGTTTTAAGTTTGATTGCCTGCTGATAGGTATGCCATCAAACAGTACTTTTACTTGTTGTAGGTTAATTTAAAAAGTTCATGATTATTTTTTTTTAAAACGCATTTGCCATCTGCCTCCCTTGCACCAGTCTGTTTTTATAAGTATTGCTGTTTTTTTTATTATTCCTGATTTTGTAATCTTACTTTTCTGATAATGCATGATGTTAATAATCAACTGGCTGGTATTTTATTTAATGGGTGCTACACTTACCCAAATGTCTTCTCACATTTATACTGTAGATTTACACAGTCTATAATACTAACATAGTTGACAATATTATAAAAAAATATATTCTGAGCATTCACAATACAAATCAGTATCTGATTATTCGGAAGTAAGTTTCTACTAAATAAATAATCACAAATAAAATGTCTTCTAATGTATTTTCCATAAAATACTTCCTTGAGGTGATTTGGTCCACTCCACAATTTTAGTGAGACACTCACATCGTTCTAATTCTTGCTTTTAATTAATTGTGAATGTTAACATATTTTCTTTTTAACACTTTATCAGCTTTGGCACTTACATTATGTTCAAGAATCTCTCTCATTTTCCACCTACTGCACAGCCTGGTCGCTCAGCAAAATATTCATCTTTACAAGATACTGCATCACTACATTTGTTTGGGAGAAGACTATTTGTTTTCTTGCTTTCCTTCAGGTGAAGGGTCAAGTGTCTACTCAGGATAATTCTTATTAAAAGAAAATCCTCCTGGGCCTGGATGCTCCAGCGCCAAAGTACATTTTAAAGCCTCCCACAGTTGAATTTCTATATATGTGCTCCTTCTGCTGCTGCTGCAGCCACAGTAAGCAGCAATAACAAAAACTTTTTGAGTTAAATCCCTCACCTCTCTGATGGACAATTTATATTCCTCCAGGCTAGCAGAGCTACTCAGATTACGTAATGACAGCTGGGTAGATATATGGACTACGGCAATGGGCTGGCAGCCACTTCATTGTCAATTTCTCTTTGTTCTCTTTAGAAAGGCACAGCACAATGGAGTGGGTTTGATCCACATGTCAGACATAGGAGACACAAAAGGATGATCGGAGCTGACTGCACTGCACAATCAAAGTGTCACTAGGAATTGCTGTATTTCAGTTATATGTAACAATGACTGGGTGGCCAGTGGTTGTATCAGCCATAATTAGATGTTAGCATTTAAAATCACAGTGAACTCCCATTGGTACCTCAATCAATTGACAGAGGAACAACCGTGACAAAGCTACAGTATCACTTTCATTCTCTGAAAGTCCCGTAATTAACCGAAATATTAACTCTTTGGTTGTTGTCATGGTCCAATGCTATGGTCTGTTTTCCTTACAATTTAGTCCTATATTCTGCTTTAGATAATAGTGTAAGCACTTTTATTGGGATATTCTTTCTTCCAACTCATTTGTCATTCATTATATTTGGAAAACCCTAGTTCTATTCACCAGGTTTGGGGTGCTACTTTTACATATAGAAGATGCCACGATTCTGGTACATAACAAACTATAGATATTTACTATGACCTCCCTGACTAGGAAGTAAAACTTGGCTCTATCAATTTCAAGCTGACACCAATGTTTTTTCCTATAAGGTCTAATTTTATACTCAGCTCAGTTATATACCCACACATTTAGAACCAGCTTAGAAATAAATGGATACTGAATAAATTGGAAATTACTTGTTATATTTTTTTCTTAGCCAGTTAATGTTGGTTTGGGGTGTTTTTAAGTCCCTATGGAAAGCCACATCAGTTGCTTATTTTGGGGAGAGATACAAAACTCAGGCAAGATAGAACAAATTGATGCAGAATTAGTACAAATGTTTACCATGGAGTTTTGGAAGAACATAGCAATATAGAGGGAGTGGGACAGATGTTTCCTCAGAACCCTCATTTGAAATGCTTATATTTTTTTAAAAAAGATTATGAAATTCAGCCCTGGTGTAACAAGACAGTTCAAAAGTGATAATGATGAAAAATGTTGCATAGAGGGTTGTGATTTGTAGTTCATAGAAGATCAGGAACTTGACTGTAAGATAGTTGCAGACTTTTCCACAGTTGCCTCCATCCATTTGGATGTCAGAGGTTTTCATTTTCCAAAGGATCCTTGTTTTTTCAATCTTCTTTGTGGGTTATGAAAAGGGGACAAGTATAATAATAATAATAATAATAATAATAATAATAATAATAATAATAATAATAATAATACTGGCCTACCAAACTGGCCTACAAGAAAGACCAAATGAAGAACAGAATAGAGGCATGGGAAGACAAAGCACTACATGGCCAATACATTTAAAAAATAGCTGGGAAAGCAGATAATAAAAAGACCTGGCAATGGCTAAGAGCAGGAAAATTGAAGAAAGAGACTGAGGGACTAATTCTGGCTGCAGAAGACTAAGCCTTAAGGACAAATGCATATAAAGTCAAAATTGAGAAGACAGCAACAGACAGTAAGTGCCGCCTATGTAATGAAACTGAAGAAACAGTGGACCACCTGGTCAGCTGCTGCAAGAAGATCGCACAGACTGACTACAAGCAACAGCATGACAAAGTAGCAACAATTGGAAGATCTGCAAGAAATATCATTTGCCTGAGAAAGTCATAGAAAATGATAAAATTAAACTGCTCTGGGACTTCAGAATTCAAACAGACAAGCACCTGCAACATAACACCCCGGACTTAACAACTGTCGATAAGAAAGACAAAAAAGTCTGGATAGTGGACATGGCAGTGCCTGGAGACAGCAGAATAGACGAGAAAGAACTGGAGAAGATAACCAAATACAAAGACCTACAAATAGAAATAGAAAGACTGTGGCAAAAGCAAGCAAGGGTAGTACCAATAGTAATAGGCGCCTTGGGTGCAATCCCAAAATAACTGGAGCACCACTTGAACACCATTGGCATTGACAAATTTGCCATTAGTCAATTGCAAAAGGTGGCCTTCCTAGGAACTGCTTCCATCCTGTGACGATATCTGTAATAACATCAAACATCCACATCTGCCTATCCCAGGTCCTGGGTAAGGACTCGATAGGTAGACAAAATGCCAAATCCAGTCTAAACATCTGGCTGACTGTGCAATGGTCCATAATAATAATAATAATAATAATAATAATAATAGTAATAGTAATAATAATAGTAATAATCACATGCAAGCAAGTTAGAACAGATGAAAGAAAAGAAGCTGAAGAACAAGAAGACCAAAGAATACCTTATCAAGAAATACCACTTAGAAACAAGGAAGATCAAGGAAGCACTGGAAATAATAAAGCAACAAATAATAGCTATAGCCAGGAAAATCAGTAGATATGAAGCTCGAATTGCAAACTATAGGCAGAACCTCCAATTTCAATCCAATCAGAAACGTTTCTACCAATCCAACAATGGAAAAACTGCAAGGAATCAGTCAGTACCTGACAAGGAAGAAACAGTGCAGTTCTGGAAGCAGATATGGGATAACCCAAAGAAATACAACAAGGATGCGGCTTGGTTAAAAGAGGTGGATGCAAATTAAACAGAAGTTGAAATGAAAGAACTAGTAATAACAACAAAAATGGTAGAAAAAAGAGCAAAGAAAATCAAAAATTGGTCAGCACCAGGTGAAGATGAACTGCATGGGTTTTGTTGAAACATCTAACTGTTATACACCCACTCATTGCCAAGCAGTTCAACAATATACTACAAGGAGGAGAAATTGAAAAGTGGCTAACAACTGGGAAAACCTACCTAATAATAAAAAATCCAGCAAAAGGGGCAACACCAGGCAACTACAGGCCAATTACCTGTTTCCCAACAACTTTCAAATTACTAACTGGTGTGGTAGCTGATGCAGTACAACAGCATCTAGTTGAAAACAATCTCTTTCCACCTGAGCAGAAAGGAAACCGCCCCAATAGCAGAGGAACAAAAGATCAACTCCTAATAGACAAAATGATCTTGGAAAACTGCAAGAGAAGGAAAACCAACCTGAATGTGGCATGGATTGACTACAAAAAGGCATTTGACTCTCTGCCACATGATTGGATAATAAAGTGCCTAGAAATAACAGGAGTCAGTAGAAACATCAGAAAATTTTTGCAAAGATCGATGGCACAGTGGAAGACACAGTTGCAGATCAATGGTGAGAGGCTGGGAGAGGTTAATATCAAGAGAGGAATATTTCAAGGAGATTCATTATCACCATTACTATTTGTTATTGCACTGTTTCCTCTGTCAACAATACTGAATAACTCAGGACATGGCTATCAAACAGCAAAAACATCTGCCAGACTATCCCACCTCCTTTACATGGATGATCTGAAGCTGTATGGAAAAACATCATCTGAAATAGAATCGCTGCTCAACACTGTCCGTATATATAGCCAAGATATTGTAATGGAGTTTGGCTTGGACAAATGTGCCACAATTACTATCAAACAAGGAAAAATAATGAAAACTGAAGGAATCAAGATGCCCCACGAAAATAACATTAAGAGTCTGGATGAGGAAGAGTACTACAAATACTTGGTTATCCTTCAAGCTGACAACATCAAGCACACTGAAGTCAAGAAAAAGATTAGAGGTGAATACATAAAGAGAGTGAAGAAGATCTTAAAATCCAAACTCAATGGAGGAAATACCATAAAGACAATCAACACCTGGGCAATCCCAGTCATTAGGTACACAGCTGGAATAGTGGACTGAACTCAAGCAGAACTAAAAGCAATGGATAGGCAGACCAGAAAAATAATGACAATGAATCATGCCCTTCATCCACGAAGTGACATTGATAGACTTTATCTACCAAGGCAAATAGGTGGGCGTGGAATGCTACAAGTACATCAGATGGTTGAAGACGAAAAAATGGCTTTGGAAGAATATCTGAAGAACAATGATGAAGATGCACTGAAATTAGTATATCAGGAAGGCTTACTAACTACTGGAGAGACCAAACTGGCCTACAAGAAAGACCAAATGAAGAACAGAATAGAGGCATGGGAAGACAAAGCACTACATGGCCAATACATAAAAAAATAGCTGGGAAAGCAGATAATAATAAAACCTGGCAATGGCTAAGAGCAGGAAAATTGAAGAAAGAGACCGAGGGACTAATTCTGGCTGCACAAGACCAAGCCTTAAGGACAAATGCATACAAAGTCAAAATTGAGAAGACAGCATCAGACAGTAAGTGCCGCCTATGCAAAGAAGCTGAAGAAACAGTGGACCACTTGGTAAGCTGTTGCAAGAAGATTGCACAGACTGATTACAAGCAGCGGCATGACAAAGTAGCAACAATGGTGCATTGGAATATCTGCAAAAAATATCATTTGCCTGTAAGCAAAAACTGGTGGGATCATAAAATAGAGAAAGTCATAGAAAATGATAAATTTAAACTGCTCTGGGACTTCAGAATTCAAACAGACAAGCACCTGCAACATAACACCCCAGACTTAACAATTGTCGATAAGAAAGACAAAAAAGTCTGGATAGTGGACGTGGCAGTGCCTGGAGACAGCAGAATAGAAGAGAAAGAACTGGAGAAGATAACAAAATACAAAGACCTACAAATAGAAATAGAGAGACTGTGGCAAAAGCAAGCAAGGGTAGTACCAATAGTCATAGGCTCCTTGGGCGCAATCCCAAAACAACTGGAGCACCACTTGAACACCAGTGGCATTGACAAATTTGCTATTAGTCAATTGCAAAAGGCGGCCTTATTAGGAACTGCTTCCATCCTGCGACGATACCTGTAATACCATCAACCATCCACATCTGCCTATCCCAGGTCCTGGGTAAGGACTCGATAGGTAGACAAAATGCCAAATCCAGTCTGAACGTCTGGCTGACTGTGCGATGATCCATAGTAATAATAATAATAATAATAAAGTTGGAAGGGACCTTGGAGGTCCTCAGGTCCAACCGCCAGCTCAAGCAGGTAACCCTATACCATTTCAGACAAATGGCTGTCCAGTCTCTTCTTAAAAACTTCCAGTGTTGGAGCATTCACCGCTTCTGGAGGCAGGTTGTTCCACTGGTTAACTGTTCTCACTGTCAGGAAGTTTCTCCATAGTTCTAGGTTGCTTCTCTCCTTGATTAATTTCCATCCGTTGCTTCTTGTCCTGCTTTCAGGCGCTTTGGAAAATAGCTTGACTCCCTCTTCTTTTTGGCAGCCCCTGAGATATTAGAACACTGCTATCATGTCCCCCCTCGTCCTTCTCTTCGTTAAACTAGACATACCCAATTCTAGCAGCCGTTCCTTATATGTTTTAGCCTCCAGTCCCCTAATCATCTTTGTTGGTCTTCTCTGTACTCTTTCTAGAGTCTCAACATCTTTTTTACATTGTGGTGACCAAAACTGGATGCAGTATTCCAAGTGTGGACTTACCAAGGCATTGTAAAGTGGTATTAATACTTCACGTGATCTTGATTCTATCCCTCTGTTAATGCAGCCTAGCACTGTGTGGCTTTTTTGGCAGCTGCAGCACACTGCTGGCTCATATTTAAATGATTGTCCACTAGGACAATCATTCTGTACATGTGAAATTTCATTGTTCAACACAACTAGCTTATAATTGGAGAAATGTCACAGGGTCAAACAGGGAAGACAGGCAAGTGAAATCCATATCAACTGACTGAACTGTTGTTGTGTGGCTATTAGGAGCTGTGATTATGCTTCCTTGGGACAAGGTTTCTAGTTCTTCCTATTTATAGAATAAGCTTTCTAGAATAAGGATAAAGGGAGAGATTTCACTCAAATGTAAGAGAGGAGCTTATTCTACGTCTAAGCCTCAGCTCTGTTAGAGGACAAATAGCTATCTGTCCAGCAAATCTACTTTGGAAGCTAGTATCTTTCTCTAAACACAACAGATGATCCTTGAAGCAGAGCGGAGTATTTTTAGATTGTTTAGGCAAGAAAAAGAATGCTCACATAAGGTACGTAGGAGAAACAAAGAGGAAATCGAGGGGGGCGTGGGAGATTCAAAAACTTAGTATATTTATGTGGAAAAACATTTGTTCAGTCATTCAGCCACTTCTCACGTTTCAGTACCTGAAAGACATGATGTTTCTAGGATTGTCTGTCGCCAACTGCTTCTATGAGTTTTTGTAAGCTTCTATGTGTGTCATCAATTATAATACCTAACCACTTTGTCTTCTGTCAGCCTCATTTTCAATTGCCTTTGATTTTCCACTCTTTTTCAGTGACTCTCACTTTTACATTATCTATTCAAACTAGTTAAGCTTTCACTTTGTTATTAGTGTTCCCAATGAGCAGTCTGGCTTTATTTCATCTGATATTGAATGATTTTTGCTACTTGCAGTCCAAGGTGTTTGCGACAATTTTCTCTGGCATCATCATTCATTTTTCTTCATTCAGCCTTTCTGATTGTTCAGCATTTAGACAGCTTATCTACACTTACTGCTTAAACTGCTCCTGTCCTGTGCTCATGCCAACTTAACTCTCAAATCAGCTTATCAAAATCCCGTTTAGACTTTGGCAATAGCTTAAAAGGTATTCAGCCCAGACTGCAGGCTATCACAACTTCCCATCAGACAATGATCTTGCTGTTATGGCCTCCCGGGAAAGTGATTCCAATCATTTTTCTCCCTGTGGGTGGATCTGGAGCATATGCACTTTTATATGTATACAATATATATGCATCCATATACATGCATACATCTATGTATACATAGAAAAAGTTAAATTAAATGTATACACACAAAGTAAATACTATATATATATATATATATATATATATATATATATATATATATATATATACAAATTAAAATAGGCCCACTATTTCTTTTTTTTTTTTTTAATCCATTCTTCCTATTGTATTTATTCCGAATAGTTTGCATAGTCTTAGAAAATGCCTGTGGAAATATTTATTATATCAGAAATGTCAGTAAAACTCTCACCCTGTAAATCAGACATTGATGGTTCAAAACACAGCAGGAATATTTTTAAAATTATTATTATTATTTTATAAGCATTCTCCTTCTCTCTTTGCCTTTTTATAATAGTAAATGCACTTCTATTGTTTTTCCAATTTTCCAGTCGCCTAAGAATGATGGGCTTTACCAGCGCCTCCAAATATGTACGCTCTGGGGCACTTACTGATGGGACCTTTGTGATGCATCTTTTCCATGGCTACCCTGACCTTTTGGAACTGCCTCTCCCCTGATAGAGCCCCTCCCCCTTAGCCTTCTGAAGGGCTGTGAGGTTTTGGCTCTTCATGCAAGCATAAGATATGACTGAGGCCAGCAAGTGCAAAAGTAAATGAAAAATTAGTGGGCTCTGTGGTTGGATGTACGTTGTTATGGGGTTTGATTGGTCACATTTATTTGATTTTTTTCTAAATGAATAAGTAAGTAAATAAATAGATCTGCCCAGCTTCCATTGGCCGCTTATCCTCTCTAGTCACCAGGCACTGCTCTCCATGGGTACTTTGGCTTGGGTAGAGGAGAGATCAGACACATGGCTTCTGCAAATGTATCTGACTGTGCTTCCAACAGATTGCTTATCTACAAAGATGTAATGCCCCAACTCCTGCCAGCCTAGAAGTTCAAAAGCTTGGAAATACCAGTAGATAAATAGGTGCCACTTCAATGGGAAGGTAACAGTGTCCCATGCACTTTGGCATATAGTCATGCCAGCCACATGATCATGGAAGCATCTTTGGACAACACTGGCTCCCTAGAGTCAGACACAACTGGACAGGGGAAACCTTTATATTTACTTTTTTAATGCTGTTTTGAAGGAGCACTAGATCTGGTTTTGGAACATGTGATTAAGAACATTTGACCTAGGTCTTTTTTGCATAATAAGAATTCATACTTGCTACATTTTCATAGTTTCTTTAATATATTGTGCATTATGATTATAAGGACAGCACTATTTGTCAGCATTGTTACTAAAGGCCCATACAGAGCTCAGCTACTAGAGCAGCTAGTAGCCAATATATTTGGTCAACATACTTTTGGAAAACTCAACCTGTGTACACAGCCATTTTGATGAGCCCTAAAATAAAAGAAAGCATTTGTTTAAACCAAGGATTACTTTTTTTTCCTTTTGAAATAACTTGTGCATCTGATCCTCTACTTACACATAAGACTGATCTAAAAATTTTGCTAACAGTGGCTTTTTTATTCCAGAAAAAATAGCCAGTTAAGGAAATGCTGCTGGAGTTGTTCTAAAAAAGTTCACAAATGAAAACAGATATTATCTGTTAACCATTATATATGTTGGCAGAGATTTAATCAGTTTATTTTGTTAGCAAAATCACCACTGAATTTCTTTCCCCCAGCAAAGAAATAAAAAGCAGCAGCTTTTTATCTAATGAGAGAACTTGGCAGGCCTGTGGAATCCAGCTAAGTTATAAAACTTCCAAAGTATTCTTCATTACAAAGAATCATTCAAACAACACAACTGGATTTACAAATTCCAACGTGTGCTTGATAGTCCCTACAAGAAAAGTACTTGAGTTGCACTGGGAACTTTTCTTATATGGGAAATGTAGAATTTATTTTCACATCACCCTGAATAGGATTAACCTAGATGAAGAAATAGGCATATAATCTTCATCAAGCCCTCTTGGAGTTGAGTTTGATCTATGGATGCTTCCTCCATCATTCAAAGGATAATTCTGCAAGAACTAAAAAAAACAATCACCTGTTAAAGAAACAGAAGTGCAAGCAGGCACTATTGTTAGCATCAGCCATCTGCTCCACTGGCAAACACTGAGAAATCCATTTGAGCAAGGTTAGAGAACAATTTCAGTCAGGTGCTTAAGCACATAAGCAAACAACATTAATATAATAATACATCTCTAAAACGATAAGGCCTTATTAATAGGATGTTGGTAATTATTCCTCTTCATCCTTCTTTTCCATGGATAGGTATCCTCATCCAGCCCATATGGCATAAAGCTTCTCTTCTATCTATGATATAACATGTCTTCTTCATAACATATGGATTTCTCTTTTACTTGGGAACTTGGCAAACTCAAGAGTACAAAGTCTATATGAAGCATAGCAAGTTTCAACTGGAAAATGTGGTGGATATATCTTCAACTCCTCCTCTGTTTGTCATGAATTCTGTTAGCAGGCCCTTCATCACCTGAACTTAGGAGAAGTCCCAGCTGAATACCAACTTCTGCACCATTGAACTGAAAATGGATGGCCAATACATTCTTGTTATGATACGTGTAAGCTGGCTGATTCTGAATTCTAGCTTTTTTTATGCAGTCCTGTTCCCAGAGTATCTCATAAGTCTTCCTGTGCTTGAGGAAAGTTTCTTCTTTCCATCCTGCATTTGGTTTTTCCCTTGATGCTAAGAAGCCCTTTCTATCTGTTTAAAGAAGTTGTTAGGAAAGGAAGTATATAATAATCAGCTCTTCTTTCAGAACAGCTTTTCACTTTTTTACTTCACTCCGTTCCAGCATGGTACCCTCCCTGCCCAGGTACCAAAACCACAATTCCCTGCATTCTCATCCAGAATGTGTCTCAGGAGAAGACTAAGATGGGGAAGGAGTTTTTAGACTTCACTAAAAAATGACCTTTCTATCCCCTTCCTTCTCTTACACGCATCCTTCCTGATTATCAATAACAAGACTTCGTTGTTTCCTCTTTCAGTAACATTGGAGGAAAGATTGCTTAAAGAGTTTCATTAAAGCGCACACACACACACACATTTCAGCCTTCCTTAAAGGATTTTATTCCTTGTCCTCTTCCATCTTTTTCCTTAGGCATATAATCTACATCAGATATTTCTCATCTAGACCAATTGTCCCCTCAGGTTAGCAAGCTTCTTCATTCATCACCCAAAATCCTTTTCAAATAAAAATCGGGCTGTAGCCATGACTATCCTCCTTGCTTGACATTCAGCCTCCCTTGTCCTTGAGCTGGTCACCATCTACCTCCATCTACATACAATGCAGGGCTTCTCTTCAAAGTCTTGTTATGACTCAGTCTTTTGTACTTCCAATTCCTTGTTCTCTTCTCTATTAGTCATGCCAGCTTCATCTGCCCACTTGACAGATTTGGGCACAAATGACGTCTCTGAAAGTTTTCCATACATTTATTTGGGGAAAAAAATAGTCTAATCTGCGTCATACTCATAATAAAGATTTGTATCATCTGTCATGTTTATAACATTGATTTGATTCTGATTGAGTCTCTCAGGAAATATATCTCATACTGACTCAGGAATGGATGCTACAATAAGTTTAAAATGTGGGCATGCCTTATACACTCACATATTTTTCAACTCCATCAAATGTTTTCTTTTTAAATCTGTTTAAAAATCTATGTCTGTTTAATGGGAACTGGATATATCTTTTTTGCAATGTAGATGATTTTTAAAGCAACACTAATAGCTATCCACTGTTAGGCTTTTAACAAAATGTTTTAAAAAGATGTTCATTTTTATTCAATTGTTGAAAATACACAGAGGCTTTTACAAACTTCAGCCACAGTGGATGCCAGCTGTCTCTATTCATTGTTGCGATTTAGGCTAGAAAAGAGCTTACTTTATTGGTTTATAGTATTAATAAACAATATCATCAAAGAAATCAATGACAGAATTCTTTCACAGAATTAATATTGCTTTAGTACCACCTGATTGGCATTGCCAGTGGAATTCTTCCACCGATCATCCAAAATTCTTGTTCTGTGTTAGCCTTAGACTCATATATTGCAGTGTAACTCTCATCATTGTCAACGACTATTAACAGTCCTATGTCTGTGAGATCATTCAACCTGAATATGAGAAGATCATATTATGTTAAGTCATACTTTGTTTGGTGGTCTGTCCTGACATTAGGCATTCAGACAGATATTGTTTTTGAACATGATTAATAGAACTTAAGAGTTAAAAAGCAAACATGTCATTACACAAAGATGTATTCAACCTTAGTCACTCCATTAGCAACCTGGGCTGAAGTGAGTTTTGAATACCTGATCAAACAGTTAGTCTTGGAGTAAACATTTCATTCAAGGGAAGCTTTACACATCTGGGATAGGATTTATTTCAGTTTCTCTCACTGTTTTTCTTCAGAAAACCTCACCCAGTCATAACTTTCAGAGCCAGAAAATAATCTAGTTTCTTCCTAGATCACTGATGTCAAAAGAAATCAAAATATCTCACTTAAAACAGCTGAAAACTATGGGTGAAGCTTTTCCATACACATCACAAGATTTAGTCCAACTCCTAATTCAGGATACGCTAGCTAATTTCATAAATTTGGAGTGGAACAATCAGAATAGCAAGAGATCAGAGAGCCTAGAATTCCATAGTATGGTATCTCATCTGAGTCAGCTGCTTAGTATTATAATAGGTAAGTATTATTAATACATTTTCTGTCCGTGTGATTTTTCTGGATAAAAGTATAGGAGTGGTTTATCATTGCCTTCTTTTGCCCAGTATGCATTGATGTCTTTGACTTGATAATCAAGTGATCTTCCACTTCCAGCATCTTCCTTTATCACTGCTGCTGCCTAATGTAGGTGCTTGCTTTACTAGGCTGCTGGAATGACCTTCACATCTTGGTGACCCTGCTAGGATTATATACCCTTGGCACACCCTGACACTCTTAGCTCATCCCTCCCAGACACGCACATGCCTGTACACATACATGCCACACTGAGCTAGGGAAGGGAGGAAAGAGAACAGGTCACCAACAGCAAAATGTGTGGACTCAATTTACGGTGGTGATCGGTATACCTTGGGAAGACCTGAAGGACCAGGTTAGGGATAGATCAACATGGAGAAAATCTATCGACTTACAGCAGTTCATTTAGTTGCAGGATCCAATCTTGGTCGATTACCAGGACCAGAGATTTTGTTTTCCGAGCTTACAGACTCGTGCTGAAACCCATCCTCGGGGAACTTCTCTCTAGTAGAGTGTGTGTATTGGAAACAGAGACAGAGATAGCCATACACACATACAATAAAGCCTTTTGTAATAAAGCCTGAACTCTCTTAGACTGACGTTATCCCATATTTAAAAAGCAACTCTGTGACAATATATAACTGTTAAAAAGGTAATGAGACATATGTGGTCTACTGTTAAAAAAATGAAAATGAATCATTTGTATATAGACAAACCTCTGCCTACTTTATTAAAGCTGGGTGTATTAAAAAATATGAAAATAAGTTGAACGCAGTGTGAATGGAATATTTGAGAAATATGAGTGATAAATCAAAGAAAAATAAGGCTAAGAATGAATGGGTAAATGAATTAATGTTGACTGAATACAAAGGAATGTATATCCATACAAAAGTACTTTTGGTCACGCAGAAAGAATGAATGAAGATCAAACCACAAAATAAATATATGAAGGAAGAGTAAATGAGCAAGGAAGAGGGGAAGACCCAAGTCTGATGGTGTTAATGACATCTTCAAAAAGAAAGAGGAGGGGGAAAAATTAAAGAACACAAAACTGAAATGGTGTATGGACGTGGTGGAAACAAAGGGGTTTTTTTCTCATACCTTTTATTATTTAGCTTACTATTTTTTCTTCTTCTTTCCTATGCTCTGCATAATGCTATTTATCCAGAAAAGAAACAATCTCGTAGGTTTGTGTAAAATTCATTGTTATTTAACCCCAATGTTGGGCTGAAAGAAAAACAAAAACAATCTGTCAGATGAGATAAAAGGTCAACAGAAGATCATTCCAGTTGTGATTTGTGGAATAAAAATAGACTCGCAAAATGCATTATTAGATTTCTTTTAGGAACTAGACAATCTTGTAAGTTGCTAATCATATGCATACATTTTGTATGCAAACTTCAGGGGCTATCACAAATTAAGTTGGAGAAAGCTCTTAGTGCTATGACAAAAATTACTAAATTGTTTGTTTTAAAAATAGCATCCAACTTTGTGTGGAATTCCACCCTGGAACTTTGTGTCTATTGGTTATATATAGCCATTTTTCTGTTATCTCAATGAATGCTGATGATATGTTCCACTTATACAGTTTTAAAAAGTCCACTCTCAAACAATGCTAACTTCCTAATACTGCCTGGAAGAGCACACTACTCATTTCAATGCCATTCTCTTCTGTGTAGTCTGTTCAGTCTGCTCTGTACTTTTATGTAGATTCAGCTCTGATGTATCTGTTTCCTCCACGGCAGGACCTAGATTACAGAACAAATTGTCACTGGAGTCAAAACAAGCTCATTCCTTAACCATAGTGCAGCTGATAGTTCCAGAAGATTGACAGAAGAAAAAAAAACCTCGATAATGGGGTCTACCTCTTTGCCTTAAGTCAGTAGTTCTCAACCTTTCTAATGCCGTGATCCCATAATACAGTTCCCCGTGTTGTGGTGACCCCCAGGGGTGTGGCCAAGTGGGTGTGGCCACCAATAAGAAGGAGTAGGACAGCTAGGGAAAAGGGAAAAAAATGGCAGACAGCGTGGTTTGGCGACCCCCGTGAAATGGTCGTTCGACCCCAAATGGGGTCCCAACCCACAGGTTGAGAACCACTGCCTTAAGTGTATGGTATATAAAACACTGCTATAAAGCACTATGAAACTGTATATAAGTCTAAGTGTTATTGCTATTGCTATATGATTTTATGTTTTCATGTGATGGTTAGGTATGTAGTGCAGTTTTAAATGAGCACTTATTTTAGTCAGTAAAGCATTATGCTCAGGTTGTACACTGTTCTGCCTTGTCCTTGGTAAGACACCTGCGTAGAGTAGGATGATCTGTCTCGGTTTCAGTGTGCTTAACCTTGAAAAACAGATCCAGTATCTTTAGCCTACCACCTGGTATAAACAAGAACTCCTAACGTTGATGGCTTCGTGCTTGGCAGGGCTCCCCAACCTTGAACCTTGATGGTCTCATTCCTGGCAGGAAGGCAAAGCATTGTAAGATAAGGGAAAGACTTGGTAAAATCCAGTAAAATGAGATCATTAAAAAAGCAGCAGAGCTTAACTATTCTTCAGAGCCTCTATAAGGAGGCCATAAAGCCCCGGGGGATTCCTGCAGACCTAACTGGGAGGGCCCTGCAGATTTGCTGGCTTTGAAGGGATCTGCCTGCTGTCCACTCACTGGGGTTTCCCAACTAACAGAAAGACCATAAAGTTTTCCTTTGTCTTTGTATTTTCTTTAACATTCTTTGATTTCTGTCTCATCTTATATTATTGCTATCTTCAAGAAAGCCTTATGTCTTCATATAGTACTCTATGGCCATTGCCTCAGAATCCAAAGGCATCTGCAATCCAAATCTGTTAGGAGGGGGACAGAGCAATATAGGTGGTTGTAAAATGCACATATCATGTTTAGGCTGTCTTTTTAAATTGCCAGGGCTGTTGAGGATGGCATATAGCATATATGCATACAGCCTATAGCAGGGGCAGGCAACCTCGGCTCTTTTATGACACGTGGACTTCAACTCCCAGAATTCCTGAGCCAGCCACGCTGAGGGGAAAGGGAGAGGTTTCCAAGCTGAGCCATTCTGGCTCAGGAATTCTGGGAGTTGAAGTCCACCAGTCATAAAGCGGCCTAGGCCAGAGGTAGGCAACCTTTGGCTTTTTTATGACTCGTGGACTTCAACTCCCAGAATTTCTGAGCCAGCCACGCTGAGGGGAAAGGGAGAGGTTTCCAAGCTGAGCCATGCTGGCTCAGGAATTCTGGGAGTTGAAGTCCACGAGTCATAAAAGAGCCAAGGTTGCCTATCCCTGGCCTATAGCATATGGATGCTATAAATAAATAAATAAATAGCTAATTATTTTGAAAATGATGGACAGTTGGTAAATGGCACGCTATTAAGTAATGATTTTCTACTGGCACAACTTCAGAATGCCAGATTGCTGGTATGAGTATATGTTTTATTATTTGCTATTTCCATTTTAAAAAAGCCAGATATTGTTTTAAAATGCAGTTTAGGGTGTGGGTATGTTTTTTGGCCAATAGACATGAAGGAAGTATTTAGACATCCAGGCAATATGATTCAGAAGCAGTGATCTCAATAAATTTTATTTCAAACTAAATAGTTAGTACAGAAGTACTGGACCCCATCACTCATATAATAGACTGATGGATTGACTCTGCTGGAAGAAGTGCTTCTTTACTTACTTACTTACTTACTTACTTACTTGTTTGTTTGTTTACTTACTTACTTATTTTAGACTGATGGCTTGACTCTGTTGGAAGAAGAACATATTTATTTATTTATTTATTTATTTATTTATTTATAATAGACTGATGGGTTGACTCTGCTGGAAGAAGTGCTTGTTTGTTTGTTTCTCTGTCTGTTTGTTTCCACCTTTATTGTTTTTACAAAAACTCAAGGCAGTGAATGTACCCAACATACCTTCCTCCTTCTATTTTCCCCACAACCCTATGAGGTGGGTTGGGCTGAGAGAGAATGACTGGTCCAAAGTCACCCAGCTGGCTTTCATGGCTCAGTTGGGATTAGAACTCATGGTTTTCTGCTTTCTAGACTGGGGCCTTAATCTCTAGATTAATCTGGCTCTTAAAGCTTATCATAAGTGCTCATCTACCTCCTATGTTGACTTGCTTGCTGTGGTCCATTCTGGAATAAGAATACTCTAGATCAGGCATGTCAAACTGCCAGCCCGAGGCCCGGATGTGTCATGCTGAAATCGCACCCACCCCATTGCCAGCAATGGGGAAAAAGTCACGATACGTTGCGTGATGTCACATGACATCGCAGGTTTGACATGCCTGCTCTAGCTACAGTGGCTGAATTTAACAGTAACCCCTAGTCTAGATTATTGTAATAAATTAGAGTTAAGGGCTGCCTCTGAAATTGCTGTTATGCCAGAATGAGGAATGCTGACAGCAGTTAGGAATATCACTTAGAGGCAATAACCTATCGTTTTTAAAAAGAATTGTACTAATAGACAACAGTATTTCAGTCCAAGTTTAAGACAAGGAATTTAAATGATTTGGGGATATTTATATATGAAGTTCTGCAGCCAAGAAATTAAAAAATGCTTGCTCCTGGGCAGGAAAGCTATGGCAAATCTAGACAGCATACTAAAAAGCAGAGACATCACCCTGCCAACAAAAGTGCTATAGTCCAGGACATGGTTTTCCCAGTTGCAATGTATGGCTGGGAAAGTTGGACCATAAGAAAGGCTGAGCGCCAAAAAATTGAGGCCTTTGAACTATGGTGCTGGAGAAGACTCCTGCGAGTCTCTTGGACTGCAAGGCGTTCAAACCGGTCAGTCCTAGAAGAGATCAACCCCGACTGCTCTTTAGAAGGCCAGATCCTGAAGTTGAAACTCAAGTACTTTGGCCACCTAATGAGAAGGAAGGACTCACTGGAGAAGGGCCTAATGCTGGGAAAGATTGAGGGCAATAGAAGAAGGGGACGACAGAGAATGAGATGGCTGGATGGAGTCACTGAAGCAGTAGGTGTGAACTTAAATGGACTCCAGAAGATGGTAGAGGACAGGAAGACCTGGAGGAACATTTTCCATGGGGTCGCGATGGGTCGGACACGACTTCGCAATTAACAACAACAACAACAAATATATGAAGTGGACCCTGCATATATGTTTGTCTGTGTGGCTGTACTTGATAAAGCATGAAGAACTTTCCCAGCTGAGAGACCTTGATTATGGAATGTCCTTTCCCAAGATAATAGGCTGACCTTGACTTTAGCTTTCCTTGGAAGACCTAAACTTTGAGATCTTACTGACAGTGATTTTACTCACTAAATCTTATTACAATTTTATATATTTTATGTTTAGTGTCTTCACAATTTTTGGAGGGTGTTATTGTTCTGATATGGTTGCGCTTTTAGTGTTTTATTGTTCTGGAGTTGTTGTATTGCTTTTCCTGATTGTTCATTGCTACCTGTTTAAGATAATATATCTGATTATTGTTAAGCAGGTATTAATCATTGAAATAAATGAATGAGATAACAAATAAGAGAAGCTACTTCAGCTAATAACCATTGTTAGTTTTGTGTAGTCCCCCTCCTTAAAAACGATAGGTACAACTGTAAATGATGAGCAATAACAATCTGCAATCACAATAGCTGGATTTTTGTGGGAGATTGTGGTTTCATATTATTCATTCACTTTTTTAATTAAGATAATATAAATGCTATAAAAGTATCAGTGTATTTCTTGGCAAGAAAGCTGGGCCCTTGGTAGGTCTTCATCTTTAATTTAAACAAGCAAAAGAATAGTTAGCAGTTTTTTAGATGAAAGCTGAAAGTGATCCCAGGAAGTTTAATAACATGAGTATCTTAATGGGAGAGTCCATTCAGCATTGTGTGTTTTTTGCCTTTAAAAAGGGCAGTCTTATTAAACGCAGTGTATATGTAATAGCTGAAATTTCCAGGTCAAATCTTCCTCTTGCTCCTTCTACAGGGCAGCATCTGCCCATCAATCTCGGTGCCACGATTGACTGGGTGCATCTGACGCCAGATCCTCAAGGCAGTTATTTTGGTTCACAGCAGGATGCCAACAGCTTGTTACCTTTGTTTGTTTCTATCTGGAACTCTCAAAAGTGAGTGAGCAAAGACAACAACAATAAAAAGCACTAAAGAGCATCTTCTATAGTCTTTTCTCGCCAAACCAAATAAAAGTTGGTCTCCATGGGTATAAAACTGTCCATAGAACTCTTTGTACAAGCCTCACTGGAAGACTTCCTTGTATTCCAGAAAATTTAAAATAAGCTCACTGGTAAATAAGTGTTGGAAGAGTCAAGGAAAGTCGTCATTATATAGAGATGAGTGCTAGAAGGAACTGAAACTCTTTTCATCAAGCTACCATGGCAGAATATTCTTTTGTATAAATAAGCTTCTTTATACAGAGGTACATGGAGACTAAAGCGGTTGGCCGAAAGAGCAGGATTGGAGCAGATTCCCTATCAAAAAGGAAGTGAATAGACCAAAGACCCGAATGAAATCATAAAATATAGAATCATAGATTTGGAACAATCTTATTCGTCAACAGTGCAGGGTCCACTGACTTTAATCGATTGAATCTGGTTCTGCCACATGGGCTATCGACAATAAGTCCCCTGCCTCTTCTATAAGGCAAGTTGCCATTTTTGTAGGCTGACTGTATCCGGATTTTAACTGCTCTGTTCCTCAAGTGGCTTCGTTTCTAGATCTTCACTGTCTTGATAGCCCTCCACTAAACTTACCACAATTTGCCCGTGTCTTTTTTGATCTGGATACAGTGTTCCAAGTGAAATCTGATAAGACAGATTAAAGTGGGACAATGTGATTTGGACTTTCTGTTAATGCAATCCACAATAGGATATGGCATTTTAGCAACTGCATTGCATTAGTGGCATCTGTTGAACTTGTGGGGTGAGAAGATCCCTTTCATACATATTACTGCTAAGTCAGGATTCCCCCTATCCTATACTTGTGCCTTTCATTTTCTTCTGTGTAGATGCAGAACATTACATTTCTCCCTGTTTCGTTCCATTCTGTTCATGTCAGTCATTGCTTAAGTCTAATTTTTTTTAACCTTGTCTCTTTCCTTTAAAATAATTCACCCCTAATATCGTACCACCTGCAGAGCTAATAAGTGAAGCTATGGAAAGATACAGTGCAATTGAACATTCAATTTACCAATTACCTAAAAATGCTGCAGAATCTCCCACACTGATACTTTTAACGAAGACACTAAGACAATGATCTGCTGGAGTCTTTTTAACATTGTTTTTTCTTGTTGTAAGATCTGGACTAGGAGACTAGCTTACAAGATCTGTTACATACATACACTGTATTATACTCTGTTACAGTGTGTGGCCTGGTTCAGTGAAACTGAGACACAACCTGTCTTTGGTAAATCCTGGAATTCAGGCCCCAAAGAGCTTAAACAATTGTTGCCTTATTGGGTGTTTTTTTTTTTTTTTTTTTTGCAATTCCCGCTAATTAATATAATGAAAATTATGTTAAAATTAAAGTGAAAAACATGCTTACTTTTTAAAATATGATCTATGGGATACTACTCAAATGCAAGTACAGCCCTCAGTCTTAAAGGTTGCGTACCTCTATGTAGTATTTGTTTGCCTTTGCAGTCAGCAGGATAGAAAAACTCACTCTTTATGGGTTAGAGTTATCAGCAAACCAGATAAATGCAACCCAGCTTGTTCAATAGAGCTTGGTTAAAAGTCTTGGTTAGCATTAATGTTATAGGGTCTCCTGAAATGATATAAGGTCTTCTGCTTGAGCAGGGGGTTGGACTAGAAGACCTCCAAAGTCCCTTCCAACTCTGTTATTCTGATTATTATCATGTGACCATGCAACATATTATGGAACAAATTTGGCTTTGGAATTTGATGATCGACTTTTTAAAGCAAAGATTAATGGCACTGGATCAGATAAAGTTCAAACCTAAGGAAGATCATGCTGCAAATAATTTTAGTTTGCTAAAATTGGGAGATGCAGAAAGTAAAAGGGAGATGTTATTAAGCAACGACTGATAGGAAGGGGGCTCCCCCATCCTTTCTGGTATAAATGTAGCACTCATGGTACCAAATCGCTATGTTACTAGCGTGAAGATGTGTGGTTCTAGCTGGTCAGGAAACTAGGCAGCCATGATGCTGGTGTGAGTGAGCCATAAAGGGCATGGTCACTATCAAAAGGAGAGATAGCTCATATGGCAAAGTTTTAACTGGGTTAATGTGGGAGTTAAGTCCTCAAGAATATCAACCAGAAATCAGTTTTGATCCATCCAATTAATTGAACACAAAGAAGTTAGATTTAATTTGAAAGAGAGTTTCACCTAATATTAAATTAACTCCACCCAACTGAGGTTAGCAGTGAAACTGTGGACCAGAACAAATTGTGAGTCTCTTGATAAAGCAGAAGAGCTTCATGGTTGTAGAGCTTGCCCAACTTCTCCCTCCTTGCCTCTCAGCTCTGGCAGCTGATCTCCAGACTATAGGTAGTCCTCGACTTAAAATAGTTCACTTAGTGACTATTCGAGGTTATAAATGCACTGGAAAAAAGTGACTGTTTTTCACACTTATGATCATTGCAGCATCCCCATAGGTCACATGATCAAAATTTAGACACTTGGCCACTGACTCATATTTATGACAGTTAAAAGTGTCCCAGGGTCATGACAAGGAAAGTCAATGAGGAAGTCAGATTCACTTAACAATCATGTTACTAATGTAACTACTGCAGTGACTCACTTAACAACTGTGGCAAGAAAAGTCATAAAATGGGGCAAAATTCACTTAACAACTGTTTCGCTTAGCAACATAAATTTTGGGCTCAGTTGGGGCTGTAAGTCGAGGACTATCTGTATTTGGACTGGAATACATGGCAAAGAAAAGGGAGATGTGCTTTTTTGTAAGTCCAAAAACCAACAGGCACTGGGGATGAAAGACTGTGCAAAGCAAAGCAAAGCAAGTGACATCCTCCCCCTTTGCCTGTCACTGATAAGTTAGTTTTAAATCTGAGCAGCTGATAGGGTGCGGTGAATGAGTTGTGCCCTGAAGCTGAGACTGCCAACTCTTCCTCCTGCTTTTGTCATAGATTGTACAGTGCACAGCTTTGAGGCGGGTCCAAAGGTTTAAGCTGAAGACTTGGTAGACATAGGAGATTGTCCACAGGGTCAGATTTTTCACACTGCCCAAAGCCGAACAGCCATGGAAGACCAGGGCCAGGGCAGGAGGAAGCATAGTTACTGGGCTGATTTCACCCCAGGAGTCTCCCAAACTGTGACACCAACTGTGAGCGGTGGATGAAAGAACCAGATTCCATTCAGAGCAGAACTGCTGCAGTTTCTTGCCTACTTAAAGGAGAAAGCCCCAGCTTAACACCAAAGCAATTAAGGACACTTTTAAGCTGCCTCAGAGGTGGGCTAGAGATGAGATAAAGGCACCATCACCAGGACATGACAGAAGAAAGAGGTTGTGTCCTAGTTAGAGCCCTTTATTCTTCTTTACAGCTTCTGAACACCGAAGCAGAGAGGACTTAGGCAATGCTATGCGTAAATAAGAAGAGAGTCGCTGTAAACTGGATCTCTGTAAACATTGCAGGCTCCAAATAAGGTTTTTTTCATCATAAAGTTGTCCATCTTTTTCACAATGTATTTGCCCCACTGGATATCAAACAGAATCATATTGTTCTGTGGTTCAACTTTTCCTGAACTGGTATTTTTCAGATGTATTGTGGGCTACAATGTATAGTTCCAGTCAGTGAGTGTGGTCTGAGATAGGGAGGCTGATCAAACCTGATATTTATTTGCCAGTTTAAAACTGCAGCATCTTAAAAGTCGACAGAGAACCACCAAGTGATTATTATCTCCACAATAAATTATCTTGATGTCACTTACACAGGAAAAGAAACCGTGTCACATTTAGAAGAAGCACAGGGCGCTTCTGTGTGTTTGTTTTATTTGGGGTTTTTTTAATTGAAAATTTTCAGCACAAGGGGAGCAAACAAAACAACACACTTTTCCTCTGCTCCTGCTGAAAAGCAACTGCCGCCATTAGCTTCACTTCAGTTCTCTCACCTGACCTGAAATGAACTTCCTCCCTCAGGCCTGTAAGAAAATTCAATTAAAAGGTCCATCTGTGAGGCAGCAGCTGAAGAGGAATTATTGTGGGGAGGTCCCGCAATTTTCATGAAGAAAAGAATGGCCTTCCCTCCCCCTCCGGTCCTTATCCCTGATTAAGCTTGCCCGTTGGTTCAAAACCATGAACCCCTTCCAATTAACCAAACCTGAAACCCAGGCTTTTACCTGCTCCATTCAAATGCAGAAAACATGCTGGATTCAGCTCCATCCAGTGCTGGCAGAGCTGAATTAAGTGGCCTTATGCAGTAGCATTAATAGCTGCTCATATGCAAAAAAAGGAAGAGGAGGGGGAGACAAAATTGGGAGGTTGGGAATCAGTGCTGGCAGAGCTGAATTAAGTGGCCTTATGCAGTAGCATTAATAGCTGCTCATATGCAAAAAAAGACTCTGCTAGCTGTATTTGGGGGGGGGAGGGGGAGGACACAGCCAAAGTCTAAGAAGGGCTATATCAAGGCTTCAAAAACAGCCATGGCCAGAATGGGAGATGACGGGTAGGCAAATGCTAGTGGCAAGATTGCTGTTGTGTGAAAGCCTTGAGAAATCACACGCTAGGGTGGTATTGGGTGGTATTGCGGTGGAAAATCTGGCATGTAGAGCAGCTCAGAGTCCAGCCTCTCTTGAGCATATGGAATGCAATGTAATTTTATGGGTAAAAGAATTCTGAGAGAAGAGGCAGGATGTTGGTTGCACAGCGTATCTTCTGGGACAGTATTTAGCTCAGTGGCTTGTGTCAGGAGAGAAATATAGAGCATGTGTGCATGCACACATTGGTGGGAAGGAGTGGCTAAGTGACTGAAGCAGGGCCCTGTCCATCTTACAGATGCACTTTGCTCAGATCTCTCTCTGACTGATGTGTAGTGTGCAAGAACAGGGCTGCCTATGTAGGTGTATATGGGTGCATTTCAAGGTCTCTCGATAAATGGCAACTTCTGGTTGGCGTTGCCCAGGTTTGGAAGCTAAGCAGGGTTGATTAATGGTTTGCAGACCGCAGAGACACCTCCACAAAGTTGAGAGAGAGAGAGAGAGAGAGAGAGAGAGATCATCTATCTATAAAATCAATCTGTCTATCTAGCTATCTAATTTGAAATCATTTAGAATCCTCTTTTAGCAGTGGATCTCAGCTGAATTATATTATATAAAAATCCAGAAACAATAATTAAGCAATAAACATACTCAGAAAGATTAGCGCTACCAAATCTATATCACCACATAACTTGCAAGTTGATTAAAATCATGCTACCATCACTGAGATCTAAAGATCTGGGGGTGGGGGGTGGGGAGAGAGAGAGAGAGAGCAGGTTCTGGTAGAGCATTCTGGGAATCTTCCCTTTGCCCATGATTGGTATTTTTTGTTTTTGTATTATCTATTACTGTGGATATTTTTACATTTTTATCTCTTTTATATTGGCTGTTTAATTTATTGCTGTGTATTACACAAAATCCTCTATGAGGAGATGGGTAACTATATAAATTAAATAAAGAATTAAATAAATAAGGTACCATTGCCAGAGAAAGCCTTTCTTGTGTTCCTATGTAAGTACTATTCTCACCAGTGGAAAGCTGAGAAGAACCCCCAAAAAAGGACATAAACGTCTATAAAATGCTTGCTGATTCAGAAAGATTTGCAGCATCTTAACTGCAAGCACTCTCTATCTCAGATATTTGGCAACTGGTTCATATTCATATTTATGGCAGTTGCAGAATCCCCAGGGTCATGTGATCACTTTCTATCACCCTCTGACAAGCAAAGTCAATGTGGAAGCCAGATTCACTTAACAACCACATTACTAACGTAACAACTGCATTAATTCACTTAACCACTCATAACTGGAGGACTACGTAGATTTATTTTTGAAGACTTTCCTATTAGGCAGGAATGAAGTGACATTTAGCAACCCAAGGTAGCAATATTTTAACACGTAGTGTAAATAATAAATGTCCAGAGAAGAGACAAGTAAGTTGACATTTCATCTGATTGTCTCTTTTCCATAACTTAGTCTAAGCATGTATTTATTTATTTCATTTATTTATTAATTTTATACGCCGCCCATCGAGGTGAGTGTATGTTGAACATTCAGTTTGGTTCATTTTTTTGTTGGTAAATTGCTCTTTTCTCACACACTCTTTAATATTCTGACTGTTTAGGGAATCCATGGACAGTTTATTTATTGACATTTTCACAGTGGATAATCAATAATTCTCAAAATATGTTGCTTACAACATTCATCTTTGTTGTCTGACATGGTGAACCGTGACATAATGTCAGTGAATAAAAGGATACATTTTAGTAATACTAAAGCAATGTAGTGTTTTTAATAGAATCTCAAGTATTCCTGTATGCCAAGAAAGCCTATGAATTTATACATTTTTAATTTTTAAAATCACAACAGGCTAGAAAAAAAAGCAAAGTGGTATAGCTAACAAAGATTTGGATTTTGACCATGATGGCTAAGATTCACATCCATCTCAGCCAAGTTATTTAATGGGATCAAGAGTTGTCTACCTTTCTAATGTATTTTTCTGGGTTGTTGCCAGGACTGCCATTTTCAGTTATGTCAGTGAAAGGGAGGATCAAATAACCATCCTAAAAATAATCATCATTATCATCATCAACTACTCTGGCAATAGCACTTCCAGATTTGAGGCTGAAATCTTCACCAACCACATCCAGAAACGCCAACAGTGGAATAAATGACTTTCTGATGCATAGCATCTATATTCCCAGTCAGTCTGTGTTCACATGAAATGTTGAACTGAAAACTACCCAATCACAATTTACTATAATGTGCCTTATGAAGTTAGTTCACCTAGTTAGCCTATAAAATATATGTATACAAATTTAGAAAATTAAGCTAATCGAGTATATCATAGTTCAGTTTTGTCATTGGTTTTATTTATGTATGCAATCTCAGAGTCCTTCTTGTATTGAAATTGGTCTCTCTTTCTTTTGCTCTGCTTCTATCTGTCTTCACTTTTTACAACCCTTTACGGGGTTTGAAAAATCCATAGGCATAATCCCAAAGGTGCTTTTTCGAAAGGCAACTGTTTTTCCTTGAAGACATTTTGTTTCTCATCCAAGAAGCTTCAGTTCTGACTGAATGATGGGGAGTGGAAAGATTTATATTCCTTGCAGTCATCTGATCTTTAGCACTCTCTCTGAGAGTCGTTGAGGCTACTTGGAAATTTATCTGTGCCCTCAGGGTCATCTGAATAGTACAAATGGGGGTGTGGAACTGTTGGAGCTGCTGAAACCTGTAATCAGGAATGATGGGATGTATTGTCCAAGAACATCTGGAGAAGAGACTAATCAAAACAATTTCACAAGCTTTTCAACATTAAGATATCATCTTTAAAGTAATAGCCAGGTTTTTTTTTCTGCAAATACAAGATGTTTATTTTTAATGGACTGCAGCAAATTATGCTCCTGAAATTTGGTAGCAAAGCAGATAAGGTTGCATACCTTTTGATATTTTTGAAGTAAATGACAATTGTAGGTCATTATGCCTTTAGAAGAATGAACACCTATTAAGATGTACTGTATTTTATTCCTGGTGTCTGCAGGAACAAGTCCCTATTACCTCTTAATTCTTCACTGCCTTGCTGGCCATGTGTCTTGCAGCTTTTAAGAGCCAAACAACAATGCACACAAAATGCAACTCTGGGCTGGGACAGAACCTAAGAATTTGCCTTCATTGGCACATTCAGTCCTGCTTATGCTGACCAACTGCAGTTCTTCAGGACCCTTTTCTAGCTGTATTTGGAGTAGGAAGGACTGAGGCTGGGAGTAGTATTTGCATTCTCAATCTTTGCTCTCTAATGAGCTATGTCAGTTCCCCATTCAAATGTAAGATCTTCTTGCCTGCAGCTTTGCACAGAGCTGGTTTTGAATGCTAAGCATTGTGTAGTGGTAGTTAGTATTCTTTATCGGGAGTTCATAAAAGGTGGTTACTTTTCCAACAGGTCTAAAAGAAAGGTTAATCCATGCTTGGCACTTGTCCAATATTCCTCAATTTCAGAAAGAATTTAGGGCTGATTCACCAGGCCAGAACATAGCAACTGTTATTGTTACTGCTGAAACTGAAACAGAACTTGTGGGAAATCTTCTTCTTCCTCTTAATATGATCAGAGCTGGTGTTATTGTGGCAATCAGCTTGAAAACAGCTTGAAAGCAGCTGGAAAGTTGTTCAAAAAAAAAGTGGGTAGACCAGCTGGAGAGAGAGATAGAGAGATGCACAATATTAATTATCCCATATTATGGAAGTGGGAAGGCGAATGGCATTTTTAATGGAACAGAACAAGGGTAGACAGAGATTGCAGTTCACACTTGAAATTCTGCAGATATGCAAACTGGTTTCACATTGGAAGATTCCAAGAGACCTTAAACTGTGACACACCGAGTTAGCAAGATTTTTAAGTGTTTCATCATCCCTTGTCATGGAAAGAGTTGTCATCACAAAAAGAAAATCTTCAGAACTTCTGTTTAAAGTAGATGATAATAATCATCCCCCAGCTCTGATTGATGGGACTTGATGGTCAATTACATTTTGCCTCAATCTCCCTCGCATTTTTATTTCTCAGAAACTTGTCAAGTTCTTAATAGGTTACGCAGTAGTTTATGATTATAAGCTAAGGATGGATACCTTGAGGATGATTTTATATTATTAAATATTCCAGAAAAGTATCTTTTCTGACCTTCTTGAAAGAAAAAGGTATGAGGAAGGAAGACTGAAGGGGAAGGCATAAATTGTTGTTATTAAAGTTACATGAACGAACATCACCACATCTTATCATTTAGAATGATCACAAATGAGGCAATTTGGGGAGGAGACTTTAATTTCTTATTTTTCGGATAAAATTTCAGATATTAGGTGTTTGATCATCTTAGAAGCTATATAAGCTATATAGGCACGAGGCTGTAAGCTATATAAGCATGAGACCTATTTGAATAAGCATCTACTCAGATACTATGGTCATCAGAAGTGGGCTCTTAAAGAGGTATACATTCATCAGAATAGAAGAAAAATGTAATGGATTAATGGGTGGCACAAATTGTTTTTATTTATTTACCCACCACCCACCCTCCACCTCACAATCTGTCTCTCGTGTATCTATCTGATGGGATAATTTTAACAGAACAAGACATTAATAATTGTTTCCCAGTGGAAATATACAGTGGCCTACATCAGGGTGGGCCTTGACCACCCAAGAGAGTCACAAACAACTATTATAAATTTAATAGTTTGGAGGGAGGTTAATACATCTGAAGTGGCCAAACTTCTTAATTTCTGCCCTCGCCGCATATTATTGTTGAATATTGATTATTCGTCGATACTGCCTACCGATAATCTGGTTTGTTCTGAAAATATTTGTGTCCCTTTGAGATCTTTGCCACCTGGGATTTAAGGAATTGCCAGCCTTCCCTCTCATTGCTACTGCTGAGATGATGGTAACTATCGCAGCCAGCTGGGATCACAGAACCAATTTACAAAGATTACACAAAGACGCCCTTTTCAGATGACTGGCCTACCAAAGAAACTATTGGAAGGTATGGAAATGCTTCCCCTTTCCAAGGTCAGTTTGTCAGGCATGCAAGAAAGAGACTTCTCTTTATAGCTCCCAAGAGCTATAGAATGGGTTTCTTTAAGAGCTGCCCTCAAATAGTACTATTTGTACTTTTAGGAAAGAAGTCAAGATTTGCTTTTCTTAGCAAGGGATTTCTGTTAGTTAACTTTGATTTCAGCTGCTTTTATCGAATCTGAACTGTTGATTTCTTCCCATTAGCCCCCAGTTGTTAAGTGAATCTCTGTAATTGTTAAGTGAGTAAGATGGTTGTTAAGTGAGTCTGCCTTCCCCATTGACTTTGCTTCTCAGAAGGTAGCAAAAGATTATCATGTGACCTTGGGACTCTGCAACCGTCATAACTATGAGTCAATTGCCAAGCATCTGAATTTTAATCACGTGACCATGGGGATGTTGCAATGGTCGTTAAGTGTGACCCTTGCAGTGCCATTGTAACTTTGAACTGTCACTGAATAAACTGCTTTAAGTCGAGGATTACCTGTATTGTTGCATAGAGTATGAGTTATTTTGGCCTAAAGACGAGTACAAACCTGGGAGCTTCATTTTAAAAAAATCTGAAAAATAAATGTCAATTTATGTAGTAGTGTAGCCACCTCCGAAACTGCTTTGTGTCCTTTGAGAGGAAGCATGGGGAAACTTCAAATGAGATTATTTAGATAAAAAAAATGCTGCAGGGTATATGCAAACAAGCATCTAACCATTCACAAGATTAGTTACCATAAATATACCTACCCATCAGGAGTGAGGACGTTTAATTTTGCCAATGTTCTTGGTACAATAGAGACTTATTAGTGGTGCAATATGTAAGTGGGGTACATATTGGGCATATTGTTGTAAGGGCAACAAGGGTAATAGTAATAGTAGTAAAGTTGGAAGGGACCTTGGAGGTCATCTAGTCCAACCGCCTGCTCAGGCAGGAAACCCTACACCATTTCGGACAAATGGCTGTCCAGTCTCTTCTTAAAAACTTCCAGTGTTGGAGCATTTACTGCTTCTGGAGGCAGGCTGTTCCACTGATTAATTGTTCTCACTGTCAGGAAGTTTCTCCTTAGTTCTAGGTTGCTTCTCTCCTTGATTAGTTTCCACCCGTTGCTTCTTGTCCTGCCTTCAGGTGCTTTGGAAATAGCTTAATTCCCTCTTCTTTATGGCAGCCCCTGAGATATTGGAATACTGCTATCATGTCCCCCCTTGTCCTTCTCTTCGTTAAACTAGACATACCCAATTCTAGCAACCGTTCCTTATATGTTTTAGCCTCCAGTCCCCTAATCATCTTTGTTGCTCTTCTCTGTACTCTTTCTAGAGTCTCAACATCTTTTTTACATCGTGTGACCAAAACTGGATGCAGTATTCCAAGTGTGGCCTTACCAAGGCATTGAAGAGTGGTATTAATACTTCACGTGATCTTGATTCTATCCCTCTGTTAATGCAGCCTAGCACTGTGTTGGCCTTTTTGGCAGCTGCAGCACACTGCTGGCTCATATTTAGGTGATTGTCTACTAGGTCTCCGAGGTCCCTCTCACAGTAACTACTATTGAGCATGGTGCCACTTATGCTGTACTTGTGCATTCGGTTTTTCTTGCCTAAATGTAGAACCTTGCTTTTTTCACCATTGAATTTCATTTTGTTAGTTAGTGCCCAGTGTCCAGATCCTTCTGTATCTTAAGCCTGTCTTCTGGAATGTTGGCTATTCCTGCCAGCTTGGTGTCGTCTGCAAATTTGATGAGTTCCCCATCTATCCCTTCATCCAAATCGTTGATGAAGATGTTGAAGAGTACTGGGCCCAGAACAGAGCCCTGAGGCACCCCAGGGGTACTAGAACCAGTGTGAAGTAACCGTGAAAGGGTTGTTCTAGAGCAGGGGTAGGCAACCTTGGCTCTTTTATGACTCATGGACTTCAACTCCCAAAATTCCTGAGCCAGAATTCCTGACCCAGTCTACGAGTCATAAAAGAGCCAAGGTTGCCTACCCCTGCTCTAGAGACTGGGGCAATCTAGGTTCTCTATTCTCGTCACAGAAGTTCAATGGGTGATTCAGGGCTACTCATTGTCTCTCACACCAACTTACTCTATTGGTTAATTGTTGGCATGGGGAGTGTAGGATTGAGGAAGCAATATGTATACCATCTTGAGTTCATGAATGAAAAGCTGGGTGTACATCAAATAAGATTGGCGCAGTGTTTCTCAGCCTTGGCAACCTGAAGACGCGTGGACTTCAGTTCCCAGAATTCTAGAGCAAAGCTGGTTGAGGAGTTGAAATCCACCACAGTTGAGAAACACCTTATTAGAGGGCAGGTTTTGAATCTAAATTTCGGCTGTGTTAAGGATAGTATATATAGTGGTTGAAGCTTCAGGCTAGAAAGCAGGAGATTGTGAGTTCAAGCTTCACCTAAGTCAAGAAAACCAGATGGCTGATTTTGGGCTAGTCACTCTCTCTTAGCCCAACCCAACTCGTAGGGTTGTGGTTGTGGGGAAAAAAGAAGGAAGAAGGTGTGTTGGACATGTTCACCATCTGGAGTTATTTGTAAAAATAATAGAGGTGGGATATAAACAAATACATTTACTCCATTAAGATAAACTCTAAATAATTACCTATGATTCAAATGCAGTTGTGGCAAAGAATATAATTTGCAGCTGAACATTTGCTTGTTTGACCTTATAATTACATTTTCTACTCCTGATTTAACAGTCTTAAAACCAAACAAATTGTAGATTACTTCCGCAGCGGAAGTGAAGAAGCTTCATGAAACTCTGGAAATATTCACTTCTCCTATTTTAACATACACTATTTTTAATTTTGGCCACATCTCAATGTTTTTAGTTATTCCTGAGACTTTAGGCAGGCTTACGTTGGCTAGAAATCTAGAGAGAGAGAAAATGCTGCATTGCTATGACTGGAGATCTTGAGTTTCTTAACTTATAAATTTTAAATATTGATTTAAGAAGTGCTCAGCATCAGAATGTAAGGAAATATCCTGCAATAACATCAGAAGCCTGATGTTATTGCATGCAACCTAGAAAGGACTGATACAGAAAGAGGCACCAAGCAATTTACTGTGAAACCATTACACTCCTATGAATCAGAGGTTTTAATTCTGGCTTTATCATCCAGTGGCATCATTGCCAGCTATCCTCTCTCCTTCTCCTAACCTAAAAAGCACTTACAGCATACTTATCAAAAGATTCAAAGCCTTAACAAATGCCTTAGAAGAAACAGCTGCCTGTCACCTTTGAAGTCAGATTCTTGACAGTTGTACCATTTAATTAAACACACACATGTGTTTGCACGCATTGGTGTGCTCATTCATACACAGTGCCTGAAAACATAAACAATGATTTCCCCTTTGCCAGCGCATTTGAGAACCATTTGAGACAGTGCTGGATTATAATGAGATGCTCGTGAAGACTGCCAACTTGAACAGACCGCTTGTAAGCATGTGCTCAGAATCCCATCTTGTTAACAGTGGAACAAAAAAAAAAAAAAAACTGTTAGCATGGGGAGAAGATTTAGAGTAGGGAATTATTTTCCCCTGGCTGTGTGGATACTTCATGTTACATGTTCTGCTTGTTTGGGAATTAAATAGGCTACTTCCACTGGGGGAATATAACGATATGGATGACTTCAGATTATTAAATTTTCAAAGTTTTGTTTGACTTCCTCCAACCCATTAAGAGTAGTGTGGAATAGCAAGAAAGGATGTAATTTTAATAGCATAACCTTCTATTATTATAAATGTGTTACCAGTACAGAACAATGTGACTGATAAAACCCGCCAATAGTGTTATTTTTAACACTGGAAATATATCTTCATTTGAAGCTTGTACTGCTGGAAATGTCACCAAAGTAAGTGCTTTTTGCTTTTTTACAAATCCTGAGAGAGACAGAGAGAGAGGGAGGGAGAGAGAGAGAGCGAGAGAGTACGCAGAATGGTAAAGAGAAGGAAGATCAAAGGGGCAGTCAAAAAGAAAATGAAGATTGAATAATAATGTGATATAATAGAAAGCAGTGTTGGAAAAACAAGACCAGTGGTGGGATTCAGCTAGTTCGCACCGGTTCGGCAGAACCGTTACCTACTTTTTCTTGAGTTCGGTGAGCCGGTTGTTAAAAGGGCACTTGAAAAAAACAGAGTTCGTGTGCACACCTGCCTCGCACTTGCCCCGCATCCACCATGCTCTCCACGGCACGCTGCAGCTGACCTGAGGTGGCCAGCCAGGCACCCAAGCGCCGCTGAAAACAGCAGAGTCTGTGTGCGCACCTGCCTTGCCCACATCAGCCATGCTCTCCATGGCATGCTGCAGCTGATCCGAGGTGTGGAGGGCACAGCTGATGGGTGAGTGAATAGCAGGCATGCATACAGACTCTGCTGTTTCTGGTGGTGATTTGGTGTCTGGCCAGCCATCTAGGAACAGCTGCAACATGCCATGGAGAGCATGGCGAAAGTGAGGTGAACATGAGGCAGGCATGCACATGGACTCCACTTTTTTCGGTGCCCTCCTGAGAGATGGCATGGCAATTGGTCAGCAAACATGCCACGAATAGGGATTCACTATCCCCCAAACCCTGCCGCTGCCAAAGTGGATCCCGGCCTGCAATGTGTGCTGCAATGGAGAGATGGGAAGTGGAGCAGCCAGCATGAGGGAAGGAGGAGCGAGGAGAATAAAGAGAAAAGCAGCCAAGTTAGAAGCACTGCTGAAAACAGCAGAGTCCGTGTGCCTGCCTGTCACATGCTTACCCCTCATTAGCCATGCTCTCCACAGTGTGCTGCAACTGATCTGAGGTGTGGAGAGCATGGCTGATGTGGGACAAGCATATAGCAGGTGCACACACAGACTCCACTGGTTTTGGCGATGCTTCAGTGCCTGGCCAGCTGGGATGGTCCTGCTTCTCAGTCGGCCACTTTTTCTTTCTTCTCCCCACTCCTCCTTCTTTGCACCACCTGCTCCACTTCCTGTCTCTCCATTGCAGCACATATTGCAGCCCAGAATCCACTTTGGCAAACTTCATTTGTGGGACTGCACACAGCGGAGGAGGAACGTGACAGAGGAACACATCAGGGAAGAGGATCTGCCAAGCATCTTGGCAATAGCTTTGATGGGCATGACTCAGCTCAGCCAAAAGTAGCCACAGAACAAGTGGGGAGGTGTGGGACAGATCTCTTCTCACCTGCCCACCCACCCTCTTCCCTTTCACTCTGCTTCCGAGTCCTTTTCACAGCTCTGCCCATATAACCACTGAAGTGGCAGGTGGGGCACCTGCTTTCCAACTCCATCGCATTTCTCTGCCGCTGCGGAACTGGAGAGCTTGCCCCACCCACCACCACCCAGATGCCATCCTTCCCAAAGCATTTCTGTGTTAATCTTCTTTCCAACTCTGACATGTTCCTCTGCCGTCGTGGACAGTCCCACAAACAAAAGAAGTTTGTTGGACTAAAAAAAAAAGTTCAATCAATTCTAACTTTGCTGTGTGAGCAGAGCCACAAAGAGGGCCAGGTGGCAGAAAGTGCCAGCAGTCTGTCTCAGAAGAGGGGTGAAAGGGCAAAGCCCCTAAAGGCACCAGGCACTGAAACGGGGCCTGTCACTCTCTAGCAGCTGCCCAGGCCCACCAGAGGAAGGCCAGTATCTACCAGTACCAGCACTTATGGTAAACACAGTGGCATTCTGTCTCTAGCAGTGAAGGGCAACTGGCATGGGTGCTGCTACTGGCTAAGACTGATAATAAAACTGCAAAACAACCTTATGCAACCTTATGTTGTCCAATGGATTTAATTTTGTGAATCATTTCTATTTCTCAGAAACTTTTCTAATTCATAAACCTCACAATTTACAGACTGAATTTCAGGAATTCTTAACACTTGACAGACAATATCACATTAATTCTAACAGCAGCTTTGAAAAGTTGACCTACATTTGCTCTAGCAGAAACCTATACAGGTGCTCCTTGACTTATGACCACACTTGAGCCCAACTTTTCCATTGCTAAGCAAGGCAGTTGTTAAATAAATTTTTGTTCCATTTTACAGCATTTTTGACACAGTTGTTAAGCGAGTCGCTGTGGTTGTTAAGTGAATCATATGGTTGTTAAGCGAATCTGAATTCCCTCATTGATTTTGCTGGTCGGAAGCCAGCTGGAAGAGTTACTAATGGGGATCACATGACCCCAGGACAGTGCATCTGTCATAAATACATGCCGGTTGCCAAATGCCCAAATTGTGATCACGTGACCATGGGGATGCTGCAATGGTCATACGTGAGAAAAATGATCACAAGCAGGGCTTTTTTTCTCATAGAACGCCCAGAACGGAGTTCCGGCACCTTTTTGGGATGGAACCTTGTAGGGTAGGCAAGGCGGGTTGTATGATGTGTGTGAGTTCCGGCATCTTTTTTTTTTTTTTTTTTTAGAAAAAAAGCACTGGTCACAATCACTTTTGTCAGTGCCATTGTAATTTCAAATGGTCACTAAACAAACGGTTGTAAGTCTAGGACTACCAATAGTTGTAAGAACTACAGTTGCTTAGGGCCATCAGATTTATTGATAGGAGAGATTGATTGAATTCTTTGATAGTCTGCCCTTAATTCAGACAACATCTATGAACCTTTCTTGCTCCCCTTCTATTTTGATCTTCGTAGTAAGTTATCCCATAAGGTAGACCCGACTGAGAGGTGGCTCTGGCCCAAAATCAGTAAGCCAATAAGGGCCCTTTTGTCGAAACTACTAACCATGGGTGAATAGCACTTCAATAGACACATTGAGAGAACTTGAATGGACAATGTTGGCCTCAGCTCGTCCATTTCTTGGCATGGAGGCAGTCTGTATGCATTTGTTCTTTCTCTGCTTCAAAAATGGGGTCTACTGACTAGATTCACCACAAGCCTGGCTGCTTTAGCTGCTCTGCTGCACTTTAATTCAATGTAAGCAATGTCTGCACCCCACTAGTCACTGTATGGAGCTACTACCACCCACATATAGGCACCAGTCATTGGTCTTTGTCCTCCATTGCCGTTTTCAGTACATCTGCATCTGAGCGGAAAAACAGGCCTAAGAAGCTTTAATGCCACTCTGTTTTATGGAGGCTGGTCTTGTGCATTTTGTGGGTTTGCATCAGTTCCTATCTACATATACAACTACATAAAAAGATAGGGCAACTAAGAAATGGTCAGAGAAGGACTTTCTTTTCCTTCCTCCAAGGGACCCATGAGATGTTGTATTTTTTGGAGAAAAAAGCAGATGACTTTGATGGGCATGAGCCAGATCCTTTCCCATAATGAAGAGGTAAAAAGCATGACTCAAGCCCAAAACAATCTGAAGGAAGGAGGAAATGACTCAGACACTTCCTTAGTTTCATAGGAGTATAAGACGGTGGGGGGAAGTAAAGCACAGTCAGTCTTGCAAGACAGATGTCAGCCCCACAATGTAGACCAGACCAAGAAACAGCATCCAGGGAAGACTAAAACTATTTTTATTAAGATGGATTATTATAACAGGATCTTGCTTTAGCTTGATTGCTCTAAGAATCTCTATTAAGGTCTGGCTTATCTCTATCAAGATCATCTTTCTATTCTCTACCATCTTTTCTATTTACATAGGCTCATCAGTGGACCAATGAAAGATTTGCTTCCTTACTGATACTGACAAGAGTTTTACCAGACTCCCATTCTAACCCAAGCGACAGGAAGAATGGACAATCCGTTTGTGGCTCTGCGTTTCATTTTCACTAGTTCCTTAATAGATGTGCTAGCTAGGACAGTGCCAAATAGGAAAAAGGGGAGAGTATCAGTTGTATAAGAGGTTTATCACTGAAACCGCAAAAAAAAAAAAAAAAGAAATTTAAATTAGCTTTCCCATCACAGATGGAAAAGCTAAAGAAGTAGGGAAAACATGGGCCAGCTGGCCACCATCTAGACCAGAAGTGTCCAACGTTGGCCACTTTAAGACCTGTGGACTTGGCAACTTTAAGGCCGTGGCTGGCTCGGGAATTCTGAGAGTTGAAGTCCACAGGTCTTTAAAGTTGCCAAGATTGGGCACCACTGATCCAGACAAAATTGGACAGCATCACTGCCAAAGTTGAAAAATAGATAGAAATCTGGACAGCAATTGGTTAAATTGGTTTTAGTTTGAGCCAGTTTCAGTTCAGGAGACAAGCAGTTTAAAGCTACCTTGTCTACAAGCCCTAAGACAGGCAATTGTTCAGGCAATTCAGATTTAATTCAGAAATTGGTGTGAACATATATTTTCTGTTATTGCCTAGTTGATAGCTCCTTCCTAATTAAAGCACATCAGCACAACAGCAGCTGTTCCTGTGAAAATATTTTGTAACTTGTTATATGCAACCCTCATCAAATCCTAAATGTAGTGAGTGTAAGTTAACTGTTAATCAAACCCTTATTGTCCTATTTATTTATTTCAAGAATATATGTCACCAACTCCCCTAGCCATCTTTTCAAACTACCACCTTACAAGTTGTATCAAGTTTAGGAGAGAGCCCCTCAGGAGAAATAGGGGAAACTCCAAAGAATTATTTATTTTTTTCATTTCTAGATGTTGGCTGGCAGGTTTTTAAATTTTACAACCACAGCTGCTGAAAAGTAGTACTAAATCACTTTGAGACATTTTTTATTTATGTATGCTGAAAACAGCTGAAATGCAACAAACCTTGCCAAATTATTAAGTATTGTTTTGCCTGCTGACTTGCTGTCTTATTTGGGACAGAAGAAGTGAATTGGGAAATGTCTTCTTGACCCTGAAATCTTCCAGGAATACATGGATAAAACTGGCAACATAAGAGCTTTCTTTATTTGCTTTTATCATGCAAAATTAATATCTTTCTGTTTTGAGAAGTTCTTGCTTTTAAAAAAAATAAGACTGTCAGGGCAGTGACAGATAATGGATTTCTTTCATTATTATTGCTGCATGTAGCCATCTTTTATTTCATCGCTGTAGACTATTTTTATTACACAGATTGTTTTGCATGTGTGGTGAGAGAGTTATAGCCTGGCATACTGAGAACTGGCAAGGAAAGCATTTCTTACACTCGTTTATGACAAGCCTGAGACAGATTTAGCTGGCAAAATGGAATGTAAGACACTTTGTACCCACCTTGAAACTATTTCTTATGTTCCCCAGAAATCACACTACAAAGAAAACATTCAAACATTTTGTCCCAAAGGTGTTTTTCCAAAAGACAACTGGACTTTTGAAAAAAAAAATCCGCTTCTCATCCAAGAAGCGTCTTCAGTTCTGACTGAATGGTGGAGAATGGAAGGATGTATATCCCTTGCAGTCGTCTGGTCGTTAGCACTCTTTCTGAGATTCATTGAGGCCACTTGGAGGTTCCACACCTATTTGCACTATTCAGATGACCCCAAGGGCACAGATAAACTTCCAAGTGGCCTCAATGACCTTCAGAAAGAACGCTAACAACCAGATGACTGCAAGGAATATGAATCCTTCCATTCTCCACCACTCAGTCAGAACTGAAGAAGCTTCTTGGATGAGAAGCAAAATGTCTCCAAAGAAAAACAAAGTCCAGTTGCCTTTTGAAAAAGCGTCTTTGGGACAATCATGACCTGGATGACTGAGAATCCCTATAGACAAATCACAGTTATAGAAGACTTTGCTTAGACATCACCTACTAAATGGCAGTCCCAAATATTAAATAACAGGAAAAGGAATCATGAAAACTCATGGAAAGTAAAGGATATCACCATCTCATTGCCTCACCTATTGCACCTCTTAGCTGCAAGCAAATTGTGCAGTGTCCAGCCTAGCTTTTGGTATAAAAATAAATGGGTGCTCCTCTACCTCCTTTATGAATGTATGTTTGAAATAGTGTTCCTAAAGTACGCAAAAATTCAGCAGGCAGGGTTGAAGCAAGAAGGATTAGCAGGCTTGCAGAAACCATAAGATTTGTAGCGATGCAAAAGATCTGCAGGGGGAGGGACCTAAGAAACAAATACAAATCAATACTTCAACTATTCAGTGGTCATAAATAATGTATTGAGTATGAGATGCAGATTTTTTAAAATTAGAAATGGGGAGACAGTATAGAGCAATGGTGGCAAACCTATGGCATGCGTGCCCACTCGGAGCCCTCTCTGTGGGCACACATGCTGTTGCCCCAGCCCCGCCTCCCCCCACAGCCCCCTCCTCACCAGTAGCCTGCCTGGAGGAGAGGCTCCCCCAGGCGCAGCCCACGCAGAGCAGCACAGCCAAGCACATGGCAGCTGGGCAGCAGGGGCAAGACTCCGCCCTCACGCCCCATCATGTGCAGATGATGCTGCGGGGTGTAGGCGGAGGGCATGGCTGCCATGGCCCTGCAAGGCTGCCTGGGCGATCTGTGGTGAGTGGCCCTGTGGATGGGCGGAGCAGGGGGCGGAGTGGGAGGCAGAGCAGGGTGGGCCAGGGGGGTGGGCCAGTTTTTGGGCACTTGGTCTCTAAAAGGTTTGCCACCACTGGTATAGAGTATTATATTATATTATATTATATTATATTATATTATATTATATTATATTATATTATATTATATTATATTATATTATTTATCAATCGATCAGTCAGTTAAATTTATATAGCTGCCCACCTCACCAGAAGAGATCCTGATAGAAAGTATTGATGGGAGCACTGCAACATTTGCAAGCCCTCCACTCCCCCGCCCCTCCCAATCTGAGCTTGGAGATGTGAAGCAAAAGAAGATGATGTTCTAGATTACAGGTAGTCCTCGATTTACAACCATTCATTTAGTGACCATTCAAAGTTACAATGACATTGAAAAAAGTGACTTATGATCATTTTTCACATGACAGTTGCAGCATCCCCCTGGTCATGTGATCAAAATTTGGAAGCTTGGCAACTGGTTCATATTTATGATGGTTGCAGTGTCCCGGGGTCATGTGATTACCTTTTGTGACCTTCTGACAAGCAAAGTCAATAGGGAAGTCAGATTCACTTAACAAATACAATGATTTACTTAACTGTGGCAAGAAAGGTCATAAGATGGGGCAAAATTCACTTAACAACTGTCTTACTTAGCAACAGAAATTTTGGACTCAATTGTGGTTGTAAATTGAGGACTACTTGTATAACTCACTCCTATATTCTGGAACTTGTATAATCCTAATAAAAATATGTGAACATTTAAGGAGAAAAATCTGCAAGCTTTTCGGTGGACATTTTCTCAAAGACATCTCAGGCAGGTTTTATAACATCTTGTGAATAAAATGTCAAGAACAGATCCAGTCAGGAAATGATGTGATTATGTATTTATAGCTTCCTCTGACTCATTTTCTCAACTACAATGAACCCTGAGATCCTATTCAAGAAGCAATCTGATTAAACTAATCTTATTTAGAATTTTGTGTGCATTTTATTATGCCAACTTTTCAATCAGATTAGAGTTGGAAGGGACGTTGGAGATCTAGTCCAGCTCCCTGCTCAAGCAGGTGACCCTATACCATTTCAGATAGGTGGCTGTTCAGTTTTTTCTTAAAAACCTCCAATGGTGAAGCACCCACAACTTCTAAAGGCAAGCTATTCCACTGGTTAATGGTCCTCACTGTTAGGAAGTTTCTCCTTAATTGCAAGTTGCTTCTCCCCTTGATTAGTTTCCATCCATTGTTTCTTGTCTTGCCTTCAGGTGCTTTGGAAAATGATCCCTTCTTCTTTCACCTAATCTGTACTTGTACCTTTGGTTTTTTCCTTCCTAAGTGTAAAACCTTGCTTTTATCCACATTAAATTTCATGTTGTTGGATAGGGCCCATTGTTCAAGTCTGTCAAGATCTTTTTGGATCCTGAGCTTGTCTTCTGGGGTGTTGGCTATTCCTGCCAGCTTAATGTCATCTGCAAATTTGATGAGTTCCCCTTCTATTCCCTCATCTAAGTCATTTATGAAGATATTCAAAGTACTTGGCCGAAGATGGAACCTTGTGGTACCACATTGCTTACTTCCCTCCATGCAGATATAGTACCATTAAGGACTATTTGTGTGAGTACTGTTTGTCAGCCAGTTACAAATCCATCTAGTGGTGACATTGTCTATCCCACTTTTTTCTAGTTTACCAAGAATTAGGTTGTGATACATACATAGTTTGGGTCTTCTGTGAGCATAAGCTGAAACCTATGACACACTTTGCAAATCACTATAGTGTCAGTCTTTATTTCCATGGCTTTTTTGTTTGTTAAAAAATAAAAAATTTCTAAAAATTAAATATTTTCCCTGTTGCGAAGTGTCAGTTTACAGTAGTTTACAAGAGTTCTTTGCTTTTTTCCCCTCTATCTTGAAAACGTCCCTGTTTTGAAGTGTTTGTCTCTTTTTCTGTGGTTTATTTTTTTTTCTCTTAGATCGTTAAAATTTTAAAAATTTCTAAAGAATGAAAATAAGTAAACTTTTTTCAATTTTTAATTGAAAAAAGAAATTAAAAAATTTAAAAAAATAAAAAATGAAAAAAGATTTTTTTTGCACCTGATTGTATTCTCAAAAGGAAATTTGGACTAATTTTTTATAGGTAGGAGCTTTTTACTCACAACTGTGCAAAATCTAGCAATGTTATATATATTTGATTCTACATTATGGGTTTAAACTGTCAAGAATTATATGCAACCCTTCTCCAAAATGGTTCCTTCCAATGGGCAGGCCTATCTTTCCATCATCCTTCACTAGCATAGCAAAAACTACTATACACAATTCAGTTGCTAAATGGAAATTGCCAAAGCTGGCAGGCCTAAAATTAGATGTGCCAGCTGTGTCGTGGTTTTTCAGGCATAAGCATGCATTCAATCTTGTGCTGAAATTACTAAAAAAAAAAAGTGTTATATGTGAAATGCAAATAGAATGCATAGTTTTAAAAGCTATATTTCAGCTGAATCTCTAGTAATGAGTTCTCCCTTTCCCCAAATTCACTGCTGTTGTCACCACAATTAATAGCAATTCTTTCATTCATATGTAAGCTGGAGTCATAATATTTAAACAACATTGCCTTGTCTGAATGCTGTACTAAACATTGTTCTACAACCTGCTGCCTTCCATGCTATACTTGCTAGACCCCTGGACTTTAACTTTTTAGACACGCTGGCTGAGGAATTCTGGGAGTTGAAGTCCACAAGTCATAAAAGGACCAAGTTTGAAGACGCCTGGTCTAAAAAGTTAAAGTCCAGCATTTTTGGAGGGCATCAAGTTGAGAAAGAAGGTTGGATATCTTGCTGTTTGTATGGCCATGACAGAGAACTAGAGAGAGGAGTTCTGGAATCATTATGATTATGCAACAGCATTATACCTATAAGTGTCTGAAGTTTGATATTGCTGCTCACCCATCAGTTGCTCCCACCCATCAGGGAATGCTGAGAGAAGAAAGCAATAGCATCTATCAGCCCTTAATGTCAACTTTGTTTTCAGGCTACCAATTACACTTGACTATGCATGGCACTTAAAAAATATGTGGGACCAGAACAAAACAATGAATGCAACCAAGAGAAACCAAATTTGATGTACATTAAAATATAATTAAAATTAATTTTAATATAATTACCAAGATTATTACCCAAGCATGTAATCATTGTTTTCCTTTTTGAAATATGGGCAAATTTGAGCAGAATCTTTATGAGCCATTTCAGAGAGCGTCTTCAAGACTTGAGGTTCTGGGGACTCCCATTATCTTCCTCCCTACAGTAAGTATGCTTCCTTCAGTCTGAATATTCAGTGAATTATTTGGAGAGTCTTTCCTCACTATTTTTTTAAAAAAATAATTTTATTATAATTTTGAATAGAACAATAAAAAATAATAAAAACTGTAAGAGAAAAAAATAAATGCAAAATAAATATTTTTAAAAAGTGTTAAAAACATCAGAGAGACAATATTGATATTGGCCCGATATCGTCTTTGTGTCTAAGGTGGTATTAGAATTTATGGATTCCTGTTTCTATTCTGATACTTTAAACCAGGGATCTTCAAACTTGGTCTTTTTTATGGCTTGTGGACTTCAACTCCCAGAATTCGTTAGCCAATGTGCCTGGCTGAGGAATTCTGGGAGTTGAAGTCCACAAGTCATAAAAGGACCAAGTTTGAAGACCCCTGCCTTAAACACTATGCCAAACACGTTATTACACTATTCCAAATGGGTTAATTGTAACTCTATAAAGCCTGTTCTAACCATCTATTAACAAAAGGCAAATCAAATAATTAACATCTTCTACCATCCAGGTATTAGCAAAGAATCCAAACAAAGCTCTGAAGATATTAACATTAATTAACATATATAAAACATAACATTCCACATCTCAATTTTAACTATAAAAAAATCCCATTTAAAAGGCCTAAAATGGTCCCAGTATCCTAATGTAAGAAAATAAAAGAGAAAATCCAAGTTTAATATAGGAAAGAGAGATCATTTCTCCTTTACAAGGTCCAATATATAACATTTTCCCCATTTCAACTACCAATAATTCTCAAAAAAACTCACCTCAAATAACAATTTATACATTCCATATCTCCATCCTAAACTTTAAACACATCCACATTTCAAAAATATAATCTCAATATCCTAATATGAATTAAAGACTAAAATTTAACATAACAAAGAGAAATAATTTCTCCCTTAAAAAGCCAATTTTCCAATTTTACTTTGAATAAAAAAAAGCCAATTTATATATGATGAAGTTAGGATTATAGAGAAAATGACTTTTACACCATATTAAATGTTAAGTAAATCTAGTATACTACATTATGCCAATTAAATTATCAATAAACCCAGAAAAAGCCACCCCAAATAATTATATATCCCATTTTATCCCTGGTCAAATAAAACCAACTCTGTGGTCCTTTTTTCTTCCATCCAGGACAATTTTTCCTCTTATTCAGACTCTCAAGTTGATTCTTGTTACAGCATTCCTCACAGTCTCTTTTGTAAAGCAGCAAAAGGGAATTATTCCAGTTGTTCTCTGGGATTATCATTTTTATTTCCTTCTAAATTTTTAAACATTCATCCAATTTTCTCTTTAGATGTGATGTCAATTTTTTATTCAGAGCCTCATTCATATTTTTCTCGAGTATATTTTGCTGCATGTCTTCTTCTGTAATATCTTCATCTGGGAACACGCTGTTTTCAAGAAGACACACCATAGCTGACATGATTGAATCATATTTATGACATAGATGGTCCCTGTACAATTCCTCAAAGATGTCTCTAAATGCCATTATAAGATACTTGTCTTATATCTCCAATCTCAAAATATGTTTCCTACAAGCATACATTTGTTTTTTTAAAAAAAAATAATTTCAAAGTCTTAATATTCAACGACCGAAACTCCAGCATTCTCTAAGCCCTTAAAACTGTCTGTAATCAAAATCTTGTCTTGCTTTTTGTGGTTTATTTTAAATTTTTTAAAATTATAAAAAATAAATGTTCATATTCTTATACCCAGGATTGAAGGCATTTGCCCAATATTTTCAGCCTTGCCATTCTGCAGGGGTCTTAATTGCTTTGAAGAAGTTAATGGGCAATTTCCAAAAATAATTAGCAAGGGAAATAGATGAACTTAATGTGCTTTGAAAAGCTCTGTTTGCAGCTGGAGCAAACAGCTTGGGAAATCTTGTCTCTCTCTCTCTTTTATCCAGAAAAGATTGTAGAAACTCCCTTGTAAGTTCTGCAGATATTTGTCCCGCTTATTGGAGGAGCTGTCTTCAGCCCACCATATTTCCTTAGAAATGGCCTTTCCCCACAATTAAATGCTCTCCAAGTATTCTTGAGTCAGCAGAAAACTATACTGGAAAGAAATTTGCTGTCCTCACTAGGGGACTGGAGGCTAAAACACATAAGGAACAGTTGCTGGAATTGGATATGTCTAGTTTAATGAAGAGAAGGACGAAGAGGGACATGATAGCTGTGTTTCAATATCTCAGGGGCTGCCCCAAAGAAGAAGGAATCAAGCTATTTTCCAAAGCACCTGAGGGCAGGACAAGAAGCAATGGATGGAAACTAATCAAGGAGAGAAGCAACCTAGAACTATGGAGAAACTTCCTGACAGTTAGAACAATTAATCAGTGGAACAACCTGCCTCCAGAAGCGGTGAATGCTCCAACACTGGAAGTTTTTAAGAAGAAACTGGACAGCCATTTGTCCGAAATGGTATAGGGTTTCCTGCCTGAGCAGGGGGTTGGACTAGATGACCTCCAAGGTTCCTTCCAACTTTATTATTATTATTATTATTATTATTATTATTATTATTATTATTGTTGTTGTTGTTGTTGTTGTTGTTATTGATCATTGCACAGTCAGCCAGATGTTCAGACTGGATTTGGCATTCTGTCTACCTATTGAGTCCTTACCAAGGACCTGGGATAGGCAGATGTGGATGTTTGATGTTATTACAGATCATTATTTCTTTGTTTTCAATCACTGTGTATTTGTGACGGGTAAACACCATTTCTTCCAGTAGTTCTGCAGCTGCTGGCCCTGGTTGCTCAGCCAACAGTCCTGAGTCCTGTAGACCATTTTTCATCAGATATCCAGGAACTCCAATTTCTAGCGCAGACCTTGTTAATCCAGGCGACATCTGAGCCAGTATGGCATTCTGAAATTTATGTCTCACCATATTTTTTATGGGAGAGACACTCTTTGTCTGACTCTTCTGATGAGACCTGTCCAGTATGGTTGAACCTCTGACATTGCTCTCATCTTCCTCAGAGTACACAAGCCCCACAACCATGTCAAGGTAGTGCCTCATTTGGGGTTGTTGTTGTTGTTGTTATTATTGGTCATCATCGCACAGTCAGCCAGATGTTCAGACTGGATTTGGCATTTTGTCTACCTATCGAGTTGTTGTTGTTATTATTATTATTATTATTATTATTATTACTACTGTTGATCCCTGGTGTGCTTCTACTGCCTTTATTTCAAGCCCCACCCTTGACCTAACTTTCCTCCAAGGTAATTGGTGGCAAAGCCTAACAAACTTTGCACAACCTGAATCTACCCTGTGGGGGAAATACTACTTTAATATAGTTATAGCTATGGATGGCTTAATCTGGTTACATGCATCAGCTGGAACTGAGATGAAGACAATGTCACAGGGACAAAACAGAAAAAAGATGTTGTCAGGCCATGCTTGTGTTTTTGTGGTGGGCAGATGGGAACAGAATCATATCCTGTGTGTGTCCTTGGCTTCATGCCATCTGTTCTGATTTACTTCTAATATCAAATGATAGGCAAACTCCTGCTTGTTCAATTTGGGTCAGCAGTAATGAGTAATATAAACAATTTTTCTAACATGTGTCTTTTTCCCATTTTAAATGTGCTCATAGATTGATGCATCTGTACATTCACAATACCACCCACACATTTTTCATCATATGCCCCCTTACACACAGTAGTTTCCCTCCACTCACCACCCATGGAGAGCTGTTTGGAAGCTGTTACTCTCCTCCTAAACAAATCAACTTGGGAACAAGGGAAAAATTTTGGACTTGGAAGAGGGACAATTGCATTAAAGTCTTGCAAGAAGCAATAAAAAGAGCTCAAGACAGAAGATACTTATCAAACAAAAGGCTACTTAAGCAGGTGGTCTGATCTTGTAGTTCACAACAATTAATGAGAGTTTCAGTAAAAGAACTTAAAACTAACATTTCTTTCACACTCTATAAAGCAACTGGTTTTGTAATTCATGTAGTTTCATGATAATCAACAAGACTCTCAGCAAATTAACTTTTGTATATGCATCTAAAGTGCAACATATTTTTATTCACATTGTTTGATAACGATCAATGAAAATTTTAGGACATAGTAAAGAATGTAACATAATCATTACTGGATGCAATTGCACACAAAGCTGGCTTTAGTTTGGTAGGCACTTTGCATATAGATATTTGGTTTTATATCCATAGTAGAAGAAATTGTGATAGAGATGACAGTCAATTTGTAACGAAGTAAGGGGTTTTTTTTACATTAAAGTTATATCACAATTTGGCAGTCCACATAGGTTCTTGCTAGAGAGTTCATATTTTTATTGTTAGACATGGATTAATTATTTCCAGCTTCAACTTTTTCAGCTAGACTATTTTCAGCCCAGGCTTTGAACTATTCAATTTGTTAAGGAATATCACTGGAATGATAGCAATAGAAAATGATGCCTAAAGAGGAAATGTCCAGATAATGTGTTAGAGGATAGATATTCCATCTAAAAATGATTGAATTTAAACATTTTATATTTTTTAAAACATACAGTAAATGCATATTGCTATTTTGCTAGAATGGATACTTTTATTTACTGCAAGTTTTAAAAATATGTATAATCCTATGACAGTGATGACGAATTTTTTAGAGACTGAGTGCCCAAACTGCAACCCAAAACCCACTTATGCATCGTCGAGTGCCAGGTGGGTGTAGCCCATTGGGTGGGCGTGGCCCATTGGGTGAGCATGGCTGCGATGATAACAGCAGACTGGGTGGGACTAAAAAGTTCAATCAATCAATTCCAACTTTGCAAGATCTTTTTTTTTTCCCGTGAGAAGTTGAAATTGACTGATTGAACCTTTTTTTTTTGTACACGGCAGTGGAGGCCTAAAACGAAAAGGTTTTATAAAACCCAGCTAAAGGCCTAGGACTGGGGCGACGGCGCACGTGCCCACAGAGAGGGCTCTGAGTGCTGCCTCTGGCACCCGTGCCATAGGTTAGCTACCACTGTCCTATGACTTACTCTTTTATTGATAATTTATTTTGGATTATACGAAAAATCCAGATACTAGTAGGTTGGTAGTTGATTGGCAGGGCATAGTCATTTCTTCGAATTTGCAAGATGGGGCATACAGAAATTGTCAATAAAAAGAATGGATGAATTTCTGAGGAATCCAACAAAATGGTACCGATTTTCATTTTAGTCTCAATTGTTGTAGCCCTTAAATTTGTTACTTGAATGAAGGTGTGTCTAAAAAGAATGTGAGACTATCCCAATCATGCATAATTAGCTTTATCTGATCCTGGAACCTAGACATAAAGGATTCTAGGATTTGGGAAAGCCTTCACACACAAAGTATAAAAGGGAATAGAGGTTCTAGGTTAGGTTACTGAAGTGGCCTATTGAACCTAAACATAGAGTGTGTCAGGTAATACTAATTCAGATAAAATTTCACTTGACTGCTTTTCATTCCAAAAAGAAAAAGAAAATCTCTAGCACACAGAAAACTAAATTTAGGTTAGCCTTATCAACAGGTGCTATTTTCTCCAATATTTCTTCTTTTTAAATCTGGAAAAAAAATTCCATTATATGAGTCTTATCATCTGCAATCTACAGCAATATAATCCAGAAATGTATATCCTTATATCCTACCTCTGAAAAAAAAAGAGACATATTTGCGGTTTGATTTTAAAAAAAGAAAGCTTTAGGGTAAAGATAGCAATATCCTTTGGCTCATTAGTTAGATTATAGAATACTGGGTGAGCTTGGTTTGAAGTTTTTATCTCTTCTAGATGAGATAGGGCATAAGCAAAATATATAGGCACTGGAAATATTTCAGTTGAAATTACACTCGGAGGCATCCTTTGATAGCATACTTTAATCCTGCCTCTAAACATTGATTGCAAGATATTCCCCATTGTTCAAAATCTACGAGGAAGAACAACCTATTAATTTGAGAGGGAAAAAATGAAATTCAAAGTTTGATTTGTGGGCTCTTTTGCCCATAGCTCAGAGGTGGAGCCCCTGCTTTCTATGTTAGCTGTTCCCCAGATTCAATCTGAATTATTTTCAGTTAAATTGTTTAAATCCCAGATGACTACAGTGACTTGAATGACGTTGTTCATCAGAATAAGCAATAGTGAGCTCAATGGACAAAGAGTTTAGCCTAAGTAAACACAGAAACGTATATAGACATAAACACATACAGAGAGACAGAGAGACCATTTTTCTGTGTTCTAGTATCCCCTGAGGAATTCTAGGAGTTGAAGTCCATAAGTCTTAATGTTGCCAAGTTTGGAGACCTCTGCTCTATTGTATTATTCAAGGACAGGTGATGTCTTTTTTCCACAACAACTTTCTCATACAAGGAATGTTCTCGAAACTGTACACCAGAAATAGTTGTGGGTAGACCCAAAAGAGAGTAAGACATCTCCTCACCAACTCAAGCTTCTTTTCTAACCTTTTTCCCCTGACATATCTTCATTTTTGTCCATATAATAGGTTACCAGAGAAGAGAAAGTTGCTCTTGTTAGAACTGGTCTCTTATAAAGGCCTTTGGAAATCAAGTTGAAGATCTCAGATTAGTTACATTTCATGAGTGCAGATGCTGAGTCCTGATTGGGGTTTTCCTCCTCTATTTTGCTATTTTCTTCCCTTTAGGCATTTTTATTTACTTGTTTGATTTCTTAAAGATGGTTATTCATTTTATAGAAAAGGAAAAACATGGAAACCATAGATGATCCTTGCATGGGGCAAAGTTGCCATTGCATTGGGTCTTGGACATGGATCACACGTGGCACAAAACCATTGACTTTTGAGGCTGGCCAGCCACGACAAATAGATGGCAGTTTGTGTTCTAGGCACACAAAATTGCATCAAATACTCTTTGGGACATGCATGATGGTTCCACAAGATAATATATTTACAGGAATATATGACTTTTCCACTTCATGTTCTGGGCACTTCCATATTATACTCTAAGCCAGAACTAGTTGGCTTCTATGAAGCCTCCTAGTATCTTTGCTTCCCTTATTTGTTTGCTCACTTCCACCTTCATTTTTTCTCTAGGCAAAACCTGTGTGGTTCATGATGTTAACTTGTTACAGTGTTTGCCAGCTTAACCAGGTACTGTATCTTGTAAGGAAATCATTTCTAATAAAAAATTGGTACGCCAGGGTTCATCATTTTATAAGTGTGGGTCAGGATTCAGTTCACCATGTTAAACTCTCTTGCTGCATGTGATTTTTCAAGCTTTGTCAAGAACAAAAAGTTCCAGGGATGTGCAAAGCATCACTGCTTGGTTTCCATGGAGACCCTACTCGTTAGGCTATGGAAATGCTGAAAAGGCCAGAAGAAGACTGACAATACAAGGCTTTAGTGACTGATCTGGGGAGCTGGGCTGAATTAATGAGATTTTTCACAGCGACTTATTAGTAAGGCACTTAGGTATAGCACTTAGGCTTATTTTCGTTTTTCCTACCGACAGAGTTGGAAAGCAAGCATGGAAACATTTAATTGCTGTTTTTAAATCCTGTAAGATGATTTTAACCTATACCATTTAAAGGGCATTTAAAAAAAGCTGATTTGTTTGTTTTTCTTCAAAAAAAAATCTGGTGTGAGATATTTTTTTTGTTTTTTCTTTCTTTCTTTCTTTCCTTCTTTCTTTCTTTTTTTTTTTTTTTTGCTTTTCTGTTTTTTTATTGGTGACAATTCCTCTTTATCTGTACCAAGATGGAAGATTCAGTGGTACTTATTATATTGAGCAGTTAATTCCCACATGCTGAGAACACATTACTGCTCAAGTAGGTTATCCCAGCTTTCATTTAGAACCAAATGAGAGATGCCGTGTCAGTATCGTTACGTTTCCTAAGGCTGTATTAATTTATGATTGGATGCTAATACAAACTGTTAATGCTGAAGTGAAACAGGGGAACTGCTTTTTTTCTTGGCTTGTACTCTCCTTTTCATAGTAATGGTAGGCATATTTAATATGTCAGTTTAGCAAAAGCAACAATTTTTGAATACTTTCTTGTTAAAGATTTTTTTTAAAAAAAAGGAAGCAAAAACTAATACAAACCAATATAAAGTGAGAAAAATGAAAGAAAAAGAAAAAAATCAAAGAGGAAACTAAAAGGAAAGAAAAAAATTAAAAGGAAAGAAAAAAGAAAGGAGTTTTACTCTTCTTTGTAGAAGTTATAAATACAATTACAGATGGTTACAACATAGCTTTCTTTCTATAATCTATTCTACCTCCCCATCAAAATCATACAGTAAATCATACGTTTGGGTTTTGGGTTTTTTTTTCATGGAAAAAAAATTATAGGGGGTTTCCAGTCAGCAGTAGATATTGTCTTTTTTCTGATCAGATAAGTCAGTTTAACCATATCAGCAAGTTCCATCATCTTCATCAACATTCCTCCATTATGAATAATGTGATTTTCCCATCTTTGTGCATACAATAATTTTGCTGCTGTTCTCATGTACAAAAGCAATGTTCCATGACTTATGAATGTTTGTACATAAAACCCAAAAGAAAAAATCTCAGGTGTATATTATTCATTAAAGTCCTCCAAATCAATGTATGCAGTGCTTTTTATGTAAAAAAAAAAAAAAAAGGTGCCGGAACTCACACACATCATACAACCCACCTTGCATACCCTTCAAGGTTCCATCCAAAAAAGGTGCTGGAACTCTGTTCTGGGCATCGTATGACAAAAAAAGTCCTGAATGTATGTATTTGAATCCAGAATTTTCTACCCTTTTAAATATTCCCACCAAGCATGCAACCTTAGGATATAAGTGAAGAAAAGAGAAAGTATATGACTCAAAATATCACCTAGTCAGCATTTTCTACCCCGGTTCTCACTTATAATTTGACATTTTGCACTCATCATTTTTAATGTATATCTTATTGACAGGGTGCTATATAAGGCTAATATTTAAATATACAATTATTCTAAGAGCAGTTTTAAAAGAAAAAGGTATTAAGCAAAGGTTATGTAAAACAGCTTCATCTTAGACTACTTGAGCTAAGATAGTGGTAGTGATGTTTGGGGAGATCAGGCCTCCCTTAAGAAGCCGGGTTATTTAATTTTTTTCAGAAATTGGCAGTGTTTATTTGGTATTTATATCTGTGTATCAGAAAAACCTTTGATGGCTAATGAGTTAGAATGCTGAGACAGTTGCTTTCAACAAAGCTTTGTATTTGCTGACATCAGCAGCCTCTAAAAGGCAATATAGTATGAGAGGGAACTGTTCTTAGTTACAACAAAAGCAAACAAATCAAAATAAAACCAACTCTCTCTCACCCATATGTTTCTGGGAGATGTAAAACCATAACACTGCTTCTCAGTAATCCACAACAAAGGTGCATGTGGGTACGTTCCTCGGATTCCTGTACAGTAGACTAATCCGCTTAATCCCACTGTTAGCTTCTCTGGCAAGAATTTCACCGTCATTTTTGATTTGGCAGTTGTAAAATCTCTTATTATTGTTGTGTGTCAGAAACAGCATGAGAGCAGGAGCGTGAGAGTTATTGTGCTTGTTTTCCATCAGCAACAAAAGAATTTTATTAAAGGGGCCAATGGGGAGGGTGGGTTTTCTGCTCTTGGATGCACTTTTAATCAGTGGTGGGATTCAAATATGTGAACAAACCGGTTCTCTGTGTGGATGCCGCTTCCGGAAGTCTGTTCTGGGCCTGGGCAACAAAAAAGTAGCTACCGGTTCTGCCGAAGTGGTGTGAACCGACTGAATCCCACCACTGCTTTTAATGCTAGTTGTGATACTCTTTTGTCAGCTTTCATTGAATTCCCTTGCTTTGCCCATTTTCTATTCCCAGATGTAATGAGAGTAAGGGGTTTTTTTTCCTTAAAAAAAAGAAAAAGAAAATTTACCCTAATAATCTAAACTGTCAGTTTTGATTTTTCCTCTTAAAGGAGAAAAAGAAAACTGATCAAAATATTTGGAGGTATTTTTTTTTCCTTTTGTATTCTGAAATGATAAATATGAGAGAGAAATTATGTGGATTATAGGACCATTGTCTTATAAATTATTAAAAGGATATGCAACACATTCAAACAATATTCCAGTGTAAATTATATTAAGTAGTCTAAATGACTATTGAGATACACAAATTAATAAAAAAAATGTGGACCCTCAACACATTTAGTTGGTAAAGTGTCTGAAATATTTGCATTCTAGCAGGAAAAGGTTGAAATTGATCTAGGGAGAGTTTGGGGATTGAAACTGATCAAGGGGAGTGATTGTGGTGCTAGCCCAGAAGTGGTGAAATCTTCATTTTAGTCACACAGCCCATCTGGGTGACTTTAAGCCAGTCGCTCTATCACAACCCTAGGAAGAAAACAAGGCCAAATTCTTCAGGAAATGTTGCCAAGAACACCGCATAGACCTGTCCGTGTAGTTTCCAAGACTGAGTTGAGAGTCTTTGGAGATTTCAGTCATCCAGGTCATGGTTGTCCCAAAAGTGCTTTTTCAAAAGGCAACTGGACTTTCTTTGTTTTTCCTTGAAGACACTTCACTTCACATCCAAGAAGCTTCTTCAGTTCTGTTCTCATCCAAGAAGCTTGTTCAGAACTGAAGAAGCTTCTTGGATGAGAACAGAACTGAAGAAGCTTCTTGGATGAGAAAAAGCACCTTTGGGATGACTAAGTTGAAGGCACCATCTTTCAACAAAGCAGACTACTTTCACAGTACCTGTCCTCTAGAACACCTGAAACCCATGTCACTCCCTCCCTGTTGGCATTCTATAAGGCCTTGAAGAGCTAGTTATCTTCCCAGGCCTTGGGTTTGGGTGAATGGAGTTCCTTGTTAGGGTGACATTTTAGCTATGTTTTTGTGCTGAGCAGCTGATCCTCATCTATTATATTATGAATTGCCCAGAGTCCCTACATTGAAATAAATTGGAATGAAAAAAATAATAAAATGCAAATGTGATCTGCACATCAATTTCACCTGGTTAAACGTCATCCTACCCATTTCTAATTCTATTAGAGCCATTGTACTGGTGATGTCTGCAAACTACAAGTCAGAATAGCAGAGAAGTCCAGCTTGTTGGCAGAAGCAGCCTATTAATTTCCACTGTTGAAGCACTTCCCTTAACTGTTTCCAAGTAACTAAACTAACATACCCTAATCAGGAAGCAAAAACTTAGCATCCTATTCAACTGCAATTTCTGGTATATACTTCTTCTAATGAATTGAGGATTAAAGCCCATCGGCTGTCTTTTCTAAACCCTTCATGTCCATGTCCAGTGCTGCAGCTGGTACCATAGTATGTAGAACATAAAATAATAGAGTTGGAAGGGACCTCAGAGGTCTTCTAGTCCAACCCTCTGCTCAAGCAGGAGACCGTATACCATTTCAGATAAATGGTTGTCCAGTCTCTTTTCTCCATCATCTCTACCATTTATACCAAGCTATAAATAAATATATTCAAATCTGAGAGTGAGTTATATTGATAGGGTGAACTGTCCATTAAAAAAAGATTTGACTTGACTTAATTAAGTCCATAATAGGAATTCATTTCCACATGAAAGACAAATGCAGTCTTCTCTGCTAAACATATTCTTCATTTTGACAGGTGAACAGGCTGTTTATAGCAATTATAGGTTGGTCCTGTAACAATCATGAAGTGATCTTCTACACTTCTTTGGGCAAGTTTTTTTTTTTTCAAAATAAGTATATTAAGTTTGATGCTTCAAAGAATTATTTAATTATACAAGTGGAAAGAAGACTTGAAAAGACTTTAAGAAAAAAGGTATACCTGTCCTTTAAGTGATTAAAAAGAAAACAGTATGACAGCAGAAAGAGTTAAGATAATCTCTGAATAGGAGAATGTGTGCTGGTATAAGGGGGTATGTTAAACCAGATACTATCTAAACCTTGGGTTCAACAAGCAGAGAAAATAAATAGACCAGATGACTTGAAAGTAATGTTTTCTTCTGTTCTGAGCAAAATTAAGAGTTGTCTCTGAAGTCAGTTAGGACACATTGAAAGTACTCTGAAGCAAACAGGTTGTCACAACTGGAGCAGTCTATGATTTTGACTACAGCTACTCAGAAGAAATCAACATCTAAATTAAGCTCAGCTTATTCCAAAATGGCTGGATTGTCCATCACACCCAAGAAGCAAACAAGACATGTACATAATTTGGGAGCTTTCTAAATAAACCTACATTAAAACAGTTAAGTATGAGTAGTAGTTGCTCATTGTGACATAGTTTTGCTATAGCACCCGTTAAAGCACCTGATAAATTGACCTCATGCCAAGAGTGCTAAATAGGCAGAATTCAGTTTTCGTTTCTCCAAAAACCTCTCCCATATAATCTTCTCTATACAATGGCACAACTGGTGAAAACTAGATCGAACCTTTATCATTTTACTAGGGCCAGTAGAATAGTGGCTTTAGGTGCCTGGATGATTTTTGGATACACAGATTAGACTCAGGACAAAGAATATATTTTCCTTGATTTGGCAAAGCAATATTTAGTTTCCCAAAAAGGCATGTGTCAAGTTTACCTTCTATGGGTCGAACAACCTCAAGGAGATTTCAGATTGCATTTTCCTGAACTTGCTAGCAAAAGAATCATTTGGAGCCAGTAAGGGGTAAGCTCGGTGTCAGTTGGCCACTTCAAGCTGGTACAGGAACACCCCTTCCCCTCCCCTCTGAATAGGTCCATTATTATTCCTCCATTCCTTATTTTTCTCTCTTTCTGATATCTTCTGTGAAAGCAGAACAGGAAAGAGAAGTCTCTCAGAACCAGTCACCTTGGCAAGCTATCTGATAATATTTGTCCCTGGCTGCCACCTTCTCATGCAGGGCTCATTTGCTATGGCTGAACCATTAAACCTGAAGAGGGAGAACCCTGGTCAGTGCCGGATGAGCTATAAATACTTCTGCTGTAAATTAGGGCTATCTGGATTGCAAAAATCTAACCAAGTTGGAGTTTTCTGTATCTCTTTACTGCTACCTGGATCTGGTAGCTCTACTGTAAAACCCAGAAGCACTATCTTTGGCCCTAGTATGGGGACAATGATAGGTATCAGTTCTAAGACATCAAATGGCACCCTATCTCTGCAAGATGTTCAAGATTGGTGAATTCTTCTAATCAACAGTTCAACTCCCATAGCCAATAGGACAGCAAACATGAAGCAATCCATCCACAGAATTCCAGTGCAGCACAAAGGAAACCAAATATTATCACAAGTCGTCAAGGAAATTCAATAACAGCAAAGACAAGAGAACAGCAATGGATACTCTGATTAAACCCATGACATCAAAGTGTATATTTTCCTTGATTTGGCAAGGCAATAGTTAATCTCCCCAAAGAGGCTGGTGTCAAGCTTACCTTCTATGGCAGGGGTCTTCAAATGTGGCCCTTTTATGACTTGTGGACTTCAACTCCCAGAATTCCTCAGCCAGTGTGCCTGTTCTATGGGCCTAACAACCCCATTTTTTTCTGTTAGTATAGATTTCTGTCAATTGGGAACTAGATTTATCAGCGTTATAGAGGTCTAGAGGGCATAGAAGATGGTCTTGAGGGACAGGAGGAAGGCTGTTTCCAGACAATGATCAAATAAGCACATCTTGAGCCCACTTCAAGAAACTGTCTTGAGCAGATGTCTGAGATACGCCCCTCCCTAATTCAGATGAAGATCAAGAGAGTGGAGGGGAAGCACATACAGATTTGCAAGGTTCTTCGCCATTCCAATAAAAGTACTGTTAGATCTATACAGCATTAGTCTGAACTACCTTATAGAGCTGACAAGAAGAAAGCTCTATAAAACTGAGAGTAGTGTCAGCCCTACAAAGTAGATCAGGAAATAGATACACATAAGCCTTGAATTACATTTATTGCAATGGTTACAGTAACAGAATCTTACAAGTCTGAATTCACTTCCCCTCTTTCCTCTTTTATCTTTGTGTGAATTAAGGGAGCTTTTTCAGCTTTTCAACTTTTTCAAATAAAGATTTTTTTCTCTCCTGAGAAAATGAAGCATTTGCTTCATTTATATCCCAGGTTAATAGCACCACGTTATCCAAATTTTTCTCCCTCTCTCTATTTATAATTTCTGTCTTACTTTCCAAAACTTCTACTTTGTCAATAATTTGTTTTAGGTCTCTGGCCAGTCGCTCTACAGATTCTTCAATCTTCTTAACTTATTTTTCCATACTTTTATTTTTTTTATTCTTGAAAATCACTCTTCCATTTCCTTTTTAAAGCATCCAAACTATTGGCAACCATTGAGTCCTTTTTTTTGTCAGATTCTTCAAATATTTTATGCAATAAATCTGGTAAAATGCCCTTATATGTAAATTGCTGTAATAATCCTCTCTATCCTCCTAATTGGGAACAATTTCTGGTGATTATCATTATGAGAAAGCGAAAGTATGTTAATTACAAGGGTAAAGATAAAAGGCAGGCTTCTCCTGGTTTTTGTTTTGCTTGTTTGGTTTTGTTTTGTTTTTCTCTATCTTTAAAGAAAAAATAGAGAACACTTTAGTCCCAATTAGTTCTCCCTAGTTACAGTCATACAGTTTAACTCCTATTGTATTACCTTTATCTTCTTATTTTGTGAAATCCATTAATTGTCTACTGTCTTTAATAATAATCATTCAGATGAATGGGCAGTGTAGAAATTTGAGAAATAATTTTAAAAAGAGCATTCCTACAAAGGTACAGTCTGCTATCAAGTTAATTTTGCTATTTTCAAAGGCACTTTCATAAAAAAAAGGTTACTCTATTAGTAAGCTGTGATGTACTAGAATAAGAAATAGAAAATGTTTAGGAAATAAAATAAGAATATATTTAAGTAAGTAATATGTGTATTTTAGACATCATAACTTTTGTGTAGTGAAATAAAGGAAATTTGGGTTAGCAGAAATTTGAATATTATGGATGTTAAAGGTTAAAACTGGAATACTGTAATTAAAAATTAAGAATTAGGTAAAACTTAAAAACAGGATAATGATATGTATAAGCAAAAATAAGATTGACAAATGTTTTAATTGAACTTGTTATGGTTAGAAATTTACTAATTTTAAGTATTATATCAAATATTAAGGGAAATAGAGAAGGAATTTTTAATAATGTAATCTGAGATATGTACTAAAATTTTGTTACTGAACTATTGATTACCCAGTCACCATGTTGCTTTCTAACTACTTGGATGTTAAATTGGAAAACTAATAAAATTTGTTATAAAAAATAAATAATAAAAAAGTATTCCATCTTCTACAATTACTATTCCTTAATTCATTTATAGATAATCTCCAACCTACGGCCATAATTGTGCCCAGAATTATTATTATAATAATTATTATTATAAGCCCTGGCACTCAGTGGGCAGGTCATCATGTAATCAAGCCCAATTTTATGACCTTTTGCAGAGGTCATTAAGCAAAAGATGCAGCTGTTAAATGAATGCTGTGGTTATTAAATGAATACAGTGGTTGTTAAATGAATGCATTATACCCAATGAGCATTTTTTGCCAGAAACAGGAAGTAAATGTCAGAAATAGGGGGGGGAATGCCAAAATTTGTGGTCACATGACTGTGGGATGCTGCAAACAGCAGAAATTGTGAACGGGTTAGGAAGCACACAAAATGGGATCATATGACAGTGTGTGCATGTGTGTATGGATGCACATGCACACGCACCCAAAATTGTTGGAGTTTCGAAATCATGTCATAAGTATCTTTGGGGATTTCTGTCAACCTTGACCCAGTGAGAATTGAACTGCTGAACTGCTGGCAGCCAGCAGTCAGCAGAATTACCCTGCAGTACCGCATTCTAACAATTGCGCCACCACTGCTCTTAGCAACCAGTTGTTACGTGAGAACTACCAATAAAACTTTCTTAAATCACAATCTTGTTAAGCATTTGCTTCTAATTTAATTTTTTTTTAAAAAAAGAACACCTTACCAAGAGTCTTTGATCTTCCATGCCATTCAGAATATCTCTCTTAGGCTGTAAATTAACTAAATCTACTGTGTCTGAGAAAGTGAGGCTTTTGCCTATTAAATGCCAGGGTATACAATAGTTAAGGGCACATTGTTAATCCTTTGACTCAACTCACAATCAACCGCAAGAAACTCGATCTCTGTGATCTCCTTTCAAGGAGCAGCTCTCCAGAGCATAAATGGGTGATTTCCCCTAATCTCTTCTGATTTTTGTCAGCCAGAATCTGTCAGCTGGCCCTTAGATCAGCTATTCTGGCTGAGGAATTCTGGGAGCTGAAGTCCACAAGTCTTAAAGTTGTCAAGGTTGCAGACCCCTGCCCTAGAGGACTAATGCTGTGTTGTCTCCTTTTGAGACCACCCATAGGGACATATAATCTCTAGTATCATCAGTGCTTATCCAGAAACCCCCAAAAGTACTTATTTCAGATATCTTTAGATCACTTTTTGGGCAACAGACCACTTATAACATAGCACAAAACCGTTTGTTTTTTTTTTAAAAATCTAATCAGAAAACCTCTATCCCAATCTCTTCTTAGTTTTGCATTGCAATGGCTTGTTCTACAAAAGCTTGCATATTGTGGTGATTATGGTCCCCAGTAAAATTATATTAACCTAAAATTAATAGTTAGAAGCTTTCCTTCCATTTTGGATTCAAACAGAGATGGTTCTAAACTCAAAGTCTTGGATCCATCATGTCTTCTTAAAAGGCACAAATGTACTTTTATAGATAAGCAATAAGGGAACAATTAGCTAACACACGGCCCTTTATGCTCACATTTATCTTCTTTTCTTTCTAGCATTCTGCTCAATTCATTCTCCACTACCCAGGCAAATAATAGCACCAGCAGTACACCTTTCAACGTAAATCAGAACCATCCATCAGTTTTGTTCTTAAAGCACTCAACATGTATTTGACAAGATGTGAATGAAAGTGTTGGTTTGTTTCTTTTTCTGAAAGTGGTATGCAACTGACAGGTCTTTATAAAACATACTGGCGAACCAGTGAATCAGGCTGTCAGGAGACTGAAGAAAAAGGAAATGCTGATTCTCTATGGCTCATGCATCAACTATAAAAAGTATCTGAGACTAAAATGTACTGATGGAATTTGGGTTTTGTTCATCCTAGTCCTGTACGCCAATATGTATAACTGCATGAATTTATACTATTGTTTATATCAGTGTTTCTCAACCTTGACAATTTTAAGGCATGTGGACTTCAACTCCCAGAATTCCACAGCCAGCATTGCTGGCTGTGGAATTCTGGGAGTTGAAGTCCACATGCCTTAAAATTGTCAAGGTTGAGAAACACTGGTTTATACTATTGTTTATTCCTTTAGGTTCTGGGAGTGTACACGTGCACAAGATCTGTGTGTGCAATTTTTGTTAAAACCACTTTGCCAGGAGTGCATCCCCTGTTTGTCAAGCTTAATTCTCCTCAAAATTTTAAAAGTTATTCTGATTTCATAATAACTCTGAAAGCAGCTCATCTCTATCCAGTCCATACATTCTACCTTGAGCTCTGTCATCAATTATGTTAGATTTGCAAAGTGGTATCATCATCTATCTACCCAAAGATGGCCACATGAGGACTGAGGAGCAGAAAATGCAGCTGGCTGTGGGGAGACTATAAATTCTATAATAAGGGGGCCTTCCTCCTGGGCTCGGCCTCCTATCCTGTAAATATTTTAAAGTCTGAGTTCATCTGCTGGCTGCTAGAGAGATTTTTTGGCTGCGATCCCAAACTGACGCAATTCTCTTCTGTGACTAGGACATTTATTATTACGTAGATTGCATTAGGCACTTGGTATGTGTATCAATAATCAGACTCTGCATATATTAGGTTTAGGGTTATTTCGGGGTGTTCTTCTACTCTACTATGACATCATTTGAAGAAAGCCACTCACAGCACCTGTGTGTGCATGCACAAATGTACCCAACGTGTGCCTTCAGGTTTTTCAGTCTTTTTCTTCTCCTCTTCTACCTTTCCATTTCTACCAGCAATCTGTCAAAGGACTTTGCCTTTATCTCATCTTACAATGGCTTACAAGCATACAGTGATTAATGTGCTGTAACTTGTAGGTTTTTCCCCTCAATATTTTATTTTACTTGAAAGAGAGCAAAACAAAAAACAAAAACAACCCCCCCCCCTCTAGATTAAATAAACCAACCCTCAAAAACCAGCATTTTCCAGAGGTGGAAGGAAAAAACCCACCCATCCTTATCGTTGCCTCAGTAAAGATAGCACAGGGCAAGGATGAAGGGATAAAGGGAATCATTCCAAGATAAATAGAAAATCTGTCCTTTTTTCCCCCCTTTCTACCTCTTAACCAGACTGTATTACTCTTAGAGGATTAACAAAATCTCCCTGAATCTCCCAATCTATTGCCGAACTGGCCTCCTCTTTGGGAGAACTAAGTTAGCAAAAGCCTTGCTACTTTTATTGCATTCAGTTGCTACCACAGAGCCTGTGGCAGGAACTGGTAAAAAGTTTACTGTTGGCCTGGGTTGATAGCAATAGTAAATCAGCAGATAAAATTTGAAGCATGTCATCTTGACTTGGTATATAGGCAACTAAACTTTTTGGGTTATGATGACTGTTTTCCTTCTGGATAGATTAAGGAGTGGCTCTATAATTTGTCATATGTTGAGAGGGGAGAGAAAAGAGAAATGAGGAGGAGGAGACAATGTTTAGAAAGACAGACCTGGAATGTTAACAAACGTGGCCTGATTGATAAGCCAGCAATAAAAGGAAACTTTAGGACCTTTGGGCTGCAATTTCAGGAACATTTGTCACCAACATTTATCAACTTAGGTTTCCTCCTGCAGAAATCCTTGAAACTGATATCGGTCTTAATGTACTTCAGCTATATCTTTGGACCGGTTATCCAAATAAAAGGAGTCTTTATGCCTCAGTGATTTTTTTAAATGTCTCTAATAAAATGAGAGGTCTGCAGGATTTGGATTCAAGGACAGACAAGTGTATCAGCTAATGTGATTTATTTTACTTATTAAGAAAATTTATATGGTCATCCAAATCACTCGTGGTGACTCCACCAACCTATAGATGTAAAACCCCCAATACAAAACCCAGTAAACCCTCATCCCTCTGGTAACAACAATCAAACAAACCACCTGATAGATTCCATATCACCATGAGGTCTCCAGGCCACCTGGCAAAACCCTGTCTTCAGGGCTTTTCAAAAGAGTATCAAGGTGGGTATCCTGATCTTCTACTTTCATAACTCCAAAGGCCTGCATCTGGCCAGGAGTCATGTAAATGGGCCTAAATGCACCTTCTCACTCATATCTTGACTTCCCTCCTGTCATCCTGCAAAAGGTGATGAGGTGTCTTATAAGGCTGGACATTGCTGCTTTCCTGCCATTCTATTAAAGAGCATAGTTGTACAGAGATCTGGCAGCCCATGGTATCCTGCCACTCTGTTGCTTGGTGAGCTGCTCTCTGAGCATCACAGCATTCCCTGTCAGCCTGTCAAATCAGGGGATGGATGGGTTTTTATTTTGTTTTGGTTTTTTTTCTAGTAGGGAAGGCAGCAATTGCTAAGCATTGCTGAAGCTTTCACTGGCTCAGAGAGTTTCGAGGGGGCTTTTAAGCCACTGAGTCCAGCCACCTACTCAAAAATTCAGATTAAAGCATTTCCATTAGAAGTCCAAGTTCTGTTTAAAACATATCCAGCAAAGAATGCTCAGTACTATCTTTGGTGATTGACCAGTTGCTTTTATGGGGAAGATTTTTCTGAAGGTCAAGCTGGAATTTGCCTTCCTTTAACTTCATGTACTCTGGGGTGTTGGAGAACAGGTTCTGGCCTTCTTCTGCATGATACCTAATGGTCTTTCCAGCAAGAACACATGTCAGAAGCACTGTGTTGTAATTGTGAGGAAAGAGAGCAGGGGGAGATGCAGGCTATTTGATAAGGGGGGAAAGTATCTATGGAGATTCTCAGTCATCCAAGTCATAGTTATCCCAAAGGTGCTTTTTTCACAAGACAACTGGACTTCCTTTTTTTTCTTGTTTTCTTGTTTCTTTTTCTTTCACTTCTCAAGGCAGAAACTTGTCCACCCCAAAGATAAAACACCCAGATACAAACTGAGCAATGTGGTATATGCAGTACAATGCGGTGAGCCATTATGCAGATGTGTGCATCGGGGAAACAAAACAACCACTTCATAATCTCATGGCACAACATAGGAGAACAAACCCATCAAGACAGGATTCAGCAGTCCATCTGCATTTAAAAGACAAAAGCCACTCATTCAAAGACAGCAAAGTCCACATTTTGGACAGAGAGGACCACTGGTTTGAAATAGAAATCAAAGAGGCCATCTGTGTCAAAATTGAACTGCCCTTTCTCAACAGAGAGGGAGGGATACGACATCATCTACCTTCAGTCTATAGCACAGTCCTTTCAGCAGTTCCAAGCAGGCTCCACACCCATTTGCACTACTCAGGTGACCCTGAAGGCACAGATAAGCCTCCAAGTGGCCACAATGACTCTCTAAAAGAAATGACCAACTGTCTGCAAGGACTATAAATTCTTTCATTCCCCACCATCCAGTCAGAGCTGAAGAAGCTTCTTGGATGAGAAGCAAAACGTCTTGAAAGAAAAACAAGAAACTCCAGTTGCCTTGAGAAAAAGCACCTTTGGGATAGGAGATAAAATACTGTAGTAACTGGTTTTTCCAATCTCACCAGCTCCACTTTCATTGAACTTTGATTTACGCAAGCATTTCAGAGATTTTTCCTCAGCCCTGTTCAGTATTGGAAATAGGACAGGCTGAACAAGTGAGTGAAAGAAAACAGCTCATGAGAGAGACCAGTGAGATGATAATTCATTCTCTTCTCCCACATACTCTTTTAAATGTAGCTGAATGGGGTAGTGAATCTTTGTTAACAAAACTAAATATCTAATTCAGCTCAGAGTGTTTGTGGATAGGAATGGCTTTCCCCTTGCCCAAAGCACAGAGATAGATTTGTAGTATTTGTAGTGTAGCATCATGTGATATAGTGGTATAGTCCATGTAATTGCTAGTCCACTGTCAGCCACAGAAGCTCACAGGTGAATTTGGGCCAAGTTACCTTACGGATTGTTGTGGGACAAAGTAGACTGGAACATGGTGTACACAACTTTAGCTCCTTTATAACAGGCCAGATATAAATTTAAAAAATAAATACTTCCAAACAAGGCTTTATTTATTTATTTGTTAAATTTATTTGCTGCCCATCTCGCCATGGGGCTATTCTAGGCAAGATAGGGCTACTCTATTTTAATTGTGCAATTATTCTGCCTTTCAAATAAATGTACACTATGGGTTCAGACATCAGAATGTTCTACATTTTTCCACTATTCATTTCACTTTTTTTATTCTTTCCATAGGCAATCTGTGGAAGAAAAAACTAAATTCTTGCACTGAGTACTTAAACAGCTGAACATGAAGTGGTTTCTCTTGGGAAGTATCCCTGCTCTTTAGCTGTTGCTGCTGCTGAAAATGAATGCGCCCTGGGCAAAATGGAAATGCCAAGGAGTTTGCATAGTATCTGAACCACTTACTAATAGTCATAGTAAAAAGTGCCTACTCATGTGAGGATGTATTGCAAGGTCTCCTACCCCTCCCCCCCCTTTAATTTGTCCTACTAGAACAAACATGAAAGCCAAATGAATCAAGCCAACAGATAACAAGAGGGGAGAAATTTTCTTTTCCTTTTTTCTTTTGAAATTCTGACTGACCACTGAAGGCAAGCTGGGAGTGAATGGAAGGTCACTTAATGTCTGAGAAGTGCTTTTATCTTCATAACCCCTAAGGTCTGGGATGGGGGTGAGGGTCCTGCCAATTAGCAAAATATATACATTTTTCTCTCAGAAAGAATAGCCAGGGGGGGAAATTCAATTCACATAAGTTGATATGGAGAAGATTTGTTAAATTATATGTCTTCTCACTTTCAACAGATATAGTAGGAAATATTCCACATGGCTGATGAAGATGAAAGATCTGGAAAAATATTCAGCTTTCATTTGACTGAGGCACATTTTCCTCTGTGATTATCATGAAGCTGGACAGAAATACCCTGTAATACAAATTACTGAAATCCTTATAAGATCTCATCAAATACCAATTTCATAGTTAATTGACACCATCTAGCCAGGTTAACCCCCTTTAAACCCCACTGCTTTCAACAGCAGCTATTTAAGCCAATGCTTAGTGCTTCCTCTAAAATCAAGGGGACTTAAATAAGCTTACATTTGATAGCAATATCTGTTTACAGTAACTTTCAATATCTAAGAAAAAATTGTAAGAATTCAGGGTTTTATCACTCATTATGCCTGATCAGTCTCTTGAGAATACGTCTAATAGATTTACCTCCCTTAGATTTTGGATTTCTTCTTTATATGGGTTTAGTGGAGATCGGGTTGGAAAAAGAACAAAAGTTTCTCCCCAGGCCTGAACATATATCCTGGAATTTTCTTCTTCTCTCTCTCTCTCTCTCACACACACACACACACACTCCCTCCCTCCCTCCCTCTCTCTCTCTCTCTCTCTCTCCCCCCCCCCCAACAGGCCAATTGAACTAGCTAATCAGCCATCCAGTAGGAAAAGCCAACCAGAGTCACTTGATAGTGAAATTGGCAGCATATAAATGTAATAAATAAAAAATAAAAAGTGGAAGGGCTCTCCATAGCTTTAGAAGTTGCAGGGCTGCCTATGGCTGGTGGGCTCCAACATCTGGAAATTGAGGTTGTAGTTATATGGATGTATTTGGAGTGAGAGAAGGACATGTAGAGGAGCTTGGTGTAGAGCAGACATGTCAAACACAAGGCCCAGGGGTCGGATGCGGCCCACAAAGTGGTTTCATGTGATCCGCGAAGCCATCCTAGAAATAGTGAGGGAAAGGCCCCCATTGCCTTGGCCCTGGCCCAGGCTGGCCAGGAGCCAATGTACAATTTTATGATGGCCATCTATGCTGAAAAACATTCAGTCTTAGCTCCACAAGGCCGTCTGGAAACAGCAAGGAACCAGCCCCTGCCACGTCGCCCCCGCCCCCTGGATGCCTGCTGGGGAGGTGTCACCTTTGTGAGGAATGAAGAAATGCACCATCGTGCTGGCCACTTCCAGGCAATGGTGCATTTCTTCATGCGTCATGAAGGGTGACACCTCCCCAGCTGCATTTCTTGCCTGTTTTTCTTCCTCCCTCATCTCAAATATTTTCCCATCACTCTGTACTTAGGAAAGAAGGAAGGAAAGAAGGAAAGGAGATGAAGGGTCTGAGGGAAGTCCTACCTTAGTCCTGCCCTGCTGCCCTTTCACCATCCTCTTGCCCCCTCCTCCTGGCCTATCCTGGGGTCTCCCATCCTATTGGTAAGGAGAGCTTAGCAAAGCCAGATCTCCTCCCATGGAAAGGGAATGGGCCTCCCTCTGACTTTGCCCTTGTACCCATCACGAGCAAGCACAGCAGCAGCAGCCTTGAGGAGGTAAGTGCAGTTGGATGACCCCTTGGGGAAGTGGAACTGGGCTTAGTGCCATGGGTGCTCGAGGGACAGGCTGGGCATTTGACCTCTGGTGCCCAGGACTCCGGGTAGCCCACACCACCATCCAGCCCCTCCCCCTGCATGGCCTGAGAGGAACAGTGAGGCTCCTCCAGTGGACCATGCCTTGGCACTTGCCCTGGTCCCACCCCCTTCTGCCAGAGACCCTCAGATCTGTCCCACTCTTGCCCAGGCCCCCACAGACACCCTTGACACGAACGATGTAGAGCTGGCCTTGCCCACCCAATAGGCCACACCCACTTCATTCATGCCCACCCAGTAGGCTGCACCCACCCTGGCCACACCCACCTAGCCCCCTGAGGGCAACCTCAGTGCTGATGTGGCCCTCAATGAAATTGAGTTTGACACCCCTGGTGTAGAGGATAAAGTATCAGGATAGAAACCAGGAAACTATGAATTCTAGTCTCATCTTAGAAGACATAAAGCCTGCTGGGTAACCTTGGGCCAGTCCTTCTCTTGCATCCTAGGAAGGAAGCAATGGCAAATCACGTCTGAAATCATGCCAAGAAAACTGCAGGCAGTTGCCAGGAGTCGAAAACTCAGTGAAAAACAACAATAACACATAAAGCTGGAATCAGTTCTTTTCCCACAAAGTGATCAGCCCTGGTTAAGAATTTTCAGTGCAGAAATCACATTATACACTTTCATATGCATTTTATACCTTTCAAATCAGGACTGTAAAGTTTTTTTCCCTGCATTAATCTATGAAGTTTTTATATTGTCTAATCAAAAAATGTGTTTACTGACATAGAAATAATATCAATTTTGGGGATTTTGCCTATTTGGTTCCTAGAGAGGGCTGTAAAGCACTGTGAAGTGGTATATAAGTCTAAGTGCTATTGCTATATAGTAATGTGTCTGCTTAGTCTATGGCCCAGACACTAACCTTTCAAGGTACCTATTTCTTTTCTTAAAAGTGTTTATCTTTAAAACAGGCATATAGCAAATTATTCAAATAGACAACTCCTTTAACAGAAGTCAAATAATTTTCTATTAATGTATTCATATCTGAATTTAAGATATATATCCAATTTATAGCTTATGCTCTTCACCATAATACTAAATCATCTTTAATAACCTTCAGATTTAATATACAGTACATGAAAACTGTAATAAATATTTTTACTTTTCCAATCATTATTTGATTTACTATGTTGAAAAATGCTATCATATCATCGGCAAACTGAAGACACTCTATTTAAATCAATCTAAACCAATGTAAATGTTTGAATGCAAAACCACCAACTTGGTTTAACTTATACATCAGTTATAGTTAAAGCTATTAGTTTGTCAGAATCTTTATGTGTACCTCAGTATGAAAAACAGCATATTCCTGTATTCTTAATGCATTTACATATGCATTGCTTCCAACAAGGCAAAGTTACTTCAAACAACAAATCTTCTACTTGAGTTCTGATCATTTTATTGGAATATTTAATGTCACGTACAAGCTAGACATACAGTATAATACAAGCAAAGGATGTGATGCTGTAAAAACATTCCAAAAAGTTTGAAGCTGAATGGTTATTTTGGATGCTCAGTTCCACTTTAGATTCTTAGCTCTTCCAGGATCCTTTCAGGCATGCTAAAGCAGGGCTTTTCAATCTTTTCACCCATTGTACCACTTTTAGGATATGGTAATATCCGAGTACCACCAGTCGCCTAGCAAGGTGTCAAAAACTTGATGACCAAAAAAAAAAAAAAGGAAAAAAGTGATAAAGTACAGGTAGTCCTCGACTTATAACATTTACTTAGCGACTGTTCTTAGTTACAATGGCACTGAAAAAAGTGCCCCCCAAGGCACAGTTGAGCAAGACACCTGCCTGCCCACCCGGCGGCGCTCTCATTCCCCTCCCCGCTACCACTTTTCTAGGATGGTCACGTATCACCTGCCAGGTGCCAATGTACCACAGGTGGTACCCATACCACTGGTTGAAAAGCCCTGTGCTAGAGAACACATTTTGTACAAGATGCTGTTGGTGAGCTTCTTTTCCATCAATGTTCCTCTGTCAATTTTTGTCCTTCTTCTCCTATGGCTGAAGAATTCTGGGAGTTGAAGTCCAGAAGTCTTAAAATTGCCAAGTTTGGATACCCTGGTCCTTCAGCAAGCAGACAAGATATGTGAAAATAAGGGTGCTTTACTTGACCGCCTCTCAGAAAAAAACCATTATTTGCCACATATTCTTCAGATGAGAATATTTGTTATCTAGCTTTCACTTAATTCAGTTATCGTGTACAATTACAAAAACCGCAACAGCTAAAAATAATTTGACAGCACTTTTTCCTTGATAGTATCTCTCATCAAGCATATAAATCTAAAGAAAATTAGCAGTCAAGATATTTATGAAGCAGCCTGCGTCTTTGGTCTTGAGGTTCATGGGGGACTAAACAGTCCAGCCTAAAGCTTACACTTTCATGGGAGATTAACTGAACAATTTCCAAACTGTGAAGGCATGTGGTTCTTTGAAGGAACAAACCACCATTTGAAGGAAACAGGCAAAAACCACAATTCAGACAAATCTTGAGTAAAAGTATTCCAGTCAGCCCCAATGATATTTTAATTATACATCAGTGGCAAACTGACTGTGACCCAAAGTAAACAGACTTGTAGGCTGGGCTAGCCTTGTTTCCTTGACCCAGGAAAGATGTTTTTTGCAAATTTACATGTACAACATTCAACACAGAATACAACATAGAAATAGAGTAAGTCTGGTTGATGTTGTTGTATTTTGCCACAACATCTGAATGAAATGTCACCAGCTGGGGGAAAACAAACACCAATTACTTTCCCTAAAGTAAATTCTATCAGGTTGCCTAACAGGTAACAAGGGTTAAGGAGTGAGTGGAATATAGTGGAAGGTGTTATAATTGATGTTCCTCCTAATCCAGTGTTTCTCAACCTTGACAATTTTAAGGCATGTGGACTTCAACTCCCAGAATTCCACAGCCAGCATTGCTGGCTGTAGAATTCTGAGAGTTGAAGTCCACATGCCTTAAAATTATCAAGGTTGAGAAACACTGTAATCCATTCTCTGCTCCTCTCACTTGGGTTATTTATGAACACAACTTAGCACTCCTCCAAATGAACACTAAGTGTATGTGAAAAAAATATCCTGGATGATAATTAAAAGGTATAAAAGAGGACATAGGATGAAATAGAAGGGAATTATCCTAATGAATCAGCTCCATCTCCAACTAATGCTGCAAGGAAATGGCAATGCGGACAGAGGGTATCCAAGGAATTTCAGCTAGCTGGTGGGCAGCTACGGAGAACATGTCCATCATGATTGGCTTCTGTAAAACCACACTCATTACCATGGCACGTAATACCACCAAATCCAAAATGGAGGAGATAAAATTTACCCTCCAATCAAGGGAGAAATAACCGAAGATAGAAAACACTGTTTCAACACTGGAATAGAGTGATTTTAAGCTGACTCAAATGTGAGTAGGGAATGAGAAGTCAATGTCATAAGAACATGGCAAAAAAAACAAAAACAAACCCAGATATAAGCACATGTTTGTGCCCTGCTTGGGGTAAGTGAAGAAGAACCCAGTGATCAATCCATTTCCTCCATGAAGATTTCAAATACAGCTAGTATCTATTATGCTGCTAGGCACAAAAGTATGGGCATCTTCGGGTGATGGTTCCATTGTTACAGAAAGTCCTACCACCGAAAGAGTGTGCATATAAATCCTTTCCCTAAGTGTTTTTAAATAAGCTGTAAGATTTGAGTCTTCTGCTTCAAATGAATGGATGTCCAGTTTTATTCTATATTGCCCTTGCTGTAATTACTGTATATATTCTATGGTCTTATATAGAATTGCGTTAGATTTTGTATTGTTTTATTTTAATGAAAGTGTTTCATTTTGCAGAGGCATTTCCTCAAAAGTCAATATAAAACATTGTATATTAAAAAATAATAATAAAGGAATAGTTTGAAATGTTAAAAGAGAATCTCTTCTGCTATTTACAATCTACAATTAATTTTCCTATAATGCAAGAACTGATGTGGTATAATGAATAGAGTGCTGGATTTTGACTCTGGAGATGGGGTTTCACATTCCAACTCAGAAATGAGTCACATGGGGTGATCAACATTATAACTGAACTTAAAGTATTTATGCTTCTTGAGTTCAGCAGAAGGGGAGAGAATATAAAAGTGATAAAATCAGCCACAACTCCATATTAAAGAGCTAGAACATTTGCTCCTTGAAGCCAGATAAAAAGGGCAAGAATCTCAAATAAATTACAGCTAAATGCATATCTTACACCAAACTTTGAATTTACAATCAGCTATACCTTCCTGGTTCGTGGGCTTCTCTTCTCTCTTTCTACCTTAACCGTCTGTTTTACAGTTTTCGTTTTCTTTTTCTTTTTTGCCAATAATAGTTTGCAAAATGATCCAATTCATAAGCTATGTTTAGCAGAACTATTAAATGCATGATATCAAATTCAGACGAAACCATAGATTGATATAGCTCTGGAAATTTATTGGAATATTATGGCAAACTCTGGATCATCAAAACCCAGAAAGTGGGAAAGAAAAACTGAAGAAGGGAGATGTTATGTCCTGAGCCTTGCAAGCAGGCTCGGGGCATTGCAGGCGGTCCCGGAGAGGTGCAAGCTGCCCGGGACCAGACAGGCTGTCGCCAGTATGTGTGCGCATGCGCGGGTGCTGGCGCGCCAAAAGTAGCAGATTGACCCGGGAAAGGCCTATAAAAGGAGGCCAAGAGTTTTAGGCGTTGCCACCATATTCCAATGTAAGCTGAACTGAAGAATAAAGGTTTCCTGAGAACTACAACTGCTTCTCGTGTCTTACCATTTCGCGATGGACTCAACACTGGCGACGAAGGTGGGATCGCCTTACATCAAAGAAGAAAAGGTGTAAAGCTTACCCGAGTGAGTCCGGAGCGGCAGGAACGGCGTTGACTCGGCAGCTACCCGCCAATCCAGTGCGCATTCGGGGGTAGGCTGGCTGATAGACCCTTCCTGATTCGAAATGGCAAAGATTGGAAGGCTTTCGGAATTTGACGTCTCACATCCAGAGAGGTGGGAATTCCTACGTAGCCAGGGTGGAAAACTACCTCAAAGTGAACCAGGTGAGGGAAGAGAGCTTGAAGGCTGCCACCCTGCTGTGCGTTTGTGGTCAAGACGCATTCGAAATCGCTGAGAACCTCACAGCACCTGTTCCTTTAGAGTCTGTCAGCTATGCAGATCTAAAGAAGTTATTGAAGGAGCACTTCCAGCCTAAGATGTCCGTCATCGCGTGGCGCCACACCTTCGAGCAGAGGGATCAACGACCCGGAGAATCGGCCAAGGAGTACATCGCCGCACTGAGGAAAGCCGCCAAACATTGTGAGTTCAAGGACCTCGAAGAACGACTGAGGGACCGATTTGTATGCGGGCTAAGGCATCGAGAGTTGCAACAGAGACTTTTCACCAAGGAGGACTTGTCTTTCCAAGATGCCTTGAGAGAGGTCACCGCAGAAGAAGCAGCGAGCGGCGCCATCAAGAACATGCGGCCGATCAGAAACAGTCCAGATACTGCGTCCGTGCACCAGGAAGAAGTCCAAAGAAACTCCGAGGAGGATCCGGACGAGGAAGTGGACCGTCTCCACCCCACAAAGGAAGGAAAACCAAGAGGAAGCTCTTCAGCTCTCCCCAAGTGCATCGGTTGTGGAGGTCGCCACAAGAGAGCCGACTGCAAGTTCCGCTCCGCTATCTGCCGGGCGTGCGGAAAACAAGGACACATTGCAGCTGTGTGCCTGGGCCGTCAGAAGGTACAACCTCAGGAAGAATTGCGCCTGAAAGGTACCAGGGTCCCCAGCCAGAATAGGGTGGGGTTTTGCGCTTCGCGAAGAAGCATCTACAGGACAGGCACACACAAGCCCATTAAGAAAAAGCTGTCACTTAAGGTGAAGCTACAAGGGGTTCCATTAACTATGGAACTGGACACGGGGTCTGCACTTTCGATCATTTCTATGCACACATTTAGGAAGATTTGTTCCGGCAGCGGAACCCAGGCCAAGTTGAGGCCTTCTGACATTGTGCTAACGGATTTTCAAAACTCCAGAGTGTGTGTTAAGGGGGAGGCCACCCTTAACGTACAGTATAAGGATTTTGAGGGTCCACTAGACCTACTAGTAGTAGAGGGTGAACGAACGAGTCTCATAGGACTCGAGTAGTTTGAGGCCTTGGGGATACACGTCACAGGGCTCAACAGCCTACAAACACTCAACCTACAGGAAGTCTGCAAAGAATTTGCAGACGTTTTCAGCCCCCAGCTGGGCACATTCAAAGGACCCCCTGTGTCGTTAAAAGTAGACCCCACGGTCACTCCCATTAGAATTAAAGCAAGAAGGGTCCCTTTTGCTTTAAAGAGTAAAATTGACACTGAATTGGATAAACTGATCCAACAAGGAATTCTAGAACCAGTTGACTCCAGTCCATGGGAGACCCCCATTGTCACACCTCTTAAGGCAAATGGGGACATTCGCATCTGTGCTGATTACAAATGCACTCTAAATAAGGCATTGCAGCAACATGCCTATCCTGTTCCTGTGGTCAGTCATATCCTGGCCTCCCTCAAGGGGGGGGCGCGTTTTTGCAAAGCTTGACCTAGCTCAAGCGTATCAACAGCTGCCTGTTGATGATGACGCTGCTATAGCTCAGACTATTGTGACCCACAGAGGGACTTTCAAGGTAAAGAGACTTCAATTTGGAGTAAATGTCGCTCCTGGGATTTTCCAAAGCATAATGGAAAACACACTATGGGGTATACCAGGGGTTTGCCCCTATTTTGATGATGTCTTAATTGCAGGAGACTCCACACACATTCTAGCTGAAAGGCTAAGGGCTGTCCTATTAAGGTTCAGAAAAACGGGACTCAAACTCAAGAAGGACAAATGTAAAATTGGGGTGCCTTCTACTGAGTTTCTGGGGTTCAAAATTGATGCTGCTGGGATTCATCCTGCTGAATCCAAACTAAAAGCCATTATGCAAGCCCCTAGGCCAAAGTCTAAGGCCGAACTACAGGCTTTTCTGAATTTCTACAATTCCTTTCTTCCACACAAGTCTAGTGTAGCTGAGCCTCTTCACAGGCTATTAGATAAACAGGCAGTGTGGCAGTGGTCACAAACACATGAGGCTAGTTTCAATGAGGTCAAGGCCTTGCTCACTTCTAACAGTGTACTTGCTCACTTCAATGAGTCCCTTCCTGTGTGCATCGCTTGTGATGCTTCCCCTTATGGGGTGGGTGCTGTACTGAGCCACCTCAGGGCTGATGGAACCCAGGTTTCTGTTGCATATTACTCCAGGACATTGTCTTCAGCTTAGTGCAACTATGCTCAAATAGACAGGGAAGCCTTAGCTGTTGTTGCTGGAATTAAAAAATTCCATGATTTTTTATATGGTAGGCATTTCACGGTCTTCACTGACCATAAGCCTTTGTTGGGACTGTTTACCACACGTAAACAAACTCCCCAAATCATCTCCCCCAGGATGCTCAGGTGGTCTATCTTTTTGTCTGCATATGATTTTTCCCTACTTCACAAGCCTGGGAAGAAAATGGGCCATTCTGATGGCCTCAGTAGATTACCCCTGCCGGTAATAGAGGCTGACCCCGTGCCAGCCATTAATATTCTCTCCATTCAAGCCTTGCCCGAGTCCCCCCTGAATGCCAGGGATGTAGCCGCTGAATCAGGCACAGATCACACACTTTCACGTGTCCTTTCTTGGGTTTTGTCTGGATGGCCTGAGCACTGTCCTAGTCCTGAGTTTCAGAGTTTCTGGTCTAAACGGAACGAGTTGTCCACCTCTCAGGGTTGTCTGCTTTGGGGAAGCAGAGTTGTCATTCCCACCTCAATGAGGACTAGGGTCATAGATTCCCTCCACGAGGGTCATCCTGGCATTGTACGAATGAAGGCTCTTACACGCAGCCACTTGTGGTGGCCAGGTGTAGACAAAGACATAGAAGCTAAGGTGCATGCTTGCCACCTTTGTCAACGCTCATGCCCTGAAATGCCCCAAGCTCCTGTGCATAGATGGGAGGAAACACAGTCTCCATGGTCTAGGGTGCACATTGACTACACTGGGCCCTTTCAGGGTCAATTCTTCTTGGTCCTCGTTGACAACCATTCAAAATGGCTTGAGGTTGTACCTGTCTCTCCCACCACCACTGCAAAGACTATTCAGGTACTGAGGGGGATTTTTGCTGCACACGGGCTCTCAGATGTCATTGTGTCTGACAACGGCCCTCAATTCACTTCCTCCGAATTCCAAGCTTTCTTGCAGGCTAACATGATTCATCATGCCACTTCTGCACCTTTCCACCCGTCCACCAACGGTATGGCTGAATGCATGGTTCGCATCACCAAGGACGCCTTGAAAAGGCTCACCTACGGGGACTGGCATCACAGGTTGGCTGACTTCCTCCTTTTTTATCGCACCACACCGTCCACTTCTACAGGGAGAAGCCCAGCTGAACTTCGTTGGGGGCGCAAACTGACTACCAAGCTTGACCGGTTGCATCCAGACAGACTGCCTCCTTCTGTCTCATACCCCAGGGCACCTAGGCAACTACTTGTGGGTGCCCCGGTTTGGACTCGTAATTACGGGCCTGGTCATACATGGGTCCCCGCATCTATATCCAGGGTCACAGGTCCTCTATCCTACGAGGTATCCCTGGACAACGGTCGTGTCCTGCGTCGGCACATTGACCAACTTCGCCCTAGACGGGACCTTCCCGCTGAGACTCCTGGGTCTTTTCCAGGGGGGGAGGGGGAGCCCTTTGGGCAAAGGGAGGGGCATGGAATGCTGCCCTTTACCAATGAGGGAGCCACAAACGGCCCATCCCAAAATTCCGCGAGTGCTCCAAACAGGAATTCTAGGAGCTTAACCAGTTATCAGGCATTCACGCCTACTCCAGCCAGGGAGTCACCCCGGGGGCATGATCACTTCTCACCTGTATCACTCAGTACTCCAGTCAGAGAGAATACCCGGGAGCATCCCAACAATCAATTCCCTGCAAGAGAGCTGGCACACACTCCTCCTAGTTGGCCTGACTTCAACTCTGTCCCTAGAAGGGGGCAAACACACAGGGAGGTGGTCGAGGAACCAAATCCCGACTACAACACCTCTGACTACACTCAGGGGACAACTGAGTTTTGGGACAGTATTGAAACCCACACAAGCCCGGACACAGAATGGGATTCAGGGGATAGACAGCCTCCTGACAGGTCTTGGACGGACCTAGGAGGTTCTACAGAAACGCCCAACAGTGACAGTCACTTAGAAGGGCCAGAGAGCCTACTGCTAGGCAGGACAACCAGGTCATACACTGGAAGAAGCCCTGGCCTGACGAGCCCGGTGGGCAAGCAAGCAGGCCAGGCATTGGAGCACAGTCCTTGGGAGTCACCAAGGCATAACAAGGGAAACAGGCACACATCACCCCTCAGTCAGGGAGTACCTGTCAGACACCCAGAGCTTAGGAGGTCACAGAGAGCAAGGAAATCTCCTAAGTACTTAGAGGATTACATAACACTATTGGCTAAACAGAGCCAGTAGGAAGGTAGAAACACTAAGGCAATGGAAACGGGGGGAACTCCGAACATTGGGGGAGCAGAGCATTGTACTAAGAGTGGGTTGTGTATTGTTATGGCATTGGTCGTAGTTTTAGCCCGGGGGAAAGGGGTGTTATGTCCTGAGCCTTGCAAGCAGGCTCGGGGCATTGCAGGCAGTGCCGGGCAGGTGCAAGCTGCCCGGGACCAGACAGGCTGTCGCCAGTACATGTGCGCATGCGCGGGTGCTGGCGTGCCAAAAGTAGCAGATTAACCCGGGAAAGGCCTATAAAAGGAGGCTGAGAGTTTTAGGCGTTGCTGCCATATTCCAATGTAAGCTGAACTGAAGAATAAAGGTTTCCTGAGAACTACAACTGCTTCTCGTATCTTACCATTTCGCGACGGACTCAACAGGAGAGGTGATGGTTAATTTTTGCAGAAGATAGGAAATAATCAGAAGTGTGCTCTTCAAGCTGAAATTGTATAAAGAAAATTGCTTTTATTTTAAATCATGTGCTACAGCAGTGGTTCTCAACCTTTCTAATGCCGCGACCCCATAATACAGTTCCCCATGTTGTGATGACCCTCAACCACTTATACATCACCGGGTACCAGGGGCGTGGCCAAAGAAAAGGGGGAAAAATGGCGGACAGCCTGGTTTGGCGACCCCCGTGAAATGGTCGTTCGACCCCAAATGGGGTCCCGACCCACAGGTTGAGAACCACTGTGCTACAGGCATCTTTTGTTTGAAAACAGGTTGATATCATTTAATAGTCCCATTTGGCCATGCTGCTTCTGTTGGTCTCTCAAATTGAGGAAAGTGATGAACGTATCTAGTCTTTGGGTATGCAAATAAGATATCTATTGGAGGGTCCTATTTAACAGAATAACAGAGTTGGAAGGGACCTTGGAAGTCTTCAACCTATTCTCCAAAACATATGAAAGCAGGACAAGAAGAAATGGATGGAAACTAAACAAGGAGAGAAGCAACCTAGAACTAAGGAGAAATTTTCTGACAGTGAAAACAATTAATCAGTGGAATGGCTTGCCTCCAGAAGCAGTGAATGTTCCAACACTGGACATTTTTAAGAAGAGACTAGATAGCCATTTATCTCAAATGGTATAGGGCAACCTTGGCTCTTTTATGACTCGTGGACTTCAACTCCCAGAATTCCTGAACCAGCATTCTATTCTCTCTGAAACTTACAGCAACATTTACTGACCCCTTTATATATTTTACTAACACAATGTAATTTCCAGACTTTAGATCTCCTTGATAATTTGTATTATTGAAATGCTGTTTGTCTTCAACTTGCCAAAGAAATATCTCTGATTCCTAATTGATCAATAGGAAAAACTGCCTCACACTATTACCGTGTCACCTGGACTACCTGTCTATTGAGGTGGTCCACCCATCAGTCAGTCTGGCATTTATGGTAATCTACACCCTGGTTGGTTATTTGAGTGGAGTTCCTTGAAAGATGTGAACTGGGAGCAATGAAAAGATTAGGAGAGGGACTGTGAGGAAACTGAGAAAGTAGTGACAGGAAGCTAGATGAAAACAATCAACAGATGGAAGAGGAATTCATTAGTAGCTTATCACATAAATGACAGCTCAGTTTGGGCTGCAACGATCCTGGGAAGAAGAGATTCAATGACTCTCCATCTTAATGAACTGTCTAATGAAAGTGAGGTAGACTTTCCTGACATATATTTGAAGATTTGGTATCCCTGTATCCTATTCCTCTACTTCTTGTATTAAAACATCTTATTTAAGCCTGCGTGAAATTTGCTTCCTTGATCGTCTGTGTTATGGGACCACCAGGGCCATTTCTGAGGTGCTTTCAGCTCCTTGTTCTCCTTCTCAGCCAACAACCATAAAAAGCATTTTGCTAGCTAATGTTTCTGGTTTAGTTTGCTGAAGAAAGGCTGCCATTTAGTCTCACCAACCACTTTTACAATGGATTCTTCCACTAGGCTTGCCAGGTGAAAGAATCTATTGTAAGGAGCATAGTCTTCCTTCTCAGGACTCTTCTTCTCTTTCTTCTTCTTCTCCCTCTCTGTCTTGGTCTCTTTAGGTTTCCGGTTTCAAAGGCTAAAGCTAACTGGAAATTACTCTTCTCAAAGGGACAGTTGAAATCTGAGGGTTCCCCCCCCTGCCCCCCAGGTAGAGGAAGCAAGGTTTTTTTTTTTTCCTCACCCTGCCTTCTCAGAAGGAGTTAATACTTTCTGATGGCTCCATAACTGAAGTGACTGAAAACACTACAATTTGGAGGGCTACCTGGAATCCTCTGGGATAAAAAACAAACAAACCTGGAGATGTCTTCGCCTTCAGATTTAAAAAGGTTGCTACAATACAGGGATCTCCAAACTTGGCAACTTTAACACTTGTAAACTTCAACTCCTGGCTGACTAAGGAATTCTGGGAGTTGAAGTCTATTAGTCTTAAAGTTGCCAGGTTTGGGGACTCCTGCTATAATACATTGTTCTGAGGTTCCTGCATGATTTTTTTTAGCTCCCTCCGATGCACCTCCTACTCTATCAATCAATTTTATGTGGCAGGCTGACACTTTAAAAATGCAATACATATAACATAGTTATAATCAAAACTTCACAAATGTAAAAAGAAGCAACAAATAAGACTTCAACATTAAGCACTGAAAGCGACTCTCCTTCACTTTCTTTAGTGTGTTCCAAAATCTGTTCTATTTATCTTTGGGAGCAATTGTGGAGATTAGGGAACTACTTTTTTCCATCCCAGAAAGCATTTTGTTACCAATATTTAAAAATATATATTAAAAAGCAGAGTGACATAGGGAGGACATATAAACATCAGTTTGAGCCCCTGGAGAAAAGGCAGAATAAAAGTGAATCAAATAAATAAAATTATATAATTTCTATTCTAGCATTTCCAGCCTACAACTCCTGGATTTTCTATCTAGCCAGTATGGTCAATGGAGAACCCAGTAGTTGTGTTGTTTACAGTACACTATCTTATAAAAGATTGCTCTATTCTACTAAGATGCATCAAAGACAATTTACTACTTAAAACATATAGTTCAGGGTATCTATACTGGAGTAGAATTATAAAATATATGATGCTGATAGGCTTCCATTCTTAGACAACAATAACAGGAAGTGACTCTAGAAGTTTATTGTTTGACTTGGGGCCAGTGATTTATGATACAATGAAGTCATTATAGAAGAAAGGAAGAGGGGCTGAAGCCAACTAATCTTGTGCACTACATTTATAGGCCCAGTAATTATCCAAATTTTGTGAGAAGCACAATAATATCTGCTGAAAGGGAACATCTGGGAGGGGAGCAAGATGTCCCAATTAAATGATTGATGAGCCGCTCATGTGTTAGATTACTTGCTGTGTTAACGGGGTTGCAATTTCATAAATGCCATTCAAGTTAACAAATGTGCTTTGAGAGGATTGTCAGGGGAAGGAGGGGATCATGGAAAAAGAATTCTATTTCCATATGTGATTCAAACTAGGGGGAACAGGAATGAGTTTGGGTCCAATTGTAGTGTAGCAACACTGCAATTAAATGTGCTATGCAAGATGGGATGGGGAGGATATTTGAGTCCAAATGCATGGAATGTTTCAATCCACATGTGATGTTATTCACTTGTTTTAATATGGTTAAATGAATGGTTTATTAAAAAGACTTTTATGTTTTCTGGAAAAACAACAAAGACTGTTGTTGTCAGTTCTGCTCACAACTAAGTTTATTGTAGAATCCCATGCAACATAGTTTTATAAGTTATTCTGAGTGCAATGAGCAACTTTGGAACAAATAACAGTGAGCAAGGAGATGACGTTCATAAGAACATTCCTGCCAAATGCTAATTTAAATTAGGATGTTATTTTGCACCAGGAGTCCATGATTGCTTTTCTTTTTTTTACAAAAATAAAAGTTGACAGTTTGAACAAGTGGCTTGTCATGTGCTGTATCTAGGGCTTTAAGTTTAAGAAGGAACTAAAGTAGGAAGAACTATAACCTATTTCTTTCTCACACTTGAAGTTCTTACCTGACATTATCTAACCCTAGTTACGGACAAACAACACTGGACATCACAATGGTGATCGTTGGTGATGCAGTCATGAAAGTTCAAGGAAGTCATTGGTCTAACAGGAAATGAGAAAAAGTATCTTTGTTTGCTTTATTCTGTATTTTGAGATTAATCATTTAATCAATGATCTATGTAATGGTGACAACAGAGAGGGTAAGAAATGTGAGACCAATGCCTCTGAATTAAGGAATAAATTCCAGAAAACTCTTCCTGTATTGACCTCTCTACTAAACTATATTGAGACTTGCCACAGAATCACATATTCATTCATTCATTCAATTCATTCGTTCATTTTAATTGTATGCCACAGTTTCCTATAGGACTTATGATGGCAATAGCTCAATTGCAACAGCAATGAAGCTTTTGGGGGCCTCGCCGCCAGTATCTGCATAGTGCAGAGAATTTTGAGAGACGTTTCCCATCATTGCGGCTTTTAAAATTATAAACTTATCTTTTGTCCAGTAAACTCACTATTATTCCTGTTGATGGGATGGCCTTCCTAGGTTTGGGAGATTAAGTCTATTCCAGACTGCTCCCTCAGCTGATTAAATCATGGACACTAATGACTGAACCCAGTTTTCTCTGAAGAGAATGCATGCAGTCTGCCACCAAGCCATGAGCCTTCACTTTAGGAAGGAGACTTGAATAATAGGTCTGTAAGTTAAAGAGCACAGAATAGATTTTAGATTTACAGAAGGTGTGTTGTCTTGTTAAATGTACTATCTTCTAAATGCTATAGCTCACATTATTTGCTGTAATTTTTCTGTTACTGAATGTCTCTCGCAAGGAAGTTTCTTTCACCAGGCCTGAAAATTGATCATACAACACTGCACATTCCTCACTTCTTCAGCTCCTTCTTCCCTTCCCTTCCTCCTCTTCTCCTCAAGCCTGCCCACCCCCCCTTGCATAATTCATAGCTTGTTTGCCTTTTCAGGCATGCCATTTGCAGACTTCAGAAAGAATTGTTGTGAGCAACAGCTTTCAAATTCTAACACAGATCTAACGGGAGCAGCTATATTTGGAACATGTGCTTGTCTGTCTTTTCTTGTTTCTTTGCATTGCAGGCTGGACAGTTTGGAACCAGTTGTGCAACTGAAGTCAAATAGATACCTTCTTATCAGATGCCAAAATTTCACAGCTCTTTAGTAAAATGTGTGTGTGTGTGTGTGTGTGTGTGTGTGTGTAGAGAAAGATGATATAGAAATAGATATCTATAGATGATATAGAAACAGATATCTATAGAGTGAAATATAGCTATGTACTCTGGATACACATTTATACACACATACTGGTAGCGTATTTGCTACCTTTTATCTGTTCTGTTTACTAGATTTTTGTTGCGCTGAATTTAGAGCCAAAGGAAGAAAATAAGCAGGTCTCCTAACATTGGTGGGTCTGGATAACTGTCCAACATTCTCTTTTCCAAAGAGGGAAAATGTTTAAAATTTTATGCAATTTTAGTTTTAATTGGGGAAAATTTAAATAGCTTTCTTACATTTATCAGATAAACATAATTCATGCAGGATTAATAAAACCAGGCTAACTTTTGGAAGAACAGTGAGATGGATCTTTATATACAATAACTGCTTTTTAAAGGTTTATGATGATAATGATGACTTTCAGACAGACCTGACATGGAAGCAGAAAGTTCCAAGAAGCCTCTACACTCTACTGAATTCCCATGACAACATAAGACCTAAAGGCTCCATATTCTCAACATCCTTTTAGTCTCTGCCTATATATGCGATAGCCCAAAAAAGAAAGTTGTTATTTGTTACTGAATATGGTCTTTAATTAAAGTAAGATAGAGCTAGGAAACTCCAGTGAGGTGCCACCTGAAGAGGTATGTTCAAACAAGCTTGATAACTATCTGTCCAGAAAAATTTAATAGGCCCAGCACCAACCATTGTTGAAATCTCTTCTAATTCTTTGATTTAATGATTGCTCAGGGAAGGTCTGGAGCAAATTGTGACAGAGCTCCAACTTCACATATGTAAACCTGATCAGTTGCACACAGAATTGCCCAATGAGAAACTGGAGAAAATTTATTTATTTTTTCTGCAACCATCATAATCATAATTTATAAGAGATAATGCAAATTCACATGATTCTTTTGGTTGGGGGGTAGGTCAAGCACCATACATTTTAAGAACACTGACTTAGAAGATGAAAGAAGATGAGCATAACCAGCTTAACAAACTTGAAATTATCCTTCTGGAGGGTATGTGTGTGTGTGCTTTTTTTTTTTAATAGTCACTCAATGCATAAGTCAAAGTTTTCTTCAGCTTCTGCTTTTGTTGCCAGTCCCATGATGAGCTGCCTGCTTCAGAAATTCAAAATGGCTGCTGGTAAAGGCCTTAGATCACGGGTGTCAAACTTGCTGCGTCACATGATGTGTCGTGACATATCACAACTTTTTTTTGCCTTGCAGGTGCTGGGGTGGGCGCGGCCTCTGTATGATGCAACCAGCCCGCAGGCCAGCAGTTTGACACCCCTCCCTTAGATTATAAAAAGCTGTCTTTTACCAAGTCAAACTATTTATCCCTATAGCCCAGTATTACCTATTGCAACCGATATTGGACATCTAGAATCTTGGACAGAAGTTTTTTCCTGCTTTTTATTGAAGATATCAGAGATCGAATCTGTGGTTTATTAGCATAAGGTTCTTTACAATTCTTGGGGAATCTTCATGAGTTGCGAACAAACAGAAACATCTGTGGGTTTTTTTTTAATATTGTCAATATTCAATCATAGTTTGATATTCAACTTATGAGGCATACCTATCCTGAAAGGAACAAATTTTAACTCGGGACTTAATGGGCTCTCTTTGGGATAGGAGGGTCTTGTCAAAATCAGTTCAGCTGGCATTCTAATCCTTCAATCTCTGAAATGTAGAGGAAAATAACAAAGCTTTCCATCATGTTCCACCCCTTCCCTAAGGTCACTCTTCGCCAAATGTGTCAAACAAAGGACCAGCTGCATTTTTGACCACAGCTTGGTTATACATGCAAAGCTGAGGGTGGGGGGGAAGAGTAGAGAATCACCCTTTATTAAAGCCTGAATAGTGGAGACTTTATGGCCCACTGAATTCGTATTGTATAATAAATAAGAGCAGAAAGAGGAACTCCCTGCTTACCTAGTTCCATGTACTTAAGAGGAAAGAGCCAAGTCATGACCAGGGAAAGAAATAGAAAAGAAATTGTAACTGTACCATGCTGGTTTTTTAGACTCTCTCGAAAGAGTTTATGGAGCCTAAGAAGTTGTCTAGTGTAAGAAAAAACGGATTGTAAACAGGAGTCCTTTACTCACAAAAGGCTCAACTCCCAAGACCAGGCCAAGATTAGAATTATCCTGTCAGGCGGAAAAAAGAATAATAATCTTGAGCCTTGAAAAGAAATGCAAGTGGCACATCTGTATTCATTCATCCCTATGCTATAGAATTCTGCAAGGTTTTGGTTATCTCAGGAAAAAATAATGGCTCCATTCTTGTAAGGTGGAAAGCTGTATGTACATCAACCAATCATTTCCCTCAGTATGGCTTGTACTAAAAGAATAAGGACAGCACCACCTGATGGCCTGTTTCCGGAGGCAGAATGAGCTTGGCAGTAGAGACAACACAGTTTATACTAGAATACTTTTATACTGATTCAAGCATTGCCAACAGCCAGCTATGCCCTAAATCAGGGATGAGCTACTATGGTCCCTTACGACCATAATAGTTGGCTGGCTGGCTCAGGAATTCTGGGAGTTGAAGTCCACAAGTAAAGTGGCCATGTTGCCCACCCCTGCCCTATAGCAAGAGCAAAAATCCTAGAGCCGTGGTGGCAAACCTATGGCACGCATGCCACAGGCGGCACGCGGAGCCATCTCTGGTGGCACGCGAGCCATTGCTGGGCCGAGCTGCTCCCTCCTCCTCTCCACACATGCACAGTCTGGGAATAGGCGAGAGGCTATAAAAGGAGCAATTTTCTGCAGAAGCAGCATTTGCTGCAGGCAGCTTGAGAGCGAGCACAAGTTGGAGCAGACAGCGAGCGAATGAGCAAGCACGAGCCGACAGCTTGGTGGCCATGCCCACCTGGTGGCCATGCCCACCCGGCACCTGGCAATGCATAAGTGGGTTTTGGGTTGCAGTTTGGGCACTCGGTCTCTAAAAGATTCACCACTACTGTCCTAGAGTTTCACCTTGTGCTGCCTCCATAACAGGTGCAAGTCTGTAGAAGATTTGTTTAAAAAATAAGTCATCTGAAATCTCAAAAAATGGCCAAATCTTATAACATTTCAGGTGTTTTTATCCTTGACCATTTTTAAAAAACATTTTGTATCATAGAGCAAGTAGAAGCTATGGCCAAGATGATACACATGCACAGATATGTACTGGTATATGAGAATGACCTTGGGAAACAGGAAGAAAAACTGCAGTCAGAAAAATAAACGAAATATTCCAGTTGAGGGGCAGGGGTAGAGAAAGTGTCTCAGAAGGGACTTGCACTAGTTTTGGGGAAAGTAAAAGTAAGGGAGGGGAGAGGTACTTTCAGACTTGCAAGATTCCTGTAACATTACAATAAAAGTACTGTTAGCACAGTACTCATGGTTTTGGTTTCCTGTCTGGACTACCTCAATTGCATCCCTTTTTGATCTGGTAAGCCCTTCAGTGTCTCATCCCATAGTTGCCTCACATGGGACTACTGGAACACAATGGAACTGACCTTGAAGATCTTCTGGTCCAGCTGGTCCAGAATGTCTTTAAATAGACAGTGATGGGGGGGGGGAAGCACCATGCTATTCACATCTTGGCTTCCAGGTGCAACTCAAGGTGCTGGTGATCATCTATGTAAGGTCCTTCATGGTATGGGGCCTGGCTATTTCAGGAATCTCCAGTTTTGTCTGCCTGTCTTGTTTAGGCCAGCAGAGTAGAAGTACTCCGGGTCCCATTAATGGAAGAATATTATCTTGAAGAAGCAGGAATTCCACATGTTGCAATTCCTGCCCCCTGGAATGATCTCCCTATCGCCAGAGATTTTAAAGATTTTTACCCTCATTTTGTTGAAGACCTGATTGTTCTCCTGGGCCTTGGGGACAGAGTGACTGTTAAGTACCTTTTGTGTGATTTGGTTTCACTTGTTTTTTTAATTAGTTTTGTGGTTTTTTTTTTGTTTTTTTATTTTATCTTCTGGTCTGTTGCTTCTTTTACACGGCTTTTATTTTAATTTTTGTTAATTTTTATTTTTGTTCAGCTGTGGGGCTCTACTGATGTCATATAAATGCACCACATGCCAATGCACGTGTTGCTGACCATAATATAGAAAATTGAAGTTTTGAGGTAACAGGAAGAAAGGAAAAAATGCTTTGCTCTGCACTGCAATTCCCTAACAGAACAATAAGATCAACAGATGCAGAATAATTGTTCAAATATTGCCTCTAAAATACAGCCACAAACATAGGCAAGAATTCAGAAGCATCGGGCTTTGAAGCAAGTATTTCTACTTGGAGGAAATCCATTTACCCAGATAAGCAATGTGTGCATGATTCCTCTCTCCAATCCATTAGACAGGATTACGTCTCTGAAGCCTTGTTACAAAAACAAAAATCTTATCCATTGACCAGTTGACAGGAAAAACAAAAGAAGAAGATCTCTACCTATATCCTCCAGTTGACCTTCCCTACTTAATGGCTTTTTGCATTTTAGCATTTGTTTAAAAAAGGGGGTGGGGTGGGGGGATTAGCTAATGGAGCTACTCCTTCTCTGTGCATGTTCCTCTGGATGTGGGGATGAATGTGTTTTAGATCAAAATTCCAGGCAGCAGTTCAGAACTGAAGTAGTAGTGTTTTTACTTTACAGTTTCAGTGATTCGGAAACAAATGCAAGGTTTGGATTTTTAAAACGATATTTGGAAAACATGTACCTAGAGAGCAAAACAGGCCCAAATAACAGAACCTACAAGTCTCTAAAAAAAGATGTGGCAGGGGGTTGTCAGCAATTCAAAAAGCTGAAAGAGCTCAAAATAAGAAAGGTTTAAGTTGGGCAATGCATGCTTTCACTATTATGTAAAACACATGCTACTTATCAAACATTTGCATGTCAACTCATACATTTTTGTTACACATGGGTTAGCTCGGAGCCCTAAAGGCCCTTACCCCATTTGCAAATATTTGATTTAGATGGAGGCAAAGCTATCATGCAAACATAAACATATTCAGGATGGTGAGGATTGTCAAAAATACAAATTGGCTTTTATGTTGTTCATTCACTTCCTGTTTCATGCACTCATCTATCTGCTGGAATGTCTCTCAGCTTTTCGGTCTGTTTCTAACTGCCCACAATATTACATGTTAGTGATTTTGGATGCACCACATTTGCTTTCTCCATATTATTGTGCCTCCAGGGAACAAGAGTGAAGAATTTTCTCTTTTCTGAACTGTAATGGCCATCAGCCTCTCCCTTCTCATCAGCTTTATTTGTGCATGGCTGTGTTCAGAAAATTGAGATGCCCATAACGATCCAGGATGAATTATAACAAGATAGGTAAGGGGCCATTCACAGAAACTGGCATGGTAATAACGCTTCCTGCCAAAAATTCATTTGACAACTTCTGCTGGACTTCTGATCTATTACTTACACTGCTAATTTAACCTGACTGATCATAAAGGCCTGCAGTGACATGATACATGTAAGAGATGAGAATTCAGAACATTGATCATAATCTTTAGGGATTTGGAGGACCAACTCTTGGCAAATTCTGTCTGACATTGTGAACTGGCAACTGTGAAAGCTAGGATGCATCAGGCCTTCTTCACATGTAGCCACTGCTAGCTAGGAGTTACTGTGCATATTTTACTTCATTTCACAACAATGAATCCATTGTATGGTTGGGGCCAATCATCTTTCCCTCTCAGTCAGCATCTTCCAGGTTAGATTGCTGATGATCAATTGGAGAAAAAAAAACTATACAATTGGTTTATCTTACATAATTGCATCATGCACACATAGGGAATGCATCACTTAAATATAAAATATCTTTGTGGTCGGTTTCAAAATATTAATCTCCATGCTCACCCCATCCTGCAAACTGATTGTAGTAGATCAGGACTCATAGCTGCTCTTGTGATGGTAGAGTCCCCTGTACAGTATTCTTCACATTCTTGGTTCTGCTGATAATGTGACTATGCTTTATACAGGAAATGCTTACCATTTAAGTACCCTTTGTTTAAAAAAATGAACTTCCAAGATTTAGGTGTAAAACAAGTAAGAACTGATTTTTAAAAGCCTCCTTTGAATGGGATGATGAAGTGATGCTGTTATTAGCTTTTGTGCTGGGGAATTCATAAGTTGTTTTGTTATTGTATTGTGCATTGTGTACCTTAATCACTTAGTTGCACCCAGCATCTTGACATGCCCCGTCCCCAATGCCTTTGCTCTTGAATGCCTATAAGCTGAAGAATACTACATGACAACACTGGAATGTCACTGGGAGGGATAGACTTAAAGCATTTTGAGCTGTTTTTCAACATTTAGAGTACTTTTGGATGGTTTTTAGGGTAGCAATGGGAACATTTCATCTCCTAGAACCCTTGCATTCCCATTTTCCCAAAGGAGTCCGTGGAAACTGTTTTGTGAACCCATGGATCCATCTTGTTCCTAAAAGTGTATTTTTGTCACCCCAAAGCCCTCATCTAGCAGTTCTGATTGCTTCAGAAACAAAGATGTTTCTTATGACTCTTCTAATCAGTTCCTGAGAGTGACAGATGTGGCCTCAAGGAGACATGGAGCATTGCCCTAAGAAGAATCCTTTTCAATAAGAATCGTAGGGCACTAAGCACCTGATTAAAAAAATCTAAGGTTCATACTGTATAATTGATATGTTTAAGTGGACCTTGCCATAGCACTGGATTCAAAATGGGAGGAGGAGGAGCTATTGATGAGTTTGGGGAAGGAACTGTATATTGAATTAATTTCTCCCCCATCCCTGGAAAATATATCTTGAAAAAGATCATATTTTAGATGCAGAATTTCAAACTGTGGGGCTGAAGAAGAGGCTCTGCTTGAGATTCTAAATTGCTGGAGACTGCTGAGCTTGAGGGACAGGCTGGGAACTCTGTTACAAATTAATGAGGGGAGGAATGGAGAAAAGCCACAGAATGATCAAGAACGCGGAGGGGAACTGCAGAGGGGGGGATTCTATTGCCTGATTAGCCTAATCATATTTCAGAACCATCTCTTTCCCTCTATTTTTGATTTAGATAATTCATGCAACAATCACACAGAGCTTTATAACGGATCTGTGAATTCTAGAAAAACAAATGACCATCAAAGGGCCAACAGTGGCTCTCATTTCTACCAGATGTTTGCTACTGAAATATTGTTGCAAGCTGTTGCATAAGTTTGGGACAGGATGGCAGCCCTACTTCCCACCCCCGGTAACATTCTGTGAGAGACACAGTTTCTCTAAAGAATTATACATTTAATGACGCTTTCCCACCCACCCCCACTCGCCTACCCATTTCTCTCCTGCCAAATGTATGTTCCTTTCATTTCTCTTCCCTTTTATGCAGAGATTGTGAGGGGGGTATCCATAACACAGTAAATCAGAGTATTCTTTTGATTTTTTTTCCCATTAGTGGGGTGGCGCCTCCGACTCTTGTAGTGACAAGAAGCAAGAAAACCACTTGAGTCCTCCTCATATATTTTATTAGTTGCAGCATAAAGCATTTTCTAAATAAATAGAATTCTGCCAATATGGACATTCTTTTCACCAAGTGCCACTGCGGGAGCCCTGGAGGCAAACCAAACTTATCCAGGTTGAACAAAAGTTTCCATAAATCTGCCAGGCCTGGAATCCTCTGGTGTCATCTCATCAAGCTGCTTGGAGCTTATTTCTAAGCTTTTGATCCATGCTGGTGCTGAGTCCAAATAAATAAGTTACAAAAACTTCAACCTTCACCCTATCATTGCTTGTATAGAACGAACTTTCCTATTTAGATAGAAAATGAAATAGGTGAGTTTAGCTCTCACAGCTACATAAACACTACAGAATGAAATAAATCTAGGTCATTGGCATCTGTTCCAAACGATGATAATGCCAGAATGACAATACTTGCAATTTGAGATCACAATTCAAGCTCCATCCTTTTATATTTGCATTGCAAAGCTGCTCAGAAGGACAGCATATAACTTGTAAGTAAAATGTATGTTGCAGGGTCAGGACAAACACTTCACCACCTGCTCCCCACCCCAGATTGCAGTAGACTATTTCTGCTCATAAGAGTGGAATCTCAGAAATTCTGATACGGAGATATCATTTCTATTGGCTTATCTGCACTTTAACTTTAGTACATCATCCAAGCCAAGAACAGTGAATGTTGCTTTCCAAAGTTACTGAAACTATTACTTCTCTTTTTAGTTCCACAGAGGAAAGGAAGGGAACATTGCATTATGCATTACATTGTGAAAGACTGAACATGGGCCATGGTGGTGGCACAGTGGTTAGAATGCTGCATTGCAGGCTAATTCTGCCAACTGCTAGGAGTTTGATTCTCACCCGCTCACGGTTGACTCAGCCTTTCATCCTTCCGAGGTCGGTAAAATGAGGACCCAGAATGTTGGGGGCAATAAGCTGACTCTGTAAACTGCTTAGAGAGTGCTGTAAAGCACTATGAAGCGGTATATAAGTCTAAATGCTATTGCTATTGCTAATATAGCCCCACAGCAATAAAAATGAAATTCATCATTATCATCATAATTTTAGCCTCTTCTGCATGTTTCCTACCAATACGGTCCTAGATTTCTTTTGCCAGTTGATTGCCAAACTGATGTCATCAATCCATCTTGTTTTATATCTCTTTTGTGGATCCTTTTTTATTAAGTGGGATCCATTCTGCGGCTGACTTGGTCCACCTGCCATCAGTTCTTCTTGCTGTGTGAACAGCCCATTTCCATTTCAATTCTTTTACTCTCTTGATGATATCGTACACGTTCATTTGTTCTCTGATCCATGCGCACGTCCTTCTACCTTTTTCTTGTAATGTCGAGCATGTATCTTTCCAAGGCTCTTTGCGCCACTCATAGCTTTTGTATCAATTGTGTTTCATCAGCATACGTTAGAACAGGTAACACATACTGATTGAAAACTTTTCCCTTCAGGATTAGGGTTAGGTTAAAAATGAGATTACTATTAACTAAAATTGCAAAATCAGATGGGGCAGTTCTTGGAGATCTACCTAGTTGGTGCATATGTAGGTTTGTGCAAGAAAAGACATGCATGTACAGTATGTTATACTCTTCCCATGCAGAAGTTCTGTTTTTGATTAACCATAGCATGCTGGGCTAGTTGAAAAATGACACATCTTAGATAGGATTAATTCTAACAAGCCAGCTCTCAATTATAAGTTAAGTGAGATATGGGTTTGGAAAGCAACAGGCTATATTGGGCGTACTCTTTTATAAAGTAAAGGATCTTCATAGCAGCCTATTCTTCTAGCTGATGGAACAATTGGGATTTCATATTAGAAAAAAATCTTTCACTCTTTGAAAGATTTTCTCTATTTAATACGAAACCACAGTTGTGAGAGCAGAAACATGGTACCACTTATTCTTAGCAAGAAAACTGAGAATAATCATTGGAGAAAAAAAAGATGCTTTGTATCCATTTGTATGCTTTGTATCTTGAGCACAAACTGAATACAAATCTAACCACAACAATCCATACTTCGGTAACCTCAGTTGGATTGTATAGGCCGCCCTTGAAGATAAGATAAAGGAGAATTTTAGTTGGCATAGTTAGATGGGACCATAGGCACCCGGTAGCAGTCAAAATAACATTGTATAAGTTACGTAAAATGACATCAGTATGGAATTGATTTCATTTGCACATTGATAGTATAAAGCATGTCCTGTCCACCTTGTGAAGCCTACTGAATGCCTTTTTTAATTTTGAAATTAATTCATTCAATAAATTTAAAATTAATTTAAGGTAGCAATTCCTATATTCAATTCCCTAAACCATTTAAGAGACAAACACTGGGGGGGGGGAGTCTATTATGTTTCAGTCTGCCTTTGTCAAGCATTCTTAGAGGAAGCTGTTTTCTAGACTTTTTTTTTCCTTTTGTCAGGAGAAGTTCAGTATAGTAGAAATAGGCCACAGAACATTTTCTCTATGTTGACATCTTATTTTTAGAACACTTTCCATTGATGTTTCATAGCACACCACTGCCATTATTTCAATGTCAGATTAAAGCTTACATATCTGAGTGAGTATTTTTACATATTATGCTGGTTTTCTTTTCCACTCTCGTTTGTTTCCTTTATATTTATTTTGACAATGTGTTATTGTATTATTTTGTGACATGTTTGGTTTTAGGCTTCTTGAAGGCTTTATTCATAGTTTAAGATGAAGGCAGATTAACCAAGCTTGGGGTAAGGGAGTGAATCTCTCAAAGGTTTTAGAGTAGGGATGGGTAACCTCCAGGCTGTGGACTACATGGGCTCTAACATCATTTTTTACAATGTTTTTGGCGAAATAAAAAGCAAACCTCTGGAGCACCTATCCTATTTTACCTCCAATAAAGTTTACAAACCAGATGAAAATGTCAGTCCTCCTTTCTTACATCTGCTCCCATTTCATCTTCCGTTCACCCTGAGAGACCAAAAATATTAAAATGGAAATATTTCAGAAACTGTCTGCCCACATTTAAAAACAAGGGTGGGAAATTATGGCCCTCCAGATGGGGCTGAATTGTAACTCTCAGTATTCCTCATCATTAGCCTTGAAGCTTTGGAACAGAGGTGGGGAACTATGGCCAACTATGGAATTCTGGGAGTTGAAGTCCACAAGTCATAAAAGGGCCATAGTTCTCCAACCCTGCTTTGGAAAATTGTAGTTCAGTGATAAATGGAGGGCAATTTCCCTTATTTTTGTTCAGAAACAGTGTTTCTAATGTAATATTTGCGGATAAGAACCAAGCTTAGAAGAGTACCGTGCTACTCCACATGGAAATTATATGTGACAATTAACTACAGAAATGTATTGATGTGCAAGATATTATACAATTCTAGAAGCCAATTCCTAACTATAAGTAGGGGTGTTGGCTATCCTGTCTGTAGAGTTCCTACATGGAGATGTCTCAATGGTTAACAGGAATATCAAATCTTTCAACAAAAATGGCCCCAATTCCATTTGTATATAAAATAAAATAATTCATAGTAGTTTCCTTGTTTAATACATATGTCTGTTTTGGATAGCAATTTTTAAAATGTTTACAATTCTATATTACAAGAAATGCAAATGAGGACTATGCATCATTTAAAGTGCTACATGCAGGAGAAAGAAGGTGTCTAATGGTTAAAACACCCCTTTAATTACAAGCAAGTTAAGCATGGGAGAAGGGACCAATACCTGTCAGGAAATGGGTAATAAAATGTCAGCCACAAGGAGAGAAAAAAAGAGTGAAAGGCTTATGATCTGTTAGATTCATTGAATGGTGGGATTATAGCACAGTGAAATCCTACTGCAGTATTTATACATAAATGCTTGGTTGCTCTTGTAAATGAGGCAGGATGCAAAATTGCAAACATTCCATCTGGACCAACTTTTCTGTTAAAAGTGTAGAAATGACAAATACTTGGCATGGACCAACCTGGCACTAGAAGAATGTGTACTACAGCATGAACATCAACCAAGACTAGGAACTTCTGGAGCATAAGATCTTTTTTGCAGAGCTTGGCTCCACATTTATTAAAGTTAGACGCTTGTTTTCAAAACCAGAGAATGTTGTCCTAAAAATAGATTCTTTACCCCCCCCCTTTTTTATGGAATGAATTCTTTTAGTTATGCCTTTGCAGCATAATCAGCAACCACCTCATATTTAGTTTCTAGGCAGGCCCAGTAATAAGACAAGCTGCAAAGACTGGAGAGATAAAACATTGGGTACTGGGAAAGTGTAGGAAACATTGGCAACATCTTTATTTTTAAACATGGTTTGCACTGTTTCTGCTAATTACGTTGGCCATATTCACGGTGTCGACTGTTCATTTTCTGGCTGTGCTGGAAAGACTACCTAGAGAGGCGTTATTTTCCCCAGCATGGTGTCAGATGTCACCTGGTAGGATATTAAAACTGAGGCGAGAGTGTGTCAAAAAATATTTTCTTTTATTGCACGGTAATTCATAAAGCAGCGCCATTGTGTTAAAGAGAAGTCCCTTTGCTAGAGAAATGTTACCTCGGGGTGCCAAAGGGGAGAGATTTTTCCATAGTTCGGTGTGAATGTAAGTCTTCACAGACACATGACGTTCTCTCTGGAACAAACGGCTATTTTAATGAGAGCAGAGAACCAGCCTTTAGACTTTTCATGCTACAAAAGAGAAGCTTTGCTACTCAAGACTCTAGTCTTAATTTCCTTAAATATAAGCACTAATTGGATTGAAAGAAGCCAAGAGCAGAGCATAACAGATTTATGATCCTTTTTAAAAACATTATTTTAGTGAAACAAAACCAAAATTGGAGCATGTGGAAGCAAAGCTTCTTGCTTTTACGAGGTAATTATGACTTCGTGTTTACTGTCTCTCTGATGAGGCCATCGGTTGCTTTAAAGTGGCTCTGGGATGCCTATCAAAAACAGAAATTATAACTAGGCCTTTCTGGCATGAAAAATAAAGCCAAACATTTATATATTTTTTCTGTTCTTCTCCCCCACTCCCCCTTCCCAGTGTATTTCTTCTGAACTAATGCCTCCTTGGGTTTCTCCAAAATTCTGCCTGCAAATTACTGCCTCTTGAAAAACTTCTCTGCTTGATCTGAAAATATTTGGGTTGGGGGTGGAGGAGGGAGAAATTAGGAAACTTCATACATCTGACACTTGGCATTTACTAAGATAAATTCTCTTTGCTACACTTTTGAAAGGTTTGTTGGTGTGAAAGTTGGTCATCCCATAAAAACTGGCTCTTGGCTTTCATGGAGTTTCAGCTTCCTCAGGAATGAAGTATTTGGATTAATGTTTTGGAATGTTTTCACATGCACTGCAATAAAGAAGGTCAGGATGACCTGGGCTTCAGCTTAATAGTAATTAAACTTTAAAACAGCTGTTGTTTCTGAAACTGTTAAAGAGATGCCTTCCAGACATACTGGACCCCAACTCCCTTGAAAGTATTTAGAGGACTTTCTAAGCTGCAATCTTTGAATATGTTGGACTCCAGCAATCATGATCTCTCTATTGGCTGTAGAAGATAACAGGGGTGCACTCTTGCTAGCCTAGATATTTTTTAAAATATATCTATATTTAAAGATAGATAAATTCTACATATCTATATATTTGCTATTTTTATTTATTTAGCATGTGACACCTACACAGGTCATGCAATCACTGATATACAAATATAAGTTTAAATAAAGCCTCAGCAAATACACACCACACACACACAAACACAGTATGTGGATAATATGTGAGATCAAATATTAAAGTAAGATAAAACCATAATAAAAATCACCATAATAGGGTGCCATAAAGTTGCAATGGTATAGATGTTACAGTTCGATATCTAAGGCAGCTAATCATCTAATTGCTTTTGGTGTGGCTGTGATGAGATCATCCCAAGTGCCTTGAAATTTCCTAAGGAGACACTATATGAACTATGTGTGTTACCGTTTCTTCCAGTGCACTATAGTCACATTGTGGGCTTTCAGCCATTCCCCACTTAAACAGCTCATATTTGTCATTTGAATCTTGAAATCCTCTGATTAGTGGGATGAAAAAAAAACCCTACTAAAATATAATAATGTATTCATTGTTGCAAAATTAAAATCTCACAGCACAAACTGCAAAGTCAAGGGTCGTCTCCAGTTGATTAAATGGAGAGTGCCAAAAAGTCAACAATCAGAATTCCTACTTACCCCTTATCCCAAACACCAGAAATTACACTTCTAGCATTTGCTAGCACACCCCTCTAAATAGCTGCTCAGAAGCTTCCCAGTTGCAAAGGCACCACACTTCTGTTGCATTTAAAAAGCCCTTGTATGCTATGTACTGCATACTGTGCATCCAGGTGCTGTTCTCAACAGTTGTAGTCACATTTGTACATTGTTCCAATGACCAGACAGGAGAGGGGGAAATACAGTCATGGACAGGATACTGACACTCTGGGTTGAATCCAAGAATCAAATAATGGAGTGAAGCAAGTAATCTTTCACTGGAAAAATAGTACAAACTCTGCAGAACTGCAACATTGTAAAGGAAAACACTTTTTTTTAAAAAAAAAATCTTTATCCTGTTTTTATATAAAATAATAACTGAATTAAATAGACTCAATTCCACAAGACAAATGATGTTCTGAGATTGGTAAAGTTTTGAATTTCTTCAGAAATGCTGAAAACGATTGTGGAATTTTTTCCTTCAAAGAAGCCACAAACTGTCAGCCTAATTTTTAATTGCAGGAACATAGTAGAAACGTGAATTCCCCTTCTTTTGGATTCTGATTATCCAGGTAACTTAAATTGTATTAACAGCACATTATAACAGTACTTAATCAGGAATCATCTTTTTGCACAAGAGATTTGGCATAAAGTAAAAAATTAAAAACACTGACATTACCAATAAAGGAGAATATTTGTAGCTCAGGGTTGAAATGAGGGGTCCTTGGTACTCTCTGAGCTTGGTTGTTTTCTTACAGACATTTCATTACTCAAAGTAGGTAAATGACTACGGAGATTCTTAGTCATCCAGATTATGTTTGTTTCAAAGGTGCTTTTTCAAAAGGCAACTGGACTCTTGAGGAGGAAGAAGACGTTTCACTTCTCATCAAAGAAGCTTCATCAGTTCTGGCTGGATGGTGGCAGGGGAGGAGGGGGCATGGAAGGTTTAGTTCTGGCAGGAAGTTGCAGGGTGGTGGTGGAAGGACAATACTTCTTTGCAGCCATCTGGTCATTAGCACTCTGAGAGCTGTTAAGGCCACTTGGGGGGGTTATCTGTGCCCTCAGGTTCACCTGAATAAGAGTGCAAATGGGTGTGGAATTTTCTTGGAACTGCTGAAAGGACTGTGATGTAGACAGGAGATAGGTGGCGTCATATTCCTCCCCCTCTGTTGAGGAAGAGCTGTTCAATTCTAACACAGATTGCCTTTTTTATCCCTCTTTCATACCAATGGTCCTTTCTATCCAGAATGTGAACTTTGCTGTCTTCAAAAGAGTGACATTTGTCTTTCAAATGCAAATGGTCTGCTGCATCTTGTCCTAATGAGTTTGTTCTCTTATGTTGTGCCATGCGCTTGTGAAGTGGTTGTTTTGTTTCTCCAATGTACACATCAGCAAAAACCACTTCACAAACACATTGCACAACATAGGAGAACAAACCCATCAGAGGACCAATGGTTCGAGGGTAAAAAAGTTAAAAAGAGGATAAAAGAGGCCATCCGTATTAGAATTGAACAGCCCTCCACAACTTCCCATTTAATATCCAGAAAATAATACAGAAGAATTTGCAATCTGCAATTGGTGACTTTACAGAAAAAAGAAAATTGTGGGAGAAGAATCCTAAATATATTACTGTCCCTTAATGCACTCACGTCAGTTCTGTTCATGAATCATTTTTTCCACTTATTTTATTTCACATTTCATGTTATTAGATTTGAATTCTGAAAGAATTAGGTTTAGTAGGAAAAACAGTTAAGCCTGTGTCTCACCTGCTCCATTTTTACTAGAGTACTGTGATTGACAGATGTTCTTCTTACCGACTAGTGACATGCTCAGGGAGGACAGCAAATCCAGTGGATTTAATCAGTTGCTTTGTCTATCTATCATATGCTGTATAAGTGTAATCAGGATAACATCATTTGGCCAGGACCATTCATGGTTCCCTAAACACCATTTTTATAGCCACAGGAACCCTCCCTGCCCATGTCTCCAAATTTCAGCAATATTATTATTGAAAGCTGATTCCATGGTTTCCCACTGTTTTGAAAAGGGAAAGAAAAACAAATGTCCAAGTCCTAAAATAAGCTTACATGTTTTTTTTAAAAAACTACAAATTTTCCCAACACCAGACCAATATAGAAAATCCTACTTGTGACATAGTCTGACCAATTGTGTGTCAACCCTCTAACTACTACAGCTCTTTAATTACCTATAGCAGTGATGGCGAACCTTTTAGAGACCAAGTGCCCAAAAACTGCCCCCCTGCCCCCCAAGCCTCCCGCCCTGCCTGCTTCACCCCCACCCGGCCCCTGCCCCACCCGGCCGCAGGGCCACACACCACCTCCATGGACCCCCGCAGATCGCCCAGGCAGCCCTGCAGTGCCATGGCAGCCATGCCCTCCACCCACACCCCTCAACATCATCTGGACGCTATGGGGCGTGAGGGTGGAATCTTGTCCCTGCTGCCCGGGCTATGTCCTTGGCTGTGCTGCTCCCTGCGGGTCATGCCTGGGGGTGACTCTCCTTCAGGGAGGCTGCTGGTGAGGAGGGGGCCACAGGGGGAGGCAGGGCTAGGGTGATGGCACGTGTACCCACAGAGAGGGCTCCAAGTGCCGGCTCTGGCACGTGTGCCATAGGTTCGCCACCACCACTATAGGTCCTATAGTATGTCATCCCAATGTTCTTCAGGGGAAAGATTAAGATAATTCATTTTGAGGCATCCAATATAACCTGTGTAGTTAATATTTAGCAAAGCATACTGTGTGCATAGAACCAAGCCCATAAAGAGTATCTAGAGACATATCCTTAGATTCAAAAAGTCAGTATGGTTCACTGAAGAAGTTACATAATACAAGACATAGCCTGTGTTCCTCTACTCCTCATAATAGGAGAATAAGAAAGAGTGAAGTATTCTTTCTGTAGAATTCAGGGTAAAGGGGAAGAACCCAAGAGACTTCCAACCAGAGAAAAGCAGAGAAAAGGGAGAGAGGAATAGGAGGGTGTTTCCTTGCTTGCTATCTCTCATGATCAATTGAGAAAAAAATGAGTTAAGGATTTTGGAGCAACTTCTGGAGCAAATTAATGTCCTGCTTTAAAGCAATGCCCCATTCTCCTTTTTTATTACATATTCTCTTCATGTGTTCTGCATAAAAAAATTATGGTTCACCATATGTCCTACTCTACAGAATGCACTCCCCTATATCAGTGTTTCCCAAACTTGACAATTTTAAGGCATGTGGACTTCAACTCCCAGAATTCCACAGCCAGCGTTGCTGGCTGTGGAATTCTGGGAGTTGAAGTCCTCATGCCTTAAAATTGTCAAGTTTGGGAAACACTGCCCTATATGAATGGCTGTCAAAGTCTTCACATTAATGGCATCTGTTACTGGAAGGTCTATCAAATCTTAAAAAATAATTATTTACTAGACAACCCATGACTCTTTGGGTCATCCTTTTAGAGATATTTTCTCACCTAAACAGAGAAATAGAATCACCAGGGGAAGGTTGTTATTGCTTTGATTTTAAAATTAAAGAAGAAAACATCATTTTATTTTAAAAAAGAAAGATGCATAGCAAAATCAATACAGATACTTTCCATTTAAGGGTCCTTTTGATGACAATATTTGTGGTTGCTATCATTGCCATATATTCTCACGATGATCTTCCCTTTCCTCCTCCATCTTTTCTTTCTCCTCTTCTGTACCTTTCCTTGTGATTCTGGAGATATGCAGCCCTTTCAACCTCCATTTTTTTTCATCTCACCTCTTTGCCCTAGGTTGTTTAGTGTCACCTCTTGACCATTATGTTCCTCCTTGCTTTCCACTTGGCATAATAATAATAATAATAATAATAATAATAATAATAATAATAATAATAGTAGTAGTAGTAGTAGTAGTAGTAGTAGTAGTAGTAATAACAACAACAATAATAATAAAGTTGGAAGGGATCTTGGAGGTCATCTAGTCCAACCCCCTGCTCAGGCAGGAAACCCTATACTATTTCAGACAAATGGCTGTCCAGTCTCTTCTTAAAAACTTCCAGTGTTAGAGCATTCACAGCTTCTGGAGGCAGGTTGTTCCACTGGTTAATTATTCTGTCAGAAAATTTCTCCTTAGTTTTAGGTTGCTAGTTGAGTTGAGTTGAGTTGAGTTGAGTTGAGTTGTACATTGCCATTCTCACCTGAGAACAGTTGTGAATCCTTGCCAGCTTCTCCATTGAGTTGTAGGAAGCTGTCAGAGACAGTTTAAAAATCAGATCAAGAGACTACCTGGGAATTTGGCAGGACCAGTCTACCTGATCTCTGGAGTCTGAAGGAGTCTACACCCAATTTCAGAGTAGGGAGCAGCTGAAAAATCAAACAGGATGGGCCAGCACTGAAATATAGTGGCTAATGTATTTGACTAACACCATAGAAGTCCAGTTTCTACTCCAGTTGCAGCTGCAGCATTTCATTTGGTAACTTTCAGGCAAATCTACCTCATAGATGAAGAAATATAAGAAGATGGAGCACTATGTATCTACCTTGAGTTCCTGAACAAAAATGGGGTATAGAAACACGTGCACGTTTGTGTGCCACAAAAGGGCCACACAGAGTAATAAAAATATCCAGGCTGTTCTTCATACATTTGTTTTTTTCTTTAAAAATCATATGATGAGTCAGTTCCTTGCTGTTGGGGGAGGGAGCTCCATAGAGACTGCAGAAATATTCACTGAAAATAAAAATAGTGGAAGGCTGTAGTCCAGAGATTTCCTTGAAAGTATGCCCGCCAGGCCAAAAACAAATAAACAGACTCAAATGAAAGGCAGCATCTTGGAAGGCTACTTAGATTGGCAGGGAATAACTTCACCAGTTTGCCTTCTGGCAAATGGATTCTTTTTATAATTAATCAAACCATAGCAGCCATTTTATTAAAGTGCCCAAAACATCTTGGGCCATTTGAGCTCCCACTGAAACATAACCCTAGAGTGGCTTCAAATGTCTGTGATCAGGGCTTCGGAGATGTTGCCTCAGGACACCCGTACTGATAGCTCTATTCACATGAAGCTTAGTGTCAAGAGCAGCAGAGCTGAAATTGATATCCAGAATCATCCTAATCAATCCTGGCCCATAAATAAAAGAAGGGAAAACTTGGGATAGCAGACTGAGAAGGAAAACAAGTCACCTAGTCAGAGGTTTATCTTACATCTCTATTTACATTTTGGTAAATATTTTTTAAATTTGCATATATGTAGTTTGTGCGTATTAATGCACATCTTTGTTCTCTTTTGCAAGGAGAAAATTCATTTTCTTGCTGTGATTGACAGTTTGCAAATCTGAAAAACCATATAAGAAAGATGGAAATAGAAAACCTCAGAGAAATGGAGCTATAGAACTACCACAAGTCCATGCAATATGTGCTTCAACCAGGGATCTAAAGATTCATTGGTTTTAGATTTCTGGTTACTGACTTAGATTGTAAAAATGTAAATATCAAATATGTCAAAGTGGACATAATTCATATATCATAGTAATTAATCTACAGTGCCATTTAAATAAAGAGCAAATCCCTACTGCATTAACCAAAATTCCAGAACTATGTTTGATTTCAGTGAGAGGAAGAATACATAAATACATAGTTGGCTTCTCATCGTATGACTGTATCAGGTTATAAATTTAGCAATGCCATTTAAATGATCCAGATTAAACACAATAATAACATTTTGAAAAAATGTTCCTATGAGAGGAAAGTTATTATATTCCATCCCTGGTAAAATTTGCTCTTTTAAACTACCATCAGAGCTATGGTAAAGAAAAAAGACCAGGCACAATCACTGGGAAGAATAGAAAAAACACCTCAACTATAAAAGCTGTTTCTCGAAGTTTCCAATGGTTGCCTTATTGAGAGAAAAAAAACAGTATACTGTACAGGTAGTTCTTCACTTACAACCATTTGTTTAATAACCATTCAAAGTTACAATGGCACTGAAAAAAGTGACTTTTGACTGCTTTTTCACAGTTACAATCATGACCAAAGTTCAGATGCTTGGCAACTGCCTCGTATTTATGACGGTTGCAATATCCTGGGATCACTGATCACTTTTGGGCATTTTTTGGCAAGGAAAATCAATGGGGAAGCCAGATGCACTTTACAACTGTGTAACTAGTTTAACAACTGCAATGATTCACTTAACAACTGTCGAGAAAGGTTTTAAAATGCGGCAAAACTCACTTAGCGTTAGAAACTTGGGGCTAAATTGTCATCATAAGTCAAGGACTATCTGTATATGTTACATAAGTTATCTTGGAGCCTTTAAAAGTGATTGGCTTGTCAGTGATAGAGATTGTCCAATCACCAGTATGGAGACTGAAATATCAATTCAGGTGGTAAAGGAGTAATATCTCCTTCATCTAAAGCAAGGTATTATAACCATAAATGTTGTGGAAATGAAGCCTAAAGGGAATGAATCTTTATTGTGAAGCAACTGAAATATAAATGGAGAAGCTGACTTTTTAAGCTTCTTATATTAAATCATATAAGTTGTGGTGATATAAGGAAAGCATGGACATATGGTGATTTTAAACCACATATACATACATGCCTACTTTCAAGATTTACTTTAAATCATCACAGGTATAAAGACCACTAACTTCAAAATAAGACCTGAACCTTCAGATACAGGTTTAGTGTATATACTCAAGGGAATATACACTTTTAGAGCCCACACATAACATACAACAGTATTACCTTCACAACTATAGTTAGAAGGAATTTTCTTTGATTCTGCATTTAAAAAAAGTAAATATAAGGTCATGCATTTAAATTAGCTACCGTAGAATGAATGATCTGATCCTATGGAATCAGATATACGAAATAAAATATGCACACAACATTCTGCCTATTTTTTAATGAGCCAATTTGCCCCGCCATTATTCTTAGACAAAGAATAATGTTGCAAGATCCAATCTGAGTCGGTCACCAGGACTAGAAGTTTATTCTTCTAAGCCAGGAGTAGGCAACCTTGGCTCTTTTATGACTCGTGGACTTCAACTCCCCAGAATTCCTGAGCCAGCATAGGAAGTTGAAATTGAAGTCCACGAGTCATAAAAGAGCCAAGGTTCCCTATCCCTGTTCTAAGCTTTCAGACTCATGCTGGAGCCCATCCTCAGGGAACTTCTCACTCTCCAGAATGTATGCCGGAGACCGACTCAGATTGGCTCCTGCAATATTATCCTGGGACACATATATTTCCTTTCATTTGCAAAAGAATCTCCATTTATAGAGTTCTAATATTTGAATGCTATGGAGCACTGGTAAATATTTATTCATTTATGGTATACTGAAACCAGAAACTCAGGAGGCTCTCAATTATGTGTCATTAATGTTCTAAGAAAGAACATTAAGATGGAAGGATATAAGTTCAATTTATAATCAACTCATTTTGCTTCTAGGAAAACAGACTTGGCAATTGTTTTTAAATACTTTTTACATAAGAAAATCTACAAAGTCATGTGTAGAATGACTACATAATAGTAGGCCATTTTCATATATGAATGCTATATACAGAAACCTTGTTTCCACCCATCATTTGAGTGGAAAAATCAATAGCTAGATTGCACTTCAAATTCCAAATAACGCTTTTCAATTTTCTAACTTGCCTCATAAACATTTGTACACAAATGGCATATGTGATAACATATAAACATTTGTACCCAAATAGCTTATGTGATAATACAAAAAATATTTAATCCTGTATGTGAAAATGTCCGTTGAACACACCCAACACAGGAATAGGACATGGCTCAATTGTCGTATTTTCTGACTTGGCAGTAGCTGTGAGAGAATGAGTCTGTTCAATATAAATTTTTCTCCATGGGAATCATTTATGAGCTTATTCCCATGAGCAAAAATGGTAACATCAGAAGCCGAGCAAAGAATTTGTCTTGACAGTCTTAATGTAGCTCAGGGAACTTTATATGCTTGATGAGATTTAGAACTGCGAAAGAAGATGAAATGACTGAAATTATCATTACTGAAGCTACTTGGTGAAAAGGGATCTCAGTGTGAACAAATGAAGGGAAAAGGGAAAAGAGTCAAGGAGGAAATGTTGGGACAGGCCAGAGATTGTGGTTTACAACTATCATCAGGCAAACAAGTAGCAACAGCTAGAGTGGCACTTTGAGACTGTAATAGAGAATAACCATTAGGCAAGCTTCCAAATTGTCTGAAACATTGGAAAAAACAGATCATTTAATCGAGCGGTCTTCAACCTTGGCAACTTTAAGATGTGTGGACTTCAATTTGTTGAAGTCCACAAGTCTTAAAGTTGCCAAGGTTGAGGATCCCTGATTTAATCTATCAAAATTAATTCCTATTATCAAAAGCCATTATTACCTATTTTTTATCAAATTCTTGATCCCTTCTTTTGTCTTTTATTCACCTGCTTACTCTTTTTTCTCTCTGCAAAAATAATTATATATAAAATTACAAGAAAAATGTATGATACGAACAAATATAGTACTGCAAAAATAATTATATATAAAATTACAAGAAAAAATGTATAATATGAACAAATATAGTATTGAATATTATTATTTCAAAGATAATGAAATGCAGAAGTTCATAAAACTATCCTGCTTGGCTGTAATCAACACACAGGATCAATAGGAAACAGGACAAAAAATAGATTATCAGAGACAGAGATGCTACCAATGCTGTTTTATATCCTCTTCGTCTGTGTATGTTTCATGCATGGAAAAAGTTTAGGTAGCTTATCTGTAATTGCAACAGATGTTCTTATTTATTCTAAGTGAGAGGTTCCTTGGACATTCTTTCAGCCACATGGGCTGCAAAGCCTTAAGCTGCTCCTATGTCACTGCAAGGACACAAAAACAGTATCAACAGAATTGTCTGCCCAAAGCTACGCATCTCTAGCAGAATTTCTCCAAGAGATAAAATAAGACCAAAGTTCTATTTCGTTTCAAGAATCATTCTGGAATGAAAAATGAAATAAGTGTGAAACTAATCACAACTCAATTGCCAAGTTAGTTCAAAATGTCAAAGAAACACACATATCATAAACCATGATTATAAGGTAACATGAATTTGGAAGGCTGATAGTTGGAACCAGCAAAAGGAAATGAAAAGGACAGTAAAACAGATAAAAGAAAATAAGATTAAAGGGTTGGGTTGCTCTTTCATTCTTACAGATTCGTGATCTTGGCTTTTTGGGGGAAGGTCTTTTATAAACTCTTTCTCCTCTTTCCGTTTCTATAATCTTCTCTTTAATCAGAAAATCTTCTCTAGTCAAAGCTGGACGTTTTCCGCTTAGCAGTCCAAATCTCAGCCAAATTTTCTAAGCAGCCTGTTCCAGTTCTGGATCTGGTTCATTTGAGAATGATTAATTCATCACATGTCCAGGCTGGGTCCATTTCCTGTGTCTTTTAACAGCTTTCTAGTAACAGAAGCTGCTGATCTACCATGCTGCATTGGTGCGTACAGTGCCGCAGCTGCAGATAGCCTGAGAGTGACCATCTTATCTTCCAGCTCAGCAGAGACACCAGGCTCGAAGGAGACCCCTTCTGGCTTTATGATGCTTCTTATTTCAGTTGTTTGTGTCAGCAACTTATTTCACATGAATAAAATGACCCACTTCTTTGTGCGTGTTGCTGCCTTGGTTGCCTTCTAGGAAACCATCAGCAGATCTCTAGATTCCCGGCTGTCACATTTCACTTGCTAAATCCCAAACTCCAGAGGTCTGTGATATCAAGCCTTTAGTTTGCTTTCAGTTATGTACAGTTATAATATTTGCATGAGCAATTGTATTTGTCATAAAAAAACAACTTGCATTTTGTCACCAGAATACAATAAAATATTCATCATCATCATCATCCCCGTCAGTGCATTAATAATGGATGCACAATCTTCTCTTAAAAGAGGGTACAAACAATATCTACCATAGGAATTCACAGCGCACACTTTTTATTGCCCAATTTAATTGATTTTATGCTTTCATGATAAAGTACTTTACCAAGCATTCTTAAAGCAAATGGGTCTCCCTAGATTACTGAGGCAACAAATGTGTGCAGAAGGCCTTTGGCCCTAAATTGTGGTTTGCATGAGAACAGAGTAAGGATATTGGCAGGTAAACATTACAAGAAATGAATTAGGAAACCAAGGGAATCCTGGGCCAATTCCTCTGCAGTGTGCAGAGATCCAAGAAGCAAAGTTAAGACAAAGAAAAATCCATCAGTATCTGAACAGAAAAACAGTTACAGCATTTTAATCAAGACTATAAAATACTTTTGACTTTCGAACTGTTCTCCAAATGGGTGGAAATAACAGTAGATACAACTCAAGGAGCGAAAAGAAATCTCCGGGACCTTTTGGTTGCTTCAGACTGGGCTATTTCTTTTTCAGCCAAAGCTCTGGATTAACCTTATGGTCTCCATTCTGTTGTTGCTCAGAACAGTCATGAAGATGTGGCTTTTCAAGTCTTCAGTGAGGGAAAGGAAGATCCCTCATTTCATCAGCCTTGCCATCTTTTTTTTTCTTTTTTTATGTTTTATTGTAACATTTTATTGTAGTGAGTCTCCTGGAGTCATTGAGAGCTGGGCAACATACAACTTTAATAAATACTTGTGGTGGTGGTGGTGATTGTTTGTTGCACAGACAACTAGATTGGATTTGGCATTTTTATCCACTTATCAAGTCCTTCCTATGGAGTTAGGATAGACAGATACTGTTGCTTGATGATGTTAGAGGTACCATTGCAGGATGTAAGCTGCTCAAGTAAAGCTGCCTTCTGTAATTGACTGATGGTGAGTTTGTCAATCCCGATGATGTTCAAGTGGTGTTTTAGGATTGCACCCAATGCACCTATTACTATTATTATTATTTATTGTAAACAAACAGGTTTAGAATTGGGAATACCCATAATTCAAATCACCATCAAGTCTGAAACTTTATTGGGTGACTTTAGAACAGTGACACAATATCCCAATCCAAATACACTTTACAGGGCTATTGCTGTGAAAAAAATTAAAAGAGGAAATATAACCTCCAAAAGAAAAGAAAGAAAATGCCAGTTAAGACGGCGCTGAAGAAATGATACTTACAAGCAATCCTTGAAGTTTCAGCCGACACAGCACTCCACTGCACCAAGACTGCAATCTGGGCAATTGGCAACCAGCTTGTGTTTATGATGGTTGCAGCATCTTGTGGTCACATGCTCACTATTTGCTACCTTCCCTGCCAGCTTTCCACAAGAATGTCAGTAATGAAGCTGACACTCCCTTAAGTTGTTACTGCTACTTTTTCCTCCAAGAGGTCTCACAACAGGGATCTCGTACTCTGTGATGCCCACTGCCTGCATTCTACCCCCTTGCCATATTACCCAGCTGTAGCACCCCAACCTGCCTGCAGAACCTGGCCAACCTGACCACACTCCATACTGCCTGCCTGTGGCACTCACCTGCCTGAATCACCCATGCACCCTCCCACACTCCTTTCCTGGGACTCCTGCCTCTTCCAACTTCCTCTTCCAACCTATGCGATCCTGGGGTTACAACTGGGACAAGCAATTCCATTGCTAAGTAATGCAGTCACATGCTTAGTAACTGCAGGATTACCTGTATTTTGATGTCATCCAAGAAACAGTTCACATGTTAGCATGGGGAAAAAAAGAAGAATTCTGAAGGGCACTGTTCAACTTGTACCACACATCTACCTATATTAAGCCAGTGAAAGCTTTGCTATACTTTGCAGCATGTGTCCTTCATTGCATTTACAGGGTATCAGTCCAACTGATTGCTCTAGTCTAAATCACACATCATCAGAGACTCATCTATCCCAGTCATAGGACAAACAATATCACAGGTAAAACTAGCCAAGGCACTAATTACATTTCACGAGTGTCTAAAAAGGCTGTACTGGGGGATGATAAATGGCAAATGCAGGACATGTTTTGTCATATAATGTAATATCAGCTGTGAGTGAGCTGGGGAAGAAAAGAGAAAATTGTGTTTTGTTTGCCTAACAGGCCCTCCCTCCAAATTAGAAATCTTTCCCAATTAAAACATTCATAAATTTGTTAGCAAATTTTAAACAATGATAATTAAGAGGGCTCATCTAGCAAACAATTAACCTGATCTGAACTGGAATGTTCAGTTAAATAAAGAATATTTGTAGCTCAGGGCTGATATGAGGGGGTCCTTGGTGCTCTCTGAGCTTGGTTGTTTTCTTGCAGATGTTTCATTAACCAAACTAGCTAACATCATTGTGCTTCGAGCACTGATGATGTTACTTAGTTTGAGTAATGAAACACCTGCACGAAAACAACCAAGCTCAGAGAGTGCCAAGGACCCCTCATGTTCAGTAAAACCTAAGAGCATCCATTCCCCAAGCTTCTGTTTTCTTCTTCATTTTATCTCCAATTTCCTCTTGAGCTCTGGGCGGGAGGGGGGGGCAGGGACATCTGGAAATGGGACCCGATCACCATATGAAGCAAGTTATTCATCAGAGGCAGAGCTAGAAATTCATCCCTATTCTTGACTGCAGGAAACCGTACAAAACAACTGCAACTTCAGAAAGCAGTTTTAGTCTGAAGATTCGGGTGCAAAAGACACAGAAAGCTTTTGCTAGATTGTGCTTCAGATCAGTTCATTCACTAGCAAGCAGGACTTCAAGGGCTGGTGTGTTAAAAACAGTTCAGTGGAACTGCCGGATTATTTAGTTGAGCCACTTAAAGGCAGAGCATAGATCAGCTTCAGTATTTTAGGGCAGTCATCTCAGCCTCTCGAGATAATCCAGACAAGAAACCAAAACCACAACTATTAATTTGACTATTACTTTTCTTAGTACAATCCTCTATCTAAAGCAGGGGTCTTCAAACTTGTTCCTTTTATGACTTGTGGAGTTCAACTCCCAGAATTCCCCAGCCAGGCATGCTGGCTGAGGAATTCTGGGTGTTGAAGTCCACAAGTCATAAAACGGCCAAGTTTGAAGACCTCTGATCTAAAGGAATTTCTAATCAAACTTTAAGCAGGGACCCTGTAGCTGCCAATCCCAAATGGCTAGGTCAAAGGGTCACTTAGTCTCAGCTTCTCAAGGTGGATCTGCATTTAGAGGCATGGGGGGGGGGGAGAATCATGAAAAAAGTCAAGATGGCCATTGTGACTGTGAGATCAAAGCCCAGTGACATTTTTGCATGAGCAATACACATAAAAAAAGAGTCAGGGTTTTGATCACATACTCATGGCTGTTGCTTTATGGGTTTTTTTTTTTAATCAGCCCCCTTCCCCCATGGATTTTCTGGCTACATTGGAGAAGATGTGATTTTTAACATAAAATGTACAAAAAAATTTTTTCAGGCATATTCACATGCCATTTTGTATACTCTTTAGTAATATAATCCCTCTATTTGCTTATACATAAGAAGTCATAATTTTGAGATCAATTGGCAGCCAACTGTTTATCCATCTCAGTTTTAATGGGATTACTTTGTACTTTACAGGTTTCCCTTTCTTCCAATCAGTAGATAATATTACGCAATTTGGATTTGATTTATTTTTTTTTTATCTCGTATACCACCAAAATGAATCTCCAGCTTTGCATATATAAAGACTGCCTGGTTTCTCTTCAATCTCCTCTCTGCTTAACCATTAAACTGAAACAGTCAGCTAAGCTGAGAGACAGATCTGGGTTATAGCTGTCCCTCATATTGTCAGAAAGAGGAACCAAATATTGCTTTTTTTGTCCTAGAATCTCAAATGAAATGGGACACCTGCAACGTTTAGCAACAAATTATTTGTTCAGGGATGGCTATCTCTGGATAATATTTTTGGAAGCCTGGCATTATAGGAACAGACAATTGGATGGGGAATTACTTGCCTCCAAAGTTTGCTGATAGAAGCAGTTCTTTGAGCAGGACACTGTGATTGACACATCTGGCCCTTGCCATTAAGCAGAATGAGAAAACTGCCTCAAGTGGCAGATACCAGGGAACAAACTGTTGTGATAATCTCTGCATACCATTTCTCTGGATTTCCCTAGCATGCTGTTTCCAGACCTGGCAGAAAGAAGAGAGCCAGTTTGATGTAGTGGTTAAGGTGCTGGCTTAGAAAGCGGAAGACTTGAGTTTTAGTCCTGCCTTAGGGATGAAAGCCAGCTTTGTAACTTTGGGGCAGTCACTATCTCTCAGCCCAACTCACCTCACAGAGTTGTTGTTTTGGGAGAAATAAGGATGGAGTATTAGGTATGCTTGCTGCCTTGACTTATTTATAGAAATAATAAAGATGATATATAAATTAAAAAAATAAATAAAACATCTGCTTTAGGTAAAACATGCACATTGTTGGCAATCGAAAAGTCTTAACATTTAGTATCTCATTTCCATTGCTCTGTCATCTGCAATGATAGTGGAGTGGTGCCATGTAGCTACTCCACCAATGCTCTTATGATGCTTCCAAAGGTGGCCAGCATATTGAATTGTGCCAGCGCTTACTACTACAGCTCCAGCCAGCTTCAATCCAATAATAGCTATCACTACACATTAGTATCCCAAGTGCAGTAGTGTCACCACCACCACTAGTGCTACTCTATTCCAATCCACGCCTTCTCCCAGTTCTCTTGACCACAGCCAGTTTTCTCTGAAGCTTCTGAATTTTTGTGGTAGCCTTCCAGACCAAGTCCTTTTCTATGCATACACCAAAATTCAATCCAAAAGCTTATTCTTCCAGCTAATTATTTCTAACCCTCAAGTTCACTGACCATCCTTTTTGACACTATCTTGAAAAAAGAAACGCTGTCACCTGTATATACAGCAAGTTAAAGTGAACAACACCCCAGTTTTTGTTCATGCCATTTACTGTATCTGACTTATCTTGTCAAAAAGCAAACTGAGGTCTGGGTGTGGGGGAAACAATCACTTCCAGAATAAACATGGACAGAATGAACTGGAAAAGGTCACCCAGTCCCTAATCCCTTATATTTAATTTATTTTTGGAGGCATATTTTTCAGTTTAGGAAATTTTACACACTGATATTTTATGAAGACATGCCTTCCCTTTGGAATAAGAAAACATTTAAGAAAGCTCAATAGTAGAGTAAGATGCTTTGCAAAATGTCCCAGATTCAGTTCATGTCATTTTGAGCAAAAAATAATGGGTTATTAGTATATAGTGGGAAAGATTTTTCTTTGCCTAAAGTATATCATCAGTCAGTTCAGATACAACTGGTAAACATAGCCCATATAATATAATATAGATATATTATAAATCTTCACCTACCTATCAGGTTGAACTATTTAAAAAAAATCATGCTAAATATTGGTGATTTTTAAACTATTAAATTTTAAAAAATTGTGCTAAATATTGGTGATGTCCTTCCACGTTTTGGTAGGAAATTACGGTGTTAGAGGTGCCACATAGGAAATTACGGTGTTAGAGTCAACACATAGATTCTATAGGCCATTTTTTATCATTTATTCTTTTGAGAACTGATGTTTATTTATTTAAGAAAATGTATATGACTGCCCAACTCATTCTCAGTGACTCCAAAGATAAAAACCCAATATAAAAACAATTATGTATTCAAGACGGACAGTGATTAATATTTATATGTTACTTATATGTAATGTGTAGGTCTATACATATGTTGAATATAGTATGTTTAAATGTGTGTTATGTATGTGTACACTTTGAGAGTAAGCAACTAAATTTCATTTTTAATGTGTGCCATTGCACCCACAGTAAAAAATGACAATAAAGGTTATCTATCTATCTATCTATCTATCTATCTATCTATCTATCTATCTATCTTTCTATCTAAAAGCAAAAGCCTCCGACCACTGATTGTTAGAGGGAAATTGACAGCAAAAATTGCAATAGAAATGGAGTCTATCTCTTCCTCCAGAATTGTGTTTTTCTCAACTTTGGCAACTTTAAGACATATGGATGTCGTCCGCCAAAATCCCTCAGGCAGCATCCTTTAGATCAGGGGTAGTCAACCTTGGCTCTTTTATGACTCGTGGACTTCAACTCCCAGAATTCCTGAGCCAGCACAGTCCACGAGTCATAAAAAAGCCACGAGTCATAAAAGAGCCAAGGTTGACTACCCCTGCTTTAGATTCTGGGGGAAAGGAACCTTTGAGAGATTGAACGCAACAACTTTACTTCTTGACCTTGTCGAAAGTTACATGAGGTTCAGACCACCTTGTGAGATAATAAAGTCAGGGGAATGGACAGGGTTGATTGAGGTGTATGCAGTTTTGGAGGCCTTAGGGGTGGGAATGGGAGGAAGAGGTTCTGGGAAGCAAATGCATCCTATCTTCACGTTCACATCCCTTCCCAAACAAACCAAATTTCCACTGAGGGCAGTTTCAAGCCTGGGAGCACTAAGAATGGCTATGGGCAAGCTTTGGTATCCAGAGATTGCTTGGCTGCCATTCCTATCCTCAAAGCAGGTCAAAATCTACCCCCAAACTAGCAATTCAGTATTTGGGTGGAGGGCTGACAAAAATGAAGCAACTGTACTGCCAAAATTCGGTAGTCAGGTCTTATGATGCAAATGAGAGGCAGGGAAGCTATGCATGCCCCCCCAACCTCTCCCAGATTTCAGGTTTCATATTTCTGCTCTAGAACATCTCAAATAAGAGACAATCTAATTATGGGCAGAATTCATCTTCCTTATCATTGCACCAATACAGTACATTGTACAGAAAGAGAGCAAAGATTGTTTGTTTATAGAAATTAATATATCACTCACTTAAACGATTCCAGACAGAAGCAGCCATGTTTAATTTACAACTCCATTAAATAATCAATTGCCACCCAAAATATAGTTGCCTAATAACTATAAAATGTTTTCAATTGAATTTATTTTCATTATTAAATACCTCCTTCAATGATATAGTAATTGAAGTATCTTAGGAACATAAGATACATACCATCAGCTTCCAATGCAAGTCACGGCTGACATCTCTGAGAATCAGTTGAAATTATGACTGTTGTGAAGAAAAATAGACTGGTGAGTAGACTGGTCCTTTGCATCTCTCTAAGGAAGGAAAGAACAGGAGATTGCCCACAAGTGGCCTGAGTGGTAGTTTCTCACAAGAAGACCATAATATAGCAGTCTCTGGTGCATTTGCATGTCAGGAACCAAGTAAGACGACATTTTTGCTTTCATCAGTAGAACAGCCTTTAATAATGACACTAAGCCAGCTAAATTCATTTTCTAATCACATCAGAAATGTTTTCTTTAATCACTTTATGGAAATTAAGGACCTTCAAAACAGCAAGCTTAATTTGACACCTACCGTAGTAAATTTTACCTTCTTCTTTGGGATTAAGAAATTTTAAATAGAGATTTAAGAATTTAAAATAATACACTATTGGCAAAAAGCAAAAGAAAGGATTTTGAATTAAGAAAGTTTTAAATGGACTGGGAGAACAGAGAGATTTAAATTATCGGTTATTTTTGCTTTAAGATTTGAAGAACAAGTATAAAATTAAACAATTGTGCTTGTGTGAAACAAATGAAATGAAACTAAACCCATATTAGGAACTGAGATGTGATGAAGGTTGTGAAAGGACATTAGAGAGAACCAGGCAGAAGAGTTAAAATGGCTAAACCAGCTATAAAGTTTTCTGATCTTAAAGAGGGTGGGTTTTTTTTTTTGTTTTTTGTTTTTGCATATCTCAGGATATAGATTTTGATGGTAAACTTTTAGAAGATGATGATAAAAAACTTCAAAAACTTTTTATCGGACATAGATATTGTAGAGTCTGAAGGCATGGAAGACAACAAAATTGAGATTACCAAAATGGGGATACAAAAGACAAATGAAGAAAAGGATGTGGACATGAAACAGCTGTGAGAAAAATCCTGGATAATGCATCTTTATGGGATTAACAAAGTAGGCTGGTGACAGCTTTGAAGATTCCACTAGAATGCCAAAGATTGATGAAAGATCAAATCCTGTATCGCCACTGGAATGATTTAAAGGACGATACTGTGAAGAGCAATATAAAAACTGGACTATTTGATCAGGGATAAACTATTTGTTTGATATTTCTGGTAACTAGTAATGGACTTTTTGCTGAACCAGGACTGATAAGATAACAATTTCGTATACAGATGGATTGTATACAGATAAATGTTAGGGTCTAAGAAGAGGTTCTTTTTATTTGTAACTCTAAAAGAGGATGAAAAGTTACTATATTAGTTTATGCTCAGTGTGATGGAGCCACTTCTTTATTATTATTTTTCTTTCCTCGACTACTTTTTTCCTGCACGTTCTGAACAGTTTTCTTTTCTACGTCTACTAAAAAGTTCAATGAAATTATTTTTTTAAACAAAATAAGAACCTCCCACCCCAAACCGATTACAAATCAGTGACCCAAATCAACTCCAGTTGTGTCCATTTGATTTTCTTCTTTGTATTGTAGTTCATGAAACCTGAGACGAGAAGAGAAATAATAAATACAGAAAGTAAGCAAACAAATTATCTGTTCTGTTGCTTTGTTATTATAGGTAAGAAACTGAAAAATAAGTATTTGGATAAAAACTCTATTATCTATGAGGAAAATATTTTCTCCTTATTGTCAGCTTAGCTCAACTGCAGTGATGTGATCAGATTAAAGGCTTTGTTTATTTACACATCTTCTGATTAACCCCTCCCCCCATTTTCTGATTATTACTGACAACACAGGATGTACAATAACTCTAACCTGCTTAGCTCTCGTGAATATAAATGTACCTATCCATCCATCACATTTGCATTTACAAAATGTCCTTTGTACAAGGACTTAGGAATTGGGGTGCAAATCAATAAAAAAATAAAATGAGTTGGCTTTGGTTCAGTGAAAAAAAAATGGCCTGGAGTTATTTCAGAATGTTTGCCTTAACAGCAGATCACATACTGGTAATTTTGACCTGGGATAACATAGATCAAGCTGAACTGTGGTAATAAATAGTGCAAACTTCATTTATTCTTGATGAAAAAGAAAGGCATTATGGAACAACAAGGAGAATTATGTTGTGGAGGGTCTTACAAATTTATCTGAACAACACTCACCAATATGATATACAAGTAGTCCTTGACTTACAACAGTTTGTTTTAGTGAGCCTTCAAAGTTATAACAGCACTGAAAAAAATGGATTTATGACCGTTTCTCACACTCATGACCGTTGCGTCATCCCCAGGGTTACTGCAATTTAGATGCTTGACAACTGGCTCATATTTATGACGGCTGCAGTGTCCCAGAGTCATGTGATTCACCTTTTGCAACCATCTGACAAGCAAAGTCAATGGGGAAGCTAGATTCATTTAACAACCGCGTTATTAACTTAACAACTGCAGTGATTCACTTAACAACTGTGGCAAGAAAGATTGCAAAATGGGGCAAAACTCACTTAAAAATGTCTCACTTAGCAACAGAAATTTTGGGCTCAATTGTAGTCATAGGTTGAGGACTACCTGCATCAGGAAGGAGGAACATTTTGAATGTAGAAAATCAGTTCCCATCATTATTTCAGACTAGAAATGCTTTGAGCTATAAAAATGTCTGTTAAATCCTGGACAGCTGCTGCCAGCCATGTCAACAATGTAAGGCCAGATAGAACAACAATCTGACTCAACATGAGGTAACATTCTGTGCCGCTGAAATTGATGCATTTTTTTCCTAAATTGATTTGAAAACAGAATGGTACTTATATGGCTGCAGACCATTTGTCTTCAAAGAGGCCAACTCTTGTGCTTTTTATGGTCTGGCTGCTAGAAACACACTACAGTGAAGATACAAGATTGTGTATATACATATACATATATGCTCATGGGTCAAGGTACAAGCATGAAGAGCAGGTAGAAGTCAGATGGGCATTGTGTTTTCACTTGCATGCCAAGTTATCAGCACAAAAAACAATGGACAGGGGGAGCACTGCACGTAGGGAAGGGGAACCAAGAGATAGGGGAGTATGTGCAGTATGTGGGGAAGACATGAAGCATGTCAGGCAGTCTGAGATCAATGGAAAACAGGAATTGGCATAAAGTGAATACATGTAACGTCAAGTCAGTAAAACACAGGAAGTGACGTTGTTTATAATGAGGTTTGGGCTGACGTCATTCTCTAAAGCAAACTGAAGATCTTCTAGGTCAAGAGTATAAGATGAAACTGGATGCCAAAGCTGCTTACAGGAACTGGTTCTTAAATGGGTTAAGTGTCCTACTAGCTAAGCTTATGCTTTACCTGTAGAGACCTAGCAGTTAGCGATACCTGGGAGTACATAAATTTACTCAAAGGTGCTTTTTCAAAAGGCAGCTGGACTGTTTTTTGAGGATGAAGAAGAAGATGTTTTGCTTCTCATCCAAGAAGCTTCATCAGTTGTATCTATCCTTCCATCCCCCCCCCCCACCATCATAACAGATGAAGCTTCTTGGATGAGCCGTGAAAGATCTTCTTCTTCCTCCTCAACGAAAAAGCAATCCAGTTGCCTTTTGAAAAAGCACCTTTGAGACAGTTATGACCTGGATGACTGAGAATCTCTGTAGACATGTATACTTACTCACAAACGCTCATATATGCATGGTGAAGTGTCTTTACACAAATGTTAGGCTACTCTGCTGTGTAGCCTGGTATTCATGTCTCCTGAGCACGTCAATAGAGGAAGAGGAAGAGGGCAAAATATAGGGAATCCCAGTATCCTCATCCATCAGCCTTTCCCCCAAAGTCATTTCTGAGTGATTTCCATTATACAGACAAGTAGATGAATACATACTTGCATTTGGAGCAAATGAATAATCACATAACCACATAGAGCAGTGGTTCTCAACCTGTGGGTTGGGACCCCATTTGGGGTTGAACGACCATTTCACGGGGGTCACCAAACAACGCAGTCCGCCATTTTTTCCCCCTTTTCCTTAGCTGTGCTACTCCCTTTTATTCTATTGGCTTTTGAAAGCCAATAGAATAGACTCTCTTGAATAGAGTCTAATTCTATTGGCTTTCAAAAGCCAATAGGAAATGTCCAGGCTGTCTCTGCCCTGCTGAGCCCACCAAAAGTCCCACAGTGCTGCACCAGTTGAGTAGTCCTCGACTTACGACCGGTTGAGTAGTCCTCGACTTACGACCGGTTGGGGGTCGCGGCATTAAAAAGGTTGAGAACCACTGACATAGAGTATGATGCAGAAACAAAGCTGAATTAAACAGTTTCTGGAAATGTTTAATTGGAATTAATCTATGATAGAGTAATAAATCACTGTCAAGACAGTGGACTTCAGAAGTGGACTCGAAGGCATAGGGTGTGTGCTGAAGAGATGTGTTGAATGTAATGTTGGGCTCAGTCTTCAAGCTTTCCAGGATATATTAGCTCATATAAACAGAGCTCATAGTTGTGTCTGTTTCACAGACTTGCTGTGTGTACAGCTGATTCAGGTATATCAGAGCAAAATCCTTGGAGGATAGTTCAGATTTAAATATAATAGAAAGCAGTCTTATTTGAGGTCAATTAACCTGATTAACTCAGTAGTCTCTGTTCTATTAAAATTAGATATGTTAATAAAAATATAATTAATTGGGAAGCTAGCAGGCTGCAAAGTAAAGCTTCAGCCTCTGGAATATACTGCATTTTTAAGAGTGCCTATGGGACTTAAATAGACAATCTAACAAAATAAGAAATAGTGAAGGGCTTTGTAACTACACTTCAAAGTGTGGTGGGGCTAGTCAGGAAAGCTGGATACGATAAAGAGCATTGTCACACGTACTGATCTATGGGTATTTTGTGACTCCCTACCGTTACTTTATGAAAGAGCCAGCCTACTAATATGGTGTGAGATTTCTCATGCCATGTTCTCTAAACTCCAAACTCTGATCAACACTTAATTGGCAACTGTACCTGAGGGACTCAGTCAGAAATTTTTCACATCATCTTCTACCCAGGATTGCTTTCTGCAGGTGGCAGGGATTGAAACCAGCATCATCACCATGTAATATAATCATGCATAATACCAGTATGTTTATAATCCCTCCCCAGATGAAGAATATATCATTTTTGTAATCATTTGCTTATTATGGGCCACAATTCCAGAACTACTGTAACATACGTGCAGTATAATATATCACAGATTTTTCAAAGTTTATTGCCATTCTCAAAGAATAAATATCATCTTGCATTCTAGCCTAATCTTGGTGGCCCCCATAGGAATGCACAAGCAGCATTTGCTTAAGCCAGCTTGACATGCTAATCTTAACCACAATTGCTATGCCAACAAGCAGAAGGAAAAAGGTGTAAATTAAAATCAGTTATTGCAATCCGAAGGGTTAGGTATAACTGTGAAATTCCTAGCTTTCTATCAGCAAGATTTTCTTTATTTTTACTAAGAACAAACTGTTTGGTACCAAAGACTTCTGTAATTTGTTCAGAGAAAAGGAACTAGGATGAAGAGAGGAGGAATTAGCCATTTACGTAATTGTTTAAATCTGTGAGAGAAAAGACTGACAAAAAGAGTAAGCGTTCAAATTAAGAAATTTGAGGAGTATATTTAAACTTTTACTTATCTGAGAGCCAGTTTGGTCTAGTAGTTAAAGCTGCAAGTTAGAAACCAGAAGATTCTGAATTCTAGTCTTGTCTTAATCATAAAAACTATAATAATAATAATAATAATAATAATAATAATAATAATAATAATAATAATAATAATATTGCAAAAGGCGGCCTTATTAGGAACTGCTTCCATCCTGCGACGATATCTGTAATACCATCAAACATCCACATCTGCCTATCCCAGGTCCCGGGTAAGGACTCAATAGGTAGACAAAATGCCAAATCCAGTCTGAACATCTGGCTGACTGTGCGATGATCCATATAATAATAAAGTTGGAAGGGACATTGGAGGTCATCTGGTCCAACCCCCTGCTCAGGCAGGAAACCCTATACCATTTCAGACAGATGGCTGTCCAGTCTCTTCTTAAAAACTTCCAGTGTTGGCGCATTCACCACTTCTGGAGGCAGGTTGTTCCACTGGTTAATTGTTCTAACTGTTGGCTATTCCTGCCAGCTTGGTGTCATCTGCAAATTTGATGATTTCAGCATCTATCCCCCTCATCCAAATCATTGATGAAGAGATTGAAGAGCACTGGGCCCAGAACAGAGCCCTGGGGCACCCACTACACACTTCCCTCCATGTAGATGTGGTTCCATTGAGACCACATGCTAAGTATGGCCGGTCAGCCAGCTACGGATCCATCTGGTGGTGATGCTGTCTAATCTAGTAGTAGGTTTTGATCTACTTTATCAAATGCCTTATTGAAGTCCAAGTAAATTATATCCATAGCATTCCTCTGGTCCACTAATTTTGTCACTTGGTCAAAGAACGCAATAAGATTTGTCTGGCATGATCTGTTTTTGACAAACCTATGTCAGCTTTTAGTAATGACTTTGTTTGCCTCTAAGTGTTCGCTGATTCATTGTTTGATTATCTTTTCCAAAATCTTCCCAGGTATTGAGGTCAGGCTGATAGGTCTGTAATTTCCTGGGTCCATTTTTTTCCCTTTTTTGAAAACTGGCTGAGTGACTTTGGGCCAGTCGCTCTCAGCCCATAATATCAGCCTCAGGGACAAGCCAATCAGTTAATTCCTGTCACAACCAACAGACAACATTCAGTTGATCTGAAAAAGCGAACCCCGCACCTGTGGGGAAAAAAGCTAGGAAGGGGGGAGAAGTAAACAAAATATTGATAATGTTGAAATAACTTATGCCTTGACTTGATGCCAGTCCAGCCATGTCATCTGCAAATACAATGAATTATTAGTAGCAGATTTCAGCCTATATATACTATTTATGGAAGAATTCAAGGCAAGTTTCTCCTTCCCCGTACCATAGATAGAAGCTGCCCAGACTGTCCCTTAACACCAATGATGGTACAGCATTTTCCACTACACTTACAGGAAGTAGGGACATTAAGGAAACAAGTGGGTTGATTCATCAACTGCCAAGCTGGCCACCTGAGAAAATTGTCTCCCTCACCTAACATTTCATCCATTTGTTCATTTATTAAAATGTTTAAATTACCCAGGAGCCAAAGCTGTCTGAGTGATCCATAATAAAACAGTAAAATGAATAGTGAGACCACACCTGTCAGGGACAGGATATCACCTAGAAGCCTGAAATAATACCTTTTCCCCAGAACAAACAGCCAGATTGTTTAAGCCTGAGGAAGTAATCAAGCATGCCATTCTACCTATAGTCAAAACACGTTAGCCTAGCAGAAATTCTGCCCCATGTGACTGCTCTGATAATTGGTTTATCAGCTCCAGAAATATAACATACTAGTTGCTTTCAACATACATCTTTAATATCATATTCTTTCTGTCATGAAGCAAACAAGCAATGCTGACTCAAAGATGATAATAAAATCAATCTGGAAAGCACAGATGCATAAATCATTTACATAAACAGAGTAGGAAAATAAATCCCAAAGTCAAGAAAACAAAATACTCAAGAGAAATATGAAGTGACAGTGCGTATGTCTCTCTGTGTATATACAGAGTGCATAGGAAATACAAATTGGTTACAAAATGGAAAAAGTAATTAAATATGAAAAATTCTGCATACTGTACTGAAAATGTTAAGTTTTCAATTTGAGAAAAGGATGTAATGGTATAGTGAACAGCAACTGATAGAAACAGTGTTAGAATAGGAAATGATGAAATATGCAATGGTAAGGAGAAAAGGAAACTTTTAATGCCTGAATTAATTTGTAATCATAAGTGAATCCTACCGACACTAAGATATACCAACCAAATTCTGTTAGGTGCACAATTCGGTTTATTATTTAAACATTATTTTCCCGTCTTCAGTGAGGTCTTAAACACTCCACTTCAGCTTTAATATGAAGAAGGAAAATGCACAGGTTTCATAAAATGTACAGATGTTATAAAATAGACTTGGTTTAATTTTGTTGTATGAATGGATTAATTTTCTTCTTTCCAAAGTGTACAAGCCTTTTGATGCCTTAGCATAACTGTTCATACAACCTATTCTTCATCTACTGTTAAAACATTGAGTGAGAATACCTTGGCAGAAAATATATTTCCCTCTGAAATGTAAACATGAAAGAACCTGTATTAGGTTTCATGTAGTGACCAATGTGTAATTTGTGCCTTAATGCCTGTCCGGGAACTGATCCCAACTTTTTGGAAGCACTTCTAATGCAGCTTAGTTTGGCTGCCATTTCATCCAAAGGAACGCTCTGTTGTCATTTACACAGCTTGAGAGAGAATATTACACTATACCAGGGGTAGGCAACCTTGGCTCTTTTATGACTTGTGGACTTCAACTCCCAGAATTCTTGAGCCAGCTATGCTGGCTCAGGAATTCTGGGAGTTGATGTCCACGAGTCATAAAAGAACCAAGGTTGCCTACCCCTGCACTATACAGACTGCTCTAAAGATGAAGGCCAATTCCTATCCAGTGTCTCTGATTTCTTGAAGGTATTCCTCCATTCAAAACAGTAAGTATGTAACTAGTAAGTGTGCAGCATGTACATTTGCTATAAAGAAATTGTTGTTTTGTATCATAAATGAACTGAAGGTTGGGAGTTGTAGGATTCTTCCACATTCAAGGAATAAATTGATCTGAGACTGCATATTCCAAAGTGCAATTTTGGAAAGCCAAGCTAATTAATTTCTTAACTTAAACCAACTCCACTGCTGCTCCAGAGCAAACATAATAGTGGCACAGCATTTGCTTTGGAGCTGTGGGGCACAGGGGTTTCCGTGATAGTAACCACTTCTGCTAAGGCAGGAGTCTTCAAACTGGCTGAGGAATTCTGGGAGCTGAAATCCACAAATCTTAAAGTTGCCAAGTCTGAAGACCCCCTGTGCTAAGGTGTTTCTTTAGTAGTAATTTCCAGCAACTTGTAGCATCACTCAGCCATGGGCAGACAAAAAATAGATACAACAGCAAAATAAAGTGATATTAATTCTAGAATATACTGTGAGGACATATCCTCAGATTATGTTTCAGCCTTCCAACTTGGCTTATCTTTTCTGATATGCTTTTTAGCTCAAAGTACACATGAACATGCATATTTGTAGTTGAAGCTTAAATACATTTTAAAAAGACATATTTAGTGACCAAATATGAGCAAATGCATAGTAAACTGCATGCTCATGGGAACAAGTTTTTGTCTTTCAAATATCAAAGCAGGAGTGTGACTTATCTATGAATATTCTATGAGTAAAACTAAGATACTCAGGAAATAGACTGTTTGGTCCACCTTAACAAGACACATAAACCTATACCTAAGCTCATTTAGTGATTGCGCCAGACAGTGAATAACGGAACAGAATAAAATAACAAGAGTTGGAAGGGATCTTGGAGGTCTTTTAGTCCAAACCCCTGCTCAAACAGGAGACTCTATACCATTTCACACAAAATGCTGGAGCACCCACAACTTATGGAGGCAAGCCGTTCCACTGATTAACTGTTCTGTCAGGAAATTTCTCCAGATTGTTTCTCTCCTTAATTAGTTTCCATCCATTCCTTCTTGTCTTGCCTTCAGATGCTTTGGAGAATAGGGTGATTCCCTCTTCTTTGTGGTAACCCCTGTGATATTGGAACACTGCTATCATGTCATGCCTAGTCCGTCTCTTCATTAAACTAGACATACGCAATTCCAGCAACCATTCTTCATATATTTTAGCCTCCAGTCCCCTGATCATCGATGACCATTTGCAGCTACACCAGTGATGAAAAAATAAATTTATGACCATATTTGCATTTACAACCTTTGCAAGTTTGTAATGCAAAAGCTGAACTAAGATCGTAAGTACAATGACAGATTCACTCAGTGACCACTTCACTTAACAACAAACTTGTCATGCCCAATTGTAGTAATTAAACAAGGATTTTCTCTATGTTGCCATATATATCTGTTATGTGTGTCCATACACATACATACCTACAGATCAGGAAGCTATAACTAGAGGACACTAGTCGTGCTTATTATACATAGAAAAGGATTAGTGTGCAGTAATTCAGATTCAAAGGCTAGAAGATGCTTTAGAGCAGGAGTGTCAAACTGCCAGCCTACGGGCAGGATGCGTCATGTCGAAACTGCGCCCACCCCATTGCCGGCAATGGAAAAAAAGTCATGATACGTTGCAACACGTCACATGATGTTGCGGGTTTGACACCCCTGCTTTAGAGCATGCAGAGGATGCTTACATAAAACCTGTATGCAACTCCTTAAAGTAGCTGTGTCTTTTTAGGGATCACACTAGTGCCTTCTACCCTTGGTTTAAGGACCTGAACATAGGTACTACTGAATTGCCCTTCATCTTTCAAATCTGAAGGATACGTAACATGCAACTATCATCCTTCCTGCAAATAAATTGATTTCTTCTGCAAAGGCCACAGAGGGATTGAAGCCATATTTCAATGTTATAACAAATTTGTTTGTTAACTACAGAGCTACTTCAATTCACTCTGTATTGTTTACCATCCAGGTTACAGAAGGTTGAAAGAGAAACCGTCCTAGTGACAGTTTGCATCCCTAAGTGAACTTTTGTATGTAGCAGGCATGGAAATATGAATTTCCCCATCACAGAGTATAATTTCAAGAGGCTGGAGAAGCTGAAGAATTCCCAGTGTATGTGAGCTAATAGTATTACTGTAGTTTATTTCTAAAATGTCTCAGGTCATCTTCCCCAAAGATAAATAACAGCAAAAGGATTGAATCTTATTATCAAGATCAGCTGAAACATAACAGAGGGAGAAGTGTTATGCTTATATCTGCATACTGCAGAACATTTAACTGCTGCTCATTATTCCTGTCTTCCCTTGTTATATATGCACACAGGTGCACTCACAACACACACATCTAATTTGCACATATTCCCAGAATTGGCTTTCATCTTGGCTGCAGTAAATCATGGCCTTTAGAAGTAAGATTAAAACAATTACCAGCAAGTGGAAAGTTTCCTAATGAGGACTAATTGTTATTTAACTGAAAACTTTTGTAAAACTGTTCCCCCCCAAAAAAAACTATCCTGCAAAACATTAATTGCAACCTGTCATTTAAATAGATATAGATCTGTAATAACAAAAGAGATTAAAATATGAGCTGCATTAACAAGGATTTTTTTTTTCAAGAAGTTCTCCCATCACTGAAAATTCTCAGTTTGAAAACATAGCTTTGCTAGTTACTTCGCAAAGGAAATTCACACATTTCTGCTCATGATTCCCCATTATTTATTGTGGCTTAATCCCATATAATTCTGGTTTATTATAACATGAATATAATGCTCACTGGCAAAATTCAAAGTTTGATTGACTTTTGGTTTTGTGGCCTTTATTGTATATATTTTATTAATTTTTTTAAGATTAGGAATAGGGTGGGGTCGGGGTTAGGGTTTCCCATTCTAAAAGAAGTGCATTTCTTATAAAGTGCTTTTGAAAGTATCTATGAATTTTATTCTTCCCATACCACAGAAAGGCATGCCAACCAAGTTGTAGATGATGCCCCTCTAGGTATAATAGTCTTTTATCTCTGAGCATTATCCATTCCTAAAGCCATGTTAATATAGTTGCTTGATAGTATAACATCCAGTCCGGCAGTCCAAATCTTCTACTTTCTTTCGCTTCTTGTAACATTTTCAGTCTGATTCTAGCTTTTTTTCCTTGCCAGATAAATTGCAGCATTGTTGTATTTAATTCATCGGTTTTGTGGTCCTTTATAATATGCCAAGAACTTCAATTGCATTTTTAATATTCTTCTTGTATACAGGTCATGATATGATTATTACAATATAGGTATATATCTATAAAACTATTGCAGTTGATCACTCTTTAAAACTTTATTGATTAAAACACAATTGCAACAAAAAGCTCTGATTTTCTTGAGTTTTATATATCAGTGCCTTTAAAATCTATTCAACCCGAGTCAAGCCAGCTGATCTAGATTATTTTTTTTTTAGGAAAGGGACTGAACAGTCTTTACCAGGTTTCCAGGTGAGCATTAGAACTATGTAAGAGGTATGAGGCTGTTTTTGCTAGGTATCACAAATACATGTCAAAATCTTAGTGCTTTCAGAAAAAGGCAAATATCTAAACATTGATCACACCTTGATAAATATCAATTGGTTGGATTTTTTTTAAAAAAAAAACAAAGAAAGCTCTATGGTGGTTCATATAATAAAAATAAATGATGGGCTTATTTGAAAACTGTGGATAATGCACTCAGTAGATTAAAATGTATAAGATCAGCAATAAATAAATAAATAAATAAAATAAAACCAGAGGGAGAGAAAGTGTGAGCCAATGTTTCTAATTATTGGCCAAAAGAAACAAGAGGCAATTATGGCTTAACCCAGCCCCTTAAGATTCACAAAATATTAAAGAAGAGTTTATGAGGAAACTCTAGCTTTAATTGTGACTTGTTTAGCTTGGCCAGATTTAACAGCCTGTGCTATTTGGACTTGGCTGTCTTTGGAGTTCTCACACTTCCTAAAGAGCTTAGTAGGCTCTCTCTTTTTCCCTTTTGTTTAGTTTTTTTTGGGGGGGGGTGTATGTGTGCATAAATTGCTTTCTGAATCAGTTGCTGCTTTTCATTCCATCTAGCAAAAACAATGGCACAGGCCTACAAGGCTAGTTGAATGCAATGCAGCAGATTTATCAGGTGACACAGTTGACATTGCATCACTACAGAACTGTGCCCTTTCCCACCTGATATCTTGAAAACCGTGGGTTAGGCACTCACTTTAACAGCTTTTGGAGATTTGCAGGTCAAGATGTAGTAGTCTGGATTATCAACTTCAGAAACATATTTGCAAATTCTATTGTAGCTAGATGAGCTTTCTATCTTGTCATTACATATTATATACCCATAACCAGAAGTATGTATTAATCTATACATAGTTTAAATTTTCTCTTTCATTTATCCACTCATTTACACTCAAGCTAAATATGTACAGAGATTTGGTGTTCTGGATCAATGTCTTGCCAGTGCCTAATAGCGATGAAGCAGTGATAAAGGCAAAATAGCCCCAAACCTCCCCCTCTAAGCTTATTGAAAACAATGCTTACACATCTAAGAAGAACTTCTAGCCATTCTTCGGTCCTTCCACGTCTCCTAAAATTAAACATCCTATCTACATCAATGATGGCTTCTCATTTGGCAGACTAACTGTTGACTTCAACTCAGAAGTAAAGTATATGGGAATAAGATAATGGAAAAACAACATACTATTGGAGGATGGTTTCAAAAGAAGTAAAAATATGACTCACTTGTCATGAGTAAAGATATTGGTCTTGAGTTATATTTAAGACAGACTTCTCCAATCTGTAATTCCAAATGTGATGGAAATAAGCATTGTGGAGGAGACTGATATGCTATACTTAATTTATTTTACCGGAATTGCTAATAAATTAAGAGGTGATGAAGCATATGATCATTTTGACTACTGTGTTTATCTCTGCTAGAAGAGGTGGCCTGTTGCTTGGCTCCTTGAGTGTCCAGCTGAATCCCAAAGAGTCTGCAAACCAAATCTTGTATTATATGTGACATCAGTTTCAAATCAATTTAAAATAATCAGCTTTTAGGTTCACCTGTTTAGATTTGTGTGAGGGTATTGATGCCTCCCTCTAAAGCAGTGTTTCTCAACCTTGACAATTTTAAGGCATGAGGACTTCAACTCCCAGAATTCCACAGCCAGCAACGCTGGCTGTGGAATTCTGGGAGTTGAAGTCCACATGCCTTAAAATTGTCAAGGTTGAGAAACACTGCTCTAAAGGAGCTGTATTCTCTTATTTGTAAATACTACACCACTAATGAAATATTTACTTCATGATTTATAATTTTTGATTTGCTTTCAAAAAATAACCAGAATCCCAAATGAAAACATAGCAATAATGCAATAAAATATATACGTAATAGACATAGTATACATAACAATATGTTTCATAATAGTTCTTTTATTTAAAATGAATATTTAGAACCAGAATGAGAATGCAGATTTCATTATACATAAAGTTGATCTATTAAAATCAATGGGGTCAGTATTGAAAATGATTATGTCCCATGAATTTGAAGGGTTATAATTGACATGACTGTATCTGAACACAATCAGCTGTCTTCCGAAGAAGAATGCAGTACATCCCCTGAAATATCTTTGCTCCTAATGATTCACATGCATTAATATTTAAAGGCTGTTAACAAAACATGAAGATTCAAAGATTCAATATGAGGTTGATAGAGAAGAAAATTCCACTGAATACATCTTTTAAACATATTCACTAGTAACTTGGCATTGCATACTTGGCTAGGAAAAATCTCTCCACCATTCATCATTTTATATAGTGTTTTAGGAAGAAAAGGCTGTACATAAATCAATCTTTCTACTGTTTCGTATGTCTGAAGCATAAAAATGAATTCTGTATAATTGCATGCTGTGGTTCTCAAAAAATTGTACACCTGGATGCCCTAAAAATTGCATCAGTTCACTAAAAAGACAGAGCATTCCTTCAGTTAACTGAAATCAGAATAGCAAGTTTCAGGAACTTAATATTTTCTACTCAGTAACATAATGCAGCACAGGTTTGTACTAGGAGGCCTCAATAGTGCCTCATATTTTGCCTGTTCCCCAACACTCTTAATCAATGTAATGAAATAAATCTTCTCTTTGAAGGGTTGGCTGAAAAACAAAGAGGAAGAACAGAAGAGTTGATATTGTCAATCAAAAATGTGCTCTTGGAGACCAGCTAAGCAGAAATCCATGTTAACTGATCATGATAATTTTCCCCAAAATTCCTTCCTTTCTTCTTATAATTGTTCCTCAAAGATATGTCCTCTTCTGTTCCATTGCTGATGCATCCCTTTTTGCTCAAAGATACTTAAATGGCCACCTTACCTTGTCAATACATTTCCAAATGTCTGTAAAAAAGTGGACAAACATTGTTTTTTGCTACCTGGTTGCCAGCTAGATACATGTTAAAGAAATGTTAGCACAAGATCTATGTATGATGAGTATATGAATTATTGGCTGGTTCATATCAAGCATCATACCAAATCTAGTAGGAAAGTTATGGGCATCAAATGCTATAAACAAAGTATATTTCTCTAGCCCTGCAGACTTCATTTGGCTTATAATGGAGCAGAACAATATAAAGAACAATTATAGGAAATCAGAAAATTGTTACAGTTCTTTCTTTATAGAGTGATCACAGGAATTATGAATTACAATATGTGTTTTAACTGTAATTTAGGGTTTAAGTCATTTATGAAGCTACTACTAAGGGCAAAAACTGTCTACCAGAAGGTAATTTAGACAAAATACTCTACTCTTGGGCTCTTATTGAGACCATATTTAAGATGCCATCGTGGTGCCAATAGATAATAGCATAAAATTTGCTGCCCCTACTGGCAATCCCTACCCTGCACAGGCATGCCACAAAATACTGATTCCTTGTTTAATATGAGCAAGACAGGTTAAGAAAAGAAATTAATAGAATACTCCAGATATGTTTCCCTCCCTTTGCATAAAATACATTAGCTAGTGGGGAAATACCCACTCCTCTTTCATGTGAGATGTGATGCAGCCATTGGTGGGGAGGAGGCAAATTTTGATGGATAGCTATACCAGCAGGGTTAGCCATCTGTCAAAGCTTGCTCCAGGCTAGGCACAAATGTTTTGCACAGGTGGGTCCAAAAGGAACATGACTAATAGTTGACAAGTTCTGGGTGGAGCTGAACGGTGAAATAGGGGGGAGACAGCACAGCTCCTCTCCCATACCTGTTCATTGACTTTAAACATTGTCCCTTCAAATTCTACATGAGATTATCATAGCTTTATTTTGGAAAATGAAAAAAAAAACAAGATAACATTTAAACCATTCTTGTAGGGATTGCTTAGATTCTTTGAAGTACATTGGGTCAATGTTCTTTTTCTTTAATCAATATAAATATTTCTTCATCCAACAACTGCTGATTATAATATAGACTTTTTAATGTACTAATCATAGGCTTCCAAACTTTGTAATATACCCCCTGGGGCATGTTATAAATATATAACATATATAAATCCAGCCATTAGCAATCATATAAATGCTTCTACTATCCATTACTAATATTGGCTAAATAAGTTTTTAATTGACTTTTTAAAATTTACAACAGTCCTTGAGCTGAAATTCAAAGTGACTTTTCAAATACCATAGCTTCTAAGTGTTTCCATGCCAATTATTGCAGAAAAATACAATTTTGTTTTATAGAATTTTGAGAGAGAGAGAGAGATTTGGCATATCAAACTGAATCACTTTACTGCCATACTTGTAAATACCCTGTGCAGTTGCTACATCATACCGGGAAAAGATGTTGGAGCTTTAAACAGTTGCAGATAGGTGTTGCATTCATGCTCCCACATATACCAAAGTATTTTTTAAATCAAATTTGAAATACTGCACATCCTATAGATATAGTTTATAATAACAGCATATTATATTACATAAGACTGGTGTGGATTGATTTCTGAATACATTGCACAAAACCTTAGACATAAGGCTGAAATTTGTTATTCCTTCCAAATTTAGGTCTGTTCAGTGAAGTCACTGACCTCTTTCTTAATCCTGCAGTTTCTCTCCTTTTTCTACATTTGAGAGGGGTAAAAGGGATTAGAGATAGATACTTTTCACATTTTGTCTAGTCCTGCTTATATTTAAAGCAGATATATATTACCCATACTCAACAAGCCAAATAAATTGAGGAAAATAACCTAACAGTAAGTAATTAAGCTCTTTCCTGTTTACATCATTTCCTAGGAGGAAATATACAAAATATCCCTATTATCTGTGTACCTCAGGGGTCTTCAAACTTGGCCTTTTTATGACTTGTGGACTTCAACTCCCAGAATTCCTCAGCCAGGGTGCCTGGCTGAGGAATTCTGAGAATTGAAGTCCACAAGTCGTAAAAGGGCCAAGTTTGAAGACCTCTGATGTACCTTATAAACAGGTGGTAACATAATATAACTCTCATCATCTCTAAGATCTTTGGCTATGCTAGGTAGGAGCAAAGGAAGTAGGAGTTTAACACCATCTCAGAGGTCACATATTCCTCATGCTCTACTAAAGGATTACAGCTGTAAACACAGTTTATTTTTTATGCTTTCTTCTTATGTGCAGGGACATGAGGAGAGGTTACTTATTCTTTAGAGCATATTTTCTATTTTTTAGAATAAAGATATAGATATTAATTTGTGTGTATGTTTCAGATTTTAAATTACTGTACATTCCTAAATTTGTTAATAGGGAGTGAATACCACTGGTATTCCATCTTTTAAATAAATGAACTTAGAAAATAAGATATTTTCAGAGAAAATGATACTCAGTGGAGAAAGCATGCCTAAAAAGGAAAAATCTGAAATTACAGCGAGACAAAGCCACTGCATAAAAAAGGACACAAATATCAAAAACAGCTATTAATGCATCTACTGTGTGCTTCCCTTAGATTGAACTGATTCTTATTTAGAATTAGCCAATATTTCAACTAGAAAATGTAACAGGCATTAATGACCTGCCTCCAAAACGACCATATTTAGATAACTGAACTACAAAACAGTTCAGAAGAAACACAGTGCAGAAGGAGAAAATATTTATTTCATTAAAATAAAGGCTCTTTTCACCATAACATGACTTTAAAACGAAGAAATTCAGGAGCTACAACAGAACAATCTAAGAGCTCTTAGTTCCACAGCATGAGGTTCCCTACAGTATTATACTAAAAATTATTAGGTTAGAAATGCTGAAGGCATCCAGCAGTTGCATTGGTAATTTAAATTACACAGAAATCCTTTTAGAAATATATTAATATGTAACTTCACTCAAAGCCCCCAAAACATTATCTCTGCATGAGGTATGATCTTTTACATAGAGAGTATGTATTGTAGGTTTTTATTTTGGCATCATAGTCAAAAAGTTGTAATTAAAAATATTTTTTCTGTTTAAAACGTCCTATTGGCTCTTTATCTCAACCATTTTTATCTTTCAAAACGATATTGATTTTAAATTGGATTTTAGACAACAAAAAGTTATAATTGCTAGGAATAAAACCCTGTTTTGCAGGGCACAATGTACACATTTTTAAAATAAACAGTGTAACAAGCAAGTTACAGAGTACTGTTTACCCAGTGCCTTTAAAAGGGCAAGGAAAACCCAGTTTCCATATCTCCAAGATTGTGAGGAAGGAACTCTTGTAAGAATTTAGCATGCCTAAGAGGGTGAAAAAAATCGCCATTCTTCTGTAACCACAACCCTTACTGGTATGTATGCCAAATAACAACAAGAACAAAACAAACCTGCCTCGGGTGCCATCAGGAGCAACAGTTCCCTGCCTCTATTGTTGTTTCTTTTTGTTTTTGAAAGTATGTGTTTTCCCTGTTTCCCTGGCTCCAGCACATTCCTTCTATAATTAAAAGGGAGGGTGAATAGCTTCCAGGTCTCCATTCACTATGGTCAGACAGTAGTATTCTGTCTTCCAGAGCAATAGCCACTTACTCTTGAAACTGCTCCTGTCCTGTGCACATGCCAGCTTGCCTCTCAACTGCCTTAAGAAAAGTCAGTCCAGATTAAAATGTTTTGGGAATATCTTTAAAGGATTCAATCTGTATTGCAGGCTACTCATCCCATTAATTAGACAATTGTTCTACTACTATGCTCTTCCAACTTTCTATTTCCAGAATAATGGCCTAGCATTTTCTTTCCTTTGGAAGAGTCTTCCCGGATTTATATACTTCTATGTGTGTATAATATGCATTATTATATATGTTTAATAATAATATTTATTACAAGCAAAGATAGTACTGTAAGCCCCTCGGGTGCAATCCCAAAATAACTGGAGCACTTGAACACTATTGACCTTGACAAACTCACCCTCAGTCAATTGCAAAAAAGCAGTTTTACTCAAGACAGCTTATCCTGCGATGATGCCTCTGACGCCATAAAACATCCACATCTACCAATCTCAGGTCTTGGGAAGGATTCGATAGATGGACAAAAATGCCAAATCCAGTCTGAACATCTGGCTGACTGTGCAACAAACATATTTATTATTAATATCATATCATATATGATATATATAATACATATGTCAGCCCAAATCAATTCACTATAGGGAGGAGAAGTGAACGGGACCAAAAAATTGAGTGCAGTGGTTGCTTTCAGAGTAGTGCAAGGTCTATGGGGAGTGACATCATCTGGTGAGGCCCTCCAGATCTGTATGTCAACCAGTTTTGATAATGACTAAGAGGTAAAATCCAGATCTGCTTTTAGTTTCCAGATATTTTCCTAAGCTGTCATTTGTCCTGGGGGGGGGGGAACCGAATGACACTGCTTTATAAGGAGATGCATTAAGAGTTAACTTAGCTCAGAAAGATAAATTCACTTTGGTAAATCACTCGGGGGGGGGGAACCTCTTTCCAAATAATTTTTTGACTGGACATACCAGGATTCAACTGAGAATTTTTATCAAGTATCAGCAAGTGATGGTCCTGCTCAGTAAGATTGTGAATGTTTTAAAAATGAAGTGAAAACATCACTTTTCTGCTGCTAACTAAAGCAGCCATGATATTTTTGTCATGCAGGCGCAGAAGTCATTGTTTAAAAAGTCAACTCATTTCCAGAAAAATCACTGAAGCATCCCCATCATCTTCAGGTTTGCAGGGGAAGCTTGAAAAAAGTGGCTATTTTAATGAATAATAAAACGGTTTTCACATTCCTGCAAAAACTCAAAATACTTCTCCTAATTATATCTGAGGCACACACATCCCTGCTGAACTTTTGTAAAGGAGGTCCTTGAACCTTCACAAGTATGTCTTGAAATGTCTTTAGACTGCATTCCTTTGTAACCTAGTTGCAAAGAATCACTTAATGAATTAATCTTTAGAAGACCTTTTCTGAGTAGTGACAGCTTATTAAAGCCTTATTACTTTTGATTCAAAGTGAATGTCATTTTTGTTTTACTAGACTTCTTCAATCTACATTTTAGATCTCCCTTATACTTTTAGAGATATTGTGTATCTGTAGTGACATAGTCTATATTTTATAATTGTTTATTGGTTGCTTTTAGATTTTATTTTTCATTTGATTAATGCCCAGGAAACACGTTAATGGATGGCATATACATGTTATAATGAAATGAGATGTTACTCTTTTGGTATGTTGTTAAAATTCGAGTCCTTTATTTTCCTTTTGGGTCAAGAGATTGGTCCCACCGTGTTCCATACAAACTGATCCTCAAAAATCCCCTATATTTAACCAGTTTTGGCACTTAACACTTGGCTTTTTTTAAAATACAGTATATCTTCTACCACTAGCACTTTCTTTGGTAAAAAAAAATACCTGATGTGATATTGATATTCTTTTACTTTTTTAAAAAAGTTGGCTATTCTTTAAATATATTAGTATTAACTCTAATTGAAATTCCTTCATAGTCCTCTTCAAATTGTCAATTGATGGGTGAAGTCTGGAAGTTGTCATGGTAACTGTCTTGCTTGCTAAGAAGACAGCTGTCTTATGAGATCCTAACTGGATATATTTGGCACCTACAAGCTTGTTGGTCCTTTTAAGAAAATGCACATTCCTCATTTAAAAGAAGAAGAAGAAGAAGAAGAAGAAGAAGAAGAAGAAGAAGAAGAAGAAGAAGAAGAAGAAGAAGAAGAAGAAGAAGAAGAAGAAGAAGAAGAAGAAGAAGAAGAAGAAGAAGAAGAAGAAGAAGAAGAAGAAGAAGAAGAAGAAGAAGAAGAAGAAGAAGAAGAAGAAGAAGAAGAAGAAGAAGAAGAAGCTTCTAATATAATCAAACATCAGAACATGAGAAAGCAGAGGAAATGCAGACTTACAAGCCTCTTCACTCTGGAGAAGGAAATGCATAAAGAATATGTTAATGCTGGCTGATCTGATTTCACTGTTGACCTTTTTATGTGAATAGCTTCAGAATAGCATTAACATCAATCACTTCAACTGTGACAGAATATGAGTAGCATGACAGACCTGATTCACTTGTGAGCTAACAAGATGTGTCTGAGAAGAAGTCACAAATGAACAGACATTGCTGCTAAGCACCCTTCTTGCTTGCATCACCTGACTTCCTTGTTTAGCTGGAACAATAGAATGTAGTTACTTATATGGGGCATCCACAGACTTTCTTTCCCTAGAAGATTTGCACCACCTATGGTGGGTTGCTTATATGCCTGACCCCTGTTTTTGTTCCGATTCGGAGGGATTAATGCAGTCTATCTCTCAGCAAAAGAATAAACTTCTGGCTGGGCTACTTTGATTAAGACAATACAGCAAATTGGGATATATAAATGTACATTCCCCACATATGAAAAACATTAGGGAAAAGAGGCCTAATCCTAAATCCTTTGTAAGGTTTTAATTTTAAAACTCGTGGGGAGGGCATATTGAATTAAATACCTTGCCTACAGGCTAGGCTAGACAAGATCTTAGTCTACATCATTCAATTTAAGTTTAAAAATACTGGCTTCTCTGTCTAGCATCCTCTTATGTACTGTCTTTCATTAGTCTGTGATTGTCTTTCATGTGAGATCTAGGATTTATTGACATGCAAAAACTGTACATTGGCATAGAAGCAGGATATATTTAAAGCTGCATTTAGCAATTATTTCCCTCTCCTTCTTGCTATTTGTGGGTTGCAAGTCTTTTGGAGTCTGATAAATTTCTTCTGGAAGTCAGCTATCAAAGTCAATTTTGTTTTTCAGTGTCTTACAAATAACACAGCTCAAGTATACTTACTAAATATACTTACATTAAAACAGTATTTTCCAACTTACAATTCATACATGATTGGTTCCACGTTTCATCACCTTTGACAACAGGGAATAACATAATATTGAAAGATCACTTTTTTTAAAAAAAAAAATAACCTTTGACATTCTCTTTTATACTAAACTTAATTTTTCAAGAATAAAATACAACAAAAAAAGAAACTGTTGCAAAAAAGAACCTTTCTTGAAGATATTCTATCCTGGTTTTTTTGTTCAGTTATACAAAGTCTATACTAAATGAGAATGTATCCCTGCTTAGCAATTAATTCTTCTCAATAGTTGCTAATTTTGAATGGATAAACTCTTCAGAAGGGAATTTAGGGAAGAGCTGTATCAAGAGGGTCAGAAAGGGGTTAATATTTAATAATTAAGGTGTATGTGTTGGTAAGAAAGAAGGTCTAGAAAGGGCTCTAGAAGACAAGTTAAATTGCCGATATATTAAAAATTGAAAAGTTCAACCAATTTTATGCTCTAATTTAAAATTAAGCATGAAAGGAGGTAAATAAATAATATTTGCAATATGTGAACATAATTCAAACAAGATAGAAATATATGGTCACTAACTCTGCAAACAAAAGCAGAGAATTGTCATAAATTCTGTATAAAGAACCAATATTTCTCCCTTTGCTACCAAGAAGTATCTCACCTCAACACTACCAGATAGCTTATCTATTGGATTTTATGTGACCCATTACACTGCCTCACAGCAACTTACACAGCTTACAAAGTCACTTCTGCATTGTTGAAATCAAGGAAATACATTACTGAGAAAAAATATACAAGAGGCCACCAATTTTCTTATAAATGTACATATTTAATTTATAGAAGGAAGGAAGGAAGGAAGGAAGGAAGGAAGGAAGGAAGGAAGGAAGGAAGGAAGGAAGGAAGGAAGGAAGGAAGGAAGGAAGGAAGGCTGCTCAGTCTATTATCCAGATTGCCGACGGACCAATATCTTGCTGCTTCCCCCTCTTATTACATGGTATATTTGTATTACATACAAACAATGTACATAAAGTCTTTAAACTTCTTTAATTAAAAAAAACCCTTTGGTATAGCATGTCAGTTTTTGACTCAGATCAGTTCCACTGTGTACAGTTTGGTAGAGATTAAACCTCTTCTCTCCAACCTATTTCATTTTTTTAATCTCCCATCTGCCTTCCCTGGGTATGCACAAATGAAAAGTAAAAAAAAGGACTTGTTTTTTTTCTTTTTAAAAAAGAAGACTTTGAAACATAATTTTTTTGAAAGGAGGAAGATTAAGCCTTTCCAAACTACATATAATACTCCCAGTCTGAAATGGGAGTCCATACGCTTGCCACATATTATTTGATACTTATATTTGACCCATCTTAAATATGGACTTAATATAGATAGATCTTCAAACTGGGGTGCCTTGTGGGATGTAAATTAGTGCAGATGGACTGCCTGTTATAATGTATAAAAGTAACACAAAAAGAACAAGAGGGTTTTCTTTTTTTATCCATAAATGCAGAAAATACAGGAATGGGGGGGGGATCTGTTACCTATAAAAGATTATGGAAGCTGAATTTCAGTTTTTCAGTTGTGACTCCAGGTAGTCTTAGACTAGAACTGGATGTTATAATCTTGGTATTTCTCTAATTAATAAGCTCTAGTCTGCCACATTTTCTTTGGGAAATTAATTTAGATATGTCAAGTCTGCAATTATTTTAAGAATGATGTGTATTAATATTTGTTCACCCTTCCTCTTCCTTGCTGAGAAAATAATATTGTCCACTTTAAACACTGTTTGAAGTCTGCTTACATTTCATTTGAAAAGTTGAAATGAAGTAGCTAAAAGCTACTGCTGCCTGTTTAGGAATTCTAAACAATAATGTATGGGTAAGGTTTATTCAATGTGAATTTCCAATTTTTATGAAGTATTCCAGTTCAGGTAAATTCTACAATAGCCGTTATCAATTTAATGCCTTCCCAATCATTTACAGTAGATTTCTAGTGTTATAGTCCCCCCAAACTGTACACCCTCCAATGTATCCTAAGGATATCAAGTTAAAGAAGTCTGGTCTAAAATTTTCACCAAACATTGTTAGGTTCATGACAGATTATGCTTGTAACAAGCAAGTTTCAGGTACGAGATACTATACCCTTCATCAAAGAGATTAATATCACAGCATGAGCCCAACTGCACATCACCTCCTTGACTGCTTTTATGACTCAGGAGAAGCCAAGTTTCAGTAAACAGGTGCCCAGGTTAACAGTACAGAGGTTCTTGTCCACTTCCTCAGGAGTCACCAGTTCAAATTCCCCCAGATCACACCAGCATACCATGCCCCAGGCACCACAACCTGCCCTATCAAGTCAGAGTCCACTCTGAAAAGGATCTGAGCAACTTTATTCAATAGGTAGCCAACATAATCTCCACAGTGGCCAAAAGGTGTTTCAAGGGACCTTTCTTCCTGAATAGGGACTAGGTCACCCTGAACACGGCTGCTAAATGACTATCAGATAATGCATTAAGATTGGACAAATACTGACGTTTCCCACAGAAATACAGTATTAGATTGCAATATTGTATTACTTTATACAGGTAGTCCTCAACTTATGACCATAATGGATCCTGCCCATTACAGTCATAAGTAGCAACAGTCGTAAAGCAGGTCACCAAATGACCGGGCTCATTTTTAGAACCTTTTTTGTCCTGGTTGTTAAGCAAACCCATTGTTTGCTATGGGCTATTGTTGCCTAAAACCGGAAGTAAATGACAGTTTTCAGCAAAACATGTAAAACACAGTCACATAACCACAGAATGCTGAAAACAGCTATAAATGCGGGTCGATTGCCAAAGACCGAACATGCTGTCACATGACCTTGGGGGAGTGGCCATCAGAACTTCAGAACCAGCTCATAAGTACTTTGGAGGGACTCTGTCATAATTGTGAATGGTTGATAAGTGACCAATCTCAAGTCAAGGGCACCTGTATTATTAATGTAATACTGTGTTTTAATATTCTATCAATTTATTGGAATGGTTAAGATCCCAGACCAGAAACCAGAAGTATGAGTCCTAGTCCTGCCTTAAACACAAAGCCAGCTGGGTGATTGTGGACTCATCATTCTTTTTTCTAGGAAAAAGACAATGGCAAGTTACTTCTCAAAATGCTGCCAAGAAAACTGCAGAGACTAGTATAGGGAATTGCCAGGAATTAACAATGACCCAAAGGCACAAAAACAAAATTATAAAATTAAATTATCCATATTCTTTTAAGTGCAAATGGAATATAAATTAATGATATAAGTAAATAGTAAATTATAACTTTTAGCCATTGCTAGCCTTTCAGCGAGAACTAGGTATTAATTGAATTATTTCAGCTATCAAATAAAAGTATTTTATTTATTAAAATATTTTAACATCCTATATAAGTAGAACTCTCTATTATTAATAAAAGTTATGGAGGGCTACAATCAATTAAAAACATGTCAAGGAATACACATACACACACACACACACACACATACACACACACACACACACACCAATTTCCTCCCAATCTAAATTGAATTTAATCCAGCTACTGCAGTTTATTTAGATTGTGGATCAAGTTTTTAAATTAATAACCAACCCCCATTTAAGGCCATTGGTTAAATGTTGCAAATTGATTTCATCTGTACCAGTTTTTGCAACCATTTAAAATGATCTGCTATGAAATTCTGTTTACATTATTTGAGGTCTACATTAGGTACAAATATAACTATTCCCTGAATCCTTCATTTCCAGTTCAGATTTCCTTTTCTTGGATGCAGTAATAATAACACAGCTGAGGAAAAATAATGTGTACACCCTTAATGAATAAATGGCCTGTAATTCAATTTATGTTCCCACAATAGCCCATCCGTTGATTTACTACAGAGAGAGAGAGAGAGAGAGAGATTGTTGTCCTGACAGTGTTTGACACTGTGAATTCATTTCTATATTCCATTGGGAATTAACCATTGTTTTTATTATGTTGTCAAGCTATTCCCCCCCCCCTCTTTTTGTTGTAATCTGACTTTACAGGGCAAGCAGGGTCTCCAAGCAGCTTCATCATATTTTACTTGTTCTTACAATTCCACAATCCAATTAACAGCACCATGCTAATTTAAAGATGCATAAGCTGAGGGCGATTGGATGAGGCATAAATTACACCCATCAGCAGAAATCCTCTTTTGTTAAGTGCCATAGGGAACTGCTGACAGAGAGATCTGTTAGGAGAGCTGCCCTGCTGGCCACATTGTGCTCTCAGAAAAGCCAAAAAAAGGGGGTGGAGAAGGAGAGGGGCTAAAGAGCAACAGCAGAGCAGGTCATATCATATTAGTATATAAGCTCTTGTTCATCCACCAGAAACACCCAACAGTTGTACTGCACCCAACAGTTGTACTGTGTTGAAATCACAGACACCATGTCTCTCATAGTTATAAAATACAGGTAGTCCTCAACATACAACCACAATTGAGCCCAAAATTTCTGTTGGTAAACAAGGTAGTTGTGAGGTGAGTTTTGCCCCATTTTATCACCTTGGTTGCCACAGTTCTTATGTAATGATTCACTGCACTGTTAGTAACACAGTTGTTAAGTGAATGTGACTTCCCCATCGACTATGCTTGTTAGAAGGTCGCAAAAGCTGATCACATGACCTTAGGACACTGCAATCATCCTAAATACATGCCAGTTGCATCTGAATGTTGATCATATGGTTAGGGGGATATTGCAAGCATGTGAAAAATGGTCATAAGGCATTTTTTCAGTGCCGTTGTAACTTTGAAACGTCACTAAATAAATGGTTATAAGTCAAGGACTACCTGTACTTTTTGCCTCAAAAGCAATGGTGCCACAACTCTTAACATAATTTTTTGGCCTTTAAATTATATTCCAATTCAGTTCACAGTGAATGGGTGGACTTCCTTTAAAAATAAGTTCTACCAACTAGATATGAATTTTGGAGGTGCATCTTACAAATACTGTGTGCTTGTATGTGTGTATCTACATGAAGTGAAAATCATCCCAGTGGGACTTCCATAAGCATTACTTTTATATCATGAATCAGGTATCACTATCTAATATCAAATATATTTTTGCAATATCCAGATTTTTGTTTCAGTAATATTGTGCTTCAGATAGATAGATAGATAGATAGATAGATAGATAGATAGATAGATAGATAGATAGATAGATAGATAGATAGATAGATAGATAGATAGATAGATAGATAGATAATTTCATATTCACAGAATAAAATCACATCATCAGCTGCAGAGTTATTTGCAGCATGGAATAATATATTAAAATGAGCTTTATGGGTGCCTGGTTAGTCTCATGATCTCAGTAATGTCAAGTTCTTAACTATGGAATTTTGAAAACAGAAACAGAATTATGTTATATATATAATTTCCTTAGTCTAGACCAAGGGTGTCAAACGTATCACGAGGAAACCATGCCCACCCCATTGCTGGCAATGGGGGAAAAGCTCCGATATGTCGTGCAACGTCATATGATGTCGCGAGTTTGACATGTCTGGTTTAGACTAAGCATACTCCCTTAACCATTTTCTCAGAAACACAGTAACTCTCTCCACACATTCCCATTCTCCCAATACAGAAGGTCCCTTCAAACTGTACTACTATTGTTATTATTATTATCTCATTCACACATCTCCCAAAGAGTTAAATTTCTGAAATTAGGAGACTTCTTTGAAGGATTTAAATCACTGATTATACAAGCACTAAATTACTGTGTAATAACCAGAAGCTTCCCTGGATAGACGAATCTCTATATTGGATGAGGTGATCTTTCCATGCATATACTACTCCAAATAAGAGGAACAGAAATGAGTTGTCAGTGTGACATACATACCCTTCACAAATTTTACTAAGACAAGAGAAAACACTTTTAATAATGGATGAAATCACTAGTCTTGTCTAGACTGACTAGAAATATCTCCCTGATTCTTCAAAATGTAGCTTTCTCAATCCTAGCTAAAGCAATCAGCAATAGATGGAGAACATCTGCACAGGGCAGGTATCCATCACTGAATTACATTCCTTCCCTTGCAGGGTGACCGCTTTAAAAATATGCTGTCATTTCCAACTATATCCTCCCATCTTTATGTAACAACTTCTCTTTCCTTTTCTAGCAGGAAGAGGAGGTATGCACTGCTAGTTCGCATTAAGGTTTTATTATTTTAAAATATCGTAAAGATCTAAAAGCCAGTTCCAGTTTCTGTATCATTTGGAAAGTTTTTCAATCAATGGGACTTGTAATGTAGCATAAAGAAAGGTGAAAGGTACAGATAAAAAATAGCAAGGGCAGAGTATCACTAATGGACTATCAACTGATCATTCCTGTTTTAAATGATTGCATTACTCTGCCACCTCACCATCTCTATGGCATTAAACAACATCAGAGGTCAACATGTAATGTCTTATTCTGCTGAATACAAGTCTACTACTTTCACAATATTTATCAATAGTACATTATTAAGTATTTTAAAGGGCTAGAGCTCTGGACCTAAGGAATAAAAAAAGTAATATCTCAAAGGAAGCACTGTAATCTTATCAAACTAAAAATAATTTTCCCAACTGACAACCTTGGTCATGCTAGCTAGAGTTATGAATGCTAACACCTGGAGAAGTCCAGTCCAGATGCTCTTTAGAAAGTGATAGCCTTGTGGTGGTACACAGGTCAACTGAAAAAGGGAGAGACAACTAGCTTCTGCCTTTTCTTCATTGTTGGCTCCATTTCCATTTGTTACATTACCAGTTTTCCACTGCATCTGCCCATAAAGGTTTTTGTATGGCTCTACTTTCAATGCTTTTATTACTAGAAATCTAGATCCTTTTGCCTATTTCTTTCCAGCTTCCTGTGCTATGGGATGAATGTTATTAGGCACAGGCCAATCACAACTGCATGTTTTTCATAGCAGTCCATTAGCAATTCAGATCCTATTGGTCATGAGGACAAAACCAGGCTAATTTGCTGCCACTGTTTGTAGTACACAATCAAGGATACAGCTCATTCATGATGGATCACCCTCTTTCCTCACCCTGCTCTCTCTGTCAAAGCTGCTACCTAGGCTACTTCTGGACACAGGTTTAGTATTCGTTTAGAAACATTTTAGATGAATTCAGGAATAGCTCAAATGGACCAATCACAGGAATGGAACCACCCCCCACACAAGCAATCTATCAGGTAACCTGACTGGTATCTAAACCTGCCATTCCCATCTTCACTTGTCCTATCTCACCTTATTCATATTAGAGAGAATTATTGGTAGTTGTTTTTCTGCTGACAAACAATATTTAGTGAGTGAGGAAATAAAGCCAGTGGAATCCATCCATCATTAATATGTTCTACATTAAATCATTAAGAGTATCATCAGATGCCAGCCTCCCTTCTGTGACAGGATAGGATTTGGCATTGAGAGTAGCAAAAATTATGCCAGCATACTCAGCTCAGGGATTGCAGCCTTCTCATTCTTTGACACTCTCTCTTCGCTTTGGTGCCATTTTGTTCTCAAAATATAAAACTAGAAAGCAGGCAGTAGCCAGAAGGAAAAGTCACAGACCCAATTGTGAGTGACACAAAGATAGGCCCTCATGAACTTGTGATGAGTTTTGCACCATCAATAATTTGCACAGCAGGCCAAGCACTAAGTCATAGCTTGAACTAAGAATTGCAGCATTCATTTAAAAATGGGGGGCACAATATTCTAAATATACCAGAAGTGTGGGTAAATTTCCTTTGTCTTAGCCAACCACTCTTCACCATCTAACATGCTTTTAATTTGTTCAACCTTTAGTGTACTTGATCCTCCCCATATGGGCATGAGGCTCTGCCCCAACATATCTAGTCATTTTATCTATAATATTGATGTAACTACTCATATTTCATCAAGGTAACAGGGGGGGGGTGAAAAAGATGTTCCCTGAACTAAGGTTGCTTTCAAATGTTCAAGTCAGAATAAACGGCACTTGAGGCATTTGTGTATGATTAACAACCAGCTGAGAGGAGCCGATACACTGAGGTAACCCCCAAGAAGTCATTAATTCTCTTGCAGGTCCCCAAGGAGCAGCCTGGTCCTGTCATTTTCATCTAACTGATTGTCTGGTGGAGAAAAAGATCCTGAAAGTGATTTTTCTCACTCTTTGTTTTCTGTTCAATGTACATTACTTACCATGATTTAGTGTGTCATGTTAAGAGAAGTTAATCCACAATCTTTTGGCCAAATGAGGAGTCAGTTGGCTACATAAACCTAAGCTCTCCAAATACGCTGGATGACAACTCCCATTGTCTCTTGTCAGCCTAATTCCAGATGTAGCCATGCTGGCTGGGCATGGTAGGAGCTATAGTTAAAGGCACTCGAGGGACACCTTAGAGAAGGTGGATATAAGCCCCCAGTTTAGCCTGGGTTTCTAGTAGGGGTTGCCAGTAAATTTCTGAGTTCAAGTGAAAGTGCTGGTTCTGATCTATGAAGTTCTGCACAGCTTGGCTCGATGGCAGCTTAGGGACCATCACTTCCAGATGGAAACTGTCTACTTCATAGAGGCATGCATGGAGGAGATGCTTAGGTCTCATCCAGAATTGATGTGAGAGCATGGTTCCAAAACCAATTCTTCTCTGTAGTGGCCCCTTTCCTGTGGACGCCTTACTCTAGAGGTTTCCCAGGCATCCTCCTTTCTCCCGAACTGTGACAAGAATTTATTTCAATGGATGCTTGGGTGGGTCTGGTGATGATTATATGATTGTTGGGTTGCTATATGACGTGTATGTGTATTTTTAAAAATATACTATGCAAAGCATATAACATTAAATAAAATAAATAAAATAAAATACTCTTTGATACAGCAAAAGCTTAAAAATAAAATACGGTTTGAAGCTTTGTCTTCATCAGAAAGCTACAGCTTCCTTATCCTCTTTCTCAGAGGGTTTGGCTGCAATGACTTGGGAGTCCAAGTCCTTTAAGTTAGAAAAAAATCATTATGGCAGTTTTACAGATGGAAGAACTGAGACATACTGATTTCCTTGGAGGAGTTTCCTCATTCATTCAGACCCACAGTTAATACTCTGCCCACAGGATATTAGTGTACCTTATTCATGAAGTAAGAACTGTGAGGCCCTAAAACAATGTTTCTCCAGGACAACCTCTTGCTTGCAGAACAGTTGATTTCAAACACAAACCTTGATATCGTTTTCTAAAACTATGAAGCTTTCAGCAGAGCTTTCAAAAGTTAGTGTTGCTTGATTTTTGGCTCTGAAATGATGGCTTTTTGCAACTCTTTTTTGTTGATTTATTTTAATCACTTTATTGTAATGTTGTCATATGAACAGAATCTTCTATTTGAGAAAAAAAATGTAAAAGCAGACAAGGCAAGCAGGGGAATTCAGATCAAGGCTGCAGCCCTACAATGCTACTTTTTTTAAATGAAAATAATCCTCATTAAGTGGCTTTTCCATGCAGAAAAAAATATACATCAGGGAGGGATGATTTTCAAAGGAATGGGATTTTCAAAAACCTTATGCCACAGTTCCCAAGCAATAGACACATAAATGCATATACTTCTGCCTTTGATGACAGCTGGCATTTACTTATACTTTTGAGATCCTGTCATAGCTCTCTGTCGTTACATCTATTTGCACACCAGTACTGTTAATTTCTGCTTATTACAAAACAATATAACATACATTTTTTTGTAAAAATGATGCCATAAATATGAATTATCTTTAATTTTAAAAAAATAATAAAAATTAATTTAAAGTTATTTTTACTGTAATATGATTTTAATTTTGCTAACCAAATGAAGATGGCGAAGTACTTTAATTTCAGATGGTACTTTCAAATGGTCTACCGTAGTACTACCATTTAAGTAAACAAACAGATGCAGACTTCTGTCATCTACTTTTTAGCATCTAAAACAGTGGTTCTCAACCTGTGGGTCGGGACCCCATTTGGGGTCGAACAACCATTTCACGGGGGTCGCCAAACAAGGCTGTCCGCCATTTTTTCCCCCTTTTCTTTGGCCATGCCCCTGGCACCCAGTGATGTATAAGTGGTTGGGGGTCACCACAACATGGGGAACTGTATTATGGGGTCGCGGCATTAGAAAGGTTGAGAACCACTGATCTAAAAGAATAGGTATTCTGGGCTGAATTATAATAGCAATACAAAATTGCACATAATCGGTATAATCCTAAAATACTGCACAGATTTCAGCCAGACTTCATTGTGATAATCCCTAACAGAATAGTTTCAGAATAGCACTGAAAGAAATAATTGTGGCTTCCATTCCCAACCAAAACAGAATTCTTTTAATCGTATTGGCTCAGATGTCAGGAGTTGCAAATGCATAATGGTAGTATTTGTGTGCTAACATCAACATGCATGTATCATCATTTTGGTGTCATTACTTTATTGTTGTTAGCTAGGAAAGTCTGTGGGAATTAGTAATATCCTTTAACCTTTGAGTTGGAAGCTTCAATCAATGTTATTTCCATTGATGTTGGCTGGAATTTTGGAGCACGAGATTTAAGGACACTCCTGTAATCGAGCACAATGTAACAAAAAAAAATCTCATTACTTTGTGTTTCCCAGAACATGAAACCTTCCATATTAGTACCAAAGCCATTTCACAATTTTTTAAAAAAAGCACAGTCAAAATAATAGTATAATCTTTTTCAAAATACAAACAATACTTTATAACAGGAGGTTCATAAAAACCAACAATATATTTATCAGCCGATAAAGAGCAATTCATAGGGCAAGGACTTCCTGAAATGAAAAAGTATTTGGATGTCAATGAAAAAATATGTTGTACCAGACTGTTATTTTATTTTATAAATGTTATTATTAAATTTGTATGCTGCCTGGCTCCCAAAGATTCTTATTATTTCTGATTTAAGTGACAGCCCTGTTTGACATCCCTTTAATTGGATCAATTATCTTGAATTCTATTACTAAATATGGAGCAAAAGAAGATAAAGCTTGCATTTCTTCTGGAATGTAAATTATAAAAGATATTATATGAACTGCCTTTTTGAGGGCCTGTTTAACATGAAACACTACATAGCTGTTCTTTTTTATCTGAATATAAAGTGGCTTGTTTAAACAAATAAAAAGGTATTTTCATTTTCTTGTTAACGGGAAGCAAGGTTTCAGAAAGGGTCAATGAATTGATTTAAACCAAGGTTTGGAAACCCACTGCCTAATGTTTTGGACCACTATTCTTATTAACTCTTTGCAGCCTAGTCAGATTACAGACTTGCAATGGCATGGACAGCATTGTATGTATGGAATTGTAATCAGTAATATAGGGATAGCAGGGATAAGGAGAGCACACATCATTAGATGACTCTTCATTTGCGTGATTTTTCTGGCTCTCTCTCAACCACACTGTGTCTATACAGGACAATACATTGACCCTAAAAAATGGATTTACAGTGTATACATCAATATACACTGTGATCCACCAGATGCTGGATTTAGACTCTTATCAAGTCTGGGTCCACATGGGCACTGATCAGAGATTTGGAGAGTTTATTCCAGCACCTTCCTCAGGCTTCTCCTTTTCTAAAAACTTATTTTAAAAGGGAAGTAAATTTTCATTTAATCAAAAAGCTCATTAACTTAATAAGAAAACAGTGCAGTTGCAGTCAGAAAGTTATTTGCAAATATTTTATAAATTCTATGGCTTTTTTAAAAAAAAATGTGGCCATTGTTAAAATGTTTCTATTCTCCATTTGACTTTACACTGAACATTGTGAAGACCATGTATATCAGTCCGCCTATCTATCCTCCGCAAGCTACAATAATACAAGGTGAGAAAATGCATGTTATTACACATCTAGCAATTTCAAACTTGGAATTATCCTAATTATCTCCATCTTGTAGCTCAAAGTTTTTTATTCAACATGTCAAAAATAAATGTAAAATTTTGAGGGAAGAATCTTGGAGCTTGCTGATAGGAGCTTAGTAACTAAGACATGCTAAATCTGATTGCAAGGGTATTAAGCAGACTTGCACTTCACTGACATTCTTTCACAGTTTTGAAAAGCAATAAGAATTATGAAAGAGAAGTTGCAATATTCCCCCACCATCTCCCCATCTCCCTATCTCTCTTTGTGTGTTATAATTAAAGGAGGAGAGCCATGTTGAATTTAGGGTGACAACAAATCAGGAGTCTGGTAGCTGTCCGTTAGTCTGAAAATGTGCTACCCAACTTCTGATTGGCAACATTAGACATTATCTTAATGGAGTTGTAAGTGTTGAACACAGCAGTCATGTGTCTAGTTCTGCCATCTATAACAATATAGTTTTACATTGTTCCAACTCAACAGAGTACATCATGAGTAATATTTTGACTTTTTTTACACATTCCAGATATTCCAACTTGAGTGGCATATAAATATATTATTGTTGTTGTTGTTGTGGTTGATCTCACAGCCAGTCAGATGTTTAATGTATATTTGGCATTTTTTGTCCACTATCGAGTATTTCCCATTGGCCTGGGAAAGACAAATATTGTTTAATAGTATCTTCCTATCTTAATAAAGGTATCTTTGCCGGAGATAAGCTGTTACAATTAAAGCTGCCTTTTGCAGTTGATTGATGATGATTTGGTCCATGCTGAAGTGATACACCAGATGTTTTGGGTTTGCACCCAAGGTGCTTATTACTCTTACTACTATATCTTTGGTTTCTTTTGCCTTGGTCTTTCTACTTCTATTTGCAGGTGTTTGTGTTATTATGTAAAATCACAGCTACCAGTTCTTCAGCTGATGTTGGCTTTCATATGCATCAAGTTCTTCCCAAGAATCTAGGATCTTGTAATGTCTCAGTGTAGCATGCACCCTCTGTTATTCCCTTCCCATATGCCACACAAATTTCGGGCCCATCTCATGACTATATCATCCAGAGAACCGTCTCTCCTTACTGCTGTCTTTGAACAAGTCTCAACTGTCAAAACAATAAATGTCTGTGGTCAAATGGACAATTTAAAGGACTTTACAGGAAAGGGTATTCTTTCAAGTATGTCTGCAGCCAATCAAAGGAGATACAGTGTATCTTTCGTTCAACTGGGAACAAGAAAAGTAGGTAATAATTTTTGTAGGTCAAAAACTTTATATGGTATTTAGTCCACGGAGAGGGGAACTATCATGCTGAGACAGACAATGCTTGAATCTCAAACAAAGGCAGATTTTGCCTACTAGATTCTCCCTGCTAAATTCTCCCCATATTTATAAAGTTCAGGCACTTTTATCAGCAGTTTCTTTGGCATGTTATGTTACTGGAAACTCCAAGAAGAATGGCAAGGAAGAGCCAGAACCATTTTTTTTCCTTCTTCTATAATTTGTTCCTCTATTTGAGTTCCCCATTTACCCAAGATAATAAATCAGCTATGGAGGAAGCTATATATACTTCATTGGCCATAGCGACTCACTGGGATCTATGGACACAATCATGCTTGTTTATGCATGACTTAGCATGGGTACTGTAATGCAAATACCACGATTGACTTGCTGAAGATCAACTGGTAAGCTTTATGGCTTAGTGAATGTTAATCTTTCCACTTCAAATCCAGCGTATGAAGAAACATACCCACACTGATTCTCATGTGCTATACTCTTGGAATGCAGACAATAGATCAATAGTGCTCAGAATGCAATATGCCGCTATGGTAATGAATTTCCAGCTATTACAAATAACCGAAGACTGTTAAGTCTATATTCTTCATTTATTACAATGCTATTTCACATAAAATTATTACTGCACAACCCACATGGAATTCCTATGATTCTCCAACCAAATTGATTCTTTCCCCAAAGATTAATGGTACAAAAAATATGCCAATATCCCTTATTAATCTGTTTTGCTTTCATGCAAAGCCAAATACTTTGAAATTGCTTTTTGTCCACAAAATACTTACTCCTCTCTGCTAAATAATTCTAAACCTCTCTATTTTTTCCATCTCTCTCTCTCTCTCTCTCTCTCTCTCTCTCTCTCTCTCTCTCTCTCTCTGCCTTATGATTCCAAACCTATCAAGAGAATCAACAATAAAATCCCCCCAAATAAATGGTTACCACTATTTCTATAAAAACTATTTTTTCCATTCAAAACATGTTCCAAAATTATATGCTTACATCCTAAAGTAAAACATATATATATATATATATAAACACTTTTATGATTTTTAAATGACAATTATGATTATTTTAAGCCCTGTTTTTCATTTGTTCTCCTAAATCTTTCTAACATCCTGTGACTTTGGGTTCTCCAAATAAAATTTCAAAAAAAGAAAAATGATATATTTTCCCTTTGAATTCTTTTTATTAATCTCAGCTAGACATTTGCAAAGCTCTTTGGTTAAAAAGAAGAAAGGAAATTCTAACCTGTTGAAAGCAGCTAAAGAAACAAGAAACATATGGATATATTATCAGGCAGACTGAGAAGGCAAACATCAGAACTGTGCAGTGGCATAAAAGATTACATAGACGTACATCAAGCTTCAGAAATTCAATTTAATACATATGTACATCCTAATATGTACTGAACTATTCAGATCCTGATGCTAATAAATTCCTGAATTAAATGGAATCTGGCAAATTTCCATATAATGTTAAACACAAACATGATTTGTTTTGTTTGAGCTCAATATATGCAACAGATATTGTGGTTTGTAAACCAGACTATATGATTTTGTGTGTTGTATGGACAGATTTTTAATGTTTTATTTAATAAAAAGTTGTCAGCCAAACCATAGTTTAGTGCAGGGGTGTCAAAGTTGCAACATCATGTGATGTGTCGCAACGTATCATGACTTTTTTTCCATTGCTGGCAATGGGGTGGGTGCAGTTTCGGCATGACGCATGTGGCCCGCAGTTTAGTGCATTCTGGGAATTCGCCATTTTATCTTTTCTTCTTTCATTTGTGTCTGGAAAAACAACTTTTTTTTAAAGAGACAGGAGAACCAAATGATACAACCCTGGAATTATATAAATTGAATGAGGAAAATGCACAGCATCAAAAAAAAATGATGGGGAAAAATTAAAATGCGATGAATCTATTTGAAAGTGTATCGGGGAGGAGTAGGATTTGATACTTTGTTCTAAATATTATTTTTATTTCCAGACTAGATTACAGATCAATTAAGGATAGGAAAGTCTTACCAGACTTTCAGACTTATTAGATAGGTCTTATCAGATAAGTCACATTTTACACTAATAACAAATTACTTAAGAATAATTGTTATTTTCTTTTATTCCCTCTCCCCCTCCCTTTTTTTCTGCTGTCATCTACTATAAGCACATATTAAAATAAAATGATGCATTTCTTGGTGCAACTTGCCCTCAGGGGCAGATCATTAACATGCTTCAGAAGAAGTAAAATACACCATTTCTGTTAATTAAAGCACTGAATGATTTGCAACACCTAATTTATGCAGTGAGTTAACTTTTAGCACACTGTCTACCATTATGAATGTATGGGATGTATTTATTTGTTGATAACCTTTCCCTGGCCAAGGAATGCTTACTAATATGAATACAAAAGCATTGGAAAATCAGACCTGTTCTTTTATATTAGACTGACTACAAAGCGCTTTTCTTTCCAAAATAAACAAACAACAGTGCAGTATTACAAAAGTAAGAAATTTAGTGCCTCTAAATTCCAAATGTTAAGCACATTAGCTTAGCCAGTGGCAAGGTATTAAGGAAGATATATTCCAAAACATTTAGAGAATAACAGGTCCCTTACTCTTGCTACACTCAACTCAGAAATACAATTTACCTAAAAACTTATCTTCCTGGACATGTGGAAATAAGGTTAATGATTGAACTGGTCTGTACAAACTCTCACCTAATTTGTGTAGAGTGTGGGTAGGAAAGCTGTACTTGTCATGGTCAATTGGTCAGGATTAGACTGAAGGAACTTAGTTGCCTCTGCTGGACCAGAGATTTTAGAATGACCCACTTCCAGAGGCTGATGGATCCCATTAGATTTCATCCAGCTCTGTGGAATATTCTCTCAAATCTTGCTGGACAAGGCACAGAATATTTAAAATCCACAGGTATTTAGTATAATGATTGCTAAGCAACCTTTGTGGTTGTGTTGCCCCATGGAATATAGAGCAGTTGTGAGAATGAAGGACAGCTGGCTTGAGCAGCTATGGGAAAACTCCACAGGTAAGTTGGATCAAAATAAAGCATTACCTAAGTTCTGTATTACAGCAATCAGAAAATGACATCTTGGGTGCCAGTCAAATTACTCTTACGAGAGTTCCAGAATTGGTGCATCCTGGTATGAGCAAAGCACACTTGTAGGATCACAAACAGAACCTTTCCAACTGATTCTGATGCAGGAATGGGCTGATATCAGAGTACTAGGTAAGTATCTTTTAAGTATCTTTATGCTAAGGTTAGGGCTTTACAGACCTATATCAACACCTTAAATTAAGTTCCAGAAAATCACAGACAACCAGTTCAGCATTCACTCTGAAAGTGAGATGGGTGGGACCTAAATGAGACAAATAAATATGTTCAGGGACTATACAGTAGTCCTCAACATACAACCACTTAGCAACCATTCAAAGTACTTACAACCCAGTACTGAAGTTATGTCTGTTGCAGCACCCCTATGGTCATTCACTCTTATGGCCGACTGCAGTCCCAGTCTATTTCCCCCCCTCCCCGGCATCCTGCCCCACCAGATCCCACAGGAACTAGGCCTACTTTCCCATCCTCCTGGATTCCACATACTCCTCCCAGCCCACCCCCATTACCGATCATTCATGTATCTTTCAGAGATGCCCATTGCTCAGGAGGTCTGGGTAGGGAAAGAGGTCAGACTGTTCCGTTGCTGGGCTATGTGGCACAATCCCACAAGCGGCCATTTTTCTGAGTGAAAAATAATGTTGGTGAAGCTCTCAGGATTCTTTTCCTCACTAAAGGTGCCAGTATTAGCTTTGCAAGCATTACTTTGATAGGGCGGAGAAGAGGCCTAAGCAACTGTGAGGACCACAAGGAGCAGGAAGAGAAGCATGGATTATTTCAGGGGCTGGGGGAGGCCTTGGGAGGTGGATGGGCTTCTGCCTATACTAACCCATCCCCAGAGTCTCTCCCCCACCCCAGAAGAATCCTATGCTCCACTTAACATCCCGCATATTTGTTTAATGAATGCATTGGGGAGAACAGGAATGGGGGTCATTAGATGAGGTGGGCTTAACAGCCCTCTCAACTTCTGACTGTGTTGGACAGGCTCCATTACACTCGTAACTTGAGGAGTACGTTTATAACAAGTCCTATTTAGATACCTTATTTCAGTTAGATAACTGCATAATGCAGGAGTTGTGACCTCTAAACTAGCTTCAAGAGCTGCTTCATATCGAGTGCACTGAAATAATCCAACCAAAAGGTCATTTGGATGTGTAAAACTGAGCCTAAGCTATCTTGATCCAAGTAAAGCCATAGCTGGCACATCATCCAACACTGGGCAAAGGCCCTCTTTGTCACCCATGCTTTTATTGACAGACAAGCTATATGCCTGTTTTTTGAAGGCAACATTATCGCTTTCAGTCTTTTTTTTCCCTACTGCTCAGTACAGTCACACAACAAGTATACCCTGTAATAAACAGAAGTTTTTATCTATACTATTTATTTATTTATTTAGAAAATTTGTATTGCCTACTCACACATGGCGACTTAAGGTGGCTTACATCAATAGAAAAACACCCTATAAAAAATAAAATAACAAGAGGAAAAATAAAATAATATAAAAAACCCCACCTTCCATCTCAGCGACAACACACATTAAACTAGTCATTTGCTGGGCTCTATCCCACTATATTATTAGTTGAACTGAGACAGCCTAGGCTGCTGAATAGAAAACAGTCTTGAAACTGGAACATTTGCTTTCAAATCATAGCCCTGACCTGTAATAAAAGCAAACAATGAACACCAATATCTATAGCAGTGTCCCTCTGCTTCCTGGTAAATGTTAAGAAACACTGGACAACCTATGACATGTTGGTCATCATTTTAAGAGATATTTTATGTCCTAAACAGAGGAAAAGAAAGACCATATGTAGGCAAAAAAGGAGCGGGAGTAATTTCCAACTTCCTACTGGACTTCCCTATTGACTTTCTTTGTTGCCAGCTGGCAGACAGCATTGAAAATGACGATCATGCGACCAAGCCTGAGCACAAGTTTTAATAGTATAATACAGGAAACTGATATGCTACACGGGTAGACACTGAATGTCTCTACCAAGATCTTTTTTAACAAAAATTCCTCTGGCCTACACATACACTCTTTGGTATTTTCAGAAAATAAAATTTGTGAGTAGATACACTCTAGTACTTTGCCTGAAGGTTTGCCCTCCTACCTCAACCTCAGAAAAATAAAACTATTCTAGATAATAATAGCAATAATAATACAATTTATTACATGCCTTTGCTACTTTGTAGTAGAATTACAAAAAAAAAACATGTTAGTTATTAACTTACTTTGCATTGAACAGAAACCAGTAAATGCTATTAAGGAAACCAAAGACAACAATTATATATATTTAAAACAACAGACAATACAACTAGTTCATCAGGCATCCATAATTAGCACAAAACAGCTACTGATCTAAAAACTGCAGAGTTTAATGAGAGTAGGATGGGATAAGCAGAACTTACACTAACTCACTAGTCAAATAAAAAGATCTATAAACCCCCTTTAAATACTACTAAACTTGCACAGAAACCAATGGAAAAATGCCGCAGGAGAAAGAGGGGATTGGAGTGGAATCTCATATTGTCTTTAGGATCTAAAACAGTGGTTCTCAACCTTTTTAATGCCACGACCGGTCATAAGTCAAGGACTACTCAACCAGTCGTAAGTCGAGGACTACTCAACTGGTGCAGCACCGTTTGCAGAATGGGACTTTTGGTGGACTCAGCAGGGCAGAGACAGCCTGGACAATTCCTATTGGCTTTTGAAAGCCAATAGAATTAGACTCTATTCAAGAGAGTCTATTCTATTGGCTTTCAAAAGCCAATAGAATAAAAGGGAGTAGCACAGCTAAGGAAAAGGGGAAAAAAATGGCGGACTGCGTTGTTTGGCGACCCCCGTGAAATGGTCGTTCGACCCCAAATGGGGTCCCGACCCACAGGTTGAGAACCACTGATCTAAAAGTTGTGATAGTTTTATAAAAGTTTGCTAATCCCTTCCCCTTTCATTTTGGAATACAAATCTGTATATTAGTAACATTTGCCATAAAAACGCTCGGGGCTGGCCAGTGCACGCATGCATGTACGCATGCTCACTTCATACCCTTGCACCGGCGCTAGCCAAGCTGCAAATCTTGCACTGGCGCTAGGAGAGCTGCAAACCACGCACCGGCGCTAGGAGAGCCGCAAGCCGCATGCCGGCACTATGAGAGCTGCAAGCTGGTGCTAGGAGACCCGTGAGCCTGCGCTAAGAGAGCCCTGCGCCGGCGCTAGCAGCCCCATTTGCAGTGTGTGCATGCTCATGGCGTTTGCACACACACAGCCACATTTGTGTGTGTGTGCATGCACACATAAAGGTACCTGTCCCTCCCTTTCCCACCGGGCCAACCCATTAAGGTTGGCCACCCACCTTATATCATTTCAGACAAGTAACTGTCCAGTCTCTACTTAAAAACCTCCAGTAATGAAGCATCCACAACTTCTAACAGCAAGCTGGTCCACTGGTTAATTGTCCTCGCTGTTAGGAAGTTTCTCCTTAATTCCAGGTTGCTTCTCTCCTTGATTAGTTTCCATCCATTGTTTCTTGTCCTGCCCTCTGGTGCTTTGGAAAATAAGTTGACCCCATCCTCTTTGTGGCAACCTCTCAAATACTGGAATACAGCTATCATGCCCCCCCCCCCAGTCCTTCTTTTCTCTAGATTAGCCAAATCTTGCAACCATTCTTCATATGTTTTAGTCTCCAGGTCTTTAATCATCTCTATTGCTCTTCTTTGATTTTTTCCCCCAAAGTCTCAACATCTTTTTTGTAATGAGGTGACCAAAGCCGGTTGCAGTATTCCAGGTGTGGCGTTACTGTGGCTTTATAAAGCCTTCCCATCCTGCATCTTCTGTAGTTTATTCAAGCTCCCAAATCAAAAGGCTATGAGACTGGATTATGACTTGTAATCCAATACCTCCTGAAAGCACCAAACTGGGAGTGTGGGAGTGTGTAATCTAGCACCAAATTAGACAAGAGGTCCAGAGCTCAGCTAATCACTAGAACTCTAGGTAATCCTAGAGTTACAACCATAATTGAGCCCAAAATGTATGCTGCTAAGTGACACATTTGTTAAGTGAGTTTGCCCCAAGTTTTCTTGCCAGTTAAGTTAATCGTTGCATTTATTAAATTAGTAACATAGTTGTTAAGTGAACCATGTTATACACACTATGACACTACAACCGTCATAAATATATGAACCACTTGCCAAGAATCTAAATTTTGATCATGTGATCATGGGGATGCTGCAATGGTTAAGTGTGAAAAATGTTCTTAGCTTACTTTTTTCCGGGCCGTTGTAACTTTGAATGGTCACTAAATGAACTGTCAAGAACTACCTGTATTTATTCACATTGAGAACTTGAGAGGCTGCAAAAAGATTCTTAAGATTTTAAGAAAGTGAGAAATAGTTGAGCTCTGAAAACACGCCGAACTCCCCCGACTGTGTTCCAGGTAAATGGAAGAGGCACCCTATCTAGATGCACATTTTGGTTCCTTTAAAAAAATAAATAAATAAAACCCTCCCAAGCCAGCCTTCAAAAATGGATTGCGCTGAGCAGCTGGTTGGCGTCCATCTCTTATAAGTTTAGGAACGAGTCCACCAATTTTAGCGTAATAAAGAAAAGAAGCTCTGAACCATGGCGCCGCGGGAGGGGGGCAAACGAGGGAGTAGAAGCAAGAAGGACCTCCAGCGCCACCTTCTGAACACCTGGGAGCATAGCAGGGTCCCCGTGGCGCGCTTCGAAAAGCCTCGGCTGAATCAAAATCTGACGACGGGAACCCATAGCCGCTAACTTTCTCAAGTTCAGGTTTCCAGAACCCGGCGGGAAATCCCCGGGCGAGCTACACTCTCCCTTCTCGCCGTTCGCAACAGCCGCCCAGCCGTCACGTGGGTTAGCAACAGGCAGCAGCCAGTGAGAAAAGAGGCCGTCAGGTGGTTCTCTCCGTCAGGCGCTCCCGCCGAGCGTGCTTGCGAGAGTTTCTTCGCGGGCGGAGGGCGTCGGCTCGCCTGCGCTGCTTCAGTGTCGGCGGCGGGTGGGGATGGGGGTGACAGGACGCTGGCTCGGCGCGTGCGGTTCTCTGCCCGGCGGGTGTTCAGGAGACGAATGGCGGGAGGCGCACGTGCGGCTTTGGGTGCCAAGCCATTCAGCAGGATGCGGCTTGTGGCGATTTCACGGAGGAAACAGCTGCCGCGAGAGTTTTAAAAATGGCAAGAAGCAGAGAGAGAGAAAGAGAGAGAGATGACCTGAGATTAAAACAAAAACAAAATGGAGCTCTAGTAAAAGGCTCTTGGCCTCCCTTTTAGTCAGGGATCTCCAAACTTGGCAACTTAAGACTTGTGGACTGCAACTCCGAGAATTCCTCAGCCAGCCATGCTGGGGAATTCTGGGAATTGAAGTCCACAAGTCTTAAAAGTTGATAAGTTTGGAGACCCTTGCTCTTGGTGAACAACCTTATGTTGAAATGGTCATTTGTCAAAGTCTGGTCCGCCTCGTTCTTTTCTTGGAAGGGCCTGTGGGCCTGTGTCTTTAATGAACAAGAGAGCACAGAATGAAACTGGTTAAATTCAAAGGAGCCTCGAGGGTCTTTCTCCCCCCCCCCCAGATCAGTTTGGAGCCACCAACCTGCATTTTTCACACTTGGTTAATGCCTGTGGATGGAAAATGTGGATGTTTTGTGTGTACTCTAGAATCTAGAGGGAATGTGGCAATCCCTCATAAACTACCCAAGTGCAGACACATGTACAAAGATAGGAGCCTTGTTTATAGTTTGGCAGAACAAAATTAGATGGGCAGAAAGCGGATGAGTGTCTTTAATCCCATATCTGCAGTAATAACAGGGAGAGACAGGTTTAATTTAAGGAACAAATGAAGGTCTCTATTCAACAATTGTTTCCTCAGGGTGAGGGCAATTTCACGCTGCAGACTTAAGCTGTTTTTCACCCATGCTGCTCTCAGCTGTTTCTTAAAAACAACCTAAGAAATTGCAGCCTGGATTACAATGGGTAGCAATGGGGTTAGGCTGGTGTTCAGTCCAAATTAAGGGCATACAAATTTGGATTTTATGTTGCCTTGTTTCTTGCCCTTCCCACCCTTGCTAGTTGGCTTCTGCATCTTTTTCCTTTTAGAAATAGTCCAGTCCTCGCTAGTCCCAATGCCTTTCCTTGGCTTTTCCAGATCTTGGCATACAAGGGTACTTTCATTTCTACGGGTATAGGTAGTTCTCATTTAACAACAGTAGTAGGGATCGGGATTTTGATTGCTAAGTGACACAATAATAAAGTGCAATGTCATTTGACCATGCTGCTTACCATCAGCTTCTGGTTGACATTGTTAAGCAAATCAGGTCATTAAGCAAAGACATCCTATGGCAGGGGTCTTCAAACTTGGCCCTTTTATGACTTGTGGACTTCAACTCCCAGAATTCCTCAGCCAGTGTGCCTGGCTGAGGAATTCTGGGAGCTGAAGTCCACAAGTTATAAAAGGGCCAAGTTTAAAGACCCCTGTCCTGTGGCTTCCATGTGCAACCTCCTGCTGGCTTTCCACTTGTCTTGCTTAGAAAAAAAACCCAAAGGTTGTAAATGGTGATTACATGATTGCAGGATATTGCAACATAATTGTGAGGATTAGTCATAACTACCATTGGTTCAGCATTGTGGTAAGTTCCAAAAGGTCATTGAACAAGTTGTTAAATCGGGACTTCCTACTAGTTTCTCTCAAGCATCAATGTTGATGCAAAACTTTGTATAGAAGTATAATCATTTATTATTCCAATGGCAGCTTCCTTTACAGCTCTGTGTGTTTCTCTGTTAATACACAACTGGTCCACATGGAGAAAAAAATGTGTCCTGCAAATATTATTTTCAAAACAATTTTTTAAAAAAATTAATATGTGATTTTTTTCAGCATAGTAACTATAATTTTACTCTACAACACTTATTGGAAGAAAAAAATCTCAGTCCACACATCTTAAAGTAATCAAAGTTGAGAAACATGGTCTAGGGCAGACATGTCAAACTGATGTCGCGCAACATATCAGGACAGCAATGTGGGCGCGGCTTCCGGATGACGCGTCTGGCCCGTGGGCTGGCAGCTTGACACCCCTGGTCTAGGGAAAAAAACATAGCAAAGAAGCAATTAACAGACACTCAACAACCATCCTACCCCAAATTCCTGAGAGCACAACCAGGTTTTCAAGACCTGGTGGAATATTATTAATCAGAACTATGTAGACTTCTGGAAGATGTCACAGAGGGTAGGTGCTACAACAGAAACATACTTCCAAGCTCCTGATAGATGAGACTGTTTAATTGAAGGGGCCTGTAGTTTACCATCTCTGATGATCTTATTGGATGGGCAGAATCTTCTGGAGATACAGTAGGTGATCCCTCAGTAACTAGGCCTTGTCCCCTGAATTCTGTGAAACGATTACTCAAATATGATTTGTATGTTTATTATTTAGAAGTATGTAGGTGTAGGTGTTGCCAATCCTGAGAACTGAAATCAAGAATCAGATTTACTTTTTTAAAAAATTTCTGAATGTTTTATTTACTGCAAATTTTCCCTTCAGTAAGAAAAGTTGCATTAGTAGGAAACCTTTCTCAAAGTTGAGAGTGGACAGCAGAATTGCAATGTTCTTTTTAAAAATAAGGTGACTATAGCATTACAGTGGAGATGTGATGTGCCTTCTGGAATAATCTTACCATTTATTGTGATTTATATTCTACTCCTTTATCACTCCAGTATCTGACTTGTCTTTTATACAAGAGCCATGCATTGCCTTAATGACTGCAAGGTTTTTACTAAAATAACTCCTGGAACAAATTTCTTTCCTGCTCTACTTGCTATGAATTACTGTTCCATTTAAAATGTGCTCTTTCCCTTGGTACATTGCATTTAGATTTATTATCTAACATTTGTGATATCTTATCTGCCCAAGTTCTTGTTAAGACTGACATCATTTTGAAACCACTCAGACTATTTCTCATTTTCTTGAATTCTAGTACCTCTAGCTACTTTGATAGCCTGTATCTGAATTTCTCTTGTTAACTATTCATATATCAAGTGTATTTATAGGGCAGGAATGCACTTAAAGGAAAAATTTACAAAAAAAAAAGAGAGCAAACAACAAACCTGGCTATAAACATCCATTCTGATTTAATTATATAATGGTATTAATTTCAAATTAATGAACTCCCTATAAATAATTGTGTAGTCCAGTGCTACACCCACTTATATAAATAATTACTATGGTGTCACTGAGTTTACTTCTTAAGTAGCATGTATAAAATTTCAATTGTAATACCTTAAATTTATTTTAAGCACTTTTTTCCAATTCCAAAATATTGTGAGCTGAATTCACACGTATTCTTCACTTGACAGAATACCCTAATATTCATTGAAGGGCCGTATTTACCTTCCAGTATTTTAGGTAAAAGGATAATTCATTCTGCTTGTATAATAGATGGCATAAGAAAGTCATAGATCCTATTTATCGAGGATCAGTTCAACTTGTCCAATAATTCTGGTGCAAATATTAGTAAACTAGTAGGAATTTATATTCCACTCATAGTCCTTTTTGATATTTAGCAGATTTGTGAGCCTTTATAATAATCTTTTATTCAGGGAAATATCCTTTATACATAGATATCTGCCTTTTCAAAGTACTTTTCCTTCTATTAAATCTGATTTATTTATTCCCTTACTAACAGGATTAATGTCCCTTTTTCAACAAGAGTCCTCAAGATGGTTTCTAAAATAGATCTATATGAAAGCATAATAAATAAACATTCCAATATAAACTATAAAAAATTAAATAGCAGCTGAGCACGTCTATAAAAAGAAATAGAAAGATCAATACAAAGAGCTTCTCAAAGTCAGTGAGAATAGAATTGATTTTGCTTGCATGTGAAAGGTAATGATAAAGTGCCAGATAATATAATAAACCTGGATAGCCTGAATGCCACCACAAAAAAGGCCTTCTCTTTAGTCTTTTTATAGTCTAAAATGTCACAGTATATAGAAAATGGACAAGGAAAAACCAAATTTGGTAAAGACAGTCTTTGGACCTTTCCTTTATGGTCAGCAGCAGTATAAATAAGATGAGAAAGATGCTACTGATTTTTTTAACACTATAGTATAAATATTACATTTGTCAGTACTTGGATATGTACAATGTATCTGGAGAAATACTGTAGGACAGTGATGGCGAACCTTTTAGAGACTGAGTGCCCCAAAGCCACCCCACCCCCACTCTTCCCCCTGCTCTGCCTCCTGCCCTGCCCCCACTCCACCTCTGCCTGCCCTCAGGGCCACCCACTGCCCCCACGGCTCACCACAGCAGATCGCCCAGGTGGCCCAGCAGCGCCATGGCAGCCACGCCTTCCACCCATGCCCTGCAGCATCATCTGCGCATGATGGGACACGAGAGCGGAGTCTTGTCCCTGCTGCCCAGCTGCCATGTCCTTGGCTGCGCTGCTCTGCACGAGCTGCGTCCAGGGGCGACTCTCCTTTGGAGGGGCTGCTGATGAGGAGGGGGCCTCAGGGGGAGGCAGGGTTGGGGCGACAGCACACGTGCCATAGGTTTGCCATCACTGCTGTAAGAGAACCATCTTTTATTTCCCCATTTTCTCTTCTGGTTAGCTACTGGGCCCTATCCTTAAGGGAGATGATAAATGTATCCCTGCAAGTGCATATGTCCCCTTCCCCACCCCCCACCCCAGGACATGATTACAAAATGTATATTGGAGACACCCTGCCTTTGTCTGCTAGATCCATGCAATTGTAGATCATCTTCAACATTCCTTTAGGGCAGGGGTCCCCCAACCCCTGGTCCATGGACTGGCCCTGGTCTGCGACATGCCAAAAACTGGGCTACACAAACAAGTGAAGCTCCATCCACGGGATGCAGGCAGCATGCAAAACCACGCCCCCTCTGGTCTGCAAAAAAACTTCTCTCCATGGAACCGCTCTCTGTTTGCCAAAAGGTTGGGGGCCACTGCTTTAGGGAATGTGACCTAGAACATGATGGCTCACAACTCCAAACACATCTAGATGATACAGATTACTTGGATTCATTTTGGACTGGGATATATTATTGAGAATCTTTTAGTGCAGTGGTTCTCAACCTGTGGGTCGGGACCCCATTTGGGGTCAAATGACCATTTCACAGGGGTCGCCAAACAACGCAGTCCGCCATTTTTTCCCCTTTTCCTTAGCTGTGCTACTCCCTTTTATTCTATTGGCTTTTGAAAGCCAATAGAATAGACTCTCTTGAATAGAGTCTAATTCTATTGGCTTTCAAAAGCCAATAGGAATTGTCCAGGCTGTCTCTGCCCTGCTGAGCCCGCCAAAAGTCCCATTCTGCAAACGGTGCTGTACCAGTTGAGTAGTCCTCAACTTACGACCGGTTGAGTAGTCCTCGACTTACGACCGGTTGTGGCATTAAAAAGGTTGAGAACCACTGTTTTGGTGGCTTTCAGGACCTTCAACTTCCTGGACTGCTACCAGAATTGGGCTGTTGCTTGCATTGGTGCTAGTTCTTTCTGTTAGACATCTTCTGAAAAATAGTATTGGAACACTTGTTTAACAACATCAGGACCATAAGTTCCATGTAAACATTTGCAACACTGGTGGAAATAAGTTAAAGCATTGGAAAGGAGTACCATTAGTATGTTGATAATGGCCAGTAATACTGCTGCTTGCCATCCATCGTCATCAATACCATTAAATGAGACATGAACGTTGCCTAAATTCAAAAATAACTTGAAATGAAATTGAAAGTCAGTTCAGAAAATACAGAAGAACTGTTGGGTCAATAGGAAATTCAGGGTTTGAAGTTCAGGCAATTTGATATTCTTGAAAGAGTAGGCCCATTGTAACGTGTACCTTGCTCCTTGAGCATCACTGGCAACCTAGGTATATGTGTAGTAAGGAGTTCATTTGTAGTATTGAGCATCGGCTGCAACAATTCCTGAGTTAATCAGATCTGTCAAGTTATCCACATCTTCATTACATTCTATCTTACAAAGTGTTTTATATGGCAACTGTGGTTGTGCAGGCACTAGGCTGTTACCTGATGTAAGGGCCATATGATGCCCTGTAGTGAAAGATCTGTTCCAGTTGCATTTGCTCATCAGGCTCCATTTAAGGTGTTGGTGTTAACCTGGCTACCACTTGGGGCAGGGATTCCCAAACTCTTCATCTGATTGATGCCTTCATTAAGTTTCAGATTGTTCAACCCAAGCGTTTATTACATAAAAATAATTTAATAAATGTACGGTATTAGTACTAGGAATAATAATAACAGCAACAACTATCAGCCTTTTGGACAGTCCCATTGACCCTTGGGAATCAGTATGGATCACTTTGGAGAACCGTGACTTAGACTTAGATAAGGGACTGTTTCTAATTAGACTGGCCATTTACCTGTAGATCGGCCCTCAGGGAGGTGTCCATCTTCTCAGAAGTTCAGTTATATTCCTAGGTAGTTTATTTCCTCAGAATCTTACAATCTGGCTTTAGAAGACTAGCTTAAGTTATTTTATTTTAGGCTTTTAAGTGTTTGTTTTATTTACTATTAACTTTTCAATTTGTATTTTGTACTTGCCATTTTTGATGACCACCTTGTCTATATTAACAATGTCTATTAGCAGCAAACTAAACAAAAACAATTAAATTAATAAATGTCAATTAACAGCAGAAGCAGCAACAAAATACTGCAGCTGTGCCCTCTTTCAGGACATTTTCTGTTCCACTTTACTCCATCCCATCTTTACAACCATACATCCCAAAATCAGGCTTCGTTCCATGAACAGCTGAGAATGATCACAATATATAATTTATTTTTGGAATTTTGTTCCTCATGGCTTTAAAATCACATTGTTTCCCTTTTGGCTCTTTCTTCAGTTGAGTCTATCTGAATATCAACACTAGGCAATAAACAGGAGACAGTGTTTTCCATTAAGTTCAGGATGTTTGGGACACACTTTGTTTCTAGAAAACCATGTTCATTTATGTAAACTATGTTCTTGATGTTGCACTCCTTTTTAATAACACCCGTATTAAATATTTTAATAGACATTTGAGTCTTAGCTTCTATAACTATTTAACTCTGAACAGATTTACAACTAATAAACAATAAAACTCAGGGATAAGAAGTAAAATAAATAAAATAAAACTGATCTGTAAAATCTTTTATGGAGAGGAAGCAACAGGAGGAAATTCTAGCTCTATAACAAGTTTTTCCCTTGTGCATTTGTCCTTTTAATGCAAGTACATGAAATAATGGCAGCACTGTCTAGATTCAGAAGATTTGTGAACTGATCCCATCAGATATGCTCCTAAGTGTATTACAGCTAGTATAGTGAATATCATATGTTCGTACAGTATCTGCTGTAATGTTTTCTGTACATGGCAAGACATGCAACATCTCATATTTTTATTCAACAACAAACTTTATTCCTCCAAATATTTTGGACTTTAGTCTTACCAGTTTCAGCTAGCATGGCCAATAGCAGAGGAAAGTAATACTGACATTCAAAACATTTGGAAGGCAATAGGTTGCTTGTCAATGTTATAGTTAGACGTGAAACAATGGAAAGAAATAAAAGTGAGTCCTCTTTTCATGACAAGTTCTTTCTTTTCCTGAATTCCTTTGAGTATATTTCACTGGAGCAGTTTATTCATTGTTCTGGCAGTAATGTTTAGTTTTGCTATTCAACAAACCATAGATAAGCAAACTGTGATTTAGTTTGATAATTAAATGAACCAGATTGCTATTTTATTCTCTTTATCAACGATCAATTGTTATGCATTATAAAAAGAAACAAGATTGCTACTTTTTAAAATCTTGTACATTTGCTTGAATAAGTACAGAATTATTTAAATGTTTGTTATTATGAGTACTACTAACATAATACTAGACATGGTTCTATTTCAGTGGTTCTCAACCTTTCTAATGCCGTGACCCCATAATACAGTTCCCCATGTTGTGGTGACCCCCAAGTGGGTGTGGCCACCAATAAGAGGGAGTAGGACAGCTAGGGAAAAGGGGAAAAAATGGCGGACAGCGTGGTTTGGCGACCCCCATGAAATGGTCATTTGACCCCAAATGGGGTCCCGACCCACAGGTTGAGAACCACTGTTCTATTTCCTCCTGTTTTAGGGAATCATACATGTTTTGTGTGGTAGCAGTCAAGGCCACACACTAATACTATATATTTCCTAATCTATTTGCATGTATAGCAGTCAGTATATATAATGAAAGAAAGGAGGCAGAGACTATTGTGTTTGTTTAGCTTGGAAGCAAAGGATAGTGCAAGAGAAGAAGGAATTGGGAAGAGAAATTGAAGCTGACACTAGCCTAAACATATAGATAGTATCCATTTTAGAGTGTATTTCCATGCACTTCCCACCATCTGGTGGTTTATATCAGTAGTGATATGAAACAGTCTTAAGTTAAAGAGAAGTCAGAGGTAGAGTCTGTTTCCATTAAGATAGCATAAAAGCTGTCCTTATCTTCAAGCAAATGGTGGCTGTCTCAAACAGATTCTGACAAAGCAGCAATGAGATGTTGGAAGACAGAGCTACTGCATCGTCTGCACCATCAACAGAAATTGTAATGTTATATGGGAATGACCTTGGGGAACAGGCAAAGAAAGGCAACCAAGGGAACAATTGAGTAAAAGGCATTTTAGTCCGCAGCGGGCATGTGGGTGGGGCAAGCAGTTCAAAAGGGACCCTTCCTAGTATCTGGGGCTATAAAGGAGATTTTGGATTTTCACAACTATTAGTGTAACCTTATAGTAATGTAGAAATAGCTCATCTGGTCATGCTTCCTATCTGTCTACCTCATAAGGCTGACAGATGGTGCAGGATGTTGTTCCATCACCCCTGTGAAAATAACTAATTGGTTTCCCAGTGTAAAAAGAGGAAGGATGCATTCCAACTCTCCATGCAGGCAAGAAAATGCCTGAATTTGATATGATGACATGATACATATCATACCAGAGGTATGCTTTCATCATACAATGGCTGAAGTTATGTAACACATGATCCTTGTCCACATGTAACATGAAACTAAATGCTATTGCCTCATACACTCCATTAAAAACTAAGTATTATAATCAATGTAATGATTTTCCAAAGGATAAAATGTTTCTGTCCATCATATAAGACTGGACAGAGGTTGCCATGCCCCATTAATAAAGCAATATACCATCAGAGGAAGAAGTGATAAGAAAAATCCTGGACTAGGCTGAGATGGACAAATTAACAAAAGAGATAAAAGAAAAGGAAGACACAGAGTATTATCTAATATGGAACAAGTGGTATGACTGGTTGGAGACTAGAAATAAATGTGGAAAGGTCAAAAGTGGAAAATGTGTGTGTAATAATGTATAATAATAATAATAATATATTATTCTTAGTATGAAGTATAGTATGAAGGAAGAAAAATGCAAATAAGAAACAACGGGGCAACAAGGACAAATATTCTAAAGAAGAATAAGGGGGGGAAATGTAAATAATAGAAGATTACCGTTACGAAATCGCTGTTAAAAAAGGGGAGGGTTATATACTGTGTGTGTATGTGTGTTTTGTTTTGTTGGTTTAAAAAATAAAAAATTAAAAATATTTTTTAAAAAATAATAATAAAGCAATCTCATCTTATGGGACCCAGAACCATGTACTTTGTGCTTGTCCTTAGAACAGCATCTTCCCCCCCCCCCAGGTCATTATAGCCCTACCTCTGCTGACTTTTTAGGAGAGCATTAAAGCTCTGGCTCTTCTTACAGGCTCTGAATTAGGGATGACATATAATCTGCCACATCAGTTGTGATGCAATGCAGGCTGCATTGCCTCCTTGGTGTAGTTGCTTTTAGTTGTCTTTTTTTTTTTCACTTGCATTTATCTGTTTTTAATCCTCTATAAGCCACTTCTAGCCCTTGGTGTCCTCAGCAATTGATTAAATAAGTACATTGCCACAGAAATCTATTTAGTATTTAATTTAGAACTGCAATCATTCACAAAATTTGGCATTATTGGTAATGGAAATTGCCATATCTATGAACAGATCCTGAAGAATGTACTCGTGCCAAATCTCCAGGGTCAAATTTCTGACAATTCAACTCATCTACCTGAGGGGATATTGTGTGTGCAAATCTATAATTTCCAAAGGCAGATCAGCTATCATTTTGTTATAATTTTCTTAACTCCATTTCCTTCATTAAGGAACTAATTTTACTCCCAAGTGGATCGTTAGCTTTTTACCCTTTTTGATTAATTTAATTTGTACAATGAAGAGCTACCTATGTACTGAATAGGAACTTTAGCTATTCTTAGGAAATTGTGTCAAAGCTAATTGCATTTGAAAGAATTAAAATTCATTCTCAGGGAAGTATTTCAAAACCTACAAGAAGTTAGGAATAGGGCCAGAGATGAAGATAAGAGATAGCAATAGCATTTAGACTTATGCACTGCCTCTCGGGGTGGTTTACAGTGTCAGCATTATTTGCCTATTGCCCCCAACAATCTGGTCCACATTTTATGTATAAACTGCAGTTGTCATTTATGAAATCTAGTGGAAGATGTCTCTTGAATGTTTAAGGAAGTTGTAAATTCATGATAATAAGGGATGCTAAACCTAATCAACATCCAGATGGGGGGAAAAAACCCTGAAATTCTTTTGCAGTAACCTCCTTTTGTAGCAAAATCTTGACATTTCACCTGGTATCATTGTGCAACTTCTGATGTATTTATTGTTGAATAATACAACAGCTGCGCTCCAGGCACCTGATTTTGTTAAGATGGGACTAATGCAAAAAAGAAAATGAAACGGCTGCACAGTTCTGACCATTTCTGTTGCATATGACATAATCACCTTAATCTTTGCATCTATGAGCTGCTTTAATCCCTAACGCAAATGGCGAGAGGTAGATAATAATAATAATAATAATAGTAAAGTTGGAAGGGACCTTGGAGGTCATCTAGTCCAACTCCCTGCTCGGGCAGGAAACCCTACACCATTTCGGACAAATGGCTGTCCAGTCTCTTTTTAAAAACTTCCAGTGTTGGAGCATTTACTGCTTCTGGAGGCAAGCTGTTCCACTGATTAATTGTTCTCACTGTCAGGAAGTTTCTCCTTAGTTCTAGCTTGCTTCTCTCCTTGATTAGTTTCCACCCGTTGCTTCTTGTCCTGCCTTCAGGTGCTTTGGAAAATAGCTTAATTCCCTCTTCTTTATGGCAGCCCCTGAGATAATGGAAAAGATCTTCATATATTGCTCCTGAATCTGTTTCTTATTTGGCATATTGTTCACTAAACAATAAGTTTCTATGTTTTAGGGAACAAAGGAACTTTTCCTGCCCCCTGCCCCCCAAGATGAAGTTTAGGTAGAAATGAGAATTTTTTATCCTCATGTACTTCTTAATCTATATTCTGATATAAACATTAATAATATAAATACAATTTTTTTAGCAAAAAAAAATCCCTGTAACCAAGACAACTATACCATTTTCTTTTTTCAAACTGGGATGCTCAACTATTTAATTATTTATTATTCTTTCAGCACAATGCTTATGTTCTGGAACACATCCTCCAAGAGGGCTCCTGCTGAATTCAAATCTACAACAATTTGTCCATGATCAACAAGAAAAGAATGATGGCATGCAGGATGTATGGTATAATTTTTGTAAGCCCACGTCTAAGGCAGTCTCTCCTTCCCTGGATGAAGAGGCTGGTGAAGCTGGCAACAGAGTTTGATGCAGGCAGGCAGTCTTGTCTCAGCATAATCTGCACTCGATCTCAGCCAGATTATGGAAGAAAAAGCGAGGAATGGATGGAGGGATGGGTGGGTGGGTGGGATTATAACAGGGAGCTAGCAATTGCAAGGAAGGTGGGGGGTGGGAGGGCAGACCAGGAGGCAAACGAATTGAGCCACCCAGGAAGATTCATGCAGACAGTTAAGAGAGAAGAGAGAAGCAAGGCAGCTGGGGAAGAAAGGTATTACAGTTTTTCCCCCCCAAGGAGAATTAATTAAATCCTTATAAGGAATCACTTTTGTTAAATTCTTATTTGGGCCAGCTCAACTCGAGAACTTTATTAATAGCAAAGTTTATGGATCACCAACAGTTTGCAAATAATAGAAAGCCCTAGTTCAAGACTGTTCTCTGTCTCTTCTGAATAAGTGTGTAACTTGCAGACATGATAAATGTGCTCGAACAGAATTAGAGCTGCTCTTTATGTCCAACATGGATTTAACGTAAGAAACATACAGTACAAGAAGAGAAGCTGTTCTCTGTGCTAAAGTGAGCAGGATGACAGGGGTTTTTTTAAGGTTCCTTTACCCATGGAGGAATATCACTCAGCACATGAACCATCAGGCAAATATTTATGAATGCTTTCCAAAGCAGTACAACAGAAATTAAGAATTGGAGAATGATACTTGCCTCTCAGATTAATCAGACCTCTACACCAGCTCTGGTTTCTCTTCAGGACATGTAAATCTTTTGTCTTATACACTGATTGTTTCTAATCTGTGGGTCAAAGAGTCTTTATAGAAGAGAATATTTGTAGCTCAGAGTTGAACTTTGGGTCCTTAATGTTCTCTGAGCTTGGTAGTTTTTTTGCAGATGTTTCACTACCAAACTAATTAGAGGTGATGGGGAGAAATAAGTTCAGGCTGAACTCTAAATAGACTAAGGGTTTGTGAGTGTTCAGGTCCCCAGACAGAACAGATGCCCAATTTGAGGGGTTCTTGACTTAAAAATCATGCTTAAAAATCACAAATTTGCACAAATTTATCTTGTGCACCAACTGGGACTCATTCATGCCTTGGTTTGGACTTCCACTTTGAATTACTGCAGTAGATTCTAGATAAGGCTGCATTGAAAATCGTTCCAAAGCTACAGCTGATTGTACAGCAATGTACGTAGTTACGGGCATACCTTGATACATCACTGTATCACCATGATTTCACAAACTGTGCTGGCTCCAATGTGTTTCCTGGTGCAATTAAAAATGCTGATAAAAGCCTAGAAAGCCCTTCATGACTAACAGGTCTTTATCTTCTCCAGTTATTTCTCCCCACTCAGTAAGGTTTGATAGTCTAAGGCAGTGGTTCTCAACCTTTCTAATGCCGCGACCCCATAATACAGTTCCCCATTTTGTGGTGACCCCCAACCACTTATACATCACTGGGTGCCAGGGGCGTGGCCAAAGAAAAGGGGAAAAAATGGCGGACAGCCTTGTTTGGCGACCCCCGTGAAATGATCATTTGACCCCAAATGGGGTCCCGACCCACAGGTTGAGAACCACTGGTCTAAGGCCTCTCACTGAAACAATGGCATCTGATGGATCCTAGGAGGTGGGCCTTCTCTGTCACTGTGCCTGCCCACTGGAACAACATATTTCCTCAGATTTGGATGGCCCTGATACTAATGACTTTCATAAAACATTAAAAACTTACCTTTTCCTCAGGCACTATGCCAGGAAATTAAGTGAATCGCCGTTTAGGGAGTTATTGATGTGTGGTTGTATGTGCCGCCAAAACTGATAAGTTTCAGTTTTGTTGATATTTTTGTTGATTTTTAACTTGTTCACTGCCTAGAATTGTATTATTGAGTGGGTGACCATATAATATAAATTGTATTGTTGAGTGAGTGACCATATAAATCAAATAAGTGTTTCAGAATAATTATAAAGAGCAATTATTAATTAATGTACTCTCATTTTCCAAATGCATCCCACATACTGCCATTTTGAAAAGTTCAATATTGGTACAAAAATTATGGTGGAAGAAGAACAAAATAGCGTAGAAAGTCTTTATTTTCTATTATTTTGAGCATTTTTTCATATCTTTTCACAGCCTTTCACTGGTTCTTCTTCTTTTTCAAATTGTAAAAATATTTACTTCAAAGTATCCTTCATTGTCTGATCCCAAAAAGCTAGATGGGACAGCATCTGAATTCAGATCCTTCACATTCTGGTCTAACTTGTTAGGTATATGCGATGAGATTAAATTGTTTTATTTGTTTTGAAAAGAAGATGTGAAAAATAGAAGGAATATATTTTAGGAATATATGCCAGAAGTTCCTAAAACATTTCATTTTAGCTCAGCATGAATTCTGACTCTGCCAATATACCCAAAATGGAAACATAAAAAGAAATTATATATCTTGATATTGTCTCAGTAGAACAGCCAGTAATCAACATACGCTACAACACACTAATCATCTCAATCTGCCATCGTTTTTTTCATGCTAACTTGGAAGGAATTATGGGTTGTAGTTCAATAAACCTGGAAGGAATTATATTGGAAAAATTAATCTAGACTAGTGCTTCTCAACCTATGGGTCAGGACCCCATTTGGGGTCGAACAACCATTTCACGGGGGTCGCCAAACAACGCAGTCCGCCATTTTTTTCCCCTTTTCCTTAGCTGTGCTACTCCCTTTTATTCTATTGGCTTTCAAAAGCCAATAGGAATTGTCCAGGCTGTCTCTGCCCTGCTGAGCCTGCCAAAAGTCCCATTCTGCAAATGGTGCTGCACCAGTTGAGCAGTCCTCGACTTACGACCGGTTGAGTAGTCCTCGACTTACGACCGGTTGGGGGTCGCGGCATTAAAAAGGTTGAGAACCACTGATCTAGACTGTGATGCTTTGGTGCAACCAAAACAACAATAACAACAACAATCTGAAATAACTGTAATAAAAAAATTAAATCATACAGTGGCAAGACTTTGATCTTTGAAAAAAATATATAGTTCTTTCCAGTTCCGATATCTAGTTTGGGAGAAACTGACTGATTTTCTAGAATAAGAAATCCCTGGGCAACAATATGTTTATGATTTCTATTCCCTATATACCATTATATTCCCCATGTCCTAAATCATGTAGTGATTTAAACACACCAATTAAATATCAGTTTATAAAGTCTAATTCTAATCTTAATGACCCCTGTTTATTGTTTCCTAAGCCAATCCTATATTAAATCAGGCAATTTGCCTATCTCTTTATCCTGGCTGGCCATCTCTCTATATGGATCTATGAAGATATTTATCTAGCAGCCTTAAACATGTTCTTTTCACTGAAATCCTATTTTATCCCCCATGAGTGTGTGCATAGACACACACACACACACACACACACACGAATTATTATTATAATGGGATAAAGATCTCCAGCCAAGGAATGATTCTTATTGTAAAGTCCCCATGTTCTTCTAGGAGACTCCCCTGGGTATATATTAAAAGCAAAATGGTCCTACACAAACATTTTCAATCTACAAAACTCAATTCATTTCTGAGTCCCTTCAGGCATTTATCTTACAACTGACCTAATAAGGACAACTGTCTCCAAAGGCTACATGAGAACTTAATACAACCGTTCTAACATTTCAGAGTGTCTAAATTACTGCCACTCATGTATTCCATTCTGAGAGAAGTAAAACTGGGTTTTTGATTTTCATTTGGACAGATCCTGGAAGAAATAAAATAAATTGCATATTCTATATTTTACTTAAGGGATATCAGGTTATTAAACTCCCCCCCATTATAATATCCCATTTACAGTACTTTCTTGCAGCATACTTGAATAAACTGCTTTATTACTTACCTGTTTTGACAACATTTACAACATATACCAATTTATATGCACTCTGGTCATCTAACAACGAAGTAAAAATAATTTCATAAAATGATAACAAAAACAATATATCAAAATTCCTATCAGGATAACTCTCAATCAGCTAAGGCCCAAGGCATCTTGAAATAATACATGTATGCCAGTTGTGCCCTTTACAGGACTGGGGTACCTTTCCCATGGTCATCCACAAATTAAACATTTCACAAATGGTTTGCTGCAGTGCTGTCTGCCTGGAGTTGCCCTTAAAAGCTACTTGGAAGCTACAGCTGGCCCAGAATGCAGTGGCATAGTAATTATGGATATGTCTCAGTGTGCACATGTGACATCTCAGCTAAACGGGTTACACTGCGTATCAGTGAGCTGAGTGCAATTGAAGGTGATAGAGGTCATTTATAAAGCTCTACATGGCACAGGGCCTAGGTCAGGGGTAGGCAACCTTGGCTCTTTTATGACTCGTGGACTTCAACTCCCAAAATTCCTGAGCCACCTGGCTCAGGAATTTTGGGAGTTGAAGTCCATGAGTCATAAAAGAGCCAAGGTTGCCTACTCCTGACCTAGGTACTAGTGGAATGGGATTGCATCTCTGAGTTATCTGCCCCCCCCCCCAGATCTGATGGGATTGATAAGTTTTGTTTCCCATGTATTAAGCCTTCTAATCTTGCTAGACACAGTAGTACCTTCTCTGTCACTGTGTCTACTGGAATTGTTCTAGCACCAAGACAGTTTACATGCTTGTTTTTTTTAAAAAAAATTCTACCGTTTTCTCAGTTGATGTTAACATTTTCAGTTTCATCATGTTTACCCCTATAAAGATAATAGCTAAATAAATAATATCCAGATGCTGAGTCATTGGCTCTCCCCATGTAACTTTAAGAATATACCAAATTATATAATTTATTAGACAGATACATTGCTTTTGTGTAGTAAAGCACATTGTGCAACCATTTGAAAACTTCAAACAGTTAATTAAGTACAATTGTAACCAGCTGGAACGAAAAACAAACTATGTTCTGTATATTAGCAGCAAATTAATTCTCCAGGTGCTGATCTCTTTGTAGCCAAAATAAGACTAATGTTACAAAAGATAAAAACATTAGCAGGCTTCCCAAGGTGTGATATAATAACAAAAACTCTAGTATCAGCAAAAATAAAAGGGATGGGAAGATCTTTAGAATAGCATGTTCGGAATATCTACTGTGCTAAGCAAGGAACGGAACGGAACAGAACAGAACAGAACAGAATAGAATCCTGAAACAATGCAGTCTAAACATGACATTTTGTACTAGGAAAAATATGAGATTTCTCAATGTACATCCTTTATCCAACCTAATTTCATACCTAAGGACACCTCAAAGTTTGCAGAAATGCAAACTATCTTCTAAATGGGAGGACTATGTGCAGAAGCCCCTAAGAACAGAGCATTCTCAGGGCCAAGGAGTATTGGTTGATAGTTGTGTGAGAATAGGAAACCTGGAGAAGGAGAGAGTATGGGAAGATATTGGAATTTTTGACTTTGACTTCAGTGGTTAATCCTACACTCCTATGAAAACCCAGTATTCACAAGCCTTTAACTCAGCGGTTCTCAACGTTTGTGTGACGGCGACCCCCGTCACACAAACGTTATGCGCATGCGTGGCGCAGCGCACATGGGGGCGGGGCCCCATGCGCGGTGCGCATGCGCGGCGGCGCCCCCGGAGGGGAGAAAATGGCGGATCGCCGCCTTTGGCGACCCCCGAAAAATGGTCGATCAACCCCAAATGGGGTCGCGACCCATAGGTTGAGAACCGCTGCTTTAACTATATGTCTGTATCCTATTAATTCCAATGGGGATTAATATAATTTACCTTAGTTTGGGTTTGGTTTCGTTTTTAGTTTATCTCTTAACAGGTAAACACTTCAGGTGTGTAGATATTAACCGTTGGATTTCTTAACTACCTAGGTGGCTAGGTAATTCTTAGTTGAAGACCACACATCTGGAGGATTCAGTACAGAGCCAAAAATTTATGTTGCTAAGCGAGACGATTGTTAACTGAATTTTGCCCAATTTTATGGCCTTTCTTGTCACAGTTATTAAGTGAATCTGGTTTCCCCATTGACTCTGCTTGTCAAAAAGTTGCAAATGGTGATCACATGACCCCGGGACACTGAAACCGTCACAAATATGAGTCAGTTGCCAAGTGTCTGAATTTTGATCATGTGACCGTGGTGAGGCTGCAGTGGTTGTAAATGTGAAAAATGGTAATAAGTCACTTTTTTTCAGTGCCATCGTGACTTTGAACAGTCACTAAATGAACTGTTGTAAGTCAAGGACTACTTGTACACACAGTTTTGGAAGTTATGCCTCTGACTCTCCTCCATAATACTACTGGCAAAATAAGGACATGCAAACTAAAACACACTGTTTAAATCTAGATTGGGAAAGGCAAAGAGAAGCCTCTTATAACTGTTTCAAGGAGGAAATTTTAGAAAGCATAAGCATTAACATTACTTTTTTACTTTCAACTATTAGATATGTCCAGTCACAAAGATAGTTTGTAGTCAAATATGTATCAGGTCATTAGTTTTTTAGGATCTACAAACCCTTTAAATTTAAAAAATGCCAAAAGAAAGAAAAAAAACCAGCCAAGATATGCCTTTTTAATATTAACCAACCCCTCCTAATTAAAGGATTTTTAGTTACTTTGTCACCTATCAAAATTTCACGGCATGGTTTAAATCCACATGGCACTTTTGCACATAGGCATAATATTTAACAGCTTCGGTTTATGAAGCAGCTAAAATATCCATAAACCTAAGCTTCAGTGGTTCAGGTTTCATGCGCAGATTCAGTGCATCAGCTCCACTGAATTGTAACTCATGGAAGAATGGTGCCAATTATTGTGCAGCAAGTAGCTTCAAGGTATAAATGGAATCAGTGTGAATAGTGTACTCTGAACTGGGCTTTACTTAGTGGTTACTGTACAAAATTCTACGCTATAATTTCAGTTTAATTCTACATTGTGCCAGTACTCAGATAAGGAGATAGTTTCTGAATCTTCCTAGAGTAGATAAATCTCAGTGAAGTTTTGGCCTTATAGACAGAGGCAGTTATTCTTCATGTCTGCTTCAAGAGGTTGCAGTCTCAAGGTTGCCACATACATACACAATGAACACCTGGGATGACTTGTCAACCGTTCAAGGTAGGCCATGTCAAGAAATGTATTCCTCAAGAATGAGCAAGTATGCTTTATTAATATAGGACAGGGTTCTCAACCTTGGCAACTTGAACATGTTTGGACTTCAATTCCCAGAATCCCCCTTCCAACCAGGGAATTCTGGGGGTTAAAATCCATAGATGTTCAAGTTGCCAAGGTTGAGAAACACTGATATAGGCTACAGTAACCAAACCTTGAAAGCTTGACTGTGTTTTTCCTACCTTCTTCTTATATCCCAAGGAATTAAGTAGAACCATCTAAGTTTCTTTTTAATGTTTCCTTTTTTCACAAGCTTAAAACATATTTTTCTAACAATTGCTGCATACTTTCGCCAAGGTTATCTTGGCAACTCTCTATGCAACATCTACATTTTGAGTCAGAAAGATAAAATTGCTTTTTCATGTTGACTCTTTTTATTGTACAGCCTTTCAAATTATACAAAATAGCAAACATTGTGAGAAAACAAACCAATTATGAGTAGCACCCAATATATATCCAGTATAGTCAAATCTCTGCCTTTCAATTGATTTATTCCTCTCTTAATCTGCCATCCTGGTCTTCCCATCTTTCTACTTATTCATTGCTCAATTAGTTCAGGAGTTTTTCAAATTGCAATCTTTATATCCTGAATTCTCCCCACAGGCATGCAAAAGGATTGAAAATTGCCTATTTCTCTTGGATCACAGTAAAAACTAAACGGAGGACTAAGGTGTACCTTGGGCACATACCTATGGTCTAACAACAGAAGAATCACTGTTCAGTTTACTTATAAAGCAGATTTAAATTCTATTTGCCACACGCTGACTTGAATTCATTAAAAATGAGATTTGCATAATGATCTTCCGTATTTTCATTGCTACTTGTAGATTATTGCAGAAGTGACTGCTAATCACAGTAAGATAGAGTAATATACAAGCTGATTGTCTAATATTTGCTACTGTGTTATTCAGAACTCTGAATTCGGATGTAAAAATTGGAATTGTACACATACTATAGTTATTTGGAGAAAGAAGAAGGTACATAAAATATGTGTAAACATGTAGCCTCTTTCAGTCATAATAATATTCTCTAACATTGTTTTCCTTACATATTGATGAGAAAAAAAAAATCAATTTTAATCCCCCCCAAAAGTAATATAATTTTAAGAAGGTTACTAGCTATTAATAGCATTTGGGAAAGACGATTATTGTATCATGTTTTGTTCTATTTAAAGTGAGCAAAGGAACACTTGCCTGTTTTTAACATCATGTTCTTAAGGATAAGAGAGAACAGCACTTAAACCACAATTTTATTAAATTAATTTCTAGCAATGAACTAAGGAGAAATACAACTTATATACTTATACTCAAACAATTATTAGCAATAGTTTCACCAGGGAGAAATGACAAATAAGCACCCAGTCTTCAGCATTCTTCCACAAGAATAAGCTCCAATGAATATAGTGAGATTTATTTTTGAATACGATACATAGAATTGCAATGTTGTTTTTTCATTTGGAAATTCCATGTTTATGCATCTGACAATAAAACCACACTTTCCACCTTCTGCTATTTATTTTGCCTTTTTCACTTTTGTCAGGCAACAAGCCATGCTGAAGGCTCTCCTGATTGATGAATGACGCCTCATCAAATCAACACCCTGGGAAAACTTTATTACACTATGGCAAGGTTTGCCACATAATTCTTTGCATTTCCACTCAAAGCTACTTCCTTCTGCTTCCATGAGAGAATATTGTCAAGTAAGACTGAGTCAGTCTTCCCCAAACAGATGCCCTACATCTGCTTTGCTCTGCAACCTTGACCCTAATGAGATTTAGGATCAAGATCACGTGAAGTGTTAATACCACTTTACAATGCCTTGGTAAGGCCACACTTGGAATACTGCATCCAGTTTTGGTCACCACGATGTAAAAAAGATGTTGAGACACGAGAAAGAGTGCAGAGAAGAGCATTTTTCTGAACACTACAATTTCAGTAGGTAACAGATTGATTTGGCATACCCCCAAATAAATAGTGTGCCATAGAGTACACATATATCAAACACTTCAGGAAAGTTTCTTCCTGTTCTCCAGCTCATGAAGGAAACATTTCAAATTGCAACTGTATATTGCAGTTCCTGTTATATTTGGTTATGGAAACTGATGGTTCAATCAGTTATTTATTTGCTAAATTAAAGCACCATATAACATTATAGCATATTGTTTGTAAATTAAAAAGAAAAACAGAAAACAAGACGATACACTTAGCAACACTATGAAAGTTATGTATATTCATCTTGTAGGAAGTAAAATACAGTAGTCCTCACTTAACAATAATTGGGATTGGCCGTTCCTTCATTAACCATTCCAGCACAGTTGGAAGTGCATTATCACATGAACGTGGCAAGTTACAACAGCAATTGTGGCAATTCCAGCTGCTATCATTAAGTAAATCCCACATGGTCATTGGGCAGGATGTCACATCATCACTATTTGGAACTCCTGCTGGTTTTCCCAATGCTTTGCTTGTTCGAAGACAGCAATCAGGTGACCACAGGATGCTGCAACCATTGTAACTGCAAGCTGATTGCCATGTGCAATCATTTGACCATGGAGATCCTCCAGTGACCACAAGTACAAAGACCTGTGGTAAGTCTCCTTGTTCGATGCCATCATAACTTTGAACAGTTGCTGGACAAGTGGTCATTGAATGAGGAATACTTGTAATGTTCTCTGAATTTTTTCTTACCTCTACTAAGTAGATGTTACAATACAGAGCACATTGTCAGAAATTATTTCAAATCTATACAGGGAATTGAGATCCCAGTTGATGAGATTTCAGTCATTGGGTAATTTCTGAGCTTGAGTTTTTTCTTGCTGTGATAGTTCTTGTTTGCCTTACTATAATAACTGGAGGAATCTAGAACCTGGTGCAATTAAAAGCCACCAATCATGTACACAAATCCAGAAATGTCAATGATTGGTGGGGAGGGACATTTGGATTTTTGTACAGATCTGAAACTACATCTGATAATCCTGATGAGTCACAAAATACTCATCAGCCGTGAAATGTGAGGCCTTGTAGTTCCAACCTAAAGAGTACCAGACTGAGGCAATTATGCACTTCATATCCTTCATCTACAGTATTGTGACAATATCTATTTGATGAAATAGTACTATTGATGAGCTTCTTGTAGCACCATCAAATCATCAGGAAAGAGCCTTGATAGCATCATCAAATTAACTGATAAGATTGTCTTTACCAATGCTGTTCAATATTGGATAATAGAAATCATTCTTTCAACCGGTACTATAAAGGTAGAGTTTGCTTTTCAGATCTATGTTGAACAGATCTTCTCTCTTTTATGCATGTCTAAAAAAGGAAAACAATATATGAAGCAAACTGTCCAAACCTCATAAAACATAGATTTAAATAAATTTAGAAGCAAGTTATTAGCATTTATAACTTAATCCCTTAAGTTATATTAAACCTTTCATCTCTAAAGGTAAAATCGTATTGTTTAAAAAATATTTGCCCATTCCAAAACATAGATGCAAAAATGTTAGCCTTGAGTTCAAATATCTCAATTAGTGACTAATTTAGAAGCTTCCCATTCCCTAATTTCATTGAAAAAAATATATATTACAAGGGAAAAGAAGGAAGAAAGGTGAAAGAGGTTTTGACTTGTAGTGTAGGAGATGGCCAGCTTGAGCCTGAGGGAGGAGTCAAGCACGTCATCAGTCTGGAATCCCTTCGCACTCACAAGAAATCTAAGTCCAGCCCACCTTGAATTCCATTGATTCATATCAATTTCATATTCAGTTTGCTTTGATCATTTATAGTTCAGATTCCTGTAGAGATCTTAAGCTTTCAATAAATCTTTATATTCAGTTGAACTGCCTGAATTTCCTGAATTTCCCGGCCCGTGACAGTCAGGCTTCATTATCTGGAAGTTCTCTAAACTAGTAATCATCACTTCATGTAGGCTTACTGTACTTCACAAGTTAATAGTTCGAGTTCTGAAGAGATGTGTCATCTATGGCCTGATTATACCACATTATTCTTAAAGAGTAATCTGAAGACAAAAAAAAAAAGCCCTCCATGGGTTTCCTCTTTTTCTTTCATGTTGTTTTTTGTTTTATAAGCCTGTATACAATCCTGTCTATTTATCTGAAAGGTATCTCATAAAGGGGAGTTATCATAAAGGTGAATATGTTGGTCCAGGATTAGATGTCCCTATCCTCATTTCTGAAACAATATTGATATCTTATTGGGTCCAATCGTTGTAGACCATGTCTATTAAATTTAACAAAAAGTCTGCCGGCAATGTAAATAATAAATGAATAAAATAAAAATCTTAAACGTTCTTTTTTGAAATGTAAGTAGTTGGAAATCTACCTAATGTAAGTTAATTTTGTGCAGGAAAGGCTTTATTAACATAGAAGAAATCTATCATACCATTTTTTTTCTTGAAATAGTCATTTCTAGCATAAGTCTCAGCTTTCTTCAATTTAGAAATCCTATTACATTTCTACCTCAAATAAAATTTAGGAGTTTTTTTTTTAAAAAAAAAAACCCTGGAGAAACAAAGAGTTCCTCTAGAAATAATCTCAACTATTTTCAGGCCAGCAAGCAAAAAAAAATCTTATTTTTCTGTTCTGTTTTCCTGTGTTTTAATTAAGCAATTTCCTTCAACATTTATTAAGCCAAATCTTATATTGAATGGCACAAATTAAAACCAAAGATTGATGATATCAAAGTGCAGACATGTAACTGCTTCTTACAAGACCAAAGAGAGGCAGATTTTAGCTAAGATAAATTATCTCCTCAGCAGACAATGTTTGATTTATGCCAACGAACATGATAATGAAGCAAAGGCAAAAATTACACCTTACAGCCAGTTTGGTATATAGGTAATGCCTCAGGCTAAAAACTGGGAGACGGTGAGCTCTAGTTCTGCCTTAGGCAATGAGCGTCAACTGGGTAACTTTGGGCCAATCACTTTCTCTCAGGCCTAGCAAGAAAGAAATGGCAACCCCTTGCCGAAGAAAATTGATTAGGAACCCATAAAGCAGACATGTCAAACTCGTGATGTCACGTGATGTCGCACAACATATCGGGATGGTTTTGCCATTGCTGGCAATGGGGTGGGCACAGCTTCCACAGGACGTGTCCGGCCCACAGGCCGGCAGTTTGACACCCCTGCCATAAAGGCTTTCCATGTGTTTCTGTTTTTGTTTTAGTCCGTGACCAGAATAGCTTTGTTATTGGCAATTTTCACTAGGCAGAAACTGTTCCCCTAACTCAATATATTTTATGACCCAAAGTGTTATGTCCTGTGTAATTTTCAGTGTTATTGACACTGTTAATACATCAGGAACTTCAGCTGCACTTCACTGTTTATGCAGGCAGTCTGTTTCTTTGAAGGTATTTTTCACCTTCCGTGATTAGCTTGACCATTTCAGCTCCATATAAAACAGATCATTATCTGCAGTCATGTCTCTCTCTCCCCCCCCACCCCCACCCTTGCCTCGCACAGAAGCTTAACCTCTTGGTCAATGAACTTCCAACGTTCTGTATTTGTGTATGTCTTGCTTACAACCAATATGTCTTCACTAAACAACATAATCAGGCCCCACAATCATGGTAGAAATTTCCTTCAGAAATTAATCCTCTAAATCATGGAGTGAAGTGAGATAATAAACACGAGATAGTGAAAGTGCCAATATATCTGCATTTTCTTGTTATGCAGATAACTTGGGAAAAAAAAGCCAGCAAATAGAATCCTATGGTAGAAAGAAGTGGAAAACACTTACACAAGTAAGGATGATAAGTAACAAATAGAAGCTCCCAATAGAGCTCAGCAGGACAAGTTCTGTTGTGTATTTTTTGAGTTTCAGATTTTGCAATTCCTCTGGACAGCCTGCAAGGCAAAACAGTAATCTTTACATTAAAGTACTTTGAAAGTTCCAACTGCAAGAGAAAAAAAAGAGAGATTGACAAACAAGTGTACCATACCTATTACTCTGAGTATAATAGTACTTTGGTTGTATTCTCTGACTGGTGCCAATAAGATACATTTATAAGCTCCACTATTGAAGTGTGTAGCATGTTTAATCTTCAGAAAATGCCAGGTGCCATTAGAAATCTCTAAGGAGTCGTTAAATCCTCTTGAATGTGAATGTTCTTTATTATATTCCACACCCTTCAGTCCTTTGTTGTTTTCATCAATCTATAAAATAATGACAAATTAACATAGAGAGTTTTGATTGCAACTATGTGAAAATATTTATACGCCAGTGCTAAACCATTACAGCAGCCTTCCAACTCTGCTTCCCTTTCTAGGTGTTTGGACTGCAACACCCAGAATTCCAACAAGCATTCTAGAAGGCTCCGGACTGTAATTTAAATTTAAACATTAATTTAAACATCATATTACAGAGTTTAGTTATGGTACAGTTTGAAGATTTACCTTTAAAATCTTATCTATCTTAAACTTCAGCTGCATCGGTCACCTATATTAATTCTCATTTAATTAAAAAATTCTGGTTTGTACCTCTAGTACCAATACTACTTCTTCACATCCTCAGAAAGAGTACCAAGTTGACTTTTCCGTGCCACCAGCCTGAACATCTGAAGTACGAGGGCCAGATTAAAGAAAGTAATGGGTAGATTCCACTGCTTTTGCTGTCTTCCTCCTTCTGAATGTTATTAGCCTGTGGGAAAACACCTACCAATCATAGCCATGCTGCAGAAATGGGATAGGTCTGACTGCAACTTTATGCTCTTTCCTATACCTCTCTTCCTATATCCTATTCTGTCATAACCCAAGTAGAATAAGGTTTAAAAAAACAACATATAGAAGTCACAAAGGGAGCTGAGAATACAACCACATATCTCCTATACTTTGGTTCCATTAATCAAGGATGGATCTATATCAGCGGTCTCCAACCTTTCTGGCACCAGGGACCGGTTTGGTGGAAGTCAATTTTTCCATGGATCAGGGCTGGGGAATGGTGGTTTTGGTTTCGCTTGCTCGCTCGCCACTCTCTTCCAGCTGTGGGCCCAGTTCCTAATAGGCCACAGACAGGTGCCATAGGGTGGAGACCCCTGATCTATATAACACAGCTTTCCTCTCATCTAAATTTCAATATATCAGTCAACCAATCTACAGCCCATAGCCAGAGGTGCTTTATTTCAGGTTTTCTTGATCTGATGTGGGGTTCTTCTTTATGAATGGCCTTTGTCCCTTAGCCAGTGAACGTGGTGATGGTATGCCAGGGCTCATGGCCATTTTGGTTTGTGCTGCTAAAACGTCATGATACAAGGACAGGAGCAGCACAGCAAGATTTGTAGAGGAAGCCATCATAGGAAGATTGTTTTAGACAGGCAGGTTTCTTTAAAGAAATCCTGGTGTGTCACTTCCCCTAGCACTTATTGCTTTAGTGATAGCAAGGGGTCTCTATACTGCAGCCTGAGAATCAGATTCTTATATAATTCTTCATGGTGTGACAGGCACAGAGATTTTGATCTCCCAGGTTTATCTGCTATATTGTTTTAAAAAGGCCCTTTATAAAGCAAAATACAGCATTCAACAGATTGCTACAGCAGTTCTTAGAATTCAGGGGTTCTGTCAATTGCTAAATCTGCCACCTTAAGTTCACACAGGGTAGAATGACTGGTGAAAGCTTTTCCTGCAGTGAGGAAAATTCACCAATTGCTGCACATTCACTTGCCATTATTGAACTTTCAGAAGGGTATCACGCACTGATTAGAGACCAGCTCCACAGACAGAGCAACTTATATTTCCATATTGTGCTTGTTCCATATCAAGCAGTTGGAAAATAGGATGTCAAAAGCAAAAAATATTGCCAAAACAATTTTTACCATGGATCAATGCACGAGGGGAAAGGTTCAAAGTGTTGCAAAAGCAAGCCATAGTTTTGCTGTAATTTCAACTGCCTCAGAGCTGAGCTGGAAATAAAAGATTCAACTTCCAACTCTGCCGACATTGTAGAATCAGACAGACCCCAGAGTTGCTTTCAAGTCACCACAGAATCCTGGGGTGGAACTGTTTATATCTGCTAATGTAGCTTTAAATTGATGTTATTGCTGATTGTGAGAATGAGCTGTGAGCAAGAATGAAATGCTTTGTGCCTGTGGTGCCGTTTCATCTAAGTCTGGCTCCAATTTGATCAATATTTATTACATTTTATACTAACCATTTGGATAGTCCTGGTGGCAGAGTGGGGTGGCTCAGATGAAGCGGGAGCAAAAAAAGCCATGTTAGAACTAGACAAGTAAACTTTAAGATAGGAAGCCTATTACAATGATTAAATAATCTGCTTTGGTAATCTGCTAAATCCACTGTATACAGGGAAACAAGTTATACAGATAATATATGCAAACTGGTACTTCTGTACTATCGTAAAAAAATGATCGACCAAAAAAAAGTGACATAAGGCAAGTGTCTTTTACCGCAAAAATTCTTTGAAAATATAAACGCAATACACTTATTTTTCCTTTTAGGATAAATTCTTTCAGAGCTATTTAATAACATTTGCCTGTGGGGACATCTAGTGGTCATGTCTTGGTTTGATAGGATGATTCATTTTTGCCTATATTTTTTTACAAGGAAAAGCTTTTTTTGTTTTTTTATATACTGAAATTGTTCATTAGAAACTGTATTATATCCACTCTTTCTGTATTATAACTTTTAGGTGCTATTTTTTCTTCTTCTCTGAGGTATGTTGTATGTGTGTGTGTATATGTGTGTTTATATAAAAGAATAGTATACTAAAAATTCACAGAGTATAAAATGGCTTTTTAAAAGAAAAAGGGTTTTTTGTATTTTTGTTACACTTTAGGATTTATGAAGAGTCTTACAAAATGGTTTAAATTCTTCTCTGATAAATTTCTGTGAGGTCCCTAGGAAGAAAAAGATAAGATAAGATAAGATAAGATAAGATAAGATAACATAAGATTTATTGTCATTTTTTTTACTGTGGGCACAACGGCACACATCAAAAATGCAATTTAGTTGCCCACTCTCAAAGTGAAACACATACATGACACACACCTAAAACATATTATGTACAACATATGTATAGATCCATGCCCCTACATATACATAGCAAATAAATATTAAATACTGTCCATCTTGAATATATAATGGAAAGAGGAAGCTTGAGAGGTCACAAGGTTAATGCTGTATGGAATGAAACTATGGCTGAATTTGGATATTCTGCTACGGACCATGAAGCCTCCTCCCAGAAGGTAACAAGGAAAACAGGTTATGAAGAGGATGTGTAGTGTCCCAGATAATCTTACCGACCCTGCTCAAGCAACGCTTCTGTGCTATGTCCTGGATGGGAGGGAGGGAACAGCCAATGATCTTTTTGGCCATCCTCACCACTCTCTGCACCGCCTTCCTGTCTGAAGCAGTGATGCTTCCAAACCAGACTGTGATGCTGTATGACAGGATGCTCTCGATCGTCCCCCTGTAGAAAGTGATCAGGACAGGGGAAGGAAGATGTGCTTTTCTCATGCAACTCAGAAAATGCAGGTGCTGCTGTGCCCGCTTCACCAGTTTCTCACTGTTGAGTGACCAAGCCAGCCTACTCGTTAGCTGCAACACCCAGGAATTTGATGCTGGTAACCATCTCCACAGGTGAATCATTAATGCACAGAGAAGTGTGGCTGTGCCTTCCTTTTCTGAAATCGACAATAATCTCTTTGGTTTTTCCGGTATTTAAAACTAGGCTGTTTTCCTTACACCAGTTCACCAACCCCTCAACCTCTTTGCGGTAAGCTTCCACCTTGTCATCCTGAATAAAGCCCACTACTGTTGTATCATCTGCGAACTTCACAATATGGTTGGTAGCAAACCTAGCACAACAGTCATGGGTCAAAAAGAACCTAAACAATTTGTATATAAAGTGTATTAATATTTAATAATTATAATCAAGAAACATGAGAATTAGTTTTAACAAATTGCAAAATTTTACAATACTATAGCTAAAGTATCGACAGCCAAACATTCTGCCATGAAAAATTACCGCTATTAAATGTATATTTATTATCAGTCCTAATATTGTTCAATATCCAGTTCAATAAAGTGCACAGAACTATCACTCGTCTATCACATCAATCAATTTTTCAGAAGCCAGCTAGACAGAATGCAAATAAACTATTTCTCCTGCTAATCCAGAGTGTCTCATTTCAATATTCTCTCCTACACTCAGGAGGATCTTCAGCCAACACAACATACGTACATACTTTAAACCCAAGAATACACTAAGGCAGAAGTTTGTCCACTCCAAGGATAAAATATCCAGACATAAACTAAGCAATATGGTACATGCAGCACAATGCAGTGAGACATGTGCAGATCTGTACATTGGGGAAACAAAACAATCATTTTATAAATGCATCACACAACATAGGAGAACAAACCCATCAGGACAAGATTCAGCAGTCCACCTGCATTTAAAAGACAAAAGCCACTCATTCAAAGACAGCAAAGTCCACATGTTGGACAGAGAGGACCCTTGGTTTGAAAGAGGGGGCAGAGGCCATCTATGTCGAAACTGAACAGCCCTCTCTCAATAGAGGGGGAGGGATACGACATCATCTATCGCCAGATTACAACACAGTCCTTTCAGCGTTCCAAGAAGGCTCCACACCCATTTGCACTGTTCAGGTGACCCTGAAGGCACAGATAGGCCTCCAGGTGGCCTCAATGACTCTCTAAAAGAATACAAATGATCAGCTGTCTGCAAGGAATGTAAATCTTTCCATTCCCCACCATCCAATCAGAGCTGAAGAAGCTTTTTGGATGAGAAACGAAACATTTTCAAAGAAAAACATGAAAGTCCAGTCGCCTCTTGAAAAAGCATCTTTGGGACAACCATGACCTGGATGACTAAGAATCTCCATAGTCGTACACTCCATGCTGCTGTTTACAGAGGTGGGAAAACAGCTATTTCACTGACATGGGTGTGAGTTCCATTCCATAGCTGAGATAATATACATGACCTTTTACACCTTTGCAGGATTGGGTGGGAGGGATGGAGAGGAGCAGGAGAAAGAGAGGGAGAACTTTCCAGATTATCAAATGTAAGCAAGTTTTTAGAATATACATCTCCCAATATTATCTGTTTTGGAGAGTTTAACTAATTTATTCTGACTCTCTACTGGTTATCCTGAATCACAGGAAAGTTCACATGTTTCTTTGAATTGCAGATCTGCTGATGTTTTTCCATTAGTAGGAACTCTTGTCTTACTCATCTCCCAGTCATTACTTTCTCTTCCCTTTCTCCCCTCCATCCCTCCCACACAATCCCTGCAAAGGATTCAGTATTTGGTTCCTGGAATTTGTCTCTTTCTATATATTTAGAACTTAACTCACCCTGCCATTGATCCAATCCCCACAACAACATGGAACCAATGTACAGCTATTGGAAAAGCACTCGGGCTAAACTGCTGCCATATTAGCATTCCACCAAGGAGCTAACGTAATTGGAAAGCTTTTAGAAGATTGTGCTGCTTTTGTTTATATTTTTCACAACTGAGCTTCTCTCACATAACTTCCGTTTCTGCACTGTAGCATTTCTTTGCAGACCATCAGATAAATGCATACAAATAAATGGACTCAGATTTAAGCAGACTGAGTGGTGGAAACTGACTAGGTGAGTTCGTGTTTGTTTATCCGATGGGATTTGTGTACCACCTAACACCAAACCCACTTTAGGCAGGTTTTCGAATTTACACATGAACCACAATGCAAATTAAATATAGTAAATCCACATCTAATTATTGTGGAGCAAACAGGAGGTTGCAAATAAGTGTTGCCTTGAATTATACAAAATAAAGGTGGGCTGTACAGTACATCTAATAAATAACAAGTATAATAAGCTGAAATATATCAAGTATGATGCTGCTAATTCTTATTAATCACTAAGACATTCTGGAAGAGCCATATTTTCAACTGTTTCTGGAAAGTCATGAGCTGTTCTTGCCTCCCGGGGAGCAATTCCAAAACAAGGACTGCTGCAGAAAGTGACCCTCAGTGGCCACTTCTCCCTTTTAATCTAGTAGGTGAGGATTCTCACCAAGTTTCCCAACTGGTTAGTAGGACTACTTAGGAAAGGTAGTCTCAAAGAAATGCAGGCACTGAGCCATATAGGGAGCAGCGTTGTGTTTCAGCAGTATTTCAATGTCTCTAGGAAGGATGATTTTGAGTCAGGTTCAAACAATTTGTGAGTGACTGTGGGCACATGCACCGTCACCCCAGCCCTGCCTCCCCCCACAGCCCACTTCTCACCAGCAGCCCCCCCAGAGGAGAGTCGCCCTTGAGCATGGCCCGCACTGAGCAGCGCAGCCAAGGAAATGGCAGGTGGACAGCAGGGACAAGACTCTGTCCTTGCGCTCTGTCACATGCAGTTGATGCTGTGGGGCGCGGGTGGAGGGCGTGGCTGCCATGGCGCTGCTGGGTGATCTGTGGCAGGCCATAGAGGTGATGAGTGGCCCTGCAGGTGGGCAGGGCAGGGGCGGGACAGGGTGGATGGGGGCAGGGCAAGGGCGGGGTGGGGCTGGGGCCAGTTTTTGGGCACTCAGTCTCTAAAAGGTTCGCCATCACTGTCTTAGACCAATTTCCATAATTACCAAGCTAGCCTGAATACCAGACTGGCGAAGGCTCATGGTTGTAACACTAAAGACCAGGACACAGAGAGAAAATAGATTTCTAGATACTGGTCTCCACTCTGTCACACTCAACAGATGAACACCTACTATAATTTGCTATAATTTGGGAAATGGAATGACAAGTTTAAAACACCATGAATCAATTGATGCCAGATTGAATATATGATGAATTTAATGCAATGGTTCTGCAAAATGAGCAGCTGAATCCAACTTTTTCACATGGAAAAATTGTCACGTTTTATGCTTTGGGAGTATTTTGTTTGCTAAGGGAGATTTCAACAACCACAACAAATTCAATTTGTTTTGACTGCAAAGAATTTTCCTAACAGGTTTTTTTAAAAAAACACTGGTGTTTTTAAACATAACAGGTGAATAATAATTATAAACAATGAATATCTGGGGAATACTTAAAAGATAATTGCATTTATTACAGCATAAAAAATAACAGATACAATCTGGCTTCATCAGATACTGTAACATGCATTGTTTTAGTTGTTAACTGATAACATGGTTACCCTTTTGAAAATTAGCCTGGATCACTGTTAAGGTAAGTTCATGTGTATTTAACACAACATCTATTCTAAATCTTTCATAGGTATAACTATAGGTACATATATAGTATACATCTTATTATTTCTGAAAGAAAAATTGCAGCATTTTCATTCGTTTGGATTTTGTATCCTTTATCATTTATTTAGAATGATGAATTCCAACTATTTTTTTTTTAAAGTCAGCTTTAGGATGAGCCTTTAACATATGATTTCTAGTTAATGGGTTATTGTTATTTTAGATAGGAAAGGAACTTTTTAACAATGTATCAAACAATAAGCTGGAAAATCTTGTTTTTGTTACAGTGTGATCATTAATTTGACACGAAGAGCAAGTACACCCTGCAGAGTCACATTATTCTGGTAATTCTTAAGCAGCAAAGTCAAAGGTTAATTGTTTGTATTTACTACATGGTTCAGAATTATCCTGTACTTGTGACTTAACCTGAGAGCCGTTTGAACTTTACAGTGCAAAATGTCATACGATTTGTTGCAATTATTATTTAATAGTCCCCCTAGAGGGCTTAAATACACTGCTTATTGATTAGACTCTTAATAGTTTTTTTAAGTGATTAATTCTATACTATTTGCTTCTTTGCTTGACTGCATTCTGTCATTTTTGCAGCTCAATGCTGCCTGCTCTTGAAATAATTTCACTGATTTTTTTAAAAAAATGCAAAAGAGAGAGAGACAGAGAGACAGAGAGAGACCGAGAAAGAGAAGCAACATGGAGTATTATTCCAGCTGTTATGAACTGATATACAGAAAAAAAAGAGGCAAACACATTCCTTGCCCTGAATGTCAGGATCTCATGACATAATTTTATTTTCATCCCCAAAAGCTCTAGTCATCAACCTGGAGACCCCCGGGTGTGGGGAATTACGGCCTGCAAACTGTATTAGTAGAATACAGGTAGTCCTCAACTTATGACCACAACCGAGCCCAAAATTTCTCTTCCTAAGTGAGACATTTGTTAAGTGAATTTTGTCCCACTTTACAACCTATCTTGCCACAACTGTTAAGTTAGTAACATGGTTGTTAAGTGAATCTGACTTCCCCATGGGCTTTGCTTGTCAGAAGCTAACAAAAAGGGAACCACGTGACTCTGGGACACTGCAACCGTCATAAATATGAGTCAGTTGCCAAGCATCTCAATTTTGATCCCGTGACCGTGGAGATGCTGCAACAACAGTCATAAGTCACATTTTGCAATGTAACTTTGCTCACTAAACGAACTGTTATAAGTAGAGGGCTATCTGTATTAGAAGTTGTTCTTCCTATTATGCATGCATGCCCACTCATCAGAGTATTATTTAACCATTTTCAGATAAACACTCACGCAACTAATAATGCAATACATGAACTGAAGCAATTGCAGCAATCCATATGATTATGGCAACATATGTTTCAGTATGGCATCATATATCCATTTTGGCACAAAACAGAATCTGGACAGGTGTGGGAAATGACAAGTAGGTGACTTGCAGAATTTTTACCTTATACCAGGAGACTGTTCCGGTTGTGAGCTGTAGATCCTGGGAAACCTTACAAGGGAGAAAAGCATCTTCATGACATGTTGCCTCAACTTCTTGTCGGACATCAGCTACTGCATGAAGCCCACACCAGACTGAAAAATAAAACATACCAGAAAAAAAGACACTACAAATGAACATCTTTAGAATGATTTTCCAAATGAAAGATATTTTTTTTAAAGAAAGATCCTGAAGGAGTATGAAGAGGCAGAGAGCAATAAAACATTGAAAAGAAAACTATTTACTTTGAGTTAGGAAGACAAGCTGATAGCAACGCATTGATGCCATGAATGCTCAACAGAAGGGGAGATCTTGGTTCTTTTCAGGAGAAGGAAATGAGAACTGAAAGAGATGCTATCTAGCAGCCTGTAAAGGAGACAAATTATTGGGGATTTCCCCTCCTCCCCCAACCCCAAATTAGGGAAGTTTTAAAGGCCACAGGCTGCAGGCAGAAAGTCCCACAGGGTAGCCTTCGTCTTCTTTTTAATAATTAAAAAAACTCTATAATCAGCAGTATTATAATATCATAAGGCCCATAAGTCTATTTTGGAAAATTATTCCACATTTTCCCCAAATAACCCCTTGAAAAGTCCATTAACTCAGGAACTCACCCAACCCTTCACTTGGAACGTTTTACAATATTTTTATGTGAGGTTATTCTAGAGAAGGGGTTTTTTTTTCCACCTCTCATGTTTCTTTCCCCACAGTTCCATGCAATATTACTTTCATGGTTGAAATATTATTAGGCAGCCAAAAAAAAAATAATACAAGAGTATCTCATTCTATTATGGTAATTCCCTTTTCCCCTGAATTTGCAGAGTTGTAGATTCAAAAGGGAGAAAATACAGGAGGGGTATGGTGGACTCTTATATAGCTCCTATCAGCAACTATTGAAAATAGCTGTATTTTTTTTTCTCTAGAAACATGCAGCTGCCCTCCAAATATTTAAATTTAGCAATAAACATTGTAAGGAAAAGATCTCCATTCAAAAGTAGGAAACAGAGCCCATGCAAAATGAACATCCACATATTCTGTGGAATGAAATGTATCCATTCATTTGTAAGCTTATGTCAGACACAAGCAACGAGATCCATATGTAAAAGGTTCAAGTTGACTTCTTTATTGCTTCCTAGTTTTAATACAAGAATCTCCCAGACTACTCACCCTTCCTTGGGAACAAACAGTTAATGTTCGTGGAACTTAGGGGATGTCAGTCCTAGGTCTCTTGCAACTGTGTAATGACTCAACGCTAATTCCCTGCTTGATCACTCCTCCTTGTCCAGCTGATAGTTTTCCAAATTTAAAACAAACTTTTTTACATATTCAATCTTTCTGTTCCAAAAGACATTGTAAAGTTGATGATACTCTATCAATTGCCATGCTATTCAATTTTAATGTTGTTCTTTATTTTCGTTCCCCTCTTTCCCTTTTGTGTAGAGCAGGGCTTTTCAATCAGCGGTACAGGTACCACCTGTGGTACATTGGCACCTGGCAGGTGATATGCGACCATCCTAGAAAAGTGGTAGCAGGGGAGGGGAATGAGAGCACTGCCGGGCGGGCAGGCAGGTGTCTTGCTCGGCTGTGCCTTGAGGGCACTTTTTTCAGTGCCACTGTAACTTCGAACAGTCACTAAGCAAACTGTTGTAAGTTGAGGACTATCTGTACTTTATCACTTTTTTCCTTTTTTTTTTTGGTCATCAAGTTTTTGACACTTTGCTAGGCGACTGGTGGTACTCGGATGTTGCCATATCCTAAAAGTGGTACAATGTGTGAAAAGGTTGAAAAGCCCTGGTGTAGAGCAATGGTTCTCAACCTGTGGTCCACAGACCCCTGGGGGGGGGGTTGCGATGTTGTCACATGGGGGTCTATGAAGAAATGTTGTGATTTCAATCTTGAGTGACGTCTTGGGCCATGATCTTGGGCCACAAAAGGTATTTAAAGGGGGTCCATGGTGAAGAAAAGATTAAGAACCACTATTGTAGAAGACATGGGAGGGTTTTGTTTTGTTTTGCTACTTCAGGACATGCAGCAACTGAGGATAGAGCAGTGATTTTTGCTCCTTGTCCCCAGGATTTCAAGTCAGCAGAAGAAATGGCAATCAGGAGTCAGGGCTCCCTTTCAGAATACCGTATATGCTGGCGTATAAGACGACTTCCGGAAGTGCTAAACTCGGCGCCAAAGACGGGGGTCGTCTTATACGCCAGAAATACTGGTAGTTTCCGGCGTATAAGACGACGTTCTAGGAATGCGGCTCGGTGACAAAGATGGGGGTCGTCTTATACGCCGGGTTGCCTAATACGCCGGCATATACGGTACTTCTTAGAGTTTGCAGAGTAAAACAGCTTGTTGAAGGCCTATCTAAAAGTTAGGAAATGCATGCAAAAGAAAATGGGTTCATAGAATTATAGAATCATATGGTTGGAAGGAACCTTGGAGGTCTTCTAGATCTCATACCATCATGGACAAAATGGTTATCCAATCTTTTCTTGAAAACCTCCAAGGATGAGCACTCGCAACTTTGAAGGGCAACCTGTTCCACTGCTTAACAGTTCTCACTGTTAGGAACATTTCTCCTTATTTCCAGGTTAGATCTCCCTCTGAGGAGCTTCTATCGATTGTTTCTTGTCCTACTCTCAAGTACTATAATCATTACCCTCTTTACTATGGCAGCCCTTCAAGTGTTAGAAGACTGGTATCATGTTTCCCTTTCAGTTTTCTCTTCTTTAAGTTAAACATACCTAGTTCCTTTAACTATTCTTCATAGGATTTAGCCTCCAGACCAGTGTTTCTCAACCTTGACAATTTTAAGGCATGTGGACTTCAACTCCCAGAATTCCACAGCCAGCATTGCTGGCTGTGGAATTCTGGGAGTTGAAGTCCACATGCCTTAAAATTGTCAAGGTTGAGAAACACTGCTCCAGACACTCATCATCTTTGTTGTTCTTCTCTACACTCTTGTGCAGTGGTGACCAGAACTGGGTGGAGTATTCCAAATGTGGACTCACCAGTGTGGAATAGAGCAATACTATCACTTCCCTTGATCTTGATACTATCCCTCTCTTGATGCAGCCCAGGGCTACCTTGACTCTTTTGGAAGCTACAGCACAGTTCTGACTCATACTTAAGCAATGGCCCAGCAGTACATCTAGATCCCTATCACGGTCATTACTGTTTATCTAGGTACTGCCCACCCTGTACCTGTGCATCTGACATTTTCTGCCTAAGTGAAGACCTTATTTTCCTTGCCACTGAACTGCATCTTATTGGTAATTTCTTCCCCTGTGGGGGGAAAAAAAGTCAAATTATAAGTTTCCAGCCAGTGACATAATGTAGGGGAGTCATTAATTTAAGGTGACTGAGGTGACAAATTGTGAAAGAAGAAGCAGAGACTCTGTGGTTTAAAAAAAATAGAGTACAATGTGAGAAATTGGCATTTGTTTTTTTTTTAAAAAAAGAGGAAATGAAAAATTATAAACTTTCATCAGTTATCAAAACTGGAGTTTTGGTATTTTCAAAATTGGACATAATGAACTAGCAATTTTTATGTAAACTATAAATAGGAGAGCAGGTTTCTTTGGAATTTTAACGGCACTTCTCATACATGTCATAAATCTATTGACAACAACGTTGAGAGCAAAATGAGAAAAGCAAAAGTCTCTCTGTTTCAGTTAACATTTAAAGTTAGCCAGGAACTTTTAAAATGTGCTGAACACAAACATTATTTTAATAAAATGTTCTTTCTATTTCCTTAAACCAGCCCTAGGTGGCAACCATACATCATATCCGATTGCCCTAATACCATCTAAGTGCCTTTGAAAAGCTGGAATTGTAAAGAACATTTTATGTAAACATAATCTGTGATTTGGGGCACTGGGACAAACCAAAATTCCAGAAGCTTCTATTCGTTTTCAGTAGAGTCACTTGATAAATAGTGAAAAGATATTCGTACTTTACATCCCTGTACAATTCCTGTACGTTTATCATATAAGAGGGTTAAGTCACTCCTCTAAGAGTCTGCATTTCTCAGAGAGGGGGGTGGGTGTTCTATCCCAGCCTATAGCCATCCTTGTTAAAGGCACAAGGACCAAACCCCTGTTGATAAAATAGGCTGGAGACTTTAAAACAAAACAAACCCCTTTTAATATAGGTGACAAACCTGCCAAATAGTCCAAAACACAAACAGCAAAACTCAATCCAAATGAAGGAAATAGCCCACAGGAAACACAATGCAAACAGAAGAGTAGTCACAAGCAAGACGAATAGACCAAGATTCCAAAAAGTACTTTGCAAACGGTTGCCTTCAGCAACCAGGACCACCCACACCTCTTTTTATACAGCAGTCCCAAGACGTTGCCTCTCAGTGCCTTCTCCTTTTACCCTGGAGTTGCCGTATTGACTGCTGCTGATTTACTCTCGCTAATTGACGACGTGTGCGAGCATCAATTAGCATGTCCATCAGATGTGAGTCCTCCGAGTCTGACTCATTCTCCTCACACAGCTGAGCTTCATCAGGAACACGACTGGAAGGCCCAGGCTCTGCATCAAACCGTGAGTCCTGTAATTCATCAGAGCCTCCCTCTGCCCCTGATGGCCCTTCAAATGCCTCCTCCACCTCCTCCTCAGATTCCTCAGACTCAGCTGTTAGGAGCACAGGCTTGCATGGAATCACAACAGTGGGTACCTGTGAAGTATACCTACACTTATAAGCTTCAAGGGCTACCTAGTCTAGTGACCTGTGTTCTTGGTAGGTTCTTTTGATGGTTTTTATTTATTTATTTCACCCCAATCAATATAAGCAAAGACAGAAAGCACAACAGAAAGAATATAGTATTTTTGTTACATCGATTGATTGACTGATAGACTGATTGTTTGATTATTGATTGATTGATTGATTATGTGCCATCAGCACCCATAGAAATAGATTTTCTCCATGACAATTAGTCCCTGACATAGCCCTTCTGGTCTTCCAACAGTGTGCAGGTAATTCTCAACTTACAACAGTTCATTTAGTGACTGTTCAAAGTTACAACAGCACTGAAAGAAGTGACTTATGACCATTTTTCACACACTTACAACTGTTGCAGCATCCCCAGGGTCATATGATCAGAATTCAGATGCTTGGCAAGTGACTCATATTGATGATGGCTGCAAAGTCCCAGGGCCATGTGATCACCTTTTGCGACCTTCTGACAAGCAAAGTCAATGGGGAAGCCAGATTCACTTAATAACCTGGTCACTAACTTAACAACTGTGGCAAGAAAGCTCTTAAAATGGGACAAAACTCACTTAACAAATGTTTCACTTAGCAACAGAAATGTTGAGCTCAATTGTGGTCGTAAATCAAGGGCTACTTGTACTCAGTGCTACTGTAACTGACTCCATCCACCTTGATGGTGGTTGACCTCTTTTTCCCTTTTGGTCTGGTTTTTGCCATCATTAAAGCCATCATAGGCCTTTGCATAATATGCCCAGAATAATTTAAGCCTGGTGATTTTTATCTTGATTGAAAACTTGATTAGTTGATTAGTTCAAAAATCTGTTTGTTTGTTTTCTTGGCTGTTCGTGGTATTCTTAAGTCTTTTCCCACACTAAATTTCAAAAGCATTAATACACTTTCTATCCTGCTTTTTCAAAGTCTAATTTTTGCTTTCATGGAATATCACAGAGAATAAAAACATTGCTTGCATTATTTTGAATTGTGTAAGTATAGATACATCGGGGCATCTGAAAATCTTTTCCAAGGCAGTTCTAGTCTATGGTGTATTTCCTGTCTGCTTGTTCATTTACTACGTATAGTTGATCCTAAAAGGCAGAAGTTAGCTACCACTTGCATATCTTCATTGTCAGTTCTAAGGCAGGTTGTTGTACCCATTGCCATTAGTTTGGTCTTCTATATATTTAATTTTAGATCCAATGAGATTTTCTGGCATTCACATTTTTCTAAATATATGCCACAGTTTGATGTGATCAACACAATTCAGGGTCTTTGTGTAATCAATATACACATACTGATTTTTAAAAACTATTCTTTGTCTTTGTTTTTCTCAATTATCCAGCATGCAACATCAATAATCGTTAGCCCCAATCTTCCTGGTCTTTAGGCCTGAAGGCATAGCTCTGGAAGCATGCAGGGGGGGGGGGAATATGGCAAAAGTGGGGAGCTCTTACAATGTCTGTGTTGAACTGATATAGAATGCATTCTGCTGATGATCTTGATTTTCTGTTTTTTTAAATTAACAGTGTTTATATTGGGATTTAATATGTTTATATTAGATTGTTTTTACCTGCGGTGAACTATCTAAAGTTACTTGGCTATAAAAAACAAATTAATAATAATAATGTTTTGTGTCTTGAAGTCTTTTCTAATGCCATCTTGAAAATCCGGCATCTCTTTTTCCATACAGGGTTCTAATCTGAACTGGATGATCCTAAGCATTATTTTGCTAGTATGTGAATTTAAGGATATGGCACAATAGTGTGCAGACTCCATTAGACCTCCTCTTGTGATATTGGAATGAAGTTTGATCTACTCCAGTCTGTTGGGCATGGTGTTATTCTCCAAATTACCGCGGTAACTGATTAATTTGCACTAGCTGGTTAGATCTGATTCTGATTCTTCTTTCTGTTGCTTGTCATGATTCTGTAGGATTTGTAGTTCTGTGAATTATATGTTTCTTTCATCTCTAAAGAGGATCAAGTCCATGATCATTTTTGAAAAATATTTTTCCCATGGAGAACTTCTGAGAAATTATCTGCACACAAAATTATCTGAAATCTGAAGAGTCATTTATGCTTAACTCCAGCTATAAAAAACAGATAGCAGACAGAAAGATTCCTTTGTTTGTGAAATTCAAAAGATCTATGTACACATTTGAGCGAACACAAAATTTTGAATTAGGGTGATAACTCTAATTTGACTTCATTTTAATGCAATTAGGAAATAATTGTATTTTATGTTATGTTTACTCTCTCCTGTGCATTCTTTATACATACTATGCTGAAAGAACTAATCATACATTTACCTAAAGAGCACAATTTAACTAAAGTTAAGCACTTGTCTCATTGATTTCACTGGTAGAGAGTTAATAATATATTTAATTTTCCCACAGAAATCAATGGGCCTTAAATATGTTAAATGCTGCCTGCTTTATGTCAACACGCCCAGACAGATCAATTTAAATACAATGGATTTTTTTAACAACTGTTTCTGTCATAAATCTACTTGTTGCTTAACAAATTGATTTTAAATAAAACATTTGCAGCTTTGGGATTTTAAAACAAGCTTGATAAATTTTAAAAAATGTCAGAGTGAGAATAGACATGGTGAAACAGAAGATGTAGTAGTAAATGATCAATTAAAGAGTATAGATTGCATTGAAGTGATTTCAATACAAATATGTAAGGAATCTAATGTTTTTATGTTTACATGAATTTTTTATTTTAGTCTAAATTAGTCAGGGGGGGGATGAAAAAAGAGTCAAAAATTCAGACCTGATTCAGTGCTTGCAATGAATTCTAGAAGCTGAAATCCAGACACATTGCCTAGGTTGAGAAACATTGCACTAGACCAATAAATAAAGATACATGCACAGGAACACTCTCGTCACATATTGATTATCTCCCTCGCATTTAGACCGTTTCCCTTTCTGTTGTTTTACATCTTTTTCCAAACCATCTTGTTACTTTTGTTTGGAGGGCATATGGAAGATTCCTTCCTATAATGGCCACATGATCCAAAGAATGCGTAATCTGTAGTCCACAAGCAGCTTCTGGCAATCCCTCTATGGTGACTTGAAAAGCTCCTATTTAATAGTCTCTGCCAGTAGCTGAACATAGTGACAGCAACTAAAATTTATAATGCAGCGTGAGAGTTGTGTTTTAGCTGTGTCTGCCTCCCATCCTGATCTGTAGAAGACTAAGAGATTATTATCAACTTCGTTTCAAGAATAAAGAGGCATGAAAGAAGAAAATCAAGCAGACTAGCTTGTGATATATTGCCAACAGCATTAAATTAAATAACACAGAGAAAAAGGAGACTTAGGAAACTTATTTCTACTACTCATACAAAGGGGCCTGGAGATAAGATAAAACAAGGTTAAAAAAAGAATAAATGAACAGATTGTTTTCTTTTAGTTTATCATTGTAAGATGCAATGAGTTATTAAAAGGGCTCAGTCTTGGATAGAATCAGAATGAGGCCCGACTAATTTGATATAAACCTCATTCATCTATTCTATGCTAGTAATACACTGCTATCTCTAGGTATATATTTTGAAAGGTACACGATTCAATTATGACAGTAGTGGCAAACCTATGGCACGCGTGCCCACTCAGAGCCCTCTCTGTGGGCACACATGCTGTTGCCCCAGCCCCGCAGCCCCCCGCAGCCCCCTCCTCACCAGCATCCTGCCTGGAGGAGAGGCTCCCCCAGGCGCAGCCCATGCAGAGCAGCACAGCCAAGCACATGGCAGCTGGGCAGCAGGGGCAAGACTCCACCCTCACGCCCCATCATGTACAGATGATGCTGCGGGGTGCAGGTGGAGGGTGTGGCCGCCATTGCACTGCAAGGCTGCCTGGGCGATCTGTGGTGAGTGGCCCTGTGGGTGGGCGGAGCAGGGGGCGGAGTGGGGGGCAGAGCAGGGGTGGGCCAGGGGGTGGGCCGGTTTTTGGGCACTCAGTCTCTAAAAGGTTCACCATCACTGAATTATGATAATAATGATAGCCACCCACATGTAGCAACCACTAGCTGTCCATCAGCAGTCCCTTATGAGCTCCTGGATAGATAGTTAGAATTTCCAAGGCTTCAGATCATGGATGACTTCAGTCTCCTTGCTCTGGGTCAGGAATGCCATATAACTTGACTTCTTGCCTCCAATATACATGGGTGGACCCATACTAACCTGGTCTATTCCAATATTCTGGTATTTGAGGAGCTGCCAGAAAGAAGAGATGGTCAACTTATTTTCCAAAGCACCACAGCATAGGGCAGGAAACAGTGAACCAATCAAGGAGAGAAGCAACTGGAATTAAGAGAAACTGCCTAACAGTAAGAACAATTAACTGGTGGAACAGCTTGCCTTCAGAAGTTGTGGGTGCTTCGTCACTGGAGGTTTTTAAGAAGAGACTAGACAGTCACTTGCCTGAAATGGTATAAGGTCTCCTACTTGAGCAGGGGTTGGACTAGAAGTCCTCCAAGGTCCCATCTAGCTCTATTCTCTATTCCCTATATTTTGGAGAAGATGAGACATGATATGAAAATGGGAGACATTGCCATCAGTCACTTTCATAGTCAGATCACACAAAGTGTACATCACAGATCCCTGGATTTTTCTGCATGCTCTTTAGAAGGGTCCATCCCAGACAATTAATTGAGCCGGAGTGATTCCAGAGGGCATTTGGGGATTTCTCTGACAATTTGGCAGGCTGTTTCGTCTCGTGCCTGGCTGATCTTTAGAACTCTATGGAGTCCAGAACTCTGGGATGAGTTTGCTCCTACAAAGCCTCTTTCCAAGTTTCCCACCCAAAGCAGCTTTTTCGATTTCCTGGGTAGCTGAGAGACATGAAGTACCTAAAGGCACTTATAGTAATGGGGGAAAATACAAGAAATGCATGCAACTACATATTGGTAACAACTGATGTTTGGTAATTGTGGCAAAGTATCAGCTCTTCTCCCTACTGACTGTCCTTGCAGATTTCTGCCTAGTAACCCTATATAAAATGTTCTACACCCTTTTAACAAAGGAGCGATGGAACAAATTTCCTGCAATCTTCCCAGATGAATTTGCAATTTTCTTAAAGGATAAAGTTGCTTGTATCCACCCTAGTTGGATACAACTCTGGCCCCACCTAGTTCCTTCAGATAGAATATGAGTGGCTGGATCCAGGAGATGTTCAATACGAGGTTCTCTCTTGAAAAGGTCTTACTTGAATCTGCAGTCTTTGACAACTTCTGCTTCTTCTCCAGCCTTCCTTTTTCAAGAAGGTTGTCCAGAAGATGATAAAATTCAACTACAAAGAATATCTGAGTTGGAGGTGCCATAGAAAGCCAAGACGCATGTGCTTGGAGGAAGTCAGGGACTAGATGTGGCAAAGCAGCTGACATTAAATCCTATCAAATGGAATTGTTATTGCTTTCAAGACTTAAGCCATCCCTGTGAAGTTTAAAAATTCTTATCTGAAGGTAGCCCATGCTTTGATCGCAGTTTATTTGCATCTCTATATTAGTATGTTGTACATGTGTTTGCCTTTAGAAATGACCTGGAAGCTCCAGGTGGTACAGAACGTAATACTTAGTCTGTTGACAGGTCAACCTTGCCACTTTAGAATATTACCAATACGAAAGTCGCTGCATTAGGTATCAGTAGACTTGGATTCAAATCAAGACTGCTGGTGAATAGCTATAAAGCCCTATATGACATAGCACCAGAACACATCAGATATCATCTTACCAGCATTAATTGGCACCTCTGATTGGACATCTAGAAAGGGACTACAGAGAGTCCCTTCTGCATTAGATAAACATGGGATGTAGATCTGATGACAGGAATTCTCTATAATACATGGACATTCTAGAAAATGCCGCTCCTAAACATATGCTTAGCTCTTTCGCTTCTGCATTTCTCAAGATGGTACAGTCTGTTTTACTCCATTGTATTTTAAGCCTTAATTGGCTGTGGGCACCCATCTTCAGTTGTATGTGTTTGTCTGGTTTTAAAAAAAAACTGGTTGTTTTTATATCTGCCTTGCTGTTCACTGCCCTAAGTCACAAGGAATTGTAGCATTCTACAAATATTGCAAAAATTAATATGTTGCTAGGCCACCTCTCCTCTCTTTTATCTTTGGATAAAAATATATTGTGTGTTACTTGCTCTCAATATCTTTGTTTCATCTTTTCTCTATTCAATTTTTCAAATTATTTAAGCAGAAGTAATGTAATAGTAGTAAAGTTGGAAGGGACCTTGGAGGTCATCTAGTCCAACCCCCTGCTCAGGCAGGAAACCCTACACCATTTTGGACAAATGGCTGTCCAGTCTCTTCTTAAAAACTTCCAGTATTGGAGCATTTACTGCTTCTGGAGGCAGGCTGTTCCACTGATTAATTGTTCTCACTGTCAGGAACTTTCTCCTTAGTTCTAGGTTGCTTCTCTCCTTGATTAGTTTCCACCCGTTGCTTCTTGTCCTGCCTTCAGGTGCTTTGGAAAATAGTTTGATTCCCTCTTCTTTATGGCAGCCCCTGAGATATTGGAATACTGCTATCATGTCCCCCCTCGTCCTTCTCTTTGTTAAACTAGACATACCCAATTCTAGCAACCGTTCCTTATATGTTTTATCTTTGTTGCTCTTCTCTGTACTCTTTCTAGAGTCTCAACATCTTTTTTACATCATGGTGACCAAAACTGGATGCAGTATTCCAAGTGTGGCCTTACCAAGGCATTGTAGAGTGGTATTAATACCACTCTACAATGATATTACAAAAGTATTGGCTTTTGCCTGACAAGGCTGAATCTAGTTAATTGGCACATAAGAGTCCAGAAACTTCTGGTAAGTAATTTACTGTAGAAAAACTAGAAATATGTTAAATAGGAACTCCAAGAACTGCACAATACACCAAAAGTGAGCCCTATTTATTGTGAAATGAAAATTCATAGTTTGGTGCTTCTTTCTTCTACCAAGCTACTGTACGCAGTGAGCTAAACAGTCTTCCATGTTAAGAACCCAATTTCTCTCTATTTCTTACTCTAACAAGAGACATGCTATGTTCCTCTAACTGGATAAGAACTAACTCTGACTATTAGATAAATATAAGTAGTGCAAAATCAGAAGATGCGGAGAGACCTGGCCCATAGAATCACCAAGAGTCGGACATGACTGAATGAATAACTTCATCATCATTAGACACACCAATAAACAGGTTATCATTGATTTTTAATAGTTCAGAAAAGGTTTCTGATTCCCAATTTTTTTAGAATAATAGCAACAGACTTATTCTTCTCTAGCCTAAATTGTAGTGGCAAAGGTGTTTGGAATATACAGATAAAAGCATAGATTACTTTGAATACATCTCAAACTTCAATCTTGACAGAACTTTTATAGATCACTTCAAAGATCACTTGCATTTTGCTCAGTGATGGATTTTATGACTCTATTTTTTAAAAAAAGGTGGAAATCTGGTCACATTAATTCTGGTACAATGATATCTGATGTATTAGAATTCCCTTCTAAGGAATTCCAATCCTAATAACTGTAATTATTATTGCAATTATTGTCAAACATTACTGAAAAATTCTGTAGAAATACTTCAACAAGTATAAAGGTCCACTCTATGAATTTGTTGTAAAATGGATACATATTGCAGTTTCATTTTTATATGGCATTGAATGAATACTTTGATTCCATAAATAATAATAGATGCATATGAGTATTAAGTATGTCTATGAATATTAAAAACAAAAATAAAGGAGGCTATGGGAATACTGTATAGGTCTGTTATCTCCTTAGGTAAACAAAAATGCCTACTTAACAAAAGCTGTACCTAGAAATTATATTGTTGGGTATAGTATGAGACCAATACCGAAGTTTGGGAGAACTCAATTTTTATTTAAAATAGGATTTACTGCAAATACTGACTCCTTATAGCAGAGGAGTTTCTCTGTAAGGATATGCTGGATTATCTCAGAGGTCAGAGTAGCCTTAAAAGATTTTCCCAGTGTTGCTCATCTTAGCAGTTCTTGGGATTTATCCAGCTGCTCTATTGTTTTGTAACTTTTAGCACAATCTTTAAATACAAACAAGACCTTCTCCACTTATCTACATAGCTGCCTGGAGCTTTCCTATGGGTTCTTCCTTCAGTTTTCCAGCTGTTCCCATTTCTGTATTCCTTTGCTTGCAACTTCATGACCTCAATCTTGCCCAATCTTGGTAAATGTTCTCATTCCTTCTTCATTCATGCCTCAGGGGGGGCTTAATAAAATTAGAATTTATGATAATAATGCTCAATATATTTGTTTAGAATAAACCAGATAGCAACCCAAACACTATTCACTATTGTATGGATGAATCACAAGGTCAGTTTACATCCCTAGAGATGTAGAATATTTTTTCCTTAAATAAATGAAGAGACTATTTATTCTTTATTTAATAAATAAATGAAGAGAAACGTTAGGCCGCAAGTGGGTTGTTTGAACTAAATATTTTAGCCCAGTGTTTCTCAACTTTGACAATTTTAAGGCATGTGGACTTCAACTCCCAGAATTCCACAGCCAGCATTGCTGGCTATGGAATTCTGGGAGTTGAAGTCCACATGCCTTAAAATTGTCAAGGTTGGGAAACACTATTTTAGCCGCTAACTGAATTTTTCAGTGATGGTGATGGTGGTATTGATTGTACGGTGTAAAATCTTCCACAGGCTTCTGCTCTTCAATGTGCCTTATAAATACTTCAGTAAAATAGATTGACTTCACACCATCTGGCTCCTCAGAAGAGAATTTGTTTTTATATATAAAAACAGGGAAACCAAAGGGGAACAACCAAAGGGATGCGTCCTTTCATCTAGACTCGAATCGAAGAAATGGGTAGCTGGTTTTCACGCGATCCCTTGGCAGGCTTCTAAAGATTCCCCTCCCATCTTTTCACAGAAGCTGCTTATTCCCGTAGAAGTCAAGATCGAAATAGATCATCCTTCCGTGCGTCGGCCTTCTCTCCTGGCTGGGTCTCTTAATAACGGCGAGGGGTGAGGAGGCTGTAAGGAGAGGGGCAAGCGGCCTTCTCCCCTCTCTGTCCGCCTGACAGGCTCGCCTCAGGTGGAGGGGCGGGAAGCCGAAGCCCGAATACTCTTCAATGAACGGCTGAAAGCCCCTACCCCCCCCCCTCCGCCCCGACGTCGCTGGCGGCGGGAACAGCCAGTTTCTATAGCGACGGCACTGATCCTGGCTGCTCTCCTCCCGATAGTAACAAAACCAGGGAGCCCCGCCGCTCTGCCCGACATTCGCCGTGGCTGCTGCGGCAGAGCCGGGCGAGCGAGCCAGGAGGAACGCGCCGTCTCCAGCAGAAACCCCCGCCAAGCAAGCACGCAAGCAAGCCAGGTAGGGCACGAGGCGCGCCGGGCTGCGCCTTCGCTCGCATCCCGTTCGCTCGCCTCTCCAGCTACGCTACCGGGTTGCAGGGAGAGAAACGGGGCTTGGAGGAGGAGGAGGAGAAGGCTCTCCTTCCGAGCTCAGCGGGTTCCGGCAGCCTCCGGGCTTCTCTCTTCGGGCCGCTGAGGGTGGGTTGGGGAGGGAGGGAGGACGCGCCAGCCAGGTCTCCGAGTCGGCTGACCTGCGGCGCAATTCAGCGGAGCGAAGTGGCGTGAAGTGAGGCGAAAGCAGATAAAGAAACCGCAGCCTTAGAAGAAGTGAGGAAAGTTTGGCTGCTCCTGTTCAGGCTCAGCAGCTGCCAAAAGTGCGCAGGTCTGCAGGGGTCCGTGTGTGGGGGGGGGGATTTGATGGACCCACTGATGAAGTTCCCCTCGCTTTTCATGGATGGAAGCGGGTCGAAATCATAGCAGTAGTTTTGATTGGTTGTCCTGGTCTGAAACCAGATTCATTGCAATCTGCCAGACTGCCACCGAACGTATACACAAGAGAATGGAAGCCCTTTTGATTTCGGGGGAGCCACTTTTTCCCTAAGTCGCCCCCCTACCCATTGCAATGGAGCTGCTGTTAGGATGCAGTATTGTAAGCTAACTCGCTGCTCACTCCAGGAGTTCGATTCTCACTGGCTCAAGGCTGACTCAGCCTTCCAGCCTTTCGAGGTGGGTAAAATGAGGACCCAGATTGTTGGCGATAGGCTGACTCTGTAAACCGCTTAGAGAGGGCTGTGAAGCGGTATATAAGTCTAACCTTGTACTTCGCTGCTTGCTTGGTGAAGGTCATTTTCTAGCTTGATGGGGGAACAGGCTTATTTACTTAACGAGTATAAAGATAACTTTACAAGGATCTGATGTTTGTATTTGTTCCATTTGCTCTCCCTGGATCATACAGGTAATAGGCACAGTGTTTCTTGGTTCTCTTGAATACATGTTTAATGTCTGTATTTTAAAATTTGTGCTGTAAATGTTAGTGTTTTGCTGTAAAGGAATAGCGTAGATCCTCTTTTGAACATCTGCCTAATGGTTTGATCATATGAATGGTATATTGTGTTTAATAATGGATTATAATTGAAAAACAGTTCAAACAGTTCTTCTGATGGGTCCTCAAATTATCTTGAATTTTTAATGTGAAACATTCTGTTATATTTACATTTAATTATTATTCTAAGAGCACACTTTTCTTTAATATCATTTAATATGCTGACAAACTAAGATGGAAGCCCTTTGCTACTTGAAAATAAAATTTTCAAGTGACAAAGACAATAACAAAGAAGTAATTTATAAGCTTGTACATGCTTGCAATACAAATACTTTTAATTGCATTTAACAAAACTGTTAATGTTAAGTGTTAGCTTTGCTACTGTTTATTCCTACGAACAAGTAGTGTTTATGGAAACCAAATATTGTAACAATTATTCCTTCTCTGGATCAGATCTTTTTAATTTATGAGGTACTTCATTATTATTTATAAAAGGAAAAGAATGTTCTGACTCCAAATAATTGTATGAAAATTTTCAAGAATAGCAGATGTAAAAAAGAAGAGAGGGTAATGAATCGAAAGGATTACAAATTACAAGGATCAATATAAGAATCAGAGTTTTTAAAAGAAGCAGTTTAATCAGATTTAAGCATGCTAACAGTTTTCTAGCAGAATTTATATCTAATAATAATTATAGGTAATTTTTTTAGGTATTCAGTTATTTCTAGTACAGTACAAAGGTGCTGTTACAGATAAACATTTAATCTGCCATGTTTCTGTTTATTACAACTCCTAAATCCAGCATTCTTTAGCAAGGTAGCATAGGAATGAAAAAAATAAATGATAGATAGACAGACAGGCAGATAGATGATACAGGAGAGAGACAGAGACAGAGATAAATCAGAAGTAAGGGCTGCTGTGTTCAGTAGAATTGCTTCAGCCCAAGACATTATGAGGATTTCGGAGATCATTCCTAGATCAATGGTACTCTTGTGATCACATGTCACAGTCTCTGTTAGATGGAAGAACTGATTAACTTCCAGCTTTGCTTGATACAAAATACAGGTAGTCATAACAGCAGTTCGCTTAGCAGTTCAAAGTTACAATGGTGCTGAAATAATTGACTTATGACCATTTTTCACACTTATGACTGTTGCAGCATGCCTGTGGTCATGTGATTTACATTTGGATGCTTTACAACTGACTCACATTTATGACAGTTGCAGCGTCCCGGTGTCATGTGATCACCTTTTGTGAACTTCTGACAAGCAAAGTCAAAGGGGAAACCAGATTTCGCTTAAAAACTGTGTTACTAATTTAACAACTGCAGTGATTCACTTAACAAATGTGGCAAGAAAAGTCATAAAATGAGGCAAAACTCGCCTAACAAATTTCTCACTTAACAACATAAATTTTGGGCTCAATTGTGATTGTAAGTCGAGGACTACTTGTATGTACCAATGCAGTATCACAAATAAAGTGCTAAAACTTTGAAACAGGCAGTTTTCCACCATGCTATATTTCAAGTCCTGGTTCCTATCTTTCCCTTTTTTTTTTGTGGCTAAGCCATCCAATGTTACACTATTTTTGCACAAGTTTAAAAAAAGGTAAGTGGGAAATGTCATGGCATCTTATTTTCATGTAATTTTTTTTATTATAATTGCTGGGAAAGAAAGCATAATGTGAATGAGTGAAGGTGCAGTGATAGGTTGATTCCAGTTTTTTAATTATCTTGTCAGCTGGAGATAATGCTTGTTGGAACATTCAGAATTCCGTGCATTTCTAAGAAGACAATGGTGATTATGACATTAATCATTCATAAATTGATTTTAAGAGTTTGAAAAGAATAATTCTATGGAAATGGTCTTTTGCTTCAATGACTGTCAAGTTCAAGTAGGTGTATGTGACTAGAGGCTGTTTCTATTGTAAAGAATTTGTATCAGATATAAAAATAAATTTAATATTGCAATATATTTTCATTAAATTTATAGTAAATGAATGCTGAAATATTGAGAACATTGAATTCCAAAATACTTACAATAAATGTTGAAATAGTGAAAAAAAGTAGAATAAAACACTCTTGACAGGACTGGATTTGTGCAATGGCATATGCACAATATCGAACAATATTTTTCGTTCACTGTTTCTCTTTGTTGAAAGGGCTACTGTATTTCCTTCTGTTTGCTTATATAATAATGTGGTACCTTTTTGTCTGCAAAACTGACAGAAACCTATGTTAGTAGACTAGTACAAAAGTGTATGATTAGGATTTTTAAGAGGTGACATATCAGTATAAAGAAGCCATGGATTTTACAGTGTGTATGGCCCACGTAAGGAAAGCAAGAAAAGTTAGAACACATTTAACTTTAAAACCCAAAAGAAAATTTTCACCTTTCCTAAAACATTAATAATCAAGCTTTAATAATACCCAGACGTGTATTGATAATTATGTTATACTCTGCATTTTATTTTAATTTAATGCCACACATGTAAAACTATGTGTAATAAAAGTGAACAGTCCAAGCATGTACATACTCATATGGCAGTGCATAATTGCTATCTTTGCCCTATGGGAACCTCGATTGCTTAAGATGTACTTTTCTTGTGTGGAGAGGCAAGGAAGGGAGTACACTGTGATCTCTTTGAAGGCATAAGCAAAAGAGTCAGCGTATTTAGTATCTTTTGAAAGGCCAGTCTGTATCCTCTTGATCGAATTATACAGACCATGAGGATGAAGCAAAGGAAGCACAGAAGTCAGGAAGCAAAATATAGTATGAGACAGTTGGCAGAAATAAAATATATTTTACATGCACACTCTTGAAGACTTGGGTCCCTGCCAAGAGCAACTTCAAGCACATGTAACCACTTGCCAGTGACCCCTGGAGTCTGTGATTTTACTGTTGCTATGGAACTCTAATGGGACCTAGTTCTAAGCTTTGCAGAAAAAATCTCCTGTGGCCCTCACAGAGATTCTGAAGTGTATCTGCTTCTGCCTGTTTGTTTAGTTAATGATGCAGTGTTTACACCTGCATCTTAAGGTGCTTTCCCCAATTAAGTGTTTCCTGACTTGACAAGAAGTCAAGTTCTTTCCTCAAATGTTGCTATCTTAAAATATTCAGCTATTTGGATTGTTCACTTGTTCCTTGCTAAACACCAGTGGCATGTCCTATTTTGATAACAGGCCCCCTATTTCAGAACATCACAGAGAAAGGCGGGGGGAGGGGGGCTGTTTGCAGAAAATTATACCTTCTCGTTCTTTACGTAATGTCATCAAAGTGTGCTATTTATAGCCTGTGCATATGAACATGGAGGTAAAGTGGACTCTTCTGTGTGTATTCCCTTTTGCAAAGTGATCAGTGTGTTTTGTTTCTACTCTGGCAGTGAGAGTTACAAGAGGGACGTGTACAGCTAGACCTCGACTTGCGACAGTTCATTTAGTGACCGTTGCTGTGTCCCAAGGTCATGTGATCCCCTTTTGCAACCTTCTGACAAGCAAAGGTAATGGGGAGGCCAGATTCACTTAACAACCAGGTTATTAACTTATCAGCTGCAATGATTCACTTAACAACTGTGACAAAAAAGGTCGTCAAATGGGACAAAACTCACTTAACAAATGTCTCACTTAACAACAAAAATTTTGGGCTTAATTATGGCCGTAAGTCGAAGACTATCTGTATAATGCCAGAATTGGGATTGGCAGGAGTAACAGGGAATCAACACACCGATATCTCTCAGCAACCCGTCCCATTGCTATATAAAATAAAGTAGAGCAAAGAACAAGAATGAGAGTGAGAAAACAAAGAACAGCAAGTGAGGGAGAAAAGAATAGGAAGAGAGAATGTGCAAGATGGGATAATAAGAAAAAGGGATAATTGGTGGATCACCTACAGAGTAGATGAGGGCTCACCTACAGAGAAGATGTCTCAATTACCGTATGGTTCAGGTTTGAAAAGTGAGTGAGGGTCTTTCTGGAAAAGCAGAAAAGGTGAAAAATTCACCTATCCTCTTTGCAGGTGATATTGACTAAGCCTATGGGTCTAGTGATCTATCAAGCCTCATCTTTCCCATCCTCATTCCAAACCTGTGGTTAGAAAGAACATCTGCTTGATCTTGTTTACAACCAGCAGAAAATTCACCCATTGTTTTTCTTAACTTGTCTCACATGAATATTATAAGGGCAGCCCCACTTGTTGGTCTTTTTCTAAGGGAGATTAGAGCATGCCTGACAGGATAGAACAAATTATAGAAGCAGACTGGCAGGTGTTTGAGCCCTAAGACTATGTATTTAATTGCTCTCCTACAAATGTTATACAAAGAGTAATGAAGATTTTTCCATACATGGTATTTAGCTGAGAAAACATCAGTGCTACCCTGCTGTTTTTTAGAGCTTTTGCAGATCAGGGCAGCAAAAATCCAGATGAGTCGGATGATGAAAGAGATACAAAAAAACTCTTAACTGTTTAATGCCATCCAGCAATAACTTGGGTTTCTGGAGCCCAAATAAGGTATCTTTACTGTTTTCCCATAATGTCCTCCTACTTGAGCAGCCAAACCAATTTTCTTCTTTTGGTTTGGCTTTGGTAGAATTTAATACAAAATTTGTGTTTTGCAATTTAAAGTTCTAGAACTACATGCCATCCTTACAGTTTTAGATGGAGTTTATATCTAGAAGAATGACATCTTGACAAGTAGACATTATCTCCCTCAGACCATCACCTGTTTGCAGAATGGCCAGAGAAAACACACATAGTGCATAGTGAAAACTTTGCCTCCCTTCTCTATGTAGATAGGATGACGGGATTTTTCTTACTGTAGGAACTTTCATAGCTTACGGGGGTGAGACATCAACTGGATTTTTGTGTTTTCCTATTGGTTGGCTGGAGAAAGCACTGTTTCTTGCCAAGTCTCAGAAATTTAAGGTTGACAGAAATAAAGATAATCATACAGCCAGCTTCAACCTACTTTACAGAGACTGGGGAATGAAAATTGCACCACATGAATGCCCAGAGAATGAAGTTTAGATCCTGTAAAGATGGATAAAGCTCTGTGGGAAAATCCATTTCAAGTTGCAAAGATCTCTTTGAATGGAATGACTGAAGCAAGTATGTGAAATGTCCTTGCAATACAGGGGATTTGCAGCAATATCTGCAAAAGGGATACATTTATGATAGGCACTCTGTATGGGACCTACAAAATTGTAAGCAAAGGTTAGATAACAAAAAGTTATGGAAAGTTTAGCTCTTTGCCCCCATCTAGTGGTTGTAATGATTTTTGTTACCTTTTGTCCTTTCAAACACTTGCCGTAAGGTAGTCTTTGACTTATAATGCCCAGTTAGGGTAAGTCGTGACAGTTGTAAAGTGGGTCATCATGTGACCCAACCAATTTTAGAGCCCTTTTTGCAGTGGCTGTTAAGAGAAGCTCCATGATCATTAAGTGAATCCATTGTTTGTTACGCATCTTTGCCAGAAACCAAAAGTAAATGCTGGTTTTCAGCAGAAACATTGTAAGTCACGATCACGGGATTCTGCAAACAGCCATTAATGTGGGCCAGTTGCCAAGTGCCTGAGACAATAATGGGAGGGAATCCAGCCATCAAAACTTTGGAACTGGTTCATAAGTACTTTTTGGGAGGGGGGTGGTGTCCATTGTAATTTTGAATAGTTGCTAAGTGACTGGTTATAAGTCAAGGGTGCCCTGTAATCTGTTCTTTTGCTTGAGGCCTCAAGTATGGGGTAGATATTTGGGGTATGCTTAAGTAATTAGTTGTTAGTTAAGAAAGCTGATATTTCTCACAAAATGGTTTGATAACCTGCTCTTTTACTGTATCATTCAAAGCAACAGATTGGCAGGTAGAAGTCGAAGCAGCACATTATAGAAGCAAAAAGCCATTTTGCAAGATTCTTTGGGAAAAGTTTTATAGTACAATAGTACTCACCATATCTGCAGGTTTATATGAACTATACAATGTTATTTACTTATTTTTTGTAGGTGTAGGCTAAACTCTGAAATCTTCCTTTGAGAGCACCACCATCATTTTTCAACACCTATTTAAAATGGTATAAAAATTTTAAATTAATTTAAAGTGGCAAAGCTTTCCCCATCATTGTAATTTCATGTCAAGAAAATGAGGAATGTTAAATTTACACAAGCGCAGAATTTAAGAGAGAATTTTTACAAAATGTTTTATAGATGGCACCTTGATCCACAAAAAATGTCTATTATGTACCCTGATCTACAGCCTAAATGTTGGAGATGTGGTTTGGACGCTACTTATTACCATATTTGGTGGTCGTGTAAAAATATAAAAGCTTTTTGGATTAAGATATGGTGGAATATTCAAAGAATCTTTAGAAGGAGGGTTAAATTTACCCCACAATTATTTTTATTAGGTATTGTTACTGATTGTGATGCTAAGGAAGTTATATTGATGTTAAATTTGATTACAGCCGCAAGGCTGTTAGTAGGACAATATTGGAAGAAGGAATCTTTGCCTACTTTACAAGAGTGGTTTTATAAAGTTTCTTACTTGGCGGAAATGGCAAAGATTTCGGCTTTCTTAAAGGAGCAATCTCAAGAGAAATTTTTTGTTATATGGGAAAAATGGATAAATTTTATACAATATAATTTGGATATGGAAAAATATCATTTAGCTTTTTCATAGTTTGTATAGATTGTTTTCTCTTTTCTTTTTCCGTCTTTTGTTTTCTTTCTTCTTTTCTTTTTTCTTTTATTTTTTATCTTTCTTTCTTCTTCTTTTTCTTTCTCTCTCTCTTTCCTCTCTTTTTTATTTCTACTTCTTTAAGTACTTCTTTTTTTAATGTTCATGTTATGTATATTTTATTATTAATTATTTTATAAGTTGTAAAAGGTTTTTTAAAATTTTAAATAAGCCTATATTCAGTTCTGGGAAGTTTGGGGAGGGGGGAGGGGGGTGGGTTTGGGAGGGATTGGGTGAGGGTTGATTTGTAAAACTTTTAAAAAATTTTCAATAATAAAAAAAGAAAATCTAATTTAAATTTTCAAAAGTGTTTAAAACAGGACCCTTGCCAAAACTAATTATTTATAAGGTATTCTTGAGGATTTATTGAATTGTAATATATTATGTTTTCTCAGTGTATGCATGATTGTTTTGTAAAGCAAGCCTAAATTTAAAGCCAAATTGCCTATATATAGTCTAAATATTATTTGCGTATTCTGCATACTCATGAACGAAGTAGTTCGTGAGTATACGCAAATAGAATTTAGACTATATATAGGCAGTTTGGCTATAAATTTAGGCTTGCTTTACAAACCAATCACATTAAAAAGGTTATTGTGCCTGGATGAGTGTGAATCACTGAAGTACTATTATTAAAAAGCTACTAGAAAAGGACTGCAGATTTACTAGATATTTCATCTAGTGTTTAAAATTGTTACTCATGCATTTTGTTTCAGAAAATAAACTATTATGGGTTCTGATGTAGACTTTTATATATGCATCATTATAAAAAGTATTTAGGAAGAAGAAATGAAATAAAAGGAGAGTGTAGTATTTCACAGATAAACCAGTTTAATACAAAATATATGCATTTGGGAGAAATGCAGTTTCAGAATAAAATTTGCACAGATATCTAACAGTGTATTTAATGTTCAGTTATTTTTACTTTTATAATGTCATACAATTTCACATAATGTGGTATGCCGGTACATCATAATATATGTGCATATACATATAGTCAAAAGAAAGTACATTTATTTTCATAAAATAAAGATCAAAAGTAGAAAAATTGTTCAATAGTATTTTCACCATCTTCTTTTCCTCCCTACATTGCTCACGTCAGTGCTGAATTAATTAGCAAGAAGAGAATTAATATTTGAATGTATATTCATGGGAGAGAAAGGGATTACAAGAGAGTAAGCAGGTACCTATTGAAGCCATTTAGAAAGCAAAACAAAGCCTTCAGTGTGAAACTGATTAGGGTCTTGTGAACTTTAGATATGCAACACAGTCCAGGTTGCTAATCAACTAAGGAGACAGACCTGAGCTTGTTAACTTGTGGTTAACATTTTTTAGGGACTTGCTATCCTTCAGAGAAAAACAGCTCAGGAAGAGATAGATGGTTTGGGCAATCTCTCCATTTTGTGAGTGGGAAAAGAAGAGTTGGAAAAATGTGTCAGACACAGGACAAACCATACTAATTGACTGTAATGGTGAACAGATGACTGAGAGAGAGACATTGAGAAGGTTGTATATGTAGGAATTTGTCACAAGATTATTTTTTCAACACTGTTGTAACTGCAAACTATTATTGTCTGAGGCAGTCACTAAGCAAGGACTACCTATACATCCAAAGCTCTTGAAAGAGTGTGCAATTGCCATCAGAGAATGTTTATTTGAGAAATCATGGTGGATAGGCTTAGTGATAGAGAAAGGAAAGATTGCAAATTTATTCTTTTCTTCAAAAATAGGGGGGGGGGAGACCAACTAACTATGGTCTAGTTAGTTTTCAGACTGTCTATACCAGGCATAACTTTACAACATATTGTTTAGTTAGCTTGGGAACAACTAGAAAAAAAACTGTTTTGCTTAGCAAAAGCTAGCATGGATTTATCAAAAATAAATCATGACAAACCAACCTGATAGACCGAACAGGAGTGGAGTGGATGTACTATCCCCTGAATGTCAGCAAACCATTTGGCAAAGTCTCCCCCAAGATTGTAGTAGAGAAGATGATAGAAAGTAGTTTATGAAATGGATACAGAACTGGTGGAACAATTATACTCAACAAGGATACATCAGTGTATCCTCCATGTCATATTGGAGGGAACAGTCAAGTGGATCCTACACAGGACTCTGTTCTAAGCTCTGTATTGTTCAACATGTTTATAAATTACATGGATGAGATATTAGAAAATTGTGTCAGAATGATACATTCTGCTCTGCACTCATTATCATTATCAAGCTGCTGCTTTAAAAAGCATGGTATATATTAATTAAATCAATACATTTTTAGTAGCAAGATCTTTCCTTAACCTGTGATAAGGATCTCAATGGAGAAAATGATGATATAGAGTGGGAACATGAAATGTTCATAGATGGGGTCGTGTGATTTATTTTTTCTCTAAGTTTTTTGCATGCAAAAATAAATACAAATTATGAGGTAGATGCAAATTGGCAATGTGTTTTAATTATGACCTATTTTAAAGTAGAATTCTTAGTTCAGTATTTGAGGTTTTTGGTATTTTATGAATGTTGATTAATAATGGTGTAATTCATGTAATGTTAAGTTTTGAATTATCTATGTATTATAACAAAAAAAAATCATAGTTTTCACACAGGGTTCTTCAAACCTGGCCCTTTTATGACTTGTGGATTTCAACTCCCAGAATTCCTCAGCCAGCCTGTTTTAGCATTTTAATAGTTTAGAAACCCAATATTTTAGAATCTATTTTTTTCCCTTTTTGAGCCTTCGGGTCATAGTTGACTTGTAGCAACTGCTTAGATTAGCCCCTGTAGTTTTTTGGCAAAAATTTGAACTGAGAGAGAATTACTGGCCAAAGATCGCCCAGCTGGCTTTGTTCTTAAGGCATGACTAAAATTCATGGTTTCCAGATTGTAGCCTATGCCTAACTACTATACCAAATTGGCTCTCATTCAACATAGTTAGCAGTCTAATAATTAGGTAAGTTAGCTAAGTTAGTATTTCAGTCTCTCTTCAGTTTTTTACCATCTTTAAGTATATTCTATATTAGCCTTTATCTTTACACATCATGTATAGTTTGTGTAGAAACTTTTCATCTTCTTATAAAGTCTGTAAGTCTTCACAGAACTATGCAATTTAATGCAATTCTTTGAAAACATAGATACTAATTTACACAGTACAAAGGTGCTGTGGCACCTTTAACATTTATGAAAATTAAATTTATATCTTAACTTTTCCTTAGGACATCAAGCCAAGCTTAGATTGGAATTTTCTTCATGCTATTCCTGTAATAACAAGGAAAAAGTGAGTCCAGAGTCACAGTCAGCCTATTGCATGTATCCATTTAAATATTGATTTATTTTATTAGATTGAGTGTTTTCAGGAACTTAAGACAGCATATATAGCACAACTGTATCTCATTCACTTTTTCCCAGAGAACTAATCTATGAATTAGCTTGTTCTTTGGTACCAATCCAAAAATGTAACCACTGATATCATGCTGTCTCAATTTGTATAATTTTCTTAGCTAAGGTTATGACTGTGTGCATGACAGTTGAGCACAGAAAGAGAGAAGGGTTACATTACTTTTTCAGGAAATCTACAAACTGGAAAAACAGCTCTTACACAAAATTATCTGAGGTTATTGAAATAAAAATTGAAAGAACATTAAAGAAGGATCATTGGTGCCAGGGCATTTAATTCAATTCTGCCATGAAAGTTTGTGTATTTTATTTAGAAACGCTTTTATTTAAAAACATTTTTAAGCTACACTTTTAATGCGTTTATTTCTTAATCATTTTGATATTCTGGTGTCTCCTAAGGAAGTACTGTTACTGAAAATGCCATCCAATTCTGTTGTTGACTATGTTTAGCAAGCTTTAAATTGCTCTTTTATCATTCTGCATCAGGGGTGTAAAACTGCCGGCCCGTGGGCCGGTCTCATCATACCAAAGCCACGCCCACCCCATTGCCAGCAATGCAAAAAGAGTTGTGACACGTCACATGACGTGGCAAATTTGACATCTGTGTTCTACATAGTTTAAAGTTGCTTCAGCAAGGGAATCAACCAATAAATTGGCTACATAAATAAAATAGTTACATTTATTTGCTAAATTAGGATTTAGCAAATCCTAGGTTAGGATAGGGATCAAGACTCAACTAAAAGGGTAAGGGTCTCCAAATCAGCTGTTTTCCAATCCTTCAAATCAGAATTTGAATCAAAACTTGTGTTTTGTGTATAATGTACACTGAGGCATTTATTAGTGTATCCTTAGCTTTTTTATGTTTGGAGGCTGGGTAAAACCTTTGACAGGAACATTTTGCAAAATATATTAATGTAAGCAAAGTAATTCTTTTTGAAGCATTAAAGCAGACATGTCAAACACAAGGCCCGGGGGCCGGATGCAGCCCACGATGCGGTTTCATGTGGCCCGCGAAGCCATTCTGGAAACAGTGAGGGAATGGCTTCTGCTGCCTTGGCCCTGGCCCAGGCCGGGCGGGAGCCAATGTACAATTTTGTGGTGGCTATCTATGCTGAAACACATTCAGTCTTAGCTCCACAAGGCCATCTGGAAACAGCAAGGGACCGGCCCCTGGGTCATCCCTGAGGAATGAAGAAATGCACCATCACCTGGAAGTGGCCAGCAAATGGCCCTTGCCTTATGCCAGAGACCCTCAGATCTGTCCCACTCCTGCCCAGGCCCCCACAGGCACCCTTGATGCGAACTATGAAGAGCTGGCCATGCCCACCCAGTAGGCCACACCTGCCCCAGCCACACCCACCCAGTAGGCCACGCCCACCCTGGCCACACATACCTCCCCCCCCCCGAGGACAACAGCAATGCTGATGCAGCCCTCAATGAAATTGAGTTTGACACCCCTGCATTAAAGCAATTACATCGTTTCAAATTTGTTACTAGTTGTCACACACAGGGCTGGTACTGAACATGCATAGATAACACTGCCCCTGGGAAAAAAAAAAAACCATGCTCTGTGAAGGGCCACTTTGCAAAGTGTCCTTTCAGTTGGTTTGTTCATCTATAATATTTTAGAGCATTTTTATTAAATTATAAACACTTGGCCAATAAATATTATAAATATTATAATCTTTATTATAAACCAAAATAGTATCTTTTTCATGATACAGCTGTTTCATATCACAGTACTGAAGCATTATAAAATAAGACAATCTTTTTTTTTAACAAAAATTTATTAAGTTTATATAGGTGAGGAAAAATAGGAACAATACAGGTATGGTAAAGGGAGGGGTAGAAGGAAAGGGGGAGGGGAAGGAAATAAGGAATTAGGGTAAAATAAGGATAGGTACAATCACATATTTCAACAAACAAGCAACCATCCGGATCATAATAATGAGTAAATATCATATTCAACCATTTTTAACAAAGCTTAGACTGTAACATATTAAAAACAATTAGTAAACAAATACATTGATCTATTAAGTAAACACTACTAATAAAATCTCAAAAAAAAAAAATATCCTAACAATCAAAAGTAACAAATGAAAATCAGTAAATCAGGAAAAGTAATCATATCATCAAAATGTTAGTTAGAACTTGATTAAAAATCAGTCATCTATTCTAAAATATTGAATCCTTCAAGTTCTAACGATAAAATAAGACAATAATCTTGTCGTGTTCACATACCAGTTGCTTCTGTTTCACTGCGAAATAAAAAACTTCATAAGAGCAGTGAAGCCTATGGAATGAAAACTCTGCACATTTTATATTGTCTTCATATTTGTACATCAATAAATGGTCTATTTGTACTGTGCGGAGTTTCAGTTCTGTTTCAGGAAATGTGCAGCCATTTTAAGATGTTGCTGACATGTTTGTACCTCCAATCCAAAATATTATGTAACTCTACTGTTTTGTTAAAATCTCTGGTTTGAGACACTCTCTTTAATTCACATAAATTATTTTGTTACAAAGATAGTTTTGTTACCTAGATTGGATAGTGGTTTGTTTTTGAGTAATTAATTCAAAATAAATGGCTGCAATTCTAGCATAAGCTTTTCTAATCTCACAAAGAAAAAAAGAGAAACAAGGCTTGTGATATGTGTTTCCTCTACCTGTTTTAACAGTAAGCTCCTTTTCTCTATTTCCCCACCTTAACCATGATGCAACATTTCATGTATGCATTGTTCTTAATATAGATAAATGGAAATATTTTTTTTTTTAAAAAAAAACTTTCAAATGTAATTTTTCAGTAAGAGCAGATCAATATAAAATTGTTCTGCGTCTGATCAAAGGCCTACTTAACCCTGGCTTTTTCCATAAGGCCAATCAGAATTAGATAAGAAGGCAATAAGCTTATGCAGTTCTAGTAGATTCTGTTTAAAGGGAGAGTCAAAAGGGGAATGTGATTTTGATGAATCTCTTTCATAGTTCAATGGCTTTTGATAGCATTGAGTATGGAATCATTCTGGGCCAATACTGTAGGGTTTGGGAGTTGATAGTAGAGTTGTACAATAGTTCCACTCTACGATGTACATAGATGAGATGTATCTTTGGCTGACAAGGCCTCAGCCCAACAGCGTTGGATTGTAGTGTTCCACAAGATTTCATTCTGTTCCCCATGCTATTTCTGAGTCAGGAATTATTTGTACTAGGAGCTAAGAGACCGTGTCCCCAAAAGGGACAAATGCTGACTATATCTATATCCCATCTTTCCTTCCGGAGTTCAAGTTGATATGTATAGTATCCCTCCATTTTTCCTCACACCAATAAACCAGTGAGATTAGTTGAGCTGAGAAAGAATGTTTTTCCTTAAAATCATCCAGGGTGGACTTGAATTGGCTGTCCCTGGTGCTAGTCCAACACCTTAAGCACAACACTGCTTAGGGCAGGGGTAGGCAACCTTGGCTCTTTTATGACTTGTGGACTTCAACTCCCAGAATTCCTGAGCCAGCCATGCCATGCTGGCTCAGGAATTCTGGGAGTTGAAGTCCACGAGTCATAAAAGAGCCAAGGTTGCCTACCCCTGGCCTAGGGCCTAGGCATTAATAGAGTTACCAATGGGAAAAATAATAACAGGGAAATTCAGTAGCCCAGCATCAGTGTTCTATTTACATCAGATGCTAGGTTAAATGAACTGAAAATGAAATAAGGAAGGAAAAGCCCTTATCTTCAGGCTGACAAGGATTTTTATTTATTTATTTATTGCCACTGGCATCTTGTTTGAGTACGCTGGGGGAGATGCCTGCTTTGGTAGTCTTTCCTCATCCAGTGTGCTATGACCAACCTGTTCTTTTGAAAGGAGGCTTCTTTATTTAGTGCTCATTCAGTGCAGCATCTTAGTGCTCATAAGTAGGCTTCCCCCACCCAGTGAACACTGAGGCTTTTATGCTGTTGATCCACAGCTGCAGCATTCCATTCATTTGTTCATCAGCACTGCAGCAGTTTGAAAACCCAGTGTTTCCCCACCTATTAACTTCCTTCTGTATGCTCATCGTACAATGAGTGTGGTTAAAGGAACAAATCATCTGCACCCCTCTCTGATACCATCTATCTCTATGAAACTGTTGGGGCAACTTTGGAAATCAAGTGTCATTAATACGTGGGTGACATTTTTCTGCGTGTTATCTAAGTCAGGAGAAAGAGAGGTAATTAATAGGTTGGTGATATATTTCTGGGTATATTATCTGAATCAGGAGAAGTTAATAAGGTGAACCTGAATCCCAGGTTCAGATTTAGTCACTGTGCATAGGTGGGTAGCTGGGAATTAGAAGGACTAGCTGCTATTGGTGGATTTGCATACTCCCCGAAGAAGTAGATGTATCTTGGGCATGCTCTTGTAGCCATCATTTGAAAGCAAAATGGCTTCTATTACAAGGGGTGCATGAATTCAACTCCACTTGATGCACTACCTACAACTGTTCCTGGAGAAGGATAACCTGATAACTTACTGCAGTGTCTTCTATGAGGGATTTTCCTTGAGAAACTTGCAATTTCTTTGGTTGAGAAATTGCAGTAGTGCCAAATACAGGTAGTCCTTGAGTTACGAGAACAATTGAGCCCAACGTTTCTGCTGCTATGCGAAACAGTTGTTGAGTTTCGCCCCATTTTATGATCTTTCTTGTCACAGTTCGTAAGTGATTCATTGCTCTTGTTAAATTAGTAACATGGTTATTAAGTGAATCTGGCTTCCCCATTGACTCTGTTTGTCAGAAGATTGCAAAATCCGGGATACTGCAACATCACAAATATGAACCAGTTGCCAAGCATCTGAATTTTGATCATGTGACTATGGGGATGCTTCAGCTGCTGTTAAGTGTGAAAAATGGTCATAAGTCAGTGCAGTTGTAACTTTGAATGGTCACTGAATGGTTGTAAGCTGGGGATTATCGGTACCAAAATTAGGTGGCTGAATGGAACAACCTAATTCATATTATACCTATTGTCATATTGTATTATAATATGAATTAGGATGTGGTTTTGAAGGCACCACTCTGGCTGCCAGTTAGTTACTGAGTTAAATTCAAAATAAGTATATTGACCTATCACACACATTTCATCTCCTTTCTGAAGAGGTTCACTAATTGGATGCCAAATCAGTGCTAAGGTTCTAGAGTAGGGGTCCCCAACCCCTGGGCTGTGGACCAGTACCGGGCCACAGCATGCCAGCAATTGGTCCACACAAACAAGCAAAGCCCCATCCGCAGGATGAAGGCAGCACATAAAACTACGCATCCTCCGGTCCTCGGAAAAACCTCTCTCCACAGAACCAGTCACTGGTGCCCAAAAGGTTGGGGACCTCTGTTCTAGAGGCTTCTATGAAATCACAGTATTCTTCTTTTTAACACACTGCATTTACCTTTCAACCCTTTCATGGTTGATTGGAGGAATAATAATGCCTGGAGGGCATGAGGCTTTTATGCAAACTGCTGACCATCTGACCTGATGCTCAATCAGCAGAGAGAATCACAATGAAATGGAAGGAGGAAGGGAAGAGGGCAGGGATTGTTATCTCAATCTGATTGCCCTGGGAGAGAAAATGCCATAAGCAATTTACAAGCTGCTGGTGTTTTGCAAACTGCAGCAATTTAAGAGCAGATTAAGAGGAAATACCTTTTTCTTTTTTTATGGACTCTGGTGAATGAGAGCGACCGTCTTTGAAGTGAAATCCAGATTTCTATAATTATGCAAAAAGTAGTCTGACCGTCCTTCCCATTGCAAATCTATTTATTTCCAATGACAGTTTTATTTCATAAAGTTGTACAGACATTTGTTTATTAAAAGTTGCATTTTTTTCATTAACCCAATAAAATCATTATATGGATGGATACAAAATATACATTAACTCATTTTAGGAAATCATCGCATAACATATATCATCACAAAGTTATGAACTTTTACTTTGATATTTGACAAAACAATTTCTCCTTTAGATTTTTGCCTGTAACCAGCATTTTTGTGGCCAGGGCCTCATTAAGATTCCTCATTTGGCAAGAAACAGCTGCGTAGTGACTTAAGACAGGACATTTTGCAATACAAATGCACCAATTCAAGAATTTCTTCCTGTCCTCAGTTCCTAATCTTTTGAGGTTTCTGCATCAGCTTCCCTCTTTCCAGACTGAAGGGCAAATGCCACTGCTTTAAGAAGTTCCTTGTGAATTGAACCCTTGAAGAAGTAGTATTTTTTTCCCCCAGGCTCATGTATAAAATCAGGCAGCTGTAACTGAACAGAAAAGAAATGTGACACTTGTGCAAGGATCAAGTGATGACATTATTTAGAGAGCAATAACAGGTACAATAAATTGCAGAAATGTGAGCAGTCTTCAAATACCTATGGGACTATCATTCGGAAGAGGGAGAGGACTTGTTTATTGCTTGAGAAGATAATTGTTAAGATAATGGAAAATAATCAAAATAGGTTTAGGCCAGATATCAGAAAGAACCTCCTGAATGTACAAGTTGCTGGCCGATAGAGCAGGCGGCTACCTGAAATACCGTAGTGAAATTTCCTCCATCACAAGTCTTGAAACGGAGGCCGGGTGTCAGAGATGCTCTAACGCAGGGGTCCTCAACTTTGGTTTTATTGTCATTCCTCCTGCTTTAGTGTATTTATTAATACTATCTAGATTTGTACATATTTTAATCTTGTATTTTATATTTTAAATTTTATGTCATATAGTATGCCTTATTTTCATTGTGATGCTTCTAACACAAATAAACAAACTACTGTCTAGAATAGACATATCGAACTCGTGACGTCATGTGACATCGCACAACGTATTGGGACAGTTTTGCCATTGCCGGCAATGGGGTGGGCGCGGCTTCTGGATGACACGTCCAGCCCGCAGGCTGGCAGTTTGACACCCTGGGAAAGCCCTGGAAACAGCAAGCTTTCACTTGAACTATTAAGACTGCTATGTCTAATAACAAAGGTTTTTGATTGGGTCAAAAGGAAATCCTTTCAAAACATTGCTGTACTAAAGAAAATGCAAAGATTAAGCATTTAATACAAATCTTTCTGAAACACCATACCTCAACATTAATTTGATCATAGCTAGAATCCAGCAATCCTAGGACTTGTGATGCAACACTTTCTTGTTTATTTTCAGTAGCCTTTGTGATTATTTATAATAGGTTTCTTCAGGTAGAAACTCCAAAAAATAATCATACTACTTATTCATCTGATGCAATTTTCAAAAGATTGGTCATTTTGTATTAAGATCTGCTGTACACAATACGGTATTTGAGATAAGGATAGGTAAAAGCTGCACAAACAAGTATCGGTTTCCCATTGATTTCTCTTTTTTGTTTCAAACAAAGTATTATGAGTTTATCATATTTCCACACATGCTTATAACCCTTATATGGCCTATTACAAAGAGCTTAGTTGTCATTCCATATCCAAATCCTGTCATAAACATAAGTAAGATATATTTCTACTGTTTTCTGATAGTGTAACAAAATCAATGGAAGGATTGTCATCAGCTTCCAAAGAATGAAAACTGTAGCATGTGAGTTCGATCTTTGCTCTGATTTCTGATAAAGAGCCATTTTTAAAATGTGATTCCTGAACAGATAAGCTGATACATCTATAGAAAACAGCATATGATCTAATATTAATTGAACTCTGAATTAATCCAGATCTGCATATAAAGTCACTGGGCAGCATAATTTGGATTGCAATTGTAAACCTGACACACTTCTAAGAATATAAAATCTAAGAAGGAAAGAGGGTGATCCAAAGTTTGTTTCTCAGAAACAGGCTAAAATAAAATATTTTATTTCTACAGAAGTATACTAGTTTTATATACATCATCATTCTGCTTATATATTGCGATACTTCATGTATTACTTCATCCAAGCCCTCAAACCAGCTGAAATTTGTTTAATTTGCCACACATAATCAGGTCACAGAATTCTGTATTCAGAATTTCAGTTGCCTTACCATTATTTGTCACAGAATATCTGGTGGAAAATGTTTTCTATGAGGCAAGCTTGGAGTATATCAAATTAGTGCTGTTCTACCGTTAGATTTTCTATTGCCTCTAGTACTTCTCAGAACACTTCAAATGCTTTTTGCTTTGTACTTACTATAAGTAATATAAGTATTACTTATAATATTGCTAGTTTCTGTAGCAACCTAATTGCTAATCTAATCAAAGAAGTTAATTTAATCATCTCTGCAAGATCTATAATCTTCACCAACCATTCCTCCTTTGTAGGTACAGCTAGTCCTCAATTTACAAGCAGTCGTTTAACAGCTGTTCAAAGTTACAGTGGCCTGGGAAAGGGTGCTTCTTGCATTGTAAAACATTGTGCTGGCTGCCATTTCCTTACTTGACAACTGGCTTTCTTTTATGACTGGTAGACAAATACTCGTCTACAATCACGTGGTCGCCATTTGCAATCTCCTTTGCTGGCTTCCCTAGAAAGTCAATGAGGAAGTCAGCAAGGAAATTTGCAAGTGGAGGGAAGGAAGGAAGGAAGGAAATCCTTTGTGGGGTTGCAGGAACAGAGCTGAAATCTTCAGAATTTCATCTCTATTCCTGCAGCCTGCCAAAGGATTTTTCTCCCTCTTCAAGCACAGAGAGAAGAAATCTTTTGTGGGGCTGCAGGAACAAAGCTAAAATCCTGAAGATTTCAGCTCTGTTTCTGCAGCTGAAATCTTCAGGATTTCAGCTTCACAAAGGGTTTCTGTTCTGTGCATGGAAAGGAGCTAAAAAAATTGGGTAGGCTGGGAAAATGTGAGAGCAAATGGGCTGCCTCCCGGTTGGGCTGCTCTTTTACTCTGTCTGCTTAACCTGGGAGATCACCTAACCACCACAGTCTAGAATGCCAGAATTGTGGTCGTTGAATGAAGTAGTCACGTAGGCATCTCATTTATCACACATTCATTTTATCATACATTCTTCTTCTGTCTCAAATTTCAATAAAGTTTATACATTTTGTTCATTATTAGTACAGCTTTCTGTTTCAAGCTCCATGTTGCATTGTTCAAAACCATAAAATCTTTTATCCGCTTTAATCCTGTCTGATGGTTGTATACAAGAAAACCATTGACAAATATATCCTTAGTTTATTAAATCTTCTCTGATTTTATTTTACAATCCTCCTGAGAAAATTCTAGTTCATTGTAGTAAGTTAACCATTTGTGTTTAATTATTTCTCTTCTATAAGATGTTTCTTGCACTGCAAATCAGAAAAGTGTTTTCAGGCACAACCTAAGTTTATATTTATTTCATACTCTAAAAATAGCCCATCTGGCATAAGGAGTTTTGAAATCTACATTAACCTTAGCTTTGTCACATCACAAAATCTCAAAAGATTTTCCAGATTCTCTTTTCCAATAGTACATTAAATCGTAAACCCCAATATCCAGTTGCCCTGTTCGCTGATGCTTTGATTCTTGCGATCTTTACATCACTATCTCATTTTTTTTCTTTACAAATTACAGTTGTGTCAGTAAGAACAGTGTTAAATTAATGGACTTAATGTTATAATGTTAATGAAAGCCAGAGAGTTTTGTTACTTAAGCTTAAGTGCCACTTCAAGAAAACTCAAGTAGCCTACTACAAAGATCGCTGATCTGCTGATATCAAGGGAAATAAACGTGCCAATAAATGAGGATAAAGAGATTGCAGAGGAGCTAAATAAATAGTGCTGTTTTGTTTTTAGTTTGTTTCTTACCATCATTATTTATCTCAATTTAGCTTTTCAATTTGTTAATAAATGGGTCTTAGGAGTGACTGTGGACAAGTACATTGATGATGTCAAATTATTTTGCATAGTTAGCTCAAACGGGTACATACTGATTGCAAAAAGAGATATAACAACTGTATAAAACAAAACAATATCATTGGTAAAATCAGAACCGATTGTGACAGTAATGAAAGCTTTGTGGGCTCATGGATCTGGGTCCACTTCACAAAACACCTTCTTGTGAATTTTTCTCTGCCCTTGTATTACGGTAGCAAAGCAAAGCAAGGTCTTAGTTTTGATTTCATGCATACAAAGCATTTCAGACAGCTATTTCACTTTTCCCTACTTTCCTGCATCTCTCTGTTTCTGACAAACCATAGCAAAATGCTGGCAAGGCTATAAAACAACAGCTTGATTTATATGCCTCTGGCCATGCATATTAAAGTTAACCATCTCTGGTTGGACATGTGTGCAGCCCACATGTTCACTCATATGCACAATGCTATTTCTGTATTCCTACTTCCTACTTAGAGTTAAGGAGTTAATTTTGCTGGCTGGCAGGCTTATACAGCATTCTGACTTTCTTCTGCCTCCACAGAAGCCATCTACACTGGGAAGATCTGTCTCTCGCTTCCTCTTCTTTCTTCAATAGTTTTTGGATCTTTATCCAGATTTCCTTCAAGAATGTTTCATCCAGGTTTTGGAACCCATAAAGACTTGAACAGCCAAGACTACCTAAAATCTGTTTTGGTTTGGCATTTCACTCCTCATTGCCATCCTTCCAAAAGCTTGTCTTTAAATTTTCAGCTGTCTCTTCCCCCTTGCCAGTAACAGTTTTCCTACGGGAAAACTACTAATTGTGAAAATATAGGTTATCTCTCCTTCTCTCAGCTTCTATCCACTAAAGGATAAATGCATGTGTGTTTAGGTGACTAGGTGATATGCATGCTGTGACACAGTGGCAGAATAGAAAAGGAACATTGGGATTACAGTGGATATTTCAACTACAAATATCTAATAGGCAACTATTAAGGGAAAAGTAAATTCTATTTTGGGGTCTATTTGGAAATAAATTGAAAACATACCTGCCGATATTATAATAATTGTATGTGAACATGCATAAAGCAACAAGAGGCTCACATTGGTTGGGCATAGATTACCAACAACATTATCAGATGAACTAGTGTAGCAAAGGATACACCAAGGGACAATTTGCTGGGGCCCCTCAATCCTTCAAGTTTGCTTCTTTTGATAAAGGTGAAATCCTTCACGTTTAAATAAATGTGAAATCATGTAAAATCTGTTCCCCTGCCAAATATGGTGTTCTCACATGCCTTTCAAAAGAACATATTTCTGTAACTAAGATCTCTGTAGTTTCCTTTTCATGAGAACTGATGACTCTCTGTACATCTTGCAGAAAACGTCTGAAGTATTTTAAATAGTCTAGAAATAAAATAAAACAAATAGATAGGGTGTTGCTAAAACATGAAGCATACAAGGCTACAGAATGGAATCAGGTAGCTTATAAATCTAATAAATAAAATAAATGTTCTGTGGCATAGATATTTATGCTACAGAATAATCATGTTGAAGAAACAGGATAGAAGATTTTTAAACTCTAATTTTTTAAGGGGAATTGTTGTTCCTTTGGAATGTAACAAAAGAAAAGAAAAGTCGCTATTCCTGATTCTGCTGTATCTGATTCTTTTTCTCCCTGAAATGGTTCCCTTCTAGCTGTTCATTATAACTTTATAATTTTAAGAAGTTATAACTGTAGTCCATATGCAAGATAAGTATTAGTACATTCCTTTGTATTATGTTTTTCAGAATAAGATTTGTTTTATCTGTGTACAATAGCTTTTCCCAATTCTCCCTATCTTATGTGTTGAGACTGTAGCTCTCAAAATCATCAGTATTGAATTATAAGATTGCAGAACAAAGTATTTCAATGACTGTTTGTGAGTTTTTGAATAAAGATGTATTTTACATTAATTATGCCTCTTTTTTTTATCTCCGCAGAAATTTCATCTTACATTTAAAACACAAAAGACATTGAAGAATAAAGCAGATAAATATGAATGAGCACTATTACTGCTTCCTTTTTCCTGGGTGGATATAAGTGATGTGATAATCATATTATTTCAGATATTATTTTTTAAAAAGAAGATAACGGCTTGGCTGACATCCTTCTCCAGAAGTCTAAGGCATATTAAAAAGAAATGACAAGTCTATTGGCAGAAGATAATGTGGAGTCTCAGGGCTCAGACGAGCTTGAATGCAAAATCTGTTACAACCGCTATAACTTGAGACAGAGAAAACCTAAAGTCCTGGAGTGTTGCCACAGAGTATGTGCCAAATGCCTTTGCAAAATCATAGACTTTGGGGAATCTCCTCAGGGAGTCATCGTTTGTCCTTTCTGTAGGTTTGAAACATGCCTGCCTGATGACGAGGTGAGTAGTCTTCCAGACGATAACAACATCCTTGTCAATTTGGCTTATGGAGGAAAGGTAAAGAAGTGCCTACCTGACAATCCTACAGAACTTTTGTTGACTCCCAAAAGGTTGGCATCCCTCGTGAGTCCTTCCCACACCTCCTCCAACTGTCTGGTTATTACCATCATGGAAGTACAAAGAGAGAACCCCCCAACACTGAACTCCACCCCGGTTGTGGAATTCTATAGGCCTACAAGTTTTGATTCTGTGGCATCGGTACCCCACCACTGGACAGTGTGGAACTGTACTTCCTTGCTCTTCCAGACTTCCATTCGAGTCCTAGTTTGGTTGCTAGGCTTGCTGTATTTTAGTTCTTTGCCTTTAGGGATCTACTTACTGGTATCAAAGAAAGTCACTCTTGGGGTAGTATTTGTCAGCCTAGTTCCCTCGAGTCTTGTTATTCTCATGGTTTATGGCTTTTGCCAATGTATATGTCATGAGTTTTTGGAATGTATGGCTTCTTCTTAACAGCAATTGCAATGAAATAAGCAACGAAGCGTATGAAACGGCCATAGATGTAGCATAGGTAACTTACTACATACTTCTCTTTCATATTCTTGTTACGTTTATCCATTGAATAAGAATACTGACCAATTTTGTGGTCCTTTTTATTACTTTTAAGAGTAAATGAATGGCTTTATTCTGCTCTATCCTGTTTATCAACGAATAATATCTTTTAATAGACTAAGCAATAGAAAGAAGACGAGACCAGAATAACTTCTTAACTAGGTGCCTGATGCTACATTACAATAGTGCTTTCTTTGAAATAATTTATTCATTTAGGAATACAACTGGCCTTTCTGAAGCCATTTCAGATGAAATATCTATTACATTAAACTGTGTGTTATTTCCACTGGTGTTTGAGTAATGTTCTTTGGAATGTTATGAGCTGAAGCCCTCTCCTGCAATAGCTCCCTTGAAATCATAACAGAGGTTTACTAACTAGAGCACTTGGACATTTCATTGGAAATACATATGTTTCCATGTGGATGAATAGGTTTCTGAGCACGGGGTTCAGGTTTCTGCAGTCCACAAAGAGAACTGGAGATATCCCAAATCCCAATTCTGTTTGCAGGAAAAGAGAATTGAGTCATTCTTCATTGTATGCGTAGCTTATGTATTTTTCTTTCCAGTTGGGACCATATGGATGGAAAGCCTTTGGCCTTTCCCTACTTGCACTCAACTGTGGCACAAACATGGCACATTTTTTTTCTACCATGACCACCTGACATGAATCAGAGAATCTTTGAAACTGCGCCAGTGTAAAAATAGCAATATTTGCCCCCATTCCAACACTTTGCCTTGCAGTACTGCCTCTTCTTCAAGCATTGCAATTGATTTCCTCCAAGGTAGTAAGGTGAAAAAGCCTAATAGATTTTATAAAGTTTGAGATTGTCCTTGGACAATGTTGGAATGATAATAACTCAGCAGATTTGATGTTAAAATAGGTTTTTTGCTGACCCAGTGGAGAAAGGCTCTTTTTGTTGTAATATAAGGTGTAAGGTTGAGGTATAAGAAGAAGAAGAAAGTACAGATGGAGGCAAAGAAGGAGGAGCACACTTTGAAGATTTCAGCCAGGGTTTTTCAGAAAACATAGGGTGGATTTCCATATTGACTATCTTAACAGAATTCATGGTTTACTCAGCACATATCAAACCAAATAATGTACTAAGTGTCATTAGCAAAAATGTGGTTTCAATTTGCAGGTAGAATCAAATTTTAACATTTAGGATGGAGAATGTAATAGGACTGTAATAATGTGAGTTTAACTGTATAATGATAATTTGCTGTTTTGTTCTACTTTAAATAAACTAAATGTTACTAATATTTAGATGATTTTAAGGGACTTTAAAATACAAAAGGAGCATTAGGGATCATATGCAGTATGTAGTAGAATGAGAAAAAGCAAAAAAGAATGCAAAGAAGATAATATAGTACCAGGAAAGAAGACCAATTCCATTTTTCTATCAGAAACTCTTAACTGTAATATAAAACATTGGTAATGTTGACACAGCATTACATTAGTGTGGGAAAATGTCAGGATATAGCTTGGTCTTAACTGTTCTGTTGAAATCACTGGTTGTTAAAGTGCTTTTATCTCAACTGATAATATTTTACAAAGCAACACACCCCAAAACCTAAAGAAATGTTAATTTTGCCAAGTGCTAACAGCATTAAAAACATGATATATTAGTACTACTAATGTGTTTGTAGCAATGCATGTGTAGTCAGATGAAATGCCTCGGCTTAGCACCAGTAAACCACAAAGTATCATCCATGACTCCAATATGAAACAAAAAAACCATTCAAGAGAAAATGTTTTATACTGTCGGTGACATCTGTATAATTTGTTTATGTGTATACATGTCATGAGGATTTATATATTTGTAGAGAATTCATATTCAGATTGTTCCAGTTGTACTATTTCATAATAAATTGATTCTTCGTGCAAGATGAAATTAAACATAAATATGTAACACTTCTGTAAATGTTTATAGAATTGCGGCTGCAGTGATACTAATGCTAGGATTTTGGCCTATCCAAGAGTCGTAAGTCTGAAAAATGGTCATAAGTCACTTTTTTCGGTGCTGCTATAATTTCGAACCATCACTAAGCCAACTATTATAAGTCAAGGGCTACCTGTACTGTACAATATTCCTGAGGTTTTCCTTAAAATCTGTTCCTCTTTTTTGCAATAACAACTTTCATGTGCTGCTGACTACAAGATATGCTAGTTGTGCTATTAACAGTTAGTAGTGGGATTCTTCTTGAAGAAAAAAAAAATAACATGTAACTAGAGAAAAAAAAACAGAGCAGTTTTCTAATACTTTTGTGAAACTGACTAACATGCAAAACCCTATTTTCTAGGTCATTTTCTTTTTTAGAAACCCAGGAAGTAAAACCCTACATTGTTGTAAGTACATACAGGGCCTTTTAAAGGTAAAAGAAAGAAAAACAAAGGGAAAGGTGTCAAGCTGCTTGTATAAGATAAAGCAACATCATCATAGAATTCCCCCCTCTTTTTCCACTGGCTTCATTTAATTAGCTTTCCCTTTCAACTTTAACAAATGGGGATCATTAAAGCACAGCATACAGTTGAGAAGCAGCTCCTATGGAAATGAACTAAATCATATTTTATAGGATTGTAAACTTGAGCAAAGAAGAAATAATATACTAAGAGACAATGGGAGGGAAGAGAGGCTTTTGGTCTCTCCTAGCCCCAAAGGCCTGGTGGGTGGTAGGAAAATTTATTCTTAAATCGGGTGTATCAAATGCATAGGAATGGAAGTGTGAACCTGCACATTTTACAGAGAGAAAACTAAACTTTGTCTAAAAGCAACTATTATAGCAACTTAAGCATGCAGCAATAGTGCCGTTATCAGGAATGTATGTTGTGTGTGTGTGTGTATCCCTATTGACTTATTTATTGTGTATGCTCCTTGTTCATCTTCTAAACACGGTAGATACTGTGTTCTTCCATTAGTCATGTGCTTATTAATTAGTTGCATTTTGAAAAACTACCCCACACCTTCAAGTTACACAACTCTGATGACTATGTGCTCTTGTTTGTGTTATTGAAAACAATACAATTTATTTTTAAAAGCTGTTGAGTTTGAACCCACATCGTGTTTGCTGCATTGTGCCTGTATAAACATTGATTGGCTTTTAACAGTGTCATATCCCAGTTTCGCCTTCCTAGATCTGATACTATCCAGAGGTTGCAGATTCCTTAGAACCCACCTGGCAAAGAAAAATTGATATAATTGGAGGAAAGGTGCCTTAATTTCTTCACCTATATTGCAGTTTTGGTATGCCATTCATTCATCCTCCCAATATTTTTGGAATCAGATCCACTGTTATACTCCATACCATTGTGGTAATCAAGAAAGAAGCAAAGAAAGTTACATATAGGTTCAAACTGTGTGATGGTACTTCAGCTACTAGTGCAATAGGTCAAGAGAAAAAAAAAGAGCATCATTCAAGGTACAGTCTATGATTCTGACCATCCTGGTTCACCAGTCTTCAACCCTTTAGCTGATTGCCCACATTTCTTACTGGTATGTTTTTCAGATGTTTAATCCTAGAAAGGTTGGCTAAAAAAAAGAGAAAAAAGATAAATAAATACAGATAGTTCTCGGCTTACGACCACAACTGGGTCTGAAATTTCCATTGCTAAGCGAGACATTTGTTAAGTGAGATTGCCCCATTTTACGACCTTTTTTGCCACAGTTGTTAAGTTAGTAATGTGGTTGTTAGCTGAATCTAACTTCCCCATTGTCTTTGCTTGTGGGAGGGACACAAAAGGTGATCACGTGACCCTGGGATACTGCAACCGTCATAAATATGAGCCAAGTTGCCAAGCATTTGAATTTTGATCACTTGCCCATGGGGGAATGCAGCAATGGCTGTAAGTGTGAAAAATGGTCAAAAGTCACTTTTTTCAGGGCCATTATAACTTTGAACAGTCACTAAGTGAACTGTGGTAAATCAAGGACTACCTATAACTTACTTGGTTTAAAATGTTGATTTCCCAGAAGAAATGTGTGTGCAGCAGAGCTGTTCTCCCTCATCAAGTCCGTTCCTTTCACGTGTGCTACCTCACTGCCTCTCTTGGAATATTCAATCTTCAGTCCAAAGAACGTTATGGAAAAAAATATTCCTGTTCTCATGATCCCGAAGTTAACCGCATCAACATCATCACTACCTTCTGAAGATTTAGATGGCTGAGGTGCCCGGAAGGCCTCATTTCTTTACTGCTCAGATGATAAATACATTCTGAAACTTCAAAACCTGCAAGCCAGAGGAGACTGGAGGCATGTAAAAAACCTGGGTGCTATCTTAAAAGATGAACTCGAACTCAGAGTTCTGAAAAGTCAGCAATCACAGCTCCTGAATTCTGCGACGAAGTACACAGTTGGTCCTCAACGACCGCCATTGAACCCCAAATTTCTGTTGCTAAGCAAGGTAGTTGTTAAGTGAGCACTGCCCCATTTTACAACCATTCTTGCGGAGCTCTGAAATGAATCACTGCAGTTGTTAAGTCAGGAACACGTTTGTTAAGTGAATCTGGCTTCCCCATTGACTTCGCTTGTGAGAAGGACCCCAGGAGACTGCAACCGTCATAAATATGAGTCAGTTGCCAAGTGTCTGAATTTGACCACGGGAAGCTGCAATGGTCGTAAGTGTGAAAAATGCCCATAAGTCACTTTTTTCAGTGCCGTTGTAACTTTGAATGGTCACTAAACGAACCATTGTAAATCAAGGATTATCTGTAATGCAAACAAAATAGTCCGGGATCTGTTTTGCATAGTGAATCCCTGCAAAAATACACAAAGGCTTCTACAAAGGGTACAAAGGGCTTGTGCCCAGCAAATTTCTCTACTGTAAATCACTGACTGCAGTATACTGATAGCAGCACATATAAAAAATTGGTTTCAGACCAAATCTATTTATTCATACAGTATATATTTCACAGTAAAATATATCCATGTTAAATAAATAGCTTTGTACTATATTCCAGCCACTATTTTACCTTTTAGTCTTAGTTTCCTCTACGGTCTTTCAAGTGGCTGCAGAGGAGTCATCAATAACCCACCAAGAGTTGAAATGTTCAAGCTAATTGTCCATTTAAGCATCATTTTTCATAACGAAAAAGTCAAATCAGCCATTTCAGTTTTAAGACTTTTATGCTAATATTATGCTAATATGATACAGTTCAGATGTGTGATGATATTGAACTTTGGCGAAATGCAAATAATAAGGATCATCTGGTTTTTGTAAACAGAAAAACGAATATTTCAAAACTCTTCTGATACTGTATTGCATAAGCTTTTCATAAATGTTAGCCACTGTTGACATCAGTTCCAACAAATATATTTAGCACAATACACTAATGTGTTGGGTTGGTAAACTGCTTAATGAGTCTTAAGGGAGTTTTCTTTGATTTGTTTTAAATGGCAGTCATAACAAAGAGAACAATTAGCGTACAGAGGTATGATTCTTAAAATGCCTCCTAAAGTCTGTTCGTTGCCACCTTCACCACAACCTAATAGTTTAAATAATACCTACAATAAAGCTAACTCCGTACCCTACATTTTCTTACATATAGGCAAATATAATTTTCTCTAGCAATCTAGATGAAACAAAAGCTACCATACCCCTACCGTTATCCTCTAGGGGGAATAAAGCATTTCTGTGGATTTATAAATTACTACTGCTAGTACTGGAAAACATCTTTGAAGTCTTCTTGTCCTCCCATCTGTTCAGTGTCTTTATTATCAATGGTCTTTTGTGTCTTTCAGTGTTGTTTATACAAGCATGCTTCTCTTACAGTGGCAACTGAAAGAAATCCCTTTTGCAGGCACGATGAGTCCTCACCAATATAATGCCACCATCAGCATTTGTATGCCATTCAATATTGTTTTAAAAGGAGTCTCTTATCCAATTCCAGTTGAAAGTCATCTAAGCTCTGTTTCAGCAACAAACCTGTAGGTATGTAGACGAACACGGTGTGGGAATCAATATGCTCCCACTAGATGTTAGGTAGAAAATAGTGCTATTCCAGAAACCTTATAGTGAAAAATGGCTTCATTGAGTGATTCTTGACTATGGTTTTATTGTGATGGTTATGTAATCCATTTTTCATTTACCATGGACTGAATGAACACAAACAGCAATTTTGCCTTTTGGTTTGACAGCAGGATCTGGAACAGCTTGCCTTCAGAAGTTGTGGGTGCTTCATCACTGCAGGTTTTTAAGAAGAGACTGGACAGCCACTTGTCTGAAATGGTATAGAGCAGTGGTGGCGAACCTATGGCACAGGTGCTAGAGGTGGCACTCAGAGCCCTCTCTGTGGGCACGCGCACTTTTGCCCCAGCCCCGCCTTCCCCCACAGCCTCGTCCTCACCAGCAGCCCCCTAGAGGAGAGTAGCCCCTAGGCATGACCCACACGGAGCAACGTGGCCAAGTACATGGCAGACGGGCAGCAGGGACAAGACTCCACCCTCGCACCCCATCACAGATGATGCTGCGGGGTGCGGGCAGAGGACTTGGCTGCCATGGTGCTGCAGGGCCGCCTGGGCGATCTGCGGCGGGCCATGGAAGTGGTAGGTGGCCCTGCGGCGGGCAGGGCAGGGGGCAGAGTGAGCGGGGGCAGGGCATTTTGTGGGCACTCAGTGTCTAAAAGGTTCGCCATCACTGGTATAGAGTCTCCTGCTTAAACACAGGACTGGACTAGAAGACCTCAAAGGTCCCTTCCAGTTCTATTCCATTCTAATAATTATACAAGCAACATCCCAGATCAGTTCCAGATAAAGTAGTAACAGTGATAGTCAAAACCAAATAATGATTTATGGACTGGAATAAATTACTATTTGCTTGTCAGTCAGTTTTCTTGATTCAAAAATGAACAAGGAAAAGCTGTCATTAACTTCTCGACAAGATTTTCTGATGAGGTGGATGTATAATGACATGGGAGCATTATTTATCTTTTGAATGTATAGAAAATATTTGATTTGCTAGTATATATAAAATATATATAATAGCTTTTTTTCCCTTCCAGGATTTCCCACTGCTGTAAAATCTATTTACAGTTGTGCAGTGATGTCTAATTGCTAGCAGACCAATGATGCCCTGGATTCCTCTTCTAGGTGTCCATTCGGCTTTCCTGAACAGCTATGGGGACAACACAAGAGATGCAGAATGTAGGAAAGCAAGACAAACTCCGCTGTGTAGAGAAGTCTACTCAAAAGATGTTAAATGTAGCCCAATACAAACTACAGGTCTTGAGAAATGTATGTTTCTTTCTACTCATTTCCCTGTTCAAACAGGCAAAGTCCACTGACCAAAAAATAAATGCAAAAAAAAAAATAGGATATGAAAAAAATGTTTTCAGATGCCAGATCAATCACGTTTATTCCTCACTGAATATGAAGCCATCTCCACCTAGTGGTTAAATGCTTCTATTGTTTCACCAATAAACAATAAAATGGGTTTAGCAGCTAATTGTGGAGCCTTTATTACCAATTTTAAGAGATTTATTCTCTTCTTTATTTATTTATGGTATTTGTATACTCCTATTAGGTCCCTCAGGAGATTTCAAAGCATAAAATAAGTACAACTTAATAATATAACCTGCTCTGCTCCTGCTGGCTTTTTTGTAGTAGTAGTAAAATCATAGCTTTTCCACTCTCCCAAAAGAACATTTTCCCAACTTCTCTTGCCAACTCATGGGTGGCAGGAAAGGCTTTCTAGAATGAAGAACTGATTCTCTTCCCCACATCCATATCCACATTCCATATTCTTGCCTTTAAATCTTGTTTTAGGAACAATCAGTTTACCATGTTTGGGAACAAGAAGTATAATACAGTGATGGCAAACCTTTTACAGATTGAGTGCCCAAACCACAACACAAAACCCACTTATTTATCACAAAGTGCCAGGGCCGCATCAGCATCGGGGGGCAGGGAGGTGCCTCTGAGTGCCACCTCTGGCACGCAAAACCCGGGGGCAAAAAAATGGGCCACCATGCTGCAAGGTGCAAAAATGGCCACCACCACGCTGCAGAGTGCAGATACAAGGTGCTGCACCACACAAGAATGGGGCATGGCTAGTAAGTATCACGCAGGCACTAGCCCCGCCCCATTTGCCTCACGTGCATGCTTGTGGCCCACTGCACACATGCACGCATGTAAAATGCTTCCCCCTCCCTTTTCTTCCAGTTCACCAATTGACAATGGTTGGTGACCTCTGCTCTACCACCTCTATTCGAACTTGCTAGTCGGCCGCTTCACTGCCTTTGTGCTGGATGGGGCTTCTGCTCCAGGCGGCGGTGGCGGCCTAATGGACTTGCTGCTGGTGGCAGTGGCACGCGTGCCAACAGAGAGGGCTCTGAGTGCCGCCTCTGGCACGTGTGCCATAGGTTCGCCACCACTGGTATAATGGAAGGAGCAGGAGGAAGTCATTAAAGATAGCACACTCCACTTCTGGTCTGACTTTACCTAGTTCTCCCCTCAGCTCAATACCCTAAGCAAGATCCTGGCACATTTCCTGCTCTGACTGGCCTTGGACCTTCCCAAACCAACTTCTACAGGAAGAGAAACTTTATAAGCAGTCATTAAAATGGGGGGGGGGAGAGAAGTCTTTCTATCTATATCTTTCAGGGGGATGAGAATAGGGAGAAAAAAAGTTGTTTAACACAGAGGTTCTGAAACTGTGAGTCTCAGCCATCTGGCAGTCATAAGCAAATTGAAAGGGGTCTAGGACAACTCGCCACGGCCAACTCAGCTGCAGCCAACATGCCATGGCCAGCTCACCATGGCCAACTTGCCATGGGACAACTCACCGCAGGACAAGCGCTACACAAATATCAAAGAAATGGTAGAACAGAATCGTTAAAGAAAGGATGCCACAGGAAGGACAAAATGCAACGTGAATTACAAAAATTAAAATATTTTTAAATTATTTTAAATAAGTAAATTTAATGGTTGAACTGTCCCACGGCAAATTGTCCTGCAGCGAGTTGTCCCATGGCAAGTTGGCCACGGTCAGTCAGCCACGGCAAGTTGTCCCATTCTGAATTGAAGATGATTAACCCCCATCCCTGTTCTATCCAATTACAGGTAGCCTTCACTGAGAACCTGTTTTTCAGGAGGATGGTACCTTCAATGGCAAGGTGGGCAGGTTGCTTTGGCTGCAGATCTTTTTTGGGTCACATCCAGAAAGTTATTGGGGAGCTTCTCATTGGTGGCTAAGGGATTACCTGAGAAGCACAATTTCCTCCTTTTAGCATCTACCAAATGGGAGGCTTCTTTTGTGATATCTGCGCCTCTTCAAGGAGCAGGGGAAATCACAGAAATTCGTTTATACCTGCAGGACTATGCAAATGAATTTATTGGGAGTTGGTAAAATGGCACAGTAAGGCTTGAAAATCCCTGCTTGAGCAAAGAGGCAGCTATTGCTCAGGGCATTATAGACAGTAGTAACCTACTGTTCACTTTTGCCCCCTATTTCTGACCTGCAAGAAATAGGAAAACATTATTTCAATCATCACTCCAGTGCAGCAACTGGGAGGTAATCAGAAATTGCAGTTTCTGAATTTCAAATTCAAGAGAGCTGTTGCTTTCTCTCTGCAGAACCTCGGGCCTTCTGGTTCAGTCTCTGCCTGTCAACCCAATAAGATAGATCAGGCTAAGAAACCAATGCCACACATAACTTTTATTACTATTTAAAATTACATTTAAGAACAGCTATCATAACGGAATTTTGCAAGTCTGAATGTGCTTCCCTCCTCCCTCACTTGATCTTCATGTGAATTGGGGAAAAGATGTGTCTGAGATATTTCCTCAAGTTGGTTTTCTTGGACTGAACTAATCCCCATTTGTCTGATCGTTGTCTTGCTAAGGGATCCTCCCACTATCCTTCGAGGCCATTCCTTATGCCCTCCTGCACTACTCTCATTGTTAGGACAATAACATTCTGAGAAAGATCTTGAGAAACAGGGCTAAGACTGCTGCATAGGAAACTTTCAGGTAAAAGAGGGCATAGCCCCCAGAGCATTGGCTGAGTCCCGTGTGTTGTGCTGCCACTGGTTGAAGCAAATTCTGCCCCTGCTACTGGATTAGTTGAATCATAGTATTCTACAAATTGATTATTTGTGTCTCAACTTGCTGTTGATATTTTAACAATGGTGCTGTCAGATGCTCAGCTGGTAGCGGCCTTCCTTGAAGATCAGAGGCCATTCCTGAAAGTCCTCTCTTTGGAAAAAAGTATTAGACTTGCAAGATTGATGTCAGCCTTCCCAGTATACCAGATAGGAAGCAGATCAGATGAACTACTTCTACTTTATTTTAAGGCTGTCTTAAAAGAATATTGCAAGTGTAAAAGTGCAAATCTCCTGCCATCTCTTTTTCAGTCTCAGAAGTTAGCAAGTGTAACTGAGCCTCTTTCTCTACCACTTATACAGCTCTGGGCTGTACCACTTATACAGCTGTGGGCTGTACCATCTCTTATCTGATTGTTCCCTAGGCAACATATATTTGTCCTATTTCTCAAGGTTTTTCTCACGTAGTATTACATTTTCATAGGGGAGAGAAGAAATGGTAGCTGCATTTTTTTTCCAGACATGATAGCAACATTTCACTATTTGAAGGGCTGCCATAAAGAAGAGGGAGTCAAGCTATTCTCCAAAGCACCTGAAGGCAGAACAAGAAGCAACGGATGGAAACTAACCAAGGAGAGAACCAACCTAGAAATAAGGAGACGTTTCCTGACAGTTAGAACAATTAATCAGTGGAATGACTTGCCTTCAGAAGTTGTGATTGCTCCATCACTGGGAAGTTGACTGAATTTGTTTGGAATGTTATAGGGCCCTTCCAACTCTGTTATTCTTGGCTAATAACAATAAAGTCTCACCTGAAAGGCCTTTCTGTATTTGAAAAAAAAATGGGGGGGGGGAATCAACATTGTCTGATGGCCAGTGTGGTGGATTGGTTAAGGCACTGGACAATCTGCACACAACTTTGGAACTTACTGGATGACTCATCCAAGAAAAAAATAACTACTGGATATAATGCTTTTTTCTAATGAAGTTTAAGTCTAATTTGGAGTCACTACAATCCACTATCAGTGCTATCCAGATGATGCTTCTCCATGTAACCTGTTGGTGGTGATTACATTAAATATGCAAAGTTATACTGGTCCTGCAGTGCACAGCATTTCTTTAGCATAATTACCTCCCATCAAATGTTCATTTTTTTGTGTATAGAAGGAGCCTTGACCAGTCCATTTTTGTCTCCCAGGGCCAGCAAATCTTCCAAAGATATTTATAGAGATGCATTTATGCATACATCTAACATTATTCAAAATATTTTAGAAGCATTTTTGCTTTTGCCAGTTTGCCCTCACCTGTGCTATCCAGAAATATTGCACTGCAGTTTTCACAATTTTGCTAACAAAGAGGCTGGAGGCTAAAATATTAGGCTCCTTCCAAACATACCCTATGCAGAATTGCTCCCAATCCAGATTGGGCCATTATGGTAGTACAAATATTCTAGAACCTGCACATCACATCTTATGTATTGCATAACACAGTATTCACTTATCAACCAGATGTAAGATAAAGATGTTCTCTTCAGGCACAGGCATTTATCTAAATGCCATTCTTGTACAGCAGTAACTATGCTTACATGTAATTACTGCTTGCATGTTACAAAGCCTCCTTTGACAGTAGCACCATTTCAACTCCTCAATCTCTCAAAATAGTCTGAAAATAATGAATAACTATAATGGTATGTAAGAATAACTTGGGGAGATTGGGGGGGTGAGATTGGGGGGGGGGAGGAGATGCTTCCTAAGTAACAATCAAATAAGAGCAGGAGAGCTCACAGCTGTATAAAAACAGAGAAAGAAACTCGGACATTTTTATCAGGCTGTAAAAAGAGACAGTAGGATATTTGTATTTTCAGACTTCCAAGATTCTGTTAATGTACCCAGTAAAGTAGAACTAGTTCAGCTGGGCTGTTTCCTGTCTGATCTACCTGGAATGGCTAACAATAACCAACCAACCAACCTAGTATGATCATAAAAACCCAGCACCGATTCCAAATTGACACAGATTGTGGTTATGCCTTGGGATGAAAAATAGTAGATAGTTAATCATACACCACCAGAAAGTTAATTGAGCATTTCTTATAAAGAAGGCAATCAAAAATTTAACAGAATTTGGGGAAGTTAGGAGAAGAAAAAGATGGTACCTGGGCAGAATTAAATAGAGGAAAAGGAAAAGAAAAAAATAATATACAATAAGTAGCATATACATTTTTTTAGATTGCTAACAAAGAATAAAGGAAGAACTGGAATAGCTATTTTGAGCTTCTTAACTCTCTTCAGCCAGACATACCCTTCTGAGATTCGAACCTGGGCTGTGTGCATGTTAGGTAGCTATATTAACCTCTAGAGCACAGGCTCTTTCTTGCTTTGTCAGCTGTATCAGGGAGGGAAGAGACAGGGGGAGGATATTTACCTTGAGTGTTTTTTGATGCACCCTGTTGACCCAAATATGGGAGAAAGAAATCTCTAGACTGAGCTGATACAGACTCTAGATTGAGCTGATACAGGCAAAAGAAAAAGAAGATGATTTCTTTCTCCCATATTTGGGCTGACAGGGTGCATCAAAAAACACTCAAGGTAAATAAGTAGCATGTATAAAAGAAAATAAATGAAAACTGATATGACTTATGACCAAATTTTATTTGATCAGGCTCAGAACACTTCAAATAAATATTCAGCCAAAGCCTGGATTAATAAACATTTATACATCTTCCACCTTGTATGCCAAGATGTTTACCCAACAACTATAAAAGAACAATTAAAATACAGTTAAGGCACAACTGCAGATGTTTGTATGGGCAGATTGCTGCACAGTTACATACTAAAGATGGATGTAGATTTCCACAGTCCAGGGCTGGATTTATCTATGCAGAAATATTAGTTAATCAGCGGGTGTTTTAAACTGTGCATTCCAAAGTACCCGACATATCAAGATCAGTAGGTTGTCAAGACATCAGTGTTTACAGCTCATGAAAAAATAATAGGATTCCTGCCAGATGACTAATTCTCTGCGGGATTTGCTTATCACATTCTTGCAAAGAACCTCTCTTCACGTAACTGTATTGTTTTCTGAGATTTAGACTCATACACCAATAAAAGAAATTTAGAAAACTAGCAAAGGTTGGGGCACATCTCCTTACAAAGGAGAAAACAGCTTGCCCCTTTATAAAAACAAGCTTCAAGCCATCCATCTGCCTGCCATAATACAATAAGATATATTAAAACTTTTCAATATAAGGCAAGAGAAAAAAAAATCTGCTGACTAGGGCGAAAGATGTGAGACAAAATACAAGATTTATCAGATCTGGGCAACCAAAATCTGAATGAACCCTTTATAGTAGCATATTTTTTTTTTATCTCTTTGCTGATATTTAGTGATCACCTATATTTTTGCCAGCCAGATATGGAGATTTTTTTTCAAGATCCTGAAATAATGAGATCGTTTTACATGTAATAACATTTTTTTCCCATGAAGTATTGAAGCTTTTGCAATATAGCCAAGAACAGAAAGATGTTTTTTTAGTAAACTGAAATTAGTGCAACTTTCCCAGAGCGGGAAAAAAATCTATTGGCTAGGAATGTGTGGATCAGATTCACATATAGAGAAATACAAAAATTCAAAAAGTATTGCGAGATGAGTGGCAATACTAATTAAGGAAGCTTCAATTTTATTTATTTATTTATTTATTTATTTATTTATTTATTTATTTATTTATTTATTTATTTATTTAATATGCCACTCACCTTACTGTCAAGCAATTCAAATGTTATAGCTAAGCAGGAACTTCTGAATACTGATTATCATTATGTCATTTTGGTGGTTATTAATATTGGAGATAATCCGGTGGTTCAAATATATTTTTCTAGTCCAATTAGAGACAAGACAGCCATTTTACACATCTGTTTTGCAAACCATTTTAGGTAGACTTACCTAACTAAGAAAATACTTATTTCTCAATCTCAGATAGCACATGTTTTCATTCAACTTAAAAAAAGATCCATGATTAATTTGGTTGGAATGAATTATCATTTCTTATCACGTTCTGGAAATAATATAATTATCTTTTGATAAGAAAACCAAAGCTGTTGTATTGGTGTATTTTAATATGTCCTTGCTAGATGATTTATACCCCTCCAAATATAACAACAACAACAACAACAACAATAATAATAATAATAATAGAGTTGGAAGGGACTTTGGAGGTCTTCTAGTCCAACCCCCTGCTCAGGCAGGAAACCCTATCCATCGCAGACAAATGGTTGTCCAATCTCTTCTTCAAAACTTCCAGTGTTGGAGCATTCACAGCTTCTGGAGGCAGGCTGTTTCACTGCTTAATTGTTCTAATTGTCAGGAAATTTCTCCTTAGTTCTAGGTTGCTTCTCTCCTTGGTTAGTTTCCATCCGTTGCTTCTTGTCTTGCCTTCAGGTGATTTGGAGAATAGCTTGACTCCCTCTTCTTTGTGGCAACTCCTGATATATTGGAACACTGCTATCATGTCACCCCTCATCCTTCTCTTCATTAAACTAGCCATACCCAGTTCCAGCAACCGCTCTTTATATATTTTAACCTCCAACCAAATATTGTAAGATCCTGAATGTGAGCTGATTCATAGAGGATTGTTTATTTGTTTAGAAGATTGTTGCTAGTGTACCATACTTGGAGCAAGCCTTTATTGATTTATAGGAGAATTAAATATTGTGGAGTGACACGCAAAATTATCTTTCAGTATTAGGGAGTGAAAAAAATCACGGTCTTATAGAATCACCGAGAGTCCCCTCTGTATTTATGCTCTTCTGCTCTCACTTTTTACAATCCACCTACATGTACAATTATTCAACTAAGATGATTAGGGGACTGGAGGCTAAAACATATAAGGAACGGTTGCGAGAATTGGGTATGTCTAGTTTAACGAAGAGAAGGACAAAGGGGGACATGATAGCAGTATTCCAATATCTCAGGGGCTGCCATAAAGAAGAGGGAATTAAGCTATTTTCCAAAGCACCTGAAGGCAGGACAAGAAGCAACGGGTGGAAACTAATCAAGGAGAGAAGCAACCTAGAACTAAGGAGAAACTTCCTGACAGTGAGAACAATTAATCAGTGGAACAGCTTGCCTCCAGAAGCAGTAAATGCTCCAACACTGGAAGTTTTTAAGAAGAGACTGGACAGCCATTTGTCCGAAATGGTGTAGGGTTTCCTGCCCGAGCAGGGGGTTGGACTAGATGACCTCCAAGGTCCCTTCCAACTTTACTACTATTATTATTATTATTATTATCTCAGGATGGGGAAACTTTCACATCATCATTTTATAGGTCCCATTCCCAGTCCCTTTCTTAGTCCAACCTACTTCCCAGTTGTGGGGAAAACGGATGAAAGGAGCAGAATGTACTTTGCCTTGTATTACTGAACGAAATGCAGTATATAATTCTGCATTTCATTTCCACCATCTCTGTTGTGTTGAAGAGTAAAATCACTGCTCTATCCTAACCTGCTGAAGAACTTGCAGCAATTAAAAAAAAAAGTCCACCCATTCTACCCCATAAAGAAGGAAAAAGCAAGAAGATGGACATTGTCAACTTCATATCACCTGAAGTACCAAATATAAACTGTGAAATTTTCATGCCAGTGTTCTTTTGCTGGACCTGCTGAGATGGTAAAAGCTGGAGCGTTGGAAAGTGAGTTCAAGAGTCAAAAGTTCCTTCAAATAGGTAAACATCTCCATCTTGAGATCCACACAGCTTCAGCATTTTCAACTGAAAACTGACTTCATAGATTCCCCTCTTTCCTGCAGATAAGCCAGAAGTGTAATTCAGCTCAGTTGCCAAACAATAGCATACTATCAGAGAAACAGAACCAATCTGGAAATGTTCCAGTGGTAGAAGCATTTGATTAAACACAAAAACCTCTGCCAGGAAAAAAATGTTAATTTTTAAACTGTCAGAAGAGCCTTTTGTTAAAAAGAAGTGAATTGCTTTTGAACTCTTAAAAGGTTTAAACCAAAGCCCTGTAACATGCAATAGAATGGCAGTCTGTCCACTTCCCGTAACATTTTTCCAAACAGTTAAACAAATCAGTGGATTTGATTGATTTGAGCCTTTCACTCCTGCTACTGTATTGCAGTTGTTGCATGTCCCTTACTTTGTCTATTTATATGGCCAAAATAAGGCCACAGTTGGCGGGAGTAGAGGGGAAAAAGGGCCGGAATTAAGACTTAAATATTTAAATCATAGACCCTGTCAGCAGCTCAGTTTAAAAGCAAAGTTTCTGAAAACATTATTGTAAATCTTCCCTTTCTAAATGTGGACATCCTTTTCTCAAGCCAAGTAGAAATTATATCTCTCCTGTTTTATCCTCATAACCTCCTGATCTGTTTTTGGATTATACAGGTAGTCTTCAACTTACAACCACAATTGGGCCCAACATTTATATTACTAAGGGAGAAATGTGTTAAGTGAGTTTTGCAACCATTTTACAACCTTTCTTGCCACATTTGTTAAGTGAATCACTGCAGTTGTTAAATTAGTAACACAGTTGTTAAGTGAATCTGGTTTCCCCATTGACATTGCTTGTCAGAAGGTCACAAAAGGAGATCACATGACCCTCGGACACTGCAACTGTCATAAATGTGAGTCAGCTGCCAAGCATCCAAATGTAAATCACGTAACCACAGGGGATGCTGCAATGGTCATAAGTGTGAAAAATGGTCATAAGTCACTTTTTTCAGTGCCGTTAATTTGGAACGGACACTAAGTGAACTGTTGTAAGTCAAGGACTACCTGCAATTTTGAACAAAAAAGTCAGCAATGTATAGATAAAACACATGTCTAGGAAGCTTAATGACCATATTCAGAAAACTTATGTTGGATCATAACACAGAGCTTTGTACAGATGGATCGGTTCAGTCGTTTAGGACTTGCCTTCACTTGAAAGAGACTTCATGTTATGACTAATTTTAAAAGTTACACCAATGTAGCTTAATCTAACAGTTTGTAGCAAAGTGGGTATTTTGGAAAGTACAGTACAATACCAATACAGGTTGTTCTCGTTTAGTGACTGTCTTGTTCAGCAACTACTTGCAGTTAACTGTATGATGGTGATGAAAAAAGTAATTTTGTAACCAATCCTTTGCAGGTCTGTAAAGCAGAAGAAAGCTGAAATATGATTGTAAGCACAGTCACAGTTTCACTTAGCATCTACTTTGTTTAATGAGTTAGTTGCTGTCCCATCTGAGGTCTCTAAATAAGGACTAGCTGTACTTAAGTTCCAATACAAGAACTACATAGAGAAGCAGGACACCAGGTCAGACAGAGTTGGATTGTCCTAAAAGTTATACCTGAGAGGAGAACATCAGAATGACCAGAAACTAGAATTCCTAGCACCTCTCATTTATTGACCAAACTAGTTGAACTGCTACAAATTTAGCCTTCCTTCCTTCCTTCCTTCCTTCCTTCCTTCCTTCCTTCCTTCCCTTCCTTCCTTCCTTCCTTCCTTCTTCCCTCCCTCCCTCCCTTCCTTCATTTCTCATACCATTTTTCAGCAACTGGGGGAAAAAGTCTTATTCCCTGCAGCCAAAATATTGGAATTTGGATGTAGCACATTTCAATGATTAAAATAGGCTCCCTTTGCAGAACCAGCGTCCTTTTATTGCATAATTTTTCTCCTCCTTGAAAAGCACATTTGATGTAAAACAAGACACTTCATTAACAAAAGGCAACCTGTGAACTTTCCTGCTCCAGCCACAAACCTGCTAATTATCATTATGGAAGTTGCCTTTTTTCGCTTCAGAGGATGTTTGTATAATTACAACAGGAGCCAAGTTCTAATGAAAATGCTTGCCTAAAGAAAGAGTCCCAATTATTTTCTGGCTTTGTCTCAGTCTAAAGAGTCACAACCTTCTTGATTACCAAATGAAGTATACTTTCTCAGCAGCCTCTTTGGGTTTTGGAAATATGTTCAGTAAGTGATTCTGGAGGTTTGCCAGTCAAACTGAAGCAATTTAACATATAGCTATTCCTTTGACTTCTGACCAAAATTGGGATTGGGATATCTGTTGCTAAGCAAGCCAGTTGTTAAGTGAGTTGCATCCAATTTTGCAATCATTTTTGCCACAGTTGTTGAGCAAATCATTGCAGTTGTTAAGTAAGTTACGCAATCATTAAGCAAATCTGGTCTTCCCTCACTGACTTTGCTTGTTGGAAGCAGGCTGTGAAGATCACAAATGGCAATCACATGAGCACTGTAACCATCATGAATACACGCCAGCTACCAAGCATCTGAATTTTGATTATGGGATTAGGGCAGGGGTAGGCAACCCTGGCTCTTTTATGACTCGTGGACTTCAACTCCCAGAATTCCTGAGCCAGACATGCTGAACGGAAGGGAGAGGTTTCCAAGTTGAGCCATGTGGCTCAGGAATTCTGGGAGTTGAAGTCCACGAGTCATAAAAGAGCCAAAGTTGCTTACCCCTGGACTAGGGGAATGTTGATATAGTTTGAAGTGCGAGGACTGGATGTCAGTGCCGCTGTAACATCATATGGTCACTAAACAAATGGTTGTAAGTCAAGGACTATCTGTACCTATTGTAAGAGAGTTCTGGACAGGTCCCTGTTGTTACTGGCAGTTGCAATTTGTGAGTAGATATAACATGCTGGTCAGATCCTTCTTGTGCCCTGCATAAACATGGAAAGATTTCATTTCCTGAAGGCCATGGCACATATCTGCCAAGCCAAAAGAGTGCTAGTTGCATTTTTAAAATTTCTCAACAGAACCTTAGTTTGAGGCTAAATTGTTCCTACCTATTGATCAACCAGAATAATCAACCATCCATCTACAGGCAATCCCTCAGGTGACATCCCCCTCCCAAGCCTAATTGGGACTGGCAGTCAAATGTTGCTCCAAAATTTGTGTTACATCATTTTCAGATTCACTCAAATTTCTAATTGTTCCTCCTTGTTTTTGCAGTCCTTTTAAAACTATATCTCTTAGTTGAAGGATTTAATTAATGGAGCAGGCCATGTGATTCTGTCCATTCTGAAAAGAGCGTATCAAAAGATTTTATCTTTGTCTTACTAATTGGATCATGCAATTTGTACAATCTGTTGCCTTTCCATTGAACATTTTTTTTGCCCTTTCATCTTTATGAAAATAAATGTTTAACTACAAAGCAAAGGGTGGCAAAGTGGAGGAATCTTGATTCTCCAAAATCCTCATGTATATGGAGGGAGCATTGGTACGTAAGTAGAGATCTTTCTCACGCTTACCTAACACATGAATGAACAGCTTTATTAGCAATGAGAAACCACATCTGAAGGCTGTAATCTGATTTCCGTTCAACAGTTGAGAGGGTTGATCTGAGGAAGCTTTTATATTTGTTGAAGGAAAAATCTTCATCAGGGTCCAGTCCAAGTCGGGAATAAACAAAATGGAGACTGCTTTAGAAAGAAGGTTGTAGTTTATTGAAGAGGAGAGCCAGATAGAAAGATGGCTCTGGGAAGGCTGACCACATGTAGTAGGGAGTGGTGGGTTTTTATATCTTCTTGGGCTTTTGTTTGGAGTTGTTCCTTGGCATGAACGTTAACCTGTGTCTGAGTGTGCCTTTCTGGCATTGTGATGGTGGTGGGTTAATCCTATTATGTCCCAAAGGTCATATCCTGCTTCCCTGGGGTTGTGGCTGATGACTATGTCATGTGTTGGATTTTTGGTGTGAGGGATTGTTGATTCTAGGGATATTTGTCTTTCTAATCCCAGCTTCCTGGCTCCAATCTTTCTGACAAAATTATCACATCTGCATTTCTGCAGACTTGGTTTCTGTTTGGGGCAGAGAGACTCGGGGGGAGGGGGTTGGTTTCTGCCTTTAAGATCCTTTGGCAAAATATAATATTCTGCCTTTTAATATTCCCAAAAATATTTGTTTCTCGGGGGGGAGGGGCTGACTTCCCACATATTGTACATTGTATTATAGATAGTCCTTGACTTACAACCATTCATTTAGTGGCCATTCAAAGTTACAAAGGAACTGAAAAAATGACTTATGACTGTTTTTCACATTTAAGACTATTGCAGCATCCCCAATTGTCACGTGACCAATATTCAGATGCTTGGCAACTGGGCCATATTTCTGACCATTGCAGTATCTGGCAGGGGGGTCACGTGATCACCTTTTGTGACCTTTTGACAAACAAAGTCAATGGGGAAGTCAGATTCCTTTAGCAACCGTGTTACTAATTTAACAACTGCAGTGGTTCACTTAGCAACTGTGGCAAGAAAGGTTGTAAAATTGGGCAAAACTCACTTAACAACTGTCTCGCTTAGCAACAGAAATTTTGGGCTCTGTTGCCATCCTAAGTCGAGGACTACCTGTATATCTAACAATTTTATATTGAACAGATAGTCTTCTCTGCTTTATACTGGCCTACTATTCACAAACTCACCAAAGAAACAGAATAATTCTTAAGCTGGCTGCTACACAGTAAGTATATAGGATAATAAATACATCAGAAGATTGTTTTCTAGCTCATTTGATCCAGCGGTGAGTTTTACAGTTGCCAGAGAGATTTTAACTTCAAACACTTTATGAAATAGTTCTTTAAAAAAATTCTGTGATTAGTAGCCAACTGGAAATAATTTGAAAATCCATACCATGTTGTTCACTTTTTAAAATTTTACACACACCCATGGTTCTTTTAGCTCTTTCTTGTCTTATCAAGAACTAGATGAGGCCAAAACACAGGAAATATATTTTTAGAATAACCATTCATAAGCAATGATGTTTTAATGGAAATAAAGGTTCTCTTACAGACTTTCGAAGTCATGAATTTGTGTTTCGTTAATTTAAAATCTTGTAACATAATAGCAAATACTCATTTGATCTGCCACATAATATTGCCAATATTATGTAATGAATTGTTCTGAATTTAGTTCTGTCCCCTGTTTTCCCACACCATCATATCCACGAGTTTATGGCACTAACTCTTTCTAGTAGATCATTGTTAATAGATCACTGCTTATTTTTGACTACAAAGATCTAGCAAAGTATATAGAAAGACTATGTCAAGATAGTGGTGAGATGTTTTAAAAGAATATATTAAAATACCGCTTCAGGGAATAGCCAGGGAATAGCTAGGGAAGCTATTGACATTGAAGAGAATAGGAAGTGGTAGCTGAAATATGGGATAGCAAGCTTTTCCTAAGCATTGCAGGTCATCTTCAATTTACAAAAGTTATTTAGTGACCATTCGAAGTTCAAACGGATTTGAAAAAGTTATTTATGATCATTTTTCATACTTACAGCCGTTGCAGCATCCCCATGGCTATGTAATCAAAATTCGTGTGCTTGGGAACTGACTCATATTTATTATAGTTGTAGTGTCCCAAGGTCACATGATCACCTTCTGTGACCTTCCAACAAACAAAGTCAATGGGGAAGCCAGATTCACTTAACAGCTGTGGCAAGCAAAGTCGTAAAATGGGGCAAAACTCACTTAATAAATGTTTCATTTAACAACAAAAATGTTGGGCTCAATTGTGGCTATAAGTTGAGGACTATGCATATAGCAAGAACCTGGGAACTTTTTGTGAGCTGGTTGGAAATTTTAAGGTAATTTGGCAAGAATTTTCAAAAAGGCAGGGGCTGCACCAGATTTTTTGAAGAACATGTTCATAAGGTATAAGAGGGCTATTACAGGAAGTTTCAATGGGACATAGCCAAAAGTGACAGTAGATTCCAGGAAAATGGAGATTAAACTGATATGGCTGATAGAGTTATGAATGTTGTACAGAAAAATATAGATGGGAAAACCTCCAAGGTCCTTTCCAACATAATAATAATAATAATAATAATAATAATAATAATAATAATAATAATAAAGTTGGAAGGGACCTTGGAGGTCATCTAGTCCAACACCCTGCTTAGGCAGGAAACCCTATACCATTTCCGACAAATGGCTGTCCAGTTTCTTCTTAAAAACTTCCAATGTTGGCGCATTCACTGCTTCTGGAGGCAGGTTGTTCCACTGATTAATTGTTTATTATTATTATTATACCCAGTGCTTTTTTTGTAAAAAAAAAAAAAAAGGTGCCGGAACTCACACACGTCATACAACCCACCTTGCTTACCCTACAAGGTTTCATCCAAAAAAAGTGCCGGAACTCCGTTCTGGGCATTCTATGAGAAAAAAAGCCCTGATTATACCCTACTAGACAACCTGTGATCTGTTGAGTCATCATTTCAGAAATATTTCCTTAACTAAACAGAGACAGACAGAATTTTATTTCAGTCATTTATTTCAGTACAATCAATAAAATTAATAACACAAAATTATCCCCTAACAGCAAGAACTATTGTTGTTTATGAGCTTGCACATAAAATAGTAAAATGTTGCTATTTTTAAAGAAACAAAATTATCTTTATTATTTAACATATTGTAGATAAAGTTGGAACAAATAACACTGTTTAGGAAGAAAAGGATGATAAGTAGTTTGCATTTTTCTTCTTCTTTTTCTGTTCAATCACGCCCAATTCTCAGAGACTGCCTGGACAAGTCTATGCAGTTTACTTGGCAAACTTTTTTGTCATTGCCTCTTTCCTAGGGCTAAGAAAAAGTGACTGGCTCAGGGTGACCCAACTAGTTTTGTGCCTAAAGCGGGACTAGAATTCATGGTCTCCCAATTTCTAATCTGATGCCTTAACTACTATACCAAACTGGTCCTCAAGTAGTTTGTGTAGTATTGCACTATTTAAGGGGAGTTGACTGCAATTTAGAGACTGACTCACAATTTTGATCTTTGTGTCCAGCACATTTCTTGATCTGAAATGGCCTTTGAAAAGAACTTTCTTAGAAACTGCTGCCATCTATGGACCAAATTACTGCATGCTTTTGCAACCTATTCACATAATATTCATGTTTGAGTGAAATTATGCGGAAAAACTACTTGTTAGAATCGCTACTTTTTTCAGACTTCAAGAAATGAAAAAAAAAATCAATCTTTTTACAGGTAGTTCTTGCTTAACAGCTGGTCACTTAACTTCCATTTGACAGTCATGACTGACTTCAAATATGCTACGTATGACCCACCCTCAATGTTATGCTACTACATCCCCACCTACTCCATGATCACATGATTGTACATTAGCTGCTTGGCAACCAGCTCATATTTATGACCAGTTCCAGTGTCCCATGGCCACATGAGTGCTTAGCAATAGTTTTTGCCATTTTCTGGCAAAATGGCACTTTGCAATTCGTCTCCCTCGATGTTTATCTTGCTCCACTGAATGCAGCTATAAAACCAGTGTAAAATTATCTCTATTAAACAACAGTCAAACCTGAAGCCATCTAAATATTGCAATGAGTTACAGGAGATAGTTATATAGTTTAGTATTCATAGTGGTACCTAACCAATGTATATATTTTACAGAATAACCTCCTGGTGTGACCTAATTAAACATAGATAAATCTAGGACAATACTTGCTTGAGCCAGATTCTTGGAGAGATTTTTCTACTGAAGTCGATATGCCCTAAATTGGAGTATTCTTAATGGAATTTGGAGGACAGAGACACTTCATTTGGCCCCATACTGCCTAGAAATCACCACCATCATATTGTATGTGCACTTTGATTACTGATATAAATTTTTCCATTGTTTGTTTATTAGGCAGTGCCATCTATGATAGCTTTATGCCTTAGTACTAATGGGAGGGAGGTGCCCATTGATTATCAGGAGACTAAAATGGTCAAAATTAATTCTGCCAGAGCAGAATACTCCAGGGGGCTATAAAATCCAATTTGTATTCTTGTACAAAGAATTCAAACTTGTCTTCTTTCTTTCCCACACTTTAAACATTGTATAGTATATACAGAACAAAGACCATGAACTTTTATGAGCCAAGGTTCTTCCTGTTTTTCCACTCAGTAGTTTAATAGGCACCATTACAGCACATTTCAACACAAGTCTTTATGTGAGGTTCTTATTTCAGGCTTTTCATTTCTAGTCTTTACAGGATTCAGTTTAAAGCCCTTCATTTAAAGTTTGCCATTTTTACTTTGAGAAGTGCAACCCAATTCATATTATCAGTCATTACCCTGAAAAATCAGATTATGATCTCAAAAATCAGATCTTTTATGTTAGGTTTCATTTATTTGTTCGTATCCCGCCTTTATAGCTGCACAGAAGTTCAATGAGTACTTGGTTATGCAGAAAAAGAAAAAGTACAAAGAGAGAGAGAAAAGTGGTGACTTCCAATTTTTTTCAGTGCAGTAAAATACAAAAAAAAAATTACAATCTCAGCCTTTTGCTTTACATTTCATAACATTTCAAGCCATTTCTATAATAACCAATTATTCTAATCATCAAACCTAAAATCAACGCTTCGTTATTTTTTCAGTTTTGAGCAAAAAGCAGAAAAGTGGTTTCCAAAAAGAAACAAAACTAGATAAATTCTTCTCTTTAATTAAAAGTCAGTTCCCCTATTTGTGCTAACCTCGTCACCTTTTTTCCCCAGCTTTTGAAAGAATTTCTCTCCCTGAAAACAGCTTGAATGAGATAGTCAGACTGTGCTCTCATGCTTTAAAATCATAAGTAAAATATGCAAAGGAAGGAGGGAGAAGTGGAGAAAGCAGGGAGGGAATTGCTTCAGGACTGAATATAAAGGACCAGGTTGGTCTACATTTTGCAAGGCAAATTAACCACTCTCCCAATGGCTTTTGCTCCTTTGTCTCCATTTTAAGGACAATATCACAAATCAAGAGTTTTGATTTTTCTTTTTCTAATTATTACATTATTAGAAAGACAGAGCAAATGAACAACTGAAACTATCTCTTGCCTCTGCTGTCTCTTTTAATATTTTTGCAATATAAAAACAAAACGAAAATCAAATAATTACGGTAGTGGAGGTAATAATCATACAAAATTGAAAAAAGCTAATTAACAGCAAATGAGAAACAAACAACCCTTCCTCAGCTGGGATGTTACTGCATACCTACGTGATTTTGAACAATTTTAAAAAAATCTATTAAATATTTCCATTAAAATATATCCTGATGGTTATCTATTGGGAATATTTTTATTATTACAGCTAATAATTGAGGACTACATTTGACTGATCTTGTCTTTCATTTCAGAGCTCTTTGTTGTTTTTAATTCTTAAACCAAAGCATTATCCCATATTTTTTATTACTAATCCAACAAAATTTACTTGAATTTCCAGTGCTTTGCAATAACCTAGCAGCTAACTTAAAACCGAGTCAATTTCTTAAGCTGCATCATTGCATACGCATAAGGAGATTTACACTATAAATATATAAATCAATCATTTACCAAATTTCTTGACCAGAAACGCTATTTTTCAAACCTTGAAAAATATTTGCCTGCCATGCGTTAAAGACAAAAGTGTCAATTTTAGGTTGATATTATACCGTACTTTTTCTTGATAAACTGAAGAGCTGTTTAGATAATCCAAATGGCAAGAAGACTGGTACTTTTCTTTGCAAGTATATGTTTTAGCAGCAGCCCAGGCTAGAGTGTGAAAATGTTCTTTGAAGACTAAACATCAAAATAACTCTTATTACATCTAGTTAATGATTCAAGCTAAAACCAAAGTAGTCTAGAAACTCATACATATCAAAAGTTATCGTCGTGGTTTGATGGTATAAAACAGGCTTTAATTATTTCAGTACACGAAAGAGACAATGAGATGATTTTCCAGCATTTGCAGCTGGCTATATCCTTTTATCTCTGTAGTATGACAAATCTATCTTGCATGGGAAAATAGGAGTAATAGGTAAATGAGATTCCTTTGTTCTGAACTATGATGAAAAAAGAATTCACAAGAAAACTTTTATATAATATAATTTAAGAGGGGTTAAATGTAATAGAAGTTTATTATATTTAGGTGTCCATAAAGCAAACAGTCCAAGAACAGACACATGACAATTCATTAACATACTTCCTGGTGGTTTTTTTTAATATAAATAGATATTTTATTGGTTTTTAACTATAATGATCTCCAGTGCGTGGTGTACAGCATGTTGTCTTGGTTTATATTTTAACAAGAAAAAAGGACAGTAATAATTAATTAACAATCAATGATTAAATTTGATAATTCCATAATATATTAAATAATGATAAATTTCTTTGATCTTCCCTTCTCCCATTTGTATTTTCCTTCTTCAACCTTAGCCAAAATATAATTCTTAATATTTTCAATATATAAATGATTAGGTATAGGTATTTTTTATATTTATACAAATAGTAATCTCTCTATATAACATTTTTTCAGCTTATATTATTCTCATAACCATCATCTCATCAGCATACATCCTATTTTTATAATTTTTATTCGCTTAAATTCCCTTATATTCAATCCAATTCTTATCAGTCATAATTTCTTCATATTAGTCATCTGTCTAAATTTTACCATTTAGGTACATCATCCCAATATTTTATGTCATGCATTATAAAAATACTATAGTTTTTATCTGTCTTATAGTATCTATATATAACATCCTTTTTAATCAGTTTATATTATATTTACATATTAATAAAAGTTACATCAACCTGCTATTTTAACATTTAATATATTATAAAACATATTATATTACTTAAATCTCATTATCCTTCTTGTTATAAGATCCCTTTATGTTCGAAATTCTCTGTTCTTTTAGCCATATTCAAACAAATGTTTATTCACATAATAGTCCATCTGGTAGGGAGTCAAATTGTGGTGTCATGCCAGCGCTATCGTTGCTGCAAGTGCAACATCCCCACTCATACTATCATCCAGGCATTGCACAGGCGCTAGTGTCACCCAAGCATCACATGTGCTCAATCATAGCCACATTCATGCGTGCGTGGTGCCATGCATGCATGCAACTGCTTGCACGCATAAAGGCACCTCCACCTCCCCGCCCTTGGCCGCCAACGCATGAAGGTTGGGGACCCTTGCCCTAGAGATTCTTGTTGTCTGCTTAAAATGTGCATCAAGACCAAAGTAGGGAAGTGCAAGTAGATGGGGATTTTTTTTAATGTTTTTGTATTTATTCCAAAGCTTAAATCATCCCCAAGTCTTTAAACATAGAAAGGCTATATTCAAATATGATGGCACAGGAGACCACAGGCCAAAGTAAGTGGGAGGTTTGGGCAGCAAAACCTGACAAACACAAGGGTTGATACACACAGGCTAAATGAAAGTGATTTTTTTCTTTCTGATTGTTCAAATGTAATCTCCAAGTTAGTCCCTTAAGCCAGGGGTCTCCAACCCCCAGTCCACAGACCGCCACCAGTCCATGGCATGTCAGAAACTGGGCCACACAAACAAGCAAAGCCCTATCCGCAGCGTACTAGGCAACACACAAAACTATAGAACTGGTCCCTTGTGCCTAAAAGGTTGGGAGCCACTGCCTTAAACTGTTTCTTTTGCAGAGAAATGAAGACCATGAAGACCCAATCATTGTCAATTCATCAGGTTGAAATAAGAGATAGGAAGCAGAATTACTATACCAGCTCCAGACAACTTCTGATTCCAATATTGTTATTCCCAAACTATTAGAATTGTTACTAGAACTTTCTTCCTTCTTTTTTACTCTAGATATCCTCTTTCTTTTGGGTATAAAGCCAGTACAGATAGTCCATGACTTAGAACAGTTTATTTAGTGACCAATGTAACAATGGCATTAAAAAAGTGACTTATGACCATTTTTTACACATATGATCATTGCAGCATTCCCCCTGGTCATGTGATTTACATTGTGATGCTTGACAATTGACTCATATTTAAGATGGTTGCAGTGTCCCGAGATGATGTGATCACTTTTTGTGACCTTCTAAGGACAAGCAAAGTCAGTGGGAAAGCCAGATTCATTTAACAACTGTGTTATTAATTTAACAACTGCAGTAATTCACTTAACAAATGTGGCAAGAAAAGTTATAAAATGGGGCAAAATTCATTTAACAAATTTCTTACTTAGCAACATAAATTTTGAGCTCAACTGGGGTCGTAAGACAAAGACTACCTATAGACAAGAGCTATTTTGATTTTGTTGATTTTATGTAAACTCTTTTGGAAGCCTGAAGAAAAAGGTGAAAATATTTTAATAAGTATTCTAACAACTCCACAGCTTGTGATTCTAGCAAGTGCAAAAGTAGAATGGTAGTTTAAAAACTAAATACTGGAATCTTCCAAAGACTACATTTTAAAGCAAACATCTCTAATTCCTTTTATTTTAGGAATGTGGAACCCTTAACCCCCAAAGTGTACATAGCCCAATAGTTACTTTTTTGCATTTTCAGTCTCATCCCATCCTAACTATGATTGTTGAAAGGGAAACACTGAAGAACTGAGTTTTTGGTTTCTTTGGAAAATAAACTCAGGGAAATTGAACAGTGACTTCAAACAGAGACAACAGAAGACGATCAACTTTTCAGGATGATAAAGATTACTGCAGCTCAAAGATGAGTGGAAAGAACTTCAACTCATTTATGGAGAAAGACCTCAGAATGACATTTTGGGATGATTTTCACTTCAGCCAATAAATATGAAGTAAAGTGTGACGTGAAATTCAGCTCCTCTAAAAGACAAGAGTTTTGGGAAATGTTGCTTCTTGGATAAGAAGTGAAACGTCTTCAAGGAAAAATAAAGTCCAGTTGCCTTTTGAAAAAGCACCTTGAGAATAGTTTAAAAGTTAAAACAAATGTGTGAAGGATAGGTTTGTTTGGTCTCAAACAAATCCTATCATTCATTCAAATCACAGCCAGGGTCCTTTGAATTAATATTATTTGCCATAGCTTGAAATAGCAAAATAATCTGTACTATTAGTTTTCCCTGATTTCTTTGTAATGAGCAAACACTAAATTGTGAATTATCTTATATGAGTCACACTGTCACAAAACAAAAGTTGGAAAACAAAGAATGACATCTGGATTATTTTCCAACCCTTTGACCAGCAATAGCCATGGGAGGCATCTGTATTTTCTTCTGGGTCACTTCTTTCATTGGTTTCTGCTTTCCTGATCTCTCATGTTGGGTCTGTTTATGAGTTTGGGAAAGCACAGAACAGACTGCTGACATTCCACATAATCACCTAGCCAGGAGAAAAGGGGCTTAACATGGCACATTTAGCAACTTTCTATGCTATGCCCAACTGCCTCACCAAGGGCAGTTTTGATGGCATTTGTTTTTTTCCACAGCTGCAACTCAGAACCAGTCCATTTTGGAAGCTTTCCTTTGCAGGATTCTCTCACAAGCACACCTGCGTGTTTGTGTGCATTCTCCCTGGTGTCTAATTACTGTAGTCTGTGTGCATACTGAACGCCTCTCTGCGTGTATTCGGGCTCTCCCCATATGCTACAATCTGCATGTGTTCGTTTGTTTCCAAGTGTGCACGCCCCCTCACCCGGAGAAGGGAGGAGGAAAAAAAATCCTAGACACACGCAGCCGGGCGGGCGGATCTTCCAAACGTCATTCGAAACCACCCGCCTCTTGCAGAGGCGCATGCGTTGTACTCACTGAACCGGGACCCGTACATGCCGGAATTTAGCAGACCGCGGAACTGAGCGCCTTTCGAGGAGCAACTGGTCGACCTCCGGCGCGAAGAAACAAAGCAACGACTCCGTCGCGTCGTGAAAAGCAAAAGCAGGCATGGTCAGAAGTCTGGCCGCTGCCGCCATCGTGGTGAACGGGCAAAAAGGCTTGTTCCTCGTTCAGGGAGAACCCGCCGTCCTTCTTCGCGTAGGCGCTTCGCGTTTCGGCGTCACGCGCTCCCCTTTTCCTGGCCGTTGCCTAGGAGATCAGAAGCTGGTGAGCGACCTCGCGAGGAGGGCTTTTGGAGCGCGCGCGCGGGCGACGGGAGTCAGCCCGGGCGGACAGCTGCGCTCTGAGGCGCGCGCCTCTTCCTTGTCGCCTGCCGAAGGCGTCCCTTCGCCTGCGGTGGGGATCCGCTTCCTCAGCCTGAACGGGAGTCGCTGCCGAGCGGTGGAAGGACGAGGTGAGACGGGCAAGATGGAGGGAGTGGAATCTGTATGTCGTTTCTCTGATACTTGGGGAATGGAAAAAGCAGCTGTTTTCCAAGTCAAAGTTACACCACTATTCTACTCCGGAGTAGTTAACTCGATACGCTTTCCATGTTTTCGATTTCACTTCCCCCACTCGCTCCCATTAGTGATCAGAGTTCATGGAGGTTATACTATAACGTGAAGAAACCATTTGGAAGGTGTCAGTTTTGTTTGGTTCTAAGTGGCACAGAATAGATCACATCGTTTAGGTGAGAAATGATAAAGGTCTGAGTTACAGTAACAAAGGATTTTATTTAATATATCAACCGTATGCTGTATATTTTTAAATATTAATATTTATGTATTGTATAATTTTAGAGACTGACTACTTCTGGGTAAATAACCAATCAGGATTTGATGATTGTATGCTGTATTAACTAAGTAAATAAGCATTTAAGATAGTATCCAACGCTGCAGAACTGGTAGCAGATTATAAGAAGCAAGAGTAATGTTAAGCAGTAAGTAATGTCACAATCAAAAGTACAAAGAAGAAAGATAATGATAGTCTGAGCCACACAAATCTAGAAGCCCTACATTTTTTGTTTGATTTATGAGAACCTATTATAGAACAAAAAAATAAACTCTAGCAAGTACAAACAAAAATACCACAAATTGTTGGGAGGCTCTTCAGCCATCCATCATTATTACTACAGGATTTTAAAAAAAAAAAATAGAGCTAAAAATGAAAAGCAGTAAATATAACTTTAAAAAAGCAGAGGTTTAATTCCTCTCCCACAAACTCCATAATATGTGCCTCCCCCCCATATACATACATGATCACAAAGTTTAAATTATAAAGAAAACAACCTTCCCTTGGCTAGCAGGATTTTCCTTTAAATATCTTTAGAAGGTAGAAAGGACTTAGATGAAAAGGTATCTTGTTGGCTCTGGGTGTTTGCACAGAACATCTACCTATATCATACTAGGTGAGCCAAGCTGACCAGATTTAGAAGTTATCTAAATTACACTATTAGTCTATTTTTCAGACTAATTATTGAAGGATTTGATGAAATGGATTGCATCCCACAACAATTTACACTATAATTTGATTAAAAGATTTGTATTCTGTTTCCTATTAAAAGAAACAAAGTAGTGACTTAAAATAATTAAAATTGCAACTAAAGTGGCTTAAAATAATTAATGAAACCGTGTATTAATTAAAAAATACAATTTAAAAATTCAAAAATTCAAATGAACAATAAAGCAATGGCAAAAGAAATGTAATCATCTGTTACTGTTTCAAGTTCTATAAGAATTGGCAGTTTATCTTAGAAATGGTAATTTGTCCATGAGAATTTAGATGAAATCCTTGGACCATAGAAGGAAGGAGGGGAAGACAGAAGGCAGGCACACCAGACCAAGTCTAGCCAGAGTCACAATACAATATCATCTTGGTGGGTAGTAAAGGAGACCAGAGACCAACACTGTATAATTACTATACTGACTTGCACTTTGAAGGAAAACAACTGTGTGAGCTCTGTTGAAAAGTCACCTTTCCCCCATCCTTAAGAAGCAGCCCATGGAAAACAGCATCTAACCAAAGCTAAGTCCTTTCAGATTTAGGAATGTACATTTAGGAATGTACTTTATTTTAATCCATGTGAAATTGGTTAAATGTTTTAAAAAGTGTAATGGGCTGAAGTTGATGTTAAAACACTTTTAATTAAACGATTGTTGTACAAAATCATAAACATCTTTATATTTATTCTTCATCATTGCATGTTTGCAGTTAACTATTTAAGGAAGAAGGAATGAGAATTATAAAAATTCCACTCCATTTTTGGTAAAAAAATAGACATAAATGTTTTAACTGGTGGAAGCTGTAGTCACAGAGAACATATCCCAGCTATTTAAAGCTGAAATACACTATTTGTTTTACTGTAAAAGAGAAAACAATAACTTGTTTTATATTAAAGCTTTTTTTTTTTTTTTTTTGCATCAGCTCTGCAGTTTGAAAATAGCAAAAGCAGATGTTCACCATTGGGAAGCAGAACACTTTATTTTGATACCCACGCCTTTGTGTGCCTCTTGGAAGAAAATGGTAATAAATATATTACTCTACAATGTGAATAACAATAACAGTTTTGTTATTCTGTATCTCTTCAGAAATAACCCCTTACATAAATATTATTTTGTATGCATTTTTTGGAGTAAGTTAGCTGCCACTTGAATTTAGTTGTAGTGTATTTATGTCACTGTAATAGTAAGCATGAGGTCTTGGGAGAGGTAGTTTTAATGATATTACACAGCTGCATATTGGTTACATATTAGAACTAGATTTCATTTTCTGTCCATTTCTGTATTTTGAAAGCAATGCTATTAAACATTCATATACATAAGTCATACAAGTATTTCATTGCTAATCTGTTTTATTTAAGATACTATCTTCTCACTAGTTGCCTCTTGTAATAATGTAAGACTTATATATAGGGCCTTTTTTCAAACATTATACATACATATCAATTAGTTTTAGATGTTCCATATCCAAAGTGCAATGTGCCACTGGGAACATTTGAAAACATCAAGAGCAGGTGCAAAGGCCATAATTTGGCAGTGGCTAAGTGAAGGCAGGGCATGGCTGGTGGAAATGGTCTCGCTGGGCATCATTAAGGCCATTGTAATATGGAGCAGACACACCAGCCATGCAGAAAAGGAGGGAGGAGAGGGTACAACACCAATTAGTTTTGCCCTACATCCTTCTTAAAATCATTCCAACTAGGTTTATTTCTATAAATGGTAAGTTCAACAACAAAGCTTCCAACAAAACTTCCAAATTGCAATAGTTTGCTTTGTATTTGAAGCAAAAGACATTTTTCATTTAACATACAAACCAGATTATGTATAAAATGTGTAAGGGTGCACTGCAAGGGATGCAGATTTGTGAAGCACATTAAATCTTCATAGTCTCTAAAAATTTAAAAAATTCTGCCTCATTATTTAGTGTTACATAATCTTTAATGATATTTATATATAGGAAGAGATGGATTTTTTCTCCCTCCCCAAATTATTATTGAAACACTTGTTTTTATGATTATGCTTGTTGAATCAATGTGTATGTAGCAAATAATAATGTTTTATATTGTTTTAGGATTCACCACTCAGCAATCTGAGATCATTGTGTCTGCTTTAATGAACATTATGAAGAGCAATATGGATATGATACACAAAGACATGGTCACCAAAATGCAACAGGTTGAGAATGTATTTAATATATAATATTTACCAGGGTGGACTCAGATTAAATCCATCTAAAGCTATAGAAATTTAGTTATAACTGATTTTGATAGTGCTACTAACATAAAATGTGTTGCAAAGTAAATATATAAAATATGTCTGTGCTATACAATAGGATACTCTGATCTCTGTCTATTCATAAACCATGCAAAAGCATTCATTATTTGCTGATATGGCATTGTTTTGCATGGATTCTTATATTTACCTTCAAAGTTAGTGCTTCTTCATGAGTCCAAGGTGAGTGTGGGGACATGCATATGGCATCTGTCTTACAACTCTTCAAATCAAATAAACATTTTTTGGGATCACACTACAACTGCAGAAGGCACCAGCCATTCCCAAGAAAAGACAAAACTATTTTAAATAGTAACAGACAGGTCATGTGAGCACCTCAGCAGGTGCCAAAACATATTTTTGCCTTTGAATCTCAAACAATTATAATAGGCAAATAGTTGTGCAAACAATGTACACTGCAGGAACTTAATGGTCTATTCATAACTTAAATAGTTCTGCATCATAAGATCTCTAAACTACCTTACTATATATGATCTCATCTAGCATTCCCTTTTTGTACCATGGAAACTGGGCAGGATAAGTAAAGATTTTTTTTTTTAAATTTAAGTCTAGTGGGACTTCTCTGCATGCAAGTACCATGCCTATATTTGCTTAATCATATATTAAATTATATATCATATAATCTACATAATATTGCATAGACATTATAGCTAGAATGAACATTGAGGATGATATCTCAGCACTGGTTGTACTGATGGCCTTAAGAAACTCTTTTTCTCTTGCTCCAAAGGAAATTGCTGTTCAGCAGATAATGTCTCATATTGGTGTTGTAAAAAAGGATATGATTATTTTGGAAAAAAGTGAATTTTCAGCACTCCGAGCAGAAAATGAGGTATTTTTTTAAAAAAAATGTATTGGCTATTTTTTTTTTTAATGTGGATGAAATTTTAGTGGTGGCCCCAAAATATGTTGAATCAGTTTAATATTAGCTACCACCTAGAAGTTAAGGAAGGGCTTTTGTTTTCAGTTTTAAGGTAGAAACCTTGTACTAAATAAAATCACTGATACCAGACAATTAAAAGGGATTTTGTATTTAATCACACTGAGAGCAGTAGATAAAGAAATGTGCTATGCTCATGCCTATTTCATTTCATTGTAATTTTGGAGTGGCATCTAACAAAAATATAAGAAATACAGTTTCTCTAAGGCTGGAAATCTTGATTTTTAACTTCCCCTTTTCACCTTTATGTTTGTATTTGTGAAAGCTTTAATAAGATCAATATGCTTGCTACATTCAGTTCAGCACTGTACAGAAATATCCAGTAGAAGCTTATTGAATATATCCATATACAGGCATATATAGTACCTAATATAGTTAAATGAGTTCCCCTCTTCTACCTCCTTATTATCAAACTGAGTTGATTGTTGCCTAAAATATGTATTTGCTACATGCTTCACTACTTTTTTTGTCTGGTGTTTTAAGTAAGCGTATTCTCTTTTTTATGCAAAGAAAATAAAACTTGAACTTCAGCAACTAAAAAAGCAAGTAATGGTAAGTTACATTGTTTTCAAAATGCAACTTCAGAATATAAAATAAATATCTACTTTCTGTAAGAAGTTACTTTATAATTTCACCCTGGGTCCACTTATATAGGAGCAAATGCCATTGGGCTCTACTGCCCTTACTTCTGAATGAATATATATATAGGATTATATTCTAAAATTGTAAGCACTTGCTGAGAACCAACACATGAGCTGCATTGTCAAAATCCTGCTTATCTGCTTAACCCATCAACAAGGAATATGTATAAGTTTCTATAAACACAGATAGTTTAAACACTGTTAAATACAAAAATTCTGCATTAGTCTAGAAAAGATTTATTGCTTTTGGTCTCACAAATCAGAATAATGAAATTATATGCTGACTTAAAGTATATAAACTTTATGATATATGACTTAAATACATATGATATACATATCCCATGAACTTAAACTTAAACTAACAATCTGTACATGGAACCTTACAAATACTGATGTAAGGCTTTGTTCTATCTTGTATCTTTTGGGCTGTGCCCTGGCAGCACCAAAAAATTACTGGGAAAATTTACCAAGCCCCAAATTTAAGAAGAGGGCTGGGACTTTGTTATCAAAATAAGTTGTCTACATAAAGTGGAACCGCTTAATTTGCTTTTCATCTGTAATAAACTAATCCATAGGAAACAGTGCCAAAAGAATCTCAGTGATAAGAATATTCTAGTAAAATGACCTTAATTAAAATACCTTCAACAAAAAAATATAGACATTTTTATAGGTAGTTGATAGAGGATTGCTTGCATACTCTCAAATAGTCCTCAACTTATAACAGTTTTAGTGACCATTTGAAGTTACAACAACCACTGAAAGAAGTGACTTCAGACCATTTTTCACACTTATGACAAGTTACTGCATCACTATGGTTGCGTGATCAAAATTCATAAGTTTGGCAGCTGATTCATGACTGTTGCAGTGTCCCGGGGTCATGTGATCACCTTTTGTGCCCCTCGGACAAGCAAAGTCAACGGAAAGCCAGATTCACTCAATAACAAAAGTGATCACTTGACAATTGCAGTGATTCACTTAACAACTATGGCAAGAAAGGTAAAATGGAGCCAAAGTCACTTAACTGTCTAACAACAATTTCTGTGCTTAGTAACAAAAATTTTGGGCACAATTGTGGTTGTAAATTGAGGACATTATTATGTACTGCTTTTGGAAATGCCTAATAAAGTCTTTCCTTACATTCTAAATTAGAAGCGTTTCTCACACTGGGTTATGTGCTGAAACATTGCTGTTGAAAAAGTAAATCATTGACAGATGTTTCTGTGATAGCGTTCAATAGATGTTGTATCATAGCAACAGAAAGATTGTATTGCAGACCTTCAGAATTCAGCTAATTTAAGGCACCTTTTATAAATTATGTTGAGGTTTGTTGTAATATAAAGAGCAGGATTCATTTGAGTAAACATTTTTTGAGTAACATTTTCATGCTTTTATTTTGTTTTCTCCTCTTTAGCAGGAGGAGAGTTTGGTAGAGTAATAAAAGAAATACATATTTCTGGAATAATTTAGGGCTGTTGAATGTGGAAAACTTCATTAAATATAGTATTACTTTTCTTGATTAAAGAATCTGAACACAGGCATTCAGTTTAGTTCTATGCAATTTTTTTCTAGGATGAAACTTCCAAAGTACGAACAGATAGCAAGCTAGATTTCAATCTAGAAAAAAGCAGAGTAAAAGAATTGGTATGTATGCTTCCCTTTCATATAAAGATTGTTCAGAAATCCTGTCATACTGTAACATGTACTTCTGTGTTAACTGTGAAGCAGCTTCTCTTAATTATGTTACTATTTGATCAAATAGTATTGTGAGGATGACACCTGTCTAATGTTTTAATCCATTAGATTAAATGGATTAAAATGAATTAAATAAATGGATTAAAAGTTTAGTTTTAGATAACCTTTTTTTTTTTTACAGAACTTGAAATAAATTATTTTAGACTCACTGGCTCCACAGTTTAGATTCTCCTAAGTGCTTAATGAGTTCAAGACCCATAGCTAAAAATAAACTTTGGAAGATATTTATGGTTTCCCTAGGCTAATGTAATTTAGAACTTTTTGATTTGGAACTTTACCTCATGGTATTTAGATAGCATTTCATTCATATAATTGCTAGTAAAGAAGGTAAAATAGAATGTGGGAGAGCCAGAAACTATAGCTGCAGTGATATTTTAAGACGATTAATGACAAATGGAAGATGGCCTTTTTTTTAAGAAGCAGATAATTAACTACTCTTCTTTTTCAGTATTCACTTAACGATAGAAAAGTGTTGAAAATGAGAACAGAAATAGTGGAATTGGTAAGAATTACAAATATAATTATTAATCACAGTAAAAGTCCTTTCCTTACACATCGTTATTTAAATAATCAAATGAATATAGACACCCTTCTTGCTGAAGGAAACTCTGGGCAGCAAACCTGTAATCAGATAACAATAAATAAAAACAAACCATATACACTATAAATGTATTTTTAATAATACATATCATAAAGCAAAAGATACAAACCACAGGAGGGGGAAAAATAAAAATGGCTGCCTCAACAATGGAGCCGTCTGAGCAGTTGCCTGGGAGCCTCATGCCTGACAACATAAGTAAGACTTGAGGGCTTTTCATAATATCAAAAAGGATGGAGCTTTCATTGGGGGAAAGAATGTTCCATAACGTAGGTACTGTTGTGGAAAAGACACCTATCCTGTGACTTGAAGGTCCCTAGCCAATGGGACCCACAACGTGCCTGCTCCACCCGATCTAGATGGATGGCTAATATAACTGGGAGAGGCAGTCCCTCAGATAATCCATGCCATGAAGGGCATTAACATTAAAACCAGATCTTGAATTGGACTTGCAAGCAAATTGGCAGCCAATATAGCTCACGGAACAGAAGTGTAATATGCGCTGCTCTAAAAATGCACATAACTGCCTGCGCTGCTGCATTTGTACGAGCTGTAATTTCCAGAAAGTCTTTAAGGGAAGCCCCATGTAGAACACATTGCATTAGTCCAATCTGGAAGTTTCCAGGTCCAATCTAGAAGTGTCCAGAGAATGGTTGACTATGAGTAGGGCTTAATGACCCAGGAAGGAGCACAACTGACACAGAAGACGAAGCTGTGGTATAATGAAGTTGTTATCTAAACTGCTCGACTATTACCATTATAGCTGGTTCTTATTCTTTCATGAATTACTAGAACAATTATAGTGCAATATAAAAATGAAAGGCTTTTAGTTTTAAAACTTTAGGAAATTAAAAATCATGAATTATGCAAAAATGATGTATGATAGTATATGGCAAAGATCAGCTTTAAACTGGTATCTGTTTCAGAATATGAATATCATCTAGAAGTAAGAAAAATCCTTAGATATTTCCCTAATTTAACCTTTTGTTCTTAGTAAATCCTGTTATATTTTCAAAGCTTAATTTCTCCAACTGATATGTATCTCTAAAACAATACGAAGACTTGATAGGTTATTGAGAATTGGTTCAGGTTGGTGAAGCTTTAAATCTGTTTGAAATGAAATGTCATTCACAAATTTAAAAAAAAAACCCTAATATTATATACATTAAGATATTTGATTCAACTTTTGTATTAAATCTGTGAAATTATTTAAATAGTATTGCCCTACATACACATATTCGAATAAGTTTTATTAAAAATGAATTTTTAATTGCCAGGCAGGGAAAAAAGAATACAGTATTTCAATCTGATTATAATACTGTAAATAAGCAATTAGCTCTGTGTAATAATAAACACATATGTCATATTATTTAAGAACAAAAATAGATTTTTCCTTCCCTTTAAAACTGTATATAAAATAAGAGAACATGTTATATAAAAAAAATTACAGTATTATTTTTGGGATATGTTTGCCTAATATTTTAATAAAATTTTATTAATGTTGACAGATTTGTTTAAAAATGTTTTCTCTATTTTAAGCATGCCCAGCAAGATCGAGCTTTAACGCAGACTTATAGGAAAATAGATACTGAAGTTGCAGGTCTGAAAACAATGCTTGAATCACACAAACTTGACAACATCAAATATTTAGCTGGTAAGTTATCCTTTGTCTACATATATGCTTGGCCAATTTCCTTATTTGCCTGCTTAGTTTATGCTTATGTTTAATATTTATGTCAAAAATGATACCAGAAACTGTTTAGTTTAGCATATTAGTTTAGAACATACAGCCCCTCATTTTTATCTGTATTAGTATATTTTGGTGGCATAATCTCTTGTCTACAATTGGTTATGTGTTTGATGCCGCAAATAACTCTTCCCTACTAGTTACATAGTACAACTTTCATTTTTGATGCTTAATTGCTAAAACAGATAGTATCTATAAAACACATATTAGCATAAAGTTAATTTAATATACGCAACAGTGTATAAAATTTGAATAACAAATATTGCAATAAATAACTTGAAAGAATAATTTAAACAATATTTTTACTCTAGTCCTGCTTACTTTGTATTTCTTCCCTTTATTTGATGATTAGTCTTTTCAATTTTCTTCATTCTCTGAAAGGCAAAACATAATAGGCTATGATCCACAGCCTAGCAAAACATTAGTTTCCATGTTGCCTAATAATACACAGTTGCATGCAAGATTCTAGTAGAGATGTGTTTGAATATTAGTAGCTCAGGTTGGTAGTTGGGCTGTTGCTTTGATCTCCAAGCTTGGCGATTTGGCTGCAAACATTTCGTCTCCATTCGGGGGGGACATTGTTGTGCTGAGCTGACAATTCTGGTAACTTATTAGAACATTTTAATGTTGATAGAATTGTATTTTTGAAAAGACTGAAACCTAATCGTATGTAAACTTATTTTTATACCTAGAAATCCTTATGTGTATTTTTTTTTCTCCCTTTCTTCATCTAGGTTCAGTATTTACGTGCCTTACAGTAGCACTCGGATTTTACCGTTTATGGATATAATGAAACATTATTTTCAGCAAACAGTATTAGCTTGCCGTAAGAAATAACATGTTATTTCCATCTGAAATAATTTATTTGTTGCACTGAAGATTGTAATCAAAGAATTACATATGAGCTCCTAAAAACTATATGGGTATCAAAATATTGAAAGAAACCTTGCCTGTGTTATGGGCATCCATATTTTGCACAGAATATCTCCACTCAGAACTGAATGTTTATATGTCTCCAGGATATTATGATCCTAAAAAGGTAGCTTTTAGAATGTACTTCATGTATCAAATGCAAGTTTTAAGTTAGAAGATTAGTGGTATAACAACAAGCATTAATACTAAGTGAGAGGAGATAAAATAATCCAATTGCCTTTATTTATCATGTTCCTTCAGAACTAGAAATTCTTGAATTATGTCATGGTTTACTTCCTTTGTATTGATAAACAGGATTCTAAAGATTTCTTGTTGATGTATTTAATGGATGTTTCCATTGTCATCTATTGTTAATAAATCTCTGTCCAACTAAAAATGTTTTATAAGCAACTGTTGTGAAAAGATTGTGCTGATAACAAAATGTCAAAAGAATAGTAGACAAAATCTTAGTTTCCTTAATATGAAAATAATGGAAGCAAAAACTTTGCAAAAGTTTTACTTCCAATATTTTTATATTAGGGAAACAACTAGAGAAACAAAGCATTTTTTTCTTAATAAAATAATAAAAGGCTACCAACACAGTCATAAACCTAATTAAAAAAAAAGGTTAATTGGATTTACTCTCGGCCAATGATTACAAGGTTGTAGCCTAAATCTGAGATTTTTCAATATTTCTAGAATAACAGTAAGTATAAATCAGTGACCAAATTTATCTGCAGTTGAGCACTTATAAGTTTAAAGAGAAAACTTTCCTAAGTAGAAAATAGTATTGGCAGTTGCAGCTAGAAGATACCAAATATCACAAATACATACCTGTAAGTTAATTCTCATGAAATCAAAAGAATAGTCATTTGCAGACTGGAAAATTATGTGTACAAGCTGCCCCCAAATTTAAACCAAACATATATACCCATAGGCGCATTTCTTTAAGGAAATGTGGAGAAGAATGTTTGTTTTACATAAGCAATTGGTTAATTGTTAAATTTGGCAACCTAAAGGAAGTTGTTATCACTTTTATGAAGAAACAACAAATTGATAGTAACCTTATTATTACCAAAGAAGAGAAAAAATGCATAATTTTTTTCAGCTTAGATGCCAAAATAATCCTGCAGCAAAAATACTTTTAGTTGTTCATACTTAATTATTTCCCCTTCTTTTGTGATTTTTGTCAGACAAGCAAAATAGCCATTGATTATGATCCATTTAATTAACTTAAGAAAGATGAGACTTGAATAATATTTTCCTAAAATAAAGGTGATGAGTGGTTGCACTATTTTAATCAATTTTATAAATATAAAATACTCAGAAGAAATATATTGATGAATAAGATTTACTGAATAATACAGATTATGAAATATCATTTCAAGATAGGTTACCACATACATTTGACCTTTTTTTTATTACGCTACGTGTATAATTACTTCTCTGTAATAGCAGTTCCAAAATCTCTTTACATGTAAACTGTCACAATTAGTGGCAAATAATGTTTTATAAAGAAATTCATTTACAAATAGATACCTTAGATTACACTAAATAAAATAATAAAATAATCTGAAATAGTTATTGCCAATCCTGAGGTTGGTGTATTTGGTGAGCCCGTTTTATGTTTGTGTGGGTATGTGTGTATGTGTTTAATATTGCTTTTTAGACCAGGCAGTTATATTTTGTGATTAAGTTTTAACTGTAAAACATCATAATTTTATTTTTTAAATGCCATCGATACTTCTAAATTTTGTTTTTTGCTAAATTGTACCTTATTAGTGGTTTTTCTTACTAAATAAATGTGTCAATGTCTTTCTAAATAAATATAGATAGATAGATGGATGGAGATTTGAAATATTTATATACCATTTCTAGGTTTGTCTTCTTGAAATTTCCTATTTGAATAATTTTAATGGAAATTAAATGTAATCTTAATCAGTAAAGACCCAACGAAAAAATGGGAATTAAAGTTATCTGGTTTTCTATCATGGCACAAAATTTATTAAGTATTTGTCAGAATACTTTTATGTGGAGTAAGTGCTTTAAATAACAAATTATTCAGGATAACTTTATTCTCCCTCAAATTATGTACTACCATGAGAAAATTATATTGCTGGTGTTATCTCCTCTTTTAGGAACGGACTTTCCAGGTTTGAACATGTGTTTAAAATTTCTCTCACGAGGCAAAATACCAGAGCTAGTACCAATATCATTATTATACATTTCTTTCATATTACACAAGAGATGAGATTCTATGTGTAAACCATCCCACTGCATTAAACAGCAAAAGAAACTCCTAAGGCATTTTTTTCTCCAATAGAAAAAAGGCCATATGGGTACAGAAGTAGCATAGCAGTTTGGACATTTTCAGCGCAAACAGTATAGGGAAACTTTTCCTTTTCTCCCCTGACCCTCCCATTTCCAATGTCCATCAATTAGTTGCACTTGCTTTATTTTGGAAACAGCCTGTCTGCCTTGGACGTTCCCAATTGATAGACTTTGGCGGCACACTTGCATTCCAGAGTTCCCTCCCAAACCTCCCTTTACATTCCAATGCCTTTCCCCCCAACCCCCATTGCTGTTGACTGGTTGAAAGCAGGGCTGTGTAGGTAGTCAACCATGACACTATGTATATTTTGCCAGGAATTGATAAAATTTCTATTGAAGTGGAGTTCTAGCCAAACTAAAGTATCAATCTATCTTAGTTTCACCAAAGAAGTCTCAGATAAAATAAGATTATTTATAAGAGTCTGAACTCACTGGATCAATACAACTACAATATTTTATGTGCTTTCCAGCAATTACCTCCAACAATCATCAAGATCAGATTCACAAATTTGATAACCCCATGAATGCAGAGACCTTTATTGTTGAAATCAGTTGATGGATAAGTTTGTGTTTCATTTCATAGCAATTGTTAAGGGAGAAGTGTGAATCTGCCCAGGGTGAGGGAAAGAAAAGCCTCACTGTAAAGGTACTTGATTTTTTTTTTCTTGTCTCTGTACTCTTAGCAACTTCACAATAATGAGTCTGGGCATATTGCCATTTTAAATCTTTAACTTTGAGTTTAAACACTTGGTTTGAAATTGCTCTGCCTATTTATTTGTAATAAGAGAGATGAACTGCAGTGCTATCTTACTGAGAAGTCATGCAATTCTTTATTTCTTGTGGGGAGAGGTAAGGTTCTTTTCAGTTTTATAAGAACTAAACAATCCGTGTGCCCTTGGGTTGTTGTTTCAGATATATTTTCTTATCTAAACATAGACATAGAATGACTACAGCTGGGCAAAAAGGCTTTGAGAGCGGGAATGACTTTTGACTTCCTGCTGGCATTCCCATTGAATTTTCTTGTGGGAAGCTGGCAGGGCACAGAGATGGAAGCAACATCCCTCTCTCGTGCTCTCCCTTCCTCATTGTTCTTATGTCCCTCCTACCCCCCCTCCTTCTCTCCCTTTCCTATCCTTCACTTTCCTTGTGGGTAGCTTGCAGTAAGAGAGTCAATGGGGAAGTCTTGGAAGTTGCAAGTCCAACACTAGCAGGCAGGTAAGAAGATGTGCAAGAAGTACCACATAGGTCGGGGAAGAGCACAGGGCTGGGAGTGTGGGGATTTCTTCCTCCCTGTTCCTTTCCTTCCCAGCATACAGGTAAGTAAGTAGCTGCTGCTAGGTGAGGAAGGGTATGAGGCATTGCGAGAATGGCTGGGAAACTGTCGTGAAACATAAAATGAGCATCAAATGATTGCAGCAGAAGCACAGCAGAGCTGAAGCAGCAGCAGTTACTGAAGCAGCCACAACTTTCTCACATTTCATTCCCTCAGGAGTCATGAGTCCTGAATTTTGAACATATTTTGTAAGTTAGCCCATTTAAGGTACTTTGGTTCAAAAATTGTTGCCCTATGATGCACCGTTTTGTCCATTTAAAGTTCTAGGAACAAGAGTTTTGATAGTTTATAGATGTTATTCTTTGTTATTTTAATTTATCATCACATTTTTTCTGCATATGTAATACGCTATTTGAATATTGAGTTCCTATGAAGGTTCTACATCTGTAAACAGTATTAGAAAATATGATAAATATTTAAATACAGTGAAGTTCATTACTAGATATTTGTGAAATGATACAGGTTATATAATAAATTGCTATTGGGAAAACATTGATAAGTGAGCCAAAATAAAATTAATAAAGTTAATGTAAAAAGAGCTTCAAGAACCTAAAAACCAAATTAATTTTAGCATATTTAAAATGTTTTAAGGAGAGATATTTCTTATTTACAGGAGACTCATTTAGTGGAATAGGATAAACCTCTATTAATGAAGTATAGAATGAATATAACAATCTAGAAATATTGTGTGGTAGAAATTTACTTACAAATACTTCAATGATAGCTAAATATGTGGCAATTTTGTTTCAAAAAGAATTGCCAATTGATGTGCAACAAATTCTTACTGGTATCAGGAAGCAGGAATTGTAATAGCTATGCTTAATATTTATGGACCTAATTTAAATTCTCCTATTATGTTCTGTCAATGTTTTCAATACTTGAATGAATGCATTTATGATAAAGTGGTAATAGGAGAGATCTTAAAGACATTGGAGCCTGACCTGGATAATAATATATCTCTGTGGGGGGAAAAATCATTAATGAGAGAAACAATTAAATTTTCTGTTGGATTATATTGTACTTATTTATCTTACACATTTTGTTGGATGGAAAAAGCTTGAGACCAACTTGAACACCATAGCTGAAATCTAAATACTTTGCGGCATTTCTCCCTTGACAAGTTAAACTCCAAATAACAGTTTATTAAATAAATCATGGTGATCAGGTTCACAGGTAAATATAGGCTTGGTAATTACTGTAAGCCAAAAGCAGAAAAATGCCAATATCAGTAGTGTTAGATGCAAACCAAGCATATAAGTCTGAAGTTCATTAGTACTATTTTTTGCACTGTACATGTAAGAATACTTGTGCTTTTCACGAGACTTTCTTTTCTTCTGTTAAATTGTATCCGATTCTCAGAGACTGAAATTTTCTTGGCAGAAGTATTTGTCACTGCCTCCTTCCTAGGGCTGCAAGAAACTGATTAGCCCAAGGTCACTTGGCTGGCTTTGTGTCCAATGCAGAACTAGAACTCACAGTCATCCAGTTTCATGCCTGATACTTTCACCATTACACCAAACTGGTTCTCATTCATAAGATTTATTCTGTGGTAAGTATACACAGGACTGTATTCTTATTCTTATATAGTGGTCTCAGACTAATAGGGTACTAACACTACAGAAGCTAAATTATCAAATTATTTTATATCATATTCACATCATGCCACATATTATTTAGGGGCTAAAGGAGAAGCATCTGTTTTTGAACATATTTGTTGTCATATTGCCTGAGATCTAAATAAAAATAAAATTTTATGTTCAAAATAGCTTGCCTATAGCATACGTTTTAATGAATGATTGCCTAAACATACAATTAGATAGGCAGATTGTATGAGATAAAATGCTGAATAAATATAATAATATATGAGAACAGAACATACTTAATATAATTTAAAACCACTATATTTTTTTAAATGTGCATTGTAAGCTCTTCTCCCAAAAAACAATTTTGGAAATAAAAAAATTTCCCTGTTAAACTGACTAGGGGTCGACTTTTTAAAAAAGAAGAAGCAAAGAAGGAACAAATAAAGCAAATAACATAAAAGAACAATATGTTTTTTATTAAGTTAATTGGCATTAACTTTTTCTTCTTCCATGTGCTCACTAGTTTATTTTCCAACCCTGAAATCTTTGGGATGACATGGAAAAATTAGGTCACTTGGCTCAAGAACTATTGTTCAAGACAAAACTGTTAGCTGAGTTTTAAATGCACATTTATTGTCCAGTTGGCTGGGAAAGCAAAAACAGATTTCAAAGTCAGATCCAAGAGTGATAAATATTAAGCATATATATGGGCTTATTACAGTAAGTTCAGCTATACAGTCACATGGTATACAGTCACAGCTTGATCTGCAGCAAAGTAACCATTCTTTATATGCAAATTTATTGATTTACATAACTCATTGTACTACAGGAAATCCTCAGCTTACAACCACAACTCAGCCCAAAATTTCTATGCTAAGCAAGAGTGAGTTTTGACCCATTTTACAATCTTTTTTGCCACAGTTGTTAAGCGAATCACTGCAGTTGTTAAGTGAATCATGCAGTTGTTAAACAAATACGGCTCCTCCTTAGTCTTTGCTTGTAGCTGGGAGGGTTACAAATGGTGATCACATGACCCTGGGACAATGCAGCTGTCATAAATACATGCCAGTTGCCAAGCATCCAAGTTTTGATCATGTAACTGTTGGAATGCTACAACAGTCGTAAGTGTGAAAACCAGTCGTAAGTCACTTTTTTCAGCACCCTTGTAATTTCAAATTAGTCACTCAACGAATGGCTTTAAGTTGAGGAATACCTGTACGTGACAATGAGGACATATTATTTTCACTGTGTTGTGAAATCTAAAAATTGTAAGATTGTCTTCAGATGTCAGCAGCCCAGCACGTAGTCCTAGTCAGCCCCTTCCATCTTCTGTTTTGTTTTAAAAGTGCTAGAAAGTGCTAATGCTATTCTGTTTTTGTTTAAGTGGGAATGGTCCAGTAGTGATATAGAAACAAACTGCCTGCACACTAGTTACTTAGAGGGATGCAGTATTTACAGAAATGTAAATCTTTAACAACAGTGCTAGTTGAACATTACACAATGGGGAAGAAAAAATACTCCAGTTTTATTACATAATCCCTGAGTTCTGGACAGGATCCAGACTCAAACTAGGCTTATTGAGATAATTAGGAATTGGACAAGTCACTTATTTCAATAAACTGCTCTGGACAACTCAAAAATTGTGTGGCGGGAAGCCTAAGTATTTAAAAATGCAAAAATAAAGAGAGGAAAGTATGTTACTGGTGCAAAACATTTCAAAACATTTCATCTCAAAATAGCATCTGCAGAATTAAAGTTTTCCTTTTTTAGTTATGAGTCTGATCTCTGTTGCACATATCCTTTTATTGCTGTCTCTTAAGAACATAAACAATTTCCTTAGAGAATAGCATTGCATTATGTAATCCTTTCATTGCTGTCCATCAAATTTATAGGGTGAAGAAAAAAAAATTCTCTTCATTAAAGGCTATGAATGAAAATGTTTGCAGTGTTCTTAAAGGGGATCCAAGTATATCTAAAAATAAGTGGTTTTTTTTTTTATTCTGCATTATAGGAATATTCTCATTAATATCTTGCCTGACATCTTTTCCATTCAGGCCGAAGGGTACCATTGCCTATACAATTTTAGAACAGCACTGACACGTAACAAACTATATCTAGAAAAATAGTTTGAATCTTGACTACAGATGCATTAGTGTAGTTTTTAATGGTATTTGCTTTATCCTGTTGACAGCCCCTTGGCTCCTTTTCATATTGTTACCTGGTATATATAGATCCATGTGTAAAGATAAAGAAATTAGTTTCATTCTACAGAAGTAGGCCCATAGGAAAACAATTTTGAAATTGTTTCTTCCTTTGATCCCAAGTTGTAATTGCTGACAGTCTAATATAAGAGACTGCTTGAACAAATTAGGGCAATGAAATACTTAAGAGCTGCTGATTATATGGAATGCTGAAAACAACTCTCCTTGCAATACTTGTTTTCTTAAATATAGTCTTTCTGGAGATTTGTTATTCTATTCTTTGGTGCAAGGATGTTTAAGGTTTATTTAAATGAGACAAAAACAATACTTTGCTTTAAAGAAATGTTTAATCTGGAATATTAACAGTTTCATTATTTATCTGATGTTCTAATATTCTGCTTTTATCTCTCTGGAATTCAAGATGGCATTCTTAGTTCTTTCCCTTGTTCCTTTGTGTTATTTGGTATAAGCACTTCGCAAGGGATAAAACATGGAGTCAGACATGATTGGTTTGCAGATATCTTGACCCAGGCTGGACAGGAGATGTGATAGAGCTGTATTCTGGTGCCTACTGATTGTTGGGATAGATGTAGATGGGGAAGAACAAACTCGACCTTAATCTGAGCCAAGACAGAAAAGCTGTGGATACAGAAATGTTCTGATTCCATGGATATTCAACCTATAGTTCTCTATGTTGCAGAAATGGTTTGTAATCTATTCTAAGACACCTCTTGATTCACAGAACAAGTGGCAGCTGCTGATAAGGAGGTTTTTGCAGAGTTATCTTGTGCCAGTTACAACCATTCCTTGTAACAATCACTCATGTTTTAGACATCTCTGTTTGGATTAGTACAATTCACTAAGGGGGATTTGCCCTTGGAGAAAATTTTAAAGTTCCAAGTGGTCCTGAATGCATCTGCTCCAGTACTGAGGGAGTATGAAAGCTACCCCATGTACAGTTAACAGTCTGCTTCACTGCATGGTTATTAGCTTACACTGATTATTAATTTGCTTTCAGGTGCAGTAAGAAAACACCAGTTGTCACCTTTAAAGATCTACATGGCTCAAGACTTGTATATCTATGAAGTAACATTTTTTCAGTGATTTCTGCCTAGTCAATATTATTGTATCAGATAGAGGAGACTCTTTGCAGGGCTCTTCTTTAAGGACCATCAAAAGCATAGAGTTAACCCTTTTCAATGGCAGCTCCCTTCCCAAAATCAGATTAATCTCCATCCTGTTATGTTTTAGGAAAACCACTTTATCCTTTTCAAGACAGTCCTTTGGGTGGAACTGTTACGAACAATAATCTCCCATGCTGAGTTTCTAATCTGTTTGCTCCTTGTGTGCCAAACTTGTAATTGCAGCTGCAACTCTGATTTTTAACCTTTTTGTAACAGTGAAATATAAGATGTTCAATGTCTCAGATTGGGGTAACATATAAGATTCGTTAATTCAGTAAACACATCTCCATTAGACTACTGTTAGTTAAGAGTTTTCCTGTTTATAGTAGTTAAATGGGAAATGCTGCAATATTGAGTTCATGCATTCCCCAAGTCATAACATGGTTTTATTTAAACATGTTTGAGCCCAGCCTTTTGGGCTGTAATCCATAGCTTACAGTAGCACTGGACTTTGGTTCATTTTGTATGTTATGGTTAAATAATCCATGGTTTAATATGATAAGCAAGACAGTCCATTATGATCTGAGAAAGAATTCTAAACTGAAGATAGTAGTTTTCTAGTTTTCCCATGTAATTTCTACTTGTCAAGGACTAAATTGTGAAAGCCAAGCTCTCAAATAGCCTGTCATCAAATCAGAGCATAGTGATGTAGCACAAATGATTACAAGCTTCAACTTGTAACTGTGAGGTCCCAGTCTATTGACATGATGCTCAAGCTCCCAATTATTGAAAATATGAATGGAATGGCAAAAGAAAATAATGCAAATAAACAATGTTGTTGCCCTATGTGCAATAAAGTTGGCGTTATATTTGTGTAATGAAGTATAATAGTGGATACTCTATGTTAAATTTCATCACTCTGCTAAAGCAGATTCTCCATTATTTTCTCCAGTGTGATGCTATCCAAAAATGTTCAGCAGAAGGGGAAATAATTGGAGTTCTATATAACTGGGCAGCCATCAAGATTACAAAAACTAGAAAACTATTTAAATTATAAACTTCAGAGATAAAAATATAGAATGAGATTTTTACTTTTAAAGTGTAGTATTCTCTTCTAATTTTTATATGACTTGCTCATTCTCTTCTAGGGATTTTTTGATAGGTAAAAAACCAATTTCTACAAGCAGACAGTATTTATAACTTTTTAGGTCCTGAACACAAATCCAGGCATGTTAAATTAAAATTAAAACCAAGCATTATACAAAATGTATTGTTAAGAAATGTTCTCACAGTGCCAAAAAAATCTATTTAGAATTCCTCATCCATACAGTCCCACACAGTTTATAGCTCTTGGCAGCAATCAGGTACTGATAAGGGGAAATGATGTTTATAATCTGCCTTTAAATTCTTAAATAGGGATGTACAACACACAGTCTTCAAAGCTTGCTACCATATTGTAAATTTTAAATCTTATACAATAAAAGAGGGAAATTATTAAATGTCAGAAATAGTTATATTAATTTAATTTAAAATAAAATGCATTTTATCTTACTGTTTGAACACCACTCAAGGGCACATACAGTTCTTGGTTCAAAAAAATATTTAAACTTAAACTAATGATATAAAGGACTTTCACATACTCAGATTAAAATCCTGATTACCCAGTATCACGTGCCTTTACATTTTGTTTATAACCCTTTGTGTTAAAAATACTATAGTTATCTGACTTTCCTGAATTATTATCCAAGTACCATATTTCATTAAATAAATATATGTGATAGATGACCCTTTGTTATTACTGTATATTGTAATTATTTTAAGGTAACTTTAAGGTACATGTAGTTTTTCTCATAAAAATACTTTGCACAATATATCAACATAGATGGACATGTATTTATGTTATATACTTAATTTTACTTAACAGTAAGATAATTATTGAGAAAGGAACTGGGCTTTTCTTCATTAAATGTTTTCCCCGGCAGAAATTGGAAAGCCATCCCTTGGGAATGTTTCAGTTTGGATTCCTTCACAGAACAGGGGGGGTGGCTATAGTGGCCAAGTGCCAGCTCCAATTCTGTTTTTTTTTTTTTTTTTTTCCCCTGGGCTTTCCCAAAGCCATCTAGTCAGCTACTGTAAAAGTATACAAGGCCTGCAGTCCGAACCAGCATTTTTTTTCTTTTGGTTCTAATTCTATGCATGCTATCATCCTAGCCATTTGGGGGTACTCCTACCGAACTCAGCAGGCTACTAAGATGAATTGATTTCTATTTGGCAGTGACATTGATCAGCATATTTAATTTTATTCAAAATAGCGCCTATTTTTTCCAATTGCATTTCCACAAAAATCCAACAATTGATTGCGTCTTGTTCCTATTGCTGGACACAGTGCCAACTGTAACTGAGTAATTCAAACAGGCATTAAATTAAAAATGTCTTGGTATACTTATAGGGCTACGGGATTTGGCCTGCAAAAATCCAGACGACCGCTAAACGGCAGCAAGGAGAGACAGAAATTCCTCATTCATTCCTGTTATGGTTGGGAAGGGAGACAGAGTGAGAAACAAAGACAGAGTGTGTGCGTGTGAGAAAGAGGGAGAGGGGTATAGGTAGGGAGGTATACATAGATATTCCGGGTTACGTCGCAGCCTCCCACTCCTTTCCTGTTTTGCGACACCAAGAGGAAGCCGGTCAGCTCTGTTGGTTGCCGACTGGACCCTCTGCAGCTCCAGGCCCACCAGCCCACTTCCTCCCTCGTTCCTTTCGCCCGCCCTCTCTCGAAAGCGGGGCAACCGGCAGAACCCTCGCTACCGTCCTCTCACGCACTCCGTATCACTGGCAGGCAAGCGCCTCCCCTCGGCTCTTGGCGTTGCCACGCCGCTCAGCTGATTGGGGAGCACGTTAGGCGGCGGCGGCTGCCACTGCTGAGTTAGTAGTACAGTAACATCCTCGGCAGGACAGCGGCGGCAGCAGCAGCAGCAGCAGCCGCCGGAAGGCTCGCGGCGCAGTAAGCGACAAAGCCAGAGCTCCGCTTTCCCTCTCCCTTTCGCGTCACACGCACGCACGCGCGCGCAAGCTCCCGAACTCGAGGCCGGGCTACTCGTCCGCCTCCCCGCGCGCGCCTGCACACGCAACATCTACACATACCACGCACACCTCCGCGAGCGCGCGCGCGCACCCCCGCTCGTCATCACCTTCGTCGTTTCCAATCCCTTTCTCGTAGTCGCGCGAGCTTCCACAGCCGAGTCGCCTCCTCCGCCGCCTCCCCCCCTCCCCTCCGGGTGTGTGGCTCCCGTGCTCTCCGCATCTCGGACTGTCACTCCGGTGAGAGGTGTTCGCATAAACCCCCGTTCTAAGCTTTCGCTTCCTTCGAGAGAGACGAAGGCCGGCATGTCCGGGCAGCAGCCGCAGCAACTGCCGGCGACGGCTCCTCTGGCGCCGAGCAACCCGACTCCCTCACCGGCCTCGGCCGCGCTTCTCCTTCACCCGCCGCCGCCGCCACCGCCGGCCACTTCGGCCCCGCCGCCTCCTCCTCCGCCCGCCGTAGCGGTGGCAGCGGCGACGGCGACAACGGCAACAACAGTCTCGGCTGTCTCTTCAGCTGGGCCCATGTCTGCCGGGAGCGGCAGTAGCGCCCCGGCCCCTTTCCCTCACTGCGGCGATCCAGCCCTTAACGAGCAAGAAAAGGAGCTCAAGCGGCGCCTTAAGCGGCTCTACCCGGCCGTGGACGAGCAGGAAACGCCGCTTCCTCGGTCTTGGAGCCCGAAAGACAAATTCAGCTACATCGGCCTCTCACAGAACAACCTGCGCGTCCACTACAAAGGTGAGGGGAAAAAAAGGGGACGGCAGTAGCAAGGCCCGAGGCCAGCACGCTTTTCTCTCCGGCCTTCGTCCAGCAGAGACGCCCAGGCAGCCAAGCAGGTTGTGACAGGATGGTCAACAGCTCCCGCAAGAGTCCCGGAGGCAGGGTCGTCTACCTCTTCCACTGTCTAGAGAGCCAAACCCCAACCCGAGTATTTCCAGGTCGACCCCTGCACCTAAAAAACACCCACCCCAGTTCGGCCAGCAAAGCCCTCCCCCCCCAACCCCCCTTGCATCCGCTGCTGTCGGTGGACGACACCCCGCTTCTTCATGCATCATTTTTTGTTTCCACCTTCGACAGACAACACTTGACGCCACCACTCTCAACTGCCCACTTCCCAAAAAACCAAATGGCATATTTTTAATCTCCTCTGACAACCTTGTTCTTGTTTCTTTTTCTTTTTTTCTCTGGTGTCTCTTTTGATTTCCTTTCTGCCCCATCTACTTTCACCTTCGGCAATTTAGGATTAAGTGCAATCAGGCCTGGTCTTTTAGGAACTAGGCCTGGGATTATCTGTTTTTAAACCTGATACTCCCCTCTCTTAAACCCCCATCCCTGGATTTCTTAATCGGGGAGGAAACGTTTTAGAAGAAATCAATAGGGGGGAGGAGAAATGTTAAAAAATAGAACAACAGGAAACAAATGTCATTGGGTCCTCCGAGAAAAGTTAGGAAGCCAAGTAGACACCCTCTCAGCTTCATTTTTTTCCCCATCTTCCAAATATTGAGACGCTTGGATGATCCTTTATTTTCTGGTTGTGGATGATGTGGGGAGAATGAGTGTATAAAGTGTCCTTTTCTTCAAAAGAGATTATTTCTCCTGTTGAATAACAACTTGGGGTCAGGGGAGGAGAAAGCAAGTCAGTCAGTGTGACGTGTCCAATTAAAAATAACCGGTTAGGGCAAGAAATGTGTTTGTTTAGCAAGAGAGTAAAGGTCAGCAGAAGTTGGAAGAATAAATGTAAAACTTTTAAAACGAGTAAAAATGAAGAAAGAAATCCATTGTTCTGTAAATTCATCTGGCATGATGATGAACATTAGCTGCAATATTGGCTAATGAAAAATTAATTCCTTCAAATGGTTTCTATTATATGTTGAATTTATCTTCCTTCTTTGATGTTAATATCAGGAAGTAAAGAGTCACAAGCTGATGTACAAAAAGCTATATTTTCTGTTGTGCTGAAATCATTTGGGACAGTTCATGTTTCCTTCTGCATTTTAGATTTATACACACATAAACACACAGTCCAGACTTACACTCATTCATCTAAAATGGAATAGGAAACCAAGATATACTTAAATGAAGTAAGAGAAAAAAGGAGACAACTGGTTATTAAGTGCATATTGTAGAAAAAGACTCATCTATTGTTCTAAACTTTTGATCTTACAAAGACAGGCTTTGGAAAAATTTATGTTTGTGTGTAAGTGTGTGTGTGGTGTGTGTGTGTGTGCATACAAAGAAGCAGGAGTGCTTTGTCTAGAATGGAGGAAAATGAAAACAAATAAGAATCTATTATGTATAGCTTCTGATTTACAGCTTAGTACATAGCAAATATAAAATTTTTAATATTTAGATATCAGCTTGCATCTTTCACAGAAAAATGGTACAGTGTCCTAATATGCTGACAGTCCCTTTAAGCACTGGAAGAAGTTTCCTTGTTTTGATGCCGAATTTCTACATAGTGAAATAATATTTTTAAGTTCAACCATAAAGATTTAGATAACTAGTAATTTGGAATTTTCCAAGGCAAGTTTTTCTTTGAATGACTCTTTTGTATGCTGTATGGCAGTACTATAGTGTATATTTGAAATATGTAACAATTTAATGATTCAGAGATAAAGCTAAAGTACTAAATTATCACTAACCTAAATGAGAATGATGTTGTGTCCTTGGGCTTTCTTATCACTGTGACAAAGACTATAAGTCATTGCTTCCATTTTTTTATTAATTGCAACTTATCATATCACATGGCAGATCAACTTTTATTTATCTTAGTTATATTAGAAATATAAAATCAGAATTTGAGAGTGTTATGAATCTATGCTCGCTAACCATAATCATAGTATAGGATTTGGGAGAGATGCTAAACTGCAGATAAACTAAAATAGAAATGGATGTTTTGACCTCCTTGCAGCCATGCTGAAAGATGAGTTGATAGCAAGGGGGAAAGTAGAGGCTAAACTTGTTGGACTAACCATGATTTATGCACTGTTAAATCTGAAAAGTGATTAACTTCCTATGGATTTGAGCTTTAAGTTAATATGTTCATTATGATTTGCATTGTTAATCAGGAAATATACGTTGAGAATAATTTACAGCTATTCCATATTTATTTTATTTTGTATTGTACTTTTTGTGTGATATTTTATTAACAAGTATTGCAGTGTGTAGTTTGGCTTAATATAAAAGTATAATAGTGGTTTCTTTCTTTGTCTGCAATGCTCAAAAATTGTTTCATTTCAGAACATTTGGATTGAGTTCATTTCACCCACAGAGAAATAGAAATAAAACTGCACAATTCATTCATAACTATGATTCATAAATAATTACCGTAATTCAGACATAGATTTAGTTACTTGAGGATCTATATAAAGAATATTGAAGATTTGATTATATAGATACCATTTGATTTTTTTTTCTTAGAAGTATATGTGGAGAGATAAAATGATAAATCAATTCAGTTCAAACTAAAGATGCAATTGGAGAGTGCATCTTTTCCAGTCTTAGGTAAAATTCTCAAATACCGTATAAAGAATAATTCTTCATGCAGACAATAGTTTTGCTGTATATGCTAGCTACATCACCTAGTAGTGTCAAACACCATATAATAAAAAATAGTAGAAAAAGATTTCTAGTAAACCTGTGTAATAACTAAAAAAATAGAAAATGAAGGATTAACTTATTTAGAAGAGGAATGCATTGATTTTTATATATAATAACATTCTGAATAAGTTCAATAATGTAACTGTTTTGTTATTAGTTATATAAACTTAACATTTTAAAGCTATAATAGATGTCCCACCAAATTATAAATACGTTCAAATGAAAGTTTGATGAGCCATTGTAAATAGATGAGCCATTGTAAATTTTGTTGTTATGGATGGGAAAATTGTATAGGTAGTTTTTTTTTCTTCTCTAATAATTACTTACATAGTACCAATTCTTCAAAAAGTGATTCTATAATAATAAGATTATGTGGGAACCACAAAAACTATTTTCTATAAATGTCTGCACTAATTTTCAGATAGCTGAAATGCAAGCGTCCTGATTAAAACCATCCCAGCTGAACATTAACTTATATTGAACCAATATTATGGCCATGTGGCTTATTATTTTATAGCTTAATTACAAATGAAAAAAATATTATTGCTTAACCCAAACTGCATATGGGTATGAATGGATAGCAGTGTCATTTTTTTCTCTGCTCCTTCTCTTGCATAAATACCACTTAAACTATGAACTGAATATTGCTCATTCAACCCTATATTTTAGTGGTTATATTTTGATTTTCTAGTAGCAAATATCACTGTATAAGAGTTTAACTCTGTGTTAACATTTGTTTTGTTTTAAACAGTTTTCAAAACTGTTATTCTACTTTGAGAAAGGAATGTACATTTATAATTTACCATAAGGCTTATGCAACCTGTGCCAGCATAAAATAATGTAGTATAAAATTTGTATCCCAATTGCTAAGCCTTATTCTGTTAGCTGGTTCTATACCTATTGTTTAAATGCAGGACAAATTAAGAAAAGTGATTGGGGGATTCCCATAGATTAATTTCTCATTCCACTAAATGTTACGTACCAATGGGAAAAAATACCATTCACTTTCTCTGATGTGGAGAAAATGGTTAGAATGAGATTGAGCAAGTTTAGGCAAGTGCTTGAGTAGTTTAGTTATTTGTCAGATTATGCAACTAACAGGTGCAGTGACATTGGACCTTACCAGACAGATTACTTCTCAATACAGATCTAGCACTTTAATGTGAAAAAAAAAACTAAACCTGTTATCTAAAATTAATCCTGACAAGTTACACTAATAGAAGAAGAGCATAGGATGAAGCAGGAGGGACAATCAATAACAAGCAAAATTTTCATCTTGAGTGCTGCAAGGGAATATCAGTGCCGGCATGCAGATATCCAGAAGTAGCCATGGAGCCAGAATGCTTTTGCAATATAGTGCTTCATTCCCCCACCATCAGCATCATAAAAGTATAGCTTCATGAACCTTTTATTGGCAGAAGCAATGGAAAACCTGCAATGCATACAATGGTGACAGAGCCAGCAACATACAATTAGTGGGTAGAAATCAGCTCTTTTTTCCCAGCCTTTTAATTCAAGAGGAGATACACATGGAAATATATGTACAGTAGTATCTTGGTACTCAAAACTGCTTTGAAACTCATCAAATTTGGTGTTCAGCACATTTTGACATGAAAATTTTGTCCCAGTACTCATGGACAAGCTAGAACTTGTCAGTGTCGGCTGCCTTTTGACTCACTAAAAATTGTTTGGTACTCATTGTTTTGGTACTCATTGTCTCTACCAAAACCAATTAACAGTGAGTACCAAGATACCATTGTATTTTTAACACATATGTAGAATCATTTCAAATGTAATCACTGGTTTCAAATCTCATGCAGGTATCTTAAGTAATCTTATATCTGTAAAATTATTTAGCTATGATTAATCTTATTTACTGGTTTGATAGATTGTTTTTTTAGTAAGTACTAAGAACAGATGTTTTTCTGGAGAATAAAACCAAAAATAATACTTAATTACATAGAAGTAGTAAACTACTCAGTCTTTGCTTTAAAGAAACTAACGCTAAACTCTTTGAAAATCGCTTCAAGTATAAGGAATGGTTGTAAATTAACCATTGTTTTGATACAATTGTTTTACAAATAGTTCTTTCCTTGTTTTCTGATCAAAATGATGATGAAGATGATGATTTATTAAAATTGTATAGCAGCCAAGTTCCAACTAATCAGGACAATTCACAAGAAAAAAACATTAAAAACAAAAAAAAAAATACAGTAGGCAAAAATAAAAGAAAAAAAGATGGCAAGGATGGCAGACATTGATCCCAAACAGAAGAGAACAAAACCCTGTAGAATCCTAAGGGGGATCTTGCTAAAGGCCTGGACAGAGACATCTCTACAAGATTCTTCAAAACATCAGTAGAATGGGGGACCATCCCAATCTTAGGGGAACCTCATTCCAGAACCGGCTACTGCTAAACTGAATGCATGTTTTAGGGTTTCAATAGTACCCAGATTGAAGGATACGATTAGGAAAGTTAAATGTTTAGCCTCTCACAAGTACTTTATTTTGTAGCTGTTTTATTAATGAACCATTGTCTTCAATTTCTAGAATATATTTTAATATATTTTCATAGGCCATGGGAAAACTCCAAAAGATGCTGCTTCTGTTCGTGCCACTCATCCCATACCTGCTGCTTGTGGAATATATTATTTTGAAGTAAAAATTGTCAGCAAAGGAAGAGATGGGTAAGATTTTCATATATTGTTGCAAATATAGTTTGATTTATACAGGCTGACATTTTAATAAAAAAATTAGTGGTGCATGCAATTTTCTAATTTTCTCCATATATTAAAGATGTAATTCAGTTTATTCAGTTGAAGAATTGTTATAGACCGACACTGTTCGTTTTTTTTTCAATCATCAATTTCTGTATAGTCCAGAGAAATCAAATACTTGGCCTACTTGCATTACAGACAAATTCCTTTTGGTAATTTAATACAGTAACACTGTTAAATTAATAGTATGCATACTACCTAGATTAAAATAGAATTTTTTATTTTTCATTTCTGCTTTCTGATACTATTCTAGTAAATTCAAATTTAGTGAATTTGTGGCTCATAATAATCTAATGCAAGCTACAATTTCAAAATTCTGATTTCTTTGATTCAGTTAATTGGTCTATAGAAGAGTATATAGTTCCCACTACGTGAAAAGCCACAAAACATTTTGCACAACATGCTAATAATTATGCTCCAAAAGTGAATGTCTAGGGCCTTTTTTATAGAATAGGACTTTTAAGGAGTCAAATCAGTTTTCCTAAACATCTGCAAATGTCTATGGAGATTCTCAATCATCCAGGTTATGGGTATCATGCCTTTTGGAAAAAGGACCTTTAGGATAAATTTTTGCAGAATCTTTCTGTACAATTTCTGAGGTTGCAAGTCTGTAATTTTCTATTCATATATGAATATACAGTCCAGGTTTGGACAGAATACTACAGTTAAATGTTGACTCATTTGTAGCTAAGTATGTTGTGCAAACCTATGCAATTGGATTAGTTCAGTAAACTATGGTTAATAGATTAATTGTGGGAATAAAATTAGCTCTATCTTAATGTGATTGTAATGATGAATAAAGACTAATGTGCCATATAAGTAATTAATAATATGATAAACTTTTGTAAATCATGTTAGCATGTTGGAGGAAATAAGTACTTCCTCATTCCATGATTGACAGTTAGGACTTCATTTAATTAACAACAGACTTCAACTGAATCCCAGTAAGACAGAGTGACTGAGGTGGCCCCTCTACTCGGGAGTTTATCATCTTTGGATGGGATTGCACTGCCCCAGACAGACCTGGTGCATAACTTGGGGGTTCTCTTGAACTCATGGCTCCTGCTCAAAAAGCTGGTGGCGGCTGTAGCCAGGAGGGCCTTTGCCCAGTTTCACATTGCGCGCCAATTACGCCCTTTTCTGGACAGGGAGCCTCTACCCTCAATCACTCCTACCCTGGTCATCTCCCTATTAGATTATTGCAATACACTCTACATGGGGCTACCTTTGAAAAGTATCCAGAAGCTTCAACTGGTGCAGAGTGCAGCTATGGGAGCCATACTGCGTGCCCAAAGAAGGGCTCATACAACACCCTTACTCCACAAACTGCACTGGATACCAGTTTGCTTCTGGGTCCAATTCAAGGTATTGGTCATCACCTATAAAACCATACATAGCATAGGCTTCATCCAATCTCATTAGCCCATCTCACTCGATCAGGCAGGGAAGGTATGTTACCTGTCTGTAGCAAAGAATTTCGACTGGTGAGGTCTAGGAAGAGAGCCTCCTCGGCCAGTGCCCTCACTTTGTGGAACATCCTGCTACCAGAGGTGAAGAAAGTCCTCAAAGGGGGCAAAATTTGACTCTGCATACTTGCATGAAGGTCACAGAGGACCAGGCAACCATGGGGCTGGTTAGCCCCTTGAGAGCCCCTCCACCTGTAATAATCCAATGTTAAAGGCCATCTTAGAATTTTTTTTCCTTTTGATGTTTGTCATTCTATAATTTAAAATTTTTTAACCCTAATTTAATTTTTAATTTTAATGTTACTATTTATATGTTTTATGTATTGATTATATTGTACATCGCCCAGAGCCCCTTTTTGAATGAGAAAGGTGATTTAGAAATATGATATATAAAGAAATAATAAATAATTCCCCCTACTTTTGACTGTCTATCAAGATCCTCAATCATCCAGGTCATGGTTATCCCAAAGATAACCATGTGGTTTGTCCAAAAGGCAACTGGACTTTCATTCCTTTTGAGGAATGTAATAATATGAGTTTATATTTGTGGTATTGATAGACAGTTTGTAAAATACTTTAACAGTTGAATTTTTAATGCAATTCTAAACAATGTATGCACTGAGTAGTATATACTAATGTGTTTTTTTTTTTAATAGCAGAATGGGAGCAGGTGGGATTAAAGTACACAGGAAGCTTTATATTATTTACTATTTCTCTAAAGATGCTTTATACATATAGGCAAGATAATTTTTATTTATTTATTATATTTTTAAACCACCTGTCTCCCTCTGCAATAACATTTCTTGTGGAGAATTCTTTGAACTTGGCTATAAAATGGCTATCAAAACCTTTAAAGAATGCAAACCTTACTACAATTGTCTAGATATTTGTAACATAGAAGTTTATACAAATATATCTGCTATATTTTCTAGAACTTCTCAAATAATGTTAGCAGTAGAAATATCGAGCTCTATATTCAATGCATATTGTGCATCTTGGAGTGAATGTTGAGTCCTGAAGATTTTTTTGGCAAGAATTTAGAAGTGGCTTGCCATTGCCTTCTTTCTAGGTCTGAGAGAGAATGAGTAGCCAAGATCACAGCCATCTTTGTGCCTTAAGTAGGATTAAAACTCAAAATCCCTCAGTTTCTAGCCAGGTATCTTAACCACTACACCAAACTGGCTCTCAGTTACATCTAAAGAAGAAAGTTAACTATTGGTCATCTTCCAATTTGGATTTTAATAACAGAGTCACATTTTGCAGAAGTTAATTTCAAATGATTCATGGTCTCAGAGTGTAACCAAAGGTCTGTGTTTTAACCTATCTCTGTTACTGTCCCTGGTTAGAGATCATGCTGAACAGAGCAGAACAGAATAACAGAGTTGGAAGGGACCTTAGAGGCCTTCTAGTCCAACCCCCTGCTCAAGCAGGAGGCCCTATACCAGTGATGGCGAACCTTTTAGAGACTGAGTGCCCAAACTGCAGCCTAAAACCCATTTATGCATCGTTGAGTGCCGGGTGGGTGTGGCCCATTGGGTGGCTGTGGCCCATTGGCTGGGCGTGGCTGCCGTGGTAAAAAGTTTAAAAGTTCAATCAATTCCAACTTTGCAAGATCTTTTTTTTCCTGCGAGAAGTTGAAATTGACTGATTGAACCTTTTTTTTTTTTTTTTGCACACAGCGACGGAGGCCTAAAGCGAAAAGGTTTTATAAAACCCAGCTGAAGGCCTAGGACTGGGGCGACGGCACGCATGCCCACAGAGAGGGCTCTGAGTGCTGCCTCTGGCATCTGTGCCATAGGTTTGCCACCACTGCCCTATACCATTTCAGACAAAGGTCTGTCCAGTCTGTTTTTGAAAGCCCCCAGTGATGGAGATATTGAAGAGTACTGGACCTAAAATAGAAATTTGTGTTGCCCTTCTGCTTTCTTCCTTCCATGTAGATGTAGTTCCATTAAGGGCTACACATTGAGTGGGGTTTGTCAGTCAGTTACAAATTCATCTGGTGGTAATGCTATCTATCCCACATTTTTCTAGCTTACCAAGAAGTAGGTTGTGGTCTACTTTATCAAATGCTTTACTGAAATCCAAGTATACTATGTCCACAGCATTTCATTGGTCCACTAATTTAGTCACTTTGTCAAAGAATGAAATAAGATTTGTTTGGCATGATCTGTTTTTGACAAACCCATGTTGGCTTCTGGTTATAACTGCATGCCTTTAGGTGTTCTCAGATCAGTTGCTTGATTATCTTTTCCAGGATCTTCCCAAATATTGATGTCAGACTGATTGGTCTGTAGTTTCCTGGATCTAATTTTTTTCCCTTTTCTGAAGATGGGAATCACATCCTCTGGTAATTCCCTGGTGCTCCAGAATCTTTGAAAGATATGATTCAATGTTTCTGAGATCATGTCTGCCAGCTCCTTCAGAACTCTGGCATCTAATTCATCAGGTGCTGGTGATTTGAACTCATTTAGAGTAGACAGGTGTTCTCTTACAATTTTTTTGCCTGTTTCAGTTTAAATCCCTTGTCTGTCTTTTATGATTCTGTTTTTGGTAGATTGGGTTATTTTTTCTTTTTGTGTGAAGACAGATGCAAAGAAAGAATTAAGCAGCTCTGCTTTCTCCCTGCTGACCGTCACTTCCTTGACATCTTCTCCCATTAGTGGACCAATTGTTTTTTTTACTTGTTTCTTGTTTTTTATATGTTGAAAGAAACTTATAATTATTTTTGACTTTTGTTGCAAGTCTTAGATCATTCTGAGCCTTAGCTTTCCTGATTTCATCTTTGCAAATTTAGGCTATATGCTGGTCTTCTGCCTTAATTATGTGTCCCTCTTTCCATTTTTCATACTTACCCTTTTTGTCTTTCAGTTTATCAGAGAGTTCTTTGTGCAACCATGCTAAACTCTTGGCACAACATTGTTTATCAAAACCAGCAAATGCATTTTATAATGCTTGTCTTTTGTTATATTAAACCAGGCATGTCAAACTCGCAACATCATGTGACGTGCGACGTATCGTGACTTTTCCCCCATTGTGGGCAATGGGGTGGGCGCGGTTTTGGTGTGATGCATCCGGCCTGCGGGCCGGCAGTTTAACATGCCTGTATTAAACCATCACTTGGATCTTTTGCTATAAGTACTACAAATTGTGGATATAATAAGTTGTATTCAGAAAGTCCTTTCCTTATAGTTTTCTCTGATTGGAATAGTATATTTTCAGCTTAGTATTTGCTATAATTTAATGCATGCAAGTCCTAATGTAACAAAAGAATAAATGGATATACTAGGTAATGGAAATATTTAATCATATTGTGCAATTCTCAAGAACATTTTAGAACCTGAGCTTGGCTATGTTTACTCAAGAAAAATCCCATTAACTTTCTTAAAAGTGTGTAAGATTACAACAAAAGAGGTGCAGTCTTGTAGCCAATTTTTAGTAGAACTCTACAGGGTTGTCCTGGAAATCTGTTATTTTTTATATAATGAAGATAACTTAATTTTTTTCAAGAAATATTGTATGATAATGCAAAGTTCAGGCTTTTTGTAAAGGAGGAGTTTTAATCTGTTTACGTTTATTTTAATTCTGGAGTAGATATTTAGAAAAAAGTTCTGATACTTTTAACTCCACTTCTCAATTATATTCATTGGTTTATTTTATTAATTTATTTGCAATGGAAATTTGAGTTCTGCATTTTTAGAAAATTAGACTAGAACATCCGAGTGACAAATATTCTTATATTTTATACCTCTTCACAGAATTTCAGAAGGTTTCCTCAATTACTATCATCCTTTTGTTATTAAAGCCATTTCATTATTCGGTCTACAATACAGAAATGCTTTGCCATTTTCATTTGAGACATAAAAATCGTGGTTTTTTTTTAAAATACCGTATTTTCCGGTGTATAAGATGACTTTCTAATCCCTGAAAATCTTCTCAAAAGTCAGGGGTCGTCTTGTACGCAGGAATAAGGAATAATGTAGCTGTTCTCTGAATTTAAAACCAATCTGCCCCCTAGTGGCCAACCCTATTTTTTTTTACAGAAATGAGCACTAACAAGACAAAGCTTTCTAGCAGCAAAGGAGCTCCTATTGTGCTCATCTTTAAACAGAAATTCAATATTGTACTGTATTTTCTGGCGTATAAGATGACTTTCTAAACCCTGAAAATCTTCTCAAAAGTTGGGGGTCGTTTTATATGCCTAGTCGCCTTGTATGCCGGAATATACGGTAGCTATTAAAAAAATATCACGGTGTCATACAAATAATTTAATGTACTTTTATTATGGATTTAGTTATAGTATGTTTTATAAAATATAAAGCTTGCATCAAGTCTTAAAATCCTTTGAGTTATTGTAAACGCAATTTGGGCTAGGAAAACCTGTGGAATACCTATCATTTAGCTAAAATGGAAGAGTAATATGAAGATGGATAATATTAAATATTACTTTGGAACAAAGAGTTGCAGTAATCAGTTTGAATAAATCATGGTAAAGAGTCTTAAAAATATTATGTTTCTTCTAATCTTAAAATAATTCAGCAGAAGATTATTTTACTATTTATTGAATATCAGAGAATGTTCTTAAAAAGCTGGCTGAAATTTTATTGTTTAAAAATGGAAAATTATGTAAAGGCAGTTACCTACATGGCTCTCTCACTATTATCCTGGTTTTGTTTGATATCCATAATATTGTAAATAAGGTTTGGGAGAAAATAATGTGACTTAATTCTAAATTATATCCCTCTTGAAACCTAGTTGCAGATGAAAATTAAATATTGGCTTATCAGTCAATAATACCTTGTAGATCAAAAAAAACAAATACAATGTTAGGCTATATCAACAAAATAGTTGATGGTTTCCAAATCACAAAAATTAGTAGTTTATCTTGCATTGGTGAATTCCACCTTCAGCACCACTGACCTTTTTACCACTGTAAAAAAGTCCCAAAGGCGCTTTTTCAAGAGGTAATTAGATTTTCTTGTTTTTCTTTGAAGATGTTTAGCTTCTCATCCTAGAAGCTTCTTCAGCTCTGACTGAATGGTGGGGAATGGAAGGATTTATACTCCTGGCAGGCAGCTGGTCATTTGCATTCTTTTAGAGAGTCGTTGATGCCACCTGGAGGTTTATCTGTGTCCTGAGGGTCCCCTGACTAGTGCAAATGGGTGTCGAACTGTTGAAAGGACTGTGTTGTGGACTAAAGATAGACAATGTCATATCTCTCCCCTTCTGTTGAGAGAGGGCAGTTCAATTTTGACATAGATAGTCTCTTTGACTCTTCTTTCAAACCAGATCCTCTCTGTCCAACATATGGACTTTGCTGTCTTCGAAAGAGTGGACAGAGAGGACCACTGTTTTTTGTTTGTTTGTTTGTTTGTTTTTTCCCTTTTATCTATAATATTTGAGTATTGCTTAAAGTTAGTAAAATACCTAAACCAGGGAAAGTGTTTCTCCCTTTAGGGTTAAAAAAAACCTGAAAATATATATCATATGAATTATGATAAAAATTAATGACTCAATAGAGCTACACATTATTCTCCTGGCAATGAGAAGCAGAGATGGTCAAACTGATCCTTTTATCCAAAGAATAGAATATATCTAACTTTATTTCTAATTTGAAATTGCTTCCAGATGTTGGGCTTGCAATGAAAAATGAAATCTTGATTTTGTTTTTTGTTAATTAGATAGGTTTGTTGTTATAGAAATGGTTTGTACATATTGTTGTTTAAAAATAAAAAGTAGTGATTGTAATGTTATCTTCTACTGTGCTAAAGAGAGTCGGAAGTTGGTATGTTTTTTTTCTTTACCCTCTTTACATTATCTTTTCTTTTTCCTCCCCCTTCTTCTAGTTTTCTATTATTTTTTTGAATTTCTTTGTATTTTATTTTATATTTTGACAAACCAATAAAAATATTAAAAGAAAAAAAGAAAAGAAAATTGTTAATCTTAATGTTTGGGTTGGAATTGTAATCTCAAAGTTTGGGAATTATGAAGGCAGGAGAACCAGTTTCTGGTTTGTTGTATATTCAGCTTTCCTCACATAACACTAAAATCTTTCCTTTGAATGCTATAAATACATTTAATTTTGAATATTTTTATACCAGAGGTCCCCAACCTCTGGGCCGTGGACCACTACTGAGCCATGGCCTCTTGGCTGTTGGGCCTCATGAGTAACTGGACAGTGCACGCCCATGTGTGTGTGCTCAACCCCCCCTCATGCCACTGTTGCCACGAGTGTTGTGTGGGTAGCGGTAGCGCCACTAGCCTCACACAGGCGGGCCGCGGTGTTGCCACTGTGGGGGTGGCAGTGCTGTGAGCGGCAGGTGGGCGGTGGCACACCACACGAAGGTGGCAGCACTGCCGCAAATGATTTTCGGGCGGTGGCAACGCCACAAGCGGCAGGTGGGCTGCGGCACGATCCAGTGCGGGGGTTGGTGGTGCGATCCTCGCGCTGGGTGGAATCATTACGGGCTACAGCGCAGGCCTCGCACTGATAGTAGCATCGCCACGAGCCTGGCAGTGGCGCCACAAGCCTCACACAGGCGCCACTGTTGCTGAGAGCCTTGTACTCATGCTCGCAGCCCCATTTGCGTGGTGCGCATGCTTATAGCCTGTTTGTACACACAGACACACACGTGTGGCCACATTCATGTTTGCACAGTTGTGTGTAAGGCACCTGCTGCTCTCTCTCCCATCAGGCCGCCAGTCCAAAAAGGTTGGAGACCCCTGTTTTATACTGTGTAATGCTCAAGTTAATCTTTGGTTGTACAAAACAGTTTTAGCCTGAGAAACTAGTTGATTGATATTTAAGTGTATAATACTCAGTTTATTAACCATAAATCACTTTGCATATAATGATCGGTCAGAATCTTTAAGAAACCTGGCTCATTGTTAATAACTAGTTGGTTTATGCTGTCCAATCTTCCACCACTTTACTCCTGCCATCAGAAAAAGCTAAACCTGTCATTATGGAAGTTGTAGTTCTGAATTTGTGAGGGGTCACCAAGTTGCTTAACTAAGGAAATAAATAAGATTATTTTTACCTATGCTTTTTTTTTTGGTTTGTTGTTTTTCAAATTGGAATCTGAAACACCTTTTTTGTTAGGCAAGGAACAGGGATTTCATTATGAATATGAAACTAAATAAGGCCTTAGTAGAGATACCTTTGATGAGAACCAAATAGGATCAGTTAGATTTGCAGTTAGATAGTGACTTCTTTTAAATGTCAGAATTTGAAATTAAAACTGGTCACTATTAATAAATAATTAAATGTACTGTATTTGGTTATTATAGCTGAGGATGCAAGATATGGAATAATAGTCATAAATTAGAGGGAAGGATTTTCTGATTATTAAGAAAATCCTAATAATAAGAAAATGAAACCTGTTATATTCGATTCTTTTTGCTGGTTCCACGCAGAGCCATCTGGTGAGAGTTTTAATTTAGATTGTATACAAAAGTCAGTGGCCTAAATATTTGTTTAAATTATTGTATTTTTATGAGTACAGGATAAATAAGTACACATGTTAACCCTGAAACTGTTCCCACAGCATGTGGCTTAAGTTGAGCACTACTTGAAATTATGGTTTGTTTGTTTGTTTGTTTAATTGATTTATGTAGCCAGCCTACTTAGCACACAACTCAAATTTATGCAATATTTCATAAGAAGTCCAGGCCTGATTCATGTTTCTAAACATAGGACAGTGATGGCGAACCTTTTAGAGACCGAGTGCCCAAACTGCAACCCAAAACCCACTTATGTATTGTTGGGTGCTGGGTGGGCGTGGCCCATTGGGTGGGCGTGGCTGCGGTGGTAACGGCAGACAAGGTGGGACTAAAAAGTTCAATCAGTCAATTCCAACTTTGCAAGATCTTTTTTTTCTGCGAGAAGTTGAACCTTTTTTTTTTTTGTACACAGTGGCAGAGGCCTAAAGCGAAAAGGTTTTATAAAACCCAGCTGAAGGCCTGGGACTGAGGCAACAGCACATGTGCCCACAGAGAAGGCTCTGAGTGCCGCCTCTGGGACCTGTGCCATAGGTTCGCCACCACTGCTCTAGACCAGTGATGGCGAACCTTTTAGAGACCGAGTGCCCAAAACCGGCCTGCCCCCGCTCCACCCTCCCTCTCCCGCCCTGCTCCGCCCTCACCCCACCCACCCTCAGGGCCATCAAGAGCACGCCGCAGATCACCCCGGCGGCCCTGCAATAACATGGTGGCCACGCCCTCCACCCGCACCTCGGAGCATCATCTGCTGCCCAGCTGCCATGTGCTTGGCTGTGCAGCTCTGCCCGGGCCGCACCCGGGGGGAACTCTTCTCTGGGGGGGCTGCTGGTGAGGAGAGGGCTACCGGGGAGGCGGGGCTGGGGCGACAGTGTGCGTGCCCACAGAGAGGGCTCCGAGTGCCGCCTTTGGCACTAGTGCCATAGGTTCGCCACCACTGACATAGGACATCTGTGGTTTTGATTAGTGTTTATTAATTGCTAATAGGCCAGTATATGAGCACAGCTCACGACATTGGGAACAACACCAATTGTTCATAGACAGAACACTCACCCAAAATTCAAGGTCTAGACGGACTTATCTGAGTAGCCATAAAGTGCAGCATATACCAAGGTAATGCACTGTAGCTGCTCTGTTCTGCATAGGCAGATAATCCCAAAGAAATACGGATATATGTTCAAGAATGGAACTACCATCAGCTACCTCCTCTACATGGAAGACATCAAACTGTGTACTAAGAGTGAATGAGACATTGACTCGCTCATCCATTCATCCATGGATCTGCAGTAAGGACATTGGGATATCATTTGGACCTGAGAAGAGTGACCAAAGAGAGGGAAGATAGTTAAGACTAATGGATGAAACTACCAGCAAGCCACATAACAGCCATACTGATCAGCCACAAATACCTCGGTATCCAAGAGTAACAAGGGAACCATGAGGAGGAAGCAAGGAAGACATCAGCACCAAAAATAAGACAGGTCCTGAAGAGCCAACTCATAAAGAACAAGTTCCATACCATCAACATGTATGCCCTGCTAGTCGTTAGATACCCTGCCAATATAGTGGCCAAAGGAGGACACGGGAGATAGTGATGTGAAGATCCAGAAGATCCACAATCTACAAAGGATTCCACCCCATGTCCAACACCCAGATACTGTACACCAGTTGGAAACAATATCAAAACCATTGTCCTGGAAGAAACCCATAGCACCTGGGACTACATCAGTAAGATGGTACCCAAACATGAGCCGCTGAGAGAATGCCTGAGGCAGCAATGGACAAAGGAGGAAGATCAAGCAGAGGAAGTAGCATGGCAGGAAGTACCATTGCATGGGATATACTATTGAGAGATAGCTGAGGCGGTTGACATTGGGAAATCCTACCAGTGGCTGGAAAGAGCTGGAAGAGAGAATACTAGTCACAGTACCAGAAGAAGAACTAAGCATCAGATCTATAGAAGCAAGGGTCTGCTGCATTATCTAGGAGCCAAGTTGCAGACTGTGCAGAGAGACCTCAGAGACAGTTCAACCCATAATGGCAGGATATTAGTTTCAGGTAGGAATAGCATACATTGAAAGGCACAACCAAGTAGCTGACATTGTGTACAGCTGACATTTCTTTGCAGAGTGTATGGGCAATACCCTCCCAAGTCCACATGAGAGATTTGTGGAAAATAATAGGGCTAAGATCCTATGGGACTTCCAGATCCAAACTGGAAGGCAATCAACCAGACATCGTGGTAGTAGGCAAGAAGAAAAAGACAACAGTGATAATAGATCTAGTGGTGGCAAGTGACAGCAACATCAGGAAGAAGGAATATGAAAATCTGGAGAAGGGTCTGAAGGAGAAATCAGAAAAAATGTGGAAAGTAAAGGCCAAAGTGGTCCTAGTAATGGTAGGAGCACATAGGGTTGTAATCCCTAAGTTGGGAGAGTGGTTTAAATAGATGCCAAGAACAACATGAGAGTTCTCTGCCCAGAAGACTTTAGTGCTAGAAACAGCTAAGATGCTGCACAGAACCTTCAAACTCTCAGGCCTCTTGTAGAAGATTGAAATTGAGCACGATACATACTACCCATGGGGGCGGGGGGGGGGGCAGATAGGCAGACAAGACAGATAAATAGGTAGATTGGCACAGTTTTACCTCACAGAGTAGCTGTTGGAAAAATTAGACTAGATAGTGCTATATTCAGTATCTTGAACAATATTACTATTTATATATAATCTAATAAAAAGATAATCTAAAAGAGTTGTAAGGACCACTGTAGCATCCATATTCCCCTTTTTTTATCTCTGCAACAATAATGCTGTAAGCTAAGATAGAAAAATTAATGCCGAGTCACTCAACTCAGTCGTTAAATAGCAATTTGAATCTAGGTCCTATCCAGGTGTAATACCTAAGCTATTTCCATAATTTGGCTGCATTGCAGTTTATTTGATGTATTAAATTTAGAGTGTGAGAAAAGAAAGCAGTTACTAAAAAATCTGCAAATAAATATTCCAGATTAATTGCTTGACAAATTCTTATATTTTCTGTGATTATCACTATTAGAGGAGCTCAGTAATATTTAGTTTCTTTTTTCATTTAAAATACCGAAATATTTGTCATCAGGAAAATATTGCCTGTTTGTTATTCACGTCAGTAAGCGAGACTTTTGTATGCACAGAAGGGGAAAGACCAACACATTCCTACAATGGAAGAACAAATGGGGAAGCTGATAGAATTGGCTAAGGTGGCTAAATTGACTACTTTGATTAAAGAAAAGACTGTCTAGCTTTGTTTTTCTCTGGAAACTCCTTTAGGACAGTTTGCTTGAAACTGAATGAGGTGAAACTGTCAGGTGCAAAAGACCAGGGCCCCACTTGAAATTCCAATTAAACTGATAGAGAATGCCTATACTGTTCTGTTGGCAGTCATCAATACTAATTTTAGAATTGAGTCCATTATTGAGCATAAAGTAGGGCATGGTGGATAATCTTTGAGAGGTAATCCATCTGGATTTTAGTACTTACAGTTTCTTAAATTCTAGTAAAGCCTACAGCATTAATTATAAAATGCATAATTTATTTTAGCCATTATAATTTATAACTTGGTAAGTTCTTATTGTTCTCTTACAAAAATACATTATTAAATTGTTGTGTGATAGGAGATTATGACTGAGCTTCAAGAAGTAATAAGTACAAGTTTTGTGATGTTGAGTATTAACAATCTTCAGTTTACACACATTCATCCTATAGAAATCTTTAAAGATTCAATTTAAATTTTGAATTTGAATTTTCCTATCAGGGTCCTGATATTGGCATGACACTTGTTTTCTCGGCTGCTAAGCAGAGAAAATAAAAGCTATTGTAAATGTTAAATATCTCTGCAAAAATATGTTTTTTCTTTTTCTTCATTAATATTTTTAGAGGATGAGCACCTCCATATAACAGATACATGGGGGGGGGGGAGAACGGGGACTTTACTTCAAAAAGTAGATATTTTCCAGAATTGCATTAAAAATCAAACATACCAATGTGGGAAAAATCCACATTAATTTATTTTTCTTTTCCAAAATCTTACTTGCTAGGTAGAAATTAATACATTATAAATCAACTTTCTTCTCCTTTTTTTTTTTTTTTGGTCATTTTCATGAAATGTGGATTGTATTTCATTTTTCTAGAAAAAGATTTTAGAAATCAGTATTACTTTCCAACAACCTGAAGGGATTTCATCCTAGAAGACATTTGATTTGTTTTCTATCAGATTTCTTTCTCCCCTTTATTGCCTCCCTAAGCACATGTATTTTTCCCTGGAACCATTTTAGGGCATTTCTACCTGTCAAAGTCAGGCTCCATCCACTATTGCTTGCATGTTATCTCTTAGGAAAATTCTTGGAATGGCAAAGTTCAAAGTTGGACATGGGTGCATTCCTTGTTGAAGTTCTTAAATCTTGGCAAATGTTTTCTAGATTAATTAGTAGAGCAAAATATAATCCAAATGGAAAATGTAACACAGGATTTTTTTTCTGATTAGTTACACTAGAAATAAATACTCAATAAATACTCAATATCTGAATATTGTAAAAGTATTTCATCAGTCTTTAATATTCTCAGGAAAGGAAAATAATAAAAATCAAATAAATAAAAATATTTTGAGTAAAAAGTCAAAAATTTTGGCATTATAAATTAAATTGAAAAATTGCTTTTTGTTTCATTACTGTTTTGAAATGAGTACATATAAAACAGAGAAAGATGACTGTTTAATTTCCATTTTTCAGTTATATGGGAATTGGACTCTCAGCTCAAGGAGTGAACATGAACAGACTACCAGGTATGATGAAGAATAATTATTTTAAAAAACCCTTTATTGTTATCATATATTAATCCATTCATCTTTTCTTTCTTCTAGATGAGAACTGTCTTTAATAAGTTTTTAATATAATCTAGGATTTAGAAAGAATGTTGGTTTTTATTCAAGGTATAGCTTGTCATATTCTATCAAAATTTACTCCAACATTTCAAGAGTGCTTGCAGGAAGATAATGCAGGCCTTCTATGCAAACATCAGTTAAACACCATTTAGCATAACAAAACTGAAAAAAGTACTCTGTATCTCAGTATAAATTTCATTTGGAATAGGTTACTCTTATAGATGGATGTTTCTATCCAAAAATGGGATATTCAACATGCCACAATTATGTGAATATCTTAGCTCTGCTTAGGAAGTCTCAAAATGTAACATTTTGACCAAGAAAAGGAGTTTGGTATAATGCTGATTTCACTTTAAGCATAATATATTTGAGGAACACTTCCTAATCAAATAGGCCCAAAAGAATTATCAGTAACAGATTTTTTTTCTTAGCAGTTGTTTGAAACTCTGCTTGGAAATTGTAAATACTTTAGAGGAATTGATTGCTAATTATAAAATGCTTAAAGGCTTCTGTGTTGGTAATTGCCCGAATTGCACTGTGTCTTTCATTTTGTGTATGCATGGTGGTTTAAATTACCATCCTCTCCAGATTTTTTTTTTTAAATCCTTTTTTTCTTAATTGGAATATAGCTAGTTGTTAGGTTAATTTATGTATAGCTGAATGAGTGAACGGCTTCAAACTGGGCAGACAAGAGGATGTACATACTGGCCGTAGCCTCTTTTCTCCTCCTGATGTCTATGCATTCTGTCTGAAAATTGAAGACAAGATTTATTCATCTATTTAATACTATTACTGATATGTTTTGGAACTGTTTTATTAGGATACTGAATCATAAGAAATTCTCTATGCCAATTCAAGCAAACCATGCTTATGTTCTCCTCCAGCTGAATATGTGTAGAATGCGAGAAATAGAAGGTGGAACTATAGAATAGTATCATTCAGTGGCTGAAAATAGCTAATGTAAACATTAAAGAGACATCTTGTCTAATTTGGATTTTTAGTGAGAATTAAGATGATAATGTATGACACTTTTTTAATTTCTCAAACCATAGTCTACAAATCGAGACAAGTTTTTGTAGCCAGTCATTCTTCACTGCTAATCAATCTCAAGCACAGTTATTTTTGTAACAGTAGCATAAATCCTAGATTTAGTTTTAAACTAGGAAAAAATATCTCAAAATGCATTTTAAATAATATTTAAATCAATGATATATTCTAAGATTGGTTGTGATTTTATCCACAGCACCGTGTATTTTAACTGCCCTTAAGCAGTGGAAAGAAAATGCAGAAAATATTCCTGGTCTGAAAGGTTTAACAACAACCATATACACATATTTGGGAATTTGTCTACTTGAACAAGGGGAATTGTTCTTGAATAAATTATTATATTTATAAACTTATTTATATGCATTTGTTTATATTTCCAAAAATTGTACTGGGAAGGAAAATGAGAAGGGAAGAATTAATTTCATTAATTAATTTAATTACTTTGAACCAGGTTTAGCTATATGTTCTCAGACAAACTCAGAAGATTATTGATGCGAATGCAGAATGCCAGGAGTCCATACATAACTTTCCATATATCATCTTTTTTTTATGCATGTCTAGCCTCTGATGTGCACGCAGCTTCGTGTTGCAATGCCAAAACCAGGTTCATTTTCAAAGTCATTTTACTGAACATTTCTCAACTGTGTTAATTTATCTGTATAAGGCTGATACAACTAAATAATACAGGAATGCATGAGAAAATTTCAACCTAACAGCTTGGTAAACAGGCCAATAACAATCTTGATAGAACTGACACTAGAGAAAAAGGGGAGAATACTGTTTCCTAGGTACAAAGAGAACATTTCGGTACTTCTTCTGCTGTTTTCAAATCTTGCATTGAACAAGAACTTCACATTCAGGAGGGGGTGGCAACAATAATTAAAGGGACCTTTGTGCAATTCTATCGTGCACCAATTAAAGCCTTTCCTGGAGAGCTTGCTCATAGTCACTCATGCCTAGTCACCTTTCATTTGGACTATTGCAATGTGCTTTTCATGGGGCTGTCACTGAAAATCACCCAAAGCTTCAATTGGTTGAAAATGCAGCACTTATAAAGTGATGGGAGCCTTTATGTTTTCCCATTTAACATCTCTAATGCAATGGTCTAGATATTGATCACCTTCTTCTAGTGCAGTGGTTCTCAACCTGTGGGTCGGGACCCCATTTGGGGTCGAACGACCATTTCACGGGGGTCACCAAACAAGGCTGTCCGCCATTTTCCCCCCCTTTTCTTTGGCCATGCCCCTGGCACCCGGTGATGTATAAGTGGTTGGGGGTCACCACAACATGGGGAACTGTATTATGGGGTCGCGGCATTAGAAAGGTTGAGAACCACTGTTCTAGTGGCTTCGACTTACTAAAAAAGGAGGGTGTCTCTGGATCCTTAGGAAATGTCATATCCAGGAGTCATAGAGATAAGCTATTTTACTTGTAGAACAGCATTCTTCTCTGGAACAGCATTCTTTATGAAGTCAGTGTGGCTCTAATATCTTTTTCCATTTGGAAATCCATTAAGCCCTGGTTATTCTAGAGAACTTTGGGAATAGCTTTGTGGTGATGGAGACTTTCCTGCTAGGTTTGGAAACTATAAGCTATTCCTTGGAGTGCTGTTATTTTGTTTTGATACTGATTTTACTACTGTATTGTTTTAATACTCTTTCTTACTTACCTTATTCTGTAAGTTAATTAGAGCCTTGTTTAGGTTAAAGCAGCATTTAGATTACATCAAAGAAATAAATAAATGTTCTTCCTATCTAGTATTCATAGTGCTGCAAACACACATGGCTAACTTATATATCCATGGTAGCTGCAGTTTCTTGAGCTCAGAAGCACAATATTTGTCTTCATATCATTATAAAACATTTTTTATATTGTATGTTCTTGTATGTTGAGGTTAAGACAGTCCAGATCTTTCATTTGTAGGATTTGATGTATTTGAATCTATTGAAAGAATAATTAAATTTAGATGCAGAATCTGTTCCTGGGCATTTTATGATGTAGTAAATACTTATTTTTGTCTTGTTTCTAGGTTGGGATAAACATTCATATGGTTACCATGGAGATGATGGGCACTCATTTTGTTCCTCGGGAACAGGACAGCCCTATGGTCCAACATTTACAACTGGTGATGTCATTGGTTGTTGTGTAAATCTTATCAACAATACCTGCTTCTACACAAAGAATGGGCATAGTTTGGGTATGAAAAAATAATTCTATTTTGTGAAAGTATCAAATACTGTATGATAGCAAATTTGACCAATCTTTCCAAATTTTAGATGTATGTAATTTTGATCAGAGCTTAACTCTCAAAAAATAAGCACACCAAAAATATAATGGTTAAAGTATGTTTGGCTCAAACAGGTCTTAGTTTCTCAAGCAAGATCCTTGTTTGATCTCTGAGGGCTAATATCTGATTTGGTGAAATGTAATATACACAGTTGTCCATTTTAAAAGAATAAAACATTAGTTTGAAATGAAAGCACAGTTTAGTAGCATGCTTGAAATATGCTACTGTTCTGTGGAAATGGCATTCTTGAAACATTAAATGAATTCTGAAAGTGTTTCTGATCTTTATCAGTGAAAGTTCAGAAAACCTCATTCATTCATTTCATTCAATTTGTTTAGCCACCCAATTCAAACCAGCGACTCGGGGAGCAAATAAAAACAATTAAAATACAATATATAATACAATAAAAAACAAAATACAAGCAACAGCCAACAGATACTATGATCTGTCAGTATCAGTGCATGGCAATTTGATAATAGCTTTGAAATTTATGTAGTTTATTTATTTTATGGTAAATATAGCCTTTTAATATGATTGCTTTCCAGTTACTCTGGTTACCTCAAGAATTAATGTTTGAGTCAGTTAAATATTTTTCAGTACAGCTTAATTAATCAAACAAGGATGTGGAATTATACATTCAGTGAAAAAACAGGAAATGAACACATATGTGATAATTTCCCAGTTTTGGTTCCCTTGATTTCATGTATAATTGTGCGTAGTAAATATTGTACAATGAATGCATTACAGTTCTAATTTTCATTTTCAGTAGAAGTGAAAAACCAATGGGCATTGTTTTATAGGGCAGTTTCTTAATATAAAATATTGTATTTGATTTGAGAATGCCAGATAAAATACATAGCATTTTAATAGAACATTTAGACTTTCATATGAATTGTTGATATCTTATATAATATGTTGTCATTATAATTCAGAGTTTTGAAATCTAGAGAGCAAAGATGAGCTGGATTTGTATTAATAAAGTATAATTATGGTCAAGCCATATGAATCACTGAAATAGTGAGCAAATTAAACAGAAGCAATAAACAGTTATGTAAAATCTTTGAATTACAACTTAAAGCGAAACAAAAGAAAAGTCGCTACTCATAATTAAGACACTTTACCCCTTCTTATGGAAATCATTGCAGATTAATAAACTTGACAACTCTGCTATTGATGGCAGGATTGTGTGACCTTATAGCAGGAAAAATTACCTCTCTCATAATACATCCGATTTTTTGTTGAGAGAAAGTACAAATATTCTTGCATATATATCACTGTGGGAGAGACAACAAAAAATGTACCAATTAAGGTCTCAGTTTCCTTCTGGCTTCTGTTGGTGAATGGAATTTTGTTGTAATATCCATCTAATATTGTTGAAAGTAAAGTATTGAAAGGAGCCAGAGTAAAGGCATTATTAATACGGTGGCAAATAAAGTAGAATAAGTAGCTTGTAGCTATAAAGTTTTTTCAACTAAAACCCACCACAGGGTAATTGGCTGTGGCATTCAGATCTGAGTGCTGAGAAAGATATCAAAAAGCCTTTGAGGAGTTCAGTCTTAATTCTCTAGAATCAGGGTGGATTTGATTTAAATCAAATCGATTTAAATCACTAGTAAAAAGGCCTGATTTAAATCAACTCGATTTAAATCATAATTTTTAAAGAGCAACTGTCATCTCTGTCCCGCAGTGGATCCTCCTCTGACCCGCTGTTCACTCCCTGACAGTCCCATTCACTTTACTGGGACGGCTGGTGATGTGGCAATGACACAAGGTGAGGGATGTGGTGGGCAGCAGGTGAGTGGATGGCCGCTAACAGGTGCTGCCATGATGGATCTGAAATGACAGGTGCTCTTTAAATATAAGGAGTCATTCTTGCTGGTAGTTAGAATCTTTAATATTATTTGCAAACAAAATGAAGGTTTCCTATTTAGAATAATAAGCTGTCAGGTTAGTAAAACAGCAATATCAGAACCAATTTTAGGTTAATCGCACATAGTTGGAAAACTACTCAAATTCTTTTATTTAACTAAAACACTTAGACGAGCCTGGTAAGATGCATTTCTCTGCAAACATCATACAGTTTATAATGTATATAGATTTGCAAAACAATGGGATAAAGGAATATTCCTGAACTTTGTTTTATGATTTATCTCATGGTTACTGTGAAATTGTGTGAATGCATTAGTACAGTGCGTGTTATCTCAGCTTGCAGAGCTTGGATTCCTTGAATGAGTTTACCAAAATGTAAATATTGCAGAATATACAGCCTCATGCTACATAACTAAGCTCCATTTCACGCTGAATAAACTAAATTATTAATGTATCTTAAATAGAAAATTATATTTAGATAGATTTTTTACTCCAAAAGCCTTTTATTAAAATATATTTGTTAAAAATAAAAAAAATCTGATTAAAATACAAAAAATCCAATTTAAATAAAGAAATCAAATTTTGTTGACTTTTTTTTGAAAAAAATCATTAATTATTATGCATCCTGTCTAGAAGTAGGATCAATAGAGAAAAGAGAAAGAGATTTCAATACACAATTTGGCTAAGATTTTTGTTTCCATGTTGATGAAAAGTAGTGGCTTTCTCCTTGCAATCCTGCCATGCAAACTATTGTTCAGTGTTTTCCTGATGGTGATCTCATAAACATTGACATTTGCCAATGCAAGAGAGTCCTTTAGTTTGTTAAGTTATTACCCTGCTGTTCTTTGAGACCTCCTGGAGAATTTCCTCCATATATAAACAATCTGCTTTCTCTGGAAATAATTTAATAACATTTCCAGCCTAGGGAAGCATTAACAACTGATTTTTGGATGTCCTTAGAAATCTTCTTTGTTTGAGCCATGATACATTTCTATATACCTGTGTTGTGAAGATCAGATTTTGAATACCCAAAATACTGTTCTTTAAATAAGGCAGGACACTCTTCCCGTCATACACACACAAAACTTTTTTTTTTATCATCCCATTGATTGAACAACCTGACTTTATTTTCCCCTTCAAATGAGCTGATTATCCTAGAGGCTCATATAAAATTATATAGCTTTGGATCATTTCCTTAATAAAAATGAACAATAATATTTTTGACTCATATGTTTAATTGGATTCGTTTTATTCAGTTCTAAGAATTGTGTGGAGCAGTCACATTTTATGTCATATTTGTACAGAAATATTGAAAATCTAAAACATTTAAGCACCATTGTATTAGAAAGAGAAGAGAGTTGCCTTTACGTATTTGTCCTTCCTGTCTGACTTGATAACACTAAAATAACTTGCCACATGAGAATTACATTTCTGCAGTAGCAGAAAACTTTAGTAGCTGGAATGCTACATAAGAGACAGTGGTTATTTTACTACTGAATTTGGTAACAAAGCATTTGTTAATCATAACATCATGTAACATTTAAATAATACGGTATTTGTTTAAACCTGGACAAAGTAAGCATTGGAGAAATGTACTAGGTTAGGTTTATTGCAATTACTTTGAAAATTTGAATAATATATGTGGTATAATAATAGTTAAGACCTGGTTATACCAGCAGGTCAGATACCTCAGGAGATGGACGAACTCCACTATTATTCATATCCCTCTGTCTATTACTTTTCTTCTTTAGTTCTGTTTTTATACAGAACTATTATAGTTTTTAATATTCTTTAATAATTATTTTAATGATTTTAGGCAGGGCTTTTTTTCTCATAGAACGCCCAGAACGGAGTTCCGGCACCTTTTTGGGATGGAACCTTGTAGGGTAGGCAAGGCGGGTTGTATGACGTGTCTGAGTTCTGGCACCTTTTTTTTTTTTTTTTTTTTTGAAAAAAAGCACTGGTTTTAGGTAACAGTTGTTTTATATCTGTTTTATTGCACTATAGTATGCTGCCCCGAGTAAGTTTCTTTGCAAAGGTGGTCGCCATTCCAATTTGATAAACAAACAAGCAAGTAAAGAATAGTAATCCTTTGCAGTTAGATACATAATGATGGAAGTATGATTCATATGAGTAAACTGAAAAAGTAGCTTCTCAAATAGCTTTTCATTAAGCTGAAAATAAAAATTTTACTTGGTAAATTGGTGCTTGATAAATACTTTGACAATCCTGTGCTTTCTGGCCTTCTTCAAATATAATTATATAAATAATGTAAATGTGGTTGCTATTGGATGTCTTGCCTGTATAAATTTATTTTCTAGCAAAAAAGAAGTGAATAGCTGTTTATATTTTCTCTCGTCTGGAGATGTATTTTAACTACAAGAGCATTAAAGCATGACTTGTGTTGACTGTGACAGCTCAGATTTTAATTAAATATTTCTTGATTACAGGTATTGCTTTTACAGACTTGCCGGTAAGATCATTGTATTAAAGTATAAAATATTTGTGCCCAAAGAGCATTTTCCTTGCTTACATAACATGCATTTTTCAGTTAGTTCTATTTTTAAAAAATTATAAGAGCAAAGTTCATTTTAAAAATATCCAAATTACTTAATAAGCATTCGTTTATAATAATGGCAGAAGATTCTAAGGAATTATGATTACCGTTTGGAGTTACGTATTTCTAACTTTTGATGCTTTATTTAAAGGATTTTAAATGTAGAATTTTAAGTTTAGCAGTAGAACACATCCATTGCATATAGAAGGTCTCTGATTAGGTTTCTGGCATATTCATACATATAAAAAGAAGCACTGACAACAGGAATGGCTAGATTTTATGCACAGTAATGAAGTAAAAGTATTGCACTAGATTAATACCAATTCTGTCCTTCCCCAGTCTGAATTCCCTCAAGATGAATGGACTTCTATTTCCCAAATTCTCAGCACTAATATTGCTATTCATTATGCAAAGTCCCCACTTTTAGAGGACAGCCAGGTTGAGAAATGGTGTTATAATATCTACATCATGTTATGAGAATGTATTGATTTTAAGTTTTTTGTTCTGGTAGATTTGAAAAACATTGCCCATCATATTAACCCCCCCAAAAGATACCCCCCCCCCAAAAAGCAATACGTTATTTAAGAGTGTTTGTTTTATCAACATGTTCATTACAAAAATTGTTTTTTTTTGTTTTTATAATTTTTTTATTCTTGGAGACACAGGCCTGCTTCAGACTTTTTAAAACCTAGATCATTCAGTTCATAAGATTATTAAGTCTCTTATTGCCTATCCTGATTGGCAAGAACTCTGCAAGTTTCACTGAGTGAAATTTTTCCTCCTGAGGATTTCTTAAATAGCCTTGAAACTCAAACATTAACTACTTAATTATTTTTTCTGTTGGTGGAGCATGCAAAAAATATTAACTTAATTATGTGGTTTTAATGCTAATTTCAATTTATTTGTGTTTTGTACAATTACATTTTATATTGTAATTATCTCTTGCAGCCAAATCTATACCCCACAGTTGGACTTCAAACACCTGGAGAAGTAGTGGATGCTAATTTTGGACAACATCCATTTGTATTTGACATTGAAGATTATATGCGTGAATGGAGAACCAAAACTCAGGCTCAGATTGACAGATTCCCTATAGGAGATCGGGAAGGAGAATGGCAGACGATGATCCAAAAGTATGATTTGAAGATTATAATGAGTGTCTGTTTAAATTCCTATTCAAATTTGGGAGATTTTAAAACTGATCTATTTCGGTCCTACAAATCTTGTTCTGTATTTCTTGTACATTTGTGCAGTGAAATAAGACATGCAAATATAATTTTTATTCCTGAGAGGGTAATTTTATCTGATGTAGTTTATCTCCATGTAAAAACCATGCATTTAACTCCTTTCAATAAATGTTAACCTTTTTTTTTTTTTTTTGTATGTGGTAGGGCTGTGCAGCACTTTGGATTTGAAGGGAGTTTTTAAAATATTTTTCCAGGGATGCTGTGAGGGCAGCCATGTGAGCCTGGAAAAAAGACATTATTGTTTTAAAAAGTCTTAGACAGATGGTACATCTCACATACACACATGTGTGTACACACATGCATACATACTCCTTTCAAAACACTTTTCCCATCTTCATATCTGAAGCATTGCACAACTCTCATTATCTGATTACTGTAACTTGGTGGTGGCTGCATTGATTTCTGGTCTCAACTTGTTCTACGTAGTGCATCTAATTTAAAAGATCTATTTTATGAGAACATCTTAAATCATTTTTGTGCTTGAAAATGTTAGAATTATTGTATGCGCACTAATTTCAAGTTTAAAAGTGATCTATAAAATGCAGATGTAGTTGGCAAAATCATTTTAATTTAATTGCTGCTCTTTTAAGCTTTGCATGCTTCATACTGATATTTTCAATACAGTATGCAGCATGTACTTGGAGAGGATAATTAGCATATTCTTGATTTAGAACTAATCACTAATTCCAGCTGTACATGCCTTAATTCATACCATACCATGGAAATTAAGCAGAGAACCCTGTTTGTCAATCCTGTCATTATGGATTCTTCACAGTCATGATAGGGTATTTCATGTTATTGTGAATTGTCAGCACTGAAGTGGATTAAGAAGATACTGTTCTAGTAATTTGATGGGAGTAGAATTATTTTCTTTTAATTATTTTATGAACAGTATATTCCAGGTTTGATTCTGCTTGATTGAGGATGGAAAATTATGTATATTTTTTCAGTGAAAGCTAAATTAACACATGTCATTTACCTACTGTTGCTACTTTTCATTTTAAAGCCATTTGTAATTTAATGTTTTTGAATCACCAGTCATGTGGACACACTTGGATAAATTTGATGGATACAGAATACAGATAAACTTTCCTCTTTAATATCCAAAACTACTTTGCCCAGGACAAAGATACTTTTTGCATGCACGTTATTACATGTGTTGTGCATCACTATGTTACTGCTTCTACCACATCTCTCACCATGCTAAACGATTTCTCCATTGTGTGTAATTCCATTTTGATAGTCTTTGTTATCTTTGGCACTCTTGAATGTTCTGTTTAAAGTATTAGGTTCCAGCCAGTGGTGGGATTCAAATATGTGAACAACCGGTTCTCTGTGTGGATGCCGCTTCCGGAAGTCCATTCTGGGCCTGGGCAACAAAAAATTAGCTACCGGTTCTGTCGAATTGGTGTGAACTGGCTGAATCCTACCACTGGTTCCCACTGGTAATGAACTGAATGTACATGTGTATTTAAATATACATATGTATCCAATTTTAAATTGAGAAAAGTTAAATATATATAACTTGTAAATACATATCATTATATTCTTATTTATATCATTATATTTTATAATATATTTTATTTTTAACAGTGTATATTAGAATAAATGTAGCATTTTTATTCAGAGTAAATTTACCTAACCTACTGATAAAAAGTTTGTATTGAAGTGAATCTTCAAGGAAAAGAGATACTTGTAAATAAATTGCCTAATGGTAAAGCTGCCTCCATGCTATATTTTGTATTAACTTTCTTTTACAGAATGGTTTCATCTTACTTGGTACATCATGGATACTGTGCAACAGCAGAAGCATTTGCTAGATCTACTGACCAGACTGTACTAGAAGAATTAGCTTCCATTAAAAATAGACAAAGTAAGCTTGAATAGTGCTGTGTTGTTAAGTCTAAAAGAATTTAAATATTCAGATTTGAAAATGCTTCTTCTTAAGTGGCCTTTGGATTTCAAATATTATATTTCATTGATCATTGTTTTATATATCTGAATAATCAATAGAAACATGATAAGTTTGTTTTGCCAGAAATTGATTATGTACCAAAAAATTGATTGGCTTGTTACCTAATAAAAATAATGGTTATTTACTTAATTTCATTTTTTTACATTTATATTATGTGTTTATAAAAACAGCTGAATAAACAAACTGATAAAAAAACCCAATAATATGTAGTACACTTAGTACACTTTAGTACACTTCTAATAAAGTAATGCTTAAACAATTTATTATTAGTTAAATATCAATTTGCAGTTTAAAACAGTCTATATACATTGTTAAGATACTGATAAAAATATAGCTTATAATTGTGCTCAAAGCTACCTTGAATATTTTATATATTTTTGACACAGTGTATTAGAACTAAAGCAGATTAAAAATAAACAATTGTCTGAATCCTTTTAGTTTAATTAACTTTAGATCCTAGTCATTTGATCAAAGTTATATGTAATTCATCAATTTTAGTAAAATATGATTAGAAAGATTTGTGGCGCCCAAGGTATATATCAATAATGTTATAACAAAGAAAGAAATACAGACTCTTACCAAGACTGAAGAGAGATCCCAAAGTATTCAATTGTTGCTTAAACTGGTCCTGAAATGTACATTTTTAAACTTGTGTTTTTGTTTCTGCTAACAGGAATTCAGAAACTGGTGTTAGCAGGAAGAATGGGAGAGGCCATTGAAACAACACAGCAGTTGTATCCAAGTCTATTAGAAAGAAATCCTAATCTTTTATTTGCTTTGAAGTGAGTCTTTGTGTAAAGCAGATATTTATAAATAAATAGCTGCCTAGTCTGGGGGAATCTATATCTATCCATTTTATGGTTTTCAAGCTCCTATAGCAGTGGTGGCGAACCTATGGCACGGGTGCCAGAGGCGGCACTCAGAGCCCTCTCTGTGGGCACATGCACTGTTGCCCCAGCAGAGTTCACCAGAGTTGCGAGCACATGGCGTTTGGAAGTGACAGGGTAGGAAGTGAGCGAGCAAGCAGCGTTGGCTCCCCTGGGGATGCCCCGGAGATGATGAGGGACTGGCCCCAGCCACGTTCACCCAGTCTGCTTTGACCACTGCAGCCACACCCACCCAGTGGCCCCACCTGAGGACACCACAATGCTGATGCAGCCCTGGCACTTTGCGATAAATAAGTGGGTTTTGGGTTGCATTTGGGCACTCGGTCTCTAAACGTTTCGCCATCACTGTCCTATAGAAATAAATTACTTTACTGATCATCTGTGAATTTATGTAGTTATGTTCACTGAATGAATAATAAAATAATGGCTCCAAACTTTTCCTTATGGTTTAATCCCAAAATTAAAAATTATGAGAATTAAAAACAGGATTAAAACAATTAAAAAAAAAACTAGATTAAATTTTAAACAAAACATTTCTGATTACGTTGATTCCACAATAGATCATTCGATGAAGATAGAATCTCCTTGCACCCAGTATTTGTGAAGGGTGCCAATAACCATTCATTTATTTGAGTCTTGATTTCTGCATGTCTATTGCTCGTAGATAACGTCAATGCTGCAATTCATTGTTTCACCTGCAGAGTTGTGTCCCACCATTTTTAGACTTTTTTGTTGTCAAATTTTTTTTTTAAAAATCCCTATCAGTGAAAAGGTAAGCCTAGAATCTCCTTGTAACAGCCACTCACCCAACAAGCAAAACTGATTTGATTGAATGGAACTTATTTTTGGATATGTATGTTGTTATCGCTTAATTCTCTAATGTACAGACTTCTATGAGAGAGGAAGAAGACTTCTTCCTTTATTATTTCATTATTTTAATACATCAATTTAGGCACGTCTAATTAGATGCATAATTGGCTACTATTTGTATAAAGTAGCAGTTAGCCCCCGCTAACAGTATAAGCTTGTTTTTTAAAATTATTGTTTAATTTTCGTAAATAACTTCTCTTCGTGTTTTCCAGGGTACGTCAGTTTATAGAAATGGTCAATGGTACAGACAGTGAAGTACGATGTCTAGGAGGTCACAGTCCAAAATCTCAAGATAGCTATCCTGTTAGTCCACGATCATTTAGTAGTCCTAGTATGAGCCCCAGCCATGGAATGAATATCCATAGTCTATCAACGGGCAAAGGAAGTAGCACGCACTGTTCTGGTGAGTTTGACGGGAGGAAGAGGACGACATGCCACTTCCTTATCTTCAGAGTTTAGGCTCATTTGCCATTTAGCATATGGAATAGTTTGTGTTGTGCATCCTGGCCTGGATTGTTGAATAGGAGAAACTGACCCTTTTTTGGCCAGTATCTACTTCATGGGTTACCAGCTGTTTTGTAATACTTTGTCCCCGCTGCAGGTTGCACTTTTATCAACTGTTTCCATAATATGACCTAATTTAGAGGAGTTCTTTCTTTGTGTGACATCATTTGTTTTCAACAATATTTAATAAAAATTGATAATCCACAAATTTGAAAAAAAAAATCAGAAATGGGGCAGGAGGAGAAAGAGAAAGAAGACATACTCAACAAACTGCTATAGCCGCTACTGTTGCCTTCTTTGTGAGAATAAAGATCACTTGGAAGCTCTTGTCATGACATGTGTACCTAGTAGTCAGAAGGGAAGTTTCTTCTGTACTCCTGACACCATGTTTGTCCACACAGGCTATTTATGGTACTGCATTCTGGGAGAGAACTATCCTCTGAGCAGGATTGGTTGCTAAGTATTTTGAGGCAAGAATCAGGATTTATTTTAAATTAGCTTAACTTTTATATTGATGCATAAGATGTATACTTATGTGATTATAGTATAGGTTTGTCCATGTAGCTTATATTAGTTAATGTGTGCAAGCTACGTGAGTTACATATATTATAATCAAGTAAGAAAACACATTCTATTAATTCAAATCATTATTTGATTCCTTCACCTTTTTTTTTTAGGTTTTGAAAATAGTTGCAGTAATGGAGTGATATCAAACAAAGTTCATCAGTCATATTGTCACAGTAAACATCAGTCTACCAGTTTAAATGTACCAGAACTCAATAATATAAATGTAACAAGATCACAACAGATCAACAACTATTCCAGGTACATAAATGTAATTCTGTCTAGTTCTATTTTTTTTCACTTACCTGTTGTGGTTTTTTCCTGCTCTCCTTTATTGTACTGTATTCCACTCTTCCCTTGTTCTTCTCACCCTCATTCCAGTATTCCTCTATCACTCTGGTGAGAGAGAAGTGGGCTGCCACTGAGAAATGGATTGATAGTAGCTTGGTATCAATTCTCATGTGTGTATGTCAAGGACAACATATGACGATGTTAATAGGTAAAAATATTATGAAAAGAACTCCAATCCCCATCATGCATGGGTAGGCTGCCTGCCTGTCAACTTCCCGATTGCAAAGGAGAGCAGCAAGAAAGCCCATGGCTTGATTTGATCTCCCTAAAATTTAGAGCTAGGCCTATTTTGTATATTTAACAACAACAACAATAATAATAGAGTTGGAAGGGACCTTGGAGGTCATCTAGTCCAACCCCCTGCTCAGCCAGGAAACCCTATACCATTTCAGACAAATGGCTGTCCGGTCTCTTCTTAAAAACTTCCAGTGTTGGAGCATTCACAGTTTCTGGAGGCAGGTTGTTCCACTGGTTAATTGTTTTAATGGTCAGGAAGTTTCTCCTTAGTTCTAGGTTGCTTCTCTCCTTGGTTAGTTTCCATCTGTTGTTTCTTGTCCTGCCTTTGGTCATCATTATTAGGACTTTATTGGAATGCATTTAACATCATGTTGAGCTGTAAGAGAGTCTGATTTTTCCATATTGACTCTCTTATCTTGGCACAGGGTAAGAAAAGGGCCCTCTTACCCTAGCATAGGCTCTGTTAGGGTGGTGAAAGAGTCAAGAACTGCAGGATGCTGGGAACTATAGCTCAGCAAAACATGGAGGCAGCGGATTCCCCATCCATGGGTTACACTATCTGCCTAAAACAGAAGTTAATTGTATTGTGGACATATAGTAAAATAATGGTGGTACGTTGCTACATCTAGGTTGTAGATTACAGTGTGACTATTTATAAATGAGATCTAATTCTAAAAATGATCCATTACTTTGTTCACAGCAATGATGTAGACATGGAAACAGATCATTACTCTAATGGAGTTGCAGAGACATCATCTAATGGTTTCTTAAATGGCAGTTCTAAACATGATCATGAAATGGAAGAATGTGACACAGAAATGGGTCTGCAATTTTTTTTTACTTATCTACCTTTGCAAGGATTGTTTTTTTATTACTGTTATTTGAAAAGATTTCCAAATGATAAAGACATTTAATTCTTGTGTCAGTTTATATATTTAACATTGTCATGAAAATATTCTATGCAAAGTATACCTCATAGATACAGCATGGTGTCCCCCAGATATGTGTTTTGTCCAAGTTCATAAAGATGAGAGTAGGTCTAAAATACCTGGAGGGTACAAACCACCTTTCCCTGAATACATCATAAATATTAAGTATCTCAAATTTTTGAATTAGAATTATTTTTGTTGGATACCTTACCTGTGTCAGTTCCAGTTATGCCACATAATATTGATGGGATCAAACTATTAAAATGAGGATAAGCTCCATTTGTGTTGTATTTGATTAGGCAAGGGCTCAAAATGGAGGCTGTGCTTAGTAATTTGATGCTACTCGATATGCTTCTTCATGCCATCATTTGATTATTCCGTGTTGAATAGCATGCCTTGGCATCTGCCACATAATTTTCTTGGCAAATGGCTGATGTGAGATTAAATAAAACACAGACTGAACGATGCTACAGTACACCCTCTACAAATGTTTTAGAAAATGGACTATTACAGTCCACAGAACAGGATAATGTGCAGGTAGGATTTTAGTAGTTTTGGTGACTGCCTAAATTCTTTGTATGCTTTATCTTACTATTTAATATACAAAACAGCCTAATCTGTAGAAATATCAGAAAATAATTCTGTGACTAATCAGTTAAATTTTCAGAGGTCAAGAGTTGGGATATAGTACAAAGCTGTAACAGAAACAGACATTTAGGTATTCAGAGACTATACTGTAGAGCAACATTTGCAACCTACAAAAAGGTCATGTGCACTTCTCATACAAGGACTGAAATGAGCCTAATAAAAGGCTTAAAATTGTGGGGTTTTTTGTCTGAAGGGTTTTCAAAATTGCCCTGATTCTCTTTATTTTTATAAAGGGATAGAATTAATATCATAAGCTTTTGTTTGGGTTCAAGGAAGCTATTTTATTCCTTAACCTCTTCTCCTCTCCCCAAACCACAAAAATAATTTCAGGGATGTATATTCCAGAGAAGCGGAGGATCTTCAGATTGCCACAGCTTTTGGCTTTAGTCTCAGCTTCGCAGAACTTTTTTTTTCAAAGTATTGGTTAGTTTTGTATTCCTTGGTGATTTCAGAAAAGCAGTAAAAACTTTTTTCCCTGGGCACTTGTGCCCTTGAAATTTTTGCAGTTGGTATATCATGCAAGTTTCCTGTGAAGGTGGTGTAACATAGCGGTGAAGGTCTTGGACTTGGACTAGGGCAGGGGTAGGCAACCTCGGCTCTTTTATGATTCATGGACTTCAACTTCCATAGCTGACTCAGGAATTCTGGCAGTTGAAGTCCATGAATCATAAAAGAGCCGAGGTTGCCTACCCCTGGACTAGGGAGACACAGACAAATCCCTAGCTGAAGCTCAAACTCTCTGAATGTTTTTAGACCTGTCACCCAGACTAATTTACATTGTGGGGATACAGTTAGTGGGGACTTTTCATGTAACTCTTTAACTGTCTTGAGATGGCTGGCTAGTTAGAGAGAGAGGAGAAAAAAACAAGAAGAATCATTGTTATCATAATTTATAGCAATCATATGAATAATTATAAGCTACCTATATAAATACTGATTTAAATTATAACATGTCCCATACCTGCATTGTTTCATCATTATCTAATTACTACCTTGTTATTCTTAGAGGTGGATTCCAGTCAGTTAAGACGCCAACTATGTGGTGGTAGCCAAGCAGCTATTGAAAGAATGATTCACTTTGGCAGAGAATTACAAGCTATGAGCGAACAGCTAAGAAGGGAGTGTGGCAAAAACTCAGCCAACAAGAAAATGCTCAAAGTAAGTCATGTCACTTTTGTAGAGAAATTGCTAATAATATGGTAGGTTTAGATTTTACTCCATTTATACAATGTAAGGGGATGTATAATAGAGGGAAATTGTTGTTTGCTTGCAGAGACATTTCATTAGCCAATTAGGTAACATCATCAATACGAGTAAGTATGGGGTTTGCTCCCTACTTATATATAGTAACTTTTCCTTCCAGTTTTGATGGGGATGTGGCTTTCTTCTCAGTAGTTCCTAGATTAGGACACTATATTTTGCTTGATTGCTTGACTGGTGTGTATCCCTGTTTATCTGGGTCTTTGGCTGCTAGAGAGGATGTGTTCTGGTCTTTTTGTTTCTTCCTTAGCTTTTTTATTGTCTCTCTTCAATCCTAGACCAAACCAAATCCAGAAATGTTAGGGATATCTGGAAGCTTGGCATTCAGACAAATCAGCCATCAGTAGACCCATAGAAATAAACCACGTTTACATGCTATTCAAAAGACACAATAAAAAACACTAGGAAGGAAACAAAAAGACCAGAACATATCCTCTCCAGCAGCTAACATTCAGATAAAGAAGGATTAATTAAGGGAAACAATCAAGCAGAAATCAAGGAATTACCAAGGAGAAAACTACCCCCCCTCCCCCCCACACACACTAAAACTGGCAAGGCAAGCTATATAAACAGAGAGCAAACCCCATACTTACTCATACTGATGATTCTACTTTCTTGGGTAATGAAATGTCTACAATTAAACAACCAAGCTCAAAGAGCGCAAAATCTCCACAGTTCAACACTGAGCTAAGTTAATTCTCTTCTCTTGGTACTTAAAATGTAGATAGCATGAGATTATGCTGGCTTTTCCTTTTGTGTAAGTGATGGGAAGACTGAATTGTACTGAAGGGAATGCAGTTGTCCTATTAGGATCGGTTGCAGGATATTAAATATTTGCCTTCTTTTTATTCTTAACTAGCACCAGTCTTTATTGAGGTTTAATACTAGAAACTATTATTATTACACAGAAGTGACATCTGTTGGGGATAATAAAGGGAATGGGTATAAATAGTTCAAATGTACATTTTGGGAAATATTATGATGCATCCAGTGAGGGATTTAAATTTGATCTGAGTAAGGTAAAAAGTAATACTGAAAATAGTCTTAATTTATTTCAGTAGGAAGAACAACGTAAATGTCATGACACAGTTCATACAATCATAGACAGAAGGGCTCATTTAAGTCACGAAGTCTATTCTCCTGCTTTATGCAGTAATCTAAGTTGAAGCTTCCAGAATAAATGGCTATCCCGCCACTAATTTCTAAGATTTGTTTTCTCAACAGGATGCGTTCAGTTTACTTGCATATTCTGATCCGTGGAATAGTCCAGTTGGAAATCAGTTGGATCCTATTCAGAGAGAGCCTGTATGTTCAGTTCTCAACAGTGCAATACTAGGTAAGTCTGTTAGTTTCCTTCTTCATACAAACTTGTTAAGGTACATTAAACACAGAGAAAACACAATTACTTGATTATTGAAGGAAATTCTGGAATTTCTGATACTTTTTTAGAGGAATGGCTATAAAAAAATAAATGTACCATACGCCATTGAGACTGCCATTTATTATCAAACCCATGATGTATCATCTACAAATAAGCAGAGGCTTGTAAGCAGCCAGAATAGGAGAGCCATTTCACTCTCTCCCCTACTCTACCCCACCCTTTTTCACTCCTCTAGTCATAGGGAAATATGAAATATAATGGCATTTCAGCTACTGATTTAGAAACTAAGGATTGCTGTATTACACCCAAAATAATTGGTATCATTCCATAAGCAGTCTTGGAATTCAGGTACTGTGTCACCCAGGCTGAGCACCTTTGCATTTACTAGTTGAGAGGATACAAATGGGCATACTCTTTCACGAACATCAGAACTTTCTATCAAGAGTTTATTAATATTCACTAAATATTGGAGGCATTAACATTTTATGATTTGAGATGGTCTGCATAGTGAACTACTATTTAGTTTGGAATTAACATTCCATTCAGTAATTTTGAAAATAAGTTATTTGAGTTAGGTAGAAATATTAGTGTAATAATTTTTTGAGAAGTAAAACAAGTTAAAATAGTGCATTGTTGAATTTTTTCAGAGACACACAATCTACCAAAGCAACCTCCTCTTGCTCTCGCAATGGGACAGGCTTCACAGTGTCTAGGTCTGATGGCCCGATCAGGAATTGGATCCTGTGCATTTGCCACAGTGGAAGATTATCTACACTAGCTATGCATATGAAGATGTCCAAGGTGTATAATGTGGCATATATTCAACACGAAAGTAGACCAACTCTGCCAATTGGAGTTTGGATTTTTTTAATTATGTACTAAGGACAGGTCTGTTGCTTTACATTGCTTCCTAGTTTACAGCATGATGCAAATGGTTTTCTAAATTACTGTTAGGAGATATTTTCCATCTTTAACCAGAGTTAAATACCATCAGTAACATCAGATTGAAAAACCTTTGAATTGTTACAAACAAACCAAAAAGTTCTGCCTTCCTGGAGGGCAGAGCAAAATAGATAATGTTGTGGATGTGTTAGTACGTGGGTGATGTAAACTTCAAGCAGGATAATTTGCCAACTTTCACCCTCATTACATAGATCAATCAATGTAATTTGCAAACTGCATATGTACCTGACAGTTTGGCTGTATAGTATTGATGGGAAGAAATATTTTTAATGTGTACTGTAAAACTTGAAATACTCAGGAGCTGAGTGAATATGTTTGTTGCTACTTACAATCTCAACCTGTTTCCTAGTGGTTTTTGTTTTAACATGGTCGTTTCAGCTCTGTTTCCTGTTTAACTACAAACAACTTATGTTGTAGACTCACCCGTTAACTGTTGTATTATAACAGTATTACATGTCAACACAGTGTGGTTATGGCCTATTTATATAAAAACCAAATATTTAGTCAATTTCAGTCTTAATTTAATCTTTGTACACCCTGCATTTTAAAAAGTGCTTACATGAGTACTCTATTGCAATAAAATGTAGTGATACCATAATTAATCAGCCATTAAATATTTACATATGGTAGGATTGCTACCTTATTTTTCTGCTTCCGTTGTATTTTGGATTCAAGTAGATAAAATTTAAATATTTAAATTTAAATATTTAAATACTCTGGTTTCTCTTCAGATCATATAAATCTTTCACCTTTTAAATATGATTGCTATGTCAAGTGACTATCCTGGACTAAAATTGTTATGACCTAAGGCTGATGAAACAAAATTAATTGCCCTGAATTATTGCAGTTTTTTTGCTTTTTATAAGTATACATAGCTGATATAAAAGCAGAAATAGTTGTGTAAGTGGTTAGCAGAATGTTTACTTATACCAAGTGTCAACAAGTGAAGGCAATGGATACCCAAAATGTGATTCTCATAGGTCCTGCCCTATACTTGTCCTATATTTTATGCAACGGGGTCTACATATGAGCTAATATTTGTTTCATATTTGACATTAATGGCAGCAACATTAGGACATTTACAAGATGTGACATTATCCTATAATAGGAAAGAATCAAAATGCATGCATTTGCTTCATTATTTTTGTCTGAAGAGAATGAAAATAGCAGGGATAGCAGTTCCTTCAGATATTAAGCCAGGAAAGCTTTATGCTTTCACCAGGATAGATCTTGAAATAATCAACCTGTTCCTCTTAATGCAGTGGCAAGGAAATGTTCCTGAATTATCAAGTAAAGAACTTACATTGGGCAAAAATGGTCCAACTTCATAAAAAACTGTTGATGCTTTTGTTTGGTAAGCCTTTTGGTCTCACTGTACCATGCTCTTAAATTATTTGCTTTTCTGACTTGACAGATTTCTTGGCTCATAGGCAACATTAGCGCCTCCTGACAATTTTGGATTATGCCCCACTTGAGCACGATTGTTTTACCTATATTATGCTCTATTTTGTAAAGAAGGTATATCATTTGCAGCAATTTATCAGCATACTAGCTCAGGTCTATTCATAGAATGAAAAGAATAGTGTAAATCTTGTATGTCTCCAAGCAAATTAAAAAAAAAAAAATCTAATGAAAAGTGCAACATTGGTAGCAGGGCAGTACTTTCCCAAGGCTGTGATAGGCAGAATTTGCAAGGTGAAGATTGGCTAGCTATCATTATCAGCATCACAGCCCATTTTGTTACTCAGCCTACCCCTTCGTTACAGCTATAGATGTAAAGCTACAGAGTTTCAGCTTCTGCAAAGTCAATCCATTGAGTCTCCAAATTTGAAGGGGTGATGTGATCAGCTCTGAATACAATAATCACTAGATTTAATACATGTTAGCTTCCTAATTATGTATCTTTGAACTTTGAAAAGTTGGATAGGAAGAGTATGGACACTTGTTGAAGACTCTTGAGACTACTGTGGACAGCCAAAAAATAAATCACATACTGTAAATCAACCCAGAGTTCTAACTTGAGCTGCCAATGAACAGACTCTAGTGATCCTACTCTGGGCATAAGACAGCACTCTGGACAAGGAACTATTAGAAAAGTGGATGAAAAAGGATGGATCCAGACACAGTGCAATTAATATACCACTGCTGAGAGATCTGAAGCATCAGGTTAGGGACAGATAAAATCTATATGGTTGCTAAGAGTCAGCAATGACTTGACATATAATACCAGCAGTTATCCCAATTCCCTTGGAGGAATAGGGACAACAGAATTTGAGTAAAAAGCCACATTAATATAATCCAGTGATATCAGGGAATAATACTGAGCTCTTAGTGGAGCCACCTTCCATTACCTAATTCTAACCAGGATTCAGATCGATTCGTACATCTGGGCTACAAGAACTATGGGATTACCGTATCAAGAGACAAAGGGCAAAGAAAAAAGGGCTTGCCCAATTACTGAACATCTTAAGAATAGTGGTCTGCTTAGCTCAATTTCTACAGTTACTTCTGATCAGTATAAAATTCATTCAGATGAAGGACATCAGGTTACAAGTTTTAATTTTTTTTTTATTGGAAAGGAACCAAACATGAAATAAATTTCCTGTCAACCTGATTTTTGCTCTGGCATAGCATTCTATAAATCCTTTGGACCTGCTTTGCTGTTGGTGTTGACTCTTAAAGAAATTCAGGACTGGATTATAACTATACCATTGCCTATTGTAAGTATTCTCTGCTGACTTCTTGCATTGGACCATTTGGCTATGCCTCTCATCTTAATAGGTGAGCTATAGGGACAGGCTGTTAATGAATTAGGAATTCCTACTGACTCACATCTTGCTTGTGGTTCCCATAGGCCAGTGTTTCCCAAACTTGACAATTTTAAGGCATGTGGACTTCAACTCCCAGAATTCCACAGCCAGCGTTGAAGTCCTCATGCCTTAAAATTGTCAAGTTTGGGAAACACTGCCATAGGCACACAGACAGCCTACTTGTTGGATCATTTACTAATTCCATGGGAATTATTTTCCGGAAAACTAAATTCAATGTTTTGGGTAATATTTCCCATATTTGCAAACCTATATACAAATTATTTCAAGATATATCTTCTTTTTACAACTAGAGTGTACTTCCAAAAAGATATCCTGGGTACATTAGTAAGTCAATTTACGGATGTAGGAGAGGCAATGTTAAAAGATGCTTGCGCAAAAAGAGTATCAAAAATATTTAAGAAAATGATCTCTCATTCAATCAAAAATGTAGCTTGAGTTAAAAAGACCCAGATAAAATTACTTTTAGTTGGAACATACCATTGCAAGATCCTAATTTAGGTTATCCTTTTTAATTCTCTTTAAATGAAGACAGAAATCATAAAAATGTTAATATATAAAACAATAGCAAGGACATTATATAATTCAAATACAAGACATTTTGCAGTGATATTGTACATAAGCAACAGCAAAATATTTCAGGGAATTATTTTTGAAGATACCCAATGTTTTGTAAACCGAGTAGCTTTTTCTTTTTTTACTTTACCTAGGAACAAGAAAACAAACAGTTGAAAACAGAATTCAGTAGTAGTAAAATTGTTGCTGTAGGTTCCATAAAAGCTTGGATTCACTGATTGAGCTGTCCCATTTAAGAAAATATTTTCCATTCACTCTCAACAATCGATAAAAAAACCAACTAAAACTATACATCTACAGCATTGAACAATTTGCTTGGGATTGCCATTATGCTCATTTTATGGAAATCAAGCAGAAAGGGAAAAAAAGTCTTCCTTCCATATCTAGAATTTGAGATTGTTTTCTGTACCTTTCTGTAACGTCATGGATTTGGTAGCCCACAGAGACAAGGTACTTTGCCTCTTTTATTCCTCACCTGGTATCTAGTCGATGAATCGGACAACTACTAATATCAGAACTCACTCTCCAATTTTATCGAAATAAATAAAAAAATGTGTATTGTTCCTAGGAAGCCTTTACAGGATTTGCAAACTAAAAAAGTTTTCATTCAGGTCTTTGACCCTTCACAAATTTACATGGCCTTATATATAAATTACAATTCTCAAATAAACACATCTATTTAAACTTCCTGGAAAAAATACTGAAGCAGTTTGATATCTGCTACCTTCTGCATTTTTTCCCTTTCACTTTCCATGGGAGCCTACAATCCTGGAATCTCCTGATGGTCTCGACTCCAACTATTACCAGGTCGGACCCCGTTTGCTTTTTAAAATGAACTAAAATGGACTATATGTGCTGTCACGTGTGCCTGTTCCAAGACCACAAGTGCTTTGAATGGTAAGGCATCTTGAATATGCTCAGAAGTAAACAGCTCTTATCTTAAATTACATGGACAGCTTTATCATTCAATTTCAACATTCAGGCTTCTTAATCATATTCCAGGGGTATAAATGTCATGTTACAAACATCTTTAGCTACTTGTGCTTATGTTATACTTGACTGTATTTTTGTTTTCGTATGTGGGAGTATGTAGAAAATTACCATTTTGATAGAAGTCCTTCAAAATGACTAGAGCAGTTATTTTGGACCAGATTTTCACTTTTAGTATATGTTCTTCAGTTAAAAGAAAAAGGGGCATACAATGCAAAACCTGAGATTAAAATATTGAAGTCAATAAAAGCACTTTTAAATTGTTGCTGTAAGACAAATAAAGGAATATCATCTTACCCCAAGATTTATTCACAAACTGGATTGCAGCTTTTTTAACTGTTTTTTTCTTGCTTTCAACAGAAAAATATTGATTTGCTGGAATAACAAGAGGGATTTAACTAAATTATAATTGTCACACAATCGGTATATTTTGTAAGTTCATTATGCAAAACTCCTTTACCAGTAGTTCGATTGCAGCTTGCTCCATAAAGCTGTCTTTGTATAAAGTCTTTGGCTTCCTGTTGCTGTTGACTGATTAGCTCCTGGTCTTTTAACCGTACAGCCATATAATTTGGGGGGCACCTAATGATAAAGAAACAGTTAATATATTTAATGCCTTGGTTTTCTACTTCATTTTACAGAAGCAAAACCACATTCCCTGTTTTTTTGCCATATTGACCAAATAAAGCAATAACATGCAAACAAAGTAACATCTAAATATATTTCAATTATTTATGTATTTACATACTCCCTCACTCTCATGACTCTGGGCAGGACTGTTCCAACTCCCAAGACTTTGGGCAGGTTTACAATAAACTAAGAATAGTAGGTACCGGTAGGTAGATATGGCTCATTTAGGTTCAGATTAAGCAGTTTAATTTGAAGAATTGCTAGTTGCAGCATGAAGTAAAACTAAACTCAAGCTTATCAAGAGTTTTGCTATTTCTGATATTTAGTTTACATACAGTGGTGCCACTTACACAGTTTGCCCTTTGTCTGCAACTGGTACCTCAGTTGCAATGGTGCATCTGAGGCCAATGATTTCCATGATATTGACACTTTCAGGTTTACACTATTGCAAAAAAAACTGCTTCAAATAAAATGAATGTGAAATGGCAAATATGCTTATTACAACATTTAAGAATTACTCTAGATTATTACAAAGCCCCACCATCCATAATATAGGCTTCTTTGCCATGCACCACATCAATTCTACAGCTATAGGAACCTTTTGAAGCTAAAACAAAATATTTCTAAAGGTTAATGTAAGAGTGACTTCCATTTTAACTAACAGTGGCCTCTCTTCTTAAAGTAATTTATTTTGGAACATTATGAAAGTAGAGGACATCTCAACGATTTGAACAAATGTATCTACAACTGCCTAAATGAGAATGTTGCTTTTATTTGAGAATAAATTTCATATATTCTAACCACATGGAGGAACAATAAGGAAATCAGATTTTGCAAAGATGTGAGCTTTTCTTGAAATTACTTAATAACTAAGTCCATTATACTAAATAAGAACAACCAAGGCTTGCTAAACCTGGGGTCCTCTTAAGTACAGAATTCTATATCTAGAATTATCCTCATGCTGGTCAAGAAATTCAGAGACTTGGTCTATACATCCAGAGGGCATCCAAAATTGGGAAGGCTAATCTAAGCCATACCTTGCTACCAAACTTTCTTCTTTTGAGTCTTTTTCTGAATCTTCTTGATTTTCAACTTCATCTTCAACATTCTGATCTATAAATCAATATATGTGCTGAATTTAAAAGCCATATGAAAGTAATATATTTCAACAAATTTTAAATCAAGATTCTAGAAACTCTTGCTTAACTTTTTCCTCTGACTTCTACAAGGATAAAGCCAGAGTCCTTCACTTGTACTTGTTCACGGAGATAACTCTGCTAACCTAGATTTACATGATGTCCCACAGCAAATTGTTCTTAACAATCAACTTGGTTTTTATCTGAATAGAATGGGATTACACAAATGTCAAATTAAAAAAAAAAGTGCATAGAAGTATTTACAGATCAATATTAAGGAACAGTAATATTTTTGTATGTAGAGTACTGTCTTATTGACTAAAAGCTTTCACATCATTATTCTAACCTTTTAGAAACATCTGTATGGGCATCAGAGACAAGGTATTTTATGTGTTCATCTATTTCATGTATTAAATATTACTTTATATTTTTTCAAATCACTCTGCTCAGCTTCTCTATTTGACACTTAGCCTGTTGTATTAGATGGAATATGGATCTCAAGACACATTTTATACTATATTCACAATATGATAAAGAACACAGTAGAGATAACAAAAAGTAGACTTTTATACATACCTTGCTCATCAGATGTCTGATTTGTGCTAAAGGAAGAAAAGTTGCATAACTATTAGGAAGAGATTTCATAATCTATGAATAAAACGTCATTTACATGCAAACTATCAATACTGAGCTAACTAAAACATGAATTTCATATGACAGATTGTAAATTCCTCACACTCTTTCTTTTCAGAAATTGACAGAAATTTTTGAACTGGAGGAAATAATTTCTTTCAGGTAGGTATAAAAATAGTCAAGTACTTGACTCATTAACAGAAAAAGATTTCAAGCTGTTTCTTACATCATAAGTTACTTTTAGTTTCACAAATGCCTTACATGGGTGGCCTTGACTTACGACCACAATGGAGCCCAAAATTTCTGTTGCTAAGCAAAAAAGTGAGTCTTGTCCCATTTTACAACTTTTCTTGCCACAGTTGTTAAGTGAATCTCTGCAGTTGTTTAGTAACACAGTTGTTATGTGAATCTGGCTTCACTTTGCTTGTCAAAAGATCACAAAGGTGATCACATGACCCCAGGTTACTGCAACCATCATAAATAGGAAATAGTTGCCACTGTCCAAATTTTGATCATGTGACCATAGGAATGCTGCAACAGTTGTAAGTGTGAAAAATAGTTATAACTCACTTTTTTCAGTGCCGTTATAAGTTTGAACAATCACTAAATTGAATGATTGTAAGTCAAGGCCTACCTGTAATACAATTTGATAAACACATAGTACTGTCATTTATGGAAAATCAAGCCTGAGAGAAATGATGGAATTAACTATTTCTCAGGATTATAGACAAAGATAAAATGCAGCTCAAAACCTAGAATAGTCACATGTAGCCCAGAACATATTTGTCTACCTTTTGGGTGTGGATGCTAATTCCTCCAAGATGTTTTCAGGAAGCAACTTTCTTTTCTGAGAAGATAAAATTTTTCTAGTTAATACTATTTCTAGACATTAACTTAGTCCTATATAATAATTTTTGTTAATTATAAACTGTAGATCTAGTTAATTTAAGGCAACAAATCTTATGAAAACATAACTACATTATAACAATAATGTAATAATTAAATCAAGCACATATTGAAATGGTACCGAAACATAGTACCCTCCAGATATTTCCCACCTATAACTCCCAAAATCCTTGATCACTTGTGATGCAAGCCGAAAATCTGTGTGTAATAAGTTGCTTGTTATTGTCTCAGAATCACCTACTTTCAGATTGTAATAATATCACCAAGGGGTTTACTTTTGCAAACTGCCACATATCCTGATAGTATAAAGTGTTTTCATGGTGAGAAATAAATCCCTAAGAATAGTTCACTTCTGTATGATTTATTGCATTCAGCGCACATTTACTTATCATTTTCATTGCTTAAAAGGGCTTTGCCCAGTCTGGTTCTCTTTGGACACTCTGAACAAAACTCATATCATCCTCAATCAAGTCCAGTTCATTTGGAGGACGCATTAAGAAAGGCCACTTTAAAATGGTAACTGGAACTTGGAAGTACAATAGCAACACTTACATAGCTTTTCATTAAGACAAATCCTTGTTCAATAATTTCAACAAAATCAGAAGACTGTATATGTAGTCAAACTTACAGTGAAACATGATATAAATTGTAATGAAATTTATTCCTAGGTAGGATGTAAACACGTCTGAACCTTTTTATGTTTAACAAAGCATGATAAGTATAATTAGCATTTCAAGCAATCTAAAGAATTATGAACATGAGATGCAAAATTACCTTTTGTTCCTTAAATAGTTCTTCTCTGTGTCGTCTCTTTTCTTTCAGTAAGGCCTTTTCTCTAAGAAAGCAAAATAAGACATGAATTAAAAAATATGCATTTTCTCCATAATTAAAGCTGAATGCTTTCACAAAGTGTTGCCTATGTACAAGGTGATGTAATTAAGGGAGGTTTTTCTTTTTTAAAAAAATGGCTACTGGGATGTGTCATAATGGTTACAATCTTTATTCTTGCAATGTGCATGATCACCCAGAACACTAACAGAGTAACAGAGTTGGAAGGGATCTTGGAGGTCTTCAAGTCCAACCCCCGGCTCAAGCAGGAGACCCTAAACCATTTCGGACAAGTGGTTGTCCAATCTCTTTTTAGAAAGAATCAGTGATGGAGCACCTACAACTTCTGGAGGCCAGCCATTCCTCTGATTAATTGTTCTCACTGTCAGGAAACTTCTCCATAGTTCTAAGTTTCTATGGAGATTCTCAATCAACCAGGTCATAGTTGTCCCAAAAATGCTTTTTCACAAAGCAAGTGGACTTTCTTGTTTTTCTTTGAAGATATTTCACTTCTCATCCAACAAAATTCTTCAGCTCTGATTGGATGGTGGGGAATGGAAGGATTTTTATTTCTTGCAGACAGCTGGTCATTTGCATTCTTTTAGAGAGTCATTGAGGTCACCTGAGGTTTATCTGTGTCATCAGGGTCACCTGAGTTCTAGGTTGGGTCTCTCTTTTTATAAGTTTCCATCCTGTCCCGCCCTCAAGTGCTCTGGGTACCAGAGGCAGCTTTACAATTGCTTACATAAATAATGAGGCCAAAGACAATGGTGAGTGGAGTTAGGGAAGGGAAATTCCTACAGAAAGCCTGGCCAGAAAAATCAGCGTTGACAGTATCGGACAAAGGGCCACTCTTGAAAAATCCGGCTGCGTTGACTTTAAATGCAACCTCCCGCTGCCTCGGTTTGCTTTTGGCTTCTCTGCCTTGCTGTGCCGGGGAAGCGCTCCCAGGAGGGCGTGCAATCGGCAGGGCAGGGCGGTGAGGCCGCTCCGAAACTGCCCTCCCCACTTGCCCCTGGTGCGCCGGTTCTCGCCAGGGGTGCCGGAAGGCTTGTGTGTTACCTGCGAGCGCGCTCCCCCGCCAGCCGGCGCTCCTCCACAGCGGCCTCCCGCGCCCTCTCGAAAGTCACCTCCTCTGGGGCCTCGTCGCTTTCTTCCCCGTCGGAAAAGGCAGCGGCGGCCACAACCGCCGGTTCTCTTTCCTCCATCGCCGTAGCGCCACCAGCGTGCGCCTCCATCTTGCTAACCTAACTTCCGGTTAACTTCGAACTCTATCGCCGGAAGCAATCGGCCTACTTCCCTTCGTATTCCGAGGAAGGGAGCTGTCAAAATAGAATTTTAAAATGCCCGGAAGACAACCTCTTTTCTCCGTATTAGAGAGTTTTTAAACAAAACCATCTCGCTGGTGATTTGTGGAGACAACAGAAACAATGTACAGTGTAAAATACCTGCAACTGTGCGTTAAAACTAAAGAGTTTTTATAAGGACCACGGGAAAGAAGAACCCAAAATGTAGGTTCGGACATTTTTCTTACACCAATGGAAGCGTTTTATGCTTCTCGCTCTTCCCAAAATGAATAGCGGGTCCGGCTCGTGCCCTTTCGGTGTGTCTGTCTGTGCTTTGGATGAACGTTTTTTTTCTAAATCGCCCGCCTTCATCTTGAACGGCAAACTAAGGTAGTGATAGTTGGAGTGGTAGGAAGTGTAGTCCAAAACCCGGGCTGTTGTAATCGGACCGAAAAGTCAGACGACCGCTAGAGTTTGGCCGGCCAAATGTAACAACCTTCCCCAAACACAATGGAAAATTGCTGACTGCTTTTCCATTAGCAGATTGGAACAGCTGGACAGTTCATTAGGGTTCATTGCATCCTGGCTTCAATGTTGTATGAAAAAAATAACTTGCACAATCTACTGCCAAGCCTTTGCTCTGAGCTCTTCTCACTACCATGTTAGGAAGGCAATTGATTTCAGTATTCTCGTGGCAAATTTAACACACCGAAAGACTGCATAAAAGTTTATTTATTTTGGTCTGTGTTGCCACCTTGTATTTCCTGATAGACACAGCAGTAGACAATCACAACTGCTCTGAAACCCCCATTTCAGATCCATTTCCTCTTCTATTGTAGGAGACATAGACCAGCCTGAAAGGGTGCAAATCCCATTACAGATAATCCTTATTTAATGGATCAGAATTTTTTTCTAACCAAAGCAGTTGTTAAAACATCAAGTGACCATGCTGCTTAACAACAGTTGTGTTGCAGTGATTAAACAAGGACTAAGTAGTCATATAGGCAGGGATTTCTCACTTTTTCCATCCTGAACAAACTGTTTTTGCTTCAACTCCACCACCTGCCTATCTCCTCCCCATCTCTCTCTTTTGGCATCCTGCACAGACTGGCAAAGATGAAGACAAGACTGTATTCGGCCACCACCATCTACCTGCTGCTGCCTCCCTCTTTTCCCAGCTGACCATTATCTTCTTCACTTCCTGTTCAGTGGACTGCCATTGGCCATCCTCAAGCCCCACAGAGCAGGGGCACAGTAACAAGAATAACAGAGTTAATAGCTGGAAGGGACCTTGAAGGTCTTCTAGTCCTAAAGCAGGATATATCATTTTGGACAAATGGTTGCCCAATCTCTTCTTAAAAACCTCCAGTTTTGGAGCACTCACATGTTCTGCAGGCAAGTCTTTCCATTGATTAATTGTTCTGTCAGGAAAACAAATAAAACTGTGTTTGGCCTCTTGTAGCTGCCACCTCACCACCCTGGCTCTTGGCAGGCCTGCCTGCTTCAGAAGGCTCAGCCCACTGCCTGACTACTCTTCAGTGTTTTTATTAAGACTGTCTTAGATGAAAAGAAGAGAATATTTAGCAATTTCTGGGTGAGACATTAGAATGTTTTATGGACATAAAATTTAAAATGACCTTAGTGAAAGGGCTGAAAATAACTTGACATTTCAAACATACAAAATCCTTAGGAAATTGATCAAATGCACAAACATAAGACAGAGATATCTTGCTAAGTGTAGTTGTGAAAAAACTACCAATTTACTAGAGAAAAGGAACATGCATCAGGGAAAGCAATATTTCCAAATCGTATTCTAATTTCCTTTGGTCAGGGGCTCCATCTCAAGTACTGTTCCAGTTCTGAGTACTAAGATTCAGAGAAATTGGAAGAGGCTTAGAAAAGACCAGATCATAGAGTCGCTCAAAGAGTGAGATGGACAGTCTCTAAATAAGATTAATAAATAAATAAGCAAGCAAGCAGGCCTGGAAGGAAAATCCAATGAAGAAAGCTGGAAGGAGCTAAAGCCCTATGAGTTTCTTTTATACTGGAGAAAGTAAGTTCATACTCACTGCCATAAGACCTTTTAAAATCAGATCCATTTCCCAGATGTTACTTGGCTTTCATTATATGAATTATTGTTTTTAAGCCCTTAAAATACCATCCAACCTAGATACCCTGGGTACCTTGCTATGTTTCAAATGCAGCAATCCACTTAAAACTGAGGTGATCCTGTTGCCAAGAATCTACATGTGTTGGCTCTACTGCTGGCGTGTTCATTTTTCCAATGATTCTTACGACTCTGACAATTTTTTTCCTCTTTCCAGAAAACTAGAATCCACAATTAGCTATGCTAGTGTTCTTTCTCATACCAACCTCTGCTAGCCTTGGAGCTATTAAAAGCTAGAACTTTAATTTGGCACGTCTTCAATAAGTCTATCCAGGTGGACCAGGGCAATCCAGGTAACCAATAGTGAGTGACAGGACATAAAACAAAAAGTCTTTGAATCAACAGATTACATACTTGATATTACCTGTTCCTATGGTGCTTTCTTTGACTTGCTTTATATCTGGTTTTCCATGATATATGTATAACAATACCTCTTTTGCAGAGTGAACTTTGCCCTTGTCATTTGGAGAAACTAGAAACACTACCTACTCCTTTGTTGTTCTTTCTACAGCAAGTTGTAGCCCACCCTCATAATGGCACTTGCTAGCAGAAGTTCCACTTGTTCTGAGCATGATTGTGCTTTATATGGTCAGACAAGCACAATTATTACAGCTACCATAAGAAAATGCTGTCTTACTTTTAGGATTGTATTGCTTTTAGGATTTTACAATTATGAAATCTTATTTATGCTTTCTACATCTTTTTGTTACATCACTAATCCAAAGAGATAGTGGATGTGATCCCAGGCTTGATACCAATTTCAGTGGAGTGCTTTAATCTGGATTTTTAAACTGAGCAAGATTGGCCCCTTGCAACTTTAGGATCTGAGAAATTTATCTTCTTTCCAGTTCACCCACCCAAAATGATTGCTAAAAAGGAGGGGAACAACCTCGGCTAATGGCATCTCTATAAAAATGCATGACGTTACAGGCATTCAGTATGGCTAACTGTGGAAGAAACCACCAGAGCATCCTAAGTGGAGGAAGGGGCAGGAAACCACTTTGCTAATTGTTTTCCACATTCCACAGAAGTTTTTCATGAGGAACCATGTGCCGCAAAACATTTACCTCTCCATGCTCTCCTGTAGCAGAAGCAGACCTTTGATGAGCATTGCTTTCCATTTAATCAAACCTAGTCTGAATATTAAATTATAAAATGGAACCTATTAAGTCATGCAGATAAAATATTGCTATGTCTGCTTCAGAGTGTTTGTATATCAAGCTCATTCCCATTCAATGTGTTTATCAGTGTTACTCTAATAAGGGGCAGAAGTAAAAAAAAAAAAAAAACCAGCCTACTGTCTACCACCTGCTAACATGAAATAATATAGCCTCACCTTTTGATCAACAAAACAATATTAATCAATTAAAAAGGCATTAATTTATTTTAGTGCCTCAGGACAGCAAAGAATTAAAAACTGTGTTTAGGTTCATACATATATTTCAGCTCTGGAAGTGAAATTAAAATAGGCAACCATATGCAAATTGAAGTTATTAATCTACTATTTTTATATTGCTTACAATCGTGAACCCATTAGCATCATCTCATAGCAAAGAATACTTTTGTTTATTGATTTCCTGCAAAGTACTGGAGTGTAGGCTGTATTAAAAGCTAGCTTATTCTTAAAATTTTCAGAATTTTACCCTCGTTTTCAGAAGATAATTTTGTGAAATATGAATAATGGTAACATCCTTGTTTTGCTTAACATTTATCCAAGATACAATCTGAAAACTCTATAGAGTACAAATATCTTTTTCATATGTTTGAGCAGTTTGTATATTTATACTTTCAATTCACATGATTTCCCCCACCCAAAAAAGCGATAACCACTTTTCCTGTCACTGTCCATCATCCTTTTCCACTGCTCATTCTCGTCATCTGAGAATCATGATTTATTTTGCTCAACGTCATCTTCAGATTCCATTGTTCAGTTTCAGGCAAGGCGTTTTCCAAAGGAGAACAGGTTCCTTTTACATTTGCACCATTACTGAAATAGGCAATTGTAGTTTTTCTCCTTTTTAGTTCTCATAAACATTCAAGAGGTGATCTCAGTTTCTTTACAGGCTATGGCTGGGGGCAGCGTAGTACCACAGGGACCCGGGAAATGGAATCTGATAAAGAAGATTTGTGATTTAAATTGTTTTTCAGTTAAGTTATACATACAGCACACATTTTATTAATATAAATCATTTATGGAGTTCCCACAGCAGTGCCTATTACAAATGCATTTTGGCTATTATATCAAAACTTCAATCAAAAACAAGGCAATCTTAGGAGACAGGTGTCTGGCCCCTCATGCCAGCACAGGAAATCTATAAAGAGACTGCAAAGCCTTTTTTTTTTAATTTATTCATTTGATCTTCATTTGTTTTTCCATGGACTTCTATAGTACTGCCAAGAAGACATAACAAACTACTATAAACTAGAAGATGACCTTGTCTTTCTAACAAGCATTTATAAATCCTTCCAATTCTATTTACATTGCTGCAAAAACAGGATCTCACTATAACAACAAAAGGTGTTACCTGAATTTATCCGTTGCTGGAGTGCTCTGCATGTTGAATTCTGCAACTGGCACTCCCCTGGCAGATACCTGAGGAGCAAACATAGCAGCAGGATATACTACAGAAGAAGTTCCAATCTGTGAAAGAGAAACAAAATCACAGCTGTATCAAAGTCGGCAATACTTGACTGAACTAATAAAGCATTCACCTGGCTTGCCCTCTAACTTTGCTTGAGGCAAATATTTGCTTTCTCAATCTCTTTTAACTAGAAAGCTTGACCCCAGCCATAGGAATGCCAAATAATAATAATAATAATAAAAGTTGGAAGGGACCTTGGAGGTCATCTAGTCCAACCCTCTGCTCAGGCAGGAATCCCTACACCATTTCGGACAAATGGCTGTCCAGTCTCTTAAAAACTTCCAGTGTTGGAGCATTCACCGCTTCTGGAGGCAGGTTATTCCACTGGTTAATTGTTCTGTCAGGAAGTTTCTCCTTAGTTCCTTAATTAGCATTAGGATTAAAGAGATGTAATACTAGCCTTTGGCCACAGATCTACAAGCTGTCTTTAAGTTCTCCTTAATAGTTATGATAGTGCTGATGCAGACATATATCAATATCACCATTATTGGAATATTGAAAGGGCACGGGAGAAGGCATTTGCATAGTGAAAGTAGGAGTATACATAATCAAATGAAGACCTTTCACAGTACATGTCAGCCCTCTGAGGCAGACCAAACCTGAACACCAAAGTTATGAATATTAAAACTACTTTTATTACAGGATTACAGTACCAGAATCTTGTAAGTCTGAATGTACTTTCCCCCTCTCTGCCTTTATTCTAAAGAAAATTAGGCACAGTCAAATCTGAGATACTTTCTCAAACGCCATTCCCGCTTTGGACTCAAATGTTTCTTATCTGACCATTGCCTTGGCTGTAGCTCTTCCTTCTGTTTCTCAGAGTTACTCCCACAGCCCATTACAGTAAGTTTTAGCAATTAACACAAATATCAAATCCATTTATACAATTATTTTTGCCCACCAATTTGTTTATGCATGTGTGTGTGTATGCATATATGTCTGGGTCATTTTTGACTTTGGCAAATCCTTGAATAAGTCCATGCAGCTTTCTTGGTGAGATTTCGGAAGCAGTTTGCCACCGCTTTTTTCTCCGAAGAGTTACCAGCCCAAGATTACCCAGCTTGCTTTGTGCTTAAAATGGGACCTCACAATGTTCTCGCCTGGTGTTTTAAACCACTGCATCAAACTGGCCCTCACTGATTATAATAGGACATTATAATTTTAATTTAACTATTTGACAATACTGTCCTATACCATATTAATTTGGGGATGGCTCAACTTAGCAATATTTCTTATAACAATAGGGTTGGAAGGGACCTTGGAGGTTTTCTAATCCAACCCCATATCCATGGCAGGAGATCCTATACCAGTGATGGCGAACCTTTTCGAGACCGAGTGCCCAAACTGCAACCTGAAACCCACTTATTTATCACCGGGTGCCAGGTGGGCGTGGCCCACTGGGTGGGCATGGCTGTGGTGGTCCTGGCAGATTGGATGGGTGTGGCCAAGATGGGCGTGATCACCTCAATGTTGCTTGTGGGAAGGGATGCCTGTGAGGGCCAGGCTGGGTTGGGGGAGATCCAGGGGGTCTCTGGCAGGTGGGGTGGTGGGCAAGAGGCTCGTCCTGTGGGGAGAGGCGAGGCAAGGCGAGGCAGGGTGGGGGTGCCATTGTCACAGGGCAAGGTGAGGCAGGGGCCGGAGCGGCTGCTGCCTGACGCCATCGGCCCCTGCACACAGAGGCCAGCGAGCACATGGGTGCTGGGATGCATCCAGCCACGTGGGACCTCGTCGAGTTAGCGGGTGGCTGGTTGAAGAGGGAGGGTCGCCATGTCCGGGCATGGTGCGCCTGCCCACAGAGAGGGCTCTGAGTGCCGCCTCTGGTTTGCCACCACTGTCCTATACTATTACAGACAAATAGCTGTTCAATCTCTTAATGAATGTCATCTTTGCCCAGCTCCTGAGTCAGCTCTTAAGCAACTATGGCTGATTTTGGGGGGAAAAAAACCACTAAATTGACACTTCTGAACACTGGTGTTGGAAAAGACTTCTGAGAATATTGTGGACAGCCAAGAAAAAAATCAAATGGATTATCAAACAAATCAACCCAGAGTTCTCATTCAAGGTACAAATGACCAGACTCCAAATATTCTATTTTGGATAGACGACCTAGCTCTTTGGGGAAGATTCTAACACTGAGAAATGTGAAAGGAAAGAGAAGAACAAGTAAACCAGCAGGCAGGGGGTGATGGGTGCACTATTGGAAGATATGAAATCCCAGGATAGGGACAGAGCATCATAGAAAAAATCTGATTGTATGGCTGCTAAGAGTTGACAATGACTTGATGGCACAAAATTAAGCTGGGTTGGAGCAGAAAAAAAATCAGAGCTGGTTACTAGGTTGGAAAAATGAAAAACAACCCAGAAGAAAGCAATCTATATTGTTATCAATGAAGCATGCTACGCTTGGTATTTGTTGAGAGATACCTGTCCTAAAAAATACACGGTTTTACTTACTTACTTTACTAAATGTCCTAACATACTGAGAAACACTGGTGCAGTAGTTAAAATGTTGGACTAGAGTCAAGGAAACCTGGATCCTAGTTGTCTTTTAGTTATGAAAATGTCTTGAGTACTTTTTTGGCCCAGCCTATCTCACAGTGTACTAGGAGAGAAAACAGAAGGAGGGAGTACTATGTACAGATATTTAACTCCTGAATTAAAAGTGGAATACAAAGTTCATCAAGTAAGGAAAGCAAATAAGTTTTAAAAATTACTCACCACCAAACAAAGATCACATATCTCAAGTTCTTTTTCAACATCTGTAAGGATATTAGAATCCAAAGTTTCTCCAAACCATACAACATGAGGTCGCAAGAGGCCATTGCACAATTCGCATCTGTCTCCCCCAAATATGGAGAAATTATTTACATAATTGAAGCAATGCAGAAAGATGAATAAAGCAGCTTAAAAGAGGCGATTACTATACTTTAGAAAAAGTTGCACATGTATCAACTTCAGTGCAAAAGTATTGTATATTGTTTAAATTCTAGAAAAATCCATTAGGAAAACCTTCATACTTTATACAGTATATTTAATCCAAATAAATTACTCAAAATATTTCACCAATCTTGATATTATTGTTTTGCAAATAAATATTCCAGCCAATGAACCAAATCTAAGTTTTTGGATTTTAAAACCGAGAAAATTATACACATAATGCTGCTAAAAATCACTGGGCAAAAAAAAATAATACTCAGCTTAGACGAGTCTTTTAACAAAAGGCTGAACTTTTATAATATTAATATGAAACTCATCAATGTAGTCTATGATAGCATAAATACATTATGATTTTAATTCCTTTTTATTTGATAAGATTCTAATCCTAAAACTTCTTAGAATGAGCAGAAGAAGAAGAATAGCTAAATTCGAAGCAACTGCATTTCAAACTAAGGGTCATTGAATTAAATATAAATATAGTTTATATCATAAATGCAGTTTATGATACAGGTGTCAGTAGCCCAGTAAATATTCACAAATGGTAGAAGTCATTCCTCAGCAAAACTGAGAGGGAGATTTGAGCTAATTCTCCTTCTCCCTGGAAGCTAAGGTTGGAGTCCATTCCCCAGCCAATTTAGAAGTAGGGAGGGGGAATAAAGGGAACAATCTTGGAAAAGAGATCCCTATCACTGATGGATTATTTTTTTATCAAGAGTGTGACACTAGCTAAATGCTACCAATACCTTCATGTACAAAGCATTTTAATGTCAATGCAAATGTTTTCTGATTGAACAAGTGTGTACATCATGTGTATTCTCTTATGCTGTCCAACAAATCTCTTACAGAAGAGAAGCAGCATGTATAATTCTGTTCCCTCTCTGAACATTGCAGGTAGTCCTCGACTTACGACAATTGAACCCAGGATTTATGTTGCTAAGTGAGAAATTTGTTAAGTGGGTTTTGCCCTATTTTACGACTTTTCTTGCCACAGTTGTTAAGTGAATCACTGCAGTTGTCAAGTTAGTAACATAGTTGTTAAGTGAATCCGTCGACTTTCCTTGTCAGAAGGTCACAAAAAGGGGATCACAGGACCCACGGGATACTGCAACCGTCATAAATATGAACAAGTTGTCAAGCATCCAATTGTAGATCATGTGACCAAGGGGATGCTGCAATGGTCGTTAAGTGTGAGAAAAAGGTCCCAAGTTGCTTTTTTCAATGTCGTTTTAACTTCAAATGGCCACTAAATGAACTGTGTTAAGGATTACCTGTAATGAATATGAAAGCTGCAAGCTTGTGGTCATTCAACTGCAACACAGATCTTGTTGTAAGGCAAATCAGTCCTACCTCATAATATCATGGATAAACACACACACACACACACACTACTTTTTTTGAGAAAACTTGCATGAGATCAAAACTTACCGAGGGAGATCTCCCACAGGAATAGTAGCTTCTTCAGTTTCAAGATCTGGAGCACTAGAATTGTTAGCAATAATAAGAACAAATACTTTACTCAAAGCAAAGTAACAAGGAAGTATCATATTCTCCCTGGTACCAGTAAATCTCTAGTTGTGGTCTTATTTTAATGAGATAACCAACAACATGCACATTATTTCTCTTGAAAGCTCGTTTGGAAAAAGCAATAATCATTTTAAGAAATAGGTTTAATTGGCAATACTAAGGAAATGTTTTACTCTATCGGGAAATGAATAGAGTATTCTGCAAATTTCCATGTAATAAAGCTTTTCTTTTTCTTTCCTTTTTCCTACTTTAGACATCTGATTTTTTGAGATATAATTGTCTTGAAATTTTAAACATTTAGGAAGTAACTCAAACATCAGTCTTCGTAACTGCTCGCCTGTGTAAGTGCTCAAACAGAAGTTTATATCCTCCCAACTGTTCTTGAAATAGTGCCCCAAAATCACAAATAAAACCGCTAACAGTCCTACAAAGCAGCAACAGTAAAATTCTACATATAGGTGTTAGCTGTTCTGTGTTTTGCTTTGGAACTTAAATTTTTGATATAAAAAAATTGGACAACTCTCCAAATTTCTTAAATAGACAGTAGTAAAAAAAATAGTGAAATCGAAAAAGTATACATATTCATTTTAAAAACATCACTTAAACCCCATAGCTGAGGTCCAAACTGATGTGAAGGACCACTCTATTCAGGTATCTGTTACTACCTACATGTGAGCAGAACAGCTTTCCATTTGCAAATGTGATGTAGGGGCATACACAAGATAGCAGCTTGCCCACTCTATGTTCATATAGCTTGCCTGCCTTCTTAATGGTATCCTGTATTTCTATCATTCTTCTTTAATAAAAATTGTGACTATAACACCATAGATAATTACCCTTTTCCAGCTAAAGCAGGACAGATTGGACTGTTGTAATTCTCCACAACATTTCTACAACTGGTGCATCGGGTTTTGAACAAGCTACCTGTGAAGTTAAGTAATAATATCAGATTACAATATTAATTTTTAAATTTTTATTTCCGGCAAACTAGGAACATTATGCATCCTATAAAAATAAGAAGTTTCTCACCAATATTCCAAACTAAAAATTGGGTAAAAATTAATAACAGAATATGGATTGTCTATGAAGGTTGAATGTAATTAAGACACGTACTAGCTAAAATTTTATTGATAAATGTAATAATGATGTTTTTATTGAGTTGATATAATAAGAATTGTACTAGCGTGAATACGAGACAGTAAAGGTTAAGGGAAAAAGAGAAGAAATATTTGAGGTTGCCATTTGAGATTTGTACTAAAGATTTTGTTATTGAACTGATTAACCCAGTCACCACATTGCTTTTTAAATACCTAAATGTAAAATTGGAAAATAAAATATTTTTTTAAAAAAGAAGTAACAATATAGCTTTCAACAACAAAAACCAAAATCAAAGTCAATTGTAATATTTTGAAAAATGGAATGTGTTAACAAATACAAGTTATTAAGGCAAAGGAAGAACTCAATCATAGCATGCACAAGATCTTTATTAGTATAGAATTTATACTGGCAAATAATTATACCAAATTATTAATATAAAATATGGTTAAATGATCCATTTCTGGGAATTCTTACCATGAATTTCTAAAACATGTTTTGATCCTGCTCTTTTGTGGAGTTCATCAATGTTTTGTGTGATGATTACAACACTCCTGCCTTGCTTGCTTATCTTAGCCTCACATTCTGCTATAGCAAGGTGTGCGGGGTTTGGTTGTTTGGTCATCATTAATTCTCTACGGTAATGATAGAATTCCCACACCCTAGAGGGATTCCGTGCAAAAGCTTCTGGGGTAGCCAGTTCCTGTGAATAAAAAAATTGGTTATTTTGTTAAAAGAAGAAATATCCACAGCTGATTATGAAGATTATCTGAAGTTGCAACGCTATCAAACCAGGGTGCATTTATACAGTGTATTTCTATGTTCAAAATGCTTTATGAATATCATGGGAAAAGGTTTGTATAACTATGGCCTGTTTGTTCAAAACCACACATTATATCAAATTAAGTTTTTATATTAAGATTTATAGTATCATTTAAAATATAGAGTTGTAAAGCCTATTAATAATGGATGTTACAAAACGTAGAATTTAAATCAAAGAATCTCCATTGCAATAACTTCCATTTCAGCTTCTCAAAGTCTATTCAAAGTGCTAGATTTTTATAACATTTATTTTACTAATTACATTTTGAAAAGTAAATTAAGACAATGTCAGATTAAGGGGACAAGCCGGCAGTAAATTCCTGTCATAACCAATGGATTGACACTAGGTTGATCCCCCCAAAAAACCAAACAGGCCAAAGTTATACTAACCTTTTCCCATGATATCCATTCATTCGTTTGTTCGTTCATTCACTCACTCATTCATTCATTCATTCATTCAACCTATGTGCAAAATACATACTGAAGAAGACTGGACTAGAAAAAGGTGAGCTAGTATTATATCTCAAGGAAGAAACATCAATCTGCATTATACTGATACTACTCTGAAAGTTGAAAAGGCAGATAATTGGAAGCTCGAGAAAGGAAGTCAAGGAGCAGAGTGGAAACTGAGACTAAACACAAGAAGACCTAGTTCTCTTCAGAAGTTTATAATGCTGGGAAAGATAGAAGGATAGGAAAGAGGACAATCAGCATTAAGTTGAAAGGACTAGATTACAGCAGTGATAGATGGACCATTGGAGTAACCTAAGGGGATTCTTGAGGACAGATCATACATAGGCAGAGGATCCACCCATGTGGTCCCTAAGAGCCAACATTGACTTGATAGCATATAGTTCAAAGATAGGACTAACTTCACTAACTGATGTTGAAGTTGTGTAAAAATAAGATTGGTTCAATAAATACAGTGAAATTGTACTTACAGTGAAATTTGAAATAGCATAAACAGTATTAATTTTTAGCCATTAACTTAATCAACTATTCTTAAAATCGGAAACAAATGCATTGAGAAAAAGTTAATCTGCAGAGACAAGTACTCAAATAAGGCAATCTCAGTTACACTAAAATTGTCTATCCTTCCTATATGACATAGAAAATCTTAAAAGAAATTACAAATCTTGGGAAAATAAGCAAGAGAGTCAATTTGTGACTCAAAAAGAAAAAAGGATGTAGTAAAGCACTATAACTCATCAAATAATACTGTCAATTCGGTGAAATCTCAATGTATCAAACCTAATGCCACAAGCTTCACTTAGAATGGACTAATTCTTAGAACGGCACCAATCAGTATTGTATAATGAGGAATACTGACTGAATTGCATCATTGAGTTACACAGCATGCAAGTTTAATTATTATGCACGTTATGCAAATTACCCCATGTATCTTTCATAAATAATGAACACCTCTTTCCTCAATCAATTAAATAAGATTTTATTGTATATTAATAAGTTAATTCTAGCAGAATTTAATTACATTTTATTTACTACACATACGCATTCTGAACTACACTGAGATAATTTTGAAAATTATTTGACACTACTGTGTTTCATCTAGTAATACACTGATTAGCTAATTAGCCTGCATATCAACATTTTAAGTCTACTATAGAGTAGCATGTCCTTCTAAGCAAAGGATTTGGTTTTGACTTAGAATACTGCATGAGTATTTACAAACCATGCTCAAAGCAAACTGTTGCTTAGCAACATGTCATACTATTTTACAAACCATGTTCAAAGCAAACTGTTGCTTAGCACGTCATACTAGGTAATTGGGTTTTTAAAAAGTACTACGGCTCTTAAATAATATTTAGCATCCTGAAAGTATACCAACAGTACATACTTGTGCAGGCCATTTCCTCCAAAAGCTTCCTGCACCTCGGAAAGTTGGAACACCGCTCTCTGCACTGATTCCAGCCCCTGTGATAATAGCTATATGTTTTGCTTTAGCAAATATTTCTCGAAATTCAGTCATATCTTAAATAAATAAGGAAAATACAATTAGTACATTTTTGAAACACATTCTCAATTTTGATTAGCGTGTGGAAAATTTAGTGAAATTATTTTTCAACTATAAAGGTTCCTGTTCTGGGTGGTCCTAAATGAATTCAATCCAATAAGCTCTGCCTCGAATGTTAGATATGGATCTTAACATTTTGAGGAGGAGGACAAGCGAGTACCGGTATGTCCCAAAGGTAAATTATGCTTGTATATTAGTATTTTGAGTGTTTAAGCTGGAGCTAAAAAAGAGAATAGTTTATACTCAAAATTAATTACATATGAAGTCTATTTTGCATGGTGAAATCTAAGGGATCTTATACAGCTTGGCATATAAGTCGTAAAAATTAGAAACAGACTTTTCAACAATTTGTACTGATATTTCCTTATGTTTACCCAAATATGTCGAAGAAATAACAGCTTAGTTCTATGATTATCTAGCATATCTAATCAATTTATTTAAAAAATGTCCTTTCTGGGGCTAATTTTAATTGCTATTTGTTTGTAAAATTTAGGAAGCCCAACTCTGTAAAATCATTGGATTGCATACAATATTTAAAAAAACAAAACAAAAACCAATACAATAAGAGAAAGAATGAAGTACATCCAAAAGAAAAAAATATAAAGGGATATAAGGGCTTGCCACCCACACTAATGTTAAGGTCTAGGGGAAAAGTAAGTTTTTGGAAACTTTCTAAATATTAAACTTTACTGCAAACCTGAGTCAAGAAAAATGTTCAACTAGCTTTAAAAACAGGTTAAGGAATAAGAAACAAGGAGATTTTATATGGATAATTTAATACAATATGAAATCTGTTTCCCCCCCCCCCCCATTCAGATTTTATATTATAAATAAAATAAATCTCTCTTTTTGATCTGAAGAGAAGAAGCAGCAAATTTGGGAACATAAATCTCCTGATTGCTGTTTTTAAACCAAAGGATTTTTGCGGGAGAGTGGACATGGACGGAAAAATTATGAGGAAGATATAGTGACCCAGGAGAAGCAATCACCTCCCCTCTTATTTAATATGGTCATAAACAATTTCTTTGTTCTCTTCATTCAAGCTAATGTATTTGCCAGTTTTATTTTTAAAGAGTACGTTAAATGTATCCAAAACATTCCTTTAACAATAGAAAATAAATTAAATTCCATTATCTGTACAGTCTCCACCATTAACAGTTCTCAATGCCCATATGCTGCATATCTGGGGACACAATTCATTTGTTATACAAGAAGTTATACAAGAAACTTCTGAATATATAAAAGTATCCTTCTTACTTGAACTGGGTCGTGCCATTTCAAAGTATGTCCTTTCTTTCTTGGCTGGAGCAAGTTTAAGCCCACAATAGACTTGAGAAACTATGTTCCTCACGGTAAGGTTGAAAAGCTTCATTAGGATCCAGTATACTGCTAAGTGAGATTGAAAAGAATAAAGTGGAAAAGTGGCCATCTGATGAAATAAAAAAGCAAAATGTTTGCCTGCATTTATCCCAGATATATTTCACTGTAATTACCATAGTACCACAGTAAATACCACCTTAATAAATTGGCCAACATGAGTTACATTCCATTCTAGTGCTAATGTCCAGAGCGCATACATGTACTATAATACATTGCTTATGTTAGCTCTTGTGTGATAGAATTTTCCACAAAGATTGCATCCTCTTTCTTCATTTTGCCCAGGATCCTCCTGCTAATACAAGTTGTTAAAGCTCTTTAATGCTTATTCACGAGACTGACGTAAATAAAGAGAACACCTGAAACTGGAAGTTTCTCAAAGATACATTTATCAAAATGTATCTTAGTGAAGAAGTCTAATTTTATTCACCTAAGGACCAGCTCAATGCAATTTATAGCATTAATTTTTAAATTCTACCCTTCTATTCCAACTAGGTTTAATTTTGTTTGATAAAACCATTTTTTAAATCCGATGCTAATATCTACCTCAATATACAGTCTACCAACTCAGATAACATTATTCACATTCACTGCCTTATCAGTGTACTGGTGCTAGCTGTGGGGTTTTTTAATTAATGCCTTTGTTTTTATAAATAACTCAAGGTGGCAAGCATATCTAATACCCTTTCTTCCTCCTATTTTCCCAACAAAAATAACTCTGTGAAGTGAATTGGGCTGAGAGAGACTGGCCCACTTTTTTGCTTTGTGGCCATATTTCTCATATTCTATTATTTTGGCATACAATTCTTATTGTGATTTTACTCCAGAATCACTTAAATACAGTGTTCTAGAAAACTTTTCTATAAAATCTAGAAATCTACTGCATTAGATTGCTTTTCTTAAACCAATGCCTGGTATATACTTCCATTTGAGTGAGGACTGACTTATGTAATGATTCACCGTACATGAACACATCTTTGCAGTTTTCTTAGCGTGATATAGAAAGGGTTTAAAAACCATTAGCTGATTTAGCCAAATTGCTCTGAAAAGCTAGACTCAATTTTGCTGTGATGATAAATGACTCAAAGGGACTTTGTTGTCATGATAAGTGACTCAAAGCAAATTGTTCAAATTAGAGATATCCTTAGAAGAAGACTTACCACATGTCACCCAATGATTTGATTATTAAAGTATTCATACATTCACTTTTAGTCGTAAAAAATCCCTAGGAATGCTGATGTTATTAGATAGAAAGCCCACTGCCAAAATAAGTAGGGGGGAAGAGTTGTTTTTAGAAATGGAGGGTTGGGAGAGGGAGAAAGGAGGGTAATGGCTCAGCGGAACACAGTACTGCTGTCCTATTCAGTTCAAACTAACATTCTAAAGGCAAAAAATAAATAGGAAAACAAAATTTTTAAAAGAAAAAAATACTATCCGGAAAGATATGTTTTGATTGAACCAATTCGAGCCACCCAAAGTTTCCTAATCAATAAAGCAGAACTGGAGGTAGGGACACCAGCAGACATCCCACGAAGCCTAAAAAACACTTTACACTCAAAACAAAAACACTAGATTAAGTGACCATTTAAATACAGCAAACTTGTATCTGGGGGTCCTATCATTTTCAGGAGTTCTGCCTACTGCAAATAATTAATGGAGGGGAAAGAAGGAAAACACCAGATCTTTAGTTAGCACAACTGTATATTCGCCACCTTGAGGCGACGTGCAATACGTGCGTACGTACATACATAAAAAGGTGGGATATAAATATTTTGTTGTTATTGTTTCTGCCCACAAACGGCAAGAGCCAGGCCTAAACAGACCAGGGGCCCGCCTCCATGCCCACCCCAACACAGGCCCACCCAGCGTTTGTGGGCTCGCCCAAGAACGTCTGGAATTGGTTCCTCCTCCGGTAATAAGGCAGCCGAAAAGCCAGGAACAAAACAGCCCTCCCCACCCCGGGCCGCCGCTGGTTGTCGGGTTCCCCTCCTCCGAAAGCGGAGAGGCAACGCGGGAAAGGAGCCGCCTGGTGAAACCCACGGAGCCCTCGACTCCGCCCAACGCTCCCGGTTCCCAAGACGGCGAGTCTCAACAGAGCCCAGCCAGGCGGCCGCCTTACTTACCCCGAGCCCCACCGCACGCTTCCCCGGGCCCGTCCAGCCAGCGCGACCGTCGCCCGCGAGGAAGTGGCAAAGCGGGCCCAGCCGCCAGAGCGGCCCTTCGCCGCGCGCTCACGAGGCGGCCCTGCGTGAAGGGCGGCACGTCCCCCGCGCGCGGGTCGTCCCTAAAGTGCCCGTTCTGAGGTTGCTATGGCAGCTGGGGGAAAGAGGAGGGCAGAGGGCGGCCGACGACGTCTCTATCGTTCTAGCTTCAAATTGACAGCGTCGCCAGCGAGGCGGGGTTTAGCGCCAGGCATTTATGGGATCTTTGTATGAATTCTGGGAGTTGAAGTCCACATAGCTTAAAGTTGCCAAATTTGAGAAACACTGGTCTAGATCAGGGTGCTCCAAGCTTTGCTATTTTAAGACTTGTGGACTTCAACTCCCAGGATTCATGGGGAATTCTGGGAGTTGAAGTCCGCAAGTCTTAAAGTGGCCCAGTTTGGAGTCTTTCTAGATCTAGAATCTAGATCAGGGGTAGACAATCTTGGTTCTTTTATGACTCGTGGAGTTCAACTCCCAGAATTCCTGAGCCAGCTGGGCTTGTTTTGAGTTGTTTGCTCAGACTAAAAGTCTTTGCACAGCTCCTTTGCTCAACAAGAATCTTGCTATCAGCACCTGGCACAATATAGTGGGAGAACAAAGGACAAAGCTACATGTTAACCAAGTAGCCATATAAATTTAAAAACATGCAACTAAATAAAAACTAAATGATACTGTATTTCATTCTGTATGGCCATGCCAAAAATATTCGGAGTCCTCCTCTGGATATTAAGTAGGTTAGATGGGTGTCCACAAAGAAGTGTCTTCATAATAACAGTATCCAGCTTACTTTATGCCCTTCCCACAAATACGTACAGTATATGGCACCCACAATGATGTTTTTCAGCATCAGATGAAGAATACTAAAAATACTGTTTTTAAATGGCATTCTTATAGTTGTTGTAACTTAAACCTCTAGCTCAGTGTTTCTCAACCTTGACAACTTTAAGGCATGTGAACTTCAACTCCCATTGCTGGCTGTGGACTTCTGGGAGTTGAAGTCCACATGCCTTAAAATTGTCAAAGTTGAGAAACACTGCTCTAGCTGAAACAAGATTTTTCTCCTTAATAATTGTACTGGTGTGTTGTATTTATATGTCTGTATGTATATATAGCATTAGAAGCCTCATTCCCCCCCAAAAACAGAGCTCATAACTACCAATTGAAATTGCCTATACAATAATATATCCCATTTATAAAATTAAGTGAACTTCTACCTGCATATACCAACTATTCTCTCAACACATGCACATTTCCCTCCTTCCTTTATGGTATTCAGGAGTGGGAATAGCTGCAGGGAAAATGGAGATGGTACATAAATGGGTGAGGCAAGGAGAAAGGTAGATAAATAAGAATAGAAAGACAAGCCTTTTTTAAAATGTTGTAAAAATGGTTCTGTTCACTAGACAAGCAACTGGCTATAATCTTCAAAGCTATCCTTGTTTTTCAGCAAAGAAATGTATCATCATTTGTACCTCATGCTTATTCACGACCTTTTTCATAGGCTATTTATTAGATATGTGAAGTGCTCAGATGTGGAAGAACAGCTGTCTGTGCCCTTTAATCAGCTGTATCTTTTTTTTTTTTTTTTGAAATTACGTGTTTATCTTCTATTGCTTCATGTCATCCTGGAAAAAGATGTGGAAGTTGCAGACAAGTGCTATTGTTTGTGCTCTGAAGCACCCCTGTAGAATCACACCTAAACTGCCCACAATCCTAATATTTATGCATACTGCAAATTCTAACCTTTTAATATTGCTACAAGGAGTAGGACTGGGACTTGCTTTTTCATGAATAGAACAAATGGATTATCACCAGTTCCTCCCATGCTCCTTTGATGCTGATAAGGATCCTCCTTGCACTTTTCAAGTGGCAAAAGGAATAGGAAAAATTGGCAAAATTACTTTCCTTCTCTCTTCACCAACAGAAATCCATAATTTTGGACTCAATTCAATAATTATGTATGATCAAGAAGCTTTCCTGTATAAGCTGAAAGCTACCTAGTGGTACAGAAGACCATATGCATCATAATCAACATGAAGAATGATTGTTTTGCAGAGGGGATTGATGAAATTATCAATGAATTTACTTTATGTCTTTAATACTTTATCATCTTCAAAAAAAGTGTCCAGACGTGTATAGAATATGCTAAACTTTGAATTACTGAACAGTTTAGTTAATAAAATGCTGTGTTACAGAATATAAAATCAAATAAGCAAAAACATTTATAAAAATCTGAACACTCTGTATTCTAACACAAATGTTCTGTACCAATTAAATACAGTATAGCAGAAATAGAATATAAATTACATTCTTTACATTAATTGCAAAATACTAGGAGTTAGCTTACTATACATATAAATCAAACAGCAGTAGCAGCAGTTTGCCCATAAGATCCCATCATCTCAATTACTTTCTAAAAAGTGAAAACTACAGTAGGCCATTCATATTTCCTTTTTCTTGAACCATTTGCTACTTTACATATACCCAAGATAATATCTATACATGGAATAATTCTCTAAAACCCTCAAAGCATAATACAAGTTCATATAAAAATATATTTACAGATAAAATCACCTCAGAACATTTTACCTAAGTCTTGTCACATAGCCAGCAACAAACAGTGCATTTTTTGTACTTGTGATGCTGTACTGCTATTTTCTTTCTTGTGCCCATGTTTTTAAAAAGCAGTAATACTGTTCTTGCACCTAAAATGCCTAGTTGGCATGTACACACACAAAAATGCCATATATACATTTAGGCATTTTAAATATTTCCAATAAATGTCAAGTTGACACAGTGGCAGGCCCGTAGGAAGACAAAACATAAAATCAAAGTGAAAACAATATCTTCAGTGTTCATATTAAACAAAAGACATATGGTAGCATGATGCCTCATATTAATCTCTACAAATATGGCACCAAGCTGTCAGTTAAAACATATACATACCATTAAACCATGATATAAACAGCATGTGTATTACACTAATACAAATTCTTTGGTAATTAACATATTGTAGGTTTTCCCTCAAGATGCATATTTACACCCTGTGACCTTTCCACCCAATAAAATATTCTGTATAAAATGTAACCCAATTTGTTCAGTAACATTCAGTAAAACTCACAGTTTTATCTACAAACAGTGCATTGATATACATCCATTCTCAAGAATCCAATTGAGCTCAATGGGGTACATATCCAGCTTAGGATATAGGATTGTACTCTAGTGTGAACCATATTTGCCTTTCAGGTAGGCAAATGATACACAGTCAACATAGGTTGTCTATTTTTTTAAAAAAAAATCACAGAATTATATCTGTGATTCAAACATTCAATTACATATTAAAACTACAATTGTTTTAAAAAAATGAAAACTGTTTTCTCCCCAGTGATATGTGCAGCAAGTGCAAAACCAAAACCAACTTCAGTTAATCCAAGATTTCCTAATCTCCTGTTTTCTAGAAAAAGCAGAAGCTGCTGCATCTCCTGATTGACAGAAGGCTTCTGCTTTGAGAGACGATGATCCTTGAAATGTTGAATTCTTCAACTTCTCCACATTGGACAATACCTGAGACTGTGAAGTTCTACTGCGTAACTTTACTTGAGCTGGTGATTTAGCAAGGCATTCAGGACGAACAAATATCCCATGTTGTGGCTTGCAATGGAAGTATTCTCTGCCTTTTACAGTTCCATCATGTTTTCCTTAAAACAAATACAAGTTAAATTATCACCTTGTTAATGCTGCAATTTTAGTAAGAATTAGATTGAACATCTGAACATTTATAATCAGAGGGATTAATTTCTAGAACTATGCAACTATTCATTAAAATATTATCTTCTCTGGACTGAGATTCCCCAGCTAAAGGAACTTTTTTGTGAATCGCTGTTTTGGTAGATAGTGAATTTATTGCTGAAGATGTCTCTGTGCAAGTTTATAATTCACTCTACTAAGCAAACATGAAAGAGCCAGGTTGCCATAGCAGATAAGAAGTGTCAGCCTTAAGTAAGAAAACCTGATTTCTAGTCCTCTCTCAGGCACAAATCCAGCTAGTTGATTTTGGCCAATCACTCATTCTCTCAATCCTAGGAAGAAAGTACCAACAAGCCAGTTCTGAACATGTTGCAAAGAGAACTGCATGTAATCACCAGAAGTCAAAACTGACCTCTATGGGCATAACAAAGAGATGAGGGTGTTCTTGAGTAGCAAATTTCCTTCCTCTAGCTCAGTGGTGGCGAACCTATGGCATGGGTGCCAGAGGCGGCACTCGGAGCCTTCTCTGTGGGCACGCGTTGCCCCAGTCCTAGGCCTTCAGCTGGGTTTTATAAAAACCTTTTCGCTTTAGGCCTCCGCTCCCATGTGCAAAAAAAAAAAAAAAAAAGTTCAGTCAATTTCAACTTCTCACGGGGAAAAAAAAAGATCTTGCAAAGTTGGAATTGATTGACTGAACTTTTTAGTCCCACCCAGTCTGCCATTACCACCACAGCCACCCCACTCAATTTGCCACGCCCAGCCAATGGGCCACACCCACCTGGCACTCGACGATGCATAAGTGGGTTTTGGGTTGCAGTTTGGCAGTCAGGCTCTAAAAGGTTCGCCATCACTGCTCTAGCTCCAATGCATGAATTTGATCGGACAGAATTAATTCCTCAAGAATTTAACTGATTCAGGGAAATTTCAATTTAATGGACTAACTAACTGGTGAAAGGGAGTGCCTACTATTCAGAAGTAGCCTTACAAGCCAATATTATAAATGTTTTGAGGACTAACTTCTTCAGCCACTAAAAAATGGAGTATTACAAAGAGCAAAGATGCCTCAAATCTGGAAAGAAGCCAATATTGCGTTATTACCAAAGGAGGGTCAAAATGTCCTGAAGATAAAAAAACAAAACAAAACCTTTAGCTCCCTTTTTCTCAGTGAGTGTTCTGGTGAGCCTCCTTTGGGCCTTTGATTCTTTTTTCAGGACCTTTGATTCTATTTCCATTTCTCCAGGCTTACTAGAAGCCCAAGACAAAAGAAAAATGGTATTTCCCAGTCTTCTAACTCTGTTTTGCTAAAGAATATCCTTCACCTATGCAATTATTCTGATAATATTTTGCATTCAACATCAGTCATTATTTTGACATGCTGTCAGGTACTGTATATTCTACTGCCCGAACGAAAGAAATAATTGACGTTTTTGTAGCAATCCACTGTTATGGCAGCCTGTAACAGTAATAGTAATAGTAGTAAAGTTGGAAGGGACCTTGGAGGTCATCTAGTCCAACTCCCTGCTCGGGCAGGAAACCCTACACCATTTCGGACAAATGGCTGTCCAGTCTCTTCTTAAAAACTTCCAGTGTTGGAGCATTTACTGCTTCTGGAGGCAATATTTGATACCTTTTGCATTCATTTAATCAGAGATCAGGAATAATCTCATATATTAAAATGTAATATTTGATGTCAGATATAAACTTTAACATTCATATGATCAATTTTGATTAAAATGGCAAAGAAAATCAATTGCAAATTCAACTTAAATTTAAATTCTAAATTAGAAGATATAAATAAAGGTTATTTTTTTTTAAAAAAAGTTTGCAACATTATTTCTTAATGGTTACATAATTTAAGATAATCTATAAAATATGTTTTATGTAGCAATGAATTATTGCACCTAATGTAACGATTTTGCTGAAACTAAATTAAGGTTTGGTTACCATCTAGTAACTGACAAAAGGAAAGATTTGGTGGGAGGGGGAAGTATTATTGTTATTATATGTACACATCTGTGTGTATAAGAAAAGCTCAAGATACTTCAGTATTAAAAAATACATTTCCTAAAACATGACACCATGCAGAAGAGATCATAATTAAGGAAGGATGGAATAACCAGAACTCAGCCTCTTAAATTTCAACTTTAAGTCACTTTAAGTCTATTTTCCACACATCAGTCCTCAGTTATTTTGATCTTCATGGTGAAGAAAGTTGTGACATAAATCAATGAAAACAGTATGTTGCTAACATCGCAATTTTGGATTGTCTGATGTTGAAATAAAGGGCCATATTACTATTACTAAATAACTGGCTGATATAAGAGTCTAAATAATGAAATCTTACCCATTTGAATGTGTAATTCAATGCCAACCCAAGTACCAGTTGAAAAATCCACAGGACCAATGTATCTTACTGTGCCAGTCTTATTATCATCAACGTATACTTGCTCGCCTACTGCCAACCAATTAGGATGTCCTTCAGAAATATCTTCAGAACTTAGGGCATCTAAATGACTTTTTCCAACAAAATCACCTGCTGGGAGAGAATCTGCACACTGTTGGCAACTGGAAGACTCTTTTTCTCTGGCTTTCAACAAAGGATTTTCAACACTACTCGACAGGTCGTATCCCACCACTGTGGATTCCAGATAGCTCAAAGCGCTATCTTGGTCATGAACATTTTTTGAGAAAGGTATGACAGAGTTCATTCCAGCTACTAATGACTTTTTTTTTCTGTTAGAAGTTATACTTGTGGAACATTCAAATTCTTTTGCATCATCAACACCCATGAATTCTGTAAATGCATGATCCTCAAAAACATTCGAAATGTGCTCAACTGTTGCTTCTCGAGATAGAAATTCAATCTCATGTTTGTTAGTAGAGGAATCCAAAGAGGAACACTGTAATCTTGGAGCATTTACATTTGTGCTTTCAGACCCTTGAACGTCTGTTGCTAAGGCACAAGTTCCTGTGATTGGCGATGCCATTTTTTTACATTTAGCCAAGTCCCTTTCTGATTCTGAAACTCCTTGGTTTGATGATTTTAAAACATGTGTTAGGTGTACTACAGAGTGGTCATTTGAATCCAAATCCCTCATTTGATTGGCTAATTGATCCGTGCTTTCACTACATGGAATAAACATATCCGATAGAGTTGCATTAGAGGCACTATGAGAAAAGTAGCCACTTGTAATACTGCTTGTGGTGGGGCTACGAGATACTTCTTTCTCAGTAACACAAGAGTTTGTACAATCTCCTTTAGTGGATAACCATTCCTTATTTTCCAGACTAGCATTGTAAACACTGAAGTCAGCAAATTCCACAGGCACGTAAGGTTTCTTGTTATTAATCTCCAAATCATCATCTTCCTCAGAGTCCTGCTAAAGGATAAGAATATGACATCAATATTCCTACATTTTAAACAAAGGAAAGATAAGTCATCAATGAACAAGGGATATGATTAATGTCTAAGTAAAGAAGTTACTGTGATATTGTTTAGTTAGCATGCAGTGAGAACTTAGTGTAATGTTTCAACAATTCTAGTAATCTTATCATTTCAAAACTAGTAATTTATTATATTAGATAAAACAACATGAATAATAACTATTTACTTCATTCATTATAATTATATTGGATTGTAATTATCTCAATTTATAAAGGCAAGTATTACAACTGATTTCATGAAAAGGTTACTTTTGTTAATTTTATTATCATTAAATGCATTTAAAACTTTGGATTTGGCAGTTTCCAACGTGTAGAATCAAGAGACAAACACAAATTTTCTTATATTTTAATAAAATTATAAATGCCTATTATATGAAACAGAACAAAATGAAGCTCACTGTTAAATATTCAGGTTGTGAACTTTCAAAAAAGTTTAATATATGTTTGAAAGTCTTTTTATCAATAACAATAATGGGTACTTCCCTTAAATTCACTTCTAATAAAGAATAACTTCTTTATCCTATGTTAGCCTTGTTACAATGAACTAGAAAAATAATGCTATTTTTCCAAATACTAAAAAACTCCTGGCATGAATTTCATTTTATTTTACTTTAGTGGAACTTATTAGTCTTCTTTTTAAAGAACATCTGCTATTCATATTAATCTCACATGTGTTTTTTGTATTAATGAAGGTTGCTATTTGCTAGGTCTCTAAGAAGCTTTACAGCTGGGATCTAAAATGCTGTATAAAGCTTATTCAGGAAATGGCGTGCATTCATCAGGATGTTTCCTATTCTTTCAGTCCGCATCATACTTGTTTTAAAAAATACCCATTCTGATTTGACAGTTTGCCAGGATGAATCAGATGGAGTACAGTATGGTTTAAGAAAAATGAACATGAAGATATGTGGTGAAAAACTAAGTTCAGATTCTAGCATCTAAGAGTTTGAATAATATCAAATTCTAATTTAACATCTATTATTTCATTCTGATTAAGCTATTATCTTAATATGGATGTTAATATCATTCTCCAAAAATACAAATAATCTGTTAACTGTATAGATTTGTACCTATACATTATTTATTAAGCTAGCAACACAATAAGAATTGGTGCTGGAATTAAATGAAAACAATTAACTATCACATATAACCATTAGCACAAGTGTATCAGGGTGCCAATTATATGAAATATGGAAAATCCAGGGGAAAAAAAAATCTAACGTAAATGCCTACACCTTTTTACAACATACCCCTTTTACCACTTTATGCCCAAATGTATTTTGTACAGAAGATCACAATTTTTAAAATCTGAATTATAAAAGGAATGCAACAAATCAGGCATTCATAAAACTATAATATTTAATGGGTATTCAGATGCTAGAAAAACTTCCTGTTTTGCAGTTTATAGTTTCAAAAGCAATGCACCCTCGAAAAAATATTTTGCAGTGCTTAAGAAAAAAGTCTTATTTAAAACATACTCAGTTCCTGGTGAATACAGAAACAAGACCTAGCAGTTTTCTGGACAACAATATAAATAGTCTGCTATTACCTTCTTCCAGGTTAGTTCTTTTAACATCCTAATCTAGATTACAGTGTTGCTCAAGATGCATGGGCTTCAATTCTCCGAATTCCACAGTCAGCATGCATGCCACATGCATTAAAATGGCCAAGGCTGAAAAACACTGGCCTGGGGCCTCCTAGTTCTGTCCTATCTAAGTACTAACCATGAGAACCCTGGTGGTACAGTGGTTAGAATGCAGTATTGTTGGCTAACTCTGTCCACAGCCTGGAGTTCAATCCTGATGGGCTCAAGGTTGACTCTGACTTCCAGCCTTATGAGGTCGGTAAAACCCAGATTATAGGGGGCAATATGCTGACATTGTAAACTGCCTAGAGTATGCTATAAAGCACTGTAGAGCAGAATATAACTTGGGGTGGTATATAAGTCTAAGCACTATTGCTATTACTAACCAGAATCAGCATCGTTAGCTTGGCTAGGTGCTACCATCTAAGCTGGCCTACAGTGAAATATTACTTACTATGGCACTATGCAAAAGATCAGTTACTAAAAAAACTAAGCATTATATGAAACAGTGTCTAGCAATTACCAAACACAGGCAATCAAGATAAAATGAATGTTCACAGCTGTCCTAAAATAATGCGTAATTTTTATATGGCTTTACAACCATCATTATTGCAAGGAAATAAAAATTTACATTAAAGCTTCTATAATAACAGAAGACATAAATTATACCTTTGGCCACCAAAGCAAATTACACCCAGTAATCTATGGTTTAGATCCAGAATTTGCATTGCAGAGTGATTCTTTGTTTCTACAACATCATGGTGTATTTTTGATAAATCAGCAGCAGCTATCAACAGATAATTTTCATAGTATTGATGCTGTTAACTATAATCTCTAAAGCTCCAAACAAATTTCCCTGCCTCAGTATGAAGGCACTACTGTTGAAGAGACTTTACTTCAGTAGTTCAGGTATCTACTGCTAGATAGGCATGGCGGATACAATCCCAAGCTAGAAGTTGCATTTATCTGCTGTTTCAGCTTTAAGAAAAAAGTTCAGACTTTCTCTTCCAATCTGGCCTTTTGAACAGGATCAATAATAAAGTTAAGTTAGTTCTTCTTTACTGGGTTTTAACTATTTTATATTTTGTTTTCCTCTTGATTATTAGCTATCCCGAATGTCCTATAAATTGCAGGCTAAGGCAATAAAATAGCAATGGCCATGCTCTCCTCAGATGGTCTCAAAAAGTTGCTCTTTTTAATTAAAATCATAATTTGAATTAATGGCCAAATAACATTTGCTAAATGAATAGAATTGGTTGCATATCCAACAATGCTCAGTTAATTTGTTCAGTAGATCACAATACAATAAAACCTTTGCAAGATCTGAAACTACTTTTATACACTTTAATATCATTCAGTCACTACTTGGGGTTCCCTAATAAAGAAAAAAATCTTCTGTTGCTCTCCAGATCTCAGTTCTCTATTATCACTGGGAGGGGATTTTTTTGTATTTTTAAAAAATACATTATGATTGTCTTAAGGCTTAAGCATCACAGATTTGTGCTGTTTTCTAAGGTAGCTTCAGAAAATTAAAGCAACATTCTCTAGTCAACAATCTCACTGCCAAGTGATTTTTGGACAATATTGATCACTTTACCATGATTAGTATGACAGACATCGCTATTTTCTTATATATCCAAAGTTACACATTATATCTATCGATTTTAACTATCTGAGCACTGTCAAAACAACACCATGTAATCTGATAAATAGAATACTAGACTCCATTTTGGAAAATGCATCAGTACTAAAAGTGGTTTGAAACATACTGGCCAAACTTCAGTCATACTGTTATTAATATTTATTTCAATGTCTTAGATCCAGTAATCTATAAAATGGGCTCACCATTCAATAGACTTTTTAAAACTAGTCCAAAATGGTCTAGTCATTTCAGAATCTTCTTGTCTTATCCTTCATTAGCTAAGTTATCAACAATACAATATATCCAATCAATGTCCTGGAACAAGGGGAAAATTCCTGGCAACCCTCTTCTACTCTGAAGAATCCTTCCAGGGAAGAAATAAAAGCCAGGGGAAAATTAGTTTTTGGCAGCATTGTATCAACAAGACAATCAAAACCCACATTTTTGGTGCATGAAGAAAGTGGTTTTACTTGATAAAAAGTACTGAATCTTGACCAAGATGTTATTTGACGAATGCTTTTAAATAAAAAGGGAACTAGGCAATTTGTGGTATGGGCTATAATACTCAGCTAACTATTCACCTAGTATGGCAATTTAGAACAGTGGCTCCAGATGAATTTAAGTTACACTGGATGTTTACATAATGTATCTAGATTTTAACATGTATTCATTATTCCCTTTGTTTGAATGTCATAGGGATAGTACTCATAATAGTTTGCTGGTGCACACATCAGATTTTTATATTAGTTTAAGAATAAAGGGTTTATCAATATTCATACCACTGAACTGAAATCTTCACATAGAATATTCAACGTATTTATTTATGAAATTTAGAAGCCATTCAACTCCCAAAGGATTCTGGATGGCTTACACTAAAAATAGACAACATTAAAAGGAAACCTCATACATCTCAATCTTAAACTGCAAAAACAGGACTATACAACAAAATGGATAACCTGACTTGTAAAAATATATTTTTATTGTATTGCTGCAACATCTATTGGGCATTTTATATTGAGCTTTTACTTTCACGTTAAGCATTATATTCTGAATTACTGTGCAGAAAAAGATAAAGACACCAAGTAAGCATGGCTAGATCACTTCAGCTAGAAACTGGCTTATAAATGTAATGGGAAATATAGTATAGGTAGTCCTCAGCTTATGACCACAATTGAGCCCAAAATTTCTATTGCTAAGTGAGAAATTTGTTAAATGAGTTTTGCTCCATTTAATGACTTTTCTTGCCACATTTGTTAAGTGAACCACTGCAGTTGTTAAGTTAGTAACACGATTGTTAAGTGAATCTGGCTTCCCCACTGATGTTGCTTATCAGAAGGTTGCAAAAGGGAATTACATGACCTGGGGATATTGCAACCGTCATAAATACGAATCATTTGTCAAGCATCTGAATGTAGTTCACATGACTACGGTATGCTGCAATAGTCATAAGTATAAAAATGGTCATAAGTCACTTTTTTCAGCGCCATTGTAACTTCAAACAGTCACTAAATGAATTGTTGTAAGTCAAAGACTACCTATAATCATATGTATACTATAGTCCTCAAACCCCGGTCCATGAACTGGGCTGAGCAAGTGGCAGGCAAGCGCACAAAGCTCCATATTTGCAAGCAGTGTGCACGAACACCCCCCCCCCCGCACCCATGCCGGTCCATGGAGCTGCAAAGATTGGGGATCGTAGGTGTAATAGTTTAAGATAATGGAATGCAACTGAAAACATAGGGCTAGGATTTCTAAACAAGGAAGAGTAAGCATTTTCTAGTTGTTCTTTTAAGCATTCTGGAAAGAAGTTTAGAGTTGATAAGCCTTAAAACAGATTTGCCACAAGTTTTCTGTGTTTTCACCAAAAAACAGAATGGGAACCCTCTCAAATTCCAAAATACTATACAAAAAGTTCCTGGTCCTCTAGAGCAAAGGTAAAGAGGCGGAAGAAAGAACCCTGCTTCTTGAAGGACTTTTCACTTCTCCCTCTGCCTCGTGCCCCACATCATCCTTTATTCAGTAGAGTCCCTTGACTTTCTATATAATATTGTCAAGGAATTAAAAGACCTGTTGTGGAGAACAGAGCAGGAAAATCTATTTTGTCACTCTGTTATGTGTGTGAAATCTGGATTTTGCCCTCTATTTTTTATTATTGGTCCATGCACGCATGAATGCATTCCCATATACATAAATGCACAAATGAGTGGCAAACCTGCTTGTTACATGCTTTTAATACTAGCTGTGCTCAGTCTAAGGTTAAGTTATCACTTTCAATTAAGTACTCTGAAAATTAAAAATGAAAAGTTGTAGAACACTGGTAAAAGTTGAAATCTGTGCCAATTTTTCAGATTTCAGTCCTAATGGGGGGGAAATGAAAAAAAAATCTTTAAATCCTACCATTTTTATATCCCTTTCAAAAAAGTGAAATATCCCTGTTTAAAAAGTGAAATATTATAAATAAATGATCAACCTAAAACATCAATGTATGGATTTTGTCACTTTCATAAGCACCACCATGCAATAAAGAATATTGTATACATGCATTTTCTCTTTATAGCTGCAGCATAAATACTTATTTAGAATGGCCACCAGGCTTTAAGTCAGAAACGAATGCAACACTTACAGTCTTTGCCTCTTGTATGCTATTGAGTTCTAATGGCATGCTATTGCCATTATTTCCTGACAGCACAACACAATCAGCATTATATACCTGAGATGAAGACATGCTCTGCAAAGGTTAAGATACACAAGACATCACACAAAAGAAAATACTGACAATGAACCATGCATATTAGTACAACACAAAAGGTTCTTGTTCTCTTCTTAAAATAATCCAGGCATGACAGTTAAATTAATTGTAGAAATCCATGCAAAATGAGCTTTGACTTTAAAAACATTGTTTCAAATACAATGATACAAATATGACAGCTCAGGTTAAACATTTATACATGCAAACATGTTTAAGCTAAAATATAAGACATGCAAGAATGTTTACCAAAGGGAGGTGACACTGAAATAGGATCCCATTTAATAAACAGGACCAAGTTTAAGACACAATTGCAAATACTTCCTATCATAGATACAAGCTGTTAGCTTCTTCCTAGGTTAAAATAATTCCTATCCACATATAAAGTCTAATATTGCCATATAATGTTGCTAAAGTCGAAATTTCTTCCTACTACTTACCTCTTTGCTAAGCAGAGGTTGCGTCTCAAGAGAGGCCTTTTTGTTCTCTTCTTTCACTGGCATTAAAGGTTTGAAAAATTTGGGTGGTTGTGGAGAGAAAGCTTTAAATGTACTGATACTTGATGTGTGTAGATTCTCTGATTGCAAAATAAAAACACCACAAACATTCATTATTTGAACATCCACTGAAAAATAAATAGGCAAATGCTGTAAAAGGCAAATAAAGCTTCACAAAGTATTTAGTCATGAGTTTATTATTCATCACAGTGTCTCTAATGGTTTTGTTCTTGAACTCACAGCACTGTTTATTCAGAAAACTAACAGAGGATATTGAATGAAGTAGGATTATTTACATTTCATAGGATTCCTTGAATAGATTCACTAATCCTATTATTCATCCAATCATTCAATTTTAAAGAAAAACCTCTCTTTACTTTCATACGGCATAAATATGCATTCTTCCTATGCTTCCCTTCTACAGAATTTCTCGCTGTAGAATTCAGAGAAATTACTCTCTTTATAATAATGTTATTATGCCAAATGCAATATGCAATAATGGCAGAACATAGAATAATAATTTACTAAACAATGAAAAAAGTTTGAGGTTCTCAAACTCCAATGAATATGGAGATTGCTTTATATAAAATGTGCTAACCAATGGGGTGCATTCATACACATTGGAAAAGCAACAAATATAATAATATATAATTAATGGTAAAATAAGTAAATTCTTATATTAAAATAACATTATTGGTGAATATTAAGAACAAAAATACATTGCCTACTATAAAACAGTAAAATACTGATAAAGTTAATGAAATATTTAAAAGGATTTTTTGTATTTATTAATTTAAATGATCACCAATAGATTGTCTTTTACCATTTCAGGTGCTTTAGCAAAAGACCAGGATAACAGTGATGAAGCCTTTTTATTATCTTATTAACTTTATGAGATAAAACTGTTAACACATAATGCCTGGATGATGCGTTTCTTGGCTGGATGAGCATATGAATGTAAAACTTCCCTCAGTTAAAGGCATAGTTTAAGTATTAGTCCACTGGAGTCCTACTGATTCATTTCTGTACATATAAAAACCACAGATTTCAGATCAGAATGTAGTAGAAAACTGGATCTAAACCAGAGATGGGATATGGCAAAATCAAATAAAGAACTTGAGAAATCTGAAGGAATAGCAATATATCAAGATAAGAAATAGGGCTATGTACCACTTAGGATTCAAAGAAAAAAGGCACTTTGGAGTATCCATACAATATTCATTTGCAACTCCTTACCTCAAATGTATATTTTCCTGTCATTGTGCTGGAAGGCAGTTAGTTGCAGATTTGTGCTAGGGGAACACATCTGCATGTTTTAAAAGACCTTTTCAACTTTGAATCTAAAATCCTGTATGATATGGCTTTGTTAAAAAAAAACAATGGACAAAAAATGACTTTCTATGTTTAGCAACATTATTTCTTGAAAAGGGTTCTCTATTAAGGTTATTAAGAAAATCCTAGAAAGATTAATCTGGGAATTCAGAGTGTCCTAAATCTGTGGCTGTGCAAAAGATATTGATTGCTTAGATTACAACAGTATAAAACTTACCTGGCCTTTATAAGTTGCACATGAAACAACTGCAACAGGGTTTATATTTCACACTATTAATTTTTCTTTCATTAATTTATAATTTCATCAACAGCCCAGTAAATGAAACAAAAGAAAACCTTACCACTGTTATCTTTATTTTTATGAGGTGAATCTCTTGGTAAAGTACCATAACATGATATATCTTGATAACTAGAAGAACAGTCTATGACATCTAGCTGACCTTCCAGCCAACCCTTGTGATGTAAACAAAGAAAAAAACTACATTAGTTTTCACCTAAAATAGCAACATTTTCAGTTGCTTTCAACAGAAATTCCTCTTTCCTATGTATTTTCTACATCACTGGTGGTTTGAGGCATTAAGGCATATTTTATGATTGTATGGCTTTGGATCAGTTAATACAGGGTCCCCAACCCCCAGGCCATGGATGAGTACCAGTCCATGGCCTGTTAGAAACCAGGCCGCAAAACCTACTGTAAACTGTATATGTGAGGGATCTAGGTTGTGTGCTCCTCCTCCCCCGCCCCCTGGAAAAATTGTCTTCCACAAAACCAGTCCCGGATGCCAAAAAGGTTAGGGACCACTGAGTTAATAGTGATTAATATTTATCATTATCCCATCCAAATGACAAAACCTGCCTACCTAGCATGACTCAGTGGTAGTATTTACAATTATTAAACTTACTGTTAATCCCAGTTTGGATTTGTAACATTTTTAGCCTTGGAAACCCCTGGTCTATTACAAGTGATTATTAAATCTTATGATACAAACAAATCTATAATTATTTCTATAAAATGCTGTTAGCAATTAATCAATTTTATATGCAAATTTCAATGACTGAATGGAATAAAAATTAATGCTTCCTATTTCACCTAGTCATGAAAAGTATTAATATCAGGGTCAAACACTTCAACGTAGTTTAGATTATAACTTATGCAACAAAAATTCCACTACTGAAAACGTGTGTCCAGCCAAGGCAAGTACTGACCCTTCACAAGGCTGAAAGAGATGGCGTAGGGCGAATTAAAGTGTACACTGTAGTTATAAATGTGGGCAGGTTGCTAAGTACCCCAATTTTGATCACATGACCACAGGATTGTTGCAACAATCGTAACTTCAAGGACCAGCCATAACTACCATTTGTTTAGTGCCATCATAATTTCGAAGGGTCATTGAACAAATGGTGATTAAACAAGGACTATCTGTGATTGTTCTCCTCTAGGAAAGAATCATTATATATTTTAACATTTGTGAAATAATTAACATTTTCAAGCATTTATATTCCTTTCAACTATGTTCCTATTGCAAGCTAAAAGACTCATTCTTCAGCACTGACTGAATAAACATGATTACAACTATTTAAAGCTTTACAGTGGCATATTTTTCAAAAATTGTCCAAAAATATCCTATAACTATTGGTGTATAAGTATGAAATGAAAAAAATTATAGGTACCTTTGTACTTGGTACAATTTACAATGTAGTTATCTTTATAATTTTTCCCATCAGTCAAGAGAAAACAAATTTTGTTGAACTTAACAAATATTCAGATTTCTTTTCTACTCACTGATACCAAATACTTACTCTAAATAATCTACAATAATTTTTCTAAATGTTTATATACATGATTTTAAATGATATCTATATAATCCTATATTAAAAATGAAGAAAAAAAGGATTTGTATTCATATTTTCAAAATACTTTAAAGTACTAAATATATTGCCAATAATTCAAGTACCTTATCTTCATCACAGCCAGAAAGATCTAATCGACTAGAAGATACCTAAAATAACAATCATAACAAATTTTAATCTAATGAATGCTATCAACTTGCTAAGAAGTTACAGTACGTTCCAGGGCTATCTACCACTAAGTTTTGACACATTTGTACATGATACCAACATCCATAGCAAACAAATCTTAATCTACAATTTATCATATATTTATGATTGATTTTTCTAAATGCACTTTTTGGTGTGTCTACCAAATAGTTCTTGAATTTATTAAAAATATAACTGAGATTTCCAAATGTCTTTTTAAAACATTTACTCAACTGACATGGACAACCACTGAAAGAAAGATTGTAGGTGGCTTAGAAAGCAATTTATTTTAGAGGTAGGGGGAGGGAAATTTCCTACTACTTATCTTAAACCATTTTTCCATTCCATAACTTAATCTGGATATTAGCAGGACCACCTTTCTACCCAATGCCCATCCTATAAGAACAAGCAAAGTTAATATATACAAGTGCCTTCAACTAAACAACATGTTATGGGCCCAGGAGGTACGCTTGCCCTCTGAATCAGCACTTTCCCTATGATCTGTATCCCAACTCTGTTGTAATTCAGAAAGGCTTCAAAAAAAGCTGGCAGATACCGGATGGGGGCAGTTGGTGGACCAGCTGGATGAGATATAACTGAAGTTTCTGTCTTTCTTGTGCATAGATGCTTTATCTTTCTTATTCTTGTTATTAGAATGTACTTTTAACCTCTGTAGGCCACCTTGAGTTGCTTTGTGATTGGGCAGACTTAAAAACTGAGTAAATAAATAAAAATGCCCCAAATAAAATTGTAGATTGCCCCAAACAACTAGCGGAAATCTACTAATTTTACATTTCCGGAAATGCCCATTTATTACACAATGTGGATTTATACACATTTGACTACAACATTAGCATTTACAGTAATACAGGAATGCAACATTTTAGAAGATTATCTTACATTATGAACATTTGGTGTGCTAATACTCCTTTGTAGGTGTCGAGTCTTAGCCGAAAGAGTTTCTTTAACTGTGACTGCCTGTGTTAAAATAAAAGGAACATGATGAACTCTACTTCCTTTAATAGAGCTAGGCAATTAACAAGCAATATTGTATGTTTATGTATCTATTTAGAAACAAGTCTCCATTCTCAGTATATATAAATATTGCAACTTAAATCACATTTCAGAATAAATAAGAGCTACATTTATTTATACGCATGCTCTTTCTTTGCTTAATTCAATGATAACCATCTTTATTATCTCAAGGATCAGTCATAACTTTATAAATGTATTTCAAAAGTAATTCCCATCCACCGAATTCCAGAATAACGACAACATTAAGGAAACATTTGGGATGTGAAGTGCTTCAGATCAGATGCAGGAGCAATGCTTTGGAGGGCTCATGGGTAGGCATGCCACACCTGTCGACACCTCTTTCAAGAAAACCATATCCTATCCTGGTTCACATGGTAGCCATTCACTCCCATGAAAAGGCATTCTTAAGTAAGGAGGCACCAAAGCATGCCCTGGCCTGTCTCAAATACAAGTGCTTCTTTACCTTAAACCCTTGACCTTTCCTGATTCAGATTCAAATACGCCTCATACCTAAAAACTAAATGCAATAAGCCTAAAGCTTTTTTCCTATTCACCTGTCTCAGACGTTCAAGACTCAAAATATTCTCCACTTGTAATACCCCACGTATATATTTTTCAATGTATGTTTCACCATCAGAGGTACCCTCATTTTCATTTCTGGCTGCCATCAGAGCTAGAGTCTCTCGATCCTCAATTTCTTCTGTGGCCTAAAAAATTAAATTTTAGATTTAATGCAGGATTGCAATTTTAGATTTAATGCAATTCTGTCTGCGACAAGATTCATGTCAGAATGACTTAATATGAAAAACAAACGGTATTCTGCTTTCTTGATAGGAGCACAGTTGTATTTACCTTTGGTATGTTGGATACTATTTCATAGGTCACACCACAAGCATACCATATATTTTTTAGAGATATTCTTCGTTTGAGACTTTGTGTAAAACTCTAGGAAAAAAAGTAAACAATAAGTGAGCCAATTCTTTAAACTAGTGTATCAAATATATATTGAATATATATATACTACTTCAGGCACAGCACATATATGAACTTTTAGAAAAAGTATGGGTTTTTTTTCATATGGTTCAATACACATCTATCATTTAAGTCCACGTGAAATTCTTTCAAACTGCAAAACTAAATGGGAATGTATCTAGTAAGTGGTAGAACATAAAACGGTTAAGCGTGATACTAAAGCCCTTTTGAACTTTTCAAGGATGGACGAGATTTAACTATAATGTCAAAAATGCATGATGGGAAATGGCCATCATCATTTTGTGTGTTTCCAGTATCAGATGTATTTGGCCTTTTATCTCTCTGACATAGCTGCAAGTTCTAAAATTATTGCATCCTAGATATAGGAACTGTTCAAATTACTAATGCAAATGAAAAGCAAATCTTGTGTGCAAAAATACTCTCATAGAGACTACCTACTGTATAAAGGTAGTCCTTGACTTACAGCCATATGTTTAGTGACCGTTTGAAGTTACAACGGCACTGAAAAAAAGTGACATGAACGCTTTTCAGACTTACAACTGTTGCAGCTTCCTCAAGGTCACGTGTTCAAAATCTGGACACTTGGCAAGTGGTTTATGATGGTTGCAATGTCCCAGGATCTTATGATGACATTTTGTGACCTTCTGACAAGGAAAGTCAATGCAGAAACCAGATTCACTTAACAACATGTTGCTAACTTAACATCTGCAGTGACTCCCTTAAAAACTGTGGCAATAAAAGTTGTAAAATGGGCCCAAACTCATTTAACAAGTGTCTAGCTTAGCAACAGATGTTTGGGGCTCAATTGAGGTGGTAAATTGAGGACTACCTATTCTTTGTTCAATTATAAAATTACTAAAGCAGTGAAATATAATACTGAGGTTTGCTCGGTGATATTTACTTTTGACTGGGAAAGATTGAGGGCAATAGAAGAAGGGGACGACAGAGAATGAGATGGCTGGATGGAGTCACTGAAGCAGTAGGTGTGAATTTAAATGGACTCCAGAAGATGGTAGAGGACAGGAAGACCTGGAGGAATGTTGTCCATGGGGTCGCGATGGGTCGGACACGACTTCGCAATTAACAACAACAACAACAACAATTTACTTTTGAATTAAATTACAGATGGAAATGGAAGAATACTGAACAGATCTGCTTCCCATCTTCTAACTTTACTATATCTCATTTTTCTTTCAACTGCTAAAGTAATAAAATGGAAAAAAAAATATGAGCAAAACAGAATGTATGGAAAGATCTAGGGAATATAAGACACCACGTACCTGCTTATTATAAATATTAGCAGCAATCCGTTTACGTAATACCAGTTCCATTGCAGCAGGATGGCTGAGTTGGACTGTAATCTTGAGAATCAAATATATTCTCTCATTTTGAGGTGTTACCCTATTTAGGTGGACTGAATCATGTACAGAAGAGTCCCAGGCTGCAGTGGCTGAAATCTAAATGGATAGTTTGGTTGAAGGTGAAATAGAAAACTCACCTCACCTCGATGAGGATCCAAAGTGTAAAGATATATTTTCTTGAAGAAAATTATTTATCCTAGATAATGAAGTGTACATTGAGACACGTAACAGAAGTCTAAAGCAATACCCCCCCATTACCTCTTAAAGTTGAGAGGTGGCTGGTGCTAGAATTCATAATTATGCTTCTAACAATTGCCATTCTAAGACCACTTCTATCAACACAGGCAAACTACTTGTATATAAAATGAGAGCTAATCCTACTCCCTTCTAAAACTGATATCTAGTCTAACAACAAAGCTGTTGGATAAGAGAGCCCCAAGGACCCGCAGTTCAACCCTAAACTACAAATATTCTCTTGTTTTGTTGACCTAAATGCTTTCATGTTTACCATTTCTTCATTGAAAAGTCTGGGAGGAGCAACTTAGTTTTAGGATATCCTATTCTACCATAAGGAAAAATCTCTTTTTTGTATTTTTACATATGTAAAATAGGTATGTAAGTATACAAGAAAAATATGCTATCGCATTTCTTATTTAATTTAAGGTAATACAAATCCATTTGGATTACAGTGAAGCTCTAACTAATGCAGCTCTCCTGAATTTGGTGTCCTCTTATTAGAACTACCACTCCCAGAATTCCCAACTATTGGCCATAATATCTATAAATTTGAAGAGTTATAGTTCGAACATATCTAGCTAACAGAATATTAATGAAGTTTAGTCTACTACATCTTATTTTTCATAGCAGTCAATAAGATGCTCAAGAACTGAAAGTGAGTTCATTGGTATTTTGATGCAAATTAGTTGGGGAATTATAACAACTACTAATTTAATATTTATTTATTCATTCAACAAAAGGGCTACAATAATAGGAGTTAAAAAACCTAGAGGCTACTCTATAAACATCTATATGTTAAATTTTATTCTTGAGGAATAAGTCTAAACAAAACACAAATTATTCAGCAAAGAAAATGCAAGAAATAAGTATTAAAGATTTGAATGAAATAATATTAATCATATAACAGACCACTAGTAATAGAACCAGAATAACCATAAATCTACTTACCTCATCCTTACTCTGCTTTATTATTGGCAAATAAAAAAACTGGCTTCCATGCTCCTTTGGTAGTATTGAGTTCACTCCAGATGCATGTGGACCTATAAGCTGTTCATTGGCACTAAGGTCATCAGCTACCAACAAAGGAAATGAAATTACAATTAAGGCAGGACTAGCTTTAAATTCTACCCAGGACCATGTGAGTAGAACTGTAACAACAAACAAAAAATAAATCCTAAATACAAATTACACTGCTGAGAAATAGATTTTTGTTTTATTGGCAATCAATATCAATCACTGGATTCTTAAATGAGGATAATTACTGATAGGGGGTTATTCAAGTGATTTTAAGTGCAATCAAAATTTACCACAATACTTGATAAAACTTTATTCAAATGTCTACAATATCCTTCCAATTTTCATCTCTAAGTTGCAATTAAATACAGCAAAATATATGCCTTCAACAACAGCCAGCTTCTTACTTAATTTATCACCCACCATTATGAACAAACTGAAAACCTACACACAATTTTTGAATAGATTTTGGCTTTTTAAATTGTTATGTTCCATAAGCTCCTTTTTTCATTTATGAGACTTACCATAGTTTATTATGGTAGTATGGTACTATGCACTGCCTCAGCAGAAACAACATCTAGATGACCTATATTTTTATTAAGATCACTAAGGGAATTTTGTTGCCCAAGACTGGATTGTCCTCAACACATTCAACAATCCAATGATGTATTTGCCAAAAGTCACTTGAGGTCCAAGGTGCAACTGAAAACTATTTTCCATGCAGTACTAAACTGTATCATGAATATCCACAGCTCTATATCATGAATACCAAACTGGAACTTACCATTTAAATCAAGAAAAAGTACAGAGACATGTGTTTCCATTCCAGGAGGTGGGACCCTAATAACAAAGAAATATATCAATCAATAGATTGAATCATAATTTGGAGAGATATTTTAATGGCAAAATAAAGGTCTCCTGGGTTTGAAAGTGGCAATGAGGGCATCCTTGGACCCAATACTTTTTGGTAACTATCATCCAGTCTCCAATCTTCCCTACTTGGACAAGGTTGTCAGTCTGCAGATGTAATAGTATATGGCAGGGGTAGGCAACCTTGGCTCTTTTATGACTCGTGGACTTCAACTCCCAGAATTCCTGAGCCAGCATGGCTGACTCAGGAATTCTGGGAGTTGAAGTCCACGAGTCATAAAAGAGCCAAGGTTGCCTACCCCTGGTATATGGGAATGACCTTGGGAGATGGGTGAAGAGATGCTGCCTAGGGAACCAGTAGATAAGAGCAGGCATAGCATAGTGGAGCGAACAAGAGGCACAGAAGGGATCCTTCCTAGGTTCTTGGGCTGTAAATGTGATGGTGGGACAAATATAATTTCAGACATACAAAGTTCTGTTAATATAGCTTTATGATAAAGCAGAATTCACTTATTTGCTCGTGTTTCCTGTCTGGTCTACCCGGTAAAGCTAGCATCAGCTGTGGAAAACCCTGGAGGAAACAGATTATCTAGACCTGTTTCAGACAGGTTTCAGGCCAGGAGATAGTACTGAGGCAGTTTTAGTCACACTTGTTAATGATCTGTGGCAGAGGCTAGATGGTGATTCTGTATCCATCCTGGTGCTTCTTGATCTCTTGGCTGCTTTTGATACTGTTGACCACAGTATCTTTCTGAGGTGATTCTCCTGACCTTAGAACAGTAAAATATCTCTAACTTTAGGTACTCACTAGAACTTTTTCTTGGAATAAATGCACTGAATAGGTTAAATCCTGACAATATCTTGATGCCAAACTATTTAAAGTTGTGGATTAAAGCCAGCACTCTGAAAGGCAATTAGACACCTTGGGCCACCAATTCAGGGCATGCAGCATTGATTTAATATTTCTGGTGACTAGTGCTGGCTAATTTGTGGCCTAATCTAAGATTTCACAATAATTGTGGCACTTCAGATGAGATTTGACAAGTTCATCAGATTTCAGCAACATTCTCAGGAGTTACACAGGTGCCCCCCACCATTGATTTAGGTAATAAGCCATTAATGCCTCAAACCTGACATTCCACTTCTAATTCTTCCCCCCCCCCCACTTCTTCCTCTAAATTCATCACAACAGCCTTAAATTCTAATAGCTTTGGAAATCATGATCTTTAGATCCATATAAGACTATTTAGACAATGCAGTAAGACTTTCTTTAACAGTTAACAAAGAATATATTTTTGCATTCATCAATGCTCTATGCAGAAACTGCTATCATCTTGAATTCCTCGATGAAAGACAGAGCAGAAATCAAATAATCTGGATGAGTCTATTACAGTTTGGAAACAAATTAAAGTCTCACCCAAAAGACACCCCCTCTTTCTATTGTATCACGTAACAACAAGGCTGTATAATAGGTTGGACTGAGAGGGTGCAATTAACCAAAGCCATTCAGGACTGAAATTCCCAACTCCTAGTCCAACACCTTACACCACACTGGCCTGAATGTCAGTGTATAATAAATCTAAATTTATAACTACTCTACTAAACTGGTGAAGGAGGAATGAATTAAATATATTAAATTAATTAATTTAAATATAAATTTTATTTCTCCCAAATTTCTATTGCAATCAGACTTGGAAAAATTATTCCAAATATAAGTATTAAAAAAACTTTACCATGCCTAACTGCACCACTAGAAAACAGAGGGGAGAAAAAGAGATTAAGTGAATTATTCTTTATTATACGATGATATATTACCCTACTGTAATTGGGTTCCTTCTCTTTGTGTTTGTATTACTTTATGTTGCGAACTTTTCTCAGAGCATCAGCTTGATGTGATATGAAATTTAACATTAATCCCACACGTATTGTAACACAACAACCTCCTATCCCCGCATTTCGATACTCATATGAATTTATTTTACACTGAATGTGCAATGCGATGCAGTGATTCTCTCCACCTACCAGTTTGCAGGAGCACCTGGAATACCACTGTTTGGTGCTGGGACCAGCACAGCATTTCTCTCTTCTGTGAGTCCCACCCATTGTTCTACAAGCCTGGCTTCTCTTTCTATGTCATCATCTGTTTTCTCTATAAGGCAAAGTAATATATGGAGAAGGCAAGAGACAGCACATCAGAGGCAAAATTCTTAAGATACAATATATTTTGTTCAATATTGTGAGGAAGCATGGCGAATTATTTTTAAATTAACAACGGACAAAAATCAGCTCTAATACGGCTCATGAGAGGGTACAAAGAAAGGCAACTAAGATGATTAGGGAGCTGGAGGATAAAACAATGAAGAAGGGTTGCAGGAATTTGGTATGTCTGCTCTAGTGAAAAGAAGGTCTAGGGGTGACATGATACCATGTCCCAATATTTTAGGGACTGTCGCAAAGAAGAGGGTGTCAACTTATTTTCCAAAGCATCAGAAGGCAAATCAAGAAACAATGGATAAAAACTAACCAAGGAGAGAAGCAACCTAGAATTAAGGAGAAATTTCCTGACAATGAGAACAATCAACCAGTGAAATGGCTTGCCTTCAGAAGTTGTGGGTGCTCCATCAATGGAGGCTTTTAAGAAGAGAATGGACATCCATTTGTCTGAAATGGTATGTTTAGACAGGGGATTGGACTAGAAGACCTCCAAGGTCCCTTCCAACTGTGATGATGAAGATGTTGTTGATGATGATGATAATGTCTGTCATCAGGGGAAAACAACTCAAGAAGCTTGGGAAATTTTGAAAAATAAGATAATAAAAGCACAGTCTAGCACAATACCAACAAAGAGGAAAAACAACAGCTCTCAAAAGAAACCAGCATGGCTTCATAAAGAACTCTCTGACAAATTGAAAGATAAAAAGGACAAGTATAGAAAGTGGAAAGAGGGGAACATAACTAAGTCAGAATATCAGCAAATAGCCCGAGCCTGCAAAGATGAAGTGAAGAAAGCCAAGGCTCAAAATGAACTAAGGCTTGCGACCAAAGTCAAAAATAACAAAAAAGCTTCTTTCAACATGTAAAAAACAAGAAAAAAGTGAAGGAAATGATTGGTCCATTAGTGGGTGGAAGTGGCAAGAAGGTGACAAGCAACAGGGAGAAAGAAGAACTATTTAACTCATTTTTTGCATCTGTCTTTACACAAAGGGAAAAAACAGACCAACCTATCAAAAATAGTGCCATAAAAAACAAAATAGAAACACAAGTTAAGATAGGCAAGAAAATGGTAAGTGAGCACCTCTCCAGCCTAGATGAGTTCAAATCACCAGGACCAGATGGATTACACCCCAGAGTTCTCAAGGAACTGGCAGATGTGATATCAGAACCACTGAACTATATTTTTCAAAGATCCTGGAGCACAGGGGAACTACAAGAGAACTGGAAAAGAGCTGATATAGTTCCCATCCTCAAAAAAGGAAAAAAAAATGTATCCAGGAAATTACAGACCTATCAGCCTGACCTCAATACCTGGGAAGATCCTGGAAAAGATAATCAAACAACGAATCAACGAACACCTAGAGGCAAACAAAGTCATTACTAAAAGCCAACATGGGTTTGTCAAAAATAGATCATGCCAGACAAATCTTATTGCATTCTTTGACCAAGTGACAAAATTAGTGGATCAGAGGAATGCTGTGGACATAATTTACTTGGACTTCAGTAAGGCATTTGATAAAGTAGATCACAACCTACTACTTGACAAGATAGAAAAATGTGGGGTAGACAGAACCACCACCAGATGGATCCGTAGCTGGCTGACCGGCCGTACTCAGCGAGTGGTCCTCAATGGAACTGCATCTATATGGAGGGAAGTGTGTAGTGGGGTGCCCCAGGGCTCTGTTCTGGGCCCAGTACTCTTCAACATCTTCATCAACGATTTGGATGAAGGGATAGATGGGGAACTCATCAAATTTGCAGACGACACCAAGCTGGCAGGAATAGCCAACACTCCAGAAGACAGGCTTAAGATACAGAAGGATCTGGACAGACTTGAACACTGGGCACTAACTAACAAAATGAAATTCAATGGTGAAAAAAGCAGGGTTCTACATTTAGGAAAGAAAAACCAAATGCACAAGTACAGCATAGGTGGCACCATGCTCAATAGTAGTAACTGTGAGAGGGACCTCGGAGTCCTAGTATACAATCACCTAAATATGAGCCAGCAGTGTGCTCCAGCTGCCAAAAAGGCCAACACAGTGCTAGGCTGCATTAACAGAGGGATAGAATCAAGATCACGTGAAGTATTAATACCACTCTTCAATGCCTTGGTAAGGCCACACTTGGAATACTGCATCCAGTTTTGGTCACCACGATGTAAAAAAGATGTTGAGACTCTAGAAAGAGTACAGAGAAGAGCAACAAAGTTGATTAGGGGACTGGAGGTTAAAACATATAAGGAACAGTTGCTAGAATTGGGTATGTCTAGTTTAACGAAGAGAAGGGCAAGGGGGGACATGATAGCAGTATTCCAATATCTCAGGGGCTACCATAAAGAAGAGGGAATTAAGCTATTTTCCAAAGCACCTGAAGACAGGACAAGAAGTAACGGGTGGAAACTAATCAAGGAGAGAAGCAAGCTAGAACCAAGGAGAAACTTCCTGACAGTGAGCACAATTAATCAGTGGAACAGCCTGCCTCCAGAAGCAGTAAATGCTCCAACACTGGAAGTTTTTAAGAAGAGACTGGACAACCATTTGTCCGAAATGGTGTAGGGTTTCCTGCCTGAGCAGGGGGTTGGACTAAATGACCTCCAAGGTCCCTTCCAACTTTACTACTATTACTATTACTGAAGTAGCTATCCAGTTTCATTTTATAATAAACTAAACAGCATCATGGTTGCCATATTAAAAGTTTTCTTTGAACTATATAATTTTCAAATATTAAAATAAATATTTGTAGGAGACCATGACAGCACTATACACTATCTGCAAACAATACAAAAGGGGGTTATAAAAGAAGCTAAGTCACAAGGCTCACAAACCTTGTTTATTATTGATTTTTTTTATTTGCTCATCTAAGTACTCCTTGCGTTTTATTAGCGCTTCTGACCACTTCTCCCTCACGCAATTCAAATCTTCCTCCTAGTGGAAAAAAGCACATAGCTGAAATGATAATATACATATTTAATTTTCTACAGCTTCAGATTTGATTGGAGAAGATTACTTAATCATTTTGATCATTGATACAGGGAAGAATAAATACTTCAGTTACAACAGTGTCACAATAAATTGCCCCAAAAGGCAAGCTCACCCAAATTACAAACAGCAGAGAGAAAGAAAAGCTAGAAAATGCAACTGATTCATAGAAATATTTCTCTATTTCAAATTCATTTTTGTAAATCTGTGATTTAAACCTAAGCAGGAAAGTAATGCAGCAGTCAACAAATTATTTAGTAGCACAAGGAAGTGCTGATTAAATCAATATAACAACCCTTAAAACTGTATCAATTCTTTCATAATTCGCTCTTACCAATGCAACTAAACCATCCCCATGCAAAATCAAAAACCATGCAGTCATGCTTTTTGACATTACAGGAATATTTCATCTGTTCCTTAGCATACATTACCAAGAAGCACTATAAGCAGCTTGAAGCACATTAGTAGCTAATTTGGGCTCATACTACTTGTGAGAGCAGCTTGGTTGTGTATTTAAACTTGGATCTATGGAATTCAAACAGGAGTAAGAGGGGTATATAATTTTTGCCTAATTTAATTTACCTTCCCATAATCTGAACCTGAAGCCACCTTCCCTTCAATCTATTTTAGAATCAGGAATGCATCTAATCACAGAGGATTGACTTGGGAAAGGTCTGCAGAAAATTATCAATATTTGCGCTGGAGAAAGGGAATGGGGTTCAGTTCTTATTACTTATAAACCCTTAAATTAGATCCGTATGGTCCTCTTTGTACATGATAGAGTCAAATCTGAGTCTCAGCATAAAGGTTTACAAGTAGTTCAAGCTAAGTGTCCGTAATAAGTCACTGTACAATCTCTATTAAACTATTTTAGAATATGTTGAAACTAATACCTGTGCTAATTTTGCTGCTTCTTAAAAGTTAAAAAATTAAAAACCTCTATTAGTTTTGAATTACAATGTATTATTTAATTCTGAAATCTGTTACAAGCTATTATTAGGAAAGAAGCATTCATTGATATTTTAAAAAGTTAACATATGACTAAAAATTGAATTTGCACAACATTAAATCAGAATAAAACTTAAATTCTGGATGATTACTGAATTTAAAAATCTAATAGGATTTTGTATGAAATTAAAAATGCAGACATTCATACATTAAAAAAGATTTCAACTTTGTGCAAGAATTATTCTGTTAAGTAATTCACTTAATCTGAGTTGTATTAGAGATTGTTGAGAATATTGTTCAGTTGTGTTGGTTAGGTTATATATGTACAAAAATTTCTAAGGCAAGCATTTTACTTATAACATTCATGTTTTTTATCTCTTAAAAGAAGCACCTATTATCCTTTGATCTACTGCATTTATTTTATATGCTGTTTTATTGTTCTAATGATTTTGCAAGTCATTAAGAGAATTTTTAACACAACAATTAACTAAATGCATTTTCAATCAACAAATACTGCGTATGGCATATTGATAGTTATAGATGTCAAGCGCAACAATATAATTTACGGTCAAATTTAATCTAAATAATTGAAAAGATCTTTAAAGCCAGAGTACTTCAAAAGCGAGCACTGTTTGTGCTAATATTCTACAAATGCTTTGGTAACAATTAGCATTAGCTGTGCCCCATGCCGTGTGATTTAATAGCAACAGCAGCAATACCTGATAACTATCCATATCACCATCATCATCATCTCCTTTCTGATGGAAAAAAATAAGCTTTATAAACACTTAGAACATGCATTATTGGTAACACACCTCAACAAATGCAAGATACATGCAATACAGATTTTGAAAACCCCCATCAAATTAGCCTCAGTAGTCGACTAACAATGCTCAAGGAAGCAATCAAATGTCTCTCTTACATACACAATAAGGTTATGGGAGCTCAGGCTTCTTTACCAGGGACTCCCGATCTTGCCAACTTTCAGATGTATGGACTTCAACTCTCAGAATTTCCCAGCCAATCAGCTATGCTGGCTGGGGAGTTCTGGGAATTGAAGTCCACATCTTTTAAAGAAGCCTGAGGTTCCATAACTTTATTGTGTATGTAAGAGAGTCGGGAATTCCCAAAAGGCTGGGATTTCCTTTTCTATGCTGCTGTGATGCAATTTGTCAGTTACACTTTCTCAAGGGAAATAAACACTACAAAGGAGAGTTTCTTGGATTACATAAACTGAAAATCGCAGTTCAACAATTTTGAAGTCATGTTTGAAGGGAGAAGAGCACATCTGTTCTTTGATTACCCAAAGACTGTGCTCAGTTTGGCGTACTATGGGATAGCATGTGCAATTAAAGGGAAGTAGTATTACTGCTCTGAGAAACTCATCAAAGAAAGATGGGTTAAAAGATTGTAAGCTATATTTAATTATTGGAAAAGTAGAATGATTTATTTGTTTCATGTATCGTTGATTTTTCTTCTAAGGAGCGTTCGGTGGCACAAATGTGCCTTCATCCTTTTTATCCTGATAACTGCTCTGTAGGATTAGTTAAGACTTTTATTCATGCTATCCAAAACTTAATTTGCATTTTTCAGATAGTGCTCTCTCTTAACTCAAATATAGAATCAATTACTCCCATTTATTAGGGTTAAAAACCTGTTACACCTATTATACCAATTACATATTAAGGGGAGAATAATGGAAGATAAATGGCTGCCAGTTACAGTACCATTTTCTTTCCCTGGAAATACATTACAAATTTCTGTATGTAGAATGTCACGTAAGCAACTATCAGTGGCTAGCCCAAAGTTCAAATAGTAAACAATCTATACTGATCTTTGGGCTTGTGTTATCTTTTTCTAAACATAAAAGGTGAAGAGAAAATGATTCCACTTTGATTGTTCTTATGAAACAGACCAATACCAAATGATAGTTTTATCTTTTTAGTGTAGCACCTACCATACTTCAGCATTTGCACATAATAGAGAGCTATAGTTCATCATTAAGTAAAAATGAAAATGTTTAAGTTTTTTCCACTTATATCTGAGAAAGAAGCAAATATATATGCCTATGGTATTCAGTAAGGGGAGATACATGTACCCATAGTGTTAATGTGATTTTTTGAAAAAAGAAATAATAAATTATAGTTTATTTCAGAATAGGTAACCTGGTTCTTTTCTAAGAGCTTGGAGATAAATTTTCAAAAGTCCCAACCAGTCTGTCCTATGGCCTGAAAGTTTTAGCTCAAAATAGCTACAAATCACCAAGTTATTTAAATGGGAAACAGAAATCATCCACACCACTGACATTTGAGATACATGACAGAGAGAAAGGGAGGGAGGAAGAGAATAAGAATATTAAAAACTCGTAACTTTACTTTTGCTGGCACATATATTCCTTCCATACTACTCAGGACATGTCTATTTATCATTCCGTATCTCCCAATACTGGTAATCTTTGACTTACAACAGTTCATTTAGTGACTGTTCAAAGTTGTATCAATGAAAAAAGTGACTTATGATCATTTTTCACACTTACAACCATTGCAGCATCCCGATGATCATATGATCAAAATTCAAATGCTTGGCAACTGACTCATATTTATGACAGCTTCAGTGTCCAAGGATCATGTGATGACCTTTTGCAACTTTCTGACAAGCAAAGTCAGTAGGGCAAGCAGATTTTCTTAACCACCATGTTATTAATTTAATAACTGCAGTGATTCACTTAACAACTGTGGCAAGAAAGGTCATAAAATGGGGCAAAATTCATTTAACAAGTATCTCGCTTAGCAACAGAAATTTTGGGCTTGGTTGTGGTCCTAAATCGAGGACTAACTATAAAGAACTGATGATCTTATAATGATCTGAAGGTCACAAGAGAGTCAGAAAGAAGTAGCGTACATGGAACTCATTCTAACACTGATGCAACGGTACATTTATGCAGGGCTTTTTTTCTCATAGAACGCCCAAAACGGAGTTCTGGCACCTTTTTTGGATGGAATCTTGTAGGATAGGCAAGGCGGGCTGTATGACGTGTGTGAGTTCCGGCAGCTTTTTTTTTTTTTTTTAGAATTCATTGTTGTACATCAGAATTCATTTACGCTACGTTATACGCTACAATTAAAAGGCTAAATTTGTATCATCCTTTAATATTTTAACATTTAAAAGGCCTACCTGGTAACTGTCTAAGCCCCGTTGCAGTTTGGTTGATCTGGCAGTCACACAGCCAATGGAAATGGACAGAATAGCTTCAACCATAAGTGGCAATGTTCCCGAGTGTTGCACTGGTTTAACTACCACCTGAACTCTACGAGAATGACCCTGCACAGTTAAAAAAAAAAAAGGGAGAGTGGAAGTAATATAAAAATATACTAATGCACTAGCATTATTTTTTAAGAGGAGAAAATCCCATCCACCCTACCTGTCTAAGTTGGAAAATTCCTCCTGTGTTTACATCTTTTGCCTGGTGAAGCTCCACAGCTGCATAATCACCAATTTCATTTAGTTCTTGAATTGAAACCCACATTTCTATTCGACGTGTTACTTCATTCCACCTGAAAACAATTTAAAAAAATCAATAAATATGCTTTTCGGAAGGCCCAGAATAACTCATTCCTGTTGAAGATTCAAGAATAATGTAATACCTGTCTCTCAAGGTCCTAGATTTTGCATGAAGAGAATCTACCTCCCATATGGAGGTTCCGTTTCCAGCACATCTGTGACCCCAGACCTCAATAGCAAGAGCTCCGTCCGCAATGAACTCCAGAAATTCCTCTGTTACATTCACCATATAATCCTAAAAAAAATGGGAACATTTACCACAGAAAACATAATGTATGCCCTGTATGGTCGGTAATGAAGAAATTCATCAAATTCCCAGACTCAAAATGGATTGCAAATATAGAGAAAAATACAGCTAAACTGACAGATCGTTCCATGAATCAATTCATCTGCACCAACATGCTGTACCACGCAGATTCCAGGATATAGTTAACAGATTTCTATTTTATAACAATAGAATGCTTTCAGAAATAATCAAAAACCAGTTTTTATAGTGGTGGATACAATATATTTTGTATTCAAACCTGTATCGCAGCATGGCAAAGCTAAACTTGAAATGATTGCTATCATCTCTCCCCCAATAAACTTTAATTTTTAAGTTACAAGATTACTTAGTTATCTTTTTAATTATATTATTGTAAGATTAATTATATAACAATGTGCAATTTTTTCCTGCTTTTAATGATTACGTGTTTTTCGTTGGTTCTGTTGGTTTTAGCTAAAAGTTTGGTTCATGTGTTTGTGCCTTTGACTCAGTGTTGATTCTGGCCAGACTGTACTAACCATCCCTGCCTTTATCTTGTCAAAATATTTGGAAGTGGTTTGCCACTGCTTTCTTCCTAGGGCTGAGAGGGAGCATGCGGTCCAAGAACCCTCAATTGGTTTCATACTGAGGTAGGAATAGGATGTCCTCCTGTTTTATAGCAGGCTGCTACACCAAATTAGCTCCCTTCACCAATTACTTTATATTAATTACATATGTTTAAAACTAACTGAAAAGTGAGAAAAGCTGTTTTGAACAGTAGATGTAAATCCAATCAATAAATTGGATTCATGGTTATCCTCGGATACCAACTATTCAAAAGAAAATGGCTTACTTTTTCTCTCTCACCAGACTCTTTTAAGAACTTCCTTTTTCCACTGGTTTTCTCTGAAGTTTAAATTATCCTACAATTAGTCCTCGACCTATGACCATTCATTTAGCAACCATTCGAAGTCAGGATGGCACTCAGAGTTATAGCTATCCCAGCACCCTTGTGGTTATGATATTGCGACCTGGGTGCTTGGCAACCTGTTTCCACTTACGACCAGTCACAGCGCCCTTGCAACCTTCCCTGCTGGTTCCCCAGAAAATTAATTGGAAAGCTGGCAGGAAAGGTCAGAAATCTCAGGGATAAGTCTTCCCCACCTGGGCATCCTCCCCACCACCTCTCTGTGTTTGTGCTGCACTCACTCACCCCTCTGCACCTTCCCTAACATGCACCTCCCTCGCCTCGCCTAACAACCATGGGATTCAATTAATGATGGCAACCAGGACTGCAGAGATTGCTGTTGCTAAGCAATGTGATTGTGCTTTACAACCTCATTGCTTAATGATGGAAATTCCCATCCAAAATGCTGTTGTAAGCCAAGAATTACCTGTAAGAATTCTACCAGAAGCAGGATACATAATGTCTCTCTTTGATATATGTAATAGCTTATAGTTTATGGTGGTTTAATAAAATCCACAATTGTTTAAATATCTAGATGCCTGCCTAGCGAAATACATAGAATCAGCCCCAAAAGTGTATTACTAACTTCAGATAGGCAGACAAATGAACTATTCTCTGAAATAATTTCTTTTTGCATAGACATCTCTTAAAACCAGCACAAAGAACCCTCCATCTTAAAAACAAAAGTAAATATGTTGCTAAAGCAATGCTCATTGTGTGTACTTGTTTTTGAGGTATCTATGAATTACTCTTAGTTTGATGTAGACAAATGAACTGGGCTTGCAAATAGATACTAAATAATTTGCATACATGTTTTTCATATGAATAAATATTGAGGCTTTTTGCATTTACAAAAATGGATTAACCCAAATCCCTTTACCCCACAGTGTATATGCAATACACAAGTCAAAAACATAAACATGATAGTCTAAAGAAAAACAAATAATTACCCTACAATGAGAGAAAGTCACTGTAAATTGGACATCTTTGCCCAGAGGTGAAGGCACATCTGGATCTACAACTGGTGCTGCAACGGTTGGTTCACACTGATCCCAGAAGGTATATTGACAAAAGACAAAGTTTGAAAGATTCAGTGGTAGTCCTGTTGCTTCTTTAATTTTTACCTGGACAATGATGAAATGTAAATTGAATAAACCAAAATATTTATGTTTCTAAACAAGTATTTAGTTACAAAAATGCAGAAATATGCCTCAGATGGAAAAAAAATGTATCTTTTAATTAGCACAGCTCTACAATTTTGATTCCAAAGTTTCTTCTGGTACTTCCAAAGGTACTTATGACCCATTAGGATTCAGACATGACCCTTCCCTGCAAATTATTAAAGCATTTTTCTGGATCTTTGAAAGAGCTGCAGAAAAGTGCTATGTTTGTGCTCCAAAACACTTTTTGAAACTGAATCCAAATTGTTGCATGAACCTGAGTTAGAGAGAAAGACAGAAAAGGCAGGGAAGGTATGTGTAACATTTTGAAAGGGTCAACTGCCTACATGTCAATCAAAAAATGATCCCTAAAGCAAATGGACTCCTTACATCTCTCAAATTGGTGTTTTGTTTTGTTTTAACTCACAGAACATCTCCAACAGAAAGAAATCAAAACTCATGTAAGAATAGGATTGGGAATTATTTCCAAGCAAGGAGCTGAACTTGAGTTCAACCGAGAGAAAGATACTAGAACAGTGGTTCTCAACCTTTCTAATGTCGTGACCCCATAAAACAGTTCCCCATGTTGTGGTGACCCCCAAGTGGGTGTGGCCACCAATAAGAGGGAGTAGGACAGCTAGGGAAAAGGGAAAAAAATGGTGGACTGCGTTGTTTGGCGACCCCCGTGAAATGGTCGTTTGACCCCAAATGGGGTCCCGACCCACAGGTTGAGAACCACTGTACTAGAAGCTGCATGCCAGCAGAAGGTAAGGCAACCATGAATATTCCTTCTGTTAATACTTGCATATTCACTCACAAACACATCTTTCCAGCCCTAATTTCTTATTTGCTCAGGCAAAGCAGCTGAGGAATTTTTTCTCCTGCCCAGTTCTGAGCTGGACTTCTTTTTACAGTTCAGGGCCACAAAAGACAACTTATTTTTCAACCTTTTCTAAATGATGGCAGAGAGAAAAGAATTTTGTTTCCATCCCACCCACTTGATTACAAAGCAGAGAAAGCTTTTTTTCCTTCTATTTCAGTGCTCTGGTTGGGGGTAGGACCTAAGGAATTATGCATCCTGAACATGAGTCTCTCGCCTACCCAAAGCTTCATTTTGTCTCTAGTCTTCAGTACAGAATACAATTGATCTATTCTTAAAGGAACCCAATCTGAAAACTTATTATTAACAACTTCCATATAACTGGCAGCTAGCTGAACATAACTAGAATACAGATTTAACCCTAGAAAATGTAACTGTGGAAGAACAGTACTTTCTAGAGCATAAATGCGGAAGGAGCCACTCTGTCTTTGGGAAGCAAGCATTCCAAGAGAAAGGAAACCACACAAGGCTTGCTTCCAAGGCCCCGCTCCACCTATTTCCTATAGGGTTGGAATCCTTTCTGTGTCCTTTCTGTGTTGCTGTAGGCAGCAGGCAAAATCTAATTAGAAATCTCAATCTAAGTTCTAATTAGACCCAAGCCATCTTAAATTGAAGATGCTCCTTCAAAATGGGCCTATTTTGGAATCAGACCAGGATCAACAGCTTTTAGATTTTGTTGGGAATTAAAACTCTATTTGTTTCTTCCTATCCAGTCCCACACAAACCCTAGTTACTACATCAAGTCTTTTGACACCATCACCTGCTAAGCCTAGCTGAAGACATATACCTGGTAACATCAGCATATTAATGATATACAGCTCTGAATTGCCTGACAACCTTTCCTAGTGGCTTCATGTATCACATGTATGTTTTATATTGTTGGTTAACTGAAGCTCTAAATATTGACAGAAAACAATTTCCTATTGCAACATTCTAAAATGTGTAATTACCCAATTGTATTTTTTTAAAACATCTACCCCCTAAAAAACATTGGGACATCGATGATGGATCCCTTACCCTGCATGTGAGTTTTTTTGGTCTGTGAATAATTTCTCCATTATTATCCATGATTTCTAAGCTTCCACTTTCACTAGAGTTTTCAGAAGAATCATCTCCTTCCATAACACGTTCTGGGACAGCACCAGTGACACGCATGACTTCAACATGCAGACGTCCTACCACCTGTGTTAAAAAAACCAATAACTTAAGATGTTAAAGAAGTCCCTAATATTTAATATCAATAATGCAGATGATATACATATATATTTCATATATGTAATTTATATCATACAACTGTATCTTCAGCAACTAAATAAAGAAAAATACATATATAATATTTTCAAGTCTGACATACTAGTCTTCTTAATCAATATTGATAATAAAATTATACTACAAAGATTTATATGTGCGATGGTATGTAGAAATGACTTTGGAAAACAGGAGGAAGACCCACATACCCTCGCAGTATGTAATTGTACATCTAATTTCAGTGTACTTAAACCTATTATTAATTTACGTATTCTGAAAGAAATACTTTTGAAAATCCTTTTGTATAGATACCATTCTTTCATTGACATGGCTTTTAAATTAAGCATACTAGAACTCAGTGTGGAGAAACTATTTGTCACCATATGAAATTTAGTTGTTCTCCATATGGTCCACAGATGTCCTGCTTATTTGTGGATATTAGTGGATGATTTTTCTTTTCCTCAGGCTTTCACTCCACAGATCAACAATGTAATGTGTCTGGCATTTTTTCCTTTAAGCCACATCCTTTGCCTTTTCTAACACTTTGCTAATACAGACTGCAAACAGCACCACCACCAAATAAACAAAGAGAAAAACAGAAACACAGCAGATGGCAATTCCAACTGTGCTATACATAACATCAGCCATTATTTTCAATTCATTCAGTTACTCAGGCAGTCATTCACAGGCTGCCTATCTCATATAATGATTCCGGGTGGCTTACAACAATCAACAAAACAAAGACACAAACCCAAGTACCCTCTTCCCTAGACACCAGACCAAACAAGCCTCCCAGCTCAACCCCCCCATCCTAGCTCAATGCTAGGGGGAAGAGCCAAGTCTTCAAGGCCCCTCAGAAAGCCAAAAGGAGAGGAATATACATGTAAAACAAAAATACTCATTTCACAAACAAAGTGCAATATTTATTATGGATTAAGCCTTACCTCCCCTTGTTGGCTAATTATTGGTACTGCATACTGAAGCTTAACATCACAGAAAAGGCACTCCAAAAAGACATTTGCTACGCCAATTAAATTGTGATTTTCTTGGGCTTCATAGAAAGGGTCACCTCTTTTTCCTGTGAGTCTTTTCATCTATTTTTTTAAAAGAAGATACAAATTTCAAAAGCATAAAGTGTTTATCAAAATGATTCAACATGGAAATGATGAGCTATATTTTGGAATATATATCATTTATCATAAATAATTACACTATTATTTTCATTTTTATTATTGTAATAATTCTATTACGTATCACAGCAGAAACATAACAGTTATTTGCACTAAAAAGTTACATCAGTTAAAAAAAAAACATTTTGAGGACCAACAGTTTATTTATCTTTAAAACAGAAATAATGAGGACTTCAAACAATCTCTATTATCTCTGAAATACAGGACACAAGATAGTAATTAGGATCATTTTAACTGTCAAGACAGGATAGAAATGTAAATGTAATAATAAAACATAATGATAATGCTTATTTTTTATTGTTAGGCAGGCAATGTATCCTGTAATGCTCAACAAAATCAGTGAAAGGAACTATATTACAAAGTACTAGCCATGGGTAGTATGGGTAGCATAATGAACCAAACCAGTATTGGTGAACCTCTTGGCTATGGTGTGTCAAAAATTTGGAAAATGTCTAATTAGAGTCTGCTGGAGTGTCACCCTTCCGCCTCAAAAAAAGAGAAACAATTCTCTCCTCCCACGCACTATGTAGGCCACCTGGAACAGCGGCACTTAGCAGAAATTGGGCCTGAAGTCAAGGCCTGGGCCTTGACTTCAGCTCTAGTACCACCACTCCCACTCAAAAAGGCACCTCTTGCAATTCCACAAGGCATATGAATTTTGGGGAATGGTATGATTGCCCCCCAGGATCTGCTGCATGCCGTCCCAGTAATCTCCAGGATCTGTTGCTTTCAGGAAATGTTCTCTTTCTGGTGACAGACATCTGGGCCTATCTGAAGATGTCCAGATTGCACATGGCCTTTGTTCTTGAAGAAGCTTCAGAGAAGGCTCTTCCGCAGCCTTGGTAACCTCTGAAAACCATCTGAAAGGAGGCCCCATTCTTGTGCAACTTCCAGAGTTACACAAGCCCACATTTCATTCTCACCATACCCTCCAAAAATCATGAGAATGTTGTGTGCTTTTAAAACTAGTTGTTGTTGGGTATCCCATCACTGAAAACATTTGTGGTGTATGCCACCTTTGATGCGCGTGTCATAGGTTTGCCATCACTGGATTAGAATAAACTAACATAAAAATGAATGAGGCAATGGAGTCTATAGGGGGTTTTATGAAAGCATACTTTTATACATCTGGTATTAGAAAAATGGTTAAATACCTCCTGAAATCTCTCTTTCCATTCTTGATATAACTCTCTCATATCAATTAATTTGTTTTCTAGCTTTTCAATGGTCCACACCTGAGTGCTTTTTCCTTTTCTTTTTACCTGAATAGCTGGTTCACTGACAATTGCTCCTCTCTGAATAACAAAACACAAACATTTTATTTACAGTATTTATTCAATTTGTGTACTGCCAAAATCTGCCAAGGTATTCTGGTAATGTAAAATCATGAATCAACAATGAAAACATCCTCAGTAAGAAAATAATACATTATTATTGTAATTAATATTAATTTGTTTATATTTAATCAATGTAACATTACCATAATATTACAACATTTGATAATGTAACATTAATAGTAATATTTAAAATTAATTTATGAAAACATGAAAGTTCAGTGCTTAAAATGTGTTTTAAAAAAATCTATATATCTGTATGTTTCTCAGATGCTCTCTCTATATTTCTTTCTCTTTTTATATTTGAAGGAATATATTTGAAGATCTGTTTTCAATGTTAATCACATAGAATTACTCTAGTTAAATGTAGTTTTAAGATTTCATGCATGAATACAAATCTCCTTTACTGAATGTATTGCAATCAACAAAGAATCCTTTATTTTGGCATAATCTTTCATGGTTATATCCACTTCACCGAATACATCACAGTCAGCTATTAGTTAGGGGAGACAAGCACGCAGGCAAAATATAACACCGTTTTTAAACAGTCTTTTTTGCATGACCATACTGCATGGGAAAAGCTGGCACACAAAAGCTTTTACTTCATTCTATGTTAACGTTCTATGTTCTGAGTATTCCACACATATTCATTAATGCAAGTGATCTATGCTCTCACTCTCTATACAAGACTTTATCTTATCAAATGTGAACTAATAATCACCAAGTTCTTAGTTTAATTTGGTACAACTCTGATTACCTGTGGATATTTTAGTACTTCAGTACAGTACATGTGTGAATCCCTATTTATACTGATATGTACAGGTTACAGAGACAAAAATGAAAGAAGCTGCTTATTCTTGGTGTATAACTATCCTCATTCTGTCTACTTCATGCACAAAATCAGACTCTAAATCTTAACTTGAGCACAAAATGATTGTGGACTTTTTGACATTTTACATAAAATAGTTTCTGCTAGTACATTTTCTTACCTTTCTGTTTGCATTTAAATTGGCAGCAGGGATCTGAAGTGTGACTTGATAATCTGTTAGCTTGCTCATTTCTTCAGCTAAAAAGTTAGCTTCCCTTACAAATGCATTTGCCTTAACTATTTGTTCTCTTAGTTTTGCCAAGCTTTGTCGAAATAATTCATCCCTACAAAGGAAACCAGACTTAAATATATCAAAAAATGTACGTAATTTAGAAAATCAGTTTCTGATATTAGTAGTGAGAAAACTACAACATTATTTTTTGTAAATTCTCCATGAAAAAGCATAAATTTGGTCACCAGATGTAGAGTTCTGATGAAAATTAGAATAATTATGCATCAGGAAAGCATAATAATACTAACATTAATATATGTAACATTTATAATTAAATATTCAAACAAATTCATAAATTAATCCATCTTTACAGGTGTTTTAAGAGACATTATTTATAACCAAATTATCCTGAAAGCTGGAATATAGATTATTTGATTTGTGGGACCAAATTTAAATTATGTATTATTGCCTAAAGGCTCTATGTTTTATTCTTTTACAAATAACACATGAACAAAGCTTCAAAGCAACCTATTTGTTATCTTAGTTTTGCCAAGCTTTGTCGAAATAATTCATCCCTACAAAGGAAACCAGACTTAAATATATCAAAAAATGTACGTAATTTAGAAAATCAGTTTCTGATATTAGTATTGAGAAAACTACAACATTATTTTTTGTAAATTCTCTTTATCAGAGCCTTCTGATAAAATCAAGAGCATTTTCTATTTTTAAACAAATATTTAATCTGTTTTTATTCAATGATTTCCAAGTCTCTCCAAATTATTAGGATAAAATAATTTAAATGTTAATATGTAATACTAATACCCACGTGGTACAGTAGGCCTATCCCAAAAGTGCTTTAAAAAGGCAACTGGACTTTTTCTTGGAGATGTTTCACTTCTCTTCCAAGAAGCTTCTTCAGTTTCAAGAAACATTAAGAAAGTTCAGCTGCCCTTTTAAAAGCACTTTTGGGACAACCATGACCTGAATGACTGAGAACCTCCGTAGATATACAACAGGTTTAGTTCAGCACCACTGGTTCAGCCACCATTCAAAGGTATGATGACTCTGAACAAGAGGACTTATAATTGTTCCTCACAGTTGCAGCCATCACAGCATTCCGCAGTCAGATGATTGTGATTCAGGCATTTGGCAGCCAGCTCACAATTATGATGGTCACAGCATCCTTGTGATCATGGCCATCTGTGTCATTCATTGCCAGCTTTCGATAAGCAAAGTCAATGGGGAAGCTGGCAGGAAGTTGCAAATGGTGACTACATGACTACAGGATGCTGCAATCATATGGGATTTGCCTAATGATAGCAAAGGGAACTGCTGCAACTGCTGTTGAAAATCAAATGTGGTCACAAATGTGACATCACATTTTATGACCATGTCACTTAGCGACAGAGTTGCTGATCCCAATTACCATTATTAAGCAAGGACTGTTAGAATAAATCAAGGCAAGTATAGTCTCTTAGTAAACTGGATTACACGATATTTACAGAGGAGATCATGCAAAAAACCCAGTTAAATGCACTGAAGGCCTTATAGACACAGAATACAAAAAACTTAAATGACTCAGATTTGAGCAACAAATTAAGTAGGTAACCCTTTTGTATCACTATTGATTCAAAATGATTTCAAGAAGTTTTTCCCTACAGTTCAATCTCTCAGTTACTTAAAGAACAATATTCTTACCTCTCTTCTGACCAGAAATTTATTTTCTGCTGAGCAGCCTGGGCAGCATCTGAAAGGCTGCCACCACACTGCTGATAATGCCTTTCTGGAGAAAGCTGTTGCCTGAGCTGTTCCAGCTCCCGCTCATACCATATCCTCTGCTCTTCCAAAGCACTACGTTTTTCTTCCAAATACTGTTTCTCCAAGACCTGGACCACATTTTGTAATGGATCTAGGCAGAAAAGGGTCCACTCTATTTTAGAAACTATTTCCAGTGGGAATGCTTAATATAACATTATCACTTTATGAAAATCCTCCTAGGCTTCACAACCCTATGCACTGACCTCATTAAAATACTGTCCCAATATGCCTTTTGTATAGTTTGGCTTATTTCTTAACATGGAACATTTTCACACATTCTTATAGCTAAAATGATTTAAGGTGGAATAAAGGACATGACTCAAAACCTGCATGCCTTTCTTTAAAAAAAAAAAAGAAGTATATATTCTAGAAAAATGCAGAAGACACTATTTCAAAACTCAATTTTAAAGATAAACCCCATAAAACTTTCAGTAAATATATTTAGGTTCCATCTATCAGAATAAAAATAATGTTGGGAAAATGTACTCCAAGTTTTCTATTAGAACATCTATTTACAGAAAATCGCTACAATTACTGATGTGTTGATATAGAAGAATTGTATGTTCTTTATTATGTATCAAGACAATATACTACAAACCAGAGACCTGTCTACACCTGTTCGGTTTCAGCACCCCTGAACATCATTTGCTCACCATTGCTGTTCAGCATTTTCATTATAACTTCCATTTGTGCAAATTCATAGTTATAGTCTGGTTCTGAAGAAGCTTCGCTGGCTGCATCTAAATCATGTTCTGCTTCATGTTCTTTTTCTTTTTCAGAGTCTTTAAAACAATCTCGACGCTTTCTCTTAGGAAGATTAATTCTACATGAAAAATAAAAAGGTATAAAATTACCAATATGATTTTTAAATAAATTTGTATAAAGTTTATTTCTATGAAGGAACTGGGGACAGCAGGAAAAGACATACTTTTCCAAAACAAAGAAAGAAAAAAATGTGATTATAGTCCTTGCTCATCCTACAAAATGTGAATACAAAAGTATACTGCTAGCTGCCCATCAAGCCCTTGAAACATCAACTACTAAACATCACTAAACATCCTATGGAGGATCATTATGGAAGACAGCACTAGCAGGAAGTCACGATATATTACAGTAGGGATTCTTAGATCGATAATTGCTCCTCAAGGAGGTACTCTGGGAATAGCCTGGAGAGAATGGAACAATATATAGTATGTTATGATTCAAGGATCCAGTTTGGAATTGCTACCACCAAGATACTTATATAAAGCAACAAGCCTAGGCTTTTTTGTGGGGATAATGTCATTATTTAATCTGGGAAAGCAGGTAATTGGGTCAAAGATTCTAAAAACCACTGTGTTGAAGTGTCAGTCTTCCTACTACCAGTGGTAAATGTGATAAAATTTGATTTTGTTTTTTAAAAAAGAATAAAACAATTTTATATTACAAAAAATGATATTTGTTACATTTTACTATCAAGATTGTTTATGATGAATATGGTGGAATATTAAAAGCTGATGCAAGTGATAATTGAATTTAGATTGAATTAACTTCAAATTCTCTTCAATATAGGTGTCACAGTATAAAATAAAAAAATATCAAGTCGGCTGAATAAAACTCTAGAAATAGTTGCTGGGGCCTGTATATCACTATCTCAAACTGAGAAAAACTAATTCTGATCTTTGAAATGTAGTAACTTTTTAATTAATGCTTTTTGGAAGTATCCCTTGTAAGCAAAATTATTCACTATATAAATAAGGTAAACTAAGTAAAATCTTGACCGTGACGCTTGGTGATTTCATGGACAAATCATGTTATTTTTCTTCACAGGAAAAATATGTGGTTTGCTGCTATCTTCTTCAGAGATGCTTTTTTGACTTCAAAGTCTAGTCAACAGACTTGGTATTCCTAGTGGTCTCTCATCAGTGCAAAGTACAATTCAGTTCCCTTCATGCTTAAGTTTATGACACCAGAAAAGAGTTGGCTGGGTATTGCTACCTAGTATTACAACTGAACTATTATGGAACATTAAAAACAAATACCTAAAAAAGTGGTTGTTTCCCCATAAGATTCTATCTCCATGCCACAGCTGAGTCACAGAACACACCAGTGTGCCATTTACACATGATCTGAAAAATAAAACACATTTATAAGACTAAAATCATTCTTCATACTCAAGTTCCCACGCTATTGTGGATAGTACTTCAGCAAAGTCCAGTCTACCAGAGAATTATTCTAGTTGGTTAAGATTAAAGGACGATGAGTAAGCCTAGACATTTGCTACCTCTTTCTATGGGAGAAACAGAAAGCCTGGTAATGTCTCTTCCCTCTTTTGTCTTTTAGTGAAAGAGTGGATAATCACTGCCTTTTGGCTGTGAATTTGCCCTCATTCCCCAACAATCTGGGAAGAATTCCAAATGTCCCTTTAGACAGGCTATATTTAGTAAGTGCTAGATTGACCATCCATTTCAAATCGCCGCCGGGTCACTATGATATTAAAGTAAATTGATGGAGGTCATTGCTTGATAGGCTAAATACAATTATGTGGCCATTAAGTGTAGTGGAACATAGAAGTGACAAATCTCTCACTACACTAGTATCTTTGATTTGATGCTAGGCTAGAGAAATATAGCAGTTTAAATGGCATGTGAATAGCTACATTCAACCCAGCAAGCTGTTGTAGCATGTAGGGTTGAAGCAAAGAGAAGATAAAAACCTAAAAATCAGAAAACTGCTTAGCTCATCTGAGCCACTCATGGGGTGGAAATGAGTGGGCAAGGAGAATTTGGGTAGACTTTCTTGGAAGTATCTTAACGAGGACAACCCTGAACCTTAGTATCGCTGCTCTTCTGGAAAGCGTATAGAAGGCTCTTTCTAATCCACTGTAAAGTGAAGGTTGCAATGGAGTGGAGATAAGGATTTGTACACATGCTTGTGGGACAGAATTTGTGTGTGGATATATAAATAAAAACATGCAGTCCTGAAGAGAAAAATGATTGACTCTTGCACATACACATGACTGGATAGAAGGTATAAACTATGGCCTTACACACATAGTAGAATCATATGGGACTTCTTACCCACCTCCACACTGAAATAAGACCTATAAAGACACGAGAAGCTCACACTGCAGATGCTCCATCTGAATCTGATTGTTGATGGTTGATTATATACTGAGGTCTTATAATTACAACTGGAATTACTTGATAATGAGCAGCATCCATCAAAGGCTACCATTTTATACCTTACTAATTTTTACTAATCATATCTTTCTGTATTTTACAACATTTTGCAAACTAATGACAGAATTTTTATAGCTTGTGTATTCCAATTTTGGAAATATATTATCAATAGGTTACCCATTTTCTTAACTTACATAGGATTAATACAAACATGAATGAAATAAAAATAATAACTTTGTATTCAGTGTTAAATCATCAAGAATTTAATTAAGGCTTTAATTCTTACTGACAAAAACATATTTGCTGCAGTACATCCCTGCTGTAAAAAAAAGGGGGGGGGGGAATAGGCAATACAGTGCATGTATTTAAGTAACTGGGTCACAGGCTGTTTACTGCAAGCCATCTGCAGAAACCTAGTTTAAATCTCTTTAATGATACATTTATTTAAATAACTTCAACAGTAATACAAATTCCTCCAATATGCAGTTATTCCATAAAAATAAAGTTCATTCCCTGTATAAGCCAAAAGAAGCAAAATATACCTTTCATTCTCAGTTTAGAATATAATTTAAAAGAAGTAGATTTTATATAACATTCAATTCTGTTCATAAACAGAGGCACATAAACCAGGAAAATAATTAATTTTCCATCTCAATTTTCTCAAGCAGGTGATATTTAAAGCATAATTTCTTTGTTTTGTGGCTGACAATATAAATAATCCTCAGTACTTCAACTGTGAAAAAAATAATCCTCATTTTAAATTCATTTTCCAATCATAAAGAAGTTAATTGCTTTTTCCACAAGAATCAACAATGAACTGATTCGATTGTCAGTTGTAATTCTATAATGTAGTTTGTGCTTATTTAGAAATCTTGGATGAAACACAAATTAAACAAAGTTTATTTATTTATACATTTTTTCCAGTGACATGCCTCTTTATTGTTGCCAGTCAAAATGACTAATTCTGACAATGACAATGCAACTCTATCATAACATGAATACCATCTGTTCAGAATATTTTTGTTGTTAAGCCTTGAACTTTCATGGTAACAGGCCTTACAAAAAACACAGTGAAACTAATTTTCTATATATTTACATGTTTGCCAACAGCTGGCCTTCCCCAATTAAAGAATAAGAATATTTGTGTAAAATCTGTCTAATACAATTACACTAACTAAAATCTTACTGAAAAATATTTTCCTGCTTTGTTTTTGGCTTTAAAAAGTATCAAAAGTGTAACTAATGATAAATGTGTAAGTGAACACGAATCAGCACTCAATCCCAAAATTACTGACACTAAAATCAGCCTGATGTGAAATAAGGATGGCTCTTAACCTCAAAACTACTTGGAACCATTAGCCACAAACTTTGTGAAATGTATGAACGCTGTCAAGTTTTTCTGAAGGAAGAAGTCAGGCACAGTAATTAGTACTAGCTAGAATAAACTGTAGCTTTCAAAGTTTAGGCAAGTTTACAGAGTCTTCCTCTCTTTGTTAATGCAAGGTCCTTTTGTTTAAATTACAAAGGCTCCCAATTTTACAGATGCCCTTACCTTGCATTTTCTTTTGGTGAGAGAGAAACTTCTCCATCTAGTGCAATGTCTATCTCACAATGTTCTGGTTGAATTCCTATCCCAAATAGCTGTATGTCCTGTGAGGTATCCGCACCAACCCTAGTGTGATCCTGATTAAGACAAATAGAGTGAAAATAAAATCTGCTGCTTCTATCATCCTAAGTAAAGAATTATAAATTACAATGTATGTGCAATCTAATCCAAACTCAAAGGTTTATATTTACTGTAAAATGTGAAATGGGTGATATTGCATCTTTCTACAGAGCACTGCCTCAAACTCATTTAATTGTCTCTAGTTCCTCCATGGCTCATGTATACTGAGAGGAAGTATGTCAGAAACAGCTATTTGGAAATCTTTGACAATCACATGAGAAATCTTCATATGCTAGCCTGTTACAAGGGTTTCATTAAACACTAACTCATACTTTCAAAATACATGTAGTCCTCAATTTACAACCATTTGTTTAGTGACTGTTCCAAGTAACAACGGCACTGAAAAGGTATCTTATGACTGTTTTTCACACTTACAACCACTGCAGCATCTCCATGGTCATGTGATCAAAATTTGGACCCTTGGCAACTGGTTCATATTTATGACGGTTGCAGTGTCCCAGGGTCATGTGACCATCTTTTGTGATCTTCTGACAAGCAAAGTCAATGGGGAAATCAGATTCACTTAACAACCATTTACTAACTTAACAATTGCAGTGATTCACTTAACAACCGTGGCAAGAAACATCGTAAACTAGGGTAACACTCAGTTAACAAATGTCTTGCTTAGCAACATAACTGTTGGGCTCAATTGTGGTCTTAAGTCAAGGACTAGAGTAAAAAATTTGCTGGGTACTGTAGACATAGTAAGCTTCCTATTTTTTTTTTTTTTTCAAAATCCGGTTTGACAAACTTCAATAAAAGTAAAGAACTTGAAAGTGTGGATTATTGTTGTTTTTTACCTTTAAATAATAAACCAACAATTCATTGAGTGCAGGATCTGCATTTAAATTCACCAGATAGCATTTGTCTTCTCCCATCTTGATCCCCAAAGATTCAAGAGAAATACCCATGCTCTCTAATTGCTTTTGTCTTTCCTGTAAAATTAACAGAAAGTTTGAAGTAATAGCTGTAATTATTTTCACGACAATGAACTTTAATATTATGAACTGTGTCCAAAGAATCACAAGTGGAAGAAATATACTTGCTAATACTTCTCTATAAATACTTATGCCACAGTTTTTGCAATAGTGTTGGGTATTGAGTAAGATACTGTATCATTTTCCCATTCAAGCAGAACAATTTTTGGTGTAGTGTTCAATTCTCATTCTCTCTCTCTCTCTCTCTCTCTCTCTCTCTCTCTCTCTCTCTCTCTCTCTCTCTTTCTCTCTCTCTCTCTCTCTCACACACACACACACACAATTTTGCTATGAGCAGAATCACTGTTCTTCAAAATCAGTAACAGATAGAGTAGAAAAGCCAACATTAATTTGAATCCAGCTGAGATGAACTTAAAACAAAAAATTACACAAACAGGTACAATTTTTATTTATAACCTTCTGTTCAAAGATGAATGAAGCTGAAAGTAAATAAACTATATAAAAACTCAACATGTTTTGTTTTATGTGAGAAAAAGCATGGTTTCCAGGGAAGAAATGCTCAGAATGCTCAGCTTTCCTTGAAGAATTCAGGCCACAGATATAATTTTAATACAATGTAGAATGAACAGTTGCATTTATCTGTTATGATGAGCAATCCTTGCTTTTGAAATGCTGTGACTACCTACAGCATACATAAGACTCAAAACCTCTTTAACTCCAGCAGTGTGTGTATTGACTCTATAATAGGGGTGTCAAACTGCCGGCCCGCCGGACGCATCATCAGGAAACTTTGCCCACCCCATTGCCAGCAATGGGGAAAAAGCTCCGATACATTGTCTGCTCTATAACATTATTACAAAAATTAAAAATATGTTGCACCTGAAACATGTTTAGGAAATAGGAATATAAATTTAATCCATCTCAATTAAGTACTAAATGCATAATTGCATAAATACCTGTGCAATTTCTTCAGTTTTTCTTAATTTCTCTTCCCAGGTAATGGTTAATTCTTGTATTAGTTTTTCAGATTCCTCCAATTTTTCCTTTAATTCTGGTGCTTTCATAGCCTTTAATATTCAAAATACACCTGTTACAACTTTCTCAAAATTCCAAGGTGGTTTATATAAAATATTTTCATTTCAAAATTATAATTAAGAAAATTGGAAAACAGAGAGCTCAGACCAAATCACTCTTTTGGGGTATATTTGTAAACTAAAGACATTACTTTTCATTCTCCTTCATAGAATCATAGAATGAATACTGAGTTATATTTTTCTGTTTCCTTTCAATTGGAATCTCAAAATAGCAACCCTTTTCTGATACAAAGTTTATAGAAAACTCCAAAGTTTTGTCTAAATGTAAATGTATTTGTCCCTTTCTCTTACTTCCATTTTACTCATGTTTTAAATATTACTGGATAAAACAAAATTTTCACCTGCTTTACCTCTGCCTGAGAAAGTTGCTCTTTCAGCTTCTCTACTTCTTCCCGTAGTTCTCGGATAACCCTAGCATTTGGATCCTCATTCACTATAGCATGATTTACTATCCTTTTAGCTCTATCTGCGTATCTCAATGTAGACAATGTTTCTTCATAATTATCAGCTGCTGGACTGATTGTAGCTATCATGGCTGTTTGGCTATTTCCTCCCAAGTTGTCCTAAAAGGTTTATTAGGAATAGATAAAATGTGGTAAAACAAAATTAAAGTATTCTTATGCCTGAAATATATTTTTTATTCTTAACAGATATCATTTTAAAGTCTCTTTCAGCTGTAAGTGATCTGGTCACCCTTAGACATTTCTAACATTCAGCATTAGAAATCAGTATGTAAAAATTAGAATATGTTTTGTTGCAATGGTCATAAAGGAAAAATACAAACCCCACACTGGATCTTATTGCAGTATTTCCCATTTTTACTAAATATGCTGCAGCTTGTACACCCAGGTGCATGGTTACTTGAGGGTAATAAATGATATCTCCATTTTTAAATAGGAGTAGAATATAACTATGTTTACCTTGAGAAGCCAAGTGAGTACAGAATCTCGGTAAGGCACAAATTTATTTTTCCCCTTTCCTGCTGCTTGGTCTGCAAGTGATGAGATAACCAAGCCTAGTGTTGAAAGGGACCTATTAAAATAGTAAATGTGATCAATTTGGGCATGTGACACATAATTTGGAAAATTTACAATTAACAATGCCTTTATTTTTAAAAAAGCAGGCTCTACAGTATGTAATAAACTTTTTTTGAAGGGGAACAGGAATCTGTAGAATGCTAAGATGACACTATACATACATGCAAGTTTAAGACTTCTTTATAATAAAAAAATATTCAAATGAACCTATTTTAGTTCCATTATTTAAAGACTTTAAATGTAGTAATGTTATGAATTGTTGATAAATACGATTAATTTGGGTACAGTGTGATTTCTAATACTGTTTATTTGTAATTAAAACTGCTTCATGTAGCACAGCATACAATAAGAAAAAATCCTTTGTAGTATAATAACACAGCCACATTAAAAAAAATGCCTTTTTAAGACTTTTGTTCTCCTTTTTTGCCCAAGTAAAACTTTGTCATATGTAATGTAAAGCTAAACAACACTAATACATTCCTGTACACATGAGCATGTCATAGAACAGAGGAAAGGACACATCATAGACTGGAATGCATATCCTTTCAGATACATATGGAAAGCATTAGTATTTGTGAATACTTGAACTAGTTCTGACTTTTTCAGGGAGAGAATTGGCACAATTGCAGAGAATTAAAATAACAAAAAAATCTTAGTATATCGTGAGACACTGCACACAAAAATATATCCCTGGGTCCGAAATGCCTTCTTTAATGGAGAGAATTAAGAAAGGAGGAAAGCAGTGATCTACCCAAGTCCTTAGATTATATAAAAATGCTTAGAACAGTATTAGTGGATGTTCAAGTCCAAACATCTTAAAGTTGCTAAGGTTGAGAAACATGGCTCTAGAATGCCACTGAGAGAAGATGAAGAATAGATGAAGAGTGAAGCTGACCAAGCACTGAGAAGAATCTTCCTTAAGGATTATTCTGTGGCCATATGGATGGCAAAAAGTAAATATTTTTCCACCCTTATTGTGTCCATCGAGAGCTAACTAGAGGGCCTGTTTAGAGTGAGCCAAGTAAAGTGACAATGAAAGTGTGGGATCCTGGAAGTGTGCCTTCTCCATCATTTTGCCTGCCCTATAGACACTATTTCCTCTGTGATCTGGATGGTCCCCCCCCTGTGGGTCTTCTGCAAAGTCTTAAGACCTGGATGTATCCCCATGCCCTGGGCCAGGATGTTAAGTAAACCTGGTTTTATGGTTTACATCGGGGAGGAGGAGGGACTGATTCAGATCTCAGTATCATTGTACTGCATCAATTAAAGTTACTTATCTTTGTTGCTGTTGATGCTAAATTATTACTGTATATCTGAGATGGGAGATCATATGTGTCTTAAATAAATACATAAAATACAAGATCAAAGAGTATAAAACCATGGATGACATGGAAAACTTATCTCTTTCTCAAAACATTAGGCTCAGAAATCAACTAATAAAATTGACCAAGGAGGGAGAATGAACTCACCACCCAGAGTGAGCAGGCATTGCTCCTTTCCTCCTTGGATCCAGCACTTTGGTGCTGACTAGGAACGAGGGTTGAAACAGATCCAACCCCTCCTTAATTGGAGACTTTTGTTACATAAAATGGATCAGATGAATCAGGCATGGGTGTGGGTGTGGGTGTGGAAAAAAGGAGTCAAGCCAGGAAGACAGCAGAGAAGTAGGGGAAAAGCGTCCAACACTGAGGCAAGCAACTCAGTGGCAGTCCCCAGATACGGAAGCAAAACTGCAAGTCTTGATGCTCCAAGACTGCTGAGGTACAGAGGGGAAAGATGGGAGAAGGAAAACTGACCAGACGCTGCAAAAGAAACAGCCCAAAACAAGCCCACTAGGTGCAGCGACCTGGCAGGGAACTCCACAAATCAACTCCAGAAAGTAAGGATTGGGGGTGGGGGTGGGACGGGCTGGGGGCTTAAAAGCATATAAGAAATAATTATTTCATCAGCTATCCTTTGTTTTATTAAAAAAACTACACTACAAATAGCTTTAGTGGAAGCAAATAAGACAGTTTTAAGGCAAATAAGGCAGTTTCTGGATCAGAACCTTTTCTTTCGGAAAAAAAAATACCTCGTTAAAACTCCATCATTTATTTTTTTCTGAAAAATACATTAATTGTGTGAAGGAACCCTTCTGTTATGATTGTTCCCATTTTATTTAATAGTTATACATTTTGAAATCATGTCCCTGTACCCTGTTAATTATTCTTATATTTTATAATTATATTTTAAAACCCCGTAGAAAGAATAGTTTGAAAACCTCTGTAACCATGAACCTAATTTCTCCTTGTTGCCATACCAAGAACTGCTTGGCCTGATTTCAGCGCATTTGCTTCACAGCAGAAGATCCTGTCTAAATTATATTTCTAGCTCATCAATAGAAAATAAGTGCAGAAAAATAATAGGACATCCAGAACATAAAAATACAATCTGCATGTAGCAAAAAGACCAGAAACGTGATTTGAAGGCTTTCCTATAAGTGCAGCTAGAATCAATTTATTTGGATAATATAATTTCATCAGTGCCTTACTTGTTTATGTTGCTGCCTTCCTTCAAACGTTCTCCTGCAGCTCCTGTTTTAGATACTCTCTCACTACCAGCCAGATCAACCAGGCTAACTTTGCTCACTTTCTCTCCAGAGTTCTAAGTAGGGAAAAAATGGGGGGGGGGCGAGAACTGAAGCTTTATTAATGGATATTATGATTTACAAAATAAGTAAAAACTCGCAACACCCATGTACATCCACAGTACCTCACTGATCACATCCAACACTGAGAGAATTCATTGCTGAAATTTGATGGCCAAATGGCTGAATACTTTTTTGGAAAATAAGGCTATGAATAGGACAGGGAAACCTTTAGAGATAAGCCACCTTTATTCTTAACTTTTCCAACAAAATGGGATACTATTCAGCCATTTGGCCATCTAACAAAGCTGAGCCTGTGTAATTTCAGCTTATTTCCTCTGTGCCTTTAAAAAAAAACTGGATGAAAAGATTTGGTTTGCCCTTCTGTTGGCCTCAATTTATAACTCCCAAAGTTCATTATCATCTTGAAAGGTCAACAGTTGGGAAAATACTCACTTCTTATGATAGATAACCTTTACTGTCATTTTTTACTGTGAGCACAATGGCATGCATTAAAAATGAAATTTAGTTGCTTGCTCTCAAAGTGTACACATACATAATGCACATTTAAACATACTATATAAAACATATGTATAGACCTACACCCTTACATAAGTAACATATAAATATTAATCACTGTCCACCTTGAATACATAACTGAAGGAGGAAGCTTCAGAGTTCACAAGGTTAATACTGTATGGAACAAAACTGTGACAGGTGTTCTGCTTCGGATACCCAGAAGGTAACAAGGAAAACAGGTCGTGAAGAGGATGTGTTGTGTCCCAGACAATCTTACGAACCCTGCTCAAGCGACACTTATGTGCTATGTCCTGGATGGAAGGGAGGGATCTGCCAATAATCTTTTCAGCCATCCTCGCCACTCTTTGCACCTCCTTCCTGTATGAAGCAGTGATGCTTCTAAATCAGACTGTGATGCTGTGTAACAGGGTTGCATACTGTCTAGATTGAGGGACAACGTAATCTCGTCTTTTGTGATTAAAGAATTGTGTCAATTTTATAAACAAATTAAAAGAAATTGGTTTATCTGTTTAGAATCCTGATGCTACAACAGTTGTAAATGTGAAAGACGGTCATAAGTCACTTTTTTTCAGTATAGCAATGCTCTGTGCTAAGATGTTATTTGAAGCTGATAAAGGACATTATTGTATCTAGCCTCCCGCCAGCATTTCACCTGCTTCAGTTTGCTTACCGACCAAATCGGTATGCTATTTCTTCTATTCTCCATCTGAGCTTGAAGCACTTAGGGGAAAGAAATACTCATGTGCGTTTGTTGTTTGTCAACTTCAGTTCAGCATTTAACACAATCATTCCCCAGCATCTAGTAGACAAACTGAACGATTTGGTCAGTAAGCAAACTGAAGCGGGCCAAATACTGGCAGAAGGCTAGATACAATAATGTCCTTTATTAGCTTCTCAAAGCATTTCATAATAATGTACTATGTATTATAATGATGTACATAGTACTATGTACTATAAATAATACCCAAATAAATATTGTTATTGAGCTTATCATTATAGCACAAAAGTTTACATGTTTTAATTTTCTTCATATTCAAATAATATTTTAGCATAGATTAGTACTATACTATAAAAGTTACAAGTTACAAATTAATTATGCATATACTACATTTGAAGACAAGGTTAAAGGCAATACACAGGTAGTCTTCAATTCACATCTATTTGTTTATTGATCATTCGAAGTTACAATGATACTGAAAAAAGTGACTTATGACCGTCTTTCACATTTATAACTGTTGTAGCATCAGGATTCTAAACAGATAAACCAATTTCTTTTATTTATTGATAAAATTTGCACGATACTTTAATCACAAAAGACAAGATTAAGTTGTCCCTCAATCTAGACAGTTTGCAACAAAGCTGAGTTTTCCTTTACTGACCTCAGTCTGTCACTCTCTTTCCACTAAATACCTAAGGCAGCTATGGTGAATTTACGAAATGTGTGTCACAGGTGACATGCCAGGCCTCCAGACCCCCTGAAACTCATCTGGAGGGTCTTTCTCTTGCACAGCCTGAGGCATCTGAAAATCATGCAAGGATTCTCATACGATTTTCTGAGGTTCCAGAAGCCTTGAGAAACCAGGGCTCTCTCATGTGACTTTTGAGGGTCCAGAAAGTGGAGAGGAGAGTTCACAGAGGAGGTCCTGAGAGGCCTCTTTTGGCCAGGATGCAGGTGGTGATATGACATGCCAGCAGGCAAGGTAAGCATTTTCTGAATTTTTGACATGCAGAGTCCAAAACGTTCACCATCACAGACCTAAGGTATGACTACTGATCAACACTCTTCAATAAATTACTTATGTAAAGTTCCAGATTGCTGAATGCGCCTATTTTTGTTTGTTTGCATAGGCACACGTTGAAAAACTATGCCAAATAAATGTAGTTAGGTGTCATACTGGACCTTTATAATTCAATATTTATTTTGATATTTCATGCAAAATAAACTGTGGTATGCATTAGAAATCCATATTCACTTTCATATTAAAAACTCAGTGTCTTCTTTGGCTGAATTTAACTGTCAAAGCATTTTAATTTTAAAACTATTTTATCATCCAATGTCACTCTAGTCCTTTATTCCTTAATCACTACATCAAATTGGTCCTCAAAATTCCAGATTAAAAAATATTATTTACACCTATAACAGCAGAAATTTCAGTGGAAATACATTGTCATTTATACCAGGGCTTTTCAACCTTTTCACCCATTGTACCATTTTTAGGATATGGCAATATCTGAGTACCACCAGTCGCCTAGCAAGGTGTCAAAAACTTGATCACAAAAAAAAAAAGGAAAAAAGTGATAAAGTACAGATAGTCCTTGACTTACAACAGTTCGCTTAGTGACTGTTCAAAGTTACAATGGCACTGAAAAAAGCGCCCCCAAGGCACAGCCGAGCAAGACACCTGCCTGCCCGCCCGGCGGCACTTTCATTCCCCTCCCCCGCTACCACTTTTCTAGGATGGTCGCGTACCACCTGCCAGGTGCCAATGTACCACAGGTGGTACCCGTACCACTGGTTGAAAATCCTGATTTATACAATTGAAATCAACTGGGTAAGATTTAAATTTTTTAACATATTACCCAAATAATAAAATGGCTTCATGTTCAATTCACTTACGCCAGACTGCAGATCATAAAGTGTTTGAGTGACGATAATATTAAAGACAGCATGAGAGCGGCTGCTTTCTTCATTCATGTTGGTTGCTGCAACCGTCCGGGACTTATTTCCCTCTGACATTAGTGACTCTATATCCTGATGAATAACATAAAACATTGGACACAACAATCTCCTTTTTCCAGTTGCAGCATTTGCAATTTATATAAACCTATCATTTTAGACGTAAATAAACAAATACAACTTAAAACATTATATGCATATTATATATGTATTTTTTCACTCTTATGGAACTCCTTTCCATTCTACACCTACTAAAGTTCCATCTACATTATTTTCAAAAGCACAGTTAGCATCCGGAGTGAGAGGATAGAACAGTGTTTCTCAACCTTGACCATTTTAAGGCATGTGGACTTCAACTTCCAGAATTCCACAGCCAGCATTGCTGGCTGTGGAATTCTGGGAGTTGAAGTCCTCATGCCTTAAAATTGTCAAGGTTGAGAAACATTGGGATAGAAGAAGGTGAGAAGTAAGTAGGAAGGTGGAGGAGAGGGGGTGAGGGAGAAAGAGAAAGAAGAGGGAAAGAGACAAGTTGGTTAGAGGGTGGATGCGGTTTGGGGGGAAATGGGTGAGCAGTACCGAAAATGGTGTGTATTAATTTGTTTTATTTTTTATCTGAAGTATTTTTAAGATTGTATTGTATTGCAAAATTGAAAATAAAAATTTTTTACAAAAAAAAAAAATAACCCTAGAAAGATGGAGGTATTTCCATGTTTGTAAATATAATTTTATGCTGTTTTGCTGACTGAAGGAGTTGCGTTACTTGCCCTAAGCCCTTATAATGTGATATCTAAATAAATTTAAACTCACAACACTTTTGCCCGTCCTTACCTAAATCTGTAAATCATCTCAACGTGCATATTCCAAAACAGATCAAAGAGGCCAAGCCATTTCATCATTTCAGAAGTTTCCACAAGCATAAAATAAAAGTATATATATATATATATATATACAGTATGATTTGCAAAATTGTCTAATGTTTGATATACCTAATTCAAGCCATTCCTCCAAAATAGCTGAGTCAATTGAAAATGAATAAATTAATATAAATTAATGTTTTTAAACAAAACTTGTTTGGTTTATCAATACATCTAAAATATATTAGTGGCTGTGTGTTAAATACTCATTACTGTAAATCATTTATGTAACTTACATTTTCTCCTCTAATGCACATTTCCATTCTCTGTTTCTTTTAACAATATGTTTAACACATGCATGTTTTTATGCAAGTGAATCTGTCTTAACACAAATTACTTTCTTACACAGATACTGTCCATATATAAATTAGCCCCCATGCTTCTTTTCTCACCCTGCAGTACAAGCATAGAAGTACCTATATTCAGCCAATTGTTTATCTAACATGGCATAGTGTAGTATGATGCAGTGGCTGTGCAAATTCATTCCTCAACCCAGGGATACCATTATATTGACCAATTTCTTATATTTTACTTACTTCAAAGCAAGTAACAGCCAGTTGAGACAAACCATCTACATACGGACCCAAAACTTTATGCTCACGAACTTTGAGGGATTGCCGACTCCTTTGAAAGAAAAATATTGTCATAATTTAAACTTTGTTAGGAAAATGAATCAGTGAAATTAACTCATTATAGACCAATAAATATATAAACTTGTTCTCAAAAGGAAAATTCATTTATCAGAAATATAAAGGTTTATTTTTACTAAACAATATTTTTCATATCTGTAAAAAGACATGAAGATGCTAGATGCAATGGAAAAACAGAAAATGGGACAATGAAATTAACACCCTCCTTGAAAAAAATCTGGTTCCTTTACAAATTTTGTAAAGGTACTAAGTAACCTTCTAACATCTCCATAATTATTAAAAAAAACCATTGTTCCATTAAAACTGGCATATGTATATTCTTTTTAAGACAAAATCTTACAACTAGTAGCCTTAATAAACACTACAGTACTCACTAGAGACTCTTGACAATTCTGCTTGAATAACTACAACTCTCTGTAATAAACAGGGTCAGGCTTACATTACACATCCCAGCAGCAGAGATGTGACTTCAAACTGGTTTCTCCAATTTAGATAAAGTGGTGGTAGAGGGCTATTAGAAGGGCAACAAATAGAAATGCTATCAGTTAAGAAAATAGTTTCCATTCTTATCTGTATACATTTTCCTCATTAAGAACAGTTAAGTTTAAAGATGGGGTGACACAGCCATGATGTGTAATTGACTGTCAAATTAAAAAGAAATTCTTATTTGAACCTGCCACAGCAACTAGCAGGGTAAACAACTATTAATCATTGGTATTCTTATATACTATTAGGAAAACAAAGAAAAATACAAACTATAAAGCGAGACTAAAGTTCCCTCAAATATACTATACATCTAGAATAAAAAACGGCTGGGGGGGGGGTCACTTACCCTTTAGGGTCAAGTAGATCCCTGACCTTTTCATTATAGATTTCCATATAGGACACCTCTACTTTAAAAGTGTGTGAATCATTTTGTTCTAAAGTTATTCTCTGAAACAAAGCACAGCAGAGGCGCGGGATCAGACCCAACTGCTCTGCATTTCCCATCATTGAGAAGGATTTTCCTGAGCCTAAAAGAGGAATATAAAAATGCATTTTATATTTAAAAATGGAAAAGTTACCAATTGCTGTCTCTTTTGAAAATGATAAGTAACAAAGAATAAACAGTATAAATTGCACCATCTCAGGAAAATGTGTATTTGAGTTAAGGAGGTAGCATACAATAAAGTGTCATTTCCCAAGAATGCATGTTAGCTTCAGAGGGAAGATTCATAAACTCAGGGGGAAAAATGGTTGCTCTAAGGTGTTCCCAAAAGATGCTACATGTATGTCCACACATATTCACAATCACATTTGACATTTCAATTCCAGATCTCCACATAACCCTGTTTTTCCTTAACACCCAACAGGAAAGATCAGAACCACTGTAAAACAATACCCCCAATGCTCAATCCTGACCATTCACTCAGAAAAATAGTATGCCTGATTGTATTGAAAGCCTCCAAGAGTTCTAGAGCAGAGGTCCCCAACCTTTTGGCCACCAGGGACTGGTTCTGTGGAGAGAGGTTTTTCCGCGGACCAGAGGAGGCGTGGTTTCATGTGCTTCCTGATCTCGCGGATGGGGCTTTGTTTGTTTGCGTGGCTGGTTGCTGGCATGCCACAGACCGGTACTGGTCCACAGACCGCGAGTTGGGGACCCCTGTTCTAGAGAACCACCAGGGTTAAAGCAACATGACAATAGGCAACCAGGTAAGAAATCCAGAAAAAAAATAACTGGATCAAGGAAAATTCAAGAGAGGACAGGGCCTTTCTGTTTACATATTAAAAAGCCATATTAATGCAGAACAGTGGGGAGGGGGATGGGATCATTGGACCTAAGTCAAGTCCTGACCTTAAGGAGAGGTTCACATAGCAAAGAAGACACTGGTGAGTGGTTCTTCTTTCCCAGAAGATGGTGACAACCTCCACAAAATATCTCATTTCCATTTGGAACTTATAAACACAACTCTTACCTGTTTGTCCATATGCAAAAATGCAAGCATTATATCCCTGAAAGGCTTTCTCAAGAATTCCTTCTCCAAGGCACTTAAACACAACTTGTTGATCTACAAAAAAGAAGGAAAGAAAGGCGCAACTGAGGTGGAATTATCTATACTGCAATGCACTTTGCCCGCTCTGTATCAATCAGATCATTCCTGGGGGCTACCACTATTGTTTTTCACCGACAGCAATTCTAACTGTTGGAACACATGTTGAGACAAAAATCAGAATGGGGATATATGAGAGATTATTTTACTTTTTTTTTTTTAAAAAAAAAAATTAAAATGTAAAAGTATTTTTATCTATTTTTTGTTAGCAATTTTATGTTAAGGTGTTGATGCTAGAAATGCTTGAAAAAAAACTCAGTTGAAATTAAAAATAGAACCTCAAGACAAAAAAAAGAGCAGTAATAAGGGGAAGATATTCGATCATAAGGAATAGCATAACATGTGTGTAATAAGATTTATATTTCTTTGTAATAAGAGATTTATTAAATTCTTACCATTTTTAAAATACTAATTAAAATTAAAAGATGCTTGAAAGGAGTGGATCTTTGTGTCATTTTCAATTTTTCCTTTTATCTAAATTTGTTTATGCATAAAGTCTGTATATCTGCTTTATGTTGCAGTGTATTCATTTATTTAAATAAATAAATATTAAATGAATCAATAATTGTTTAATTTATTTGTTCAGTTTATTTATTTATTTACAGATAATCCTCTACTTAGAACCATTCATTTGGTGACCGTTCGAAATTACAACAGCACTGAAAAAAATTACTTATGACCGTTTTTCAAACTTACAGCATCGCCATAGTCACATGATCAAAATCTGGAAGCATGGCAACTGATTCATATTTATGACGGTTGCAGGGTTCAGGGTCAGAGGTCCCCTTTTGCAACCTTCTGACAAGCAAAGTCAATGGGGAAGCCAGATTCACTTAACAACTGCATTACTAATTCAACAACTGCAGTGATTCACTTAACAACTGTCTTGTTTAGCAACAGAAATTTAGGGCTCAATTGTGGTCATAAGTCAAGGAGCACCTGTATTTCTATACTGCCTATCTCACCTAAGTGACTTAGATTCTTCTGCCATAATCTAGTTTTTACTTTTTACTGACGTATAATGTGAGAGAATAAGCCACAGTCTCTTGCTGGTCTTCTGAGTAAAGTTGATTTGCTTCCACTTCCTAGTGGAAAGAAAGAAAAGGATAGATCCCACTGCTTCATAAAGAAGGCTCAAGATGGCGGAGGGAAATTTGACAGAGAGCTTGGGCTAGCCGAGGAAAACATGGGAGAAGGACATACAGATAGGTCGTGATTAGTGCAAGTATAAATAATGCAGTTACAATTTAGTGTGAACTGTAAATTGGCACCAGTTCATTTAATGGAATCCAAAATTTAGTTAATGCAAAGCTAGCACATGAGTAGTTGCAGTTAAGGCTTTAAATGACGGGTTGTTAGGGTTGATTCTTGGCTGACGATGTGTGACCAAGGATTGGGAGGTCGATAGGACTTAACAGACCATCTTGCAACCTTCCCTGCGGGCTTCCCCAATGACTTTGCTTGTGAAGCTAGCAGGGAAGGTTACAAATGGTGATCACATAACCACAAGATGCTGCAACCATCGTAAGCGTGAGCTGGTTGCCGAGCTCCCAAAGCACAATTATATGACCACGGTAGATTGCAATGAAGGAAACTTCAAGAAACAGTTGTAGCACTCATTCAGCACCACTACAATTTTGGACAATCTCTGAACAAGTGGTCAGTAAATGAGGATTACCTATACAGCCAAAATATATTAGCACCAATAACAAGAATGTTTTATGTTAATCAGGAATGGAGAAAAAAAATTGAATCAGCTAAAAATAGTAGGAATGAAAAATCATACCTGCATATTTGGCAGTGTTTGATTCATCCATGGACCAGAAACAGTAATCAAAGGCAAATACCTGTGGGTAAACATACTTCAGATCACTACTTGCACTATATGAACCTCAAACCATGTTTTAAAAAGTTAATTAAGCTTACATATTTAGTTTCTTAATTCTTAGTTTTACTTTGATTATTTCAACTGATTTCTTACCAAAAATAAGACAGTAAAATCCAGTCGAATATGCTTATCTTTTATTCCTGGTGAAGATTTCATATTAATTTTCACTAAATAGCTACGGTCCATCTATAGGGCAGCAGTGGTAAGGCCCTGGAGCAGCAGTGAAAGACCCTACTTCTAGTGGATCATCAACCATGAAAACTCACTGGGTATCTTTGAGCCAGTCATTTTCTCACGGACCAACCCAGCCCCACAGAATTTTTGCTGTATGGGATTAGAAGGGAGGAGGTGTGCCTTCCCCCTTGCTTCCTGCAGAGAAGCCTGATGTTTTACATGACATTGCCTATCTGGGTTGACAACCTTAATCGGTGCTGAGGGACAACTACATTTGGAAGTCAAGATAGCTAGATTCTGGTTGGCAACTAACTAAAAGAAAAATGCCTTTACAAATCTAATTTAACATATAGTTAAAAAAAAGATTTGGCAAGAGGGGCTAAATAAAATAAGCAAGTTGGCAGGAACACATACGAATGCAGGTAGTCCTCAACTTATGACCAAAATTGGGGCTAGAATCTTGATTGTTGAGCAAAGTGGTGATTAAACAAGATGCCCACATGACTGTTTCGCTCAATGACTGCAATTATGGGCACTCCTAGTTGTGGTCATTAAGGGACATCCCACGCTGTTCAGAGGATGGAGTTAAAGAGCTGCCTGCTGAGTTCAGCTCCCTTCCACGAATGGAAGGGAACTGCTCTGGCAGGTTGCGGGGACAGAGCTTGGATCTTCAGGATTTGAGCTCCATTTTGCATTCTGTTTGAAGAGTTCAACTCCCCTCCATTATATAACACATTAAATTAAAATTTAATCTTCAATTCAGTCTTCAACAATTCATTAAACATTCAATTATTCATCTCTTAGGTAGGTATCAGAACGTTGGCAATTGTGCGTATTATTTTACCAATGTATTTCTATCACACATATATATTTCTTGTCTTGCTAACATTCTTAAGGCCATTTAAAGTAGTTGTCAAAAATTGTTGGAAACTTCTGGCCATGGCAAATTCAAATGTTGATAATCACAGAAATATCCTTCCAGGACAAACCTAACTATTAGGCATCAGGCCAAACATTTCTCAAACTTGAGGGAAGAATTTTGATGACTTCCTGGATTCTTTTTTAAAATCCACACCCCTTAAAGAGCACACACATAATAAAAAAAGTTGATGCTCCTTTTATCTTGGGTGTTAATTACCAAATTTAATTTACTATACATTTTCTATGTGTTATATACATGGAATATAAAACAAACATGATTCCTGCTGTCATCAGCCCTACTAGAGATCAGTATGAATACAGTTGTATGTGAAAGCTTAGGCATCCAGCCCCTAATGAAAACTATGCATTTCAATGAATTCGTAAGTGAGCAGGATATAAGATCTTCATAATACAAAGTTAAACAGAACAGCTTTCTGCAATTTGGAATGTATATTTAGTTTTTATGTGCAATTGTGCGCAGATTCAATGAAAGAAAAATTGAATATGACAAGCAAAGTTTAGGATCTTTTAATTAATTTAATACCATTTTTTTTGTAGAAATAACAGCTTCCAAACTTTTCTTAAGAATCTTTGTATGTCTGATTTTTCCAATTTTTTTCCCCACTCTTACTTGCAGAAATCTGCTAGCTTGGAAAGATTCTTAATATTTCTGGTTTATGCTGTGTATCTGAGATCTCCCTATAAATCTCCAATGTATTCAGGTCTGTGGCCTCTGAGATGCATTCCAAAACTATTATTAAAGTTTTCAGAGAGATATAATATTAAACTTTGTACTATATGAGATTTTGTTCATTTTGGAATTAGCTAAAATATGGAATTTGATTAGAGGTGCCCAAACTCTTTCATACCACTGTATGTGTATTTTAAATATTTTTCAGTATTAGTTTCAGAGAAAGATTGGTATTATTTGAACTGAAAATAAATATTCCTGTTCCCTGGTATCCTCTTCCAATTTAAGTGCCTCTAACTTCTATTTTATAAATGAAAACTAAATCCAAGTAGAGGATATATATGCTTCTGCTTGTTAAAGAAGATAATTCACATGTATGAATATATATAGTATTTTCCAATTTTTTCATCTCTTAAACAAAAGCAAAAGGAAACCATGCCAATGTTATTCATACAATCATTTAAATATGCCATAGAATGCTGCAGCAAATGTAGACATGCCTCTAGAGACTGTTCCATCTGAACTGACCTTCAATAATATATAATAATTAGTACATACATTGGACAAAAGGAGACATGGTTGAACATTCACCTCAAACATTGTCGTAATATGTACAATTATTTGCAAATTTGTTCATTGGCAGTGATGCACTCTTGTATACATCTTAAAGCCCTTTCTCTGAGCCTATCTTAAAAAATTAACAATACAGGAAATTGCACTAAATCACATTAGACTACAAAACTATTGACCTGAAAGCAAAGTGGCATTAGTGCTTAAAACCAAGATCTGTTTTATGTATCACTATAAGCAAATGATCTTGATTTGAAATTACAAAATCAAAGAGAATAGAAATAAGTTTCTTACCTTTGGTAGTTTTCTGTGGTATGGAAATTCAAGTGGAAGATGAGCAGGCATTAAAAAAAATGAAATCTGATTAGTGTTGGTAACTATTAGATCACTTTAATATACTGCTTTTCTAGTGTGAAAGATAGTTGAATTTAATATTCACTGATAGTGGAAAAATATGTTTTCTTCCAAAAAAACTTACACTAATGAGATTTAGATAGGAATAACTGCTTAGCACTCAAGTAACATTACACTCTCTCCTCATTTGGTGACTGCAATCCCTTCCTTAAATCAGAAGCAAAATGGTTACTAATAAAGCATGAGAGAGAGGGGGGGAGAGAGGGAGGGAGGGAGGGAGGGAAAGAAAGAGAAAGAGAGAGAGAGAAATATGCTGTCAAGATCACAGGTTGCTATCAATAAAGTTATCTTGTACAGCTATGCTAGCATTATTCTCACTCCAATGTACACTGTACACTGGTAATTTAAAGGTAAAAGGTAAAGGTTTTGCTGTCCAGTCATGTCCAACTCTAGGACACGGTGCTCATCTCCATTTCTTGACTGAGGAAGTCAGCGTTGTCTGAAGATATTTTCTGTGGTCATGTGGTCAGCATAGCTATATGCCAAAAGAGCACTGAACACTGCTACCTTCCCAACAAAGTGGTACCTATCAATCTACTCACATTTGCATGCTTTCAAAATGCTAGGTGGTCAGGAGCTGAGACAAGTAATGGGAGCTCACCCCATTGTGTGCTGCTTGGGTCTTGAACCCAGGATGTCAGCTTTCCAGCATCTTTAACAGCTGAGCCATTGTGCCCCCTTTGCAGATGCATGACCAAATTTCATGCATCTACAACAAGGATGTAGGTGCATGAAATTTGGTCATAAATGCATGCTTTCATTGAAAATGTCTTTTTTAATTGTTGTATTTGCAAATAGCCACCAAATATGGTAGCCACTAAACAATGTGTGACTATAATAATAATAATAGTAAAGTTGGAAGGGACCTTGGAGGTCATCTAGTCCAACCCCCTGCTCAGGCAGGAAACCCTACACCATTTCGGACAAATGGCTGTCCAGTCTCTTCTTAAAAACTTCCAGTGTTGGAGCATTTACTGCTTCTGGAGGCAGGCTGTTCCACTGATTAATTGTTCTCACTTTCAGGAAGTTTCTCCTTAGTTCTAGGTTGCTTCTCTCCTTGATTAGTTTCCACCCGTTGCTTCTTGTCCTGCCTTCAGGTGCTTTGGAAAATAGTTTGATTCCCTCTTCTTTATGGCAGCCCCTGAGATATTGGAATACTGCTATCAAGTCCCCCCTTGTCCTTATCTTCGTTAAACTAGACATATCCAATTCTAGCAACCGTTCCTTATATGTTTTAGCCTCCAGTCCCCTAATCATCTTTGTTGCTCTTCTCTGTACTCTTTCTAGAGTCTCAACATCTTTTTCACATCGTGGTGACCAAAACTGGATGCAGTATTCCAAGTGTGGCCTTACCAAGGCATTGTAGAGTGGTATTAATACTTCACATGATCTTGATTCTGTCCCTCTGTTAATGCAGCCTAGCACTGTGTTGGCCTTTTTGGCAGCTGCAGCATACTGCTGGCTCATATTTAGGTGATTGTCTACTACAGTGGTTCTCAACCTGTGGGTCGGGACCCCATTTGGGGTCAAACGACCATTTCACGGGGGTCGCCAAACAACGCAGTCCGCCATTTTTTTCCCCTTTTCCTTAGCTGTGCTACTCCATTTTATTCTATTGGCTTTTGAAAGCCAATAGAATAGACTCTCTTGAATAGAGTCTAATTCTATTGGCTTTCAAAAGCCAATAGGAATTGTCCAGTCTGTCTCTGCCCTGCTGAGCCCGCCAAAAGTCCCATTCTGCAAACGGTGCTGCACCAGTTGAGTAGTCCTCGACATACGACCGGTTGAGTAATCCTCGACTTACAACCGGTTGGGGGTCGCGGCATTAAAAAGGTTGAGAACCACTAGTCTACTAGGACTCCGAGGTCCCTCTCACAGTTACTACTATTGAGCATGGTGCCACCTATGCTGTACTTGTACATTTGGTTTTTCTTGCCTAAATGTAGAACCTTGCTTTTTTCACCATTGAATTTCATTTTGTTAGTTAGTGCCCCGTGTTCAAGTCTGTCCAGAGCCTCCTGTATCTTAAGCCTGTCTTCTGGAGTGTTGGCTATTCCTGCCAGCTTGGTGTCATCTGCAAATATGATGAGTTCCCCATCTATCCCTTCATCCAAATCGTTGATGAAGATGTTGAAGAGCACTGGGCCCAGAACAAAGCCCTGGGGCACCCCACTACACACTTCCCTCCATGTAGATGCGGTTCCATTGAGGACCACTCGTTGAGTATGGCCGGTCAGCCAGCTACGGATCCATCTGGTGGTGATTCTGTCTACCCCACATTTTTCTATCTTATCAAGTAGTAGGTTGTGATCTACTTTATCAAATGTCTTACTGAAGTCCAAGTAAATTATGTCCACAGCATATATTGAAGAACAATTATGTTCTTAAATTTCAATCATTCCATGAAGAAAAATATACATAAATTATGACGGGCATAGTAATGTCATCAAAAAAATTAATTTTTGAAGACAAATATTATGTATGATTCATAGTCAATTATGAAAGAATTTGCATTTTAACAAAATGTTGGAAAACGTACAAGGAAACTGACCCCAAAACCAGCTGTAAGACATCTTCAGCTATAAACTAAAGTTGAACTGTCCTCTAATACAGCTTATACTAATCTCATAATTTTCTTGCATGCTGATGGCTTCAAAATGTGTATTTATCTTAAACCAATGACATCAATCATTTAAATAAAATTTTTCTTCCAGTCTAAAATGGAAAACAGGCCAACTAATTTCAGTAAAAATGGAGGGAAAGTATTGATTTGCAATTAAAGTAGATCTTTCTATTTAGTAAGACCATAAAAAGTTAGACGATGACTAGATAAAACTCAATGAAATCTGATAAAACATGAATAAGATTTTGTTCTCAAAACTGCAGTGATAAAGAAAGAACCCCAATTTAAAAAGAAAACCAGTGTATTTTCAGTGTATCCTCTGTTGCTATAATGGCATGTGGGAATCACCTTAGGAAAGAATTGCAGCCAGAGGACCAGTCAGATAAGAGGAAGCTTAATCTACAAAAGGAATGTGGATGTGGCAAATGCCTCAAAAGGGACTCTCCCTAGTTTCATGGGATGTAAAGGCAACAGGGGAGAAATGTACTTTCAGACTTAACAGATTCTATTAATCTAACGCTATAATAAAGTAGAATTAATTCATCTGGGCATATTTCCTATCTGAACTACTTTGCTAGGTTGCAAGTTGGTTGCCTCGATTCTAGTTAACTTCTCATTATTATTATTTTTAGCATTTGGAAGCTTTATGGAAGATTCCATAGAACTCTTGGTACCAAACGTCTTGTTTGATTTTGTCATTAAATGTCTAGGATGCATATGTGTCAGGACATATGCTCTACAATTTTGGAAGTTAAATGTCTGTCCAAAGCACCACCTGATATGATAACGAGACAAAGTGTGGGATACAGTATGGCCAAATGCCTGTTGGCTTGAGTCCAGGAGGTTATAAACTATTTCTTAAAAGAAATGAAGCCACACTTAGAAAAAAGAAATAGAGCCTGAATTTCTAAATAACTGGTTAATCAGATCACATCTGAATGAAACATTATTTTCTAGAATGATTTCAGTCAGTCAAGGTTAGGTTTTGGCACAGAAACTAGCTTGAACATACTATGAGATGATATTTCCTACGAGAATCCCAAGGAAGAATATGAGTCTATTAATTCTTATGACCTTATAGCACCTTTCAATATTACTGATCATGGGATCCTTTTGGACCGGTTTTGTAATCATTCCAATCATAAGACAATTTATAAAAACATAACACCAAAAAATCAAGATACAAGATAAGCAGCAAATAAATTTAACAAATAAATAAATGTATATGCAACACAGCTGCATACTTTTCATTCTGGCAAGATTTCATCTATAGGTATAAAGCAATAAGGACCTCAGTTTGGATGAATTGCCATGTGTTATTCCTGGTTTTGGACCTCATAGACCATAAGTGAGAACCCATTCTTCTGATTTTTATTTTATTTTATTTTATTGCTGAAACCAGCACAAAACATTGCAAATTGTGGTCATAAGACCACAGGATGCTATACCCAGTTGCAAATGTGAGCTAGTGGCAAACACCCCAAATGTAATCATGGAACCACACAGACCCATTGTAATCTTGAACAGTTAAGTGATCAGTCACAGGTCAAGGACTACCTATATGCATTTGAGATCCCACTAATGGACTATTCTATCTGGAACCTCTGATTAGCCTCAGGTTTTGAACAATAAAATGACTTCTGCTGTACTCTATATTATGATTGCTTAACAGATGGAGAAGATGTTTGATCCATCTTTCCCCCCCCATTGTTCCTTTTGAAGAAAGATTAGTGATGAGTTGTACATACTGTATGTACTTTGTATGGAGAGATGAGTCACATGGAACATAAGAAGGATTTGTCATGTGGCATTTAATGTGATAGACAGCTTTTCCATGGAAGGAAGCAATGCACTGTATTATGAAAAATGCTATGATAATAGGTACTCTGCGGTTAAATAATTAAACTGAGAAACATAGTAAATTCAACTGAAAACTGGCAGAAAACTCTTGGCCAAATTTTTTCACAAATAAACAAAGAGTCTTAAAAATGTGTATCAACCTATTCTAGAAGCTGATGTCTCACAGTCAGTGAAAAAACTGAAGCTGAAAAGATACTGGATATTTCAGAAGTCAGTTTAGCTGAAAGTGCCTCCAAATCTACCATGAAGTATTTACAGGAAATAGTAAAGATTTTGAAATTATTATCATTATTATCATTATTATCGATCATCGCACAGTCAACCAGATGTTCAGACTGGATTTGGCATTTTGTCTACCTATCGAGTCCTTACCCAGGACCTGGGATAGGCAGATGTGGATGTTTGATGGTATTACAGGTATCGTTGCAGGATGGAAGCAGTTCCTAATAAGGCCGCCTTTTGCAATTGACTAATAGCAAATTTGTCAATGCCAATGGTGTTCAAGTGGTGCTCCAGTTGTTTTGGGATTGCACCCAAGGAGCCTATGACTATTGGTACTACCCTTGCTTGCTTTTGCCACAGTCTTTCTATTTCTATTTGTAGGTCTTTGTATTTTGTTATCTTCTCCAGTTCTTTCTCTTCTATTCTGCTATCTCCAGGCACTGCCACGTCCACTATCCAGACTTTTTTGTCTTTCTTATCGACAATTGTTAAGTCTGGGGTGTTATGTTGCAGGTGCTTGTCTGTTTGAATTCTGAAGTCCCAGAGCAGTTTAATTTTATCATTTTCTATGACTTTCTCTATTTTATGATCCCACCAGTTTTTGCTTACAGGCAAATGATATTTTTTGCAGATCTTCCAATGCACCATTGTTGCTACTTTGTCATGCCGCTGCTTGTAATCAGTCTGTGCAATCTTCTTGCAACAGCTTACCAAGTGGTCCACTGTTTCTTCAGCTTCTTTGCATAGGCGGCACTTACTGTCTGTTGCTGTCTTCTCAATTTTGACTTTGTATGCATTTGTCCTTAAGGCTTGGTCTTGTGCAGCCAGAATTAGTCCCTCGGTCTCTTTCTTCAATTTTCCTGCTCTTAGCCATTGCCAGGTTTTATTATTATCTGCTTTCCCAGCTATTTTTTTCATGTATTGGCCATGTAGTGCTTTGTCTTCCCATGCCTCTATTCTGTTCTTCATTTGGTCTTTCTTGTAGGCCAGTTTGGTCTCTCCAGTAGTTAGTAAGCCTTCCTGATATACTAATTTCAGTGCATCTTCATCATTGTTCTTCAGATATTCTTCCAAAGCCATTTTTTCTTCTTCAACCATCTGATGTACTTGTAGCATTCCACGCCCACCTATTTGCCTTGGTAGATAAAGTCTATCAATGTCACTGCGTGGATGAAGGGCATGATTCATTGTCATTATTTTTCTGGTCTGCCTATCCATTGCTTTTAGTTCTGCTTGAGTCCAGTCCACTATTCCAGCTGTGTACCTAATGACTGGGATTGCCCAGGTGTTGATTGCCTTTATGGTATTTCCTCCATTGAGTTTGGATTTTAAGATCTTCTTCACTCTCTTGATGTATTCACCTCTAATCTTTTTCTTGACTTCAGTGTGCTTGATGTTGTCAGCTTGAAGGATACCCAAGTATTTGTAGTACTCTTCCTCATCCAGACTCTTAATGTTATTTTCGTGGGGCATCTTGATTCCTTCAGTTTTCATTATTTTTCCTTGTTTGATAGTAAGTGTGGCACATTTGTCCAAGCCAAACTCCATTACAATATCTTGGCTATATATACGGACAGTGTTGAGCAGCGATTCTATTTCAGATGATGTTTTTCCATACAGCTTCAGATCATCCATATAAAGGAGGTGGGATAGTCTGGCAGATGTTTTTGATGTTTGATAGCCATGTCCTGAGTTATTCAGTATTGTTGACAGAGGAAACAGTGCAATAACAAATAGTAATGGTGATAATGAATCTCCTTGAAATATTCCTCTCTTGATATTAACCTCTCCCAGCCTCTCACCATTGATCTGCAACTGTGTCTTCCATTGTGCCATCGATCTTTGCACAAATTTTCTGATGTTTCTACTGACTCCTGTTATTTCTAGGCACTTTATTATCCAATCATGTGGCAGAGAGTCAAATGCCTTTTTGTAGTCAATCCATGCCACATTCAGGTTGGTCTTCCTTCTCTTGCAGTTTTCCAAGATCATTTTGTCTATTAGGAGTTGATCTTTTGTTCCTCTGCTATTGGGGCGGTTTCCTTTCTGCTCAGGTGGAAAGAGATTGTTTTCAACTAGATGCTGTTGCACTGCATCAGCTACTACACCAGTTAGTAATTTGAAAGTTGTTGGTAAGCAGGTAATTGGCCTGTAGTTACCTGGTGTTGCCCCTTTTGCTGGATTTTTCATTATTAGGTAGGTTTTCCCAGTTGTTAGCCACTTTTCAATTTCTCCTCCTTGTAGTATATTGTTGAACTGCTTGGCAATGAGTGGGTGTATAACAGTTAGATGTTTCAACCAAAACCCATGCAGTTCATCTTCACCTGGTGCTGACCAATTTTTGATTTTCTTTGCTCTTTTTTCTACCATTTTTGTTGTTATTACTAGTTCTTTCATTTCAACTTCTGTTTTATTTGCATCCACCTCTTTTAACCAAGCCGCATCCTTGTTGTATTTCTTTGGGTTATCCCATATCTGCTTCCAGAACTGCACTGTTTCTTCCTTGTCAGGTACTGACTGATTCCTTGCAGTTTCTCCATTGATGGATTGGTAGAAACGTTTCTGATTGGATTGAAATTGGAGGTTCTGCCTATAGTTTGCAATTCGAGCTTCATATCTACTGATTTTCCTGGCTATAGCTGTTATTTGTTGCTTTATTATTTCCAGTGCTTCCTTGATCTTCCTTGTTTCTATTATTATTATTATTATTATTATTATTATTATTATTATTATTATTATTATTGAAAATCTGTGAGCGATCGCAACATGCCATACACCCAAGGAGACAAGAGTATTTCTGCAAGAAAAAAAAAAGGGGTGGGGAATCCAGCAGAAAGACCTGAAAGACTCAGCTAGGTGAAAATATTTATTTCTGCCAAGAGAGGTGTTATGCTATCTGAAAGTGCATCCAAACCTCTGCAATTTCATATTATTTCCTTATTCTAGATCTGTAAACAACTTACACATAGTAAAATATGCCTTCAGGTTTGCAGAAAGGTTTAGAAGTTGCATCAGCTTCTTCTAGTTGGAAGGGTACTTTGGACATTGCTAGCTGAACCAGAGAGAATTTATGTTTCAGAAGAATGAAACCTCTTTGCAGCCTTGTCCAGCAAATAACCTTTTAACCGTAGGGTGGACAGAAACAATGATACGCACAAACCAGAAGTTGATCAAGGTATGACTAATGGATTATAGTACCAAGTGTCAGGACATGAACTTTCAAGATGCAGAACTGCTTAAAAACAGCCAGACCCCGTCTGAAATTGCATTTTAAATTGTAACATTGTTCCAAGACAAGACCGATAAAAACCAGTTAGTCAGAGTCCAATACTTTTAGGTTATAAAGCGGAAAGAGGAGCTAGTAGAGTAAGCTGTATATGTGTGTGTGTATCAAGCATACTATTTTGCTTACTGCTTTTTCGTCGGCTTTTTCTTCTTGCTATCTTTTCTACTTTGGGGATAGCTTTTTGAAATCAGACAGCATCAAGAACTTTTGGCTACTGTGGCTAATTTACAGAACCCCATTGCTTGGGAAAAACCATGTTGATCAATGTTATCTACCTTCAATTATTAGCTGGAATTGTGAAATATATTAAAGTAACAATTATATTCAAACTGTGATTCAGTAAATCCAATTGTACATTGTTGCTTTCCATGAAGATTGTGCCCACTGAAATCCAGAGGTGCTTAAACTTTTGCATGTAACTATACTGAGAGCCAATTTGGTGTGGTGGTTAAGGCATCAGACTAGAAATCAGGAGACCATGAGTTCTAGTGCTGCTTTGGGCGCAAAGCAGCAGGGTGATCATGGGCCAGTCACCTTCTTTCAGCCCTAGGAAGGAAGCAATGGCAAACCACTTCTGAAAAATGCAGGGCTTTATCTGGGCAGTCTGAACAGGAATCAGACATGATTTAAAGATAGAAAAAAGTTACTACTACATGATGGTTGAATGAAAAGTAATGCTTCACCTCCATGTCCTTCGTTTTAATTTGGGGTATGTTAATAAATGAAACAGGAAAATAATTCTTGAAATAAGCTATTTTGTTACCTGTATTTACTTTTCCACATAATCACCACCACTTGCTCCACACTCCTGTCAATAAGGGACAAGTTTCTTACAGCCCTCGTGAAAGAACTCCACATTTGCCCTTCAAGCAGATCCCGACAAACCTTCCAATCTTTTCATTTGAGTCAAACAGATACCCACAATGTTTTTTTTTATTATTATTATTTTGCAAAAAGGTGGGATCCGCAAGGCACTTGATCTGGATAGTCTAGCAGTGAGAATTAACATCACAACTGCCTTTTCCGTGACTTGTGAGGCACAGTGTTTTCATGTTGCAGCAACATTTCCTTCTTGTGCTTCTGAATGCTACTAAATTGTAGTTTCAAAGTTTTGAATGTTACAATGTAGCACTGAGTTGACTGTGGTGGCAGATTGAAGGAAAATCAATGTGAATAACATCATATGTACCTCCTCATATGCACTTAGATCTGAGGTCTATTTTCTCTCTCTTTCTCTATCAGCTTTGTGATGATACTTCATGGACTGATGTTTCATTTCTAAGCCATAACAATTAGCCTATTTGGGTGGGGGGAGAGCTGTCGTGATACTGTCAAGAAATTCCTCATATTTATTCTGATAACATGACAACAATTGTGGGCAAATTTCAACTTATGAACCTTAATTTTTGCCATGGCCATCTTGCACAGAGTTTCTAATATTGAAGAACATAAACAATGGAACTATTACTTTTCTGGGAAATACCAAGATTGACAAAAAATTTCCTTTGACTGTTTTGCTGTCTGTCTGTAATTATATCAATCTTTTTCATATGAAACTTGTTAGCTGTCATCACAGGTCTTCCACTTGGTTTTTAATCACACAAATCAGCTCTTCCTGGTTCCTAACTTTATGTTTTTTGGCCCAATAGAGCACAGTACTCAAGTCAACAGAGTAACCATCACCATAAATAACCCGCATTCAGCAATGAATATCATTTAGAGAGGCTCTTTGGGCAGTAAAAAAAATCAATTGTGGCATATCTTTGAAGCAACTGACAAAAACTCATTACAGTTTTTGATTTCACAAGTAATAGCAACTTTTTCTCACAGTAACTTCTTGCCAACTAAAGTGAAAGAACACATCAGAGCTTCTAGTGCAGGATGTCAAACTTGCGACGTCACATGATGTCATGCTCATGTCAGTACTGCCATCTGTTGGTGATTTATAACATTGGAAGCATCAATTTTCATTCAACCCTCATTTTGTTGTTCATTTCTAGTCCCATTGACATTATCTTTTGCTTATTGTTTAATGAACATTACAACCCCATGACTTTAACTGATCATGTCAGTATGGAAGTGATTATTCATGACATGTGTTAATCTAGGTCACAATCTTATGTTCATGCTTTTTTGGAAGTTCCAGGTTTCAGCAGGTTCAAAATTTATGGACCACATTTAGTTACTGTATACTTAAATCAAGAGGATACTGAAACAAAGTTATAATACTGGAAAATATTTTGTGCATGCATCTAAGTCTCTTTTTATTAAATAGGCCATTTGCTGTTGTTGTTATGCTTTTCAGTAAGTTAAATTCTTTTAAGAATTTAGGAAATGACTAACTTTAAATATCTTAACATATTTATATTCATCTTTTTGTTTTGGATGTTAACAAATTACAGGTAATCCTTGACTTACAACCATTCATTTAGTGACTGTTCAAAGTGACAATGGCGCTGAAAAAAGTGACTTATGACTGTTTTTCACATTTATGACTGTTGCTCCATCCCCAGGATCCCATGATCAAAATTTAGTGCTTACTTCACATTTATGATGGTTTCAGTGTCCCAGGTCCTTTTTGCAACCTTCTGACAAGCAAAGTCAATGGGGAAGCCAGATTCACTTAACAAACCATGTCACTAACTTAACAACTGCAGTCATTCACTTAGCAAGAAGGTTGTAAAATGGGGTAAAATTGACTTAACAACTGTCTCACTTAGCAACAGAAATTTTGGGCTCAATTGTGACCGTAAATCAAGGACTCTCTATAAGGTTTTGTTTTGTGTTTTGCTATTATCAAATACCCTGCATCACTGTATGTTGGATATACCTAAAGGAATCATACTATTTAATATATTTTAGTCCTGACTGATGTATCATTATTGCTTTTATATCTCACCTTAACCTAACTCATGCTTAACTGCAAATAAATATTGAAAAACTCTTATTAAAAATGAGATGTTTGCTCTTTTATAACTAAACCATATTTTCAACATTTGTAAATTTTATCACTGGATAAAATCTCCCTACAACCAAAAATGTAATTTTTAGCTCTTGAAGACCTCAGGAAAAAATGATTTATTAAACCCAAAAGATAATATCAGAAGGTATAATTTATTTAAACTGAGATTTACCCCTACAAATGCTGAAAAAAAAATCTACTGGGATATTTCTAAATAGGGACCAAGACCAGAAAAAAAAGCTTTTTAAAAATCAGATCCTTATTTTAATACCTTAAGAATATTGCCACAGATCTGAAATCTTAGGACCTGGGTTTTAATAATTCATAATTTTAGAATAACACTCTACTGATTAGTATTTCAGCCAACATCTGAGACAAATGCAACATAGTTAACAGATAAATGTTTATATTTAACAATATTTTAATACTTTATAAACTGAAACAATGAACAGGATGACCTATTTAAGAGAAGTCAGAATCACTTTTTTTTTAGTTTTCTATAAATAAAGGCAAAAGATGCAGTCAGCTGTTATTCCAGTCACTGCTTCTGGCAGGTGATATTAAGAGGGCCTGCATAGCAGTTTCTATCTGGCTGATAATATGTTGGATAAGGAAACAGTTGGTATCTGTCTCATTTCACCAGACACCCCACTTAGATAAGATGAAATTGAGGGTTTTACAATGACCTACTAACTCAAAAGAGTTATAACTTTCACCTATTAACGTGGTCTAAAGCTTGAAGGTATGATAAATAACCACATCAGCCATTATAAATGGTACATGCTCCAATGAAAAGTGGTTTTAAAAAAGTTAATTAAAAGTACAATCAAAAATGTTATCTAAATATATATTGTTTTTAAAATCTCTGCATAACATATGATCTATTAAAGATATTCAAAATATTTTAAAATCAAAATATTTCATGTCCAAAATACATTGCATCAATCACCTCAGAAATGTTTAGAAGCCCTGTTCAAGCTTAAAGCAATTATTTTGAACTTGGAAATAACTCTTCTGAGCTTGAAACATTTTCAGATAGGTCTGAAAATAACTCACTTTGAACTTGATACTGGGTGTTTCAACTCAAAATGTTTTGTATATTCCTACATGAAATATAGTAATCATTTCAATCTGCACTGGAGAATACAGAAAACAATTAGGACTTAAGCACACAAAAAATATTAAATCTTAAAGACATATAAATTATTATGTTACAATGGGACTTATTTGGTTGTTATTAACTTGATACTATGTAAGCGCCAGCACGGTGTAATGATTAATAGTGAACTCAGAGTGGAAAGACCCAGGTTTAGTCTTCTCTTAGGCATAGAAGCCTAATCAATGGCAGCCAGCTGATAAACAATCTGTCTTTTCGCATTGGAAGCTTTATTGGAAGAGCATGTGAAATACAAAAGAACCATGCAACTAAGCAAGACAAACAGTAAGTAATAGTATCTTGATAGCAGAACTGGACATATTGAAGCTTATTACTTTTACTATCTTTGGATATATCTAATTTTAGATAGGACTGGGCTATAGGTTCATTAGGCTTTTGATAACAAATTAAGAACTGCAACTAAGTCAGTGGATAGATAGGAATCTTTTACTAATATCAGGTCTGATGTGAGAGCACTTCTGGAACCGTCATTATTCACAGGCTGAGAGATACTGTGGCTCAAAAAATTGCCGCTCAGATTTTGGTGATACTACACCTGGAGCTGTGACTAAAGCAGGTATATTATTGCCAAATACAGGTCTGCTTTCAGAAATAATTGGAACATATGGCTGGTACAAAATGCAGCCAGACCTAATATTGTTATGATATTCTGGAAAAATCTGGTTCCCAGCTTACTTCCATTTGAAGTTCTATCAATGGGCAGGAAGGAATAGATCAGTGTTTCTCAACCTTGACAATTTTAAGGCATGTGGACTGCTGCTGGCTGTGGAATTCTGGGAGTTGAAGTCCACATGCCTTAAAATTGTCAAGGTTGAGAAACACTGGAATAGATATTTCTCATCAATGGACGGCAGACTCTACAATTACCTCCTGCAAGAGTCCTATCTTGCTCTCTCTTCTGAAAAAGTTGTAAAGCAAGTTTTTAATTCACTTATTGCATTGTTTCATAATATTTTCACTGTGGATCTTTATTTCAACTATTAGACTACACTATACAGATAGTTCTCACCAGAATTGTCATTGTAAGTTGTTGTGATCATAAATCACAGATTGAGTCAGGCCCAATTTTTGTGGTTGTTAAGCAAATCACATGGTTATTAAATCAATTCAGCTTCCCCAAAGAACATTTTTTTTTTTTTGCCAGAAATGGGCAAAAAAAGCTGCAAATCATGATTACATAACCATAGGACACTGCATCTGGTTGTAAATGCAAGCCAGGTGCCTGAATTGTAGATCACATGATTATAGAGGTAATACAATGGTTGTAAGTAGAATACAGATTATAAGTATAGTGGAATTACCGGTTGAGGGGAGGGGGACCCTCTAGGGCAGGGCTAGGCAACCTTGGCTCTTTTATGACTCATGGACTTCAACCTTGCTGGCTCAGGAATTCTGGGAGTTGAAGTCCATGAGTCATAAAAGAGCCAAGATTGCCTAGCCCTGCTCTAGGGGGAATAAAGAGACGTTCCAGCATGGAATCAGTTTGGGGGAAGAAATGTCTGAGGTCCAAACCTTAGTGTGATGGAAATTCCAGCTATACAGGAGGGTTGTGTTAAAGAGGGGGCCAAGCTTAGAATCCCTGCACTACGGAAAGCTCCAGACTTGACCTATCTCAGAATCCCTGAAGCCTTTTCTGACCATTCCCAAGGGAATGCAATCATTCTGGCAAGTTTCTTATAATTATAGGTGATCAACAATAAAATATCTACCTGGGTGTATTCACTAATGATTCTGGGTTCTTGCACCTGACAATAAGTCTCTTTTTCCAAGACTGTCATAATTTTGAACCATTGTTAAATGAACAGTGATAAGTTGAAGACTACCTGCACATGTTTTCAGCACTGTATAAGCTACCTGGAGAACTATTTACAAACATAATTAGTAACATGTAGCAACTAACATTTGTAATGAACAAGTATTACACATCATTTTGCAATTTCCTTCAGCACTTGCAAAAGTTAGTACAGTTTCCGTAAGGTACTGTACTGGTGTAGAAACTTCTTCTAATTCTTTTACTAGCTGACCTGGAAGACTTCTGCCAATTATGAGTGCCAGAGGAGCTGCAGGATGCTGTGGAAGAGAGCAAAGCAATATGGCCACTTCAATTTGTTCTGAAAAGTGAAGGAGCCACACTTCTTCATGAGAAAGATTCCAGAGCGAGCTTTCTTTTATCTTTCATTGAAGCAAACTATCCATATGAAGCCCTACTGTTTAATACATTCAGATGTCAATGTCACACTCTACATTACAGTGACTTGCATTCCTAGTATAATGTTGTAAGTCAATCACAGCAATCCATACTAACTATACAATTGGTATTGGACTGATAAAGAGGACAGCGTCTCAATTGCTCAAAAAGATAATCAACTTGATCCAATTCGAATGCATATGATTTAGAAAGTAGATTTGATTTGATGAATCAAAGAGAGTCAGAAAATCAATCCAATTCAGTAATTTGAGCTTAACTGGGTCAATTTGTTTTGAATTTCCATTTGAATTAAAAAAAAACTTTCTGGGAATATGCAGAGATTTGAAATTATTTAGATAAATATAAAGGTATCAATTTTGGCCTTCTGATTTGATTTGGAAAGCTAATTTAACTAGGAGAGTCAAATTAATTGCCATCAAATCTCTGAATCCAAATTTCACACAGCCCTAATATTTCCTTTAATTCCCTGAAACAATGTATTGATATAATATAAAAAACTGGAATATAAGTAACACAAGAAGCTCTAACATTATACAGAAGTATCCCTTACACATCAAATAGTTCACTTATCTCTCATCTCCATAATTAAGACACGTAACTTTCATCAAAACAGAGACTAAAATAACATAATTTTCCTTTTTTTATAAGAAAGCTGTGACTCAGATCCACTGAATAAAAACACACACAGACACAGATTCATACCAGTATTATAGCCAGGAGATCACTATCAAAAAGTAGAAAATGTAAATTTTCCTTCTGCATCTTTGCTGCATTAGTCCTCCTTTTGAATCTTAAATGAATGGAAAAAAAATCTGATCTATTTTTAAAGTTATTTTGGATGATTTTCAAGGATTTATAAATAAATGCCAGATACACTCTTACAACTGAAATAAACCATAATAAGGAATCCAGTAGATTATCTGCATGTATTTACAAACCTTTGCATTTAGCGCCAACAGCATTCATTGTTGCCTGAAATTCTAAACATCTTTCTTTTAGATCAATGCCAAACACCATGAACACATTACTGTAATGCAAACCAGTTAGAAGATAGCATTAATAACTTTTTGTTCATGCAGCTCAATACTCAAAAGTGCAGGTTAACTAACCTTATTCTATTTGGCACCTACATGAGTCAGAGGAGGATCATGGCCAAAACCATCTTTTGGGGGGGGGGGAAACAGAGGCAGATTACAGAAGCAGCTGATGTGCAGATAACAAAAGATACTCAACTTGAGAACACAGGTTTGGATTTGTTCTTTACCTGCTTTCTCCTTGCTTGTTGTTTGAAGGCGGAGGATGCAACACAGTCTGATTCCCTTCCATTTCCACAATACACTTGGTATTCAGCTCCAACTCTAGAAGGTTAACACAAGGGACTTCAGAACTTTGTCTCCCCCAAGGATACTTCCCTTCCAGCTTTATTCTGATTGATCGACCGGCCGGCCGACCGATTGATTGATACATACTTCGCCAGCCAACAGAACTTTTCCCGATTCTTTCTCACGCTTAGCAAACTATTCCCATTTACGACTAGAAGCGTAGGAAACGAGAGGGGCGTTGTTCTCCAAAATACTGAAAGGAGCGCGGGGAGAAGAAGCCCAGCAAGACACTCGAGATTTCTGCTATACGCGCTCCGGGCTCGCACACGGCGCGACCCGAGACCTCGGTTTCGCAGGTTTGCTCTCCACCCCGCTTCCCACGACCTTTCGCCGTTCCAGAGAGTTTTGCTGAAGTCGGGACAACAGCCCCTTCCCCGAAAGGGCTGCAACTCCGAACCTTTGCTTTCCCCAACCCTTCTGCAAACAAGTGCATTCTGCAAACAGTCCGCCCGCGGAGGAGGAGGAGAGGGGGCGAAGGAAGGGATCACTCAGGGAGAAATGAGCACCATCGTTATTCTTCCATCGGATTTATTACCTCGTCTGTTCATGGGCCGGACTCTGACGGCCACTTTCACCTTGGTATCCGACATCTTTCCCGGCAGCGAAGGTGAATCCTCCCCGCAGAAGCGAACGAAGGTCTGGAGCCTCCCTTCACAGGACCCCTCGCCTCAGAGCCGCGGCAGCTGCTCGCAACGACACTCCCGCAGCCGCCCAGGCAGCGCGAGGAGCGCGGCGCAGACGAGGGTCATCCCGGCCTGGGGGGGGGGGGAGAGAGAAGTCAGGGGAAGCCGCGCAAAGCTTGAAAAGCAGCCGCCGAAGAAGAGTTTCCCAGAGACGCCGAGGCAGCCGCTTTTTGCTTCAGCCTAGCCTGCGCGACAAGCTCCGCCGCCGCCTGCGCTGCTGCCGCCGCCTCCTCTCCCCCGCCACCGCCATCTTCCAGCTTCCGCGGCGGCGGCGGCGCCCGGCGGCTCCTGCCTTAGTCCCTCTTCCCTGTGGAGATTCCAGGGCCGGGGGGGAGGGGCAGCGAGGGCCGATGTCGGAAATACCCGAGCGCCTTCGCCCCTGTGAAGCGACGGGAGGGGGGGGGGGACTCCACGGCACAGCCAACTGCTGAAGGGCGGCTAAAAGTCATGCGCGAACTTTCCCAGGCCGCCAGCCGGGGATGGCGGCTGGCGCAAGCGCAGTCAGACGCGGGTGGTTCTGCTCGCTCCTCTCCTCCTGGAGGCGGCCGGCGGGGTCAAGATTGACAAAAGGGAATGGGCGGCGACGGAGAACTTTCGCCGCCCGACGGAGCAGCAAGTTGAAGGCAGCGGCGTGTCCTTGGCGGACGGTGGAAGACGGGGACGAGCGTGAAATAGCGCGGGAGCGATTGCCCGTGTGAAGGAAAAGCGTGGAATGTGGAATAATGAAATGGACGCAGGTCCGGTCTGCTCGAGATCCAGACTGCGCTCTTTGTTTCTTTTCAGCTACGACCGCCGGGACTGAATAATTCACTTAAGAAATCGGGGTGCGGCACTAGTCCCGAGTTTTTGAGATCACGGAGCCACCTTTAGCCCTGGTTTGCAACAAAGGGGACATTACAAAAATAAATTGTCCTCTTTTCTGCTTTCTTCCCTCGCCTCCTTCTTCACTTGCCATCTCCCTCCCTTCTCTGGGTCCGCCGCTTCCTGTGAACAACTTTCCCCGTCCGGCTAGAAGGGTTGGATTTATTTTATTTTTTATTTATTCATTTTGTCCTACAAGGAGTGTTTTGTGCCTTAACTCCTGTCAAGTCTTTTCTCCTTGCTGGTAAAGCAGCTTAGAGCAGCGCAGCACAGGATGGGCTTTCTATTGACCGTTTAATAGCAGGATGAATGAATGCAGACATACAGGAACCTCTGTTGTTTACTGGCTGTCCGAAGTTAACAAGGGGACTGGAAAAAAGCGACTTAGGACTCTTTTACAGACTTGTGACCATGGCAGCATCCCCCTGGTCACATGATCAAAATTCAGAGCTTGGCAACTGACTTCAGTCCTGAGGTCATGTGATCATGAAAGTCACCTTTTGTGACCTTCTGACAAGCAAAGTCAAAATCTTGACAACCGTTTTACTAGCTCAACAACTGCAGTGATTCTCTTAACAATTATGGCAAGAAAGGTCATAAAATGGGGAGAAACTCAATTGTCTTGCTTAGCAGCAGACATTTGGGGCTCAATTGTCCTAAGTCAAATACCTGCATACCTCTGATTTAGCCCTCAACTCTTACATACTGAGAGAAGAATGTGGATTCGTCCCCTTCCTAAATGCATGCATGCACCTGAAAGGTTGCTAAGTTGCGTTATAGAGCATAAACTCTACCCTTTCTGAGCCCTAATCCTTACAGTAATTATCCCGCCTTTTGCCCTATGTTTTAGGAAAAAAAATTCTTTTTGATCTATGACTAATAAAAATCTATAGTGCCTCAAATTCTGTTTTGATCCTCACCACCAATGTGATATGTCATAGCACAGGATGCGAACTAGGCCATTGGCTAGTTTTGCCCACTGTATGCTGTGTTTTGACTTGTTGCTGGTTATATATTACCTGATTATAGCTTGTGAGTGTGTGTGAATCTTTGAATCGGTTTTTGACTCCTGGCAAATACCTGAACGAGTCCTGCAGGTTTCTTAGGAAGGTTTCAGAAGTAGTTTGTCATCAGCTTCTTCCTAGGTCTGAGAGAGACTGGTGCAAGATCACCCCGCCTTGCTTTATGCCTAAGGCAGGATTAGAACTTGCAGCCTCCTGGTTTCTAGCCTGGTGCCTTAACCGTTATACCAAACTGGCTCTCCCAATTATAGCTTATTTCTTAATGAAAAAACAAACCACAAGACCTTTTTCAGTACATTGTAGTTAAAAAAAATTGACATAGTCATCAAAACACATGAGTGCTATTTGTCCCTTGAACCCATGCGTTTTGGTGTGGAAGGAACTCTATTTAGGCTTTGTAATTTGTTAAAACAAATGCATACTACATGATTCTCTCAAACAATAGGAAAAGTTATATTATTTAATCAATACTATATGATAGGCAGTCGCAGAAGTGTTTGTGTGAGAGAAATTAGCATATTGAGATTGACTTCATGTTGCAGTACTTCCTTCTATTGCAAAGCATAATGATTAATGTTTAATTGGATGGTCATTGTTCTTAACTCTGCTCACTTTTCATTCTCATTTCTCTATTCTGGAACTGGAAAATAAACATTTAGCAACCCATTTTCAGTTTCAGACATACTCAACACAAATTAGCGTGAACTATAGAGAAAACAAGACTTCCATTATTTGCCCCTCCCTAAATCATCCACTCTTCATTATGACAAAAGAATGTCTGGTATGCAAGAAACAGATCCCCATCACTCAGTTATGAACATGGATTCTGAACTGACGCCAGGGGTTCCCGACTAAAGAGGCCAATATCAGAAAAGCTTAGGAATTTAGAACAAATACCTTAAATATATAGTTTTCAAAGATACTTTCTAAAATCATATACACAACAGAAATCATAGCATTTGTATTTCAAGATAATTGACATGTTTAAGTCTTGCTTAAAACTAAAATGCCTTTCTATAAATGGGAAGCCCATTAGTGTGTCATTGTAGATTTGTACTATATAAAAATAATAAATTCTAACATAATAGATAGGCACCCAATTCCATAGAACTATGCAAAACATTAAAAAAAATAAAAGTCCTTGTATTACAATGCTTTTATACAATCTCTGGACTGGCCACAGTTGGAATGCACTAGTTAGAATGTGTGCCGTTCTAGCTAAAATATATCTTACAAAGGATTATATAGAGTTGTAGAAAATGCAGAAAGAAGCAATTGGTGGACCAACTTTTAGGAAAAAGTAAAAGGGAATTAAAAAATATCTTTTGGGGTAAATAATAGAACCATGTTTTTCTATGAAGCTGGCTGGTGGAAAGTTTAGTTAAGATAGAAGCACCTCTTCATTGCAATATATTCCCAGGGATATAATTTACTATCATAATTCTGATGACCTGAATGGAGCAAATCTGATGCATTGATTAAGGCACTATAAACATATAAAATCAAGTTTCCCATTAGTATCCTGTCTCAATGTTATTTTCCAATGAAGAAAACAAAATACAAGGAAAGAGTGGCAGAGCGCTATGGTTCTTGGAATTCAACAAGAAGGGGAGAAAAACCTTGAAGATAAGATAGAGTTCCCCAATGGAAGTTTCCAACATTAACATTGCAAAACTCTCTTCACCATGTTTTCCTGCATCACAACAGAGTTGGAGAACTGCCAACAAGCTCCCATGTTAAAAGAACACAGGGCACAACATTTGTCCCAGATTAGTACAAATATTGCATGTAGAATGGCCCAGTGATTGATATCTTTATTGTGTAAGAATTGTTGGAATCAGTTCCCCTTGCTCGTCCTCATCTAAGTGAACAATCTGATAATTCCACAAATCTAATGATTCTTCATTTCTTGAACATGGATGATTATTTCACTAGATCCCATGGAGAGGGAGACAGATTAAGGTAAAAATATTATAATAGCAATGTTACATTGTACGCAATCATGCTTCGGGGAGGATTTTGTTCGCAAATTTTTCTGACTTTAATTTTGTTCTGCGTAATGTTGCTACATTGTATTCCATGTGATTGTGATGTCCCTGAACTGGAAAAAAAGGACATCCCTAAAGGATGGCAGTTTCTGAGCAATAGCTGTTTTTAAACGGAGGATTTTATGCAACATACTAAAACTGAAACCTGGGTCTCATATAATTCACATCCAGCTAAACAAAATTATGGATTAACGTGCTGGCCTTTCTCATACAAGAACATGCTAAAAGAAAGGTTAAGTTCTTGCTGTGTTCAAAACAACAAACTATCACGTTCCAATTTAGCACAATGTAAAATGTTGTAGGAAGTCGTCCAATATGTTGTTTCTCAGTTTCCTAAATTCTGGAAATGGTGCTGCTTGAATATTGTACTATTATTGTTTTTTAGAATGTTTATGGGGTTTTATTATTTTCCTTGAAGGCAAGCAAATAGATAATATTTGTCCCATATGCAGTTTGCAAGTCCATAAAAACCATTCAGTGTGTTTCTTTAAAATGTAAAGGATAATAGAGAGATGGGGAATGGGTGCAGAGAACTCCATTCTTGCCCCCTTTTTTGAGTTTGAATTCTGTAAGGGTAATTTCCACTGCCTATTGCTTATACGTGTCTGATTTTCACTCTCATTTCAAGTCAGTTCAGAATCAAATCTACAAATACAAGAAGAATAACACTGAGCTGTTAGCTTAATCAGGTGAGCAAGTCCAACCTGGGGTACTGATAGAGACAGGATAGAAGGGAAGTTCTCTTTTCACTGGCTAACTTTCCTTCCGTTTACAAAACTGCAAATACCTTCACTCTAACACAAAATAGATCTGCAGTGTTTGCTGATGGATTTAGGTTATGTTGCCCTGAAATAATTGGAACTGCATCAAAGTTGAATGTCATTTTGATTACGAAATGTAATCTTGTAAAGAATATGACAAAGGGAGGCAATTTTCTCATATATACTACTTTAATATAGTCAGTATATGTCATACTATACCAAGTTGAATTTATTGAACATATAGGTAGTCCTCACTTAAGGACTGCCTGGTTTAGCAACTGTTTGAAGTTATGATGGTGTTAAAAAAGTAACTTTATGATCAGTACTTACACTTACAGCCATAACAGCATCCCCACAGTCACATGGTGAAGTTTCAAGCACATTGCAACTGGGGCGGATGTTGATGGCTTTTGTAGCATCCCACAGTCACGTGATTGCCATTTGTGAACTTCTCAGCTGGCTTTTGACAAGCAGAAGTAATGGAGAATCTGGCAATAAAATTGCAAGTTGCAGTCGTGATGTCTTGCTTAACAACCACAAGTGATTCATTTAATGATTGAGTAGAAGTAAGGTTATAAATCCATCATAGTTATATCCTGCTTAATGATCATATTGCTTTGAAGTAGAGGTGGTGGTCCCAATTGTGATTGTTAAGTGAGGACTACCTGTAATTCCTTTGAGAAAATAACATTAACTTTCCAGAGTTCTTCCATGTTCTCCTTTTGCAGCAAAAAAAACCCCAAACCAAAATAAAACTAAAGGGGGCATTGGTGTTGGTGTCAGAAGGGAAGGGAAGGGAAGGAAGGAAGGAAGGAGATAGGAGAAAGAGAAAATAAGTAAAGGGTGGCCTTGCCCATTTGGGTCTTCATTTTTACTCACAGTCCAGAGGTACTGAACAGGAAAAGATTCTCCACCCTTATAGAGCATGCAGTTGAAAAAGGAAACCCTTGCTGTAATGTTTGTATTAGGAATCTCATTCCAAAAACTATAACTTTTTTTTCCAATATGGGAAGGTAGGCAGGGGATATTGTGGCACACAATAGATATCTTAAGCTTTCTCTGTGTTTAAGATTTTTTTCCTTACCTGCCTACAATTTTTTTAAAAGGGGTAATATTTCTGGTTCCCCTCTGTGCTGGGGGATTCTGAAAGCCACCAATATAGGAATGCCTGCAAGCTGAATGTGATTCAGGGCTGCACTTATTCCTGCTTATAGAAGAGATTTTTGGAATGAAAAACTTCCTGGCAGAAATATGAAAATTAAACCTCATGACTTAAAATGAAAACAACATTCAAAAGATCCAGCTCAATTTACTGGCACTACATCTCTTTTGGCCCAGAGCTATTAAATGAATCAAATGCTACTGTGATTATAGGTTATTTTAAAAATAACCTTAATACTTGTGGATGTGGTATATATATATGTATGTATATATATATATATATTAGTGTGTGTGTGTGTGTGTATATATATATATACACACACACACACTAATCCAAATTGTGTACAATACATACTTCTTAATCCTGTCAGTTTTGGAAGACACTGTAAAGCTTTACTTCTGTAAATGAACATGGAGATACTTTTCTGATGGTATCACGTCTGTGCTGATGTGAAACTTATTTTTTGCCAGAAGTAACTGTAGGATACTTGACTGCCAACGTTTTCTCCAAAAACCAAGGGGGAAAAAGAGTAAACGTTATTTTTATCCTAATTCCATTCCTATTCTAACTACAACATACCAGATGGTAAATTTTGTACAAATCATGGCAAGGATCCAGAATTAGCTTCCGATGAATCAAAATGTTTTCTTCTATTGGCAAAAGGATCCAAGATTTAACAGCAATTTGGTCTGAGAGTAGAGGATGGGGCCCAAATTGCAATAAGTCCTAATTTAGTGCTTCTCTATTCAAGGGAACGTCCCAGCCTTCCAGAGCATAAAGGAGAAGATGGAGAAATGACAAATATTGTCTTCCTTATTCTTCCACTCAGAAGAACTCTGGACACAATTCAGTCATTTGACTCAGAATTATTTTTCCATGTGGGTTTCCAAGAATATGATGTTTTTATAGCCTCTCATGAGTTTTTCACATGCAACAATTTTAATTTACATAAGGATGCTAGGTAAAGTGTAAAATTCCACCAGATTAACCGATGAACAGTGCACTGCATTTTTTTAAACCCGCAGTAGTGGAAAATAATTTGCTAACACAGATTCTTTAAGTTCATCCCTGTTCTTGTTTAGAAAACAGCAACAACAGTATGACTTGTGTTGTGAGGAATACATTTGCATTTCTCATGTTGTAAATTCTAGAATCCTAACAACACCAAGACTGAAAAAGCAGGAAGCAGCACCTGCTTAACCATGTGTAACTTTGAAAGCTAAGTAGGATTGAGTCAAGTTGATAATTGGATGGGAGATCACAGAGAATAATCTAGTTGCAGACTAGACTGGAAAACTGAAAAAAAAAATCTGAAAGAAAACAATGGCAAACTATTCCTCCATTTTCTATGGGCACGTTAATGAAGTTAAGTAGCTGATTTTGAAGGAAGTTTAAATTTAAGTCAAATATATGTTAGCTGCAACCATGTGTATTTTGGGCTTGTTTTTGTTTTTAAAAAAAGAGCATGCTTTTTGAGACTTTACCCTTTAAAGGAAAAGATGGTGGGGTAAAAATGCTTAAATTCCCCCTCCCACCCCCTGCCCCAAGTAAAAATGGGTTTCCAACTATATTTTATTCTTTGAAGCTAATTTTTTGGATGTTTATTGGATGAAAGCAACCATAGTAGATAATACTGAGGAGAAAAATAGCTCCAAGGTAAATTGCCAGAATTCCCTTGTTTTTTTGGGAGGGAAGGTTTCAATTTAAATTGAATTTATAGTTCTGAAGACTCTCTCTCTCTCTCCCTCTCTCCCTCTCTCCCTCTCTCTCTCTCTCTCTCTCTCTCTCACACACACACACACACACACACACACGTAGTTAATACATTTAGATATATGTTACCTGCATACAAATGCATCAAAAATATTACTGTTTATTATATGTTATGTATTTCATTCACACCCATTAAAGAAAGAAATATATGATGTAAAACGTAACTCTGTATATGTACCGTAGTTTATCCCTTACACTGATGAAATGGTTGATTTAAACTATATCTTTTCTTTGACAGATATTCTGTAGTAGTACAGAATTATCTTAACACTTAACATTAATGCTTAATGTTCTCCACATGCAGGTTTGCACTGGTTTAACTAGCTGCAAGGTGTTTAAAATAAATTAATATAATGATATGGATGTGAGTCATCCTCATGCCTTGACTAGCTGTGAACATGTCACTCCAATACCCTGTTTTGTTCCACTCTAAATTACTTACATGATGACACTGCAAAGTATTTACTGAAACCAACTATTCCCAGAATAACTGACAAATATCATTTTCCCTGATGTTTCTTGGGTCCGTCTTGGTTATAAACCTGCCTTTCTAAATTTACAAATTTAAATGAAATATCAACTTCCAGAATCCTCAGTCACATTGGTTAGAAATAATGTGATTGGCATGCTCAACATAACCGGAGGGCATCAGGTTAGAAAAACGAACACAAATCAGAATTATTTAGTAATGCAGAAAAGAAAAGAATCCTTTATTTTGTTTTAAGAAACCCTAAGTTTCTGGTGGAAAGAGATCAAATAGACTGGCTTTCTATCATCTATAACCCAAGAGAAACTCATCCTACTCAGAACTGAATACGTACAGTTTCAAAGTAGGTCACATCTGGCTTCATATATTTTACTACAGTAATTCTACTAGGGATGGTCACTTGGCAGTGCACTTCTACTCAGAAATAAGTTAACACGACTTCCATTCAGGGAGGGAGACATAAAGCTATAGAGTTAAGTTTGTTTCAACTTGTTTGAACTAAAATCCACTACAGCTAAACCAGAGAGCACTCAAACCCACCAGCTGGAGAATTAAGCATTTTGAATAATCTTCCTTGAAATGAGATCCCACCCAGACCACTGTTTAGCTGAGAGTATATATTTTTAAAGAATGATCCCCACCATCCAAAACCACTAGAGAATGGTCTGATATGAAAGTTAATGCTAAAGGGTAGGAAAGACCCTGAGTTATCAAAGGTTTACACGTAGGGAATTCTTCAGGTTTTCCAAGAGAGAAGACGGCTTGGTTATAAGCATCAGTTACTATTACTTGCCCTTCCCTGCTAAAGGTCACAGCACTGGCATGGACTTTGGAAGGGAAGACAAGATTCAGGCCAAAACTGTCCACCTGGCTGATTAGCTGCAAGTCTCTGTTGAAGATTTTCAGCCTGGTATTGCCGTAGCAGAGCCCTTTGCCCATCAAATGTTCGATGACTGCGATGGCTCCGGAGATGGGCGAAACAGCCACTTTCCTTGGGTGACACAGGTTAGAATACAGCCTTTTCACTCCCTTTAATTCTCCCTTTTTAAAGTCAGCCGACAAGCGGTACAGAGCACCTGCCTCCGAATCGGTCATGAGGATGTCATTTTGTGGCGTCGTGTCCAGGCCCCACGGCAAGGAAAAGGACTCTGCAATGACCATCTTGCTCCTGCCATCACAATCGAACATTTTGACTGAACGGTCCCCGCTATCGGTGACAACAATGTGACCATCCAAAGTGACCGCGACGTCAGTTGGGTACTTGAGGTCATTTCCCGATTGCCCTTTTTCTCCAAACTGCTGTAGGCAGCTGCCACTGAAGCTAAACAGCTTAATTCTTTTCTTGCCATCGTGGGCCACTGCTAAACAGCTCGAGCTCTGACACACAGCCAGCCCTGTGGGGTTGATCAGCGTCCCCCAGCCTCCGAAAGAAAGATGAAACGTGAAGACTTGAGATCCAGGGGCAGCCACAGCCTCCCTTCTCCCCAGCATCCTTCCTGCAACTGGAGTTTGATTGGCTGAAGGACTCAGGATTTCCATCAGGTGCAACAACGGCAAGCAGTCGCTGGTCTCTGAAGATTTGCAAGCTCTGCGACAGAAAGGACACTCCAGCCTGAAATTCCGAGGGTGGGCCAGAGACATGACACACTCCAGGCACATCACATGCCCGCATGGTAAGTTCTTGGGTCGATGTTTTTTCTCCAGGCTGTATTTTTCAAAGCACACTTTGCATTCGAGCAGATTGTTCTCAGACTGATCTAGCAGCATTGTCATGATTTCTGTTTGATCAGCAGCTTTGGCAGCCATTAGTAGGAGTCTAAGAGGATTGATTGTGCTGCTGAGGAGAGGGGGAGTGCTGTGCCATCTGGTCACATTGGTGTAGTCACAAGACCCTCTTACCTCAGAGGTCTTTACGCAGATTGCTGCAGGCCACAATGCAAGCTTGCGTTGGTGTTTGGTGCCCTCTTGAGGAAATTCACATAAATTTTTTTCGGGAAAAACATCTAGATGCAAATAATAGATTCATGCTGGTTTTTTTTTAAATTATTATAATGTGAGAGAAAGCAGATAGAGCTATGCACCAGTCACTGAAGGCTGAATCCTAACAATTGTAATACATTCCATAGAAACATAACTTTCACAATTCATTCCAGCAAGTTTGGTGATGTAAAACTAGCGAGTCTGATTGTATTCACAACTCACATAAGACTAAAGTAAAGTAAAATAAATAAAGGAAGGAAGGATGAAAGTTGATTTGGCAGTCTCGGCATATTAGAATTAACAATATAAGTCATCTTCTTTTAATGACAATTGGGACTTGCATTTCAGTTGTTAAGCAAAAGTGGTGGGTACATAAAACTGTGATTATGCTTATGATCTTACTTCAATTTTATTTTTGCTTTACAGACCTGAAAAAGTTGTAAATGTGGGCATTGGTTGCAAAATTACTTTTTCATCATCATTGTATTGTAACTGCAATTTGTCACTAAATAAGGCAGTCACTAAGCAAGGACTACCTCTATTCATAGTTTTGCTAAAAAGATTCTTCCCTTAAATGTATCACCTATAAAGTAGCTATTTTTTTAAAAAAAAAACTAATAAATAAAAATCTAAAAAGCCAGGTGGAAGCACTGATCTTGGCTGATCCAAAAAAAACATTAGTAATATAGGACAACCAGGAAATCCAAGAGCAGTAGCTTGGACTAGGAAATAATAAAAAAAAGAGAGATATCGGAAAAAAACAATAGTAAAGTAAGTCCCTGTGCTTTCAATAGCTTAATGTTCATTGTAGTTGTATGGTACCTATAGTGAGAAAAACAAAGTTCCACTTATCAAGATGCCTTATGTTACACAACTTATAAAAAGGGAAGTAGTTTTTAAAAACAACTTGATTGGCCACCGATCAGATCAGTATCAAACCAGAATTATAGAAAGTCACTGGGACAAGTTAGCTACCAAAGGAATTACAGCAAACATAAAGGAAATGTTGGCATGTAGAAGGTATTTTAGAATTAGCTGAAACTCTTCCTAAAGACAGCTAGCTCTTCCTAATGTTCATTCTGTGTTAGGAAGTATACATTAAAGAGTAAAAGCAGCTATACCACCTTTAATTTCTCTGTCTTGCTAATTTGGCAGATAGGGTAAGAAGAGGCTATCAACCTTAGCAGGTAGATCAGGTGGGACATATGACCAAATAAGTTAATTCTACTTTATTGTAATGCTACATTAATAAAATCTACCAAGGTTGAAACCACAATTCTCTTGCTGTTACCTTCAGAGTCCGATAATGTAGGGAGGGTCCCTCCTGACCCTCTTATTCTGCCCACTATGCAGCTGGAGGCTATGCTCCCTTTTACTTGGCTGCTCTCTAGGTAGCATCTCTTCGTACCATCTCCCAAGGTCTTTCCCACATACCATTACTTAGAAAGAAAGACTGGGTCCAGGGTCTGGGATCTGCAGAACCACCTTGATCTGAGAATTTGTTGTTGTTGTTGTTAATTGCGAAGTCGTGTCCAACCCATCGTGATCCCATGGACAACGTTCCTCCAGGTCTTCCTGTCCTCTACCATCTTCTGGAGTCCATTTAAGTTCACACCTACTGCTTCAGTGACTCCATCCAGCCATCTCATTTTCTGTCGTCCCCTTCTTCTATTGCCCTCAATCTTTCCCAGCATTAGGCCTTCTCCAGTGAATCCTTCCTTCTCATTAGGTGGCCAAAGTATTTGAGTTTCAACTTCAGGATCTGGCCTTCTAAAGAGCAGTCGGGGTTGATCTCTTCTAGGACTGACCGGTTTAAACGTCTTGCAGTCCAAGGGACTTGCAGGAGTCTTCTCCAGCACCATAGTTCAAAGGCCTCAATTCTTTGGTGCTCAGCCTTTCTTATAGTCCAACTTTCACAGCCATAAGTGGGCTCAAATTTCCCCATATCAGTCAGCAATGTCAATTTTTCAACCAATCTTCTACCCTTCTAGCTATTTCTGTCTGCTGAGTATCTGCTACATAGTCAATTCTGAATCATTATCCTGTCATAAGATTAAATGCCATCATGTCCCCATGTAGTGAAGACTTCTAGGAAAAAAATCTCAAAGACAGAGATCAGTGAAACTGCTGCTCTGGATTCCTTTATGCAACAGATCAGGTAGAAAGACAATTCAGTAAATGAATGTTATCAATATTCTGATATACAGAATAATTGGTCCAATAGTCTTCTTTTGTAAGGACACATTTACAGTGCACCCCTTGTGCCTTTTAGGAAGAGAGGAACAGGCTAGGAAGCAATAATCCCTCACTGCACTCAGTCACTTTTTAGATTAAAACAGGCAACTATTTTTTATTCTTGATGGCATAATACTGACTTTCCCATTCTGGTATTTCCAGTGGCTAATTCTAGAGGACAAGAAAGATTTGGCAATGTGCAGCTCAATTTATTATCCATGCAGTATGGCAGATTGTTGTGGATGTAGTAGACTTACTACTGTAACAGAAGCTGCCATTGTGGTCGTCTCCTGTTACTTGGCTACATTCACCCCTAAGCTGCAATAGATCCCTGAATCTGACATTCCAAGATCTCTTATGGGGACCACATTGGGGCAGAACAGAGTACTATAACCCAGCCCCCCCATCCTTTTGGGCACCAGGGACCAGTTCCATGGAGAAAGTTTTTTCCCGCAGATCGAAGGGGGTGTGGTTTTACATGCTGCCTGCACGCCATGAACGGAGCTTCGCTTGTTTGCCTGGCCCGGTGCTAGTCCAAAGAATGGGGGTTGGGAACCCCTGCTATAACCAATTACCCGATATGTATCCGATGACCTGATGTCATAATCAAAGATGCAATAATGATAAGAAGGCAGTATATAAGCAAAACCTTTCCTTCTTCTCTGGGTGAAATCCCTACATGATACCTTAACACAACCGAGTCTCCATTCCTACTTTCACAAGGGGGGTGGTGGATGGAAAAGATGGCAAAGGCTACAGCCGCTGCTAAGTAAGGAGCTTCCTACAGTAGATGCCCCATAAATTGACTAAAGAGGGAAGAACCCCAGCTGTGTAACATCTTCCCCATGCACAAGTGCCTATAATTGGCATGGGCTTATACCTCATTTGTTTTTAACTGAAGATCAGAACATCACTTCTATGTATTTTCTGTCATTTCTCTATTATTGTTTCCTGAAATAAAGCAAGAGGAGCAAATGTTTCCTAACACTTAAGACTTCACTGAGTAAAAATCATATTCATATCCAGTCTAGCAGCATAGTTTTTTTTTTAAAAATCCCTAACTTTATTATAAGGCATGAAGGCTTTGTGAACTCCACCTGACTTCATCAGATGTGCCAAAAGTTTATGCCTTATAATAAAGATCTGTTTTAAAAGGTACTGTGAGACTCTGATTTGAGGCTACCGTAGAGAATAGGTAGTCCTCTACTTAATGACAGTTGAGCCAAAATTTCCATTGCTAAGCAAGACAGTTAAATGAGTTCTGCCCCATTTTACAACCTTTCTTGTCACAGTTGTTAAGTGAATCTGGCTTATATCTATCAGAAACATAAAGCAAAAAGGGAAGGGCATAACTGTATTTTCTATTCTACTGCAGTGAAGAGTCAGAAGTCACTGCTTTTTTTCCTTCTTCTTTTCATCTCACACTTCTTTCCCCTTTAATCCTTATTTCCATTTGTATTTTATATTACAATAATATTTAAGAAAAACCCCAATGTTCACATTTTCTTCTTCGTATCTCGTATTTGAAAAATATAAAATTTTTATATCGTGCTTTTCAGATTATAAACAGGTGAGCAGGTCTCATTTGCTGGAAATCTTTCATAAACTACTAATACTTTTCAAATAAACAATGGGTAAAAAAATAAAACCAAGCCTACATGTTAGCTGTGGACTGTACCCATCACAAATAGAATTGCCCATAAAGTATGAGCCAGCTTCTGATACATTGTGCGCTCTTTTTCCAGACAGTTTGGTGTAACTGACAGGCGATAGCAGCCAAGCAGGATGGTATCAGCAGAAGTTACTGGAATTGAATGTCTCCTAAGCCTTGGCAATAATTTATTATTTATCTCTCCCTCACCCAGTTAGTGATTTCTTACCATGGGAAATGACTCATTCTCCTAAACAAGGTCAAATGTTTGGCATGCCTACCGCTGCTTGAAAATATATCAGCACTAGTACTGCCTGCAGGGGAAAAAAAAACCCCAATCTATAGGAACTGGTTAATAATTCAATCATTCTGACTTCTGGAATTTCAATGTTGGCACATTCTCTTCCTGCCTCAGATTGCCTGGCTGTACTTGTTCCTCAAAGCAGATGCCGGCACAAAGCTGACCTTTGCTGATCCTTGCATAAGAGATCATCAAGATCTCCCAATGGTGTTTGAAAAAAAGAAAAATCTTGAAAAGCCACTGTGCGGAATCTCTTCGATATCCTTGTCACAAAAACTACACATACACATCCCTGGAGTCATCCAATTTTAAGCTTGACTTGAGTGAGGTTTTACCTTACACAGCCTTATACAGAAGTCTTTACCTCATATAAGAGAAAAGCTGTGTGCCATACATCAGAGGGTGGACCAAATAGAAATACTACAAAAGGCAGCAATGCAACAGAAAGCCTCCAGTACACATTTTACTAAGCATCCTACAGCCAAGTAACCTTTTCCAGCAAAGTCAATATTGCATAATGTTATTTATTTATTTAGCTCAGCATAATGATGATTATTAGGATGAACCCAATAGATAGGAAAAATGGGGAGAAAGCACAAATCCTGATGTAACTCTTGGTATTCCATTTTAACAACGGAGGTTTATTTGCAAAGGCAAATTTCACGAAAATTATTCTCAGAGATATTGATAATAGAAGAAAGTATCTCAAGAATGATTGATGCTCAGATCAGAAACATTAAGATGTCTGGCAACCAAGTGGTTCTCCTCCTCATCCTCTGAGAGGAAAGTCTAGGAGTCATCTCGGTTCTTTCAATGTGACCAAGTATAAAACCTCCCATAAATAATCTAAACCCCACTTCTTATGTCGCTCTTCCAAACCATAGACTTTTTCAAGACATTGAATATCGCAGTCTTTTCCTGGAAGAGAAAAAAAATTTCAATGGTTTTGACAACAATCACTACCCTTCGGGTTTCGTGTAAACTATTATTTCCCCTTACTCTGTTACACATTATAAATGCCTTATATAGGAAAAAAAGTCCTTATTATTTAATATCTCTCATCAAAAATAGCATCCCTAAGGTTATACGCTGCTATGATAAAATCTGTTTTTTTTTTTTTTTTTTTTTTTTTTTAATTGAAATTTTTCAAAAGTTTTACAAATAAAAATCCACCCCCCCCCTCCCCAACCACCCCACCCCCCCCCGACTTCCCAGAACTGGATATAGGATTATTTAACAAATTTTTTAAAAATAACATTTACAATTTATAAAATAGTTAATAATAATGATTAAAAATCACAATAATAATATATATAATAATAATATGCATAACATAAACTTTAAAATAAGTAATATATACTAAGAAGAAAAAAAAAAAAAAAATAAAAAAATGAAAAAAAGAAAAGAGAGAGAGAAAGAAAAAGGAAGAAAATAGACGAAAAATATATATGAATAATAATACATAAAAATTATATATATATAAAAAGGAAAAAGAAGAAAGAAAGAAAGAAATAGCATTCATTACAAATTATGAGAAAGCTAAATAATATTTTTCCATATCCAAATTATATTGTATGAAATTTATCCATTTTTCCCATACCGCAAAAAATTTTTCTTGAGATTGCTCCTTTAAGAAAGCCGAAATCTTTGCCATTTCTGCCAAATACGAAACTTTGTAAAACCATTCTTGTAAAGTAGGCAAAGATTCCTTCTTCCAATATTGTCCTATTAATAGCCTAGCGGCTGTAATCAAATTTAACATCAATGTAACCTCTTTAGCATCACAGTCAATAACAATACCTAATAAAAATAATTGCGGCGTAAATTTTACCCTCCTTTTAAAAATTCTTTGAATATTCCACCATATCTTAATCCAAAAAGCTTTTATATGCTTACAGGTCCACCAAATATGATAATAGGTAGCATCCAAGTATCCACATCTCCAACATTTCGGCTGTAGATTAGGGTACATAATGGACATTTTCTTTGGGTCAAGGTGCCATCTATAAAACATCTTATAAAAATTCTCTCTTAAATTTTGCGCTTGTGTGAATTTAACATTTCTTATCCAAATAAGTTCCCAAATATCCATTGAAATCGTTTCACCAATATTCTGTGCCCATTTAATCATACAATCTTTAACTAATTCAGGTTCTGAATCTAATTCCACTAAAACCCCATAAACTCTCTTAATATGGGTTGGCCTTTGGTCTCTTACTTCTTTTAAAAAAATTCCATCTTCTCTAAGCCAACCCATTTTACCATCCATCTTCCATCTATCCACTATTTGTCTATATTGGAACCATGAATAAGTTAAATTTTCATGTGTTAATTCTTCCAAAGATTTTAACTGACAGTCTTGGCCATCCCATCTTAGTAACTGTGCGTAAGAGACCTTATCCATATTTACCCCTTTCCTTATACCTTCTATGGCATGCCGAGGTATAGCCCATAATGGTATTTTGAAGTCACTTTTATAATACTTTCTCCACACTCTTAACAAAGAGATTCTTATAATATGAGACTTAAAAACCCAATCCACTTTTTTATTAAATATTAAATAGGCATGCCATCCAAAAAGTAGGTCCCAGCCTTCCAAATGAAGTATTTCTATATTTGTTAAATTCACCCAGTCGCTAATCAAAGTCAGTACTACAGCATCATAATACAATTTCATATTTGGCACCTTGAGTCCACCTCTCTCACGAAAATCTTGCATTATTTTAAGTTTCACCCTTGGTTTCTTCCCTGCCCAAACAAATTTATTAATACCTTTTTGCCATTCATCTAAGTTACGTTCGTTCTTTAAAACAGGTAGCATTTGAAATAGAAAAATAAACTTTGGCAGGACATTCATTTTAATAACTGCAATTCTACCCAAAAGGGATAACTGTAAATTATTCCAATTTTTTAAATCCTTCTGTACCTCCATCCACAGCTTTTCATAGTTATTTTTGTACAATTTTACATTAGAAACAGATAGTGTAACCCCCAAATATTTTACCTTATCAACAATTTCAAAATCTGTTAAGTTAACTAAAGCCTGTTTATCACCATTAGTCATATTTTTAGCTAATATTTTAGTCTTATTATTATTAATTTTAAAACCAGAAACACATCCATATTGTTGAATCAATTGTAATAATTTCACCACCGAGGAAACAGGTTGAGACAAAGTAACAACCAAGTCATCTGCAAAGGCTCTTAGTTTATATTCTTTTTTATTAATTTCTATTCCTTTTATTTCTTGAGACTCCCGAATTTTAATCAACAAAATTTCCAATGTTAAAACAAACAATAACGGGGATAACGGGCATCCCTGTCTTGTTCCCTTTTCTATTACAAAAGCCTCTGACAAACCCCCATTTACAATAATTTGAGCAGTCTGTTTTTGATATATGTTGGATAATACTTGTAATATATTTTGTCCGAAGTTCATCTCCTTAATTAAACACAACATAAACTGCCAATTCACTTGGTCAAAGGCTTTTTCAGCATCCAAAAATATCAGACCTGCAGGGACTTGGTTATTCTTTTCTAAATACTCTAGTAAGTTAATAATTTGTCTAACATTATTCTTCATGTACCTTCCAGTTATGAAACCCGATTGATCCCTGTGTATAAGCTGCTGCAAGATCCCCATAAGCCTGTTAGCTAAGATTTTTGCAAAAATTTTATAATCCACATTTAAAAGAGATATAGGCCTATAATTTTTAGGCAAAGTGAGATCCTGACTATCTTTTGGAATCAGAGATATAAATGCATTACGCCAGGATGGAGGGATTTCTAACCCCTGTAATAACTTATTAAACAGTTCACACAACGGTTGAATCATCTCTTCTACTAAAGTTTTATAATAAATAGATGTCAACCCGTCCGTACCCGGCGCTTTGCCCAATTTTAATTGTTTAATAGCTGTAACAATTTCTTCCTTAGTAATTAAACCGTTAATCTTTTTTCCCTGATCTTCTGTTAATTTAGGAAAGTTAACTTTGCCTAAATAATTATTTATGTCTGTAGTTTGAATATTAGAACCCTTATATAATTTTTGATAGTATTCTAAAAAAGATTTCTTAATCAATTCTTTCTGATAAACCAATTTACCATTATAATTTATTTTATCTATATTCCTCTGTTTCTGTTTTTTTCTTAACTGATAGGCCAACCATCTCCCTGGTTTATTAGCATTACAAAATGTATTTTGTTTCATAAATAGCAAATTGGTTGCAGCTTGATCAGCCATCAGCATATTAAATTGTGTTTCCGGTGGTTGAAGCGGTGGAGATGGCGGCTACTTTGTAGCCGTCCTCCTGAGAAGGTGTCAGATCCGCGGAGCACAGCGTTTACCAGCTGGCCCGCGGCTCGCAATCCCCTTCCCGGGCGAAGGGAAGGGGTAGAGATCGCATGAATAGAGGTAGAACCTCTTAACTCTCCCTGGATTTTTATTTTTAGGGGGAGAAAGAGGTTCCCTCGGAGTTCATTGCTTCTCCGCCTCTCAGCTGTCTTTGTTTCTTTAGAAACAAAGCGAGACGCCGCTACCATCTCCGAATATAAAGAAACCGTGAGTAATCTTAAACCGGACAGAACTGTTTAAAGGATTTTATTTATAGTTTAGTTTTATTTTATTTTTTTTTTCTAGTTTATTTAGTTTATTTAGTTTGTGCTGATTTTTTTTTATTTTTTCGAGCTTTCTTTTTTTTTTGGGCGGAAAAGTGAGAGTGAAAGTAAAATGGCGTTTTGAAACTTTTTTTTTCTTTAGAAGACGGTTCGGCTGAATTGTTGTTTAATATTGCTTTTTTTTTACTTTATTCTATTTTATTTTATTTTTAATTTTTTCTTGGACTACTTATTTTTATTGGTACTTTTAAGAAGAAAGGAAGATAAATTAAAATGGCTTCAAAACGACAACCAGCTACTGCAGCCTCTAAAGTAACTTCTTCTCCTGCTACTTCTACTGTGCAGCAACAACTTAAAATAATACCTTCAGTGCAGCAACCTAAATCTACTCCACCTTCACCTCCCCCATCTGGCACATCAGCACAAGACATTAAAGAAATAATGGTAAGTGCTGTTTCACAGTTTAGGGAGGAAATGAAACAACTTTTGGATCAGAATAAATCTGAAACTAAGGAGGAAATGAAGAAAGAGATGAAGGAGCTTTTAGAACAGAATAATGCTATTTTGAGGGATGATATACTTTTAGCTTTATCTGGAATGGCCTCAGTGGTTGTGAAGCTGGACTCCAGAGTAGAGGAAATTGAAGAAATAGTTGAACTTCTGGATTATAAATTTCAAGATATGGAGAAAAAAGTGGAGGCTTCACAAGATGATATTCTTATGTTCCAGTACAGACAGATGGAATATGCTTTGAGAATAAGGGGTCTGAAAGAAGATAAAACTCAAGATTTGATGGAAATGGTGATTAATGACTTGGCTGTTATTTTGAATATTGATAAAGAAGAGTTACGTGGGGATGTGGAAAGAATTTATAGAGTCAACTCCTGGGTTGCAAAACAGAGGGATCTGCCTAGAGATGTGGTGATATATTTTGCTAAGAAGTCTTTGCGAAATCAGATTCTACAAACTTTTTATAATAAAAGATTTCAGATTGCTGCTCAAGATATTATTATTTTAAAGGAAATTCCACCTAAAATTTTAAGAACCAGAAAAGATTTTGCTTTTTTAGTAAATGAACTTAAAGCAAGACAAATGCCATTTAGATGGGAGATTCCGATGGGCATTGTTTTGAGCCATGCGGGGACACGTTATAGACTCAACACAGTTGCTAAAGCTAAGGAATTCTATAAAACGGTCCTGGGAGCAGGCTCTCCTTTGCCCATGATGCAGAAAGTTTTGAGTGATAAAGAGGTGGAACAGAAATCTGAAGCTACAGGGATGATGACTGCTGGACAGGTGGCATGGATGTCTCAATCAGAGATTAAAGAACAGAGAATGACCCGTGCAGCACATAAACGTAAAGAAAAAGAACAACAGAAAAAAGAAAAGGAAAAAGAAATTGGAGAATCTACTCAGCAAATTGTTTCAGTGCCGGTGGGAGGAGCAAGACCCAAAAGCTCTGCTACATATTCATCAGCAGCAGAATTTGAGCGGATTTTCTCCAGGCTGAAGGCCAAGGGAGATGGCAAAGCTCCTGTCCTGGAATATTAATGGATTAAACACTCCTCAAAAGAGAAAAAAAATTTACCACTATTTGAAACAACATAACAATGACATCATTTGCTTGCAAGAAACTCATATTACAGCTAAAGACCAAAAATATTTAAATAATCCTCGCTTGGGATCTCATTTTGTATCTCCCGCCCCTGGGAAGAAAGGGGGTGTGGTAATCTACGTTAAACAGAATTTATCTGCTACCCTGTTAGAATCAGATCCTTACGGAAGATATGTTATGCTTGAACTTGGTTTATATGGTAAGAAAATCCTTATTGTGGGGCTGTATGCACCAAACCAGCAACAGGAGCAATTTTACAGGTTACTACATCAGAAAATAACTTTGTTGGATTATAGATCTGTGATTTTAATGGGAGACTGGAATGGTGTCTTAGACACACAAATGGATAAAAAAGGCTCTTCTACCTTTTTTAAACAGGCTAAACTACCTAAAGCCTTCTTCGATATGAAAGAAGATTGGGAATTGAGAGACTATTGGCGTGAACGTAATCAAGAAGAAAAGGATTTTACGTTTTTCTCAGATAGACATCAATCTTTTTCAAGAATTGATTTCTTTTTGATTACAACAGATTTATACAACAGGGTAAAGAATGTAAAAATTTTTCCTAGGACACTGTCCGATCATAGTCCAGTTTGGATGGAACTGTTTGCAGAGAAGGAAGACAGGAGATCCTGGAGGGTGAATGAGAACTTATTTAAAAAAGAAAAAAATGTTCACAAATTAAAGGAATGTTTAAAGGAATATTTTACTTTAAATATGAATAAGGGAACATCAATGTCAATGGTGTGGGATGCAAGTAAGGCTTTCATGCGTGGTATTTTGATAAAAATGAATAATTTGCATAGACAGGAACAGACTCAGAAACGGAAAGACTTGGAAGAGGAGATTAAATTAAAAGAGAAATCTTTAATTTCAAATCCCTCAGATGAAAAGGTTAAAGGAGCTTTAAAATTGATAAAATCTGTTTTAATCGCTTTAATGTACTCTTATCTGATGCTTTAATGGGGAGGCTGTTGATAGGTTTTGTAATATGGTATATGATGGTCAAGTTATTTCCTCTGCATGCTTTTGAACTAAAAAAAAAGAATGCAGCCAGGCAGCCATAGCAATAAATGGCAAAAGTAAGAATACAATTATGTGCATTTATACTGAGATGTTATTCTTGCTAAAAATTGGACCCAGAGGTAGCCTATCAACAAGGGACAGCCCCTCCATAAGTGGAGTGCATTTTCCAATTAAAACAAGAGTCTTGCGTGAGAAATGAGAATTTAAAAACAATGCTATGCTTCTCTTAACACTATGCATGGAAAAAACCTGGGCCAGTCTCTCAAAATTCATGCCACAACAAGGACTCACCCAGTATTTTAACATACACACTAGTAGAAGGAGTGGCACCATCTCAATTAACCAGTGGAATTGCCTTCAGAAGTTGTGGGTGCTCCATCACTGGAGTTTTTAAGAAGAGATCGGACAGCTACCTATTTGTCTGAAATGGTATAGGGTCTTCTTCCTGAACAGGGGGTTGGACTAGGAGATCTCCAAGGTCCCTTCCAAGTCTGTTGTTCCGTTGTGTTCTAATCTCGTATTACCATGTTTGCTGCCATACGCCCACTTCCAACTTCCCAAGTGCTGTTCTCACAAAGCTTTGCTCAATATGTCATGAGGCATATTGACATAAGGCTAGCAGAAATACGAGGCATTCTTTATACAGCCTTCTGGAAGCACAAGGCCTTGGCAACAAGAATGCTTTCTACTGGCGTCACTCTAGATCCAACTAGCTTGAAGCAGTGCAGAAAATGAGTCATTTCCATTGGCACAGCCCAGATAACAGGATACAAATTGAGACAAAAAGAAAATGTCCCTGTCCTAGATCTGCAAAGTAGATTTTGTCCAAATTAGGAAAGGTGAACACAAAGGATGTTAGATTTATAGGATGACACTGGGATCTAAAAAGAGCCAGAATAAATCCAAGAATCTAGATTGAATTACTAGAACTCAACATGGAAAGTAACCTTGAACTGGAAGGATATGATATCCATTTGCTAGATGTTCAGATTCAAGTTTATTTTTTTTTCTAGCACAAAAATTTGGCAGAAATAGATTGAGGTCACTGATATTTATCCTCTGCATTTGGTGTAATAGCACCCCCTTCCCCAAGTACCATATTACAGTACTGCTTTGGGGGTCAGCTGACATGGCTCTGCTTCCTCTTAGTTTACGAAAATAAGCATTTTCTTTCCTGAAGAGGCAGGTGCCACATTTGGCAAAGGTTAAAGCTTCTTTTCGCTGACTCACCAAATAAACGTTTCACGTCTGAATCAGAAACATAGAACGGTGGACCTACAAGAGAAAAGATGAAGTTAGAAATTCAGAAAGAAAACCCAGCCAAAGCCCTAAATGTTCCCTTTTAATAAATGAGAATTCAGGGATTTACTTAATTTAATGTCAGTTCAGTCTGTAACAATCCATTTATATTTCAAAAAATATAGAAATGCGAGAGGAAAAAAGACAGTCACTTGAGAAACCTTATGCAATGGCTTTCTGTTGATATCTAAAACTGTACTCCAGTTTTAGTGCTGAACTGAATGTTATAAAAATTATGGCAGATTCCTAGAATACTGAACAGTAGATTTAAAAAACCTGATTTGCTATTGCCATACTCTAGAGCAGGGGTGTCAAATCTGATTGCATCATGGGCTGTATCGTGACATATCAGGACTTGTTTTGCCTTTGTGGGGCGGGTGGGTGAGGCCTGTGCGGGCCACATCCAGCCCCTGGGCCGCATGTTTGACATGCCTGCCCTAGAGAATCATGAATATTTTGATTATTCATTATATTATATTCTTATGCATTAATGATCTGGTCTGTTGTAATCATATTTTGCAGTAAATTGTATCTGTAAATAGATTTCTTAAAAATAAATTATCATGGTTGACTAGTTTAAAAGCTAATGCCATGAAAAAGATGTATATCATTGAATAAATACCATAAAAGCATTGGAAAGTATTAGAAAGGAATTTAACTGATGTTCACTGAAGGACCCTATCTATTTAGACTTGCTGTGCCTGCCCTCTAATCATGCCAGACCAATGCCATATTAATCTTAAGAGCTTACTTCCAGTTACAAAGGATGTACATCATTGTAAGATTTCCCCAATATTGGCTTTAGTCCCAATATCTTACCTTTGTGTTTCCTTACATCATACAACAAAGTAACTAGAAGACAGCGACACATTCTGTTCATTAGTGATAGTATCAACTGGACATAGCTAAAAGGAAAGGACAAGAAACACATACTGGGGAAAACTGATATTTTATTACAAAGAAGGAATAGAAAAAGTGGAACATGAGAAAAGTTGGATTCACATAACACGATAAGCTATGATTCTTAAAACCTTTTAAAGTCACAATTGGGGTTGATGCAGACAGCTGTCTTGCTAATGATGCTAAAGCACAGCTGACTTTCTGCAAAGGTTTGTTTCCTATAATTGTGCTAAGCCAAAACTATGTTGCAGCTTAGCATGGAGTGTGAAATAACACAGCTGCTGCTGCTGCTTCCTTTTCCTTTTCCTGAGAGCTGAAGGAGACGTGTACAGAGTGTTCATTTTATCTCCACAACAATCCTGTGAGGTAGGTTGTGGCACATTAATACATATTGTGGCATACTTCAGGCACATTAATCACAACAACCCACTGGATCTCACCAATATATATATATATATATATATATATATATATATATATATATATATATATATATATATATGTGGGTGTGGAGGGAAAAAGCAGCAGGGTGTTACTTAAATTTTCAAGTTCAGGCTTTATACTGGCTGGGTTTGTGTGCTATAACACAGCATGTTTTGTTTGGTTTCACATACACACAATATATATGTTTAAACCCCTGCTTATGTCATAGTTAGTAGATCCATGTGCAATGAAAGACAAATAGCGCTGTCCAGAGAAAGCACAGATCACAGTTTGGATAAATCAATCAAAATCTCCAGAAGCAAGTAACATCATCCAAGCTGGTTAAGAATTAAATTCAAAAAGCCAAACACTCCAAAAGTCCAGATGTGAGCAATACCCAATATAGGGGCTAAAAGGATAAGGAAACATTTATGGAGAAAAGTGTCAAGGAACTGTAGAGAACTATTTTGGATACCAAGGTGTTCTGATGTAAAATCAACCCTGAAGCAAACAGTTATATACATCAGCAAAGTTTTGTTGGGTCTCTCATCCATTACACCAGGGGTAGTCAACTTTGGCTCTTTTATGACTCATGGACTTCAATTCCCAGAATTCCTGAGCCAGCTTAGCTGGCTCAGGAATTCTGGGAGTTGAAGTCCACAAGTCATAAAAGAGCCAAGGTTGAATACCCCTGCATTACACTAACTTGCTGCTTTGCATCTCCTAATTAGAGGAATGCTACACCAGGAGTTGTGAGAAGAGAAAGTACTGCTGTCAAGTGCTGTCATTCAAGCCTAACCATGCCTTACAGCGCACTTGTGATTTAAATGTAATGACCGTGTCATGTCATGTTTCCCAATAATTATTTCATCTAATTTTGCAAAAGTTACTCAGGAGAAGTATCCCCAGTACAGAATGACTGGAACAAGTTAATCACTCAGGAAGAAAGAGCAATTTCCTTGGCACCCAAAGCCTCAACAAGCAACACTGTAGTTTCTGATATGAACATAAAATGCAGTTCCCAGTTACTAACCGTTCTCTCTCAGAAGGGTTAACAGCTACTAGAGAACCTCTGTCCCAAATCCCATCAAAATGACCAGTCACAGAGCTACAGGGAAAGAAAGGAAAAAAATCATATCAAACTTAGTAAGTACTATTTTTAGTCATACCAGAAAAGCAATGTTGAATACAAAAAAACACCCAACACACAGAAGACAACGGTTTTAAAATCCACATGAGCAAGAAACAGCTTAAAAATACAGCTTTGATAGAGATGCAGAATGTTTTACAGAACTAGGGAGAATGTATTTTATTGCAATATGCTTAGTATGATCCAAGGATCAGAAAATGAATTGATATAATTGCTTCAATTGCACATAATGCTAGTCTATAATATGATGTGTTCATTCTGACTTAGGATCATTTGTGAACCAAAACACATCATGACAAATGCCAAAGTGCTTAGAGAACCCCAACTGTCATCCAGGAAGTCCTCATTAAGTTTTCTTACAAATTCCCAAATTCTGCTAAGATTACTAGATCTTATAAAATGTCAATATTCTTGCATGAGACCTTATGATACAAGGAACAAAATATCAGGCGATTTGATGAACTAGTGAGTTTGGGGCCATTTTAAAATATTTTAAAATAATTTCAGAGACCTGTGCAATTACACAATACTTGCAGTCCTCGACTTACAGCAGTTCATTTAGTGACCACTAAAAGTTACAACGGCACTGAAAACAGTGGCTTATGATCGTTTTTCACATTTACAACCACCGCAGCATTCCCATGGCCATATGATCAAAATTCAGATGCTTGGCAACTGACTCATATTTATGACGGTTGCAGTGTCCCCGGGCATACAATCACCTTTTGACACTGTTTTACAAGCAAAGTCAACGGGGAAGCCGGATTCACTTAACAACTGTGTTACTAACTTAATAACTCAACTATGCAGTGATTCACTTAACAACTGTAGCAAGAAAAATGGTAAAATAGTGCAAAATTCACTTAACAAATGTTTCACTTAGCGACAAAAATGTTGGGCTCAATTGTAGTCGTAAGTCGAGGGCTACCTGTATTATGTCACAGTGCTCAGTCCCTAAGAAGATGATTGATCCCTGGTTTTGTATTATATATGATCTAGCCCATTTATTAAATATTAGCATGATGTGTGAGCTCAGCCAATGTCTATTTTCATGGCATGAAAAGCTCATTACCCATCATATATGCACCTGAGCCAGAGTAAGATTTCCCATAGATCAGCTGGCTCAGGAATTCTGGGAGCTGAAGTCCATAAGTCATAAAAGAGCCAAGGTTGCCAACTCCTGCCATAGATGTTACCTATGCTGCATTACAGGTGGAGTTGAAAGCCATCAAATATGCTAAATGTCTGGAAAGACTAAGTATTAATTACTTCTTACCTGGTCAAGTCATATAAACTGCAGCAATACAGAGAAATATTCAGAGACGTGCACTACAATGAAAAATAAACAAACTTTTTTAAAAAAAGATAAAGCAACAAAAAAGTAATTAACATTTTTATCATCTAAACATTCTATCTTTTTTATTATTAGTTGTATTTTCTTACTGGTAATGCTATACTGTTTCTAAAACAAAATTAAGCATTAAAATAATTCAGCATTAACATAATTAAAGCAATAACATGTTTTAATTTTCACTTAAGAGGAACTTTAATATATATATAAATGTGTGTATGTAAATATTGTATATAATGCTTAAAAGCAGTGAAGTATCTAGCCTTAAACATGCCAGGTATTTATTTACATTTCAGCTTAAATAAAGGAACTTCAAATGGAGAAACAGGGATGAATTTTTCAGTTTTCATCAAGGGGTTCACGTCTATCCTCAAGAAATTCTATACTTTCAATAATGATTATAGATTTTAATTTCACTTTTATTAGTAATACCCTACTGCTATGAAATATTTACTATACTACCTTTGGAATAATAAATATCATTATTTCATTAAATGCATTTTAATGGTGCCCAGTCCTCATTGTGATTATTTTAATTCATGGTTTGCAAGGATCCATATTTTAAATCAATAAACCAGGGATATATCTCTCTTGGGCCACTGATAAACTTTTAGGCTTAGCTATACCAATAAATTACATTTCTACAAAGAAAATACAGGGCTCAATACATACTTTCAGTAATTTAGCTTCAGGGATTTCTGGAACTATTTCTTCTGAAAATGAAAGATTCTGTTCTGTGAAAAAGTCCTTCAGTGCAATTTCACTAATTTCTACACCAACTACATGGTGTCCCATGTCAGCTAACCTATACAGAACAATAAAATATGCCATGTTTACTCATATGTTATTGAGGTTTTTTTTTTTTTTTACAGTAAAAGAAGATAGATCAAAGTCCTCTTGGTGTTAGTGGGCAATTGCCTTTGTAACAATCAGAATATTATCTGTAGAAAGTTGTATTTTTTTAAAAAAGCAAATAAAACTTTGGACTAAAGAAACCGAAGCACAATGCAATGGAGCGATAAGAAGCAACACTGAATACTTTGTTCTACTTTGCTTCTCTAGTTTTTTTTGAAGACTTTTTAACTAGCTAAATATCATGGGGATTTTTTCCCCATTAAGGTAAAAACATAAGATGCTTTCCTCCCCTTTTTTTTCCAATAGTAATGTAATAAAATTGGAATATCAAGCTGTAGATGTGTGGAGGAATAGAGCATTTGCCTTAAATATAAACTGGCCTACATTATTAACTTACATTTTAAAAGTTTATTTCCACATTGATTAAATTCACTCAGATGGTGGACCCTTGATAAACTGGGAACATTTGACAAAACACAGCATCATAAACTATCAGTGTATTGATGTAATGAATGAGATTCCTCTCTCCCCATTCTGTTCAATGAGGCACAGCCCAAATTACATTAATTCCTTTCATGACTATCAAACAAACAAATGAAGAAAAATTCATTTTGATACTGGCGGTGTTGTGAATAACATAAAGAATTTATGTATTTACTTCTGTAATACATTAAAATGTATGTGCATCCGAATAGATGGCGATTTATTGAAACAAAGTTTTCATATTTTATCGATTATTCTCGGCACAGGGAGTTATTGCCCTTCCAGATGTTGTTGAGCTATTAGGCTTAGGAGCTACAGGTAGTCCTTGACGTACAACTATAACTGAGTCTAAATTTCCATTGCCAAGTAGGACAGTGGTTAAGTCAATTTTGATCCATTTTACAACTTTTCTTGACATAGTTAAGTGAGTCACTGCGGTTGTGAAGTTAGTAATGTGGTTGTTAAGTGAATCTGGCTTCCTCATTGATTTTGCTTTTCAGAAGTTTGCAAAAGGTGATCACATGACCCTGGGACATGGCAACTGAAAAAAATGCATGCCAGTTGCCAAGCAGGTGAATTTTGATCACGTCACCATGGGGGAATGCTGCAATGGTCGTAAGTGTGTGAAAGACGGTCATAAGTCACTTTTTTCAGTGCCGTTGTAACTTAGATCACTAAATGAATGGTTGTAAGTCAAGGACTTCTTGTATAATTAATCAGTATGTGGACAGTCACATGTTTTTCAACCTCAAACTATTCTAATCGCAATTCTCTATTGACGCACTATTACTCTCAGCTAACATCTCTGGCTATCTGTAAGGGTTCTAACTGATTGTTGGGGTCTCCGCACAGCTTTTGCTTGTTTTAACAGACAATGGTTTATCTCAATAAACTGATTATGTTATAAAGGAAAGCATTCTAAATTGGATTGATTATTAAATTATTTAAACCCTAATCCATATTCACAACCAGACAGCCTTCAGATGTTTTGGATTCCAGCTCCATGTGTCCCAGCTGGCCTATTAAGTGTGTGGATAATGGATGCTACAGCCCAAAGCTCTGGACAATGGCAGGTTGAAGAAAGCTGCCTCATTTCTTGGCTTGAGAAGAATGACTTAGTAAGATGAAGATTTTGAAATATAATGGTACCTTAATACTCATCATTAATTAGTTCCAGTAGGCACGATGAATACCAAAAACGAGGAGCACCAAACAAATTTTTTTCCCCATAAGAAATAATGTAGTGAGTCACAAGGCAGCTGACACCAACAAGTTCTAGTTTGTGCATTGAATACTAAACGATGAGTACTGGGACAAAATTTTCATGTCAAAATGCATTGAGTGCCAAATTCAATGAGTTTCAAAGCAGTGGAGTACCAAGGTACCATACTACAGGGATTAAGTTTGCCTAGTGAAGGAGACTGGGAAAGATTGAGGGCAATAGAAGAAAGGGATGACAGAGAATGAGGTGGCTGGATGGAGTCACTGAAGCAGTAGGAGTGAGCTTAAATAGACTCCAGAAGATGGTAGAGGACAGGAAGACCTGGAGGAACGTTGTCCGTGGAGTCGTGATGGGTCAGACACGACTTCGCAACTAACAACAACAGTGAAGGAGAATATCACACAACTGAAAATACATGAAGGTCTCAGCAAAATTACCCAATCTCTCCCCTCCCCATGTTTTATTAGTTGTTATTTGTTTATACTCATGAAGTAGTATAACAAAATCTAGATAAAACTGAAATGATATAATGATTCATTTACCATTTCATTTCAACAGCTTTCCCACAAAGTGGAAAAAATATTCTTAATTCCTTCCTGCCGTTGAGAAAAATATCCAGGTGTTTCTTCAGGAATCTGGAGGTGGGGGGAAGAAAAGAAAATGTTATTTTTTAAAAAAAACATAAAGTAACTGATCTTCACACTCATCTTCTTATAGAATCAATTAATAATGTGCAAAACACCAATTTAAATACTGAGCTTTCTTTAGCATGGCCTGAAGGGCTACATTAAGAAAAGGTAAGAAGTCTTATTGAAGGCAGTCAACCAAGGAAAGCTCTTGAAAACAAAAGTAAAGGCCGAATATAGAAAAAACAACAACAATTGCAATTGGTTAATTAGAAGAACAAGCAAATGTATGGTCAATATTTGAAGGATGTAGGAAAAAAATGATTAAAAAACCCACACGGAATTGGTTAAAATCAAGAGTCTTAAAGAAACTGAAGGCTTTATTTTACCAGCTTAAGAACAAGCTTTGCCAACTAATTGCATGAAGGGGCAAATTCAATATGTAACAAACAATAGCAAATGTCAGCTTTGTAGTAAAAAGTATGAATGAATTGACCATTTGATCAGTGGGCCGAAGCCAAATTTCGCAGACTATAAGCAGCGTGTTTGAGTTGCCAAAATTATTCATTGGAAACTTTTGCCAGAGGTATGGATTGGAATAAAATTATTGGGACCATCAAGTTCAGAAGGTTTGGAAAATGAGCAGGTTAAGATCTTATGGGATTTTAAGATCCAAACAAACAGGCATCTTGTTCATAACAGCCTTGATATAACAGTTGTTGAAAAGAAGATACTCTGGTACATTGCTGTTGCTATTCCGGACAATGCTAGGATTGAGGAAAAACAACTGGAAAAATTACAAAATATATCAGAACTTGCAGATCAAAGTTGAATGCTTAGGGCAAGGGTGTCAAACTCGCAACGTCGTGTCATGACTTTTTTTCCATTGCCGGCAATGGGGTGGGCACGATTTTGGCATGATGCATCTGGCCCATGGGCCGGCAGTTTGACATCCCTGGCTTAGGGGAAAAGAAATCCACTGTTATACCAATCATGATTTGAATCCTTGGAGCAATACCTAAAGGATTTCCTTGATATCTGGAAATATTGAATTTATCAGACCTGAACACATAAAAACCCTACCCTGCTTGGAACTGTCTATATTCTTAGATGCTATCTTAAGAATTCTTAAGAAGTATTTGAATTATTTCCACCAATCCTAGATTGTGAATCTAACTATAGATTATTCATGTTAATAATAATAATAATAATAATAATAATAATAATAATAATAATAATAATACCTCTTTCTATAAGTGAACTAGAATTCATCTTATGACTCTGCAAAGCAAAATTAATTAACTCTCCTGAGTTAATAGTCCTCAAAATATATTTCCATGGCTATGAGTGTAAATTATGTCTTTTGTGATACGGAGGGAGGCAAAAAAAATCTGCCCTAAAACACATTGTTATATGGCACTATACCTTATACCAAGGTGTTGCTCAGGAATGTCTCTAGACTCTTCTATACCGTATACAGTGGTACTTTGGTATTCAACTGCTTTGAAATTCATTGAATTTGATACTCAATGGATTCTGATGAGAAAATCTTGTCCTGGTACTCATCATTTGTTGGGTACTCAAGCTAGAACTTGTTGGTGTTGGCTGCCTTGTGATTCACTATATTATTCCTTATGGGAAAAATTTGTTTGGTATTCATAGTTTTCAGTACTCATTGCACCTCCCAGAACCAATGAACGATGAGTACTGTGGTACCACTGTATAAAAATGTAAGCAAACGAGCTAAAGTAAAATACAAGGTACAGTATCACTTTTATTTCAAGAATATCTCTGAGCCCAAAAGGGTTCAATAAATCTAATTGGCGACTGCAGCTCAGTCAAAAGCAAAGGTGGTAAAGTATGAACAGGCATTTCAAAAATATGTCCCTTGGCAGCTGTGTTGTGAATGGGCCAGGCTGCTCTTAAGACATTTTGCAAACTGGCAATGTTTTTTTTAAGTGACCATCAGGTTGAAACTAATGAGGACTCCTTGGCTAGCAGAATACTTACTGATGTTCTTCTTTATTATGAAATCCAATATTGTTTGTATCCCAACAGTTTAGCCATTCTTTTCCAGTCATCACTCGATCCCATTGTATCTTTGGATCATCACAATCTTCATTTCTAGAGGAGCTGGAGGGATTTTCCATGGTCTAGGCAACCTTTGTTCAGCATGAGATATTCAAAAAAACTATCTGTGAATTTAAAAACCTTTGCCTGCATTCATAAGATAATGGGTTTTGCATCCTCAAGCTAAAAATCATTTTTAAAATAACATATTGTGACATACATAGAGACTGTTATTTACAGAAATAGCTATTTAAAGAATTATATTTGGCTTTCCTCCTCATTCATTCCACAGCATAGATCCAATAATGTACAGGATTGCCGATTTCCTGAATAAATGAAAGTAATGTGTGTGACAGAGGAAGGGAGGAAAGGCGAAAAAACAGCATGCTTTACGGTTATGTTAATGAATGTCTATGCAACAGGGAAAGGACACAGGGCAGGATAATATTCTCTTGAGTTGCAATCATGTTAGAAAGACTTCAGCATCCCAAATGTGTCTCATCCCAAATGTGTTACAAAAAATGCTACCAAACCCACAACAAATTTTAGTATCCAAAATCTAAATTGATTCAAAATGTGATTGATTCTCCTGGCTCATTTTAATAGTGAAAGCTCCAAGTAATTCATTAACTCCTTCACAATTTCCTGATTTTTTTTTTAAAGTACATTTCCACCATACCTAATGCTCAATTTTCAATTATTTTCTTGGGTAGTTTCCTACTTCCAATATATTAAAGATGTATTTTCCGAACCAACATTAAGGAGATTGATGTCAGCCACTATTTTCCTGGATATTTTTCTAATTTAACGTCCCAGCTGATGTAGGATTGCTCTTTTACAATATTCAGAAAGTTCAGCTAGAACAATATGGTGAAAGTTCACTGGGCTTGTTTCAAAACCTTGGCAGGCCTTCAATGGTTTTTGTCAGTGCTTTTTTTGTAAAAAAAAAAAAAGGTGCCAGAACTGACACACATCATACAACCTGCCTTGCCTACCCTACAAGGTTCCATCCAAAAAAGGTGCCGGAACTCCGTTCTGGGCGTTCTATAACAAAAAAAAAGCCCTGGTTTTTGTAGAACAGAATATCTGAAAAACCATCTCTGCCTGTGTGATTCTGTCCATTATTTAAAACATTCCTAGAGGTCTTTTTTCTTTAGTTTTGGAGAAGATGTTAAACTTCTTTTCAAATGCTGCTTTTTTTCAGCAAATTAAAATATGCTGGATGTACTCTCCGATCTTCAGATTGTTGCTTTTCTGCTGTTAGATGTTTTATTGGTCCATTAACCATTTCTAAAAAGTTTTAAAACTGCAAGCTGCATTTAGAGTTATAATGTTACTACAGTTGAATCTCTTTCAACTCAAAAGTAAAATTGAGTTCTGAAAGCGAGTAAACCTGCAGTCTCTGGATTTAAATCAATTCAAGCCAGCATAAACTTACTTGAGTGGATCTGAATTCCTGAAGACTCCATTGAAACTTCAGTATAGTTTCTTAGCAAATTAGGGAAGTTGTTGCTATTGCTTTTCTCCAAACCATTTTGTTATCCTATCTTACTAAAATCTTTTGGTGGTTGCCCATTCAAATACTGATCCTGCTGAACTTCAGCCAAGATCAATCAGATGCAGCCACACATTAAGATGAAAATACATCAGTTTTTAATTTTGATTGTGTACTGCATTGGTTTTACTATTATCATACATTTTATACCAACTATCTCGGGTCCCAAAGGTACTTTTCCAAAAGGCAACTGGACTTTGTCTTTTTTTCCTTGAAAATATTTCATTTTTCATCCAAAAAGCTTCTTTGGTTCTTTAGTTCAGAACTTGGACGAGAAGTGAAGCGTTTTCAAAGAAAAAAACCAAGAAAAGACCAGTTGCCTCTTTGAAAAGCACCATTGCACAACCCTGATCAGGATGATTGAGAATCTCCATGTTCTATCCCAGGGGTCCCCAACACCCAGTCCGTGGACCAATACTGGGCTGCGGCATGCCAGCAACCGGTCCGCACAAACAAAGCCCCAGCACACAAAACCACACACTCTGGTCCATGGAAAAATCTCTCTCCATGGAACTGGTCCCTGGTACCCAAAAGCTTGGGGACCTCTGGTCTATCCTGAACACTATCCTGGGGTTCCTACAATGGGAAGAAACCAGGACTATAAAGCTAAGCAGAAATAAATGGGCATTGCTGCTTGGTTTGGATTTGATAGTCTGCCCTCTGACTTCATTCTCCTAGTAACTCTGATGATGTTACCAAGTTTGGTAATGAAACGTCTGCAGAAAAACCACCAAGCTCAGAGAGCACCAAGAACCCCCTCCCTTGGACCCGAAACCGACAGAAACAACAGCAAACCAGCAACCTGAGCGAAAAGTAACGGCGGGGACGAACCTCTCAACTCCTGGCTCCTGCGGAGGCGCAGCGGCTGGACGGCACGCGGCTGTATTCTCGGGCTGCTCGCGCGCGTGCGGAGAAGAGAGGAAGCGAGAGGCTCGCAACATTGTCTCCTCCCCTCGCCCAACACGCCCCGCGCTGAGGCCAGCGGAAGCAGCTGCGGTGGAGCTGGTGCTGGGTCGACCAGCGGGGAAGGGCTGGCCGGGGGTAAGTATGGGGCCGGGCGTCCTTCGGCAGGAGGAACCTATGCGCCCGTTCCCTCTTGGGAGAGGGGGGTAAACGTTAAGGTGGGCCTGAGGGTCTTTTGCCTTTCTTCGACCCGCGGTCTCTTCTCTTCCCCCCCCCCCGCTGCATGCCCTCCGCCGAGGAATCTCTGTTGCAAAAATGTGTGCTTGCGCGGATCGGGGACATTTGTGCAATAAAGGGTTACTTCTTGCTTTCTAGAGGCTGAATTTTGAAAGGGACGCCAGCCGGGGACTTGGCCCTGGAGAGTAATTTCAGTGCCGGGGCGCAGCAGTCTTCCTTGTTAACACCCCCTGTCCCCGCTCCCCGCACGCACCGCATCTCGTCTCCGAGCCATGGGCAGAGCGCCTTTTCAGCAAAAGGGGCAAGGTGGAATTAAAAAAAATATATAAAAAAACCTCTACAAAGCACGTCAGAGGGTAAGATTTCCAGGCAAGGTTTTTGTCTCCTTGGAGACACTGAAGTGTTGAATTGAGGGGATTCTAAGAGGCGCTTCCCTTAGAATTTATCAAGGCAGATGATTGACTAAAGCTTTTTTGTTCTGATCTGAAATGGATGTGGTATTTCTCCTCCTTGCAGAAAAGAGGAATTGAGAGGAGTGAGACTTCCACAAAGAAAGAGGATCCAGTGCTGTTTATGCCACTTTTCGTTTGTGTTTACAATGCTTTGTTTCTCTTTTGTATTATTACAGATTGATTTGACTTATATCATCTGAAAATTGGGTTCTTCCATTTCTAGGTAAACAGAAAGCTGCCCTTTGTATTATGAAACTTCTGAGAACTATAATTTTCTTCTTTCTTGTGCAATTGCAACTCATTTTCTTATTTACAATAGTTCATTTAGTGATCTTTTGAAATTACAATGGCATAGGAAAAAAAGTGACTTACGACCGTTTTCCACACTTATGACCCTTGCAGCATCTCCATGGTCATGTGATCAAAATTTAAATGCTTGGCAACTGACTCACAGTGTTCTGGGGTCATGTGATACCCTTTTTGTGACCTTCTGACAAGCAAAGACAATGGGAAAGCCAGATTCAATTAACAACTGTGTTACTAACTTAACAACTGCAGTGATTCACTTAACTATGACAAGAAAGGTCATAAAATGGGGTATCACTGAACTGAACTGTTGGATAGAACCCAATGCTCCAGTCTGTTGAGATTCTTCTGAATCTTGACTCTATCTTCCAAAGTATGGGAATACCCCCCAGCTTGGTGTTGTCTGTCCCCTTCTAATCCCGTTATCTAGATCATTTATGAAGATATTGAAGAGCAGTGGGCCCAAGACAGAACTTTTTTTTTATTGAAAGTTTTTGCAATTTTACAATAAAATCCCTCTCCCACTACCTCCCTACCCTCCCAAAAACCCTCCCCCCCCTCTTCCCAGAGCTGAATACAGGGTTAGCTAGAACTAAAAATACAAAACATTTAAACTTAAGTAAACCTCAAACAAAAAATACATTAAAAAAAACCAAATGTTTAAGTACTTTAAGTCCAATATATATATATATATAATAAAAATACTTATTATCTTAAACTTTAAACATAAATTATTCAAAAGCTAAATAATATCTTTTAATATTATACTTATACTGTATAAAGTTTATCCATCTTTTCCACACCAAGAGATATTTCTCTTGCGATTGATCTTTCAAATAAGCTGAAATTTTTGCCATTTCAGATAAATAAGAAACTTTAAAAAACCATTCCTCCAGGAGTAGGCAAAAATTCCTTCTTCCAATATTGTCCTATCAACAACCTTGCCGCTGTAATTAAATTTAACATTAAAATAATTTTTTTATCATGACAATCAACAATAATACCTAACAAAAACAATTGTGGAGTGAATTTTATCCTTCTCTTAAAATTTTTTTTGAATATTCCACCATATCTTTATCCAAAAAGCTTTTATACTTTTACATGACCACCAAATATGATAGTACGTTGCATCCAAACAACCACATCTCCAACATTTAGGTTGCAAATTTGAATACATACGAGACATCTTTGGTGGATCAAGGTGCCATCTATAAAACATTTTATAAAAATTTTCCCGTACATTTTGAGCTTGCGTAAATTTAACATTCCTCACCCAAATTATCTCCCATGTTTCTAATAAAACCGGCTCATCAAAATTTTGAGCCCATTTGACCATGCAATCTTTAACTAATTCTGTTTCTGAATCCAATTCCACTAATACATCATAAATTCTTTTTATGTGAGATCGACTTTGATCTTTAATTTGTTTCAACAAATTTTCATCCTCTCTAATCAAACCCACTTTATAATCTATCTTCCACCTTTCCAATAATTGTCTATACTGAAACCACGAATAAATAATATTTTCTTGTGCTAATTCATCTATATGTTTTAATTGCCAATTCTTCGGCCCAAGACAGAACTTTGAGGAACCCCATTGCTTGCTTCTCTCCATATAAATGTAGTTCCATTGAGGACTACATGCTGAGTACAGTTGGTCAGTCAACTACACATCTATTTGGTGGTGGTACAGTCAATCTCACATTGTTCTATCTTAACAAGAAGTAGACTCTGATCTACTTTGTCAAATGTCTTATTGAAACCCCAGTACACTCTGTCCACAGCATTTCCCTGATCCAGTAATTTAGTCACTTCATCGAAGACAAGGCCTTGTCTGCCATGATGTCTTTTTAACAAACCCATGCTGTGCTTGGAGTCTCTGTAAAATTACCCACCCTTTCTGAGGGTTATTTTATCAGCCTAGGTGTATCTCAGATTATCCTGATGGGAAGATCTGGATGAAAAGTTGCTATACTAGGATTTCTTCTTGTGATTGCTTGGGTGGAAGTATTTTCTTAATCTAGGTCACAATAAAAAGCCAAAAAAGCAGTAATATATATACAGTGTATATATATATATATATATATATATATATATATATATACAGTATATATATATACTGCTGCTCGAGGCACGAAGCTGAAAGCACCAGCCTGAAGATGACGAATGGGACTTCGTCGAAACGTCACCAAGACACTTCCAATTTTACGTGGGAGAAAACCCGAACAACCAAAGACCTACATACAAATACCCGCGAAAACCTCAGAAAATATATATATATATATATATATATATATATATATATATATATATATACACACACACACACACACACACACACACACACACACACACACACACATATATAAAAATCATTCAAGGTAAAAATCTCCTCCCCCTGTCTCTCTCCTGGTAGCTAACAAAGTGGGAGAGAACCCGTGGCTTAGAGGTTATAACATCTGCCTAACATGCAGATAGCCCAGGTTCGAATCTCAGAAGAGTAAGTGTGGCTGATGAGGGTTAAAGGAACCCGAAATAGCTATACCATTCTCTCTTTATTCTTTGTTAGCAAAACCTAAAAACCTAAAAATGTAAAATGATGTCGCAGTTAGTGACTGCTGCTTGTGGATGGCTCTAGATTGAGCTGATACAGGCAAAAGAAAAGAAAAGAAAGAAGATTTCTTTCTCCCATATCTGGGCTGACAGGGTCATATATATATATACACAGATAAATAAACAGATGGCAACATTCATAATTCGGAGGCCTTCTTAAATAATTCTGCCTTTAATACATTCTAAATTATTAAAGCAGGGATTGGTTGGCAGGGCACTTCAAACTCTCCATTAAGGAGACTGCTTAATATCCCCCCTCTCTCTCTTTTTAAATCCTTCAGTACCATGTCAGGTGGAAGAATCCGAACGAAGAAAAAGGCCACAGCTTTAGATCAAGCACCTGACAACCTTCCGTTGAGAAGTTCAGGGAGACAGGTACTGTATGTCTTTCTAAATATATAAATGAAATGATAATCAGTTAAATCTTCATATTGAGCATACGTTTGCATTTCCGATGCATCTTGCCCCCCCCCCTGTATTTGTCTATGTACCTGTTGCCTGGCTCTCCTGCTATTCAGCTGTTGGAAGAGTGAAGGCTTGTAGTAGATTCAGAACACTGAGTTCATAAGGTTGTACATTGCATGGATAGCAACTGTGTAAGCAAAGCAGTCCTTTGCTGCTGACCATTATCTCCCAAATAAACAGAGGGCAGAAGGACAGGCAACAATTATGGATGGGGGGAGGGCAAGAGAAACTATTTCTTGCATTAGAAACTATTTCTCCACCCTTGCATTAGATATAACAAGATAGATAAGATAACCTTTATTGTCATTTTTTTTACTGTGAGCACACTGGCATACATTAAAAATGAAATTCTGTTGCCTATTCTCAAAATTATATATCTAGCCATACCCATACATAACACACACATATACTGTATACAGTATGTATGCTATATGCATACCTATATGTACCTATATACTTATATACCTATATACATATATACATACACACACACACACATACACACACATAGCAGGAAGAGGAAATATTGGATTCTGTGGTGGCTTGACTGTTTGAACAGAGCTTTAAGTACCTGAGACACCTATTAAAGTTATTTCTTCAAAGTGTGTCCATGCTTTGGAACCTAAGCATTTGAATCTTAGTGTCCCTGTTGTGTGATGCTTTTTAAAAATTAAGCCTCTTTTCAATTGGAATATTGAAGCAACTTACAGCATAAAAAGATATCTAGCCCCCACCCCCCACCATTAAAATAAATAACGTTATAATTGCAGACTGGGCTGTTGCCTATCTGAAATGCTGTCTATGGAGATTCTCAATCATCCATGTTGTGGTTGTCCCAAAGATGCTTTTCAAAAGGCAACTGGACTTTCTTTCTTTTTTTTTTCCCTTTGAAAATATTTCACTTCTCATCCAAGAAACCAGTTCTGACTGAATGGTGAAGAATAGAAGGATTTATATGCTTTGCAGTCATCAGACTCTGAAGGGACATCTGGAATGCTGTTTTTTGGGGCTTGGCTCCTTTTCTCTCTAAAAACTAGTTATAATCTTTGGATTATTACGCTGCTCTTTATTAATGCTTTACTCAAAGTAAGACATGCTGTGTACACAACATTACCAAGCCTTGACAATTTTTTTTTTAAAAAATATTTCTTCTGTGCCCAGCTACTCATGCAACATTTCCATATGAATACAGATGGTTGCAAATAGGGGTGCAGCAGAAATTCAGGCTGTCGTCAGCATGTGCTGGAAAACAGACAGGGCGACTGCACAAGCTTCTTTAGTCACAAAGTTCTCTGTGTTCCTATCAGGTGAGGAAAAAGGCAGCAGAGGCAGCTGAGGAGGATGAAGAAATATCAGAGAAGAAATATCGGAAATGTGAAAAAGCGGGGTGTACTGCAACATGTCCAGTCTGCTTTGCTAGTGCTGCTGAAAGGTTTGGGTTTATTTATTTAGTTTTATTTGTAAAATGTATTGGCCATCCATCTTACTGTGGGATAACTTTGGGTGGCTTACTTTATTAAAAAAATGTACAAAACGTAGGCAATATAAATAAAATATTATAAAGATCCTAGTTACTGAGTCTTAACTGCAATGATGGGAGGGAGGGAGGGAGTAGGATGAGAAAGGGGCAGTGTGAAGACTCTCCATTGGAGTTCCAAGCCCATTCCCAGAACCAAGTTTTTAAGCTGTCGTGGCAGGTCAGGAGGTTTGGAGCTAACCTCACTCCAGGGAGCAAGATATTCCACAGGGCAGGTGCAATGGCAGAGAAGGACTTTATCCTAGATCCTGCCAGCCAGAATACCCTGGCCGATGGGGCCCAGAGCACACCTCCTTTGCTGGCATGGGTGAGGTGGTTCAATCCCAGTGGGATGAGACAGTCTCTCAAGTAGCCTGAATCCCTGGGTGATTCTCTTTCCTCCTCCACTCCAACGCCCTCCACCCCTCCAGTCTTCTCTGGTCCTCTCATATTTTCAGTGAGTGATCTTCAGTGTGATAAAACTTTATTTTGACTTTGCTTTGTTTATTCTCAATTGAGTAAGATTGACCTCTCTTGTTTTCTTTGGGTTTTAGGAGGTTGGACTAGTTTTGTATATTTTCAATGCGGGGATTTCCAACATTTTTAGTTTGGTTGCTGCTTGTAATGGAATGTGGGATAGACCTTGGGAGACAGGGCAAATAGATGCTACTTAGGCAAACAGGGAGATAAGAGACAACATAGCCTATAGCTGGATAATGGGAAGGGCAAGACGCTCAGAAGGAACCCTCCTTAGTTTCTAAAGCTGTAAATGAGATGACAGGAGAATTGTATTTTCTGATTTGGAAGATTTTGTTAATGTAGCTTTATATTAAAGTAGAATTGGTTTATCTGGTTGTGCCTCCTGTCTCATCTATCTAGTAAGAGTGACACTGCCATTTTATAAATCCCGGTGTTGAAATCTTGTGGTATTTTGCCAAGATAGCCAAGAAACCTTTGTTGATAAGATTTTACTGATCTTAGTTAGGACTTTTTAATTCAGGAATTTTCATTTTATTTTTCTATTCATTTTATTATTATATGCCAAGGAAAGCAAAAGAGGAAAAAAAAGGGGGGGGGGAAACAAAGCTTGCCTGCCCTGTAACACTAAAACTAGTGTGTAAAGTGTAGGTTATTATACTGCTGTTGCCCAGAAATCAAATGGGAAAAGGGGGAAATAAAGCAAATAACATGCAGTCCAAATTTCAAAGCAATCTATCATTTGTCATTCATTACACAACAGTTTGACAAACATAGCTCTGTTTCTATATCTGACAAAATGTAAATGAGTTCTCCAAATCATTTTATAACTGATGATAAATAGGCATCCTTCCAGATTGTAAGACAAGGATTACCTGTACAGGAAATAGTTTCAAATCTGCCCTACAGGTGTGCTATACAACTTCTGTTCATGACTTTTATTTCAAATATGAATAGGTAGAAGTGCTTCATTGATGGTTAATGTAAAAAGCAATCTGAAACTATAGAGCAAAGCATATCATTTTGGTAAATAGGGTTTTTAAATATTTTCTGTTTTAGATGTGCTAAAAATGGCTACACATCAAGGTGGTATCATCTGTCCTGCGGGGAACATTTCTGTAACGAATGTTTTGATCATTACTACAGAAGGTAATCTTATTTAAGAGTTTATACTCTGAAATGACTTCATTTAGTAGCACAAATCCTGTAGTCATTAGCAAGAAAATTGATAAGACTTACAACATAATCCCCTTGTGTACCACACCGAGCTTAGTGGAATCTATTCGAGGTGAGCAAATCTTAGGATTGTTTATTATTCATAGTTCTGTGCTTTGCCCATTTGGTTTTGATTTTTTATAAAGAGATAACTGCTACATTTGTACAACTCTTAGATAGTTATATCAATCAAAACATGTTAATGATTGTGAACCAGGTGTTTTGTTTATTTCTAGAACCAGGTTGATAATATATTCAGGTCCAGATTTTGCCCACACCCATTAAAAAAGAAAATGCTTAAAATCTATTATGAGAACATACCAATCTCCATCCTAAGAGTTTAGGAATTTAATGAAAGAATTTTATCATGTAGGAATGTTAAATTCTTGGGCAATCTGCCACTTATCAGAAATTTTGGCTATTTAGCAGATACCGTTTCAGTGTGCCCTGGACAACCTGAGCATCTTGTATTAGAAGATGCAATACTAAGATATTAAAAGATATTCTCTTTCAAAACTATGTCCAAAGGAGTCATAGTAAAAAGCAAAACATATTTTAGAATTTGGTCCTTTTTGCCTCTCTGTTGCTAAGTATGTACTGAATACACATGGGAAGTGTAGCTCGCTCACAGATGACTTTAATAGAGCCTAATTTCATTTGCAACCTTGCCCTATATAACAAATACTTGCAACTAGCACTTGTGAGAGACTGTAAAGCAGGCATATCAAACTCATGACATCATGTGACTTCATGCAACATATTGCGACTTTTCCCCCATTGCCAGCACTGGGGTGGGCGCAGTTTCGGAGTGACGCATCTGGCCCGCAGGCCAGCAGTTTGACATGCCTGCCATAAAGTCACTCCTTGAATTGAAAGAATTTGGAGATAATCGTCTGCTTTAAAGCCTGGCTGTGAAAGCAACATCAAGAATAAAAAAAAGTAGAGTTCCATAATAGATGTTTTCCATAGTGCTTCAGTTTGTATCACAGGAATCTTTCGTTCCCTTCCTTTCCCTTCCAAGCAGGTTAGGGTCATATGGACCCCAGTTACAGAGAAAAGAATCTGATCTACTAGGAAGTCCAGTTCTGCTGGCTGATGGTTGAAATTGGATACAACCCAAGATTTAGTTGCAAGAAACAAATCAAATAGTGGAATCATTGTGTAGATTTAGATATGCATGATTGCAGGGGATGTATTTCAAAGCCACCCCTGGATTAACCAACATAGTATTACCATGAAATTTTTGTTAGTATACTTGTCTGCTTAGTTTTGCCTCAGCAAGTAGATATACCTAAATGGCCTTGTTTGGGCTCACAAGCTAAGCAGGAGGCAGGCCTGGTTAATGTTTGGCTGGGAGACCCCCAGTTATTGTCTAGAATGGAGAGTCAATTAAAAAAAAAATGCCAGAAGGTAGCAATAGCAAAGTGTTTTTTGTATTACTACCAAGAAAATTAAATATATATTTCTGTGAACTCACCAGAAATTTGTCTTGATTTGGATTTTGTTTTTCCCTGCCTGCTTATGGGAAAATCCTTCTGTCTACAGTCCTATTATTTTAATGACTGCTTTTCCCCTCTTAATATTGTCCATTTAGATAAGCTACAGAAATCTTAGTCTGCTTATTCCTTATCATTTACTTTTTCTACTTTTGTTAGTCATAAAGATGGTTATGAAAAATACACCGCGTGGAAAAGGATCTGGACCAGTAATGGAAAAAGTGAACCCAGTCCTAAAGCTTTTATGGCTGATCAACAGCTTCCTTACTGGGTAACACTTTTGTTTATAATGATGTCTGTTTGTTCTGAATCTTGTTCAGAAAGATTTGTTTATAATCTTTCTGAAAAATAATCGGGCACATTTTCAATTTTCTTATTCCATGTGGTTGCAAGGTGTAAAGTAAAACTTGATGACATCTAATAAATTCTCAGTAACCCTTTCTGATACAAGTGCTATGTTGTAGATTTTGAGTTTTTATAGTGAAAAATCAAAATAGGTAACTCGTTAAATTAATTAGAACACATATTAGGGATTGGAATTAGAACATATATTAGGGATTGGATATGCACTGCCTGCTTACATTTATTTGGTGTCACTGTAAATAATTCTAGAGTGCCTTAGAATTTGGCCATTGTAAAAAATAACATTCTGCAAAAAAAAAAAAATGTTTAGAAAGATTACGAGCTCCACATTGCCTTGATCTCTCAGAAGAAATGTGAGCCACATGTATAATAAGATTATTTATGTCAACTTTATCCCACTCAGTATTGCTTATACAAGCTATAAGAGTTTCCAGCAGGGAATTTATTCAGCCCTTACTCAGGGCCTGACTCCAAGACCTCTTCATAAAAAGCATCAGATCTGCTCCTGGATATATTGTGCCTGCTTTTTATTGTTCTCTTGTTGAAGCCTCAAGTAGTTTCCTGCAATATTTCTGAAATAAATTGGCTAAATGTAATTCAGGTTATTTTGAACCTTCTGAACCAATTTCATTGCCTTTATTCATAATTCTTAAAATGTCACTTATTAACCCCGTAGGTTCAGTGCACAAAGGCGGAGTGTGGGAAGTGGCGTCAATTGACAAAGGAAATTCAACTTACCTCACAAATAGCCAAAGCATATCGCTGTGGCATGAAACTGAACAGTTCTACTAAGGTACCTTCAACATCTATTTGCACAGAATAGGCTTGGTTATTTCTACTTCTACCCCAGCTTATACTGTGCTTCTGTGAGCTCGCCTGTACATAGATGTCAATGTACTATACGTGGATACTGATGCTCAGTGGCTCCATAAACAGCTGCAGTGTTGCGTCTCCTTATACTTGCTAACCATTCATACCAATTACTTTGCAGGAGCAGCTCATGTAGTTTGCACTGAAGTAGTAGTTCTCAATTCTTTTTTGTAGCATCAGATTTCTTTTGAGGGTCTCTGGGAGATCAACAGTGTGTTACTTATAGGCACATGACTTATCTTTTAGAGGGTGTTCACAGATTAAATCAGAAATTAATTTAATTTTACAGAAGAAAAAACTGAGCGATTTTACTCTTCCTTTTGGAAATCTTGTAAATCTTGGGATGCCAAAATCTTGTAAGTTTTTAACAACACTCACTATTAAGGCTATTGTAAGAAGTTGTTTTGGCACTTGTTCCAGGGACCATCTGTGGCACAGCAGTCCTTTTTGAGCATAATTGTTGATCTATTTCTTGCTTGTCAAAGGCAAGTCTTTTCTCTTTAAAACTACTGTCCTTCAGAAGAAAATGCTTCCTGTGTCTTAGGGGGGGGGGAAAAAACCCTCCACATCCTTAGCTTTCAGTGTCAAGTGCAATGTTGTATGATGTTGGACACCAGCAATACTATTGCTTCAGTGATAGAACATTATTCAAGTCTAGAAGCTGCTTCATTTACAGTACTGGTCAAAGGGGGCATTTTGTTCCAGCTGGAAAGACTCAGGCTGCTTATATTTATTCCAGGTGGAAGGCTCAGACCAGTGCACCATGCCTGAGGATCTGGTAAGCAATGCCTGTGATATTAAAATTGATGGATTAATAGAAGGTGCAGGCTTAGCCATGAATACATGATGTGGTCTGACTATTTTAGAACTGATCACTTTTTGAGAATGCAGAGCTATTGAATAAAGTGATGTGGTTAGTATTTTTGTTCCATGTCTGCATGTTATTTTTGTTTTAGAAAGATCACAGTGGAACACTTCTACCTTCCCAACAAAGTCTTAGCTCTCTTTTGGCATTCTATAGATTTCCAACCTATGAATTTCTATAAAATGCCTAACTTCACACATTGTTGGTAACATACGTACATACAATTATATACACAAACATACATATCTGCGATTTATCTTCTAATGTGACATTCAGCCAGGACTGAGAAATAATAATAATAATAATAATAATAATAATAATAATAATAATAATAGTAGTAGTAGTAGTAGTAGTAGTAGTAGTAGTAGTAGTAAAGTTGGAAGGGACCTTGGAGGTCATCTAGTCCAACCCCCTGCTCGGGCAGGAAACCCTACACCATTTCGGACAAGTGGCTGTCCAGTCTCTTCTTAAAAACTTCCAGTGTTGGAGCATTTACTGCTTCTGGAGGCAAGCTTTCCACTGATTAATTGTTCTCACTGTCAGGAAGTTTCTCCTTAGTTCTAGGTTGCTTCTCTCCTTGATGAGTTTCCACCCGTTGCTTCTTGTCCTGCCTTCAGGTGCTTTGGAAAATAGCTTACTTCCCTCTTCTTTATGGCAGCCCCTGAGATATTGGAATACTGCTATCATGTCCCCCCTTGTCCTTCTCTTCGTTAAACTAGACATACCCAATTCTCGCAACCGTTCCTTATATTTTTTAGCCTCCAGTCCCCTAATCATCTTTGTTGCTCTTCTCTGTACTCTTTCTAGAGTCTCAACATCTTTTTTACCTCGTGGTGACCAAAACTGGATGCAGTATTCCAAGTGTGGCCTTACCAAGGCATTGAAGAGTGGTATTAATACTTCACGTGATCTTGATTCTATCCCTCTGTTAATGCAGCCTAGCACAGTGTTGGCCTTTTTGGCAGCTGCAGCACACTGCTGGCTCATATTTAAGTGATTGTCTACTAGGACTCCGAGCTCCCTCTCACAGTTACTACTATTGAGCATGGTGCCACCTATGCTGTACTTGTGCATTTGGTTTTTCTTGCCTAAATGTAGAACCTTGCTTTTTTCACCATTGAATTTCATTTTGTTAGTTAGTGCCCAGTGTTCAAGTCTGTCCAGATCCTTCTGTATCTTAAGCCTGTCTTCTGGAGTGTTGGCTATTCCTGCCAGCTTGGTGTCGTCTGCAAATTTGATGAGTTCCCCATCTATCCCTTCATCCAAGTCATTGATGAAGATGTTGAAGAGTACTGGGCCCAGAACAGAGCCCTGGGGCACCCCACTACACACTTCCCTCCATATAGATGCAGTTCCATTGAGGACCACTCGCTGAGTACGGCCGGTCAGCCAGCTACGGATCCATCTGGTGGTGGTTCTGTCTACCCCACATTTTTCTATCTTGTCAAGTAGTAGGTTGTGATCTACTTTATCAAATGCCTTACTGAAGTCCAAGTAAATTATGTCCACAGCATTCCTCTGATCCACTAATTTTGTCACTTGGTCAAAGAATGCAATAAGATTTGTCTGGCATGATCTATTTTTGACAAACCCATGTTGGCTTTTAGTAATGACTTTGTTTGCCTCTAGGTGTTCGTTGATTCGTTGTTTGATTATCTTTTCCAGGATCTTCCCAGGTATTGAGGTCAGGCTGATAGGTCTGTAATTTCCTGGATCCATTTTTTTTCCTTTTTTGAGGATGGGAACTACATCAGCTCTTTTCCAGTCCTCTGGTAGTTCCCCTGTGTTCCAGGATCTTTGAAAAATATAGTTCAGTGGCTCCGATATCACATCTGCCAGTTCCTTGAGAACTCTGGGTGTAATCCATCTGGTCCTGGCGATTTGAACTCATCTAGGCTGGACAGGTGCTCACTAACCATTTTCTTGCCTATCTTAACTTGTGTTTCTGTTTTGTTTTTTATGGCACTATTTTTGATAGGTTGGTCTGTTTTTTCCCTTTGTGTAAAGACAGATGCAAAACACGAGTTAAATAGTTCTGCTTTCTCCCTGTTGCTTGTCACCTTCTTGCCACTTCCACCCACTAATGGACCAATCGTTTCCTTCACTTTTTTCTTGTTTTTTACATGTTGAAAGAAGCTTTTTTTGTTATTTTTGACTTTGGTCGCAAGCCTTAGTTCATTTTGAGCCTTGGCTTTCTTCACTTCATCTTTGCAGGCTCGGGCTATTTGCTGATATTCTGACTTAGTTATGTTCCCCTCCTTCCACTTTCTATACTTGTCCTTTTTATCTTTCAATTTGTCAGAGAGTTCTTTATGCAGCCATGCTGGTTTCTTTTGAGAGCTGTTGTTTTTCCTCTTTGTTGGTATTGTGCTAGACTGTGCTTTTATTATCTCATTTTTCAAAATTTCCCAAGCTTCTTGAGTTGTTTTCCCCTTGAGGATTCTCATCCATGGAATCCTTCCCAAGCCCTCTCTAAGTTTATTGAAATTAGCTCTCTTGAAGTCCAAGACTCTAGTTTGACTGTGTTCTATTGGTTGTGCTTCTATAATGTTGAATTCTAATATTGCATGATCACTTCCTCCCAGGGTTCCTATGGCTTCAACACCGTCTATCATTTCATCTCTGTTAGTGAGAATTAGATCCAAGATGGCTAATCCCCTAGTTCCCTTCTCTACTTTTTGGGAGACAAAGTTGTCTGCTAGGTTTGCCAGGAATACTGGTGATGGGGAAGAAACTTGAGTTGTTGCTAAGATTTTTCTTCTTGACTTTTGCTCTAATGCTTCTTTCTAGAGAGTTGCTGAAGTTTCAGATCCCTGGTGGTATTCCATGCTTATCCTTCCTCCCCTGTTGAAGGACAGTGTGGCTGCTCCATTACTGTCTGCATACTACCCAGACTGTGTGGGTATGAGTCCCTCTTGCACCAGTACTCACCGATCGGTTAGTGAATCCAGTGTGATAAAAATGGAGAACTTAAAGACTCCACCTTCCATAGCCGGTAAGCCAGAATTTCTTTTCTGTCCTCCCTTAACTACTTTGTATTTAGAATTGAATTATGACTGAGAGTAGGCATTGTCAGCTGTAGGTTCAAGCAGATTTATTTTCCCAGTGACCAGTCAACATTGCCATTGTGTGTTTTCCATTGCACTTGATCCTGGATTTTTTTTTGACGCTATAGTTGTGAACTGGCTTTGCTGGACGATCGATTCTTTCTTGTGTTTCAGGGATGAACAAATACTTCCAGCCTTTCTATCAGCCCAACGAATGCGGTAAAGCCTTGTGTGTAAGGCCAGATGTCATGGAATTAGATGAACTCTATGAGTTTCCAGAATATTCCCGGGACCCCACCATGTACCTAGCGCTGCGCAATCTCATTCTGGCCTTGTGGTACACAAACTGCAAAGTACGTTTTATGCATTCTCAAAAGATTATCAAGTAATGCCAGCTTAATATTTTGATAACTCAGTGGGACTGTGAACCTTTTCTGTCCTGCCAGAACTCTGTCATGCCATCGTCTTCATAGTGATTGTTCCTGGGCTCTGAAACGTCTTGTAAGGAAGACCAAGCCAATTTTTCTTTCTTTATGCTTCATTCACTAGACTCAGAGGTTTTTATCTAAAGGTTTTTCACTTATTACTTTATTGATTTATTCATGAGGTTTATATGGTGGATGAGAAGCATATACGTTATTGCTTTTAGAAAAGGAAAATACAGGAATGCAGAGGTACTCTTTTCTGAAACGTGTGTTTTCCACTCATTTAATTCCGATGATCTCACTTTATAAACTCGGCAGGATAATTTCTTCACATGAAAGCTACACCACAACCTTCCCCAACCTGATTTCCTCCACATGTGTGGAAGCCACGATTCTTACAATTTCAAGTAATGCATTATACTTTCAAAACTTTGGAACACATCATGTCTGTAGTTGGTCTATCTCATAGATGTGCAACCCGTGGCTTACGAACAGCAAGAAAGCTTTCAGTGTATCTCCAGATTAGGTTGGGCCAAAATTTTGTTTCCTGGGGAAGGGAAATGGGGATTGTAAGAAGGGGGAAAAAACCGGTGCTTTAAGTCATGCACAATCTTAAGGAATTGATTTCATTTCTTGAAAACATCCAGAATCAGGCTAATTTCCCCTGCTTTATAGGTCACCCTTTCTGCTCCAAAAGTCAGAAAACATTGGTCCCATCTAGTTGGTGATGTCATTATTATGCAGCAAAACTGTTGAATGTGTCATAAGATTCTTAGTCATTATTTTTCAGAAGTGTAGATGACTATAAGCCAATATTCTTTGGTTGCAAGACAATTTGCTGTATGGCTTGAATTGGATTTGCTTCATGACTCTTTTTTTTCTTGTTTGGGCCTTGGTTTTCTTTCCTAAATCTACAGGAACCTCTAACCCCTCAGAAATGTACTCACCACATAATTGTTCGAGGACTAGTACGCATTCGCTGTGTTCGGGAGACAGAAAGAATCCTTCATTTTATGACCAGGAAAGGTCTGATTAATACAGGAGTTTTGTCAGTTAATCGAGACCAAGCCCTGCTTCCCAAAGACTACCACAATGTAGGTCTTTTAAGATTTAGTATATCATTAAGTTGGTTACAGAATATTCTGTACAAAAAACAGCCTAATAAAGATTTTCAAAGTAAAAAAATACGTTTCTGGGATGTTCTTAGTTCGGGTAGTCCTCGATTTAAAACCACAATGGAGCCCAACATTTCTGTTGCTAAGTGAGACAGTTAAGTGAGTTTTGCCCCATTTTATGATATTTCTTTGCCACAGTTGTTAAGCAAATCACTGCAGTTGTTACGTTAGTAACAGCTAAGTGAATTTGGCTTCCCCATTGATTTTGCTTGTCAGAAGATTGCAAAAGGTGATCACATGACTCTGGAATTTGCAACCGTCATAAATATGAATCAGTTTTCAAGTATCTGAATTTTGATCAGGTGACCATGGGAATGCTGCAATGGTCATAAGTGTGGAAAAATGGTCATAAGTCACTTTTACCAGTGCCATTGTAACTTCAAAAGGTCACTAAATGAACTGTTATAAGTTGAGGACTACTCTAGTTGGCAATAGTTCTCTTCAATGTGAATATTATCTCTATATTTTATGCAACTTGTACGAAATCTTGTAAGGACTATTTGACTAGCTAGATAGTATTTGTAATAGTCCTGCTTTTCTTCCTCGCAGAAATCTGTAATAGTGGTTGGAGCTGGCCCAGCAGGTTTAGCAGCTGCAAGACAACTTCAAAATTTTGGAATTAAAGTAAGACCTGATCATATAAAGCAAGACATTGTAATACTGTTGTCTTCTGGTATAATTTTATTATATTCTAATCACTTGAACATGAACTTTTACGATCCAGAAAGTATTCTAGTGAATTACTGCATTGCACAGTGGGGAATAGTGTTAGTATCTAGTTGCAGAGACTAAAGAATAAGATGACTTTGAAGTTATTATAATGTGGTTTCATTATGTAACATAAAGTTTAGCCAGCATTTGGATATGACAGATTCAACTGTCTCCTTACAGTTTCTTTCTTTAAGAAGAACTTCATATGAGTATGTCTCTGCTTAACACTTCAAGAGCCTATATTTAGCAATAGCACTTAGACTTATACACCGCTTCATAGTGCTTTACAGCCCTCTCTAAATGATTTACAGAGTCAGCATATTGCCTCCAACAATCTGGGTCCTCAGTTTACTGACCTCGGAAGGATGGAGGGCTGAGCGAACCTTGAGCCGGTCAGAATCAAACTCCTGGCAGTCGGCAGAATTAGCCTGCAATACTGCATTCTAGCCACTGCGCCACCATGGCCCACCTATTTAGGTCTCACCTCACTTTTGTAATTATATCAAAAGCTTGCTAAACAACCCACATAATTAGATAATGCTCTTCTGTCCTCTTGATGACTCTGGGGTGTTATACTAACTGCTGAAAAAAAAACCCATCGAGATTGAAGTATTTCTTAACCACCTCCATTACCTTGTTTGTATATTACAGGTCCTTGTGCTTGAAGCAAAGGATAGAATTGGCGGACGAGTATGGGACGATAAGACTTTCAAGGGGATCATTGTGGGAAAAGGAGCTCAGATTGTGAATGGCTGTATCAACAATCCTATAGCACTAATGTGTGAGCAAGTGGGTTGCACTTTTGAAGATGACACATTGCAGATAACAAGCTTAGTATATATTGATCCCTGTAAATGTACATGTGATTTTGGATACATTTTACAAGGACTTTTGTGTTCCACTGAAGGCCTTGACCTGAAGGCATTCTAATTGTAGGTTTTTGGGGAAGTTTGGGAAATGTTTCTTTAGTTTTAGCATATGGAAAAGAGCAAGGATTTGTCCGAAGGTTTGTATGGAGGAATAGGATATGAGGAGCTAAATACAATTCTTAAGAGCAAATAAATCATATTTTAACATTTTAGCTGGTGCTATTAAGCTACAGATAGCAATAGCACTTAGACTTATATACTGCTTCCTAGTGCTTTACAGCTCTCTCTAAGCAGCTTACAGAGTCAGCATATTGCCCCCAACAATCTGGGTCCTCATTTTACTGACAGTTGGAAGGTTGTAAGGTTGAGTCAACCTTGAGCCGGTCAGGATCGAACTCCTGGCGGTGAGCTGAATCAGCCAGCAATATGGCATTCTAACCACTGCGACACCATGGCGCTTCTGCATCCAAAGTTTCTTCCTGCATCATGGATTTAAATTTATAATGGATTATGTCACTCTTCCAGTAAACAACAGACCATTTTCAATTAATAATCCTTGTTATTTAGAATGCCTTTCCTTCATGACACATGGAACTAGGCTTATAAATATTTTATGATAAATTAAATAATTGATTCAGAGAGTAGAAAACTCTCAAGATTTCAAAAGTTTTCTTAGTTTTTGTTTGCTACCTGTTTTGATACCAATCTGGTAACTTGTCTTTAAAACACTGATAAATATTTTGTTGCAATAGCTGTTGGTTGGGATTATTATGTATTAATAATATCAATGAATATTTGGTTGGCACTGAAGTTTGAATTACTCACATGCTTACACCTTTAAAATTTCTTTTTCTAAAGTTGGGCATTAAAATGCACAAAATTGGAGAGAAGTGTGACTTGATCCAAGAAGGTGGAAGGATAACAGATCCTGCAATAGATAAGCGCATGGATTTTCATTTCAATTCTATCCTTGATGTTGTGGCAGATTGGAGGAAAGATAAAAGTCAACATCAAGACATTCCACTTGGAGGTAAGAAAGAATCATGAAAGAGTAAAAAAGTGCAACAATGGCAGCAGAATATTGCATCCATAGATGTATTTGTGTGTGTGTGTGTTAGTTTGTCTAATGTATATGTTCACATAGTCACTGAATTGGGCCAGTTTGAATCCTAGCTAGATGGACCTGGTTTATTGAATTGGTTTATTGAATAAGGACAGTTTGCCAGGTTTATACAATGTACTAAGGGGGGAAAAAGAGGAAAAAACAAAATATTTTTAATGCCCAGAATACAAGCTTGGTCATGTGTTGCTCACTGAGGAGAAGATAAAAGTAAAAATGGTCTCTTCTTCAAACTTATTTTATTCATCATTTGCATGTGTGAACAGCAGAAACTCAACCAATCCAGTTGTTAATAGGTTTCATTGAATTATTGCATTGCTAGGAAGAAATACAACTTTTGAAAGTGCAGAATTGTACTTTTATACACGATCTGGGAGAATTGTAACAAGTATCTTGAACTTGAAAATAAGCAAGGTTTTGTATTTATTAGGTTTGCTATGGCCTTATATTGACCAGATTAATATATGAGTGTATATTGGTAGAGGTAGTTGTCTCTGTCAGTGACCTGCCATCTACATGTAAAATGCTACCATAAAGTGGTCACTAGATAAAACCAGAGATTTTTAAAATTCTGGTATAAATGTCAGGTTAGTGAATTTAACTCTTACTGAAATGTCTGCAATTTAAGTGTTCAAATTTATTACATTATGCCTGTAGTATGTATGTGTGTATGGATTTTATTTAAATACATGTGCTAAATAGGTGCTGAAACAATGGGAAGCTGAGATAAATGAATACTTTTACTAACTATTGAACTGTTAAAACATTTGCAGATAAAATTCAGGAAATCTATAAAGTTTTTATTCAGGAATCCGGTATCCAGTTCAATGAACTAGAGGAAAAAGTGCTCCAGTTCCATGTTAGCAATTTAGAATATGCCTGTGGCAGTAACCTCCATGAAGTGAGTGGAAATAATTTTCTTACAATGACAGAACCATATGGTTAAAATATGTATTGCCAATTGTCTTAACAATGAATCCCGATCCCTATTTTCTTATTAAGCAGACATACTCCAAATTATAAATGTCTCCTGGCTTTAATTAATATGGGACTGATTCTAACTGAACAGTCTGAAAGAAAATTATAAAATGATTGGATGGGGCAAGTTAATGAACTAGTCTCCCAGAGCTTAGTAGGCAGTAGAATCCATTTTACATGACTACAAAATTCTGGCAGGTGAAATTCATCCTTTGCAAAAAAGGGATAAAACTGCCCTTCATTGGCTACATATAAGTTATTTGGGAGCTGCTGTGGGTGAAAAAGTTAAAAATGCTTTAGAGAACAGTACTGCTTGTTGGAAGGTATTTTTTTAAATCTCATGCTCAGATAAAGCTGGAAGAAGGTAACTCACTTGCAGTGTTAAATGTGCTAAGTCCTAGGCTTGAAAGAAGGGATGATATAGCTGCAGCCTGATACAATTAGCCTTTCACATATAGGACAGTCAGGAGAATGAGGAGATTTCTTTAGGTACGTGGGAAAAGAAAATATGCTAGTCTTCATCATCTTCCAAAGAGTTGAGTTGCAACTGAATGAACAATTGTCTTTGCCACATAGGTTTCTGCACGGTCTTGGGATCATAATGAATTTTTTGCTCAGTTTGCTGGTGATCATACTTTATTGAGTTCAGGATACTCAGCTATAATTGAAAAATTAGCTGAAGGCCTGGATATTCGGTTAAATGTTCCAGTAAGTATCAAAACCTGGAAAAATCATTTTTCTTGCTTTGTCATAGAATATTTCATTTCATTGGTTTGAACTGTATATACACAAACTACTTGAACTTTCCAAACTCTTGTATGGATGGTCAATTTAATATACATTTTGAAAGAAATATAAATAGGTCTTCATAGAGCCTATTTTAAATGTACACTAGACCTTTTGATAGTCTACTGCAGTGATGGCAAACCTATAATGTGTATCAAAGGTGCCACACCATGATGTTTTGGGTGGGAAGTCAGCGTTCATCAACACTCTACAACTATTCTCGAAAACACACCCCATTCTTGGAATTGTCGAGGTTGCAGAGGCTGTGTAAGAATGAGTGAGTGTCCGTGCAGCCTCTGGATACTCCAGAAGTTGCACGGGAGGGCCTTGCTTTCTCAAGGCCTCTGGAAATTGTTTAAGAATGGGGCATGTTTTGTGGGGTTTTCAGAGGTTGCCGAGGAGTCTTGATGCTGTATAAATATTTTACAATCTCCCTTTCATTCTTAAAAAGGTCTGTAGTATTGATTACTCAGGAGAAGAGGTAAAAGTGACCACAACGGATAGAACTCTGTGGACAGCAAAAAAGGTGATCTCTCATTCTTTGGGGTTGAAGTCTAGAACAAACAGACTGGCTATGTTTTTCAGCATTGGAGAACACTTTTATTTTGTTATTACTGTACTTTTGCCTTTGACAGCTGAAGATGGCATGTTTGATGTCATGAGGTTTTCATACTGGGTGGAGCTGACAGTTTTGATTCATCCTCTCCTCGGTGGAGGAGTAGGGAAGTTATATGCAATTGATGAATGTTCTTTAATCTTTTTTTAGAGCAAATATTGTGTGATCTGTGCTTTTGAGAAATGTTTTGTCAAGAAACAAAATATGCACTACAATTCTTAATATCTATTGTATTTCAAAATCCTGCAACTTGCCCTCACAAATGTAAAGTGGGAAAACCCAGACTGGTAGGCCAACCCATTCGATGGCACTCTCCCTCTTATTTTCATGACTCTTGTTAGCCGAATCCTGCATCCTCTTTCTAATCTTTGTGTGGCATTTAGAAACACCTCTTGGGATTGTGAAGTAATGTTAGGGCGTTTGAGATTGTGCAGTTTCAGATATGGTAAATGCATGGCCTCAGTGGCACTGGGAAGCTCTCAGGTGTTCTGCCTTGGTCATCCATTAACTGAGTCTCTTTGAAAGCAGTTCTGCTCAGTTACTTCCAAATTAAAAGACTTCAGCATTAAGAATATAGGATAGCTTTCCCTAGTCTAGTGTGATGTCTGTGGACTTCAATTTCCGGTGAGCAAACTGTTGCAATCTAAGTACCAAAATCTGTGGATGCAAAGTTAGGGAAGATCACAGGGCAATAGGAGACATTGCATGAAAATTATGCAGAGAATAATTTGGAAGTAAATAATACCAATTTGACTTCCTCTTTTGGATCTGTTTCGGGTTCTGCTCTATCAATAGAGGGAAGATTGAATGTTATTTGGTTTTGGGGAAGGAAAGGCAGTTGAAATGCTTGCTTGTGTCCTTGAATTACTAGGAGTTGAAAGAGGGAAAAACAAACATTTCCTTGATAGATTGTGTCTCTGAATTGTTTTAAAAGAGGAAGAGACTATTTATGGTCTTAGATAGGTGGTTTCCTACTTAACATCTTTTTCTGCATTGTTATCATGGCATTGTTCTTTTCTGGATTTGATCAAATTTATTGCTGGAAGAAAGTCACTGAAAGTTTTTTTTAAAGTAGTTTTTTTAAAGTTGGCTAAATGATTTTTTCCTGTGTTTTATTTCCCCTTTTAAACTGAGAAACAAATCTATTGAGTATACTGGGTTAAATTATTTTAATGTAATGTAGGGATAGATTAATTGGTTTATGTCTAGTCAGTTTCAGTTTCACACATATTTCCTTACAAATCCTTCTGTGCCCTTTCCCCAGTCCTGCAAATTAAAAACAAAAACCAAAGCAGCTATTTTAAAGAATATTGTTAACAAATTTCAACTCCTACTTGAATTGTAAAATTGTATCTCTCTAGATTTTTAATCAAATATGTTGCATAAACTAGACTTTTTAATTTTTATACTGAAAATTTTGAGATAGGATAATATATAACTACGAGAAGGATTCATTGGTAGCCAATTACACTATTAATTTAAAACATGGAAAAAAACATTTCAAGATATGAAATTCTGAGTAATTATTATATTATTATTTGCACATTAGCCCAGCAAAGTGTAAATTAGAAAATTTGGAAATATGGGATCCTTTAGCATTCTATTATAATATAATTAGGGCTATTTTTCTCTCAAAAGGTTCTAGTTGCTGTACCTTTAACTATTCTTCAAAAACCAGCAATTCAGTTCAAACCAGCTTTATCAGATAGAAAAATGAAAGCAATCAACAGTTTAGGAGCTGGAGTCATTGAGAAGGTAAGAGTTCGTTTTTTGTTATAAAAAGTAGAATACAAAGAGCAAATATTTGCAGGGAACGTTTTCCAATAGAAATATGTAGAGGCCAGTGAAGGCCTTCCAAGTCTATGCTGTAGAGAAATTATTATTTGAATACTGATATAGGTCCTTATACGTATATTAATATTTCTGGCAAAGGGTCCTAAAAATAATCTTGAGTTTCTATGGCCTCCATCTTAACTTTCTTTGAAGTTATGCTCTTTACGTGATCTGGCTGGACAAGCTTATTCCAGCAAAAATGGATTCCACATGTATGTATTCATAAAAATAAACCCAGAGTAGGAAGATACCCCTTTATTTTTCAAAACAGTCTTACCTTGAGATTTTTGGACATCGTTAGTTTGGTATAAGTTGGAGCTAAGCTAAGATTAATTCACTTCTCTATATACATTCCTAAAACGTATAAGATACTCAGTTGTTAAATATGTACTGTTCAAACTATATTTATTTAGTGATGTTAGTATGGTTGAGAGAAAAACCTTTAAAAGTAATGGCTTGATCCTATGCCCTATAACGGGATCTATGTTTACAGAAAGAGAGGGATTTTACTCCCTCCTGCTATATATTAAACTTATATAGGATGACAACCCAAGTGAGCAAAAAGTTAAATACTGCTTTTTTGTTTAGATTGCACTACAGTTTCCTTACAGATTCTGGGAGAGCAAAATTCAAGGAGCTGATTACTTTGGCCATATTCCACCTAATTCAAACAAACGTGGACTCTTCAGTGTTTTCTATGACGTGGACCCACAGGTATCCAGTATCTTCCTATTCTTCAGATTTGGAAAAAAAATATTATGTTAAGAGTTATCTTTCCCCTCTGTTTTAATGTAAGTTGACATTTTTCTAAAATAAAATCTCACTGCTTTACAGTACATTTGATGCCAAGAACATTTGACAGTTTTGACTTTTATTATCTAAAATGAAAGTGTTTGTGGCAAGACAAGATTTTTTTTAAAATGGTACTACAATTATTCTGCACTGGCACATGTTTTAAATAGGTCAGTTTTATGAGCTGGCCAGCATTCATTTAGAAATTGCTAAAGGGAGCACCAGTAGAGGAAACAATAGATGATCCTTGCTTTCTTGTTTTCAGCGTAAAAGCAGTGTTCTAATGTCTGTAATTACTGGAGATGCTGTGGGAACAATAAGGAATTTAGATGACAAGGAAGTACTGCAACAGTGCATGACCGTGCTTCGGGAATTGTTTAAGGAACAGGTTGGTTTCTTTCTCAGACACAACAACATCCATTTCATACAGATGGAAAGCAGAGACTTCCCAGGACATTTTTTTTTTAAAAAAAATTAAGGATGAATGGATTTATCATATGATCTGTTATTTTCTAAATGTTTGGTGTTAAATTTATTTTGTCCCACTTCTACACAGCTTCACAGTTAAAATGTTGTGTATATTTTAGCATACTAGGGAAAAGAGCATTTCACCTAATGCACATATTTTGTCATTTTAGCATAATAAAATATAATATATATATTTTTTCTGATGTCTTAGGGCAGCAAGTGTACCATATCCAAATGGTCTTTTTGCTGTGCTTTTGAATTTTCCAATCTTTCTTCCTCATGTCATGTACCTCTACATCAGGCTATCGATCTATTTATTTCAACATTGTCTGCACCAACTGGAAATAGTATTTAGACATTAGTCTGTATTAGCTGTCTGGAGAAACTGGAAACTTAATTTGAAATGTTGTGTCTAGCACTATCATGGATGCTTAAGAAACTGAAATTTGCAGGAAATGACTGAAGGAGTGAGTGAGTGACTGACTGACTGAATTCACTATGTTATAATTCAGAATCACCTCAGAGCACATGATTAATGAAGTCTGCTTTGTTTAGTTATTCACAGGACAATTGTGCATTTTTATGTTTTAACAAGATGTTTAAACATTCAATATATGTTTTAAACAAGTGTCCAGATTTGGACACAAATGGTTTCATTTTATTACTATTAATTTAGCTTATCTTTGTAATTCAGGAAGTGCCAGATCCGGTCAAATATTTCATTACAAGATGGAGCAAAGACCCTTGGATCCAAATGGCATATAGTTTTGTAAAGACAAGGGGCAGCGGTGAAGCATATGATATACTTGCTGAAGACATACAGGGAAAACTCTTCTTTGCTGGAGAGGTGAAATTTCAATTACGTACAGTTTTTAAAAATACAGCCTCGTTCAAATCAGAACTAAGTTTGAAAAGACTAAACACATATTCATGCTTTGAATAGGCATTGCAGATAGTAGAAGGATTTCTGAATTTATTATAGGTAGTCCTTGGACAATTGGGACTGGAATGAATGTTGCTAAGCAATGCAGTCATAAAAGTGCAATGTCTAGAAGAGCTTTTTCTGCTGTGGCCCCCACCTTTTGCAACATCTTGCTCCCTGAGGTGAGATCAGCCCCCATTCATCTGGTCTTCCAGAAGGGTCTTAAAACCTGGCTCTGGTTGACAGGGCCCCCAAAAGGTACACTCTTGGCTGCAGGTTGTTGTTGCAGCAACAAAGATATCACCTCTGCACTGTTTTTAGTCTGTATTTAACTCCTATTTTAAATGGTTTTTTGTATTCATATTTTTGTTGTACTGTAAGGCAACAAGAGTTGGTTGGATAGTGAGATGGGCAGCATATAAATGTAATAAATAAAATGTCATGTGACTGCATTGCTTAGTGACAGCAATCTCAGGCAGACCCAGTTTTAACCTGAAGATATAGGAAGAGGTGGGAGCATGTGGATGCTGCAGGATTGGGGAGCCTGGGGGAGGCCATATGTGAGTCATGGGAGGCCATGGCAGAGCCTGGAAGGGCCAGTAGAGGCTATGAGTGTATGGGTGGGAGAAGAAACTGGAGTGACTTGTAACCCGCCTTCCCCATCGAGTTCGTTTGTGGAAGGATTGCAAATGGTGATCATGTGACCATGGCTTTCTGTAGTGTCATGCTTTGAGCTGGACACCCAAGTGCTTGGCCTACAGTTGTCTGATTGCAGGGATGCTGAGATGGCCGGCATTTGAGAACCAGTGATACGTCCATTTTTTTCAGTATTGCAATAACTTTGAATAATCATTGAACAAATGGACAGATTACCTGTAATAGTGTTAAGCCATGGGTACCTATTTATGTTTGCCATAAAGTCCTTCTTTAATGTATTTCCTTCAGGGATGAACTTCCTTGTTATCTCCCTGATTATTTTCAGGAGGTTGAAGGCTTTTTTGGTTATTTTGCTCCTAGAGATTTTTGTTTTTAAAGATTTGTAACACCTTCTACAGCATATTGGTAGTTCCCCCCAATTGTTTAGCTGAAATGTTGTAGATCTACTTTTATAGTTTGCTGCTTGATTTCTGCTTTGATAAACAAGTTACATAAATTTCTATAAAACATCTCTAATTGTAGATTAAGTAGATCTTTTATAAAGAAAACCTTTTCTTTGAGGATGGCATATTGTGTATTTTAAGAATTTTGTTAATTATATTTCTCTCAAAATATATATTCTGAAACTTATTTTGTTTTAAACAGGCCACAAATCGGCACTTTCCGCAGACAGTTACAGGAGCCTACTTGAGCGGTGTTCGAGAAGCAAGCAAAATATCAGCATTTTGAATACTAGAGTTTACATTTTAAAACAAATTTTAACTCCACATGGTGCTCAAATTTGTGAAGACAAAAGACAGTTTTAAGCTACTTCATTGTTTATGCCTTGAAGATGCACTTCAGTTTTATCAGAAAAGCTTGTAACAGTATCATTGCTTCTGAGCATTGCTGGCAGCTAGACAAGCTTATTCATCCCTTATTTTTTCAACTGTATTAGGAAAGGTAGAACTGTAATGAACTTTAAATAGTGGTAGATGGACTGTCAAATAGCTCATTAGTTGAATGTTTCTTCAAAAGGATAGTAGGTTTCTCCAATCATGTCTAGGGTGAAAAAAAACCCTTAAGAAATAGTTATAAATATAAACATGGAGGCCTTTGGTGCCATTCAGTTATATATTATGCATAAACAATCTTAACATTTATTATTGACTTGCAAAACATGACATAAAAAGAACTGTGTGAAGCTTAGTATTTGCTTATCATGTAAATGGACTAACAAAAAATATTATGTGGACATTTCCTTTCTGTCCAGTTACAGTTTAGGTAATCAGAACTCTAATTAAGGAAGTGTAATGGAAATAGGCAACTCTGAAAACTTTTTTTGGCTTAAAATTGGACTTTTTGAAAAGTTAAATGATGTGACATCTTCCAGAAGAAAACAAATTTAAGATGTTGTAATAACACATGATGTTGTACAGTGACAATTTCAGCATAAATTGCCAACATAAATATCTGTTCTTTATTTTTCAAAAACATCCTGTAAACATATTTAAAAAATGTTTTCTAAATATATAGTGGAAAGGCTTGCCTCCTGGAATTGTGACTGCTCCATTGCTGGATATTTTCAAGAAAAGATTGCTCAATCATTTGTCCAAGGTGGTATAAAGACTCCTGCCATGGGCAAGGGGATGGACTAGAACAGGGCTTTTCAACCAATAATACACCTGTGGTACACTGGCACGTGGCAGGTGGTATGCGGCCCAGCCCAGCCCAGCCCAGGGTACCGGGGAGGGGGAACGAGCCAAAGCAGCACAGTGCAGGACTTGCCATGACCGAGTCTTCAGGATCTGCAGGGCTGCTTGGGGTGAGGCATAGGCCCTAGGATCAGCACTTCTGGCACACCAGGAAGAGAAAGGAGGAGGAGGGGGCAAAGACAGGGATATAAAAGGTGGCAGTTTGGGCAGGAGGACAGAAAAAAAATATGCGGCTTTAGGAGAGTCAGCTGGAGCTGCACCAAAGGGAAAAGGAGAAGGAGGGGCAAGAGAGGAGAGGACAAAAAACAGGCTGGGCGCGCACACAGGTGGCAGCGAAAAACAGATAAACGCAGCTGGGGAAGGGTCGCGGCATGAGAATCCATGTTACCTACACCATACCACCCAGCCCCCCCCCCAAGTCTGCCCAATTTCGGCAGGTAGTGGCATGCTCCTCACCGCGTGGAGAGGCTGAGCCGGCTTCCCTCCTTCCCTTCTCTCTTTGCCCCTTCCGTCCCTCCATCCCCAGGAAGGGACAAGGGAAGGGGGACAGGCTGCCAGTGTGGCTGTGCTGCCGGTGGCCATGGCTTGAAAGGCCACTGTAAATTGCTGGACAAGAGCCGCACAGTGTTAAGAGCAGAGTGGCGGGAAGATATTTGTAATGAGGGAGAAAAACAGGCATCCCCTGAAAGAGATTAGCAAATGACCCTCGCCCTCTTCACACATTCATGGACTTAGGGGGAGGGGATGCTGCGAGAGTCCACGTTACCTGCGCTACACCGCCCAGACCCCAGCCTGGTTTTGGCACATAGCCGTGTGGTCTTCTCACATGGAGCAGCCTGGTGAGGCAAACCAACGACATGCTGAATCTGCCTGTGCAGGTAAAAGGGAAACGCTGAGAATGCAGTCAGTCTGCATGGCAAAACAGTCATCTGGACGCCAGGCACTAGGTGCATGCGCTTGCTTCTGTGCGCGCACAGGCAGGTTTGGAATGCGCCAGTTTGCCTTGGCAGGCTGCCTGCTGAAACCAGGCTGGGGTCTGGGCGGCGTAACGTAGGTAATGTGGACCCTCATGCTGCTCGCAGTGTCCCTTCCCCCGGAGTCCACAGGTGTGTAAAGAGGGCGAGGGCCATTTGCTGATCTCCTTCAGGGGATGTCTGTTTTTCTCCCTCATTACAAATATCTTCCCGCCACTCTGCTCTTAACTTTGTGTGGCTCTTGTCCAGCAATTTACAGTGGCCTTTCATGCCATGGCCACCAGCAGCACGGCCACCAGCCGTGCTGGCGGCCTGGCCCCCTCCCCTTGTCCCTTCCTGGACATGGCGGGCGGGAGGGGAAGGGACAAAGGAGAGGAAGGGAGGACGAAAGGAAAGGGACATTGAGAGGGAGGGAGGAAAGGGACAATTGAAGGGGGGGGAGGAAGGGACAAAGGGAGGGAAGGCGCCCACCCCAGTCCCACCCCCCTCCATCAGAGACCCATGAACCCCCCCACAGGCGCCCCACAACCTGAGTGACAAGCTGGCCACACACCCTGGCCATTGATTTCACTTGTCAAAGTTGCAAAAGGTGATCACATGACCCTGGGACACTGTGACCGTCATAAGTATGAATCAGTTGCAAAGCATCCAAATATAAATCACATGACCCCGGGATGCTGCAACAGTCATGAGTGCGAAAAATGGTCATAAGCCACTTTTTTCAGTGCTGTTGTAACTTCGAACAGTCACTAAGCAAATTGTTGTAAGTTAAGGACTACATGTACTTTATCATTTTTTCCCTTTTTTTGGTCAGGTTTTTGACACTTTGCTAGGCGACTAGTGATACTTGGATATTGCCTTATCCTAAAAGTGGTACAATGGGTGAAAAGGTTGAAAAGCCCTGGACTAGAAGACTTTCAGGGTCCTTTCTAACTCTGTGATTCTATGAAAATCTGAAGAGTAACTGGATTTATACAGTAGAGGACAGATTGGAAAATAATTACTCTTTTAAAATAGCGACAATTTTAATATTGTATATTTTACTAAATTAAATAGCCAGACTATAATAATGAAAACATGTATATAAAGAAAAACAAAATAATCCTGATTTGTGGAAATTTTCTCATCAAAAATGCTAAGACTGTGTGAATGTTTATCTAAAGCAGTGGTCCTCAACCTGTGGGTCGGGAGCCCATTTGGGGTCGAACGACCATTTCACGGGGTTTGCCAAACAACGCAGTCCGCCATTTTTTCCCCTTTTCCTTAGCTGTGCTACTCCCTTTTATTCTATTGGCTTTTGAAAGCCAATAGAATAGACTCTCTTGAATAGAGTCTAATTCTATTGGCTTTCAAAAGCCAATAGGAATTGTCCAGGCTGTCTCTGCCCTGCTGAGCCCGCCAAAAGTCCCATTCTGCAAATGGTGCTGCACCAGTTGAGTAGTCCTCGACTTACGACCGGTTGAGTAGTCCTCGACTTACGACCGGTTGGGGATCGCGGCATTAAAAAGGTTGAGAACCACTGATCTAAAGCAGTTTAACTGTTTTGTTTACCTAAACTTATTTTCTTTGGTACCGTACTTTCCGGTGTATAAGACGACTTTTGCAAGCGTTAAAATCGGCGCCAAAGTCGGGGGTCATCTTATACGCTGAGTTGTCTTATACGCCGGAAATAACGGTAGTTTCCGGCATATAAGACGACTTTCTAAGCATGCAACTCGGCGCCGAAGACGGGGGTCGTCTTATACTCCGGGTCGCCTTATACGCCGGCATATATGGTACTTGTTAACCCTTTTATGTGAAATTTTTAACAAATAACAAATTGTATTAGGCAATAAGGGAAACATGTCTTAAACTCAGATGATATAATATGGAATATTTACATACTGAGGAATAGGCATCTGTAAGTATTTTATCATCATCAATGTGGAAATCCTACTTTAAATATTGAATCACTTTATAAATTGCTTTTACAATAAAGATCAGATATGAACATTATTTTTTGACATTTATTTAAATGAGCTAAAATGTTCACGAAAAAATCCCAACCATTTTAATTGTGATGTTCATTTTGAAACTTGCTCATTTACTTACATATAGCAGCTTATGTCTTGTAAAACACTTTGAAGTGTTTACTATTGATATGATATGTAAAGTGACTTAATAGCAATACAGTAACTGAAAAAATGCTCATCTGTTTATAATACAGGTAGTCTTTGACTTACAACAGGGGTCTTCAAACTTGTCCCTTTTATGACTTGTGGATTTCAACTCCCAGAATTCATCAGCCAGCGTCCCTGGCTGAGGAATTCTGGGAGTTGAAAGTCCATGAGTCATAAAAGGGACGAGTTTGAAGACCCCTGACTTGCAACCACAATTGTATCCAAAATTTCTGTTGCTAGGCAAGACATTTGTTAAGTAAGATTTGTCCCATTTTATGAACTTTCTTGCCAGTTGTTAAATGACTCACTGAAGTTAATGATATGGTTGTTAAGTGAATCTTGTTTCCCCATTGACCTTACTTGTCAGGCGGTTGCAAAAGTGATCACATGACCCCAGGACACTGCAATCGTCATAAATACATGCCAGTTGCCAATCGTCTGAATTTTGATCACGTGACCGTGGGGATGCTGCAACCTTCATAAGTGTGAAAAAAAGTAAAAAGTCACTTTTTTTCAATCCTGTTGTAATTTTGAACGGTCACCAAATGAATGGTTGCAAGTTAAGGACTACCTGTACAGTCTATGTATATAACACATGTGACTTTGTACCTCTTCTCCGCTTAGGCTGTTTTGAAAAAAGAAATAATATAAGAAGTTGGTCAGCTTCTTAGATATTTAAAGAAAAACATGTTGGCATTAATTCATAAAAATAGAAGATTAAAGACTAGGAAGAGGTTGAAAAGAGTTGGATATAGTGGTACTTAAGCATACTGACATAACCATAAGGGTAGGGTAGCTTTCATTTGTTTTTTTTTATTTTATAATTTACTTGTAATTCAAAACTGAACATTTATAATTGTTTACTGACCAAACAGACAAACAAATAAAATAGGATTTTTGTTTTCCTTAGAATGACATACTTAAAAGCCAAGATTATAAATCAATTTGAAGTCCTGATTTTGATTAATCCTATACATCAGTGTTTTCCAAACTTGACAATTTTAAGGCATGAGGACTTCAACTTCCAGAATTCCACAGCCAGCAACGCTGGCTGTGGAATTCTGGGAGTTGAAGTCCACATGCCTTAAAATTGTCAAGTTTGGGAAACACTGCTATACATGATAGATGGGGTCTATTTGCCTAACTAGTTTCTTTAAACAAATGTATGTCAGTATTGTTAATATATACAGGTAAAAGCTACCAACAAGTAAAGGACATAACTGAGAAACAGAATAAAAGTCTAATGATTTCCTGTGGCACCTCACAGTTCCTTAGAAATATTTGGAGAATTAATCATTACATTTTTTATTCTTTACAATAATTATTGCTTAAGGAAATGTATGCTCATACAAAAGTAAGGTTTCTTATCTTGAAATATTTTGTCTAGACACACACAAGCACCTTTGATTCTGCATCAGGTTTTACTGTACATGTATTAAAATATCAGTGTACATTTTCCTTAAAGACATTTATTGAATAAAAAACTGTTACACTCAGCTTAATAAAAATGACCGCATGCAAAGAAAGTGGTAAAAATGATAGAGGTCAATCAATTAACAATATATTTTGGAATATAGATCTATGATTCCTTAACTACATATTAGTATATTATTTAAAACCTGCAATCATTTTAATCAATACAGTCATGGAGAAATTAATTATACTTGATTTCACTTTATGACACATTTATTTGGCATTTGCTAGAACTTTTAACACATGATCATCTGACTCGTTAAAGGATTTTGGTGAACAGGTACTTAATTCTGGAATCGAATAAAATTTTCATGAACAATTATTTGTAAAATTGAGATTTTAATTTAGGAGTATCATACTAAGCAGGAGCCACTTAAGTTTAATGTATTTAAGTATGCATACTCCCAATTACAGATTCTGAGAGTTCAAAATAAGGATGCAGTTTTGCAAGAATACTAAACTGTTTAACTGACACCAGATAAATGGTCAATATTCTACTCTAAATTATTAAAAGGGAGATTTTTATTACTACCCACCTTGGGAAAAACATTTTAGAAATCAAAATCATTTTTTTATGAATTAACAACATAGGCTATTGCATTAAGCCTTTAGAGGTATAATCCTCTGCACTCAGTTAAAGACTGAAAAATGAGTGAAAATTAAATTTCTTCCAAAAACAAATGTGTTATCTTTTGTATGGTGATTATATTTACTTCCTACTTAATCACAACTTGATTCATAAACACTGATACTGGTCATAAATCATCTAAAACACATTTTTCCTTCTTAACTTGGTTTTAAGCAAAGAAATCTGAAGCTTATATACAAAAGCTTTTAAAAGTACAAAAATAATATCTATTTGTGATTGATCATGCTTTACAATTTTCAGTTGTATACACATGCAAGAGAGTAAAACAGCAGCACTCCTAGTCAGGGCATGTGACCAGCTCCTGATAGAAAAATTACCAACTTTTTAAAAAATGAGTTTACTATAATTCCTAAATTTTGCATGATAATACATGTCCCCTACTTTTACTTTGTACATTATGATATTTCTTTGTAAAAGTAGTCATATAGCTATTGTAAGAGTGTAAAATGTAGAGATTTTTTTAAGAGAACATGAAAGCTGTTGTATAATTCATATTGTTCTCTTAAAAGAATCTCTACATTTTACACTAAGACTTACAATAGCTATATGACTACTTTTATGAAGAAATATCATAATGTACAAAGTAAAAGTAGGAGGCATGTATTATCATGCAAAATTTAGAAATTATATTAAACTCATTTTTTAAAAAGTTGGTAAATCCCATCAACACTCAGAACATTAAGCCAATAGTCATCTCTGACTAATTAATACCAAAAGAGCAAAATAAAAATCAGAACAAAAATAATAAAGTTTACATTTTGCTGGTATTTCTAAAATATTTAAATCCAGGAGAACAAGACTGTAGTCTTCATTTTCTTCCCATTAGATCATGAAATGAGCTAAAAAAAAAGAAAATATTTCATCTTCTATATAAATTCATCTTTCCATGTACACTTTGCTCAGGCTGAAATTTTAACATCTTACTTTAGAGAAAGTTCCCAGAAAATCAACAGGATTTTCAAGTAAATATTAACATTTTTGCCATATTATTATATATCTATAGCATAAGATTAATAAGTGATTAAACAAACATTAAAACAAAATTACCAAGATGCAATTAAGCACAGAGATGAATAAAAGTTGGGCCTGGTTTCAGTAACTGAGTTTGACAGTTAAACGTTTACCACTCAGTTTTTAAGATTTCTAAAATTTAAATATATTTATTTACCAAGCCTATCTCAGTGAAGTAAGGCATATATTAGAATTGAAATCTAACATGATATCTCATTGATCAAGTATTTACCTCTTTCACTGTCTTTTTGATGAATTCTTTTCTGTCAGATAAGTCATAACTGGGATAGTTTTTATATACCTGTAATGATCAATTTAGAATAAGTGTAATCAGTAAAATGGAATAAACCTACTTATGATAGGAAAAGAGGAGGATTTTCTTTTAAGAACTATTTCCTTCAGTATTTTCTTTATTAAAATTATTCCATCAACTATTTGCACTAAGGAAATTACACAATAAAAATAAAAAGTATTCATGTCCCCAACTATTATATAATAATAATAAAGTTGGAAGGGACCTTGAAGGACTAGATGACTTTCAAGGTCCCTTCCAACTTTACTACTACTACTACTACTACTACTACTACTACTACTACTACTACTACTACTACTACAAAACTGAGGAAAACTAGTACTGACTTGCACTCCATTCCACAGTTAATCTTTTCCAGCTCTCATCTTCATATACGGAAAAGAGAAAACTAAACTAAATATTTATCCTGAAGGTTTACTCTTGTTTGGTTTGATAAAGACATTTAAGAATAGATTAATGTTCCCTATAACTTGGGAAGGCAGGGCTCATATGACCTAGATATTTATCTTTTAAATGCTGTGCTGCTGGACTCCTTCTGCTTCTGTCCTATAGCTGATCCTGAGACAGCACAAACCAAAGGAGTCCATCAAACAGAGGAAGACAAAAAGGAGCAGGTATGTGTGTGTTAACACATGACATTGTTGCCAGAAATTGGGCCAATTACTCCTCTGTCCAAGCTAACTGCTGCAGAGGCGGAATAAAGGAAGATTTCTGTGTATATTACTTGAGATCTCATTAAAAATAGATTTATTTATTTATATTAAAAAAAACTTCAACATATATTACAGAAGAGCTATGAAAGAGAAAATATACAAATCAATACTGAAAGTGTCAAATTAGGACTGGGAGGCTCACATTCAGAATTCTGTTCCATTATGATTCTCATTAGTGACCATGGGCCTATCAGTATATCTCACCACAGCACCCTACTTTTTTCTATACAATTCATGTGTTGTTGATGGCCAAGTAGGCAAAACACAAGTACATTTATTATGCATGCTGCATTCTCTTTTGTACTATATACTATATTTTCTTTTATGCAGGGTAGTCTGTAATATGTAATAAAGTTTGGTTGACTAATTATATTTCAGCACCTCATTGGGCTGATTTCAAGCATTAAAGGGAGGGCAAGGAAGGAGACTTTATATCCCTGCTGCAAAGGCAAAATCTGGATCTTTATTCTTAATCCTGAAGTCTAAATACATACAGTAAATAGTATACAAAATAAATGTCAAATGTATACCTCTTTACAAATTTGTTTCATAGTAACTTCCTCCAAATTTGCATCAGCAAGTAGTTTCTTCACAGTTTCTTTCAATTCTTCATTTGTGGGTGGCTTTTTCAATTTTTTAATTAAAGGCTCGTCATCTGAACTATTCTCAGATTCACTTTCTAAATGAAAAATATTTTGTTAAAATGCAGATAACTTTTTTCTTCCCACCAGTCAAATTTAATTTTGAATAAAATTGCAAATTAGTTCATATTAAGGAAAACTTTACGTACCGGGATTTTTCAACAAGAAACAATCAAACAGTAAAAGACATCTTTAGATTTCTTTTCTCCCGTTCTCAGACCCTCCAACTTTACTATTTCTCAACCAGTCATCTCTGGGTTCTTTTCACCCACTATAGATGGGAAAGGATATTCAAGATCATGTTTGATCTCTAACATGGTTGATTCCCCTGAAAAACAATTCCTCCTAACCTGATAGGAACAAATTCAAAATTGCTCTAGTTTCCATCCAACAGCTCTAAACCATGTGATTGAAGATGTTTAATAAAAACTGAGTTCAGTATTTCCAATTGGCCTACCAGGACATTTCCTTTTGGTCCCAACAGCCAAAGTGAACATTAAAAGCCGTGAAATAGTACAAAATATTTTGAGAAATTAAAGTGGCCTTGCTCCTCGAAAAATATACATAATTTGAAATTAGTTTTTTTATCCGCTTATAATAACTTAGATTTTATGAACGGTGGACTTACCTTTTTTGGAAGAATTTTGACTCTTCTTGGTTGTACTGCTATCTGCTTTCTTAACATTAGCATTTTTTGAACCCTTTTTGCTTTTTGAAGCTACTTTTTGTTTGGGTTTTTCTTTCTTTGCTGTTTTTTTAGGTCGCTGTGAGGTAGGTAGAAAGCATAGTAAAATTTATTTCAATATCAGTTTTAAATATACTGAACAAATTTAATGCTAAAGAAATAAAATAAAAATGTAATCCATTTAAACTCTCTCTATATGCTTTACCTGTCCAATATCTGTGGCTTGTTAAAACAGGTGTTTCTATTTTTTTTTAGTATGCAAAAAGGTACATTATAGAACAAGCAGAGTTGTACCTAGACATCTGATACATAGATAATTTTGTCCTTAAAATAACAATGTTATAACATTATAAACTGCCATTTATAACTGCCATTATTCAGCAATTCTTTTAAGAATCATTTATAACATTAATATATCTTAAATGCGGTAAATTTAGGTATTTTGGGACTATCTGTAACTAACTGATCCCATGCTGTTGCCATTTAACTTAATTTACAGATGAGAGTATAATTCTTCTTTAGCACATATTATTTGTACCAAGGTTTTTACCTCTTCTTCACTTTCTTTATCTTCCTCAGATGATTCATCTTTCCTTTTCTTTTCATCGTCCTCACTACTAGATTCATCAGTCAGGATTTCAGGACATTTGGTGTGTTTGGCTTTCCGTGCTGTTCCAGAGCTACTACGTTCTTTTTTACCACCTTTTTTGGATGTTTTCTTGGATTTTGGCAATGGCTATTAAATATTGAAAATGAAGTAATTTAAAAAAAAAACCAACCAAAGTAGTTTTATAATCTATACATACCATAGGAAATACTGCAACTTAACTAACTTTGATGATTGTTCCTATTTTAAATTTTTTTGAAGGGAAAATAGTTTTATAGGATTATAGGTTTACTTTAAGTGAATCAATGTTTTATGACTTTCTAAATTGTTTTTGTGTTAACTTTAGTTTTCAATACATTTTATTTTATGTTTTCATAGTTTTATTATCCTCAACTTATTTTTGCTTTTGTGTTAACCTCCTAATTCATTTTGTATGGAAAGTCATGCTATAAATCAGATAATAAATGTATTTTTTAAAAAAAGAACTGAGTAAGAATTTAGCCCCCATTCAGAGTAAATATTGAATGTTACATATCAGTGATTGTTTTGATACATTTTTTTGGAAGTGCTCTGTAAGTGGGCAGTAACTCCAAGAAAGTTGGTTCCACAGAAATTCAGCAGAAGATTCTAAAAAGCAAAGTTTAAGAGTTTTTATTCCCTGCTTGAAGAGGATTATTTCTTTACAATTTGCATTCAGTCATTGGTCTCATAGATTCTGGGGATCTGAGACACTGACTTTCTATTATCTATAGAGATTAGGAAAGATTGGAGAGGCAAGGAGAATACAGTTTTATAAAATTTAATGTTATTACAGAACAAAACTTAAAATACTTTATGAACTGTAGTTTTGTTCTAAATGGCTACTTCAATTTGCATCTATTTTCTGTTTTTTTTTTTAAAAAAATAAAGAAATAACCTAATAGTTTGAAAAATAAAGTCCCACTAAAATGTTTTATTTTCAAAGCATATTAGTGCAACTCTAAGATCGTCACATGCCCTCAATATTTATATGACTTTCCACTCACACAATACTATAGCTTATCAGTTTGTTGCATCTGCTTTCAGAAAATGTGACCCTACAAATATATCTAAAATAAGCAGTCATTGAAATGGTTGAAAATCATATACTTCTATTGCTAACAGAATCACGAAGACATAATCATCCCATTCAGATAAGCATTTGTAGATGCAGGGCAACTCTTGAAAATAACAATTTTTAGTAACCTTACTGAGGCTAAAAGGGCATAGATAAAAGTTACTATAGATAAATTTTAGCATCAATCTCAAATATCTCACCCGTATAATTGTGTCCTAAGCCATGGCACATGGGTATGCATGAAATAAGTAAAGCATTAGTGTAATTTTGTGCTAACAGAAAGGCTCAGGAGAAACAGCTATAAAAAACCAAGCACAACATCCTGTCTTTTTTGTTATAGGGAGCAATATTAATATGTTCAAATTATGTCTTAAGCCCCATTTTAGTTTAGATTAAAGCAATGATTTATGAATAGCTCTCACCTTGCCTGAAGGTTTTGGATGCATTAGGAAATTTAAGATTCTTGCTACCAGTTCACTGTTAACTCCTGATCTTTCCAAATCAAGAACTTCACATATGCTTTTTAGCATTGCATTTCTGTATCTGTAGAGTAACAGACTTTATTAAACATGTTTTAAAAGTATTTACTAAATATGTAATACAAATAGACAATGTATTAAATATAGGTAATATAAAAATGTGGGATATATATATATATATATATATATATATATATATATATATATATATATTTGTGTGTGTGTGTGTGCGCGCAAGCACATGTACACGCTTATGCACTATACATACACGCACACGCATAAATTACACATAAATACCAATACAACTTGAAAACTGTGGAAGACCCTACAGTTAATACAAATAACTAGAGAAAACATTAAAATTTGACAGTAGAGGACCTTTAATACTTCTTCCAAAATAAAAGTTGGTCTTTCAGCAAATCCTTAAATATGAATATGATTATATTGCTAAATTCCTAAGCTAAAATTTCCAAAGCTAGTACAAAGGCAACTAATATATTGACTTGGATTGTATTTTAAATGTACAGATGTAAAAACCTATTCTCAAAGCTACACTGCTGTAAACAGTATCAGCAACAATGTAATGTTTTAGTATAATTTAAGGTAATGATTAAATTTTGTTTATTTTTTAAATATAAGCTATGTTAGAGAATAATGTCAAATTATATTACATTATATTCACAGAAATGATTTGAAATATTTGTAAGGGACGTTACTAATTGAATTTTGTCCTGGGAATGCACATTTGGCTCCAAATATTTTGAACATTGATTATATTGCTTAAACATGTTAAAGTCTCACTTTTTCAGCATTTCTTCCTTTTTCTTGTATTGATCACTTCCTTTTTCAAATGGAAAGCCACTGAACTGTCCTACATTCTTTTTCAATGAAGCAACCTAAAAAAGAATACAGTTGGTCAGTATAAAATAATATTGCAATGTTCTTTATTTTATCTAATTGTCAAAATATCGAAGTACAAATGTATAGCCTCAAAATCAGACAGTAAAACTGTCATGTCAACTTTGACTAAGTTCTAAATATATAACAATGAAACTATAGATAGTCCTTGATATACAATCATAATGGATTCTGCCCATTAAGAGGAGCTAATTCTGGCTGCACAAGACCAAGCCTTAAGAAGAAATGCACACAAAGAGACAGAACTGAAAAAAGCAACAGACAGCAAATGCTGCCTCTGCAAAGAAGATGAAAAAATGGTGAGCCACCCAGTTAGTTGTTGCAAGATGCAGACTAAACTACAAATGACATGACAAAGTAGCAACAATGATGCATTGGAAGATCTCCAAGATCTCTTGCCTACAAACAAGAATTGTTAAGACCATAAAAGAAACAATGTAATAGAAAATAAAAAAAGTTAAAGTGCTCTTAAGAAGTTAAAGTGCTCTGGCAGACAAGCATCTACCACATAATCATTGTTGATAAGAAAGACAAAAATGTCTGGATAATGCACATGGCAGTGCCTGGTCACAGTAAAATAGGAGAGAAAGAACTGGAAAAACTAACAGAATACAAACATCTGCAAATAGAAATAACATGACTGTGGCAAAAGAAAGCAACTATAGTAACAGAATAGGCACCTTGGGGGCAGTACCAAAAATCTGGATCACTTGAACAGAGTAGCATCAGCATTGACAAAATCACCATCAGCCAATTGCAAAAGGCAGAACAGCTTATATCTTGTCACAATATCTTTAACCTTTAATATCATCAAACAACATCTGCCTATCCTTGGGAAGGGGTTGATAGGTGGACAAAAACATCTGGCTGTGTGACGAACAGTAATAATAAAAAACTGAATTGAACTTTGACCCAGCACTAGCAGATCCCATATTCATCAACATGACACTTTAACAGAAAAATATTTTTATAAATAGAAAAATATCTATTTGAAAGCCTAGAGATAAGGATTCAAGGAAACCTGTAGCCAATTTTACATTGCCAATAGGTATGAACACTTATTTTTCTTGAATAGCAATTTTTTTGCAATTACTATTTGTTTTGGAAATGAAAGGAAACTGGATCAAATACAGATGGTCCTCAACTTATCACAACGAAGCCCATAATTTCAGTCATAAGTTATTGCAGTCATAGGTTGAAGCACACATAATTGGAGCTAATTTTATGACCATTTTTACAATGGTTGTAAAGCTGGTAACTGCAGTCATTAAGCAAATCATGTGGTCATTAAGAGAATCCCAGATTGTTGGGGGCAATGTAAATATATATATACATTGCTTACTGGTGTACACCGCTTAGAGAGTGCTTGCACTTAAAGCAGTATATAAGTCTCATAAATAAATAAATAAATAAATAAAATCCAGCACATCCAGTGGGATTTTTTTTTGTGTGCCATTTTCTGCTGGAAAATATTGAAAATCACGGTCACACAACTGGACAATTCTGCAACCAGTCATGTATGTGAGCCAGCTGCAAAGCACCCAAAATGTGATCACATAAACATGGGGGTGTGGGTGCAGCAGTTGTAACTTTGAGAATGGGTCATAAGTAGCTTTTTTGAAGTCCATCATAACTTTAAATGGTTGTTGAGTGACCTATTGAAAGTCAAAGATTACTGGTAACCAAAAGATAAACAATGTAATTCTAAGAAGCATAAATAAAATATGTGCTTCACCAGAAAGAGGCTCACCTGGTATTTACCCGGACTAGGGCCTTTATGGTAATGCCTCCAATACTCTTGGAATTCCCTCCACTTAATCTGCCTTTACTATGGTGTCTGAGGGATTTACTTTTATAGCTTAGCATTTCCCCTGTAGAAGACTTGTTTTCAATCTGCTTTTAAGACTGATGCCATGTTTTTATGAGCCAATTTCTACTAGTTTTAACTATTTATGGTTTTGTTATTTTGTTTACATTGTTTATTATATTTTCAATTTTGGATGTGACTGGACTTTTACTGGGTTATATTGCAAATTGGTATAGGCTTCCACTGATGATAACATGCAGCATATAAATGTGCTCAGTCTAGGAAATGGTGTGATTTCATATAACCATCATATATCAACTTAAAACAGTATAAATGAAAAGCATGTTATGAGATTTCTTACTGTGCCTGGCCTGTTGTAAAGAAGTTTGTGCAAATTTCGAAGTTCATCAGTTTTCTTCTTGCTTAAAAAGTATTGTATTCTTTCAATTTCACAAAGTTTTTGACCCTTTCCTGAAAAGGCAAACATGTTATAATAATCAAAGTTACACTTTTTAGCCAATAGGTTATTTGCTTTAACCAAAGCCCATTACCATATAAAAGATAAAGCATAGTTAAAATTCAACAACCAAGGTTCCTAAGTTTACTAAAGACAATTGATGAAGTTATCTTGTACGCTGACAAGCAATAAAACCTTGTAATAATATTTGGGAACAGTCTCTTAAAAGTTTATCAGGATTTATCGCAATACTGCTTCAAAATAAACATTAAAAATGTCCCAAATATCTAAACATAGGATAGTTTAGAAAATTACAAATGTGATCTTCCATACTATATACACAAAGGTTTTTTCTTTAATTAATACTTGTTTGACTTCAAACAAAGAAAAGCATAATATGCAAAATAAATAGCTTGCCTGGTGTAATTGTAAAAGGTTCCTTCTGTAATGAAGACACCTGTATTGTCAATCTTTCTACTTTCTTCTTCTCTCGCTTTCCTTCAACAATGAGGCTCTTTTCTGAAAGACAATTGATGCAGAACTTTCATGCAGTCAGGAAAGTGGTTGAAATTACTGCACACAATAAACAAAAATAAAGTAATATGTGGGCTTAAGAGTGTATGTGTCACTTGAAAAAGCATTCTGACATAAAATACTGGCAACTTAAGAGTCAAATGTACTGAAGCTCAAATAATTTAGCAACTGATTCACAGAACAGAATGTCCTATAGTGCCATCCCAAGGGGAGGAGTTGAAACAGTTTATATTCAGAATGTGAGAAGTCTGTAGATATTTTCTCAGCTCTCCTGACCTGTGCAATATACAGGTCTTCTATGGAGGATAGTCTGCTCGCAATTGTTCTTTCTGCAGTCCTAACTATCCTTTGGAGTCTGTACCTGTCCTGTTTGGTTGCTGTATGAAACTAGAGTTATAGAAGTACAAATGACTCAAGAACTCCTCTGTGAAACTGTATCAGTTGCTCCTGGGGCAGTCTGAACCTCCTGAGCTGATGCAGGCATTCTTTGTTGTGCCTTTTTAATTAGGGTTCCAATGTTAGGGATCCATTTCAAATCCTGGGAGATTATACAACCCAAAAATTTGAAAGTCTCTTTCTGATATTGTGCTACTGAATATAGTAAGAGGTGGTAGAATAGGGCACCTCCTAAAATCCATTTTCATCTCTACAGTTTTAAGTGTATTCAACTCCAGATTGTTCTGGCTGCACCACACGGCCAGTTGTTCAACCTCCTTTTATATAGAGATAATAAAAGATAAAAGATAATCAAACAACGAATCAGTGAACACCTACAGGCAAACCAAGTCATTACTAAAAGCCAACATGGGTTTGTCAAAAACAGATCATGCCAGACAAACCTTATTGCATTCTTTGACCAAGTGACAAAATTAGTGGACCAGAGGAATGCTGTGGACATAATTTACTTGGACTTCAGTAAGGCATTTGACAAAGTAGATCACAACCTACTACTTGATAAGATAGAAAAATGCGGATTAGACAGCATCACCACCAGATGGATCCGTAGTTGGCTGACCGGCCGTACTCAGCGTGTGGTCCTCAATGGAACCACATCTACATGGAGGGAAATGTGTAGTGGGGTGCCCCAGGGCTGTGTTCTGGGCCCAGTGCTCTTCAACATCTTCATCAACGATCTGGACGAGGGGATAGATGGGGAACTCATCAGATTTGCAGATGACACCAAGCTGGCAGGAATAGCCAACACTCCAGAAGACAGGCTTAGGATACAGGAGGATCTGGACAGACTTGAACACTGGGCACTATCTAACAAAATGAAATTCAATGGTGAAAAAAGTAAGGTTCTACATTTAGGCAAGAAAAACCAAATGTATAGATATAGCATAGGGGGTACCTTGCTCAATAGTAATAACTGTGAGAGGGAGCTTGGAGTCCTAGTGGACAATCATTTAAATATGAGCCAGCAGTGTGCTGCAGCTGCCAAAAAGGCCAACACAGCGCTAGGCTGCATTAACAGAGGGATAGAATCAAGATCACGCGAAGTATTAATACCACTCTACAATGCCTTGGTAAGGCCACACTTGGAATACTGCATCCAGTTTTGGTCACCACGATGTAAAAAAGATGTTGAGACTCTAGAAAGAGTACAGAGAAGAGCAACAAAGATGATTAGGGGACTGGAGGTTAAAACATATAAGGAAAGGTTGATGGAATTGGTATGTCTAGTTTAATGAAGAGAAGGATGAGGGGGGACATAATAGCAGTGTTCCAATATCTTAGGGGCTTCCACAGAGAAGAGGGAGTCAAGTTATTTTCCAAAGTGCCTGAAGGCAGGACAAGAAGCAATGGATGGAAACTAATCAAGGAGAGAAGCAACGTAAAACTAAGGAGAAACTTCCTGACAGTTAGAACAATTAACCAGTGGAACAACCTGCCTCCAGAAGCGGTGAATGCTCTAACACTGGAAGTTTTAAAGAAGAAACTGGACAGCCATTTGTCCGAAATGGTATAGAGTTACCTACCTGAGCAGGGGGTTGGACTTGATGACCTCCAAGGTCCCTTCCAACTTTTTAAATTACTACTACTACTACTACTACTACTACTATTATTATGGATCATCGCACAGTCAGCCAGATGTTCAGACTGGATTTGGCATTTTGTCTACCTATCGAGTCCTTACCCAGGACCTGGGATAGGCAGATGTGGATGTTTGATGGTATTACAGGTATCGTCGCAGGATGGAAGCAGTTCCTAATAAGGCCGCCTTTTGCAATTGACTAATAGCGAATTTGTCAATGCCAATGGTGTTCAAGTGGTGCTCCAGTTGTTTTGGGATTGCACCCAAGGAGCCTATACTATTGGTACTACCCTTGCTTGCTTTTGCCACAGTCTTTCTATTTCTATTTGTAGGTCTTTGTATTTTGTTATCTTCTCCAGTTCTTTCTCGTCTATTCTGCTGTCTCCAGGCACTGCCACGTCCAGTATCCAGACTTTTTTGTCTTTCTTATCGACAATTGTTAAGTCTGGGGTGTTATGTTGCAGGTGCTTGTCTGTTTGAATTCTGAAGTCCCAGAGCAGTTTAATTTTATCATTTTCTATGACTTTCTCTATTTTATGATCCCACCAGTTTTTGCTTACAGGCAAATGATATTTTTTGCAGATCTTCCAATGCACCATTGTTGCTACTTTGTCATGCCGCTGCTTGTAGTCAGTCTGTGCAATCTTCTTGCAACAGCTTATCAGGTGGTCCACTGTTTCTTCAGCTTCTTTTCATAGGCGGCACTTACTGTCTGTTGCTGTCTTCTCAATTTTGACTTTGTATGCATTTGTCCTTAAGGCTTGGTCTTGTGCAGCCAGAATTAGTCCCTCGGTCTCTTTCTTCAATTTTCCTGCTCTTAGCCATTGCCAGGTCGTGTTATTATCTGCTTTCCCAGCTATTTTTTTCATGTATTGGCCATGTAGTGCTTTGTCTTCCCATGCCTCTATTCTGTTCTTCATTTGGTCTTTCTTGTAGGCCAGTTTGGTCTCTCCAGTAGTCAGTAAGCCTTCCTGATATACTAATTTCAGTGCATCTTCATCATTGTTCTTCAGATATTCTTCCAAAGCCATTTCTTCTTCTTCAACCATCTGATGTACTTGTAGCATTCCACGTCCACCTATTTGCCTTGGTAGATAAAGTCTGTCAATGTCACTGCATGAATGAAGGGCATGATTCATTGTCATTATTTTTCTGGTCTTTCTATCCATTGCTTTTAGTTCTGCTTGAGTCCAGTCCACTATTCCAGCTGTGTACCTAATGACCGGAATTGCCCAGGTGTTGATTGGCTTTATGGTATTTCCTCCATTGAGTTTGTACTTTAAGATCATCTTCACTCTCTTGATGTATTCACTTCTAATCTTTTTCTTGACTTCAGTGTGCTTGATGTTGTCAGCTTGAAGGATACCCAAGTATTTGTAATAATCTTCCTCATCCAGACTCTTAATGTTATTTTTGTGGGGCATCTTGATTCCTTCAGTTTTCACTACTTTTCCTTGTTTGATAGTAAGTGTGGCACATTTGTCCAAGCCAAACTCCATAACAATATCTTGGCTATATATACGGACAGTGTTGAGCAGCGATTCTATTTCAGATGATGTTTTTCCATACAGCTTCAGATCATCCATGTAAAGGAGATGTGATAGTCTGGTAGATCTTTTTGATGTTTGATAGCATGTCCTGAGTTATTCAGTATTGTTGACAGAGGAAACAGTGCAATAACAAATAGTAATGGTGACAATGAATCTCCTTGAAATATTCCTCTCTTGATATTAACCTCTCCCAATCTCTCACCATTGATCTGCAACTGTGTCTTCCATTGTGCCATCAATCTTTGCACAAATTTTCTGATGTTTCTACTGACTCCTGTTATTTCTAGGCACTTTATTATCCAGTCACGTGGCAGAGAGTCAAATGCCTTTTTGTAGTCAATCCATGCCACATTCAGGTTGGTCTTCCTTCTCTTGCAGTTTTCCAAGATCATTTTGTCTATTAGGAGTTGATCTTTTGTTCCTCTGCTATTGGGGCGGTTTCCTTTCTGCTCAGGTGGAAAGAGATTGTTTTCAACTAGATGCTATTGTACTGCATCAGCTACTACACCAGTTAGTAATTTGAAAGTTGTTGATAAGCAGGTAATTGGCCTGTAGTTGCCTGGTGTTGCCCCTTTTGCTGGATTTTTCATTATTAGGTAGGTTTTCCCAGTTGTTACCAAAACCCATGCAGTTCATCTCACCTGGTGCTGACCCATTATTATTATTATGGATCATCGCACAGTCAGCCAGATGTTCAGACTGGATTTGGCATTTTGTCTACCTATCGAGTCCTTACCCAGGACCTGGGATAGGCAGATGTGGATGTTTGATGGTATTACAGATATCGTCGCAGGATGGAAGCAGTTCCTAATAAGGCTGCCTTTTGCAATTGACTAATAGCGAATTTGTCAATGCCAATGGTGTTCAAGTGGTGCTCCAGTTGTTTTGGGATTGCACCCAAGGAGCCTATGACTATTGGTACTACCCTTGCTTGCTTTTGCCACAGTCTTTCTATTTCTATTTGTAGGTCTTTGTATTTTGTTATCTTCTCCAGTTCTTTCTCGTCTATTCTGCTGTCTCCAGGCACTGCCACGTCCACTATCCAGACTTTTTTGTCTTTCTTATCGACAATTGTTAAGTCTGGGGTGTTATGTTGCAGGTGCTTGTCTGTTTGAATTCTGAAGTCCCAGAGCAGTTTAATTTTATCCTTTTCTATGACTTTCTCTATTTTATGATCCCACCAGTTTTTGCTTACAGGCAAATGATATTTTTTGCAGATCTTCCAATGCACCATTGTTGCTACTTTGTCATGCCGCTGCTTGTAATCAGTTTGTGCAATCTTCTTGCAACAGCTTACCAAGTGGTCCACTGTTTCTTCAGCTTCTTTGCATAGGCGGCACTTACTGTCTGTTGCTGTCTTCTCAATTTTGACTTTGTATGCATTTGTCCTTAAGGCTTGGTCTTGTGCAGCCAGAATTAATCCCTCGGTCTCTTTCTTCAATTTTCCTGCTCTTAGCCATTGCCAGGTTTTATTATTATCTGCTTTCCCAGCTATTTTTTTAATGTATTGGCCATGTAGTGCTTTGTCTTCCCATGCCTCTATTCTGTTCTTCATTTGGTCTTTCTTGTAGGCCAGTTTGGTCTCTCCAGTAGTTAGTAAGCCTTCCTGATATACTAATTTCAGTGCATCTTCATCATTGTTCTTCAGATATTCTTCCAAAGCCATTTCTTCTTCTTCAACCATCTGATGCACTTGTAGCATTCCACGCCCACCTATTTGCCTTGGTAGATAAAGTCTGTCAATGTCACTGCGTGGATGAAGGGCATGATTCATTGTCATTATTTTTCTAGTCTTCTTATCCATTGCTTTTAGTTCTGCTTGAGTCCAGTCCACTATTCCAGCTGTGTCCTAATGACTGGAATTGCCCAGGTGTTGATTGCCTTTATGGTATTTCCTCCATTGAGTTTGGACTTTAAGATCTTCTTCACTCTCTTGATGTATTCACTTCTAATCTTTTTCTTGACTTCAGTGTGCCTGATGTTGTCAGCTTAAAGGATACCCAAGTATTTGTAGTAATCTTCCTCATCCAGACTCTTAATGTTATTTTCGTGGGGCATCTTGATTCCTTCAGTTTTCACTACTTTTCCTTGTTTGATAGTTAAGTATGGCATAATAATAATAATAATAATAATAATAATAATAATAATAATAATAATATTGTATCGTCTGCAAACTTCAGTACTTTAACAGAAGGATTTCTAGAGTTGCAGTCATTGGTATATAGAGAAGAGCAATAAAGAGAGCACACAGCCCTGAGGGGTTCCTGTGCTAATTGCCCAAGTACTAGATGTAATTTTCCCTAGCTTTACCTGTTGCTTCCTATTTGTCAAAAAGCTAATAATCCATTTACAAGTATGGACAACCACAGTGAGCTGAATCAGTTTAGAGCAAAATTTTTTTGGAATGATGGTATTGACTGCCAAGCTGAAGTCTACAAAAAATACCTCTGCACAGGTCCTAGGAGATTCAATATGTTGCAAGATGTAGTGTAATGCCATATTGACAGCATCATCTGTCATCCTATTTGCTCAGTAGGCAAACTGCAAGGGATCTAACAGTGGATCCATGATGACTTTCAGGTGGGCCAACACTAACCTGTCAAAGATCTTCATAACTACAGATGTCAGAACAATCGGCCTAAAGTCATTCAGCTCCCTGATGGAGGATTTCTTAGGAAATGGGATAATGGTAGAGAGTTTGACGCAAGAAAGGACATAACACATTTCCAATGATTTATTAAAGATCAGGGTGAAGATGGAGGTCAGTTATTCAGCACAAGCTTTCAAACAAGGAATTACTGTTTGGGCCTGGAGTTTTTCTGATCTTCTGTCTATGAAATAGACCTCACACATTTTTTTCTAAGATCACCAGAGGTAGGGGACCCAGAGGGATGGAGATAGGGGTAGGAAATGTGGCTACTGTTGGTTATATGAGGTGGGGAAGGTAGTGGTAGATGACAGTGATCTCCTTTCAAACATACAGTAGAACACATTCAGTTGATGATTCAGTGGAATTTTATGTGTTATCTCCTATCAAGCACTTTCAATACACTTTGAAATTTAAGGATTATGAAAATACAGCATAATTTATGATGTTATGTTAACCAAGTAACAGGTCCTCTGGTTATCTGTTTGCATTCTACACCATAGAATGAATCCAGTGAGTATGATGAATCTCATGTCAACCAGAGAACCATTCCATAAATAAATGAAAATCAACACATTTCCCTCCGTGACTCAATATTGGCATTATACACATAGAAAATAATTATTGTAGTTTAACATCAAATGCTGATTTCCATATGTTCTGATGCTTGAAAATGATAAAGCATAGGTTAAAAATACTGTCTCTTATTGCAAAGTTTGGAACTAAAAGTACAACTTAAAGAAGGAAACCTAAAAAAGTTAAACTGGGATGCTAATGAAAATATTGACAGGCTTTTAAAACTAATTTTATTATATTTGCATAACTAACAATATACAAAAAAATAATAATCCAGGCCCTGGAAGTGAATAAATTTGAGTTGGAACATTTCTATGGGGGTAAAACTCTCTACTTTGTCTTAATATTTGTGTATTTTTTTCTATACCTCAAGTATATTTACCGGTATACTTTTTTCACTGCTGCCTGAAAATTAGGAAGTGCATTGTTTGGTTTTGGGGGACAAAAGGATTTTGCAGATAGATGCAATCACAACATATGAATCTTTAATCCCAAATGGACTAGTAGGTATTTAATAAATAGTATACACAAATATGAAATACTATATATTCAAAAGCTTTTTTAGATAGTGGAAGACATAAAGCAAATAGCAACAAAACATTTTCTCAATACATTATATATAGTTATGCTTCATTTCTCTTAAGTATGATGAGTTAATATAATTAATAGAAATATTTTAAATTAAATCATTGGAAATGAAAATATTACCTCCCAACATGTTATCAAATATTGTTTGACATTCAATTAAGCGTTTACACAAATAGTTCAAATAAAAGAACTAAACTTATTAGAGACTTAATGCAAAGCTCAAACTTTTTGGTGCCATGACCTGCTAAATTAAATACCTGTGTGACAAGTCCTTCCCATAAATAGAACTGTCATAACAAAGTGACATGGTTCATGCTATGCCTGCATAAGCCCAGACAATGGGAGCCCTGTCAAAGTGTAGTCTGACAATTTTATTCAGGGAGAGTGGAGTTGTATATATTCATTTATTATTTACAGGTAGCTTAGAATCATTCATTTTCTGACTGTTTGATGTTACAACAAAACTAAAAAAAGTGACTTATGACCAGTTCTCACAACATCTCCATGGTTATGTGATAAAATTTAGGCACTTTGCAACTGGCATGCATTTCTGATGGTTGCATTGTCCTGGGGTCATGTGATCACCATCTATGACTTTCCCAAGCCAGATTTGTTGCGACCACATGATTTGCTTAACAACTGCAGTGATTCATTTAACAACTGAGTCAAAAAGGGTAGTAAAATAGGGCATGACTCATTTAACCACTGCCTTGCTTAGCAACGGAAAAATTGGGCTCAATTGTGACTGAAAGTCAAGGATTACCTGTAGTATGGTATAGCCAATATAGGCTGCTTCTTTTGTCTATTTCAGGAGGAATCTTTTTGGTGCTTAATCCCAGAAGCCCTTTTGGAGGAATCTAAGACAGCAGGACAACCTCTTCCACTAACTTAGCCATCAGTCCCACACAGGCAAGCAATCTTAAGGCAGCAATAAGAGCCAGGCCTTGTGCCTGACCTGAGATCAGTGACTTGGTAAATCTTGCATAGGTGCATTGGCACCGATAGTATAGAACTTTCATCAGCGCATTTCTTCAAAGACAGTCTGTCTTCACTCCTGGGCAGTATAAGCACTGGGCATGCCAGTACCTGTTGAAGTAGGATAGTAACTTAGCAACAGGAAAGGCCTATGGGAAACAGCTTTTTTTTCTTGGTCCTATGGCAGATCTACAAGCACCAACAGTGAAACAAGACTGCTTGTACCAGGAGTATATCTTTGTTCCTCTTATGTAAGCAGAAATGATATTCTGATATCTTTCATATTGGGAAGTGCAGACCTCTAGTGAGTTCATGAGACTTACTGTTACTGTTTCTTTCCTCTATTCCCTGTCTGAAAGTAGCAATTCTCTTTGAGCAAGATTGGCTTGTAAATAAATACAAGTAGTTCTTGACTTACAACAGTTCATTTAGTGACCGTTCAAAGTTACAATGGCACTGAAAAAAGTGACTTATGACCATTTTTCACACTTATGACCATTGTAGCATCCCTATGGTCACGTGATTTACATTTGGATGCTTGACAACTGGTTCATATTTATGATATGATTGCAGTGCCCCGGGCTCATATGATCATCTTTTGCAACTTTCTGACAAGCAAAGTCAATGGGAAAGCCAGATTCACTTAACAACCGTGTTAACTAATTTAACAACTGCAGTGATTCACTTACAAATTTGGCAAGTAAAGTCGTAAAATGGGGCAAAACTCACTTAACAAATTTCTCACTTAGCAACATAAATTCTGGGCTCAATTGTGGTCGTAAGTTGAGGACTACCTGTAGCTTTATCAATGCCAAACCATGTTTCCACTCAGCCAGGACAAAGTCAGAGTTCCCTTGAAGAATGAGCATAATTCCACACCTTTTAATGTGACTACTGAGGGTCACATCTTACAATTCGAAGTTCCCCATCTTAATGTACAATGAACAGAAAGTAAATATAAAAGATTTCTTCACTGTTCTCTACAATCTACAATAAACTGCATTCTGGGGAGTTTCTACCTGAAAGTGACAAGGAGTCAGAAAAGGACAGAATCTGAAAATAGTTTGCTGTCTATACAGCAGTTTGTATTTCAGTTTACCTTTTTCCTCTTCCTCTTCTTCCTCCTCTTCATCATCCTCACTATCTTCAGCTTTGTTTTCAGTTCGTGGTTCTCTTTTTTCTGTTTGTTCAGTAGAAAGTAAATCACCTTTTTCAGACATATCTGCTTTTTTTCTGCACAGAAGATATAGGGGAAAATATCAGCTTAGTATGAAGCACTTTATTACTACTACTAGCACTGAGATTTTTAACACACAGCAGCAGTATTGCACTTTCTAGCACAAAGGTTCATACAATGTGCATAGTCACAATTAGTTTATTTTTGGCTTAGAATAATATGTGACTACTCATTACCATTTAATGTTATATACTTATCAGGTCACTTATATTTGTTCCACAAACAATGATTAAAATGTCCTGCTTTACCATTATATAAGCTGTTGCTGTCTTTCAAATTTTCTTACAGCAAAAGAAGCAGTTCTTAAGAGTAGATAGGGATTTGTTATATAACCTATTAAATACAGCCCCAAATCTCATGTGAATATTTTGCTGTAAATTCAACATTATTAGCTATATGATTTATCTACAAGATAAACATGCAGATAAAGACAAACTACTGGTAAATAAAACAAATGTATAATCTATTGAATAGTTTTATGACATCAAAGGTAAAATGCAACATGTATTTCCAGGATGAAATGGATAAAAGAAAATATAATACATTATTATTATATATTAAATTTATTTGTTCACCATCTCACAGGTATGCTAAAAACAATCAATTTTTATCTTTACTATTGGCATCTTATATTACTTTATTGTTTGTCGTTTATATGCACACTGAGAGCTTATGCACTGGAGACAAATTCCTTGTGTGTCCAATCATCTGGCCAATAAAGAATATTGAGTTGAATTGAAATACATTGATCTCTACATGATACCCTGATTTATTCAATATAATTCTTAGCTGAACTGCTTTGTCTATAAACTTAGCAATTCTGCTAACAATGTATACGCATGATTCAGGTCTCAATGGGCAGTCCTTCCATGTATGGACTTTAAACATCTAAGCCTAAAAGGGGCATGCAGTTGACAAACAAACAAGATATGATATCTTGATATCTGCAATGGCTAGGGCACTGCATGCATACATTCTCACATATGGGAAGATGGAAGCACTCAAATTTGCCTGGAATCCAAAAACTTAAATCTTGCTCTAGAGTAAGCTGTTCTGCAAATTATGTAAAATATATTCGGTATTAAATACACTAAAGAATAGAAAGATGCATTCAAAATAATGCTTTATAGAATACAACTTCAAATTATTATATCCTGATTCTAGAGATTTCCAGTTACTTAAGTAGGATTGGATAATATGACTCCCACATATGAAAGGAAATTAATCAAGATTGTCTCAGAAAACTATTACTAAAACTATTATTTACTTCCAGAAAATTAAGTTTGGAAATTTTTGCTTTCTAAAGCAAGTCAAAACTGTTTTGTAGTGCAGCTTTGCACATAATTCTGAACCAGATAGACCTTTGTCTCATCTATAAAAAATGGCAATGAATCACTCAATATATTATTCAACACATATTTTAAATTGGTATTTGAGGTATATCTGCTTGGTAAGTTTTATATAAGGGCAGACAGAATTCCAAATAAACACTTATACTAAAGTGTACTATACTAAATTTAGTCAACCCTTGGCTAATATGTGTAGAATCAGTATCAAAAAAATTCAGATCTATAGATAGCAACCAAGATAGATTTAAAATCCTTGTTCATTTTGACCAAGTCACTATTATACATAAGAACATAATAAAGATCAAATTAGACCATAATCAACTGAATATATATGGGCACCAAGCAAGAAAACTAGAGTAGAATCCTCCAAGTGCATTTACCAAAAACTGATAGTCAAGTTGGATACTACTTTACAATTATGAGAACCTTATGTTGTATTTCTCTTTTTAAAATTGTCTAAGTTAGTGAAGCTTTGCATTAAATAATGTAGCTTATTTACAATATTCAGAACTTTTGAGAAGTGAAATATAAGTTATATAGCTTTGGAAACCAAGCTACTTAAATAAGGACATGGGAGTGTTCCTTGTAATGCTAAATAATAAACTTCAATATGTCATTCTGTGTCTGATTTTCACATTTATATGTTTTTTTCACTGAACTGGCAATTCTTGCTAAATTTGCAGATATAAATAGACTATTTTAAGGGGCAATTAAATGCAATTATGGAGCAAGCATGCAACAGATGAATTTGTACAACATGCTTACCAACTGAATTACTTAACGGAAATAACCAATCATCTGGTCTTGTGTAATACTCCATACCATACCATAAAGTAACCATACCCAGTACATTTTTCACAGAATGTCAGACTAAAATACAACTGGTTGTTTTTTTGATGCAGTATTGATACTTGCAGATTGTCAGCTCATAGAAACAAAATATATTTTTCAAATAACACCAAAAAGGAGTTTAACTGTTTCTGAGTTGCATTGTACTTTTCAGCTTCAATGCGTTAACTTTTAGCAGCTAGCTATTTGGAAACAAATTCACTGATAGTTGGGAGATGGATAATATCTGGAGGGAGTAGCATCACGGTGAGATACGCTGCAAATAAATTTAATAACAACAACAACAACAATAACCAGGGGGCTACTAGTGGGAAATCAAAACACATCCATCTTCCCCTCAGACCTGCAAACACCAATAACTTGTGAAAGTCAGTTTTTTTTCTCTTTTTCTCACCCCAACCTACCTCATGGGGTTGCTGTTGTGGGGAAAATAGGAGATAGAGTATTAAGTCTACTGCCTGAGTTTTAAAGCAGAAGGAGATTGCAGGTAAGGAATTACACGGACGTGAAGAAGAGGAAGAGCATCGAAGCCAAGGAATTACACGAAGGAGGAAGAGAAGGAGGAGAATAATAATAATAATAACACAATATTGCGGCCGAGGAATTACATGGATCTTTCCACAGCGTCCCCAAGAGGCGAACGGATCAGGAAGGTGCCTTCCTCTACCGAGATCTATTCCATTTTAGTACCACTGCTTGCTTAAAGACCATAGGCTCCTGTAGCCTCGGAGCTCAGAGCACAGAGCCCCGGGCAGCTGGCGAGCACTCTGGCAAGAAACAGGATTCCGGCGGGAAACAGTTCGAGCCGCGGAAAACGTCAGGCCTCGCGCCGGCCGGAATTGAAGTCCACTCTGAAGGGAGTAGGGAAGACAGGCGCTGAGGGACTCTCCCCTTTCCTGACGGTTCTATGGGGCCCCGCGGTCGGGTTCCGGCCGGGCTTCGGACACTCCGGTCGGGCCTGTCACAAGAATCTTCTTTTTGGCCGTTATCCCGACAACACCGAAACACCCACCTCGTCGCCGACGGACACCTCTAAGAAAATGGGCCCAGCAAGGGACGGAGACGGCCCCGGACAGCGACAAAACGAAACGCTTCGGGAGGCACGACGGAAGAGGGTTTTGTGTGTGTGTGTGTGGGGGGGGGTGATATTGGCGTTACTCGCTTCCTCGCAGAAAATCAACAACGTTTCAAAATGGCGGGTTGTCAAAGGGGAAGAAGGAAGCGGGAAAGTGCCGGCCAATAGATGCTCAAGAGGTAGTCCGAATGAGGCGGGGTTAGAAAATGATGGGCAGGAGCGTTGAGAACAAGTCAAAGACATTAATTTCGAGGAATGCATGCAGAGCATGCGCAGAATCGGAACGCTGCCTGACAGAGAAGGCGGAGCTATGCGAGAACACCTGCAATTGCCCGCGTGTTTTGTTTTTTATTTCTCAGTTGCAAGATGGAAGTTGCATTCCCTTCCAAATCCAGAGAACGAAGGAGGGCTGAGCTCCTTTCTGAGAGCTCAGCTTCCCCCCCCCTTTAAACTCAGTGGGGGAGGTATGTCATTTTTTTACTGACTTGTAAGAGAGAGAGAGAGAGAGAGAGAGATTATTTAATTTTTGTGCATAGAGTAATCTTGCTGCAGATACCACACTTAAGTAATGGTTTCTCATAATACTTGTTCAATGTTCATAAAACCCAACAGAAACAATTCTGGTTTTATTGTAGTATTAATTTGCTATATTAATTAGGATTTGTACCTCTTTGCTTTTTCACAGGTCCTCCTCTTTTTATTTTTACCCTTTCAACATTGGTTTGGTATTCCTTTATATAATTTTCCCAGCTTGATTGGTGTCCGATGATATATCATTTTATTAAAAAATATTTTAAATTGTGACATTGTGCAAATTTAACACTAGTTTCACATATTTTCCCCATATATCTATATTTATAAGCAAAATTTGAAGTCATTTATCATGCGGTCCATTTTACCGTGGACTTTTTAAACACTTTATCCTCTATTTCAAGATCTTGACTCTCTTCTATGTGATCCCTCTTGTGTTTGAAGAGAGCTATCCTTTCCCCACTCTTTAACTGAGGCTGAACATGTTCAGTTCCCTCAATCTTTCATTGGGCTATTAGGTTTCCAGACCCTTCGGAACAGTTTCACAGTATATCATTCCATGAATTGTGCTTAGTTATACAGATCTTCCATACTTACTGGAAATAATTGGGACTAGGAACTTTGTTGTTAAGTATGAAGTCGTAAGTTGAAAACCCATGTGATTGTTGCTCTGCTACAGCAGTTCAGCCAATCCTAGTTGCTGTCATTAAGCAAGGACCATGCAAGTTGCTTAGCAAGGATCTTGCCTGCTGATGACTTCCAACCTATCAACTTTCCCCACTGACTTTGCTTGTGGGAAGCTGGCAGGGAAAATCACAAATTGCAATCACAGGACAGTGGGGTGCTATAACGTCATAATCATGATCTGTGTGATGAGCATCTGGTTTGTGATTTTGTGACAAAGGCATGCTGTGCCATCCTTAAATGTAAGGTCCGTTCAAAATTGCCACTCATTCAGTGTTATTGTAAGTTTAATTGGTCACCAAATTAGTGATCGTTAAATGAGGACCACCTATAATGACGGAAAGAGGCATTGGATTAATTTTTGATATTGGTTTAGTGTTTATGAATAGTCTAAATGGAATCTTTCATATGAACACTAGAGGGAGCTTTGCATCAAAGTGCAACAATGGTTTTTCTAATCCTCAGGTTTAATTAAAACAAATTTTCAGGATCCACTTCTCTGCATATATAAGCAGTGTTAGGCAAAGATTTTATAAGACTTGAGCTAAACTTGTAAAATATCTATATATAATAAAAGCTTCATACAAGATAAAACCCATTGTTTCAATTTCCTTATTTTTCTCCCTATTACAATAATCAGCTTTAAAATAAACTCAAAAATACAATACAGGTAGTCCTTGAGTTATGATGGCAATGGGGACCATTGCTAAACAATGGGGTCATAAAGCATGATGTCATGGGACCACATTGGTTAGTGGTGGCAATCCAGGCAGTGCCTGGTGCCATTTGTCACCTGAGATGTGTGGGAAGCATGGGTGGGAAGCGTGGGTGCCACAGGTAAGGAGTTGTGGCAGTGTCTCGGTGTGGGGGAGACCCTAAGAAGGCCAGCCCAGGCCACATGTGAGTTGAGTGAGAGGGCTGCTGCAATGTGGCGCAGCCAATAGGAATGCAGGGAGGCCAGGGAAGGAGGGTGTGTGTGCAGTGGGAAGGCCTGGAAAGGAGTGGGCACATGATATGTTCAAAGAGAACCAGGAAAGAGTATGTGGGAGAGCATGCAAGTATAAGGAAGCCCAGAAAGAGGGGTGCCGATGCAAAGTGTGTGTGAATGTAAGGTGGCCTGGGAAAGAGAGAGGGGTGCATGTGTATGTGCAAGCACAGGGAAGCCCAGGGAAATTAGGCATGGGGATGTGCAAATAAAGGGGAAAAGGATGGGGTGGTGCATATGCACAAGTGAAGGGAGAAGAAAGGCCAAGGCGGGTTGAGGGAGACTTACCTGAGCCACCTCCCCTGCTAGCTTCCTGTTGACTTTGCTTGTGGGAAGCTGGCAGGGAAGGTTGCAAATGATAATCACATGAGTGCAGGATGCTGCAACTGGTCATAAGTATGAGCTGGTTGCCAAGCTCCCAAATATTGTTCATGTGACTAGGGGGAAACTGCTATGGTTGGAACTTCAAGGACCGAATATAAGTGTTTTCATTTGGTGCCATTAGAACTTTGATTGCTAAATGAATCATCATAACTTGATGATCTATAATCTATTGTTAAATAAACATGGGGAAAATATAACTCTCCTGAACTGGTTAATCCAGTATTTTCATGCCATATTTATTTGTTTGTTACACTACAGCTCTGCTCACAGGTTAGGTTGTTTTTTCCTTCTCCTTTTCCTTCTCCTTCTTCTCCTCTTCTCCCCCTCTCCCTCCCCCCTCCTCCTTCTCCTCCTCCTCCTTTCTTTTAAAATATTCATATGCTTGCTCCTGCAGGCTAATTAAATTGGCCAAGGGGTTATTGGGCTCATGGTTAAGGGAAGCCATTAATGTCTCCTTGATGTGGGATATGTACAGCCATGATAAGAAAGGATTTTATGTCCAAGCAACAGTGAGAATATGCAATGAGCTTGCTTAAATCAACTAGGCTGGCCATCTTTTCCCAGATGCTACTTGATTAATCAGCTGGGACAGTTCCTACCTCAACCTTTGCAGTCTGAGAAAATGCCATTTTCTAGGACCAGAAAGAATGGCTGCCAGTTGTTTCTGCTTCTCAGGAAACATTCTCCTGCAGTTCTTCCTTAATGATTCCTGTGATTCCTCAGTCTTTCATTGGTCCTGGATCTGAAGAGGCAACAATCTCTCTCTTTTTGGTATCAGAAGACACTTGGGGAACAATCCTGACCATGGGGTCTTTCTAGGACATCTGAAGCATTGGAACTTGAGGGCACCTTTCTTTCTCTTCCTGTTGGGCCATCGACAAATGATGATTTCGGGGATGAGAATAGTCAGTGGATCATATTGTGTTAGCGACACAACTGGCATTCCTACTGAGTCAGATTTGTCTTCCATGTGGAGACTCTGCTACAGACAGAGATCTAAAGTATCTAATGGGAGGGCAATGATGATCTTTAGTATGTGTTTAGGACCTGAGGACCTGATAGTTATATTCTGCTGTGATTCCATGCTAAATAATGAATTCTCTATGAACAAACTTATATGTTACTTTATGTTTGTGAATACCTTATGGTCATTTCCTCCCTCTTTGGGAGCTGATAAGAAAATTAGCAGAGGTAAACAGATCCTACAAATGTACTGTAATCTGTTATTTTTATATCAAGCTGAGATTCCCCCCCTGTCTTTCATGTCCTAGATGATGGATGCATAAAAATAGAATACATTCATTAATCTTATAATCTCATAGGCAGAAACTTGAGCAAGAGAATAAAGAAGACATATTGTTTGTAGCTTCCGTGTAATTTTGAGTGTATAGCTTGATTCCCAAGTATTTGTTTGATGCATTTCCATCCTCAGGGGGGATGACTCTGTCATTTGGCAGTTTGAGGCAATTGCCTCAGGCTCAGATGCTAGGAGATGGCAGCAACTGTGGTAAGAGAGAGCTAAGTGCAACAACTGTCTTGCACACTCAGCTATTTTGTTTTCTTCAAGTTCAGTGACAGATGTTATCCCATCCCAACTGTGGAAAAAAGGTTTAGTCATCAATCCACTTATAGAGTTCATTTTCACTGGAGGCATCCCAATGTCTTCATCAGGCCCTGTTTTTCAGACACATTGGTACTGTAATAGAGAAGTCAAAGAACATGAATAGCATTGTGGACCTAATTGCAGAACAATGCTGAAAAGGAAATTATTATTACCGGTTGGCAATATAATCTATAGAAGATGTTCTCCAATGTCTGGTAAAAATGGAAAAGACAGTAGCATTTATATCTTTATATTTTTCATCAAGCTGAATGTTTACTGTTGGATCAACAGCAATAAATATTGATATCAACTAAAGTTCAGGTAGTTCTCTTTTAGTGGCTGCTTGCAGTTACAACAGTGGTGAAAAGATAACTTTATGATCAATCTTCACATATACTACCTTCATAGATCTGTAAAGGAAAGCTGATATAAGATCATAAGCACATTCATGTTTTCACTTAGCAAGTTACTTGGCTTAACAACTGAGTTGCCAGTCCCAGTTGTGATTGCTAAACAAAGACTACCTGTAGAGTTGTGAGGAAAGCTTTGGAAACATTACATCTATGCAAGGATTAACACAGACTTCTCTAAACTTGTACTTCCCAAATGTGTGGGTTGTACTCAGCCTAGAATAATTATTTCTGAAAACTGTTTCTTTCCCAAAGAATAGTTTTGGTTGATTGTTTTAGTACTGTATGTTTATCCAAATTCCTCCAGTCACTAGCACTCTTTGAGTAGATATAATAAACATGGAGTTAACAATCAACACAATATTAACAATAATTTGGAAATACTTTTTTATAAGTAGCATTTGGAACCTCTCTGGATAAGGAGAGTACAGGAGATCAGTTACTTGTGCTCTGGAGACACTGTCTAAAAGATGTTATGAAAGATGATCATGTTCTACCTGAGACTGAGTTGAAAGATGTACAAATGACAGGCTATAAATATAACATGGAAAAAAATGTTACACTGGACATACAAAAGAAACCAACATACTTAATTATTAAATTAAAAGAGACATGCAAACAACAAACCAAGAGAGTCACCTGGATAATTTTCCTATATTGGATTTACAAAAGAGGCTTGCCAAGGTTTCAACAGTGTATTTTTTCTGTTGTATTTTTTTTCTTTCTTCACTTTTTAAAGCAGTTTTTATGTATTGTTTTCCTCTTTTTGAAAATACATGTATCTGCATTATAATTATTTTTGTTTTTATTCATTTTTCTGTTAGTATTTTAGAAGCAATAAAAAATAAAAAAGATTAAGATTGTTAGTAGTAAAAGAAAGGAATACAAAGTTAGTTTATCTGATCAAGATTAAAATAGATATGTTGTTATTTCTGGTAACCCTTAATGGACTTTTGCTGACATCAGAACTGAAATAATGTTTTATGGATTTATTTATAGATTAGAAATGAAATATGGAAGAAATCATTTGTTAGATTTAAAGAGAAGGCAATAAGTTACTAAAAGTATTTCTATTTGTAGTGAAGATGGAAAGTCCTTCATATATTTCTTTTCTTTTTCTTTACTATATTCTTATTTTCTTTTCTTTCACTATTTTTCCCTTTCTTTCTTTTTATTCTATATTTTTCAATTTGCATTAGTTTTTACTGTTGTAATTATAATCTTTAATAAAATTACCAAAAAGAACCATCTGATTAGCAGGTTAGTTTTACAGAGACATCTAACTTAGGTTATCAGCAGGATAAGAATGAATTTTTTCCCCCTATTTCTGTGATACTTTCTTTTATTTCTGTGATTCTTTTTTCAATAAGTTGGAGATCCTGCTGGTTCTAGTATGAGGAAGTTTGGCTGGATTAATCTATTGTGTTTAGGCTACAATTATTTATTGAATAAACATAATTGGGTGGGAACATTCAACTGAATAAAAACGAAACAAAACATAACATGTGAAGTAGTCCAGAGAGAATGAGAATCAAAATTTTACCTATGGCGAAATGTGTGATTTGGATTACAATCTTTTCTACTTGTCAGCTTAAAAAATCCCTTTTCCCCATTTTTTTCCCTGGAATATCACATTTGTTTTTGAGATAGGAAAAAGGAAGGAGCTACTTCAAAGGCAATTTCACCTGTGTTCATTTTCAAATATTTGTTTTGGCATGGGTAGGAATGTGTTTAATCTTGTTCTTTTCTGGCAGGCTACTTTGTAAAACCTGTCTGAGTAGTTCCCCCCCCCCCTCTCCTTCAGCTAAAATTATTCAATTACATCCAGCTTTACTAATGACATGGTAGCAAGTAGCAGTTTACAGTTGGCACTGGGGAAATCCAGTTTCAAGTCATGAAGCTCACAGCGTGACTTTGGGCTAGGCACATTCAATCTGCTGAAACTGGCTGTTGAGGTGGGAAAAATAAGGAGGAAGTGCTTTGTGAAATATCCTCAGTTCTTGAAAGAAAGGTGGGCTATGCATCTCTTTGTTCTTCACCAGAAACGTAAACATTATCTGTAACTTTCAAGAACTGATGATTATAACCAGCAAAATCACAGCAACCTCTGTTGATAGAAGAGTGGTAGAAGAGTGATAGAAGACTCTTGCACCATCCAAAATTGCCTGCCTCTGCACTTAAGCCATGAATCATGATTTACTAATTCCCGTGGCTGTGTTTTGGTGGCTGCTAAGAGTTACTGGTATCAAAAATGCACAAAGCCATTGCTTGGTGTATGTACCATTAATTGTTGACTACAGTTTTTGTATGTTATTTCCTAAGTAACTGCAAGCTTTCTCATTTTATGCTCCTTCCGACTCGTGCTTGGTAGAGGGAATCCAGTAACCACCACTGATTACTCGATTTCTTCATCTTTTCATTTCAACAATATTTACTCAGACTTTCCTAAGAGAATAATATCTGCATTCCCTTTGCTTTATTTGCACAGCAAAGTAGCCTATTTAATTACAAACCCTTGTATAAACTAGTCCTACAATGTATTTATTCAGTGAAAATAATAAATTCAAAAAATAGGAAAATATGCTCTGGCTTCAATGTGGTCAAATACAAATGTATAAATTCTATAAACAGAATTCTATAAATAAATATAATCTCCAATTCAAGGTGTTAGTTATTACTTTAGAGTCTGGGTCCAAATTATCAGAAGAATTTGGTTTGCCATCCCACTTGCACTGGCAGAAGGAGCATGCTGTGGACCCCATTGGCCAAGCAATTTCAGCTAACAGTGTCCAAGAAAAGCCTTTCCTGCGATGGCACCTGCCCTCTGGAACATCATACCCCCATCCTTCCTGAGTCTGCCAGATGACTTGTGGACCAGGTAGGGGAGTGTTATCCTAGTAGTGGTTACTGGATTAACTAGAAAATCTCACCTCTGCTCTATTATGTATCCCTCCTCCCAGCTATCTTGGTTATTTCTTGTTAATTTTGATATTTTGGTTTATTGCTTTACTGTTTTAATTTTTATAAGAGAGAGCATGATATCTCAGCGGCTAAAGATCCTGACTTTATCTGCTGAAAAGCTGACACCCTGAGTTTGAGACCTGAGTGCTGCACAATGGGGTGAGCTTCCGTTATCTGCCCCAGCTCCTCCCCATCTACCAGTCTGAAAGCATGCAAATGTGAGTAGATAAATAGGTATCACTTCGGTGGGAAGGTAACAGTGTTCCTTGCACCTTGGCATGTAGTCATGCTGGCCACATGACCACAGAAATGTCTTTGGACAATGCTGGCTCCCTCAGCTGAGAAATGGAGATGAGCACCACCCTCTAAAGTCAACACGACTGGAAAGGGGAACTCTTTACATCTACCTTTTTAATTTTTATACTATAGTTTTATCAGATTGTAAGTTGCCCAGAGTTATGCAACAGTGAGATGGGAGGTGAATAAATTTAACAAGTAAATGAATAAATAAGAACTGTCTGGGTTGAAAGGATTAAAAGTTTTTCTCAGTGTCTTTCTCTCACATAGACCATGAAGTCCGGGTTGTAGAACTGTGGACTGTAACATTGCATCAATAGGAATGGGTACATTCTGCAATTGAACAACCTGCTTCCTTGTAGGGATATTGCAGGTACAAACCCTTCAGAACATGGCAATCCACATGCATTCTGCAGATGAAGGATTGTGTTCTCATAGGGGATGAGCTATTAAGGTTGCTGCCTCTGTTCCCATTATGATAAGCCACTAACCTTGGCTTGTTGGCTAAGGCATAACTTCACGTATCACTCTAAGCCATAAAACAGCACTTACAAACATTCACATATACATTAAAGTCAAATCATCCAAAAGTGGGTCTAGGTCTAGGACAACTTGCCCCAGCTGCCTTGCCCCAGTCAACTCGCCATGGGACAACTCAACGCAGGATAGCTGAAGAGAGGGACAAGTGAATTGCAGTGACCTTGTCTTGATTTAGGTTTGAACCTTCTCAAGTTAGAAGTCTTTGAGGCTGTGGTGAGCTGCAATTCTACTTGAGTTTATCCTGCACTGAATTGTACCACGGCAAGTTGTCCTGTGGTGAGTTGGCCATGGCAAGTCAGCTGGGGTGAATTGGCTGGGGCGAATTGTCCCATTCCATCCAAAAGTTATGCTTAGTTTGGAGACCCCTGGAATAGACCCAATGGACATTTCCACCTCTATGATTTGATGAACCCACAACATATACATACTCATTTTAAAACATATTGAACATTTGGTATACAGGTTTTTTTTTAAAGACCTTTATTCTACTACTGGATACTATAGTACCAAATGCAGCTCTTTCTAATTCAGGGCAGAGGCAAAGGCTAATAAAATTAATGCCTTTGGAATATAGAATTTCACAACCGCTCTCTGACTACTGCATTCCTAAATTGTTATCCTAAATTGTACAGTAGATACAAAATTGGAATGGTGGGTAGAATTCTATTTTCACTAGCACTAAAATAATGTGGGTCTTTCCTTTGGTTTGAGAGGCCACCACTTTTCTTTGATTCAAGTTGCATTCTTTGTCAATTCTCTGCTCACTTTTGAAACAACTACAACCTTGGAGTAAATATCAGTCACCATCTGGCCTAGACAGCACCAATAGATTACAGTAAAAAAAAAAAAAATCCATGGCACTGTACTGAAAAAAGTGGAAATTGTTGCTTAGAAAAACAGGTGATGAATCTTCATTCACAGAATCCTAAGCTTCCCGTTTTCCACATCATTAGCAATCTACTTGATAAAAGGACCTTCACCTGCTTCTCTGATCAATGACAGGGATTTCATTCTGAGTAGCTCCGGACCTCTAGAAGAAGCAATATGCTTGCACTGTCATTATAATAAAAAGCACTGTAATATTTGCACAAATTTATGTCAAATCCAAACATTACACTTAGCATCTGTCTACTAATTGTTTCTACAATTTGATTTTATCTGTAAAAGAGGTCAGGGTTTTTTAAATCAAGGGTTGGTGTCTCATAGAATGAATCAACTGAGGACCTTTCACAATTATTAATCTAATTTTGTTGCATCATATTTTCTTTATAGTTTAAATTTGTGCTGCTCTGGTCTTTGACTGTAATAAACACACACTGACTGGGGAATTCTGGAAGTTGAAATCCACAACTCTTACAGTTGCCACATTTGGCATTCCCTAGTCTATTCTATTGCTTGGGGCAAGAATCCAAATTAAAAACTGCCATGACAGATAATTATATAGCCTCTGCTTAAGCATATCCAGGGAAAGGAAGCCTATCTCATTCTGGATAATTGCCCTATAGCAGGGGTGTCAAACTGCCAGCCTACGGGCCGGTTTCATCATACCGAAGCTGTGCCCACCCCATTGCTGGCAATGCAAAAAGAGTTGCAATACGTCGCGACACTTCACGTGACGTGGCGAGTTTGACACCCGTGCCCTATAGGAATCTGCCTTCCTATAATTGAAATGTATTATTCCATGTCCTGCACTCTGGAAATGAGAGAATTCCTATTGAAAAAAAGCAAGTATTGATCATTCTGTGTGATCTCATTTAGTTGTTTGAATAATGAGTAATATACTCCATTATTCTCTTCTCAAAGCTAAACATCCCCATTTGTTCATTTTCTTTTTAAGGTTTAATTTCTAATTCCCTAATCACCCTATTGGCTTTCTCTGAACCTATTCCAATTTATCTGGATCCTTCTCAAAACATGCCCAGCATTCTCAAAGTCAATTCTAACCGTTTCAGAACAAAACTGGCCTTGTGGCTTCTTTTGATTTATATGGTCTTACCACTTTGCCACCAAAAACAGAAAACAATGAAACAAATCAAATCAAAATGATATCTCTCAGTTCTTCAAAGCCATTCAAAAGGCAGTCACCTAGCCATGGCTGCCACCTGCTCTTTGAACAAGAGACAGGAGTCTAGGATGATGAACAAATTTCACGTTGATTGTATCTGGGGCAGTGCAAATCCCAAACCAAAATAAGGCTGGATCTCTCCCTCCTACCAACAACTGGAACAGGTCCTGGAGAAAGGAGAGCAATCTTAACACGGTGCTTCCCACTCCCGACTCCTTATGTAGAACTAGAACACTGTTTCCCAAACTTGACAATTTTAAGGCATGAGGACTTCAACTTCCAGAATTCCACAGCCAGCAACGCTGGCTGTGGAATTCTGGGAGTTGAAGTCCTCATGCCTTAAAATTGTCAAGTTTGGGAAACACTGAACTAGAAGAATGCCATGATTGATGGTATATCATGGTGTTGAAAAATTAAGGAGGGCCAGAATGGATGCACAGCTCCCATCCTGACCCTGCCATAGGATGTCACTAAGTGTGATTAACACCAGTTCAGTTAGGACACAAATGCAGCTGGACGGGATCCAAAGAATCATCTTCCTCTAGGGCCCTCTTAGTCTCCAGCCTGACTACCTTCTCAACAATCTTTTTCAGAAAGGGGAGCTTGATTAGAAATTATTCGGCTCATTCTTGGATCCAACCATGGCTTGTTGAGGAAGAGACAAACTCTGCTGGAACCATCTCACTTAAAGATGAATTCAACATTGCTTGTCCGCAATGACTCTTCATCTTCCAATGTGCCTTATCTTCCAAAAGGAACTTGAATCTAATAGTGGCTCTTTTCAGAGTCTGGGGGGGGGGGAGAGTTAATCCATTTCCCTAGGATTGATTGGCTGAAAATCCTACCTAGGCAAGCTATATCTAGGATCATTCTGAGTCTTCAGATTCAGAAGTTAAAGAGACTCCAAATTTTAGCACGCATCACAGAAATCAGTTGAAGAGAGGACAACTGAGGAGATGCAGGGGCAAGCAGAGTCACCTGATCCAGAACCTGAGCTAGGAGAGACCCCAAACACATCACCAATTGCAAATGAAGAAGGGGAGAACAAACATCTATGGAGATTCTCAGTCATCTACTGTAGTTCATGGTTGTCCCAAGGTGCTTTTTCCAAATTGAAAAAAAGCAGACTTTCTTGGCTTTTTTCTTTGAAAACGTTTTGCTTCTCATCCAAGAAGCTTCCTCTTCTGAGGAATTGAACTGAACTGAAGAAGCTTCTTGGATGAGAAGTGAAACTTCCAAAAGTCCAGTTGCCTTTTGGAAAAAAACACTTTGAGGACAAAGGAAGAAAGAGCAAGGAAATGAAGCCATCCACCACCTGATGGAAGTGTGATTCAGCTTGTTATAAGGGCTATATAAAGAAAACTGTGTCTTGATTGGTTCTTTATGGCAATAAACATTCAATTCCCTGACTGCTTGTAACTCTGTTAGTATATGTTTTGGATTTCTTAGCTTACCCTACTGAACTCTGGACTAGAATCTGGATACTCTTGGATCGTTTCTGAAATGGCGTTTTGTCTTTCTGGACTATCTGAAAAGTAAGATTTGTATTTGAATTGTCCAAGCAAAGAATATGCATTTTTAATGTTTTTATGTTATTATAGTTAAAGTTGTAAGACTATAATAAACAGAGAATATATCAGAAAATGATTGCATGTATGCTTAGTAGCATAGAAGACACCATACCTCAATCAACTCAATAGATACCTGCACAGCCAAAGTTCTATAGAAAGTAGCTATGAACACTCAGTCTTGAATAATTCTCCCAACAGACCTTCTTCTCAAATGATCCTATAATTGATCCTTCCCTTGGAGGGACTTGGGTTCTAAACAGGGCTGCCAAAGGGCAACCCATGGATGTAATCATAGAAGATAAGTAGTTACGTTTTGCTGTTATAAGCTCAGCTCATGGGCCGACATCTGGATTGTTTAATAACCGGGCTGGTTTTAAACACCAGATCTGTAATCTGATGAAATTGTGTATAAGAAGACGTGTCATGTTGAACACAAAGCCTGTTCTAAAAGAATATGTTACTTGAGAAAATAGCTGTTCAATACCATTTTCAGTATATTAGATAACGGAAACCAGAGAGTGTGTAAAATATTGTTCTAAAATTACATATATTGTCCAGTTAATTGACATGAAGTGGAGAATCTCTCCACTCCAAGACTGAATGGTGTCCACCTTCCGGAGAACTCGTCATTTTAAAGATGCATTATGTATCTTGAAGCAGTGGGGCTCAGTTGATTTTGCTTCTGCCTGGCCTTTCCCAACAGGAACTGTGAGAGGAATTACATTTCTTAGACATTTCAAGTTTCTAACAGTTCCTTGAAATGGTGGCTCTATAATACCAACTTTCCCAGTCCCTCACTTTTCCAGGTGAAAGGAAAAAAGATATAACTTCAGGAAGGATGAGGCACGTCACCTAAGACCTTTATACTCAGAGATCTTCTGTGTTTCTATACACCATTTCTGTGGTCAACTTGAACTCATGAATATGAAAAAGCAATCCTGCTTCCTGCTTCCCATGCATTCAACTGACTCTACAAAGAAGCTACAGAGTTGTCATTGTACCTAGTTAAAGTTCTCTCTCTACTTGGAAATTCTGATTTTTTTCATGATTTCCTGTCAAATAGAAAAATATAAATACATTCTTTGCTAATTTTTATACCAATGTTAGTTGTAAAAGAAAAGAGAAAAATCAATCACCTACAAGTTCAGTGTAAAACAGTGGTTCTCAACCTGTGGGTCGGGACCCCATTTGGGGTCGAACGACCATTTCACGGGAGTCGCCAAACAACGCAGTCCGCCATTTTTTTCCCCTTTTCCTTAGCTGTGCTACTCCCTTTTATTCTATTGGCTTTTGAAAGCCAATAGAATAGACTCTCTTGAATAGAGTCTAATTCTATTGGCTTTCAAAAGCCAATAGGAATTGTCCAGGCTGTCTCTGTCCTGCTGAGCCTGCCAAAAGTCCCATTCTGCAAACGGTGCTGCACCAGTTGAGTAGTCCTCGACTTACGACCGGTTGGGGGTCGCGGCATTAAAAAGGTTGAGAACCACTGGTGTAAAAGGTCTTACACATTTTGCTAGATGCTGTTATAACTCTATAGAAGTAGCTCAGACCTAGTGAACATGGTATGGGAAGCATTTAACATTTTGTTTTGTTGTAACTTGTGATTAAATAACAATTACTCTACAATACTGCTACGTGTATTCAGGAAGAATGTCCAATAAACACAGCCTATTATTAAGAAACAATAATAGAATTAGGCTGCATAAAATTAAGGTTGGGCTGTTTATATAATAGATTATATAATGTTTTGCAGATTTGCATGGTCCGTATTTATATAAATAGATGCTTTGGCGTTTGCATGCCAAAAATGATACTATCTATTGAAGTCTGATGTGTAGCAGTTCTAGGTGGTCATGTTACACTGCAGTGAAGATCTGAAAGACACTCAGTGTTGGTAAATGGATAGTTTTCCCAGTAAGGGACATCAGACTCATAATTAGAAAAAGAATATCTCAGATTTTTTAATGGCTTATCGCAAAAATCCAGTTATAAGTGACTTAGAACACACACTCCATCTTAGTGCAGTCATCTATGCTCCAATTTCTCTTTTAGCTTATGCTTTGTTTTTTTTCTTCCTGCTCTGAAACCAACTGAACAATGATCGCTAGTAAACTGCTGGAAAAGTTTAGGGTAGCTTTTGACACTTTTTCAGACTTCCAAGGCAGGACAAATTTCATGCTGATTCAAAGAGGAGAGGAGAGATGGCATGTCTGTCTGCCTGCCTGCCTGCCTGCCTGTCATCATTATATTTCTATCCTCCCTTTAATTTGTAGAACTCAAAGAGATGTAATATAATATGTCTGGGCCCTACTTTCCCCACAAAAACAGCTCTATGAGGTGAGTTGGCCTGAGAGAGGGTGCCTTGTCCAAAGTCATCCAGTCAGATTTCATGCCTAAGGGAGAACTCAAACTCAGTCTCCCAGTTTCTAATTCAGCATCTTAACCACCTCACCAATTTAATGTTGCTTTTGTGTATTACATTCAGTGAAGTTTCTCTACAATGCCTAAACCAGGGGTAGTCAACCTTGGCTCTTTTATGACTCGTGGACTTTAATTCCCAGAATTCCTGAGCCAGCTTAGCTGGCTCAGGAATTCTGGGAGTTGAAGTCCACGAGTCATAAAAGAGCCAAGGTTGACTATCCCTGGCCTAAACTTTGAGGTGCTGTGTAAGACAACAGAAGACTGAATTCTGAACAGCGTAACACACACATACATTGGCTGTCCCATTAATAAATATGTATAACGTAAAGAAATTCAGTGGATGCAGCCCTTATGATACCCTTTGTTGTGTTTCTGCTTCTCTCACAACAGTTAAAGACCAAGAAGTCTGGAGGAAATAAAAAGCAGCAGCTCAAATCAAAAGCTTATGATGCTTTTGTCTGTCTGTGTGTGTGTGTGTGTGTGTGTGTGTGTGTGTGCGCGCTCCGAATCAATTGTGATCCAGCTCTTTAATTACAGCCTGAACAGAATGTTTTGATAGCTTTCCTGGACTACCCAGTTGGAATTCAGGAAGAATTTGTTCTTCATTAAATAAAAAATAAAAAAAGCAAGTTAGGCATCAGCCAGCCTCTGGGAGGGTTAAAAATAATCACCTGCAGTTGAAATGGGACTTGGGAACTAGGAAGTGCTGTGGCTCGAGTTTCCTGTATAAATAAGTACAGCTTTCACACAGCTCTTGCATATGTGTGGTGACATGTGCTTTAAGAGATAATGATAACATACTTCTAATAGCAGGGAGGAGATTATTTCTCGTAGTGACGGGAGGGAGGGAGATGAGTGCACTTTCAAGCCTATAACATGTAAAGCTTTCCCATGCAGCAAGGAAGAAAGACGGAAAGGGGGAAATTGTTTTATTTTTCAGTCTCTGAGCTCTTGCTGGCTGTAACATGTCTTGGAATTACTGAAATGTGAGTGAAGCTGTTGAAAAGTCCAGCAATGAAGAGGGAATTCTCCTCTCCGTTTGTGAGGTATGTCAGAAAGATCTGCATTTCTTAAGAGCAAGGACTGTGGATTCAGGGGGCTATGTAGTTCTTTCATTTTCAGATGTGGGGGATCTTAAACAGAAATCATGCTTGCTATCTAATTTAACTTAAACTGTTGGTAGTGCAATTCTAAGAAAACTGAGGCAAAAAATTACTGTTTTTAGATGCTCAGTGCCAGGGCTCAAACTATAAACACAGCCGTGTGTCTGTAAATGTATGTGTGTTTTGTGCATGGGTATCTCTCTCAAAAAATGATGCTGACTTGATCAGTGCAGCACTTAAAAAGAGTAATTTTATCTGTAGGGAAGATGAAACTCAAATGGCTAAGGTTACAGGCTCATCCATTTGAAATGGAAACTTAACAGCTTATCAAAAAGATAATATAAAAGGGACGAAATGAGAGAGTCTGTCTGAAAACATACCCATTTATTGTAGATTGTGGATATAATTGGCAGTACAGTTTATCTGTAACTTGTATGTGAAAAAAACACCAGGTTATAAGGATATTTTATTTGTTCAGTAATTTAGAAAGTACAGTGGCAGATAGGCTGGCAAATATTGAAAGAGTAATATATGGAAGTCTGTCTTTTAACACAGATTACCATTTTCTAAGCAGAAAATGAAATGTGTGTTTACATATTTATAGACCTCTTGGAAACCAAATCCTTGTGTAGTGGTCTTAGTACAAAGCAGTTGTTTCTGCCTTTGAAATATTATTGTGTGTCACAAAGGAGCTAATAAACCCCCAGAATTTGAATTCCAGTTAAATACTTTGAATTATTTTTTTTAAAAAAAGTACTTGTATAAAATGTGTTTTCTGCAACATACATTGGTTTGCAATTGTGGTGAATATCTGTAGCTCGAGTGTAGGATGAGGGCAAAGGTTTGTCCTCCGAGCTTGTGGGCTGGTTTCCGAGTTTCAACTTCAATTCCGCTGAAGATGTTGCCTAGCCTGGTAACGAAATGTTCAGAAACCAACCCCCAAGCTTGGAGAACAAACCTTTACCCTCATATATTGGTTTACTTCTGGAAACATGGTTCCAGAGACTTCGAACAGCCTCTGCTTGTGGAATTTTGGTTCTCTCACTTTTATCTTAACCTTGTTGAGATGATCCAAACTGGATTTATGCACAAGTCAGAGGGATTTAGTATCATACCTTCTGGCATTTTCACAACCTTCAGGCATTAATTGTAACCCTTGCTACCTGCCGTTTCTGCACAGTGTACAATCTGTATTCAGTGTTTATCTTCATGGGATGAATGTTTGCATAGACTACTGTAATACTGGGAGAAACTGAGGGTCAGAGGTAGGGTTTCAGGTAAGGTCCTCACCCCACTATAGTGTCCTCACCCACTATTGTACAGAATAACAGAAATGAAAGGGATCTTGGAGGTCTTCTAGTCCAACCTCATGCTCAAGCAGGAAACATTTCAGACAAATGTTTGTCCAGTCTCTTTTTAAAAACCGCCAATGATGGAGCATCCACAAATACTGAAGGCAAGCTCTTCAACCCATTGATTATTCTAACTGTCAGGAAATTTCTCCATAGTACTAGGTTGATTCTCTCTTTGATTAGTTTCCATCCATCGCTTCTTGCCCTGCCTTTAGGTACTTTGGAGAATAGGGTTGACGCCCCCCTCTTCTTTGTGGCAGCTCCTTAGATATTGAAACACTACTAACATGTCACCCCTAGTCTTTCTTATTTTTTCTTGAAAATCAGCAATGCGGTTAAAGCTTAATTTATATCCATTTTTCCTCCGCAAGCAGCCGTAAGAATATAGTAGGATAGGACAGGTCTCATTATTCGGCAAATAAGAGGACTGGAGAGGCAAAAAACTACATTGTATTAAAACCACTGGAGTTAGAAAAAGGTGAAATGGATGGCTAGAAGGACTAGTTCTACCTGGCAGTTCAGTCAAGGTTCATGATATTCTCCCAATAAAACCTTGTTTCTCATCTTTTTTTTTTCTGCTTTGAAAGCAGCTGAATGTCCATCACTGGTAAATAGCTGGAAGAGTTAATGTAGTTTCTGGCATTTCTTCAGGTTTCCAAGGCAAGCTGAATATTTAAGTTCTATCTGAGAACCCTTTGTAAATATTACTATTAACCTTGAAACTTGGAACTTTCTTGACTCCTATCTTCCTCACCCAGGCAGAGCTGGATTTTTTTTTTTTTTTTGAGCTTTCCTATTAATCCATTGCTTTCAGTAGAGGTATGCTAACATGAGTAAGTTCCACATTGCATAGTAATGACCAAAGATAAAATTACACAGTGGAGTCATTAATTCAGTCTGCACACATGTTAAGGACTTTGGAATATTGAGATATGAAGAGCACAGACTTTTTCTGTTAAATTGTGGCTAATAGCCTGCAATCAGTAAACTCGACTGAGCTCATTTTCATTCAGGTGCAACGCTGAAAACTGGATCAGCTTTGCCAATTGTTTTGAATAACAGATGGAGTCTTTTTTCTTTCTTTCATTTTGCATGTGATTCAGATCTTTGTTTATTTTGGTAATGCTAAGGGAAGAAAGCCTGAACTGGAAGAAGACTAAAGCCTGCATGAACTAAGGGAGACATTGTTACGGATGATAATAGAATCATTAAAAGAGGCTAACAACTCCAGTATCGGAATACAAATTAAAGCATTCCCAGCAAATTATTGTTTAGTCTCTGCTTCAACACATCCATAACGGACTACAGAAAAACCTTTTGCCTTTGAATAAGCCAAAAAACAGCCTGGAATTTTCTCAAAAAGGATTCCCCCCCCCCCCAGCCATGTGAATTAGAAATTATCATAGCTGACTTTTCTCAATGTGCTAGGCTAGAATGCTTCAGGTCCCTAATTTATTGATTATAAACAAGAATTCCAGTGCACACTGCCTTATCACTACCACTTGCCTCCTCCTCCAAGTGGGAGGCACTAAATTAATTAGGACTTCAGGTCTTAAAAAGCCATAATTCTATGGCTCAAATCTGGACATTGGCTACATTCTCCTTAAGATTTGGTGAGTAGAAACAACAGTCCTTAACTGACTGAAATAAGATACAAAATATCTAACTGAGGCAAAGGCAAATATTCCTAAACAATAAACCCAGGAGTAATATGATATTTATTTTATTCTCTGCTGACATTTCTGAACATAAAAGTTTGGGGATCCCCTGTACTTTCAGTCTCATTAAGAGACAATTCTGCGTATTGTTCAGTAGTAGGTAAAATTAGCAAGATTCCAAATATTGACTTAGTTGTCTGTGTCAAATTACTCTGTGCTCAGAATTTGCTGTCTTTGTTTTTTTTATAGAAAAGGGTCTTTCAGGAGGGACCTAACTGGTCTTTATTATATAGTAACAAGAAAGTATGAAACTAAATTTTAATTTGAAAATGATATGGCCAAGTGTAGTGGTGAAGTTCCTGTCTTGATACACTCATTTGTTTGAATGCCAAAGCATAAAATGTATGATTAAACTGGCTTAGCTGTGATACTTCCAAATTCTCATATGATGAATAATAGGCTAAATTTTCCATTGGTGTTGTGAAAGCAGCCTATAGCTGAGTAGTGTAGGAAATACTATGTGACCAGAAAAGGTTTTAAGCTACAGACCAAGCTTTAGCAACTTTTGGGCTAAATGTATCTTCCTACAGTTTCAGGACCCCCCCCCCTCTTCATTTTATTGTGAAAATTGGTGAAAATAAAGTTTGTCCCTGATTTTTAGTGGGAAGCTACATCATCATCATCTAATTATTCTGCACGTTTAGTCTGGTCGATTTCATTCTAATGCTAACGAAAGGGATGGGACTAGAGTGTTTTGATCTTATCGGTTTTTCTTTTGTTTTTCTTTGTCTTTAGTTGATTTATATTAATCTACCAAGCCCACTTTCACTGTTGGGGAATTTAATTAGGGTTTTACCTCTCATCGATGTACTGTGGAATGGGACAGGATAAAACTTCGGTGTAATTTGAATAAATGAGTGATTAATCAGCTAGAAAAATTAGCACTGGGGGATATTTGTGCCCCTATTACCTCTTTCTCTTTGGGCCCTGCCCACTCTTTGACATTCCGTACAAGACTGAATGTGCCTCTTGGCACAAAGGAGCCTTGCAGTTTCTGCTTTGATAAATGCTGTTCTTTTGTTCCATGAGTTTCGATTCTGGAAATCAGTTAGTGAACCTTAACAGTGTTGTTGACCTTTATCTGGAGACACTAGCATTTATGATATCCACAAGACTTGGCAGAGATAATGCCACATTCCTTTTCAATACCACAGTGCCCTGACTTTCTTACAAAGATTTTCAAGGTTTGGTCACAGACTGGGTGCAATATTTTTGTTGCCTACCTTGGTTTTCCTCCACTTGTTACCACACTAAAAACTAATGGAAATGCTTCCACTGAATTTTGTGAGAAGAAAATTAAGCCATAGCAGCCTCGGACATGGATTCTGGGAGGACCAGGACCTCTGCTCTTGCTTCCTGCTGATGCTTTACAAAAGTAAAACTATGTGGCTCATTGAACCAAGCTTTTCATTTACTGCAAGGATCCTTGTAGAAGTAGCCCTCCCCTTACGATTATAAGCGAACCAAAAATGTGTATTTCTCAGTTGATAAGTGAGTTTTGCCCCCTTTTTAGGACCTTTCTTGCCAGCGTTGTTAAATGAAGCACTGCAGTTGTTAGGTTGTTAAGTGAATCTGGCTTCCCCATTGATTTTGCTTGTCAGAAGGTCTCAGAAGGTGATCACGTGACCCTGGGGCACACTGCAACCATCATCAATATGAACCAATTGCCAAACGTCCAAAATTTGATCACGTGACCATTGGGGGACGCTGCAGTGGTTGTAAGTATGGAAAATGGTTGTAAGTTCGAACAGTCCCTAAATGAATGATTGCAAGTCGAGGACTACCTGTATTGTTTTTGGAGCTGTTATGGTTACTTATTGGGCCTCGAGGAAAAAGGGGAAGACTATCACAAGGAGGCATGATGGGATGGTAGCCTTATTTTTATAAGTTTTTTGACTTTTGGACCCAAGCTTACTCCCACTTATAAATATTGACATTTCAATATTGGAAAGGTGAGGAATGATCTATTGTTTTGTCTCTCTTCCTCTACTGTAATCGTGGAGTTTGTGAGGCAGCATTTAGAAATATACAAGTGTGAGTCATCCATTAAGAAGATTGTTCTTCCTGGGAAGCAGCGGCAGAATGTTGCTTGAGTACATGGACAATGTATTATTCCCACTTTAGGAAGACGTTAGTGACTTGAGACTGCTTTTGGTATCCAGCGCCTGCTCTTTTGAAGTTAATTTAACAGCTTTTATGTATAGCTGCTTTTATCCTGTCAGACTAATATAATTTCATTTCCTTGAATGGAGCAAAACAGTGTTAGACCATCTGTAAAACCTGCATTACTTGGTCGCCTTGAAGATGTAGTTACAATTGTATGCTTATATTTTATTTCATTTGAAATGGAATTCATTTATTTTATTAACCTGCCGATTCCGGCCCATAGGTATAATAAAAAAAACCTATACTTCTGCTCTTGGCTAGGCTGAACCAGGTGGCAATGGTGGCTGGAAATACTTTTTTTTCCAACATATGTTAGTGTACCAGTTGCATCTTTTTATGAACAGGAGTGATCTTTGTATTGTCAGTCTTGCCCTATTTACCTTCAGACGAATGGATTTTCACTGCAATGACACAGTGCCTTTGAAAAGAACTTGGAGGCCTCTACACTCCGGGAGAGAAAATTTCAGGAGGCATAGGATACGTGCACATCCATTTTTCTTTATCCCCAAATCAGATAACTGCTGATACAATTCAAAGGGAAGAATGTATGAAAGGCTGTTCTCCAGCGTGGTTGGATGGAGAATCCACGGATGGGTTGTCTTAATCTATCTGCTCCAATTAGACTAAGTCTGAATCTTAGTACCGCCCCCGCTGTGCCAATTGCACCCCAGTTTTAGACTTAGTCTCTTTGCTCTAAAGACGCGTATTTTCTTCGCTCCTGGAGCAGAAGACTGCAGTAATTTCTCATTCACTTTGATTTAGACTAATTATTTCATTATTGATTATTTTATATATTTAACCTTTTTTCCAATTATCTGGAGTTCACTCCTCCTCAAGCCTGGCTGCCCGGCTGGGCTGACAGGCTCGGCACCTTCCTGCATGCCCTTCTCTTTCAACTCATTTCAGAGAACTTTCACTTCGTGAATTAAACAGCTTTAAACAGCCGTTTTCATGATCCCCACCATGAAAGGCTGTTTTTGACTAGAAATTCTAACTATGAACTTGTCGGATCTGATTTAGTTTTAAATCCAGTTCTAAATTCTGAAACAGGCCTCCGGTGCTGAATTATTGCTTCAGTAAAATTGTATTGAAGACTGCTAACTTCCCTTTAAACCAGTGGTTCTCAACCTTTCTAATGCCGCGACCCCATAATACAGTTCCACCTGTTGTGGTGACCACCAACCACTTATACATCACCAGGTGCCAGGGACATGGCCAAAGAAAAGGGGGAAAAAATGGCGTACAGCCTTGTTTGGTGACCCCCGTGAAATGGTCGTTCGATCCCAAATGGGGTCCCGACCCACAGGTTGAGAACCACTGCTTTAAACTTTTCCAGGCCTCTGAATAATCCTGGAGAACTTGTTTCATCTATTTTCATCACTCTGGGAAACTGAGAAGTTGTGAAATGTTATTTCTAGGGAAATTGATTTCTTCATTTACAGTGTAAAGGACGAGCCTATCAATTATAGACTAATTAGCCTCCTCAACACAATCAGCAAACTTTATGCAGGACACTACAATTGAAATTCCAGTACTGTCTGGAACTAACAACAACAACAACAGCAACAACAATAATAATAAAGTTGGAAGGGACCTTGGAGGTCCAACTCCCTGCTCAGGCAGGAAATCCAATACCATTTCAGACAAATGGTTGTCCAGTTTCTTCTTTAAAACTTCTAGTGTTGGAGCATTCACAACTTCTGGAAGCAGGTTGTTCCACTGCTTAATTGTTCTAACTGTCAGGAAAATTTTCCTTAGATCTGGGATGCTTCTCTATTTGGTTAGTTTCCATCCATTGCTTCTTGTCCTGCCTTCAGGTATTTTGAAGAATAGCTTGACTCACTCTTCTTTGTGGCAACCCCTGAGATATCAGAACACTGCTATCGTATCACCCCTAGTCCTTCTCTTCATTAAACTAGACATAGCCAATTCCAGCAACCATTGTTTATATATTTTAGCCTCCAGTCCTCTAATCATCTCTGTTGCTCTTCTCTGTACTTTTTCTAGAGTCTCAACATCTTTTTTACATCATGGTGACCAAAACTGGATGCAGTATTCCATGTATGGCCTTACCAAAGCATTATAAAGTGGTATTAACACTTCACATGATCTTGATTCTATTCCTCTGTTAATGTAGCCCAGCACTGTGTTGGCTTTTTTGGCAGCTGCAGCACACTGCTGACTCATATTTAAGTGATTGTCCACTAGGACTCCAAAGTACCTCTCACAGTTATTACTATTGAGTAAGGTACCCCCTATGCTATACCTATACATTTGGTTTTTCTTGCCTAAATGTAGAACCTTACTTTTTTCACCATTGAATTTCATTTTGTTATATAGCGCCCAGTGTTCAAGTCTGTCCAGATCCTCCTGTATCCTAAGCCTGTCTTCTGGAGTGTTGGCTATTCCTGCCAACTTGGTGTTGTTTGCAAATTTGAGAAGCAGTCTGCTTTAGGAAAGGCTGATTTACTATTGATCAATGCCTCGTATTACATCATCTCATTGAAAAATGCTTCTTCCCTCAACACAACTTCCCTACATGCTGCTTTCATAGACTTCAAAGCAACTTTTGATTCAATATCCCAAGCTAAATTGTGAGAAAAACTAGAAGCCTCCTTGATTGATCTACTTCTATTTCATTTAATACGTGTGTACATGAAGGGACTTCACTCAAAATAAGATGTAACTCCAAGGAGCACCTCACCAGTGCCATTGGAACTGAGTAAGGCATAAAGCAAGGCTATACTGACCCCACTGTTATTCAATTTCTGTATTAACTCCATGGTGGGCCATCTTCTCAACACGAACTTTCACACCTTCCCAAACCAACACTCAAAACTTGCTGGAAGACATACATCTCTGTTTTAATCTATACAGATGATGTAGTAACATTTTCAAGAGCCTCTATTGGCCTTAAAAAAATCTTGAGAGAACTAACACAGTAATGCAAGGATGCCAGTTGTTGTTGTTAATTGCGAAGTCGTGTCCAACCATCGCGACCCCATGGACAACCTTCCACCAGGCCTTCCTGTCCTCTACCATCTTCTGTAGTCCATTTAGGTTCACGCCTACAGCTTCAGTGACTCCATCCAGCCACCTCATTCTCTGTCATCCCATTCTTCTATTGCCCTCAATTTTTTCCAGCATTAGGCCCTTCTCCAGTGAGTCCTTCCTTCTCATTAGGTGGCCAAAGTATTTGAGTTTCAACTTCAGGATCTGGCCTTCTAAAGAGCAGTCAGGGTTGATCTCTTCTAGGACTGACTGGTTTGAATGCCTTGCAGTCCAAGTTAGTACTCAAATATCAGAAAACCAAAATCGTAACATTTGCCAAAAGATCCAAGAGCCATTCCTGGAGGATAGTGACAAGGTTGAGCAGATCACCTGTTTCAATACCTTCATTCTGGTAACCATAGGGATCTCCATGGAGACTACACTGCTGAAAATGTTATCCTCAAACAAGAGGTGGCTACTATAACCTGCTGCACTCAAACTATTTGAAGCTAAGCCAATAACACAACTACTTTATGGTGCTCTTGAGCCTCTTCCCCAATTTTGTGTCAATACAACTTGTTCAATCTAAATTTCGAAGATCAGCCTTTCTTTCAAGTCCCAAAATGGGTCTCTAATGCCATCCTGAGACTGGAGACAGGCCTCATGAAAGTGGCATCTAGAGTGAGGGTGACATACTCAACTATTAGCTCAGACTATCCTTTTTGTCACAAATGAAGGCAAATATATGTATCCCAGGATAATGTTGCAGGATCCAATCTGGGTCAATCACTGAGACCAGTGGCTTTATCTTCTAAGTTTTTGGACTTGTACTGGAGCCCATCTTCAGGGAACGTCTCTCTAGCAGAGTGTGTTCACTGAAGATGGGCTCTAGTCCAAAAGCTCAGAAGACAAAACCATTGGTCCTGGTGACCGAGCCAAACTGGATCCTATCTTTTTCCCCCCCTTTTGGTCTTGCCTCACTAACTATGATGGATGACTTTTAGTCCACTGTGAAAAAAACAGTGGCAACTAAAATCTCATCCTTGGGCTTCTCTCCAGGTTTTCCATTCAGCATGGGTTGTGATGCTCAGGCCAAGGCTCCCGTTAAACAGTGTGTAACAGACACAGAGCACTAATTGGAGCTAGCCAGGTCCCTAAACTTTATTGCCAATGAATCCAATAGATACTCTGCCTCCCCTGTGACATATTTGACTAAAAATACCTAACCACCAGAGGCCTTTACTCTGATACAATGTCATGTCCTCAGCTGTCCTTGAGGGCCGATAACAGGAAAATTCCTTACCCAGAGAGACAATGCCCTTGTGACTTTGGACACATAGAAGCAACATAGCATGTACTTTTCCAGTGCCTGTATTACAGAGAGGTTCATAATAGTTGTCATCTCGCCATTACAATATAAATACCTAGAGTGCATAGGACAATTCCACACCTTCCTGTTGTTTGCAGATACTAATCTTGTTACAACATATAATGTTTCCAGGTTCTGGACAGCAGTTCTTAAAATCAGTTGTGGTATTCAAATATGTGAACAACCGGTTCTCTGTGTGGATGCTGCTTCCGGAAGTCCATTCTGGGCCTGGGCAACTAAAAATTAGCTACCAGTTCTGCCGAAGTGGTATGAACTGGCTGAATCCCACCACTGCTTAAAATCCATCATTGAGGACCAGTGTCATAAACTAATCTTAACGAGCATCTAATTGGTTATTTGCAAATTCCTTGCATTGTGATAGATTTAGTCTGCCATATACTGGTTTTTAAGTTCCCCTATATCCATCTAATGTTCTTACCTCTCCCTTTAGATTTTTAAAGACTCTTTTTAAAACATTTTTTTTTTTTAAATTAGACTTTTATCTTTTATACTTCTTCAATCCTGTGAACACCACCCTCCTTATGCTGGTGTGTGTGGGTGCTTGCGTAGGTATATAATATTTTTAGCCTTTTAAAATTTATTGTTTATATTCCACTCTTCTCATGCTGGCCTGTGACCTTAATAAAGGTCTGATTGGTATCTACAACAAGAAAAGGGAGTTAGCCTTGAATCTATTGCTGCTCTGAGTCAGGATTGTATGAGCTCTTTGACAACAACAACCGCCACATGACCATTCCAGGAATTTGCAGGGCAAAGCAAGGGGCCTGAAGGGAAACAACTGAAAGCTAGGATAGACAAAATAGGGTTTCTGTGGCTAAAGCTAGATGTATCTGCCCTTCAGATGTACTTTCAGACTCAAAAGGCTGACAAATAGCCTTCTCCAATCCCAGAACATTTCAAACTGCTGCCACTTCAATTCCTTGAATTTTTTCACCTAATATAGTCTGGGAATTCTGGAAAATATTGTTATAATGCATGTGGAAGGCTGACCTCAGAGAGGTGGTGTCAGTTACAACTTGGAGAAAATGAGTAAAGAAATAATGGATAGGTAATGCAGGTAGCCCTCAAGTTTCCATAGTTCATTTAGTGACCATTCAAAGTTACACTGAAAAAATTGACTTAGGACTGTTTTCACACTTAAGACCACTGCAGCATCCCCATGGTCATTTGATCAAAATTCAAAGGCTTGGCAACTGGTTCATATTTATGAGGGTTGCAGTGTCCCAGGGTTACGTGATCACCTTTTGTGACCTTCTTACAAACAAGGTCAATAGGGAAGCCTGATTCACTTAAACAACCATGTCACTAACTTAACAATTGCAGCGATTCACTGAACAACTGTGGCAAGAAAGGTGGGTAAAGTGAGGACAACATTTACTTAGCTAATGTTTCGCTTAGCAACAGAAATTTTGGGCTCAGTTGTGATTGTAAGTCGGGGACCTGTAATGGGGTTGAAATTGCAGCAAACTAAAACAAAATAGCTTTCTAAAAATTTTGCTTTCCATACGGCATGGGCTTTGTGTATACAGTTAGCCCTCGACTTACGACCAAAATTTTGAAGCCAAAATTTCTGTTGCTAAGCGAGACAGTTGTGAAGTGAGTTTTGTCCCATTTTACAACCTTTTCTTGCCACAAGTTAGTAACACAGTTATAAAGTAGAACTGGGTTCCCCATTGGCTTTGCTTGTCGGAAGGTCGCAAAAGGTGACCCCGGGACACTGCAACCGTCATAAATACATGCCAGTTGCCAAGCGGCCAAATTTTGATTACGTGACCATGGGGATGCTGCAACGGTTCTGAGTGGGAAAACAGCCATAAGTCACTTTTTCAGTGCCATTTTAACTTCAAATAGTTACTAAACGAATGGTTGTAAGTCAAGGACTACCTGTAGATAGTAATGATTCCCCCCCCCCCCCGTAGTCCTGTTATTCAATATGGTGGAGAAGAGTTTGCTTTAATTTTTCTCCCAAATTCTATCTTCCTTCATTACCGCTGTTACAAGATTGTCAAGGCATGTAAGGGTCCTGACTCCACACAATCATTTTTAACTGGTAGGCAGGCTCCACTTCTTCGCATAAACCTCAGTATAAAACTTTCTCCTGGAATGTCTCCCAAGGATCTTTTGCTGGCAAAGAAAGTAGGGTCACCGTCAGCCAAGGAAGTCATACAATAATGAAGAGCTGGGCAAAGGAAGCAAAATTGACATCCTCTGCTATTTGCAACCATAAAATATGCCAAATAACATTAACTATTTCTTTAGTAAAGTACATTTGACAGCAAGGGAGAAAATGGGAGCTTTTTCACACAGGAAAAAGATGATTTGGGAAAATGGGCAGCAGGTTTCAGCCCAATAGGGCTTTTGGATGTAGATCTAAGTGTTGGCAATGCTGTGATGTATTTACCGCCTGACATATTTTCTTTATTTTCAGTAGCTGTGGGCGTGGCATATAACTCCTGCTTCTGCCAACCTTCATTAGATCTGTAAATATCTCAACATTGCTTGTGCAAAACTGGCCTCCTTACTTTAAAAAAAAAAAAGTGTGTCATTTGGAAAATTGTACACAGTTTTGGGACTGTCATGAGTTTAGGATGCTATTTGTTTTGGGTTTGCGTTAGTTTATGTTACTGTTGGTGGCCAGAGTCAGTTGGAGTCAGGCACTGTCCAAGTTGAATTAAATAATAAATAAATAATAAAATGGGATTAAAAATTATAAAGAAATAATGAAAGAAATGACAACACTTGACTTTAGGGGTTTGGTTTCCTTCCTTCCTTCCTTCCTTCCTTCCTTCCTTCCTTCCTTCCTTCCTTCCTTCCTTCCTTCCTTCCTTCCTGTCTTTCTGTCTTTTGTGTATGTAGGATGATTTCAATCAAAGACATTACTTTTGTCTAATACAATCTTTCTCAACTCTGGAACTTTAGGTTGTGTGGTCTTCAGCTCCCAGACTACTACAGGATCATCTTCCTTTCTGCCATCCTCAAAAGCATGTTTCTTAACCTTGTCAACTTAACCATATGTGGACTTGAACTCACAGGATTCCTCAGCCAGCCATGCTACCTGAGGAATTCTGGGAATTGAAGTCCACACATCTTAAACCTGCCAAGGTTGAGAAACCCTGTTTAAATGAAAAGCAAAATGAGAAGTTCATATGTGGGATCAGAATTAGTGCTTGTCAAAGGTTGGATCATTATTACATAATCGGACAAATGCTTATTCAAGTTTTTGTTTAGTGTTGGAAAATCAATTAAACTGAATACAAGTCGGGATAATAGATTTTGTTTAATTCCTTTTTCATAGTTGGTGCTGTAGACCTCTCAAACAAAAATTCTTTTTTGTTTGAGGGGTCTACACTTTGTTTCACTTTTTTATATCATTTCTTAACTATGCATTTGATTCCATTGTGCATCTATTATGATACAGTTATTATGATGTTCTAAAATCTTTTTTCGACTTATTTATTCTTAGTTGGTAAGGGAAGCTGACATCTTTGATAGATTGTTTTCTGCTTTCATTGTAGCTAATGTATATAAAATTCATGAATGTAGCTAGTACCCAGTAAAGAAATCAGGGAATATACAATTAAAGAACTGTATCAGCTCTTAACGTTGTCTTATATTTTAATTGCTCAGCTTTGAAATGTCATACAGCATTCTCTTACATGGTGCCCTAAAATGTTTGGCATTTTAATCTGCATTATCTCTCCAGAGGGTGAACCAATACTTCTGTGGGACAACCAAGTTGAGAAAAGCTGCTTTAATAAAGTGTTGGCCTTTGGAAAGTAACACATTTTGTGCATAACAAGGGTCTTGATGGTATTTTGAATACCTGCACCATAGCTACCACTCAATGTTTTTCCTTTTTCCTGTTAGTGGGTTTTATTGCTTCCAAGCAACATAAAATATTCTGCACATTGGGTGCTTTTAAATGGATGAAGTATTAGCATTTGCTTATCTCTTCTAGTCTTTCCCAATATTCTGTGGGGAAATTAATTTTTAAATAGACTTTGTTATAATCTATACACATAATGTTCTTGAAAGATTAGAAACAAAAACACTGTGTTGCAGTGTTGAAGATAAAACTTCCCGAAGCCAATAAAAAAAATGATTGCTTTAGCATACATTAAGGACTCAGATTTTTAGACTAACAGGTTTCAAATTAAGTGTAAGTTCTTAATAAAACTTTGATTTTCTCAAAACGTAGGCTGCTGTTTTAACCTTAAGAGTTGTAGTACTTAGAATCCCACTCAGTGTGCTGAGTATTTTTATACACTTTAGTTGTGAAGTTGAGCAGGTTTGATTCTGGCCAATCCCTGGGAGAAAATCATAAAAGAGAATTCCCATGGGCATATGGAGAAAGAATATACAATAATGTTCCAAATAAAGAATTTCAGTGGACAATTCTAATTTAATTCTATTTTCTGAGGAAAAATCTACTATTTTCAACCATGAATGCCATGATTAGCTAATAAAAAACTCAGTGACAGTCAACTAGTTAATCCTGGCAAATCTATTTTATATATGACTGCATCAAGTCATGTCATTCTGCTGATGGAACAGCAATTACCAGCAAAACAAAGACACATTGTATACATTGATGCGTACCAGATATCTAAGGACATTCAACAACACCAGAGATCAACAGGATAAATAGCTTTCTGCTAAGCAGAAAGAAATGCTGATGCTATTGTAGATAAGTGCTGAGAGTCTATGAAATGAAGCGATGGCAACTCTCCTACTGGAAGCTGACGCCATGCTCTCTTTGAAAGTATTTTTACACTGATTAAGATTTCCGGGACACAAATGTGTCTTATGTCATATGGTCCCTCTTACTACAATAATACTGGAAATAGAATTTCACAATGTTCCGATTTTAACTTGCTGCTTATTGTAGGTTAGGAAGAACAAACTTCATGTAGCGAAGCATGGACTAGGATTGCTGGTTCAATAATTTCATCCAGATCATTCTGTTCTCCCTTACTCATGAGCCTATGGGTTATCTCTGTAGGGTTGCCAATCCCCCCCCCCCCCGTATAGACTTGCTCTTGATGTCATCAGGAGTCATGGCTGACTTAAGGGAAATGTTACTTTTATCTGTATATTAATAAAACATTAGCAAATATGCACATGTTTTTACAAGGCATAGAATAAGGGAGGCACAGCCAGGAAGAGAGTCCAAAGAAGGCAGGAGGAATATGTATGGATGGATCAAATGGAAAATAAATTGTCAACCCAAATAAATGAAACCTTTGATGTATTGTTGTTTCACTGATACGAATAGCTGCAGCAGCTATAGAACAGTAGCTTGGGGATTGTGAGTTTGCTAAAAAATGTTGCCAAAACTTCTGACAATGTTTGAAAGGGAATAGTTTGTTGTATAAAAGAGTTGTTATTATATGCAGTTAGAGGAAGACAATTACTTTTATAGAAAAGGATTCTGTAATTCAATGAGCCTTCATTGTGTAATTTCATTTGAAAGTAGGCACAATTATTAGTTTTTTTTGTGTGCAGAAAGATGAATATCTGGTAGTACATACATATACAAAATTTAAGTAGCTGACTGATGCAACACAAACAGCAATTACTCTTTGGTACTTTGATGAATAGTGAGAGACCTGTGACACAGATTGCATGTTGTTAATATGAAAAAGCCTGTATGTAGGAAGAACACATTCAGACAAATATAATTTGCAGGTCAAGTTCTTACTTTGCACAAAGTTTAAAAGCAATATATATTCTAGCTTCCAGTGTTCATGAACAAAGAATATAATAGGTGAAAACAAACCAGCTAAACTATTGGATAAAACTCATTTACTCAAAGTGTCTGTATAGCAGAAATCATTAAATGATTCTGCTTTATAGTAGCATTATTCTGTCTGGGTACTTTCCTAGACTCTTGCCTGTAACTAGCAGGCTTGTAAAACCTTGATGAACTTCAAAGTTGGTTTGCTATTAACAGTACACAAGTTTGCTGGCAAGTCAGACCTATGAATTATTTAATTTGATTAGGTTTGCAAATGCTTATGAGGTCTTTAGGCCACCATAAAATCTATGGTTCTAGAAACTCACCATGTACAGAGTATAAAGCAGCAGCATTAATAGATTTCAAACCAAGGTACCAGCTTTTCAGTAAATCAGGCTTTCTCATTCTGGCACTTGGCAAACCATTTGGATTCGCAGTCCTCCAAAACTCCCAACCAGGATTGCCAAAATATTTGCTGTGTATTATTTATGTGTTTATGCTTCTTTATAATTTTGATTTATAAGGCTGCCCCAACTCGAAACTGATTAGGAGGAGTGGGAATTAAAAACTCAAGATGTTTTTATGCTAAAAAAGCAAACAAAATGAACCCAAAGTAAACTCAAGTATCAGGAAACACATAACACAAAACAATTAATATGTAACAGATTGACCTATTGTGACCTGCTCCAGTGTTTGTGGGAAAAGAGGTTTTTACAGGCCTTCTGATGGCTGGCAGGTTTGATATAGTCTGAACTCTGGGGAAAGCTATTTTAAAGGGCAGGAGCCCTGATAGAATAAACTGTTTACCTCAACAGATGACATTGCTTAATTGTCAGGATATAAAGACACCCACTCTGTCAGATTTTACCGGCCTGGCAGAAATGTCAGAAGAAAAATCCTGACCCTCAGAATGTGAGGGTCTTTGCCATGAAGAGATATATAGGTGATCCCCTAGGACTTAGAACATATTGGTAACCAATGCAGTTTGTGTAACAGAGATGTTACATGAGTGCACCAAGATGCAAGCACAACTGCTTGCGCCACTTCATTTTGACCAGCCTTACTTCCAAATGGTCTTCAAGAACAGACCTAGGTACAGCGTACTGCACTAGTCCACACATGAAACAGGGCCTCTACTCAGAAGTCTGCAGATACAATCGGCATGGAGAAGAACGGACATTTTGCCATTCTTATCACCAATGTGTAGGCTGAGACTTGTGCTCTTAACAGTACTTGGTGGTGTCCACTTTGAGTTTTATGTCAACATCTCTTCAGGCACTTTGTTTCCCTCAAATTTCCTCAGGCATATAGACCAGGCATTTCTTTTTTATTAGTGACTGGAGAGAAGTTGCGCTGGGGCAATTTTATCAAATGCTCTGTCCATATTACATAGGTCAACCAAACATAAGGTGAACGGTCTACCAGACTGGGTAAGCTGGATCTTTCTGGGAAATGCTTCACTAGATATACAGGTTGAAGTTGTTGGTTCCTTAGGGGTATACAATCTGGGATGGATGCCAGTTGGACAGAGTCCATAGCAGATCTGCAGAATTAGTACACAGGAAAGTGTCACATTGATAAATTAAAAATCATTGGAGGCCACAAAGGAATACCTGATATATCTTGCAGCTAACAGAATTGCAGCATTGTTGGAGCTGGTGGTGGCAATGTGGCCTGGGAAGTTTTGTAGGTTCTTGACAGTGCATCTTTTGGGGGCAACAATGGTGAATTTATTAACTTTTAAAAAACATCTGTGGGCTGCGCAGGTCTGCTTGGAAAGCTACATATTGGCAGGGTTGGTCTAAAGTGATAAGCAGGGCAAAGTTTTGTGGAATCATCAGGAATTATTTTGAGTTTGTAGAATCTGAGGAAGTGGCTCATTTTGTCTAGTTGTGGACCAAACCATAGCTTTTATGGCATATTATGAACATTTCTGATAGAAAATATTTCTGGTAAGCTTATATTGTTGATTTATCTGACTGTGTTTCCTCTACCTGAATTGATGAAGGCTGCTGTAGAATTAGGTTAGCCTAATCCGTGTATTTGACAGTCTATATTGATGAGTAAAAGAACAGTTAAAAAATGGAGCTGTAGAAGATGTCACCTATACATTGCTTAAAATTCCGTTATGTTAAATTTTAGCTTGCAAAATAATTCTCATTGGCACATTCTGATTTATATCTTGCAGAATTGCTGGGTGTGTTTAAACTGATGTCCTCTGCTACTAAAAACTGCTTCAGCACCATGACAACCAGAGTAGCAGAAGTCGGGGAATTACCCTTGGAGTCTTTGGTGACTTGCAAAATGTGCTTATATGAATATTCACTGGATAAGATGACTGCTCTTCAGGACTGCAATTGCATCTTTTGTACCTCAGTAAGTATGGACAGCAATGTATCTATCGTTGAAAGAAAAGAATGAGCTAAAAAACATCTTTGTAACATTAACTAATAGATTAATGCAATAATTAAGAATTATATTTTCAATATTATATTCTAGAGTAGGGTAGACAACATAATATTCATGGTCATTTATGCACCAGGTTCTAAACATCTTATTTTATTTTTTTAGATACTTTTTTTCCCCAGATACTTTAATTTAAAAAAAAAAAGAGGAAGAAAACTAGCATCTGCAAAGCCCTGACCTTTCCCATCAGTAATAAATATACAGCTTGTATTCTTCTGATTGTTATAATGCTTTATTACATTGAACATTTTAGGCTCAGGGTTGTCTATTATACTTGAGTAGCAGCACTGCAGTGCCTCTATAACCGAGCATCCCTTATCCGTTGCTGACATTTTGTAGATGCGAGAGATTACACCTAAAATACAGCCATACAGATCATGTCCTTGTCTGCCAAGCTATGGGTCCTCTTTTTATTCCTACTAACCCAGCAAAATGATGGGTAAAAATCATGTAAAGGAGTGCAAAACTATCTGTCCCTCTATCTGTCACTAGGACAATTGTCTGAAAATAGAACAGGTCCAAATGTGGTGTGGCAGAAGAAATCAATGAAAAAAAAAAAGATTGACTTTGAAAATGGGCAAAATTTGGACTGAGGTGAAAAAAAGTATAGAAGTATAGAAAAAAAATCCTTATGGGATGGGCAGTGATGGAAGTGACTCAGAATGGTAGCTCCTGCTCCATTCTAAACCCTATTCTAAAGCCTATCCAACTCCCTCCTCATTCGTGCTTCTTAGTGTACATACTCGCACAAAAGCACACAGATGGAAGTGGAATAGAGAGACATAGATGAGGTGCAATGCATTGTTTTGTTACACATAAGAAAATACAGGGTTCCTATGGCAGGTGTTGACAAAAAAATTAGAAAGAGCTCCAGAAATTATACTCTTCATGCTTTCCTTAACTAATTTTGGAATTTAGTTCTTTAATTAAAATTCTGCAATAGTGATAGAGGTAAGGAATTAATAGTGTTCAGGTCTGTATTTTGTCAGATGTGAAAAAGATTTACCACTCAGCTAACATATCAATTGTAATAGTAAATATATAAGGAAATATAAGTGATTTTTAGAAACCTTTTTTTTTCTATCAGTTGTTAAGGATTTAAATGGAAGCTGCTAGAGTCCTTCTTGTGAGCTTGTGATGGGCTACTTTCTGCTTGTGAACTTGTGATGGGCCTTGTGATGGGCTACTTTCTGCTTGTGAACTGGTGATGGGCCTTGTGATGGGCTACTCCCTGCCTCCATGATCATTTATTTGATCCATCACTGCTTTATTTAATGTTTTTCTACTAGCTGTACGTATACAGAGCTTTTCATAACCTGTATTAGGTTGGTTTCCCATATGAAAATAAAAGTATCAACATAACCCCAGTGTTCCTAATGCTTCAAGTTTTTGGTTTAGGAACTTTCAGATCCAAAAACTTTTTCAATAAAGTAAAATCCATATTCCAATATTCCATCAAAGGACTCAAACAGATGAATGAAGAGTGCAGTTTAATGGAACTAGTAAACTGAAGATTCCTGACATATTTCTACAGACAGCCACAACTAAGAAGATACTCTGGTTATTGTCCAGAGATCGTGAGATATTAAGGTCTAGACGTGTCGCGACGTGTCTTGACTTTTTTTCCATTGCCGGCAATGGGATGGGCACGGTTTCGCCCTGATGCATCCGGCCCGCAGGCCAGCAGTTTGACACCCCTGGTCTAGACAATCCTAGACCAGAAAGAGCATCTCAATAGTTATTGATATACACCTGCCCATGTATGTATGTATGTATGTATGTATGTCATTTAAAAAATACTAAGTTTCAGTATTCACACAGATATAATAGGTTCCTTTTAAGTACGGGTCTTAATATCAGTAGCAATTTGTAACAAATATATTCCTGTTGCTCTCCAGGCCTATATTATCTATTTCTTATGCAGTAAAATATCTCAAAAAGCTATATGTGTATGGTTTTATATTTATTTTGCATGCATATGTATAAATATATATGTGCATGTGACTGGAACAGCACATACATCTGAATGAATACGTAAATAAAAAATAATTTGCGTGCTGAAGCTCCTAGTAATCTTATTTGCTAGGAATAGGAATGGGGGCATAGACTTCGTATTTCACAAAATGCTTGCTTACATGACCTCTTACAACATTTGTGTGAACTCTTAACAAGTTCATTGGGGTGAGTTTGATAATGTATGCTTTATTTTGAAACCTGAGTAGTATTTCAGCATTTTGTTCATGTAAATTAGAATTCAAGAGAAGATCTTGGGTGTTGTCTCAGTGTCTTTTAGTCTTAATAGCTGTTCTTACAACATCTAATCTTACAATTGAGTTGATAATATCTATAGATTGTTAATTATATTTTTGTAAGTTTCATTTCAAGAGAAGTATTTTCATTACAATCATAGAATGTAGAGGTTAGGATTACTTTTATTGTAACAGCTATGGCAGCAGAACTTTAGAAGTCTGAATAAGCATTTCCCTCCCCCATTTTATATTTCTGTGCACAAGGGAGGGGCCTATTTGAGATGTTTATTGAAACTAATTTTTTGGCCCAGGTTAAAGCCCCACTTAATATGATTATTGCCCTGGTAGTGCTTCATTTTCCTGTCCTATAAAATCATTCCATAGGTTCTCTATACCTAGTGATATATCAGACATTGACAACCACAAGACAGTGTAATAGTTGTAATAACTGGTGTATGATTTTCCTGGTATTCTTAAAAAAGAATCTGTCTGAACCAGTTGTGGACCTATTTTGTCTAATATACTGTAAGACAGAGATCTAGACCCTGTATTTGTTTGAGGCTGCACATATTAAACAATTTACCTGTGTAACACGTCCAATATATTAAACAACCCACACAAATAACTGTTAGGATACAGATAATCCTTGATTTATGACCACAACTGAGCCCAAAATTTCTGTTGCTAAGCGAAAATGAAGGAAAAGAAGAGTCAAATATGATCAGACACCATATGTTTAATAAACCATGTTTTGCTCTCCATATTAACAAGAGATATGTCTAATAACAAGGGCAATATAATGTACTGGGACTGGCAACACATTTTTCATATCCAAGAGATTTTCTATACTAAATTAGCTGTCTATAGAAGATCTAGTAATTTCAAGAGCCACCACTGATTTCTCAAAACTCTGCTATAATATTTGAAAAAGCAATTTGGGGCTCACAAGGACCCAATTTGTTTTTATTAAAATTCCATGATTCAGATGTAAGATAGGATCCTCTATTGAAACTAAATAGATGGTGATTTAGTACAAAATATACTTAACTGCTGAACTCACCGCCATCAGCCTATGGTGACATTCACCAATACAGATAGTTTTAAAAGAGTACAAAATAAACTCAAGCAATAGAGAACTTCCATAGTCATGAGTCTTGAAGTAGTGTACTACCTTCTGAATTACAGACAGCATATGGAGTATTATTATCGTCACATCTGACTTTGGATAGTTATCTAGCCGGCTTCTGTACATATTGATTTAATAGGCTTTTGGTCTGATTCAAAAGAACTGTTTTTAAGCAGGGATAAAGTTAGTTACTTGAAATTTCAGTGCTTTTTGTTTTGGGATGGCTTGAAGAAAAACACAAATTTACATTTGATTTGCTATAAATTAGCAATACTAACATTTTTAAAATGTTATATACAATGTGAAGTATTATACTATATCTCTGACTATAGAGAATTCTGCATTGGTATGAGAAGTTCATCCACACTAAGACTAGTTCTATTATAATGTTTTAAATTAGAACAATGGCTACAAATTTGTCTTTAATAAAAGTATTGTAAGTGACCTTTGCCACTTCCCCTCTCTTGTGGGAGAATGTGGCCTCCACAAAAGGTTAACAACATTATAAACCTACTTTATCTTGTATACTGTATAGTACAGTGAAGATTTGTATCCAGTTTCTGTTTTGAATATGTCTCTTGAAAACTGGCAGGTAAACTCATTTGTCGCTTCCTTTCTTTGTTTTAGGTTAAATTCTTTTGCAGAAGTAGATATATGCAGCAACATGTGGTTTCAGTTGTTTATCCTGTTTCTCAGTGCCCTATTCTTGAGACCTATGCAGAGAAGAAGAATACGAATTAAGGATGAATGGATTTTTTGTGGAATTTGGTTTTGTGCTTCTAGAAATGGTATTCTGAGAGATCTATTTCAGTTAGATGCACATCTCATTCTATTCCTATTTGATCCCTTTGAACCGAGCCCTGTCATTTAAAATGCTTGTATTCACTTTTCATTTAACAGCCAACCCTTTTTGAAACAGTACCTCAATTTCTGTATTGTCAGATAACTGACAGTTGATCTCAGAAAGCTAAGCAAGATCAGACTTGGTTAGCACCTGGATGGGAGAGCACCCAGAACTGTCAAGACTAGAGGTGAGACTGGGAAGCTGAAAAAAAATGTTGAAAAACGGCAATAGCAAACATTTATCTATTTTTCTTAAGAAAATAACTTGCTTGTATCCATGACATCAGAAGAAGCTGGGCTTGATTTGAAAGATACGTTATTTTTTTATTTGTGTTTTATTCCTAAAATTGTTGAAAAGAGCCAGGAAATATGCTACTCTGCTGAATAGCAGATCAAGTGTAATGGATTTTGTGCATCACACACTAATTACTGCTTAACATGCAGTACATGAGCCTGCTTTAAAAGGGGATTGATTATGGGAACCACACTGAGAACCATTTTAAAGTTGTATGTTGGCAACTCCCTTTATAGCAGTGGTTCTCAACCTGTGGGTCGGGACCCCATTTGGGGTCGAACGACCATTTCACGGGAGTCGCCAAACAACGCAGTCTGCCATTTTTTCCCCCTTTTCCTTAGCTGTGCTACTCCCTTTTATTCTATTGGCTTTTGAAAGCCATTAGAATAGACTCTCTTGAATAGAGTCTAATTCTATTGGCTTTCAAAAGCCAATAGGAATTGTCCAGGCTGTCTCTGCCCTGCTGAGCCCGCCAAAAGCCCCATTCTGCAAATGGTGCTGCACCAGTTGAGTAGTCCTCAACTTATGACCGATTGAGTAGTCCTCGATTTATGACCGGTTGGGGGTCGCGGCATTAAAAAGGTTGAGAACCACTGCTTTATAGAATTACATCAAGATCCTAATGCCAATTGTAAGGGTACTTTTTACAGTTGTTAGGCTCCAGATCTCTACATGTATAGTATTTTATTTAAAAATAAAACAGCAAAACATATTACAAATTTAGTCAGATCATTAAAATGGAATAAGAGAATCTGGTGTTTTACCACCTTTAGCTGTATAAAGAGCAAATAGTATGATTGCTGAAACCCAAGTGGGGTTGGTGGTTGTGATTATTTGGATGCAGCTTCTCTGCAAATATAGCTCTAAGACAGCATGCCAAGACAGATTTGCGGAAGATGCAAAATAATTGCAGTGGAAAATATAGCAAAGGAGCGGTAAGGTCGAATTAGTGGATATATACATCTAGATAAATAAATGGGACTTTTCTAGTTTTGAGAGGTTGATAAATTAAGTCTGCCTTCCTATGAGTTTATCTAGAAGTAAACACCATTGCCAGAAGGTCTGACTTATATGTGCATTTTTATTAAAATGTTTTAAGTTTAATATATCATATGGAGAAATGAAGAAGGGTGCCTGAACGGAGTAGTATAACCGAATTTGGTTGAATCTTGTAAGTTATTAGTGAAAATCTGTAAATGAATATTATAAGCTGCTATAAATTACTGGACAAAAAACTAAATATAGCTAGAGAATGTTGCATAGCCTTACTTTACAAATAGCAATTGCAAGTTTTTATTTGCCTTAGCTGCGACCTTCATCCAAATTGAGAAATCAGTTACCATTAAAAAGCTCGTGGCAATAATCCTACCAGACTAATCCTTTTGCTAGGAAAATTACCATGTAAAGGGTCAATGGCCGGGAAAATGTTTTTATGAGGGAGCTAAAGTTTGCTTGATATAGTCATCATGCTCTACCACGATTGTCTGTATCATAAGGCACACTAGGCCAAAGCCCAGAAAATGTACGCTGTAGCTTAGCCTGCTTGGAGAATAAGTTTACATGAGAAATAAAAGCTCTATTTCCAGTTGCTGCTAAAATATAGAACATAATAAGAATAATTTATTCAATGTATATGCTACCAGACTCTCTGTGACTGGGCCGTTTACAATTTGCCAAAATATTTAAAAGCAACTTTCTTCCTGTTAATTATTTTATTATTAATATAGCATATAGAGACAGATCATTAATTTGCAAATAGATTTACTAGTTGTTTTTTTAAAAAAATGGGGGGGATGTTTTACAATTACAATATTAATTTACAATTAATATTGTAGTGATGTATTGTTCAGTATTCAATTAGGGGGGATAACATGTATATATGGGTTGGTTTTTTAATGCACCTTTTTCATGTCTTAAATGTTTTGTGTTTAGTGTTCATTTTTTATTCTTTTGGGGGGATTTTTTTAGAGTTTTGTATTTTAACTTACTTTTGAATAAAATAAAAATTTTGAAGAAAAAAAAAACATTTAAAAGCAAGTAACATTACAAGAAACACAAAGCCAAGGAACAAAGATGGCAGAAAAAGCAAATCTTGGTGTATTTGTGTTTGGGGAACCTCATTCCAGAGCACACATGCTACCACAGGGAAGATATACTTCCTAGGACTTGATACATGGCATTGTTTGGTCAAGGGAACCCAGAGCGTGCCAACCTTGCCAGATTGAACCAAGTAGACAGATGTTATGGGAGAGAGGTGATATCTCAAGTAATACGATCTGATGCCACATAAGGCTTTATACGTAAATGTCTGTGGAGATTCTCAGTCATCTCTAGGTCATAGTTGACTCTGCTTTTTCAAAAGGCGACCGGACTGTTTTTTCCTTAAGGAGGAAGAAAATGTTTCATTTCACTCCAAGAGACTTCATTTCTTCATCATTTCTGATGATCAATCAGAACTGATAAAGCTTCTTGGATGAGAAGTGAAACGTTTTCTTCTTCCTCAAGGAAAAAACAGTCCAGTGCCTTTTGAAAAAGCTCCTCTGAGGCTTTATATAGGGAGTGACCAGCAACTTGAATCATACCTGGAACCAAAAATGACAGTTAGTGCAGTTTGTGAAGCAGAGTGTTACATGGACATAACATGCATGTCTCTTACTGCCTACATTCTGGAATAGATGAAGCTTCCAAGAGGTCTTCAAGGACAGCTCCATGTACTGTGCATTACAGTAGTCAAGCTCTATAAGTAATACTAACAGAAGCCAGTTTGGAGACTGTAAAGTGCAGAAATGCTGGCTTAGTGTATGGAATGAGAAACAACATCCAAGAGCCGTTTGGAAGCAGCCTGCAAATGTCCTTATAATTGAAGTGTCAGAAATGCTATAAATAAGGAGCAATTAAAGCTCTCTGGCACCTGTGCAGGTGGCTCTTCTATTGACAAGGAGGAGGAAAGTTCACAGAGTGTTGTCAATTTTCTTTGGTTATTTTGCCTGGCTTTTAGAGGGGCTTGCAAATGTTTGCATTTTCTTGAGCAAACCCAGAAACCCAGCATAAAAGCTTTCCAAAGAAAAAAGGCTATCTTGCAAATAAGAAAGATCATGGCAAAAATATTTCCTTTTTAAAAACAATGTGACAAAAAGCCTAAGTACAAAAAAAGTGTTTGACAGACAGAGAACATAAACTTTAATGTTTGGTTGGTAATAATCATTTAGAGAATTTTAAATAATTTTAATAATATCTTACGTAAGATAAGAAAGTGATCTGGTTTATATGTTAATGCTTGAACAAAATTAGAGACTAGATTGTATTGCAGAAAAAATGGTCCAAGAAAGAAAGATTACCTCAGGGTTATCTTTATAAAAATCCAAAATGGTGAGTAAAATGTCACTATCTGAGGGAATATCTTCATCTTCTTAGTGGAGTCAGACTGTTATTTTGTCCAATGATGTGATATTTTCCATAAATGATATCAAAGATTTAGCCAACAAATTAGAAGCTCACTTATTTGTTAGGTGACTTAATTAACAAATCTGTACTTTAATTATACAAGATATAACAGGTCTAAGTGAACAAATTGTTGTACAATGAAATTTAAGATTTGCATACATTTTCACAGTATTGTTAAAATCAGTAAAACTCACCCTGCATCTCCATCAAGTAAAAAGTAAAAGGACTGTTTTGTAATGAAGCGTGGAGAAGTTATGCAGGTAGTCCTTGGCTTAAGACTACAACTAAGCCTTTAAGCGAGACAGTTGTTAAATGAATTTTGCCCCATTTTATGACCTTTCTTGCCACAGTTGTTAAGCAAATCACTGTATTTGTTAAGTTAGTAACATGGTTGTTAAGTGAATCTGGCTTCCTCATTGATTTGCTTGTCGGAGGATCGCAAAAGGTGATCACATGATCCTGGGACACTGCAACCATGGTAAATATGAACCAGTTGCTAAGCAACTGAATTGTGAGCACATGACCTTGGGGGTGCTGCAATGGTTGTAACTTTGAAAAAAAAATCACGTCACTTTTTTCAGTACTGTTGTAACTCCGAATGCTCACTAAATGAATGGCTGTAAGGGCCAAGGTGGCGCAGCAGTTAGGGTGCAGTACTGCAGGCCACTTTAGCTGACTGTGTTCAGCAGGTCAGCGGTTCAAATCTCACCGGCTCAAGGTTGACTCAGCCTTCCATCCTTCCGGGGTAGGTAAAATGAGGACCCAGATTGTTGGGGGCAATGTAAATATATATATATACATTGCTTACTGGTGTACACCGCTTAGAGAGTGCTTGCACTTAAAGCGGTATATAAGTCTCATAAATAAATAAATAATAATAAATACCTGTATGGCCCTCACCAGATTACATGGGTAGCTTCTTGCCCCGAATAGACTAAGTATGTTTGTTTATACAGGCATATAGTCCTATGTTCTGTATAAACTTCATCTTCCATACTAACATTTGCCATATTGCTATAGCATTTTTCCTTTTTCCATTTGCTTTCTGAAAATTTGTAAGAGTTGAAGTTAATCAGCTGGAAGCCTTTTAAAGTGTTGAATCACAGGGATAGTTAATGTAACAGGCTAAAATGGCAACCTGAAAAAGCCAGCCCTTTGTTTGTGAATGCCGAGGAAGATTATCTAAAAGTGGCCTTGATGGATTTGAGGTGAGAGGAAGTACAAAATGCCTTCTTAAGCCATTAGTTAGCACTATGAGATCTGAACACATTGCCTGATGGGTTGAGCTACATACTGAGTGCAAATAAATCCCTAAAGGTTTTTGAAATGAAAATTTTGAGCAGACGCTTGGCAGCAAATGGTGCACTTAAATCTTTCCTCATCGTCATCAAATGCAAGTTATTTGTGCTTCTCCCGTCACTTGTCCCATGGATGTCAGTTTCTTTATAGACATGGTGGACAAGGCACTCAGAACTCTCGGGCGGGGGTGGGGGTTAGAAAAAAGCACAGGTTTGAACAGACCAACATGGAAAGGGTGAAGCCAAAACTGTGTGGAATGACCATTGGATGTTAGGCAGCTAGAAAGATAGAGAACTCCTTTGTGAGGCACAGAGGAGAACCTTCCTTCATACATTATACCTTTGTCTGCAATGCAATTCCTAGTTCCCTACACAGAACAGAACAGAATTCTTTATTGACCAAATATGATTGGACACGCAAGGAGTATGATTGAGTTACTGCTTAAACTCGGCTGAATTAAACATGACTTCTCCCTTCTCTCCCATTCCTTCACTCGGACTGGGAGGATGTCAAAGAGCAACTTTGCCAGATTACCTTCTAGTTAACAGATTTTTTCTGATGGGCCACTTCTAACAGCCATTTTGTGAATAGGCAACAAGTCCTAAACCTTGGCAACCCTGACCTGTTTTCAAAGTGTTCTTTTGTGCACAACAGTTGCCTGCCTCTTGCCTAGACTATTTCTGATCGGGATGGGCTGCCAAGTGATATTGATTATTTAGTATTTAGCTGAAAAAGACAATTTGTGGTAGAGATGCTGCTTAAATTTCCTGTGAAATTCTGGAAATGTGGGAAGTCCCTGATGTGTCCCTTTTACTCCAGAAGATTAAAATCCTAGTTTGCAGTAGCACTTCTGTGGGAGGATATACCGTAATGTTTAGAAGTCTTTTGTATGGTAGCATTTGTGATACTTGATGAAGCAGTTTTTAGTCAGGTTATAAGATCAGAACACCTTATGTGAGGGAGATTGGCAGTTCTTAACCATGACAAAATAAGTAAATAACATTTCATAACACCACCTATTGTAGTAATACAAAATACTTAACATTGAATATGTACTTAATACAATGGATTAGGTGTAATTTCCACAAAATAGGGATGGACTTGTGGGATATAAATTCCCCAGCTCACATTTACCAGCTCATCTTAAACCTCAACCTACATTTATATCTCTGATAGTCATAATTATATTGCAAGAGAATGTTTAAATGCTTTAGAAAGCTTTAAAAAAATTAGAATTCAGTTCATTTACTTATGGGAATCCAGAACCCTTATTCAGAGAATTATCTAACTTTAATTAAAAATTGCAAGCATGGCACTTCCTTGACATGAATGCATTAACAAATTAGCATTAACGTATGTGAATGATTTTTTTAAAGGGAAATTATCAAAAGGGTAAATAAAACATGAGAAACCCTTTTCTTTTCAACGTTATAGACCAGTTTTCCCAATCTTGACAACTTAACCAAGATTAATGCTAAGTGGGGAATTCTGGGAGATGAAGTGCGCATGTCTTAAAGTTGCCAAGATAGGGAACCCCTGCATAGACCTTCATCTTTAATTTCATGTGTTTGCTTCAGAGTTATTACTAAATAACGTTTTTATACTGCTAAGTATATCCATGCATCAATTCATGCAAATTATATCCATGCCATTAAAGGAAAACTACCACAAATGAAAACTAAGAAAATACATCCTGCCCTGGGCCACCTGAACCTCCAGGGTCATGTTCCACCAAGCAGGCCCAGCAACAGGTGAACTATAGTAGCTGGCTGGGGAAATCTGGGCATTGAAGTCCACAAATCTTAAAGTTGCCAGGTTTGGAGACCTCTGACCTAGACTATGCAAAGCCCTAAAATAACTAATCTGTGCCTAGATTAATACGTGTAATTGAACTGAATTGAACTGAAAGTATAACTTAAATGATTTAGCTCTTGGGTAGTGAGAATTGCCTTATCAGTGGATGTTTCCAGAGAAGTCCTGGGTCTCAATTCCATTCCTCATGTAATGTTATTAGGGAAGTCTAGAGCTCCCATCCAATCTTAACAATATAGTCCAGTGATGGTGAACGTTTTAGAGACTGAGTGCCCAAACTGCAACCCAAAATCCACTTATGCATCGTCGAGTGCCAGGTGGGTGTGGCCCATTGGATGGGTGTGGCCCAGACTGGGTGGGACTAAAAAGTTTAATCAATCACTTCCAACTCTGCAAGATCTTTTTTTCCCCATGAGAAGTTGAAATTGACTGATTGAATCTTTTTTTTTTTGCACATGGCAGTGGAGGCCTAAAGCGAAAAGGTTTTATAAAACCCAGCTGAAGGCCTAGGACTGGGGTGACGGCGCGCGTGCCCACAGAGAGGGCTCTGAGTGCCACCTCTGGCACCCGTGCCATAGGTTCGCCACCACTGATATAGTCGTTTTCTGATGTTTCAGTTTGTCAGCTATGCAGTCCTTATCTATAGCTTGATTATATGAATTTGTATGACCATTAGATGGCAACCAATAAATATAAAGTCTAATTTTGTCCTCCTCTAAAGTCTAACTCTTTGTGTGATTAATCAAAAAGTCTAACAATCCTCCCATAGTAACCCAGAGAAAGTTCCTGACTTATGACTATTTGATTAACGACAGTTCAAAGTTACAATGATGCTGAAAAAGGTGAGTTAGCTCCAATACTAGTTTAGGTGCCTTTTGCCATTTTATGGCAAACTTAGAATACAGAATATAGAATAAAAGAGTTGGAAGGGACTTCAGAAGTCATCTAGTCCAACTCCCTGCACGAGCAGGAGAGTCTATACCATTTCAGACAGATGACTGTCTAGTGTCTTCTTGAAAGCCTACAGTGATGGGGCACCCACAACCTCTGAAGGCAAGCCATTCCACTGGTTGATTGTTCTCACTGCTAGGAAATTTCTCCTTAGTTCTAGGTTGCTTCTTCCCTTGATTAGTTTCCATCCACTGGAATATAATGCTTATTATAATTTACATATGATTTATAACTTACATATTTCTTCTTCCTTAGTGTCTAAAACAATACATACAATTGGCCATCCGTGAAGGGTGTGGTTCTCCCATCACTTGTCCAGACATGGTCTGTTTAGGCCATGGGATGCTACAAGAAACAGAGGTATTTATATTTAGTCCTCTCTCATTGCTTTTAATCTTTGTCATTCATTTACATAATGAATATATTAGATTGTTTTCCCCCTTAATTACCCTAATGACTACTTGGCAGAAAGCCACTTCAAGGAGAAATTAGAAACAAGCAGATGGTTTTTCTCTTGTTTTCCCTTTCCTGGGGAAATGTTTACTTGGCATCCAGACAGTCTCAGAATTGCTTGCTTGCAACAAGAACATTCTCAATTTGAATATCCCTAGTTCTTTGTTAGTGATGGATTCTGGAAGATGTACTATGGCATTCAGAATTGTAAAACACAAATGGTAGAAATGTTACATGTCGCTTGAGAAGGATTTTTTTTTTTTGGGATGGAGAAAATGGTGCTTGTACAGTATATACTTGGAAGGATATATATGAACCCCAAGTGCAATTCATTGGATGTCCGAAGTGTTATGTATACCCCAACTATGCAGTTCTTTCTAATAAAAACTCAGGATAAAAAAATATCACATGGCCAATTTATATTAAATCTCTTCATGGAACATTAATGTCCATGGTTCTTATCATATCTATTGTCATTATACGAATTACTTGTATGTTGCCATTCCAAACAGAATTTTCTTAGGATAACTTACCACAGGGGTGTCAAACTGCCAGCCCACGGGCCGGATACGTCACGAAACCACACCCACCCCATTGCCGGCAATGGGGAAAAAGTTCCAATACGTCGTGCAACGTCACTTGACGTCGCAAGTTTGACATGTCTGACTTACCAGATGGCAAAATTTGCTAATTTTAAATTAAGATGATATATAATAGGATTAAAAATGTCCAAGGATTATCAGTTGGTTAAAAGGTTAGGAGCAGTCTAAACATTTCATGTTAATATAATTCATTAAAAGGTTTGATAAAATAATGCAAATGAGATATCCTTTCTTGGAAGGTGTTGCAATGGAATATGTGGATGACCTTGGGGAACAAAGAGAACAAAGACCTAAAATAATAATAAGCTTTCGGCATTTTGAATGTAGAGAAAATGCAGTGCTAAAGTATGCATGAAATCATAGTAGAGTGTTCCAAGATTATTGTTTGTAAAGCTCCTGAAATCTAAGCTTCATTTCAGTTAGCCAGGCAAGAGGGCACTTGAGGGTGTACAACTAATGGGCCATTAATGTTTTCTTTTGTATGCAACCCTAAATATTGAATGAATAAACAATGAGAAAGACATTTAATGGGCCATGCATGATGGGAAATGCTGGAGTTTGTTATGGGTTTTGTTCTTTATGTATCTACACTGATATATTATAGTGACGAGTAATCATTCTGACCAGAATAGATGCTCTTAAAAGCAGCGAATGATCTATGCTGGGCCAAAGCTTTAGTAAGCTTTTACCTCTTTTAATGAATAAACAGTATGGGTATATTACTCTTTGCTACTATAGAGTACTTCATATGCTGTTCTGATTATATCTCTATCTCAGCTATATCTCAGCTTTATCTTGTTGCCCACCAAACATGTTACATTGATAGCCTTGATGGCTTTTGATCATAGCTGCTCGGAAATACTATATGTTATTTGTTAAACAGGTTTGTTTATTACATCACCATCAAAGCTGACACCAGCCAGAGCATAGAACAACTGAAAGAAATAATGCAAGATCAGAACTGACATGGAGAGACGTGGTCCATACAATTTCCAAGAGTTTGACACAACTGAATGGATAATATCATCACAATCATATATGAGAGAGAGAGAAAGACATTATAACACATGGCGTGGGCAAGGAGGTATTCTAGGGTGCAGAGGTTTAAGAGGGAAGGACATCCACTCTTGTCCCTGTCCTTTTGGTATAAAATGTTCAAGATCTGAAAAAGGCCTGTTAGAATAATTAGCAGGACTTTCAAGATACTTTCTTGTCAGGGTCCTCAATTAAAGGCAGATGCTAAGCATACTCACTTGAATGTACACTTCATTTCAGATTTTCATGCTAAGAACCTGAAGATCTCCAAGAAAACCTGTCAAATAAAGATATTTGGAGTGGATACATACATGGTACCCATATCTCTTCCCTAGAGGTCTTGACCTATCTTTAAAAGTTTGCCTCAAACTGTTCTCCTTTTTAATAGTCAGGGGCTTGCCACCTAGAAATTATCCAAGTCTTTATACGCTGATACATGCAGTTACATGTTTATGTTATTTGGCCATTAGACTAATAAGGTGCACTGAAATTCAGTAGTATTTCTTGGCTTAGAAATCAGGGGTCTTCAAACCTGGCCCTTTTATGACTTGTGGACCAACTCCCAGAATTCCTCAGCCAGGCATGCTGGCTGAGGAATTCTGGGAGTTGCACAAGTCATAAAAGGGCCAAGTTTGAAGACTCCTTGCTTAGATGGTAAAACCAATTTTTTACTTTAAAAGATCTAGATTAAAACAGCCTAGAGATCAACAAAAAGAGGTACAGTCTGATGACTTGCATTAGAACTAAGAAGAATGAGACTGCTATGAAAACTTTAGTTGACAAAGACCTCTTTTTATTGCATATGTGAATGTACTATAACGGTGGCTCAGTGACTGAGAGAATATAAACCATTTAATTTACTTTCTAGTTAACTCCAGAAAGAATAGCCCAAGACTGTAAATGACTAGGAATGATGGAAGCGGTCAAACTAGTTGTAGCTTCTAATCTGTTGTATGGTTATTATCCTTAGGGTCTTTTAATGATATATTTTTTTAAAAAGTCATCTCTGCATATTCCACTAAAAAGGCACTATGCAGTGCCCAAATGATAAATACAAATTACTATGGGAAAGTATGCAGTGCAGCTTTATGGTGTGGGTCTTCAAACCCCAGATTTCCACTTGAAAATCTAAGCTTTTAAAATTCCTTCTTTGCTGACGTAATTTGTTGGCTGCAGAGACCTACAAGAAGTTCTAATATATGCACTCCAACTATTGTGAGGAGTCAATTGGAAGTAGTCCATTTGAAGTACATCTACAAGCCCCATTTAATGTCCTAGAGTAAGTTGGTCAACAAGAATAACATTGTTTTGAGTGTCTTTCCAAAGTCTACATTACCCACTAGAGCAGAAAAATAATTTCCACTCCATATCCATTTTCCTGAAACTTGAAATAGCATTAATTGGTTACATAGGTTTTCTTGAAATAAATTCTGTTCAAAAACAACTATAATAAGCCTTTGGAACACTTCCATGGCAACTGAACAGGATTTGGGTGCCTAAAAATAGTAACATAACTCCTATTTAGTTTGCTTATCCTGTCTTTTCATAGAATATAGCCGGGTGATTAAGGCTCCTCCTGAGCGCTATTCATTTTCTTTTAAATTTGAGGGGAATAATAGGAATTTGAAGTAGATGGAGGATAATTGTTTGGAGGGGAAATGAGACAGCAAGTGAATGATGAGTGACATTTAAAAGACAAGCCAGATTGTTTTTTTCTACCTTTATTTTTGAGTACATTTTTAAAAAATTTGTTGGCAGTGCTAGGAAGGGATAAAGTATCTTTGTGATGACGCTGCAATACCTCCTGAGCATTTATTTTGGTGCTGCCTCACTTGAGCAGCAGGCAAAGAGGTGGCAGCTGTAAGGACAGGTAGTCCTCTACTTGCGACCACAATTGAGTCCAAAATTTATGTTGCTAAGTGAAACATTTGTTAAGTGAGTTTTGCCCCATTTTACAACTTTTCTTGCCACAGTTGTTAAGTGAATCATTTAGTGGTTAAGTTAGCAAAGCAGTTGTTAGATGAATTTGGCTTCCCCATCAACTTTGCTTGTCAAAAGTTTGCAAAAGGGGATCACATGACCTAGGACACTGCAGCCATCATAATTATGAACCAATTGCCAAGCCTCTGAATTTTGATCATGTGACATGGGGTTGCTGCAACAGTCACAAGTGTGAAAAACAGTCATAAGTCACATTTTTTAGTGCAGCTGTAACTTTGAAAAATCACTAAATGACCTGTTGCAAATCAAGGATTACCTGTATAAAACAGGGGCGCTGGTTCTCACAGGACTTGTTGCCTTCAACCCATCTGAATACAACTTTATTTGGCAAGTTGCATTGCACTGATAGGTATGTGAATCGGTGTGAAGCAACAGAAAAGTTAAGGTTGAACTATTCAAATAATTCAAGGAACCTGCTGAAGAAAGAAAAAAAAACAGGATGAAAATTATTTTGTTTATATATTCTGGTAAACCAGAACTGGCTTCATCATGATTTGAAGAAGACCCCCTGATTGGCTTGGTTCTCACATTGTACTAATCCCTAAAACCAAGGTATATAAACCACAATAGCTGAGTTCACAAAACATGCTGAGCTGAAAATCTGCCAATTTATCAGATGCCACCTGCCTTCTCCTCTAGCATCTTATCTTATCTCTAACCTTTTTCTGAGCCAGTCTATATATTTTGGGGAAGAACAGGACTACAGGTGCACATTATTTCTATTTTCTATGAAAACCTTATGGGTACATTTTTGGAAATAAAGCTGATGAAGGAGACTGGGACTTTGCTTTGCAGGCAAGGACCATGGCAAGTATCAAGGGACAATATTAGTACAGCAACAGATCACTTTGGAGAACCCAGCCTTAGAGGAACATATGAATCCAACTATGATATTGATTGAAGTGTGTAACATTTAGCAAATATGGACAACCAATTACTAAATACTAATACATATAATTAAGAGATAGGCCCAATCAATAATATAAAGCCTAATGGACATCTAGATTCCATGATATAAATCCAGAATAATAGTGTAGTAGTGCATATTTTATGAAGAATTGCTACAAAGCTATCACACAACCGTTTGTATTTCAAGTACAAAGATACTGCTGCTGTTTTTCTAGCAAATATACAAATCATTTAAACATTCACTAAGGAACTTTTTCTTTTCCTGTCCGTGTATATGCTCCTTTGCCAGATAGAACTCATTTGCACCATACCAAAGGTGTGGAATGGCAGTCAGGAATGGATATCTTTTATCATCATTTCAGTGTCATGTATAAAAGTGTTGACCTAGAGAAAACAACATTAGCCACCTATCTTTATTTTAAAACATTAAACACTTAAAAAAAACCCCTTCATTCAGAAACTGATTCTAGCCTTGCCAATGTTTCATAATGTTTCTAAAACAGAAATCTATCTTCAAATTACAGTTGTTCCATATCCTCTGTTTGTATTGAGTAAAAGCAGAAATAGTAGATGCACTGCAAAACTAATGCTTCTGTAGAAAAATCACGATAATTTATAATGGAACTTTGATGGATGCTGAAATTGAAAGATGAAAATCTTACAGAAAACTCTCTATGGGTTGCCAGATAGGTATCATTCAGCACATTTTGCTGCCTGAAGTATAACAAATAGTATTTAACTTCCTAAGTCAGATTTTGAATATCTAACATGGACAACCAGGAAAAATGTCTTCATGGTGCTTAACCCAAATGTTATGCTATTGCCTAACTTGATTTGAATGTGTGCTTCTTTTTTCAAGAGTTCTGTAATTCAAAGGAAACACAAAATGCATATTTGTGGAAACAAAATATTTGACTTGAATTTATTAGATAACAGTTGTTGCCATCACAGAAGGAAACTGAAGGCAATGAAACAACTACCTCCTAATGAGAATGAACATAAGTAATTTAAAATAGTATTTCCCTGAAATCTTATTCAGTGAGCTTGGTGCTTGATGAATATAGGGTCATTTTAAACTGGGGAAAAACTGCTTTTGTCAGATGTGTGGTATAGATTTTGCCCCAAATTAGGATATTGCAGTACAAGTTTTCCGCTACTTCAGCCAACAAGGGCTTTTGTATAGCTATACTTTATCCTGTTTTTATTGTTTGCAGGTGGGGAGAACTTCATTTTAGTTAAGGCACCAGGCTAGAAAGCAGGAGACTGTGAGTTCTAGTCCTACCTTAGCCATGAAAGCTGGCTAAGTGACCGTGGACCACTCATTCTCAACCCAGCTCACCTCACAGGGTTGTTGCTGTGGGGAAAATAAAAGGAAGGTGTATTGTATATGTTTGCTGCCTTGAGTTATCTGTGAAAATAATAAAGGTGGAATAAAAAATAGACAAATAAATCAATTTGGCCATTCCATTTTACATACTGTCTTACACCCATACATTTTACATTCTTCATAGGATACTTCGAGATGCTGCCTTCTACAACTATTCATTTCCCTTAGTGCCTTTGGAACACTGGGAAGTTGGGATTAACTGTGGGGGTCCTTGGTTCTGAGACCAAAGTTGGCAAACTTGGAAACAAGCAGCAGTTAGGTTTCTGGAAAGATGTGTATTGCTAGTAAGATAATATAACAGGATCTTGAAAGCCTGTCAAAGCAATTCTCTTGCTTAGGTTATACCCAGCATAATTAAGCCAGAGTTACTCTGTGTCTGTTTCTCACGCTTTCCCCTCCCCTTGCTATGGTGTCCCTTGTGCAAAGTCCTGTTTCCTCTTCCGCTTTCCCAGGGTCAGTTAGCCATGCCCTCACAGCCTGTGACCTATTATTCAGGCTATTACTGAAAGGAAAGTATCTTCTCTGGAAGATTGGTAAAATTCTGTCAAAAATTAGTCCATCTGATAAGAGGAAAGGGGCAGAGGAAAAGGAGACAGACCCAGGGTGAAGCATGAGAAGCACTCTTAATGTGCTGGGTGAATTTTCTCCAGTTTTAGAATTGTTCTTTGCCCCACCAACCTATCAGTTGGGTTATTTTTGGAGATAGGTTGACTGGTTTTCCAGAAGACCAGTAGACCCCTGTTTACAAAACAGTTCAAGCGTTAATTATTTCATGAAACAGTTTTGCTGTGACAACTTCTCTCACAGGCAGCTTGAAAGGTGGCTGGGATGAAAACTACTACTTGTTGAGAAACTCCACTGTTTCTCAACAAGCTGGCTGGAGAATCCTGGGAGTTGAGAAACATTGACTTAATCATTCTGCTCAGACCTGCCTCTGACTTCAATTGCTGATGGTTTTTTTTTTCCTGTCAGCTTGTGATGTTGGGTGAGAAAGCAATTGAAGCTTGGGAAGTTTACCCATCATTTCCCTTGAATTGTCCTGCAGTAAACGTCTAAAAGAGAACAATTCACAAGCTTTGTTAGCAAGTAAAATTTGTGCTCATCAGTTGGAGCAGTGCAGATTGTGCTGGGATTTATTTATTTATTTTTTATTTGGCTGATTCAAGGACTGGAGAAATGTACATTAGCAAAGTTGTGAGACAGAGCCCTAAAAGTGCAAGTAATTCTTTAGTGCAGATTCAAGAGGGAAGCTTGAGACAATGAAAAGCTTTTGTCCTAGGATAGCAAGGAAATACCATCTTAATTTAGTTATATATTTACTTTATTCCACACAGGCTGTTTTGCTGTGCTTAAATCCATGTCTCTTATTTGTTGCCTTCTGCTTCTCCATGACCTGTCATTAGCTGTCTTTTTTCTGAGATCCCTTCTTAATGGTATCTTAACAAGAGAGCGTTGGGAGATAAATGGCTTTGTTTGGGAGAGTTGTGCATTTATTTTCTATCACAACAAATATGATCTGATAATAAACATCTGCTTTCCATTGACTGCTATAAAATTTTGCATTATATAATCTCATTGTCTAGGGAAGACAAATCTCTGTCTCTGGGTACGTACTTCACCAAACTCTTTATTATTAATAACAACACAACGCTGTCTTGTGTAATAGCTTTTCACTATTCCATTGTTTTAATATGGGCCTGTTTTATTTTTATATTCCATAGCAAAAAGGAGAAACACTGCCCAAAGGTGTTTGCTTTCCTATATCCAATTATTTCATTTTCTTTCTGCTGCTCCTAACAAATCCTCAGTCTTGTTTGCGATGGCGAGGGAGGTATTTAATGAACAGAAATGAATATTTTATGATAGGAGTAATGTGCACTCTCTTGCTAGAGTAGGGATAGCAACAAACTGACATCCATTGGAAATCTAAAATAGGAATGATGAAAGAAAGAGTAAGAGAAAAAGCACATTAAATCTTATCATTTGTAGAAATACGATTCTGAAATCACAGTGTCAATAGCATTCATTACCTTGCATCCATTACTTATTACTGGCATTTAAATAAGGATTGCTCTAGGTGACTTACTGGTAGACAGTTATGTTGTCTACTATATATTAACATTAAAGAGAAACTGAATGCCCCTGAGAAATTATTTTGAAGTTGCTTCTGTAATAAAACAGTAAAAGAGTAAGATAATAATATTACTATTTATCATTATTTGCTGGAGAGAAGCAATTTGATGAGGCACTTTTATTAGCTGCAGAGCTAGAATTTCTGAAACAGCAAGAATTTACACATTAGCTATTCTTGTGAGAGTCAAAGAAGTTAATGGCATGTATATGTGGGTAGGGGTTGAGGCAGTTTTAGCATATCCTGTTCCCTTTTGAAGTATATGGTGGCAGATAACAGCAGGGTTTCTACCACAATAGTATCTTGTAATTGAAGGAGGAGAGGGGGTGAGTGAAGAAAAAGAGGGAAAGAAGTAAGTTGGTTTGAGGTGGGATGCGGTTTGGGGGGAAATGGGCGGGCAAGACCGAATGTGGTGTGTATCAATTTGTTTTATTTTTTATCTGAAGTATTTGTAAGATTGTTATGTATTGTAAACTTGAAAATAAAAATTTTTACAAAAAAAAAATAGTATCTTGTAATCTTTGTCCCATTTCCTTCTCTGGTTTGGTTTTTTTTTTTTTGGATCTGTGTATGTATAGATATGTTTTTATTGTTACATCAAATTATTCACATGAAGTAATTCTAACTATCGGATTCTTAAATTATACCCACTTTGTGACTGCACCACTACAATATATATATTTAATTTAAAAGGGCGGAATCCTTTGTTTGAACATATGCTTCTTCTCATAATGGGCAGTATAGAAATAAATAAAATAAATAAAATTCCTGATTCTCAGATGTCAGAATCAAAGGGTATATTTTAGAACAGTGTTTCAATTTAGGATAATCACAGATGTTACATTACTGCTGCCATGGAAAGCAGAATAGAATCCAAATGATTAATATCAGTGGGAGATGCTAACAGGGCCCTTTCTGTCTGATAATAAATCCATTTTGTCTAGGGATGCATTTGCTCCGGTAGGAAGTGAGCTGAGGGATGGAATGATTATAATGTTGCACAGGGGAATAATCTGAGTATATTCAGCAAGTGATGCTTTAGTTATTATGATCATTATCATGTGACAGTTCTGGTCATTTGAATCTTCCATACTGGCACACAGTCAATCATCATCTTAGAGGTGTTACTGTCGCCAGTAAAAAACAACAACCCCAAAGCCATGAAAAACATGGCTCATCCTTAAAAGCCTTCATTTAGAGATTGTACATAGCTAGACCTGAAGTAGTTGTTTTAATATTATTTAAATGTGAATGACCTAGAGATTTGTTTGCATTTCCATACACATTTTGAGATATATAATTCCTTCAGATATTATGGTCTTTCTACTTTTTGATTGCAGGTTGATATCGAATGGTTAATCTCTCTTCCAGTGTTCCCAAATCGTCAGTCGCACATGTTTTATTAAAGCAAACTAATGAAAAAAAATTATTGACTTAATTATCCCTAGACTTTGCAATCAGTGTCCATAATACATAAACATGATAATGTGGCATGATTATATAACAATGTGTGATGAAAATACCTAAACTGGATCCTCCTCTCTCCCCATCTGGATTATAGATCAAATTCCTAGTGTTACCATTTTTGGCTTAATATAGATAGCAGCGTCTGGCTGACTGAATATCTTTAAAAAGCAAAATCTGGTTAGTTTTTGGATAATCATTAAAAATACCCAATCATGGCAGGAGACTAGATGTGAAAGTCAAATATTTCCATATTTTGGCTAAGAAAACAATATAATAAATCCATGTGGTCCTCGGAAGTGAGTTTAACAAAGAGAAACTTTTTAAAAATATATTATTTACAGAGATTTTGAGAATATTTACTAATAATTGCATTCAGACAATTTTCTTTTTTAAATTCACCTCAATCACTAGTGTTGCAATTTCTCTGTGAGTGAATGGGGGGGGGGAATCTTGACTGAGCTATTTTTAGAAAAGAATGATTATAATCCACATTTTCTTTTTAACATCTTGTTATTGTGTTCTTCATTCCAGATAGCCAGCTTGGTTTCTGCGGACCAATTTCAATTGTACCAGAAGTTGAAATTTGAAAGAGGTGAATTTTTTTACCTTAAGACTGCATTGTTAAATTCACAAAATAGCAAAGAAGTTGTAGGAAAAGTTACTTGACTGATTGTACAGTCTTACTAATGTCTACTCAAAAATAAGTCTCATTTAATTCAGTGACACTTAACCTCAGGTAAATAGCTAAAGAATTGTAGCCTAATATATTATAAAAACAAGCAAACACGAACACCAGGAAAAACGTTTAATCTAGTGCCAAGCTTTCGTCAGCCAACTGCCGACATCATCAGGGCTTAAAACCAGTCGATGGGAGTCTCCTTTATAGTGCTAGTCAGTTTGTGCACACGGCTCCTGGACCTCAATCCTACTTGATTTGGTTGCGTGTTGATTATATTCTTGATGCTGATTGATGCTACCACTCCGTTACTTGCTCTACTTCCTCCACGCTCCTTCTTTGTGCATGTGTTGTTATCTATCTCCTTACTACAGGCTCCTGAGTTCGGCGTATCCCTTCCCCCCCCTTTTTTGGCTATTCGTTTCCTCTGTGTTTTCCCAGTTACTCCTTCTCGCTCCATTGGGGCGTGCGCTGGGTATTCTCCTCTCATCTTTCCCTGGTGTTTTCTGGTGTTCATGTTTGCTTGTTTTTATAATATGACTATACTCAGGAGTCATGTTTTTAACGAAATTAGCAATATATATATGGGTATAGGTATGCAGGGGTGTATTCAGGTCTTTTCCTGTGTAAGATTGAGAGTATCTTGGTGATGTTTCGATGAGGTCCCACTCATCATCTTCAGGCTGGGTCTTCGGCTTGCTCACACAAGCACGAAGCCGAAGACCTGAGCCTGAAGATGATGAGTGGGACCTCGTCAAAATGTTGCCAAGATACTCTCTATCTTACACGGGAAAAGACCCAAATACACCAAGACCTGCATATATATAGATGAGGCACGACCACGAACGCGAAGCCAAACAATAGCAATGCAGCTCACCATCTCACATTCCTGTGCAACTCAGACTAACCTGAGCACAACAAAGCCCCCACCCAAACAGAACACTCCCCCAACCAATCAGAGCACAGCCAACCTCCCATCCAATCAGAGCACAGCAAACCTCCATCCAATCAGAACACAGCCAAGCTCTCATCCAATCAGTTCATATCCCCACTGGCAGTTAAAAGGAAGAAACAGCTACAATCACACATTGCTCCTAGAAGCACGAAGCCGAAAACACCAACCTGAAGATGACGAATGAGATTTCATCGAAACGTCACCAAGACACTTCCAATTTGACACGGGAGAAAACCCAAATAACCAAAGACCTACATACAAATACCCGCGAAAACCTCAGAAAACACACACACACACACACACACACACACACACACACACACAAATGTAATAATAAATTGCTAGCAGAGAAAATCAGAGAAAAGGGGGAAGAAAAAGAGAAAAAAGTCAGCTGATCCCCCGAGCTCAGAATCTCCGAACTTAACATAGTCCAGATCTCAGCCCTAAACCAAAGAGTCTTTACTGGTATAAATTTACAATTATAAAGATTTTTTAAATAATTTATAATATAATTTATATACTTTACTGGTATAGATTTATAATTATAAAGTTTTACAATCCTTAATGAACCAATGGGACTCATTCTGAGAAAAGGTTTTTAGTGCACACAGTTTGCAGGTCAGGCTACGGAAGGTGGTTGCCACTTATCTTCTGATCAGAAACCACACTTCCTACTTACACGTGTGTGGTTTTTTTTGCCATAGGAAAAAATTAACCCTTGTTGTCCGTTCTTCATGGTATTCTTTCATTGTCCGGTGTCCATTGGAGGTGGGAGGCAATACATTTAAATAAATTAATAACAATAAGCCATTTGAAAAATTAAGGCATAAACTGGCAGTGGTGGTCCCAGTGGTTATCAGCATACCAGATGCCATACAAAAGGTCTTGGACGACACTTAGAAAATCTGCACCTTGACAAAATTACAAAAGGCCATACTGCTTGAATTTGTGCGTGTACTACACCAATTCATTAGGCTCTTGGGAAGATGAAGGCCAACACTGGCTAAAGAACTGGCAATAGTGACTTCATTTTGTTGTGTTTATAATAATAACCTTTTACTGTAAATGTTTAAAAATCAGAAAATTGCATTCTTTCCTTTCTTGGTCAAATTGGGCTAGAAGTAGAATTTCCTGTTGCAGGTTTTACCAAGCTAGAATAACTATGATGCTCTAGTTCTTCTTCATGTAAAATGAATTATATTATTAGGTTTTTTTTAGGATTCTTGCAAGATTCAGACAACAGGTGGGTGGGTTCTGATGTAATGAAAGAACAATCCCTTTTGCATAATGATTGGTTCTCTGTAGGGTGCTGGATGTTCATTTACTTTTCAGAAGCGATCTCACATTTCCTAACGTACTGTACAATAAGGAAACTCATGCTAGGGAAATCATCCATTTTTCATCTTGCACTGAGAGTATGCTGGTATATGATATAAACCATATCATATCCTATGTTTATAACTTTGGTTTCTCTTCTGATTGTATAAACCTTTCACCTTTTTCTTAACTTACGTTTTGATCTGTAACATTCTCAGAAGTGCATTTGGATCCATTGAGGACCTGGTGTCCCTCTGCTAATTGTCAGACTGTGTGCCAAATTGAACCAAGTGACTCTGGATTACCAGTGTCTATAAAATGTCAGAAGTGTTACTTGACATTCTGTTCATCATGCAAAGAGCCTTGGCATGTGGAGGGATCATGTTTGGAAAGCCATATCATGGGGCTTGCAAGTGAGCAAGGGTAAGAAAAGAAATTTGTCTAGCTGTTGCAAAATCTTTATATTATTCAAGTTGCTATAAATACTATATTTCTTTATCTAGAAAAAAAACATTTCTGACACTGGTTAAATAATATAATTAATTGTTTGATAGCTGAAGGGAAGACATTCTGGACTTTGATTGAGGCACCTCAGGTATTTGATGTGCTGCTTCAGCATTCTTGATTCTGGAAGGTCAGTTCCCTTCAGCTAGACTGACTTTTTGTCAGCCCAAATGGCAGATTTGGGGATCAGGATTAGTAGACAATATGACAATTTCTCTGTGGATAAGTGCAATGGAACCTGTTGCCTGGGTATAACTTCAACAGAGTAAATAAAGGGAATTAGTTAAGGGCTGTTTTGTACATTAAGAGGAAGCATGGAAGGAGAGATGCATTTTACTTTCATATCAACTTGTTAAGGCAGAATACTAAAGCAGAAATAAGATGAACTTACCTGCTCATTTTCCCAATGGAAAAAAATATTTGAATGCCAACATTGTCCAACCATTAAAAACATCAACAGAGCACCTGGGTGACCATCTGTTATTTTTGTATGTGTTTGCAAAGGTTGCAGTAAATAACTGTTGCATAAGGGAAGTACTTTTCTCCAGTTGAAGCACATTTACGGGGTCAATATTCTTGTAGGCAACTGAAGTCTGGATGATTAGAGAAATAACCATGGTATCCTTAAGACTGTTTCAGAGTTTTTCCTCCCTTTCTTTCCCCTAGAACACTTATTAAAAGCAACTCAGAAGCTCCAATTAAGCAGTGTCCAGTTTGTCGGATCCATATTGAGCGGAATGAAGGCTGTGCTCAAATGATGTGTAAAAATTGCAAGCACACATTTTGCTGGTACTGCCTACAAAATCTGGATGTAAGTAGACTCTGGCAAAAAGGTTTTTCTCTATAGTTGTTTAACACTTCTAGCTAGGAAGACTTATGCATAAAAGATTAACATTCCATGATTGCATCTCATGATTTTCCTTCTGTTTCCTTTCAAGTTCTGCATCCAAATCCTATGGTAGCAGATCTCTGACATATAACACTTGATGAGATTAAATGGAGTTTTGCAAATGATACATCTCCCTTTTTGTTCAGCTTTACTAGATCTTGCTCCTCATTTACCAGTGATTTTTTTCCTGCTTCTGCTGTATGCTTTATAAAGCCTAACTTTATAAAACATGCAGTAAGTAATTACTTCACAGAAGGTTAATTGGTGTCAAAGTGTGGGTGACACTAATTTTTGTGAAATTCCAAGTTTATAAAATAGAGCTGGAGGAAGCCTAAAGCCTCCTGTTACCACTTTGTTATCCAAGAAGGTTGAACCTATTCATGACGGAGTACTATTTTGCCTTTCAGAATGACATCTTCTTAAGGCATTATGACAAAGGTCCCTGTCGAAATAAACTGGGCCATTCACGAGCCTCAGTTATGTGGAACAGAACACAGGTATGTCAATAACATGGATTTGTGTTTATTCTAAGGCAGTTTGGTCTAGAATAGAATAGACTTAAAGGGCTAATCAGCCTTCCCCTATGGTTCTTTCTAGTGGCTTTAAAGCACCAGGCCGGAAATTGGGAGACTGTGAGTTCTAGTCCCACCTTAGGCATGAAAACTGGCTGGTTGACTTTGGGCCAGTCACTCTCTCTCTCAGCCCAATTCACCTCACAAGATTGTGTGGAAAATAGGCGGAGGAAGGAGTATTAGATATGTTTACTACCTTGAGTTATTTATAAAAGTAATAAAGGCAGGATAAAAATAATCTAAAAATAAGCTTTGATGGTGTACAGCTTCATATATATATAAGGTTTTCCTTCTTATTTCTTCTTTTCAACTTCCAGGTTGTTGGCATCCTAGTGGGCCTGGGAATCGTCGCATTGGTAACATCTCCATTACTGCTCTTAGCTTCGCCATGCATCATTTGTTGTGTCTGCAAATCCTGCCAAAGCAAGAAAAAGAAACATGGCCCACCACCAACATAAAAATTTCTGCCTATTTTGGATGTGAATGTGTTTATCGTCTTTGTCAGGGAGAAGACTAATGGTGGACGTCTTTCACTGTGCTTTACTAACCAATTCTCCTTTGTTTTGCCAACTTCTGTAAAAAGTGCCTACTGGTTCACAGGTTGCCACTTTTATTTACAAGCTGCAGTTCAGGGGGATGGAGTTGGGAGGGCTATTTGTTGTGATCTGGGTAAACTCTGGTTTTTTTTTCCATTTTTTTTTAATGGAGCCGGACTTGTAAGATATTTTAAGTTGTTTCAAAATGACTGCTTTGTTGAAATAGGCAGATGAAACTGCAATTATGCACCAGATTCTGAATGACTATTGATTTTCAGAGCACCTTGATGCTGTATTTCCTGAAGTTATACAGTTGAGTAAGAAAATAAAATGTGTAATTCAGCACTTTTTAAAGAAAATATTGGTTACTTTAAATTTTACATTTCTAGTGCAGACTTAGTGACAGTTGAAAAAAAAACAATTCTCTAAGTTATCACTTTTTAATATTTTTTTAAAAAATCCATAGCTGAAAAGGGGGAAACAAGAAAACTCAAGTATTGAACATAATTGATAGATCATCTTGCCAATCTACATTTTCTTCAAAGGCAAGTCAGGTCAAATAAATTATTTAAAATATATTCTACCTTACTATGGCAGCAAAGCAAATAATATGAGTCTTCCCTTACATAGTAAGCATAAAATGCTGAGCAGATCACCCTATTTGTATCACCCTGGCCTATACATTAATTATTTCCAAGCAGTCGATAAATCCTGAGTGCTAATTGAGATACTAACTTTGGTCTAGAAATTGGACGTACAGCATAACTGACCTGAATATGACATAACTGGGGCTTTATTTATTTTTCTCTAGATTTCATTATTACTATCTTATTCCTCATGGTTGAAGTTTAGCAGGAGAGTGAAAATGATATTGAGACATAAGGAGTTTGTCATCAGTGGAAACAACTGAACTTGCCAAACGATTTGCTTTTGTAGATATACTATTCAGTAAACAATAGAAAATATTTTAAAAACCAAGAACATGATCTTAATAAATATTGTTGCAATAAATAACAGCCATTTTGTCGAGCTAGGGAGAAGCTGTGAAAATAACACAGTTATCTAAACAAATGTTTGTAAGTTGTGGACTACCTGTATATCTACAACAAAACTGGGAAGATAACACATAGCAGCAACCTCAAAACAAGTTCCATGTGTAAGCATAGTTAATAAATCTAGTTTTCAGATTAAATAACTACTTACCTGTGTTGGAGTATCTACTGTCTCAAAACAGATCCTCAGCTAGTGTGAAATCAAAAGAAGAAACACCTTGAAAATATTGGAAAAGAACAAAGGATGATGAAGAATGTACAGTGCTGCAATCTTGGTTACAAGAAAACCATTCTCTATTCGGATCATGTCTTCATCTACACCACCCCATTCTATAGGTGACGTTACATAAACAAGACACTCAACCGTTTCTTGAACAATTAAGTTTATGTATGTATGTATGTAGTCTAATACATCGAAGAAAGCCATGTATGTTTCATAATGCTCAAAATGTAGTCTAATGTGATAAAATTGTCTGGACTTCTACAAGTAAATGCTTTTAATAAGCTTAAATTATTGGATCATTTGCTGTAGAAATAAATTGCCATATTATCAAGGAATGTTTTAGTTAACAGAATACTTTGTGATTATATTATCTTACATATTCTTTATGAAACAGCAATATTCTATCTATCTAGCATGATGGCTGGGGAATTCTGGGAGTTGATATCCACATATCTTAAGGCTGAGGTTGAGAAACACTGAACTAGGACTGCCTGATTTATATGCATCTAATTTTCTGTTATCTAGCTTGATAGTAAAATATAAACCTTAGGAACCTTGGCCAGTGTAAAAATTTAATGAGTAATAATTAGGAATCTTTAGTACAATATCAGAATGAAAAGGGGGAGGGCGTAAGAACCACAATGAAGGACCAGTTCTCCTACTGTAAATTTCACTACTCCCCCCCCAAAAAAACTCTCCACGTCCCCAGTTCTTTTTAGAATTAAAATTGATGAAATTTATAGGAAATTTATAAGACAGAATGTTTAGCAGAAAATGGTAGCCCATCAGATTAAGGATGTATATTTCTTTTTTTTTCTTTTTGCAAAACTTGTTAACATGAATAAATAAAACTTACTTTGACAAAAAGCTCTTGACTTGCTACAGGAAAGGGGTTTTTAATGTTTTAAAGTCTACTGCTATTTTCAATAGACGTCTCAATAATTTTTCTATACGTTCAACATTAAGTGGAAAAGAGCAGGAAACAATGGGCAAAAGTGTGTGCTTTCATTTCTACCATGCATTCTCTCGGGTGAATGGCAAATGGATATTATAGAAAATATATTTAGGTTTAGAAAAAAAAAATAGACATCCTGTGTGGTTCACAGAAGTTATCATGCTAATCAAGGATTTCAAAAAGAAGGTACCATAATTATTCAATGTTTGTTTAAGCTAGTACAATTTTATTACTCTCTCAGTGTAATGAAGGTGCAAGGCTATAATTTTTTAAATTCATTAATTTTCATTAGAAAATTAGAGACTGTGCGGGAAGAAAGTGCAAATGTTCTCTCTAAGTTACTTAATGATTCGGCATTAGGAGCTTTTAAAAATAGAAATGTTCAGTCTTCATTTTCTTTCTTTCCCCCTGCAATATGTGCAAAATCAGAAATTCAGCAAAGCTCATCTTCAGCAAGCTGCTTTTAAAAGAGACTGCAAATATTTAATTTTGTTACTAGAAGACATTTCAGTATGGTCACATATAAGTATTGCCAAGAGAGGAATACAGAAAAGATGGAAAGTAACATTTGTCTTGCTGTGGATTTAACAGCATACTTCAATACTTCAAAAAGCATTGAGACCCAACTCTATAATCTCTAGTCAAGTCAACCAGCAAAAGGAACCTATTTATGGTTTCTTGACTGAGTAATCATCTCCATTGGTGGAATGAAAGACAGCTATCTGATGTGCTTTAGGCACAGAGAGTCCTTGACTTAAGACCTTTTGTTACGTTCAAACTTAAGAGTGGCACTTAAAAAAGTTATTTATGGTCAGTCCTTGCACTTACAACTGTTGCAGCATCCCTATGGTCACGCGATCACAATTTGGATGCTTTGGTAATTGGCACATATTTGTGATGGTTGCAGAATCCTGGGGTCATGTGATTGCCATTTGCCACCTTCCCAATGGGCTTCCAACAAGCCAGGTCAATTGTGGAATCCAGATTCGCTTAACAGCTGTGCAATGCTCTTAACAACTGCAGTGATTCACTTAACACCAGAAGCAAAAATTGGGTGTGACTCACTTAAGAACCACCATGTATAGCAACAGAAATTCTGGTCTCAATTGTGGTTGTAAGTTGAGGACTACCTTTTGACAACTGTCCTATTTTAGGAAACGGAGCTAACATGTTACCACCATTACGTCCTTCTTGTCTTAGTTGATTTTCCATTCCAAAGAAACTAAATATGCTGTCACTGGTCTTTATTACTGGCGAAAGAGAATGCATTCCTACACCGTATAGGTAATTTTCTATTTACCACCACAACAGAGCCCTAAATTTCTGTTGTTAAACAAGACAGTTGCTGAGTTTTGCTCCATTTTACAATCTTTCTCGTCACAGTTGTTAAGTGAACCATTGCAATTGTTAAGTGAATCTGGCTTCCCCAATGACTTTGCTTGTCAGAAGGTCACAAAAGGTAATTACATGACCCCAGGACACTGCAACTGTCATAATATGAACCAGCCTAGAACTAAGGAGAAACTTCCTGACAGTTAGAACAATTAACTAGTGGAACAACCTGCCTCCAGAAATGGTGAATGCTCCAACACTGGAAGTTTTTAAGAAGAGACTGGACAGCAATTTCTCCGAAATGGTATAGGGTTTCCTGCCTGAGCAGGGGGATGGACTAGATGACCTCCAAGGTCCCTTCCAACTTTTTTTAATTATTATTATTATTATTTTTCAGTGCCGTTGTAACTTCAGTCACTAAACAAATGTTTGTAAGCTGAGGACTACCTGTACAACAAAACATGTCCAATACTGTCCACCCTGTGTAACATCTGCTGACTCAGCAGTGGGTATGGTTGTGAGGTATCTACATTCGTGATAGAATACCCATTTTTCTAACTTTGTATTGCTGACAAGTTGAATTACAATTCACAGCCAACATATTTAGCTGATATATGGGTACAAAATGAAAAAAACAACAACAACCCGAAACACTTCATACCATATTGAGAAACGCAGGCCCAGTTTTTCTATCCCTTTGTGCATGCAGTACAAAGTCCAAATTATTTCAAAAACAGAATTTTAATTTATGTTTTAAGATAATTAAAACCTGTCACTAATATTAATGGTTGGCACTTCTAGTTCAAGTGAAACAAGCAATGTAGTTCTGTCTCCTGAGAGAGGTGACAGATTCAAAATACAGATCAAAAGCCAAGCTATAAAATGGAAAGAAAATGTGATGTTGGGCTAATTATGCATCTGATCCTTTTAAAATATTTCCTCCATCAAGGAAAGATGTTTGAATCCAAGGTCACTGAAGCTTTGATTTGTTTTATTATTGGCATACAAACTCCAAACAATATGGCCATTAGCTTTAAGTTGTGGTCATCTCAACACAGCTGTATAAGCTAGATTATCTTTTTAAAAATAATGTTGATGAGTAACCCTCTAACTCAAGTTCTTTCTCCCTGAGAATGTTGAATTGTTGGGAAACTCTACTTTGAGAACAAGGGTTCTTACCTTTTCCCGAATAAGTCTTTCCTGCCTTTAGAAACTGTGCTCCCAGAAAAGATCCCGTGTCTTCACCCCTCCCCAATTATAAACTTATCAATCAATCAGACTAGAGCTGGAAGGGAACTTGGGGATCTTCTAGTTCAGGGTAGGCAACCTTGGCTCTTTTATCACTCGTGGACTTCAACTCCCAGAATTCCTGAGCCAGCCATGCTGGCTCAGGAATTCTGGGAGTTGAAGTCCATGGGTCATAAAAGAGCCTAGATTGCCTACCACTGTTTTAGTTCAACCCTCTGCTCAAGTAGGAGAACCTATACTATTTCAGATGGGTCAGATCCAGTCTTTTCTTAAAAACTTCCAGTGATGAAGAACCTACAACTTTTGAAGGCAAGCTGTTCCACTGGTTAATTGTCCTCACTGTTAGGAAGTTTCTCCTTAGTTCTAGGTTGCTTCTCTTCTTATTGTTCTTCATGTTTTTGTCTCCAGGCCCTTAATCATCTTAGTTGCTCTTCTTTGCACTTTTTCCTCAAAGCCTCAACATCTTTTTTGTAATGTGGTGACCAAAACTGGGTGCAGTATTCCAGGTGTGGCCTTATTAAGGATTTATAAAGCAGTACTAACACTTCACGTGATTTTGATTCTGTGCCTCTGTTTATACAACCAAGGATTGTATTAGCTTTTTTGGCTGCTGCTGCACACTGTTTGCTCATGTTTAAGTGATCATCCACTTAAAGATGCCTCTCACAGTTACTGTACTTGTACCTTTGGTTTTTCCTGCCTATGTGTAAAACCTTGCTTTTCTCCACATTAAATTTCACGTTGTTGGATAGGGCTTCCTATCAAATGCTTATAATGCTTTCCACAAATGCTTATAAGTGTATAGGGCTTCTGCCAGGAGAAAACATTGAGTAGCTAACTGCTATTGCTTAGTAAGAAAAAAGTCATACGAACCATGTATTTTAATATTTTTTTTAATATAGCATTCCTTATTTCTATTTGCAAATAGATGAGTAAAAAAAAAAAGGATTGAGAAAAAAGTATGTATGCCAAATCCCCCAGCCAGTAATATAACTTTCCTCCTCTAAAGCAAACAAGCAAAACTTGTAATTCTTTTCCTTTTGGAAATGGCCATGGAATCCATTTGGACTCTCCAGCCACAGAACACAATAGAGTCTAGAACACGGGTGTCAAACTTGATCATGTCAGGTGACATATTGTGACATGTCACAACGTTTTTGCATTTGCAGAGCTGGGGTACGCATGGCCTCCATGTGATGCATCTGGTCCGCAGGCAACCAGTTTGATGCCCCTGATCTAGAAACTACTAGGTCAGGGGTAGGCAGCCTTGGCTCTTTTATGACTCGTGGACTTCAACTCCCAGAATTCCTGAGCCAGCACAGGTAATCACAGGTAGTCCTGTAAATTGTGAGCCCAAAATTTATGTTGCTAAGTGAGAAATTGAGTTTTGCCCCATTTTATGACTTTTTTTGCCACATTTGTTAAGTGAATCACTGCAGTTGTTAAATGTAACACGATTGTTAAGTAAATCTGGTTTCCCAATTGACTTTGCTTGTCAGAAGGTTGCAAAAGGTGATCACATGGTCCTGGGACACCTGCAACCATCATAAATGTGAGTCGGTTGTCAAGCATCCAAATGTAAATCGGGTGACCATAGGGATGCTGTAAGGGTGAAAAGTATAAAAAATTGTCATAAATCTAAACTCTTTTTTAATAAACTTTTTTTTCAATGCCATTGCAACTTTGAACGGTCACTAAGCGAACTGTTGTTAAGTCGAGGATTACCTGTATACTGGGGAGTGGAAATGACTGAGGAATGAATCTGTACCAAACCTTTCACCACTGCTGCTAGATTTTTTTTTTTTTTTTAGTTTACAAATTTTGTATTTTTACCTTTATTTTCCCCATTTTGGCTGCCTGGCAAACGTGTGCATGAATTTCATTATTCAGTATTCTGGGAGATGAAATCCATACGTGTGAAGGATATCCATCCTGGGGAAGATTTTATACCAGGGGTGTCAAACTGCTGGCCCGTGGGCTGGATGCATCATAGCAAAACCGTGCCCAGCCCATTGCCAGCAATGGCAAAAAAGTCACGATACGTCATGACATGTCACGTGATGTTGTGAGTTTGACACCCCTATTTTATACGGTTTCCAATTCCCCTGGTCATTTTGTGTCTTATCAAACTTCCTGCACAAGTGGATTATCTTTGTTGAGAATTATTATGGAATTATAGGAATAATCCATTAGGATATCTGAGGTTCCCCTGCAATTATATGAGGGAGAAGAAAGATAATTTAACTTTCTTTGAGCGATGATGTAGATCAGTGGTTCTCAACCTGTGGGTCGGGACCCCATTTGGGGTCAAATGACCATTTCACGGGGGTCACCAAACCATGCTGTCCGCCATTTTTTTCCCTTTTCCCTAGCTGTCCTACTCCCTCTTATTGGTGGCCACACCCACTTGGGGGTCACCGCAACATGGGGAACTGTATTATGGGGTCACGGCATTAGAAAGGTTGAGAATCACTGATGTAGATAGAGACAGAGGGCAGAAGTGCATTCATTTTTTTATTATTATGTAGCCTTTGCAATTTTACTGAAAAATCATGCCTCGTGACCTAAAAAAATTGCCCTTCTCTAGATTAGTGAATGAAAAGTACACAGCGCAAAACCTCTAAATTTGAGAAATGGGCATAAAAATGCTAATGAAGCACACTGATTCTCAGTATTAGAGCTGATACTTTATGCACCAGCATTGCAGGCCAGTATTGATGATATATACTATATGCTATATTCTTCCTGTATAACTATTACAATCTTAACTTACAAATATTAGCAGTTTTCTATCAGATGAAATCAATTTATGCTTCGTAAGTTAATGCATATAGAAATTTATTGTTAATTATGAGCACAACAAGCTTCTAATGGTGTGAACAGTATCTTGGTTGATTTTAAAATATGCCAGAAGCGTGAACATTCAGCTGAACAATCTGGCTATTCTGACTCACAACAAACCAGTTATGGAATATTTTTGCAAATTCTATTTGCGCAAGGTGATCATTTTCTTGATTTATAGAAGTGGAACAGCTACAACAGGCTGTAAGGGCAGTATTTGTGCACCACCTAGTGGTACTATGGTCTCAGTAATTTTGCTTTGTGTTTTGTATTTTATAAATATAAATAAATATAAATAATATATGTATAATATATGTATGAAACATATATGTTTTTTCTTGTAAGCATATAATTAGTAGCAATTAGTAATAAGTTTATAGTTAAGCTATAAAACTTTTATAACTATATGGATAAAATAAACTATACAAAACTAACTAAAAAAATCAAATCAGAGAAAGAAAAAATATTAAAAAAACAAAAAGAAAATAACATCAAAAAGAAAAAGTCCAATAATATAACACAAAATTTTAAATTTTGCTACTGTGTATTTTGAAATTTCAATTTTATATTTAAACAAATCATTGCAATTCAGTTTTTAAACAGCAAACTGTCCACCTGCCATATAACCAATTTTACCTATCCATCTAAATTTACCTAATTTTAAAGTTTAAATTTAAAACTGTGCCAGTTTTCAGAGTCTGGATACATAAATGTCTTTTCAGGAATGCACAATCATGCTCTTCACCATAATGCAGGCATAAAAGATCTTAAGTTCTTATAAATTGATCAGTTTCATGTTTTTGTAGTGTATGTTAATGGCACATTGGATCTTTAATCTTCAAGAACCTGGTTTACCATAGCAGTAATATTTAACTGATAGGAAACTAGAAATGGACATTTTTCTTAGCATGTCACTAAAGAGCCCTCAAACTTTAAATGAGAGCCAGTCACATGCTTTTAGGTGCCCAATTAACACAAATACAATTTTTTATTTTTGTTAGATTAACTCTGTTTTAAACATAACAAAACTCACTTTACATTTCTTAAAAGCTGAAATCATTGGCTTTGCAATGTACTCTAACTGCAGGATCCAATCTGGGTTGGTTGGTGGAATCAGAGATTTAATCTTCTGGGAATTTGGACTTGGGCTGGGGCCCATCCTCAGGGAACTTCTCTCTCACCAGAATGTGGTCACAGAGAAATTCACCAGCCTTCAAACTTTCCTCAACGGAGCTTTGCCATGTCCCTGCTCTTGGTACTCTCACCACATTCTGATGAGAGAGACGTTCCCTGAGGATGGGCTTTAGCATGAATCTGAAAGCTCGGAAGGCTAAATCTGTGATCCCGGTGACTGACCCAGATTAGATCCTGCAACATTATCCTGGGACTCATATATTTGCCTTCATGCATGAATATTCTCATGTTCTGTTCCAAATTCCCAATATATTATCTAAATTTATTCTCTTAATTTTTAATTTTTTAATATAGCATGAGCACTTAGACTTGTATACTGCTTCATAGCACTCTACTGAGTGGTTTACAAATGTCAGCATCTGGGTCTGGGTCCTCATTTTATCAACTTCAGAAGGACAGAAGGCTGAGTCGACCTTGAGCAGGACAGGATTGAACTCCTAGCAGTGGGCAGAGTTAGCCTGAAATACTGCATTCGAACCACTGTGCCCCATGACTGTTATATTATATACAATAACAGATTCTTGGTTTAGTCTCTGTCTGATAGCCTTCACCAATAAATTCAATGTTTCCAGAATTTTGATGACTGCTAGGATATCAGGGTCAAACACTGAACTTACCAGACGTTTTCAGTGCATGTATCGCTGTTCAGTGTTTTAGCTAAGGTATACTTCTTTTTTATATTTAAGAAAGTTTAATGAGGGGCACTAATATGCTAAGAGTAACTCTATCACAGAATGTTATTACTTAAATATTAGTATTCAAGAGGATTCATATTGTTTGGTGAAGATTAAAAATTATCATGTACATGCAGTTACATATACCCATTAGAGTTTAGTGTATTGAAATATACAGTCACTGACCAAACACTCAGAAGTTTAAAAAAATACATTGTGTGATGATCCAATAAAATCCTATTTATGCTTGAGAAACTGCTGGGAAGCAATCAGATCCAGGGCCTGCTAATTATGATGTAATGATGATTTTATCCATTTAGTTGTGTCAGACTCTTGGTGATTCTATGGACCAGATCTCTCCACATCTTCCAATTTTGTACTACTACTTTGAATTTTTCTATGCTCTTCCTGGTGTCAGCTTTGGTGGAGGCCTGGTTTCCTCTTACCGCTAACTCTTTCCAACATAAATGCTTTCTCCAGTGAATTCCTCCCCATAATATATGAGACACAGTTTTGTGATTTTACACTAAAGTTACATTTGGCTCAATTCTAGAGATTTTACATAAAAGCATTCTGAATAGTCTGTAATTAGAAGGGAGATTAACTCTGCCCTCCAAAACTGATAAATAGAAGTGTAAAAAGAGGATACACGAACTCATTGTAGCATAGATAAATTTTGGTTCCATCTCTTTATAAATAATAACTAAATGTCTCTACTTGAACTCTTTTCTGGTTTTACCCAACCCTAGCAAAGATATAGACTGGCAGGTGATCCCACATTAGCCAAACCATCCATTCCAAGAAGAGTGGTATCTGTTAAAACTAGTTCAGCCAAAAATGTAATTCCTGCCCCTCCCAACCTTTCTGAGCCAATACCGGTACTTCCACTGGCAGAATTGTAATTAAGCTTTGACTGAAATACAGCCAAATTCTAGATGGAGAAATGCATTAGTGACAGAGCAGGAAACTTGAAGGACTCAGAAATTTAGATTGTACAGCTTCTAATGCATGAGTGCTCTTGTAAGTGGAACATTAAGTGCCATGCATTAAAACACTTAGCATTTTGGCTTTAAAATCTTTAATTGAGCATGTGGGCATGTATTTTTTACTCCTATGGGTTGAATCTCTAATGAGTGCATTAGAGGCTCTTTGGGCTCACAAAGAAAGATTTGAAGAGTAAAGCTTTCGGGAAGATGATGATTGGACATAGATGCCAAGGTATTTGAAAGTCTTCTCTTGCTCAGGTTGATAGTTATCCATATTCCTAATGTGGGGGATGATTACTGCTTGGTGAATATGCCTACCTTGGTTTTGTGCAATTGATTTCTAGCATTACCAATTGACAGCCGGATGCTAAAGCATGAAGGAATTGCAGTCCTGCTTGAGAAAGAGGCAAGATTAAGCATGTCACCAGAATACATGGAGATTGGTTTACTGACCAGAGAAGGGGGATGAAATTCAGCGCTGATGTAAAAATTGAATAATAAAGGGGTCCCTATAACATAATCTTATTTAATTATTATGCAACTATCAAATTTCATAGCTAATCCAAAATGTGTATATATTATTAATAAAATATATATCAAAACCCCAAAACATTCATATACCACAAAATAAATGATGGCAAGTGTTTTATCAGGTGTGGGTTATTGACCTTGTAGGGCAGAAAACTCATCCTCAGCAATGCATCAAATGGAACATGTCCAGGTCAATGTTTCATGGCCAATGAATTCCTTGGTCATATATGTGAACCTCAACCATAGTTCCATAATCTGATCTAGCCTCCCCCTTACTATCTGCCAGTTTAGTAAAAAGCAGGGCAGCACTTTGCTATTAAATTGCTGCCTATAAATTACTTCTGCTATCAAGGCAGCCACCTGCAACCAGGTGTTTTGGCTGGGGTAGTTGGAGATGTTTTGCCACCTCTGGTGTCTCCTCTCCTGTGGCTCTAACAAGCAAAGACACAATTCTAACCTGGGTTTCTTGACTCTGGAAATACTGATGTTGTAAAGATTTTTGGAAAGGCAGCAGTACTGAAATTCCTTCCTTCCTGCCTTCCTTCCTTTCTCCCTCCCTCCCTCCTTCCCTCTCTCCCTAGAAATTGGCCATTTGAAAAGGGAAAGGTAAAATTTAGAGGAAACCTGACTTATAAAAACTGACCTTGTACAAACTTCTAATTTTTGTGAAATTTACAGAAAATGTACTAAGGTTCATTTTTATCCTATACTTCATATTCATTGAAACAGCTGCAGAGAACAAATCCCTTAAAAACAATTATTAACAAATATACAAATAAAACGTATATATCTATTTGTCTGAAATGTGATTGTCTTCATCTCACCATATTCTTTATTATTGCTATAAAAAAAGAACATGAAATTATAAAGATTACTTACAGGTATTCATTTACTATAATAAATAGAGGTGATGTCCAAAGTTCAGAAAACAATGTATGCTACACTCCCGTTTAAAGATGAAGCCAACTGTTATTCTTAGTCCAGACAATAAAATATCTAAGAGGCCAAGATGCATCAGAGATTTTTTTAAAAGTATTATTATTTTAATCTATCGTTAAAACCCTTGTAATACAATCAACAAAAAGTATCAAGATAATATGCTAGGAGGCCTATTACTGAAATGGGATCTAGATTTGCTGAGAAGGTCATGTAATCTGTTGGGCAAATTATCCTTGTATCCCATAAGCAGGCTTCAGGATCTTATATGATAAAGATGATCATACAAGCTCTTTTGAGAGAAATTAATTCTACAGAACCTAGTTCTATAGAACTAGTTTAAAACCAGTCATCTAAAAATCAAGACTTTCTATCAGCTTAAAAACAAAGAGTTGAACATCAAGTCAAACATTTTATCATAAAAAAAACCTCATAGTTTTTTTTATGGAATGTGCACTCATTTGTGTTATTAACTTACTTATTTATCCAAATACAACTGCTAGATGCTATTAATCCAATCTTCTATTTTAGAAAGGTAATTGTTCTAAGTGACACTAAATCTTGTGTTTGGATCTCCCCCTATGTAGACAAGTGTACGCCCCCCATTTTGGATCTTCTTACCCAGTTCAGTCCTACCTCTTTAATTTAACCGGAGTGATTACAGGAAGCTGCATTGCAGTATTTTGCTATCATATTGAAACAAGGTCATAGAACTTGCTTTAAAACAATATGCAGGATTTTAATTTTTTTTTAAAAAAAGCATTATTGCCAGATCAACATTAGTCCCTTCGGAGAACTGGGCACTAGGGGGTATTTTTTCACATATGCTAGACACATGCCTGTTTCTTGAGGGAATTTATAAGACACTTCAGTGGATTTGAGAGTCATGAATCAGGAATATTCTTTGAGTGAATAACTTCAAAACAAGACATTAAAAGCATTTCTGAGGGTCTCTAAAGGTGTATCCATCTTCTTCATGAGGGATTTCTAGAAGAATTTGGATCCTGGGAATATGCAACACTTTTAATATATTCTCAAAGTCAAACTTTTCTGTACAATTTTCAAATTCCCCTAGGTGGTTAAAGCAGAGTTGGTTGACATGCACAATCCCTAAAGTCTAATATGGCTCCCTCATGGTTATTATCATTTATATTATTCTTCATTCTGGATCTATTTGCTTTTTGTTAGGTAGAGTCAATGTGTCCTTGTTCTCTCCTGTGGATGATATCCATCCAGTCAAAGCAAAATACAAGTAGGCAAGGATGTTCTCGATGAATTCTCACATTGCTCTGGTCTGTCCACCTTTCTGAGAAACAAAGCAGGACATGATAACCAGTCCCTCCTTTTCATGTAGTCAATAACATTAAAATCAGTAATCATTTGGGACAGCCATTTGGCAAAGAATCTGCAGTCTCCTCTTCATGCATCACTTAAAAGGCATGTTGTGCTTGTTGAGAATTTTGGGAGATGGCAATATACTGCTGGAGAAACCATATTGAAAAAAGGCTTTTTAAAAATGTTTTGGAGAGAGATACTATCTATTCTGTATTTACTTTAAAGCAGAAGTGTGCAGCCAGAAGGCTCTGGGCTGCATAGAGCCCTTAAGCCCCTTTTCACAGACAATAAAAGTTCTGCTAACTATTACTGCTGAGAATCAGTGCCATTTTTTGCTGTATATGGACAAGCTATTATGTATGCGATAAAATATGCCTAACACATTTTGAAAAGTACAATTGGTCCTCGGCTTATGACCACAATTGAGCCCAACATTTCTGTTGCTAAGCGAGACAGTTGATAAGTGAGTTTTGCCCCACTTTGCAACTTTTCTTGCCACAATTGCTAAGTGAATCACTGCAGTTGCTACATTAGTAACACGGTTGTAAAGTGAATCTGACTTCGCTTGTCAGAAGGCCGCAAAAGATGATCGCATGACCCCAGGACACTGCAACCATCATAAATACATGCCAAGTGGGGATAAGATGGCTTAGTGGCTTAATGACGCTGGAACTGCCAGCCAAAAATGGTCTGCACTGCAGCGGTTCAAACCCCTGCTCCATGAGATGGAGTGAGTTCCCCAATCTCAATCTCTAGCTCCTGCTCACCCAGAAGTTCGAAAGCATTCAGTGTTGTGAGTAGATAAATGGGTACTACTTCTGTGGGAAAAACCTAGCTGCGTTTGTGTGCATGTAGAGGGAAGCCAATGCTAGACCTGGCTGGATGTGAGGCATTGCGACACGAGGTGAGGTGAGAGCACCAAAGGAGCCTGGATGAGCCAGCAACCCAAGCACTGCTAGCTAATGTAAGGCTAGTTTACTCCCCCATGATGCACCAAGGATTGGCATGCAAGTGCTGAACAGAACGAACTAGCAATCTAGGCTGTGAGGGCTGCATTGTGTCTAGTATGTGTAGATTTCCCTGACATTGTATGCCATATGATAAGTAAGTAAGTAAGTAAGTAAGTAAGTAAGTAAGTAAGTAAGTAAGTAAGTAAGTAAGTAAGTAAGCAAGCAAGCAAGCGTCTGAATTTTGATCACATGACTGCAGGAATGCTGCAATAGCTGTAAGTTTGAAAAATGGTCATAAGTCACTTTTTTCAGTGCTGTTGTAACCTTGAACGGTTGCTAAATGAATTATTGGATGTTGAGGGACTACCTGTAAAGGAATCACCAATCACCCCACACTAAAGAATCAGAAGGGGGAAAAATCATAATCTTGGACCCATTCACGTATAGAGTACAGTTCTGCCCATGCTGCATCCTTGCTCAGTCATCTAAATATGAGCTCCATCTCTCCTTAAAGGAATGCTAATTTTACCAAGCATGGCTGTATAAAAGCCAATCTTATTAGATCAGATTTATCACAGTCAAACTTCTGTCCTGAATAAAACAGCACATCTAAGTAAATCAGTTCCTCGCTTCCAGCTGTTAATTCAGACAATTATGAAATGGTTAAAATAAGTGTAAATCAGTGAACGATGGACACTCTTCTCCTCTTCTCTCCCTATCCTCAACAAGAGCAAAATATATTTTAACCCTCAAATTAAACCCTGGAAAAGGAAAGGGCATCCCTGGGATAATTTAATGAGCTATCCATCTGGATTAAATAAGCCTGATTTGGCTGCTGAGCAGCTCTGAAAACCTACGAACATGTTAGATGTTGATGAGGAAAGAATGCCCAGGAATTCTTTCTGGCACAAAGCCTAATGACTTCGAAAACAAGGACTTGACAGCTGTAACAACATTAATACACTCCACAGTAATGAAGGTGACTTATTTGGACTAAGAGATAGTTCAGCTCAGAATGACTATGCCTGATGAGCCTAAACCCTCATGATCAGTGAGTTATGGTGCTGACATGTTAGTTGACTCATATATTCTCAGAGCCCCTTCTGACAAAGGGAAAACAGACGTATTTTTAATGGAAGGCTGTCTTTCTTGGTTCCGACAAGCCTTGAACATTAAGTGCTTTGCCAAGCACAGTTGATTGAACGTGTATGGTGTCCCCAAAGGGGCCCAATTAAGCAAGTAGAATCTGAATGTTGCCATTTGGAGATGGCTGAGAAAGACGAGAGATGGGTACGAGGAGAAAGGACACTGGGAGGAGAGTGCAATAACAGTAATTCTCTCTGCTGGATTTAGACATTCCGATCTAAAAGGCAGTTGTTACCGTACAGCCTGCAAGCTGTATGTATTTTGAGAACATTACAATCCTGTAATAGTGTGTCTAGCAAAGGAGTGGGCAATAAGGGAACTGTAGAGGGGTCGTTGAGCGATGTTGAAAAAGTACTACAGGTAGTCCTTGACTTAGGACAGGGGTGTCAAATTCGCAACGTCACATGACGTGTCGTGATATATTGGGACTTTTTTTGCCATTGCCAGTAATGGGATGGGCGCGGTTTTGCTGTGATGCATCCAGCCCGCAGGCCAGCAGTTTGACACCCCTGACTTAGGACCACAACTGAGCCCAAAATTCCTGTTGTTAAGCAAGATATTTGTTAAGTGAATGTTGCCCCCATTTTACGACCTTTCTTGCCACAGTGGTTAAGTGAACCACTGTAGTTGTTAAGTTAGTTACACTGTTGTTAAATGCATCTGGCTTCCCCATTGACTTTGCTTGTCATAAGGTTGCAAAAGGTGATCACGTCACCCTGGATCATTGCAACTGTCATAAATACATGCCATTTGCCAAGCGCCCAAAGTTTGTTCCCATGACCATGGGGATGCTGCAATAGTCGTGTAAAAAACGGACATAAGTCACTTTTTTCAGTGCCGTTGTAACTTTGAACAGTCATTAAATGAACTGTTGTAAATCGAGGACTAGCTGTACTGCACTTGTTCTCTGGGTGGATTAGCAAAGCCTAGAGGATGCCATGATTTCTTAGAAAATATTAACCATCTCTTGAGCACATCACTAGTTCCTGGACTGTCACTCCCCAACTCTCATTCTTGTTTTTGATATAACTTTGTAGAGTCCTTCTAGGATCCACAAAGCCAAATGTTTTCTTCCAGCTACTGGTGCTGAGCAGGGCTAAGCAATCAAGCAAGTTCTTGAAGCAAGGACTAGTTTTTAGGCATTCTTTCTCCTTCAAGAAGGACAAGACAGAGCCAGATTACTTGGAAATCTGGGACAAATTCTATTGTTGGTGTGAATCAAGGAGAACTGTTCGGTTTTTAAGTTAGTGTTAAGATAGAGATATATAAAACTGTATGTTAGTATATAGAGAAACAAATTAGAGACTGTATTGTATAGAAAAAAATATATATAGAGAGATTAAGAATTATATCTATGACGAGGAACAAATTGTTAGGAATATATACACTGGAATGTTACGTTATGTCCATCTTTGTTTTAACTGTTTTATAAATAAAAAACTTTTTTAAAAAAGGAGTCCCACGGTGTCTTATAACAAAAACTGACAGGAAACTGCAGCCTTATGATTTGTTGGAAACGTGCCTAAAGAAAGAGTAAAACTGGTGTGGCAGACAGCCACCTGGGAACCTCAAGCAAGATGTAATCTCACCAGTTTGTTTACTGGTAAATATGGTTGTTGACTGGCTTTGTTTACTCTGGAAGTAATACAGTAATTCCTTAAGCCCCCAATGTTTTGTTTTGGTTTTTTTTGTAAGCTGCCACTATATATTCTCCAAAGTTCAAAGGTGACGGTCATCAGCTCTAAAATATTTTCAGCTCTAGTAATGTGAGTTGAAAATCTGAAAAAGGTGATTTAAAAACATTTGAAAGATTAGTCTTGGTATAAGATTAAATTCTACAACAGTACAAATATATATCTTGTGTATCACCCAACAGTAAAGGAAGAAAGCAGGGATAAAATCTGTCATGATTGAACTATTCATCCTTATATAACAAGACATCTTCAAAAAACACTTTAAATCGTTGCGGTACTTGATGCAAAAAGAGGTACTGTATATGTTTGCATGGTTTATCTATTAGTGTATGAGAGAGACTAATTTATGGTTGCTTTTCCATACAAAAATGATTTTTTTTCTAGAGGAAAAAAACAAACAAAAATATATTCAGTGTGGAATTTATTGTACATTTCCAAATTTGTTCATTAGTTGATCAAATAAGAGGGCAAGGATTTTACTATTTGGTTTTATGATAGCACAAATTCCTGCTGTTTTCTCAATAAATTTTAGGTTTGCCAGTGGCTTCTTCCGAGGGTTGAAAGAGAGTGACTGGTTCAAGGTCACCCAGCTGCCTTTGGGTCCAAGGCAGGACCAGAACTCACCATCTCCCAGTTTCTAGCCTGGTATCTTTATCAACATCCCTCTCATGATCTTTCTGGTAACCCTAAAAATATGAGGATGAGAGGCCCAAAGCTCTGAGATTTAAATGCCAGCCCAGAATATACTGTTTGCTTATTTTGTAATGGAATAAAATAGTAGAATTCCTTAAAGAACATTTTTTAACATTAAAGATTCTTAGAAGGCAGAGACAGATCAATGCATGAAATCAATTTCAGGGTTGCGGTCAGTGATTATATTGATTTGTATCACTTTATTAATTTGTATAGCTCAAAAGGGCTGGCTGTGTGCTATATCACTGAGATATTATTTTCTAGTTCAGAATACCAGGTGAGATTCTATTTGTGTATGATTAGTTTTCAACAAAAAAAGTACCTAAAGTCTGTTGCTTTTATGGACACTGTGCACAATGTGTGAAATTGGGTTATCGGTTGTGGTGGTTGAGGAATTAGAGTAATCCCAGAGAAATCTAGAAAGTGTGTTGGGTTATTATGGGCCAAACACTATTTCTTTGTCTAGTCTACTGATGGATTATTGGAGCAGAGCATTTCATATAGAAATGCTTTTGAAAAAAAGTTGGGGATATAAATTAGCAAATAAATAATCTATGTTGAAATTCAGGGGATTTATTCTTCAGTGATTCTTACCATCTAACAATACATCTATAGAATATCTTTCTTGTAACAATATTGATGCCCTTGAAACTCTTCACCTGCTCAGCCTCAGAATGATCAGTATATCAATTTTATTTGGAGCAGTTCATTCTTGGTAAAAATTATGTTATTGATCCCAGGGCCAATATTTGATAAGAACAATCTTTCCCAAGCCTGATTGGGTAGAACAACCATTTCTACAGTTGACTGGGAATTATTTTCTTTCATCCCCCTTGCAAGATATCTGGATGGCATGGGATTTTGGAAAGTCATGATGGATATTTTGCACCTTGAACAGTCTTTGCAAGCCAACTGTGCAGGCCACATGAAACTCAAGGGTTAGACAAGGACCTTGATAGACTGTATCACATGCTGACTTAAAACTATAGCCTTTCCTGCTACAACATTTTCCATACAATGTTGTACTTTTCAACTACAAGATTTTCCTCTTTACCTGGCTGTATTATTCTCTTCTTATCTTTTGCTGTTTTGTAATATGCCATTGCCAGGGGTGGTACTTTAAATTCAAAATAGTAGTAGTAATAATCAGATGAGTATAAGAAACAAAAAAAAATATCTTGCTTAAGTAGTGATAACTCTGAACTCTCATTCAACATACATTCTGCATCCCTTTGTGGAGCTTCTGCAATGGCCTCTGCAGAGGAAGAATATGCCTTTTCTACCTTGTACAGGAAAGAGCTCATTATTTCTTATTAATTAGGCTTTCAGTCCCTAATCTGTTTATGTGTATCTCCAACAACTGTTTACAGATAACTGTTGTAGGATCTAATTGATGAGAGATAATTAGCTCCTCCCTAATTAGAGTGAAATATGTTCTCTTCACTCTGTGGATTATCACTTACGGATGAAGGGCCATGGAGGGAAAGCCAAAGAGATGCTATCTCTTTGCATCATTTGTTTCAGCTATGTCCAAAAGCCATATTAAATGATTAATCCAATACCAAGCTTTTCATGGGGTCCCGTCCCCTCTCTCTGCTTGCTATGAGTCAGAACCAATGACTGATGTTGCAGATTATTCTATGGTATTATTGCACCTTGCATTTGTTTCCTCAAACTATTTTGCAGCTTATTTACATTAAAAGGTATGGTTGCTAGATTAAAAACAGTTTGGGATAGAATGGAGGCATTCATGTTATAGAGAATCTATCCCTTCTCCAAAATCTGATCTATACTTCCTTTTCAACATTGTCTCTACCCCCTCAAAACAGTACACAACAATTATGACCTTTTTAAATAAGGAAGGCTGCATGCTGGTTCAATTCTGGGAGCTGAAATCCTCAGATTGTAAAGGGACCATAGTTGCCTACCCCTGGGTTATGGTCAAAGGTGGGATACAGCCGGTTTGAACCACTTTGGCAGAACCGGTAGCTACTTTTTTGTTGCCCAGGCCCAGAATGGACTTCCGGAAGCAGCATCCACACAGAGAACCGGTTGTTCACATATTTGAATCCCGCCACTGCTTACAGCCTCTTTTTTATATACAAACAACACCATATATAAAAGGATTTTAGCAGGATTTAAAGATGCTAAAAGTAGTTGTGCTTTTTTTTTGCTCATTTGTAGATCCTGGTTAAAAAGGGGCAGGCCTCACAGCCACCATCTTTACTTTTTTTTAAAACCTCCTCTGTGGACACAAGTTTGATTTCTACTGGGAATACAGTAATCAACACCCCTTTAAGGTTTTTTTTGGGGGGGGGGTGTTGCTAAAAAAGAACTTGGGGAAAGAAAGGTTTGGATTGACAAAAGAGGGTTTCTGAAGCCTTGAAGAAATGTTTGAAATGGAAGAAAGAAAGTCTGAATGGAGATTTACTCCTGTGACAGCAATTTGATGAATTAAACATTCAGACTGTCAGAAGCATAAGAAAGGAAAGTTGATTTTTTAAAAGTTTTTTTTATCCCTCCCTTATTATTTTTATAAATAACTTCAGGTGGCAAACATATCTTATACATTTTCCTCTTTCTATTTTCACCATAATGAAAACTCTGTGAGGTGGGTTGGACAAGAGACAGTGACTGGCCCAAAGTCACCCGATTGACTTTTATTTTTAAAATAAGACTAGAATTCAAGGTCTCCTGGTTTCTAGCCACTCCTGCCAATTTTGTTTGATCAGGGCTAAAATAAGAAATATTTTTATAAAATTCTGGAAATCCTTTATGGACATTTTGCTGACTCTTGGACAAAAATGGCAATGGTTGTTGGGTTTGCGAATGGATAAATGTGTGTGTGGGGGCTGGGTTCTATAGGAAGAAATGTCATCGATGGCAGGGAACTATTAATTTTCCTGTACTTGTTGCAAGGAAGATTGAAAGTTGCTTTAAATATTCTTTTTTTCCCCTACTGTGTTTCCCCCAAAATAAGGCCTGGTCTTGTTTATTTATTTATTTTTGCCTCCAAAAGAGGCACCAGGTCTTATTTTTGGAAGGGCGTCTTTTCTACTCAGCTCGTGGCAGCGACACTGACAGTCCCACCAAGCCGGCCCATTTTTTCTGAAGCCGAAGCTGCAGCTGAGAATGGAGCTCCGGCTTGCATTTTGCAGTCAGAGGCTTTTCCCGAAGGCCTCTGCAGTCGAAAATCGAGCTACAGATTGAATCCATAGCTCAGTTCTCAGCTGCAGGGGCCTTCTGGAAAGGCCTCTGACTGTGAAATGCAGGCTGGAGTTCCATACTCAGTTGCAAAATGAAGCTGCTCCTTTGGCCGGCGAGTCAAGTGTCAATCCATGGGAGGCCTGGCTACAATGATAAGCTCCACCCCTCCACTCCTGCCCTAGCTTAATTTTTAGGCATGCACCTCGCCCCAAAACTAGGGCTTATTTTTGGAGTAGGGCTTATATTAGGCCCACCCCCCAAAAATCAAACTAGGGCTTATTTTCAGGGTAGGTCTTACTTTTTGGGAAACACGGTGCCTGCTTTCATTTTTTTATTTTTCTTCTGATTTTAGTCTGTATTATCTTTTAGTTTTGTAAAACTCTTTAATAAAAAGTATTTTTTTTAAAAAAGATATAACTTTGTTAGGACAAAGGTGCTTTTTCAAAGAGCAATTGAACTTAGTTTTTTCCTTAAAGATGTTTCACTTCACGTCTAAAAAGCTTCTTCAGTTCTGACTGAATGATGTTTGTATGTGTGTGTGGAAATGGAAGGATTTATATTTCTTGCAGTCATCTGATTGTTAGCATTCTCTCTGAGAATCACTGAGGCCACTTGGGGGTTTATCTGTGTTCTCAGGATCACCTGAACCAGAATGCAAATGGGTGTGGAATCTTCTTGGAACTGGACTGCAACGACTAGATGACTGCAAGGAATATAAGTCCTTCCATCCCCCCCCCCCACCGCCACCATTCAGTCAGAACTGAAGAAGCTTCTTGGATGAGAAGCAAAATGTCTTCAAGTAAAAAAAAAAACAAAGTCCAGTTGCCTTTTGAAAAGCATCTTTGGGACAACCATGACCTCTAGGACTGAAAATCTCCATAGAAACTTTATTAGGATTTTCAAAAAAATTACAAAATTAAATGATAAACAGAAAAAGAAGAAAAAGAATGACTTCTAATTTTCTTTAGTACAGATAACATGTGAAACCATTACTCTAAGATGAATATTTCTCTACATTATTTCCATAATAAAAAATAGGACTAGGAGTTCCTTAAAAGAAGGAGTATCCATAATATATGCTGAAAATCTCAAAGGATACACCTTGAACCAAACCTCTTGATGATGTGGTTTGGAAGGAATATTTATACAGTCCATCACCTAAACAAATCTTTTTAAATATGCTCTCTGTGCTTTCTTCCTGAATGTAGCAATTTTAGAAGCGGCAAACATTTAAGATGCTTCCTGGGTCCCAATCACTCAGCTCTCTCATTTTGATTTCTGACCTAACATTTCCTTGTACTCTCTTCAATCTCTGCTCTGTGACACAGAGTTCTGTTAATAAGTTACAGCATGCAAGTTTCTGGTAACAAGATATGCCATCGGGGAGATAACATAAATTTCCTGTCTCCTTCATGCCATTAAAAAGAGGAACATTTTCCCCTGACAGGTTACTCTTGGCTTGTGGACACAAATCTTGCCAGTAGCAAGAGGAAAATCCAAGTGAGAATTCCAGATTTTTCCCCTTTCTCTCCTTTTGTAGTATTAAACAACTTCACGCTCTTTAAAGAACCTTTGGGAGTCTCTGAAGTGAAAGATAACACATCCAGGTACTTTATTCATTCCTTGTCAGTGAAAAGAACACATTTTTTTTAAAGCCTTCCATCTTAGTTATCCATGTAACTTTATTAATTGGTAAGGATTTTGAATTCAGCAATTGTTGAAGAGGCTACTAATGTCACAGATTTCCTCTAGAGCAAAGGAATTTAATTCACAGGATATAATTATCTGGATTAAATTAGGGTACCTTTTTTCTTTAATAACAGTGAAAAATAGTTTTAAGTCTGAAATTATCAGGGCATGCATGGAGGAACAAAATTTCTCTAAATGCAGCAGAACTTGTTAAATAAGCATGCATTATTTAGGAAAAAAACCCTAGCTTGTAGTTTTTTGTGGTCATTCATAGGCTTTATATGATAAGATTTTGGGATCAATTCTTCCTGATGGCCTCCAATTGTGTTAGGCATTAATATTCCTAATTTCCTAGCCAACATGTCTGAAAATGCCTTTTTCATTATATTTTGTAGGATTCTACAAAAGAGGGAGGGAAGGAGGGGGGAGGGGAGAGAGAGAGAGAGAAATAGAGAGAGAGAGAGAGTTAGTTCTCAGTGTTTTGCAATAACTCAATAAGCAGAAATTTAGCAGATGGAGTTCTAACTACAGATGGAGTGATGTTAAGTTTCGCCAGGGGAGTTTTCCAATTCACATAGATAATAAATTCTCAGAAGCGTTGCAAAAAAAGAAAGAAAGATAGGTGGGGAATATCAGCCTTGAATACCATGTTTTGCAGACGTAGGATTGGAAATGAAAATTGAATAAAAAAATGGTTGACTATGAAAGACATTTCCACGGGCATGTGACTATATGACTATATGCTGAGGCACACGGAATGCTGTTACTTCCCACCAAAGTGGAACCTATTTATCTACTCGCATTTGCATGCTTTCGAACTGCTAGGTGGGCTGGAGCTGGGGCACGGATGGAAGTTCATCATCACATGGTACTTGGGTCTCAAACCTGGGCAGTTGGAGCCACTTTCCCAGCTCAGGAGTCAGTCCCAAGTGCTCCTATCGCCACCGGTACCACTTTGGCCTGTACTTTCCATATATATGATTTTTTAAATCCCACTTTTATTATTTTTATAATAACTCAAGGCAGCAAATATATATTTTCCCCACAACATCCTGGACACTTCTGCTCAGAAGCAAACCCAACACACAAGTTTATGCCAAGACAATTAGCGCTAAATTCACATACTGTGCTTAAATAAAATACAGTTTATTTGGTGTTGCCTCAGTGTATTGTGGGAAGCCGGCATATGGTGACTTATTCATTTGACTCTTTGCAGTTTAGCATATTCTATGACCCCAATCTGGATATTCTGAACAGGCTTCAATATGAGTTTTATATTTTGAGGTAGACCTTTCCAAGATCCATTTTACGGTTGAAGTTCAAACATATTCTGATAGCAAAACAAATCAGTGAGGTCTGAGCCACAGTGATTTTTAATAAGTTAATTCTTTCAGGATTATACAGTTAAATACCTCTCCTGGGTGTTGGGCAAGTTAATTGACTCCTGTTTCTTTGTCTCTAAACTTTTCAATACTGTAATTCAGAATGGCATCTTTAATGGAAGACAAAGTCAGTGGGTAGGTGTTGCCATCTGGGATAATTAGCAGATGGAATTCCCTGGCTGGCTCTGGGAACAAGAGTGATGGGGACACTGCCAGGTGGGTTGCCTCACCAGAACAGGAAAAACAAGATGGCTGCAGTGACGGGATCTATTGAACCACAAAGTTGTCAAACTTATTTTGTCTTAACGTGTTATGTGGACACAGTCCCACATCTGGGCTATTGATTTAGTGGAAACCACAGGTTATTTCATTGCAGTGGTAAGCTCAAACATAATCTTAAGATTGCAGTGGCTGGAGTGTGTGTGTGTGTGTGTGTGTGATTTTATTTTACATTTTAAAAAGAAGCCAATATGTGGGTTTCAACATGCATAAACCACATACAGTCTTCGTCTTACAACCACAATTGAGCCCCAAATTTCTACTGTTAAGCAAGACAGTTGTTAACTGAGTTTTGACCCATTTTATGACTTTTTTTTGCCACAGATATTAAGTGAATCACTACAGTTGTTAAATGAGCCATGCAAGTGTTAAGCGAATTTGACTTCCCCTTTCGATTTTGCTTGTCAGAAGCCAGCTGGGAAGATTACAAATGTGATTATATGACATGGAGACAGTGCACCTGTCATAAGTACATGCCAGTTTTGATCATGTGATGGGGATGCTGCAATGGTCATAAGTGTGAAAACTGGCCAAAAGTCACTTTTATCAGTGCCTTTGTAACTTTAAATGGTCAGTAAATGAATTGTTGTAAGTCAAGGACTTCCTGTACTTTGCAGTCCAAAAATTACATTCATTAGCTGAAAGTGCAAAGGACAGTTAGCTGTCACAAGCCATGCAAGTGGTCTGCCGCCACAATCTATTTCTTTAAACCATGGGGTATCATTTTTATTAGCTTTAACGTAAAGGTTATCTGGAAGCTTGCCCCGGCATTTGTTAATGGCTGCTGCATGCTGATGCAAAGCCTCTTTGGAAGACCTGGCTCCTCTGATTGTGCATTTGTTGCTTTATTATCATCATTTCTTAAAATGAATAAATATATGTGTTTGTGTGTGTAGGATTTTATTCCCCCCCCCCGCCCCGGGGACAGAGGAATTTCCCTGCCCAAGCACGCAACAAGAATCCCCATAACTGCTTGCCCTTCAATAGTTAAAGAGACAGATGTGCCCCTTTTCTCTCTCTCTAACCCAATGTCACATTGAGTTTGAAACAGGGAACTTTTTATATCTCCCCTCCCCAATTGTGTTGGCACCTGGCAGATGCCTATTTACCAGAGGCATCAATACACATAGTAATCAAAGGAAATCAGAGGCACAGATTAGCAACAGCTGCAAGTCATTAGTGGCAGACATGGGAAAGCACAGCTCTGCACCCAACTTTGAAATAACTAATATGAGCATTTCGGAGCACAAGGGTTACCGCAGGGCACATCTGAACACGTGGGGAAACAATTGCTTAGCTTGTCTGTAAGAGATCTTTCCCTCCCTTCTTAAAAAATAAAAATAAAAAAATAACATCAGAAAACCATCCCAGAGCGATTTGCCGTCTATTGTGGGGGATGCCAAACTGACTAAAAAGAATAAAGATTTAAAAGGGTGTACTGTGCAACTGATGATCAGATGCTTGGATATCAGGATAGCACAACACAGAAGCCTTGGAAGTTTGTTAAGCATGTTGTCCTACACATTTCTAACTGCGTTGGTTAAAGAAGACCTTGGGAGGATGTTATCAGAGGTTAACAGGAGGGAAAAGCCCTTATCCTGCAGTTTGGCTGAACTTCTATCGTATCTTTAAAGCAGTGGTTCTCAACCTTTTTAATGCCGCGACCCCAACCGGTCGTAAGTCGAGGACTACCCAACCAGTCGTAAGTCGAGGACTACCCAACCGGTCATAAGTCAAGGTCTTTCCCTGCCCGGGAGCCCTGTGCATGCGTGGTGCCACCCCCTGTGCTGGCCAAGGCGTAGCTGGCAAGGGGCAGCGATGGCGCAGGGCGACCACCGGCTGGGCCACCAGCTGGCCCAGCCCAAGGGAGGTAAGGCACCTGCTGGGCCCCACGCACATCAGCAACCCTCCCTGCACCCGCCAGCCTCCCACCTCCCACCCCTGGCCCTCTTTTACTTACATTTTTATTGGTTGCTCAGCAGGGAGGGGTGGAAGCTTCCAGACAGCTCTCTTTCGCTGCAGGCAATTTGTAGCACCGTTTGCAGAATGGGACTTTTGGTGGGCTCAGCAGGGCAGAGACAGCCTGGACAATTCCTATTGGCTTTTGAAAGCCAATAGAATTAGATTCTATTCAAGAGAGTCTATTCTATTGGCTTTCAAAAGCCAATAGAATAAAAGGGAGTAGCACAGCTAAGGAAAAGGGGAAAAAAATGGTGGACTGCGTTGTTTGGCGACCCCCGTGAAATGGTCGTTCGATCCCAAATGGGGTCCTGACCCACAGGTTGAGAACCGCTGCTTTAAAGCTTCAGAAATGCCTTCTTTAAAAAGAAACTCCCTCAAAGCCATCCTTGAAGGCATGAAGAAGTTGAAACTGAACCTTAACTCTCAGAATGCAGTCGTACTGTGTTTGTATCTAAGATTTATATTTTGTTCCTTCTAAGTCTGAAGTTATGGGACAGAAATGGTATGGGCATTTCTTCCAAGGTCTTTGAGTTGCTCCTGCCTAGCTTAGCATCAAACGTCAAGATCACCTTGCTTCACAAAGGACGAGTTCGCCAAACATCCAAGCTAAAGCCAAGCATTCATACTTAGTTTTAGTGCAGTTACGTGAATCCAACCATTAGAAACCATCATGGTTTAGATAACCAATTACAATTTAAAGTATTGTCTGGAGACAATTGATGGTGGTGGTGGTGGGGTGGACACAAAAGCTTGTTACAGTGAATCTGTGATGTTTTTAAGTTGCAATTCCCAGTTATTTTCACAGGGACTAGGCTCTTTCACATACAGGATTCGTACCATTAATGAAGATGCTGTAGTCATATTATCCCAAGTACAATGTAACTTACCCATCCCTAGTGTAAATGTCTTCCAGGTGTGTTGGCTTTAGTCTCCAAGTTCCCAAGCCAGTATGGCATCACTGAGACTTTGGGGATTAGGGAAGGCCGGCATTGTTCTTTCCTGCCAAGTTGTTGCTGTTATTATTATTAGATTCTATCTTATATAATATTCCTGACTTCTATTTTCCTCACAACAAGAATTCTTTAAGGTGGGTTGGGCTGAATGAGTGAGTGAGTCAAAATCACCCAGACTATGTCCATGCCTAAGAGAGGACTAGAAATTCCAGTTTCTAGTCCAACCCATCATTTACTACACCAAATTGGCTGCTTGTTTCCTAAATGGTAGCCTGATTTTATGCTACCACATGAAATGGAGATGGTTGCTTTCCCTCATGAGTTATTCCAGTGTAGAAGAATCTCTTTGCAGGTCTAGGGCACTACAGGTTTGGTTTGCGAGATCAGCAGCTCCATCATAATTTTTCTGAATCCAAGGCTGTGCTTGCTTCATAAGCCATACTCTATTCAAAGTGTGTAGACCCTTAAAAAGAGGCCCTCAAGAGACCTCATTAAATTATGAAGTGTAGTGTCAGTTTTCAAGCCTTGGCAGGTTTCTGTTGTCCTTGTTTAGACCATATACATTTGCCTTAAATAGGCCCTGAGAACTTTTTTTTTGACATTTTTGGAATGCATCTAAATCATCAACCATTATCAAATAATGTTATGATTATAGTATATTCTGTTTAGCTGGATACATGCTTTATTTCCCCTCCACCAATCCATTTATGTATTTGTACATTAAGAAGAAAAATAAATCTGGTGTCAACAAGGAGTGCTGTTAATAAGTAATAATGCCTTATCTTCAACATTTTATTTATATCAGCCATCAAAAAGGAAGAATACTTTGTGTCATTATGATTCTGTTGTGAATACTCTCTAAAGCACCTGAAGGCAGGACAAGAAGCAATGGATGGAAACTAATCAAAGAGAGAAGCAACCTAGAATTAAGGAGAAATTTCCTGACAGTCAGAACAATGAATCAGTGGAGCAACCTGCCTCCAGAAGCTATGAATGCTCCAACACTGGAAGTTTTTAAGAAGAGACTGGACAATCATTTGTCTGAAATGGTATAGGATTTCCTGCCTGAGCAGGGGGTTGGACTAGAAGACCTCCAAGGCCCCTTCCAACTCTTTTATCATCATCATCATCATCATCATCATCATCATCATCAGACTTAATATTGAGAGAATAATAATATAATAAGAATGAATTATGGACTACATTGTCTATTGCAGTACAGCGAACTATGGTTATGATTTATTAAAACAGCTCATATATGCATATATCTCCATCCTTGTATCACACACACATAAATGTGTGACTCCTTCCTTCCTCCCTCCCTCCCTCCCTCCCTCCCTCCCTCCCTCCCTCCCTCCCTCCCTTCCTCTGCCCCTTCCTCTCTCTCTTTCTCCCTCTTTTTCTCTCTTTCTCCCTCTCTTTCCCTCTGTTCTGTATTAAATCAAAAATGCCTTCTAATACCTCTGTCCTTTCAAAGTCCCAATTGCACTTAGAGCAAGATGGCTATTCCATTATATACAGTACCAGAGCTCTAAAGTGCTGTCTTGAAGATTTATGAGCAATCTCAAGTCCTCTCCTTGTCTGAATGATCAAAGAGCTGGTCTTTGCTGGCTCTTCATTGCACCACAGTCATTGGCTTTTTTGCAGAGCTATCCACAGTCCACTATTTATTTCCCAGAATTGTGAATTTGAGGAAGAGGATGGAAAGGATGCAACACTTGTGATCCTGTCCCTAAGGCTCAATCCATAGGAATGGCTCATATATTTTGCTGTGACTGAGAACATCAAGGTTGAGAAGCAAACTGGATACATGATGGTATTGTCTCTCAGCTGCAAACAACTGGCCTTTATTTCTTTTAAAGATTCCTTTTTAAAACTCCTATATGTGAGCAATTCCACATTCATTAGATCTGAGAGAGGATAAATACTGTATTGAAGCGATTTCTTCAACTATGTCAGTACCTGCTGAAAGGCTATTATCTGAGGTTTGGGCCTTGGACTGGTACACTCTAAATTCTGTTTCTAATTATACCTGAAGTCTGAGCAGCTCCTTCTTTTACTTTCTGGCTAGGGAATTCTGGGAATTGAAGTTCATCTCAAAGTTGCCAAGGTTGAGAGATACTGTACTGGTTTAGTGGGATATGTGAATCCAGGGTAGATGGTTCTATTCTTTAATCAAAGTAAACATTTTAGTATTTTATTGGAACGTCAGACAGAGCAAGATAATTAAGTCAGTTATAATTAAGTTCCTGCCATGCCAAACATGTATTTGGAATACTGTTTTTAATGGTTTGGTTTTTGTTTTTTTGTCACATTCATGTATGCTGTTAATTTTAAATTTACTGACAAAAAATTAAAGGGATACTGGTATAGCTATTTCGAGCTATTTAGCTCTCATCAGCCAAAGTCAAAGTCAAAAGCGGAAGCAGTATGCTCTGTACCATATTTGGGGTAGACTAGGTGGCCCTGATAGAACGGTCTCACTGGAAAACATTTATTCAGGTATGTTCTTTCTAAAAAAAAAAAAAGTTTTTTTTTTTAAAAAAAGAAAGTTATTGGACCCCCAGTTTGGCCACCATGCAGCAATTTTTGCAAGCCTGTGTCTTTCAAAAGTGTTAAGTATTTCTAAATTATAAACAATATTTTCCTATTTCTTTTTTAATTTAAATTTTACTGGAGAGAAAACGTCTGTTTTCTCCAGGATAATCTTGCTGTGAAGAGACTGCTAAATTTGAGTTCTGTTTTTCTCATTAGTCAACACTTTCTCCAGCTCTTGAGAATCACTGCTAATTGATACTTTTTTCCATTTTAATTACATATAATTTTTCTGTTTTGCTATTCAGGGAACAAGGAGGAGAAAACAATACTCTGCATGCAAATACTCCAATCAACAGTTTAAAACCTTTTTGCTCTTGAATTTGCTCTTTTTATTTTTCGGAAAGAATAAATTGTTTATACACGCCCTTTACAACTTTTCCACATTTAGGATTATTTTTATTTTGTTGGTTTTTGCTTTGTCTTCACAGGCAAAATGAATGTTAAAATGTGTAGGTAAGGATAACTGCTGTTCTCTGTTTAATGGGGAAAATCCATTACAAAAATGCATGCTTCTTTCAACAATTTACTATGTTTTCTTCAGGAAGCAGGACATTTTCATGAAATTGGCCTTACATCCTTTGTAGAATTAATTAACTGGCTTCTGCTGTGGAATCTATTTGAAGTATAATTATTTCTTAGCATATTAGAGCAGCAATCACCAACCTTTCTCGCCTTGCAGACTGGTGGAGCGGGGATGGTTCTGTGGGAGTGGTGGGTGAGTGCACATGCGCAGCTCCACTTGTGCAAGCGGCTGGCATTTGCCCGCAAATGGAGCTGTGCACGCACGCACGCTCACCCATTGCTTCTGTGGCTCCATTCTGGATGGGCTGTGACCCAATAGTGGGTCGCGGCCTGGGGTTTGAGGACCCCTGTATTAGAGCCCTTTCTATGACCGATCAGGCAATCAAAAGGCACATATAGGATAGGCAAAGTAGTTGACTCTGTGTATGATATGTCCCTGCATAGGTTTTTTTTTGGGGGGTGGGGGTGTAAAATGGATGAATTCATACTACAATGACATAAATCCACAAATGTATGAAAGCATTTTCTTTTTCTGTTCTCAGTTAAGAACAAAACATTCCTACTCTGTTCAGATGGCCAGTGCAGATGGCCAGTTGACTGAAGCTAAAATGTCAGTGTCAGTGATCTGGTGATGAGTCACTGTCTACAACTTATTTAGGACTCTTCTAATTCTGTCACTAACTAACCTTTTGTACTTCTCTGTCATGCACAACGTGAGCACAGAGATGCGGTCAGTAGAGGGAGCAAGTGGTCGGGGAATCCAAATACACATAGCAAATATAACATTAATTAAAATACTATTCTATAAAATAATTAAGCTTAACATTAACCAATTGCATTAATCAATTGGGAGGAATTTTTGAAGCCAACATGCACAGTTTTGTCTACACTGGCTATGAAGTTAATGCTATTTAATTTTTTTAAAGAAGCGGAAGCAGATAAAGGATGTTGAATCATAGCGGAATGCAAAATCAATTTATATTTACAAGAAGCCTGAAGGCTTTTTTGAATACATTTTGGGTACATTTTTGTGTATGGGCTACAGGTGCATCATATTTAATGGTTTGTTAGTGTATTTACTGATTCAGTCCTTTCTAAACCAAAGGTATGCGAATCTGGGTGGAAAGGAAAATAGAGCAAATATATTACTACCTGGAAGGGTTCTTTAAGTGTCTGGCTGGGTAGAAACAAGTTGAGATTCAACCCTACCAAAATGAAGGGGCTACAGGTTCAGAAACCAAATGATTCTGGGATGATACCAACTTTAGTTGTGGATGGGGTTGTGCTCTGTGAGAAAGAGCTGGTGCACACTCTAGTGATGCTTCTGTATTCTCATCTCAAAGCAGGTGGGAACTGTGGCCAGCAAAGCCATCCCCCAGCTTTGGCTGCTAGTCAGGTGCAACCTTTTCTGGAATAGAAGGCAACGGCAAAATTACTACTGCCCTTGTTGCCTCATGGATGGACTACTATAAATTTCTCCATTGGGAAGAACACCCAGATGCAACAAATACATGCAATAGCCTACATGTTAAGCAAGACAAATCAGTACTGACATATAACATTAACATGATGGGAATTGCATAAGTTGCTGATTTGTTTTTGGGTGCAGTTGAAGGTGCTATTGATCAGGATTATTTATTATTATTTATTATTTAGATTTTATGAAGGCTTTCTATCCCACTTCTCTAATGCTGTAATGCAGGGGCCTCCAACCACCAGTCCGTGGACCAGTACCGGTCCATGGCATGCCAGCAACTAGTCTGCACAAACAAAGAAAACCCCATCCACAGGATGCAGGCAGCACACAAGGCCACGCCCCCTCCAGTCCATGGTACTCAAAGGTTGGGGACCTTTGCCGTAGTGTCTCTCAAATAAAAAAAGGTATATAACCAGCAGTATTCTCTCTATTGTTTAAATACATGCCACACCACTGGATATTGGATATGTATCTTTGGCTATTTCATTTTAGAAAGACTAAAATGTATGGTGGCACTGATCTTTTTGACAATTTTTCCTTTCAAATATTAGTTTAAATCTCCTACTCCAAAATAATCTACACTATAATCAATAGGAGTGATTCTCAGGTCAGTGTTGATGTTATCGTTTCCTGATCTGATGTTTTCCAGAAATCTTGTTGAATAACTCCATAATTACAGACTTAACCATAGTTTCAACAGTGAAACTGTCACCATCCTAAACCAATCAAAGTCCAAAAAGCTAGGGAATTTCTAGAAGCCTGGCATTCTGACAAATTAGTCATCAGTAGACACATAGACAAACAATTTCTACATGCTAGGCAAAAGGGACAAGCCAAAAAGGGAACAAAAGCACCTCCCCACCAGAAATCAGTGCCCAGATGAGCATAGATTAATTCCAAGATTAAAATCAGACCAACAATCAAGAATTAAACAATATCCCAATCAAGGAACTGCCAAGCAAGCCAACAGTAAACAGTAAACAACTAAAGAACCTCTAAGACCACCCCTACCAACACTGACAGGGCAAGCCAGTAGAATATAAATTGAGAGCACACCCCACTCCTTAACTAGTACTGATGGATGTTACTAGTTTGGATAATGAAACGTCGGCAAGAAAACAATCAAGCTGGCAGAGCACCTAGGACCCCTCAACTCTATAATTTTCACCTTGCGTGGCCAGTGGACAAAGGAACTGACAATTAGAAAGTTGTTCTCCAACATCTTGAGAGGTGCTAAGTTAGAAAAGCTTGGTGAATCAATGTCTGCCTTAATCCAATCTTGTCACCAGTTTCATTGAACAGATAATTCTTTTTCTACTTTCCCACCTCCCAATTTCTGTATATTTTCTTTCAGCTTGGAAATTCTGAAAAACGAACAATTTCTCACTAAACTCTTGCAGAGCATTGGTTCCTATCCAGAATCCCTTTGATTACCAAAATGAGCTTCTCTGAACATTCTTGTATTCTTCCAGGGAAACCAAACACAGGCTGATAAACCTAAAGATGAAATAATAACATTATAAACTTCAGAGATGAGGAAGGTATTTTTCTGTCAGATATGGAGGGGTTTTTTTTTTTGACAAGCATATTAAAGAGCATCCTTGAAAAGACAGCTAGATTGTCCTTGAAAAACAAATTGAGGCACAATTCTGCCAGTTTTAGTCCAAGCTTGCTGGGGTGATAAACATATCACATTATAGTTGTCTTGGTGCTATAAGAATGAGGTGGAGTGAACATATTTGGCACTGGTTTTCTTCTACTCTTGCTGAGAAGCACTACCCCAACCCCATTTTCCCAGTCCAGCCATCTTTTTCAGCTTATTCAGGGACACGCTTTCTCTGAAGGTCTATCTCAGGGCTTTTCAATCTTTTCACCCATTGTACCACTTTTAGAATATGGCAATATCCGAGTACCACCAGTTGCCTAGCAAGGTGTCAAAAACTTGATGACCAAAAAATAAATAAAAAGGAAAAAAGTGATAAAGTACAGGTAGTCCTTGACTTACAACAGTTCGCTTAATGACTGTTCGCAATTACAATGACACTAAAAAAGTGCCCCCCCCAAGCCACAGCCGAGCAAGACACCTGCCTGCCCACCCAGCAGCGCTCTTCCTCCTGTTCAAGGTTTTCATTGTTGTGAGCATTTCTGTTGGGGATTGGCAGCGGGGGTGAGGTGGGGTGGGGGGTGTTTGGTTTTTATTCCACCCATCTGCTGGGTGGTTGCAGCAGGTTTTGGTCACTTCACATGACCTGGGACACTATGACCATCATAAATATGAATCAGTTGCCAAACATCTGAATGTAAATCACAAGACCCTGGAGATGCTGCAACATTCCAGCTGATCCGCGCTTCTTCTCAGCTCACTGGAAGTGCCAGGATCAGCGCCGAGCTCCAGTTGGAGTTTGGTGCTTCCACTGAGCCCTGACAGCCCCGAAGAAGCACCGATCAGCTGGAAAGCACCACTGATCCTGGTGCTTCTGCTGAACCCTGACAGCCCTGCAACTCTAGCCATCTCTCGCTCAGGCTTGTGCAGTGCTGTCATTGGTTCAGCTCATTCCCCTCCCCCTCTACCACTTTTCTAGGATGGTTGCGTACCACCTGCCAGGTGCCAGTGTACCACAGGTGGTACCCGTACCACTGGTTGAAAAGCCCTAGTCTATCTAGTCTGAGATTTTTGAAATATAATGCTGAGAGTGGAGAACCCATTAACTGTCTATCTCTGAACAGGACAGTATAGACACACAGGTCACAAATCACAGGAAAACTTACTGCCAATACCTTATTGGGGAGATGGTGACATAGGAATGTAACAAACAAATAAACAAAAAATATATGTAGCTCAGAGTTGAACTGCTGGGTCCTTGGTGCTCTCTGAGCTTGGTTGTTTTCTTGCAGACATTTCATTACCAAACTAGGTAAGATCATCAGTGTTAGTAGGGAGTGGGCTTTACTCTCATTTTCTATACTAGTGGCTTGCCCTGTCAGTGTTGATAGAACCACAAGATCACTCCCACTAACACTGATAGGGAGCCACTAGTATATAAAATAAGAGAAAACCTCACTCCCCACTAGCACTGATAATCTTACCTAGTTTGTTAATGAAACATCTTCAAGAAAACAATAAGCCCAGGGAGCATTGAGGATGCCACAAGTTTAAATCAGTATTTCTACATATTAATTATGATATGCTGATTTTATTACATTATATCCTTTTTGTAATGCCTTCTGCTTTTTTTGGCAAAAGACACAACAATACTAGATCAATTTCTTGATTTATTTGTTTTGATCCTTTCCAAGAACTTGCACTTATTGAATACTTGGCAGACATCTTGTACTTTTTTCCTTTTAATGACTACAACACCAACCTGCTTCATTGCTGGAGCTTTGCCTTCAAACAAACAAACAAACAAAATGCTGAATCTATTCTATTCCCTTATTTTTGTATTTTAGGAGCTAAGTTGGCTGTATGTCAAAATATTAATGCTTTCCCTACAGACATGGATATCTCTGGAATCAGGTACGTAAGTGAAATATGCAGGTTCAGTATTATTTCAGACAAAACAGAAGCCAAAATGAGTCTGGAATTCTGGAAAAGAGAAAAAAATAATCAGAATTTAGGATTACAAGGGAAGGAAATGAGTGCTGATCTCATTTTGTGAGTTCTTATCAGACTTTCACTATGCTATTTTCCTGGATTAAAATTGGAGGGGAAAAAAATAACATGTGGTGATCTGCCTAAAGAAACCCCCAAAAATATAGAAAAATAAAAATAAATCAAGCTTAGCATACAGCTTTCATCAGAGTTTGACAGCAGTAGGATGTATTTCAGAGTATAATGTATCAGTTATATCTTTTTTTTACATGTGTAAAATTGTATAAAATCACAGAATATGCAATAGCTGGTGTTTGTTCCAGCAAACAGTAGAATAGGCAAAAGAAACTGAACCTCTAGTATTTTCTAAGGAAACATGCATTACTGCATTGTTATAGATTCTATATATATCATTATTTAAAAAAAAAAAAACTTTTGACTTCCTGAGACAGAGAATTAGCCTGGTTGGTACCTGCACTGGTGAGAGATAGAAAATCCCTAAACTTGCATATTTAAGCAATGACATGAAGCACATTATAAATAGTTTTTAATCATTTTTATCAGCCTATTCAGAAAAGAGACATGCAATACTGGTTTTGTCAAACAACAACTGCAGCAACAGCAATATTAAGGTTAGCCTGATTCATTTTGCTGCTTTAATCAGGACAGAATAGGGCATTTCCTCTCAAATTCAGTGTATAATATCAAAGAGCAGCCAAGTTATCTGAGCATCAGGCGAAAACCCCAAAGCATATCTTCTTCCAGAGAAGATACAACAATATCTGAATGGGCTTTTGCCCTTTAAAGACACTTTAAAGATTTCTGTCTATCGGACCAGATCTTACAGTGTTGGTCCCCTCTATTAAACAATGAAGAGTTGTGTTTTCTCAGTTGTGACCTTTGCTTCTGAGATCTGGAGGGCCTTGTGAAGAGGCTGTGAAGAGTCAGGATGCTAGATGAGCCCATTATCAGTTTGGTTTGTTTGTTGAGTCTGTTTATATAGCGCCTTGACCGTGGAAAGGTCTTTGGACAACAGTGGCTCCCTCAGCTAGGATCCAGAGATGAGAATCAGACACGATTGGAAGGGGAAACCTTTATCTTTTACTTTTATTTTTGGCTATTGTATTGTGATTATTTTGATCCCTGTTTTTTAGCTTGATTTCTGGAGGTTTTATTATTCTGTTGATTTTGTCAACTGTTGTTAGCCAACCAGAATTCATACGGAAGAATATGCAGCCATATCAAATTTCATAAATAAAAAAAAATGACAGGTCTCTTTGATGCACTCTTCACATGTCTGGACCTTCCTCTGTTTTTGTTTTGAACAAGTGTGTTTGCTCTTTTCCCCATTCTCTGCTTATCGTGTCTACTCAAATGTAACCTCCTTATTTAATCTACTGATGTTTCTTGTATTCTAACAAGATGGTTAGTTTTGTGTATGGAACTGGAACATTGCATTCTAGATTAGGGCAATAGTAGGTTTGGATGCAAAAGCAAGCAGACAAATCTAATGGTAAATACAGTTATTGTTCCAAGGCTTCGGTCTATCGCCGCAGGCAAAAAGGGGATATATGCCCCAATGAGCTATAGTTAAATATAATTTACTTACATATCTTTGAAAATCCTTATCATTAAGTCTCCTTCGAGTTAAAGCTGATTCCTGGTGACTTAATGGACATGTGCACTTAGATTTTGTGGTGACAACATAAAAGTAGATTGTGATATCTTCTTCTAGACTTTTTAAAAACTTCCCAGTCTAACCTGTATTAGAGTTCTTTCTTAGCTTTCGACCCCAAACAAGGACATCCAGATGATATTATTTCTTGAGGTCCTTCTTACAGTATCCAATCCCAAAGAAGAATATATAGCAGGATATCAGTGGGCAAATTTGTTCACATCTGAACTGAGCTCCCTTTCCTTGGAAGCAATATAATAAATATAAATAGGATCCACAAGCAGATGAATATTTTCACATGCATTGGGCCTTTGAGTAGCTCAGTCCTAGTACTAGCCTCAACCTTGGAATAAAAATATAAAATGCTTTCATTTACTGTAATGTTCACATCTGTCGCTAGAGGGAGGGCAACTACATAGAATTAAGAATTTATCTTCTATGTAAAGCAAAATCACGGAAGACTTTTTATTCTTGTCTTGTCTGAATGCTGTACAAAAAGCAGAGTTTAGTAGCTGAGCAACACCCTATTATAAAAGGGAAATTCCTGCTTCTAACTTGGAATGTGATGGGAAATTTAAACTCATTTAGGGTTAAATGCTTTCAGCTATATAGCTCCCCCACACTGTCAATCAAAAGTTATTAGTGTGATTATCCTAGCTTCCCTTCCTTAAATGAAAAAAAAAAAATAGTAGAGACTGAAGAAAACAAAAGAAACATTTCATTTTTCTGCACCACCCATAGAATTCCATCAATGAGATGAGATAATAAGAATTTTATCTGGAAACATCTAAGACGATCATAACTGGTCTTTGAAGGAGGACAGACTTTTAAACTCCTTTTCAAGCATGGAGAAACGGTCATGTCAGATTGTACATGATGGCATTCCTAAGGAGGCTAAAAAATATCTCATTGTATAAAGCACTGCAAGTTATCAAATATACCTTAATTTGAAACACCAATATTCACAATGAGAAAAGGTTCATGAGAAGAATTGAATAAAATCATCTGTGCTCTGATAGTATTTCCTAGAGCAGCTTCTACTTGTTCTTCCGCTTGGTGGTCATTTCTTAAGTTTTATCTTCAGATGCAAATTTCATAATTTAAATATGTGCCATAGGAAAAAATACTTCTTTTCATCTGTCCTGAATTTCTCAGCAACATACTTACTCTGATCAATAAGCCATTAAAAAAAACATTGGTATGCTAATACCATGCAAATATCAGTTACTACAATTAAAAAAGAGCTTATTTCTTGGAAGATTTGCATTTTAAATACTTATATCAAGGAAATTTACAGTTCTAAGAATAAGAGCAGAGAGTTAATGCATTTTAAATGTAAAGGGAAAGATGATTAGAAAATCTCCATTATATTGCAAAATATAAATAATATTTTTTCTGCAATTGCTAGCAAACTGGAATATTGCTCTAAAAATATAGCAGTATAGAAGACAGGATATTTAGTGATTCATATGTATAAGACTATCAGCTCACTGATTTAAATGGTAAGTTGCTATTATTTTAATCTTAAGTATGTTATTTTACATGACACTTGCTTACATTTTAATGTCACTGTTCTTGTTTAGGTAGATCATTTCTAAAGCTTTCCTTTTTTAGTTTTTAACCATTCTAAACAGTGTAGCATTCTTATCAAATGTAGTTCTTTCGTTCCAAGGATTGTTCATTTAATATTTCTTTTTTGTTCAGTTACTGAGGTATAAGGAAACTTCTCTTATCTTATGATTACCAAATTTTCTGGGCACTTTGACAAATTATTTTATCAAAAGCTTTTCAGAATGTTTGCTGGATTATTCCTAAAACTGGCTTATTTGTTGTCTACTTCTACTACCGCTAAATGTTTCAGAGAAATAAAACTTAGTTTTGATGAAGTTGTGATTATTCATTTCTATATCTGATGGTTTTATTTAAAACAGCACTCTTCCTATATTTATCTCTAGATAGAACATATGCTGAACAAGTTGATCTTTAATTTTCTAAAAATCCCTATTTCAGAATTAATGCGATGTGCTTTGGTTATAGAGGACGATGCTAAAGATATGTTGCAGAAGGATTTTTAAAAAAACCCACAGAAACGATACAAGCTTATTTATGTTTGTCTGAAACTTATTATGGAGTCATATCCAGGAAGACAGAAGGCTGCAAATCTCAGTATACCTATTAGAGTATAAGTGATGTAGAACTCAATAAACAAACATGCCTAGCACTGCAGTAATGCTATGCTTGGATTATATATTGAAGCCATCTACTTTCTCATGCTTGGAAGTAAATTATCTAATAAAGTAAACAGAGCAAGACAGGAACTGTGCTACATTCATGCTGCCATTCACCTCGTGTGCAACTCCTGAAAGAGCTTACATATCAGTAATCCGCTCTATGATAAAAGGTATATACTGTAGGACTTGCAGGCTTTTTCACAGTTAAGTAAATGGGCACTTCTTCTATTAGTGAGACGTATAAAGTGAGAATTGGCTTTGGGACTGGTGTTTTTTTAATTTGTATCAATGGACTCTGGACAGATGAGTGAAGGGATGTTGATGATTTAAAGCCTGTCAGGGTGGTAAAGTCACAAAGTTCTAGAAGGACCTCTCCAAACTTGAAGAAGAACACCCTTATACAAATCTGTGGTAAGACCTCACCAGAAGGAATGCCGACAGTATTTGTTTTCAGATTCTTCAAAAGAATACTGCAAGCTTGACAAGATGCCACGACAAAGTGGTGGTGAGGGGGGACAACCAATGGTTAGAGACCTACCATAGAACATTCTCCTGTGGCATGCCAGCTGGATAATTCTAGGAGTCCACACATCTTAAAGCTGCTGAAGTTGAGAAACTGCCCTATGGAATAAAAAAAAGAAGAACCTGAAATGAAGAAGGATAACTAGAGTAAGGTGAAGCAGCAGATTCCCAGGAAAGAGAGAGCATATAATAAGGAGAAGGGTAAGATAAGAGGCAATACAGCCCACAGCTAAGATAGCAACTCCCTAGAATGTCCCAGGGTAGAGTAGTATTAGTTTAGTCTTGCAAGTTTCTGTCTATTGGGTATGAGCAAATAAAGAAATGAACTTTGGCTGTGGCTGCCAGCAAGGAGAGACATAGTAGAAGTATATAAAATCATGTGTATGGAGATTCTCAGTCATCCAGGTCATGGTTGTCCCAAAGGTGCTTTTTCAAGAGGCAACTGGAGTTTCTTGTTTTTCTTTGAAGATGTTTCGCTTCTCATCTATATATAAAATCATGCATAACCTGGAGAGAGAAGCTTCCCCACAATGGCAAATGTCTCAGAAGGGACCCTCATTAGTTTCTTGCATTGTAAAGGTGAGGGTGGGAGAGAGATGTACTTTTAGACTTGCAAGATTCTGTTAATGTCACACTACCATAAAATTAGTACTAGTACTTTTGGATGTGGTTCTTGTCTGGTTGTCTGGCCACAAAGTGGAAGGACTGGACAGTCTCACTGAAGATCAGGTCAGCTAGGGCTACTAATACTGACAACTCTTTTCTACTTACTGTATCAAAGGCAGCAGGCCTTAAATACTGATGGACTGAGATGTGCTAATGGAAGGGACTATTGCTTTCTAATCCCAGAAGGTGAGGTTTTTTTAAAAATGCTTTCAGCTTTAGATAATGCAGAATGCAGGATTAGATGGTCCTACAACCTTGGGCTCTACTTATAATCTTACATTCCTATGTTCAAAGTTCTGTATTGCCTAGACCACTGGTTCTCAACCTTTTTAATGCTGCGACCCTCAACCGGTCGTAAGTCGAGGACTACTCAACTGGTGCAGCACTGTTTGCAGAATGGGACTTTTGGCGGGCTCAGCAGGGCAGAGACAGACTGGACAATTCCTATTGGCTTTTGAAAGCCAATAGAATTAGACTCTATTCAAGAGAGTCTATTCTATTGGCTTTCAAAAGCCAATAGAATAAAAGGGAGTAGCACAGCTAAGGAAAAGGGGGGAAAATGGCGGACTGTGTTGTTTGGCGACCCCCGTGAAATAGCCATTCGACCCCAAATGGGGTCCCGACCCACAGGTTGAGAACCACTGGCCTAGACACAGGTATTATTTGTATTTGTACATATCTACTCAGAAGTTATGTATAAGGTAAGAGACACCCCAAACAAGACTGCAGGTCTTCCTGGATAAGCATTCAATCAACATAGTTAGGTTGTCTAAACAGGCCTAATGTGTGTTTCACAGTTTCAAAATTAAAATGGAAAGTTTTATGTTTTCAATTTTCTTCAGATATATTTTTATATTTTCATCCTTAGCACAAATGAAGCAATTAATTTTTTTTTAAAAAAATCAAAATGCACATGTAAGATTGTTTCCAAACATGATGTAGTAATAAATCCATAATAGAAAATATAGCAGATTCCTTCATGATTTAAAAAAAAAATAAAGAAAACTGTCCACAGGCTTGAATTTGATAATAAGATGATGCATGGATTAATTTCCAAGAGAAAATGGAACAATAAGCAGAGAATCTGAAGAATATGTATCATCTATATGAAGATGAAGGTTAACACAAGAAGAGCTTAGATGGAGCCTAAAGGATGGTACATTCCCCATGGAAGCTCGTAAACAGCTGTTTCCTCAGAGACAACAGGAGGGAAAGAAAAACTAACAGTGAGGATGCTTGGAGGATGAATTTCCATTTTCAGAGCCTGAAGTACAGGCTGTGGTCCGAATCACAGGTGGCACTTAAAAAGAATTGCTTGAGTGAATCAAGTCTGTAGTTGGGAAAGGTGGTGTAGCTGGCCAGAGGCTTAGAGGAATAAAGGCAGTGGTCTGGAAAAGGAGATGGATTCCAGGAAGGACAAGTGCCTCCAAGGAAGGTATGCCAAGATGTTTCTGGCTATGGAGCAGCTGGCATCAAGGGCTGATACAGACTGGGCAGCCCATGAGGATCCTAATTGCAGGACAACTGCTGCCTTCATAATCACTGCGACAGAAGCAGTGCAGACCAGAAGGCACGGAGAGGGCCTGGCTGAGGCTTCTGCGGATATTGGATCCACTGCAGTTTGGCTTTTAAGAAGTATATAAGCTGACAGATGCAAGGATGAAGGACGCCTTCATAAGCAAGAAAGGACAGAAGTTAGACTGATTCAGGCAGAGCAATGGCACTGGAGGGGCAGAATTCATACTGGCAGATAAAGGTGTGTAACAAAGGCTGATGGAATGTCATAATTTACAGGTGGCTTTCTATATTGTTTATGGTCTCTATAGCCAGTTATATGCAAAAAGCGTATTCAAATAAGAATGGGAACAAGACTTGAATGTCCATGCATATAGACCTTTCAGCCATGTAGGAATCAATGAAACCAATATGACCAGAACTATTAGTAGGCAATAGCCAGGATCTTCAAATGCTAACTTAAAAGCAAAATCCCTGTTAAACATTGTGGCCAACGTGACAGCTGAGATCTTTAGAATTATAACATCATTAGTGGGTTTTTTTTTGGCAGAACATGTACATCATAGATCAATAAGATGACAAGGATGCTAAATTTTGGGGTAAAGGGTATGTGAAGACTTGCTTGGCACAAAGATTGGCATTGCTCCTATTACTTTTGATTATTGTAACTTTTACTACATACATACATATATACAGTGCTTTTTTTGTAAAGAAGAAAGGTGCCAGAACTCACACACTTCATACAACCCACCTTGCCTACTTTACAAGGTTCCATCCAAAAAAGGTTCTGGAACTCCATTCTGGGCGTTCTATGACAAAAAAGCCCTGCATATATAATATTGCTATTTGTTAGCATAATGTCATGTGACAGGTGGCACTGTGACAGATGGCAATGCCAACCATCTCCATTGTTGGGGTAATCTCAGGAGCACACGGATGGTTGAGAAGAAAGAGGCAGGAGTTCCAGGGAAGGAGTGTGGTGGGAAACTATGGGCAAGCGCTTGGAAACATGGGAAGCTGGCAAGGGCAGTGCTGGGAAACTTGGTGGGTGAGAGGGATTCTTCGGAATATTAGATCCCTGGGACCTCATACTCCATAATCGGGTTTCTTGGGAGAAAAAAACGGCGAGAGTGACTTATGAGTCAGTTACAATTACAAATGCGTTTTGGGACCTTCCATGCTGGCTTCTTCATTGATTTTGCTTGTAGGAAGCTGGCAGGGAAGGTCGCAAAAGGAATCATGTGACTGTGGGGATGCTATAGCGGCCTCAACTTCGTACACCAGTTGCAAGTCCATTTCCTTTGATGTTATTGCAATTTAGAATGATTGCTGACTATGTGGTTGTAAGTCAAGGACTACCTGTAAAAAGCATATCTATAGCATGATCATTAGCAGATTTTTTTTTACAAAAGTTAACAAAATAAATAGGTAGATAGTAAAAGTTTTTTTTTTAAAAAAAGTTAAACTGGTAGATTTATCTATGAGTACATTACTGTCATCCCCTTTCCTAAATTGCCTTTTTCCCCCTTGGAAGCCTGATTCAAGGAGTGAAATTCTAATAAATCATTGATTATGTTACTGTGGGAAAAAATATTGGAACTTATGTGAACACAACCACATGACTTCTTTACTATCTTTGCTTCAAAGAAGTAGCATCCATTTCAGCTCCCAAGGAAACCTGAAAAGGGATATGGCTGCTTTAATGAACAGTTGAGAAATGTACATTTTCCAGGTAATTTTTGAAAAAGTACATAATTCATTGTACATAATTCATTGCGTGCTCCTGATAATAAGAATGCTTCCAGGTTTCAGCACTAGGAGTCATCATCAAAAGGCATTTCAGAACTATTCTGTTTCCCCCCCCTTTGAAAGTTTTTTCTAAAAAGGTCAGAACAGTGGAAAAACCTGAGAGAGTTACAAATAGAAGATAAGGCCATTTGCATTGTGATGAATAAAGCAGGGTGCTTGTTTGATAACAGCTTCAACTGAAGAGTTCCCTAAGATTAAAAACAAGGTTTATGATGTACAATTACAATTCATATAAATATGAAATTAAACTGCATATTAAGTGATTATGTTTGTCTCTTTCTTTTTAAATTAAGAGTCCCATCAGGACAACCGCCCCCCTCTACTTTCCTGTAAATTGCCAGATCCCATAAGAATCTCTCAACAGGCAAGAGTGTGATACTCTTTCTTTCTAGTAGACCTTCATAGCTAAAAATATCTTCCATTTGATTGGTAAAAGCCCCCTTCAATCTGCCTCATATATCAAAGTACGTGAAATCATCCAATAGCATTCACACTAACAACAGCGTATGGTGCAACCCTATTGTACACAATAGGGTTTGGAAATCTCATGAGATTTTCAAGTCTTGAGTAATGTTGGTGATATTTCCCATATTAAATCAGATTTTGAAATTTACATATGAAATTGAATGCAAAGCTGCTGAAATCAGATTTGGTACTCTCATCAAATCTGAGGCATTTAATTAAAAAGATACCCATTTTCAATAACATTGTAATGCTGGATGCCAACAACTGTTATTGTAGATGTCCTGGTGCCCATAGGGATTATTTTGCCAGTCCTGCATTAAAAAAAATCATATTTTTTTTCCAGAGAAAGACAAGCCTATATGATGCATGTACTGTTTGGAAACTACTTAAAGTATATTAAATCACACTGTTCTAAAAACTGTATTGGTTATGTCTACTACTCATGTTTCTTCTGGTATTTTTGCATTTCATGAATATCCAGAAATAAATAAACCACTTGTAAAATTGAAGATATCTAATGGAGCTGAACATTGATTCACCCATTCTTCTGAATTCCTGATTTCTTTCTTCTTGGTGGTTGCACAGATGAAGATGACAAATGAGATGTTTCCATTGACTCAAAGCAAATCTGAATTTGAGAAGATATGACCATTTCGTGTAAAGCAACCTTTCCCCAACCTGATACCTTCCAGATACATTAGGACTTCAATTCCCAGAATTCTTCAACTCAACTCCCCCAAAAGGTGTTGCATCACTGGAGGCTTTTAAGAAGAGATTGGGCATCTATTTGTCTGAAATGGTATAGAGCACAGCTGTCAAACTCAATTGCGTCACATGACATATCGTGACGTATCATGAGGGGTTTTTGCCTTTGTGGAGCTGGGGTGGGCGTGGCCTGCATGTGACACATCTGCCCTGTGGGCCGCCAGTTTGATGCCCCTGGTATAGAATTTCCTGCTTGAGCAGGGGGTTGGACTAGAAGACCTCCAATGTTCCTTCCAATTCTGATGATGATGATGAATTCCCAGGGTGTGTCCTGATTCTGGAAGTTTAAATCCCAACAACAATAGCTGCAGATCAGTACATCCCTATGTGGATATAGCCACTCTTTTGTAGAAGAAAGAAATCGTACTTCATATTGCTGCAATGTGTTTGTCCTTTGATGTTCATGTTCTTTTATAAGAAAACCGTTCTGTCAGGAGCACATGCAGTTTACCACTTGCTTTTTTGACAAGACTGACTTATCTTGTGGCACTGACTTTGCTCTTAATCAAGATATTCCCCTGTGGTGTAGCCTGTCTGATAGCCGGGCCAATAATATTGATTTTTAAGTACTGCAGCATGGCTAACATTTTGCTTTATGTCGACATTTTCTCACTGTTGAGGCTTTCTTTGCCAGAGAAAGCAGGCAGAGATTCATAAAAAAGAAAATGCATGGTAATATGCCAAGATAGCGAGCTTTTTGGCATTTCCATTCGATGCTGTTGAGGTATAATGACACATATTAGTAGGTCTCCTTTTGTAATGCGGTTCTCATATTTCATAAACTGGGGCATATAATTTATGTAAGGATTACAACCAAATCTATTTAAGGCACTTCTGGTTTCTGACCCAGGGCAGCTCTGGAATCAGCATGGATCTATTCTTGCTGCTTAATCTCTGAGACCACCAATTTAAAGGCAGAGGGGTTCCACCACCCCCACCCCTGGCTTTTATCTATTCCAAAGATATTTGTGGTTCATTCTCTCACCCCATCCCTTTTCTTTCTTCCCAAGGAAAATGGTAAAGTCTGTGCCTATATGCATGTGTGTGTGTGTGTGTGTGTGTGTGTGTGTGTGTGGCATATATATGGAAATATGCAGGTAGTCCTTGCCTTACGACCATAATTGAGCTCAAAATTTATCTTGTTATGTGAGACATTTGTTAAATGAGTTTTGCCTTATTTTACACAGTTGTTAAGAGAATCATTGCAGTGGTTAATAACTCAGTTGTTACGTGAATCTGGCTTGTCTCTTGACTTTGCTTGTCAGAAGGTGCAAAATGACTTTGGGACCCAGCAACGGTCATAAATATGAACCAGTTGCCAAGCTGTCTGAATTTGGATTATGTGACCATGAGGATGTTGCAATGGTCTTAAGTGTGAAAAATTGTCGTAAGTCACTTTTTTCAGTGACATTGTAACAACGAACGGTCACTAAATGAACTGTCGTAAATCAAAGACTACCTGTAGTGACAACATTGCACAAAGCCAGAGAGAGACCTGATTGGGCAACTAGTTGAGGGCAGTAGATTTGCAGAACTAATGAATAGTTTAACATGCTAGGAGTAACATTTTAAAACGAATGTGCCTTGAACTTATTTGAAGATAACTCCCACTGACTTCAATATGGTAAACGGAAGGATTGCAAGAACCTTACTTTCAAATCTGTCAGTGTCCATTCCATAAATTGAATCTCTTTGTATTATTTCTGTTTGTATTATTACCTGTTTCATTAGGGAACAGTTAAACCTCTACAGTGTATAAGGATATTGCAAGTAGTTGCATGTTTCATTCGGAGAAAGAATGACCCATTTCTTAGTCAGGGCGATTGCAGGTGCAAGATTTTCAAAGCTCTTTTTTGAAACATTGAATTTTTAAACATTTCTTAAATATCTAAACATTTAAAGATCTGAATTCTGCTGAAAGAAGATTCTTTTTTCAAATGTACAATTGTGCTGAAGTTCTGAAATGCGGATACAGGTTTTCAAAATATGCATTTTCAACCGTGTTACAGCTGTGATAGCTTTCCCCTTCACAACATTCAAATATATCCTGAAATTTTGCTGAATGTTACAATAATGTTTTTGTTATTGATCAGTTGCTAAGTTATGTCCGATTCTTTGTAACCCCATGGACCACAGCATGCCAGGCTCCCCTATCCTCTATTGTCTCCCAGAGACAATGTCTGCCAAAATTCATGTTGGTTGCATTGATGACACTATCTAACCATCTCATCCTCTGCCATTTCCTTCTCCTTTTGCCTTCAGTCTTTCCCAACATCAGGGTCTTTTCCAATGAATCCTCTCTTCACATTTGGTGGCCAAAGTATTTAGCTTCAACTTCAGAATGTTTCTATCAAGACCATTTATTTCCCAGTCCACTTAGACAATTCACTCCTCAGATTTTTTTAATGTAGTCATAAGGAACGGAAAAGACGTGTGTGAGAGAGCAGCGCTGTTTATGAAATTCTAATTTCTACTGAAACATAATTGGGGAAAACTATGCATACATAAAAAAGATCAGCTCTGAGCAGAAATGATTGTAGATATTTAAAAATAGTATTTTTTTTCTGCAGAAACCTTTTTGGAATTTGGCCAATTGGTTAGGATGTGTGAGAAAGGTATAGATGCATTCACACACAAAGACATGGAGCATATAAAGCAGCTTTCATCTATAGGCTCCTCATTTAGTATGTGTTCCTACATACACTACCAAATCACCACTGATAAGTTTACTTTGCCAAAGTTCATAAGTAGATATCAGTTTGAATTAGCTTCGGTTTTCCTCGGAGATATGATAAATAGCAAAATTAGTAGTTTAGTAATACATTAACTTTTAATGAGAAAAACAAGTGCAAAGAATGTCTGTACTAAAAAGATTTTTAAAAAGGAGATAAGGTTTTTCATCCTTCCTCAAAAGCTTCTTTCCAGTTTTGAACTTGGAGAAAATTCCCCTGGATACTAATGAAGTTACTGCTTAAGCAGCCTTAATACTACCTAGTGCATGCTACAAAGCAGCTGAGTGAACATATGAAAACCTATGGGATTTCTTTTTCTAGAGGTAAGCAATGAAAATGACACTCAAAACCTAACTAGGAAAAATTCAAATAAATGTGTATGATGCTTTTTCTAAGTAAGGTAAATGATGAAAGGTGGGAAATTACGTTTGAAGAAGACAAGTCTTTTTGCAAGAGTGTGAGAAACAAGGCCCACACTAAATTGTTGGAAATAACAAAGTTTATATTAACAAAGCATTTGCAAAGGCTGGTGGACCTCAAAGATACAAGCAAGAGACCACATTATATCTCACAAGAGGAACACAACCTGCCGCCAGCAGTTCGTACAGGTCATAAAAATTTAAGAGCAAAAAAGTCCTTCATGAGCACAAACTTTACTAAGGAGGAAAAATCTTAGGATATTAGTCAATATTTTTGTTCCCCTGCCAAAACCAAAAACTTTTGCAGTATCTAATTAGCTCCAACTCTACTCGTGAAGTTGCCCTATGATTTCTGCTTGATGTCCAAATGTTGTGGTCAACTATTGAGTCCTTCAGTTAAAATGGTTTGTTCATTTGTTTAAAGCACACATTTAAATGTATTTTAATTTTCCTGAAATCTAAAGTGATTCCTCTCTTACTGATATTTGTGCTTGTAGCCTTTGCTGGAGAAATCACTGTATTTCTCAGATTCAGAACCAAGCCAGGGTTATCTAGGGCCAAAATGTTTGTAGTGGCAAGCAATGACTATGTCAGTGATGGTGAACCTTTTAGAGACCGAGTGCCCAAACTGCAACCCCAAACCCACATGTATCGTCGAGTGCCGGGTGGGTGTGGCCAATTGGGAGGGCATGGCCTGTTGGGTGGGCATGGCTGCAGTGGTAACAGCAGACTGGGTGGGACTAAAAATTTCAATCAATCAATTCCAACTTTGCAAGATCTTTTTTTTCCTGCGAGAAGTTGAAATTGATTGATTGATTGAATTTATTTTTTTTTTGCACACGGCGGCAGAGGCCTAAAGTGAAAAGGTTTTATAAAACCCAGCTGAAGGCCTAGAACTGGGGCGACAGCGCGCATGCCTACAGAAAGGGCTCTGAGTGCCGCCTCTGGCACACGTGCCATAGATTCGCCACCACGGGAGTATGTAAATTAACAGCAGTGAAAGGGAGTGGGGGGGGAAATAGACCTTTAATTTGTTCAGCATACCATTTTTAGGTACAAATTAGTTAGCCACATTTTAGCTTAGGGCTGTATCACTCTAGCCCAGGTGGTTCACTGGTTCATGCAAAGACAGAAGATTTGATCTATTCAAAAAAATACCCTGGTTCAGGAAAGGAGGCAGAAGTAAAACTTTCCCAGATTTCTCTTTGTCCAACCTCTTTATTTTTTGACTAATTGGATTCCATAATTAGATGCCCTTCTGTTCATCAGAAGACCTCACTAGCTCTACTACCTCCCAGTTTCTCACAATGCTGGGATTAGGCTTAACCAAAAGCCTGCCCATGTTTATTTATTTATTACATTTCTTACTTACCATAATCAAAAGACTTTTGGCAGCTTTCCATAGCTCCCAAAGCATGCCATTAAAACATTAATAAAAGTAAAATAAAAATAAAGATGCATATAACCAAATTCAGAACAAGTTCTATAAAGTAAAAATAAATAAATAAAACCCATTAAATACAATAAAGAAATGGATGTTGACTGTCACAATTCAAATGTTCTGTTAATAATAATTCTGTTTAAAGAAGTTTGCAAAATGCAGCTAAAATAGGAGATGAACACATCTTAGGAAAGACATATAGCAAGTGCTGCAACAGAAAAACAGCCTGCAAATTTTGATCTCCTTTACATAAATAACCAACCAACCAACCAACCAAATAAACAAATAAATAGGACTAACTAACTAACTAAATAAATAAGACTAACTAACTAAATAAATAGGACTAAATAAATAAATAAGACCACCAGAAGGATTTTCCGGGATGTCGACAGTGGGCAGGTTGAAGTTGCTTGGAAAACAGGAACTTGGACAGACCTTGCAAGCAAGCCATACAATGCTTTAAAATTAAAAGCAGTTCTTGGAATTCTACTTGGCAGCTGATAAGAAGGAGTGCAGGATTAGAAGGATAAGGGTAATGTGTTCATGTCAGAGTACACCAGTCAGCAGCCTGACTGTTGTATTCTGAACTAAGTGAAACTTGCAGGTATTTTGTAAGGCATGTGATAGTCCAGACAATTGATGGTAAGGATATAAGTCACTGTTACAAGTCCTCACATTCCAGGTGAAATTGCAACTGATGTACCTGCCAAAGGCGGGCAAAGCTCCCCTGGCCACAGTCTCTACCTGGCTCTCTACTCCATCCAGAGACAACACTGGAGAGATCAGAAACCTGTGATGAACAACGGTAATGCTTGCTTGGGTTCAGCTTGTTTCATCTGATCCAAATTCTCACAGTCTCACTGGACCAAGATATTGGTAGCATCATCTGCGTGGCCTGGGCAGTGATTACCTGTAGCTATCATCATTATATTGAACAACTAATGAAGCTTCTTAGATGAGAAGCAACACATTTTCTTCTTCCTCAAGGAAAAAAAACCAGTCCAGTTGCCTTTTGAAAAAGCACCTTTGAGACCACTATACTGAAGGTATTGCATCCTAAACTGATACCCCAAACTGCACTTCCCCAGTGGCTTTATAGAGATATTAAAAGGTAGAAGAGAGAATGCCAAGCTCTGTGCCATTTCACAAAGTGACCCCTTGGCTGGCGTCTTCTTTGCAAAACAACCATACAAAAAAGGAGCAGAACTATTACAAAAAGCGTGCCTCCAATCCAGTGGTGGGATTCAGCCAGTTCGCACAGGTTCAGCAGAACCGATAGCTAATTTTTTGTTGTCCAGGCCCAGAATGGACTTCCAGAACTGGCAGAGAACCGGTTGTTCACGTATTTGAATCCCACCATTGCTCCAATCCCCAACTCCTGCAAGTGGTCCAGAAATATACCACGTTTGACGGTACTGAAGGCCACTGAGAAAATCCGAAAGAACTCGGAAAGGCACATTTCCTCCATCCAAGCTACAACATAGGTCATCCAAAAGACTTAGCAATGTATTTTTCTATTTTTCGTCAACTTCTTTCTTTTCTTGCACTTTTTGCTTGCTTTCTTTTTCTTGTTTCTTCTTTACTTTATATTAGTTTGTATTAGTTTTGATCTTTTTTAAAAAACAAAAATAATGCAGCCTTGGTTCCATGCCCAGACCTGAATTCTTATGGAAAAGGGTTGAGGAAGTCTAGAATGCTCTAGAGCTTAACATATTGTGTTGGGATTAGTCTTGACTCAAATTCTGCCTTTTGACCTTTCAAGGTTGATGGCAGAAATCTCACTGGTTATACCTGTTTATAAATGAAGACAGGTATACCTGAAGAAGGGGCATGGTAAAGACAAGAACAGTTTCTTGTTCTGTTACGTTCAGAATCATCTTCTCCCATGTCTTACTGTCTGTGGATTAAGCAGAACCTAGATTGGAATACACAATATGACACTACAAAATAAAAACAAAATCCCTATGGCTGCAGTCAAAATGAGATTTAAATGAATCATAGCAGACGTTTGCAAAGGATATAACAGACGGCTGCATCACCAAGCAGAACAAGAGTTACTAAAATAACTATGGCACCACATGGTTACACAAAATAGCCACATGCATAAGCGGCAGGTTTCAAAAGGAGTGCTTTCTATTGTAATGAATAAATGAAATTTAATGAATATTTAACAAGCCACCTGCTTAGCTATGGTAATTAAGTAGTTTATTGTAGGCACGATGGTACAGCTGGATCGTGAAAGGTGACCAGGTAGTGATACTACATCTTGAAATGGGTATACAGGGTGCTATTATACTGAAATCTGAATCAAGAACTGCAGAACAGCATTTGGGGGTAGGAAACACTTTGGGAACTAAGTTTAAGAAGAATATGATGTGATACCCTCAACTTGAATCCTCTTGAGTAAAGTCTAAGATTCTATTTATGTCGTCAAATAAAATGGATGGTTTTTAGACACGGTACTCCCAAATACCTAATCTTATTACTTGTAATAAGTTTATAAGTTTGTGTTGTGTGCAAATATGTCTGATACACACCTGTATCTGTAAAACACAATTTGGGATCTCCTTCTGTCCTAAAGCATTTCTTTTCAGCATTTCTATGAGGCTTTTTAGTCCAAAATAATCATGCTATTAATGCAGGACACTGGCAGGAACTAATCTACATTAAGAGAATGCAGGTCTGATAGGATACATTTGATTTCTTTAAAAGTTCAAAAAAAAAAAGACTTTTCTGGAATGTAAGTAAATAGAGCCCTGTTTCATATCTTTATTAGAAAGGGGAAAAATAGAAATAAAATTTTCTTTTGAGATCCATGCAATGCATTTATTTTTAAAGCACTGTATAAGTTAAACTATTTTATATTTAAATCAGTGTGTGCAAAGTAACTAATCTTGTACAGTTGGATATGATGCTTGGTTGTATTCATTGTATTGAGCTGCAGTTCTACAAACAGTGTGTGTGTATGTATGTATGTATGTATGTATGTATGTATGTATAGATAAATATATATAAATATATAGATGTGTATATGTAAATATACACTCTTACTTATCCTTACACACCACAGAAATATGTATGCCATCTCACACCTAACAACAGAGACTATCTGTTGTGCTCAGGGATGAATTGTAAAGTTCTTGGGTTCTCTGACTTAACTGGTTTGCTTGTAGACTTTTCATGATCCAACCAGGTCATTACTAGGTATTTTATTGACTCTCATCAAAGGCCTGGGAGAAAAACCAGGACATCCAGCTCTTCTGAAACACCAGTAGGATGAGGGCCATCTTGATCTTGGGAAGAATCTCATTCCTCATTTTCAGCTATTAATCAGAATAACTACTGTGACTGCAATGAACAGATGTATGCAGATGCACCTACTATTTCTCTACAATTTCATTCAAAAATTCACCTTGCGGATCAAACATTCCATAATTTTTGACACCTGATAAAGTTCTACTAATGTTTTAGATTCAAGCACAGCGCATAAGAATGTGTTTTATAGTAAACATTATCCATCCCTTCCCTTCCCTTCATCCTCAAAAGAGTAATTTTGATGTGATTATTTCATGCAAATAAAAATGATAAATTCTTTCTTGTGTCAAGCTCAAATGTTGTGACTAAATAGAGCTGCTTATAGTTTTCTTGGCAGCAGTGTTGAAACAGTTGGCCATTGTCTTCTTTCAGAATTTTTTTTTTTTAAATTTCCTAGTCTTGCCTATAACCACACTGCTGCTATTTTTTCCTAGGATAGTAAAAATATTTTTAACTTACTAAACCAAAAATATGAATAAGATAGTGTCCTGAGCTTTGTGCTATATGGCTAATCAATTTCGCCACACAATTGCTTAAGGCAGTTCAAAGTGAGTAGATTTTACTGGATTACATAGATCCTTATTTTCATAGATATAACTCATATAAATTTATTTTTCCTGAATTAATTAAATGGATCCAATGAGTCAGTAATTACACAGTGAGTTGAACATCATAACAGCATAGACAAAGAAGTACAGTTAAGAGTGTGAATAATTTATGCAAAAATGAATATTTATGCTGTGGTCCACCCAGATTATTTTTCTATATAGTTTTTTCCAGGAAAGAAATTGTGTCTCTATGGATATTTGGACCTTGTGACAGAACTGACTTACAAACATAGTTTATGAATTATCAATGCTCAGTGGGAAGACAATTTTAACAGCATTATGAAAAGAATTAATTTGATTATAAATAAATTTTAAAAAATCGCCAGGAAGCTTATGGGTTTGGAAAAAGCAGAATATGAGTTGCTTACTCTGTGGATTGATGTATTATCATTCTACATTGTCTGTATTTATGACTGTTGGACTGTTACGATGTAGCATATTTGAAAGTACATCAAAGAGAAAGCCATAGTGGTGTCATGGAGAGAGATAGATCTTGTTCTTAAAATATGGTAAACCCATTTACCTGTTTTTATTAGTTTTTTTTTTGGAGGGGCAGGATGATGTTTCTATTTGACCTTAATGAATGAAACTAGAACTGGAACCAATACAACTAGGAAAAGTAACATTTAGAGTTTATTGAGTTTATGGTAAAGGAAAACTATTAAAACATTAATTTCTTCTCCATGTGCCTTATAACTCTAACCAGGATTCTCCCCTTCTCCTCCCAGTGTGGCTTCTGGATGACTCAGTGTGGAACAGAGCCTTCTCTGGAGATCCAAAAGACTGAGGATAAATATATTCCTTATAGCAGAGTATTTAGGGGAAAAAAGAGAACCCCAAAGTTGTGAAAATGAAGAGTTTGAATCAATAATGATTTGTGCAATGCTGCTTAATGACATGGGGAACAATTGTGGAAGAAAGCAAAATTAAATGGTTGGATGGATGGATAGATGATAGCTAGCTAGCTAGCTAGATAACAATGGGCACAGTTTTAGTGAAAAAATTATAAAACATTTGGCATAAATTTTGTATAGGACAGAGATTTATTAACAAATCATCCCTCCTGCTGGCTGATCCTTCCCTATGTCTCTACAGTATAATTTGGGAGATTTTGTGTCTTTTTGAACATAAATGAATCACACATTTCTATCTTTGTTCCACTATGCAGCTTATTTCTTGAGATCCAAAATGGGCTGGAGTCTTAAGATCCCATTCATGTCTTTTATGGGATCTCCTGTTCTTGAATTGATCAGCTGTTGTTACACTGTCAAAACTGATTGGCCTTAAAACAGATTTTAAGAAAACATGACACAATTTTTCTTCTTCTTTTTAAAGAAGCTTCAATATTTTTTTTAGAGATTCGTAAACAGATAAAGCTAGCTCTAATTAAATATACATATATATGCCCTACCTATCTGGGATTCAGAGCAATATTCAGAAAAACACATTCAATCTTGTGCCAATTTCAACCTATTACTGGAAAACTCATTTTGGTATCTAAGCAATTGTTATTTGGGATCTTGACTTCTCACTGTAATTGGAAATGGATGAAGAAAAAGAAATTAAGCTAAACATAAGTGGAGAATCTAGAACAAACTTGTGGTACGACCAGAGATCAGTCTGTTTAAGAATAAGACTTCAGTGTTTTTAAGTTTTATTCTGGAGAAGATTGTGTTTTTAGTTTTGCATCTTCCTTTGATACCTTTATTTATTTATTTACCTAATTGTTGCTATGGTAATTCAATATTTAAAGAGTTAATTATTGCTGATCTTGTTGCATGTGTCCATTGCTGATGTCCAGCTGTTAGCTCTTTAGCTCTAGTCTAGCAGATTAATTACTGCTATTGATTACTTTGAGCTACTCTCTTCACACCTGCAGTTTGTGTAATTAGCCAGTGGCCTCCTTTGAAAATTAGGAGCAGTTTTATTCTGGCACTATGCCATTTCCCAGCCATGTGCTCTGTTCTCATGAACAAAAGCAAATCTCTTTTAAATAAAGATATCTAGATTCTAGGGGATGAACTCTTTGGTGTTATACTTGTAGAGTGCAGATCCTCACATTTTATAAAACATCTTTTACTTCCAAATTCCTAAGATCTGATCCTCCAGGATCTTACATATTCAAAGCATGTTTTTAACTTTTAAAATATTAATTATGCCTTTAAGATTACATTTACCCCCCATAGTGATTATGAGGGACTTCTATCCAACTGCATGAATGACAAATTCTGTTTCTTTACCATAAATATTTTTTTTGTGCCAATCCAAAGTTGCATTTTTGACAGCTTATTTACAAAACTGAATGTAAATATGCATTCCCCTATATAACATACTTCTTTCAGTCAGCTCAAGTTAGATTTCTTTCAAAATCACCTCTGAGATATCCTAGCTTCCAGGATGAAGGAATTCCCTAAAGTTCAGGATTGGGTTTGGAGAACTTGAGCAGACACTCTCTTTTCTTTAAAAAAGGGGATGATATCTGCAGAAAAAAATAAGATTTGTCAACAAATGTTTACATTGCAACTGACAACAGATTCTTTAAATAAAAAAACCCTGTTTTAGATTTCCCAGAAGGTATTTACTAGGTCAGAATTTAAAGGAGAAGCAAAATCTCAGCTCTTGCCAGAAGAGGCAGCTGAAATATATCCTCAGTAGGAATTGGAGCTACCATGGAGGATTTTTCAAGAATGCTGTGCTTTTGTTGCCACTTCTTGCAGCCAAAGATTGCCCTATGTTGTCTTTGACACATGGTGGTTAGTATTTTGATTTGTCATATCCAACCAAAATATGTGATTTTGACCCCTTATCTCTGCACACTTCCATGCTATTGCAGTCTCTGGGGTTACTGCTTATGATTTCTTTCTTTCTTTCTTTCTTTCTTTCTTTCTTTCTTTCTTTCTTTCTTTCTTTCTTTCTTTCTTTCTTTCTTTCTTTCTTTCTTTCTTTCTTTCTCAATCAATATTATTTATTTGATTTATAAAGCCACCAATCTTATATGTAACTCTGGGCAGCTTCCTATAAAATAGATACCAGTAAAAACCCAATAAAATACATAATATAAAATCAAACACATAGCAGTCGAACATCGTACAATAACGGTCAATGATAACTTACTTTTAAAAAAATTAGAAAATGATCTGTTTCAGCAATGCAGATATTAAGGATCCTCTATTTCACTGCATAGCTCTGACTGGTTAATTCTGAGAGTTGAAGTTCGCAAGGCTTAAAGTTGCCAATTTTGGAGATCCTTGATCTACAGCAGGGGTCTTCAAGCTTGGCCTTTTTATGACTTGTGGACTTCAACTCCCAGAATTCCTCAGCCAGGCATGCTGGCTGAGGAATTCTGGGAACTGAAGTCCACAAGTCATAAAAGGGCCAAGTTTGAAGACCCCTGATCTACAGGAAAAAGCAGAGCTGAAGGTAGCCTCTATTTTAGGGGCTCTGTGGGATCTGACTTACAGAAGTGGATTCGTCACCATTTACTTAAATCTTCCTATCTGAGAAGCAGTAGAGATACAAGGCCCCCATTTGCTGTCTATTTACGAGTAGGTGAATATCAATATGTTGAAGGAATGAAAAAATTAGCAAGGAGGAATCAGAAAGAATTTGTTTTAAACATAATAAAGTTAGAGAAGAGATAAATGGAGTTTGGTGTGTGTGTGTGGGGGAACAGAGGTAGGTTTGATTACTCAGATGATGGTTGTGACAAACTTTTATCTTTAGGAGTTTTATTAATTTATGATGTTTTTTTCCCTGAAGAATGGAGAGTTGGACTGAGTTGCTTGAACTGAATTATCACAATGTTTGGGGGATGTCTTTAAAGATTAGTATGAAATATAGCATCTGAATAATAATCTGGACTAAAGTATCAAGCAATTGTACTTTGAGTTTAACTTTTGTTCACTTTTGTTCTATTTTTGGAATCCTAGAAAGCTTTCACTACCTCATGCTTTTGATCCTACCTAATATGTGATGTGATGGTTTATTAAAGCTATATAGTGGTGATACTAATATTTAGAAAAATCTGAGGACTCTCTCTTAGAAATATAGAATATCTTTCTTCTTGCCTTCCCCCTCTGATGCAATTTTGTTCTGTCAATCAACTGTCAATCTCTTTTGAATCTCATTTTTTTTGTAAATGAACTGCTTTGATACTTCCATTCTTCTTTCTCTTCACTTTCTGTTTATTTCTTCATTTCAATCATTTTGATCTTTATAAAGTCACACTTTGCCTAACTGAGAATAAATTGAGAATGATAATAGATTAAATATTATTTTTATTTATTAGTAATAACACTCCTAATTAGATATTTTTCTTATGGCTAAATACTATATTTTGTTTAACACTGATACTTATGAGGACCAAATCTGAGACAAGATTTTCTGGTACTAAATCTGTAGTTTTATTAATGTGCACTCAGATCCATAAAAACATGTTTCCTTGTCTATTTGCCTACATGTTTGATGCACAACCCACAGCTCCAATGCCTGATGCAGCTGTCAAATGTTTTTATATTATCTGCTGCCTCCTCTTCAGCTGCTATGAATTTTCAGCAACTTAAAATTAAAGCTGTTTTGAGGTAGAAGAAAATGGCAGGATGTGGAGTTGGAGGAAATCAACATATAGATTCGGAGGGGAGTGGGGTTAATGGGATTCTTCTCTGGGACAGATTCATTTTTTGATTGCCTCCCCTCCCAATGTGTTCTTGAAGATTTCCATGTTGCTCTCAATCTGATAAAATATGTAGACCCTGGCTTATATAATATGTAGAAGGTCTTAAAGTCAGCAAGGTTGGACATCTCTGATGTAGAACCTGGCCTATATAATTCTGCACATAGATAAGCACAACACATCTAGCACTGATTCATAGTTGAGAACATTCTTTACCAACTTAATTAATCCTGTTTTATATCTGATAGATAAAACAGTCCAGTGTATTACTATTTTATAGATTTTAACACTTACTAAAGTGGCATTCACAATTTTGGATTTTAAATAGTCTATACCATTCTTCATCTGCTTTGAAGCAAAACTTATATCCATTGAGATCATCCAGTTTCGTTCCTTGGTGTCTTCATGGATCAGGCCACAACCAGAGGTGCAGTAAGAGTTAGAAATCTAATAAAGAAGAATATTTGTATCTCAGGGTTGAAATGAGGGCTCTTTGGTGCTCTTTGAGCTTGGGTGTTTTCTTGCAGACATTTCATTACCTAAACTAGGTAACATCATGCTAGTTTTGATTCTGGGATTGAGTTTGAAGAGTTTGGTTTGAAGTTTAGTTTTTTTTTTCCCCTGGCATGTCTCTGGAAAGTATTCATGACAATGGTGGCCAACCTCTCCTAGCACTAGCACTGATTATGTTATCTAGTTTGGGTAATGAAACTTCTGCAAGAAAACAACCAAGCTCAGAGAGTACCAAGGACCCTTCAATTAGACATCTAGACACTAATATAGGGCCCTATGATCCGAGTGGAGCTCTCTAGTGATCCCCAATTCTAAGAGAAGCAGTGCATACCATGAAAGTATTGTTTAGCTAGCCAATGCACAACATTTTAAAATAAGAATTTTATGAGGAGTAGATCAATCAGAGGTCACCATTCTGGGTATAGAATTCAGGAAGACTTTGAAGCAACAATAATCCCACTCCTAATGATTGCTTCAGTTCTTACAATTTACTCTTCTAAAATTCTGCTTTACAAAATATTGTGCATTGGTGGCATAATCCTCTCCTTGAATTGAAGAGGAATAAGGAAATAAAAGAAGCAGACTTGATCCTACGAGAATAGTGCTGTGATAATCTGAATCAGTGGTCAGCAAAACAAGACACCTTTCTTCAGGCTCCTTAAGATCTGAACTACCGATTATGATAACTTTTACCATCATCCTGAAAATTAGCTGACAATTTTATACACCATGGTTGCCCCCAAATCTAGTGCTGAAGAAGGTTGCCAGATAATCAAGACATAAACGTTTTCCTCATGAAGAAAAATGGGCCGAGTTTTTCTACTCTCTCTCTCTCTCTCTCTCTCTCTCTCTCTCTCTCTCTCTCTCTCTCTCTCTCTCTCTCTCTCTCTCTCTCTCTCACACACACACACACACACACACACACACATAAAATGTAATAATCTACATAGAATCAGAAGCTTCAGTCAAGCTCCCAAGGATATGAGCACTATTTAGATATGTCTATTCTATTTTGTTTTTGTGTTAGTTTGAGTGTACATTTTAAAAAATGCTCTCTTTATTGTGTAGGAAGATATTTCTCTTTGTAACCCTCAATCAATCAATCAATCAATCAATCAATTTTATTATGACCTTTATCAACAAATAAAAAGCCACAAAAACTAGAGGTTTTCTGCAGGCATATGAAACTTTTTGGGCGCTTCCATTATTGACTTTAAATGCACCTGCTTTTTTAAAAAAATATTGTTTTACTGGTTTTAAAATACAGGTAGTCCTCAACTTACGATCACAGTCGAGCCCAAAATTTTCTAATGCTAAGCAAGGCAGTGGTTAAATGAGTTGTGCCCCATTTTGCAATCTTTCTTGCCACAGTTGTTAAGCAAATCACTGGTGTTGTTGTTAAATGAATCATGTGGTCGTTAAGCAAATCTGGCTTTGACATTGACTCCATTGACTTTGCTTGTAGGAAACCTGCTGAGAAGGTGATCAGTGGTGATGACATGATCATAAATACATGCCATTTGCCCCGTGCCCAAATTTTAATCACGTGACGACAGGGACGCTGCTACTGTCCTAAGTGTGAAAAATGATCATAAGACATTTTTGTCAGTGCCATTGTAACTTTGAACAGTTATTAAACAGATGGTTGTAATGCTACCTGTAGAGACAGAAAAATGGAAAACAGTCACATGAAGTCATGGGCATCGCATTGTCAAAGGAAAAAAAACCCAAACACCAAGAAATGCTTTGAATGCACCTATTTAAATATCTTTGTAGTTTATTAAGTAGAAACATATTTTATGCCCAGGACCGAGAAGAAGAAAGCAATTCAAGGTTTTTTCCAAATAGAGAAAATGAGCAGAATCTCTCTCTTTTACTGACTCATGGATATAGGAAAGTAGCACCTTTATCCCAACTGGAATTGTATCAGTGTCGGTATTTCCAAATTAAATTCTAAATTGTGCACAGTTGTTTGGAGACTTTTGATGACTTGTATTATAGCAATTTCAAGAGCTATTTGAACAGAAGCCCAATGTGACTCTGGTTTCCAAGTCCCATTAGCCATTATTGCCACTCTGTGAATAAGAGAGCTAAACCCATGTTGCTTTTACAGAGAGATTCAGGTCCTCATAGCAGCTAGAGGAGCTGAATTGTATAGTTTTGTTTTACAAAACATTCAGTGTTGACCTTTTCTTAAAGAACAGCTCTGTCTATATTTGAAAACAATTATTCTGTGCTGCTTAGACAAGAGGAAAAAAAAAACCCCAAAGTGAAATGTGATTTAACATAATTAGAATTAATGAGGAATGTAAGAAAAATGTATTGCATTTTCTTGGCTCCAGTACAGTGTATTTCAAAGATCAATGTATCAGCCCAGAGGTCCCCAACCCCTGGTCCGTGGACCAGTCCCAGGCTGCATGCCAGCAACTGGGCCTCACAAACAGGCAAGGCCCCATCCGCGGGATGCAGGCAGCACACAAAACCACACACCCTCCCGTCCGTGGAAAATCCTCTCTCCACAAAACTGGTCTCTGGTGCCCAAAAGGTTGGGGACCTCTATATTAACCCACCAGAGAACCTCAGCCCTCAGGAAAAAAAATGGAAGGATTAAACAGCATCTACTAGAAGAGGTATATTTCCATTTATGGAGCAAATGTTTCAAGAAGGTTTGGTAAACTGATGATAAGTAAGTGATAAGTGTTCAAACATAGGATATCCTCAGTTATCTAGGTACTGGGAAAAGGGACAGCTACTGACTTTTCTGAAAGGATTTAACTAGTTTCTGTTGGCAATGGGCAGGTGGATTAAACAGAAATTTCCACTAATTGCTTCACCACAGACATATATGTGATGCTTTTCCTAGTAACAGACTGGTTAGTGGAATGGAGATGATTATCAGAAGCACCCACTAAATGCCATTTTATTAAAATTAGCAACATTAATGGGATTTATTTTCTGAAAGTACCATTATACTGTGCTTGATTTCCTAACCAAAACTGAAATACATTTTAGCACATGTCCTTACAGATTTTGCAGAAAGGAATTTGATCTTTAAAAAACAAAACAAAAAAACAGATGTTTTTCTAACAGTACAAACCATTGCATTTCTATTCAGAAATACCTTGAGATTTAATGGACCCAAGCCATTGTGTATCAGAATGTAGCCTTAAGAAAACTGCAATTTCTCCAGTGAGTTTGGTAAATTCTACGTGCATAATATGTCTACCTAATTTTAAAATCCAATTTTGTTTTCTCCCCCCCCTCTCTCCCTCCCTCCCTCCCTCCCTCCCTCCCTCTCTCTCTCTCTCTCTCCCTCTCTCTCTCTCTCTTTCTCTCTCTGTAAAAGTACTATCATTTTTATTGTGCTTGTATAATCCAGCATAATTGAAAACTGGTTTTGCCACATTGCCAAAATCTTAGGCATAGGAATTGACTACAGATGTGGCTTGTTGATCCTACTAAGAACAGATTCAGTTAATTCTATTTGCTACAATTCTATTTATGAATAAGAGATTACTAAAAAGAAAAACACTGAATACACAAACCAGTGGGAGATCAAGGTAATGAATAATACTGTTGTCTTATCTTGTGCTATACTAAAATGAGACTGGCACAGAGAATATGAAAGGAGTGACTTTTTGATGTATGAAATGTGGGTATTTCCTCAAACCAAGCAGGGCTTGATTCAGATAAACACATAATCAAACCCACTAGGAAGTGTGTAATTAGTGAAATAAATACTAGTTTATTAACTGTTGTTACCTTTGTTCTTATTTTCTACATGAAAACTGGACTGATTCTAGATTTTAGAAGTTTAATTTCTGTTTGCAACATCTCATGGAAATGCGTCTGATAAAAATCAAAGGATTTTAGGAGAAGCTTGTGCATTATTTTGTAACTGAGTTTTACTAAGAATGAATGTACTAGAAAAGCATCAGTTTAAAGGCAAACAAATCCAGTCTGGTTAGATTGGGGCCATTGTGTTCAGTTGAATTAATCTATTTTGGGCCAGTAAAGTGATAGAAACAAAAGCATTGTTGAGAAGAAGCTATAACCTAGCAATTTCCTTTTTCTACTTTCCTGTTTTCTTACTACAAAATCAATACCATCACTTTCCTGTATCTAAATTTGACCTATAATGATCCTCTTTTCTATTGCCTGTGAAGATGTAGATCTATGGCAATAATAATAAAAGTTTAACCCTGTTGCTTATCTGTGTTGGTTGGATGGGAAAAACACAAGCAAGCAGAGATGCTCTCGGAGTAGAAGTAAAACAGCCTGAAGATATTTTTTGTTTCTAATTAAGACCTGTACTTTAAGAGAGTGCTTACCTGTGCATCTAAAGGAATACGGATGTTGTTTAGTTCTCACGTGTGTGGTATGATACTAACTTTATCACCAATTTGCATTTATGACTTTTGCAGGTGTCTAAAGGAAAGCTGAAATAAAATCATAAGCAGAGGTGTATGTCCACTCAGTGACTGCTTCATTTAATTGGCTTGTACGCTTAAAAATATGACCCTAGACTGGTATAAAATATTGTGATTATTGACATATGCCCAATTTTGTTCTTGCCTTTGTTTCCATCTTGAAGTGCAACTGATGAAAGTCATTTCAAGGCCGTATTGCTGCACATTGTAACAATATATATACTACTGATTAACCATCTTGATATAACTGAGTCACAGCCTTATGGTTTCAGAATGGTGCCTTGTATGTAGAAGTCCCTTATGTCTAAGAACAATATATTATAAAAAAAGGTTTTCAAATAGTATTACCAAGTGTATGTACTATGTACATTGCTATTTCAGTATAAGGAAGCCATAATAAGCCCCAAAAGAAGTAAATGAAACATTTGCCCTGGCTGGAATGCCTTGATTATTTCTACAAAGGTTCTGGTATTCCATTCGGTTTGAACTCATTTGCTGTAGATCAGATGTTTACAGACTTGATTCCATGTCAGTATATATGGGCTTAAGGCAGCGGTTCTCAACATTTGTGTGACGGCGACCCCTGTCACACAAACGTTATGCGCATGCGCGCCTCCGCCCCCGGAGGCGCGGCGGTGCCCCCATGCGTGGCGCGCATGCGCGGCGGCGCGGATCGCCGCCTTTGGCGACCCCCGAAAAATGGTCGATCGATCCCAAATGGGGTCGCGACCCATAGGTTGAGAACCGCTGGTTTAAGGGATTATTTTTGAGTCAAGCAGTAGGCATAGGCAATACAAGAAGCTCTAACAATAGTATTAGTACATTTGTATGGTTATTTTGTTGTTATTAAAAGTTTTAATTTTCAATTTACAACTGCATATTGTAATGGCTTATTTGCTAGTCACACTCAGATTTTTATACATTTGTGTGTGGTCCAGGCTGGTAACTTACCTTAATTCTCACTAATTTGTTTTTGGATATGTTCAGGTTACTGGCTGGGTGTGATTCAGGGTACTGATCTATTCAGCATACGGCCTGATTACTTGAAAGACCCCTATTTCGCTTAGAATCTGCCTGGCCGATTTGATCCTGCAGGATGCTCTGGGTTCTTTCAATTAAGCAATGCCATCTGTCAGGACCCCAGAATTATGCCTTCTCTATTGCTGCACCTGCCCTCTGCAAGAAGGCTTCACCTGAGATCTGGATGACTCCCACTCTGCTGTTATTAAGAAGAGCTATGAAGACCAAAGGAGAGTGATACCCCTTGCTTCATCATGCTGACCATCTTTTTATCTTTATCTTTTATTGGTTTTAGTGTAATTTATTTGTTTGATTGTTGTGAGCCACCCAAAAGTCATTGAGAAACCGGGGTGAGGGGGGCATACAAATGTAATAATTTAGCATTAGAGCTATCCTCTCATCAGATATTGGTTTAGTGGCTCAAATCTAGTGATGAGGAAAGCTGCCAGAAGATCAGGACAAGCAATGTTTTCCTCATGTAGAAAAATAGGCTCAATTTTTGGTATTTGTATTTTGGGTTTGATGTTGCAATAGCCTTTTCCCATGACTAAGAAAGGAACATTTTAATTCCTGGATTCCATTCCTGGAGTGAGGAGTTGCAGGCGATCTTCTGCCAGGAGTTTGAGGTATACAAATGTGACGGATAGACAGATAAATAGAACAGAAATATTTGGCCTTTTCATCTTTGTTTTACAATAGAACAGCCTCTGAAGCTAGACAAGGCTGAGAAAATTATCGTGGCTGACAGCATTTGTGACCCAAGAGAGCATGAATCCCTGTCATTGGAGACAAAGCTACATATATACTACCTGCCCCAAGGAAAAAAACAAGGATGGGAGATTGGTCATAAGTCATATGTTAGAATAGCCATATAAATGCACTCCAATTTTCATGCCTCATTGCTGACATTTTTTCACCTTTGCTCTCTGACAATATATTTCTTGCCATGGGGGTCTTAGTTTTGTTTAGTGATGTACTAGGAGACCACTAAGAATGGTACATGATTTCCTTCTTGGGGATCTCAGGCAATGCAAATAAACCCATCTGAGAGATTATCACTGGTATGAATGACAAGTCCTGTCTTTATTTGAAGGATGTATATTACTCATTTGTTTATGTACGAAATCTGGAATCCAGCCCAAGGACTGATTTATTGAGGCACGGCAGATTGACAGTATCCATCAGTAGAAACAGCAAGTACATTTTCATTACATTTTCCTATTATGCTTCCTTCATACTGCATTATTAGGAAAATAATTTGATTGATGGGGATGAGGTTGTCTTATGACCAGACACTTAGCAGCCATTCAAAATTACAACACACCTCTTCAGGGCTACTTATAACCTGGAGTCAATGTTCCAATAGCTACGTCCATCTTGGACCATATGATTGCATTTTGGGCATTTTAGATGCCCTTCTCAATGCTACTCTCTCAATACCAGTTCCCTCTCACTGGACTGGCAGAGTGCACACACATCTAGCAACCAAGTTTTGTTTTTCTTTATCTCTGAATTCACTTCTTTTTGTTTTTTCCCTCAATTCAATATTGTATGCATGTCTTCTAACATCACTATATATGATATGTGCTCTCAATTGATATAAATTGATTAGGGGACTGAAAGCTAAAACATATGAAGACGATTGCAGGAACTGGGTATGTCTAGTCCAATGAAGAGAAGGACTCAGGGTTACATGATAACAGTCTTCCGATATTTAAGGGGTTGCCATAAAGAAGAGGGCGTGTGTGTGTCAACCTATTCTCCAAAGTGCCTGAAGGCAAAACAAGAAGCAACAAAGGGAAAATTATTAAAGAGAGATCCAGCGTAGAACTAAAGAGAAATTTCCTGACAATGAGGAGAACAATTAATCAGTGGAATGGTTTGCTTTCAGAAGTTGTGGATGCCCCAACACTGGAGGTTTTTAAGAAGAGACTGGACAGCCATTTGTCTGACATGGTATAGAGCTGTAGTGGCGAACCTATGGCACGCGTGTCACAGGTGGCACGCAGAGCCCTCTCTGTGAGCACGCGCGCCATCGCCACAGTCCTAGGCCTTCAGCTGGGTTTTATAAAACCTTTTCACTTTAGGCCGCCGCCGTGTGCAAAAAAAAAAAAAGGTTCAATCAATCAATCAATTTCAACTTCTTGTGGGGAAAAAAAAGATCTCGCAAAGTTGGAACTGATTGATTGAACTTTTTAGTCCCACCCAGGCTGCTGTTACCACCGCAGCCATGCCCACCCAATGGGCCACACCCACCCGGTACCCGACAATACATAAGTGGATTTTGGCTTGCAGTTTGGGCACTCGGTCTCTAAAAGGTTTGCCATCCTTTGGAAGAGTTCTCCAGGGGCGAAAAGGAGTGAGGCCTCTTTAAGGAAAAGGTGGAAGAGACAAGGTCAGAAAAAAGAAAAGGAGGTGAGGTTGTCGTGCAGGAATACAAGCTAATTTGAGGGATAATCCACATGGAGCTCCATTTCCATCTGTCCTGTTTGCCATCATTCACTCCCTAGAGACTAAAATGGAAATCTGTAACTTGAGCTGGCCACGAACAAGGAGTGTATATCGGAGGTGGTGACCCTTTGAGAGCTGTATGCAATGAAATTTCATTTTGATGTATGCTGATTGGTGTACTTTCAAAGTGACAATAAAATTATCATCATCATCATCATCATCATCATCATCATCATCATCATCATCATCATCATCATCATCGGTATAGTTTCCTGCTTAGTCCCTTCCAACTCTGTTATTCCGTTACTCTGTTAAATATAATCTTCCTTCCTTCCTTCCTTCCTTCCTTCCTTCCTTCCTTCCTTCCTTCCTTCCTTCCTTCCTTCCTTCCTTCCTTCCTTCCTTCTTTTTCTTACCATTTAAAGGAGATGGAGCAACATCCATGCTTTCACATTTATTGGTTTGTGCTGCATTTTGCTGCAGAAATATAGCATTGGGTAGATTTTAAGCTTTTGTACATGACTGTAAAACCGAAAAAGGAAAAGAGCACGTCTTAAGAGACCTACTCTATCTATGCAAAATCCATTTGAATGACTTGTCCCTTATTTAACTGGGTGGGCTCTGTGTTTTCCATCTGCGGACGGAGTGATTACGCCATTTCAGGCCTCCTGACTCCTATGAAGCCATCTGTGGTATGCTAATGTGCTCAAAAAGGTGAGTAGGATTTCTGCTCCACAGCAGTTTCCACTGAATGACATCCTTGGTATTTAACACTTGGTTTCATATCTGTATGGAGACATAGAACAAAGCCCCAACCCTTCCAAATTATGATGTAAATGAAAATTCATTTGTTTTGGAAAAACAGATGGAATAAAAGAATAATACTAATTCAGTAGCATGAGGCAACCCCCCCCCCCAAACAAACCATTCACCACATTGTTATTTAAAGCTATTCACCAGTACCAGCAATTTCAGTGTGATTATGATGCTGTGAAATTAATTTATCTGCATCTTTCTCAGGGACAGGAGTATGGTTTTTGTGCTGATCTGGTAAGAAAGCATTTGGCAGGTCTGGTCTCTATAAATAATCCAACTTAGATTGACATACATAGGTACGTACAGTTTGGAATCTTTGTTTCTTTATTGTGGGATTCAATTTTTGGAGTCTTAAAGTACTCATTTTGCCTTGTATTTGGCTAGCAGCTTATGGAGAGATGATACGGGGTTGCTTGCCCATCTCTGATTCTTTGGGAGGACAGAAGTCTAAATATTGATTTCAAACTTCCTGTATGAAGAATCAGTTTAACTTGCAGCAAGAGTGATTTGTTTGCCCAGTGGGGAGAAAAGGAGAGGAAAAAGCGATGGGGAGGGGAGAGAGAGAGAGCAGGTAAAAGGTGTGTTTCTATTCCTTTTGCCTTTGGCCACCATTTACAGGTAGTCTTTAGTGGCCATACAAAGTTAGAATGGCACATGGCACAATGATGTATGACCATTTTTCACACTTAAAACCTTTGCAATTTGTCCAAAATTCGGACATTGGGCAATTGGCTCATATTTACGACAGCTGCAGTGTCCTGGGGTCAATTGGTCAACTTTTGTGACCTTCTAACAATGGGGAAGCCAGATTCATTTAACAGTTGCAGTGACTTACTTAACAACTGGGGTAAGAAAAGTCATAAAATGGGGCAAAACTCACTTAACAACTGTCTTGCTTAACAGAAATGTTAGGCTCAATTGTGGTCATAGGTTGAGGACTACCTGTATGTGGTCCTTGGTAGAGAGAAGAATGGGTCATTATTTTTTAGGTGATATCCCTTCATCTCCAGTAATGTGACGTCTTATGGTACTAAAAACTGTTGCTTGAAAAATTAAAATGTTTTAACTCTCATTAAAGCATTTTGGAAATGATGCTTTGAAATAATTTTCTAAACGATCCAGGAATGAGCATTAAGCACTAGTAATTCATAATGTAAGTTATAATTTACACTGTTTGCTGTTACTGCATTTGTGCACACTGTGGGAATGTGCGCTGTGCCACTTTATTTTTTAGATACAATAGATTATTGGTTGTAGCAAAGAAGAATCTCTTATAACATTAGGAACAGCTGAAATAAATTGAAAGCAGTTCATTTGGTCTGGTTGGGACTTTTTGCTTAAGAGAAATGCTGGTGGCATCTGATTTACTAGCTGAAACAGGCTAATGGCCCTGCAATTTGGGGGCTGAGGGCCTTGATTGTGGATTGTATATACAGACTATATGTTCTTAATAGATCCCTTTGTCTTGAAGGACCGCAAGGGTATTTTCAGACTGTGATGCAGTCCAGTATATATCACAGACAAGCTTAGGCTGAAATACCAATTTTTTTGAAGCTAGAACCATGAAATGCAACACTGTTGATTTAGCTGGGGCAGCAAAACTTGCAATATTAATGGGGTCTGAGAGATACAAAGATTTAAGTTCAGACATCACCAGAAGGGCGTTTGATTAATGTGGTCCAAATCTATTTCTGAAGCCTGGGAAGATTCCCTATGTGTTGAACAATCTTGACAATTTCCAGGACACTAGATAATGGAATCCTGTGAAGCTTGGAGCTACATCCTGTTTGAGGGCAGCAGAGAACATTTAAATCCAAAGGTGCTCATATGAAAAGGCGTTAATTTTCATATAAAATTGTTGTTTTTCAAATAGCATACTGACTGAGGCTTTCTAGGAGTTTAAGTCCACACATCTTAAAGTTGCCAAGTTTGAAACATACTAACTTCGGTTCCGCACACATGGAGTGCTGAATGGTGCTGGAGGCAATGGGTGCTATTGCTCCGGGTACTTTTTATGAATGGGAAATAATCTAGTGTATGATGCAGTGTTGGAAATGATTAAATGATCAATAGTTTTATAACATAAATGATAAAATTAATAAACTTTATAAATTTATAAATTAATACATTTTAATTCAAGGCAATTCAACTAATGGGTAAAAGTACGTTTCCAGGAGCTCTTAGAAGATGAACCTTCCTCACAGACTTCAATTTTTGGACTATTGGATTCAGTGAACTAAAACAATATAAAAAAATAGAGTGCAGTTAAAGTACAAAGAGAAGCAATGAGTGAGGGCTTAATTATAAATTCAGTTAATTATTGCCTGGGCATCCTGTCTTAAATAGGTTTTATATAACAAAAATAATCTAAGGTCTTTTAGATGAGAGCCTCGTTCTGCTGGCCTCTTTAGGTACAAAATGTGAGAGAAAATGAATAAAGATCACCCTGGCTGTCTCTGTTCCTAGCCTCCATGTGTTAATCTACACCTTCTTAATTCTGAAATTAAATATTGTTGTGGATATAAAAGATCAAGTGCAACTATGTGGAGGAACATAATACTTTATTGAAAAAAGATAATTGGGTTCCACTTCCAAAGGAAGATGAATATGGAACAACAGGAAGGAGCACCTTTTATAAGGATATTGAATTTTAGGGTGGGAAATTTTAAAGTTCTGATTTTCTGTTAGGATCTTGGGACCCTATAGGGAAAAAAAGGGTAAGTTTGATTGGGTAAAGAGAGATGTTTTATTGTTAAGAAGCACTATACTTTTAAGAGGCAGCAGGGGTGATGGAAACAGCCATTCTTTCTTGTTAGCAAATAGAGAAATGTTGATGAGATTAGGTGCCTATCACCCCATTATTTTGGGCAATGTCCTTATTAAGGTTGCCTTAGTCCAGCGGTTCTCAACCTGTGGGTCGCGACCCCATTTGGGGTCGAACGACCATTTTACGGGGGTCGCCAAACAACGCGATCCGCCATTTTTCCCCCTCAGGGGGCGCCACCGCGCATGCGCGCTGTGCATGGGGGTGGCGGTGCGCATGGGGGTGGCGCGTCCATGTGACCGGGGGTCGCCGTATAAAAAGGTTGAAAACCGCTGCCTTAGTCAATCACAGAAGGCTGGATCTTTGCTGCCCTTAGTCAATTTCATTCTGCCTTTCTTAATGGGGAGCAATACTCCTTTCCTTTCCACAAGGAAAGGATTAGTGGGTGGTAGGGAGCTTTGTTTAGGGGCAGGAATAGTACATTTGGGTCTGGCAGGATTACTTAAAATGGGAAACTGAATCTGGTTCCTGTCACGTTTGCATGAACCAGGAAATGTCTCCTGGAAATAAACTCTTATTTCAGTCATAATAGCATAATTCCAACGCTGGAAAAATAGTGTGGATCAAGCATAAAAGCAACAATGTGCATGTTGTTATACATACAAATGGACTATGTAATTAGGGCATTGAAAGGAGACAGTAATTTAATTTAAGGCATCCATATACTGCCCTTTAAAAATATATCCCAGGGTGTTCACATTATACTAAATACATAATAAAGTAGTTAAAATCAGCAATCAATCTATTTAATTTTAGAACAGAAAACAATATTGCCAGTAGTTAAAACTTCAATTAATTAAAATGCTTGAGATAACAAAAACACTTTAACCTGATGCCTAAAGCATAACCATGTGGGTGAATAGACAGATTTCTCGTGGAAATCTCTTCCATAAAGAAGCAAGTTTGAAAAAGATTTCTTTGTTACTTATCTCCAAACAAAGGTAGAATTCTGAAAAGGTGCTCAGTAAAACTCTTGTCTGTTTGTAAGCTTCAATTAGCCAAAATGGTTCATCATAGGGCACAAATTTTTGAATCAAGGCACTTCAAATCCACTAAAGTAAAGAATGCATAGAATATTCGAGATCCATTACTTCCATATAATTGAAATTTCAAGGATCTTCACACCAGTTGTATTTGCAAACTTGTGGCTGCTGCAGTGTTGTGTGGTCAGCCATGGTCACATGATTGTGATTTCTGACATTCTCTGCCAGCTTCTCACAAGCAAGGTCAATGGGGAAGCTGGCAGGAAATTGCAAGTTGCTCCTGTTCCCACTGCTTTTTTACCCGCCTGATTATCTGTTTAAGTAAGTAAATATTGATAAAGGAAAACCCAAAAGATTATAGGCTTTCCAGTTCTTTGACAAATTGTTATCAAAGATAGTGGACTTAAAAATAAATGATCATCAGACACAAGGTAAATAAAAAGCATTTTTAGCTGGCTTCACAAGTACACGAATAGCTTGTGTATAATGCGAATCTTAAAAGTGGCAATATATCTTCCTAACTAAGAAAGTCATATTAAAAACTTGATCTGAATCATCTGCAGCCTTATATAAGATGCATTACAGTAATCTAAATGGAAAGTTACCACAACAGGAGTACAAATCCATAATATATTGGCTTCCTATTATTCTAATATATTTAAATTTGTGTTGAAGGACTAGGCACATCTCTGCAGTTTACAAAACCCATATTTTTCCTACTTATTTTTTAAAAATATTTTTATATTTTGCTTTTTATGCAAAACCTATTTTTAAAAAGCAGTAGCAGTTGAAAGAAAAAAGCAAGCTAGAACAGTAGATGAACAATTGACAATATTTTACAGTAGTACCTCAGTATTCAACTGCTTCAAGACTCATCAGATTTGGTCTTCGACACATTTTGATGCAAAAATGTTGTCCCTGTACTCATAGTTTCTTTGGTATTCAGCACACTACAAAAGGAAGATGGGGACGGCCGCTGAGGTGGGAAGGTCGGCCATGTTGGGAAGGTCACTGATAGAGGAAAAAGGATGGACAGAAAGTTTTTCCTGTCACATTCCTGTTTCCAGGTCACCTGGTTTGTTTGGAACTTGTAATTTTTAGTACCTGTCATGCCTCCCAGAACCAATTAACATCAAGTACCAAGGTACTATAATGCCACAGAATGTTATTCAGCTCAATATTATCCTCCAGTTGTCCAACCATTGCATTTCTTCATAGCCTGTATGTGTATACTTTGGTGAGCATAGATACACTCTCTTTTTATCAATATCATTTTACAGAGCTCTTCATTTTGCCTCTGTGTATTTTCTTGTTCATTGGAACCACTTGGAAAATTTTCTCTGCACCCTCCACTTTATTGCAGAGTAAAAAAACCAATGCCCCAAAATATCCCAGGTTATTGTGTCATGGGTATTGTGCCAGATCATCTCCTAACTGAAACTAGGATTTAGCATTGCTCTTATGCCAGTATAATGCATTGGTTAAAATGGCAGATTAGGGCTAGAAGATTCAGATTCTAGTTTAACCTCAGTTACAAAAACCCATTGGGTGACTTTGGAGTCATTATGTTTCAGATGAATCTACCCCACAGGATTGTTTTTGGGGGGGGGGGAGCGAAATGGAGGAATGAATTGTCTATGCTGCCTTGAGCTCTTGAATGAAAGTTGAGATATGCAATAAATCTAGTTCAGACATAAGTAAATAAAGATGCATTCTTCTATAACCTCAGTCTGTTTTTTTTTTCCAAATTTAGACTTAAATTTTACTTTTAGGTGAGATCAGCGCTTTAAGTATTTTCTATAAAAATTTACAAAATAAGTTTTTCAGTGAAATGGTTGAATGTTAATTGTTTGCTTTCTTTGCAAATCTAAGCTTGTATTTTCTGCATAATGGCAGTTTGTCTCCTTCCCCAAAATCTTGTGAGGTTTGAAACAGCCTTTCTCGTTTCAAACACTGCAAGGTTTGATGTACGTATTTCTTTGGTTGCACTTCTATGTCAAAACAATGCTAATCAGAATGCATGGCATTAAGTCTAATAATATTAAACTAAATGGAAAAATTCTGTTTAACAAAAGCTAGCTTGAGTTTCCTATATAATGCAGAAAATAGAAGTTGAAAACTCTTTTCCTCATAACATTCTGCTCCTACTGTGAGAAAAAAAGTGACTTATGACCATTTTTCACACTTATGACCATTGCAGCATCCCCATGGTCATGTGATCAAAATTTGGATGCTTAGTAACTGGCACATATTTATGACAATCTCAGTGTCCCGGGGTCATGTGATCACCTTTCGCCACCTTCCAAGAGGCAAAGTCAATGGGAAAGTCAGATTCATTTAATTACCATGTTACCTACAACTGCAGTGATTCATTTAACAACGGTGGCAAGAAAAGTCATAAAATGGGAAAAAAGGTATTTAACAAATGTTTCACTTACCACCAGAAATGTTGGACTCAATTGTGGCTGTAAGTCAAGGACTACCAGTTCTGCTCTTGTCTACTTTTTTGGCCCATGGAAGTGAACTAGAAGGGGCAAAAAGTCAATTGTTAATGAACATCTGGTTACAGATGTGATGTAAAGGTATGTTTCATCAGGAGGGCTCCTACAGAGACAAATCAAGTTGAAATCCCTATATTGTATGGCTCAAAATGGAAGTGACAAAGAAACTAACTATGTAATTCTTGTACAAAGTTGAAGAATAGTGTATAATTTAATGAATTAAATTAATGAATTAATTTAATTTAATGAATTAATAATTTAATGAATTAAATTATACCACAGTGCTGAACAAGTGGTAGTTACAATCAGTCCTCAAAATTGATCATGTAGCTCCTCATGGTCACATGATTGAAATCCAAGCACCAAGTATCTGGATCACAATTACATGGCAGCAAGTTGCAGTCATCTGATTGCAATTTCCAATGTTCCCTGCTGACTTCCCACAAGCAAAATCAATGGGGAATCTGGCAGGAAATTGGAAGTCATAGTCACGTGAGGTCCTTGCTTAATGACCCTCAGTTTACACTGGCAACTGGAAATGTCATCACTAATCAACATGGTCATGTGACACTGCATAGCAAAGGTTAGCATAAGACACTAATAAGAAAGTATGTTCAAGGCAGGTGGAAATTTCTGAGAGAAGAGATAAAAGTCAGGTGATGTGCTCTATGATTAATTAGAAGCCATTGAGTTGAGTCCAATTTCTTTTGATTGCATAGACACAGTCTCATCAGTGTGACCAATTTCTCACCAATGTGATCAACAACAATGTGAATAATAACTCACCAACAATTTGTATTTCTCCCAAAGATGTCACAGTAATTTCTTTGAAACCATACATCTACTTTACCCATAATCTCTCCCTTTCGCTCTCTTCAGCCTTGCCAAACATATTGTAAGGAGTCAAATGTTGTCTACAGCTGTGCAAAGCTGAAAGGATTCTTTGCTTCCTGGAGGCTTTGATTGAAGCACCTCTTTGAAAGGAAAGCCAAAAAGTGAAGTGGTGCTTCACTTCTCTTTGTTAAAATGGAGCAACCCACTTCATTTTATCTGATTAGTGGCTTCTGCTGCTAATGAACCAGACTGGCTGATTGAAGCAGAGTAGCTCTGCTTTGGTTTTTAATAGGAGTTGATCAACATGCGTTGGTAGAATGCCTACACAAAGCAAATGGTGGGTAATTGTAATGGAATGTGTGGGTTACCTTGGGGAATAAGGGGGAAGAGATGCTGCCTAGGAAACAATCGGGAGAGGGAGGAGCCTCCCAGGTTTTAATGGTCGGAGAAATAAATTTAGGAAGGCCCTGTCCTATGTGACCAGTCAGTTAAAAATGGTGGTGAGTTGTTTGTTCTTCAGACTTGCGAGATTCTGTTACTGTAGCCTTACAAGAATGTAGAATTAGATCATCTAGTCTTGTTTCCTGATGTCTTTCTGGTTTACCTGGGAGGGCTGACAGTAATCTGAAAACTATTAATTTTTTTCTTCAGAAAGGAAAAAAGAATATCAGTATTTGAGAAGATTTCAGAACATATTTGAACCTATAAGAACCTTGAAAACAAAGTAACAATTACTAGAACTCACAATGAATTTACCCAGAACAAATATTTTTAGTTATTTTTTTCAGTTAACTTTCTTCCTGGACTATGGGAATGCTCTGGACATAATATATCTTGATTCCATTAAAATATTGGAAAGGTATTCCATGTTGTTTTAATTTACAGGTTATCTAATTGTGGGCTGGATGGCATATCTGTTAGGTACTGTACTTAAAATGTGCCTGCAGTGTTTTCTTCAAGGAACTGACGAAAAATGAGCAAGGTACTACAATCCTGGGGTTAATTTTGGAGTTTCTTTAAGACTTGGGTGAATAGGTAAAATGAAGATTTAGGAAATGTACAGATGATACAAAAATGAGAGATTGCAAAACTGAAACAAATCCAAATACCTTTTGGAGGTCATTTTTGCTGGGTGCATTCAAGCAGAGGTATGATAGTCATTTGTTAGTGATAATTTAATTTGGATTTTTCTACTAATTGGGGGGATAAATGTGTTACTATAAAGGCCCCTTCCACTGCTATGAAACTCCAATTCTATAATATGATACAGAAGGCTGGTCTTAAATAGGAGAGTAATTCTCTACTCTCATATAACCATGTTTTAATTGTGCTGTAATATTATTGAATTGGAATAATAGTTATTTTTCAAAACAGTAACAAGCAGTTCCACGATAAGGACAATTTTAAGAAATGTGTAGTCTCTGTAGTAACATGCATGTAGCTTGACTCTTCTAATCCTGCAGTTTCTTTATATTGCTATAATCAAGAAAAATAGTTTTTTTTTCTCTGCCTAGATCACATTATATGCAGCTCAGAATATTTTGTTGTTCAGCATTATTAGGTACCTTATAAAATGTTATCAAGAGTAGGCTTAATAGGCTGCTTCTAAGTGACTAATAAATCTGATTCACCCTCACTCCCTACAGGGAACCCCCCCATTAATGTTTGACATTTTACATTTTAATTAAGAACACCCTCCAAGCAGAGAATCACTAAGAAAATGCCAGGATATTTTTTTTCTAGATTACGATTTTAACAAAAAGGCATTTCACCATCCAGCTACCGGTACAATATATTTGTGAGATACATTGCTTCCCTTTTATGCAGGGGTCTCCAAACCTGGCAACTTTAAGACTTGTGAACTTTAACTCCCAGAATTCCCCAGCCAGTAAGTGAAGAGGAATCAACATGTACAGGTAGTCCTTGATTTACAACCATTCATTTAGTGACTGTTTGAAGTTACAATGGACTGACAATAGTGACTTATAACCATTTTTCACACTTACAACTTGCCGTGTCCCCACAGACATGTGATCAAAATTTGGACACTTGGCAACTGGCATATATTTATGTCTAAATCTAAATATACAATCATTCAGAGGAAGTGATTGTCTACATTTATCAGAGCAAAATGGAAACATACAGACACATACCAGAGGATATGCTGGGTGCTGGGATATATGCATTATTGCCCCTAGTCTATGGGTAATAATCATTCATTCTTCTGATTAACTTGGCCTAGGGATTCATGAAGATGGCATCCACCTCTGCCTTCTTCTTTTTTTTCTAATCCCAAACTGTGAAACGAGAGAACATTAAAACACACATACAAACCTCAGCTAATTAGAGAGAAACCAGGAGAAAAGTAACAGTGAGAGACAGTCCTGAGCATTAATGAGACTTGTTTGGAGAGAGGATATGACAAGCACTTCAAAAGCATTATTGTCAAATGTGTCACTGTTTCATAGATGGCTAGAACTATCTTTTAAGCTTCATGCTGATAGCTAATGATTTAAAAAATATAAAAAGATTGAAAAAGGAAAATGTCAGCCTCAAATGGATTTTAATGAGGGCGTCCCCCACTCTCGTGCCAATCTTGGAAAGTCTTAGTAGCAAAAGTTCATTTTCGTTTTCTTTAACTTTCACCCACTGCTTTTTCTCACCACATTGGTCTCCTTATAACAGTTTACAAAGGAGCGGTAGGAGAAAAAGCAAATCAAAGCTCCATCTTGTCTGAACTGCTGGAAGAAAGCCTTCAGCCCTGTTGATTTTACTTTTGTGAGGATGCTTTGGTGGCGAGTGAGGGGCAGGGAGATGTCACTGACAAAAATCAGCCAAGATGGATGGGGGAAGCAGCAATCGTTCATGTTTGTTGGCGTATGTCATGCTGAGCGAACGCCATCTTCCCACTGTGAAATGTAACAAAGAAAGCTAAAGTGATTACACAGGTTCATTTGTCAGTATCGCTGCTCCAGCTATTGCTGTGCGCAGCAATGAGATGACAAGGCATTTATTGCTGATGGTGGTTATTAGTTGTGTTATAGTCAACATTAACACAGTCTAGGATACGTAAACCAAAGAGACAATAGCTTTCTTGGCTCCAAACACAGCGGGAGAGCCTTTTCATTAAATTTGGTGCAGTCAATTTAATTTTTAAATAAATAAATAAAGCGGAAGCAAATAAATAAAGCCGAAACTTGGAGGCAGACTCTGTCTTCCGCCCCTCTTTAACTTAAGAGTGATCAGAGATTTCTAAGACATTTCAGAAAACAAAGTGTGTAAGAATGGATAGGCATAGCTCCAATTCATTTTGCAGTTTTTCCTTCCCTCCCACGTTCTTATTTCTTTGTTACTGCCAGTATGTCAAAAGAGTCAAGATGGCAGCTACAACCAGTCATCGGTCCTCTCTTTATTTGCATTGCAACGCACATAAAAAAAGGAGTAGAGCTTTGACAGCATTCTTGTGGCTGTTATCTTAATTTTTTGCCCCCTCCCTCTGTAGACCCCCCCTGTCATCAAATGCGAATTGGTACTGAATGTCTGGTAGAAAGCCTTTATTTTAGGCTCTTTGTCTTCAGCTACCGTATAAATAGGATCATAGCTATAGATAGAGTCCATATGTTTTTTGGCGTATGTACACTAAACTTGATTCCTATACAGGAACCATAATAATGTGATCAATTTTTGGCTTTGTATAAAACACCAACTCATCCTTTATGGCGTAATATAGATTTTTTTTCAGTCTGCTGTTTATCAGAGGCTTTGAAATTACAATACCCCTAGACTTGCTACTGCAATGAAAAAGAGCAAGGCACTAAAAGCTATAACAATTTCAGTTGGGAGGACTAATATAAACAAGTAACCATTTGCAATATTCTTGCACTGTTATTGAAATAGTTAAACCTCATTTTAAAACAATTTTGCTTACCAGTTTTGTTTCCAGACCAGTCTGGTTACATGTTTACATGATTACAGAACCAAGCATGCTGTAAATGCTGGCTTTTCCCTTAAATCCCTAAATGATTAAGCCTCAATTTTCTCAACATGAAATATATCTATTTCAGAAAATTAGGGCATGTTCCTTAGGCTGAATTGTCCACATCTTATGCATGTGTAATGATAAGCCATGGTTTGGTGTTGTAGCAACTTGCATGGTCCTGGATATTTTTTGCTTTCTGTTCTAGCCACAGAAGAGCCAACTGTTCCCAGAATTCAGATTTTTTTTACTAGCTGGATTGGAAATTTGTCATGTTTCAGCTCTGGAAATTTACCATGTTTTTGAGATGTATGTGCTTAAGGTAATGCCAGAATAAAAATGCATATAAACATATAAACTTCAATAATGAAGTCATACAACAAATGTTTGAGCTTTCTATACATTTCTCTGGGTGAGTAGAATGTCTGGTGGGTGAATATTATGATAAACATAGACAAATCAGCACCGCCAATGGATTATTTAAATAATTCCCTGGCAGAGGAGAGGAGCGTGCTTTTTAATATACAGCACATCTTTCTTTAAGTTAGCGGGACTTCTATAATTGCAATTAAAATCTTAAATAAGATAAAGTGAAAACTGTGAACATGTTTTTTTTTAAAAAAATCAGTAGCAAAATTCAAAGAAGCAAAGGCCTGTAATACATCTGGCTATCTTGAAGACTACATACTACATTTGTTCAGCTTGTCTAGAAACCTGAATTATACATGTATGACTGTGAATAAATAATGTATACGGCTCTGACTACATAGAAGATACGGTTTGTCTGTCTCTTAATAATTAATATTTGAGAGTGAAATGTGAAAGGCTCACTGACTTGCACTGATGATGTTACCTAGGTGGGTAATGAAATGTCTGCAAACAAAAAACCAAGCTCAAGGAGCACTGAGGACTCTACAATTCAACCGTATGTTAGAGATATTCTCTTCTAGAGAAATTTAAATGAGGTTTGGTGAGGGGAGAGTGGTAAAGACTAGCAGAAGCCAAGCTTGCTCTAGAGTTGCTGTAGACATAGTGATAAACACTGTAGGGGCAGTGAAGTGTGCAGCTGTCAATGACCTAGTGATCTGTCACAGTTGCTGATGTCACTGGGGGCATGTCACATGGACCATCACTGCTGCTGCTGTACTGCGGCAACTACAAAAGTCCAGGAAGCTGCAACTGTGTTGTTCACTGAAAATAGTCTGTGCAGTTTACAACATAGGTAATATTAATTTTCTTCTACACATTACAGTGGAGGATTGGAAAAAGCTGTGTTTCTGGGAAAAAATGATCTAACACTACCAATTTTTCTACTGATTTCTAATATGCTTTTCAAGGATCTCTAGTGTTACACAGTTTGACCACCAGTGATTTAATCAAACACACATCTGTTGCTTGATTAGGGATCCTAAGTATTGAGGGAGCAAATGAAGGGTAGGAAGAGTAAAATCTTACATACAGTATGCAGTATATCTGGATTGTTTCATTAACCTAAGGTGACTGTTCCTCCTTCTCTTAGGAGACAGGTCCACATTTGTGTGTTTTTGGTGACAAGCAAAGGCATTTTCCTTCAAAGTCTTTCTATAGCAGCGTTTCTCAACCTTGACAATTTTAAGGCATGTGGACTTCAATTCCCAGAATTCCACAGCCAGCAACGCTGGCTGTGGAATTCTGGGAGTTGAAGTCAACATGCCTTAAAATTGTCAAGGTTGAGAAACACTGTTCTATAGTTTTGATCTCAGGCAGATGGATTTATTTGAAACAGTGGATTTCATGCATTTCATATATTCCTTGAGTGGCTTATTTCTTATTTGTTTATATACTATTAGATCTTCACATTCCTTAAAAAGGGTTGTTGAAAAAGTAATTATCCAGACAGCATTGGCTATTGAGCAGCTCAGAAATATAATAAATAAATGCTGATGTCCATATTCTGTTCCTGTGTATGGAATCCATTCTTAACTGGCACGTTCTGTTTGCAATATTATTAAATGTATACTTCCCCTTTTTCAAAAATTGATTCCATCAAATCTCTTCTTTAGCGTTATTCACAAAAGTACCCTTTTGTGGCTAGTATTTCTTCCAGCCTGACATTTCTCAAATGTTTCACTCATGTTTGACCCTTTATCATTCTTTTAGTTTTGTCCACGGCTTTCTTCCACTGAGTTCCTTTCTCCATCTTTGTTATGCCATTTCATCCATCCTTGATGTATTGAATTGTCATCAATACTGACTATCCATTATCCCGATATTCTAAAGTAAGACTTAGTAGGCATAACCTTTCACAAACTTCTGTTCTAAGGCAACCCTGCTACCTTACAGTACGTGGAAGCCTCTATGAAGCTGGTCCAGTGGTGTGTGCAATGCATTGAATTGCTACCACTTCCTGCTGTTCGTGTGATAGATCATACCATGAAATGGATGTGATGTGGTTATTAGGCCGTGATTCGATTCATACTGAGCTGTATTGATTGGAGTTGGTTCAGTGCTTGCTACACACATTTTATCAATTGACCTTCCAAACTGTATTCCTGCTTGGCTTCTTATAGCTCTAATTCTGCTTTATTGTCACTTTCTCAGCAATTCTTTTTGTCTAGTTGATTCTTATAGTGGTTGTTAGGGATATCCTTCTCTTGCTGCACACAATTCCCCCCCCCACAAGATCAATCTCTAGAAAAAAGTATTTCCAATCCTGTGCACAAATGCTAGCATATGTACCTTACTTCCCCCATGTCTTTATTTTGTTAAGCATTCATTCATTTCTAGCTCTTAGCTTTTCTGACTCTCATTACTAAAAGCATTTCAGGTCCCATTAAAAAATTGTTCGGATGTGCTTGTGTGCACATTTAATTTTGCCATAACCTTAGCACTAAACAGCATCTCTTGCAGCAAAGCTTACATTACATGGGGGATGTTTATGAGGGCCACTGTGAGCTTTCAACTTGGGTTGTAAATAATGGTCTTACTTCAAAAGTTATGCTGCGGCGCCTTTCCACACCGCTGATATGGAAGCACATTTAATAATTGATAAGCATTTTCTGTTTTTATTGCTTTGTCATTTGTGGGACAGTGAGGAGACGCAGGGATGCAAAACATTTTCCTAGCAACCTATTTTGACTTTAGAGCGGGCATCGTTATTCTTCTGTTACTCTTTTTTTTTTCCAAGCGGAGACGCAAATGGCATAATCATTTCTTTTTAGTAGAACCCTGGGTGACAGGGACCAAATGTCACTGCTACACTTTGGCTGGCCAAAAACAAAATCCGTTCTCAATCCAATGTATGAAGGTCATAAAAACCTCTCAGCAACAGTTGAATAGTTTGGCAACTGATAAAGCTGTTTGTGGATGCAGGGGTTGAAGTTCTCATACATTCCTTGTATGTTTTGATTAGCTAGAACTGTGAGTCAGAGGTTCTTGTGAATTATGGATGTTTGCAAAATTCTTCCCAAGCATATTTCTTAAAAGATCTTGGAGTGCTATGTTACACATCCTTGTTTGGAAGAATAACTTGTCTTACTTATTTCTTTCTTCTGTATTTTTAAAAAGATTTCTAAATTGCAGTACATGTAGGCATACAATAAGGAGTGCACATAATGTGCAAGGTTTTCAATTGCTTTTAGTTGCCTCAGTTTATTTGTTTCTCTTCAGTGAAGTATTTAAGCAGTATTTATCAAAGTATGCATTGATAAATGCATTGATAAATCTGCATAAAACAATCTTAATGCAATCATATGTATGATTGCTTTGACATTCCTATTGCATTGTTTTTCATTAATGCACATGTTTAATAAGCTGTTTCAAATAAGCATTCTTGGTATGAGAGAGTAAGTGTGATTGCATCAATATTGTATTTCCATGATGTATCACTAATGCATAGTGAGCAAATGAATAAAACTCTGCCCTATGATCATTTAGTTCACCTTTTGCAGTGATTTATTCATGCTTTTATGGGCATAATTTACATTAATGGTTTAAAAAAAATGAATGTAAATTCACAGAAGGCTAAACCATATTCTTAAATTGAGTAATGCTAATTTTTTATTATTATAACAAATAATATTATTTGGATAATGCATTGAAGTCCTTGCATACTCTAGAAGGCTTTAAATGTTATTAATGAAAAGGTTTTTTGTTATTAATAGAAGAATAAATTTTAAAAATGATGTCATAAACAGAAATGATGAACAATGCAAACAGCCTGGCATTTTTTCTTTCTCCTTTAATTTAATAAAATATTTCTCTGGACCTAATACAGGTTTATTTCCAGTGGTAGATCTAGATTTGGCCTTGAAATCCTTTCAAAATGAAGAGGAAATTCTTACATTTTTTTTCCTCCACAAAGAACAGCAGCATTGCTAAATGAGGAAACAGCTTTGTTTGTTTATCGTTTAGCAGATATGCTGTGAAGTGAACTATGTAATCTGATTTACAAAACCAAACAAACCCAAAAGTAAACCACCACCAACAAATCCCAGCCACTGAAACGATTGTAAATGCACTAAAAATGGAAGTACAACAGGTGGGTAAAAATGTCTGGCTCACTACCATTGCTTGTACTTCTGTTGATTTGGTGGAAAGTGTCATTTGGGCTGGATGGGAAGGTAAAAATAATATATTTTTGTTAGAATTATATCTTGCCATTCTTTTTGAAGCTCAAAGAAGGATAGATAGATGTTATTACTTTTCTCACAGTAATAACCCTGTGAGATTGGATGGGCTGAGAATATTTGGCCAAAAGTCACCAATTTTTTATCCTGAAATCATCAGATTGTTTTTTTTCTTGTCAGCAAGGTCATATTATGATTTCTAGCCTTTGACAAAGTCTTAAATATTCTGAAAAACCAGTCAATATTTGATTTTATGGTTATGTTGGCTAGCTTGTAGGAGTAACAGAACCTGGGGACAGAGTTAAAAGAGGGATAGCCTAGAATCTCTACATAGTCACAAGTGGACTAAGTACACCCTCCCCTTGAATTCAGTGGACCTTTGTCTAACTCCAGGCAGATGTGTATAGACTATTTCCCAATTAATCTGTTTAATTGGACCTTCATGTGTGGACTTGGTCTTTTGTGCCTGATATAGATGGAGATCTGGGGACAAAAAGAAATACATATCTTCTTTTTGCTGGATGTCTGGTAACTCTTCCCAAAATTCTTCTATGACTGAGGGTATATTTCAACCTTCCTTTAACCAATGCACTACAGTAATTGAGGATTAGTGCTATGCTGTAATGTAATGTAGTGCTTAGCACAATGTCCTCCTTCTTGAGCAGCTGCTATAAAATGACATTTAGTTATAAGTGTTTAAAGGGATCCTATCATGAAAAGCAAGGCATAAAAGAGCAAGATATTCTACTTCAATAAATCTCAGGATTCTGTTACACTGATAAATGAATAAATGAAGTTTTCTTGCACCTTGAGTTCTTTCTACTCTTCTCTCATGTTGCCTAAAATTTTGTGAATGTCTAACCCAGTGGTGGCGAACCTATGGCACGGGCGCCAGCGGCGGCGCTCAGAGCCCTCTCTGTGGGCACACACTTGCTGTTGCCCCAGTCTTGCCTCCCCCTGCAACCCCTCCTCTCCAGCAGCCCCCCTGAAGGAGAGTCGCCCCTGAGCGGGGCCCACATGGAGCAGCACAGCCAAGGACATGGCAGCCAGGCAGCATAGACAAGACTCTGCCCTCACACCCCATCATGCAGTTGATACTGCAGGGCGTGGACAGAGGGTGTGGCCACCATAGCGCTGCTGGATTGCCTGGGCGATCTGCGGCGGGTCCTGGAGGCGGTGAGTGGTTCTATGGGCAGGGGATGGGGGGCAGAGCGGGGGTGGGGTCAGTTTTTGGGCACTCGGTCTCTAAAAGGTTCACCATCACTGGTCTAACCTTTCAACTTAATCAAATAAAAATTGCCAGAATTAGTAGAAAGAAGGCCAACAAACCTGTTTATTTACACAACTTGCACGGTATCTGATCATGTTTCTTCTAGAACCAAATCCCTAATAAAGTGCCCAGGGCAGGAAAACACTCACATTTTATTCTGGGCTTTTGAGGAAAATGATTTTGGGCCAGATATTCTCTCTGAGCCCAGCTTACCTCATAGGATTGTTATTGTGGGGAAAATAGGAGGATGAAGGCATATGATCTATGTTCACTACCTTGAGTATTTATTAAAAAGACAATAAAGGGATATAAATAAAAATAAAATAAATAAAAGTGTGCAACATCTTTATTGATTGTGGGTTTATTTGCCAAGATCAACACTAGAAGTTTTTAAGAAGAGATTGGACAGACATTTGTCTGAAATGGTATAGGGTTTCCTGCCTGAGCAGGGGTTGGACTAGATGGCTTCCAAGATCTCTTCCAACTTTATTATTATTATTATTATTATTATTATTATTATTATTATTATTATTATTATTATTATTATTATTATTATTATCTGAGTGATCTGTTTCATGGCTCTTGTGACCCTTGAGTTAACCTGAGGAAGTTTTAAATATGTTCATAAAAGGTACAATATTTATGTTAAAAATAGGATCTTTCTGTTTCAAACAACACAGTGGACACTGTTGATAAATTGTTTTTTTTATTTATATGCAATAGAAAAGTGGATTCTGCTGCAGATCAGAGATAAGGATTGAGGTGATTCGTGGTAGATAAGAGATTGCGGTAGACTTTTTGCAAGTAAATTACAATAATAGATTGCTAATAAAGAACCTTGAACTTTAATTTGGCAGATATTTAACCTATTAACTATTTTTTCTTCATGTATACAATATACAGTAGGTCAAATTGGGTTGCAAATAGGTGTAGAAGTTTATGCATTTTGGACCTGTCTTGCAAGGGGGGGGGAAACTATTAACAGAGGGATAGAATCAAGATCACGTGAAGTATTAATACCACTCTTCAATGCCTTGGTAAGGCCACACTTGGAATACTGCATCCAGTTTTGGTCACCACGATGTAAAAAAGATGTTGAGACTCTAGAAAGAGTACAGAGAAGAGCAACAAAGATGATTAGGGGACTGGAGGCTAAAACATATAAGGAACGGTTGCGAGAATTGGGTATTTCTAGTTTAACGAAGAGAAGGACAAGGGGGGACATGATAGCAGTATTCCAATATCTCAGGGGCTGCCATAAAGAAGAGGAATTAAGCTATTTTCCAAAGCACCTGAAGGCAGGACAAGAAGCAACGGGTGGAAACTAATCAAGGAGAGAAGCAACCTAGAACTAAGGAGAAACTTCCTGACAGTGAGAACAATTAATCAGTGGAACAGCTTGCCTCCAAAAGCAGTAAATGCTCCAACACTGGAAGTTTTTAAGAAGAGACTGGACAGCCATTTGTCCGAAATGGTGTAGGGTTTCCTGCCCGAGCAGGGGGTTGGACTAGATGACCTCCAAGGTCCCTTCCAACTTTACTACTACTACTACTATTACTATTACAATATATCTGTCAGTGTCCAACAGAGGGGATAAATATGTGTTTTTGTTTTTTGTCCTTTTAATTCACATTTCTAATGTTTTTGTCTAGCTTTGTTTTGTCTTTGTTTAATTTTTTTCTTTTGGATTTTGTACTTTAATCTTTTGAATAAAATAAAATTTGAAAAAGGGGGGGGAAAGAAAAATGGATTCTGCTATGGCCAAAGCACTCCTAGTCTGCTTCTGTACCCAAGAAGAACCAAAGAGGGATTTTTGATACCTCACAAGAGATCCTGGCAGAGTTTTTGCTGCTTTTCCTTAACAATTTATTAGAGGTAGACTGCCTTTGTATGTGGAAGTTCCTTTAGCTAGCTGTTTCATAATTGCCTTACCACAGAGGAGATTTTAGACTTGGGTAATCATGAAAAAAAAAGGTGCTTATTGAACTGAGAAAGAGGCTCAATTGACTTTTGTGCAATTTTTTTCTTCAAAGAATTGTAGGAGGGCAGGTGCACCCTTGACTTTCGAATGGCAAGCCTGGGGCTATTGTGAATGCGCTTCAGACAGCGAATGCCAGAGGTATATTGTTTAACACAGTCAGATATAAAAGCTTTTTCCTGATTTTTTTTCCCTGACCGTAGAAATCATTCAAATAAAAATCTGTTTTAAGAGAAAATGGAGCACTATCAAATGAAGCCCAATTAACTTCTTCTTTATAATAATGAAAGAGAAAGAAATTTGTTCAGTCAGTCAGTCTGCTTTTTTTTTTGTTGTTGTTATATAAGTCTTTACCCTCAATATTACCAATGTGTGCACAAGATCTGGAAAATAGGCTTTGGTGATGAATGATCAAATTTTCAAAAAACATCTCACTTCATTCCATTTGTTCATAGACATTGTTCTGAGAACAAACAGCATTTTCCCACCTCAGGCGTTCTGTAGTTTTTGGTCACAGGATAATGATTTTCCACAATATCTCTAACAGAGAATTTAAAGAAAAGAAGAAGAAGAACCCCCTCCCCCGTAATTGAACAAATAGCCTGACCGGCGAGAAGCACTGCAAAAGGGAAGGCAAGATGTTGAAGAGGAGGCGAAAATGAAATGAATATAGCACCAGTGAGAAGTTCATTGCATTATTCTATACTCAGCAGTTACATTCAGGTCAATAATTCATATAAAGAAGTACCGCTCTGTGCTGACCTAACGAGAATAATGTATTTGATAAGAAATAAAAGAAAAAGGAAGGGGGAGGGAGAGAGGGAGGGAGGGAAGGGGAGGGAGAACACAAGCATGGACACACATCATGTACATTCAGGAAGAAATGGATTATTTCTATTCATTTCATTTTCTTGGACAAAAACTAAAAGAATTGCTTTCCATCAGTGTTTTCCAACAAATGGCTCTTGCAGCAAGGGATGGTTGGTTATATACACTGTAGTAGAAATTCCTATGTCTTTAAAAGCTTGACCAGGAGAGGAGCTGACCTGGGTTGAATCGGACTGTTCATCTAACCAGTGTGGTCAGCAATGATTGACAGGGATCTCTCTCAGATTTCACTCAAATTGTTTGTGCCCTTCCTGGAGATCCCAGGGGTTGAACTCAAGGCTTTCTTCTTACCAAGCAGATCTTGTACAAATGGATCGTATCTTTTCTTTCCTGGCATGTGGATCTCAGCCTCTCTAAAATTTGTTACCTACGTAAAGGGTGACAAGACCTTTAGCTGCTGAATTGGTCTTTGCAGGATTGCTGTTAAGAATGTAGGATATTTTTATGGGAGACAGGTAGGCAATTAAAGCCACGTGTGGCCTGCTGAACTCTTTTTGGAAGTGTGCAGGCTACTATAGCTCCCCACTAATAGGTTACCTATGTCTTTGCTTGGTGCTTTTTGATAGTGTGTGGATGCTGTTATGCACAAGTTCTAACCCAAGATTAGTTTGCTCACCTGAGAGCAAACAGAAAATGATGCTTCAGACCTAGGCCCCTCAGAATGTTAGAGGAACAGGGTTAAAACAAAAAGGCTAGAGAAAGCAGGCCTTCTCTGAGATTGCTCCATCATGCTGGAATAATCTATCCCTGAGGACCAGGTGGACCTACCCTTTCTAAATGTGGGAAGGTGATGAAGATGATGGGTTTTTTTTTAGATTTGAAGGTTTGTTCTGCTGTAATGATCTCTGTTGCTTTAAGATAACTTTATTTTGTGAAAACAGACAGGTCTGGCCCTCAGTCCAAATAGTTGCATGTGTCCTGTGAAAAGAAGTTACAAAATTTTATGATGCTTCCCAAACAGCAAACTAGAACAGTAAAGCCCTGTTTTCTTTGAAGATATCTTTTTTTTAAACTTAGCAATGAGCTTGACTAGTGATGTAATTTCTGTTACTCCATAGTTTTTGGTGTTGATGGACTACATAACAGCATTCCCAGATAAAGTTCATAATATATTGTTGCTTGTTGTTTTTAAACTGTTAGAACAGTTTTCCACGATTTGAAAGGAACAGTTGTATGAACCCATGCCATAATTAAAAACAAAAGTTAAAAATTTTCTCCCAACTTTTGTAGCTCAGTTATTCAGTTGTCGGCTTACTGAATATAATACAGAACTCGTCCTCCTTAGTATTCTCTATTTATGGTCACCAGGGCGTTCACTAACAAACCTGAATCTCATCAATTGTACAAGAATAAGCAAAAAGCCCACTTGGTAGCTAATTATATTTTTTTGCTTTTTTAATATGGAATAATAATAATAATAATAATAATAATAATAATAATAATAATAATAATAATAAAGTTGGAAGGGACCTTGGAGGTCATTGAGTCCAACCCCCTGCTCAGGCAGGAAACCCTACACCATTTCGGACAGATGGCTGTCCAGTCTCTTCTTAAAAACTTCCAGTGTTGGAACATTCACCATTTCTGGAGGCAGGTTGTTCCACTGATTAATTGTTCTAACTGTCAGGAAGTTTCTCCTCAGTTCTAGGTTGCTTCTCTCCTTGATTAGTTTCCATCCATTGCTTCTTGTCCTGCCTTCAGGCACTTTGGAGAATAGCTTGACTCCCTCTTCTTTGTGGCAATTCCTGAGATATTGGAACACTGCTATTAAGTCACCCCTAGTCCTTCTCTTCGTTAAACTAGACATACCCATTCCTTATATGTTTTAGCCTTCAGTCCCCTGATCATCTTTGTTGCTCTTCTCTGTACTCTTTTTAGAGTCTCAGCATCTTTTTTACATCGTGGTGACCAAAACTGGATGCAGTATTCCAAGTGTGGCCTTACCAATGAAACGATAGGTGTGGATAAATTGGGGAAGGGATGTATGGAATTCTGATTATTATAAGAGGAAAAATGACCAGAAGCCAAATCATAACATAAACAATGTATGACAGTTTTCATCAGTTTGATATTTGTCATTACTGTATATCCTTTCTGAAACAATGCTAGTCTTGAATAAGTTAAAGTGAAATTTATAGTCCTCATATTTGCTGCAATGATTCCTTCCCTCATCAGAAGAATGAAAAGGATTTTGGTCCTGATTTCCCAAAGATTATAGAAATCCACCTAGATAGAATAAAATAAAATAAAATAAAATATTGCCAGTAGAAGAGACCAACACAATAGGGCCTTCTCCCATTCTTACTTCTGCCTGAGAGAATTATTAGGGTCATGGTTTTCATCCTCTAGATCAGAGGTTCCCAACTCCCAGTCCGTGGACTGGTACCGGGCCACGGCATGCCAGCAACTGGTCTGCACAAACAAGCAAAGCCTCATCCATGTGATGCAGGTAGCACACAAAACCATGCACTCTCCGGTCCATGGAAAAACTTTTCTCCGCGGAACCGATCCTTGGTGCCCAAAAGTTTGGGGACCTCTGCTCTAGATTACCTATTCTCTAACAGCTTTCACCATGTTATTATTTAGGCTCTGCAAAGGTGCAACTTAAAATTATTGCTAGACTACCTAGGAAGAATTCAGCCTTGAATCAATTGTATCAATTTCAGTACCTTTTGTATGTTCGCTTACGACCACAACTGAGCTCAAAATTTCTGTTGTTAAGTGAGACATTTGTTAAGTGAGTTTTGCCCTATTTTACGACTTTTTTCGCCACCAATGTTAAGTGAATCACTCCAGTTGATAAGTTAGTAACACGGATGTTAAGTGAATCTGGCTTCTCCATTGACTTTGCTTGTCAGAAGGTCGCAAAAGGGGATCACATGATCCTGCGACACAGCAATGGTCATAAATATGAACCAGTTGCCAAGTGTCTGAATTTTGATTACATGATCAGGGGGACGCTGCAATGATCATAACTGTGAAAAACGGTCACATTTTTCAATGCCGTTGTAACTTTGAATGGTCACTAAATGAACGTAAATCGAGGACTATATGTATAAGTGTACAATGTATTTATCGCTAAGCTGGCTTCCATGCTGAAGAGAGATTAGAAGCTGGATCTCTTTTGACTCCTAGTCTAACACCTTAACCTGTATACCTTACTGGCTCTCCTATGTGAGTGTGTGCATACTCATACACAAAATAGTATCCATAGTCAGATGTTTGTCCTCTGCTACAGAGTAATCTTTTTTATTGCCAGACATCTAAGGCTAATTCTAAACAGTATAAAAGAAAACAGATATATCAAGTACATACCTCATTTTGTTGTGCTTTGCTTTATTGTGCTTTGCAAATATTATATATTTTTTTACAAGACTTTCACCAACAACAAAAATAGCAACTTGCTGAACGCTCAGATGAAGATTAGCATTTTTAACAATAAAGTATTTTTAATTAAAGTGTATACATTATTTCAAACATAATGCCATTGCATACTTAAAAGACTAGAGTATAGTGTAAATGTAACTTTCAGATGCACTGGTAAGCACCAAAATTTGTGCAATGCACTTTATTTACAATATTAATTTTATTGCGATATTCACTTATTTTTTTTTTATTGAAAATTTTTAGATATTTTTACAAAAAGCAAAAAAAAAAACAAAAAAAAAACAACCCTAACCCACCCACCCCAACCCTCCCTCTCCATTCCCCCCAACCTTCCCAGAGCTGAATATAGGCTTAATTAAAATTTTTAAAAATCTTAAAAAAATTGAAAAAGTATAAATCATAAATATATCTAAATACCTTACATAAACAATTTATAAAATAATTAACAATAAAATATATGTAAAAAAGGCATATGTATTAAAAAGAAAAAGTACTTGAAAGAAAAAGAGATAATAAAAAAAAGAAAAGAGAAAGAAGAAAAGAGATATAAAAAAGTACAATCTATAAAATATTAAAGTTTATATACAAGTTATTAGAAAGCTAAATAATATTTTTATATCCAGTTTATATTGTATAAAATTTATCCATTTTTCCCATACCGCAAAAAATTTCTCTTGCGATTGCTCCTTTAAGGAAGCCGAAATCTTTGCCATTTCCGCCAAATAAGAAACTTTAAAAAACCACTCTTGCAAGGTAGGCAAAGATTCCTTCTTCCAATATTGCCCTACTAACAGCCTAGCGGCCGTAATCAAATTTAACATCAATATAACTTCCTTAGCATCACAATCAGTAACAATACCTAACAAAAACAATTGTGGGGTAAATTTTACCCTCTTTCTAAAAATTCTTTGAATATTCCACCATATCTTAATCCAAAAAACTTTTATATTTTTACACGACCACCAAATATGATAATAAGTAGCATCCAAACAACCACATCTCCAACATTTAGGCTGTAAGTCAGGATACATACGAGACATTTTTTGTGGATCAAGGTGCCATCTGTAAAACATTTTGTAAAAATTCTCCCTTAAGTTCTGGGCTTGTGTAAATTTAACATTCCTCACCCAGATGGTTTCCCAGGTATCTAGTAGAACTGGTTCACCAAAATTTTGTGCCCATTTAATCATACATTCTTTAATTAGTTCTGGTTCTGAGTCCAGTTCTACTAGCACCCCATAAATTCTCTTAATGTGAGTTCGCCTTTGATCTTTTACTTGTTTAAAGAGATTTTCATCTTCTCTGAGCAGACCCACATTACGATCTATCTTCCATCTATCAGCTATTTGTCTATACTGAAACCATGAATATATAATATTTTCATGTGCTAAATCTTCCAAAGATTTTAACTGCCAATTTTTACCATCCCACCTGAGTAATTGCGCATAAGAAACACTATCCATCTTAACTCCTCTTCTTATCCCCTCTATCGCATGCCAAGGTATAGCCCATAATGGTATTTTAAACTCACTTTTATAATATTTCCTCCAAACCTGAAGTAAAGAGATCCTTATAATATGAGATTTAAAAACCCGATCCACTTTTTTATTAAAAATTAGATAGGCATGCCATCCAAAAAGTAAATCCCAACCCTCCAAATGGAGTATTTCTACATTTGTTAAATTAACCCAATCACTAATTAGTGTTAAAGCCACAGCATCATAATATAATTTCAGATTTGGTACCTTGAGTCCACCTCTCTCACGGAAGTCTTGCATAATTTTAAGCTTTACCCTTGGTTTTTTCCCTGCCCAAATAAATTTGTTAATACCTTTCTGCCATTCATTTAAATTAACCTCATTCTTTAAAATAGGTAACATTTGAAATAAAAAGAGAAATTTTGGCAGGACATTCATTTTAATCACTGCAATTCTTCCCATAAGAGATAACTGTAACTTCTCCCAATTTTTCAAATCTTTTTGTACCCTGACCCACAGCCTTTCATAATTGTTTTTATACAATTTTACATTAGAAACAGATAGGGTAACCCCCAGATATTTTATCTTATCAACAACTTCAAAGTCTGTCAGATTAACCAAAATCTGCTTATCCAAATTAGTCATGTTTTTAGATAATATTTTAGTCTTATTGTTATTAATTTTAAAACCCAAAACCCGTCCATATTCGTAAATCAGTTGTAATAAATTTACTACAGAATAGGTAGGTTGAGACAAAGTAACCACCAAGTCATCTGCAAAAGCTCTTAATTTATATTCTTTTTTGTTAACTTCTATTCCTTTTATTTCCTGCGACTCTCGAATTTTGATCAGCAAAATTTCCAGAGTTAAAACAAACAGTAACGGTGACAATGGACATCCCTGTCTTGTACCTTTTTCTATTGTAAAAACCTCTGACAAACCCCCATTAACAATAAGTTGTGCCGTTTGTTTTTGATATATAGCACCAAAAGCTTGTGATATTTTTTCTCCAAAATTCATTTCCTCAATTAATCTTAACATAAACTGCCAATTCAATTGATCAAAAGCTTTTTCAGCATCTAAAAATATCAGCCATGCGGAGATTTGGTTATTCTTATCTAAATATTCTAATAAATTAATAATTTGTCTGACATTATTCTTCATATACCTACCAGTTATAAAACCCGATTGGTCCTTATGTATAAGCTGATGCAAAACCCTCATAAGCCTATTGGCTAAAATTTTTGCAAAAATCTTATAATCTACATTTAAAAGAGATATGGGCCTATAATTCTTTGGTAAAGTGAGATCTTGATCCTCTTTTGGAATCAAAGATATAAAAGCTCTACGCCATGACAGAGGAATCTCTGAGCCCTGTAGTATATTATTAAAAAGCTCACATAAAGGTTGAATCATCTCTTCTACCAAGGTTTTATAATAAATGGATGTCAAACCATCCGTACCCGGTGCTTTACCTAATTTTAATTGCTTAATAACTGTCACAATTTCCTCATTGGTGATTAAACCATTAATTTCTTGTTTCTGATCTTCTGTTAATTTAGGGAAATTGGCCTCACTTAAATAATTATTTATATCTAAAGTTTGTACATTAGTACTCTTATATAATTTTTGATAGTAAGCTAAAAAAGATTTCTTGATCAACTCCTTCTGATACACTAATTTACCATTATAATTTATTTTATCTATAATTCTCTGTCTCTGTTTCTTTCTTAATTGGTAAGCCAACCATCTCCCTAGTTTATTAGCATTGCAAAATGTATTTTGTTTCATAAACAATAAATTAGTTGCGGTTTGATCCGCCATCAACATATTAAATTGTGTTTTTAACAACTTTATAGATTCTTTAACCTTTTCATCTGTAGGATTTAAAATCAAAGACTTTTCTTTTAATTTAATCTCATCTTCCAGTTCCTTACGTTTCTGAATCTGCTTTTGTCTATAAACATTATTCATTTTTATCAAAATCCCACACATGAAAGCTTTACCTGCATCCCATACCATTGATATTGAAGTTCCCTTATGCATATTTAAAGCAAAATAATCCTTTAAATGCTCCTTTAATTTTTGAACATTCTTTTCTTGTTTAAATAAGTTCTCATTCACCCTCCACGATCTCCTCTCCTCTTTTTCATCAGCCAACTCCATCCAAACTGGACTATGATCCGTCAATGACCTAGGAAAATTTTTTACATTCTCTACCCTGAAATATAAGTCAGTTGTAATCAGGAAAAAGTCAATTCTTGAGAAGGATTGATGTCTATCTGAAAAGAAGGTGAAGTCTTTCTCCTCTTGGTTACGTTCAGCTCCCAGTCCTCTTTCAAATAAAAAAAAACTTTGGGTAATTTAGCCTGTTTGAAAAAAGTAGAAAATCCTTTTTTTATCCCTTTGTGTATCTAAAACACCATTCCAATCTCCCATTAATATCACAGATCTATAGTCCAATGAACTTAGTTTCTGATGTAGCAATCTATAAAATTGTTCCTGTTGTTGGTTTGGTGCGTACAATCCCACTATAAGTATTTTCTTACCATATAAACCAAGTTCAATCATAACATATCTTCCTTGAGGATCTGATTCTACCAAACAGACTGGTAAGTTTTGCTTTACATAGATAACTACTCCCCCTTTTTTCCCAGGAGCAGAAGATACAAAATGAGATCCCAAACGAACATTGACTAAGTATTTTTGATCTTTAGGTAAAATATGTGTTTCCTGCAAACAAATAATATCATTGTTATGTTGCTTTAAGTAATGAAAGATTTTCTTTCTCTTCTGAGGGGAGTTGAGGCCGTTAACATTCCAGGTCAGGAACTTTACTATCTCCCTTAACCAGAAGCCTGGAGAAGACTACCTGAAGGTCTGCCATTGAAGAATGTGTTGCAGAACTCTTGGGTCTTGCTCCTCCCACCGGCAACGAGACACTTTCTTGAGAAGATTCTTTGAGTTCTTTCTTTTGTTGTTCCTTTTCCTTGCATCTATGTGCAGCACGAGTCATTCTTTGCTCTTTGATCTCTGTTTGTCGAGACCATTCAACCTGTGACTTTCCAGCAACCATCAGACCTAATCCTTCAGACTGCTGTTCCACCTCTTTGCCATCCAAAACTTTCTGAATCATGAATGAAGATGAGCCTGTTCCCAGGACCGAGTTATAAAACTCTTTTGCTTTAGTAACAGTGTTAAGTCTGTAGCGTGTCCCCGCATGGCTCAAAACAATATTCACGTATTGTGGTGCTCTGGAACCAAACTCACAATATCTTTCAAGTACTTTGTACATTTCAAGCAGGAGCCTCCACGATTATCCTGATGTTTTCAGTAGGAAGATACTCAAAGTTGCCATGGGCTCCCTTTGGCTCTGACTCAGTTGTGATTTTGTACTTATTTGTAAAATTTATTAGTCGTTCATCTTACCATGCTGTAACTCTGAGCGGCTTACAATATTAAAGGATAAAACTATATAAAACCTAATAATACAAATACAATACTATAAAAATCAGCCTAACTAAAAGATGGGGAGGGAGAGGATATGATGAGAAGAGGGGGTGGGATTTGTAACTCTATCTACCACCCCAAAAGTGATACCCCTCGGCTGGAGCCCTAAGCCAACAGCAGACCCTGGTTTTTAAGCTTTTAAGGGAGGGTTGAAGCTGACTTATACTTTATTTATCCTTATACTTTATTTATTTGGCCAAGTGTGGTTAGACACACTAGGAATTTGTCTCCAGTACAGGAACACTCAGTGTACTTGCAAAATCACAGAATATAATACTACCAATAATAAGACTAAAATGTTCAGCCAATAAAAAGGGGAAAGTAAAAAATAATAAAAGAGATAAATAATAATGCAGCCACACCTCATAGGTTAATATATATACAGACCTTAGACCAGTAGTGGCGAACCTATGGCACGTGTGCCACAGGCAGCACTCAGAGCCCTCTCTGTGGGCACGCATGCTGCTGCTGCTGCCAGTAGCTTACGCAGGTCCATTAGGCCGCCGCTGCTCAGAGTGGCTGCCCCACCCAGCACAAAGGAGGTGAAGCGGCCAGCTAGCAAGCTCAAGTAGAGGTGGTAGAGCACGCCCACAGCCAGCAAGCCAAAGGCCACCCCAAGCAGGGAAAGCCAGATCCCCATCGGCACCATGGCCCCGCAGTCCCAGCTAGGATTGCGTGCCTACCCCCATCTATGCTGGGCCTCCTGCCCACCGCCCCACCTGCCAGAGACCCCCTGGATCTCCCCCAACCCTGCCCGGCCCCTACAGGTGCCCCCCATGAGCAAGATCGAGGTGGCCATGCCCACCCCAGCCATGCCCACCCAGTCTGCCATGACAACTAGAGCTATGCCCACCCAGTGGGCCACATCCCCATGACCCCCTGAGGGCACTACAATGCTGATGCGTCCCTAGCACTTTGTGATAAATAAGTGAGTTTTGGGATGTTGTTTGGGCACTCAGTCTCTAAAAGGTTCGCCAACACTGCCTTAGACAAAAAATATACAGTAGGTGTTCAGCAGAATGATGGCACGAGGGAAGAAACTGTCCCTGTGTCTAGTTGTCTTGGCAGGCAATGCCATATAGCGCCGTCCCAAGGGAAGGAGTTGAAACAGTTTATGTCCAAGATGTGAGGGATCTGCAGAGATCTTCTCAGCCCTCCTTCTGATCTGCACAATACACAGGTCTTCTGTGGAAGGCAGGCTGTTTGCAATTTTCACAGCAAAGGAAGCAGTTCGGATCTTGGCTACGAGGCCAGCAGCGATCCTTTATCCCGTCTATCTTAAGGATAGAGATCAATTCACTAATTCATGTGCAGGTTAAGACAAATGCCAAAATTAGAATGCTACAAAGAGAAGCTCCACCAACAGCTGTCATCTTGATAAAAGCACCCTCATCCGCTGACCTTTGCCAGTTCAAGGCCAATAATGAGGCAAGCCAGCCAAGGAGAGCCTGTTTGCCTCGGCTCCATTAATGTTAACTGTGTGCGCACTCCGAAGGGCTGCCATGTCTCCTGTCAATTAGTGTGGATAAAGCAGGGACTGCTGATTACGAGAGAGACGTGGCATGGCAAGCCGCAGCTACCTTGACTTCCACACCCTGCTGCATTTTAATTAGCTGCAGTCCCCTGACTATTTCTGGAAGCTTCATTACTGCTATCTTGAAGAAATTCAAGGCAGGCATTGAAAAGGAAGAAGATTTCACATCATTAATGAGTGGAAAAAATTGGACACATAACAATGGAGTTTGATAATGTTGCATCCTGGGTGTTTGATGGGAGGGGAGACAGAGGAGAGGTGGTGGAGAGAGAAAGAGAGAGAGAGAGAGATAGAGAGAGAGAGAGATTCCAGCAATTTCTGCATTTTCTAGACTATGTTCAAGATGACTGATGTGAAAATAGAAATGGCGTAACTTGTGCTGCAGCAGCATTGGGGGGGGGTGCAGTGGAAAGTGTTGGAATGCAGATGGGACTAAAACATGCAAGAAATGTTTTTTGATTGTGGGGGAGAGAGAGAGAGATGAGAGGCAGGGCAAGCAAGCAAGAGGAAATGAGGTCTGAAGATCTGGAGAAAAGAAGGAATAAGAAAGAGAAGCAAAGTGAAAATGCGAACAAAGAGGATGGTTTTGCAAGTATTCTGCAGTTAGAAAGCTTTTAGCATTATTTCAGTTTATCTAGAATTAAGGTTTTTTTTTTTTTAAAAAAAGACCTGTTTTTAGATTATAGGACTTGGTTTGTCTATTCCAGGGGTCTTCAAACTTGGCCCTTTTATGACCTGTGGACTTCAGCTCCCAGAATTCCTCAGCCAGGCATGCTGGCTGAGAAATTCTGGGAGTTGAAGTCCACAGGTCATAAAAGGGCCAAGTTTGAAGACCCCTGGTCTACTCTGTCATGTGGTGACTGGAAAAAAAGGATCTTCATGCCAATCTTAGAGAGAATTTAAGAGGATACTGAACAGATACACAAATTAAATGACCAAATGGTGTTAGAAACATCTGATAATAAATAGCTTTGCTTTCTAGTTGAATAAAGTAGTAAAGAAAGAGGAGGAAAACAGCTAAGAAGCCACCAGGGCTGCTTACTGTAGGATTCCAAATACCATGCCCACCTCATTGCCGGCAATGGAAAAAAAATACGATACATCGCAACATGTCATGTGACTTTGTGAGTTTGACACCCCTGCTCTACAACGACAACCCTGTGAGGTGAGTTGGGCTGAGAGAGAATGACTGGCTAAGAGTCACCTAGCCTGCAGGTACATAGAAGCATAGCACTGTCGAGTCCAAAACTTATCCCAACCCAGGTAATCGGTTTCTAGACAAATCACAAGAAATTAACGTACTTGCTAATTTCAGCAGAATATCATTGTGCCCTGTAGTCTTTTCTGTTTAAATCAGTAGGATTTAAGTGTTTTTTTGTTCAGCACATCTTCTCCTTTTGACTTTACAAAATATTTACAGGTAATCCTTGTTTAGCGACTACCTCATCCTTTTGCAGTTATGACAGTGATGAAAAAGTTACTTTGCAACCAGTCTTCGCATTTACAATCTTTGCAGGTCTGTCAAGCAAGGAAAAGCTGAAGTAAGTTCATAAGCACAGTTGCAGTTTGACTTAGCAACTGCTTCGCCTAATGATTGACAGTCTTGATTGTGGTCCCCAAACTAGGACTAACTATATTCCACATGTTTCTTTTCTCTGAGACTCAAATAAAAATGGCCATGAGTCTAATCTATTTTCATATGTGGAGAAGTTGAGACCTTTGACAACGTCCCTTGAAATGGATGGATAGAATGAAGGATTGAGCAATTTGAAATATAGCTAAACATGCAGTCACCAGATCGATCATTCTTGTTTAGCTGCTGTGTTTTAACTCATAGAATCATTGGCCTGCTTTTTAAAAAATAAAAATAAAAGATATTTTCCTCCAAAGGCTGTTGCTGTTACTTTGTTTTTGCTTCTTAGTCTTAAGATGCTTTTTTTTTCAGAGTTCAAACCATTCCTTATATTTCATTTTGGGGGAAAGATTTTTCACTTCATAGACTTAATGGTGTAATTATACATCAGTCCAAAACCTGTTTCAAAGCAGCCATTTTAGTCTATTGGGTACCTAAAACAGTCTTTAAAAATCCGCTAATTGCATAATTACAATGCCTGATAGACCCAAATAACAAGCACAGAGAGCAACTTTGGGGTTGGAAGCAAAGCTCTGTGGTCTTTTGAGTATATGATACCTGTTAGAAAAATAGCTTTGCCATTATGTAGTTAAATGGTATTTTGTATTGCAAAGGAGCAATTACTGACAATGTGATAAAGACTCCCTTTTCTCGTTTTCTAAAATTAAAGACATTTATAAGCAATTCTTCAGCACTCTGAATTGAAATATATGTTTGATGTGTATTAAGGGAAGACAGACTTTCTTAAGCTGTGTGAAATCATAGACAAGCATAGCAAAATATATAGATACGTATAGTAGAAAAATATGGTAGAATATCAAACGATGTTTGATTAATTGGAGACGTCTCAGATAAGAATCTTGTTAAATGCATAGACACTTACACGGTCTATATAGGCTCCAATGTATCTTGAATATTTGTAAATAGTGAGGTTTTACCTGGTGTTTGGGTTCACTTTGAATATCTGGGAATTATAATTGCAAAAGAATTTTCTTGGTATCTGATTGTCAGTGTACCGATTGGTTTATATCAGATTCCACATTGCATATGAGGGAAGATAAATGTTGTAAAAGTGAATAATATTTCTATTGTATGTACTTAAAGGCATTTCTGTTTATATCTTTTATGTATTTTAAACAGATAAATGTCATAGTGATTTTTTTATGGTGAAAAATCAAATTATATGATGATGTGCTTTTACCATTTTTGATTTTCAGTTTTATAACTGGGCATTTGTTGTTTCTTGTGGAATTCAATCACAATCCTGGCACAATTAGAACGTTATTAGGTAAATTTTTCAGGATTATGGCAGGGCCTTGCTTCTCTTTTTAGTCATTATATTATTCAAGGCAACAGAACATACTTGGAAATTGTTGGGATGAAAACATAAATATTTGTATCATAAATTCAACACTTTTGAATATGTAATCCCAATTTGAAAACTGTTGGTAAATCTTTGGACTGGGGAAAATATTCATAAATGAAACTAACAGGAAGACAATATTAACACTTTAAACCAACTTATTGCTATCAACTTTTTAAACCATTTGAATTATCTCAAGAGAAATTTAGATTGTGCAGAATTGCTTTACTACTCAATTGATTGATTTCCCAATCTATTGCAGAGTTACACACACTCTGAATGGTGCAGGAAGCATAATTTTATAGGTTTATGACACAAAGTGTACTTAACCCAAGGCATGCTTCCTGCTCAACAGTCTCTATTTACAGCACATAATAACCAATCTAACACATGCAAATTCTGTGATGGTTGATCGTTGTTTGTACTAGAGATGTAAATAATTTTCTTCCAATCAACATAGAATCCGATATCCTACCAGTGATGAGATTTAAATAGATCTTTAGGTGACCTTTTCATCATGAATGATACGTACATATATAATCACTAATTATGTTTGTCTTCTGGATAAAATCCATGCAGCTACATCTTCTATTTGTCTGGATTCTTTTTACTGTTTTTATTTTAAAAAAATAACAATACCCTTAAAATGTTCACAGATAACCTCATATCTGTTATTTTTTTCATGTTGTTGTTGAGAACAGGGACTACATTCCAGTAAATCCAAGGTTCATATTTTCATCTCCTCCATGAATTCATTAGGTGATTTTAATGGGGCTACTCTCTCTGCTTTATCACCCCCCCTCTCCCCAGTCTGCTGGTTATTAAGTTATTGAACATAATAAGTTTGAAAGAGTTGGAACCTGCCTACAATTTTTTTTAAGGAAAATAAATAAATGTAGGCCAGTTGGAAAAAAGGTTGGATTTGGAATATTTGTTAGTGGAATGAATAAAGAATAAATAAGGCTGAACAGAAGGATTGGAATTGAAAAAAAAAGACTCAGATCATTCAAATCCAAACTAAGAAGAACAAAGGAAATATATCAGTACAACTAGAAATGGAAAATGAGCTAACAAATTAAGATGTAAAGAAATAGAATAAAAAAAACACTTCAAAAACAGAACTTTAGTTTCTAAAGATTATACAGCAGCTTGTTTCAGAACTTTTATTCATAACATTGAAATTGTCATATGCTCTCCATCAAATATTTTTTCACTCTGCAAACTCATTTGTGATTTCCCAATATGGCTATAAATATATATGCACACACTCTCATATACACCACCCAATCTGTCCTAGAGAGAAACCCATATTGACAACATCCAACTTTATAACTGTTTTAAAAATACAAAGAAATCTATTTAGTTAGTTGATTGTATAGCCACTCTTATTATCATGGCTCCCCTCCCTGGAAAGAAGGACAATACCTACTCTTCTAGGATTCCAGAAAGCTCAATACCTGGCTTTGATCCCAGACCTGGGCTAAAGCATTATTGGGTTTTTTGTGATCCGTTAAGGGCTGAATAGCTAGTTAATTTTTAAAAAAGCAATCCTAATAATTTTGGTAATGTACTGTCATCTAAATAATGTGTTGTCTGGGAATATGAAACCATTCTCTTATCACTTTTAATAACAGTTTTTCTCTTAATTGGCATTATTTGAAATTTCCATACATTTATTCACACTATAATTGCTTTCCTACCTAATTACCTAATTGGCAGCCAAAATATTTGAAGTTTGCTCAATGATTTCACATAATTTATTTTTTTAAAAAAGTCTTATTTTAAAGAATCACTCATATACATTTGTTATGTTTTTTCTGTTACAGCCATCTTAATAGGATGATCATAAAAATACAAATAATGTGATAAATAGTTTCAAGAGGATAAAAGTACACTCAGAAATGCTATTTATATGTTTGTAATGTTATATTCAGTACCATTAACCATTATATCATTTTTGTTAGATGTTTAGTTGCCATGGGGAACCATACTGGAACATAAAAAATCGACAATAATCACCTGTCTTCTTTTCTGCTGTAGTTACTAGCAGGAGAGTCACCTTGCACTATACTATCACCTGAATGACAGGACAATGGCAGACACCCAGTTGAGGGAAGATGATATTTGATTGAGAGCCAGTGGGAGGGTAGGGGAGTTGTAAAAGGACCTTATAGCAATAGCACTTAGACTTATATACCGCTTCACAGTGCTTTACAGCCCTCTCTAAGTGGTTTACAGAGTCAGTGTATTGCCCTCAATAATTTGGGTCCTCGTTTTACTGGCCTCAGAAGGATGGCTGGAAGGCTGAGTCAACCTTGAGACAGTGAGAATTGAACTGCTGGCAGTAGGCAGAACTAACCTGCAATACTGCATTCTAACCACTTCACCACCATGGTTTATCCTGGAGAGATGAGGAGATAGATGGAGGCAAAGGGACAACAAAACCCAGAATCAGTGAATAGAAGGAAAAAATACACCAGGATGGGGCAGATGCCAAAGTAACTTAAGGCAGTGGTGGGATTCAAATACGTGAACAACCAGTTCTCTGTGTGGATGCCGCTTCCAGAAGTCCATTCTGGGCCTGGGCAACAAAATATTAGCTACCGGTTCTGCTGAAGTGGTGCAAACCGGCTGAATCCCACCACTGACCTAGGGCCAAGTGCATGAGACAAGTGCATATCTGTTTACTCTCCAACTAAAATTAATACATCAGCAGTGACTGAGAAGATCTCATAGTGCTGTATTTTTGATATGGACAGAACACAACCTAGATCTTTCTCAACTCAGATCTTTATTTGGTCATAGACCAGCATTTAGAATACAGAAATTGCAGTTAATTAGAATAAATATACTTCTATTTATGTAGAGTCAATCCTATGGCGTAAAGTGCAGACTCCTGAGCAGTACTTGACTGGAAACAGAGAGATGAAGTTGAACTGATCTGATAATTGTATTTTAAGGTAAAATGAATTGGAGTGGCCAGGGTGTTTAATAAAAAGTTGAGTCAGCCTAGAAACTTTTTGACACTGTCTCCTTGACTCTCCTTCATCCTTAACTCTAGCTAAACAGTATGTGCTTGTTTCTATGTATTACAGGAGATACCTGTAATACAAAAAACACATTTTTTTTCCTTGGGAATTAGAAAATAACACTATATTCTGATTTCCCCCCAAAGTATAGAATTTTACAGACTTTGCCCACCATCAGATCTGGCCCTGCTCTTCCCCAGCATGTGCTCTTTGAGTGGCAGTCCTGTTATATTATCTTTGGTAAAGTCATTTAAGCTCAGATATTTTTTTTAAAAAAAAAATCCCATAAACTTCTTGTATACATATTGCATTACAAAAGTAGCTTATTTTGTTGCAATTTCAGTTTCCTCACTTTTCCATGAACCTGCTGCCAGCTAAAGGACACTTTCCCCCTAATAGCATTTCCTACTCCACTGGTTATGTGGTTCTAATGTCTGTTAAGAGCATCTCAGAGTTGTGTTCTACATAGTTTGCTGCGTTCCGTGCAAATTTAGATGAAGACTGCATTTCTTAAAACAGAGGGAAGGTTGGGAGGTTTATGATCAATTTTTCTTCTTTAGTCCTGATTGTCTGTGTTTGTTTATGACTGCCACTAATTTGCTCATTTGCTTGCTGGAAAATAGCTAATTAAAACCCACTTCAGCTAACAAGCTGACTGGGACCATACAAATGTCACTCTTTGCTGTCTGCTATTTCCATTTATACTTTACATTATTAGTGCTGGGCTTTCTCCATCGATAGTAATAAATGCAAGGAGAGATTTAGTGCCCTCTTCACAGGTGTGTGCTTTGCACATCAGTGTATCATCCGCAGAAAAGTGCTGCTGTTTTACTGCACTTCAGTATTTTGAGTGTTATTACCCCTGACAGTTAATGGTTTCAGACTGCATTGCTTGTTAGTGCTTGATTTTGAACAGCTTCATCTATCTTTTTGTTTTTACAGTGACTGGTCACATTAAGAATATGTGTGTGAGCTATTAGTCCCGTCTGTTCAGTTGCATGGATTTCATTTGGCATGGGCTCCTCCCCCACTTTTCTTTGCTAAAATTAGTATGTATTGTCATCTGTATACTTCAACACACAGACTTTTGTTATAATTATGCTGTCATCACTGTGCCTCCACACACTTGTTAATTTATTGTAACTAAATTAGACCTAATATTAGCAATTTTGCAGCTGTTCCCATAGACCCGTGCACAGCTATATATTTATATGCTGTGGGTAATTGGATTTCAAGGCCAATTAATGGACAACAGTGCTCCAAGGTAGAAAAGAGGACAGTGGAAACATTTTGGGGGGATTTGAGGAGGGTGAGGTCACTTCTCAAAGGGTGGAATCTCAGGATGATCATTGCCAGAACAAAGCAAGTTGAAGTGGAACTGAACTTTCTCAAAGATTATGACCAGCCTGGATAGATTGTTGGGTTGCTTAAGTCATGAGTCAGGCAAAAGTTATTTCAAGAAACTGAAGATGATCAGGAAAATGATTCACGTTATTTTGCAATAGTTCAGAGCATTAATGGGCAATTTCAAATGCTGCAGTGTGCTTTGTATAATATGTGCAGAAGAAGAGTAGTACAGTTTTTCTCTTCCTGACACTCTTCAGATTGATTTTATATGTAGAGCTATATATAATCTTATGCTTATTAATTACCCCTCACATCCCTGCAATCCTCTTTTGCCATTCTGGTTGACAATCTTATTGGGTGTAACATTTAGGGAATTAAAACTAACATGTGACTTGTTTGAATGCATTGATTCTAAATTGCTAGAAAGCTAAAAAGACTTGTGCCTGTAACATTGTAAGCCCTGCTGATGGGCTGATATCAATGAGATCTGTTTCTTAATAAGGGCATATGAATATACATATAAATATGTATGTACAATAATAGAAAATCCTTGAACTCTGGGAAGGGTATAAACCAACTGTTTATTGTTAAAAACCAAAACAATAAAAACAACTATTTACAATACTAAAAACAACCTAAGCTTTCGCTGGTCCACTGCCAGCATCATCAGAGTGAGTGTCGGGGGTGGGGAGTTTTCCTTATAAACCTTGCTAACTCAGTTTCATTGACCTTGTGATAAGGCCGTCTGTCCTATTCGAGGAGTTTCTATTATTGTACAGATATGCTTGGGATTCATATTTTTATAGTTATTATATATATATATATATATATATATATATATATATATATATATATGTGTGTGTGTGTGTGTGTGTGTGTGTGTGTGTGTGTGTGTGTGTATGTATGTATGTATGTATATATGTATGTATGTATGTATGTATGTATGTATGTATTGGCTACCCATCTTACCATAGGGTAGCTCTGGGAGACTTGCAGTCATAAAAATACGTCCATACATGTACAATTAAAAACATAAATAATTAAAATCAACATTAAAACTCAAGGATACATGGAGAGGGTTGGGGGGCAGAGTGGGGGGAGGTGGGATCTGTTGTTACTCAATCAACTGCCTCCACTGAGCTCTTCCCCCACTGAGGCCCCAAGCCAACTGGCACAGCCACGTCGTTAGGCCCTTACCAAAGGATAAGAGTGCAGGGGCCAACCTCACATCAGGGATCAAGATGTTCCAGAGGGCAGAGAAAGCCCCCCCCTCCTGGAACCCACCAGCAAGAATACTCGGGTTGACGGGACCCACAGCATGCCTCCTCTGTCAGCACAGGTGGGCGGACCAATCCTAGTGGGGTGAGACAATCCCTCAAGTAACCTGGACCCAAGCCATGAAGAGCTTTAAAGGTAATCACCAACACCTCGTATTGCACCCAGAAGCAGACTGGGCTCAGCTTATGGAGCAGTGATATTATTGGAGCCATTCTAGGCCCCCCCAAAACTGGGTGCACTACTGCACTCTGCGTGTCTCTTCCTTCTGGAAACAGCAAAGATGACCAATTTGGTCAGGAAAAAAAACCAATGAAAACATTTTTGAAGGACTGGAAACCTTATGTGGATTTTTTTGTTGAAAGAAGAAAAGATTCAATTGACGATTTATAGATTTGAGAATCAAAAAGGATTAAAGAGGAAGGTAAAAGACTAGGATGGCAACTATATTACATTTCTATATTTCCCTTTTTTTGCACTTTTTCTTGTTTTTCCTTTATTTTTTTTATACTTTTACTGCATTCAAAACTTTTAATTAAAAAAAGGAAGTAAGTTCTATCGTATCTATAATCTTTACTACCAGCTAAGAGTTTTTCTTTAAAATGTTTCTTCTAATAAGCATTTGCAGAAACTAATAAAAGTAATTACAAATGCTATTAAAAATACAGTATCATAAAATCAAGATTAAATATAGCTTTGGTTCTACCAGAATATAACAAAGAACTTGTTGGATTGTAAAAATGGATATTAGAATCTACTTTTTGGGGGGAAGTTCTACTGAAAATATCTATGACCTGTGACTTTAGTTTTTCCAGTGTATATAGCGATGTTACTGCAAAGAGACATGTTTTCTCATATTTTACAGTACTTTTACACATCAAAAACTTTACATCCCTTTTAAAAAGCAAAAAATTCAAAAAAGGCTGTATTTTATTATTATTAGCTTTCCTATTCCTAATCTAGCATTTCAACTACTGCAGGTAATTCTCAATTTACAAACATTCTGTCTACTGTCCAGTTGGCTGATCCAGAAAAATAAATTCCTGGGATAATTTTTTTATCAAGAGTATAAACGTTACTGAATTAATCATATTGGCACAGACGAAGCAAAACCAGCTCTAGGTTTTCTGTGCAAAAGCTAGCACAGTTAATTCCCCCCCCCTTTCCCTGTGGGCCACCCATAGTCCATTATGTCCACCAATCACTTCTGTTCATTTTGTTATGGGAACCACCGAGCCACGCTGGATGTGTCCTTGGGTTGGGCTTTCTCTCACGGGAACAGACGATGCTCAGACGTAATGGCCCCCACCTTTGCATTCCATCACCACTTCTCCCTTTTCTTTGTCAAGCTGTGAACGAAGTGGAATATAGATGAAAGTGCAAATCAGTCTTGACGCATTCATTGATTGATCATTCAAAGTCACAACAGCATTGAAAAAAAAAGTGAGTTATGATCGTTTTTCACCCTTGCGACCATTGTAGCTTCCTCATAGACATTGTGATCAAAACTTGGGCGCTTGGCAATTTGCCTGTACTTATGACGGTCGCAGTGTCCTGGGTTCATGTGATCCCCTTTGGTGACCTTCTGACAAGCAAAGTCAATGGGGAAACCAGATTCACTTAACAATCATGCTACTAACTTAACAACCGCCATGATTCACTTAACATTGGGAAAAAGAAAGGTCATAAAGTGGAGCAAAACTCACTATTGTCTTGCTTAGCAACTGAAATTGTGGCTGTAAGCCAAGGACTTACCTGATATACACGGATGTCTCTTGGCCAATCTATCAGGGGGGGGGAGTCTTCTATATCTTCTTTCTGGAAATTCTTTACATATGCCACACATATTTTATTTCATTAAAATGTGCTATTTTTATATGCTGCCTTTGTGGACAAAATTCTCAAAATAGTTAACATAAAAAATAATGAACTATACTGTAAAAGGAATCACTTAAGAAGAGATTGGACGATTGGACAACCATTTGTCCAAAATGTCATAGGGTTTCCTGCCTGAGCAGAGGGTTGGACTTGATGACCTCCAAGGTTCCTTCCAACTCTGTTACTCTGAATAATAATCTTTGCTTTGACTGGCAACATCAAAGCAGTGCTGCCTCCAGCTCTCCATTCTGAGAACTATTGATTGGAACTGACAGAAATTAAGACTGTGCTCTTATGCATGCATAACATAGGCATTACCTCTGGACTATGGAATCATTTTTTGGGGTAGAATCTAGGCAGATGAGGATAGATGAGGGTTGCAGGGAACAGTGGCAGCTTCCAATGCTGTTCTGCTTGGGCCAAGGTTGATTCCATCTGTCTGGGGACAGAATTATGGGAATCATGCAACCAATCTTCAGTTACTAAAGCAAACACTATTTTGTGGCAGTACAGTAGTCCTGGATTAGTCACTATTCACAGTTACAATGGTGATGACATTTACAACCTTCACAAGTCTGTAAAGAAAACGAAAGCTGAAGTAAAATTGTAAGCACAGTCGCGGTTTCACATAGCAACCAAGTTGACAAATCTAATTCTGGTTGCTAAATGAGGACCACACTTTCATTTGTAAGTCCTGTTGCAAGTCTGTGTAAAATGGAAATGTACTCTTATTTAGCTCAATGAACGATGTCTTGGTCTATTCTACCCTCAAGCATGGCAAAGCACCAGATGTTACTGTACCTGCTTCAATTTTTTTGTTCTGTGAATTTATTTTGCTTCCAGTCAGCAAGGAATGGAGTACTAGTGTGATACAATTGCACCTGTTTTGGTTCTGGCCCAGGAATAATGACCTTGTATCAAGAATAAAACTATACTTCATGTTTCGTACTGTATTTGTTAACATGGTCATCTTTGTCCTCATTGCAGAGAACGGGATACTTGGACTTTTATAGTATATTTAATTGTGCAATGAAAAAATACACTAAGTGTTAAAAGAAAATTTATACAGGTAGTCCTCGACTTACAACAGTTCATTTAGTGACTGTTTGAAGTTACAGCAGCATTGAAAAAAGTGACTTATGACATTCACAGTTATGACCATTGCAGCATCCCCATGGTCACATGATCAGAATCTGGATATTTGGCAACTGATTCATATTTATGATGGTTGCAGTGTCCTGGGGTCACGTGATCCCCTTTTGCGACCTTCTGACAATCAAAGTCAATGGGGAAGCCAGATTCATTTAACAACCATGTTACTAACTTAACAACCACAATGATTCACTTAACAACCATGGCAGGAAAGGTCGTAAAATGGCACAAAGTTCACTTAACCAATGTCTCACTTACAGTAGCAACATAAATTTTGGGCTCAATTGTGGTCGTAAGTCGAGGACTACCTTCATAGTGATATCGGTATGGCTGCATGATGTTCCTTTAAAATAAATTCTATCCAAATGCTTAAGCCAGTATACTTAATTAGAATTGATCTAACTTTTTAGCATCAGGAAGTGTATAATGGAATATAAGATTAATTGTAATGTTGTATTATTTGATTTAAAGGCTGCTGATAAGAAAAAATGACAAAAGCAATGTAGAATTATAATTTTAGAATCAACATGCTTTACAACTGTGTCAGATGTGGAAAAAAAGTCATCCAAGTTTATGCGCTGAAGGCAGCAGATCCTTTCTAGCCAATATAATCAAGGAAAACATTTAGTGATATTAATTTCAATTGTGTATGTAGAAATAAGCTATTCCACACTGAATTGATAGCATAAAAGATATGCTTTTATGATTTCTTCCTTATTCAGTTAGGGAAGCAAATCAAGCAATTAGTGTTTCAACTAAGCGTGGTTCCAGATGAAGCTTTTATTGTACAATCGTCTTGCTTCATCCACAGAATTTTATGGGGGTATCCAAATGATGCCTTCAGAATATTATTAATTAGTATTGATATACCACTTTTCCTCCCAAAGGGTTCTCCTTTCTGTATTTTGTCACTGCTTCTTCCTTTTTTTCTTAGAGCAGAAAATCTATTTGGTTGGAAAAAACAGAATAGCTTCACCATGTCTCACAGCAGGTTTTTGGAAATAAGCTGTATTTCTAAGTCATTCTAAATTTCTTGAAACTCAATCTGCAAATTATTACCCTTTCCAGGTGTGGGACCATGGGAATCTGGTTGTGTTTTGGTCTCTTTTGACCATCCCCTGGCCTTCATAGCTCACATGAAGATACAGACTTTGAATATTATGAGCTGTCTATACTCCTCTGATAAGTCTATGATGTTGACCAAATGGACCTGTTTATAGAAATTTGCCAGCAACCATAATTATATCCATTAATTCTATTTAATACCTATAATTTCTACTTCAAGATAAACTTTTTTTTGTCTCTACATGTTAATGTTGTTGGCATATACTGCATTAACTGCATAATGATTTTTAATTGGCAGAGTAAAAGCAGTCCATGGATGCACTCCTAAAATGAAATGTATTAATTTTGAAATTAGGTAAATGTGTACTAACTGCTTTTGCCCAGAACTGCAATCAATTTTGTTAGACTGGGGACAATGAAGCTTTTTGCTAATTATACTCTGCTCTACTGAAGAAGCAAAGTAGGGCATTCACTGACTAGGACCTAGTTTATGATCATACCAGTCATCTAGTATTAATTTAATCATTCATTTTATAAACCATTTCAATCATCACAGAAACTCCATGCAATGTACAATAATGTAATGAATATAGTTTAAAACAACAACAAAGAGAGAACAGTAATAACACTAAGTGAATGATCCATGTTGGGGAAATAACACAACAATTGTACATCAATACACATTGGTCCATTGTGGTTAAGCCACTTTCCGAATCACCATGACCCTGGGTCTGTTGAAAGAGTAAGGTCTCCAAGACTTTCCTAAAGGGCAATATGTTTAGGGAGATTTCGGTGCAGAATTTGTTCCATAGGCATGTCCAGCCACAGAGAAAGCCTAACTCCAACATCTTATGGGATGGCATTGCTTTAATAATGGCACCTGGAGTTTGTCAAATCTTACTGGATATCAGAGACAATTGGAAAAAGATAGCTCCTTTTATCAAAAAGCCTTGAGTCATGGGGGCAGTTGGTACCTTGAACTGTATTTGGAAGCTTACTGGTAATCACAGCAGTTGCATCAATTAGAGGTGTCACATGGATGAAATAAAATGAACTTGTAGGAGATGAGCAGGCTGAGCCCAAGGAAGGGGTCAAGTGCATCTTTGGTTTGGAATCCCTTTGCGCCCACAAGAGATCTTAGTCCACCCCCCTTAAATTCCGTGGATTCTTATCTACCGCTAATTTGCCTTGCCTATTAGTAGTTCAGATTTTTGTAGATTGCTGGCATGGAATAAATGTATACTCATTTGAACAACCTTGGTTCCTGATTTCTTGACTCACTTTACTGTATTCTGGACTAACTCTAGCTTTTAAGAAGTCTTCAAGGACAGCTGTAAGTAAAGCACATTGTGCTGGCCCAACGAGAGCTGACTAATGCACAAATGATGGTGAGAAGAACCTTCCAAACCAGGAACGAGTGTAATTGGTCTACCATATGAATATGTGCAATGATTCTCCTGGTAACATCCATCACTTTCTAACTGAGCAAGTACTGTAAATCCAGAAGGACCCCCCAAATGTCAAATAGATGAACTGCTTTATATCTTTGGTCCAGTGCCTAGATGCAATCTCACCAGTTTAGCATTATATAAAAGAAGAACAACTGTATAATAACTAAACCACTGCTTTTCCAATGAAATTGTTGCATGTACAGACTGAAACCTAGACGTCACACAGGACAGGACATCCTGCAGGTGCTAGGCTGAAGTTAGCTGCTGCCAATCAAGAGGGTTTATAGGACTTCAAGGCCTTTGGGTTTTACAAAGATATTGAATTAATTTTTTGTTTGTATCTCAAATGGAATTCCTGTTTTAAGATAGTAGCAGGTTATGAATTCAAAAAGCCGATTCCCTTGCAGGTTTCCCAGCAGTTTAATTCAGATTTATCTGTTTTCCAACTCTACTGCAACTTTCTGGGTTATGGTACTTATTAAAAAAAAAATCACTGACAGAGAGGTAAATGTAAGAAATAAAAAAGCAAGTGATAGAGGCCCTATTTTTCCCTCTCAGTTTTCATGATGTTCGGTCAAGACTTTAAAACGCAAACATAGTGGCAACATGGATTTACTACCAGTTCATCTCTAGAAAACTATGTGAATTTTACCACTTTAACTCCTATTAACACAAAATGGATAGCCCCAAAGTGGGAGAAATTCTAAAGGCATTACTTGTTGAATTTAATACATTTAATTACATTTCTGTAAATCAGGATTTCCCCCCCCCCTTTTTTTCTAAAAAAACAACCCTTACAAACTATACAAACTGTGTGCAGACAAAATCATTTACTGCTGCTGTTCCAAAAGCATCAATTCCAGTGTTAATCCATGTCACATCTCACTGAGCTTACTTGAGCTCAGAATAATTCTTTTTCTTTCCTTGAATTTCTGAATCAAACTGTAATGTTTAATGTTCTTATTTAGAAGTGGAATATATTTGGTAGTAAAAGGCCACCCAGTGGTCTGTAAGTAGGATGTTAATGATGCTATTTCAAACACAAAGGAGGGATCCAAGATGTTACATTTTTTCTCAGCTTCATGAGAATTGTGATTTTGTACCATGTATTTATCCTAATATTATTTTAAAGCTTACACTACATTTTTGTTTACAATTTTACTAAATAATCTTAATTTATAGAAGGAGAAACCCAGTCTGTATCTTAATAAGGACATCTGTCTACTACCATTGAGGTATTTAAGACTATAGTTCTTATAGTCCCATAAACATTTACCACTTAACTTTTAAAGTAACTTACATCCTAATAATCATGTTCAGGTTAAATCAGTTTTTCCCACACTCAGTAGTTACAAAAACTATACTAGAAAGACCTACTTGTTGTGAACCATCAATAGTAAACATTATCCTTCAGTATATGAACCTCTTGAGACCAACTGTCTTTACTAGTATTGTCTCTTTTAAGGGTCAGAGGTTCCTCTTATTCTTTCATTCATTTCTTTCTCTTTTGATACCACAAATAATATAATTTACTGGTCAATAAAGAGGGTGAGATGGCAAAAATCCTCTTTTGTTTTGCTTTTGATCTGGCAAACCTCAGACCCTTGGCCAAGTAAGTGAGAACACTTCCATTTAATTGCATATAATAAATATTTATTTTCCTAATTTAAGCCCCTCAAAGAGGTATTTTGAACTCTCTCCATCCCCATAGATGGGAAACGCTGGCAAATAAGTAAAAAAAAAAAAAAAAACTCTCTTGCCATCTAGTGGTCATCCAGAGTTTTGCAGCCCAGGTATGGTAAGCCTAATGTGAATTGATGTGTGGCATTTGAAAGCATTGAGATGGGCTGGTAATGCTTTATTGGTATGTCAACCGCTCATGTTACTCTGTCACTTTTTAGTGAGAAAAACATTACTCAGGGAAGAAACCCCAAAGAACATTTCGAAGTGCTTTGTATGTCATGGATATTTAATGTACTGTAATATGATTTGACACAGAGAAGTTGGGGAATACGAGAGAAAGGCAGAAAAAAGTAATGATCTGAGGCAGAGGAAAAGAGAACAGAACTTTAAACTGGGGGGGGGGACAAGAGACAAGAACACTTTTTTATTTGTTTGAAGGACAAATAAGAGATAAGGAAAAGACTATTTGTGGAGACATAAATCAAAGAATCATTGAAAAGGAATTTTCTTTCTTTTGTACTGCTGCTTTTTTATATTTGAAACTTTCCTTAGATTTATAATGAGGAAAGGAGAGAAGAATTTTAGATCCAGAATCTTAAGCAACTCAAAAGTCTGAAGTAAAACATGAAAAAGAATAGGGAAGAATGAAATTTAACAGCAAGAAGGGAAAAAAAACTACTGGCTTTGCTGTGACTGTTGAGTCCACAAAGGCAGGCCTGGGGTCTCAGTCAAATGGCAAACAAGAAAAGAAATCTTTCTTGTTCTGTAATGATACCATTCACTGTTTCAGGTGCCAGCTCTGCCATAAATGAAAGAAACAACAAGAAACCCACGCTGGCTTTTCTGTTTTAATTAAACCCAGACTAGGAAAACATGAAGTTGGCTTTGTAGTAATCTCTTAAAATAAGGAGTATATTTTTTTTTACAGCCATAGGTTGAACTTCATCTGTTACCTTCACAGAGCAAGATTAGCTTGATTTATGGACAATATTAGACTGAAGCTATGTAACTGCTAATGGCTCTTGCTGGGCCAAGGAGATAGAAGAATGACTCATCATACTGAAATCTTAACAATAGTGGAGTGTCATGTTTTATCGAACTAATAAGTTTCAAAGGTAATTCTCTAGCCAGGCCTAGCTACAGCACTGTTATAGAATCCCAAACACTATATATTGGTTTATAGAAAAACCCGTAAGTTTAGTTTTCTTTTTCTTCTGATGCTGGCTTGGAATTTGATGCATGAGATTTCTCAGACAAAGGACTTTCATATTGCTATCATAAAGACACCTGTCATGGAGATGGATAGGTATGGAGTGTGTTCTTTGGAGAGCAAAGCCCAGGGCTGGACTGCTAATAAAACAGTTGAGCTATATGTTCAAGCACACCCTAGCACAACTGTACGCATCTATTTCCAAGTCCCCATCACCATTATTAAGGAAACTGTAGGCCTCTAGGTTTATTATGATTATCTACCCTGTGGGTTCTCTAAAGCCTGTAAGGGTTGCAAAAATCTGGATCAGGTGTCTTCAAACTTGGCCCTTTTATGACTTGTGGACTTCAACTCCCAGAACTCCTCAGCCAGCATGCCTGGTTGAGGAATTCTGGGAGTTGAAGTCCACAAGTCATAAAAGGGCCAAGTTTGAAGACACCTGATCTAGATGATAAGTAGATAGTAACCAGAGAATGTTAATGACTATACTTCTTTGTTGCTATTGTTCACCCAGACTGCTGCATTCTACATCTGGTAACCCTAAATTCTTTGCAAACTTCCTAAAGTGAAGTTAGGTGCTTTGGGACATTGCCTGAAATTTAATATGGTAGCCTGAAAGTAGAGAATGGATGCCTCAATGGTCATAAATGTGGTTGCCAAGTGCCCAAATCAGTCATGTTTTAATGGACCTTTGGAAAGATGTCTAGGATGGGGCCAATCTCACTCAGAGGGTTGATGTTCTACAGGGCAGATGACGCAGTAGACAAGGCCCACCTCCTAGGTCCCACCATATGAGACTTTTTCACAGATGGGACCCACAGCATACCTCTTCTGCCAGAACTCCTACCTGACTTTACAACTGCTTTCTACTTTCTAATTAATTGTTCTTATTAATTGTCCTCATACAAATTAAAATGTTAAACAATTGACATAAAGACCCACTTATATTATTAGGGGCGGAATAAGAGGATTTCCAGAATCATTTCCAGAGCGGAAGTTTTATGGTTTGGTCAGATTAGTTGAATTTAGTGCAATTTGGACCTCGACTCTCAGAATTTCTCAGCCGGCCACGCATGGCTAAGGATGTGAAACACTATTTTAGTTCATTGTTATGGTATAACAATCAGCATGTGAAATATTAAAAACACATCAAGTATAAATATATTCAGATTCAAACAATCTTTGTACATCTTAAAACAAGGACTAGGAAGAGGCATAAAACCTTTCCAGGCTTAATCATACTAATTAGCAGGCAATGTAGGAAATAAGTGATGGAATAAACTTTTGTTATACTGAAATACTGTATGCTGTATATAACTTGTTATACTGAAGTGTCTAGCTTTTTCCATATATCTTGAATATGTTCATAAAATAGGTAGTATAGATGTATTTACTAGCTTTATTTAGGATCATATATATTGCCATGTAAACTCGAACTGCCGATTATTCTTAAATGTTTTGAACCTTACACAATGCTTCTCTTAAAGATCCCAGTAGAACATATAAGCAGGCTTTGGCATTGAGCGTAAAACAGCAGAGGAAAAAAACAAAACACCCCAAACACCTAAATGACTGCAAAATCACAAACTATTAGGGCTAGTGAAAATTAGAGTGGATATCAAACATGCGTTTGAAAGATCTGGAGAAATAAGTTTTTATTTACCTGGTACTTAAAAGTTGATGCCAGAATAATTGAAAACAGTACTAATAGAAGGCCCTTTGAAGTATCTGAACAATTAAATATAGTAAATGTAATTATTCTCCAATTTTAGAAATATTTTTCATTCTGTTAAAAAAATATAGTTTAATAACAACTTATAGAGTGGTTTTTCTGAGCATCAACCAAAAATGTGGTGGGATTTAAACAAAAAGCTGACAATGGTTGGTAGCATTTAGCAATTTCATTCACATGTTCCTTTGGAGAAACTCTCAGATGAATGCCATCTGGTCCTGAGATTTGTTGCTCTTCAATTTGTGAATTTGCTGCCTCACTCCCAGTCATTAAAGCCCATTTCTCTCTACTCAGGAAAGACAGATGAGAGTTTTCCCTCTACAAATTAGAACAAGTAGAACTGAGGCAACCAGACTTTCTAAAGCAGAATCCTGGCAGGCAGCTCTGCTTCCTCACAGTCCTGTTGAGGTACACATCACTGTTAAAGTGGCTGCTTCCACTTTTCATCTTCTCTTCGTGGTCTTCAGCTGTGTGGTTGAGGATCTCTGCCCACACATGGGCTGCTTTCTGACGGCAGTTGGCTGGGATAAAGCTGAAGACTGGAGAAACTAGGAAACAGAGATTAATAGGAAGAGAGAAGAGGAAGCAGGATGGAAAAGCAGAGTGGGAAAAAAACAGTCATCTCTTCTATTTTTCTTGGTCACCAACATCATCCCATGCACTGCCAAACTTGTAGAGAGGAGTAGGTTGGGCAGCAGGAAGAGTTGATAAGTTTGAGATCCTTCCCCATTTCTAAACCCAGCAGCGTGCAACTAACTCACTTAACTGGTGGGTGAGATGAAAGACCTGGCTGGACGTAGAGGAGTCCAGCTGCCATTCTTTTTCTTTCATTTGGCATTACCAGGAGAAACAAAAGTGATGGTAGGCTGGCTGGTAAAGCCTTTTCCTTTCTCCCCATCTCTGCCATGAAATGTTGCAGATGCTTCTGCAAATGTGTAGTTCATTCATGAGCACCTTCACTGACACCATATCATGAGTCTGTCTATCCTACTGTCAACTTTAGAATGAGCATGGCTGCAGCCATTTTTTCCTTCTCATTTCTAGTTGACACATAGCCAGGTGTTCCGCTAGACAAAACAGACTTTCTCTTTCAGACTTTCTCTCATGGGAACCAAGGTGATTGGCTGCTCCCGAGACTGCGGGCTGGTCATTTCATGAAAAGCCCGCCAACAAGCAGTTATGGGGAAACGTAGTTGCTTGCATAGCCTTAGGGGTGGGATTTTTTAAACTTTGTATTGGGGAATTGTTATGCATCTCTTCAGACTTGGTTTCACTTTTGAAGTGTCGATACTTTGTATCGATAAACATGTTCTTTGAGGAATTTCAGGCCTTGGACTTCTGCTTTACTTGTCTCTGTCTATTGGAACCTTGACACCCTTTCCTTTGTTGGCCAAATCTGCCAGCTGCCACAAAAGGCAGGCAAGGAAAGCCTTCTGGAGGCTTCCTGGCCTCCTGGAGTGGGGGAACAAAAAGGATCAGCCTGACAGCATGTACCTATGGATGAAGTTTAGGAATTAGCAGGCATAGCTTGGAGAGAGCCTCTCATGACCCAGGCGGATTCCTCCAACCTATTCTCAAAGTATCCTTCGTAGAGGTTGGGAATGTCAATGTGATGGTCAGTCTACATCTGGTCTTCATGAAGTCAATATTCTTATGAAAACATAACAAAAAAGGAAAGGAGGTAGCTATCCACAAGAGGAATCCATACACTCTGTCAACCATAGCACAAATGTCCACAAAAGCCTGGAACTCTGCAGCTGGATGGGAGGAATAATTCTGGAGGGGGTCAATTGGAGCACAGCAGATTGCCAAATGTCTGAAGACTCCTCCATCAAGTGATATTTCTTCCACTTTCCTATGAAAAATATCTTTCTTTCAGGACAGATTGCCTTGCTCTGCCTTTGGATAGTATCATCAATGGACTGCCCCCAAGGAAGAGGCTCCATTGTGACGACATGTCCTCAGTCTCCAATAAGAAGGCCATTCTGGATGCAGGGTAAGGACACTAGTAATAAGTATTTAATTCAGTGTTTCTCAACCTTGACAACTTTTAAGTTGTGTGGATTTAAGTTGTGAGTTCCCAGAATTCTGGGAGTTGAGGTCCACACACCTTAAATCTACCAAGGTTGAGAAGCACTGTTCTAGATGAAGTAGTGGAAATATATTTGATTTTAGACTGAGTAGTTGGAGACAACCTAATGCAGTATTTTCCAGCATAGATGGGCTTTGTCACTTTGAATTCCCCAAGTGATAGGGTCACTCCTGAAAATTTGGGGACCAACTCCACACATTGGGCACTGAGGAATGGGAACACTGATCTAATAAGTAGTTTAGTCCAATCTCTAGGAGAGCTTTCTGACATCCTTAAGCATGACAGAAAAGGAATTAGTGAGCACAGGAGCAAAGCACAGAAGGGATTTCTGGTTAGCAACTGCAGCAATTTAAAGTTCATCTTCCTTGTTTCATTACACCAGTGTAGGGACAGGCAAAGTGACAAATTTCTGACAAAGTGTGAGTGGAAAGCCTCTGATGTGTACAATGGGATTTAATTTTATTTTAATGAAAAAATATACATATAAAACTATCCATTAAATATAAAACAGCAAAGTAATTTGCAAATTTTCCTACAGCATAATAAATTAAGCATGGAGAGCACTAGGAATGCAATTTGCAGTCATTTATAATGCAGTATTTTATGTTAATAATTCAAAAATCACATGCTATTTGCAGATACTTCTAATTAATGTATTTATGAAATAGTGAACTGTGACTGTTTTGGTTCCATTTAGCTAAACATTTCAACAGAATGTGCGTGTTGTTGATTTGTGTTTGCTTGATGGCACCAGTAAGCTTCAAATGTACAACAGGGGAAGTTGTGGGTTGTGAAGTTTTTTTTTTTAAAAAAATATAAGCACACTATTACAGAATACTGGTGGTGTGAAAAGTAGATGGGATAGAAGAAAGAAAGAAACCTTTGAGAATTTACTTGGAATAATGTGAAGCAGGAAACTTTTGTGAATGAATAATTAACTGAGAGAAAAGTTCGGAGCCTTGTTAGAAGCCCTCTCAAATATAAGTAGTTTTTGCATGACGCTCCTCCAGAACTGTTCAGACACGGCATATAGAATAGTCAGATTTGATTTCTTATTTCCATTTAGATTCTCTTGTCACACAAACAATAAACTAAATATTTCTTAGGTTCCTCAGGAAAAGAAAATTTAGGATTCTATTTTGTTTTGTATGTGCCTGTGCATGCACATGCACATAGGAGAGCCAGTGTGATGTAATGGTGAAGTTGTTAGGCTAGAAATGGAGACACAAGGTCCTAGTCTTCAGGCATTGAGCCCTACTGGGTGACTTGGGTGATACTTCTCTCTGTCCTAGACTGGGAAATTAAAAAAAAAAAATCTACTAACCTAACTGACCAGTGTTACAGACTACATTCATAATTTTTATTGAAGAGACAGTGGATTGATCTGGGATGATAATGATATTTCATCATATACTAGGTTAGAAATGTTGTCTTCCTATCAGAGTTTTATTTAATTGTATGCCCCTTTTACCTCTGATTTTAACTTTTAAGAAAATTGTTTTAAATTATACAATGGACAATGTTCCCAAGTTTCACTGATTGATCGAATATGAGCCACCTAATAGGAAAGGCAAGTTGTGATCTCTTCCAACAGCAGCAATAACCATTGGCTTGAACATACCCAGAGAACTTTTAATTAGTTCATTTTTTCATTGAATTTTTGTGCGTTTTCTTTCTTTTTAGGAAAATTCCATTGGTGCTGTTGAATAATTATTTATTCCATCTTTTCTTTATGTTGCTCACTGAGGATTTAACATTCATAGTGAAGGAAATTGTGCTGATTCAATGGATTGTGATCACAATTTTTAGTGGGAATGACTTAAGAACAGTCTCTTTATATGTTCTATTCTCATGGATATATGAAGCAACCATGTACAGTAGATGATGATATAGTCTTGAGTATTGATACAGTGTGTTGTGTTGTATTCTTTCCCACTTGTTGCCCTCACTTCTTTTGGCTACCACTTTCAGCAGCCGCAAAAACTGGGATTGTTAATAGTTCTAACATAAAGCAGGCAGAGATCATCAAGCTGGGGGAAATTATGTATCAGCTGGAATCTGGATGAAACAAAAATAACAGATGTTTTCCTAACTTAGTGTCTTCCAGTTCTGTTGTGTTAGAAACTTCTAAAATTGTAACCGCAATATCTCTACATCATGGAAGCTGTGCAGATAAACTGTTCTGAAACCTACTTGTAAGATGTCCTTCAGTCAAGAGCATTTCATGCTGAACTTTCACATTGTGAACCACTCTTACCACATGTCTGCAGATGAAATGATGGTGGCTATAATTAAAGGCTCATGTGTTGTGACAGAGTGCTGGTGAGACTATTATTGCACCAAAATATTAAGTTTAAAGAAGTGCCCTATATTACTGAAGACTCATGTATTCTAATGACTATATTCATCGCATAAATAAAACATTTTAGACGAGTAATGGGCAATGCAAGAGCAGCTGAGCACATTCTTCACAATCTTGATAGAACTACTTAAGCTTATACTTTACAAAAATGGCTACTGCCAACAGTGCTGAAATAAGATTTTCAGTTAAATAATGTCATTTCTGTTTTTACTCTGGAATACCTTGATAAATAGTCTTGCCTCTTTTTGAGGGGACTGTGATATATCAATACACTTTGTCTGTTGACCCAGAAGGGCACAGTTGATGATACTTAGACTATTGCAAATCCTCTGCCATATGCATGTTGTCTAGCCTGGACTTCAACCCTATCACTTTTGAACAGATTGTTTTAGACAACAGATCTCAAGGGCAGAGAATCTGCAATGCATATATGTTTCCTTGCTCATTTAATTCAAAGGAGTCCTCAACATTGACCTTGTCTCTGGAATCCAGCTTGGCAGGGAGGTAACACAGTGAAGACCTGCAAAATCCCTTCTTAAAAGGCGCACCTGACCCCCCAAAAAAAAGGCCAAATCCAAATGAATGAAAATGTAAAAGCATCTAGTTACTTTGCTGTTGTTAAACAAGAGACTAAGAGAAAAGCCCTAAATGAATAGCTATATACATCTAGCAGATCCTACTAATCCTACAATATTACTTATTTCAGAATAAGGCATATTTTTTTCTTTTTTTCAGACCAACAATCTTTACAAAAGTTGTTTGGATACCTTAACAACAGCAAGGATTTTTCAAGTTTTCTGCCTTTTGGATTGTATTGACAACTCGGTGTATCAGACAACACCCGACTTCGGCGCCAATTTGCATGCCTAGAAAGTCATCTTATACGCCGGAAAATATGGTATTTCTTTGTTTACTTTCATTTCTCACAAATGGTGTGCTACCAAGATGCCAAGGCTCTGTATGTTTCTTTTTTTTAACCTTAAGAGACTTCCATAGACAGTGTTTCTTTCAAATCCCCTTTGTTTACCTGTACTTGTCATTTTCCAGCCAGACTGGGTTGAATCTCCCTCTTTTCTTCTGACAAATCCCTAATTTATTCCCACCAGTTTGTGCCCTAGTACGCCTGAAAATAAAAGATTCCATGCATATGTAACCCTGGTCAGTAACCAATGTTCTAACAATGGCTGTATTTTGAATTCAGCAAAAGCTGAGCACCAAGCACAGAAGGCCTTTTAACTGAAAAGCACCAGATGTTTTGGGAGAAGTTGTCATGAGCTTCAGCTGACCACTTCTCTTAGCTTGTGTCTTGGTCACACATGGAAGAGTTGGAACTGTGGTGAACAAGGAGAGATCCTGTAGGCTCTTTAGACATTAGGTAGAAAATCAAAGAGCTTTTGTCTCTGAAAAGCAAAAGTAGCTATGGTGAATAGAGCTTCCAAAACTAAACAGAGGCTCCAGGGGCTCTATACCAGGCTATAGTTGATTGCAAATATAGAAGGACAATCGTCATTTCTAATTCCTTATTTCTCTCCAAATGCATATCCTTAATGATGCTCTTTCAAGAGCAGGGGAGTACTTAGAGATGGTCCTAATCTGAACAAAGATGAGGCAAACGATTCAGACAGCAGATGTTGCAAGAGGCAGATGTTATGAAAGTCAGATACTTCTAGCTCTGGTTCTCATGTTTGGTTGGAAGGCAAAGAGATGTGTATCATACAGTCTGCTCTGATTCTATCAACCCCACAAGGTAGATCAGATCAGGGAACAAACTCCACATGAAGGCCAAAATTACATTTGTTGAAACTCACTATAATAACAAAATCTCGCAAGTCTGTTGGTGCTGCAATCCTCCTCCTTGTTATATTCCAACAAATCAGGGGGGCACCTGCCTCAACTATTTCTGAACATTATTTTGTTTCACTGGGGTTAAAAAAAATGTTGCAATCTCCTTTGCTTAGGTGGGAGTTGAAGCCCACAAGTCTTAAAGTTGCCAAGGTTGGATACCCCTGATTTAGATAATAATTCCTCTACATTTCCATCAGGGTTAAGCTTCCTGGCTTTGTACAAATCCTTATTCAGGCCTGTAATCCACTTGCATCACGGAGAATGTTATCACTGATACCGATTCAACTTTTTTGCAAAAAATATATTTTATTTTTTTAAAAAATGTCTTTTAAAACGCCTTTTTACGTAGCCTTTATATATAAAAACGAATCATCTTCTTTTTTGAAGTATCAATGCAGAATGCCTTGGACAACAAGAGTGGAGTCTTATTTTTCTTTTGATGTTAATTAGAATGTCACCTTTTCTGCTCAGTGTATCCCTTTCTCCATTTTTAAAGAAGTGCCTTATGGAAGAAAGGCTATAAATTGTAAAACAAGCAAATCAATTAAAATCTCCTTTTTAAAACTGAGCCAGTAGATACAAGAGATGCTCATTTAGGTTTGTATGCCAAGAGTTCATTCAGATTCAGAGATTTTTCCTCCTAGAAATTTATGAGTTTCTTTTCCCTATTGTAGGTAAGCACTTACATGATTGTAGATGATGATAATATTTGGTTTGCATCTCCAGTTGTCCTTACCATAATTTTTCGATAATCGGTTACGTTCATAGAGTAAAGTAAATACGAACTTATCCTGTATGGGCTAAACTATATAAACTGTCAAGAAAAGTGATCAAATTTGACCTTACCGAAAACTATAGGATAGAGAATTGATTATATAGTAACAATAACCAGGAAAAAAAATCAAAAGTAAAAGTGAATTACTACAGTTTAGAATAGAATAGAATAACAAAGTTGGAAGTGACCTTGGAGGTCTTCTAGTCCAACCCCCTGCTCGGGCAGGAAACCCTATACCATTCCAGACAAATGGTTGTCCAATCTCTTCTTACAAACTTCCAGTGTTGGAGCATTCACAACTTCTGGAGGCAGGTTGTTCCATTGATTAATTGTTCTCACTGTCAGGGAATCGCTTCTTAGTTCCAGGTTGCTTCTCTCCTTGACTAGTTTCTATCCATTGCTTTTTGCCCTGCTTTTTGATGCTTTGAAAATAGGTTGACTGCCTCTTCTTTCAATCCCTGAGATATTGGCACACTGCTATCCTGTCACCCCTAGTTACTTATGCAGATTACTTATTTCGATGGCCACTTGACAACATAACTGTAATGTTAAAAATAATCAAATGCACCATTTCTTTAGAAGCCCAAATCCACCATTGTTATACCAAATACGAAGGTGACACAAACTGACCAAGACATATAGTATCCATAGGGCTGAGAAGGGTTATTTTTTTATAATCTTGCTACTGGCATACATAACTACACATGCAAAGATGTACTGCATATTATATACATATACATTTAAGAATGCCTAGTTTCATACAGTCTGATGGAAAATATTGATGGGTATATTATGGTTTGAACTGATACATTTTCCCTATAAAAATAACTCAGTTTTGCATTTGTATTTTTTTTTTTTTTGCATCTCTTTCTTGGTAACTGTCCTATCAAACCACAGAGAATTCTATCACAATTCAGTGAATGTGCCATCTACTTTACATTATCTCAGCCAATAATTTGGTTACAACCATTTGCAGGCAAACATTACATCTGGATGATGCAAAATTGAACATAGAACAATTGAAAAAAGCTGTGCTTGACAGGGTAGCATGGAAAGCACCTGCCTATAATGTCACCAAGAGTTGGACATGACTAAATGGTTAAAAACAACAGCAATAATACATTTGTAAACTTATGATCTTCACTTATTTATCTTGTTTGGTGTATGGGGCAGGGGGAATGCCACAGTGTTTCCTTTTAACTGGAAAAAGTGCAGGCTATTTGGAAGGCAGAACCACCATTTTTTTTAGGTTTTGCAAAGGTTTTTTTTTAAAGAAACATCTGTATAGAAATTATTGGCTATGTTGGGTTTTGTTTGTCTGTTTGTTTTTAGGACAAATACTGCATCCTTTTAAAAAAAGATGAAATGCATCCCACTTTTAATCATGTTAACATGGCACTTGGCGTGAGGGCTAAATTTCAGTTCTGTTTATTATGGTTATTTTAGATCCCAAAGCATTCTGATGTGTATATAATTCCTGAGAAAATTGTTCTTCTGGCAGATTAAGGAAACAATTTGCTTTTGCTTCAGGCCATTAACATTTTAATGTAATGGTTGTCGGGTGATAACAAATCATCTTTAGGCAACATTATCTATTATTAACCTTATTAAGTAGCACAATTTTTTTTTTTACTGGCAAACTGATTTTCCACCCTCAACAACAATGTTTCTCTTTTATTGTTCCATTCTTTTTCTGTCTTCGCTCCTCTTTCTCTTCTTCTTCTTCTTCCTCTTCCTTGACTGTTTCACATTTCATTCCTTTACTAAACTGTTTTCAGGGTCCTCTTTTTTCTTCCAAGCATATATAATTTGTCAATAATTCATCCATGTGATTTGCAAAAAGTGGTTCTGGAGAAAAGAAAAGGAAGATGGTATTATCTCTGTGGAATATTGAACATGTGCTTGCTCATCTTTGGCTATGTCCAGATGGACCTTTTAATATGCAACACCAAGAGTTAATTGTGCAGATTTTGCCTCCAGATGATGCAACCTTTATTTGGGGAATAGATCATATTTTACTTTCCTTCCATCTGTCTTTTCTGTTTGTAGGAATAATCCATTTAGGTAAAAGTAGAGAAACTCAAGGTCTTTTGTTCTTGTGAATGTTGTGTGCTATTAAATTCTACCTTATTCTGAGAGGTTGGTTACTACATCAGCAGTGACTGTTATTGCTGCTCAGTTTTTTCCATATTGTTCCCTCTCATTGCCCAACACACATACTATTATACTATTATAATGACCTCTGGGCATTTTTAAATTGTTTTGTTTCTTGTTCCAGAATTTCAGAATGCTTGGGAGATTCTGCAGTAGCTACGGTATAACGCAGGGCAATCTTCAAACTGGAAATGCAAAAGGCATGCTTTTAAAAAGATTGGTATATGTCTTTCACATTTCTGCAGTTCAGGTAAAAAAACATGTGCAAAAGTTAGGTGTGCAAATCTCCTCGTACAAGCTTTGTTGATATAACTGTGTACTATCCAAATGTACGCCAAGAAATAAATGAATGCAAAATCATCCAACCCAAGATGAGTGGCATATTATTTCTCTTGAGTTCTAGTTTTCTATAAGTTCAACTGCAAACCAATTTTTAAAAAGGAAAGGTGCAAGCAGTAAGTGTTTGTTAATTCTGCAAACCAGGGAGAAGAACACGAGAGTGAAAATTAATCTTAAGCAGGCAGGATAATATTAAGACGATAAATACCCCAAAATGATCTGTATGAGGTACAATACAATGACTCTTTTCAATAGGTTATGAAACAGTAATGAAACTTGTAAACTATCCTGTGGTTCTAACAATAAGAAAGAATGAGAAAGTGATATTCTGTGAAAAATAGCTTGCATCTGGGCACAGTATCTAATTTTTCTTTCCCAAATTTAAAAGCCAACAACAGTGCACATGATAAAAGAAATGCCATGTAATAAAATCACGTGTTGATTTTAAATCATCTACACATCTGTTGCATCCACAGTATTTATCATACTATCATACAATTGAAAACCTACAGTCCAGGGCAAGTCCAGGGCATATATTCTGTGAAATGAGACTATTAGGGAAAACCTTATGTGTATAGAGATCAAGTCACTGTACCAGCTAGCTGTGTTAGATCCAAAGCTTAGGCCATTTCCCCATTAGTGACTTATAGCATCTTTATAGTATCACCCCACCATAGTCAAAGTGATACAAAGTCTGTTCTCATTACTGGTTTTTTTTTTTTTTTTTGGAGGGACAATGATGGTTGGAGAGCTCTAGAAAGTGTTATAAATCACAAGTGGGACAATGACCGTAATGACCTCCTCCATAGTGACACCTGCTTCCAGTTCCTTTTTCGCTGGGCATAATGTGCAAGGAGTAGTAAATCAAGAGAAAACTTGGGCTATGGAAATAATGAAGAAAACGGGACAAAAGAACCCAGCTTCCTTTGTGAGGCATTCTCAGCACTAAATGAAAAAAAAATAATGCATCCTTTTTGAAAAGGAATAAGGCTTTTAGGGCTTTGTCATCATAATAATTCAATTAGTATCCTCTCTTCTCTGGAAGAGCTGTCCCTTCAAGCACAGGCTACTTACAGGACAGAGGAGGAAGTCAGACATAGCTACTATTACCTTTTCCCAGGTGTTAACCAGTCAGAATGGTTTAATCCCCTAATCACGTTCTGGAAAGAGTCTCGGCAGCTACAGCAACCCTACTGACATTGTATTTGTAGTTGTCAGCCTTTGCCTGATCCAAAACACAGCATACAGTAATACAGTATATTTGTAATTCATAACAGGTGTACGATGCCTTGTTGAAAACATAATGAGAAATCCAGATAGTAAGTACAATTTCATCTAGAGATATATACACTACAATCAGTGATATACCACGCAATGGCATAATTCTGCATTTATCAATGCATGTCAGCTCTTCCGAATCTTATCCTGAGCAAAGAAAACAAACTTTCCTATGAAAGCTTTACAGTTTCTAATTAATGGACAACCGTCATTGGCTTGGTTATCTTATCAAGACTAATACTTTCAAATGATCGTTTTAATACAGCTTGTCATTTTTACTTCTGGATGTTATTAGAAAACCCAAAAAGACAGGAAAGGAAAAGTCAAAATTGACCCTAATATATCTCAAGGAATTCCACATTAGGGAATTGGCACTTTTTACTTTGAACGTTTGAATCTTAGCTTTTAATATAAACATTAAATTGTTTCCACACCAGGATTTATTTGTGGGAGAAAATTGCATTATTCTAGGGCTGTGGTAGTGAACCTATGGCACATGTGCCACAGGTGGCACGCAGAGCCCTCTCTATGGGTACGTGCGCCATCACCCCAGTCCTAGGCCTTCAGCTGGGTTTTATAAAACCTTTTCGCTTTAGACCTTCACCGCCGTGTGCAAAAAAAAAAAAAAAAGTTTCAATCAATCAATCAATTTCAATTCGCGGGAAAAAAAGATCTCTTAAAGTTGGAATTGATTAATTGAACTTTTTAGTCCCACCCAGTCTGCCGTTACCACCACCGCTATGCCCACCCACTGGGCCATGCCCACCCAATTGGCCACACCCACCCAATGGGCCACGCCCATCCGGCACCCAATGATACATAAGTGGGTTTTGGGTTGCAGTTTGGGTACTCTAAAAGGTTTGCCATCACTGTTCTAGGGCTATCTTTTTAAGGAGAGGATATACTTGGAATTTAGACATTATTGAGGAGGGCACTGACCTTATCCACTGAGCGTGGAGTACTTTTAATATTTTCTTCAAATGTCGCTGCCGCTATCTAACATTTTATAAAGGAAAGCAGTTGGGCTCAGTTTTTCATATATTTTGCCAACTGCTTCAAAGCCAATGTGATGTGCTTACAATCCTTTAGATCAGAACATATTCATGGATTTAAATCTGGAAGGCTGTGCATTGGTGAGAAATAATGGGCAAACTAATGATCAATTGTGCACCGAAGTGCAAATACAAATACAAGCATATAAACTGATTTCCCTTTATATTGTTATTCTTTTTTTTTTTTTTTATTAAAAGTTTTATAAATTTTACAAGAAAAACAAGAACAATACAAAACAAAAAACAACATATACAGAAGAAAAAAAAATTAAACAATACATATAAAAAAAAACCCCCACCCCACACCCCTCCCAAAAACCCTCCCTTCCCCCCCCCTGAGCTTCCCAGAGCAGAATATAGGCTTAAGCAATAAAAAAAAATAAAAATTAAATTAAAAACTTTATATTTATATATACAAAAAAGATATCTATAATATATATAAAAATAAAACTTATGAAAAAGCTATATGATATTTTTGTATACCCAATCTAAATTGTATAAATTTTATCCATTTGTCCCAGATAGCAAAAAACTTCTCTTGCGTTTGTTGCTTTAAGAAAGCCGAAATCTTTGCCATTTCCGCCAGATAAGCTACTTTAAAAAACCATTCCTGCAATGTAGGCAAAGATTCCTTCTTCCAATATTGTCCAACTAACAGCCTCGCGGCTGTGATCAAATTTAACATCAATACAACCTCCTTTGTATCACAATCTGTAACAATACCTAACAAAAATAATTGCGGAGTAAATTTTACCCTCCTTCTAAAAATTCTCTGGATATTCCACCATATTTTGATCCAAAATGCTTTTATCTCTCTGCATGACCACCAAATATGATAATAGGAAGCCTCCTTATAACCACATCTCCAGCATTTAGGTTGCACGTCAGGGTACATGTAAGACATTTTTTGTGGATCAAGGTGCCATCTATAAAACATTTTATAAAAATTCTCCCTTAAATTCTGTGCTTGAGTAAATTTGACATTTCTCACCCAAATAGTTTCCCAGGTGTCCAATGAAACTGGCTCACCAAAGTTCTGCGCCCATCTAATCATACAATCTTTAATTAGTTCCGTTTCTGAGTCCAATTCAACTAAAACCCCATAAATTCTCTTAATGTGGGTTTGTCTTTGATCCTTCAGTTGCTTAATAAGATTTTCATCTTCTCTAAGAAAACCCACCTTACAATCCATCTTCCATCTATCTAGTAGTTGCCTATATTGGAACCAAGAATAAGTAAAATTTTCTTGTGCTAATTCTTCCCGTGATTTTAATTGCCAGTTTTGTCCATCCCATTTAAGTAACTGTCTATAAGACACCATATCCATTTTAACCCCTCTTTTTATTCCTTCTATCGCATGCCAAGGTATAGCCCATAATGGTACTTTAAAATCACTTTTATAATATTTTCTCCAGATCCTAAGTAAAGAAATTCTTAAAATATGAGATTTAAAAGCCCAATCTATTTTTTTATTAAATATTAAATAGGCATGCCACCCATAAAGTAAATCCCATCCCTCTAAATAAAGTATCTCAGAGTTTGTCAAATTTACCCAGTCACTAATTAATGTTAAAACCACCGCATCATAATATAATTTCAAATTTGGTACCTTGAGTCCACCCCTCTCACGGAAGTCTTGCATAATTTTGAACTTAACCCTTGGTTTTTTCCCTGCCCAAATAAATTTATTGAGACCCTTCTGCCACTCATTTAAATTAATCTCATTTTTCAAAATTGGTAACATTTGAAACAAAAAAAGAAACTTGGGTAGAATATTCATTTTTATCACTGCAATTCTTCCCATGAGGGATAATTGCAGCTTTTCCCAGTTCTTCAAGTCTTTCTGTACCCTGACCCACAACCTTTCATAATTATTTTTAAATAATTTTGCATTAGAAACAGACAGCATCACCCCCAAATATTTTACCTTATTAACAATCTCAAAACCCGTCGAGTTAACCAAAATCTGCTTCTCCTGACTCGACATATTTTTAGGTAAAATTTTAGTCTTATTTACATTAATCTTAAAACCCGAGACCAAACCATAATGGTGAATCAACTGTAATAAGTTTACTACAGAATAATCAGGTTGCGACAAAGTAACAACCAAGTCATCCGCAAAAGCTCTCAACTTATATTCTTTTTTATTAACATATATTCCTTTAATTTCCTGAGACTCTCGAATTTTGATCAATAATATTTCCAATGTTAAAACAAACAACAATGGCGATAAAGGACACCCCTGTCTAGTACCTTTCTCTATTGTGAAAACCTCCGACAAACCTCCATTAACAATAAGTTGTGCTGTTTGTTTTTGATATATTACCTTAAGGGCTTGTAATATGTTTTCACCAAAATTCATTTCTTCCATTACTCTTAGCATAAAATGCCAATTCAGTTGGTCAAATGCTTTTTCAGCATCTAAAAATATGAGCCCTGCAGGAACTTGGTTGTTCTTATCTAAGTATTCTAATAAATTAATAATTTGTCTAACATTGTTTTTCATATACCTTCCTGTTATAAACCCTGATTGATCTTTATGCACAAGATGATGCACCACCCTCATAAGCCTATTTACCAAAATTTTTACAAATATCTTATAATCCACGTTTAAAAGAGATATAGGCCTATAATTTTTTGGTAAAGTAAGATCTTGATCCTCCTTTGGAATCAATGATATAAAAGCACTACGCCATGAAGGAGGAATCTCTAAACCCTGTAAGATACCATTAAAAAGATCATTTAATGGTTGGATCATCTCCTCCATTAAGGCTTTATAATAAACAGCTGTTAACCCATCCGTACCCGGTGCTTTCCCTAATTTCAATTGTTGAATTGCTGAGGCAATTTCCTCCTTAGTAATTAAACCATTAATTTCATATTTCTGATCCTCAGTCAGTTTAGGAAAACTTGCCTCAGCTAAATATTTATTTATATCTAACAGTTGTACATTAGTAGATTTATATAGGTTTTGATAATAATCCAAAAAAGATTTTTTAATTAATTCCTTCTGAGAAACTCCTTTATATTGTTATTCTTGCTGGAAAATCTATGTAGGTCATTTAGTTTGCACCCAGCACATTTCTAATCAATCTCTGGATATAGATCTGAGGAAGCACATGGATCACTCAGTTTAGCTAACGAAAAATCAAAACTTTCCTTTGAAGATGGTAAGAATACTATGGACATAATTAGGCAATTTTTTTCAAACATGATATGACAACGGGGTGGATCCTTGTGTTCAGCTGTTTTTATTTCTTTCTTATCTGGTGGATAATTTATTTACTTATTTAGCATATGGCATACAAGGCCAGGGATGTACCAATATTATGCATACAATAAAAGTCCTGGCAGCCGTTTGTTGCACTGGTGCTCCATAAGAGAGTTTCACACTGGCTGGCCTGCAGTGTTCTCAGAGGACGTCAGCTCATCTAAGATTTTCTTCCACCTCTCCTCCACCAGTTGCATCTGGGCAGATCCAGTACCAATTCCAGCTCCCTGCACAGAAGGCAGCCAGCAGTTTCCCACCACCGAAATGGCGATATCTATCCATCAACTTGCAAATTATGCTTTCAAAATGCTAGGTGGGCAGGAGCTAGGGACAAGAGCTCACCCTGTCCCATGGAGCTAGACTCAAACCACGGGAGTACTGGCCATTGTTCAGCACCTCAAGTGTCATTGAGCCTCTGTGCCCCTGCGTCCCCTGATGGATAATAGTTCACCAGGATTGTGTGTCCATTACTGCTTCTTTGAGTTCTTATAAGCCCATGTTTGTGACATCAGTGAAAGCATCTAATTACTTTGTCTTTTGCCACCTTCTTTTTTGTTGTTGTTGCCTTCAATTTTTGCAAACATCAGATGTTCTCTGAAGATTCTTGCTTCTGCATTATGCATCTAAAATAGTTAAGTTTTAGCTTCACTGTTAATGCTTTCAGTGACCTGTCTGGTTTTACTTCATTTACTGTAGTATTAAATGATTCGTTTTTCTTGTAATCCAAAGTACTTTCAACAATTTTCTCCAGTGTTTCATTTCAAACAAAGAAATTGATTTTTCTTTGTTCACTCTTTTCACAGCCATTTGTTAAACTAGAGAGTCCATGGCCTTGACAATAGGTATCTTTTTTGTTAGGCACATGCCTCTCCACTTCAGTATTGTCTTTGGATTTGTTAAAGTCTTTCTACAGAATAGTAAATGTCCCTGTATTTCATAGTTACATATAATCTCAGTGGATTCTTAGCCCAGAATGATGAAATCTATTAAAGCTTCTACGTCTTCACCTGTTTATATTGGTTAGACTCCAGCATTTGGCACAATCTTCCTTAAAATATATATGTGGAGTATCTGGCAAGCTTTTGCATTTGCACATTTCATTTTCAACAACAGATTTCCTTGAATCTTCCTCACCTCCAGATGACAAAGGGTATCATTACCATACTAGTGGCTGTTAATATTTCTCCTAGAAAATTTTAATTACAACTTCTTTTTCTTCCTGTATTATGCATATAAAGTAAATAGATAGGCTGGCAGCATATGAGATAGCCCTTTGCCAGTTTTGAACAAATAAAGCAACTTTGCATTCCATTCTAACTGTTGCTTCCTAGAATACACATTCTTCAATACACAGATGTGAACGGTGTGATAGATTCATGTTTTAGAGTCAAAAGTCAATAAAGTAAAAATGGGGCTTTCGGAAACTTTTCTCTTTGGAATGCTTGCAGTGCAATCTTGGCTTTTTCTGACAACACTTTGTACCCATGGCAGTTCTCACTCAATTTATTATTGAAGTGTGATTGCAATTGTCCAGAGGTTTAAGTATTTTTTTTACTGGTGCCTTTTGTTTTGGTATTGCCATATGAACTGATCTTTCCCAGTCATCTGGCTTCTGCTATACTTTCATACTGGCATACAAACTGCAAGCAGCTCTTAACAGCACTGTCTTGCTAGATGGAATTTTACCAGTCCTGTAGCCTTATTGTTAGCAGTATTTTCTACAACCCATTTTACTTCATTTTCCAAAACATCTAACTCTGGCTCATTGTTTGTATCTTCATACATATCAGGAATTTGGGGTCTTTTTTTTTTTGCACAGCTCTGTGTATTTGGTTGTTTTTATATATATATTTTTCTCCATTGTGCCCATCTCTTGAGTAAAAAAGTTCCCTTGATTTTTCTGATTTTCTTAAATCAATTTTTTTGTTCTTGTTGATTCCTGTGCTCATTTTTTTTGTTTTGCAATTTTTATTTAGATTTAGATACATATTGTTCTTGTCTGGAATTCAACATTTAATTGGGTAAGTTTTCCTCCCTGGGTGTTATCTTTTGCTTTTTGTTTTTCTTCAAGTAGGTTCATGTCTCAATAGATAGACATTTCATTGTCTTTTGTTTTATAGAAAGTAGAGTATTTTAATTGTTTCATCTTTAATGATATTATGAATTTCAATCCAGAGGTCTTCGAGACCTCTATTTATCAGAACTAACCCAATACACTTGATCTTTACTTTCACTGTGTATTCCTATGGCATCTTGCTGAGATTGTACCTTAGTGATATTAGTTGCTTTCTTCAATCTTAGTTGGAATTTTACAAAAGGTTCATCATTTCTGCCATATTCAGAACCAGATGTTATTTTTGTCAACTTCTGAAATGAACCTGGCTGCAGCCATCTTTGTTGTTCTAAATTGCCACAGGTTGGAGGGAAGGGGGGATGGAAAACAACAGCATTGCTAAACTAAACACGAAGTGGTCCTGTGGGAACCAAGGTCATTCCCACAGGAGCTGAAAGGTGAAGAGAAGAAGTTTCATGGAGCCCGCCAATTCCTTTTATTGGGTAGCATGATCAATAGCATCACAGAGGGGAGGGAATTGTTACATTTAGTTACATTGAGTCCCTAGGGGGAATGTTAGAGTTGGTTTCACTTTTGACCATGCTGATATTATGTATCCAATATACATGTTCTTTGAGGAAATTTCAAGCCTTGGAGTTCTGATTTATTTGATTTCATTAGTCGGAACCTTGACATCAACAACATTGAATAGAACTCCTTCATATTTCCTTGCAGAGCAGACAGTTAATTTGACGGTGATGTTACTTTCTGTGATGTTCATGTAGAGCTGGTTTTTAGGTTGTTGGAAAAAGTTACTTGCTGTATTCCCACAGAACTCTGTTGGTTTGTCACCTACTTTGTATATCAAGATCAACTGCTCCTATTATTCCAGATGCTACTTTTCTTTCACCTTTAGCATTCCAATTACTTATTAGGAATATGTCCTCATTTCCTGATGCTATATCTACAATGTTTGGGAAGTTGGCATAGGACTCTATGGTTGGAGCATAGTTCTGGACCACCATAATATTGAAATGCTTGCTTTGGACAAATTGAGATCAGGCTGACATTCTGGGGAGTTGAATTCAGAATTGACTTTAGCACTTTTTTTGTCAAGAATAATAATGACTATTCCATTTCTATGATCCTCTTGCCCACAGTACATCTGGTGCTCTTATGATACGAAGTGACCCATGCCAGTTGGTTGCAAATTAATGATTTCTGGAATGTCAATGTTCAGTCTCAATTTTTCTGCTCTGACAACATTTGCCTTGTGTGTGTGAGTGTGTGTGTAGCTATATCTTTATATTACCAAACTTTTATTTGGCCTCTAGGCACATTAGCAGTTAGCTGTCCAGTTTTAATCCACATTATAAACAGCAATGTTACTCATATTTGCTTTCTGCTCTTTCCCGGTGGATCATTGTGTACCTTCTGAGCTGAAGGGCTGATCTTCCAGGTTCATGTAAACATTGTCTTGATTGTGAATAGCCTTTTGGGTTTTTTGGGGGGCAGAAAACCAGATTGCCATTTCTATCTTCAATGGATTGTTTTGAATTTGATTTCTCTTCCCTAACCTATATCTTCCAGAAGTGTTCACAAGAATATAGCTTGTGATATTAATATGTAAATTCATTGTATATAGCAAAATTCATTAAGGGGAGCTAGATGCATAGTTGGCTTGGAAAACATGTTTGAAAAATGTTCACCAGGGGTTCAAGAGGAAAGTAGGTATTGTGTGGGGTGCTGCTTGGGATTCAAATTTATACCTCGCATATTTCCATGTTTTATGAATTATTTGAATGGCAAGGAGAAAAGAATTTTTTTTTGATTTGGGGATGATACAAATATTTTAGAGGACAGGAATTATATACAAAGAAAACCCACATGATGGAGTAGGAGTGAGCAGCTTGGGGATCAATGCACTGAGCAGGGAATTGGACAGTGATTGAAATGTCTGTTTCCAACATTATGATTCAATTATAAAATCAATGTTGTAATTTTAGGATTTATTTACATTTATATTGATCTGGTACAACATAGTGCGAGGAAAGTAGAGCTGGGGGGAAATAGTTTCAATTAAAGTGAGCTGCAGATCCAGGTTATTGAATGAAATGTTTGCTCTTGCTACTAATCTAAAATTTTGAAAATCTCCTAAATAACTTTTAGGCATTAAGAACTTTTTAGTTCTATTTTACAGCATAAGCTATTAGCATATTTCCATCTGCCAAAAATTTAGAAGCACACAGTTATGAATGTTGTATTGTCATTCAGATAATATAATCACTTATGGCAGTATTGTGGTTGCAGGAAACAGTACTGTTATTTTAATGCAAAAATCTGGTATGCCATAGTATTTCCTCTTTAGATATTTTAGAGCAATTATATATTTTTCCTTTTTACACTAATTAATTGTGACTTTTGTGTTTTATCTGCCAGTCTATAATGAATAAAGATTGATTTATTGCAAAAATCTAGAAAGTGCTAGTAAGATTTATCAATGAAAACAGAATTTAATGCAGCATCTATTCTGTAATCCTCTTATGAAGCTAATGGAAGAATAAGTGCTACTGCAATATTGTTGTGTTGTGATCGGGCAGCAGAGAAAAAAACAACAATACAGACACTGTTTCACATTGATTTTTCATGTACATACAACTTCTCCCCATAGTAAACTACATATTAATTAATAAGTTTCATGACTGCTATGGGAGGAAGCTAAGTCCAGAAATATTGAGTGCCCATCAATAGTGTCAGATAATCACCGTGGAACTTTATCTCCTATGTGAATAAATGAATAGTGGCATCTGGAAGTTCTTTAAATTTAACTTTCCTGCTTGAGCAAGGGGTTGGACTTGAAGACCTCCAAGGTCCCTTCCAACTTTGTCTGTTCTGTTCTGGTTGAAATGGTTCAGAAAAGTCTTGAGATGTTTCCCAATGATTCACCTTACTTAAACACAGAATAGCATGTTGAGTCATGGAGGATATTACATTTTTTTGGCTGGTCTTCTCCAACAATCTGCTTCAGGGCATCCTTTCTTAGCTGCACCATATGTTTAGCTTGGAAACTTGCTTGAGGGTGCTGAGATGAAGTTTTTGTTCAAAAATTTCTTCAATTCATTTAATGTACACATAGAATGGTAATCATCAACTATATGTCCAACAATCCATGTTTTGCAATAATTGGTGGAAGACAGTGACTAGTGTAGCAGATATTTATGACTGGAATAAGAACACTTGAAACTATGTTGAGTTAAAGCTATTTTCAGAAATTTCTTGTAGATTCTTGAACAGAGTTTCCTGGCCACTTATCATGGAAGCACAGATACTCATAATGATTTATGTGGGTAGCACTGTATTCATTGAGCATCTTTTAAGCATCACAGGCATTCCAGGCCATCAAATATTTCTATCCAACATATGTTTAATACACTTCCTCAGGTTTTCATATGAAATACTTCCAATTCATCCCAATATCTTCTGTGATTGCCTTAAATTCCTTGGTTTTTTGGCTGGTTGTTTGCAGTTGATCAATCCAAAGTATTACATATAAGATTTTTCCATTGGAGGCAGTACATCATATTCTGGAATCTGTGGTGGTAGTTCATTCAAAATGTCAATATTCTAAAATGCCTTTCCTACATAGTGTGATGACTCCCTCGTATGCTTCCCCAGATACCTCTCCAGATGTCAGTTTGGAGGAGGATGAAACAGTTTCAGGCATGTCTGGAGGGGAATTGGTCAATGGCTCCAAGCAGCTGTCTGTGAGGGAGTTGGCTGAAGCACAGCTGCAGCAGGATGGCCCTGAGGCTTCAGCTGGGGAGAGCACACAGCTGCAGCCGGTCAGTGATGGGGAAGAGGAACTGCGTTCTGCACCTGATCCAAGAACACATAGGGCAGAGAAAAGGCAGGAGCAGTGAAGGTCATTCTGATTACTCATGAGGAGGCAGCCTCGCCCTTCTTGATGGGCTGTACCAGAAACTGGCTATTTAGCACAGCAGACAGATAGAGGTGATGTTGGGAACAACATTTCCTTCCTGGTCATTGTGATACTTGCCTTGTTTTGGATTGACACAGTGCCTTGATTTGGACTATGCCTTGTGAACCCTCTTGAATTGTGGATTTAAGTTTAAGTTTAAGCCTGGTGGGAAACTTTCAAGTGCTTCGTGTACTCATTGATGAATGTCTGCTTTTGGCTAGACTTTATTGGGGCAGTTCTGGGTTTTTGGTGAAGGGAATTGCTAGGGAATATTAATAAACCCACTAAACTATTGTTGTGTATGTGAGTGAGCGGGACAGTACACATAGACATAAACACTAGCAAAAGGGTTAAGAACTGCATATCTGATGATGTGTAGAGGCTTAATTTTAGGGATGAGGAGAAAAGAAAATAAACAATTCTTCTCACTGATGAGTGCAATTCCATGTAACTAACTTTTCCATAGAAGATGCCCTATATTGCTATCTGGTGAATCTGGATCAATTCTTCCTGTGATCTCTTGCAGCATTTCCAGAAGGAGCACCTGTCTCTGCAAAACCTACCATTCCACCCCATATATTTTACCACCTTTGCATACCTTTCCAGCTATAAGCCTGATTTAACAAAATAGTTTCCAGATGCACCATCTGTATTCTTGAACAGATGAAGCTAAGAAACTGGTTAATCAGGTCATGGACAAACTTAATGGGATCTGTAACTGAAGGAGAGAAATCTTATTTCATTCTTCAGTCTAAACTAATAGACCAGTGAAATACTGGATGTAGTATACTTAGTAAGGCATTTGATAAAGTAGACTACAACCTACTCCTTGGTAAACTAGAAAAAGCTGGAATAGACAACATCACCACCAGTTGGATCTGTAGCTGGCTGGCAAACCATATTCAAAGAGTAGTCCTCAATGGCACTACATCCACATGGAGAGAAGTAAGCAGTGAGGTACCACAAGGTTCCATCTTAGGCCCAGTACTCTTCAATATCTTCATCAATGACTTAGATGAGAGAATTCAAGGGGAACTCATCAAGTTTGCAGATGACACCAAACTGGCAAGAGTAGTCAACACCCCAGAAGACAAACTCAGGATTTAAAAAGATCTTGACAAACTTGAACAATGGGCCCTATCCAACAAAATGAGTTTCAATGTGGAGAAAAGCAAAGTTTTACATTTAGGCAGGAAAAAATCAAAGGTACAAGTACAGATTGGGTAAGACCTGGTTTAAAAACAATAACGGTGAGAGGGACCTTGGAGTCCTAGTGGATGATCACTAAACCATGAACCAGCAATGTGCAACAGCAGCAGCCAAAAAAGCCAATACAATCCTGGGTTGTATAAACAGAAGTATAGAATCAAGATGACATGAGGTATTAGTTCCTCTTTATAAAACCCTAGTAAGACCACACTTGGAATACTGCAGCCAATTTTGGTCACCATATCACAAAAAAGATGTTGAGAGTTTGGAAAAAATTCAGAGAAGAGCAATTAAGATGATGAAAGGCCTGGAGACTAAAACATATGAAGAACAGCTGCAGAACTTGGGTTTGGCTAGTCTAAAGAAAAGAAGAAATAGGGGAGACATGATAGCAGTATTCCAATATTTGAGGGGCTGTCACAAAGAAGAGGTGGTCCCGTTATTCACCAAAGCACCAGAGGGCAGGACAAGAAACAATGGTTGGAAACTGATCAAAGATAGAAGCAATCTAGAAAGGAGAAAGTTCCTGACAGTGAGGACAATTAACCAGTGGAACAGCTTGCTTCCAGAAATCGTGGGTGCTCCATCACTGGAGATTTTAAAGAACAGGCTAGACAGTCACTTGTCTGAGATGATATAGGTTTTCCTGCTTGATCAGGGGCTGGACTAGAAGACCTCCAAGGTTCCTTCCAGCTCTATTCTATTCTAAATTTGTAATGAGAGTTGTTTGTTTAAACTGTGGTAGGCTTATTTTGGAAAAACATGGGAAAACTACAGTTTTAGCAATCTTGATCAAAAGGAATTCTAAAAAGTGGGAGCTGTTAATTACCTGACTTGATATAAAACAAAAAACAAAACAAAACAAAACAAAAAACTACTAATTTTTGTTCCTCATCAGACTTCTACAATAGTTTAAGTAATAAGATTCTGCATCAGCTGCATTTCGCTTTCTGACATGTTCTTGCCTTTGTAATAGAGAGAAAAAAGAATTATCTTAGGACCAAGAAGGAAGATAAATGAATAGACATACATACATATAGACAGATAGATAGATAGACAGACAGACAGATAGCTCAGCAGCACAGTGGCCTAGTGGTGAAGACCTTCATATTCCAATCAGAAGGTTGAGAATCTTAGGTAGTGGCAGATGTTTCTCTCCTAGGACGCAAAAAAAAAAAAAAAAAAAAAAAAAAATCTGCTGCAAACTCCATGTGAATCAGGAAGGGCACCCAGCCAGTAAACGCTGAGCTCCATCCAGCCGCCCCTACTCTATCCCAAATTAAGAGATTACAGAGTTGTAAAAAGGAGTTTTATAGATAGAGAGTTAATAGATACAGTAGATGGATGACATATATAATTGTGGTAGAAGACAAAAAGCCCCCTATAGAAGAGCAGTGCCCTTCCATTTTCTATAACTTTATCATCAGTCATCCTCTTTCAGAAAATGATTTACCCTTTGCCCTTTGACTACTTCATACAATTCTCTTTTTAACACACCAAGAAAAGGGAATGTGAGTCTCTTAAGGAAACATAAACACTGTGAATTTATTAGAAGGATCATTAGAAATAAAGTGCAGAGGAAGTGCCTGAAGAACAACCTCTTTTGAGGGTGTTTATTACAACAAAGAGCTTTTTTAATAGGTCAACCAAAAAGAAAAAGCACTCTGCTGTGATCTTGAGGGTGAAATGCCTTCGGATATATCTATCTATATCTATATCTATATCTATATCTATATCTATATCTATATCTATATCTATTATCTCTATCTATATCTATCTATCTATCTATCTATCTATCTATCTATCTATCTATCTATCTATCTATCTATCTATCATCTATCTATTTACAGTATCTATCTATCTATCTATCTATCTATCTATCTATCTATCTATCTATCTATCTATCTATCTATCTATCTATCTATCTAGGAACAGGCACCTCTGGAAAAATCAGTGGTGACATATGGCAAAAAATATCCCTATTTCTTATTCTAAAATTTCCATTGTAATAGACTATGAAACTTTGGTGGCAAAACCTTGAATGGTGTTTGAACATGTCAATTTATAAATGCTGTAAACATGATCTGTGAATATTCCTGTGGTGCAGTTTCAGATACGTTTGGAAAACTGTGCTTAGAAACATACTTGGAAAATAGAATGGAAGAAATGTAACTAGATTTTGGCAGAACCTAAAGTGTTTAGTGAATTATGACTTGATTTAACAGCATGATAATTATATTGTAAAACACAAGTTTAAATATCTTTGAACTGTATTTCAAGCTGCACAGTATGCGAGACATAAGAAATAACACAATAGCTCTGTTTAGTACTGTTTTGAGTTAGCTAAAAGACAATATTTTTAAAAGATACTAGCTGGGGATGATTTGAAAGAGTTGAGATTATAAAAACTGCTACCTTAAACACATAAACATTTTGTTGATAGCAATATGGACCACTTTGGTGTAGTGATTAAGGCACTAAGCTAGAAACCTGTGAGTTCTACTCCCATCTTAGACATGAAAACCGGCTGGTGACAGTCACTCCCTCTCAAGCCCAACCCACATCACAAAGTTGTTGTCCTGAGGAAAATAGAAGGAGGAAGGAATGTTGTGTTACCACCTTAAGTTACTTATAAAGTAATAAAGGCAGGAAAATAGATAGACAAATAGAGAGACAGATCCCATAGTGGGAACCAGTTTGGTGCAGAACTGGGAGACAGGGAGTTCTAGTCCTACCTTTGACATGAAGCCAGTTGGGTGACTCTAGGCAAGTCACTCTCTTTGGAAAGAGGCAATGGCAAACCACTTCTGAAAAACAAGGTGGACTTGTCTAGGGATGACACCAGAAGTCAATCTGGGATATCTAAATACAACCACTATGGATTTTTTCCCCATTGTCTTTTACATCTTTTAGGCTGTAACCCTGAAAATGGGGGTCTCTAAGTTTTGTAAATGGCACAAAGAGCCTTTTAGGGTGCTAGGTATGATTCAACAATGATAAGCAAGTAAATGCTATTGCACAGAGTCATAGCATATTTTCCTTGGAGTGAAAAGTAGGTAAGGAATGAATTGCACGGTGAAGATTTGGTACTTTTTGCAAACAGGTCAACAACAACAAAAGAGCTATAGATAACATCAGTTTTTATGCAGGGATTCCCTGAGACCTGAAAATTATTTCAAGGGCTCCTACAGGATAAAAAGATTGAGAAAGGCTGTTCTAGCCAATGTAGACGTAAGCAATATGATCATAACATTGATTAAATGCTTTAGTGGTGGGCCATAATGGTTGGACAAGCTTGATTAGTACTAAATAAGAGATGTGTGTGTGTGTGTGTGTGTGTGTGTGTGTGTGTGTACACACACACACATATACATATACATGTACATATACGTCCCTAATAACTTTAAAAATGCGAGTCCCAGGCATATTTGTGTAATGGTATAAAATCCTCAAACTCTGGGATAAGTATAAAACAGCTGTTTATTGTTGAAACAATAAAAACAATAAAAGCAACTATTTATAAAACCTAAAAATTGACTGTCTTAGCTTTCGCTGGTCCACTGCCAGTGTCATCAGAGTAAGTATTAGGGGTCGGGCGTTTGCTTATAAATCTAATTGACTCTGCGCTCTACCATTGATTGTGTGAACAACAGAAGACAAGAGCGACAAGCAGACACACCAGGGGAGGAAGGGTGGAGTGGCAATGGAAGGACACGCACATCGTCAGATTGGGATACACAGCCCATAATGGTTATGGGAGGGGGAAGATTGAAGGATGGTTCGGTAGCAATATCTCATGGCCGGGTGCAGGAAAGGAGGGCGGAGAAGGCAAAAAAAGGGGGATAGGGACCCCCAGAATCGGCACATATGCCAGGAGATGAGACACAGCGAGGAGAGGCAGGACTGACCAGAGTGGATAAAACAGAACAGACAAAGAAAGGAACGATGGGAAGAAAGAGGGCGATAGGATTAGAATGCGGACAAGGAGATGCGGGACAACTAGAGCAACTACAGTTAGTTAGAACAGGTGGGCCCATCACACAATCAATGGGTAGAGCGCGGAGTCAGTTAGATTTATAAGTAAACTCCCCACCCCTAATATTGATGACACTGACAGTGGACCAGCGAAAGCTAAGACAGTCGATTTTTAGGTTTTATAAATAGTTGCTTTTATTGTTGTTATTGTTTCAACAATAAACAGCTGTTTTATACTTATCCCAGAGTTTGAGGATTTTATACCATTACACATATACATATATATATATATAATGTTGAATTTGTTATCATGTCACCAATACTGACAATATTGTGGACAGACACCTTATTTTATTTCTGGTGCTTATCAAACAACCAGAATTAGTGTCTGAAAAGCACTTTATTTGCTTTCCTGAATAGATCTCTTTTTGAGATATAACAAAAGCCAAGGGAAAATGGCCAAGTCAATTCTTTTCACAGCTCTCCTAGGATAGAAAGGGATTGTGTTCAGCCAAAATTTCTTTCTTACCTGGATAAAAGTTAATAAGCTGAACTGAAGTGTACGTGTAATTGAGCCTGGCTTTAATAGATAATTAAATTTCTTATCATTTTGATGCAACTGCAGGTGCTTGACTACAGTACTGTACACAAAACTCTTTTAAAGGGGGAAATATAAGATGGGTGCGAAAGCAAGGGAGGAAATGATCATTTTTGTTGTATCCCTGAAAATCATTCTTAGAGGCTTTCTGGGTGACACAATTTAGAATATTAACTACTTTTTTTGATAATGGTATTGATGCAGAACTGTTAGTGGTGGGCCATAGGAGTAACTGATAATAGTCAATTGGCATTGGTTTGTGAAAGGTCCAGAACATTTTTTTGAAGACTCTTCAGATATCTTTGGGATTATGAGTCAGCACTTCTGTGGTGGCTGCTATAGCCAATGGCAAAACAATCTCCAGAGTGACCTATTGGAAGACTGGGAAGTCAAAGTGCTTGATGGCTGGAACAGGATCCAAACATAGACTAGACAGGACAGCCATTTGCAATATGTGATGAGCTGGCAATGGTGCAGTGGTAGTGTTGTCATCAATCACCTGTTTGGCATTGGCCAGTGCTGGACTGGAGGCTGCCCCTGATATTTCTATTTTTTATTTTTGGTGTAAAGAATTGGCTTGTGAGAAATGCAGGATTTGAGAAATTCAAAAGGAAAGAACTTTGATGATGAAGCTGGTGTTGGTCGGTGTCAATGTTTTTCCTCTTTCCTAAATGGGAAAAGAAATACAATTAGAAATAGTATATTTTATTACATTCTCTGAAATGCAAAAAATCAAAATCAAAATCAAAACTCCATTCAGCTCTGGATCCCTACAAACACAACCCATCTGGATGTCATCTTAACATCAGATCACTGTTTGGCCTCTGAATTTAGCAGCGTGATCTGGGAGCAGGCTGCAAGAATAGATCCAAAAGGCCATCCATTATCTGTCACTGCTCTATACAGAAATAAAACAAAATCCATTATCTATACTGTGCAAATTAGTATGTCAGGGAAAAAGTTGGATGAAGGATAGACAGATTTGAATAGCAGAACAGTCTCAGGCTTGTGCAGCTTGTTTATTACATTGTACAGAAGTTCATCCTATTGCCAAAGTCTGTGGCTTGAGTTTTCATTTTAGAAATATCAGCACAAAAAGAAATCTACCTCAATATGACATAAGAATTAGCAGTATAGATCTTAGGGAAGAGATAAACTGGAACATCCTCAAAGCAGGTTGGCCTCCTCAATAATACAAGCAATTATACATCTTTCAAAGAAATACTGGGACACAATTCATTTTAAAAATGTGCCCTTTCAGAAGTGTTAATATTATCCACAAGGCATATTATTAATACTCTTTGTTTTCCTAATATTTTAAATTAAATAGATTATATGGTCTGACCAGCCCTTTTTGGTGTCTTGTTCTGTAGGAAATTTCTGTCAAAGCTTGACCTTGATCAAGAATTGGGCTCTTTGCTCCTCTCACGATGCAAATGACACTAATTAATCCACACAAACACTAATATTTTTGCAAAGCATAACCCCAAGTGCTGTTTTATGACCATGTAATTTACAAGACCTTAAACTACATTAAAATTACCCCATACAGTGTTTACAGTTTAATTACACGGCTATTTGGCTTACCCAATCAAGTGTTATTCATATAGCCCTTATTCACTGGCCCTAATCTTACCTAAAAAGAAAAAGAAAAGAAAAGAAAAGAAACCCTCATGCCTAGAATAAGAACAACAAACATTTAGCAAGATGAATTATTTCACATTGCTTTTTGTGAATATTTAAAAAATATGAAGAATGACTTCCGGTGGTTAAAGCGGTGGAGATGGCGGCTACTTTGTAGCCGTCCTCCTGAGATGGTGTTAGATCCGCGGAGCACAGCGTTCATCAGCTGGCCCGCGGCTCGCAATCCCCTTCCCGGGCGAAGGGAAGGGGTAGAGATCGCATGAATAGAGGTAGAACCTCTTAACCCTCCCTGGATTTTTTATTTTAGGGGGGTAAAAAGAGTGCTCCCTCGGAGTTCATTGCCTTCTCCGCCTCTCAGCTGTCTTTGTTTCTTCGGAAACAAAGCGAAACGCCGCTACCATCTCCGTATTTAAAGTAACCGTGAGTAATCTTAAACCGGACAGAACTGTTTAAAGGATTTTATTTATAGTTTAGTTTTATTTTATTTTTATTTAGTTTATTTAGCATGTGTTGATTTTTTCTTATTTTTTAAACTTTCTCTTTTTCTTCCCGGGAGGAAAAGTGAGAGTGAAAGTAAAATGGCGTTTTGAAAGTTTTTTTTTCTTTTGAAAGACGGACTGGCTGAACTGTTGTTTAATACTGCTTTCCTTTTTAAGTTTTTCTTTATCTTTTGGGAGCTTTTAAATTGATTCTATTTTATTCTATTTTACCTTATTTTTAACTTTTGGACTATTTACTTTTTATTGGTATTTTTATGAAGAAAGAAAGATAAATTGAAATGGCTTCAAAACGACAACCAGCTACTACAGCTCCTAAAGTAACTTCTTCTCCTGCTACCTCTACTGTGCAACAACAACTTAAAATAATACCCTCAGTGCAGCAACCTAAAACTACCCCACCCTCACCCCCCCCATCTGGCACATCAGCACAAGACATTAAAGAAATAATGGTAAGTGCTGTGTCACAGTTTAGGGAGGAAATGAAGCAACTTTTGGAACAGAATAAATCTGAAAGCAAGGAAGAAATGAAGAAAGAGATGAAGGAGCTTTTAGAACAGAATAATACTATATTGAGGGATGATATACTTCTAGCTTTATCTGGAGTGGCCTCAGTGGTTGTGAAGCTGGACTCTAGAGTGGAGGAAATTGAAGAAACAGTAGAACTTTTGGACTATAAATTCCAAGATATGGAGAAAAAAGTGGAAACTTCACAAGATGATATTCTTATGTTCCAGTATAGACAGATGGAATATGCTTTGAGAATAAGGGGCCTGAAAGAAGATAAAACTCAAGATCTGATGGAAATGGTGATTAATGACTTGGCTGTTATTTTGAATATAGACAAAGATGAGTTACGTGGGGAAGTGGAAAGAATTTACAGAGTTAATTCTTGGATTGCAAAACAGAGGAATCTGCCTAGAGATGTGGTGATATACTTTGCTAAGAAGTCCTTGCGAAATCAGATTCTGCAAACTTTTTACAATAAAAGATTTCAGATTGCTGCTCAAGATATTATTATTTTAAAGGAAATTCCACCTAAAATTTTAAGAAGCAGAAAAGATTTTGCTTTTCTAGCAAATGAACTTAAAGCAAGACAAATGCCATTTAGATGGGAGATTCCGATGGGCATTGTTTTGAGCCATGCGGGGACACGTTATAGACTTAATACAGTTGCTAAAGCTAAGGAATTTTATAAAACGGTCCTGGGTGCAGGCTCACCTTTGCCCATGATGCACAAAGTCCTGAGTGATAAAGAGATGGAACAGAAATCTGAAGATACAGGTGCGATGACTGCTGGACAGGTGGTATGGATGTCTCAAGCAGAGGTTAAAGAACAGAGAATGACCCATGCAGCACATAAATGTAAAGAAAAAGAACAACAGAAAAAAGAAAAAGAAATCAAAGAATCTACTCAGCAAATTGTTTCAGTGCCGGTGGGAGGAGCAAGACCCAAAAGCTCTGCAACTTATTCTTCAGTAGCAGAATTTGAGGGGATCTTCTCCAGGCTTAAGGCCAAGGGAGATGGCAAAGCTCCTGACTTGGAATGTTAATGGATTAAATATTCCTCAAAAGAGAAAAAAAATTTACCATTATTTGAAACAACACAACAATGATGTTATTTGCTTGCAAGAAACTCATATTACATCTAAAGACCAAAAATACTTAAACAATCCTCGTTTGGGATCTCATTTTGTATCTCCCGCCCCTGGGAAAAAAGGGGGTGTGGTAATTTATGTTAAACAGAACTTATCTGCTACCCTGTTAGAATCAGATCCTCATGGAAGATATGTTATGCTTGAACTTGGTTTATACGGCAAGAAAATTCTTATTGTGGGGTTGTATGCACCAAACCAGCAACAGGAGCAATTCTATAGGTTGTTACATCAGAAAATAACTTTGTTGGACTATAGATCTGTGATTTTAATGGGAGACTGGAATGGTGTCTTAGACATACAAAAGGACAAAAAAGGCTCTTCTACTTTTTTTAAACAGGCTAAACTACCTAAAGCCTTCTTTGACATGAAAGAAGATTGGGAATTGAGGGACTATTGGCGTGAACGTAACCTAGAAGAAAGGGATTTTACCTTCTTCTCAGATAGACACCAATCTTTTTCAAGAATTGATTTCTTTTTGATTACAACAGACTTATACAACAGGGTGAAGAATGTAAAAATTTTTCCTAGGACATTGTCTGATCATAGTCCAGTATGGATGGAACTGTTTGCTGAGAAAGAAGACAGGAGATCCTGGAGGGTGAATGAGAATTTATTCAAACAAGAAAAAAATGTTCATAAATTAAAGGAATGTTTAAAGGAATATTTTGCTTTAAATATGAATAAGGGAACATCAATGTCAATGGTGTGGGATGCAAGTAAAGCTTTTATGCGTGGTATCTTGATAAAAATGAATAACTTGCATAGACAGAAACAGACTCAGAAACGTAAAGATTTAGAAGAGGAGATTAAATTAAAAGAGAAACTTTTAATTTCAAATCCTTTAGATGAAAAGGTGAAAGGAGCTTTAAAACTGTTAAAAACACAATTTAACATGTTGATGGCTGATCAAGCTGCAACCAATTTACTATTTATGAAACAAAATACATTTTGTAATGCTAATAAACCAGGGAGATGGTTGGCTTATCAGTTAAGAAAGAAACAGAAACAGAGGAATATAGATAAAATAAATTATAATGGTAAATTGGTCTATCAGAAAGAATTGATTAAGAAATCCTTTTTAGAATACTACCAAAAATTATACAAGAGTGCTAATATTCAAACTACAGACATAAACAATTATTTAGGTAAAGTTAACTTTCCTAAATTAACAGAAGATCAGGAAAAAGAGATTAATGGCTTAATTACTAAAGAAGAAATTGTTACAGCAATTAAACAACTGAAATTGGGCAAAGCGCCGGGTACGGATGGGTTGACATCTATCTATTATAAAACTTTAGTAGAAGAGATGACTCAACCATTGTGTGAATTGTTTAATAACTTATTACAGGGTTTAGAGATCCCTCCATCTTGGCGTAATGCATTTATATCATTGATTCCAAAAGACAATCAAGATCTTACATTGCCTAAAAATTACAGGCCTATATCTCTTTTAAACGTGGATTATAAAATCTTTGCAAAAATTTTAGCTAATAGGCTTATGGGGATCTTGCAGCAGTTTATACATAAGGATCAATCGGGTTTTATAACTGGAAGGTATATGAAAAATAATGTTAGACAAATTATTAACTTATTAGAGTATCTAGAAAAGAATAACCAAGTCTCTGCAGGCCTGATATTTTTGGATGCTGAAAAAGCCTTTGACCAAGTGAATTGGCAGTTTATGTTATGTTTAATTAAGGAGATGAATTTTGGACAAAATATATTACAAGTATTATCTAATATATATCAAAAACAGACTGCTCAACTTATTGTAAATGGGGGTTTGTCAGAGGCTTTTGTAATAGAAAAAGGAACAAGACAGGGATGCCCGTTATCTCCGTTATTGTTTGTTTTAACATTGGAAATTTTGTTGATTAAAATTCGGGAGTCTCAAGAAATAAAAGGAATAGAAATTAATAAAAAAGAATATAAATTAAGAGCCTTTGCAGATGACTTGGTTGTTACTTTGTCTCAACCTACCTGTTCGGTGGTAAAATTATTACAATTGATTCAACAATATGGATGTGTTTCTGGTTTTAAAATTAATAATAATAAGACCAAAATATTAGCTAAAAATATGACTAATGGTGATAAACAGGTTTTAGTTAACTTAACAGATTTTGAAATTGTTGATAAGGTAAAATATTTGGGGGTCACATTATCTGCTTCCAATGCAAAACTGTATAAAAATAATTATGAAAAGCTGTGGATGGAGGTACAGAAGGATTTAAAAAACTGGAACAATCTACAGTTATCCCTTATGGGTAGAATTGCAGTTATCAAGATGAATGTCCTGCCAAAGTTTATTTTTTTGTTTCAAATGTTACCTATTTTAAAGAATGAACGTAATTTAGATGAATGGCAAAAAGGTATTAATAAATTTGTTTGGGCAGGGAAAAAACCAAGGGTGAAACTTAAAATAATGCAAGATTTTCGTGAGAGAGGTGGACTCAAGGTGCCAAATATGAAATTGTATTATGATGCTGTAGTATTAACATTGATCAGCGACTGGGTGAATTTAACAAATATAGAAATACTTCATTTGGAAGGTTGGGACTTATTTTTTGGATGGCATGCCTATTTAATATTTAATAAAAAAGTGGATTGGGTTTTTAAGTCTCATATTATAAGAATCTCTTTGCTTAGAGTGTGGAGAAAGTATTATAAAAGTGACTTCAAAATACCATTATGGGCTATACCTCGGCATGCCATAGAAGGCATAAGGAAAGGGGTTAATATGGACATGGTCTCTTATGCACAGTTACTTAGATGGGATGGCCAAGATTGGCAGTTAAAATCTTTGGAAGAATTAACGCACGAAAATTTAACTTATTCATGGTTCCAATACAGACAAATAGTGGACAGATGGAAGATGGATTGTAAAATGGGCTGGCTCAGAGAAGATGAAGTTCTTTTAAAACAAGTAAGAGATCAAAGGCCAACCCATATTAAGAGAGTTTATGGGGTTTTAGTGGAATTGGACTCAGAACCTGAATTAGTTAAAGATTGTATGATTAAATGGGCACAGAATATTGGTGAAACGATTTCAATGGATACCTGGGAACTTATTTGGATAAGAAATGTTAAATTCACACAAGCGCAAAATTTAAGAGAGAATTTTTATAAGATGTTTTATAGATGGCACCTTGATCCAAAGAAAATGTCCATCATGTACCCTAATCTGCAGCCGAAATGCTGGAGATGTGGACATTTGGATGCTACTTATTATCATACTTGGTGGACGTGTAAGCATATAAAAGCTTTTTGGATTAAGATATGGTGGAATATCCAAAGAATTTTTAAACGGAGGGTAAAATTTACTCCGCAATTATTTTTATTAGGTATTGTTACTGATTGTGATGCTAAGGAGGTTATATTGATGTTAAATTTGATTACAGCCGCTAGGCTGTTAATAGGGCAATATTGGAAGAAGGAATCCTTGCCTACTTTGCAAGAGTGGTTTCACAAAGTTTCGTATCTGGCAGAAATGGCAAAGATTTCGGCTTTTTTAAAGGAGCAATCTCAAGAGAAATTCTTTGCAGTATGGGAAAAATGGATAAATTTCATACAATATAATTTGGATATGGAAAAATATCATTTAGCTTTTTTATAACTTGTAATGATTGTTTTTTCTTTTTTTCTTTCTTCCTTTTCTCTTTATGTATTATTACTTATATATATATATATATATATTTTATATATATGTTCTATTTTTCGTCTACTTTTTTCTTTTTTCTTTCTCTCTCTCTTTTCTTTTCCCTTTTTTTCTCTCTTTCTTAGTATATATTATTCATTTTAAAGTTTATGTTATGCATATTATTATTACATATATTATTATATATATTATTATTATGACCTTTATCATTTTTATTAATTATCTTATAAATTGTAAACGTTATTTTTTAAAATTTGTTAAATAATCCTATATTCAGTTCTGGGAAGTCGGGGGGGGGGAGGGTGGGGTGGTTTGGGAGGGGGGGATGTTTATTTGTAAAATTTTTGAAAAATTTCAATTAAAAAAAAAATATGAAGAATATGGTTTTGTTTTTAACTGTCAGAAAAACTGGGTCCATGCATGGATAGGATTTTCAGGCTGCCTACAGCCAGGAGTCCCATTTAACAGTAGATTGAGAAACAGTGATTCCACATAGTCACTGAGCAAAGGAGGAGATGTAGGAGATGATCAGGCTGAGCTTGAGGGATGGGTCAAATGCATCATAAGTCACGAGTCCTTGCAAGAGATCTAAGTCCACCTTGAGTGCCTCTTTTATCTCTTACTCATTTCCCTTGACTGTTAGTTGGTCAGATTCTTGTAGAGCTTAAGCTTGCAATAAATCTTTATACTCATTTGAACTGCCTGAATCTCCTGATTTCCCCGGCGCTTGACACAAACTTCACAGATATGGGCGCAGGACTTCCTGAGCTACATCACAAAGACTTGGCTTCTTGGCTTTCTATCATGTTTTCTCTGTAACTGTAGCATGTTTTCCTTTTGCTTAATTCTGTATTTGGCTTGTGAGCATAGGACACTCTCTGGAGTCTTCGCGTTCTCTTTGGGCACCTGCGATGACTTTTTGGTGCTAGACTTATGTCAATGGGCCAGGGAGAATTATGTCGTTTTAATTCCATTTCCAGTACTTCTAACAGGAGAAAATAATGAGAATCAAAGATCACATGGATAAAGTTCCCTTGAGAATGTATAATGCTTTTCTGTGTAAGTATAGCATGTAAGCAGCCTTGTTAGAATCATGGCAGGATTTAGATCAACACCATTATGCTTTTGCATTTACTGATACAATCTTAGATTACTTCAACTTTGGTATTCCCCTTTTATTTCTAAATGGATGAAAAATGCCATACGTCAATCCCATGATACCAGACAGTGCTCTGATTATACCTGCCAAACAGGAGTCTGGTCTGTAGACATTTAAGTAATAATACCGCTCTTAATCCTGGAAGCACCACAGGACTTTTTGTCATTTATAATGTAGATTATTTATGAACATGCAAATTATGCTAGGGCTCCTTGGAATACTAATGTAGAAAAGCTCATTTACATTATTTCTAACCTATATTATTATTTATTCAAAAACCAAGCCCCAGAAGAGGTAATGTAAAATAGGGCACCAGATCTGTGGCACACCAATCCAGAGATAATTTGATGGCAATAGTAAGGTTAGAAAGAAGCAGTTTGGTGTTGTGGTTAAGGCACCAGGCTGGAAATTAGGACTGAGGAATTCCCAGTGGCTGGGGAATTCTGGAAGCTGAAGTCCACAAGTCTTAAAATTGTCAAGTTGGATACCCCTGCCCAGTTCAGTTTGATTCTGAACTGAGCCCACAAGCTATCAGCCATCCTAGAGTTAAGCCAGTGAGGCTGATGTTATAGTCACAGGAGAAAATCCAAAGCACTGAAGAACATATCTAGTTCTTGAAATCAGTGCTGCTAAAGTGCACTCTGGGAAAATTAATAGTCCAATATCTTTTAATAGCAGCGAATACATTCTTGACTCTGTTCCACTGTGGAATGGATTGCTGTGTCCCAACCATCTTTAAGAAGGATCTTTTAATTCTGCTTTGCAGTAAGATTTAGAGCTGAGCAAGTTAGGATTTATATTACACCAAAGTGGCAAGCTCTTGCAAAGTGTTATTTCAGAGATTTAGTTTTCTTGCCGGCGTCTTCATTTTACATTTATGCTTTGTGTGCCATTGCTGGTCCTAATATTCTAGCTATAGTTTTGAAAAGATACTAGATCCTTGGTCAATGTAGAAGAATAGGGTATTCATAGAGCTGGTGATGGCATACCTCTGGTATGAAGTCATGAACGAGGACTCCACTGTCAGATAGCTTTCATTTGTTCACAGACTTGGGATGGTGTTTTGTCTTAAATAAAATGTGCCTTCCAAACCAGCAGTTATTTGAGGGCGTATGGCCTAATAAGCTATGCATTTGTACAATGTGCTCTTAGCTGTTACAGCAGTTTAGAAATCAGTCTGCCTCAACCATGGTGTCTTTTCCTTCAAAGTCTCTTAGAGCATAAACCCAACGATAAAACATGAGTAGTTTTTAAGAATGGCAGCCATGCATGGTACAACCTGCCAAATACAGAATGGCAAGGTTAGTAATGCTGCATACCAGAAGATGAAACATTAATTTGACGGAAAAGGCAACCACAGAAATCAAACTGTGTATCAATCTGTTTTTAGTTGACTAGAGGAAAAAGAAAAAGGTGGATGCTGATAAAAGAGCACGCCTTTCAGAGTCAGCTGCTTTTGAAATGAATGTCAGTTTCTTAAGTCATATTGAGAGGTTTCCAAAATTCCTTTCCACAAGGAGCTGATAGAAAGTGGCAGTTTCATGCAACAAGCAGCTTGTTCAGAGTTGTGAGGAGGAAGCTGTGGACACAAGGGTGTTTGAGCTGGCCATCTGGGCTAAGAGTCAGCATGGATGTCCTCATCAATGAGCCAATGACATGTTCAATAAGTGCTGGGATAGGATGACTGGCAGGGAAGAGACAAAGGGGCAAATGTATCCATGTGAATTGAGATCGCTTTTTTTTCTAACCTCCTTGGTCTCCATTTAAAATCTGTTTATGTCTGGAGGATATTTTCCCCAAGACACAGTGTGCTTAGCAAACCTTGCATGGATGTCTTTTAATAGAAGGTGGGAAATTACTTTTACAGTTTATTTCTAGGCTATCTTGAAAGAAAAAAAGATTTCCAGGGCAGCTTGTGCATGTTAAAGAAATAAAACTTGAATAAAAGCAATGGGATACAAAAGTTAAACTATCTCTCCCAAGCTGTAAAATCAACCCAGTGCAACTGGTGCCCAAATGGAATAATATTATGGATTCAGTGGAATGTGTGAATAAATGAATCATGTTTTTTTCCTCTCTCATTTTGCGTCTCTCTTAAAAGTTGGCAGTGACAGCATCTGAAGGACTTGCAGACAGACAGAAAATCACAGTAGGCCAATACTTAGCTAAAAAGATGAAATTCCTTTAAGTGCGCCAGTAAATTTTGTACAGATGAGGGAGAATGCTTTGGGAAGAAGTATATTCATGTTCATTTTTTAAATAAGTAGTATTTATCAGAAGTGGAGAAATGGTATTTGAAAAAGCAGAGGTACAGCCCAATGCAGCCTATAAATTTTAGATCATATATAGTTAGTATCAGTGCATTTTCTCATCTCAGTTTCTGGATTTTACATTCTCCTACAATACTTCTGTATTCTAGCAGGAAAAATAAAAAAGATTATATGTATAGATGATTACCTGCTCAAATGCCCATAAGGTTCAACTCATCTGTGTTGCAAAGATGAGCAGAATTTTCCATTGATTAATTCACAGGTGTTAAAAGCTCTGGATTATATTCACATCTTGCCATATTGTTTGATCAAATACCTTAGTTTCAATTTGAGAATATGCATTTTTAATTATTATTATATACACAACAATGTGAAATCACAATTGCCAGTTCTTTACCTGGTGTTGGCCTTTATATGCATTACATTCTTCTGAAGAATCTAGGATGTCGTAATGTATCTGCTTAGCATATGGGTGGATCAAGTAGTGTGGCCTTTTGTAATTAACAGATGGAAATTTCATCAGTGTACAGATTTTCTAAGTACCGTATTATTATCATTATTATTATCCATGCCGATTTAGAGAAAATAGGATATGTGGAACATGTGGATTGTATAGTCGTTACAAATAAAGGCTCCGGGCCACTTACACGATTGAGTTGGTTCTCTTTTTCTGTGACATATTGTGTTGCCTCAGGTCAGTGACTCATGGCTTGCTGCCCCTTATCATGGTCATAATTTGGCAAGTGATGATAATTATTTTCTGCCTTATGCTAGGCAAGACCTTGCTCCTTTCCATCTTCCTCTTATTCAGCAATAACCAGAATCACCCACAGAATCACCCACAGAATCACACCAGAATCACCCACAAAAAGATATTTAAAAATTTTGGCTGGTATACTAGGTGAACAGAAAAGTACAATTTCTTTCACTGTTCAAAGAAGCTGTGTCGGCACCACACTTTGGCAGCTATCTATCTAAAAGAAAATGCAAAGGCAGTGCTTAATATAAGGTCATGCTTAATAAAGGTTTAACAGGAACCATATGAGTAAAATTAAGAATCATACTCGCTATATACCACTGTTATAAGCAAATCTGCCAGCCAAGTAAAAGTGCAGCAAAGTCTTTTCCTATTTTTTTTTTAAAGAAGCTAGATTTGTTATATTTTTTACAATCCATATATAAATTGATATATATTCTTTCTGCATTGGATAACAAAAATATCAGCACTTCCCTCATTTGATGTTACTGGAAGAGTGTCCCGAAAAGCTATTGCTGCATTTTACACAGCCACCAATCATATATCTGTGTTGTCATCATCCAAAAAACAGTACCCAGAGTATCCTTCGTGTTCATCTTCAAACCATATAACCATGAAAGTACAAATATCAAAATGTGCAAAAGTTCCCCATAAGGGATGTTTGATGATTGGCAGAGAGAGTGTGATTCTGTTGTTGTTCTTCAACCTGTCTGTACCTTCCATCACCATTGACAATGAATTGCCAGAGATCTAGGAATAGGAGACACTACTTAATACTGATCTGATTCCAGTTTCTTACAGAGATTTCAGATGGTGTTGCTTGGAGACAGTTGTTCTGCTAAGTGGAAGCTGTTATATGCTCTCCTGCAGGGCTTCATTCCATTTTCAATACTCTGCAATCTCTGTAGGAAGCCTCTTGGGGGAACCACCTGGAGATCTGCAGATGGGCTTGTCAATACACGGATGCCAACCAAATCTATTTCTCGGTAACAGCTCCAAGAAAAGCATGGCTTGATGATTAACTCTCTGTAGTCATTATGGTTGGAGGAGACATAATAAATTAGGCTGAACCCAGGCAAGACAGTGATTCTTATAGGGGGATGTGTGTCATAATTTCAAATAATGACTTATCTTCTTTCTCGGTGTGGTATTACATTCCTTCAGAAAAAAAGATGTACAAGTGGCCCTTGACTTACCACCACAACTGAGCCCCAAATTTATGTTGTTAAGCGAGACAATTGTTAAATTAGTTTTGCTCTATTTAATGACCTTTCTGGCCACAGTTGTTAAGTGAATCACTGCAGTTGTTAAGTTAGTAACACGGTTGTTAAGTGAATCTGGCTTCCCCATTGACTTTGCTTGTCAGAAGTTGCAAAAGATAATCACATGACCCCGGGACACGGCAACTATCATAAATATGAACATCTGAATTTTGATCACATGACCATGGGGATGTTGCAACGATCATAAGTGTGAAAAACAATCATAAGTTACTTTTTTCAGTGCTGTTGTAACTTCAAATGGTCACTAAATGAATGATTGTAAGTTGAGGACTATCTGTTGTCTGGACTACTTCTTGATCCAGGTCATTGTCTGATTTTCTAGACTGAACAGTGAGGAACCTCTATCACTTTTGCTGAGACTGCCTGTCTGTAACTCTCAATATGAATAAAAATATGTGTTCACACCTGATCCATGACACAGAAAACATGTGTTATCAAAATATCCTTTCAAGCATCTAGTTTCAGTTTCAGGGCTTGCCATTGTATACTTCAAATATAGAAAACTTCTGGTGCTCTTATAGCCTCCTGTCCTATCTATAAAAAACAAGATTATAATCTTGGCCCTCCGAGACTAAGCCTCCTCAGCCCCCATTAAGGAGCCCATGGTTTAAGATGCTTCCTTAACATGCCTTGAAGAGTGGCTTGTCAATGAGCTAGTTCTGGAATTTGTGTGAGTGTGTAGAGGAATGCAGAGAAAATGTGTGCATTTGTGTAACTCTTGTGAGATGGCTGATCCATGTCCAGGCATTTTGTGGGAAAATTTTGTGGGAAAATGTTCCTGCCATGCAGTGTTCTTATCCTCTATTAGCACACTTTCAATGCTCTTCTTTACCTCCTAGCCAAAATAGACTAATACTTAGATTCAGGAAATGCACAATTGTGTAAAATAGAGCTTCATGTTTAACATGAGTGGAAATGATGCATTGTTTGAGCAGTTTGCTTTTAAGCAGTAGTACCTGCTGAATTTCCTAGATCGAGTTCCAATGTGGGGATAGGGGTTCTTTTTCACCAATCTTACGTCACCTTTGCCACCTGTTTTCTCCTCATCCATTCTTTGGTTTAAAGAGGTGGTTAAATGAGATGATGGTGACAACAAGAATAAGGAAGATTCATTGACTGCTCACCAGCACCAGGCCTGGCAAACAAGATGCAGGAGCAAAGCGGATGAAGTCCCATGAAGCTAAAAGTCTACACTGAAGAGCTTCCCCTAAAATCCTATTCTTCCAATAAAATCCAGTGTGGAAAGGAATCCCAAAACAGAGGCATTTAGCATGCTCATAAATACGCTGACTCTTGATAAATGGCAGTTTCTCCTCCTGCAGCAGAAGTCTCCAAACTTGGCCACCTTTTTAAGATTTGTGGATTTCAACTCGCAGAATTCCCCAGCCAGTCCACAAGTCTTAAAATGGCCAAGTTTGGAGACTCCAAGGAGCAACTTTAAGTTTCAAATGAAAAAAAAATAATAATCTCATATTTGATCGGTGATGACTTGTGTGGTGAGATGAGTAAAATTATGTGTGGAAAGCGCTTCTGCAAATTCCTCCAACTAGTAAAACTGGCTGCAAAGTCTCCATTTGTTAATCCTGACAGATCAGAAGACACCAGGTTTTGTGGGGGGAGGAAGGGGGGGAAAGACAGAAGAAGAGGAACCTGTGGCCTGGGCTTAGAGCTGCGGTTCCCCCCCCTCCCTAATCTTGGTGTAAATGGCAGAGATACCCCTCTCTAGCTTCTCATGAACACTCCATTAAGCATCTCTGGTTTTCTAAAAACAGCCCTGGAATCTGATTTCAGGCAAATGAGGAACAAATAATGAGAAACAGCTTCCGAGAGGTTGCTTGGCAGTGTGAGAACTTGGCCCCGCAGTGCAGAGCGTTCCAGGGAGAAGATATATATATATATATATATATATAACCCCACAAAAACGTCTTTTAAAGGAACCGGGATAAACTGATTAGAAGCTTCAACCCGCACAACAAAAACCCCCTCCCCCATTTTCTCCCCATTGCTTGAGTTTTCCTGCAAGAAAAAGCGGTGGGACTTGTTTCCTAGCAACGGACCCCAGCGCCTGCCCTCTTTCCGCGGAGAGACGTTCACCCCTAGGGGGAGCCCATCAGCTGTCAGCTTCCAGTAGGGAGCCAGTTTTAACTAGCTCCTACTGGGACGCCGGCAAGCTTTCGGAGGGCACAATTGGAGCGTCTCTTCTGAGAAGACGGGCTAGCACCCGGCAAGAGAAAAAATAACGCTTCCTACTTGGAGGAGGCCAGAGTCGTTTCCAGCAAAATCCATGGGAAGTGCAAAGTGGCTGGTTTGGATGATCTGCCCGTCTCACTTCTTAAATGGAACTGCGTAAACATGCACCCACTAAATCATTCTTGTGCTTTAAAGATTTCATCTTAAGGAATTCCCAGGTTATGCTAACGCCTGCAATTTTCACTTTGTGATCTTTAACAGCAGGCCTTATTTGCCTCTTTGATTAAAGTTGGGGGTGGTGGTGGTGGATCCTTGATGCATTTTCTTGCAGATGTTACATTACCCAAACTAAGTAGCAGCATCAGCACTGTTGATGTTACCTAGTATGGTAATGAAACATCTGTAAGAAAATAACCAAGCTCAGAAAGCACAAAGGAGCCCTCATTTCAACCCTGAACTACAAAATTCCTTTATCAATTAAAGTTGGGAGGTGATGAACCATGGTTGCCAGCAGACCTTCATCAACAACCTTATTAACGATGTCCCACAAACTACTATTATAGTCACCTCCTGTCAGGTGTTCCCCATGAATGGGTATTATGGGAACTAAAATCCAACATATGTGGAAGCTGCTTTCCTAGTTTTGCTCATCCCTTGTTTTATTTTTCAAGGGCAGAGTCTTTCCCACTTAATAATCACTTGATAACCTACACATTCATTTAACAACCATATCAAGGAAGAGCAGAGAGGAGGTTGTAAGTGTGACAGTCATGTTACTGCTTCACTTAATAGCCATCATAAGAAACCTTGAGAGGCCCAGGGCAGGGTCTGCAGTAGGAGCACCCATTTTCCATTTAATAACCTACACATTTATTTAACAATCATATCAAGAAAGAGCAGAGATGGAATGTTGTAAGTGTGACAATCACGTTGGTCCTTCATTTAATGACCATCATAACTTCCGACCATAATGGGCAGGCTCCATTATGGTTGTGAGTCAAGGACTACTTGTAAACCTCTATCTCCATTTCTGTGGGGCAGATATACTGTCGATATGACTATGAAGATGTAATGCATAGTGAAAGTCATTAGCTTTCTTTTCCAGTCCAAACTATCCACTGGTGTCCAGTTAATAATTCCAGCAGTGTATCATATCACAGCTATATTCATTCTATATTGGCATTGTGACCCATGCCTCAGATTGCACTGTTGTACTTAATGTTTGTTTATTCAGAATAGTTAAATGTCAAAATTTCACACCTTATTAGAAACCTTATTTCTGCTCCAGAAATAAGGCTATCCTTTAAGAAGATTTGCATTTCCAGTCATATGAAATCAGATAGAAATAAAACTAAATGCTTGAAATCACCAGGGGTGTAAAGGCAGAAAATACTCTTTTATTATTTCTATTACATTTAGTTCTGCTCCTGATTATTATATGCACTAACTATTAATTTAGTTCTATGATATTACTAATAGTAAATGGTACATTGTTGTCTTTATGGGAAGTTAGTTAATACCAGACAACAATCTTTGTTTTTCCTAATACAATGATTTCCTTGAAAGCTGATTATAACAGTGACTGGTCTGGCAATGTGTCATCATTCATATGTTTTTATATGATTTTGGAGGAATAGTTTATTCCATAATGTAGGGGACATCAATGATGTTTTATAGTGTGGGTTGGTTTTATGTTTTTGAACATTAGCCGGAGTCTGGTGATAGGGAGTGAAAAAATACAATAAATAAATAAATCTGATTGAGATAAGTATGACAGTAAATTACTATTAATGACAATTTTGATAGAATAATAAGATTCTTTCCAATAATGAGCATGCATGTATATGAATATGTGTGTACATATTTCTGTATCTTTAGTTATAACATCTATCTCTATATCTATTCATCAAGTGTACCAGAGAACTATCATGAGCTAGCATGAAAATCTGGTCTCTTAATAGTTTGAGTTGTTAGGAAGTCATATGATCAAAACTAATTAGCATCTGAAATGGCTTCCAAATTCTGAAAAGGACTTTTGTACAATACTTAAGAGTTAGATCATCTAGTAACAGGATGGATCAGTTTCTCCAAATATTTATTTGTATTCCCACGCTTACAGCTTCACTGAAACTTTTTTTTTAAAGAGTAAGAATACAGTTGCCAAGATAACAGCTAGATTTTTCTTGCTGGATGCACTTAAATTTCTAGGCAGGCATCGATGTAGATTCACACCGGTCTTTCTCTCACTGTGTAAAAAAAAATGAGTAACAATATTCTTTGTGAAAGAAATATCTCATCATGGGGTGACTGAATTGAACATTGCTATAGTCTTTCTGAAGCATATAAAACGGGAATATGTAGCCCAATGGAGAGAACGTGAAGTTCCTACATATGCAAAACAATAGGACATTAATGACATCTGCTGGAATGCTCCAAAAGTAGAGTGTTCTATGAGCATAAGTTTCAGGTTATTTGAATTAATGCAGTTTCCCCATCTGCAGAAACTAAAAGTTACGTTTTAAAAAAGAGTGGTAAGTTAACACTTTATAGATAGAAGTCATGGACTAAAAAGTGCATATCTAATACAGGTGGCTTGACAATCCTGTTCCAGGAGAAAGCGAAAAAGGTAAGTATGACAGTATAAAGAAAAGCCTTCAAAAACATCAAAGGCCATGCTCAAATGTATGGCAAGGATGGGGAAAAAAAACCCTCTCCCAATTGCTACGATATGTCACAGACTGTCAATTTATTAATAGACGCTTCTAAAATAGATTTGGGAGGGGGCATAACAACTTTGACAGTACCAGCATCAAATTCTACTCAAAAGAATGAAAGATTAAATAAAGAATATTCACTGGTGTGAAATGGAAGCTGAAACAAGGCAGATCGCAAACATCTGGTGTTGCTTTGTAATAAAACAATTCATTAATGACACTTGGGAAAAGAGAAATGAAGTGATTCTCAGACAATATTTTGTCATGGAATAGCTATCTTAGCAGGAGAAGGCAGAGTTGTTTGGATTTAGATCTTAGTTGATGGATTTAGATCTCCATCAGCCACATGCTCATTTGTGAATCTGGCTTTAGATACTTTCTGGAAAGCCACTACTAATTTGATCATTGTGATCAAATTAAATTGTAATGTTGCAAGTTCCAAATCTGCATTTTACTTAACTGAAACCTATTTTAAAACTGTTAATGTCATTGAAGTTCTCAGGACAATGGTATCAGATAGAATGCAGGTATATTTTTAAAATGTGGAAATTGCCAATGTGTAAATGAGTTTCTTATTATCTCAATTATCTCTATTGGATTATATTCAGTAGCATAACTTTTTCAGGACTGTCAGTAAATATTTGTGCCTTTGATTCCTTTAATCTTGCTTTCTGATATACAATAAAAATATTTAAGAAGCATGTTATATATGGAATTAACTTGAACTTGAACAACATTCCATTATATGATTGCTAGAGTTTGCAAACATTTTCTCTTCTTTTTCTCTTTTTTCCTTAGGTGGCCTAACAAGCTGCACACTAAATTAGTTAATCCTTAAGCATAATGTTCTTTTCCATTTTAACTGAGCATAAAATTTTATCTTTTAAGAATCTTTGAGAAGGGAGGCTTGATGCTTTTTCAGTAACTCAGTATGACATATGGTCTGCCTTTCCAAGCATCAGTTTGATTTGTCACATATAGGATCTGCAAATTTGAGTGAGTGTTGCTGTGAAAACAAATAATGATTTATGCCCCCCTTTGTTCTAAAGAAGAGAATAAAAATGATCTTTCCTCAGAATTTTGAGCAACATAACCTATGTTTGTACATGCATTTAGTGAGTGGTTATGTACTAAAGTTTACTCTAATTCAAAATCATACATGGAATTCTGGATGGGCAAGGCAGTCCAAATATCTTCATAATCAGGCAATATTTCCAATCAACATTCAACAAGTTTAGTTCTATACAGTTTTCCATACACAGATGCTTCAATCACCTCCTCTTTATCATCATCAATATCAAATTAGTAGTTAGGTGATTTTATTTAGTTACTCAACAACTGGAAAATAGCAAGTTTCTCTGAACTTTTAATAAGGGATTAGTGGGTAATAAAAGAAACAAAAGACCAGTCCGTTTAACATTTTTTTCTGGGATAAATTGTTGAAAATATAATTATTAAAAATAAAATGAGCATCCATTAAAAAAAAAACAAGCCTTGTTGAAAAGGCACAGACTTGACTTTCACAAAAGTATATCATGTCTCAGTAATCTTCCACCACACCTTTTTCTGGGGTATCAGTAAACAGATGAGGATGGCCTGTAGATCTTGCATACTAGGACCGCTGCCGCAAAATAGTACGACAAGTTGTGTAATGGATTGGGGGGTATCCATTGGGTTGATCCAAAAAGTCAAATGATGGTTGCAGCTATGTGAGTGAAGCTCTGCCTCTTCTATGGGAATGCATACAATGGGTGGGGCTTCAGTTGCAAACTTGTGGCCACCATTTTGACTTTTTTGAGCCCCCTTGTCCCCCCTGCAGCTATCCCTAGTAACTAATTATAAAAAGAAAAAAATAGTATGGCTAGATGGATAATTTTCACAATGGCAAAGTGTGGTCTCTCAGGGATTGATTCTGGGATGTATTTTTTCATTTGTATACAAATGATCTGGATTTACAGCTGAGACAGAGAAAGTCCTGAGTCATTTTATGTAATTGTTTCCAACATTTTGTTGGGTTGGAAAGAATTAAAAAGGAGATGCCATGCTTCAGTTAATTAGGAAGGGAATTGAAAAATAGAATTGCCAATATTACAATGTCAGTATATAAATCTATGGTGAGACCAATCTTGGAGTATTGCGCACTGCATATATTCAGAGTGTTGTATATGTGTGGAGAATTGAGGAGACAACCTTGAGGGTCAAGAACCATTACATAAGCCAACAGTGCTGAAACCCTGGGTAATGAAGGAGTAAAACAAATACATGAATCAAAAATCTTCAAACTAGCAAGGGCCATGAACACATCTAAGCTTCCCCAATACCTGTTTGCATATGCTGACTCATGGGTTATCTGAAATCAGCACTTGTAATTTTAAATGGGAACTACAAAATAACTAACCACAGAAACTGCCTAGTGTCAACCTCCACTTTATTATTCTGCTTATCTTATTCTAATCAGAAAATCCAAGCCATGTTCTGATTGATGTTTGGCACCCTCCTTCCATGGGCAGGACCTTGGAGTCTGTTCCTAGCACTGTTCAAATAAACATGATTCAAGGACATTGTTTGGTCTCAACTTCTGAATTGGGTCATGGGGAGTTTCTCTTCCTCAGAAACAAGCTAGAACAGGTGGTCCTCAACCTATAACCATTTGTTTAGTGACCATTTGAAATTACAACAGCCTTGAAAAAAGTGGCTTATGACTGCAAAGATTTAGAATTTTCTCTATATTTTTTGCTGAAATCTAGTGGTCAACTGGAGTTTTCTAGATCAACCTAGATTAGCCACAAGTTCTGAGACCAACAGGTTCTGAGACCAGCTGAGCAAACCGATAGCAACAGTTGTGATGACCTCAGACTCTGCAGAATGAAAAAACAAATAGGGCAGCAACAAAAGTTGTGAAAAGGATTGACAACAAATTAATTCATGAATTTCAGTGTGAGTGCAGAGGATGTGGATCTGGGTATCACAAGCCGAATAAGAGGTAATCTGGTTCTTGATTATAAATAATGCCATTTCGGTTTAATTTTATTAAGAAAATGGACTTTCCAAAAGCATCTGTTTGATTACTTTGGGAAGAGATTGCTGGATAGGTCTATGATGTTATGTTTTCTGTCTGTGATTTTTCTATGATGAATTCCTCAGACAAACCAGCTACAATAATCATACGCTGAATAGTAATAAATTGTGGATTACAAACTGTGAATTTTGATATCTGGAAGAGTTCTTAGAACCTAAATGTAGATATCTCAAAGACAAATATACACACTATCTTACATTCCAGATAATTTGTCCTTTAAAACTTCACTTGTTTTTCCCCCCAAATCATCTTCTGCCTTAAGTGATAGCTTACCTGGGCTGTACTAGATATAAAGAGAAAAAGTACCTCTTGCAAATATTTTCTTTTACTTCTTCAGTCAATTCTTTGTTCACAGGCCATTTATTAAATGAAATGCTCAAAGCAAATTTTTTACAAAGATAGCAAGCTTTCACAGGAAAGAAATTTCAGGAAAAAAATGAAGTGTATTTTAAAAAAAATGATTTAAAAAATAAGATAAGTGAATCCTCTTCTGCCAGGTTACATTATTCAGTCACCTACATGATGGGCCTGAAATGAAAGATGTAACTGTTTTCTTTTTTAAAAAAAGGCTGCACCAGGCAACAGAGAGAATTACCGTTTATTTTTGCAACAATTTTTTTCTCACCACAATGCAGCAAGTCCAGGTTCTTATGTAGCACCTCTGAAATGAACTTATAAATGAATATTTTCTCTGAACATCGTGGATAAGAATTTATTGCAATTCATAAAAACAGAAATGTGTTTCCTGCTAAAGCAAGATTTTCTACTTGGGTACCTATTTAATGAACAAAATGCTGTTAGACTTTCTATGATAGACTATGCTTACTATTGCTTTTTGCTATTTCCCATTCAAACAAATGACTGGCTTACTACAGTATGGAGCTATTGTATATCTTTTTTGTGAAATCAACTTAATTACGCAATGTTTTATACAATACCTCCTTTTCTTTTCTTGGCAGATCCTTGATAAAGGCTAGAAAATGTGTTGCATATTCAGCACAGTTATCTGCAACTACAGAATTGTAATTTCTCCTGGCCAAAAATTAAAATCATTTTTTTTTCACTTGGCATGGTCATTAAGCCACAAAAGCCCTCCCTTTGACTTTGTTATTAATTTTTACCAAGGTTTTATTATTCTTGCCTCCTTTTAAAATTTTAGTTCTAAAATTTTACTTTTAAATACTGTTTTGATATTTTGACATTTTATTATACACCACCTAGAGTCCCTCTATGAGGGAGATGGCTGATTCAGAAAGGTGAAAATAAGTAAGTAAGTTTAGGACATTTCTGAATGATAAAATATCAGGATTTAATTCAGATTCTTAGCACTGGCCTCATATAACCCCAGTAACTGCAATTGCTGAAAGGAAAAACAAAGATGTCAAAGAACAGACGACTCCTAAGTTTATTGGTTGTAGACTGCTCAGAGTTGTTTTAAAATATGTGGCTATGTACAGTTTTAAATAAACAAACAAACAACAAGTATACTTCTTGAATTTTCTGGGCTTCCTGCAATCTTAGAAGTCATGCCTTGGAATGTCCAATCTTCTGTGCTCTTTAATCCCAACCACAAACCTCTCAGAAAGTTCTTTACATACTGAGTTGGTACCACTATGCAGCTATAATCTGGACATTGTGGCTCCCATGACTTAGACAAGTTTTGTAACGTTTTATGCAAGAAAGCTGCCCTTTCTACTATTTCTTGCTCACTCGTTGGACAAGAAGACCTTTCTGGATCCTGAAACTAATCCAGAGTCATGAACACACGCAGAGTGAACCACGATAATTTTAAGCCTTTCCCAGCTAGAGGCTCCTTACCATAATGCCTTCATTTCCCTTTGTAATGTTTCTGGGGTTTTACAAGAAGTGGACCTCTACAGATGGGAATTACTGGCAGGTAGATCATTAAGGGTAGCGATTGCAGGTGAAGAATAAAATAAAATATTCTGTCTAATGTACTCTTCTATCATCTCAATGTCTATAGACAGCACTTATAGGAGAAGCTAAAGCTGTATTGAGAACAGAATCCCCATCTATTACTGTGCTATTCAAATATCTGAATAGAAATAATAAAGGCTATATTAATAAATAAAAACAAAGCATTCTGTCTCTGTCTGTCTGTCTGTCTGACTCTCTCTCTCTCTCTCTCTCTCTCCCCCCCCCCTCTCTCTCACACACACACAAAACCCTCCCTGAACATTTAATAATAAATCTCAGTATAATAAGTTGGCTGCTATTGGTTTAACAATTAGTCATTTGGTATAAGAAAGTGCAGATGTCTTCAGCACATCCTTGCTACCCAGAACTATAGTCACCTTTCATCTGTTGTTCACATTGTCTTTGGAATAAGATAGAATCTTGTTTTGTTCCCCCTTAAATGCTGCAAAGGGTGAAAAGAAACATATACACCATCAAGCTCCATAAGCCACCTCAGCTCTTCTGGAATAGCATCTTCTTCAACTAAACTAAATTGGAATGATCAAAGATCAACCAGCAAATCTACGGAGCATGATGAAGGAGAGAAGTGTAGCAGCCATATTTTAGGTCAGTGGAATAGCTCAAGCTATGACAGAGAGGCTTAGTTATAGCTTCAGTGATAACAACATTTTCACCATTGGTGTCAGCTTCATCTCACAGATTTTGGTATTACAGTACAGAGGTCCCCAACCTTTTGGGCACCAGGGACTGGTGCTGTGGAGAGAGGTTTTTCCGCGGAGCGGAGGAGGAGTGGTTTTGTGTGCTGCCTGCATCTCGCGGATGGGGCTTTGCTTGTTTGTGCGAACCTGTTGCTGGCATGCCGTGGCCCGGTACTAGTCCATGGACCAGAGGTTGGGGACCCTGGTCTATGCACCTTCTGCACTTGAACAATGCATTATGAGAGAGTTTTTTTAAAAAAATTAATCATTTTCCTAGTTCGCACCTTGTGAAGCAACATTATTCTTCAATTGTAGTACTTTTTGACAGGATATGATCCAACATTCTGAATGAAAAAAAAAACCCACATACAAATGCTTTTCATCACAAAGATTATACAGTACTCATGTCGTTGTGTCAAATAAATCGATGCAATCGATGCATACAGTTGTTGAATATAATTTCTTCTTGTACATTTGAATAAATAATGGTGATGTGCAGAAGTACAGATTTAAAGAGTAAAATGTGACTCAAAGGTTATTGTCGAGGTATATTGTATGCAACACTTGGAACCTTTTAAAACAGCTATGTTTTTTTTTTTCCTCCACTCAGACAAATGCCCTCTACCGATGAGGCACAATTCTGGGAAAAGCTGTACTTGGTTTAAAGATGTTCCCAAAGATGTTCCCAACAGATAAGTATGTGCAGGCCTATATGCACTCTGAATCACATTCTGTCTTTCAGTTTCAGCTCTTTGTACAACTCTAACGAACAATACTTTTAACCTATTTTGTTCCTGCAATTATTCCCCAATGTAGTTTTTAGCCTGGTTTTTGTAATGTTGTGAATTTATCACTTTGCTACAAATCCTTGTGCTTTGAGCTATTCTGTTGCAATACCCTGGATATTTAAGCATTGGCATTTTAAAGGATTTTTTTTTCCTGTTTTGTTTATTCTGTTTGTTATTGATTGTGCTAGGTTTTGTGCTTTCCTGTGTCGATTTTCCTTCAAGTTGTGTCTCTTTTTCTTCTCCTAGTCTCACAGGTAATGCACGTCACTTTAGTTAGTACTACTAAGCACACATATATTTCTTTCACTGCTTCAGAAAGTGATCCAATGGTCTAGTACAGGGGTCTGTAACCCCTGGTCCATGGACCGGTACTGGGCCGCAGCATGCCAGCAACTGGTCCACACAAACAAACCAAGCCTCATCCGCGAGATGCAGGCAGCACACAAACCGCACACCCCTCTGGTCCGTGGAAAAACCTCTCTCACAGAACCGATCCCTGGTGCACAAAAGGCTGGGGACCTCTGGTCTAGTATATGAGTATGAGAACTCATGGCTGGGCTAGCCAGAGTAAGTCCATGAGTTTTTGTGCACTGTGGAAACAATGAATTGGACCTTGTAGAACTGGTTGAGGAATTCTGGCAGTTGAAGTCCACATGTCTTGAAGTTGCCAAGGTTGAGGACCTCTGCTATAGAACAATTCACAAATCTAGATAGCTGAGTTCTGACTTGACAAGAGAGAGATAATTTCTTCCGAGGTCTTGGATTTGGTACTATCGTTGAACTGTATTTATTCTCATATGCTTGGAAAGAACGGCAGTTTTTAACTTACTTATTCTATTTATATAATCACCCACAGATATTGTTTGCAACCCACATGCAGTTTTCCCACTAATGCAGGGCCTCTCTTAGGGGGCAGCTCTGTCCCTCTTTATCTCCTCAGGGATCTTAGGGATCTTCCAAGCTGGTTTGGGGCGGGGAGAAAAATAGGTGGAAAGAAAATGTCCAATGCAAGGAAAATGCTAAAAAAAAAATACAAAGAAAAAAAAAACAGAAAAAGAAAGGGAAAAGGGAAACCTCATGCAAGATAGGACTTCATCCATTGTGTTATGAGCGGTTCATAAAATAAAGGGGTAAAATTATAATACTGTCACATGGGCGTGGCCACGTCACATTCAAGGAAGCACCAGTGAAAAAGCCTCTATTCTTTGATAGTACCGAGCTTCTGAAACCACACCAAGTTTTTCAGAGCTGAAGAAAGAAGAAGTTCCTCTGCCTCTTCATACTTGTTAGAAAATAATTGCAATTCCCTTCTGCTCCAAAACACAATTGTCCAGGGAAGGACGCATACTGCCTGCCTTTTGTTCTGACAGTCATTCATCTGTCATGGATCTGCCTGCAACAAAGCATCACACGTGTTCCCCAAAGAATCCACCAAGTAATTCTTTTTTATTATTATTATTCCTAAGTGGGAGTTTGCCAAGTTATACCTCCCACACAAAACTGGTAGTAGAGAACATCTTATCTATCAGGTGAGGAGAGGTGATGGGAAAGCAAGCTTCTCAGTCTGAGGAGATGGCCATTTTGCAGCGGTCAAGACATAGCAGCCCCTTTACAACAAGTTACATACCATTTGTAACATTTCTCTAGATTCCCATGGACTCCCTACACGTAGTCCTCAACTTACTACAGTTCATTTAGTGACCATTCAAAGTTACAACAGTGTTGAAAAAAGTGACTTATGACCATTTTTCACACTGAACGACCATTTCAGCATCCCCAAGGTCACGGGATCAAATTCAGACAGTTGGCAACTGACTCACATTTAGGATGGTTGCCGTGTGTCCCGGGGTCATGTGATCTACTTTTGTGACCTTCTGACAAGCAAAGTCAATGGAGAAGTCAGATTCACTTAACATCTGTGTTACTAACTTAACACCTGCAGTGATTCACTTAACAACCGTGGCAAGAAAAGCCGTAAAATGGAGCAAAACTCACTTAATAAATGTCTTACTTAGCAACAGAAATTTTGGGCTAAACTATAGTCATAAGTCGAGGACTACCTGCACTTTCTCCTCTAGACATGATTTGTTTTGAACTTCTCCTGCTGCATTTTTTTGTTTTGTCCCATTTTATGACCCATCTTGCCACAGTTGTTAAGTGAATCACTGCAGTTGATAATTTAGTAACACGGTTGTTAAGGGAATACGGCTTTCCCATTGACTTTGCTTGTCAGAAGGTCACAAAAGCTGACCATGTGACCCCAGGACACTGCATCTGTCATAAATCCGAGTGCCTGAATTTTGATCATGTGACCATGGGGATGCTGCAACTGTTATGTGAAAAATAGTCATAGGTCACTTTTTTCAGTGCCGTTGTAACTTCAAATGGTCACTAAATGAACTGTGGTAAGTTGAGGACTACCTGTATTGTAGAATTAATTGAGAACCTCACATTTCAGTGCATTCCTACCAAGGCTCTGTGATAGGAAATTCATGATTCTGTCTTTTAATGTAAAATACATTTTAAAAATCAAAACGCTTTTAGAAGACTAAAAGCTATCTAGCTTGCATTCCACCAGGCATCCATTTTGCATAATTAGATGGATGGGATTTTTTTTTCCCTCCGTCCCCCTCCAGCTGTACATTGGTTCCACACCATATCCCAGGCCTGGGAGTGAGGAACAAGAGAAGGATTCAGCATTCAGAATCAGAGCAGTGTTTTACCCAGGTTTCAGCTGTGTTGTCCTCAAAATGCAAGGGGTTCTGGAAATGTTAAATGTAAGTAAATCTCCTCCTAAATGGCCTGGAGGAGGGAGGGAGAGAGCATTTGTGTGTGCCCTCTTTCTTCTCGGAGTTTGCTCCAGGAACTGGCGAGCATCTTGTGCTCTTGTGTTTTTGTTTCCAACCTTCCCACGAATGCCTCTCATTGTCAGGTGCTAGTTACTCATAGGAAGAGGACAGTCACTTGAGCTCATTACAGCAAGAAGATCCCCGACTTCGTTCTCACATCCCTGTGGAATTCTGGGCAACAAAAGGTATCAGTTGAAAGTTCTTTTAGTGAAAAATTTGGACGAGATTAAAAAGAGGGCGAAAGTTCACATGAGAACGAACCACTGCCAAGCCTGCAAAACATCTTGGCCCAAAAGGCAGAGGCTAGTGGTGCAGAGGGGGAAGCCGTTGGTTTGAAAGGCAAGTAACCATGGCAAGCCAGGAACTCCATCCTAGAATCTGGCTAACAAGGATGGAGTTTCACAGAGCTGCAATTGTTTATTCAAGGCATGACGATACAGTTGTCTCCCGTGAGTATTCTCACAGCTCCGATCCAAAATCCTGAGTGCGGTTTCTTAGACCAGCCAACATTTCTTCACAGTCAATTTGGGGATGGATAAAAGAGAAAGAAAGTACAGAGTTTATTCTCGGTGTTCCTTAGTCTTGGAGACAGAAAGGGGGGGGCAAAATTCATGCCAGAGTACCCCCTCTTTTGCTATAATTGATGGGGCTCATTTTCTTCTTAGAGCAAAGGAAGCAACAGCTAAGGGTCATGATAGCAGCTTTCAGGAACCCTTGTGACTGTTGAAAGAAAGAATGCTGCTGTTCCTGAGTTTCCTCAACTAATTTCTCACCTTTGAGGTTGAGAAATATGCTTCCCCATCATTCAGCTGCCATATCAACGGGCTTTCGCAAAGAGAAGGGATGCCATCTTGTTCTTTACCTCAGGCTGCAAAATATCTCGCAATAGTGAGGATGTGTTCCTGGTGCCATTCAGTCCAAGTCTTCTTCCATAGGAACGGGAAGCAGAAAGTGAAAGATGAAGAGCTGTCTCTGTTTTGGAAAGGGTGTTTCTGCAATGGTCATCTTTTTGGAAAACAAAACCAACAAGTGGCTTGCAGCTGCTTATCGCTGTGGGAATTTGGAGGTTAACATGGCATGAAAATAAGGACAAATCTCATACAAAGTAATAAATCACAAAAGACGATAGGAAATATCAGCAACACCCATCTACACACCTGCACCTTTTGCACACCTGTTGTCCTACATGTGCAATGAAAACTCCCTTTGAAGGAGAATTTCCTTTGCAACTATACTGACCAAAAGATACTTGCAGCATTTGGCATAAGTTGGGAAAGAATATTTAGTTTTCTAATAAAGCAAGAGAGAGGAATTGAAAAGAATAGACACCTTTACTTCCCAAAATTAAACCACTGCAATTTCATATTCATGTTCTAATGCTGAACATGGATGTTTGCTACTCAGGATTCTTAGGCATATTTATTTATATTTCATGTTTCTAGACTACACATGTCCCTTAAGGATCATTTACCATCTGAATTCTATATTCTATTTGGATAGTATTTCCAGTATTATTAATGTTGTTGTTATTTTATTTGAATTTAATATGGCTGTTGACGCAGGGGGGGTATAAATATCAGTAAAGATATTTAATAACATAAAACAACACAGGCAGTGTTATTGTTTTTAATATCATAAAGTCAATGTCCCTGTTCATTCAAACATATAGTAATAGAGTTCTCTTAATTCTTTCTTTTATTCATTCATTCAAAACAAAGTAATAATGAATGCAACCAACAGAAACTTTATGATTACTGAAAATATGTCCTAGGATTCTAGTGATATTTTTGAGAGAATGAAGATCGGTATTGTTGCTTGCTTATGACAGTCAGAACCACATTATTCCCTTTCCTGTTTGTGTTACAATATTGTTACGGAGAAAAAAAGAGTTAAATAAAAAGTTCTTGGATGCATTGGACTAAAATTCCTCCCAAGGAAAAACATAGATCCAGACCAGGATTGGTGACTTTTTCTTCCTAACAGAATGGTGAGAGGGGAAAAAAACGCCTTTCATTTCTGGATTGACAATAGAATGGATTGACCATCATGGCTTATTTATCTCCTCTGTCCTTCTGATCTGTATTCAAGATACCTAGTAATAAAACAAGGATTCTTAATGCAAAAAGCGAGGTTACATTCAAAGGGGAAATATACCACTAGGTTGAAGGATAAAGCTGTAAAAATTAGCCACTGTATATAGTTAGGAAAAAATGGCAGTGAATTAGATAGTAAATTAATAAATTATACTGAATGTTATCATGAAAGTGTATACATCGAGTATAATCTTTTGGGTATTATTATAGTGATCATGGATCTATTTTATATAGGATGATCATGATGTTATCTATTCAATTGTGTCTGACTCTTGGCAATTCTATGGGCCAGGTCTTGCCACATGTATCTAGGACTTTTAGGCTCCCATCATTGGCTGTACCTACTTCGCCTCCAACCACCTGACTTAGCCCTTTCACAGCCAGCTTTCCTTCTCCACTGGCCCTAACCTGGCCATTCTCCACAGCCAACAGGCCCCTGGCTGGAGGCAAGTAGGCACAGCCAATAATGGGAGTCTAAATGTCCCATTCTGTCCCACATCTTCCTATCTTGCACTACTTTTATATTGGATACTCTTCTATTTCAAGATATTGTCCATCTGAATAGTTGTTCAGCTTAAGTCTGAAAACAATCAAGAATGGAGAATAGGTAGTGGGTCTTGAAGGTGCCCATCAAACAAGAGCATATGGTTAGTTTACCCTTTTTTGCAGAGATGTATAATTTTCCTGATTGAGATGTAGCAATTAGACCCAAATATGTGAGTCTTTATATAAATTAATATGTACATCATTTTCTGTTTGACATAGGTTATGTTACTGTCTTTTTTGACTGGTGGTAACATTGAAGTGGCGATCTTAGCTTTTAATTTTCTGTCTTCTAAAGATTATTGTTGAAACAAAAGCCACAAAAGACGCTTCGAAATGCAAGGTTCTGGGTAGGAAAAGCAGTGAAACTTAAACTTTGGATAAGCTGGATAGACCATGTGTTCTCACTAGAACAGTGTCGTGTGATATTTTTTTTTTAGGATTTTATTACCTTAAAACTTCATCAAGATTTTACTACTTTAAAAATTAAGAGGGTCTATGTAAAAATGATACTCTAGCACTTTTTCCTTGTTTTTCTCTCCCCCCCCCAATCTTTGCTGAATACGCCAAGATGTGAAAACAGAGAGTTCTATATGCAACATGCTAAAAAGAATTCAATTCGCTACTGATCTTTCTTTTAGCAAGCAATCCCTAGTGGGTTGACAGCATCATGTGGGAATTTTTCATTCTTCATCTGTTTTTTATTTTATTCATGCTTTGTTCTCATGGTAGCTTTTCATCTTGAATTGTCCTCTGTGTTTTAGTAAAGTCTTTCTTATCCCTAGTTATTGCACAAGTCTTTGGGAGAGGCAGCAAAATAAGGAAAATTGCCATATTTTATTACATGGTATATTCGTAAGCATATTTTTAATGTGTGAAAATGAGGAAATCAGCTGTAGTAAAATGAGATAAATGTTATCCTAGATGTATCATAGTAAAACCATTATTCATATGGATATTAACATTTTTTAAAAGGAGCAAAATGAGCATAGAAAAGATAGACTTTTGTTAAATGAAAATATTGTGTAGGTGTTTATTCTTTCCTCTTAATTGCTGAGATTTTTCCCCAAAGCATAGCCATTTTTGGAATGCTCAGCTCTTGATTATTAAAAATGGTAACATAAATGAGTTAAAGCTTATGAATAAATCTCAAAATCCATAATAAGAAATAGACCTGTTCCAAGCTGATATCTGTACAAAGCTGAATGCAACCGTCAACTAAAGTTGTTCTATTTTCATCGAATGGAGGAAATAAAAATGAGTTTCACAAAGCAAAAATATAGAATTGATGCCATGCATTCAGCTTAGGGCATTTGATTGGTAAATTCTACCAATCGACCTCATAATAAGCATAATAAAAATATGCTTCAAAACAGTTGTTAAAATGTGCACGCATGTAGTATGGCTTTGTTCACTGATAGCCCCATTATTATTCTTTTTAAAAATATTGAATCACAGTGTTCAAGAAGTGCTCATTTTTCAATCAATTTCCCACACTTTTATATGTTAATGTTCCAAAGAAGATTGGACTACAGCACTCTACATTTTTGTGGTAGAAACACTCAGTAAATTATGCTTCCTTTTCACCAATTTTGAAATGTTGGCTTGAATGGCAATAAATGAGGAGAGAGAAAAATTTAAGAGCTCTTCTCGTTCAAGGAATGAGATTTTTAACTTCTTCAATGTTGTTGCATCCTGATTGCATCACTTTTGGGTAGAAGTCTGTTCAGTTTAGGGCAGTTCCCCTTTTCTCAATAACATCTCCACCCCAGGGTTGTCCAACCGTGGCACCTTTAAGGCCAGTGGACTTCAACTTCCAGAATTCTGGGAGTTGAAGTCCACTGGCCTTAAAGTTGTCAAGGTCGGACAACTTTGCTTTACTCCATCCCATGTCATCTGAAAAAGCTATTTGGTGACATGCATTGTTTATAATAGAAGAGCTAGAAAAACCTTCCACAAATATCCTTTATTTCCCCTAGTTTAAGTTTGAACTAGTAATTTACTAGAATGCACAAATGTAATTAATATATACTTCAATAAATCCTCAAGCTCTGCTAGCAGGGCAGAAGGAGCAAAATACAGCAACTATTGGCTGTTGGTATCTTTGAAGGAATATAACCTCTTGACTATAAGCAAGGATAGGAAAATTGACTGGATCAGCTATATATGTTGCTTAAAAGAGCTTTGATTTGAGAATTTCTATCACTCAGACTTTGAATTCATCCCAACCTGCTCTAATGCAGCTCAATCTGCTATAAGTAATCGATCACAGAGACTGGCTGGGTGGGAGGTTCGAAGAAAGAACAGTGGCTTCAGAGTCTGCTGGATTATGCATTGATATTTATTTTCCTGGGTTAATGCCCTAATGCCTTCACATCTTTACTTGAGTCTTAAAAGTTGTCACATCATGATAAATGAACAGAAGATTCTCTGTAGGAATAGAATAATTTAGCAGAGTCTCTGCAGAACATCTGAACAAATGAGAGACAAACTAGTAAATGAGAGAAAACTAGTAAATATTTGGGGGAGCTGGCAAATATTGTGAATATATTCATAAGTCTGGAAATGGAATGAAAGATTATTTTTTGAAGAAAATAATTTTATCAGATCATTAGATTACACCAATATCAGAACCATTGTAAATATATGCTTTGATGGAAGTATTTATTTTTAAAAAAATTAAACTCATTCAATTACATTTTATGAGCAAAATAATTATTTATAGTCTCTCTCTCTCCCTCCCTCCATCCTTCCCTCCCTCCGTCTCTTTCTCAAAAAGCATTACTCGTTGGCAAATATATCCATGCCAATAAGAATAGATTTTTACGGAATCTTTACTGAAATCTCTTATTAATGTTTTACTAATTGAACTTCCACTAGCACACAAGAAATATGTGCCAGACGGTAATCCTGAATATTAGCTTGTATTAATTTGTACTTGATCCCATATCCCATAAGAAAATAAAAGGCAGATGTCAAACTCTGTTGAATCCTTCTAAGAATTATAAAGCTATTTCCCAAAATAGAAAGTAAGTTTGTCTGGTCTTTTGGCTTTGTTTTGGGTTCAAGAATGACCTTTCCTATTATGATAGTTGTGACTGAATTATTGTTGCAATAACAGAATAATATGGGAATACAGTATTATACTATCCTATTAGAAGCATTTTCAAGTAGCTTAGAAAGTAGGCACATTTTTAATATTTAGTTAGATTTTCTGAATTGTCCCTAGACTTAATGAATGAGTATTTTGCTTTCTGATTCAGTAGCTATTGTTTGTTCTCAGGTGATAAATGTATAGTGATTGAAATGTTCACAAGCATCTCTGCAAAAATAATAATAAAATAAATAGTTAGCATAACTAGCGATATTTAATGCAATTAAAAAAACATTTCCTGCATTTTGATTAAACAGTTCCAAATGTTGTGTATTTGCCGTTCTAAGGCTGGACTGCAGAAAAAATAGATTAGAAAGGGTGAGGAAGTCTGGTAGTTTCATGGACATTTCCATGTAGCTTTCCTGGAACAATATAGAAGTGGCATTGGCTTCTCCTGTGACTTTTTTCCACCTTCTAGTCTAAATTTCCTTTAAAATTGGTCTTCCCTAAACTGGCACCTTCCAGATATGCTGAACAGCCATTTCTATCAAAAAAGACCAAAAGGCATTTTGCTAAGGATAATGATTGTTGTAGTCTAATATATCTCATTGGCCTGTGCTGTGGGAGGTGCCTTAAATCATTAGCAAATGTATTGAATGCCTGTGTTCTTTAGTCTTCTCCTGCTGGCAAGCTTATGAGCTTCTGCTGAAACTAACCCTTAACGAAATATTTTAGATTTCTTTTTCTTACTCCCCCTCCTACTTCAATTGTTTCCAAACTAGTAATATCAGTGGGGGATCCTCATTAATATTCATTGTAATGCAGTCACATTTGTCCTCTCATCCAATCCATATATTACAAAACATACCACAACTGTTTAGCGTGGAAAAAGCTAAAAAAAAAGTTAATATTTTATTTGTAATGGTTCAAATAAAACATTCGAAAGTGCTCTTAATCATGAATGATGATAAAATAGAAATATTTTTTATTTTTTAGTTAATACACCTCTTAGATTCTACCTTGTGCTCTGTCAAAATAATACTTCACATTCACTTACAGAAGCATCTGGCTGAACAATAGATTCAACGTTTGATTCAAACAAATTGTTTGCATCAGTAGATAATATAATGCATTACCACAAAAGACAGAGAGGAGTAATTTATTAGCCTAATGTAAAATAGTTTTCAGCCCAAACTTCATCTGGAGAGGGAGGGAGGGAAACTATCTTCATTTTTGAACTAGAAACTATGCCATCTTTTCTTAATAATGTATTTAAGATTTTGGGCTATGAAACAATTATTTGCTAAAGCCATTCTTTTTCTCTTTAAAAATCCTTTTAAATATGGAATGTCAGAAGAGAGAGAGAGAGAGAGAGAGAGAGAGAGAGAGAGAGAGAGAGAGAGAGAGAGAGAGAGAGAGAGAGAGAGAATCAGCTCAGATGCAGCTGCAATGATACAAAAGAAGAGATTATACAAAAGGGAACAGGTTAAAAATGTGGAATATAAGGTGTGTCCTTTATTCTTCCTTAGAATTGTGATTGAAATGAAAAGGTTAATAAAAAATTCCTTGCAAAGATTTGGGAGAGCACTTCTAAAATATGCTTTCGATGTTTCCTTTCTCTTATTAATTTCAAAAAGAACTATTCAGATGAGGTGGAATAAAGAATTTTAAAAAAATAACTCATCCCCCTTCCCGCTTCTTTAAATATTTATACATCAATATGTTTGGATTTGTTTTTTTCAAATAAAAAAGTAACAAATGTAATGGAGGAGTTTGTAGGACCACATGTCCGCATGCTTGTGTGTCCACACACACACAAGGCATATACAATTAACAGAATTGAGTCCTGGAATATGTCTTATTTATATGTGGATTCTGATAAAATATTTACTGCAAGTTTAAGTCGAACTTGCAAGATGAAATCTTGAATTACAATACTGTTATGGAATCAAGTATTGAATTGAATTCAATTGAATTGAGAACTGAACTATGTCTAAGTCCTTTGATCATTTGTTTTCAACACAGAGAAAATAAATGTTTAGATATGCACTAAAAGAACATAGCTAGTTTCTCAAATTTTCAGTAATGATTGGATAAAGATCATTGCTGGTCTTTCAGAAAAAAAATGGCTTTAACTATTGAACATTTTTACAAACATATGTACTGTAATTATTGTGCTATTTCTATATAGTTCTCAGAGAAATTCTGCAGCATTCTGATAAACTTGTTATACATCACAGCCCAACAGTGATAATATTGCATGAAGCTTATATTTTAAAAGTTAGAGATCAGTGGAACAGGAAATAAACCTATTCATATTCCTTTTTTGGCATAATTCAGTACTACAAAATTTCCTTTTTATCTTTTTTTCTTAGATATTAACTTTTATAGTATGTGTTTCAATTCTCTTCTTGACATATTATTACCATTCCTATACAAATCACCAAAATATTATTTCCAGTATTCCCTTATTTCAGTTTCATCTTAAATTATGTCAACACTTTTATTTTTAATTCTATTTACTCTCCTGGAGGTTCTTTCTTTAGACCTTTTCACCCACTTCAAAATTATTTTATTTCTTTCAAAATTACTTTGTCTATTCATGTCATCTGACTGAATAATATTTTCCTTGATCTTATTCAGTGTCGCACACAATTTTCCCCCCGAACTCTTGTCTGGAATGTAAAATATAAAATGTGATCAGCCTATGAATTCTTACTTTTCTATACAACAGTGTTCCTTAAAGTATGAACCCCTGGGGATCCCCCATCAGCCTCTCAGGGATCCACAAAATCAAAATTATTCGCCAAGCTATATGGAAAAATAACACAATATTAAAATCCCATTAAATGATGATGAGACATGGTAGCAGCAGATCTGTCAATTTTAATTTCTGCTATGGTAACTATCAATAAAAATAGTTCATACAGACAAAAGCTCTTTTGGGGTCATCCATAATTTTTAAAAGTGGGAGAGGGTCCTGAGAGAAAAAAAGTTTAAGAAACATTGCTATACATTGATAAGGGTGTCAAGAAGTCCCAAGGTTGCTGGTAGGGCAATATTGGAAGAAGGAAAGTTTGCCTACTATAGAAGAATGGACACTTAACGTGTCAAACTTAGCAGAAATGGCTAAGATTTCTGCTTATTTGAAGGATTATTCACAAGAAAGATACATTTCGGTTTGGAGAAAATGGATAGATTATATTCAGAATAAATATGGGACTAAAAAGTTCCATTTATTTTATGAATAAATTTTAGAATATTATTATTGTTATTATTACTATTATTAATAATAATTTAGTATAGTGGAAATTTTATGTAAAAGAGAGTTAAAGTGCATTATATTTGTTTATCTATATAGTTGGTTAATGTTAGCTAGATTATGATTATTATATTTATTACCCTATATTCAGCTCTGGGAAGTGGAGGAGGGGGGCGGGGGGGTAGGGGGGGTTGGGATATATTTTGTAATTTTTTGTAAAACTTTTCAATAAAAAAAAGAATTCCCAAGGTATGGTCAAAAAGTCAACAGTCAAAGCAATGTTATCCAAACTTTCCCTGTGGGTTGCATGTGTGGTGCACATAAAAAACAGGTAGAACTTCAATTGTACTATTATGTCTGCCATCTTGACTTTTTAATCATACACTGTTGATAATCTTGTACCTTAATAGCAATTCAGATATATAGCTTGTCCAGAATCTTTTGAAGTGGGTTGGCTGTAACAAATAAAAACAATAACACAGGGAAAAATAGTGAAAACTGAAGGAATCAAGGTCTCTATGGAAATAACATCAAGAGCCTGGATGAAGACGTTCACTGCAAATATCTGGGCATTTTTTAAGCTGACAACATTGAGCACACTGAAATCAAAAAGAAGGTTAGAAGTGACTGCATCATGAGAGTAAAGATCTTAAAGTCTAAACTCAAAAGAGGAATTACCCTCAAGTCAATAACACCTAGGCAATTCCAGTCATTAGCTGGAATAGTGGAGTGGACTGAACCAGAACTAAAAGCATTCATCCATGCATAGATATTGACAAACAAAGTCTACTTATCAAGGAGCATAGGTGAGCATGAAATGTTGGAAGTACACTAGACAGTTGAACAAGAGAAAAATGACAGCGGAAGAATATCTAAAGCATAGTGAATAAGGTACACTAAGCTAGTACAACATGAAGACTTACTGAATACCAAAGAATCCTACTGGCCTATAAGGAAGACTAAATGAAGAACAGAAAAGAGACATGGCAAGGCAAGGTAGTACATGGTTACTACATTAAAAAAAAAACTAGCAGCCAAGCAAATAACAAGATCTGACAATAGCTAAGAGCAGAGCAAATCCGAAGAATGATACAGATGGGCTAATTCTGAATCCACCAAAGCAAGTCTTTAGATCAAATGCATAGAACACTAGAACTGAGAAGACAGCGACTGACAGCAAATACTGCCTCTGCAAAGAAGTGGAAGAAACTGTCTTTACACAAAGGGAAAAAACAGACCAACCTATCAAAAATAGTGCCATAAAAAACAAAACAGAAACACAAGTTAAGATAGGCAAGAAAATGGTTAGTGAGCACCTGTCCAGCCTAGATGAGTTCAAATCGCCAGGACCAGATGGATTACACCCCAGAGTTCTCAAGGAACTGGCAGATGTGATATCGGAGCCACTGAACTATATTTTTCAAAGATCCTGGAACACAGGGGAACTACCAGAGGACTGGAAAAGAGCTGATGTAGTTCCCATCCTCAAAAAAGGAAAAAAATGGATCCAGGAAATTACAGACCTATCAGCCTGACCTCAATACCTGGAAGATCCTGGAAAAGATAATCAAACAACGAATCAACGAACGCCTAGAGGCAAACAAGGTCATTACTAAAAGCCAACATGGGTTTGTCAAAAATAGATCATGCCAGACAAATCTTATTGCATTCTTTGACCAAGTGACAAAATTAGTGGATCAGAGGAATGCTGTGGACATAATTTACTTGGACTTCAGTAAGGCATTTGATAAAGTAGATCACAACCTACTACTTGACAAGATAGAAAAATGTGGGGTAGACAGAACCACCACCAGATGGATCCGTAGCTGGCTGACCGGCCGTACTCAGCGAGTGGTCCTCAATGGAACTGCATCTATATGGAGGGAATTGTGTAGTGGGGTGCCCCAGGGCTCTGTTCTGGGCCCAGTACTCTTCAACATCTTCATCAACGATTTGGATGAAGGGATAGATGGGGAACTCATCAAATTTGCAGATGACACCAAGCTGGCAGGAATAGCCAACACTCCAGAAGACAGGCTTAAGATACAGAAGGATCTGGACAGACTTGAACACTGGGCACTAACTAACAAAATGAAATTCAATGGTGAAAAAAGCAAGGTTCTACATTTAGGCAAGAAAACCAAATGCACAAGTACAGCATAGGTGGCACCATGCTCAATAGTAGTAACTGTGAGAGGGACCTCGGAGTCCTAGTAGACAATCAACTAAATATGAGCCAGCAGTGTGCTGCAGCTGCCAAAAAGGCCAACACAGTGCTAGGCTGCATTAACAGAGGGATAGAATCAAGATCACGTGAAGTATTAATACCACTCTTCAATGCCTTGGTAAGGCCACACTTGGAATACTGCATCCAGTTTTGGTCACCACGATGTAAAAAAGATGTTGAGACTCTAGAAAGAGTACAGAGAAGAGCAACAAAGATGATTAGGGGACTGGAGGCTAAAACATATAAGGAACGGTTGCTAGAATTGGGTATGTCTAGTTTAACGAAGAGAAGGACAAGGGGGGACATGATAGCAGTATTCCAATATCTCAGGGGCTGCCATAAAGAAGAGGGAATTAAGCTATTTTCCAAAGCACCTGAAGGCAGGACAAGAAGCAACGGGTGGAAACTAATCAAGGAGAGAAGCAACCTAGAACTAAGGAGAAACTTCCTGACAGTGAGAACAATTAATCAGTGGAACAGCTTGCCTCCAGAAGCAGTAAATGCTCCAACACTGGAAGTTTTTAAGAAGAGACTGGACAGCCATTTGTCCGAAATGGTGTAGGTTTTCCTGCCCGAGCAGGGGGTTGGACTAGATGACCTCCAAGGTCCCTTCCAACTTTACTACTATTACTATTACTAAACAGTGGGTCACCTAGTTACTGCTCTAGGAAGATCATGCAGATTAACAAATAGCAGCATGACAAAGTAGCAGTGATGGTACATTTGGAATGTATGGAAGAAGTATCATTTGCCTGCGAGCCACAAAATAGACAAAGTAATAGAAAATGAAGAAACTAAAGTGCTCCTGGATTTTAGAATGCAAACAGACAAGCTCCTGCCACCTAACATCCCAGACTGAACATCTGTCAATAAGAGACAAAAAAAAAGTCTGGACAGTGGACATTACAGTACCTGGAAACAGCAGAATAAAAGAGAAAGAGCTAAAGAAAATCAGAAAATACCAAGAACTGCAAATAGAATGACTGTGTCAGAATAAAGCAAAGATAGTATCGATAATGATAAGCACCTTGGGTACAATTCTAAAAATCTGGAGTATCACCTGAACACTATCAGCATTGACAAAATCACCACTAGCCAATTGCAAAAGTAGCTTTATACATCCTATGAAGATACCATTAACACCAACCAACAACAACATCTGCCTATCTCAGGTCCTAGGTAGGTGGCTAGAATGCCAAATCCAGTCTGAAAATCTGATTGACTGTGCGACCAACCATAACAATAACAATTCACACTTTTTAACATATCTGTAGCTCTTTCATGCATACATAAATAACCTAATCTTTACCTTTCTGCATGTATTCAGCTCCATAAGATTAGGCCAACTTCACTGAGATTGCCCCTTTTCTCTTTGTTGCACAAATATACTACATATCTAGTTTTCTTTCTTTTTTTCCATTTCATCTGTTAATTCATGCACTTCATCATTTATTCTTTCTGATTTCCAGAACTCAGTCCTTCACCTGCAGTTGCTTTCTTCAAATGGGCCTGGATGTATTGATCTCTCCTTTTCTCCAGTCAAAGTTTCCTATAATTAAGGTGACCAACCATCCTCCTTTTGGGAGGACAGTCCTCCTTTTTTGAGTTCTGTCCTCCCTCAAAAAGTGTCCTCCTAAATGTCCTCCTTTTCCATATACCGTCCTCCTTTTGGGAGGACAGTCCTCCTTTTGGGAGTTCTGTCCTCCCTCAAAAATGTCCTCCTAAATGTCCTCTTTTTCTATATTTGAAGACTTATCTTCAGGGCTTTTTTTCCTCATAGAATGCTCAGAAAGCGTTCTGGGACCTTTTTTTGATGGTTTTTTTCAACTTTTGCCTGAGCTGTGCTATTCCCCCTATTGGCTTTCGAAAGCCAATAGGAATTGCTGCTGAGCGCGCCAAAACACCCGGGCAGCAAACTTTGCACGTGCAAGTTGCAGGAATTTTGCACCCCTCACTGCTACCCAACTACACCATCTCCTACTTAGTTCCGCAGATAGCTGGAGGAGACTGGAGCAGTAAGTTTCTCTTGATCTTCCCTGTACGGTTCTACACAGGGATGCACAGGGTAGGCGGTGGTGCTGGGGGGCGACTGGGAGGTGGCTGCAGGGCCAGAGCTGGCACGGCTGGTGCTTTGCGAGCTGCAGGGCCGGCTCTACAGGGATACGCAGGGTGGGCAGTGGTGCTGGGGGGTGGCTGGGGGGGGCAGTTGCAGGGCCAGAGCCGGGGCAGCTGGTGCTTTGCCTTTGCGAGCTGCAGGGCTGGCTCTACAGGGATGTGCAGGGTGGGTGGTGGTACTGGGGGGCAGCTGCAGGGCCAGAGCCGGCACGGCTGGTGCTTTGCCTTTGCAAGCCGCGGGGCTGGCTCTACGGGGATGCGCAGGGTGAGCGGTGGTGCTGGGGGGCAGCTGAGGGGCGGCTGCAGGGCCGGAGCTGGCTCAGCTGGTGCTTTGCGAGCCACGGGGCTGGCTCTCCATGGCAGGGCAGTGGTGCTGGTGGGGCAGCTGTGGGCGAGGGCGTGGCAGGCAGTTGACTTTCCATGGGCCGCGCCAGCTGGTGGTCTACACAGTGCTGACCTGCGCTGCCACTTCACCCTGTGCACCTACGTGGTCATCCTGGAGCGCCTGGCTCACAACACCTGCCTCCACCGCCCACCCCCGCGCAGTCCAGCCATGTAGATTTTTGGACAAGTGAGAAATCGAGATTGAATGTTGATACATGTTGATACTCTAGCTGAAGCACTTGCCGTAAAATTCAATATGAAGGATATTTCTTGTTCAGATATTTCCAATATATTGTTAGAAGATGATACATTGACAAAAAATATTCATTCAATGGAAAAGTACTCATTTAAATAATTAATAGGCATGTAAGCATAATTACAATATAAAATGTTATTTGTTACAAATGTTTTTATTATGCATTTATCATATTATAGTGTATTCTGTATTATTGTTGCAATAAATACAATGTTTCTTTTATTTACGATATTTTTTTCTTCAATTTATTCGTGTCCTCCTTTTTGTTGTAAAAAAGTTGGTCACCTTACTATAATGCTTTTTGGTAATACAAAAAGTTATAGACTAGACTACTAGCCTTAATTGCATCCATGCTAATGCAGCATTCTCCGTCAATGATAAGGACAGCGCCAGCCGGTTTGAATATTGTTTGGGTTTTGTGACACAAGAATGACCAAAGCCAATTTTACCTTAACCATTCTCTGTGGAAGCTAGGATCAGTAATGTAGAGCCAACATAATTTTGTCTGTATCCAGCTAACTAGGATGTACTTACAGAATCTAAAAATTCTACTATCAACCTTTACTATTCTAGAACTTCAAGTGGGCTTGTTGTTTTTCAGAGTTCAATATTCTTAAAGGAGGATGACTTACCTTCCCCCCCTCTGCTGCTGCTTCTGTACATTTCTCTTACTGGCAATTTCTACCTACCATTCTCCGCTGCCTGGTACCTTCCTTACTGAAACTATTCCTAACTGACTGAAGTTGTATTTAATGGTTGCAGCACCTGAGAACACAAATGGATTTCAGGGGAAGTTAATCTTCAGTCCATGCATGGTTGGGCTGCTGGGTCTTTCAGAAACTCTAAGATTAGGTGAATTGGCTGAGAAAGTTTTCTTGCTTTCAAAGCAGACAGTGCATCTTTAGCAAACCATGATTCCCAACCTGTTGGAGTACAACTTTCTTAATTCCCAGCCAGCTAGCAACACATTTGGTGGGCAGCCATAAGGGAGGGCTAGAGTAAGATGATTACTACTGCATTTGTTATTTTAAAAACAAAAACAAGCCAAAATGTTAGAAAGTTGGAAATTTAAAATAAATATAAAACCGAAATCAATGTGTTGAAAGAAAAATCTTCATCAGGGTCCAGTCCAAGCTGGGAATAAACAAAATGGAGACTGCTTTAGAAAGAAGGTTGTAGTTTATTAGAGAGGAGAGCCAGACAGAAAGCTGACCACATGTAGCAGGGAGTGGTGGGCTTTTATACCTCCTTTGGGCTTTCTATTTGGAGTTCTTCTTGTTTGGGGCTTTGTATTTCCTGTGTCATATACTTTGACTTGAGTCTGAGTGTGTCCTTTTGGTTTTGGTATTCCTGGCCTTAGAATTTGGGTGGGGTATGTAGATTTTAGGTGTCTTTGTCTTCCTAATCTCTTCAGTTTCTAGTTGGAAGGCTCCAATCTTTCTGAAAGGATTATTGAATTTGCATTTCTAAAAGCTGGCCTCTGTTGAGTTTTCTACTTGGGGGAGAGGAGCTGGGGCTGGTTTCTGTCTTTTAAAAAAGATCTTCTCCATTATTCCTTTGGGGAAATATATTCTGCCTTTTTAATATTCCCCCAAATATTTATTTCTCTGGATTCTTCCCACAAATGAGTGTGTTAGGAACTCATAACAGCCCTCAACATCATCCTCTGAGAAGATTGGGGAGAATAAGAGCATTTTCCTAAGCATTCTCCATGGTCAAAATCCTGTGTTTGAGGCAGCAACCTGGGACTTCAGTATCAGGTGGCCTCAAAGCCATCCTCTCTGTGCGTGCCTGTTTGTGTGCGTGTTTGTATGCATCTGCATGTGTTAAGATGTCTGCGAAAGCTTCACAGTATCTGAAAAAAAAAGAGAGACAAAACAAGAAGGTGCTTAAATTAAAGCTGCCTCGAGGCCGTAGCAAGTTCTGGGTTGGTGGGTTTTACAAGACTACTTACTATGCTATTCAATTAAAAAAAAGAGAGAGAGCAGTTACCATAGCAACTCTCCCATCTAATGGCTCTTGTGCTAACTCAGAGATACAAAGCACCTTCTTACAGAGATGCAGTGACCAATGCAGAATGTTGTGGGAAGTTTTATGCTCCCAGCAATGCTTTAAAGGGGAAGGTGCATCTTCCAATAGCAAGGCACATTTATATCTCTGGGCTGTAATCTGCTTTTAGAACTACTTGTTTGCCTTCCCCTGTTATCTATTTGTATTTGTTTGCAGTTTTCTTTCTCTCTGTGTCTTTAGATATATGATGAGATATATAGCTTCAGAAAAAAAATGAAAAATTCCCATTTGTGAGATTTATAGTACATTTTCTCTGACATGAAGTATTGAGCCTGCCAAGTCAATGTAAATTATTCCCAGCACATTTAGTTCTGAAGTTTCAGGTTTATCTGGACATAAACTCCTCAAAACATAATGGGCTTTCTTTTATGTAAACATTTACAGGAAGGTGCTCTCAGTCCATAGGTAAATGTGCCCCTTCCTTCCTTCCTTCCTTCCTTCCTTCCTTCCTTCCTTCCTTCCTTCCTTCCTTCCTTCCTTCCTTCCTTCCTTCCCTCCCTCCCTCCCTCCCTCCCTCCCTTCCTTCTTTCCTTCCCTTCTATTCCATTAAACCAGCAAAACAGAAGTCAGAGTCGCTACACTAATAATGGTATTCAGAAAATGCTTTGAGTTTATCAGTAAAGCACACTTGCTTTTCTGAAAAGGGTTTTTATCAGAAACTGGCAACATTGGGAGAATATGATTTTCAGGAAATATTCAAAACATAGCTCTTTCTATTTCTTCCAACAGAAGCATTTCTTTAATGTGGAGGAAAGTAACGTTTCATATACTTGGAGCTGTGTGGGGAGAAGAGAGACAGCCAAGAAATACAATGCATGATGCAGTGATAAAATAATATCACTGAAATGGTTGGGCTACAGCTTCTGAGGAGGTTTTGGGGACTATTTTTGCCTCTAATGTGTTAAGCCTAAAAGAAGTCTTGTCTGTCTTATAAAAAGGCAAAATTGGCAGAAAATAATGCCCCAATTTTTCTGTAACTTGTTCCTGAAAATCCGTGGTTTGATTCTTAGGATTACAAAAAAGAGATTTGGGGCCACCTGTGTAAAAGCATGAATTGCTCATGTCTGCTTTAATGGAAATTAAAGGATACTGTAGGGTTAATGCACACTTAAAGGTACATAACTTCATATGTTCCAGTAGCTGATTCACTCATTTCAATCATTTATGGATCAACTTATAATGTTATCCTGTTCTGGAGAATTTATGAAAAGGAGAAATCTGTGATTCTCCAGACATTGCCTTTTGGGCAATAGACTAATGGAAGGTAGAATTCGAAAGTTCTGGAGAGCCACAGCTGCCCACTCTTAGCAGATCCAAGCCATATCAATGAATCTGGTATTGTATCAAATTTTCTGATCTGTTTGGAAACCCTACCCTTGATAGATTATGATTGACTGTCTCAAAAATGTAAAAATTTACATAAGAAGAGGTAGTCCTCGACTTACAGCAGTTCATTTAGTGACTGTTCGAAGTTACAACAGCCCTGAAAAACATGACATGACCATTTTTCACACTTACGACCATTGTAGGCTCCCCGTGTTCACGTGATCAAAATTCGGATGCTTGGTCACAGATTCAAATTTATGACAGTTGCAGTATTCTTGGGTCATGTGGTCACCTTTTGTGACCTTCTCGCGAACAAGGTCAATGGGAATTCCAGATTCACTTAACAACCTTGTTATTAATTTAACAACCTCAGTGATTCATTTAACAACTGTGACAAGAAAGATCATAAAATGGGGCAAAATTCACTTAACAAATGTCTCATTTAGCAATAGAAATTTTGGGCTCAGCTGAGGTCATAAGTTGAGGACTACCTGTATTTGAAATCACACTCTGTAACATGATCTCTGTGTGTACAGAACATATTTCTGTGTGTGGATCTATGCCATTCCCAAAACCCAATAATGAAAACATTGGAGCAATTGTGAAGAATGCTATCAATAAAGCCTCCCCAGTTTTAAATGTCCAAACACCTGAAAAGTCGAAAGAAATGCAGAGTGATTGTAGAACATATTTAAAATTCAAATGCTAGCTTTGTAAAAAAAATGCATTAATGTATTGAGAAAAAAATGAATTATTAAGAGATTTGCATTGGCCCAACAAAAGCCAATTTAGAGAAACAAGTTTACCCTGAAGCATTTTGCCATCTTTTCTTCAAAATCTTTTCCAAACACTGCTAAAGACTTTTTCCCCTTCAAATAAATACAAAAAAAAGCATTACTTTTACTGAAAATGATTCCTTAAAAATGCTTTTCAAATGATGGGAACTAAGGGGTTTTTTTTTTCGTGTTCAGTTCTTTTCATGGTTTATATTTCCATCACTTTTAGAATGTGATGACATTCATTTTTTTTCTCACGTTGCTTTTTATCTCAGCAATTACTTCTGTCATCCAGTTTTTTAAAATACACATTTATTATTTAGAGGTCGAGGAGGAAAAAAAATAGTTCTGCTTTTCTCTTTCTAACAAGAGAACAAGAATTGGTGTTATTTGACTCTTCAGAAGTTTACTCTCCCTGGTGTGTTACATTTAGATGACCAATGGCAGAATAGCAACAGAATAAAGAAAGTTTGTTTATGAATTGCCAAGACAGCTTGATTCTCAAGGGTATTTTACAGAGCAATCAAGGTAAGTATAAAGCAAGGTCTCTATGATTTGCACATATATTTTTTTTATTGATTCAAAGGAGACACTGAAAATAATTTTTTTTATTTTTTTGTACCCCATACACGGAATGAACAATGAACTGTCTTGTTCCTAACAGCATATGTCCAAAAAAGATTTTCTTTTCAGGAGTGCCTACAGCAGACATGTCAAACACAAGGCCTGGGGTCAGATGCGGCCCGCGAAGTGGTTTCATGTGACCCGTGAAGCCATCATGGAAACAATGAGGGAACGGCCCCCACTGTCTTGGCCCTGGCCCAGACCGGCTGGGAGCCAATGTACAATTTTGTGGAGGCCATCTATGCTGAAATGCATTCAGTCTTAGCTCCACAAGGCTGTCAAGAAACAGCGAGGAACCAGCCTCTGCCATGTTGGCCCTGCCCCCTGGGTGCATTCTGGGAAGGTGTCACCCTTTGTAAGGAATGAAGTAATGCACCATGTCTTGGCACTTGCCCTGGTCTCAGCCCCTTCACCAGAGACCCTCAGATCTGTCCCACTCCTGCCCAGGCACCCTTGACACGAACAATGTAGAGCTGGCCATGCCCACCCAGTAGGCCACACCCACTCCTTCCACGCCTACCCAGTAGGCCACACCCACCCTGGCCACACCCACCCAGCCCCCTGAGGGCAACCACAATGCTGATGTGGCCCTCAATGAAATTGAGTTTGACACCCTTGGCCTACAGGATGTCATAAAAAAAATTCATGGAATGATTCAGGAAATGCTGAAAGTTCTTAGGTACAGCATGATAAATAGCAACCAGTAAATAACTATGGACTAACTAAGATACAGGGGACTTGGTGGGGAACAAAAAGTGAGACATTTCAACCTGTGCCCCTTTTTTACAAATGTTGCCTGTGTCTCTGGATCTTTTTGACTTTCCTGGAATTCCTGCTCAGAACCAAGGAGAGTAGGTTGAAAGTGCTGTCTGCAAGCTGATCACTCTGCTGAACACATTGAGGAGCTACAAACAGTGAGGACAAAGTACGGAAGGAAAAAGTGTGTTGGTATCTTTGTAATGTTTTCCTACAAGATGTGTGATGGTGTGTAAGGCTGTGGTTATAGCATTTCAGTTTTCATGTGTGAATGGGCTAGTTCAGATGAACCACATCACAAGAGGCTTTCTTATCACCTTTCATCAGGATGGATCCACTCAGCTTCAATACAGCCAATGGCAAGAGAACAAGTGTTGTGTAGCCAAAATCAAAGGGCCTGCAATTATTTCTTAATTCAATGTTCATAGGATAATTTATTAAGTTTAGATCCGGTGAAGAAGTCTTATCTAATGTCCCTGTGTTAGGCCCTGGGACACTTTGGGCAAAGAAGCTATGATCTGCTTCTACTTTGCTGTGCAAGGGTGTTTGGGATTACTCAGATGAGTTCTAGAAGATATGAAGGAAACATGTTTCCCTTACCTCTCTCTCGGGTGGCATTTCAGGCAGACTTTAAAAGAAATTGGAGTAAAACAGACCAATGGGAAGGAGCAATTTTGGTAAACAAGAAAAAGCCAATTTGCTCTACAAAGCATGATAAACTTAGCTAAATCTGATTCATAAAATCCAAATTAGTAAACAATGCTAAGTAGTGGTTTGGATTATCCTCGGAAGCCATGCCTTTAGTTGTTATGCCTATCATCCCTTGATATTGGCCTGGTCTGATTGCTTTTATGCTCTTACAGAGTAACCCTCCTGGTGGCACAATATTGCTACACCGCAACCCCTGATCATTCTTATTGCAGCTTGCAAATATCGCAGCGTGTGGAATCACCTCCATGCCAGGCATCGAACAACGTTTGCCAGAACTCTTGAGGTTAGCAATTCTAGAGAATTGCTTTCATGAGTAACCATGAAAATTGCTAGAGATGAAATCATCTGGATTTGTTATTTGTTCCTCATCTTATATCCAGCAAGTGAAATTTCACACTGATTTCCTGCTTTTTCTGGTCAACAGGCAGCAACATAACACACACACACATACACACACACACACACACACCACCCAGGTACGTATTCTGTTTTTGCCCATACCATAGATTAGCTTATGGTGCTCTTTTAAAAATACTAGCGGGGGAAAAAGTATAATTATTTAAAAAAAATAGGTATATGGATTCAAGATTAACACTGTCATTATCCAGGCAAAAGGCTATTTACTTTCAGTTTCTATAGATCTTTTTTCGCTGATGTGATGCCCTGCAGACATGTTTCTTTACAATTCCACTGGTATGCTTTCTGAGAATACTGGAATAGGAATTTGAAGCTGACATATCTACAAAGTACAAAATCTGGGAAGGCTGGAATAGGAAAAATAAAAGTTTTTCTATTGCTGATGACTAATTTTGATGGCATGCAGCTTGTCCTGAGGACAAGAGAAAGTGCTTTTTTGATCTACAAAAGACTAAATGCTTTGGACGTCATGTAGGATGTCCTTAACTCCCAGATGCATCTACTTTTAATTTACAATTGTCATTGGAGATGTATTTTCAATTGTAGCAACCATTTGAGGAACTTTCTGATAAAGGGAGATGAGGAGAAAAGTTGGTTTCTGTCCAGTGTGCAGCTATTATAATTCTGACCAGTGTCCCGAGAATGCTGCTTGCTCTCAAAAAAGAAAAGGGCATGTGTGCGAAGCATGTTTTTTTTCTTCACATGTCTAAATAATATGTGACTCATTTCTAAGCCAGAGACAGTAGAGGAAAAACTATTTGAAATTACTGTTGGTGGGCATAAACAGTAAAGCAGTCAGATACTTCCAATTAATTGGATTTTAAGAAATGATCATGCAACAGTGGTCTGGAGAAAGAATTATTTTTGATACAAGGACACATGTGAACACTGGGTGCTATCTAACAAAATGAAATTCAGTGGTGAAAAAAGTAAGGTTCTACATTTAGGCAAGAAAAACCAAATGTACAGGTATAGTATAGGGGGTAACTTGCTCAATAGTAGTAACTGTGGGAGGGTCCTCGGAGTCCTAGTGGACAATCACTTAAATATGAGCCAGCAGTGTGCTGCAGCTGCCAAAAAGGCCAACACAATGCTAGGCTGCACTACCAGAGGGATAGAATCAAGATCATGTGAAGTATTAATACCACTTTACAATGCCTTGGTAAGGCCACACTTGGAATACTGCATTCAGTTTTGGTCACCACAATGTAAAAAAGATGTTGAGACTCTAGAAAGAGTACAGAGAAGAGCAACAAAGCTTAGTAGGGCAGGGCTTTTCAACCAGTGGTACGGGAACCACCTGTGGTACATTGGCACCTGGCAGGTGGTACGCGACCATCCTAGAAATGTGGTAGCGGGGGAGGGGAATGAGCTGAACCAGTGGCAGCACAGCACAAGCCTGAGCGAGAGATGGCTGGAGCTGCAGGGCTGTCAGGGCTCAGTGGAAGCGCCAGGATCAGTGCCAAGCTCCAGCTGGGCTCGGCACTGATCCTGGTGCTTCCGCTGAGCCCAGAAGCGCCGATCAGCTGGAATGTTGCAGCATCTCCAGGGTCTTGTGATTTACATTCAGATGCTTGACAACTGATTCATATTTATGATGGTCAGTGTCCCAGGGTCATGTGAAGTGACCAAAACCTGCTGCAACCACCCAGCAGACAGGTGGAATAAAAACCAAACACCTCTCACCCCACCCCCATTGCCAATCCTCAACAGAAATGCTCACAACAATGAAAACCTCGGACAGGAGGAAGAGCGCAGCTGGGTGGGCAGGCAAGTGTCTTGCTCGGCTGTGGCTTGGGAGGCACTTTTTTCAGTGCCATTGTAACTTCGGTCACTAAGCGAACGGTTGTAAGTCAAGGACTACCTGTAGTTTATTACTTTTTTCTTTCTTTCTTTCTTTCTTTCTTTCTTTTTTTGGTCATCAAGTTTTTGACATCTTGCTAGGCGACTGGTGGAACTCGGATGTTGCATATCCTAAAAGTGGTACAATGGGTGAAAAGGTTGAAAAGCCCTGGATTAGGGGACTGGAGGCTAAAGCATAGAAGGAAAGGCTGCTGGAATTGGATATGTCTAGTTTAATGAAGACAAGGACGAGGGGGGACATGATAGCAGTGTTCCAATATCTCAGGGGTTGCCACAAAGAAGAGGGAGTCAAGCTATTTTCCAAGGCGCCTGAAGGCAGGACAAGAAGCAACGGATGGAAATTAATCAAGGAGAGAAGCAACCTGGAACTAAGGAGAAACTTCCTGACAGAACAATTAACCAGTGGAACAACCTGCCTCCAGAAGTGGTGAATGCTCCAACACTGGAAATTTTTAAGAAGAGATTGGATAGCCGTTTGTCTGAAATGGTATAGGGTTTCCTGCCTGAGCAGGGGGTTGGACTAGATGACCTCCAAGGTCTCTTCCAACTTTATTATTATTATTATTTGTCTTTTTAGCAACTTTTCCACCATATGTGAGAAGAATATCTCCAAATTTTGTTCAAGAATGTCCATTTTCACTCCCCCCCCCCTTTTCATGTTTGCCTGTTTTGCAGCCTACTTCACTTGCATTCATGTCCTGCTCCAGTTCTTCGTATAAAGATATCTGGGTGCATATTTATTTTATCTCATTTTTCAAAAGCCACCATCTATGGTCAAGGATGGCTATATAGAAAGAGGGAAGAATTTATCATGCAGATGTGACCAATTACATTTGAAGCAAGAAAGCTTTGAACACATTTTAAGACCTCAGTGCTTAATATTAGTTCTTTGTGTATTTACATTAAGGGACTTGTGGACATAATAATCTTGAATTTTGAAACTGTCTTTGTGATCATTTAAATGCATGTGAGATGGTCCTTGCAAGATAATTATTAGGATGCACAGCTCAGGTTGTTCCACATAAAAAAATAGGGTAAGAAATGTGTCTCTTTTATCTTTTCCTGTTTATGCCCATTGTGATCAGAAATACATTTTCCATTTCTCTTCACTGCTGTTTGTGTGTGTTGGGGGGGGGAGGGAGAATGGGAGAGAGTGAGATTGTAAAATCACCCTAGAGCTTTCTTGTAATTGTTCCTGACAATGTCTGTGACATATACTTTTCTTTTTTTCTGGCTATTAGAAATAGAAAGAATTGGGAAAGGAATAGTTTATAGTAAATGAATCCTTGAACTTAGGATCAGTTCAGAAACACATGGACAGAATTAAATTCTATAGAATTAAAAATCATCCCAAAGCTTTGTGAGAAAATCAGACAATTAGAGAAACAGAAAACACAGAGTTACACATTTTCTCTCAAGCTCTCCATATAAGGAATTCTGCCAGGAAGGGAGAAATGTGAATTGTAATTTTGGAATGATCATTCTTGTTTCAACCAGGGAATAGTTTTTTAAGGCTCTCAGTTTTGCTTCCATTCAGAATGTCTTTGGAAGGATGTAAAGGACCTAAATAAATGCTGTTGTGCTGTTTCACAGCTTTCACACTATCAACAACTGAAGATTTCTAGGAATGGCTTGAAAGCTAGCTGAAGTCTAAACACATAGACATAGTATATTTGGATTTCAATAAGGCATTTGAGAATGTAGACTACAACCTACTTCTTGGTAAGCTAAAAAAATGTGGGATAGACAGCATCACCCACAGATGGATCCTGTCCTGCTCCAGCTCTTCCCCATCTACCTCTCTATGAATCTGTCTTTCTCCCCCTCCCCCTCCCTCTTTCCTTTCTGTCCCCCCTCCTCCCCATTCCCTTTCTACCATTTCTTCTGCTTTTCTATCCCCTTTCCCCCTGCATATTCCTCTCCCTATCCCCTTCCCCCCTCTCCATCTTCCACGTCTCTAATTCTACGCCTGATCCTGACTCTCCTCACTCTCACCCTCATTCTGTCTTTTATCCTCACCCTCACCTTAAACCTAAACCTAATCACAACCAAAACTCACCACCATTTAACCCTAATAGTTGGTTAGGAAAAGAGGGAAGGTTCTTGAGTTTAGGAGCCCTTCTGAAGACCAACTGACCTCTTAGGAGCCATCTTCGCTCTGACAACTGGCACAACTGACACTTTAGACTGTCAGTTAGGAAAGGATGAAGTCATAAAGCCATCAGAATTCCCAAGGAGATGACAGGCCTTCTTTGGCATCCTATCAGGTCTTGCCAGATCAAGGGTATGTCACAGCCAAAGACAAGCTAGCTGAAGTATAAGAGGCCAACAGAAATAGCAATACTCCACACCTGAGCATCCCTGGATTAAACATGCAGAGCTCTCTTAGGCAGAGATTCTTGAGCTGTGGGTTAAACTTCCTGGGGAGAAATGAACAAATTGAAGAAGGGATGAAAACTGGGGAGGTCTTGCCCATAAAAATTGGTTGATATGAGAATTGGCTCCATTTCTTTTTGAACAACTGAGTAGTGATCTCATGAATTTGTTGCACCCAAACTTGGGCATCTCGAGTTTTGTGGGAAGCTGATTAAAAAAAAAATGTGATCCCTGAATTTGAGAGAGATCCATATATGTGACACATCAGTAAGCAAATGAGCAAACAAAGACACTGATTACATGTGAGAGTTGGACCAGTAGGAAACATGGATTCTACATAACATTTCACAAGTGGTAAATGTATGGGTTTCATTATTCTTTCTCAGCTGGGTTTGTATCTTTCTTATAACTTGCAAGTGTATTCAGGGCAGTGGTAGGATTCAAATATGTGAACAACCAGTTCTCTGTGTGGATGCCGTTTCTGGAAGTCCATTCTGGGCCTGCGCAACAAAAAATTAGCTACCAGTTCTGCTGAAAAGGTGTGACCTGGTTGAATCCCACCACTATTCAGGGGCTTCTAGAATAGGCTCTCCATTTAGTATTGAAAATGGGTTTTCCCATACCAAAAGAAATGGCCTTAACAAGAAGGGAAAAAAACAAGATTTCCAAAAATTAAAAATATGCCTAGCTGCCATGTTAAAAGTGCTAATGTCACTTTTTAAAATGCTAATAATGTAGCTTAAAATTTGAGGCAACAAATTTATTCACCATTTTGAAGACTAAACACCATTACTCCCTTCTTAGTAAGTTAGAAAAATGTGGGATAGACGGCAGCATCATCACCAGATGGATTTGTAATTGTGTGACAAACTACACTGAACATATATTCTTGAAGCTAATCAAGGAGAGGAGCAATGTAGAACTAAGGAGAAATTTCTTAACAGTGAGAACAATTAACCAGTGGAATGGCTTGCCTTCAGACGCTGTGGGTTCTCCATCACTGGACAGCCACTGGAATAGTACTGTATGAAGTTTCCTGCTTGAGCAGGGGGTTGGACTAGAAGACTCTGTTATTCTGTTATCTTTTACAATGCAAATTGTCCCAAAGAGGAAAAAAAGAAACTTTCTTTTAAAAATCTCCTTATATTTTAAAGGAACCCATATACAATGCTATGAGTACAACATTCCGCAGTGAATCTAATCATATTTTCTAAATTAATGGCCTTCATTCTATCACAGCTGCAATATTTAAAGATTCTATAATACTGTTGCTATCAACGGAACAGAAACCAAAACAAATCAAAACAACTTTTCATTGATCATAATCTCCTAGCCAGGTACCATACGTCTGACAGTTTATTTACACAGAGGCATGCCAATGTAACAGGTGTACAAGTTTCTCCCACAAAATAAGAGGGTTTTTTTTAAAAAAAACTCATTTTTTTCACTCTCACTGCATAATTGGCTTAAATGATACACAAAACTCCAGGTGCCTATTTTTCTAAAATGTTGTTAGTATCTTCCTTCTGAGCACCTTTTTGAAGTAAAATGTTTTCATACAAATTTATCCCAAACCCTCAAAAAGCAGATAATAAGTTAAAGGAGTGGTTTTCAAAATAGCTGAGGAAGGATATTTTATAAGTGACCAAATTGGCATCCAAATTCATATTGTGATTGGACTGCTTTATGCAGGTCTTACAAAATGCTCCTCTTTCTCTCTGAGTAACAATTTCTCATTACTGTCGAATGGTAAAATTTGATACCTTGTGTAAGACCACAGTGGTTATATTTATTAAAGTTGGGTAATGCTGTCACACTGTCGGACGTAATATTATATCATTTTGTCAGTGTGCAAACTAATTTGTGGAAGAGAAGGAAAGAAGCAACATAATAGTAGCTATGGGGAAATAGTGGTCCAAACAGTATACAAGAAGATGTGAAATGTATCTGAGAACAATTTCTGGCTATCAAAACCTTTTTTTTTTCCGATTTTTAATCCCTCTGTTTCCCCATATACAATTCAGGGTGAAAAACATTGATAATCCTTCCTTGTCCTATTTTTCCCACAACAAGCCTGAGATGAGTTGGACTGAGAAACTGGCCAAAATCACCCAGTTGACTTTACTGCCTAAAGAAGAACTAGAATTCAGTTTCCTAATTTCTAGGGCAGCACCTTAACCATTATATCAAACTGGCTCTCAGACTGACTGCTTGTTTCTAGCTACCTCAGAGTTGTCATGCCATTTTGCCCTGAAACTGCATATCTGAAGTTAGATGGCTACAATGGGTTACTCATTTGCAAAGACTTATGCCTTTATGGGAGTATCTCCATTTAAATTTGGAAGGGGTTGAGTGTTCCAGAATTACTTTAACTTGTGATTCACCTAGTCCTACTGCATGACATAGAACAGATCTAACATAGTCATTTTTTTTCTAATTTCCTTATTACAATAGGAAATCTCAGAAAATGGTTAATTTGATTCTACAAATTACACTGATCTTGCGATAAATAAACAGCCACTCTCTGACAAAGTGATTCACTTTATCTCAAGGACACAAGCATTGTCACTCGTTAACCCAGTCAAATGCAAAAGCTTTGCTCTTTTCTGTGTTCATCCTGAAGGCTGAACTACTGTATGTGCCATCTGAATTTTTTTTTAAAAAAAACAACAACCTTTAATATATTTATATTTAAATATTCTAGTCTCATTAACTCTTTGGAAGCTTTTTTTCCATCTCTCCTAAGAAGCAAAACTCCTCAGAAAAGAAAAGGGAAGGATGAGAAAACACATTTATAATTGAATCATCTGTGCTATTCTAGAAATGTAATATGTGCAGGTGATTATTGATGCAATATTGAGCCAATCTGTCAGGCTTAAGCCCAAAGACACAGTGAAATTCAGTCGAATTCAATCCTTTATTAGCTTACAGCTAATGGACAGAATCTTGCCAAACTAAAGCTGTAACTTTCTATCTATTAGAGATATCCTGGTGTGTGGATTACCCTGAACCTGTTCTTCCTTCCCCTATCCAACTGAGGACTGCGCAGTCTCTTAAATTCTCCAGCATTACCAGTCTTCCAATACTTCAGGGGTTGTCACAGAGGAGATTGACCTATTCTCCAAAGCACCTGAGGGTAGGACAAGAAGTAATCGGTAGAAGATCATTAAAGAGAGATCCAGCCTAGAACTAAGAAGAAATTTCTTGACAGTGAGAATAATTAATCACTGGAATGGCTTGCCTGCAGAAGTTGTGAGTTCTTTCTGAGAAAGTTCTGTTTTGCTAAAAGTCCTCTCCTCCAGGTGCAATTCCACTCCCTCATCTCTGCTCCTGAGCAATTTTACTTTAATAAAAGTATAATTTAGGAGAATAAACATTGGTGTTATACGCTTTCTATCTGAGTACAATTCTAAACTTACCATCCAAACACTAGAGGACAAGGAAAGGCCTTCACCATTTGCCTAGATCTTAGGATGCTGCTATTTAAAAGGTCTTTCACTTCATCCTAGCCAATTAAACACTGGAAGGAACAGGAATATAGAGCAAGATTACACGTAAAGTACTGTATAGATAAGTAGACTGTTGAAAAAGAACCCCAAGCCCACATTTCCTTCACCACGTTCTTCAAATTTTACTATCCCCTGGGAATAAGAAGGAATAATTGTAATAACTTTTCTAGGAAAGTGGGAGACATCTTGACATTACTTCCAAGGAGGAATTTGAGAATAGGAACAGCTGAGAAGTTAATGATTTGAGTACCAAATAATTTGTGCTGCCTTTAGTGATTAGCCATTGTTTAGCCATTCTGGAAAATCAGTATTACACCATGCTCAGAGCATTTTTTTTTTTAACAGAATCAGGGACATAGCTGAAATGCTCTGTTAGAAGAAATATTCTGTCAACATTTGAAGCACTGGATATATTTGTTCTGTTTAAAGAAAAAAAATCCACCTGATAAAGAGGAACCATTATTTTATTCCCCTCCACCAGATATTTCATCCTTTTCTAACTATCCTTTTATTTTCTCCTTGTTTTACAGACAAAATCATAGGCTAATTGGCTTTCGCTTTTCTAGAGTGGGAGTTATAATAGTTGATTAATAAACACCCACAAAGACAAACAAATAGTATATCCAAATTATTTAAAATGATCCTTATCACATTTGTATATTTCAAAAAAAAAATGGTCTTGATAGAATGTCCCATTTGTCTTTTGCCTACTTTTATAGGTAAAGAAAGAACAAGCATTAAGGCCCTGAAATTTCCAGGAATCAAAAGGGAGAAACAATAAAATAGAAACTGCAAACTGCAGATGATTTTTGCTTTTGGGATCATATTTGTCATTTCGATTTATTAGTGAGTCCAATGCTTAAATAACAGATGTTTTCCCATTATTTATCTTCCTAGCTAAGGCACAAGATTACTTTTAAGTAGCTACGTTAAGCACCACTTCAGATCTATCTTCCACTTAGAGACATGTAAAGCAAGAACCTTTTGTACCGGCAAAAGGAACAGTTTACCATTCTAGAGAAAATGTTTGCATTAATGGAGATGCGGAATAAGAAAAGCAACTTTAATGCAGCAAAGTATTCATTTTTAAGAAGTTTATAAAAATTTTAAAAAAATTCCAAACGATGAACAAGCAAACAATTATTTCATTTTAATCAAACTTGCATAATGTCTTCAAACAATGTGTAGAGAGTAAGCAACATCTTTTAGAGTTAAAACAGGATTCTGCTCCAGTAATAATATACAACACTTAATCAATTATATTGTGTAGCAGTTAGAACTGAAGTAATGCTTCCCTTTATATTTATAAATATTTGAGCTAATACTCTATGTCCATATGTATCTTGTGAATCATGATATTCCAAAAATAATCTGTAGGGGTATTTTTGTCTCCTTCTCAGAAATACAACATTTGCTGAAATGTATTCCTGAAATACAGCATGTAAATTCTCTAAAGGTCTCTATCATAATATTTAAATAGCCTTTAGAGCATTTTTTAATTGTTCAAAGCTCTTTATATACACTATCTCAAGAATTACATCATTAGTCAAGTCTACTTCTAGCCACCTTGTTTTCCCTGATATTCTCAGATTTTTTCCAGATCTTAATTTCCATGCTGAAAATGGGACATTTGACTTAACTGTCATTTGTTGATGGAAATACATTTTTTCTACTAATTATTAACGCAAAGGCTGTTTGGCAATGCATGAACTGTACATATTGTTTCAGAACATGCTTCCTCACTTTGTTTTGGGTTTTCTACTGAGAAGAAAACATTGAAAATAATCTGAGCTAGAATCCTGTTTACTGAGTCCCATCTATATAAGAATGAAATAGTGGCCAAGGCCTAGTTTAATGGATAATCAGTTATATAAATGATCATACTGGGTCTGAAGAATTTCCAGCATTATGCATGCAGTGCAACAGCTATTTTGTAAATTCAGGATCAAGTAGGAGCCAGTTCATTTGAAAGGGCTTGGAGACTTTATATAAAGAATTTTGCATGCTTTCAACACAATCTGAAAGAAGTGCCTGGTCATAATTAGGATATTTGATTTAGCATGAGTTTTGAACCAGAACACCAAAGCAATGCACCAGAACAAAAACGACAGAAAAGAATTAAGTATTAAAATACTTTTCATTTTAAAGTTAAGTAGCTGGGGATATGCAATCCACAGAAAAGTGGATAGTTCAATTTGTATTATTGCTCCTCTGAATATCCTGTCTGTAGGCTTGTCAATTTTGACCTGGCCCATAGCAGCAATTTCATCTGCGTAAATATCTGATAATAATGCTTCTCTCAGGACTCTTAATGCTAATTACAACTTATCCTCCCAATGTTTCTGCAAAATAGGTTGGATCCTAGGAGACCATCCTGTAAGCACAGAACTGATCAGGGATTTGATCTCAGGTACGAACTGCCTCATTCTATTCATTGTGCTGCCTTGGTGCATGCTCTCTTTGTGTGTCCATATTAGGGTTGTTATGCCTTTAACAGCTGAATAATAGGGAGAGACACAGCAGGTGAAAGTTTCCATGGCAGGATGTGGGTTGCAGACATAAGAAAAGATCCATCTGTTCCATTTCTCTATGCTATTTTGTGGCTAAAGGCAAAGGAGTCTAGCTGGGTCTCTCCTGCAGGGTTTTTGTTGCGTCCTTGGCGGGAAAACAGACACGAGAAGCAGCTGGAGTTCTCAGGTTCTTTTATTCAGCGTTCAGCTTACAGGAAGATGGCTTCAGCTCAGCCCAAACGCCTCGCAGCCCCTTATATAGGCAACTCCCGGGTAAATGGGTTACTTTTCCCGCGCCAGCACCCGCGCATGCGCACGGCGCTGGCGACAGCCTGTCTGGTCCCGGGCAGCTTTGCACCTGCCCGGGACTGCCTGCAAACGCCCGAGCCGTTTGCAAAGGCTCGGGACATAACACCCCTTTCCCCCGGGCTAAAACTACTACCAACATACAGCATTTATTTTATATAACATTTTGCTCCCCAGTGCTCCCACTGTTTACTGGCCTTTGCCTTGCCAGCAATGTTATGTAGTCTTCTAGGTACTTGGGAGATTTCTTTGCTCTCTGTGACCTTCTTAGCTGTGGGTTACTGGCATAAGTCCCCTGACTGGAGGGAGGCGTGAGCCTATTCTCTCTATTGTGCCCTGGTGTCTTCCAAGGACTGTGCCCCGATGCCTGGCCTGCTTGCTTGCCCACCGGGCTCGTCAGGCCAGGGCTTCTGTTGCTTTGTGACCTGGTTGACCTGCCTAGCTGTAGACCCTCAGGCCCCTTGAAGTGATAGCCGCTGCTGGGCGTCTCTGTAGGACCTCCTAGGTCAGTCCAAGACCTGTCAGGAGGCTGTCCATTCCCTGAACCCCATTCTGTGTTTGGGCTCATGTGGGTTTCTGTACTCTCCCAAAACTCAGGTGTCCCCTGATTTGTGCTAGGGGTGTTGTAGTCGGGACTTGGTTCCTCGACTAGCTCTGTGTATGTTTGACCCTCTGTAGGATTTGGGGTAAGGTCAGGCCAACTTTGGGGATTGTGTGCCAGCTCTCTTGCGGGGAATGATTTGTTGGGATGCCCCCGGGTATCCTCCGTGACTGGAGTGCTGTGTGATATGTGTGGAAAGTGAGTATGCCCCCGGGGTGACTCCCTGGCTGGAGTAGGCGTGGATGCCTGTTGTGTGGGTAAGCTCCATGACTTCCTTTTCGGAGCAATTGCAGAATCTTGGGACGGGCCGTCTGTGGCTCCCTCAGTGGAGATGGGCAGTAACTCTTGCCCTTCCCTTTGCTCCAAAGGGTCCCCCTCCCCCCCTGGAAAAGACCCAGGAGTTTCAGCAGAAAAGTCCCGCCTAGAGCGGAGTTGGTCGATGTGCCGACGCAGGACACGACCGTTGTCCAGGGCAACCTCGTAGGAGAGAGGACCTGTGATCCTGGACACAGAAGCGGGGACCCATGTATGACCAGGCCCGTAATTGCGAGCCCAAACCGGGGCACCCACAAGTAGTTGTCTAGGTGCCCTAGGATGTGAGGTAGATGAAGGCAGTCTGTCCGGATGCAACCGGTCAAGTCTCGTAGTAAGTTGGCGCCCCCAACGAAGTTCAGCTGGACTTCTCCCTGTAGAAGTGGACGGTGTGGTGCGATAAGAAAGGAGAAAGTCAGCCAACCTGTGATGCCAGTCCCCGTAGGTGAGTCTCTTCAAGGCGTCCTTTGCGATGCGCACCATGCGTTCAGCCATACCGTTGGTGGATGGGTGAAAAGGCGCAGATGTGGCATGACGAATCAGGTTTGCCTGTAAGAAAGCTTGGAATTCGGAGGAGGTGAATTGAGGGCCGTTGTCAGACACAATGACATCTGGCAGCCCGTGTGCAGCAAAAATCCCCCTCAGTACCTGAATAGTCTTTGCAGTGGTGGTGGTCGAGACAGGCACAACCTCAAGCCATTTTGAATGGCTGTCAACAAGGACCAAGAAGAACTGGCCCTGAAAGGGCCCAGCGTAGTCAATGTGCACCCTAGACCATGGGGACTGTGTTTCCTCCCATTTATGCACAGGAGCTTGGGGCATCTCTGGGCGAGATCGTTGGCACATGTGGCATGCGTGTACCTTAGCCTCAATATCTTTATCTAAAGCAGGCCACCACAAGTGGCTGCGTGCAAGAGCCTTCATACGAACAATGCCAGGATGACCCTCGTGGAGGGATTCTAAGACCCTAGTCCTCATTGAGGTGGGAATGACAACTCTGTTTCCCCAAAGCAAACAACCCTGAGAAAGGGACAATTCGTTCCTTTTGGACCAGAAACTCTGAAACTCAGGACTAGGGCAGTGCTCAGGCCACCCGGACAGGACCCAGGAGCGGACACGTGAAAGTGTGTGATCTGTACCTGTTTCAGCGGTAACATCCCTGGCACTAAGAGGAAGCTCGGGCAAGGCTTGGATTGATAGAATGTTGACAGCTGGCGCGGTGTCAGCTTCTACTACTGGCAGAGGCAACCTACTGAGGCCATCAGCATGGCCCATTTCTTTCCCAGGCTTGTGGAGTAATGAAAAATCATATGCAGACAAAAAAATAGACCACCTAAGCATTCTAGGGGAAATGATGTGGGGAGTCTGCTTACGTGTGGTAAACAGTCCCAGCAGAGGCTTATGGTCAGTGAAGACCGTGAAATGCCTGCCATATAGAAAATCGTGGAATTTTTTAATTCCAGCAACAACAGCCAGAGCCTCCCTGTCTATCTGAGCGTAGTTGCGCTCGGCAGAAGACAATGTTCTGGAGTAGTATGCAATAGGAACCTGAGTTCCATCAGACCTGAGGTGACTCAGGACAGCTCCAACCCCGTAGGGGGATGCATCACAAGCGATGCACACAGGAAGAGACTCGTTGAAATGTGCAAGAACACTGTTAGAAGTGAGCAAGGCCTTGACTTCTTTAAAGCAAGCCTCATGTGCTTGTGACCACAGCCACACAGCTTGTTTGTCTAGTAGCCTGTGAAGAGGCTCAGCTACACTAGCTTTATGTGGAAGAAAAGAATTGTAGAAATTCAGGAGGCCTAAGAAGGCCTGAAGTTCGGCCTTAGACTTTGGCCTGGGTGCTTCTAAAATAGCAGTTAGTTTGGATTCAGCAGGATGAATCCCAGCAGCATCAATTTTGAATCCCAGAAATTCAGTAGAAGGCACCCCAATCTTGCATTTGTCTTTTCTGAGCTTAAGGCCTGATTTCCTGAATCTTAACAGGACAGCCCTAAGCCTTTCAGCTAGAATGTGTGTGGAGTCTCCTGCAATCAAGACATCGTCAAAGTAGGGGCAGACCCCTGGTATACCTCGTAGTGTGTTTTCCATTACGCTTTGGAAAATCCCAGGAGCGACATTCACTCCAAACTGTAGCCTTTTTACCTTAAAGGCTCCCCTGTGGGTCACAATGGTCTGAGCTATGGCAGCATCATCATCAACAGGCAGCTGTTGATATGCTTGAGCTAGGTCAAGCTTTGCAAAAACACGCCCCCCCTTGAGAGAGGCCAGGATGTGACTGACCACAGGAACAGGATAGGCATGTTGCTGCAATGCCTTATTGAGTGTGCATTTGTAATCAGCACAAATGCGAATGTCCCCATTTGCCTTTAGAGGCGTGACAATGGGGGTCTCCCATGGGCTGGAATCAACAGGTTCTAGGATTCCTTGTTGGATTAGTTTGTCTAATTCAGTGTCAATCTTACTTTTTAAAGCAAAAGGGACCCTTCTTGCTTTAATCCTAATGGGAGTGACAGTGGGGTCTAGCTTTAAGGACACAGGTGGTCCTTTGAATGTGCCCAGCTGGGGGCTGAAAACATCTGCAAATTCCTTGCAGACTTCCTGTAGGTCGAGTGTTTGTAAGCTGTTGAGTCCTGTGACGTGTATCCCCAGGGCCTCAAACCAATCGAGTCCTATGAGACTCGTTCTTTCACCCCCTACTACTAACAAGTCTAGTGGACCTTCAAAACTCTTGTATTGCACGTTAAGGGTGGCCTCCCCCTTAACACACACTCTTGAGTTCTGAAAATCAGTTAATACAATATCAGAAGGCCTTAACTTGGCCTTAGTCCCACTACTGGAACAAATCTTCCTAAATGTATGCAATGAAATGATGGAAAGGGCAGACCCTGTGTCTAGTTCCATAGATAATGGAACCCCTTGTAGCTTCACGTTGAGTGACAGCTTTTTCTTCATGGGCTTGTGTGTGCCTGTCCTACAGATGTTTCTACGCGAAGCGCAAAAACCTACCCTATTCTGGCTGGGGACTCTGGTACCCTTCAGGCGTTCTTCTTGAGGTTGTGCCTTTCGTCGGCCCAGACACACAGCTGCAATGTGCCCTTGTTTGCCGCATGCCCGGCAGGTAGCGGAGCGGAACTTGCAGTCGGTTCTCCTGTGGCGACCTCCACAGCCGATGCACTTGAGCGGAGCTGAAGAGCTTTCCTTCTGATTTTCTCCCTTCGCGGGGTGTAGACGGTCGACTTCTTCGTCCGGATCCTCCTCGGAGTTTCGTCGGACGTCTTCTTGGTGCACGGACGCACCCTCTGCACTGCTTCTGATCGGCCGCATGTTCTTGACGGCGCCGCCTGCTGCTTCTTCCGCGGTGGCTTCCCTTAAAGCGTCTTGGAAGGATAATTCTTCCTTAGCGAAAAGTCTCTGTTGTAGCTCTCGATGCCTCAACCCGCACACGAATCGGTCCCTCAGTCGTTCCTCGAGGTCCTTGAACTCGCAGGGCTTGGCGGCCTTCCGTAACGCGGCGATGTACTCCTTGGCTGACTCCCCGGACCGTTGATCCCTCTGCTCGAAGGTGTGGCGCCATGAGATAACGGACACCTTGGGGTGAAAGTGGTCCTTCAGCAGCTTCTTCAGGTCTGCGTAGCTTACAGACTCTACTGGAACAGGTGCTGCAAGGTTTTCTGCGATTTCGAAGGCGTCTTGGCCGCAAGCGCAAAGCAGGGTGGCAGCCTTCAAGCTATCTTCCCTCACTTGGTTTGCCTTGAAGTAGTTCTCCATTCTGGATACGTAGGACTCCCACCGCTCTGGATGTGAGACGTCGAATTCCGCAAGCCTTCCGATTTTCGCCATCTTCGGATCTTCAGGAGACGGGTCTATCAGCCAGCCTACCCCGAATGCGCACTGGATTGGCGGGCAGCTGCTGAGTCAACACCGTTCCTCTTCCGCCGCTCAGGACTCCTTGGGTAAGCTTACACTTTTTCCTTTCCAGGTAGTGCAAGGCATCCCACCCTCGTCGCCAGTGTTGCGTCCTTGGCGGGAAAACAGACACGAGAAGCAGCTGGAGGGTTCTTTTATTCAGCGTTCAGCTTACAGGAAGATGGCTTCAGCTCAGCCCAAACGCCTCGCAGCCCCTTATATAGGCAACTCCCGGGTAAATGGGTTACTTTTCCCGCGCCAGCACCCGCGCATGCGCACGGCGCGGGCGACAGCCTGTCTGGTCCCGGGCAGCTTTGCACCTGCCCGGGACTGCCTGCAAACGCCCGAGCCGTTTGCAAAGGCTCGGGACATAACAGTTTTGTTTGATATTTCCAGGTGGGAATATTAGGAGAGGAGAAATGATAATTACATGGGGCAGGGGGCAAGGGTGGGAGAACTAGAGACTATCTAATCACTCCCCACTTTCTGAGATGATTGCATTTCTCAAGTTCCTTTCACCTACTCAACCAGTTTAGAATTCAATAACTTTCGTAAAGTTCCCAAAGCATTAGTTTATAAGATACATTTGTTGTCAAAAGAAGCACAATGCTACTCAAAAGCCAAGGCTCTTTTTATGCTATGTATTTCTTCATGATATGGGGCTTCAAGGTAGCCCTAATAAGTGTGAAACGAGTAAATATATGTAAAAAACACATTTGGGGGGGTAACTCCTATCTTCAGGGCTGCATAATCTTTGCTTTTCGGTTCTATACGGAGCAATGCTCAGATTTTCTCAAACATGTCTGTAGGGTTTTTTGGATGGGATGACATTTTGAAGAAAAGCTATAAAATCAAATATATTTTTCACCTTATCCAGGCCAGACTGCGTATTATAACATTCATATGTTTAGGGCACAGAAGACGGACTACCTGTATTCCGTTATCAAAACATAATTGACTCTATGAGAGTATTAACTGTACTGCAGTTTTTACTCTTGCTTCAGAAAGCCAGCAAACTGGAAATTAAATAATTTCCATACAACATAACATATAAAGACTTTGTGATCCTATTTCTCAGAAGGAGTCTGGCATTTAGAAATCATAGTTCCTGCCTGATCTACCCTAACATTAATTCCTATTATTCTAAACAGCGCTTACTATTTGTGCAGGCAGGAACTGAACAGGCTTATAACATTCACCAACATTTTCATCAGAGCTATTGTATATATTTCTGACTGATACATATTCACATAATTCGCAGGGTTGTAAACAGTTCCTGTTACTACAATAACTGAACAGGTCGACCATCCATCCACCATCACTTCCTACACATGCATAAATAAAGAGCAATTCTTTGTAGCAGCTTGATAGCTTGCTCTTTTGCTGTTCCCATCATGTGTGCAGCAACATGAATTGATCTGCTGCAGAAATGAAAATGATGTTATGCAGAACATCCTACATCAAGCTTCATTAACATTTGATGATGAAGCTTGAACATACAGATGAACTGCCACATGATTCAAGCACAAGGTAGATTGTTTCTTGTCATCTGAACTCTGCTTTCCCTAGTGACAGAAAGCTTTTATGTTCTCATGCTAGAGCAAATGGCTTCCTCCTTTCCTCTCCCATTCATACATTATAAATGTGTAGATTCCTGAAATGAACGCCATGCCCTCTTGCCTAGAGATATAAGAGTATTTTGCAGATCAACAAAATGGCTTCAGCAGGTGAAAAAATGTCATGATTAATGACTGATTATGATGGCAACTTCTGCATTTTGGCTTCTGATTAATGTATTCAGCAATAATCACCTTGGCAGAGAGAAAAAAAATATCCTTAGATGTTTCACGATCACTATTTAAATAAGCAGTTCTTCTCTCTGTCATCATAAATATTCAGGGAGACCATTCCATAAAGAAATGTTTGTTTGTTTGTTTAATGTTTGCACAGCCCACCTCTCTCATTACACTGAATGAGTTAAAAATTTGATGATAGAGTGGTTCTTTTCAATGTGTTCTACAGATCTGTGTGCAATCTGGTGGTGTCTCTTAGATTCATGAGTCTTGCTCAAAGAGCTGGTGGGTGCTGTGGCTAGGAAGACCTTTGCACAACTTTATATTGTGCACCAGTTGCTCCTCTTCTAGATCAAGGGGCTCTACTCATCGTCATTCATACCCTTATTGTAATGCATTCTACAGTATATGGGGCTGCCCTTGAAGAGTATCTGGAAACTTCAGCTGGTGAAAAATGCAGTGGTGCAGACAGTTTTGTGTGTCTCACACGTTACACCTCTGCTCCATGAGCTGTATTGGTTACCTGTCTGTTTCTGGGTCCAATTCGTGCTGTTTTTGACCTTTAAAGTACTATATGGCATGGGTTATCTGGGGGGATTGCCTCTCTCCAATAACACCTGCTTGACCCATCAGTTCAAGAAGACAGGGTATGTTAACAGGTTCAGACTGCTAGGAAGCTACGTTTGACAGGCCTTGGGCAATAGATCTTTTGTACTATGACACCCACGTTATGGAATATCTTTCCCCCTGAAGTGAGACTGACTTCATCACTTTTGAGTTCCCAAAGGTCCTGCAAGACCTGGCTGTGCCATTAGGCCTGGGGACTCCAAGGCAATGTTATTATTAACATCTCTCACAACATTCTCTTTTTAACTTTGTTTTTATAGTTTTTAAATATCTTTTAATAGTAGTAGTAGTAGTAATACCCAGTGCTTTTTTTCAAAAAAAAAAAAAAAAAAAAGGTGCCAGAACTTTCACACATCATACAACCCGCCTTGCCTACCCTACAAGGTTCCATCCAAAAAAGGTGCTGGAACTCCGTTCTGGGCGTTCTTTCTATGAGGAAAAAAAGCCCTGATAATACTCATTGTCATCGGGGGCACTGGGAACTATGTCCAAAAACTTTGAAAAATACATCAAGAAACTGCAGCTTCCTGCAATAACTCCAGCAATGTTACAAAAAACTGTGCTACTTGGAACATCTTATATTTTAAGGAAATACCTGGTTGACACCTAGGATGCTGGTAGCAACCTGTGTCAACCATCAGTGCCATCCAATCTGAATGTTCAGTTGACTGAGGTTCATGTCTAATGAATAAAAGATAATAATAATAATAATAATAATAATAATAATAATAATAATAATAATAATCATCTTACATCCTGCAACAATATCTTTAATATCATTAGATATCATGTCTATCCTAGTCTTTGGGAAGGACCCTACAGGTAGATAAAAATGCCAATTCCAGTCTAAATAACTGGCTGAGTATTTACTGTATTTGGTATTTACTGTATAACTATTTTTAGTTTTGTTGTAGACTGCCCAAAGTCACTTATTTTGGGAGATTGGCAGCTATATAAATTTGATAAGAAAGAAAGAAAGAAAGAAAGAAAGAAAGGAGAGAGAGAGAGAGAAAGAGAGAGAGAGGGAGGGAGAGAGAGAGAGAGATGCAATAGGCTATACTACTTGATTTTGATGTAAGTGACGTAATTCACTTTACTGTCTAAAATGGGGTTGTTCTTCTAAAAACCTGTAAGTGCCTCAAATCCAGAACTTAATTGTTGAATGTGTTTCCTCACTCATTTCTCCATAATTTGGACCTTCTCAGATTTGATTAGGGCCATGCGGATCAGTTTAAATACCAATCAGTATCAGTATCCACCAGTTTTAATTTATTATAAAATATGTATGATTTCCAACTGTTGTATGTTTCATGATTGTATTATATGTAGTTTATCTATTTTATTGTAACTAGCCAGAGTCACATACATAGATGGGAACAGAATAAACTGATTAAATAAATAAATAAATTACTCTATTCCAACTGTAATGACTATGACCAATATCTGTGCCTATGTTCTGCTGTCCAGATTATAACTGCTAAGCTAGAAAGCTTCAACCATCTTTTTTTTTCACTTCTTTCTTTCATACTTTGAGCCTGGCAACCCTACATGCAAAATACGTTTTCATACAGAACTTTTCATATGTGTAGAATGCATGGTTAGACAATGAGCATGGTTGCAAAATGGGGGTCTCTGGAAGAAGATCTCTCCAGATATCCCAATCAGCCCACTGATCAGGCAAAAAAAAAAATGTTTTGTACTTACTGTGAAGTCTAATGAAAATAACAGTCAGTTCTAAATATCACAATTTCTTAGGTCTGTGAGCATAATATACTGTATGTTTCTGGTTGCAGGCAATATACAGTATGTGGATAGTAGGCAAGTGATTATGGCTATAATGATGTGATGATGTTATCCATTCAGTTGTGTCTGACTCTTGGTGATTCTGGGGCCAGATCTCTCCACATCTTCCGTTCCTGCACTAGTTCTTCGAGATGTTTTATGCTCTGGTTGGTATCAGCTTTGATGGTATCCAGCCACCATACTCATTGTGTCCTGGTTTCCTCAGAATAGAATAGAATAGAATAGAATAGAATAGAATAGAATGGAATGGAATGGAATGGAACGGAACGGAACGGAACGGAACAGAACAGAACAGAACAGAATAGAATAGAGCTGGAAGGGACCTTAGAGGTCTTCTAGTCCAACCCCTGCCCAAGCAGGAGAACCTATACCATCTCAGACAAGTGACTGTCCAGTTTCTTCTTAAAAACCTCCAGTGATGAAGCACCCACAATGTCTGAAGGCAAGCTGTTCCATTGGTTAATTGTTCTCACTGTTAGGAAGTTTCTCCTTAATTCCAGGTTGCTTCTCTCTTTGATCAGCTCCCAACCATTGTTTCTTGTCCTGCCCTCTGGAGAATAATTTGACCCCCTCTTCTTTGTGGCAGCCTCTCAAATACTGGAATGTCACCCGTATTTCTTCCTTTCTTTGGACTAGCCCAGGGGTAGGCAACCTTGGCTCTTTTATAATTCATGGACTGCTGGCTCAGGAATTCTGGGAGTTGAAGTCCACGAGTCATAAAAGAGCCAAGGTTGCCTACCCTGGACTAGCCAAACCCAACTCTTATTGTTAATACTTCCAAACATAATAGCTTTGTCTGGTGAATTCCCCTGCAAGACATGACCAAAAAACTGAGACATAATTTTGTGATTTTTATTTTCCAGTGACATGTTTGGTGTTATGTACTCCAGTACTTGCTTGTTGGTCACCCTTGCTGCCCAAGGAGATTATGGCTAAGAGTGCACCAAAGCCAGTGATTGGCATCTCAAGAGTTGAGATAATAAGACAGTTTTATTTTTCTCACAAACAACCAAACCTCTCAAATATTTGCATCCCTTTCATGGCACATGCTCCGTTTAATCACCTATCACCTCACAAGGAATCTTTCAGATGTTGCAAGACTGCAGGGGCAATAGAATTTGGCAACTCTCTATGCTGGGAGGTTTAGCTTCTTCTAACCACTAGATGATGCTATATGTCGGTTCAAGGAAGGGCTTTCCTTTCTTTGGTTGTGTTTTGTTTGGGGGCTTCTATTGGACTTAATGGAAAAACAGCAGGCAGACCTTGTGGGCAGATCTTTATTTATGAGAAGAACTACAAGTCTAGCATGGGTTATGGGTATCCTGAGTTACATTGTTGTTTCTCATTCAGTTATTTCTGAACAAAATAGACCAAATTGATGCTAAATGGGCAACTATGTGTGCATTTGAGTACTAGCTAGGATCCCCTTCCTAGAGATTGCATCCATATTTTCCACATGCAATGCAATGCAAATGGAAAGAACGACAATTAGTATAGTCATCCTATATATCCTTACTGGGGGGGGGGATGTAATGTTTCTGAGTGTCAGCTGATGTAAAATGGCATCCGGAAGAAAACCTGCAAAGGATATTTTTTTTCCTAGCAAGACTCAGGACTTCTGGACAGCTTAAAAGTTTGGGAAAGCATCAGTATAAAAAAGTAGAGAAAACTTGACATAATTTAAAAATTTAGGGGGAGAAAGTTTAGATAAGATCAAACTTAATCTGGTTCCAGTTGACAGGTGAAAGTATTTGAAACTCTTGCGCACTGAAAAAGTTTTTTGCATGCTAATTTTGTGCATGAACCTAGTTGCTAAATGTTGTTAGGGAGAGAGATAAACAATTAAGAAGGATTTTAAGAGCTTTATAAAATAAAAATTGAATTAAATCTGATTTATTCAGTTAATACCAATGATGATAGATGTCTCATTTTGCATTGTCCACACCACTATAGTCCAAGTGTAAGTTCATGAAATTATGGATTTTCTAATAACATGTATATAATAATCCAAAGAATGACTCTTAAGACTCTGTATAAGCTAAAAGTACTCAACTCATGACCACAATTGAGTCTAAAATTTCTGTTGCTAAGTGAGACATGAATTTTGCCCCATTTATGACCTTTCTTGCCACAGTTATTAAGTGACTCACTGCAGTTGTTAAGTTAGTAACACAGTTGTTAAATGAATCTGGCTTCCCCATTGACTTTGCTTGTCAGAAGGTCACCAAAAGTGACACATGATGCAGGGACATTGTAAATATGAATCAGTTAATAATAATAATAATAATAATAATAATAATAATAATAATAATAATAATAATAATAATAATGCATACAAAGTCAAAATTGAGAAGACAGCAACAGACAGTAAGTGCCGCCTATGCAAAGAAGCTGAAGAAACAGTGGACCACTTGGTAAGCTGTTGCAAGAAGATTGCACAAACTGATTACAAGCAGCGGCATGACAAAGTAGCAACAATGGTGCATTGGAAGATCTGCAAAAAATATCATTTACCTGTAAGCAAAAACTTGTGGGATCATAAAATAGAGAAAGTCATAGAAAATGATAAAATTAAACTGCTCTGGGACTTCAGAATTCAAACAGACAAGCACCTGCAACATAACACCCCAGACTTAACAATTGTCGATAAGAAAGACAAAAAAGTTTGGATAGTGGATGTTGCAGTGCCTGGAGATAGCAGAATAGAAGAGAAAGAACTGGAGAAGATAACAAAATACAAAGACCTACAAATAGAAATAGAAAGACTGTGGCAAAAGCAAGCAAGGGTAGTACCAATAGTCATAGGCTCCTTGGGTGCAATCCCAAAACAACTGGAGCACCACGTGAACACCATTGGCATTGACAAATTTGCTATTAGTCAATTGCAAAAGGCAGCCTTATTAGGAACTGCTTCCATCCTGCGACGATATCTGTAATGCCATCAAACATCCACATCTGCCTATCCCAGGTCCTGGGTAAGGACTCGATAGGTAGACAAAATGCCAAATCCAGGCTGAACATCTGGCTGACTGTGCGATGAATGATAATAATAATAGTAAAGTTGGAAGGGACCTTGGAGGTCATCTAGTCCAACCCCCTGCTCGGGCAGGCTTTCTTCACTTCATCTTTGCAGGCTCGGGCTATTTGCTGATATTCTGACTTAGTTATGTTCCCCTCTTTCCACTTTCTATACTTGTCCTTTTTATCTTTCAATTTGTCATCTAAATTTTGATCACCACAGGGTCGTGGTACAAGCATCGTAAGTGTGAAAAATAGTCATAAGTCACTTTTTTCAGTGCCATTGTTAACTTCAAACAGTCAATAAATGAACTGTTGTAAGTCAAAGACCACCTGTATTGTTAGTATAGAACAGTGACACAACATTTGAAGAGTTGAGTTGTGCCAGTGCCATCAGACAGCTATTTTATACTGAACTGTGCAGTACATTATATCTACTTAGGATTTTAAATTTAAATCATGCATCTTTATGCAATATTTAAAACAGTCCAGAAAAATACAGGGGAAAAAATGCCAAACCCTGTAGGTAAATAGGCTTTCTGCAACTTGAAGCCTCAAGCAAGAATTCTTCATCCTTATGGTCAATATTCATAAAGAGAATGATAAAATACAATCTTGTTACTTACGAACACATCTAAATGTTCCTTCATTCCTGGTTCATCATTGCCATCTAAGTGAGGTATATTCTGAAAAACTACAGAAAACTAAGATTAACCTTTCCCCCTTAGAATCCTTTAGGATACTTTTCCTGCAACTAAGCTATTTATATGTCTATATTTCATGTAATTCTCCAATGTCAGATGAGATAGCGAAGATTATCTTCCTAGAGGATTTGAGTTAAACTACCTCTTCCACCTGCTTATCATATAATGACTTGCAAAAGTCTTTGAGTAATAACAGGAAAGTGAAATGTAACCCTGTCCATCAAGTTGTGACAATAAGACTTAAAACTTAAAGACACACATGAAATATCAATCGGTTGGGATTTAATCGTATATTCCTTAATGACGAGATTTCATTGCAGTCAGTAAGTACTATGACCCTCAAAATAATCAGATCTATATACTATCGTTATTTGCATTAATAATGTTTTAAAGTATAAGATAATTCTACTCACTTGTACACGGAGTTATATTTTACTGTATTAAATGGTTTAAAAGCCATAGCAACATCTTTTCCATAGGTCTCTTCTTATTAAGAAGTCAATTCATTATGTAAGAATGAATTAATTTCATTCTCTCAACCAGGATAGAGAAGTTATGGCCCTTTAGAAATGGAGCTCTTAGACGTTGTGACTCAGCAAAGTCTAGAGAATCTTTGCCTAACACAAAATGGTGAATGAATTTTAGGCTACATTATTAACATTCTAAAAAGTGACATTAGTGACATTTTAACATGACAGCTAGGCATGTTTTTAATTTTTGAAAAACTTGTTTTTTTTCCCCTTCTTGTCAAGGTCATTTCTTTTGGTATGGGAGAACCCATTTTCAATACTAAACAGAGAACCTACTCTGGAAGTCCCTGAATACACTTGGAAGTCATAAGAAAGATATAAACCCAGCTGGGAAAGAGTAATGAAACCCATAAATTTGCCACATGTGGAATGTTATGTAGAATCCATGTTTTCTACTGTTCAAGTCTCACATGTAACAAGTGTCTTTGTTTGATCATTTGCTCATTGATATATCACGTATACGGATTCCTCTCAAATTCAGAGTTCAAAGTTTTATCAGCTTCCTGCAAAACTCGAAATGCCTGACTTTGGGTGCAACAAATTCATGAGATCACTACTCAGTTGTTCAAAAAGAAATGGAGCCAGTTCTCACATCAACCAATGTTTATAGGCAAGCCCTCCCCAGTTTTCACCTCTTCTTCAATTTGTTCATTTCTCCCCAGGAAGTTTAACCCACAGCTCAAGAATCTCTGCCTAAGAGAGCTCTGCATGTTTAATCCAGGGATGCTCAGGTGTGGAGTATTGCTATTTCTGTTGGCCTCTTATACTTCAGCTAGCTTGTCTTTGGCTGTGACATACCCTTGATCTGGCAAGACCTGATAGGATGCCAAAGAAGGCCGGTCATCTCCTTGGGAATTCTGATGGCTTTATGACTTCATCCTTTCCTAACTGACAGTCTAAAGTGTCAGTTGTGCCAGTTGTCAGAGCGAAGATGGCTCCTAAGAGGTCAGTTGGTCTTCAGAAAGGCTCCTGGACTCTGGGGAACCTTCTCTCTTTTTCTAACCAAATATCAGGGTTAAGTGGTGGTGAGTTTTGGTTGGGATTAGGGTTAGGTTTCAAATGAGGATGAAAGTGAAAGATAGAATGAGAGTGAGGTTGTCAGGATCAGGGGGAGAGTTTGGGAGGTGGAAGGAGTGGAAGATGGGGAAAGGGACAGGGAGAGGAATATACAGGGGGAAAGGGGACAGAGAAGCAGAAGCAAGGGTTGAAGGGAATGGGGAGGAGGAGGGACAGAAAGGAAAGAGGGAGGGAGAGAGGGAGAGAGAAAGAAGGATTCATAGGGAGGTAGATGGGGAAGATGAGTGAGAGGGAGCTGGACCAGGAGAGGAGGAAAGAGGGGAGGTGGACCGAAAACAGACCATAAAGTGGTTGGGGAGAAGAGAAGCAGAGGAAGGGGACAGAGAGGAGGGAAAGCGAACAGGGAAGAGAACAGGGAGAGTGGGCAAGAGGGAGAGGGGAGTGGGAAAGGCAGGGGAGATGGTGAGGGAAGATGGGGGAGAGGGACAGAGTGGGAGGGGAATGGGGGAGGGGCATGGGCATGGGAATGGAGAGGAGAGGGGAGAGGGAGGAAAAAGCAAAGAGTGAATGAGATGTGAAGCAGAAATAGGACAGGGAGGGGAAGGGGAGATTGAGGTTGGTGAGGGTGACATTGGAAGGGAGAGGGGAGGGACAAGAAGATAGAGAGGGGGAGGAACCTTGAGGGGGAGGAAAGAGGAGAGGGAATGAAGGGACAGAGAAGGGGAGGGATGAAGACAGGTAGGGGAGGGGCAAAGAATAGAGTGAGAGGGGAAGAGGAAGGGGGAGGGGGGGAGAGGGAGGGAATGGGAGTGGGAAAGTGGGAAAAGGAGAGGGAGCAGTATAATGGTAGAGAGATTAACCATGAGGAGTCTGGTGAGAAAAGATAGAGGGGAAGGGAAGGGAGAGTGGAGGGGGAACATAGGGGGAGAAAGAGGGGGACAAGAAATGGAGGAGAACAGTGAGAAGGACAGGGACCAAATGGAGGACAGGGAGGGGGAGAAAGGAGGACAGTGTGTGTGGAAGGGAGAGAGGGATTGGTAGGGGAAGGGTAGGAGGTAAAAAAGGCAGAAGCAAGGGGGAGGAGAGAGTATGAGGTAGGTGGATGGTGAAAGAGATATGAAGGGGAAGTGTGATGGAAGGGGAGGGGAGGAAGAGATGATAAAGCTGATGGGTAAGAGATTGAGAAGGGGAATGAGAGGGGGAGATAGACCATGACAGTTTGGGAAAGAGGAGAGAGAGAGGAAGGGAAGGGAAGGGAAGGGAAGGGAAGAGAGATGGGAAAGGAGAGGGGTAAGGGAAGAGGAGGGAAAGAGGGGGAGGGGCAGCTGGGAAAGAAGAGATAAAATGGAAGAGGGGAGGGGAGAATGAGGGATGGATGGGAAGAGGGAGAGGGGTAAAGGAAGCATGAGTGGAATTGAGAGGGGGATTTGTTAGTTGATAGGGCTACAAGTAGAATATAGTAAGAGTAAGGGACAAGATTAAATTAAAAACAGGAACAAGTGCTTAAAAGCTCAGATAAAGTGACAGGGATAAAGTCACGGAGAGCAAAGAAAGAAAAATAAGATAGAAAGTCAAGTTTGCTATTGCTCTGAAGTCAACTAGAACTGATCTTGATGTTAAATGTTTCCTACACTACACATCCTCAAAGTGACCGTGGATCCTCATTTATTAATACCAATTTAATATTTTTATGCTTTAGTAGTCTTATCATATTGTAGTTATAGCAGTTAGTCTTGTTTGAGTTGGTGTTTACAGGACTGTTGGCAGTGATATACAAGTGGTATGTTGTTTCCTAAGCACTGTTCAGCATGTTTCCAATATCAATGACACCCAGTTGTATGATACAATATTTACACAAAGGCATATCCTGCTTAGCAGACATTGAATATTCATTGGCATAATGCAGCTCATGATGAATTCAGGTGTCATTACCATATGTGTCACATACAATGTATTATTGTGAAATTATTAGTGTATTTACATTCTATTCAACCCTACAATGATCATCTTTTTAAATTTCCTTTCCTGTGAGAATAACCAGTGGAGCAGTTAAAATATATGTTTGCTTTTTTTTTAATGACACTCAGATCTGTATAGAAAGGGAGTATGTGTTCTCTAACCTATTCGGATCTGATGTATTTTCTGCTTCAATTCAGTTAGTGAATGGAAAAACAGAATTCTGCTAACACTTACTGTTGAGTCCGTGGCGGGAAAACAGACACGAGAAGCAGCTGGAGTTCTCAGTTTCATTTATTCAGTGTTCAGCTTACAGGAAGATGGCTTCAGCCTCGCCCAAACACCTCGCAGCCTCTTATATAGGCAACTCCCGGGTAAATGGGTTACTTTTCCCGCGTCAGCACCCGCGCATGCGCACGGCGCTGGCGACAGCCTGTCTGGTCCCGGGCAGCTTTGCACCTGCCCGGGACTGCCTGCAAACGCCCGAGCCGTTTGCAAGGCTCGGGACATAACACCCCTTTCCCCCGGGCTAAAACTACTACCAACATACAACATTTATTTTATATGACATTTTGCTCCCCAGTACTCCCACTGATTACTGGCTTTTGCCTTGCCAGCAATGTTATGTAATCCTCTAGATACTTAGGAGATTTCTTTGCTCTCTGTGACCTTCTTAGCTCTGGGTTACTGGCATAAGTCCCCTGACTGGAGGGAGGCGTGAGCCTGTTCTCTCTATTGTGCCCTGGGGTCTTCCAAGGACTGTGCCCCGATGCCGGGCCTGCTTGCTTGCCCACCGGGCTCGTCAGGCCAGGGCTTCTGTTACTTTGTGACCTGGTTGTCCTACCTAGCTGTAGACCCTCAGGCCCCTTGAAGTGATAGCCGCTGCTGGGCGTCTCTGTAGAACCTCCTAGGTCAGTCCAAGACCTGTCAGGAGGCTGTCCATTCCCTGAACCCCATTCTGTGTTCGGGCTCGTGTGGGTTTCTGTACTTTCCCAAAACTCAGGTGTTCCCTGATTTGTGCTAGGGTTGTTGTAGTCGGGACTTGGTTCCTCGACTAGCTCTGTGTATGTTTGACCCCCTGTAGGATTTGGGGTAAGGTCAGGCCAACCTTGGGAATTGTGTGCCAGCTCTCTTGCGGGGAATGATTTGTTGGGATGCCCCCGGGTATCCTCCGTTGCTGGAGTGCTGTGTGATGTGTGTGGAAAGTGAGTATGCCCCCGGGGTGACTCCCTGGCTGGAGTAGGCGTGAGTGCCTGTTGTGTGGGTAAGCTCCATGACTTCTTTTCGGAGCAATTGCAGAACCTTGGGACGAGCCGTTTGTGGCTCCCTCAGTGGAGATGGGCAGTAGCTCTTGCCCTTCCCTTTGCTCCAAAGGGTCCCCCTCCCCCCCTGGAAAAGACCCAGGAGTCTCAGCAGAAAAGTCTCGCCTAGAGCGAAGTTGGTCGATGTGCCGACGCAGGACACGACCGTTGTCCAGGGCAACCTCGTAGGAGAGAGGACCTGTGATCCTGGACACAGAAGCGGGGACCCATGTATGACCAGGCCCGTAATTGCGAGCCCAAACCGGGGCACCCACAAGTAGTTGTCTAGGTGCCCTAGGATGTGAGGTAGATGAAGGCAGTCTGTCCGGATGCAACCGGTCAAGTCTAGTAGTAAGTTGGCGCCCCCAACGAAGTTCAGCTGGACTTCTCCCTGTAGAAGTGGACGGTGTGGTGCGATAAGAAAGGAGAAAGTCAGCCAACCTGTGATGCCAGTCCCCGTAGGTGAGTCTCTTCAAGGCGTCCTTTGCGATGCGCACCATGCGTTCAGCCATACCGTTGGTGGACGGGTGAAAAGGCGCAGACGTGGCATGACGAATCAGGTTTGCCTGTAAGAAAGCTTGGAATTCGGAGGAGGTGAATTGAGGGCCGTTGTCGGACACAATGACATCTGGCAGCCCGTGTGCAGCAAAAATCCCCCTCAGTACCTGAATAGTCTTTGCAGTGGTGGTGGATGAGACAGGCACAACCTCAAGCCATTTTGAATGGCTGTCAACAAGGACCAAGAAGAACTGGCCCTGAAAGGGCCCAGCGTAGTCAATGTGCACCCTAGACCATGGGGACTGTGTTTCCTCCCATCTATGCACAGGAGCTTGGGGCATCTCTGGGCGAGATCGTTGGCACAGGTGGCATGCGTGTACCTTAGCCTCAATATCTTTATCTAAAGCAGGCCACCACAAGTGCTGCGTGCAAGAGCCTTCATACGAACAATGCCAGGATGACCCTCGTGGCGGGATTCTAAGACCCTAGTCCTCATTGAGGTGGGATGACAACTCTGTTTCCCCAAAGCAGACAACCCTGAGAAAGGGACAACTCGTTTCTTTTGGACCAGAAACTCTGAAACTCAGGACTAGGGCAGTGCTCAGGCCAACCGGACAGGACCCAGGAGCGGACACGTGAAAGTGTGTGATCTGTACCTGTTTCAGCGGTAACATCCCTGGCACTAAGAGGAGCTCGGGCAAGGCTTGGATTGATAGAATGTTGACAGCTGGCGCGGGGTCAGCTTCTACTACTGGCAGAGGCAATCTACTGAGGCCATCAGCATGGCCCATTTCTTTCCCAGGCTTGTGGAGTAATGAAAAATCATATGCAGACAAGAAAATAGACCACCTAAGCATTCTAGGGGAAATGATGTGGGGAGTCTGCTTACGTGTGGTAAACAGTCCCAGCAGAGGCTTATGGTCAGTGAAGACCGTGAAATGCCTGCCATATAGAAAATCGTGGAATTTTTTAATTCCAGCAACAACAGCCAGAGCCTCCCTGTCTATCTGAGCGTAGTTGCGCTCGGCAGAAGACAGTGTTCTGGAGTAGTATGCAATAGGAACCTGAGTTCCATCAGACCTGAGGTGACTCAGGACAGCTCCAACCCCGTAGGGGGACGCATCACAAGCGATGCACACAGGGAGAGACTCGTTGAAATGTGCAAGAACACTGTTAGAAGTGAGCAAGGCCTTGACTTCTTTAAAGCAAGCCTCATGCGCTTGTGACCACAGCCACACAGCCTGTTTGTCTAGTAGCCTGTGAAGAGGCTCAGCTACACTAGCTTTATGTGGAAGAAAAGAATTGTAGAAATTCAGGAGGCCTAGAAAGGCCTGAAGTTCGGCCTTAGACTTTGGCCTGGGTGCATCTAAAATAGCAGTTAGTTTGGATTCAGCAGGATGAATCCCAGCAGCATCAATTTTGAATCCCAGAAATTCAGTAGAAGGCACCCCAATCTGGCATTTGTCTTTTCTGAGCTTCTGATTTCCTGAATCTTAACAGGAGGCCTGAGAATCTTAACAGGACAGCCCTAAGCCTTTCAGCTAGAATGTGTGTGGAGTCTCCCTGCAATCAAGACATCGTCAAAGTAGGGGCAGACCCCTGGTATACCTCGTAGTGTGTTTTCCATAACGCTTTGGAAAATCCCAGGAGCGACATTCACTCCAAACTGTAGCCTTTTTACTTTAAAGGCTCCCCTGTGGGTCACAATGGTCTGAGCTATGGCAGCATCATCATCACAGGCAGCTGTTGATATGCTTGAGCTAGGTCAAGCTTTGCAAAAACACGCCCCCCCTTGAGAGAGGCCAGAATGTGACTGACCACAGGAACAGGATAGGCATGTTGCTGCAATGCCTTATTGAGTGTGCATTTGTAATCAGCACAAATGCGAATGTCCCCATTTGCCTTTAGAGGCGTGACAATGGGGGTCTCCCACGGGCTGGAATCAACAGGTTCTAGGATTCCCTGTTGGATTAGTTTGTCTACTCAGTGTCAATCTTACTTTTTAAAGCAAAAGGGACCCTTCTTGCTTTAATCCTAATGGGAGTGACAGTGGGGTCTAGCTTTAAGGACACAGGGGTCCTTTGAATGTGCCCAGCTGGGGGCTGAAAACATCTGCAAATTCTGTGCAGACTTCCTGTAGGTCGAGTGTTTGTAAGCTATTGAGTCCTGTGACGTGTATCCCCAGGGCCTCAAAACCAATCGAGTCCTATGAGACTCGTTCGTTCACCCCCTACTACTAATAAGTCTAGTGGACCTTCAAAACTCTTGTATTGCACGTTAAGGTGTGGCCTCCCCCTTAACACACACTCTTGAGTTCTGAAAATCTGTTAATACAATATCAGAAGGCCTTAACTTGGCCTTAGACCCACTTCTGGAACAAATCTTCCTAAATGTATGCAATGAAATGATGGACAGGGCAGACCCTGTGTCTAGTTCCATAGATAATGGAACCCCTTGTAGCTTCACGTTGAGTGACAGCTTTTTCTTCATGGGCTTGTGTGTGCCTGTTCTACAGATGCTTCTTCGCGAAGCGCAAAAACCTACCCTATTCTGGCTGGGGAATCTGGTACCCTTCAGGCGTTCTTATTGGGGTTGTGCCTTTCGTCGGCCCAGGCACACAGCTGCAATGTGCCCTTGTTTACCGCATGCCCGGCAGGTAGCGGAGCGGAACTTGCAGTCGGTTCTTCTGTGGCGACCTCCACAGCCGATGCACTTGAGCGGAGCCGAAGAGCTTCCCTTCTGGTTCTCTTCCGTCGCGGGGTGTAGACGGTCGACTTCCTCGTCCGGATCCTCCTCGGAGTTTCGTCGGACGTCTTCCTGGTGCACGGACGCACCCTCTGCACTGTTTCTGATCGGCCGCATGTTTTTGACGGCGCCGCCTGCTGCTTCTTCTGCGGTGACTTCCCTTAATGCGTCTTGGAAGGATAATTCTTCCTTTGCGAAAAGTCTCTGTTGTAGCTCGCGATGCCTTAACCCGCACACGAATCGGTCCCTCAGTCGTTCCTCGAGGTCCTTGAACTCGCAGGGCTTGGCGGCCTTCCGTAACGCTGCGATGTATTCCTTGGCTGACTCACCGGACCGTTGATCCCTTTGTTCGAAGGTGTGGCGCCATGAGATAACGGACACCTTGGGATGGAAATGCTCCTTCAGCATCTTCTTCAGGTCTGCGTAGCTTACAGACTCTACTGGGACAGGTGCTGCAATGTTTTCTGCGATTTCGAAGGCGTCTTGGCCGCAAACGCAAAGCAGGGTGGCCGCCTTCAAGCTATCTTCCCTCACTTGGTTTGCCTTGAAGTAGTTCTCCATTCTGGATACGTAGGACTCCCACCGCTCTGGATGTGAGACGTCGAATTCCGAAAGCCTTCCGATTTTCGCCATCTTTGGATCTTCAGGAGACGGGTCTATCAGCCAGCCTACCCCCAAATGCGCACCGGATTGGCGGGCAGCTGCCGAGTCGACGCCGTTCCTCTTTCGCCGCTCAGGACACTTCTTCCTTTCCAGGTAGTGCAAGGCATCCCATCCTCGTCGCCAGTGTTGCGTCCTTGGCGGGAAACAGACACGAGAAGCAGCTGGAGTTCTCAGTTTCTTTTATTCAGCGTTCAGCTTACAGGAAGATGGCTTCAGCCTCGCCCAAACGCCTCGCAGCATCTTATATAGGCAACTCCCGGGTAAATGGGTTACTTTTCCCGCGCCAGCACCCGCGCATGCGCACGGCGCTGGCGACAGCCTGTCTGGTCCCGGGCAGCTTTGCACCTGCCCGGGACTGCCTGCAAACGCCCGAGCCGTTTGCAAGGCTCGGGACATAACACTTACACTATAACAAGCAAATGCTTTGTGCACACTGCAGATTAGATAAAACAAGATTCAGCCTATTTTAAAAATCATTCTTTTTGGTAATGTTTTAGTGAGACCTTCAAAGAAGGTTGAAATATTTCAGTTATTCAGGATGTGCTTTCTCAAAGGCCCTTTTAAAAATATGTTAGTCTGAGCTTCCTGTAGACTAGAGATAACATATCAAATAAGTGTGGCTGAGATTTTTTGTTGTTGTTTTTTTAAAAAAAACTTTAACTTGCATGATTTAGCTGAGCATAAGAAAAAGACAGTTATAGCACTGAGCAAGATTAACTTTATATGGCTGTATCTATTGCTGATCTCTGATCGTAAATAAAGAATTTCAGATTCAATTTGAGCAGGATCATAGTGCTATAGACTCCATTAAGATCAGACTTCATTGTTTGTCTTCTGTCCCAGAAAAACATTGAAAATGAGACTGCAACACATAGCCTTGTTTGGAACTCTTTGTACAAACATTTGGCAAACCTCAAATAGAGCCCCCTATTATGGCCTGTGATTAGGCTGTAAAGTTGGAGAGATATTTCATCCCAGCATTAAATTACAGCTTGGTGCCTCCCTGTGACAGTGTGCATTTTAGGAAGACATTTGATTGTGAAGAGAGGACAGTGTTGACCCAAGCCATGGTAAGGTCCTAACTGAATATTGGTTCTTAGAACTAAGTCTGGAGATAGTCCCTGGAAATCATGAGGGGTTTTGCAGCCTTAACTGTATTGAATAAAGAGAAGGGCCTTGAAGAACAAACGGAATATTTGCTACCAATGCAGCAATCAGGTAAACTTGATCTCAGCCCAACAATTTGTGAAAATGCCTCCGGCAGCACCTGCTCCCCTCATCCACAATACTCATGAAAATAAAAAAAGGAAAGGTAGTACATTGAGACTTCCAAAACTAATTGATCTAAGTTACCTTTATTAAAATGGCTATAGTAATAGCAGCTTGCATGTCTGAATGTTCTACCTTTCCTTCCTTTTTTTATCTTCATGAGATTTGAACAGGGAATTGTCTGAAGCATTTAAAATTACTCTCCTGACTTGGGCACAAGTTTCATTAGTTCAATTGCTTGTAGTAGATCTTCCCTCTTTACATTAAGGAAGTCCTCTAGCTCTCTGTGTGAACTGTTTTGTTTTATCACATCTTGTAGAAATGTAGTATGGCTTTAATGTTTTAATTGTGGCAGATTGTATGAGATTCCTTTTCAATTTCTGATCTACTTTAATTGAAAGGTCTTATTTGCATATAGTGGTTTGTTTTTGTCCCATTTCTTTTCTGTTCCTGGGTTTTTTTAAATATTGCATAAGTAGAGGAAAAATATAATGGGTTTCATATTTTTATCTCTATATAATATCTATATTTATCTAGATAGACGCACACATATTTCAAGTATATTCTAGCTGATGGCCAAATGAGGTTACCATAAAGGCTATCTGTCAGCACAGTAATCATTTTTAGGAAGGACTGCATTTGAGAATTACCCACCCATACGAATAGATTGAAACAAAAACCATAATTCTCTTCTCTTGGGTCTGAATAATTCATAGGTGTATTCTAGTCGTTGCAACTCTTCTGTTTTCTGTGCTCCCTCTCCTTATTTACTCTGTCTGAATTCCTGCTGCCTATGACTGTCTGATCTACACTCAGCCTGAATACTGAACAGAAAATGGTAATATTTTTCAGAATTCTTCTGTGCATGGATGAAGCTACAGTATTTATATATTATTCATTTACAATATCATACTGTGGGTTTCTTGGTGTGCCTAGTTGTATGTATCTATGTGTGTGAGAGAGATTTTTTTTTCTATATTACATAAATTGCTGTTCATACTTACGGTATTTCTAGCATAGAAGCTCATTAGTCTCATTTCCCCTGTTCTAGGATATAAATATGGATGTTGGATATCTTAATATTGATATATAATATGCTTCACATCAATGATTCCACATTTTTGCCTCCCTCTCAGTGTGTTAAAAGAGGCTTGTCACATTACCTACAACATTTGTGTTTGCCAGAATTTGTATGCACTCCATAGTGCAAACTTTCCAAATAACTTTTCCAGGGCTATATGCATGTTCTTCAGAAAAGGCCAGGCTGAAAAGGGTACTTGAGTTGATGCTTGCTTGCATGAAGAGTTCCCCACTTCACAGCTACTCCACAATTATGGTGATTACAGTAATGTGTTCCCATTGTGGCAATGGCTCCACAGTTGTCCTGTTGATGAAGGGAAGAAGTGCAAGCAGGACCTGAAATGAAACACACAGTAGTGTAATTCAATGGGACTGATTTAGTTTTGGCATGGAAATTCTAGTGTTTATCTTACTTATTTATTTATTTTATCATTAGACTACTATGCAACTCATGATCTCTTGGCCTAATCTGTCTGCTACCCACACTATGAGCAGGGAATACTTGGATTCTAGAATTTCTTTTAAAGAAAAATCAGAGCAGAAGGCAACAAATATTAGATGGAGAGATTAGACAGACAGACAGACAGACAGCAATGTGTGGTAGCTGCCAAAAAAGTCAATGCAGCCCTAGGCTGCATTAACAGAGACATAGAATCAAGATATGTGAGGTTTTAATACCACTTTATAATGTCTTGATAAGACCACACTGGGAATATTGCAACCAGTTTTGGTTGCCACAATATAAAAAAGATGTTGAGACTCTAAAAAGAGCGCAGAGAAGTGCAACAAAGATGATTAGGGGACTGGAGGCAAAAACATACGAAGAAAAGTTGCTGGAATTGGGTATGTCTGGTTTAATGAAAAGAAGGTCTAGGGTCGACATGATAGCAGTGTTCCAATATTTAAGAGGCTACCACAAAGAAGAGGGGGTGAATCTATTTTCCAAAGCACCTGAAGATAGGAGAAGAAGCAATTAATGGAAACTAATCAAGAAGAGAACCAACCTAGACATAAGAAGAAATTTTCTGATGGAACAATTAATCAATGGAACAACCTGCCTCCAGAAGCTGGAGGTTTTTAAGAAGAGATTAGACAATTACTTGTCCGGAATGGTACAGGGTCTCCTGCTTGAGCAAGGGATTGAACTAAAAGGCCTCCAAGGCTCCATCCCACTCTGTTATTCTCTTACAGAGAATAGAATTGTATTTTATCAGCTTATACATATGCTTTAAATGTTATTTGCTGACAAAATAACAGGCCATTAGCTGCAAGCTGTGCTTGGCAATTGATAATTACTACATCAGCAAGACTACCTGTCCACAGTAGACACTCCAGTCCATAAAATGAGAATAGATTCCTGAACCCATGAAACTAAATATGAATGAATAAAATGAGATAATAGTTAACTAGAATGAGCTTTGCAAATAAGCATCCTCGTTCACACTTCCATGTGATATACATAAAAACTATGTAATACTAGGGAATTTTCTTAAAACAGTTTTTTTTAAGGATTTCAATAATGCTCTCATAATTTCTGTGGAGATGTTACCTAATGTAAATACAACATGTACCAAATTAAAAATGACAACATTTTAAATAGCATAGAAGATCAGAAGAATAAAAAGGCTAGCATCAAAATAACAATTCTTTCTTGTGGAAACTTTTTCAAGCGTGTGTTACTGGCTTTGAGAAATCTCTTCTGTCCACTCCCTGGTGACCAGATGATGTGGCCAGCTGAAGGAGATCTTTCAGAATGACTTGAATTCACAAGTTGATATGGAAGTTGCTGTTTCTTCCAGCATGGCATTTGAAATTGTCATTGAAACAGACCAAAACCAATGACATTCTTTCATGAATACCGAGATAGGTGACCAAAATCCTCTCGATAGCTTAATGAGTACAATAGAAATGGCTACTCTTTCTAATGATTATTTCTAAAAGTGAAAAAGAGAGGGAGAAGGGGAGACGAAATTCCTAACTGCTTTTAAAAAATGAAAATGGTATTTTGTTTGTAATATACCAGCATTTTTCAAACCCGGCAACTTTAAGATGTATGGACTTTTAAGTCCCAGAATTCCTGAGCTAGCATGCTGGGAGCATACATATCTCAAAAGTTGCTAAGTGTGAAAACATTTGTAATCAACTAATAAATAATAATAATAATCTTTGCAATTTTGAAAAAGCAGCATAAGACCATCTAGATATATTATTTCCTATCAGTTTTCTGTTTATTTATTTTTTTTATGTCTTCCTTCTTATGCAAAATGAAATGTTTCCTTTTGGGTTTTAGTTGTATAGAATAATAATCAGGGGTGATAAACTGCCGGCCCGTGGGCTGGTTTTATCATATTGAAGTCACGCCCATCCCATTGCCAGCAATGCAAAAAGAGTCATGATACGTCGCGACACATCACGTGACGTGGCGAGTCTGACACCCGTGGACTAGTTGAAGGAGCTTTTCTTTTCATGCCCAACAGCACCAGTACATAGGTTGCTATCTGGGAAGTACAGAAAATCATAGACCTGCATCTGTGGAAGGTGGCAGGTTCGGAGAAGTGTTTTTAGAAGCATGTTAAATGGGTTCAATATTATAACCACATTAAGCAATCTCTGCAATATGAAATTTTCCAATTTCATATGATTTTGTTGATACTTTCATCACACCCTGCCTCGGGAATAATGCAAAGTAGGCTAAAGTGACTCAGATAGATAGTGTAATAAATCTTAATTAGGAGGTTAAACTATAAGATCCTATTACCAAATCAAACAAACATCAAATGAAGAAGAGATAAACTTAACAAGTTGGAGAGTCATGTGTTTAAAAGGCATTTTGAGTAGTAATTCTCAGTTCATCCCAACAATGGTTTTAAGAGGCATCTCAAATGGAAATTGACAGGACTGGGGAAACAGGCACCATATCTGGAAAGTAAGATCAGATACCTTTCTATTCGTGTAATGTTGGAACAGGGGTTAGGAAAGTAAGAATTGGAAGATCCAGCTGTTAGATATAAAACACCGATGCTACCATCAAAGACAGCAGCGGCAAATAGTGGTTGCAGACAAAGATAAGGGGACAAGAACCATTCGGAGTTCTGAAGGTCATCACTTGAGTCAGTAAGTCTAGACTCCAGATGTGAATGTACAACCTCAGAGAGCCTAAATATATCATCCAGATGTCCTGGGGCTCAAACTACAGATCTCTGCAAGTAGTGACAAGATCTCGCTCTTTGAAATCTTTCTAAATATTTGCAATACTTGTTTTCCTCTTTACATTACTGGTCACTTGGCCTGGCAGCAGCTGATAGAGACTGCCAGCTTGAAGAAAGGCTGTTTAGAAGTGTTGTCCGGTTGATGCTGTGTACAAGCTGTTTGGTTTCCAGTAAGAAAAATAGTTCCACCAAAGAAAATATAAATAAAATCGGAACGGGAGATGGAAAATGGGTTGTTGTTGTTGTTGTTTTAAAAAAGAATGTATTAGAAGAAAATAAAGCTTTTATCAGCATCAAACCCATTTATAAGACAGGGTGGGTAATGGTAGATCAAGGACTGGCTTGAGACTTTTAACCATTTAGGGCTGAAAAACAGGTTAGAGATCATAAATAGATTAAAATAAGAAGACATACATAATGATAAATAGATTATATTTAAATATATTACCTTTGCAAGCAACATATTACTCACCTTTTATGTGTACAGTATATATTTCTAGTATGTTGTAAAGCAGGGGTGTCAAACTCAATTTCACTGAGGGCCACATCAGCATTGCCATAGCCCTGGGGGGGGGCAGAATGGGTGCAGCCCACTGGGTGGGTGTGGATGGAGTGGGTGTGGCCTACTGGGTGGGTGTGGCCAGTTCTACATCATTCACTTCAAGTGTGCCTATGGGGGCCTGGGCAGGAGTGGGACAGATCTGAGGGCCTCCGGCAGAAGGGGGTGAGACCAGGGCAAGTGCCAAGGCATGGTCCACTGGGGCTAGTGCCAAGATGACCACCACAAAATTGTACATCGGCTCCCAGCTGGCCTGGGCCAGGGCCAAGGCAGTGGGGGCCTTTCCCTCACTGTTTCCAGGATGGCTTCGCGGGCCACGTGAAACCACTTCGCAGGCCGGATCTGGCCCCCGGGCCTTGTGTTTGACATGTCTGTTGTAAAGTCAATAGCTACTGTGGCTCTAAAATTAGGCACAAGGAGGCTGGGCTGCATTTGTCTCTACCACAATGGAATAGGCTGGATTAAAGTGATCAGAGCTTTACAGAGGAAAAGTCTCTATCTACCTTGGAACCCTGATCACTACTTTCTCTAGCTCTGTTTTCTCTGCTTGTAGTGAAAAAACAGTCCCAGCCAGGCTCTCCTGCCCAAAGAACAGCTTGTTTGGAGGAGAGACCAAATAGCAGGATATGCATATGCATTCTTATTCTAATGAACCATATATCATACTATGTAATTTAACAGAGATCTTAATGTGATATATAGAGGAATTTGATTACTCAGCTGCCGGTTCTGATTTTGTTTGAGCACTCTGCTTTTATTGTGCATTTAATATCAGGGTGAGGTAAACCATATCTAAATTTGATAACAAATACTTCTTCTATTGTGTCTTAAAACAAGTGGCATTTGATTTCATAATGCAAAAAGACTTTACACGGAGGCTCTGAGAGTTGTCAGCTCTTTGTTAGCCATTTTTGGTATCTACCTGCATTGTTATTGGAGTTAGTAATATTGGGGTTAATAGCTCTCATGACTTATAGAAGAGGTAGTTAGCTGTTGAAGGAGCAGCTTCTTTACTTAGGCAAAATAGTTGAGCTATTGATCCAGTGAGGTGATCTGGATGCTTTGCATTGCAAAATCTGTGCTGCTTTTTTCTTTCTTTCAAGATTTCTCAAGAAGTAGATTCTTGTTATTGTTTATGTAACACCATCTGTGTACATGCCACTTTACAAGTGCAGGGGGGCGAGGGGTGGGGTCGGGGTGGGCTTACAATTTAAATGCCAACACAAGGGAGACAACAGCAGAAAAAGAAAAAATGGAGGCAAGGGAATGCCACATTGTTATTTCAGTTACAAATTTCAGCTTCATTAGAGTAGGACGTATGGAAAGAGTTGGAAATTGTGTGACGTGTGGATTATCCATTGTAAATGGCTTGATTTGCCTTCCCAGCTGGTACTGTATAGATGTATTGCAAATTCCATCAAGCTAGCTAAGCTTAATGCTACTTAATGCATCTAATGTTTATTTATTTAGCCACCCATCTCCCATAAATGACTCTGGGTGGCTCACGTGCTTAAAACAGAAAACATCAAAGTTACAAATAAACAACTAAAATGGACACTAACCTCACAATCGATACAAAAACTGTGAATGGTCCACAGAGCCATGGAAAGATACATGCCCAGCAATACAAGACAAGATAGACCTGCATATCGGTTAGATAACCAATGGAAATGGGCTGGACACATAGCAAGAAGAACTGATGGTAGGCAGACAAGACAGTCATAGAATGGATCCCACTTGATAAAAAGCATCCACAAAAGAGACCTAAAACAAGATGAATTGATGACATCAGCACATGTTGCAGGCCCAATTGGCAAAAGAAAGCTCAGGACAATATAGGTTGGAAACATGCAGAAAAGGCCTTCATCCTGCAATGGATAAACAATAGCTAAAATGATAATGAAACAACTGAGAAATAATTAAGTTATGGGAGAATACAAACCATACAATGGCTAATAGTACAATCAACTAACAGACTCCATAACCTCATTGGTTCCCCAGTTCAGCAGGGTTGGGGCCAGTCTAACCTTGCGGGAATAAAGTTCCAAAGCAGGGGTGTCAAACTCCCAATGTCACGTGATGTGTCGCAATGTATCACAACTTTTTTTCCATTGCTGGAAATGGGGTGGGCGCAGTTTTGCCATAATGCATCTGGCCCGCAGCCGGCAGTTTTGACACCCCTGTTCCAAAGGATGAGTGGTATGGTAGAAAAGGCTCGTTTCCCGAGTCCTTAGTGGATGGGAGCCTACCACGCCTCTTCTGCTGGCTCTGTTGGGATGGGTAAGTGTAACCAAGTAGAAGTGGTCCCTCAAATAACCTGGCCTCATGCCATGTCAGGGTTTTAGATTAGCACCTTGAATTGAACTCAGAAGCAAATTGGCAACAAGTGATGCCCTTGGATCAGAAGTGTAATATGCACTGACTGAAGGCTGCATACATACCTGCCCACACCACTGCATTTTGCATCAACTATAACTTCTGCTTGTTGATCAGTGACAGCCTCATGTAGAGTGTGTTGTAGTAATCCATTTACATTTTGGAAGTGACCAGGGAATGAGTGATTGAGTGTAGAGCTTTCCAGTTCAGGAATCAGTGCCACTGGCACACAACCTGAAGTTATGCAAAAGCTCTCCTAGCCATGACTGCCACATGCTCACCAAGGAGTCACGAGCCCAGAACTTTACGTTGTAGCCCCATCCAGTACCTACAATGGTAAATTCTTGGAACTGAAGGCCTCAAACCAAAGCTACTCAGTCTTGCTAGGGTTGAGCTGAAGCCTGTTGTTCCCTATCCAAACCCCTGCATCCTTCAGACAATCAAGACAAGACATGAATAGCAGCTCTTAGTTTGGCAGAGTGGAGATATACAGCTGGACATCATCAGCATGCTATTAATACCTCATCCCCTAACGATGGATGACTTCACCTGCTGGCTTCATGTAGGTGTTAAACCTCTTGCTTCAATCAATACCAACTGGAAGGTTTGGAGGAAGGAAGAAACCAGCACAATCTAGCACCACCTACCCTCAATCCCACGAGCTGGTCCAGAAGGATACCATGATCGATGGTATCAAAGGCCACCAAGAGGTCAAGAGGTACAACAATGGATGCATTGCTTCCATTCTGCTTTCATTAGAAGTTATCCAAAAGTGTGATCAATGCTGTTTCAGGCCCATGTCCAGCTGTGAAACCTGATTGGGAGGTATCCACAAATACATCAGTAGGCCATAAGGTTGGGGAAGGCTGGTCTGGACTAGTTGCTGATACTGATGTCTTTAGTTGGCGTAAATGGAGTTGTCTAGTACTTTGTTCTCTCCCTGTGAAAACCCATTGAAATAATGGTTCAGTTTTCTCTTTTTGAAAACTATTAGGTTGATAGACACAAATACAGTAACAGATTTTTGGAAGCTATGTTTGGAGAGTTATGGAACTCATTATCAATTGAAGTTCATTTACCTCTGTTTTTAAACCTTTTAGAAATATCCTAAAGAAGTACCTGTTATACTCACTGGTTTTTCCTTAAGTGTGCTATATAAATTATTGAAGTGGGTGATTTATTTTTATATTTGTGTTTTATTTTAATCTTATTGCATACCATTTATTAATTATTAAGATAACTGGCTGTATTCTAATTGTATGTTCTTGATGCTTGTGTTATGATTTAATTGTGATATATAGAAAATAAAATAATATTTGTAAAGACCATATGAGCTTCTGTGGATAACCTGTAAATATAATTAAACAAAATCACTAAAATGACCTGCTGAAGCAAACTTGGAATCACTAGGTCAAGCTCTGTAGTCATACAAGGCATTACATTTTTCCAGAAAGCAATTAATGCATAGTATCACAATGCCCTAAAATCAACAAAGATATTTCTCCTTAGACACACTGAACTATTGAGCTAGCTAGCATTTTAGAATTTGTTCCAGGATCTTCCCAGGGTAGAGATGCTACTGGGCATTTTGCTAAATGTCAATGATCATTGATAGTTGGCTTTTGAGAAGCTGTCAAAGAATCACTTTATCCTATAATGTTTCTAGCTCACTGGAATGTACAAAATGTTACTGGTGGAAGATTTACAAAATTTTCCCTTAGGAATGCAAAGTGCTTTTATTAAAAAGTTGTGGCAATGATCCTACTAAGTTCAGCTAGTGTGTTTTAAGAGTAATAACCAGTAGATGAAAAAAAAGATTTTTAAATTAAGGAAAAGAAGAAAACAAAGGAGAGAAAGAAAAAAATAAAATCCTAATCTGGAACAAAAATGACAGTAAAGGAAGACAAGAAATGCTTTTGTCCTTGGCCAAGTGCATCTCATGGAAGAATAAGAGTTGTTGAGTGGTACATAGAACAAGAAAAACATGCTTTGTGATCCATGCATCTTTCTGATTTCATCTCTGTCTTCCTTGCATATACTCTGATTGTGCAGTAATCTTTTTGTGTTGCTGTCTTCAGTTATTTTCATAAACTGATTCTGTTCCATATCAGGGGACAATAATTCCTTAAGTGCCTTGTGCAGATACGGATTTTTTTTTTAAAAAGCCATGATCATCTCAACTGGAATCATTAGAAGCCACAGTTGCTTAAATAGGCTGTGCTATTTTCATCTTTTCATGATAAGACTATTGCCAGTTCGTTTGGGATTAGATCTCACATACAGGAAGTCCTCCCTTATTGAACACCTTGTTTAGCAATCATTTGAAGTTATAACGACCGTGCTGAAAATTAATTTTACAACCAGTGCTTGCATTTAAGACCCATGTCAGCATCCCCACAGTCAAGCGATTGATATTTGGGCACTTTGCAACCTGCAGGTGTTTATGACCGTCACAGCATTCCATGATCATGTTAGATTATGACGATTGCTTTTAGTAATTGTTTTTTTTTTTTGAGTGGCTATTTGAAGAGAGGATATGAGGAGATTTGTTTAAATATAAATATACATATACGTATCAAAGGAAGGATTCAATTTGGATATAACAGATAAAGTTTGTAATTTTTGATAACCCTTACTGGATATTTGCTGATCGATAAAAAGATATGAGGTTTTACAGACAAGCTTATTGAGAATGGGATGAGGTATGGAATGAAAAGATATTTGGTTGTTTTTTAAGAGTTAGTGATAAGTTATTGATTATACTTGCTGGAAATGAAGAGGAAGGTCTTTTTCTTTTTCTGCATTTTTAATTTTTTTTAAAAAAACAACTTTAATGTATTTCTCTACTAGGCAGTTGTATTAGTTTTATCTGTATAATATAGTCTTCAATAAAATTATTGGGGGACAAAGGCAGTTGGGGCAGCAAGGCACTTTCAAGGAAAGATCACGCCCTAAGCCAGGGGTAGGCAACCTTGGCTCTTTTATGACTCGTGGACTTCAACTCCCAGAATTCCTGAGCCAGCCATGCTGGCTCAGGAATTCTGGCAGTTGAAGTCCACGAGTCATAAAAGAGTCAATGTTGCCTAACCCAGCCCTAAACTGATAACACTATTGATGAATCATCAGTACTGAACAAAATTGGGTAATCTGCCACATAATTTCCAATGTAATAACTCTTAATGGACTTCTGGGAGAGTTGATTTTTAATCAGAATAGTTGATATTTGCAGAACTGGATCCTCCTGCTCAGCAGCTTTTAAAAAAGTTAATTCTTGCCATCAGAAAAAAAACGTTTCTTGCCGTCTGAGCTGCTTCTTTCAATCATTAGTACTTTTCTCAGCAGTGCCTTTCTTTCACCCTAAATATTGACTGTCTTCCTCAGTCTGGCATGCTACAGATTTTCATTTTGATACGTGCAAAGCATTCAGGTCCTGAATTAACTCCTTACCTCAAGGTGATTTTTTTTAAAGTCAGACAAAAAATGTTAGGGCAGGAATACATCTGAAAATTACAAGTTGGGAAAATCTGAATTCAGTTATGGCAGCACTAGTCTTTTTTGCTTATATTTTCCAGTATTGAACTGCTACCCAAAATCTTTGTTCCCTGTAGCCATCGATGCGCACGCATGGATGGATGGATGAAGGAACATCTTGCATCTCATTTCTTGTTTCCTTAAGATAAAATCTGAAGAAAATTCATCACCATTTGAAAGGTTGCATTTATTAACTTCGTATTATCCTGACTCTGGCATTTTCATCCTTCACAGGTTTGTTGTCTGCATAGTGAGGGGCTTTTTCAATGGAAGACAATGTCAGTTCTCTCACTGTTGCCTTGCAGATCCAATTAGGGATTGTACCTTTATGTACTGAAATTGTTTTGCTCAGGTTATTGTCTTGATTATCGATAACTGCTTTTCTTCAGAATATATGAGTCTCCCGGGAAATAGTGATGCATGCGGGTTTTTTTTGTAAGAAGTAAAAGAAAGATAGAATTATATTTTGAACAGCAAGTGCAGACACTGGTTTGGGTTTTCAAACATTCATTTTTTCAATTTTTTTTCTTCTGATATAATTAAACTTGCTCATACTTTAACGTCACTTGCAAATTTTAGTATTTTTAGTGAACTGGCATTGTGCAGCATCGAGTGATAGAGGAGAATGCAGATGTCAAGGGAAGACCATTTAAATCCTGCTGAAATGTGAGAGCCTGCATATTACACTGGGTATCTTTCTGGGTGTGCTGCTACTATTATTAGATAGATAGATAGATAGATAGATAGATAGATAGATAGATAGATAGATAGATAGATAGATAGATAACCTTTATTGTCATTTTTTACTGTGGGCACAATGGCACACATTAAAAATGAAATTCAGTTGCTTGCTCTCAAAGTGTACTCATACATAACACACATTTAAACATACTATATACAACATAGGTATATGTATATGTTATTATAGTTCATCACAAAATCAAATGTTCAGACTGGATTTGGCATTTTTGTTTACCTATTGAGTCCTTTCCAAGGACCTGGGATAGGCAGATGGGTGGATGTTTGATGGTGTTAAAAGTATCATCACAGGATGTAAGCTGTCCTAAGTAAAGTAAAGTAAAGTAAATTAAAACAAAGCTGCATTTTGCAATTGATTGATTGATAATGATTTTGTCAATGATAAATAACAACAACAACAACAATAACAATAGCAACAGCAGCAACAACAACAACAACAACAATAATAAAGTTGGAAGGGACCTTGGAGGTCTTCTAGTCCAACCCTTTGCCCAGGCAGGAAACCCTATAGCATTTCAGACAAATGGCTGTCCAGTCTCTTCTTAAAAACTTCCAGTGTTGGTGCATTCACAACTTCTGGAGGCAGGTTGTTCCACTGATTAATTGTTCTAACTGTCAGGAAATTTTTCCTTAGTTCTAGGTTGCTTCTCTCATTGATAAGTTTCCATCCATTGCTTCTTGTCTTATGAGGGTGTTCAAGTGGTGCTCCAGTTGTTTTGGGATTCCAACCAAGATGCCTATTATTATTGGTACTACCTTTGCTTTCTTTTGCCCCAGTCATTCTAGTTCTGTTTGCAGGACTTCGCATTTTGTTATCTTCTCCAGTTATTTCTTGTACTCTGTTATCGCCAGATATTGTTGCATCTGCTATCCATTACTACTACTACTACTACTACTACTACTACTACTACTACTACTACTACTATTATTATTATTACAGTAAGTATTGTGTATTAATGTTTTATTATGTTGATGAAGATTCATCTTATGCATTGCATAAATAAGTAAATTTTAAACGTTTTTGGAGTAATATTCAGGAAGTATAGTTTGCTTGATGGCTATTAGAAGAATTTAAAGCATGTGTAGCTGTCTCCTAAAGAGCATGATGCTAACATAGGCAAAGGGACTCCTGAATGCTTTCCCAAAGGACTGCATTTTGGCATCTCAATCCATGCCAAAGGGCATTTATTTCTGAACAGTCAGAAACACCAATTCTCCCTGTGAATTCATTTATGGAAATCCTTGGCTGCTCTGCATCTAAGTCCAGCTGCCAGCCAGCCTGCAAATCTGCAGTGTTGGACAGCTAAGAATCACAGTAAGAACCAGATCAGGAGTGGGAAGTGGCCAAGTGCTATATACGGCACAAATAATCCCGATTTTCACATAATTATACCTATTTGGTCTTTCAATGTTAGATTTAGACAACATCCAGAGTGAGGTCAAATACACTAGTGTGTTAACTTCCATATCTTAACATCATGGAAGACCATATAGATTTTTCTCCATGATCTCACACAGGAAGAGGTATATTTAAAATATTTCAAGGAACATCACATCAAACATAGAGTGGCACTAATGGAGAAATGGTGAGGAAGCAGATTTTAACCAAAAATAATGTTTAGGAGGCAATGGTTGAAGCATGTTCACTGGAGATAATAAGATCTGTGTGAGTTCATGGGGAAAAATGTTTTATATATATGGTCAACACCAACTTGATTGCACATAATTAGTAGGATCTGCAGTCCACTGCATCTAGATATTGTGAGATTGTAGAAGATGGATGCCAACAGCATAAGAATAATATATTGGATTTCTATGAATCCCTTTCTCCTATGCAACTCCATTTAAAGCCAATCTTCCTCAGTGGAGTAGCTGCAAGATCTCTTGACCTGCAACTCCTCCAGCTAGTAAGATAGGGTGGAAAATCCTGAATGCTGCTGTCCCAACACCACAGTTGTCTATTCCAATTAGCAAATACTGTGGAAGGTGTTTGTTCTCTAATTATACCATTGTAACCTTTAATTTTCCATTAAATGCTGTCAGAATTATTATAGCCCCTTGTGATCTGATATTGTTTTTAAATACTCTGCTTCCAAAGCCAGTGAATAAACAAGTACAATGTTTGTTAGGTGTGTATTTTGAAAATCCTGTTCCAGTCGTTACAAGTCTGCTGTCATTGCTTAGGCTGCATAGCAATTGTGTAGCTCTGCGGAAAACAAGAAGATGCCAACTGCAAAGTTGTTGTTGTTTTTTTAAATTCAGGCAGGATAGGGACTCGTGCAATAGTCCTTGATGATCATGTTACTTGTAGAATTGTACAGCCCACATGTATTTTGTGGGGGGTGGGGTATATTGGAGGATGAAATCCTCCATTAGGGCAGGGCTTGCAATTAATTAATCCATCACAAAAATACCAGTGATAGCCAGCTAGATAAGTCTTAAAAACATTCCTTCTAATGTGAATATTTTTCTGACAAGAAATGTCATGTCATGCTGCCTCTTAGGAGAGATTTGAGCCAGCTATGAAGGTTTCAGAGCTGACAATAAGCCTGTTTGTGACAGCTTGTTTCAAAGGATTTACTATCCATTGCCTGAAAAGCATTGCAGAAGGGTTCAGATACTTTACTCGTTGTCGGATGATACTGTAAAGGGTCACTGGCAAATTCCCATAATGCACAGCAACTTTGGAGGAAAACCAGCCCTAGGACTCATTGATTATTATGACTGAAAGCTTTGAAGGAGAACATCACCTGCTGTTGACTTGGTCAGATCAAGACTGGGTCTGAAATTTACAAGGAAAATGATATGTTTATGTGTGTGTGGTTGGGCAGGAGGTAGGTATCTAAAAAGCCAGCATAATTCCAGAATGTATGGATGTGATTTGTAAAACAGTGTGTGTGTGTGGGGGGGGGAGAATTATTACCAAACATACTGGAGACAAAACGTAAATCAAAAATGAATTTTCAATAATAGGAAAAGAACCTAGAAAGCTATTTTTAGTTTTCCTATAAATGGTACTTTTTATAAAATAATACTGCAAGGGTGACTTTAAAGAGTTTCATTGCTAGAATCCAAATGTCCTCATCTAGATTGCACATTCGTAAGTTACAGTGATTTCAGCAGTGGCTTTATTGCCTCTATAATTACCTATAATAACTATCTAATGAAAAAAATTAAATATTTAAGTATGGCTTTATCGCATCATGACCATTGTTGGTTGTTGCCTTGTATGAATGTCAGCCATGTCCTTCCTACCAAATATAATTAATTTTAATTGCTAAAACATTAAAAATGCTGCTTTTGCTTTGACAATGATGTCGTGTCCCTTGATTAAGAGGCTCTGTAGTGCTCTCAACCGATAGGTTGCATGGCAGCTAACTTTAAGAATCTCTTATGCTTTTCTGATCTGTGAGTGCAGCTTTATCCTCAACTGTTAATTCTGACTTTGAGGATGTATTTCCTTAGTGATTCCTGACTTTAGAAATAACCACAGGACACTTTAAGTCAACATCCATTGGGTGGAACATAAGGCTCAGCCATCCTTCTTATGGTCTCAGACTTCTACAAAGTTATGCAAGAGGTCTGCTGGTTAGGATAGTAAGTCATGCTCTAGCTCAGGGGTCTTCAAACTTGGCCCTTTTATGACTTGTGGACTTCAACTTCCAGAATTCCTCAGCCAGTGTGCCTGGCTGAGAAATTCTGAGAGTTGAAGTCCACAAGTCATAAAAGGGCCAAATTTGAATACCCCTGCCCTAGCTAGTTGGAGTCTTCCTGATTTGTTAAGCCCCAGATCATTCCTTAAACACGTTGTTCTTTGTGCTTGAGTGTGTACCTACCTACTTTCTCTAGGCCAGACATGTCAAACTCGCAACATCATGTGACGTCATGCGACATATCGTGACTTTTTCCTCATTACCGGCAATGAGGTGGGTATGGTTTTGGCATGAAACATCTGGCCCGCAGGCTGGCACTTTGACATGCCTGCTCTAGGCCTATGGTCAGTTCAGCATATATGGAGTGCGAAGGCAAGCTATCTAAATAAATATTCAAGTTTTTAACCTTAACAGTTTTCATCATTATATCTAGCAGTAGTGTAGGTATGTATGCGTGTGCATTATTTGTAGAAGTGAAATATATGTACGTAGGTACAAATGTGTACAGAGAGGTTAGAAAATCTCATTCAATAAACATATTGAACAATGATATAATTTTGCCATACAATTTCCAGTGAAAGAAAATAATAAAATTTGTAACTTATTATATATGAACCAGGTTATGTTTTTAAACAAAAGATGATGCTTCCTTGCACAGACAATATTCCATATGTTATCTCTAGAAATGATTGGGAATCTGTAACCTTAGAAATTGCTGCCAACATAGTTTCTAGCCACAGTGGCAACAAAATGGCAAAACATTTGTGGTAGATCATGACACAATCTTCTCCCTTTCATACAAGTGGCTCTCGACTTAGAACTGGTCGCATAGCAGTGGATTCACTTAACAACTTTGGCATTTGCTTAATGACTGCTACAAAAAAGGTCATTATTTTGGTTGGTCATGTGACAGACCCAATTTAAGACCATCACAACATATTACCATAATGGGCAGGCTCCATTACAGTCGTGTGTTGAGGACTACCTGTACTTACATCATGACATCAGACCCATGTATATGAGGGAGACAATATGTATCACAATATTATAACCACACTTCTGCACTTCCTCCCATGCTCTCCCCTTCCCATCTGCAGACCCCTATGGTACCATTCAATAGTTAAACAATATTAAATTAGCACACTAATGTCTCAGTGTAAAGCAGCTTTCTGTGATTTCAATCTGAGCTGCTGTGCAAGATGCATGCTTTGGCCTACTTGAAAAATAATATTTTTAGAAAGGTTTTAATGCCTCTAGAGGGATTCAGTGAGCTAGAATTTATAGGAACCTGCAAAGAGAATTCAGATGGATAGGAAATTGTGTCTTTACAATTGCTTGAGGCGTCTGTACTGATGGCTGGGTCTCTGATCTGACCTGCCTTCTGTTTAAAATTATGATCTCATCACATTAACCTTGTCATACCTTTCCTGCTTCAGACAGATGTACACAAAAACGTTTCTTTCTCTTTTCTTTCTCTTTCCTTCTAATTCTTTTCTTTGCTATTTCAGACATTCTCATTGTTCATTGGGAGGGTCTGAAATCTGTCCTTCCTCATTAACAACAGGCATGATGCTTTACCACAAGATCCCCCTCTTTTGTAATATTGGACCTGGCCCCAGATGGTAATCTGCTTTTAAATTCTGGGCCTGACCACAGGAGAATCACAACTCCAAAGGTCAGTGGATTTGTCTGGCTACTGGCTGGCCAGTCCAGAAGAAAAACTGTCTTTGCTTCTGGAGAGCTGATTATGTCATTACAACCAATGCTTCTTGGTATGGCAAAACAAATCACTCCTCACCCCTGCGTGGTCCTTTCACCCTTAAGACCTTCTCTGAAGCTGTTTCACTTTGTATTAATTCTTGGTGAGCTAGAAGTGGAATAATAAGCTTAGTGGGATCTAAGCAGTGCATAACAGAATGGAAGTGGACTCTCCATGATTTAGAAATCATACTGATATTAATGTAGTTTAAAACTGCATTTCCCCTTTTTGGGGGGAAGGGGGAGCTGTTATATCTCGAGCCTTGCAAACGGGCTCGGGGCGTTTGCAGGCAGTCCCGGGCAGGTGCAAGCTGCCCAGGACCAGACAGGCTGTCGCCAGCGCCTGTGCGCATGCGCGGGTGCTGGCGCGGGAAAAGTAACACATTGACCCAGGAATTGCCTATATAAGAAGCTGGGAGCTTTTGGGCGTTGCTGAAGCCTTCACCTGTAAGCTGAACACAGAATAAAAGAAAACCTGAGAACTACAACTGCTTCTCGTGTCTGCTTTTCGCCAAGGACTCAACACTGGCGACGAAGGTGGGATGCCTTACATCGCCTGGAAAGGAAGAGGTGTAAGCTTACCCAAGTGAGTCCTGAGCGGCGGAACGGCGTTGACTCGGCAGCTACCCGCCAATCCAGTGCGCATTCGGGGGTAGGCTGGCTGATAGACCCGTCTCCTGAAGATGGCAAAGGTTGGAAGGCTTTCGGAGTTCGACGTCTCACATCCAGAGCGGTGGGACTCCTACGTAGCCAGGGTGGAAAACTACCTCAAGGTGAACCAAGTGAGGGAAGATAGCTTGAAGGCTGCCACCCTGCTTTGTGTCTGCGGCCAAGACGCCTTCGAAATCGCAGAGAACCTTGCAGCACCTGTTTCATTAGAGTCTGTCAGCTACGCAGATCTAAAGAAGCTATTGAAGGAGCACTTCCAGCCCAAGATGTCCGTCATCGCATGGCGCCACACCTTCGAGCAGAGGGATCAACGATCCAGAGAGTCGGCCAAAGAGTACATCGCCGCATTGAGGAAGGCCGCCAAGCACTGCGAGTTCAAGGACCTCGAAGAACGACTGAGGGACCGATTCGTGTGCGGCTTAAGGCATCGAGATTTACAACAGAGGCTTTTCGCCAAAGAAGACTTGTCCTTCCAAGATGCCTTAAGAGAGGTCACCACAGAAGAAGCAGCAGGCGGCGCCGTCAAGAACATGCGGCCGATCAGGAACAGTCCAGATGTTGCATCCGTGCACCAAGAGGACATCCAAGGGAACTCTGAGGAGGATCCGGACGAGGAAGTCGACCGCCTCCACCCCACGAAGGAAGGGAATCAGAAAGGAAGCTACTCAGCTCCCCTCAAGTGCATCGGCTGTGGAGGTCGCCACAGGAGAACCGACTGCAAGTTCCGCTCCGCTATCTGCCGGGCATGCGGAAAACAAGGACATATTGCAGCTGTGTGTCTGGGCCGACGAAAGGTACAACCTCAGGAAGAACTGCCCCTGAAAGGTACCAGGGTCCCCAGCCAGAATAGGGTAGGTTTTTGCACTTCGCGAAGGAGCATCTTCAGGACAGGCACACACAAGCCCATCAAGAAAAAGCTGTCACTCAAGGTGAAGCTACAAGGGGTTCCATTAACTATGGAACTAGACACGGGGTCTGCCCTTTCAATCATATCCTTGCATACATTTAGGAAGATTTGTTCCGGCAGTGGAACTCAGGCTAAATTAAGGCCTTCTGACATTGTGTTAACAGACTTTCAAAATTCGAGAGTGTGTGTTAAGGGGGAGGCCACCCTTAACGTACAGTATAAGAATTTTGAAGGTCCACTAGACCTATTAGTAGTAGGGGGTGAACGAACGAGTCTCATAGGACTCGATTGGTTTGAAGCCTTGGGGATACACGTCACGGGGCTCAACAGCTTACAAACACTCGACCTACAGGAAGTCTGCAAAGAATTTGCAGATGTCTTCAGCCCCCAGCTGGGCACATTCAAGGGACCCCCTGTGTCCTTAAAACTAGACCCCACTGTCACTCCCATTAGAATTAAAGCAAGAAGGGTCCCTTTTGCTTTAAAGAGTAAAATTGACACTGAGTTAGACAAACTGATCCAACAGGGAATTCTAGAACCTGTTGATTCCAGCCCTTGGGAGACCCCCATTGTCACGCCTCTAAAGGCAAATGAGGACATTCGCATTTGTGCTGACTACAAATGTACTCTTAATAAGGCATTGCAGCAACATGCCTATCCTGTTCCTGTGGTCAGTCATATTCTGGCCTCTCTCAAGGGGGGACGCATTTTTGCAAAGCTTGACCTAGCTCAAGCGTATCAACAGCTGCCTGTTGATGATGATGCTGCTATAGCTCAGACTATTGTGACCCACAGGGGAGCCTTTAAGGTAAAAAGGCTACAGTTTGGAGTGAATGTCGCTCCTGGGATTTTCCAAAGCGTAATGGAAAACACACTACGGGGCATACCGGGGGTTTGCCCCTACTTTGATGATGTCTTAATTGCAGGAGACTCCACACACATTCTAGCTGAAAGGCTAAGGGCTGTTCTGTTAAGGTTCAGGAAAACAGGCCTCAAGCTCAAAAAAGACAAATGCAAAATTGGGGTGCCTTCTACTGAATTTCTGGGGTTCAAAATTGATGCTGCTGGGATTCACCCTGCTGAATCCAAACTAACTGCCATTTTAGAAGCACCTAGGCCAAAGTCTAAGGCCGAACTTCAGGCCTTTCTGGGCCTCCTGAATTTCTACAATTCCTTTCTTCCACATAAAGCTAGTGTAGCTGAGCCTCTTCACAGGCTATTAGACAAACAAGCAGTGTGGCAGTGGTCACAAACACATGAGGCTAGTTTCAATGAGGTCAAGACCTTACTCACTTCTAACAGTGTACTTGCACACTTCAATGAGTCCCTTCCTGTGTGCATCGCTTGTGATGCTTCCCCTTACGGGGTAGGAGCCGTCCTGAGCCACCTCAGGTCTGATGGAACTCAGGTTCCTGTTGCATATTACTCCAGAACACTGTCTTCTGCTGAGCGCAACTACGCTCAGATAGACAGGGAGGCTCTGGCTGTTGTTGCTGGAATTAAAAAATTCCATGATTTTTTGTATGGCAGGCATTTCACGGTCTTCACTGACCATAAGCCTCTGCTGGGACTGTTTACCACACGTAAACAAACTCCCCAAATCATTTCCCCTAGAATGCTTAGGTGGTCTATTTTTCTGTCTGCATATGATTTTTCCTTACTCCACAAGCCTGGGAAAGAAATGGGCCATGCTGATGGCCTCAGTAGATTGCCCCTGCCAGTAGTAGAAGCTGACCCTGCGCCAGCTGTCAACATTCTATCCATCCAAGCCTTGCCCGAGTCCCCTCTGAATGCCAGGGATGTCGCCGCTGAAACAGGCACAGATCACACACTTTCATGTGTCCTTTCTTGGGTTTTGTCTGGATGGCCTGAGCACTGCCCTAGTCCTGAGTTTCAGAGTTTCTGGTCCAAAAGGAACGAGTTGTCCACTTCTCAGGGTTGTCTGCTTTGGGGAAACAGAGTTGTCATTCCCACCTCAATGAGGACTAGGATCTTAGAGTCCCTCCACGAGGGTCATCCTGGCATTGTTCGCATGAAGGCCCTTGCGCGCAGCCACTTGTGGTGGCCTGGTTTAGATAAGGACATTGAGGCTAAGGTGCATGCATGCCACCTGTGCCAGCGCTCTCGCCCAGAGATGCCCCAAGCTCCTGTGCATAGATGGGAGGATACACAGTCCCCATGGTCTAGGGTGCACATTGACTACGCTGGGCCCTTTCAGGGCCAGTTCTTCTTGGTCCTCGTTGACAGTCATTCAAAATGGCTTGAGGTTGTACCTGTCTCATCCACCACCACTGCAAAGACTATTCAGGTACTGAGCAGGATTTTTGCTGCACACGGGCTCCCAGATGTCATCGTGTCTGACAACGGCCCTCAATTTACTTCCTCCGAATTCCAAGCTTTCTTACAGGCTAACATGATTCGTCATGCCACGTCTGCACCCTTCCACCCGTCCACCAACGGTATGGCTGAATGCATGGTCCGCATCACAAAGGATGCCTTGAAAAGACTCACCTATGGGGACTGGCATCACAGGTTGGCTGACTTTCTCCTTTCTTACCGCATCACACCATCCACTTCTACAGGGAGAAGCCCAGCTGAATTTCGCTGGGGGCGCAAACTTACTACAAAGCTTGACCGGTTGCATCCAGACAGACTGCCTTCATCTGCCTCACATCCTAGGGCACCTAGACAACTACTTGTGGGTGCCCCGGTTTGGACTCGCAATTACGGGCCTGGTCATACATGGGTCCCCGCTTCTATTTCCAGGGTCACAGGTCCTCTATCCTACGAGGTAGCCCTGGACAATGGTCGTGTCCTGCACCAGCACATCGACCAACTCCGCCCTAGGCGGGATCTTCCAGCTGAGACTCCTGGGTCTTTTCCAGGGGGGAGGGGGACCCTTTGGAGCAAAGGGAAGGGCACGAGCTGCTGCCCACCTCCAATGATGGAGCCACAAACGGCCCATTCCAAGATTCCGCGAGTGCCCCAAACAGGAATTCATGGGGCTGACCCAATCATCAGGCATTCAAGCCTACTCCAGCCAGGGAGTCACCCCGGGGGCACAATCACTATCCATCTACACCACACAGCACTCCAGTCAGGGAGGATACCCGGGAGTGTCCCAATAAAGCATACCCCGCAAGAGAGCTGGCACATAATTCCCAGAGTTGCCCTGACCTTACCCCAAGTCCTACAGGGAGTCAAACATACAGGGAGGTGGTCGAGGAACCAAGTCCCGACCATAACACCTCTAGCCCAAATCAGGGAGCAACTGAGTTTTGGGAAGGCACAGAAACCCACACAAGCCCGGACACAGAACGGGGCTTAGGGGATGGACAGCCTCCTGACAGGTCTTGGACGGACCTAGGAGGTTCTACAGAGACGCCCAGCAGTGGCTATCACTTCAAGGGGCCCGAGGGCCTACAGCTAGGCGGGTCAACCAGGTCACAAAGTGACAGAAGCCCTGGCCTGACGAGCCCGGTGGGCAAGCAAGCAGGCCAGGCATTGGGGCACAGTCCTTGGAAGGCACCAACGCATGATAAGGAGAACAGGCTCACGTCTCCCCTCAGTCAGGGAACACCTGTCAGAAACCCAGAGCTGAGAAGGTCACAGAGAGCACGGAAATCTCCTAAGTACTTAGAGGATTACATAACATTGCTGGCTAAACAAAAGCCAGTAAACAGTAGGAGCACTGGGGAATAGAACACTGCATCAAGAAACAATTGTATGTTGGTAGTAGTCTTAGCCCGGGGGAAAGGGGTGTTATGTCCCGAGCCTTGCAAACGGGCTCGGGGCGTTTGCAGGCAGTCCCGGGCAGGTGCAAGCTGCCCAGGACCAGACAGGCTGTCGCCAGCGCCTGTGCGCATGCGCGGGTGCTGGCGCGGGAAAAGTAACACATTGACCCGGGAATTGCCTATATAAGAAGCTGGGAGCTTTTGGGCATAGCTGAAGCCTTCACCTGTAAGCTGAACACAGAATAAAAGAAAACCTGAGAACTACAACTGCTTCTCGTGTCTGCTTTTCGCCAAGGACTCAACAGGAGCAATGTCACATTGCGGACTCATATTCAACCCAAGATCAATTACATTTCCAAGATTCTTTTTCAGAAGTATTGTATTACTTCCAAGCTTGGTTTTATTTTATTTTATTCATCAAATATATATGAGGCTCATCTCATAGTGTGTGGCAGTTTGCCTCAACCTGTAGCTTTGCATTTTATCTATTTATTTAACTGTGTATCACATTTCAAGGCCACCTTATTTCTTGGCAATTGTTGAAGGCTTATAATTTTTTTTTTAAAAGTTAACCATAGAAATAAGAAAATCAACCAGAGGAGTAAAATATAAACCTCCAGTCAATAGAGCCACACAAAAACCACACAAGCTAAAACAAAAGGAACTCTACAATCACCCTGCCCAGAGGCTGGGGAGAACAACCAGGCCTTCAATGATTTCCTAAATGAGCTAAGGTTGGTCCTTCCCCCGCCCCCCCCCCCATGAATAACTTTGCTTATGTCCCTCTCCCTCTCCCCCTCCCTCCCCCCTCTCTTCTATTTCATTCATTTCTTGAAATCAAGTCCTCTAAAGCTATCAAAATCATTTTTGAATTTTCTTTCTTATCTTCCAGGGATAACAGCCATCTTAGCTAACTTCTTGTCCTCTACAAAAAAATAAAAATAAATAAATGAGGAAATAATACAGTTGAGGGGATAGTGGATGAAAGGGGAGTAGACCACCAGAGACATAGAGTTAGGTCACAGACAGGTTGCTCGTGTAATTGTAATATGAACAAGAGCTTACTATTTTAAGAAGCTAGGTTACCTAGAATCTTATTTCTGCCAGCAAATTGGGAAGGAGCATCAGTACCCATCACTCAGTGCTTTTTAACCCATTGAATTAACTCAACGGGAACTTGCCTCCACCAGTTTGTTTGGCAGTACAAATTCATGCTCTTTCTTTCCTCCGAGGAAGAGTCTGTTCAGCAAATATATCTTTGTAACTGTGTCTTATTATAAGTCATGGGGTGATTTGCCTCAAAAGATAATGCATTTTTAATCAAGCAGCAAGGCCAACAGTATGTAAAGTTCATCTTCATTTGTGTTTTCCCCATAGTGAACAAACCCCTCATGGTCTTCAACCTTTAGCTACTTTTGCCTCTGCCAGTGTGCACATCAGAATTGCTCTTAATTACATGCCTGGCTGCACTCTTAACCCTGTTGGGGAACAGTAAACTTTAAAACTCCCCTGTCCACAAAGGATATGAACAGAAACATATTATATTTTCAAAAGGTTTAATCAAGCTCCATGTATAATATTACTTTTTCATATTTTTAAACAAGTTCATTGTGATTACTTTAACATGCACTGCAATAGATGGGCTTGGCTAGAGGGAATCAGGCTTAAATCCCTATTCACTCTTACAGTTCATTGTATTGTGTTTATTATTTATTGAATTTGTACTCAATGGAGAGAAGACTGGATTTGTTTTGGACAAATTGCTGTCTCTCATCCTTTCCTATCACCTGTATTTTGGGGAGGGCAAAAATAAAAGTAAAAAGGGATAGTACAATAAAAAAATGCAAATAGCAAATAATAGGATATTAGAAGAAAAAAAACCTTAACATTTGTTACACGAAAACCGGGTTTACTGAAGTCTTTTTTCATTTTTGACCTGTCAACAATATACATGTATAAATGGCAGCAATTTTTATCCCAAAGTTCGTATGGTAGTTGCTGCCTATTATACCAAAGACTCAGCACAAAGGTGGTTTTGTTCGTTTTAGTTATTTCTCTTCCTAGTCCTCATTTCCAACTCTTTGCCCGTTTAATCCATTCTTCCCTTGATTCCCTGCCATACATTTTCCAAGCTGCCTGGTCCAAAACCTACCATAAGAAGTATTGAATCACTGGGCTCAATTAATAGTCTGGGGTGATTAGCAAAATGCTTCTTTCGCTCAAATGCTGCTACCATTTGCCTGTTCTCATATACCCACAGACGGTTGATGTGAATGCCTTTTGATGATTTTACTATGTAAATCTTACCTTTTCTTTAGCTCTGCAAAACAATATGCCTAAGCTGATAAACTATATTATGTCTTAATGTAACGGCTTGCTAAGATGAAGATAAGAGTTCCCACTACATGGTGAATTTACAAGCTACCAACCCTTATTTTAATCTTGACGTGTATTGTATAAATTCAACCATCAGGAGAAGGAAGGGTGAAAGTGGCTTGCGATAGGAGTAAGAAAGAGAGAGCAGCATTGCTGGCTGAAGAATTTTCTTTTGCTGTCTGCTAAGTCTGTTTCTAGTGGGATTCACATGTACCTTTCATCCCTCCCTTCTCTTCCTCTCCATTACAGTAGGTGTATACAAACTAGTGACCTTCAGATCTTAAGGACTAGGGTGAATCATGGCTAGGCAGCTTTGCTTTAGCTTTATAGCTTTATATCATAAAGTATTATTGTCTGTCCTATTCAAAACTGGATGAAGCCTGCATAGAAGATGAATTTCTTCATCAATTATTACAGGTTGCCAGCCAGAATAAAATAAAAATGCATGAATCAAGGAAGCTGTAAGAACCAACATCCCACAATAGCTGTATGATTGAGTTCATTTATATGAAAGCAGTGCATTTTTTTTAGTGCGATGGTGCACTTGAGTGATTAAAATCCCTGTACCTATATTAGATGTTTTCCTTACCAAGAACATATGCATTAATATGAGGTAGTGCCTCAATTCAGTGAATTCTTAATTTGATTTAGGAATGATAAGCATGGCTAAATACCAAGGGAAATTTGGTACTTGCTTCTTTAAGTACCTCTGTATGTATTCTTAATCTGTTTTCTATGGAATTTGAATTATAATAGCAACAATATTTGGGGCTGTCCTAAAGTTAATTTCTGACTAATACAATTTCCATTGTTTTCAATGGAACTATTAGGGGTGCCTTTACTGCCCCCAAGGAAGATCATTAAATTTCAAAAAAATATTGCTGAATAAAAGCTTTCTAATATAATATTTTCTTCCTGAAAACAATCACTTCAGAGAAAAATACTGTCTACCTGAAAATTTATTTGTACCTTTTAAGCACACACATTGTCATTCATTTCACAAAATATAGGCAACTTCATAAGTGCATTTTATCTACAGGAACAGGTACAGTAAATCATTCTGGTGTGTGTGTGTGTGTGTGTGTGTGTGTGTGTGCACGCGCACGCGCATCTTTGTGGCTCATTTGAGAGACCCACTGTTTTGTACTATCCATCCTTCTATTGAACTTTCTCATACGTAGAATGTTCAGAGAAAGGGGTGCCTTCCTTACACTGGCAAATCTGGTTAAAATCTAATTTGGGTATTAAGAAGGCTGATAAAACCAGAACTTGGTCCAACAAGACCAAGATGTTAATACAAGACAACTAGGACAATATTTTGTATTTATGTTAGTTTAATCATCATTATTTTATAGACAGTTTCCACCCCTTTAAGATGCTAAAAATGAGAGAAACATTGCTTTACTGCCAGCCAGAATGGAGGGAAAAAAAGTATGAAATCCCGCATCTAAGCAGCCGAAGGGGCTTTAAGATTTGTTAGGTTTAATAGTTCAGGGGATTAAAAAGACAGGAATATTAGCAGGATAAAAAGAGAGAGAGAGAGAGAGAAAAGTCAATGTATTCACTGAAGCAAATCTAATGGTTTGCTGGGCCAGAGGAAAAGAAGAAAAAAAAAAGGTTCCCCCACCACCTGAGTGAATCTTATTTATAATTCTTAATTCACTATATGAAAATACATTCCTAGGCACCTTTTTTCTCCCCCCCCCTCTCTCTTTTGCTATGCAAGTCACATTTTCTAAATCCTTTATCAACAGCAGTTCTGCATATGAATGGGCTGTAATTGAACTGTCACATTCATGAAGGTCAGTAACCTTTCATTAGAAAGAATGTGTCTCTCTTGATAAAGTGGAAAGTCTCTGGGGACTTGAAAGCAAATTTAAAATAAAATAAAATAATCACTCTTTCAAATATACCTTTAAAATCTCATGCCAATCTTTTTTTTCCCCCTCCCTGTTCCCTTCGGAGTACTCTGACAAACCTTTGTCTTTTTCATAGTCAGCATTGTTCCAGTGATTTAATCACATACTCTGTTGTGACCAGCTTTAAGAGTAAAAGAGGAAGTGACAAAATGCCTGTGCGTTAAATTGCAGATGTCAATATGTCTAGGGTCCCTTTTGTTTTAATAATAAACCTTGAAATTACAGCTAGTCTTTCTGGTGTTAGGGACTATTTTAGCATCTGATATGCAAATGGCTATCAACTCCATGCAGATTTCTATAAATGACGCAAAAACAGTCAGTGTAACAAGTAAGGCTGAAGTGTCTGTGCACTTTGCTCTTCGGTGTAGTCAAGGAGATTATCTACTTTCAATAAAATGTCCAGTTATTCCAGTTATTGTCCATATCGGTGTCACCTGCCAAGATGTTTTGCTGTTTGAGAGACAATAGCAGTGGCACACTTTCCCAAGCCATCGTGCATAATAGTCATACCTCAGCTCTGATAGGATCTGAGGTTTAAATTCCACAAGAAGCTGTTTTTAAAAATGCAGTAATTATATATTATATAGCTAATGATTTACTGACTTTTCATGAAAAATCAAGCTGACTTTTGCATACCATCTAGTGATATGGTTGGGTCATCAATTACTGTCTAATTAAGATACTTCAAGAGATTTTAATGTGTCAGAAGATTCATAAGTCTTCCATCATTCTAATCCTGTTGTTCAATATTTGACAATGTTTGCTCTTCTAGAGGAAATGGTTGTTTAGATTCCTTCCAGTCAGGTTTTTGGCCCAGTCACTCTAATAAATGACCTTTTCTGTAATTGGGAAGTGCCCCTATTGGTTCTATTAGATTTCTTGGAGGTGTTAGATATTATATATCATGGTGTTCAACTGAAGTGCTCTCAAGAACTGGAAACAGACAGCAATGTAATATGGTTTCACGTATGAGCAGGCAATTCCAATTGGTATTCTTAGAGAATCAGTGATCAAGCTATTCCAATGTGAGGAATAGCTTGGTCCTTTCACTTGAGAAAAGTCATCTATTGGTTTGGAGTGATGTTGGTTCCACTGCAACTGATGAAACCAATTGTTATCCAGGTCAAGCTGGAAGCCATGAAACAGTGTCTCGAAGGTATCAAAGACTAAAAATATAGATTAAATTTTATCAATATGGAGTTGCTCTCCTTGCATAAATAGCTGGGCCATCTGAGAACATCAGCTCAACTCTCAACAGAATCACATTCACCTGAAAACAAATCATGGCCCCATTTGAAACAGCAGGTGGATGCTGGACCAGGAAGTCTTTGTGACTATAACTTGTTCTCTGATCCCTTTACTATTGGCCTAGTATGGGCTGCCTCTCTATGGGCTGCCTTTGCAAATGACTTGGAAGCTGTAACTGATGCACAACATCATCTCAAAGAGATATACATACAGCAGCAGAACATTGTACTGTAATTAGTATTGCCACAATAATACTGGTAGTAGGTGGCGTGCAACCAGGGAATAAGAAACACCTAGAGGATGAGTCATTTCCTATGGTTCACCTCCAGTGCAAAAATTCTCTCTTCCTTAAAATGAGATTATGGTACTAGATTTGATTCCTGTTTGGAGAAAGTTCCTAAGGAGATAAAGATGCAATATAAGAAGATGGAGATTTGGATTGCACTGTCCATGCATCCCTTGTACTTCTTAAATTAAACTTTATTTACCAAATTTATGTGGGCATGGAAAATCCAGATTTTTAATGCAAAATAATATAGATTTCCTTCCCTTAGAAAATATGGATGGCAGGGCTGGAGGGGGGAAGAAGCAATGACATATTGAGGAAATGGGTTGAGGGTCTTTACTTCAACTACCACAGCCACCATAGTTTGTGTGAGAGAAAACTGCAGATGGTACAGTACTAAATAACCTTGTCATTTGTCCTGAACTGGACAAACAATAAGATCATTGTTGGCAACAGCCTGTTAGTTTCTGCTCCTTCTTCAGTACTAGATTGGATAGCAATAGATACTGATCACCAGGTGTCATTTGGTATTGTAGAAAGGATTCCACTCACCCTATCTTAAAAGATGGGAGGGATATACATTTGCAAGTAAAATGTACATTAAATTATTTTAATCGGCCAGATCAATTAATATGTCTATACCAATACGTACATTTAAAAAAAAAAAAAAACGTACATTTTTAAAAGGAAACAATTTGATGTAGAAACAAACTTTCATTGTTCCCTATTTTTTTTTAAATGTAAAATCACTTGTTTCCATGTCCTTTCATTTCAAATGCCACCGGGCTACGATATTTACTTCCTTAGAAAAGGGGCAAAGCTAAACTTATTGAATGGGGAAATCTTATCTGGCCTTATTTTTCCAAACAGCTGTAAAATAATCTGGTCAGGCCAAATTATTTCTGTGTTATCAGCCATGATTGCTATTTCCACCTAGTGAGACCTAAGAATTTTTTTTTTTCATTTCATCAATCCAGGGCTGCTTAAGTCTCTTAGAACTTCAGATAAACACAGCGCAGCAAAATACAAAGCAACAGGGTTTTTCTAGGGTTAATTCATACTAATAGAGGAAACAAATGTGGGGAAATTGTATACTGTTGCCTCCCTGGTGATAGAACTGTGTGGACAGATCATGCCAATCTAGTTGAATCACACCTCCCCACTGTTTGATGTACAGTAGAAGCCTATTAAAGTGTATTCCTATCTTAGATGCAAGAATAAATGGCAACTTACTCTTAGCTTGACCATTTTGGTGATACTCGGATCCAAGATTTTCGTTCAAGTCATCTGTATTTTGCATCAGGAGTTATTTACTAAGCAAAGCACAAGTCTCGCTGTGTTTTTTTTCCAGGTGCTTCTTTCCCCCCCAAAATGAAAAGTGGAGAACATATTTCCAAGCATGCTAAGTATTTTTTTTTCTCAGACAGGCATAGACCAAACCCACTTTTACCAACACTGTGTCTTTACAATAGAAGCCTATCCATTAACATGGGAAACTGCTTGTTTGCATTTCTGAACAGCTGACATTTGTACCTTTCCAAGGAAAGTGAAGGGCATCTCATTACTTCCTTGTCTGAGTGTAGAAATAATGGGAATGATAGGGAATTGCAGCTAATTTCCTTTGTCTCCTATTCAGCAGATAATGGTGGGATGTGTGGGATGTTAAAGGCCAGGCAGAGGAGGTGACCTGGAGATGACTCCATTCTTCTGAGGTTTATCAAAGGCTCCTGTCAGTCAAAGGCATGCTGGGAGACTGGGGACTGGCCATCTGGTCCAAAGTTAATCAAAGAGGAAAATCAGAGAAGGAAGTGAGGAGGGGGGGGGGGAGATCTTGCTGTCAATTTTTTTGTGCAGAAAATTCCAATTCCCTGTTTGTTCCAACACATGTGTTTGAGGATGGTGGAATCTCCAGCAGGATGGAAAGTTTTATTTAATATGAATAAGCAGTGAGATAATCTTGTGTTGCTATTCAGTGGTAACACCGAAGGTCACTCATGCTGTTAGCTATTGAGACAAGGAATACAACTGTTTCACTTAACTTGAGAGAAGAAAGGAAAGAGCTGGTTCAATATTGGAAGCCAATTTAAATTCAAACAGGTCTTCTGTTTTGAAACCAGAAATCTTTTCATCATTGTCATGTTTATTATAAGCCTTTAACCCGCTTCTATAACAAATACAATTACTAAATGTTCACCATCTCAAATATTAGTCTCACTAGAATGCTAAAATGATGGAATTACTAATCAGAGGTAGAAGTAAAACCCTGAAAAGGTTTAGGGTAATTTTGTTCAATTGCTGTCTAATCTATGAATTTGAAACAATGCAGTGTATGGATGTGGAGAACCTATAGCTCTAATATTGTTGGAGCTGGTGAACCAGATTAGTCACTGAATGAACAATAATCAGTAACCATGTTCTTATGTAACCTCATCAGAAAGCTATAAGAGGAACATGAAACAAATGAATGTGTTTGGGAGTGTGTGGGTGCATGTGTGTGTGTGTTTGTCCACCTGGCTTATGGAAATAGAAATGATGAATGATAATCAGTAATAATCTTCCTATGTAAGCTCATCTGAGAGTTATAACAGGAACAATGAAATGAATGAATGTGTGTTTGCTCATACATGCATGCATGTGCACCTGTCGTATGGAAATATAACTGATGCGTATCTGAAGGATGAACTTTCCATCTGTGGACCTGCCCAATTATGTAAGTCATTGGAGAGACTCTTTTGAAGATTCCCCCTCTGTTAGAAACTTGTCTATTTGGCATGTGGAAGAAGCCTTCTCCTATGTGGCATCTTGAAGATGCACTTGGCTTCTACTCTTTCAATATGTAGTAAAATGGCAAATATCCCTACCCTCCATCAACCTTTAATTGTTAACTGAACTCATCTGAATGACAGTAGTTTTAATTTTACTTCTGCTTCTAATAGTATTGGTTTATATTTATGCCTTTTATTTTAATTGTTGTAAGCCACACTTATTATGTGACCAACAAGGTTAGATTAAAATAAAATATTCACCCTACATACTTTGCTATGTACTGGCAGTGTCCACTCTACACATCTAACCAGATTAGTTAAAATTCTAACCACTGTGTGGACACTTGATAAATTTGCCTAGTTTCTTTCTGGTGTAGCCCAGTGGGAGTGCAAAGACTCTCAACATCTTACTTTGAAATGATCTTATTTTTATTAAACAAATGTATATGGCCACCCAACTCACACAGCGACTCCAGGCAGCAATAAAAAGCCACAATTTAAAGCCTCCCTGTTGTTTGTCCTGCTGATAGTTCTCCAGTTTAGTGAAATATATACTACTTTGTAGGTAGTGTTTTTGTTGGGAATGCCTATATTTTGGAACAGAATCCTACTTCAAGTGAAGTTGTGTCCTGCTTCTGATTTCAAACATATGGCTATTGGCAGTTTTCTCAAAGTCGAATACTGTAGATAACAGCAGACAAGGAACACAAACCAGAACAAGGTATCTGAAAAGAGCTTACCTGAATGTTGCTTTTAACAGGAGCATGCAGAAGAATAATCAAAATCCAGGCCAAGATTCTGAGAGTCAAGCCAGGTTAGTCAGCCAATCCAAAGGTTGGAATTCCACAAGCAGAGTCCAAATGAACATTATTCAAAAGCCAGAGATCAGATGGTTTATTGTAATGAAGGACCATGGATCAAAACTGTCTCTTAAATTAGTCTGCAGTCAGCTGTCTTTAATCAAGAGATTTACTTCCTTCTTTGGCATGGAGCTTCATAAATGTCTCTGTTCTGATCTTTATTCTACTCACAGGGTGTGAGAGCTGGGCAGCCTTATGTCATCATTTTCTGACTGCTTCAATTGTGGTGCATGTGTTTAATTGACCTTAGAACAGTCCTTGGTTTTGTGTCTCTTAAGGCTGACATTTCACAAGTTCTGCTGGAGCAGCTTCTTCACATTCAGAATGAGTGCTGAGTTCTGGGTTGGCCCCCAAATTTTAATCTTCCAGAAACTATTGAAAAAGTTGTTTGAGAGAGCCTATAGTGATGCATGATGCCTAGGGTTGACAATTTTAAATACTGTTTTATTGATTTTACAATTGTATAATTTTAATTATTATCAACAGGAATTTGTTTTTATGTTTTCATTAATATAAACCACCAAGAGGTTTGACTACTTATATATGAAACTGAACATCAGTTAGACAATTGTTACAATTAAGTCTGTAGTGATATCCTTAAGGCTAATTAAGCTCTAGAATCTAGTGGAGACTCCTTTGTGAAGAAATAAAATAAGAAGAAAATCTTCCAAGATCCCCTTCCATTTTTTTTCTATCATGGGACCAAACTTCCAGACCCATTTTTTTTAGCTGGGAAAGAGGACTAGATCAGCTCTTCAAGTGTCAGACCTAGCCCAAGAACAATATAGATCAATCCAGCCAAAGTTCAGTTCTCTATTGCTCATACTCCATAGACAAGCTTGCCAGACTAAATCTATACTGCTCACACTCTATTGGATATATCCTGGGAGATTTTAGGGAGTGACTATCCTATAAACTAATCTAATCTAATCTAATCTAATCTAATCTAAATATAATATAATATAATATAATATAATATAATATAATATAATATAATATAATATAATATAATATAATATAATATAATATAATATAATATAATATAATATCTCTCTGATCCAGTTCTGGGCTGTGTTATCCCAGGTAATTCAGACCAAGAAACTAAAACTAAGAATACTAATACTACCTGTAAGGTAAGGTTACAATAATAGAATTTTGTAACTCTGAGAGCACTTCCTCTCTGCCCTGCCTTTATGTCTCGGAGAACTAGGGAGAGTCCTGTCTGAGATGCTTATTCCACTCCATCTCTACGTTGACTCAGATTTTGTTTATCAAACATTATTATGACTGTCATCTAGGCTGCAGCTCTTCCTCCTCTCTTTCAAGGTTATTCTCATAGCCCATTATAGACTGTGAGATTAAATAAAAAACTACAGAGGTGACCTCCCTGCCCTCTTCATGCAGGAGATGGAACCTGGTTTGGCCTTAGTTTGGATCCAACGAAAATATAAGCGTATTTTTCCACATGGGGAGTTGTCTAATATTTGAACTTTCCTAGTTCACCCTTCTAATCTCTAAATAAATCAAAGATTTAAATGGGTTGAATGTCTATGGAGATTCTCAGTCATCTAAGTCATGGTGGTCTCAAAGGTGATTTTTCAAAAGGCAACTGGACTATGTTTTTTCCCTTGAAGATTCATTGATTCTGGCTGGATGGTGGGGAGGAATGGAAGGATTAGTTCTGACGTTGTTCCAACAGGCAGGCAGGCAGGCAGACAGAGAGACAGAAATTGTGTATAAATATACACCGTATAAATTTATGCAAACCAATAGAAAGTTTCTTAGGAGGGAGTCTTGGAGGGGAGGAGTGTTTCAGCATTAACATGCTTAGAATGTCATGGCATGTAACATTTTTAGTCTCAGATCAGATCTAATATATGGGAAGTAGAAGTACTGATAGTATTCCTCAGTGTATCACTACAAAATAATAATAAAAAACATAGGGATCGAACATTGCCACCATGGAACTTGGTACATTCTGTACTTGCATTTCTTGGTTTAAAAGCAATTTTGTTTGCTTTCTGGGTCAAGGTTCAATGAAGTCTCTTTAAGCTAGGAGTATGTGGAAAAAGGTTAGGAGTGTGGTCAGCTTCATCTTTAATACTAAAGGTAAAGGTTTTCTCTGTACAGTCATGTCCAACTCTAGGGGGTGATGCTCACACTGTCACCTTCCCACCAAAGTGGTACCTATTTATGTACTCACATTTGCATGCTTTCAGACTGCTAGTTTGGCAGGAGCTGGGGCAAGAATGGGAAGTCATCTTGTCACATGGTGGTTGGGTCTCAAACTGCCAACCTTCCAGTCAACAAGCCCAGCATCTTAACCCCCAGCCACTGTGCCCTTTTCCTTTAATTTTACTGAGTTTCATTTCCTCTAACGACCTTACAGAGAAGGCCCAGTTTTCCACAGCTAAGTAACAATAATGTGGAAGAAAAAAAATATGACTTTCAATATTAAGTCATTCAGGCTACAGCAATAAACATACGTACAAAGATATAATGCCCCATGAACCCAATTAGATTTACTTCTGTGCAAATAAATACATAGGAGTTTGCACTGTATTCTCTACAGTAACTGCTTTCTATCTCAAGAGGTAAGCTTGCTCCAGTGAAGTATCACTATTTTCCTATTAATATAATTGCCCTCTCGTCCTGCTGCAAGCAATAGGGAAAACATTAAAGACATATAAGCCGAAAGACCTCCTTATTATTTTCTTTCTAGTGCAGAGCAACCTGTTTTTAAGGCAGATCCCAGTACATTATATGTCTTCCACAGCCCAAACTCTCACATAAATGTATTTTTTCTTTCAAAGGCATGAAATTGGGGAGAAAAGATGTAAGATGCAGCTGCAAAGCACCAATATAATTTATCAGACAAAGCCTGTGAGGATGCAATAGCAGGTCTGCTATCAAAGGGGGGGGGGGGGAAAAAACCTTCCGGCATTTTACATCCCTTAATCCCGATGACAGCCTGTTTCTGCAGATACCCTGCAGTTCATGAATCGCTGGCTATAGCATGCAAAATCCCTATTTAGGTAATTATAATACAATACACAAATCTGCACTTTGGCTAATGTCACTGAAAAATGTTCCAAGCAATCTTTTCCTTGAAATAACACAGCAGCCTACCAGTTTTGTGCAATCTCGACTGCCTCTGTCACAGTACAGTGGGGAGGTAGGTGAATATAATTTTATCAGGCGTGTACTTCGGACTACTGGAGGCATTCCACATTCAAATAAAGGGAATATGCTTAACACGATAGCCTGAGAAACCCTCTGGTGGCAAAGGACGAGGCCATCTTCTGAAATGATATTTCCTAATAATCTGGGAAACAAAAAACACATACTGGATAAGGCTGAAAAATTTAGGATCATAGTCCAAAGGATTCATTTCTCACTTTGAAAGTACAGTTCAATAAAGTTTTGAGCCATTGTTCTGCACAATTAGCAGTTTAGTATTCTTTCAATTAGTATGTTTCTCAGTGGGTTAAACATGATTAACATGTTTCCTCGATTTATACAGGAATGTAATTGTAATTTTTTTTCTTTCTGGGGCCAAAGGACCAGTGTAAAACTTCATTGTAAAGCTGCCTACGTAAGTTCTGGTATTACTTCTCTTATGCAGATCTAACAAATATAGAACACAGAACTTAGAATAATATGGTTGGAAGGGACCTTAGAGGTCTTCTAGTCCAACCTCTTGCTCAAGCAGGAGACCCTATACCAGTGGTGGCGAACCTACGGCACGGGTGCCTGAGGCGATACGCAGAGCCCTCTCTATGGGCACGCACCCACCAGCCCAGCACACGTGGTCTCTAAAAGTTTGCCATCACTACCTAAGGCCAGCCAGCCTGGAGCTACCATTGGGGAGCCCACCATTCCACCCGCCAGAGACCCCCTGGATCTCCCCCAACCCTGCCCGGCTCCCACAGGTGTCCCTTCCCATAAGCAACATCGAGGTGACCACGCCCACCCCGGCCATGCCCACCCAGTCTGCCATGACTACTGCAGCCACATCCATCCAGTGGCCACACCCACCCAGTCTACCACGCCCACTGTAGCTGTGCCCGCCAAGTGGGCCACACCCACCCAGCACCCGGCGATACATAAGTGGGTTTTGGGTTGCAGTTTGGGCACTCGGTCTCTAAAAGGTTTGCCATCACTGCCCTATACCATTCCAGAAAAATGGCTGTTTGGTCCATTCTTGAAAACCTCTAGTGATGGAGCACCCACCACATATAACTTGGCAGGCTTGATAGCTGCTTCTCCTCCTCCATTTTCTTTAACTGTCTTAGTGTTGGCCCTGTACCCACCACCATGGCCAAATCAGCCAACATTTTTGGACTTAAGAATTTTTTTTTTAATTCTACACAAAACCTAGAGAAAGCCAATAGCAGTATTTACTCAGGAAAGCTTGGTAAACACCAATTTGTAATATCCATTTTCTCTCTTTTCAAATAGGGTTTCCTCAGCAGTCTTTTAGTACTTCTCTTATGCAAATTGCATCATAAACTGTGTGGGCACTTTTGTATAATTTTTAGAAACACATGTTTGTTAACAGGCAAATACTGATTTTTACAAACTGGATTTTTAAATGGCAGAAGACCAATACACTTGGCTAGGGTGCCCTCTATATTGAACAACCTATGCTTTGGCAGACTGAGTACCTCCTTTTAAAATAAATGCCAGCTATTGACCCACATAAGGTCTAATATTAAGTTGACAGTGATTTGAATAAATAATTACACCATACTACCTTATATCTATTGTCTCTATCTGGTGTAAGTATGCCTTTGAGACCCTTGATGATAAATCTAAATTATTAAAAATTGTAATTGTGCAGTAACAAGGCAGTACTGATGTCCTGGCCTTGACAGTTTCCTCTCCAGGTAGTCCTTGACTTACACCCATTCATTTAGTGATCATTCAAAGTTACAACAGCACTGAAAAAAGACACTTATGACCATTTTTCACATGTTGCAGCATGCCCATAATCATGTCATCAAAACTGGGATTCTTGGCGACTGGTTCATATTTATGATGGTTACACTGTCCCTCGGTCATGGGATCACCTTTTATGACCTTCTAACAAGCAATATCAGGGGAGAAGCCAGGTTCACATAACAACCATGTTAATTGACTTAACTGCAGTGATTCACTTAACAACTGTGGCAAGACAGGTCCTAAAATGGGGCAAAACTGACCTAGTAACTGTCTTGCTTAGCAACAGAAAATTTGGGTTCAATTGTGGTTGTGAGTCAAGGACTACCTGTATACTTATATCTATGTCTTGCTATCACAATAACCTGTGAAATGGCTCAGGCACAGGATGTGATGTTAGCATAGAAGACATCTTTGTCTTCTAATATGGTTCCCTTTGACTTAGGACTGTTGGAAAAATGCTAGATCATATCTCTTCTTTCTAGGATAATAGCCTTTTGGAATCTTTTTGAAGAAAATAAAGGTTTTCCAGTTCTTCCCCCACCGCTGTACCACTTTATAATTTAATTGCACAAGTTCTGTACAATTTTACCCTACTAATCTGCTTTAATCATTTATTTTGCTAACTCAGCTTTCTGTTTGCCCTAATGAGCTCTTAGTCACACTCCCATAATACAATTGAAATTAGCAATGGCTTTACTTGGCAGTCCCTCTGGGAATGCATTGTCCTTCCCTAAAGAAGTAAAAGTCAGTTTAAATCACCTTGAGTAGAACTTGCTAGATTTTATCTGCATATATCTCTGAAGTTTTCACAATGGCAGTTTAAGTACTTGGGAGCTTTTGTCCAGCACTTAACTGTGTATGAAAACATATTCAGATAAATATCTTTCTTCCAACAGGCTATAAAAAATTCTGCATTATTCTGTTAAGGTCTGTGCTCCACGCTGTTATCTAAATTGTCTTTATTCAAAGACTGGACCTTTTGGTACATTTAGCCAGCATCATTTCCATAGGTCTTGAGATAACCTATTCACAGAGACACTTTTTTCTTGACTGTCTCCTCAGCCCCCTAGGTGAGTCAATGCTGGTTACAGGCATGTCTCCTTTAATTTGTACTCTTGACCTTGCTTGCTTATTTGCCATCATTATGGATTTGGAGGGAAAGGAGGAAGAAAGGTTATCGCTTCTCTGTATTCTTGCCATTGCTCACACTCAGTGAATAAATAGGCAATGGCTGTAAAACAGTAAAATTGGACAACTATGGGCTTTTGTAAGCCCCCAATAATGCTAGCCACTTCATGAATTCCATGATAGCCTTGTGTTCCCAGGACCCTGAAAATCAAAACATGAATATTCAGATTCTTCAAAATAATAATAATAATAATAATAATAATAATAATAATAATAATAATAATAATTCCAAATATGTCAAGGGCAGGGATCTCTGGAACAAAATCAACTTGCTACTGGTAGCTGGGTTGCTTGCTAATTCTCAAATGTAAGCAATTTGTGATCTATGTTATATTTGTTTTTCTCTCTTTTCGAAGCTGACAGAAATGAAATGCCTCATCGATGATACTTGATTCAATAAGTAATTATATTGCTGATTCGAGGACTCCCTTTAGCTTGATTGGATTGTAGGCCCAGCATCATACTTTCTTAATAATTGGGAAATACCCAAGTTTCTTTTGCTCATCTCAGCTTTTCTCATTGGTGATGATCAAAGCCATAAGAACAGATTTCCTCCACATGCAAATGTTAGTTTGAGATATGAGATTTTTAGGGGATCGCAGCAGGGAAGGGAAGATTAAATTCCCTCAACATACCTTCTCTGAGTTGATGATACATTTTTAAGCACCTGCATCTTCATTGCATGCAAAACAGTGCATTAAATCTAATCTCTGTAGTAGTACACAAACAACTCAACTTGGGGCACATTACTTTAAAGAAGGTCTCCATTTAAGGCAACCTCTGATCTTCAAAAATGGACATCCAATCTAATGCCAATCAGAACCCGTAGCAACAACTATTGCTTGGCACCTGTGATCTCCATCTTTAATTACATCACCCTATAGCGTTGTAAGGGTCTAAAAAAAATCCTCTATTTTTTTCTCTGTCAGAATTCCACGTGGCACAGAAATGTGGTTGTATCTCTTTGTGTCCATTGTACACAGAACACAGAAAAGTGCTTCAGGAAGCAAGCATTTCCTCTTCACCATCCTCCCACAGATCCTCAAATGCCACTAGGAATTTGGCCATAACTACATAATGGCACAGGAGTGGATTGTGATAAGTTAAGTGATTTCACAAAATGAGACTGAAAGGTAAATCAAAGATGGGCTTAACAGGATTGTAGAGAAGAAGGACAAAAAAAGAAAAGCTTCACCCAGTTGTCATTAGCAAAGGAGGGGATACTCTTAGAGTCTGAGGAGGTCAATAAATCACCACCCTTATCTTGCAAACAGAGCCTGTGACTTCAAAAATTAGCTCATTTATTCTGCACAATTAAATTTATTGAAGTGTGACAGAAAAAGTTTAACACGCATTGAAGCAGAAAGCCAGCAACAACGGAGGCAAGCATCTGAGTGAAAGGCACAATTAGTTGATTTTCATTTTATTTATCAATATAATTATTGAATTGTATTTATCCTATTTCACAGATTTTTACTATTATTGCTTGCTGGACTCAGGGGAAAAGTATTAGCTTGAAATTGGTTCCCCCCCCCTTTTTAGCCTCACTTAATAAGATTATAGGGTAACTAATAAATGAAAACTTCTCCTAAATACCTCACAATTTTGCATTCAATGAGGGCATATCATTTGACAAGATATCAAGTCATTTTCCTGTAAAATAAATAAACAGAATATGAAATGCGAATAAAATAAATTTCCTAAAAGGAATTCAACATGTATCAGATCAATGCCAACTGTGCTGTTTATGTGAGTAGCTTTTTTAAAAAAATCTTTAATATATTTCAGTCATACTTCCATAATACATACTAGAAAGTCTCTAGGTGGTTTAGAGTTTAAAATTTGCCATCAGATTATAAATTTGTCTGATGGCAATTTTATAATGTTTATTTAAAACATTGTAAATTGCCATCAGACAAATTTAAAATACAATATAACAAATTCAAGTCCAAATCCCACCTTAACCATGAAAACCAGCTGGGTGACTTTGGGCCAATCTCTCTCTCTCTTTCTCCCTCTCTCTCCCCCCCTCTCTGTCCCCCCCCCCACACCTACAGGATGATAGTTTCGGGGAAAATAGGAAGAGGAAGGTATAATGGATATGTTCGCCATCATTTGTAAAATAATAAAGGCTGGAAACAAACAAACAGAATGATGTAGTAACATGTCATATTTTATTTCTTTACTAAATTTCAGGATGGATATATGTGTATACACACACACACACACACATATATACACACATATACATATACATATACATATACATATATATACATGTATATAAAATAAAATTTGGATTGCTAACAAAGAATTAAGGGAGAATGGGATAGCTATTTCGAGTTTCTTAACTCTCTTCAGCCACACTTACCCTTCTGAGATTCGAGACTGGGCTGTGTGCATGTTAGGCATATATATTTGTTTTCTGAGGGTTTTGTGGGTGTTTGTATGTAGGTCTTTGGTTATTCGGGTTTTCTCCCGCGTCAAATTGGAAGTGTCTTGGCGATGTTTCGACGAAGTCTCATTCATCATCTTCAGGCTGGTGTTTTCGGCTTCGTGCTCCTAGAAGCCGATACACACACACACACACACACACACACACACACACACACACACACCTATCTATCTATCTATCTATCTATCTATCTATCTATCTATCTATCTATCTATCTATCTATCTATCTATCTATCTATCTACAGATCTACATATACATATTCCATTCTCACCCTCATGGGTCATCTGTGTCTTCCTCAATCAGATCCTCTACCAGAGGCCTGGGAGTTTGAGGATTTTACTCATGATCTTAGCTGTTCCTAGCACTGCACTCTTCTGGGCAGAGAGCTCTAGAATCTGTTCCTGGGAGCCACCCTCCCAGCTTAGGAGTCACAGTGCTGAATGCTCCTATCACTATTAGGATCACTTTGGCTTCAGGAAGAAAGAGTATGAAAAGCTGTTTGGCACAACCAAGTATCTGGCATTGTGTACAGGAACATCTGCACAGTGTATGGGTAGACCTTCCCAAGTCCAGATGGGAGATTCCACAGATGGAAGGGAACTTGCCGATTGATATTTTTTTCCTTTGCTTGAAATATTCAATCACTGAATTCTCAGTCTCTTCAGATTTCCCATTTAATGAAATCCAACGAAAAATCTCGAGATTCCCAAGAAATTGTATTACTCTCATACATAATATTTTGGTTTCCTTCCTAATTGCTACAGTATTCATGAGCAATGACAAAGCTGCAGCATCCAGATTTACTTTCAAGTTCACTTTTGATGAAATCTGGCAACCATTGTAATTGAAAAGGATATCACTGGGCAGCCTTCCCTTCTCTGGCATCTGCCACAGGAGCTGGATACTATCCCTATCATTTCCAGCCAACGGCCATCTGAATGGGGAAGTATGGGAGCTGCAGCCCAAAACATCTGGCAGGCAGAGTCTGGTGGAAATGGCTGCCAGGGCTGACCATAATTACTGCTGTGACAGAGGCCACAGATACTGTATTGGAAAGCAACTGCTACTGCACATTTTGGGAGATCTTTCCCTGTTTATCAGTCTATGTTGGAGTTAATCATTATAAAAACATAATGATCAGCTTGTCTGGAAGAAGAATTCTGAAAAGTTCTTGATCAGTTATCTTTTTATGTCATTTTATGTCACTTCTGGAATAAATCTAGACTTAAAAGTACAGCCATTCAACTTTATCATCTATAGAACTATTCCTTAGTACCCATTGCCTTGCAGCTTAATGTTTCTAGAGATTTTGCATAATAATTTAGATTGATTGATTGATTGATTGATTGATTGATTGATTGTGTGGCATCAAGTCACTTTTGACTCCTAGCAACCACATAGATAGGTTTTCTCCATGTCCCCAGTCTGGCCCTTCAGGTCTTCCAAAATTTTATCCTTGTCACTATAACAGTCTATTCATGCTGGTTGTATCCTGTTCTTCTCTTTCTTTCCACTTTTCCCAACTTTAGAGCGTTTTCACACTTTGTAGTCAAAGTGATTTGGTTGAATTCATTAATTTTGTTTAACTTAATTTTAGTGCACATGTTATCTTGAAAATCTCACCATAGTTTTTTTGGGGCATGCAACTGAAGTGCAACCAAACAGCACCATTTTCCAAGTAAAGGAAAATTCATTAAGAAAATTGCAGATGGAAGACGGACACGTGTATGGGGAATGTACAAAGATACATAATGTGACCATGAAGGACCTAACTGAAATTAAACTTGCATTAATTGCATTTCAGTGAGGGAGTAAGGTTTGCTGAACGCAGTGGGACTGGAAGTGGGTTTCAAGAGTAAGTCTCAATAAAGAATATTTGAAGTTCAAGGTTGAAATGAGGGGTCCTTGATGCTCTCTGAGCTTGGCTGTTTTCTTGTAGACATTTCATTAACCAAACTAAGTAACATCATCAGTGCAAGTAAATCTTCAGTTAGGTAGACAACCCCCGTAAGCTCCTATAAGCTGCTATCAAGATTTTCTAAGGAACAGTTCTATGTGGGCAAGGCTACCCTTAATTAATTGGTTGGTTAATTAATTTGATTTGTATAACACCTGACTCACAACAACTCTGAGTAGTTCATAGGAGAATTATACTCGATGCAGTAATGAAATTGGAAGATTTATAGAATATTGGGTTTTATCTTGTTTAGATCAGGATTAAGTAGGGTTTTTTTTCCCTTTCCACCATGAGACTTTACCTTCCAACTGAGTTGCATTTTCATCTCGAGTACTAAAGCCTTCTGTATTATCCCAGCCCCCCCCCCCAATGATAAAGTGGGGAGGGTTTTAATCCCCGTCACTGTCAGATTTGAAAAAGAATTCAAAGACTGAAACCCTCCCCTTTTATGGTCTGTGGTGGCTGATAGGTTGCTAGAGATGGAAAGAAAGGATAGACCAATGTACAAACTGAGCCACAAAATGGAGAAATCAGTACAGGTAGTCCTCAACGTATAACCCCAACTGAGCCCAAAATCTATGTTCCTAAGTGAGACAGTTGTTAAGTGAGTTTTGCTCCATTTTACAATCTTTCTTGCCACAGTTGTTAAGTGCATTACTGCAGTTGTTAAGTTAGTAATGCAGTTGTTAAGTGAATCTGCCTTCCTCATTTATTTTGCTTGCCAGACGGTCACAAAAGATGATCACTTCATCCCGGGACTTTGCAACTGACATAAATATGAACCAGTTGCCAAGCATCTGAATTTTGATCACATGACAGTTGGGGATGTTGCAATAGTTGTCAGTGTGAAAAACACACATGACACCTTTTACAATGCTGTTGTAACTTCAAACGGTTACTAAATGAATGGTTGTAAGTTGAGGACTACCTGTAAATGAAAATGTTGGAAGTACAATATAGAGCTCTATAATCTAAATATACTTACCTTGCTTTTAGCTATGTTAGGATGCCATATATTGCATTATATAATGACACTGCTTTACACTTATACACAGATTTCAGACATTCAAAGCACTTCATTTAGCATTAACTGATTACTGGCCTTAAAAAAGATCAGTGTTTGTGAGGCCATCCCACCTGCTCTTCCCTCCCTGAAACCTCCATCCTTACTGTCAGATGGCTCTTTGCTTCTCAGTGCACAGAGAAAAATACTGTCCCTTGAACCGTGCCCTGGGAGATCCAGCCATCTTACACGCTCGCACAATCCACCACTTTTAAATCAAATGGCAAAAGCAGCCTCGTGCCATCGTGAAAACTCTGCACATTTTGTAGATGCAAATGAAGTCACGACAGATACACAAAAGGTAGCATGGAAGGATCTATCTGTTTCTCTACTGCAAATCGCTCACTCTGAAAGTTTCAATCGCAGGAGTTGGGAAGAAGGAGGATAAAGAAAAAACCTCATTTATTGGTGTCTAGTCCACAGAGATATTTTGGGTGGAAATATGGTCTATGGGGGGGGGGGGAAGCTTCCTATTCCTGTCTTGGGATGTCTTTGTAAAGTAAGTCCTACTTAGTCCATCCTACACTGCAGATGAAGGCATTGAGACAAAGGAGAGCCTAAGGCAGTGGTGGGATTCAGCCAGTTCGCACCAGTTTGGCAGAACCGGTAGCTACTTTTTGGTTGCCCAGGCCCAGAATGGACTTCCAGAAGCGGCATCCACACAGAGAACTGGTTGTTCACATATTTGAACCACACCACTGGCCTAAGGCCATCTACTGTAGTCACTTGTGAAATCTGAGTAGACATTTCTTGATTTGTTCTCTTTCCAGTTGTTCCTTATATCAATGATCACATGTCGGGAGTAGGGTTTTACTCCCATTTATACAAATCCAGGAAATTAGGTCAAATGGAGATAGAAGTACTTGACTTTCCCAAAGATTGTTTGTCTGATTGCAAGTACCGTATTTTTCCATCTATAAGACGCACCCTTGTATAAGACACTCTGGCATGCAAGTTTCTCTGTGCAGAGCGCCGAACAGCTGAGCTGGCATATCCGGAAGTTCGGCCAGCCAATGATCTTGCCCCCTCCCCCTCCCATTAGTGGCAAGCCCACAAGGGCTTGACACCTGCACCAGGCAGCATGGCAACCCACACAGGCATGCCCTGGGCTGTGGAGGTTACCGTTATTTTTCCGTGTATAAGATGCTGCACTTGTATAAGATGCACCTGCTTTTTGCACAGGGTGTTTGCAGGAAAAAATAGCATCTTATACACGGAAAAATACGGTAGGTCACTTTGTTCTAACCTTCATTTCCATTTGACAGAATTTAATTTCTCTACAACAGGGAAGTGTATTATTTTTGGTAAACTTTGAGTGAAACTAAGAATGGAGATTTCTCTTCAGAGTATACAGAAGTAATGAGAATGCACCAACAATTATTCACTTACTGTAAACAGCAGTCAAATGGGGGGGGGACTTGTGCAAGATAATATGTAGTTAAATTCAAAAGGAAGCATGAATATTGCTTCTGGTGACTGAAATCACGATTAAAAATGCACATATGTTTGCATGTGATTGATTTAGCTAAAATATGTCTCTTATGAAGATGGACAGGTCTAAAGGATTGTGTTCTGCACAGAAACAGATATTCTGTTTATACAAAGAGACAATATAGCCGGCCAAAGTCACCATTTAGGGGAGTACATTGTGACTCTGTCAGGCTATATTGTCTTTTGATATAAACAGAATATCTGCTTCTGTGCAGAACACAGTCCTTTAAATCTGTCCATCCTCATAAGACGGGAGTACATGTGTGTATATACACACACATGCATATACACATACACATACACATATACATATTTCTATTAATTATTCAAGACTGAAGCAAATAAATAATTACAGCAGGGGGGCAAGATTATTCCCTGGTATTTTGGCAATATCTTTTTCTAATAGAATGAATGGATCTAAATGGACCTTTTGATAGTTCAGACTGGGAATTTAGTCTTAGTCTGATTTTCGTTTCCACAAAAATCCTTTTTCTTCATGATCTTTTCTACATTTTCATTGCCTTTCTTTCTACACTGCCTTTATCTGAGAAAATAAAACTACCTACCTTCACTTCACAGAGCATATTAGTGGTTTTCATTGCCTATGTCTTCTTAATATTTAACATTAAATCAGCTTTATCTGTTTGTGTTTTCCTAAAATGAGCTCTTTTAAGTCTCTTTTATTTTCAGCTAACAAATTGTTGTCTCTGTATGTTGTCACTATTTAGTTTTCCAATTTCTATTTCAGTTGTCAACTCTTCCAGTCCAGCTATTTTTCTAATATATTAGATAACTGTAGCATCTGTTCTTTTCCTATTAGATAGATGCTACCAGTTATCTAATCTATTAGAAAAATAGCTGGGTTAGACGAGTGAATCACAGTTTCCCTTAATTCAATTCTTACAGTAGTAACTTCTTATTCACTATAGATGTTCCTCTAAAGAATAATCAGATGTTCTGGCCTACTACAATATATTACTTATTCTGGCATGATCATAATAATCAAAGGCCTTGATCTAGTCAATAAAATAAAAAGTAAACTTTAAATTCTCTATTATCCAGTCTGATATCAACTATATAGTCTTATATCCCTGCTTTTTCTGAAATCTTCCTATTCATTTGGCATTTTTCTTTCCACAAAATATGACTTTTTTTCTTTGTAAACTTTTAAGTAAAATTTTGCTGACAGGAGAAATCAGTGGAGTGGTTTAATAATTTGCCATGTTTTCTTGCAACTTCTTCTCTTTCTTTTTGGTACAGGATGCATAACAAATATTTCCCAGTTTTATAAGTGGTGCAGATTTCTTCTATATTTGTTGATACAGAACTGTCAACATTTTTATTGCCTCTTTTCCTATTTAAAACAGTCCAATTGTTATTTCAACTGTGCCTGGGCAATTAGTTTATTGCCTCTAATATTTCACTTTTTAGTGAAAAAAGTGATTTTCGATTCCAATACTTTTTCCAGGTAAGCAACTCTATTTCTCCGCTGGGTTGGCTCTTTTGTAAAGTCCACTCTGCTTTCAACCTCTCTTCACCTCTACCCTTTCAACCTTACAGCAAGAGTGAGCTTAATAGGTACTTAGTATCTATCTATCTGGCTTTCAGATTGGATATATGTAATAATCAAGAGTCAATTTCAATTCAAGGGCATTTCAGGCTGCTGATCTTCGCAGATTTAGGCTGCAAAATCCTGAGAGATACTAGATGGCAGCAAAGCATTAAAGTTTTCTGCATATGACCATCTATTGGTCATCCAGATTTTTGTTACCAGATATGGTAATCTTGATATCATAGAGAAACATAGAGAGCAGTGTGTGAACATTGTGTATTTCTACTTTTCTTATTAAAAAGTGCTCTATAATGTTATCTTTTTAAAAATTGTTTTACTTTCTATTACATAAATTGTGGTAGTTTTAATCAAAGGTCTCTGTTAGACAAGGCAAGGCTGATTAGTATACCTTCTATATCAGTGATGGCAAACCTTTTAGATACTGAATGCCCAAAACCCCCTCTGCCCACACCCACCCTGCCCACTCCACCCCACCCATTCCACCCCCTGTCCACCCTGTCCCCGCTCTGCCCCCGCCCCACCCACCCTCAGGGCCACCTACAGCTTCCATGGCACACCACAGATCACCCTAGTGACCCTGCAGTGCCAAGGCAGCCATGCCCTCTGCCCGTGCCCCACAACATCATCTGTGCAGAATGGGGCATGAGGGCTGAGTCTTGTCCCTGCTTCCCGGCTGCCATATCCTTGGCTGCGCTGCTCTGTGCGGGCCGCACCCAGGGGCAACTCTCCTCTGGGGGGGGGCTGCTGGTGAGGACGGTCCGCGGGGGAAGGCGGGGCTGGGCGATGGCTCGCGTGCCCACAGAGAGGGCTCTGCATGCCGCCTCTGGCATGTGTGCCATAGGTTCGCCACCACTGTTCTATATCATCTACCCAGAGAACTAATAAATAAAAGAGGACATTAAAGGCATACCTAGTCCAGCTTTTGCACTGAGCATCCAGATATCTATGGAAAATTTTCTTTTTTTGTTGTTGTGGTCTGATCCAAAAAGTTATATTGCCTCAATCAAGTAATGAATCAATTAAAACTCATGTGATTAATCAACTAGGGATCTTTTTATCAGACGATGGGTTTAAAATTAACATATTTCTATTCGGTATCTTTCTACATATATCTCAGTTTTCATATATTTTCCAGGGCACAAAAAATTGCTGCTGATCTCCACAAAGTTCCAAAAGGGATTTAATGTTACGGGATTCTTATTTGTAGTCCTGATTTTTTTTCACATCAGTAGATTTTCAAGATGTCCGTTCTTCTGCAATGTATCAGAATGGACACAAAACTGCAGCCACAAGGGTTGGACACAAATTAAGCTTCATGTATGGAACTGGGAAATTCTTGGGGAGAGGGCGCTCTGGGTTTATCTTGGAAGGTGTGAAAGGGTTTGAATTGTGACAGTAATCAGTATAGGTAGCCTTCGACTTGGGCTTTTTTGTTTAATGATAGTTCAAAGTTATGATGGGCTTGGACCTATGACCTGTCCTTGAAATTATGACACACACACACACATACACATACACACACACACACACACACACTGCCCCATCCCTTGTAGTCACATGACTGCAATTTGCAACAAGTAAAATCAGTTAATTAAGTGGACACACTGGAGTCACTAAATGATTCCTTGATTCACTTAACGACCACACGATTGGTTTAACAACCATGGTGATTGACTTAATGATCGCTGTAAAGTGGACATAAAATTAGGTAAAGTTATGTAAAGACTCTCTCAACAACCACTTTGTTTAGTGACCTAAATTCTTGTCCCAATTATGGTTGTAAGTCAAGGAATACCTTTAGAAGAAATGTATGAAGAAACAAAGGCCAAATTCACTGTTCACTGCAGCACTATTATTATCATTTATTATTATACAACCAATATACAATATATATACACACAGAGAGACACTATACATACATATACACTTCGTATATATGTATTTGTGTGTGTGTGTGTGCTGTGTGTGTGTGTGTGTGTGTGTGTGTGTGTGTGTGTGTCTAAATCCCTTCTCACCCCTATGGGTGGTATGTATCTCAGGTCCTCTACCAGAGGCCTGAGAGTTTGAGGATTTTATGCACAATCTTAACTGTTCCTAGCACTGCACTCTTCTGGGCAGAGAGCTTGCATGTTGTTCCTGGGATCTGCTGGAGCCCCCCTCCCAGTCCTGAGTGTTCCTATCACCACTGGGATTACTTTGGTTTTTACGTTCCAGATCCTCTCTAGTTCTTCCTTCAGGCCCTGATACTTGTCTAATACTCAGATGAGTGCTACAGAGCTGCTAGAAGACCTTAGGTTCCCATTTCTGACAACATTATACCTAAGGAGACTCAAATGGTTTGGGTTTGGGTTTAGGGGGAGCAAATAAAATGTGGACTGGCAAAAAGAGAAGTGGAGAAAGGCAGTGAGGTCAACTAGTGGTTCAAGAAAGGGGAAGATAGAAAAGCATAGAAGAACACTCTGTGATAAACTTTGTGACAAAGTTTATGGTATAGAACAGGGGTAGGCAACTTTGGCTCTTTTATGACTCGTGGACTTCAACTCCCAGAATTCCTGAGTCAGCTGTGCTGGCTCTGGAATTCTGGGAGTTGAAGTCCACAAGTCATAAAAGAGTCAAGGTTGCCTACCCCTGGTATAGAGGCTGTTTATTGAGACAAACCTGGTATATGGCCTGTTTTCCCGAAAATAAGATCTAACCGGAAAATAAGCCCTAGCATGATTTTTCAGGATGCCCGTAATATAAGCTCTACCCCCCCCCCAAAAAAAATAATCCCCAGTTAAGATCATCAGCCAGATTGATGCATTTAGTACCGTATTTCCCTGAAAATAAGACCTAACCAGAAAATAAGCCTTAATGCATCTTTTGGAGCAAAAAAATAATATAATATCTGGTCTTATTTTTGGGGAAACATGGGTAGCAGTGGTTCTGAAAACAGCAATGAGAAAATGGATTATGGATAGTCAGATTATTCTATTTCAGGACTAGGGAATGCTACTTTATGCTTTGTCTGTCTACTTGTCCAACTAACCCAGTTCTTTTTGATCTGAAGTGCAAGAACAGTTTTTCCCAGCCGTTCTGACCTGGGCCTTTTATTGCATCCACATTCATTTCAGGATTTGCTCTACTGCCTAAGACCACCGTACCCTACTTGATTAACATAATTTAATCCAATAAATTGTCCTCAGTTTAATTAGGCAGCAGTACTATAAGCAACTAATTGTTTTTAATGTAAATAGTTATAAATTCAAGGCGCAGGCACCTTTTTGGAAGGTAATGTTCTTTCCTTAAAGAAAACTATCAATCATCTGAAACAACTTTTCTTCAGAACAATTATTTATTGATATGTAAATTTATGTAGATCAGATATTTTAATTGATTAAAACTTATATGATTAATTGAGTTGGGCTGCCATTCTATAATACATTTACCTGGACTCAGATCCTGTTGAATTAATTGGAATTGGGTTTGAGCAATGCATAGGTCTGCAAGTTTTGGTTAACTGAATCATAGACAAGTACCGTAGCTTTTTTGCGTTCATAAACTCACCAGTAAATTTGATTTATTTCCTTCCCCAGGTTCTTTACAAACTTTCAACTGTGGAGGGCAAAAGATTTTGGCATTTATGAAATGCGACACAGAAGCAAAATAAAACAGCATAATTTAGAATAAATATTATTTTCAGTGGAATGTTTCCCCCCCCCTTTCTCTAACCCCCCCCAAGACACACAAACATTCACATGCTTATTTTTAGATCAATAGTAAAACAGAAGAAGTTTCAACATTTTTCAAATGTCTCCAATGCTCCAGTGACTTAATATATTTCTCCAATTTGTTTTATAACCTTACAAAAATGTTATTCTTTTGAGACCGTCTCCTATCTTATGTTATGCATATATTATTTGCTGTAAAAGATTAATGAGCCAGCAGAAGCGATTTCTAATAGATTCCCTTGGTTTTCTCTCCTGTCTCCTAAAGATACACACCAATGGATCTGCAAAGTGTTCTTGGCATAAAGGATGGGGAAAAAAGAAAATAATGAAACATAAACCTTTTTAAAACAATTTCTCCTCCCCTTACTTCGTCAGTTGGATAGACTGGACTAACTAAATCAGTAGATGGACCTCCTATGTCTTTGTGAAACTTTTGAGGAAGTCCTGTTATTTTCAGGAGTTAACCAAAGAGCTCTGTACATATTTTAATGTAAGATCAGTTTAAAAAAGTAGCCTGCAAAAATGGAGAAGACTACTAAGTGCCATCAAAGAGATTTCCGTGCTGCTATGTAATGGTCCATCTGCATATTTATATTGCAGATACTAGTGCCTTAAATAAATGCAATTTATTCAGATCTTCTTTATATGGGTTGGGATGAAGTCCTCTAATACCATTGGGGCAGTTACTGTAGTCAGATTTGAGGACATTACCTAGATTAGAGGTGTCAAACTGGTGGCCCGCAGGCTGGGTGTGTCACACACAGGCCACGCCCACTCTGCAAGGGCAAAAAAACATCACAATACATCACGTGATGCGATCAAGTTTGACAGCCATGCTGTAGGTCATTGAGACAGGGTGTTATCTGCACCAGCATCTTTATTTATTTATTTATTTTTTATTGAAAATTTTTAAATTTTACAAAACAATACGGTTCCCTTCCCCAAACCCCCCCAACCCTCCCATGCCCTCTCCGACCTTCCCAGAGCTGAATACAGGTTTAATTAATATTTTTTCAAAAAGTCTTAAAACAAATATAAACCATAAACAAATCTAAATACATTAATTAAAGAAATTGTAGACTAGTTAACAATAATATATGTATAAAAAAAACAAAAATACAAGGAAATACAAGAAAATAGGAAGAAAGAAAAAGGAAAAAAGTCTATAAAATATCTTAAATTTTAAGTATAAGTTATTGAAAAGCTAAATAATATTTTTTTATATCCAACTTATATTGTATAAAGTCTATCCATTTTTTCCATACCAAAAAATACTTCTCTTGCGATTGGTCTTTCAAGAAAGCCGAAATCTTTGCCATTTCCGCCAAATAAGAAACTTTAAAAAACCACTCTTGCAAGGTAGGCAAAGATTCCTTCTTCCAACATTGCCCTACTAACAACCTTGCCGCTGTGATTAAATTTAACATCAATATAGTCTCTTTAGTATCACAATCAGAAACAATACCTAACAAAAACAGTTGTGAAGTAAATTTTACCCTTCTTCTAAAAATTCTTTGAATATTCCACCATATCTTAATCCAAAAAGCTTTTATATTTTTACATGACCACCAGATATGATAATAAGTAGCATCCAAACATCCACATCTCCAACATTTAGGCTGTAAGTCAGGATACATACGAGACATTTTTTGTGGATCAAGGTCCCATCTATAAAACATTTTGTAAAAATTTTCCCTTAAATTTTGGGCTTGTGTAAATTTAACATTCCTCACCCAAATAATTTCCCAAGTATCTAATAGAACCGGTTCATCAAAATTTTGTGCCCATTCACCAGCATCTTTATTATGAAACTTCTTCTCTAAGGAGATGAAATTGATCCTATTTCCTAATCTTTAGGCAGTCAGAATTTTGTTTTAGTGAACTTTTGAATGGTTTTAATATGGTTCTTTAGTTACACTGAATATATTTGCTGCTGTGTGGATTTATTTCTGAAATATGTGAATTTTATTTATTATTTAGTCAGTTGTGTACCCACTTGAGCATCTGGTAGATGGATGGGCAATTTATAAACTGGTCTATAAATAAATTATAAATAATAAAATGGAAATGTCTAATTCTGCTCTCTTTTATTGCTACACTGCTTCTCCCATGTTGAGGCAGCTTGGAAAATTAATAAAATACAATAATAAAATCCAATTAAAAGTGAAACTACAGATCGTTTCACTAAAATTGCAATGCAAACACATCCAATTAAAGCAAGGTCATAATCAGCCAGTACTACATTAGTTTCCAAATATCTTTCTAACAAAGGTGGGTTTTGTTTTACATGGTTTTTGGATAACTGTGTATTGTGCACGAAATGAATTGACACCTGAAAATTCATCCTGCAGCCTCACAATAGCAACTGAGGTGACCCTTCTGCAGCTACAGAGAAAATGAAATGCCCCCATCCCCAAAGAGAAGACAAAGGAAAGTGTAATTTGCATAACATTTGCATGTGCTGATTTATATGTAGATGTGCAAAGTTAGAAATAATGACTATAATTTTAATAGAAATGAAATGCTCTAGTGTATATTGAGCTCTCTATCCAGGTATTAATAAAATCACGGAATATAGGAGACCCTAGAAATAATCTAGTCCACCCCCTGCCCAGTGCAGTGATTCATTACTAAAAATAATGGTTGGTCATCCAGCTCTGTTCAAAAAAATTCACTGAAGGAGAATTCACCACCTTCCAAAACAGTCTGATTGTTGAGCAGCTTTTCCTGTTATTAACAGTTTTCTGACATGCAACTGAAATCTACTTTGGTAGAAATTAAACCCATTGTTTCTAATCTTTTCTCCTAAAACAATTCCAATATTCTTCTACATGATAGCTTGCCAGATGTTTAAGACAATCTTTATGTATTCCTACAGTCTTCTCCACGCTAACCCATTATTCAACAATTCCAATCGTTTCTGCTGTTTTTCATTCTAATATGTTATCATATTGGTAGATTTCCTTTGGACGTGCTCCAGTTTGTCAATTGCCATTGAAAATTCTTTGCCCGTATCTAGGAGATATTGCACCAACTCAGAGTAGAGAACAATAATCTTGAAATTATATTTCTGTTGATGCAGACTAGAATTAATTGGCTTTTTTTTTTTTTTTTTTTTTTTTGCAGTTGTATCACACTCTTGGCTTATGTCTATGGAGATTCTCGATCAGACAATTCATGGTTGTCCCAAAGGTGCTTTTTCCAAAAGGCAAGTGAACTTTCTTGCTATTCACCAAGAACCTTTCTTGCATAACTCCTGCCTAGTAAAGCTTCCGTGTTCACCCCAGCCTGCCATCGTTTACTTATGCCTTTTATTTTTCCTACCCAAATTCAAGGATTGACATTTATCCATGTAGAAATTCCTTTTAATTTTCGCCTCATGTTCCAATTTCAAGGGTTTTGGAATCTTGATACTCTCCTTTAAGAGATTTACTGTCCTTTCTGTTTTTGTGTTGTCTACAAAATTGATTATATTTTTAACCTTGCATGCACATTATTCATTGAACAACAACAAAGCAAAGAATGGATACTTCTGCCCAGGCTGATGTGGAATCATTGACATGCACTCATTGGAATAACTGTTCAACTAGTTCTGTATGCAAGCATAGTCCAAGCAATCGTTTTTGCACTAAAATTTCAGGGATACTTTTGTTCAGCACTTTGTTGAAGTCACGATGCACACTGTAGTCCTGGGGACAACTATCACTATCAAAAAAGTTGATTAGTTTAGCATGGTTTAGCATGCACTGGAGAGCCATGGTGGCACTATTGAGCCATGGTGGTGCAGTAGTTAGAATGTAGTATTGCAGGCAAACTCTGCTCACAGCCAGGAGTTCGATCCTGATCAGCTCGAAGTTGACTCAGATTTCCCTCTTTCCGAGGTCAGTAACAGGAGGACCTAGATTATTGGGGGCAATATGCTGACAATGTAAATTGCCCAGATAGTTCTGTAAAGTGCTATGGGCATTATATAAATCCTATTACTACTGCTATTGCTATGGCTATTGCTATTATTCTCAATAAACCTGTGCTCACTCCTGCAAAGCAATGCTTTTTCCATCCAAAGGTTCACAGACTAACTGCTTAATCATCATTTCAGAATTTTGCCTGAGATATACATCAAGCTGATTATTTGTAGTTACTCAACTTTTAAAATAGAAATAATATCTCCTAATAAATCTTCTAAATAAAATTACACATTGACCCTTGCAATAGAAAGATTTATTCCTGACTGCTTTGGGTTGAATTTCTCAGACTCAACGTTCCTCTAATGTTGCCATTTCCAAATCTTCACTTGAAATACGTTTTAAATAAAGAGGCCCCAGGTTATGTAGAGCAATAAACACTCAGTGACATTACAGGATACTGCTTCAAAATGATCCTACTCCCTTTCTCATCTTTGAGGAAATTTTGTCTTATTCTGTTTCATTACCCAAACTAGATAACGTTTGGGTAATGAAATGTCTGCAAGAAAACATCTAAGTTCAGAAAGTACCAAGGACCTCTCATTTCAACCCTGAGCTACAGATATTTTCCTTTATTGGTCTGAGGAGTGATTATTTCGGTAGATGTTGAAAGCAGGCTAGAAATTGCCAAGATGCAGGTCCTCCACAGAGAATTTTAGGCGATTAATAAGATTGGCCCAGCTGATCTCAGTATTCTCATGGAGAACTCTGTCTAGAGATATATGATCTCTAAGGTAACCAGATCCCAAGCCATGCAGGGCTTCTCAGGTAGTATTACACAAATAACACTGAAGTTTTTCCTACTGTAATAAGAGGAAACTTCAGGACAAATGTCCTTTTCGTGGCTTCTTCTGATTAGAGAGCAGACGACAATCATTCTGCATTAGTTGGAGGCCTCCGGTTGCCATTCCTAAATATAATTCTGGGGTCATAAAAAGGCAGTTCTGATGGATGTTGCAGGATTCTGATGACTTGCTTAACTCCACTGCATTTGCCTCATTTAAAAAGTTGCTGGTTGGCAGAACAGGAGAGAACAAAATGAGCAGGTGTGCTAGGCAGTCTCTGTAGACCACTAAGCACTTGGGGAAGCTTCCACTTAAATATGCTAAGTAGAACATTTTTTTTTCAGAGGTGAGCTGTTTGGATATAGAGTTTTGTTTTATTTTCAGTAGAAGTTTGTAATCAAAGTCCAATACTTTAAACTAGGGGTGTGCAATCTGAGATATTACCCCACTACAAGATCTAGCTAAGATTGCACACCCTTAGATTAAAGATCCAAGTTCCCTATTCAATTTAAATTACTTCACTAGACTGTTGTAAAGGCAAAACTGAAAGTGTTGCCATGTTCACATCCTTGAGCTCCTCTAGAAAAAGTAGAATATAAACACAAGAAATGTCTCTCATTTGATTACAAACTTCTACTGAAAATAAAGCAACAGTAAAGCAAAACTCTGTGCCCAGACTTAATAGGAAAATCATTAAATACATAATAAATTATTATGCTAATTCTATATTTGTCAGCCTTTTCAGGTTGGCATGGTTAGGAGTCTTAAATTGTTTAATGTGATTAAGCTATTGCACAGAATCTTGAAAACCTTTCATGTCCATCTCTGCTTTCACTGATATCTGACATAATCAAGGCAGAATTGGTTTGAATTTCCTTTTCATGGTTTCTACTTTCCCAAACTCATGTCTTTCCTGTAGCGGCTTAGTATCCCCCTTCTCTGAGTAAAGCCCACATTCCATCATGAAGTTGTAAATTTAATTCACTTTAACCTCAATTTAAATTTAATTTTATCCTGATCTTGCCTAGTTTTGGAATATAAGCTCCAGCATGACACCCAAAGATCAAGTATAGTTCTTGATGTACTTCTCTTCTTAGGTATCTTCAGGGAAGGCAAATGATGAAGCGTGTCATAATATGACATGCAAATTCCACAGTTTAGGTATTTGCATCCAATGTCAAGTTTGTAAGGGTTAGATGCATTCTGAAGTCCCCATCTGCATGTCATTTTTCCATTATTTTGGGTAATTGGGAATGGCTGTTCCTCTACTTTACTACTTTATATTTAAACCCCATATTACAGGTCTTGATTCTACTATATAAGAAGAGCCATCAAATTATAAGGGAGACCTTTTTTCCCAGGCAATATTTCTCCAGGGATTTTATTTTCCTCACCTTAACAATGTCTGTAATAATTTTATATATCCAAAGAACAGCAGAATGCAAGACTAGCCTTATTTCTGTTCAAAAACTTACCAATCTGTGTCCTATGTGAGAGAAAACTTGTGTACCCATATAGTATGCACATGTGTATAAATATGAGCATTTTTGTTGGATACATTGAAAGCTGTTTCATGTACAAACACACAATTTCCTTCTCTGATGGGTAGATGGTGCCCTGTTGGCATGTCTGGAGATGCCAGGATCTAAATCAGACAACTTTGGCATTTATCGTATGTGCCAGATGTACCACAGAGATCAGTGTGATCCCAGGATACTAAATAAGAGTTGTGCAATAATACCACTGAATTGTTCATGGTACTGGTACATTGTTCATTTTATACATTTATATATTTAATCTGGTTAGATGTATTGTACACTGCTCACAGTCAATAATGGCTGGTGTGGTCTATATGCCAAGTTAGTAAATAAAACTAATATCACAAGTGTCAATAAAGCTTTCGCTGGCAAAAAAAATCCCAGAATTTCCAGCAATAGTACCTGGTAGTTTAAATATGAGCTGGGAGTGCTTTCTCTTTTAGAATAGGGAGACTGAATCTTAACGTGCCTAGATAATCCTTATAAGAAAGCTATTGCAAGTGCAAACTAAAATGCATTAGGTTATTCATACTTTGCTCTAATAGAGAAACAGTAGCGAATGTGATGCAGCCTGTAATGAATTCATTTTTCAGATACAAGTATGTAGCTGTTATAGCTGTGATCATCAACTTTAACATAGGTAAAGCATAACCATCTTTCTCACATGTATCTACCCTAGTAGACTGGACACATGATTGCTTCTTGAAGGAAAAAAAAAATCATGGACAACTCTTTTAAAAGAAATGCCCAGTACAAGGAACAGATAATAAAGAAGATGTATAACTTTTATATTTCAGAAATTGGAGCAATGCCTTATCTCTGGACAGATATCCAATTGTTCCAAAGACACACCAGAGCTAAGGACATGAAATATAAAACTAAGTGAAGATCCACACTAAGCACTTTTTGATCCTTATGTCTTGCTGTTTATTATAACTGTTGAAAAGTTACAGAGAAAAGAAAGAGATCTGAGAAAGAGAAAGAATAAACATTATGAGAAATGACATCTGACAGTTTTTCACAAATACATTTTATCATTTTAATTTGTCCTATGACTCTGTCAGCAAATATATCTTTTCTCTTTTATAAGACAGAGAAAGTATCTTGTTGGGGCATTCTTTTATTACATCATTTTTAGTACATCAAAACTGTAATTTCTAATGTGTGTCTAAAAATAATAATGTGAAAGATTTAGATTAATCAATTGATTAATTAGGGTCTTTCACCTTGAATGTACAATTAACATTCCAACGATGGTGTTTTTGTTTTTGTTTTAAGATGAGGGGTTCTCCTCTATTTCATTTGGTGTGATAATATATAGTTGTATATACAAGCCATTTAGAAAATGGATAATGCATCTGATTTCTAGGCTTAATCCACACACCAAACACAGCAATAACTAGGTGTTGATTAGGTCTCTACACATCCATCCATTATGGGTTGTAAATTATGATTTATGGCTTACTGGATTGTATGAAAGAAACAACTGTGGTGTATTCAGTATATCAGGTCATAGGCAGTTAAGTCTAGTGGTTATGGAGACTGTGAGTTCAAGTCCTGCCTTAGCCATGAAAGCCAGCTGGGTGACTTTGGGCCATTCACTCTCTCTCAGCCCAATCCACCTCACAGTTGTCATTATGGGGAAAACAGGAGGAAAGTATATTAGATATGTTCTCTGCATTGAGTTATTTGTAAAAATAATAACAGGAGAGGGAAGCATCTGAATTTTGATCACGTGACCATGGGGATGCTGCAATGGTCATAAGTGTGAAACACACATAAATCACTTTCTTCAGTGCTGTTGTAACTTTGAATGGTTACTAAATGAACTGTTGTAAATTGAGGACTATCTGTGTTTGGTGTTGAAGTAAGTAGTCTACTCACAGGTGAAATGTTGCATTGCATTCACAAATAAAGCCATGTCATGCTCAAGTCCCAGCAAAGATAAATCCATTCTCAGTGTTCTGTCATATTACTAAGGTCATGCTGTATTTTATTCACTCTTGGTTTGCAGCCTATTACTTATAGTTTTAAAAAGCTCTTCTGCAGTTATTGGAAGCTGAGTATCTGGCATTGTCATAGCATGTCCTTTCACACACCAGTGTTGGTACTTGGAAGAGATGTGGTTTCCACGCAACGTTTTCTATACAGCAGTCAGTTCTTGGCAAAAACAGGCCACAGTGGCTGAAGGTAAGTCACAATTCTTCCCTTGGGTTCAAAATCTTAGGAGCATTGATACCTCGTTTACATCAGCAGGGAATTTTGTTGTAAAACAGTTGTTCCAGAGATGTTTTCTGAATAAAATAAAAGCTTTAAGAGGGGCTCTTCAAATACTTTTTTTTTTAATGCTTGGGTATTATGTCAATTCACTATGTAAATCTGAAGTGAGCTTGCTCAATGGCTTTTATCAATCTGAAATGAAACAGCAGTGAACAGAATACTGTACCTATTTAATCAATGCTGGGAATGGGGAATTCCTTCAAGGCTCTTCTTGCATCGGCTTTGGATTTTTCCAGGACTGATAAATCCATTTCCCCTACAGGATAGGATAGAACAGACTAAAGGAACTCCCTGCATACAGTTTTCTCTTTAGCATCTGCTCTTATCAAGCTTTGTTGTGCTGAAAACATAGAAATTCAGGCCTGTAGTATTTACCTAGGGAGAAGGGGGCAAACTATTAGCAGTTTCTCTTGAACTCTTCTTTAGTGAGGATAAGGAATGATACATTTATATGGTTTAAGTAACTAAAAGTGTTTCTTCCAAATTCAAAAAAGAGAAATTGTGAATCACTTTAAAAAAGTAATCAATGCTGACTAATTCTAAGTAATTCTTACCTCCAGCCCTTCTGTAATTGGATTTTTATAGCTTAACTGAAGTGCATTATTCTTCAACATATCTCCAACACTGGACATTTCCTAGAAGGGAACAAACAACATCCTATTATTATATATATATATATATATATATATATATATATATATATATATATATAATAATAGGATGTTGTTTGTTCCCTTCTAGAAAAACTGGACAACTTCCTCACACACCTCAACAGCCTACACCCCAAAATACAGTTCACCATGGAAACAGAAACTAACAACCAACTTCCCTTCCTGGATGTCTTAGTCTACAAGAAATCCAATGGCTCCCTAGGACACACCATCTACCAGAAGAAAACACACACAAACCGCTATCTGCACGCTCTCTCACACCACCACCCAGCACAGATCAACTCTGTAGCCAAGACACTCATCTCCAGAACAAAACGCTTAGCTGACGAACAACACCTAAAACCCGAACTACACACTCTCACCAATGTACTAACATCCAATGGATTCCATAGAAATAAGATTACAAACCTAATCCAAAAAGAAACCCCCACTAAAATCCAAGACAAAGAACAAGAAAATGGCAAAGCCATCCTCCCATACATAAAAGGCATCACAGACAGAATCAGTAAGATCCTCCATAAACACAACATCAAAACAGCATTCTGCACAAACAGAAAAATATCCACCATCCTTAGAAACCCCAAAGATAAAATTGAATTAGAAAATCAAGGAGTATACGAAATCCCATGCACCACTTGTCCCACCACATACATCGGACAAACCAACAGAAGAATAAGTGCACGCATTGAAGAACATAAGAACTCAGTCAAAAAAGAGGAACCAACATCTTCCCTGGTCCAACACCTTAAAGCCACAGGACATGAAATTGACTTTAAAAATACCAGAACCATTGCCAAAAGTGAACATTTTAATAACAGAATAATCAGAGAAGCCATCGAGATAGAAAAACGCCCACACAGCATGAACAAGCGAGATGATACCTCCCGCCTACCAGCCATTTGGAAACCCGCCCTCATTGACAAACGACTCCCTAACACAAAAAATGATACCAGACCCACACTCACAAAAACCACACAGGAGGTCACCACCAAACATCCACGCAAAAAACAAACCCAAAGCCACACTGACTATGAGGCACGACCACAAACCAGAAGCCAGACCACAGCTGCATCATTAGCCACTTTAAACCCCCCCAATCCATACATGAAGCAAACTGACACCCTCCATGAAGAGGAAGCACGACCACGAACGCGAAGCCAAGGAATGGCAGGGCAGCCCAAAATCTTGAATCCCTCTGCAACTCAGACTAACCTGAGCACAACCAAACAGAACACTCCCCCAGCCAATCAGAGCACAGCCAACCCCCCAGCCAATCAGAGCACAGCCAACCCCCCAGCCAATCAGAGCACAGCCAAGCCCCTAACCAATCAGAACACACCTCCACCCAATCAGAACACAGCCAAGCTCCCACCCAATCAGTTCATACCTCCACTGGCAGTTAAAAGGAAGAAACAGCCAAGACCACACACTGCTGCTCGAGGCACGAAGCTGAAAGCACCAGCCTGAAGATGACGAATGGGACTTCGTCGAAACGTCGCCAAGACACTTCCAATTTTACGTGGGAGAAAACCCGAACAACCAAAGACCTACATACAAATACCCGCGAAAACCTCAGAAAATATATATATATATATATATATATATATATATATATATATATATATATATATATATATATATAATTAACTAATTCCATGTCCTAAAAAATGTTTGCAAGCCTCCCCCGGCTAAAGTAGCCCATCTCACATGACCAGGCAGCCATTCAAAGTGGCTATAGGCCAACCAATATAGTGGAGCCACTGCTTGGACAGCTCTAACTTTGGCTGTGCTACTAGAGTTGGAGATTAGAGTCTCCAAACTTGGCAACTTTAAGACTTTTGGACTTCCGCTCCCAGAATTCCTTAGCCAGACATGTAACAGGAATTCCCTGGCTTCCTCGTTTGGGGACTATTTCCGACATGGGGTAGAAGAAACAAATGAAGCATGGCTGGCTGGGGAATTCTGGGAGATGAAGTTTACACGTCTTAGAATTGGCAAGTTTGAAGACCCATACACTAGAGAGAGAAACCAACTGCACCTGATTCTTCTACCCCATGTAGGAAAGAATCTCTAAACGAGGAAGCTAGGAGCTTCCACATTATTGTTAATCTGCCAGATACTTATTACCCTATTTTAAATATTCACAAGGTTTGATTCCAAGCTTTTTGTACAGGAAAATCAATAAACTTTATACTTTGTGGAAAAAAACCCATATTTCCCAATTCCCAAATCCATTCCCCAGAAAGGTGGGAAACATCCGCTTCCCAAATTTGTTGGATTTCAATTCTCATGGCCAGCAAAAATTGTTACTACCTAAAGATCAAAACAGATGGAAAATCATTTCCCACCAGGTTGGAGAAGAATTGTATTAAAATGTCTGGGTTTTTTATGATAATTTCACGCATGGCAAAGATGCATTATGGAAGAGCGTACTGACAAAATACATCTTAATGTTCTCTTCTTGATGCAAATGTCAAGCCTGATTGGGGAGCACATTATGTACGCACTACAGCGCATGTTAAGGCTGACATCCTCCCAGGCCAGCTGCTTTCATGCCTTCACCGAAAAGAAAGAAATGCCAGTTTCCACAAAGCTTAATATTTCCTTCAGGTGAAAGCCCCTAACCTGAAACATGGAGTTGGCATTGCTTCTATTCATTTTTTCAAAAAAAAATATATATTATTGCTTTTCTTGTTGTGTTCCTGTTGTAAAACTCAAGTGTTGATCAAGACGAAGTGGGTTGGCAGCCTTCCCACAACTCTCAGCATGTGGGAATAGCAAGTAACAAAGTGTTAACACCTGCCAACTGTTGGTTAGGTGTAAATATCTTTGTTAACAACAAACACTGCTGCTGGCAGTCATTGGAGCAAAGCAGCAAATCTGTTCCCTTCTCCAATCTGGGAAGCACTAAAGAATGACAACAGAAAGCTATCTAATTGCTCGATTAAGATGTCTCAGTTGGAGGAACTGTTGATCTAGAACACTGCATGACTAACATTCACTTCTCTGGTGGGGTGGTTATGCCGAATTGTTAGAGGCCCAGCTACATTGCTGACATATCTGAAGCCCCAGCGCCCTTCTGCTGAACTTGCAGTGGTGATTTTTTATTTTATTTTTTTTTTGTTCAGCACCAAGTGCATGATACAGCACTGATCCTGCTGGGGAAAAAATAGAAGAAACATTATTTTGGCTATTAAAGTGGCAAAATAAAATAAACATGTGCAATATCTGGTATGAATAACATCTGGAAGTGTGAAGACGCTGGCATCACAACCAAATGGAGATTAGTTAATGCAATAATTCTTCCCCTTTGCTACTTACGACTGTAAAACGTGGACTCTGAAAAAGGCAGATAGGGGAAGAGTGGACACCTCTGAATTGTGCTGCTGGCGGCAACTATTACGTGTCCCATGGACTGTGAAAATACCAAAGAAGTCCTAGACTGAACCTCACCAAAAATATCACTTGAAGCCAAGATCACCAAACAGAGGCTATTTGAGAGCTGACTCACTCGAAAAGTCAATCATGCTGAGAGTGATCAGTGGGCAAAAGGAGAAGGGGCCATCCTGGTATCCACTGGCTGGACACTATAAAGGATAACTCCGGGATGATCTTGGGGGATTGGAAATAGGTGCAAGCAGAGGGGCACGGAAAGGGACAGACATGACTGAATCACTGACAATAAAGACAACAAATGCTCAGTGATTCCTTCAACTGTAATCTTCATAAAGCACTTCTCTGTCCATTCCTTTGGGATGTCTTGGCAGTGTTAAAGCCCAATCCCCCCTATTTTTTCCAGCCTGAAATATGAATTTAAGATAGTTGTTCGTTCTTTGATTATGATGAATGCATATATTGAAAGAAGCTTTCAGGACAAGCTACTTGCCACCAAGTATTTTCCTAACATTTATATTTCAATTTTATGGACTCGGCTAAGAATATCAGCATAATGTCATGGTTTCGACAGATAAAACTCTTCAAAAGAACTTTGAGGCATTGTTTACCTTAAAGAATCTTTTATTCGAGAAACAAAGTGTCAGTACTACATAGTCGAAACCAAAAACTAAATTCCCTTCCCCTGGATACTAAGTAACAAAGCACAATTCCCTCCTCCAATAAACAGTCATAAATCACATTCTCCAAGGGCTTTCTCCCCAGCTCTCCAGCCCGCCAAAACTCTATCAACTCTGGGCCCAATGACCTTGGGTTCCCACGGCTGAGTTATTATTGTTATTGTTACCCCTCTCAGCATCAACTCATTCTAAAAACAATAGAGAAAAATGGCTGCATTTCCATCTGTTGTCAAAGCAAGAACATCCAATGTTAGCAGCGTTGACACATAGATACAGAGAAGGAGCTATAAGAACAGGGAGATAAGAGGGGGCAATTTTAATATAATTCCCAATGTTTAGCAATGTCTGCATGGAGACTCTCCCTCTTTCTTGATATCTATTAGGTTCCTAATCCTATCCATCAAGTGTCTAAGGAAGATTTATTTTTTTCTCCCAGACCTTACCTCTGTGCAAAACCTCCACTGTTTATCAAGCAGTAGCCATAAGTCCATGTTGTCCCCCAAACATACAGAAATGTTATATGGATATAAGTGAATTCAGTTTGGTCTTTCACATCTCAAAGAAAGACTGCACTGCCTCCTGCATGGAATCTTGGAGGGCCACTCCAGTCAATTCTGAGAATGTTAGGCTACACAATAAAGAACTGGTGGAATACTAATTAGCTGTTGAACTACCCAGTTTGTGGTCCACCTTCACCCATGGAAGTTCATTGTGTATTTTGGGGTCAGTCACTGTATCTCAGCCCAAGACATCTCATAGCGTGTTACTGGGAGTGGGGGAGTGGGAGGAGAGAGCATATATGCATTATCTTGAACTCCTGAATATAAGGCAGACATATATAGCAAATAAATAAATAGATAAATAGATAGATAGATAGATAGATAGATAGATAGATAAATAAGTAAATAAGTAAATAAGTAAAGCCAATACAAAGTGGTTTCCTATATAGAGAACTCTATAGTCACATTCTTCCATTATTTTTTCTGCTGAGTTGGAACTCGTGAATCAGCTTCTAGATGTTGACTATGTTTTCAGTTACTACTTCACAGTTTTTTCACAAACAAATGAATTGTGTTTTTGTTGAATAATTTTGAAATATTAAGAAAAAAAATCACATCGCTCTCCTCAAAGACCTGTCTGATTTTGGCAAAGATTTCTTGAAAACTCTTGTAAAACCTCCAAAATAGGGATGAGTATACAAAGAAAACTGGCAAGACACCACCTATTTGGACCATTCTTCCTCTACAATGGCTACCCCTGTCCTTTTGAGAAAGAGTAGAGAAGCAGTTCAGCTATAGAAGTACAAAGAATATACAGTAAAAGATGTGGATATCCAATTACTTGCTAATGTCCTATGTTAATCCTCTCAAAGGAGTTCCATTTTTATCTTGAAAGAAGGACTACCAAGCAGGTGGGACAAACATTTATTTTAATATAAATTTCAACTGGTAAAAATCGTATCAAACACAAATATTTTAGCTTCACACTGTTAGGTATGGGAAGGAAGTTATCATAGAAGTCCTTATTGTCATTGATTCTCTTACACCAGGGGTCCCCAATCTCTGGACTCTGGACCGGCACTGGTTTGAGGCATGCCAGCGACTAGACCATGCAAATAAGTGAAGCCCCATCTGCAGGCTGCAGGCAGCAACAAAACCACGCCCCTTCCGGTCCACAGAAAAACCTTCCTCCATGGAACCAGTCCCTGTTGCTCAAAAGGTTGGGGGGCACTGTTTTACACTGTACATCTTTAAGTACTTAACTAGCACTGCCAACATCTCTTTTTTCTGTCTGCATCTGTGGCAACTTTCCTAGCATTACTAGAAAAAGAAGAAAAGAGCTGCAATTAGAAATTACTTAGCTAACATGAAACACTTTCTATATAAGCTTGCATGCTCTCATTTTGGTACTGGAGACCGAAAAGAATGAATCTTCTAGAGGTACGTATTTCTGTACACATAATATAAATGTGAGAGCATCTGAGATGCCTCTTCATAATGTTTTGACAACATCTCTACTGCTATAACAACCGTTTTGACTCAATATTTCATTTGGCTGCTTGCACAGCTGAAACACAGGTCTTCTCCAGAGCATATTCTCAACTTTTGGAGATTCAGATGAGGAGATCTCTGGAGAAGGCAAATTATTCCTTTTTCATGGATGATTGCAGTGTGATTTGGAGACCCATGGGTTTCCTACCTCTTATAGAAGAAGCACTCAAGAACAACACACGTTGCAATCATCCATGGATCTATATTCTGTGTTTTTTCTCTCTAAGAGACAGCCATTGTTGCTGCTGCTTCTATATTCCTTCTCCTCTTGCCTTCAAATATCTTCCTTGGCCTTTTCCTTCCTTACCTCTCGTCACAGTTTCCTTTTTAATCATCACTATTAGGCACTTTAATTATTGTAATTTCTTTCTTAAGAAGTTAATTGGATTTTCCATATTTCTGAGTACAATTAAGAAAATAAGTTGATTTGAAAACACTGTGGGACTTATTGCCCACAATAATTGCAACTCAACATTTTATTTCATGTCCTTTTACTGTGAAAATAAAGGATTTATTTATGGAAGAAGGGATGCTATGCAAGATATTGTGATTATCAAACTGCCCACATGTTGGGATTACAGCTCCCAAAATTCCTAACCAGCCCTCCCTTTGATCATGCTGGTTGAAAATTCTGAGAAATATATCTGGAGGTGACCACACTGTTAATATTGCCATTGTGAAAATCCAAAAATTAAGATGTGTTATTTTTCTAATTTTCTAGTATTCTGTGTATTGTTCAGAATCCAAAATGGTTTACTTTGGAGAATCAGTAATAACTTAAAATGCTTTCTTTTCAAAGATCAATACACCCCATTAAATTTCTTACATTTACTGCGCAGATTAATACTTCTCAGAAGAGAAGTTTTTAGACATGTGGAAATAACTTGAACTAATGAGTTGAACACTTGTTTTGCTTGTTTAACTTGTTTTTTAAAAAAATCCTGGAGCACTGGAGAACTGCCAAAGAAAAAAGCTGGTGTGGTTCCCATCTTCAAAAAAGGAAGAAAAAAACCATACCCAGGAAACTACAGATCAATCAGCCTAACATTGATACTTGAGAAGATACTGGAAAAATAATAATAATAATAAGATCTGTGAACATCTAGAAACAAATAAGGTTATAACTAGTAGCCAGCACAGGTTTGTTAAAAACAGATCATGCCAGACTAATCTTATTTCATTCTTTGACAAAATGACTAAATTAGTAGGCCAGCAAATGCTATGGACATAATAGACTTCAGTAAGGCATTCGACAAAGTAGACCAGAACGTACTTCTTGGTAAACTAGAAAAATGTGGGATAGACAGCACTACCGCCAGATGGATTTGTAACTGGCTGACAAACCATAGTCAACAAGTAGTCCTTAATGGTACTACATCTACATGGAGAGAAATAAGCAGTCGGGTCCCACAAGGTTCCTTCTTAGGCCCAGGTCTCTTCAATATCTTCATAAAAGATGAGGAATAGAAGGGAAACTCATCAAATTTGCAGATGACACTAAAATGGCAGGAATACCAACCCCAGAAGACTAGCTCAGGATTCCAAAAGATCTTGACAGACTTGAACAATGGGCCCTGTCCAACAACATGACATTTAATGTGGATCAAAAACATTAACTGTGAGAGGGACCTTGGAGTTCTATGGACGATCACTTAAACCTGAGCCAGCAGTGTGTGGCAGCAGTCAAAAAAGCTAATATAATCCTTGGTTGAATAAACAGAGGCATAGAATCAAAATCATGTGAAGTGTTAGTACCACTTTATAAATCCTTAATAAGACCACACCTGGAATACTGCATCCAGTTTTGGTAACCACATTACAAAAAAGATGTTGAGACTTTGGAAAAAGTGCAAAGAAGAGCAACTAAGACAATTAAGGGCCTGGAGACAAAAAGGTATGAAGAACAGTTGCAGGAATTGGGTATGGACAGTCTAGAAAAAAGAAGGGGGTCAACTTATTTTCCAAAGCAGAAGAAGACAAGACAAGAAACAATGGATGGAAACTACTCAAGAAAAGAAACAACCTGGAATTAGGGAGAAACTTCCAAATAGGACAATTAACCGATGGAACAGCTTGCCTTCAGAAGTTGTAGGCGCTTCATCACTGGACATTCACCTGTCTGAAATGGTATAGGTAGGATCTTTTGCTTGAGCAAGGGGTTGGCTAGAAGACCTCCAAGGTCCTGTCCAGCTCTATTCTGATTGAAGCTATAGTCTCAATCATGTTAAATGCTCTCTTTAGACTTCTTATTTGTTTTGCTCTCCTGCAATAAACATAACTGCACTTCAGTCAAATAAGATGATGACCTTTACATTCAGTAAGCAGCAGAAAGTAATAGTTAGAAATGTTGACACACTGCTATTAAATAACTACAAAATACAGTTCTATAGGCTTTATGAATTTTTCATACGTTTTCCAATGTCATCAGAGAGATTTTTCTAAAGTGTTACTTGGTGTATTAATTTAATTACAAGGACACCGATCCAAAGAGATATGAAGGGAGCAGTGTGCAGTCTGTGTATTATTGTGTGTTGCTTGCCACCCAGCAGATGGTTCATGATGTTAGTTTTAGCCTTTTGGCAGATTTAGGTCCCTTTATGTACCTCAACTAATGTAGAATTTTGTGTTTACTTTCCACTACTTTTTTCCTCCTAATCCTCTAGGGAAATTGTGAATATTGATAGTAATTTATTGTTTTGGGTATATTGTTATTTTTATTAGTGGATACTTTTTGTAAGAAAAATTGACCTATAATGTCCTCAACAGCTTGGGCCCAACATACTTAAGAGCTTTCCTCCTCCCCTAGATCCCATTACAACTCTGAAGATCAACTGAGAATGCTGTCTTGATTATACCATCTGTGCACTCCGTTTGTACACAAGAAGGCATAAAGAGGCATTTTGGATATTACCCTACAATTGCAGAATTTCCTTTCCTTTAGAGACTTATAAAAACTGGAGCCAATGCAATATTTTGAAATCCTTGAAGATGTTTTCTTTTCCTTTTTATAAAAAAAATAATATTTGCTGATTTTTGATAGTTATAGCTGATCTTTAAGGATAATAGGGCTTGAATAGATATCCAAATTTGAAGTTTAATATAAGAACATGTTTTCTTGAGTCAGGATAAGTCCCCATAGTCTAGTATTCTGTTTGCAACAGTAACTAGTTCATTAAAATTTAAACTATTCCAGGAATGCTGTTGAGAAAGGGGAAATTAGAACTGTAATGCTGGTGATAAAAGCAAAACAAACAAACAAACCAACCAAACTGAAAAGTAACTAGTAAATTGGAATACATCAAAAATACCCCTTATCACCATTTAAGTTACAAGCCTTAGCCATTGGTTAAACTACTCTGACGTCATATTGAGTTAGCAGATATTCTAAATGTAATAAGAAAAGATGCTGACAATTGACTGACGGTGTAGATTTTGTTCACAAAACTAAAATAGCTGTTTCAAAATGAGAATATTTTTCCCCAATAACCACAAAAAGGAAGAGCATTCATGGGAATGGGGAAAATCAGAACCACTGTTAATTATTAAAGTGACATGGGAGAATGAATGATCATAGACAGAACAGGCCAATGGTATAAGTAGTAAAAAATGAAAGTTTAAGGGAAACCCATCTCTAAAATGAGGCAGCTGAGAGATCACCGCAGGATGTCACTGGAAGGAGCTTCCCAGGTTATTAAGAAAACTCCCTCCTACTTCATCCGGCCCACATATCCATAGGCTGTTTTTGACCAGAGATCTTCCAGAACACTGGTAGAATGATAAAGAGAAACTGTCAGGATCTCTTCCAATTTTCAGTCCAGCTCACAAATATCCCTTATTGGTAAATGCTTTGGAACAGAACCAGGAGTACATCTCTTTTCCAGTAAGTTAGCTTTAAGCTTTTTGAAAGATGATTGAACAAATATTTTATAACTGCTCTAGTAGTCATCCAGAAGACTGATATGCCCAAGTATATAAGAAGCCTCTGTAAAGCTTGAATGGTGCTTTGTGAAACATGGGTCAGAGACTGGACAGTCATTTGTCTGAAATGGTATAAGGCAGACATGTCAAACACAAGGCCCGGGGGCCGGATGCGGCCTGCGAAGTGGTTTCATATGGCCCGTGAAGCCATCCTGGAAACAGTGAGGGAACGGCCCCCACTGCCTTGGCCCTGGCCCAGGCCAGCTGGGAGCCAATGTACAATTTTGTGGTGGCCATTTATGCTGAAACACATTCAGTCTTAGCTCCAAAAGGCTGTCTGGAAATAGTGAGGAACCAGGAGAACCTTGAGCAGCAGCCTTGAGGAAGTGGGGCTGGGCTTGGTGCCGCAGGTGCTCAAGGGCCAGGCTGGGCATTTGACCTCTGCTGCCCAGGGTTCCAGACAGCCCGCACCACCATCCAGCCCCCCCGCATGGTCTGAGAGGAACAGTGAGGCTCCTCCAGTAGACCATGCCTTGGCACTTGCCCTGGTCCCACCCCCTTCTGCCCGAGACCCTCAGATCTGTCCTACTCCTGCCCAGGCCCCCACAACACCCTTGACACGAAAAATGTAGAGCTGGCCACGCCCACCCAGTAGGCTACACCCACTCCACCCACGCCCACCCAGTAGGCCGCACCCACCCTGGCCACACCCACCCAGCCTCCTGAGGGCAACCGAAATGCTGATGCGGCCCTCAATGAAATTGAGTTTGACACCCCTGGTATAAGGTCTCCTGCTTGAGCAAGGGGTTGGACTACAGGACCTTCAAGGTCCTTTCCAACTCTGTGATTCTGTGATTCTGTTATATGGGCAGCAGCCTTTCTGGAAATGATGTGCCTATGTAATCCTGCTGCTCCAGACAAAATGGCTATGGAAGGATGAAGTGACCAGAGGGAGGGACGTGTCCACAGCAGCCTCAACTGGCCAATAGGAGCTCAGCAAAATCCAGCCCTTGACCATGCCATCCCCATATCATGAATCAATCACTGTAGATCATTCATTCTCCACATTCGGTCTCTGGACAAGACTGGAAGTGTTGAAGATGGAACAGCTAAAGACAAATATAAGTGGCTTCTATGATAGGTTGGCATGAGACACAATGAACTCCACTACAGCATAGTATTTACAGCACTAAACAGAATATAACTTTCTGCGGTCAATAATGCAGCTTTCCTCTGCCTCCCCATTTTTAGAATTGTGAATGACAAAATCACATAAAAGGGCAATCATATTGAAAATTGCTTACAGCTAGGAAATTAGCATTCATAAAAAACAGGATCAGAGGCATGTACATTTAAAAAAGGATATATTGTGTGACTTTCCATTATAAACTTCACACATGGGGGGCACAGAGGGGGAACCAGTGAAAGAAAAGGCGACTCTGAAAAGGACAGAAGCGGCCCCAGTGAAGTAGAGGTACTGTAAAATAACGCTTGTGACTTTTGACAGCTATGGCCCTGGGAGACAGCAAAGAGGTTGAAGGAGGGAGAGGGAAGACAGGGCTGGATTCTATGCAGCAATGTGAGCAATCACATTTATTATTAGACAGAAATATGGCAAGGGGAAAAAACAAAAACTTAAAAATAAATTTGGGAGAATGGGCACAGCTGTGGAAGCTGAAGCCAGTTCTCAAGGAAGCAAGCAATCTGCAGGCCGAGAAGCAGGCCCAACATGCCATAATGCTTGTCTGAGCTATAATTCGAGGATCCATGTATATACATACTAATGCTGAAATGCTGGATCGTTTGTAGTCTCATGTCAGCTGTTTGCATTGTTTCCGAAAGACCACGTAAAGCCGGCTCTTTAGCGGAGAGCAACTCTCTGTAATTTGGAGTCCTTTTCAATGGACCCCATGTCAGTACAGCTGGCAACAAAACCACAACTTTGCAAAGTTAAACACCCACTGTTTGTGGGTGAAGTCCAAATCCTCGTGACACCAAATCCAATAGCCTCAGTCAGTGGGCCTAGTAACTAACCATGACTTTCCCACCCTGCCCTTCTCAAGCTCGGGTAAGTTGCTGGACATGCCCTGAAGAATTTTATGGGAGACTATAAAGGAAGTCATTTTTCTTGTAAAAGCCTCCCTAGCGAAGCTCTTAACATAAGTAATTTCATTATAATTTTGGCCAGTGCCTTTTCAGAAACACTGGCAGGCGGTTGTCACACAGCTATTATGGGGAAACCATACTGTGAAGTGAAAAGCTTTTCCCGCCCTCTGGAACAAGCAGCACAGATCAGCCTAGTTTATTCGCTGTGGGAGATTTCGAAAAGCAAGAGGGAGGAGAAGCTTTGCTCGCATGTATCTCTTTCCGTGTGTGTGTGTGTGTGTGTGTGTGTGTGTGTGTGTGTGTGAGAGAGAGAGAGAGAGAGAGAGAGAGAGAGAGAGAGAGAGAGAGAGAGAGAGTAAATGTGTGTGTGTATATGTGTGTGTGTGTGTATGTGCATGCACACACATATCTCTCAACAATTTTGCAAGCATTCCAGAGAAAAGGTAGCTCTGCGTGCAACGCAGTTTGCAAACAATGAACATCTTTTGTGTTCGGTGTTGGCAGAGCAATCGATTCTAGTTAGAGACTGGAGCCGTGCCATCCCCAAAGCCGTTTGTCTTTCCCGTTCTGAAAAGTATAGTAATGAAGAGCTTCCAACGGGGCTTTGCTGTTATTATACAAAGACTGGGATTTCGTTCAGCCTCTCTCCCCCTTTCCTTTCATACTGCAAAATACAACATAGACGCCATCATTTCACAATAGGAGGCAATAGCACAACTCAGACCTCACAACCGATACTGTCTTGTCTGTTTAACAGTGGTATCTTGTCTTTGGGTTTGTTTGTTTCTGAACAAGAGTTTCTTCTTCCATCTTATTAAGTAGGCCTTTTTGTCCAAGGGAAGCCTGCGCATTTCCAGATCCATCTATCAGCATATAGACCCTTGTATTCTGAATCAGGTGGCCCTCCAAAGAGTCACTCATGCCTCACAGTTTGGCTATTGCAAGGCACTGTACATGAGGCTGCCCTTGACCACTTGGCGGCTTCAAGTGGTCCAACAATTCCTCTGCTTTGTGAGCATCTCAGGTTGTTGGTATGTGTGCATCCAGGCATGATTCAGGGTGCTGTTTATCACCTGTAAAGCCCAAAGTGACATTAATCTGTGGTATTATGTATCTGCTTGGTTTCTGCCTGATCAATACAAGGTGACCGACTGGGGGCCTCCGGTTCCCTCAATTTAGCAGTATATTCTCTTGGAACTGTGCCTTCTCTGTTGTAGCAGCTGCCCTCTGGGATGAGGTTCCCCCTGAAGTCCATGGGTCTCCCACCCTGATCACATGCTGGGAGGCTTTATGACCTGGCTGTTCTCCCAGGCCTCAAAGGACTCCTTCAGTGTGTTCGACATATACTGCATATGTTTGAAAGTAGATTAGCCAAATTTTCCATTTTGTTTATTATACTGCATTTGTATTTACTTGATTGTATTCTTCTTCTTTTTCTTCTCTTCTTTATATTGTGAGCTGCTCAGAAACAAAATATATAATCACCCAATACCTGGGATTGATGATTTCATAACAACTGTATATTTATTTTAAATTTATTTATTCTAAGATTACCAAGGTTGCACCTGGGAGCAAAACCTTCCCAAGACAGTCTGCATAAGAGGAATAAATAGAGTAAAACAATATTCAAGAGAAAGGGCCATCCAATATAAAATACTACCTGCCAAGTTAAAACCTTTATTTCTCTCATGAGATTCAAGATTTATTTATTTGTTATATTTATCACTTTTCCCCACTTTTATCTTATGCTGCCATTATTTTATTTCCATGATGTTTCCTCTCTACCCATAATGCCAGAATGTTTCTCGTTCTCTATGCATATAATCATTATTAATGCAACTGACTAATATGATTGCTATTTCTGGAGGACTCTAGCCAGTTGAGTTGTAGAGAATTTAAGAATGATGACAAACACCAAACAGAAAGCTATGAAAACACAGATGAAAGATTCCTGATAAGAATCTTTACCCTTCTACTTTTAGTAAGAAATTTGTGACCTTCTAAATCAGTGTTTCTCAACCTTGGTAACTTTAAGACATGTGGACTTCAATTCCCAGAATTCTGGGAGTTGAAGTCCACATGTCTTAAAGTTGCCAAGGTTGAGAAACACTGTTCTAAATCAAGGGTGGTGAACTGTGGCCTCTTTATGACCTGTGGACTTCAACTCCCAGAATTCCTGAGCCAGCTGGCTCAGGAATTATGGGAGTTGAAGTCCACAAATCATAAAGAAGCCATAGTTCCCTACCCCAGTTCTAAATTGTACTGATCTACAGCTTTCAGCATTTTTCATCATTGGCCATTTGGTCTGCTGCCAGTTGTAGTTTGGCTCGGTCTCTATAGAAATATATATTTATATTCTACATCACTTGCTGAAAATAGCCATTCTGTATGTTAATTAGTAAGTTTGTCTCATAAAATAGTGTGCAAGCATTATATCTGAATAAAACAAGTTTTATTAAAATGTAGGATACTTTATTGAGCTGCACCCTGTATTGTGAAACTCTTTGCTTGCTTGCAATCATAATACGATTTAAAACATCAAGGATTTATTTTTATCCTATTTCCCTAGGGGGAGGAGAAAAAAAAACCCTACTAGGCATCACAGGACTCTGTTGAATAAAATTGCTGTTAAGGTTGATCCTCCCTGTCTCCCTCTTCTTCTGTCTTTTACTGATGAAAGAAACCATTAGTCGTGCCATATCAATAACTTTCTCAGTTTGGAAATTTGCTCACATAATTATTCTAGCTAGTATCATTACAACAAGCCTACATTATATGATAAGAGGCTTTGGTCTAATTGGCACGGGAAGAATCAGGAGGTTCGATGTTTTTTTTCACAGGTTAGGCTATAGTCCCTAGAGGGGGACTTTTCATCTCACAAAAGAGGCTTTCCTGTACTCTTGCAATGTGTAAATCAAATTCTCTGTAACGGCTGTTTTCATGAGTTGCCCGTGACCTGGAAATAAATCTCTGATGTATTATCCCACAGTTTGAATTCCTCTTGGGATCTCAAATGGTTCACAAGAAATAATTGAATACTTATGTGGAAGATGAAATTAGTGAACTACTTTGATAGAATATATGAAGATTAAAAGAAGCAAATCTTTATAACATTTTATGGTGGGAAAATAATCCAACACAATAGTTTATTTAGAGCATTGGAAAACTTTGATAAATTTATTATTGTGGACTGTAATTGCAAAATTGTAAGCATAGTTGCCAATTATTTGGGTGAAAATATATAAAAAACACCTCGTTCTTTCTCTCTCTCAAACTCAATTTTAAGTCTTGTCTGACACATAAGAAAAGACACGTCTACCACAAGGATTTATTGGACCTCTTCAGGATCATAGATCTCCACTATCCGTCATGGAGACAGCCATTACTCCATTATCTATCTATTATTTTTTTTTTCATACGATGAGGAAAGCCCAGAGAAGTGTAATCTCCTTGATTTCAAACTTATTTCAAACTGTTTCACCTATTATGCAAACACAAGAGCATTCAAGCTATTAACTTGAAGAAATATAACAACCTCTTAGTTTCCAAGAGAGGGGTGATGTTCTTTCTGGAAATTATAGTCTCAGTTTATTATTAGTTTAATTAATATATACCTTCTTTTCATCATTACAAACATTGAATACTACTTTTGTATTTTTATATACTGTATGCAAATACATGTAGGAAGTAACCAGGCAAAGCCCAAGCACATCATCAATCTGGAGTCCCTTCATGTCCACACGAGATCTAAGCCCAGCCCACCTTGAATTCCATTGACTCTTATCTACCACCAATTTGCTTTGACTATTAGTAGTTCAGATTCTTGTTTAGATGTGGCATAAATCTACTTGTATTCATTTTGGATCTAACTTTCTTGCACCTGACAGTACAGGATCAAAATAAAATAAAATTAAAAAAATTAAAACTGAACCCATTGTTTGCCCTTTTCCTGCACACTATGGACTTCTGGAGGGCACCTGGTTCAGGATGGCAATATTACAAGCTATCAAGAGATGATCAGTGTAGAAATATGGAAATATCTGAGCTCTCCAGAACTTCCTTTACAGCCTTTTACAGGCGTGTGCATAATGACAGGAAGCATGTTTGCCACCTGTTATCTGTACTTCCAAGCATACAGCTTTAATTCTTAGCTTTTTTTTCCTGATGTAAGTGTGCATGAGTGTGTGTGTGCATGTATGTATGCTAGTGGTTTTATACCTTTGATTAAACCCTGCATGGGGCATTAAAGACTGAAACAGATGATAAATGCCACACAGTGCTTTACATTATATCAGGGTTGATTAGAATTTTTGATGATCCAGCAACTAGAGGAAGAAACTGCATGAACAGCAAGTGAAAAAAAACAAACATTCAGCTGTTACCTTTGTGTGAGTAAATGGCTTTTGTGCAATCAGAGAAACAAAGAAAAACTAACTGGGTAATATTTCCTCTAAGGCAACTAGTAGTTTTCAATGGCTGGGGTTTTTTTTGGGGGGGGGGGTAATTTGTACTTGGGATATTTAATTGCTTTGGTGGCATAATTCAGTCTTTTCAGAGCCAGTAGGCAGAGCTGTGTTGGCATGAGTGGTGCACTGGTTTTGCATGAGCCACACCCCTAGCAGACTTGTGCTAAAAAAAAATATGCAGCTGCGCTGGCATACCGCACAAGAGGATGTTGAAGGGACGTAGCAGTAAGAGACAAAACTGGAAAGAGACTCACTGCGTCTGGGGATTGTGTCATTGCTGGAATAAGTAGATAGACTTGGGTCCTATGGAGGTCTCACCTAAATATAAGGTTTTTTTTTCATCTGGTCCAGTACTCTTCGACTGTAAGTCTCAAAATTTGGGCTGAAGATTCCAGGAATCTAGAACAGTCCAGAATGGGGAAACTTGCCTTTACACAACAAGTCTCTGATCTCCTTTTTATCTGCAGATCTCCCGTAGAACCACCTACAGACTTTTTCCCTTTGAAAGATTCCAAATGGCTCTGGAACAGAAGATTCACTTCAATCTTTTTTCTACTTACTTATCACAGCATCCATTCTCAAGGTTTTCTTTACAGTTTTTTTTAATGGTCCTGTAATCAAGTCAGTGCGAGGAAGCCCAAATAATTCTTGAAGATATAATTTTACTGTTTTGAGGAGTGAGTATGGTTCTAGCTGGAGACAAAATAAATAAATAAATAAAAATATGAAAAGATGGTCACTGGTTATAATCAAGGCTCTGGTTGCTTTATATGTGTGTTGAGCATTTCAACTTTTTATGTGTGTTGAGCCAGGAATGTATCCCCTGATTGAATGCTCAGCATGTATTTCTGCAAATGCATTGCATCAGGAAAACGGCAAATCATTTTGAAGCCCATCACTGCTATATTGTATGCTCTTTGTCTATGTACAGTGATTACTACACAAAATAGCTCTAATTTATCCAACGGGGGGAAATCTCAGTTTCCTCTATCTGAAATTTAAAGTTTGAAAAATGTGTGTTGCTGTTTTGATTGATTCATTGATTATATGCCATCAAGTCATTGTTGACTTCCAATAAATGCAGATAGATTTTCTGCATGATGAGCTATCCCTGACCTGTTCTCTCAGGTTTCCCAATGGTGTCTCCATAGCCACTGTAATAATCCATCCACCTTGCTCTTGGTTATGCTCCTCTTTTCTTCCACCTTTCTCAACGTTAGAGCCTTTTCCAGAGAGTTGGTTCTTTTCATGAAGTTAGAAATAAAGAAGGGGCAAGATGAAAGAACTGTGGTTAAGACGTGAGAAAAGACGGGTGAAATCATTAGGGGAGAGAGGAGAAGTAAGTTGGAAGACATCCTATAGAGGTAGTCCTCGGTTTACAACCATTCATTTAGTGACTGTTAGTTGTATGGCCAAAGTTACAACAGCAGTGAAAAAAGTGCCATGACTGTTTTTCACACTTAACGACCTGTTGCAGCATCCTCGTTGTCACATGATCAAAATTCAGATGATTGGCAATTGGTTCCTATTTATGATGGTTGCAGTGTCCCAGAGTCATGTGATCACCTTTTGTGACCTACTGACAAGCAAAGTCAATGGGGAAGCCAGATTCACTTAACAATCATGTTACTAACTTAACTGCAGTGATTCACTGTGGCAAGCAAGGTCATAAAATAGTCCAACACTTACTTAACAACTGTCTTGCATAGCAATGGAAGTTTGGGGTTGTGGGAAGTTAGCCCCCCCCCCGAGAAAGAAATATTTTTGGGAATATTAAAAGGCAGAATATTATATTTTGCCAAAGGATCTTAAAGGCAGAAACCACCCCCCCCCCAGTCTCTCTGCCCCAAACAGAAACCAGGTCTGCAGAAATGCAGATGTGATAATCTTGTCAGAAAGATCAGAGCCAGGAAACTGGATTAGAAAGACAAAGATTCCTAGAATCAACAATTCCTCACACCAAAAAATCCAACACAGGACATAGTTGTCAGTCACAGCCCCAGGGAAGCAGGATATGTCCTTTGGGACATAATAGGATTAACCCACCACCATCAGAATACCAGAAAGGCACACTCAGACTCAGGTCAAATTTCAGGCCACAGGAACAACTCCAAACAAAAGCTCAACAAGGTATAAAACCCACCACTCCCTACTACATGTGGTCAGCTTTCCCAGAGCCATTTTTCTGTCTGGCTCTTCTCTTCAATAAACTACAACCTTCTTTCTAAAGCAGTCTCCATTTTGATTATTCCCAGCTTGGACTGGACCCTGATGAAGATTTTTCTTTCAACAATTTCAACTGTGGTCATAAGTCAAGAATTACCTGTACTTGTGGTGAAACCTACTATTGTGTTCTAGATTTCATATCAGAACAAAACTTTTTCTGAATCATTAAGAGTTTCCCTCCCCCACCTCCCATGCTTCCCTACAGCCTTACCTGGGGAAGGTAGTAAAGCTGTTGTTTTCTCTTTCTGATTACCTTTCCTTTTCATAACATTTTGTTAAAATTAGCATTTGCTGAGCAATTTAATTTGATTGTTAAAGTATAATTGTAGAATTATTTCGAATATAAAGTGTGGCCTTTTGTGCAATTTAAAATGTTTCATTTGTATTCTGAGAGAAGTTTTTTTTTTTTTTTTTTAAAAAGCCATACTATTGAGTGGGGGAAAGAAAAACAGAATTAAGTCATTTTGCAAGATGACCCAGTTTATGAGCCCTTTCTGTTCTGCTTGCCAGAACCAGTGAAGGAAAATAAATGTGACAAAGCTATTTCTTTCACAAGATGCAATATATGATCATGTAAGAGATGGAGGAACACAGAGGAATTTGGGGAAAATCATGAAGAATTTACTCTTAATAAAGAGGTTTAGCCTTAGCCAAACATTCCTTAGTATAAAGATGCTGAAATCGCACAGAATAGATAAGCGAATGATTATTGTGTTTACATGGCTAGAAGGGTGCAGTTCGGATGTGGTAGAACTGCACACTATGTCACAAAACAGCTGCTACAGATAACAGAACAAACCGTTTGGTAGGTTGCTATGGTAATACCACTATTCTATGCATATGGACAGGTAAACTTTGGGGCGGGAGTTTCCATTTGCTTAGAAATCTGAACAGGACCAAATGTGAATTAGCCAATGGGATTACACAGTTTCAAGTGCCTCATGTAAAACTGACTATATAAGCTTAGTTGTCTGTGCATTCAGGATCCTTCAACTGGGAACATTACTTAAAGTATCCTTTGCCTATCTGACCAACATGCTATAGGTTCTTAATAAAAGTTTGGAGGCTTTAATCCATATCCTAGCTGAGGAGAAGGAAAACCTGAACCTTGACACCAAAGGAGCTGAGAAGGAAGATGGAATCTAGGGTTTTTTTCTCAGAGGACTTCACTAATTGGGAAACCTTAGGATAGCTGGGTGTCCTTGGGCCCATCACTGCTCTCAGCCCAACCCACCTCACAGGATTGTTGTTAGGGGAAAAATAGGATCTGTAGTTGGCTGGCAAACCGTACTCAATGAGTAGTCCTCAATGGCACTACATCCACATGGAGAAGTAAGCAGTGGGGTACCATAAAATTCCGTCTTAGGCCCAGTACTCTTCAAGATCTTCAAAGTTTTACATTTATGCAGGAAAAATCAAAGGTACAAGTCCAGATTGGGTGAGACCTGACTTAACAACAGTAACTGTGAGATGGACCTAGGAGTCTTAGCGGACGATCACATGAGTCAGCAGTGTGCAGCAGCCGCCAAAAAAGCTAATACAATCCTGGGTTGTATAAACAGGCATAGAATCAAGATCATGTGAAGTATTAATACCACTTTATAAAACCCTAGTTAGACCACACCTGGAATACTGCAGCCAATTTTGGTCACCCTATCACAAAAAAGATGTTGAGAGTTTGGAAAAAATTCAGAGAAGAGCAACTAAGATGTTCAAAGGCCTGGAGACTAAAACATACGAAGAACAGCTGCAGGACTTGGGTTTGGCTAGTCTAAAGAAAAGAAGAAATAGGGGAAACATGATAGCAGTATTCCAGTATTTGAGGGGCTGCCACAAAGAAGAGGGGGTCATGTTATTCACCAAAGCACCAGAAGGCAGGACAAGAAACAATGGTTGGAAACTGATCAAAGAGAGAAGCAACCTGGAATTAAGGAGAAACTTCCTGACAGTGAGGACAATTAACCAGTGGAATAGCTTGCCCCCAGAAATCATGGGCACTCCATCACTGAAGATTTTTAAAAAGAGGCTAGACGGTCACTTGTCTGAGATGGTATAGGTTCTCCTGCTTGAGCAGGGGGCTGGACTAGAAGACCTCCAAGATCCCTTCCACATTCTATTCTATTCTATTCTATTCTATTCTATTCTATTCTATTCTATTCTATTCTATAGGAGGAGGAAGATATGTTCACTGCCTTGGGTTGTTTTTAAAAATAATAAAGGCAGGATACAAGTAAACAAACAAACAATATGGGAATCCAATTTCTCTGTTTAACATTTTCCTGTGAGAGTTTGGATTGGTTTTAATGGAATATTGTGTGAAGATAAATAATTTCATTTTCAAACTCATTTAATACACTTCTAGCCTATAATTTCACTTTGCTGTAACGTTTGCTACATTTTTGTATAAGCTTCTAAATAGTGTTTTATGTCAAGTATGTTACTTATAGTTGTTTAGAACAAAATTTGTGCTCAAACTGCTTCTATTATTTTTTCCATAATTCAGATAAAATATTTTTCATTATTTCCCAATTATGAAATTCTGTTAGAATTTCTTTGTAATTTGGATTTATTTAAAATATTTATACTGTATATCACCTTTCCCTTACATAGTTCTTTGTGGCTCATTAGGCTATAAAATATGCAAGTTTATTTATATATGAATCTGTATTGAAGACTCAGAATTCCCAGTAATATTACAGGCCTAATAATCATATGTCAAGACGTGCATTGTACCCAAAATTGTGCATGCAGATTAAGTTCCACATTTGCCTACTTCAGTGTGTCTCAACCTTGGCAGTTTTAAGATGCATGGACTTCAACTCCCAGAATTCCCCAGCAGCATGCAGCTGGCCTAACCGATTCTTTCATTGGCAGTGAAAAAAATGAATAAATCCCTATTTCCTCTACTTTTTGATAGCTAGTTGTATTTAAAATACAACAATCAGAAGCTATTAATTAAGATTAAAAGGATTTGCATATTTCATTAAAAAAACCAGATTCTGATAAGGATCTTATGGGTCACTTCTAAAAACCATGGCATTCCAACAGGATTATAATTTGCAAAAAATAACTTAAAGGAATTTTCCCCAAGTCACATTAGCAGAAGCCTGGGAAGGGGAAAGAAGTGATTGGGTGTATAAATGTTGGCAGTACATTAAGAAAGAATCAGTGCCACTGTTTGCTTTTTTCCTCTTTATTCCCAATCACTTTTTCTTTTGTTTTATAACTACTATGTATAATAATATGTTTACAAAAATGTATTTGTAAGAGCTTTGTTGGACTGCAGAATTGATAAAAATACTCAAACAACTACAAATCAGCCAAGATCTGTATTGAACTGAGATTTAAGATTCAGAAAAGGCATGATTCCATTTAAAATCTAAAGGCAAGAAGATTTGATTCAGACAAGTTTGACATTGGATTAGATAAACGATCTGATTCTATCCTATAAAGACAACTTCAAGTGCTTCACGTCCTTGTGTTGCATTGCATTTCTTTACAATGAAAAGTAAAGTAAATGGGATTGTAAATCTTTATTTAACATTAACCTCACAGGTCTGAGTAGACACTTCAAGGTTTCACTGAAGTAAACACTTGGAATAGTCCCCCTCCATCTCTATTCTAAAGCAGAGAATGGAGTAACAAGGAAAAGATAGAAAAACAGTCTTTAAACTATCCTTTAGAGCAGGGATAGGCAACCTTGGCTCTTTTATGACTTGTGGACTTCAATACCCAGAATTCCTGAACTAGCCATGCTGACTCAGGAATACTAGGAGTTGAAGTCCACAAGTCATAAAAGAGCCAAGGTTGCTACCCCTGCTTTAGAGTGACGACTCTAAAGTTAAGTTGGGATTATCTAGTGTAGGAAGGATCCCAACTCAATTTCGAAAAAAAAATTTCAGATATGAAACTTGAAAATTTTTCCTGAAAATCAAGAATTTTCCATCCTCTGATCAATTACTTTTCTGGACTGGTAGAGCTTCTGGCATGATCAAACATCCAGACACATACTGAACAACGTGGTCTATGCAGTACAATGCAGTGAGCCATGTGCAGATCTGTACATTGGGGAAACAAAACAAACACTTCATAAACACATAGCACAACATAGGAGAACAAACCCATCAGGACAAGATTCAGCAGTCCATCTGCATTTAAAAGACAAAGGCCACTCTTTCAAAGACACCAAAGTCCACATTTTGGACAGAGAGGTTTGAAAAAGGAGTCAAAGAGGCCATCTGTGTCGAAATTGAGCAGCCTTCTCTCAACACAGCGGGAGGAATATGACATCTATCTCTAGTCTACAACACAGTCCTTTAAACAGTTGCAAGAAGACTCCACACCCATTTGCACTACTCAGGTGACCCTAACAACACAGATAAACCTCCAGGTGGCTTCAATGACTCTCTAAAATAATGCAAATGACCAGCTGTCTGCAAGGAGTATAAATCCTTCCATTTCCCACAATCCAGTCAGATCTGAAGAAGCTTCTTGGATGAGAAGCAAAACGTTAAGGAAAAATAAAGAGAAAGGGATACAGATTTAGGATAAGGCAGACAAAAGAGTAAAGCAGATCCAAACCAGCAGCAGAATAAGGTTCCCCCCCCCTTTTTCTCTCAATCATCATGCAAACCTAAAGACATTTCATAAGAAGAATCAGATATTAAAAGAAGAGCAGCACTTCCAGAAAGTTTTTGATAGAGTACAAGGAGGTGATAAAACTCATTAGCTGATTACTTATATCTATATCAAAAGCCTATTGTCCATCATTTCCTCCAGTTTTGCTGGTATATGGAAGGATAACTGCAAAAGTGAAGAAAGTCTATAAACTCTTTGTGTGTCAATGTCATGTCAATGTCTTGGGATTCCATACCATATATGTATGGTATAGAATTTTTTGTATATGCCTTATGCATGTATATACAAAGGCATATACAAAAAGAGGAGAGGGTCACTAGGCAGATCCAGAGGAAGATGGAGATGACAACATCAAAGACACACTGCAAATGGACAATGGTAGAGGCTGTCAGAAGAGCAAGAATGAGAACTTTTGTATCTCCTTCAACATTCAAAATGGTAAGAGCGGAGGAGGAGGAGGAGGAAGAGGAGGAGGAGGAGGAAGAAGAAGAACAAATTTGCAAATGTCTCCAGTTCTAAATCAGTTCAAAGGCATTGTTTAATATCACAAATTGATCTGAAAATTCAACAGAATCTCCTTTCAATTGACCCACTCCTTCTGTGCCTCACAAAGCCTGACAAACAAAAGTAAATAAGAACTAGAAGGAAAGGACAAATGATTGATAATGATAACATGATATTTAGCTTTTGTTATTTAATCCAAGTTCATCCTTGAAGATTGCAGTCATGAAATGAAGAAAATGCATATGGGAACAAGCTTTTAGCCTTATAGTACATCTTTGTCACCATATGCTTCATTTATTGCCACATAAATTTAGCCTTGTGTAAATAGCACATTGAAATGTTCTTTCATATATAATTATCTGAATATGCAGGAAATCTCCTGTCAAAAACATTAGGCTTAACAATAAATATTTCCCAGCTGAATTCATTGGTTACAACACAGAATGTTCCTCAGAAAATGTATGAGAGTAAGCTGGGAGGGGACCCTTAAGACTGGCATTACTCAATATATTGTTAGCCTACATAGTCTGTCTGAGATCATTTTAACCTCTTTGTAAGGGGGGGGGAGCCTAAATTTTATCTTTCTTTGTGAAAAAAGCTGATATTCAGGCTGTTTGGGAACTGCTATCATCCAAAAGCATTGATTACAATTCAGATCAGATTCAAAATACTTTTTCAAAAAGAAACCAGGTCAGTTGACTTTACGCCTAGTAGAAAACGTCAACTTAGCAGCAAAATGTTTAGAACATCCTTTCCTAACCTTGTGACTTCCCATTGTGTTTCTCAAATCTCCAGCCATCATGACAGAAATTGTTGGACTTATAAATGGTGGAAAATATTTGTAGCTCAGGCTGTAGAGGTTGGTGTTGGTTTGTTCTCTGATCTTGTTATTTAGTGCCGGAACTTTTCATCACCAGAATGGGTAACATCAGCAGCAGAACTTTGGTTGTCATGTCTTGTTTCAGCTCTCTTTTGCTTTTATAGGTCTTATGTGGACAGTTGGTCATGTGATCAACTGGTCATGCTGTGTGAGGGTCATCTTGTGGTGAGGTCACCCTGGCTGGTCATGTGATCAACTGGTCACACCATGTGAGGGTCATCTGGTAGTGAGATCACCCTGATTGGAGCCATGTGAGTCAGCTGGTGGTCGATGTCGTTGGTTGGTCACTCGATCGATCTGACTTCTTACAGACTCGTAGACTGGTTTCAGATCAACATGTTTGTTGATTGAACCATCCATTGAATACCAGGCTTCAAAAAACTGAACTAAACTAAACAACAAGCTCAGAGAACAAACCACCACCCACATTATTGGACATGCCATATCTGACAACCTGAAGGATATCTGGTTGGGGAAAAGAAGAATAGCTAATTTCCTTAGTGTATAAAATATAGGCAACCTTAAGGTTTTTTTAATATATTTTATTAATTTTTATAGGATTAGGAATGGGGTTAGGGTTAGGGTTAGGATTTTTTAAAATAACATTCTTAATATTTAGCAAACAGCATGTTATCTGGGTTTATGTATTTAAAAAACAATGAATAATAATTATCATAAACAATATGTTAATCACTCAATAGTCATCTTCTTACTAATATATATTCAATGTCACATATCACATTCCTTTCTCTCTAACTCGTTTTTCTAGCATTGATAAAAATTATCCCATGTTCTAAAATATGCTGAGTCTTCTTTCTCTTTTATCTTTAATGTCAATCTGTCCATTTCTGCACAATCTAAGATTTTCTTAATTAATTATTCTTCCATTGGTAGATTTTCATTTTGCCAGTATTGGGCAAACACCATTCTTGCTGCAGTTAGTGCATGTAAAATTAAGTATATACAGTCTTTCTCATAATTTGCTCCTATTATTCCTAACAAAAATAATTCGGCAACCCTAAGTTTTAAAGCCAAATCTTTGACGGCATTCCACATCAAGCAAATAAAACGGCAGCCTTCTTCTGACTAAATGGTCAGAATCATATACCAGACCACATTTATTGTTCATCTACTATGTGCTGAATGAGTGTTAAAGGCACCCTTCTTTTGACCCAAATTCTCTCATTAGATAGTCTATATAATATGATACCGCAGTATGTAAAAGCTACAGACAGGCAGAAAAATTATTTTATTGCTTTACATTTTTTTTTCCCAAAGAGGAAGACTCATTTTTGTCTCTTGGTCTCCTTGCACTGAGGTGGCAAAAGAAGTTGGGCAAGTGTAAGAATGTCTAATTTTACATTCTATAATCATCTCTTCGGTTCTCTCCAGCCCTCTGAGCTTCCCAAAGTTCAATTAAATCTCAAAGGAAGATACTATTTAAAAAAACCTTCCCTTGCTGGACTTTTTGCAGTAGAAATGCTACAAACACTTTTAAGGGGCAGGCTGGCCTTGGAGAAATTATGAGAGAATTTTGAGAAAATGTTCACCCAATGTTGATGTTCACTTATTTGGTGGAGTTTTTTTTTTTTTTTCAAAAGCCTTCAGTACCTAGTTCTAATGAAAACTATCTAGCTCTGGTAAAAAAAACAAAACCCTAGCTCTAATGAAAACTTATTAAAAAGATGTTGCGACACTGGGAAGAGTGTAGAAAAGAGCAACAAAGATTATTAGAGGGCTGCAGGCTAAGACATATGAAGAATGGTTGCAGGGATTGGGTGTGTCTACTCTAGTCTATTGAAAAGAAGGACTAGGGGTGTTGTGATAGCAATGTTTCAATATTTGAGGGGCTGCCACAAAGAAGAAAGGGTCAACCTATTTTCAAAAAAGACCAGAAGGCAAGACAAGAAACAAGGGATGAAAACTAATCAAGGAGAGAACCAACCTAGAACTAAGGAGAAATTTCCTACCAGTGAGAACAATTAACCAGTGGAACAGCTTGCCTCCAGAAGTTGCAGGTGCTCCATCACTGGAGGCTTTTAAGAAGAGACTGGTTAGCCACTTTTCTTCAATATGGTATATTCTCCTGCTTGAGCAGGGAGTTGGACTAAAAGACCTCCAAGGTCCCTTCCAGTTCTGTTGTTCTGCTACTTTGTCCCACTGACACCATTGTATAGGTTCTGATAAACATGGATGGCAACACTGCTTCCTAAGTCAACAAGTGCATAAAACAATTTTTGTCTTCAGCCACACGACCCTTTCTCTCAACCGCAGCTAACAGGCCAAAGATAGGAATGCTCACCCATCTGTAATTCTGCATATGACTGCTTTAATTTGGTTGTTCATAGAATTACAATGATTTGAAATAGTTTTCTACATCTGGAATAGCTGTCATGCATTGCTTAGTGGCACTCTCTCTCTACTTGGTAGGCTAATGGCTTCTATCGGGAGCCTGTTATTCCATCAAAACTCGCAGTTGTCTCTGTAACTCCATTACATTGCAGTATAATTACCTTTCAGTGCTACTTCTTTAAAAGCCTGGAAATGAACATCTTTTTGAGATATGGTGTCATAAAAACTGAGAAGATTAGTCATTTTAATGCCATTACATCCTCTAGAAAGAGCTAAGTGCCATCTTCATGGCATTCCCCCCCCCCCGTCCTCACTTAAGCAATTTTTTTAAATAAATCCCAGCTTGGAAAAAAAAGTGCTTCTAATAAGGCTGAATTCTTCCTTCATTTTTGAGACAACCTTCTTTCTGTTCTCTTTTCTCTGTTTACAGATAAAGAAGAACAAAGTTCAATCAAATTGTGCCATCAAAAAATTAAGCATTATACTGTAATTGTTAGTATGTTCTTCAGTGAATGAGATCAGACAAGTCAATCTTCACACGTTTCTCACTTCCCTGCCCTTGACCTGGTGACTGCAAGCAGGAAATTAAAAGACACTCACTATGATTTTCAATTGGAGCAGGATGGGGCCAGTACATTCATCCTGGTTCTTCTTGACCTCTTGGAGCTTTCAGTGCCATCAATCGTGGGAGGGTAGGAGGCACAGTTTTGTGCTGGTTCATCTTCTTCCTCTGGGACCAGTCCCAATCAGTGTTGATAGGGAGTGAGAGCCCACAGCCCCTGCTCTCTGTGGTGCCACAGGTTTCAGTGCTCTCTCTGCTCTTTTTTAGCATTTACATAAAGTTGTTGGGGGAGATCATCCATTGCCATGGAATAAAGATGTATGTTTTCATCCTGGGAAAAGTAGATGATACTGTGGGTGTTCTTTCATGGTGGCTGGATGTTGTGGGGTGGGGGGGGGGGTTGGATGAGGAACATCAGGCTTCAATTAAACCTTGATAAGTTGGGGTGACTGTATATAGAAGGCTCCTCTGTATCCAGGAACTTACCATCTTTGGTCCTGGATGGGACTGCACTGCCCCAGACAGACTCAATGTGTAATCTTGGGGTCCTCCTGAATTCCTGATTGCAGTTCAAGGAGCAGGTGGCAAGCATAGCTGGGAGGGCTTTTGTTCAGTTTTGTGTTGTGTACCTGTTACATCTTCCTTGATTGAGAAAACCTTTCTTTCAGTCACACATGTCCTGATCATCTCTAGTATGGACTACTGCAATATGCTCTACATGAAGTTACCCTTGAAGAATATCTGGAGCTACAAGTGGTGCAGAATGTAGTGGCCTGAGTAGTGTTGGTTCCCTCTAGAGTTTCAAGCAGTATTGGGTGCCAGTTTGCTTTTGGGTCCAATTCTTGTTATTATCTTTAAAGCCATTCATGACATGGGACCAGATTACTTGAGGAACCATCTCATCCCAATTACGTCATCCCATCCCACCTGGTCAAGCAGGGATGATATGTTGCAGATACTATTGGTTAAAGAATTTCAGCTTTTCAAAATGTCTACTGCCTATCTCCACAGACAGGAGTGGAGAAGAGAAGGTACTGATTTATCTATTCTGCACCTCAGAAGTGGCCTTATAGGATTTATTTCTTGTTATCATTATTTTCCTTTTTACTTGCCAGTGAAGTATACAGGCTGGAAGATCTTCTCTATTTCACCTGGAACCCCAACTCAAGACATTACTCTGGTCAGTAGCTGATGGCAACGGTAATTATGACAACAATTCTGTGAAAAGGAAGAACATTCTGACTCTTGACTTCTCTGACTCTTTAAGTCAGAGAAGATTCCAGGAGTCAAAGATGTTGTGGAGTAGAACTCTTTAAGAGCTCCTGTCTCATACCATCTGCTTTATGTCTTGCATTCACGTAATTCTTAAATATAATGTGCTAGTAAGTGACTTTATAATGATATAAACATATGTTAGGGGATCAAGAGACATATGTGGACTATAGGTAGTCCTTGACTTACAACAGTTTGTTTAGTGACCATTTGTTATGAATCCCCTGGATGCTTCCCCAGATACCTCTCTAGATGTCAGCTCAGGGGAGGATGAACTGAGCTGAGTTGATTGATGGCTCCGAGCAGCCATCTGTGAGGGAGTTGGCTGAAGTGCAGCTGCAACAGAAGAGTTTTGAGGCTCCAGGTGGGGAAAGCATACGGCTGCAGCCGAGCAATGATGAGGAAGAGGAACTGCCTTCTGCACCTGATCCAAGAACACATAGGGCAGAGAAAAGGCAGGAGCAGGGAAGGTCAGCCAGATTACTCATGAGGAGAAAGCCTCGCCCTTCTTGATGGGCTGCACCGAAAGCTGACTATTTAGCACAGGAGACAGATGGAGGCAATCCTGGGAGTTAAGTGTTTGTTTTCTAGCTATGTGTGATTCCTGTCTCACTTTGGATTGACACCTTGACTTGGATTGTGCCTTGGAAACTCTGGACTTTTCTTGCCTCGTGACCTCTTTTATTGTGGATTTAAGTTTGCCTGGTGGATTTATTTTGATTGCAAAACTGTCACGTGCCTTGTAGACTCTTTGGCCTTTGCTCTGTGGGTTAGCATTGGTCTGCTTGTGGTGGACTTAATTGGGACAGTTCTGGGTTTTTGGTGAAGAGAATTGCTGGGAAATATTAATAAACTCACTAAACCACAGTTACGTGTGTGTGTGTGTGTGAGCTAACAGGACAGCACACCATTTGAAGTTACAATGGCACTGAAAAAAAGTTACTTATGACTCTTTTCCACATTTATGACTGTTGCAGCATCCCCATGGTCATGTGATCAGAATTCAGATGCTTGGCAACTGGTTCATATTTATGATGGTTTCAATGTCCCAAAGTAATGTGATCATCAAGGAACTTATTTTAAAGTACATCTAAAAATCTTGTAAGTAATGGAAGTGAATTGTTTGATCCCACTGAGTGTATCAAGCTCTAAAAGAGTGTCCATTGTTTCATGACTATATATATATATAGTCCCCCTTCACAGTTGCATTTAATGGCAGGGGATGAAGATTATATCGGTATATTATGCATCATGATAGGAACGTTCCCCCCACCACCTTGGTGTCTGCAGAAGATACAAGACAGCAAAAGATAATCTGTTAATTGATGTGCATTAAAGAAAAATTGTATAAGATTTCTGGGCATTTCTTTGGATTGGATTTTTTTCTTATCAAGTGTTTCATTTCAGCTATAAATAGAAAATGAAATCACATGGGAAGCAATGCTGACACAGTGTGCCATTTATAATCTGTATACGCATTTTAGAATTGTTCTGTTAAAAATGCCACATAGCAACTAAGTTGATTTTTAATGCATTTAATGTAACAGATTGCAAAGCATACTCCATGTTTCTACTTCCTGATCCAAAGTTGCCTCTGAGAAATATATCCATGCATACAGTGGGGAAAAAGGGGGGGGGGTGAGTTTTGAATAAACACTCTGGGATGATTGTTTCCTTAGCTCTCTGTTTTTTATAACAACTGCTTCTAAAGTATATGGATAAATATTTGACTTTTGCTGAATCTGCCATCTAAAATCATATGCATACATAGTGACTTGTTCCCAATCATTTCTGAGAATGTCTAGTAAGAAAATTGTAAAAATGTAACTTTTCTGGAACATATTGTGACAGAGTTTAATCAAACAAATTCATTTCTAAAAATGGTTCAGCCAAGCATCCCTAAGGAATCCACAAACACAATAAGATGGAAATAATCATCTCAAACTGCTTGTCTCCAGCAGCTGACATCCCTGAAGTTTTCCTATTTTCCAGTAATATTTTCCTATTACGTACTAGATTATTGTCAATGACTATGATTAATGGGTTGTGTCTATGTGTGTAATCTTTAAAGATCAGACAGCATATTATGCAGATCTATCAAGTTGGGCAATCCCAAATTACAACACTAGAAGAATACTTCCTCTTACTTAAACTTTCCACACAGTTTATTCTTATCTAAACTTCATGTACAATGGTTTAAAAAGAAGCTCCAAAGCCTAACGTCTGAAGTTCAGCATTTTGGTTATAGGAAATATGGTTTGAGCAGTGGTGGAATTCAGCCGGTTCGCACCAGTTTGATAGAACTGGTAGCTAATTTTTTGTTGCCCAGGCCCAGAATGGACTTCCGGAAGCAGCATCCACACAGAGAACCATTTGTTCGCATATTTAAATCCCACCACTGGGTTTGAGGAAGAAGTCTTAGGAATAACATGCCTGGGGAAAAACTTCATTATACTCCTTTTTTCTCATGAGGGGACTGTTTTAGCATAGTCCTGGTAACTTCCTAATAACTATAATAGCTCAGTTTAAAACGTTCTCTGCTTTTCCTTATTATTGTCACATGGAGGAGACCATTGCTACTGATGTACAAGAGAACAGAATATTGCTGAAGGAAGATTCATGGTCACAATATCAGCCTATAGTTTATTGTTAGTCAAATCTTGTCCCTCATTAGGTATTAGTGCTATGCTGACCTATTTCTAACTCTCTGGCATTTTTCTTTCTTCTAAGTTAGAGTTTCTCATATTTTGTAAAGCATGCAAAAGTTCATCCTCAAAATATTTATAATATAATAAGAACTTAATAATCCATGTGATCCAGGCACTTTTCCTGGTTTAAACTTGCTTTAATACTTCAGAAACTTCCCTTATTATTATAGATCCATTCAAAATCTGTTTCTGTTTTTCTGTAATCCTTGGTAATTTTTTTTAATCTTTACATCTTACATTCTTTAGGTATTCGTGTAATTTCTCTAGAGAGAGATATTGCTTGCTTTAAGTTAGAATAAAATTGATGAAAAATGCCCTTTGCATGTCACACTATCCATTAATATTGCTTTTAACTCCTTAAAATTGGAAGGTTTAAGCCAGATATTGGGGCAGAGAGAACTTCAATATGTAATTTTTGAATCAAGTGACTCATCCTAGAATCCAGAAGAAGGAGACAGAGGCAAAAATAAAACTGCCTTATCGCACTTATTCCACAATTGGCTGGGATAAATCTCATCTTAGGGAATAGCTAGCCCATATTTAGTTAAGAACATCTTTAATAATGCCTTTAACTGATGAACTCCTAAGAAACGTCATCTTTCCATCTGAAAAATAATACTTCATCCTATTATGTAAACAAGTCCTGTAATAAATAAATTTATTAAAAGAATGTTAGTGAATTCCTTATATAAAAGAAAGTTTAATGTCGTGGTAGGAGTTAAAGCTTTACTATATGCCTTCTTTTTCTTTCAGATGGTATCCATTTGAAAACATTAATAACAGGGTACAAATTTCACAGATGGTACTCTTAAAATTGGCTACGGAGAACATAGATGTAATCTTTTAGTTGCTTTTCTACAGCCACAAATAGGTTGATTAAGGAGATACTTTTGGCACATCAAAGAGAATGTAATGGGCCATAGGGAGACAGTCCATGGGATGTGATTTATTGCAAATCTGAAAATGGTTGGTTGCTTATATGTTACTCATATTTCCACAGTTATTAGAACTTTTAACTAGTTTCTAGATATGACAGAAAAAATAGGAATATTCTGTCCTTTTATTTAGCCTTTGTAGAGTTAATACTTGTTCACTGTAAAGATTTCTTCTAAATTAAAAGTTGATTCAAGGTCAATCAACCAAGAGGGAGTTTTCATTTAGAGCAGAATGTGCTAGCTGGGCAGAAGGAGATGGAAACATTGTGGTACAAGTCACCCACCAAATCCTCAAGAGACATTCCCAACCCTGAACAATGACAGGAAATAACAACGTTTACATGATAAATGCTGATTTTTGATTGAGAAATCAAAAATCCATTCCATTCCATTCCCTTTCTATTTTCTATTCTATTCTATTCTATTCTATTCTATTCTATTCTATTCTATTCTATTCTATTCTATTCCATTCCATTCCATTCCATTCCATTATTTATTTCTATCCCATCCCATCCCATCCCATTCTACATTCAAGAGGTCCAAATACATTTGGGTCAACATTTTCATGTGATAGATTTTTCATCCTCACCCAAAAGTTGTCCCTAGTTAATTAGCAGCTTTTTCTTCTGAGTAGACATACATACCGTTTGTCTAGTATGTATCCTTCTTAACTTTAGGGGCTCCCAAGTGTTTGCAGCTTCTGTAACAGTCATAAAATTTTAACTATAGAAATTTGATTTATGTGTGCTATAATCTGAAAAACATTTCTCCAGTTGGCAGATCAAGATGTTCCAGTTATATCATTAAGATAGGAGAATTACTGACAATAATTAAGGACAATTCCTGTCCCTTAAGTATATCTGCTTTTTCCTCCCTTCCAAATCTCATGTGAAGAACTTCAGAATATTAATTGCTGTGTGGTGTTTACAGGAGAGAAGTGAGAATGAGAGCATCAGTGGTGAAGTAGAGTTTACACGGGGGAACGTACTTTATTTGCTGCAAACAAGACTTTATCAAGGATCCTAAAATTGAGCTCAGGGCCAACAAACTGTTTATTTGTTTTCATGTTAAGAATCATCCGGCCATATTTAAGCACTAAGCCCACTGATTTAACTAGATTATTGTTTGTTGCCCCCCCCCTTTTTTTTTCTTGTGCAGCTCACTAAACTCATTTTACTTTGCTTCTTCACAAATTCACAAACAGTATATACAATGGGGACATTCAAAGGAAAAATAAACCTAGTGCCACAAATTTCCTGGAAATAGTTACATATTGCCTATGGGTAGTCCTCAGCCTACGATCACAAGTGGGACCAGAATTTCTGTTGCTAAGCAAGGCAGTTAAATGTGTTGCATTCAGTTTTATGGCATTTTTTGCAAAGAGATTCCTTGTGTAATGAAAGGAGAGCTTTTTGCTAAGCTGTCTTTATTTGAGAACAGTTTTTCCCCTTCCCTTTACTCCCAGCCTGCTATTTCAACAAGTATGTCAGTCTTGAGTTCTATGCTTCATTTTTATACCTTTTTCTGACCCAGGAGCACCAACTGGAGTATCTTAGGAATTTATTAGAGACCATTTGTGTCACCTATGATTCAGCCCCGTAAAACAGCCACCCTTAGCCTTGTACCCTACACATATATTGGTCTGTTACTCCAACATGAAGGACACAAAACGATTCTACAACCCTTAAAAGGAGATGCCTTATGCTACTGGGAGAATATCACATAGCTTGGGTGGTGTGATTGTTGAATAGTCTTGGAGTAAGCAACATTTTCAGGAGCAAGCACATTCTGAATGCTGAGAGCAAGGCGGATAGTCTACAAGCCTGCTACATAATACCTTCTTGTCAGGAAGCAGTGAGTTTTGCCCACCATTCTCTCTAACCTTGAAGATGTCCCCATCAAACCAACTTAATCATTCTGGAGATGGAGAGGATTGAGAAAGGCAGGAACACTTTCAAGCAAAGCACTGGCTTGCAACCAACCACCATTTTATTTTCTAAGTGTATAGACACATTACTATGAGAGGTCCTTGGTGCTCTCTGATGTGATTGCTTTCTTTTTTTTTTTTTTTACAAATTTTATTTATAATACAATTAAAAACAAACAAACATTGGATTTGACGTGACATTTCAGTATATACATTCTTATCAGATTATTCCACTTTTTACAATCAATTCTTCATCTCTACATATACATCTAAGTTTTATATACAATACTTGTTCTAAAATAACATATATTTCTATCAACATTCATCTTTAATCCCGACTGTCCTCTTCAAATTCCTCCAATGGTAAAATTTATCCCAGGTTTCATAATAAACTGATCCACATTTATCTTTTAATATCATTGTGAGCCTGTTCATTTCCGCATATGCTAATATTTTATGTATTAACTCTTCCTCTGTGGGAATTTCCTTACTCTTCCATTTTTGCGCTAAAGCAAGCCTGGCTGCAGTCAGGATGTGTAGCAGCAGGTAGATTGTTCCTTGTCGTATTTTTCTGTCGTTATTCCCAACAAGAAGAGTTCAGGTTTTAACTCTAAGTCCAGTGTTAATATATCCCTCAACCAGTTTCGTGTCCTGTTCCAATACTTATGGATCTTTGGGCATTCCCACCACATATGGTAATATGAACCTAGTGCTGTTTTACATTTCCAGCATATGGGTGAAATGTTTGAACCCATTTTGGCTAACCTTACGGGTGGGAAATGCCATCTATAGAACATCTTGTAAAGATTTTCCTTATATGAGGTAGCTAAAGTGAGTTTCCTATTCCTTTCTGATGTGGTTGCTTTCTTGTGGATGTTTATTACCCAAACTAGATAACATCATTAGTGCTAGACTAGTCCTAGGTTAGTCTAATACTATAGTATTATGTTAGCAATATTTTGTGTACCTCTATAAAGCAAAACCTTTTGTTTTTCACAGTATTTCCAAACAATTTTTCTCTTTCAATTTTAAAATATAAAGCAGGAAAAAGACCTCTAAGTAAGAAAATACTAAATTCTAAGGATGGGTTGGGTTAACACAGTCCAAAGCTAAATGGCTGCTAAAGTGTCCTAAGAATTCCTTGCAGCCATAATTTCTGTCCAAAGCTGAGGAAAATGGAAAGTGACAGCAGACATTCTTCACCAAGGCACAAGCTCCTATCTGAGAATGCAAGTTAATGGGATGCTAAATTCTTGCCATCATAAATTTCAGAAGGCCTAACCATAAGGCAAATAGGTTAAAGGTCACTCACAAATGTTTGCTTTCTGCTTGATAACTGTCAGTTTAAGTTAGGGTTTTGCCTGAACAAGCTCCATGCTGCATACTCCATAAGATGGAAGTGCAGTGGGCTCTTCCTTCCTTCCTCTGGATGAATTTTTGGAGAACATCGTGGTGGTGAACCACACTGATATATATTACATCATGAATAAAACTCCTTACTCCCGCCTTATATGCTTAGATATGGAAGGTGGCACCTTAATAAGGTTTACTCCCCTGACATTAAGGCTTGTGCTTATTGTGCATTAGGATTCCATATTACATTACAATGATGCGTGCCCAGAAGTTTTGAAAAAAATGTGTATTTATAAATATTTCAATTTTCTCTACTTGTATGGTATCACATTTCTTCCTCCCTATTTAATTTACCTACATTTACCTACATTAAGTAAATAAATGACAGGGTTTGGCCCATCATCAACAGACAGATCATCCTGTATCAGGGCTGAGAAAATGGGAAAACTTGTCATCTGTCTGGTTCTCCTCACATTCTCTGTCAGCTTTGCTGCATCTGGACTGCATGTCGCAGTCATCTGAACAAGCTGACTGTAATGGTAAAAAAACATCAGCTTGGGAGTCAAATCAATCAAAATGGACAACTGTAGCCACAAGGTAGACTTGGGCTAAAGAAACAGATGCTGAAGGACTTGCCCTCCCTTGCCAGCCAGTCTTGTTGGGACTGACAGCCCAAGCTTATTACCTCCTCATTCAAATTCCTTTCTTGTTTTGGTGGGGCTTATCTGCTGGTGGTAAAATGGGGAAGGGGAAATGAAACAGCTGTTAAATCTGGGAATGAAGACAGTTGTGACTAAGCTTATTGTGAGGCCAAATCCCGTTATTTTTATGTTAAGCTTCTGAATTTTAGTGCAGCAGAAATGGAAAAAGTGCCTGAAATTCTTGTGATGACTAACTCAAAACTAATAGAAATCTGGCCAACTATAATCATCCAAGCGTTCCAAAGATGTGGCATGGAAAAGTGGATTTTGATAATTTGTTGCTCAGTCCAAGCCATTCATATTAGCTCATATCGAGTCTAGCCTAGTGGGCAACATCCTACTCATTGTTCCTGAGGTCTCCCAAGTTAATTTTTGGCCGATCCACACTTGTAAGTCAATTATGTCTGTCCACGTAGAACAATTGGATTGAACAACCACAAAACTGCTGGAAGGGGTATAAAAATTATTTCTCAGTAAATGTACAGTACAGATTGTATAATTCTTATCACTTAGGCTGAAACATTTTAAACGCCACTTGTTTTCTTTTTAACAGTTGTGTGTACTTAGCATACAGTACCAATTCAAAACATTTCCTTTGTTGTTCCATTCTTTTCTCTTTTAGAGAGTTTTTATCTGTTTGCTTTAATATATATCAAAATATCCCTGACGGAAGGCCTATAGTATTACAAACCAGTTTTACTCAATTAAATGGGAAAGGAAGGTGGAAGAAGTGACCATTTTAATAGAGGAAAGATGGGTGCTGTGGCAGCTGAGGTTGCAGGGAAAGAAAAGGCTTAGGAACTAGATAGTAGATAAAGCAACAGTTCTCACCAGTTATCAAGCTCAATACTTTTAAAATAATCCAGTTGCCTTCTATGTATTTTAAATATCCAGTACAGATAGTCCTTGACTTATGACTACAATTGAGCCCAAAATTTTTGTTGTTAACCAAGGCAGTTATTAAGTTTTGCTTCATTTTACAACCTTTCTTGCCACAGTTGTTAAGTGAATTACTGAATTATTAAGTTACAACAGTTAAGTGAATCTGGCTTCCCCATTGACTTTGCTTGTCAGAAGGTTGCAAAAGGTAGTCACATAGTCCCAGGACACTGCAACCATCATAAAAACATGCAGTTGCCAAGCGTCTGAATTTTGATCCCGTGACCATGGGGATACTGTAACGGTCATAAGTGTGAAAAATGGTCATAAGCCACTTTTTCTAAGGCTATTGTAACTTCAAATGGTCATTAAATAAAGTGTTGTAAGTCAAAGTTTACCTGTAGATCAGGGCTCTTCAAACTTGGCCCTTTTATGACTTGTGGACTTCAACTCCCAGAATTCCTCAGCCAATGTGCCTGGCTAAGGAATTCTGGGAGTTGAAGTCCACAAGTCATAAAAGGGCCAAGTCTGAAGACCCCTGCTGTAGATAAATAGAAAATAAATTGGTTTACAAAGCAGAGATGTGAAAATACTCTACATACTACTGGGTGGAAGAACATAGGTGTTATAAACCTCCATAGTTTGGAATTTCAATTGATTTTTCTAAGAAGCAGGGCTTTTTTTCTCATAGAATGCCCAGAACGGAGTTCCGGCACCTTTTTTGGAGGAACCTTGTAGGGTAGGCAAGGCGGGTTGTATGATGTGTGTGAGTTCCGGCACCTTTTTTTTTTTTTTTTTTTACAAAAAAAGCACTGCTAAGAAGTGATAGATTTGATCTCTAATATTAATGTTGGGGTATGCTTCAGTAGTGATCACCTCCCATTAAAACTGTATCTAGTTTTTAAAAAAGGAAGGTACACAGACACAAAAAAACTACTACTCAGAGTTTCCATCTTCAAACCATATTCGTATAAAATGGGCAGAGGAGATGGTGGAAATAATGTGACTTGTTTATAAATCTGTCAATATACATAATTTGTATATGTCCTTGATTAATGAATTATTTCCAGAAATGATCTGTAAATTGTATCATACGTAGTGAATGGTAAAACTAAACAAATGACTCCTGGTGATATTGAGCCCTGCCTAGTTATCATAATTCAATATGTATCATACTAACATAACTCAATAAATATAATCTTTTTTCTTTTCGTTTTGCATATACATATACCATTCCAGTTAGTTTATATTTATCTTGTTATCTCACTTATTAGTTGGATTAAGACTGCAATAATCTCAATTGTATCCTAGTCAGGCTATAGCAAGTATTGTGCTGACCACAAATTAGGGTAGATTAAAATGGTTATAGTGTCTTATAGATCCTAATATTTCTTATATATTTATCTATAATTACCTAGCTTAACAATTTATAGCCTTTGAACCAGCAGCCCTCAACCTTTTAGGCACCAAGGACCAGTTCCGTGGAGAAAGATTTTCCTGTGGACCGGAAGGACATGATTTTGTGTGCTGCCTACATCCCACAGATGGGGCTTTGCTTATTTGTGTGGCCCGGTTGCTGGCATGCTGCAGACTGATTTAAACACATTTTGCCATTTTATAGGTTTCTCCAATTATTATGTTAAATATTTTATAATTTAATGCTAGTAATCTTCTATTTTATCTTTTTGTTATGATATTTTACTGGTCTTACTTCTATTTTGGGAATGGTTATAAAGTTATCCTTTTTTTTTCTTTATATACAAGTTGAGCGACCTAGTGGTGAAGACGCTCGCCTACCCCTCGGAAGGTTGAGAATTCAGTCCTAGGTAGAAGCTGATGTTTCTCTCTCCTAGGGAACAAAGAAAAAAAAAGAATCTGCTGCAAACTCCACATAGTGTCAGGAAGGGCATCCAGCCAGTAAATGCTCAACTCCGTCTAGGCGCCTCAACTCTATCCCAAATCAAGGGATTACAGGGTCATAAAAAGAAGTTTTTTTAAAAAAATATGAATATAATAAAAGTTATACATTGATTTTAAATATTCCATTATTTCATCTGCAGTTATTTCATTCTGAGAATGAACTTTCTTCCCATATATTCCACACAGAGCATTTAGGAATATATATGATTTAGAATTACTGGCCTTAAAAGAGTATAGAATTGTGTCAAGACATCTAATAACCCAATAATAATGTTTTAACTTTTTATATTCAGCTAACAAATTGCCTTGAAGATCTGAAAAAGTTAATGGCCACACCTACAGTCATGCAAATGATAAAGTGTTTTTTTTTTCCACCCTCCTGAAATGGCATTTGTGGGACTATTTTTCAGCTTTGTTCTGAGAGAGTAATATGCAGCACACTAAATAAATAATGTCAAGAAAATGTGTCAGGAATAATGCCAAAACAATAATGATTTTGTAGCAGTTGTAGAAAGCTCTTTGAAGGATAACAAAAACTATAGGCCAAACAAAGGCAGACTGTTTGGTTTGCGCCACATAGAATATTTAAGCTCTGGGCTGTTTGAACAGCCTGTGGGAACTAACGCAATTTCTCTAAAATTGCTGCATGGAAAAATCCCTGCCTAGTTACAAAATGGCTGCATGTGTATATATGCATATGTGCGTATATATATATATATATATATATATATATATATATATATATTTGGAAACCTGCCCTTATTGACAAACGACTCCCTAACCCCAAAATCTTAAACCCCTCTGCAACTCAGATTAACCTGAGCACAACCAAACAGAACACTCCCCCAGCCAATCAGAGCACAGCCAAGCCCCTAACCATTCAGAACACACCTCCACCCAATCAGAACACAGCCAAGCTCCCATCCAATCAGTTCATACCCTCACTGGCAGTTAAAAGGAAGAAACAGCTAAAACCACACATTGCTGCTCAAAGCAAGAAGCTAAAAACACCAGCCTGAAGATGACGAATGTGACTTCGTCGAAACGTTGCCAAGACACTTCCAATTTTACGCGGGAGAAAACCCGAACAACCAAAGACCTATATATATATATATATATACACACACACACACACACACACACACACACACACACACACACACACACATATGTATATACATATACATATATGCACACATGATTTGTTAGATATACCAGAACAGTGGATTAATATAGATATTAAACCATAAACCATGGCTTAAAAACTTAAAGGGTGAATTGGCACAGTATTAGTATAACAGGTTTCTGTTTTGTTTCAAGAAAATCCAAAGTATTTTCCTTGGAATCCTTGCATATTGCAGATGTTTTGGAGTTGAAGCCCAGAACTCTTAAAGTTGCCAAGTTCGGTGACCCCTGTTCTAAATGAATGAGATATAGGGCCAACTACTCAGTACAAGAGACTCATTCCTTCTGTGTAAAAAGCACTAAAATGTGTGGTACTGCAATGGGTATGCTTGGGGAAATAAAAAGATCATGGTCTGGAACCAGAATGTTCACAGCTACAACACTTCCCTCACCTATTTATCAGGGGCACCCAGAAAACTGTATTCATACATGATGACACCATCTAGACAGGTGTACAGGATATAGACCTTCGAGGTCACGTGTCTGCATTTTAAAGGGCAATATCGACTCTTTGAATTGTCCCCTTTGGTTCCCTTCCTCCATTTTAATGTTTAAGTTATGTTGGGACTGATCTTTATCTCTCAACCCTTTCTGTAGATGGAATCCTAATTAATGCAAACCAAGACTACAAGATTCAAAAGACTTAAGATATAGTTTGCCTAGTTCACAAAATTTATATACCCCACCCATGTAACATGGGTTCAACTTACTCTCCAAACTGTTAATGATTTTAATCACAATATGCTAAGACGTTTTATGCTGAAAGTTGATGCACCGTATCTTAACTTTCCTTTTCAAAAACAAATGCAGGAGTGTCATGACAAATCTAGAGACCAATAATATTACTATAGTATTAACCAGAACAGGTTCCCCCCACACACTTTCCACTACTATATTTCTACATCCAGAATTTTGAAATCAATAAACATTTTTTTCCTATCTTGCTAAACAGTACAACTTTTGGTATTCAATGTCACCCACTTTTTCCCACATCCTGTTTCTGTATGAACGTACCAAATCTATCAAGCAATTTTTCAGTAACTGCTTGTCACAGGTTCCTTCTAATCAGAGCCATTAAGTCATCTGACCAATGTCTAATTTCCTCTCAGGTGTGTTTGTTCACCTGGCTAATCCTCATAGACAAGGTCATCAGTCATAGCTGGAGTTAGGTGTAAATAGGCCTGCTAGTCATATAGTCATATATTTTATTCTGACAAGTAACAGAGGTATATAAATAAGATCTGGCAGAAATAGTGACAGCGATTATATTAATAGTAAGAATAGAAATAACATTAACAATTACATCAATGTATAATGTAATAATAATAAGTGTCACAATCAGTTTATATCTGGTTTTGCTTATAAGAAAGTTCACCAAAAGCATCACTCGCTGATCTTTAAAAAGTTTTCAGAGTCATCTTGTCAATTCACATACATCAGTTGCAACACTAATCACGTCTTTGTTATACTGAGGCTGTAAAGCTAAGCATCCCCTATGCGAAAGCAGAAGTGTAAGGTCATCTTTTCCACTGGAAATCTATCATGAAAAATGCACATGACTTGAAAATGATAGTTTTAATGAGAAATAGTAAACTTAACGGCTTGTGTTGTTTGTTCCCTAATTACACTCTGAAGTTTGAAAGCTTAATGCAATATTTAAAAGTGGGATAAAGTCTCCCATTTTATCCCACACACATCCTGAAACTCACAGCTCTTGTTGTGAAAATATTGAAACAATTTGTAGGCACTGAGCAATAAAAAATGGAGTGGGGGAAGATTTGCAAATGTTCTTCCCCATTACATGTATGTCCCCCTATTTTTGGCCTTTAAATGTTAAATTAGAGAAGATCTGAATATTTACTGACAGTGGAGCAATCTAATGCTTTATTTTAAATGCCCCATTGATTGATTACACCAGGGGTGTCCAACCTTGGCAATTTTAAAACATGTGGACTTCAAAACCCAGAATTCCCCAGCTAGCTTACCCAGCTGGGAATTCTGGGAGTTGAAGTCCACACATCTTAAAGTTGCCAAGGTTGGATACCCTTGTCTTACCCTTGTCTATGGCAAGAGCCTGGAAAATGAAAATAATGTTGAGGAGACTTTTCTTTTTCATAAAAAAAAAAAAAAACACACAATTTAATTTGGTTCAACTCTCAAAACAAATCAATTTCTTTTTTACTTCAAGGTAATGGATTTTAATATCGTAATATGTAGCATGCTTTGTTCTCTTTAAATGCTTTTTTTCAATTTATATTTAAAAATAGATCTCATTTAGGTTTTTCTGTCTTCTTTGGAGATTTTAGTTTTGTTGATAGTGGTGTTCAAAGATTTTATTTTTATTTTCTAGGACTTTTTTTGCTGTTTTATCTTTTAGTATATAGTTAAATAGAATTTTCTTTCTCACTATATACCATAACTCTTTTTATATAATTGGTTAGAGATCTTTTTAAAGTACACAATTTTTATACAATAGTACCATCACTGTATCTTTACATTGCTATTTAGATTCCATTATAAATAATTAAGGAATATTGTTTTTGATCATGTTTTTAAAGTATGATATATAGATTAATTGTAGGTGTACAGTAGATGTTGATATAGATGATACATGTATAACAAGAAATGTTGGTTAGCTATCTAATACAGCTAGTCCTTGACCACAATTGAGTCCCAAATTTTTGTTGCTAAGTGAGACATTTGTTAAGTGAGTTTTGCCCCATTTTATGACCTTTCTTGCCACCATTGTTAAGTGAATCGCCGTAGTTGTTAAGTTAGTAACATAGTTGTTAAGTGAATCTGGCTTCCCCATTGTTTTTGCTTGTCAGAAGGTCTCAAAAGATGATCACATGACTCCGGGACACTGCAACTGTTGCCAACATCTGGATTTTGATCGCATGCCCATGGGGATGCTACAGTGGTTGTAAGTGTGAAAACTGGTCATAAGTCACTTTTTTCAATGCTGTTGTAATTTTGAACGATAACTAAGTGAACTGCTATGAGTCAAGGACTGTCTGTAGTATTTCATATAAGTCCATTGCTATGACATAACAGCAACGAAATCCCTCTTCACAGTAGATACACAGGTTTTCAGTTTCTCAGCCCACACAATGTCCAGCCAAATAATATTAGCAAATAAAATTCTGGCTTGCTGAAAGGAAAAAAAAAAAGCCAGAGAGAAAGAATCAATCTTCTCTATCTGAGAAAGAATTCAAGACACTAGGAACTGTTTCCCTAGAAATTAATTTCAGCCCACTTGGAAAATATGTTTGCTTTTATACATTCTTTTCTCTGATGATTTTTGAACTTTTTACCATATGGGAGAGCAGCCCTTTTTACAAGATAATTCATGTAATCGGTTTTGGGCTCTAGGCTTTTAAAAATTGTTGCATAATTCCATGTGAGCAATGGATGTTTAATTTGGCTCAGATTCTAATTATTCAGCCTGGCATGATCATATTAATATTCTGTAACCGATAACTATAGTCTCTCTCTCTCTCTCTCTCTCTCTCTTTCTCTTTCTAATGGTGTTTTTTTTGCCTGAGAGGCCAGTGAACAGCACTGAGTTTTCCCAAGACAAAATCTTTGAAGCCAGAGACAACTATGTAAAGTCCCATGTGAGAAAAGGCAATTTTCTTGTTCGCCTGGGTGATGCTTCAAAATGTCCTTATCCACTAAAGTGGAATCTAAGAAGCTGTACGTCTCCCAGAGATTGTTGTTTTGCCCTTCCTTTCCATGCAGAAAAAATAGGATTGCTAAATTCATTGAGAAAACATGCAAAAATAAATCATAAAAGAAATGATTTATAAAAGAACAAAAAACCAAATCCCATGTGCAATAATTATGCATCCAAATAATATAATAAAGGAACTTGAGAAGGATAGTATTGAATATAATCAAAGTAATGAAGAAAAGACAAAGGAATAATAATAGTGAGTGGCTAAGTAGGTGACTGAATTATTTCGTATATTTGATCTCCAATCAGGTCCTTGCATGATTTATGAATGGAGCAAAGTATTTAGAAATACGTTGCAGCATGGTCAACACTGGAATTATGTGGGGTTCATGCTTGTTGCATCATCATTATGTCACATTTTCCCATAGACTAATTGAGTTCATCATAAAGGTCAAGTGTTATGAACACTGTGAGGAAATGTGTCATACCAACCTACATTCCATTTGCAGATCATTCCTAATTCATTTAATCACAACCCATGATTCTCCCATGTTGTCCTATCATCTATCTATCCTGCTCCTAGTTAGCCAGTCAGTGACTTTTTTTCCTGAGGCCTGTGAAACTCAGAGAGCACCAAGAACCCCACAATTGAACCCTGAGCTATAATTATTTTCTTCTATTGGCAGCTAAGGGTTACAGTACAGGCACTTTCCAACAACTATAGGTCCCTTCTTTGCCAAAACTGCTCAAGAACTATATTTCTGAATGAGTTTGCCCTGCTTATAATTTGGTAATGTTACTTGCATGCTAACAGTTTATTTTTAAGTGAAAGAAAGCATTTATTGTAAATATCATTTTAGCAGTCCTTTATAAGGGGATGTATCCTATATTATCATAATTGTAAAAGAGTGCATGAAAAAGCTGAATCATGCTCTTTGCAATGTCAAGGAAAGTGAAAAAGGTAGATTACTACAAAAATATTTTATTCAGTTTTAATTAGTCTTTCTAGGAGAAAATTTCAAAGAAGTATTCATGAAGATAGTTTGTAATTCATTGCTGGGGAGAACAGTCTATTCCCCTTCTATTCCCTCATCTAGATGTTTATGTAGATACTGAAGAGTATTGGGCCTAAAACAGAACTTCACTCCTTACATTCCTCCATGTCAATGTAGTTCCATTGAGGAACTACATCCACATGGATGTACTCACAATTTTTACAACTAGTTATTATACTATACAGCAGTCCAAATAATCAAATGGTGAAACTTTCCCCAGATCATACCAATTTCAACTGCTGCTAAGGCTCACATATTTCCATATTTCCTCCTGTAAAAATAACTTCCTGAAGATTAGAAACGTAGAGTTCAGTTGATCATTACCCTGCCATATTATATTTTTCTTATTGTGGTACAGTATGATTGTTCCTGGGGTTATTATTTTTAAAAAATGATTTTACTAAATGTATACACAAACAGCTTTGAATCTATACTTTACCCACAGTGCAGTGATTTATTATTTAAAATGCTGGTTATGTTTAATAAAAATGTTAAGTCTGCTAAAGTACAATATTTTTCATGATCTTGAAGATGGGTTTTTAAAGCTTGGTTGAAGGGGAAAATGGGACCAAACTACTGTAGTTAAGTTTCTGTAAATCAATTTAAGATCAATATTTAAAAGCTTTAAACACTGTAATAAAGAACTGAACAGTATAAAACATTGCTTATTGGGTATTTTAGTTTGGAAATTTGTAAAGCTAATGCTAGTAAAAAAAAATGAGATCCTTATTTCTCTTTTGTGTGGATAATCTTTGCTTCATTTTCCAGTTCAGTGATCCCATGTTAAAATGTTGCATTCTGTGATCCAAAATCTTATCACTATAAAAGCATACAGTTGTGGCACCAAGATATAGAACAGTTTCTAATTCCAATATTATTTGTAGCTGAAAAACTCTATCATGCTTTTTTATTTAAAAAAAAAATCTTTGAAATATGGTCAATAGGAAAACAATCAAACTGTCTTCTAAATTGTCTGAATTCAGCCACTTTGCAGTTCTTAAAAAGTAGAGAAAAAGAAATGCAAAGATTAAACTTGCTCAGCTTCAGCAAGAATCTATTACGAAAACGGAAGTGCTCTGAAAGAGAAAGTGGTAGAGCAGTAGAAGGAGCTGTCCGTGGTTCCGCCTGTATATCAACTGGCAGACTTTCCATGGACTAAATAAGCTGTGAGTTAAGATTTTTAGCATAAGAACATGGGGGGAAGAGGGAGGGTAGCAAAACAAAAACAAAAAACAAAAAACTCAAGTACTCTAAATATTAACATCTCTATTCCAAAATGATATCCAGATGGTCCTTGCTTAGCAACTGTTCATTCAATGACCATTCAAACTTATGACAGCAACACTTGAAAAGCAAGTTCCATCTGTTGCAGCATCTCTGCAATCATGTGGTCCGGGTGATCATGATTATACCATCATCCCACAGTCTGGGACCCACAAACTTTGGAAATGCATATCAGTATTTATTTTAGACACTGAAACAATCTAAATCAATGCCAAAACGTATGTTCAAATCAGATTTTTAAGGAAGGATAGGGGGAAAAAGTGTGTAGAATATACAGTATAGGAAATACTACATTTGTCTAATTCAACATTAATAAACTGATTAAGAGTTAGCTCTAAGTAACTGCTTCCTCAATGAATCAAGTGGATTAATTGCTGAAACTTCTTTTAAAAATAGGAAGTCATTTGTATTACACTGGAATTATCCTTCTGCTTTTGGTAATGTTTAAGCCTCAGAATATAATCTTCCATGCTAACTTGTATGTTACACTTTATTTTTTATTTAGTAAAAGCTTTGTATATAACTTTTTCACATTTAGAATAGTGCACACTTAGAACAATTATAAATACCTTGCATGCATTTTAATTTTTTTCTAATTACTATGTAGCCATGTTTGTCATTGTTACTGCTTTCTTCTTACTTGGAAACAGAATCAATAGGCTTTACTAGTGCAAAGATATTGATTTTGACTCTGAATGCCATATGCAATTGGCCTTTTTTAAAAATGCTTTGCTTTGATTATTGTATTATACGATAGCTGGGGGAAAAACCTGTTAGAACAGTTCTGAATGACATTTCAAATTCATGCCGTTGGACTGTAGACCTTTTGTCTAAGTGATGTAAAATTTTCATGAACAATTCGAAGGTAGAATGGACAATTGCTCTGACACAAGGCTTTCTGAATTTCAGGTCTGGGCTCCCTTGTTACTATTTGTCCACTTAGCCTAATTTATTCATGTGGGCTGTCTCTATCTCATAAAAGAGTGTAGTCTTTTTAAAATGATCTACTATTTAACTGGAGATGCCAAGGGTTAAATGTTGGATTTACTATACACAAAAAGCATTAAAATGCATGGCTGCTTCTTAAATGCTATAAGCAAGAAATCCAGACACTGTTGTTGGGGATATGAGTGGTATTTCAGTAGTCATTAAGGGCTAAATTAAATGCATATCAAGTTTTACCTTAATTAATTACAGGCTGGAAGGGAGCAAATCTTATTTGGAAAATAGCATGCAGTGCAATCAGGAACATCCAATGGGGTCTTTAATGTGTTCTAGTTGCATATTGATATGTTCTGAGGAAGTTACACTAGATAGAATTAAAATTTCCCAATATGTACTATATGCCTAGTAAGATTCTCTCCTTAATGTTTTTAATTATTGAAAAAAAAACTTTATATAGAGTCGGAAAGTGTGTATTAAGAGAAAATCAAGTTTGGTTCTTTATGTGGCAGGACTATGTTTAAAAGAAAAAGGAATATTTTGCTTGTGGTCCTCAATTACAGGTAGTCCTCACTTACTGACCACAGTTGGAACCAGTAATTCTGTAGCTAAGCACAGTAGTCATTAGGTGAAAAATCATGAAACCACATTGGACTTACGATGTTGCTTCCACTTTCATTGTTAAGCAAATTAATCAACCTAATAAATCAAGCTAATAAATTTCCTTAGGAACAACTGGCCAACAGGATATTATGCAAGTTTTGATGGACCAAACCTTTTGTGTCTAAGAGTCACAGATGGCCCCAATCCATGTTTTGTTTTCCTGTATTATCATAAAATAATAAATCCAGTATGTCCCAAGATGGTGTTTCAAGTGACTGGATATTTTACACAAATTATCTTAGGAACATTAAATTCTACAAATTATTTTTGTACTATCATTTCACATCTTCCAGATGTCATTACCAATTATTTTTTCCCATAATCTACTCCTAGAAATTTAAATTGTCTTCCATGTAGATGTTGAATTATTACTTGATATTTTGCCTCTGTATCTTGCGTCTTCTATGACATGTCTAGTCTTTTCTCTTCAAAACCTACTATAGTCTTTCAAAGTCTTCCTAGTCTTTTTTTCATTCTCATTTCAGATTTTCTTAGCTTTTCTTGTAAAGTCTTACCAAATACTTCTTTTTATTTTTAAAGAAATTCTCATAGTCTTCATTTCTGTCTAATTATAATCAAATTAAGACTTGTTAATTTCCAATAGAGGAAAAATACATAACTTCATGTTCTTACTCTAGATGAAAATGGCTACTATTTGCATCTATTCGGGCAATGCAAAACCTTCTTCCCTTTGGCATTTATTCTCATCAAGTTGATACACCAAAATTACAGTACTTTAGATTTGTCCCTCTTCTATAGAACTGCTATCTAACATGTCTTCCCTCCACCACAAAGTATCTTATAGAAATCAATGATAGCAATGCTCTGTGCATATATTTGCATGTGGGTATGCATCTAAACCAGTGTTGATTCATGGTGGCTGCTTAGACTAGTCCCTGCAAGTTTCTTGGCAAGATTTCAGAGGTAGCTTGCCATTGTCTGTTTCCAGAGAGTGATCTGTCCAAAATCCTCCAGCTGGAATTTTTAAGAGAGGACCAAAATTCCCAGTGGCTCTCAAAAACAATACTAATTCCCAGAAAACCAGTTGACTGTCTAATGTAATAGAAATATGATGAGCTGTGCTACTTATTATGCCCTTCATTTATTATACTTTGGATGGGACATTAGGTTTCCCATGGAAGGGACTATGCATTATTCTACAGTTGAATATCTCAGCTTTCCTGACATTTTGCAAGACTCTTAATAATGATGCTCTAAGATCCAGCAGTGGAAGTTTGTATAGAAAACAGTGCTTAGAAATATGAATCACCAAGCTACGTAGTCATGTAACTTAGCATATAAAAAAGGGGTGGGAAATGACACAAATAGAAATGTTGGGGTGGTATTGTGAGCAAAAAGAAGGAGTGGGACCCACTCTACTCTTTGGCTGCATCATTGCTTTCTGGAGAAGGGATGAACTGAAGCCATAAGGATAGTAATGTTATTGCATAGAGGTTTTCTTTTGATAAAGAAAGATAGAGTGTCATCACTGTGCATCTATATGCTCCTAGCCTTGATGACTATAGATAACCATTGATATCAGAGGCAGTGTGCTGCTTGACAGCAGTTGCTTGGAAACACAAGCAGGAAGGTGCAGTTGTACTCATGACATGCTTGTTAGCTTCCTATAAGCATCTGGTCAGCCTCCAAGGGAACAGAAGCTGAGCTAGGTAAGAGTTAAGTTGGACCAATCAAACTGTTCTAACCACTGCTTTTTTTCTATAAAAAAAAAAAAAAGTGCTGGAACTCACACATGTCATACAGCCCACCTTGCCTACCCTACAAGGTTCCATCCAAAAAAGGTGCCAGAACTCCGTTCTGGGCGTTCTATGAGAAAAAAGGCCCTGGTTCTAACATTTTATGACATTGAGAAGGACTTGAGCTGTAGTGTGTTGGTGTATGAATAACTCTGTACCAAAGCAGAAGAACTTTGCTGCATTAATTTACTGCCAAGGAACTTTTCCTCAAATGTTTACCATGCTGTGAAAAAGCACAAGTTCCAGAAAATGCCAGTGAGAATATAGCCATAACTGAGAATAAACCCAAGGAGCCCTATTTATGCAGAAAAAGAAAAAAGAAACCATAAAGATCCTAAAGTATTTGCTAATGATAAGCCCTCATGTGCTCCATAAGAAACAAATCTTCCAGGGCTTGTAAAAGGAACAACAATGTACTGTGGGGAGTGTTTTCCTTTGTGCAACTATTGTGCTCAGCGTTTCTGTATAAATGTTATTAAGAAGACTCACGGGAAAATCTAGCAACCTCCTGGTGGTGGGAAAAAGCAAGGATAGCTTTTGCAGACAGATCACAGAAAAGCTTACAAAAGCTTTTGTGATGGTATTGATACCATCCACTCTGCTTCCAGATTTGATTTAGCATGCAAGCGTATGATGTGTCCAATTGAAAAAAAAAAAATCTTTTCACAGTTAGGGAGTTAAGAGTACAGATGTTACTATCTTCTTATATAGAGCCTCAACTGTTTTGATGTTTCTTTACCTAGTTGTGATGGCGGTGTATTATTATGGCTGGTCACACAATCAGGCAGATGTTTAGACTGGATTTGGCATTTTCATCCACCTATGGGTTCCTTCCCAAGGATCTGGGATGGACAAATATGTTTGATGGCGTTAAAGGCATTGTTGGCAGGATGTAAGCTGTTCAAAATAAAGCTGCCTTTTGCAATTGACTGATGGTGATTTTGTCAGTGCTGATAGTGTTCAAGTGGTGCTCCAATTGTTTTCGGATTGCACCGGCGGCCCCCATTGCTATTGATACTACCTTTGCTTGCTTTTGCCATAATTGTACTATTTCTATTTGTAGGTCTTTGCATTTTGTTATCTTCTCCAGGTCTTTCTATTCTGTTCTACTGTCTCCAGGTACTGCCACATCAACTATCCATACTTTTTTGTCTTTCTTTTCAACATCTGGGGTGGCAGGTACTAGTCTGTTTGAATCTTAGGATTTGAACATCCCTTAGAAAGGGAGAATCCTGTTTTTATTAGCACAGTGGGGAATTTCTGTAGCTCAAGTGTAGGATGAGGGTGGAGTTTTGATTTCTGAGCTTCTGGGTTGGTTTCCAAATGTTTTGTTACCAGACTAAGTAACATCTTCAGCGGAATTTAAGGAATGTCAGTGTTGGTGTCCTTCTGTTTATAAGGGCTTTGTGTGGTCAATAAGTCTTATGATGGGGGGTCATGTAAGGTGAGGGACTTGTGATGGTTCTTGTGATGGGGAGGTCACATCAGGTGAAGGTCATTGGGAGGTGAAGTGCTCCCTTTCTTCTTCATCCAACATGTATACACAGAGACATACAAATTCTTTTAAAGCATGCCTTCCAACTTAAATTCACCTGAAGCCAGATACTACCATTTCCCATCTGGGAATTCTCCAGATGTGTGGTCTTCAACTCCCAGAAGTCTTTATCTAGCCTGACCATTTCTGAGGATTCTGGATGGGGGAACACACACATCTGAAGGGCACACCATTGTGGAAGGTTTCCGTGAGCTTTTATTTGGAAGCAACGGCAACTACAATATCTAAACTCTTTCATCATGTGATGAAAACAGCACCATGGTGACATTTTGTAAGTTTTGGAATGATTGTGAAAACACATAGAAAAGGGATGAATCTTGAATCACAACACTGCTTCTTTCATTCTGATCTTCATTGCCTTATCCTGCAGATGCAGCCCCCGGAAAGCCCTTTCTTTCCAGTGAGTCTCTACTCATCAAAGAGAGAAAGTCATTCTGCCTGCCACTCTGTATATCTTGTTACTATATGGTTGAGTCTGGGATGAAGGAATGTCACTGCTTCCTCTTCAGTGTATTATATTTTGTATAGCAGTTTTCTGCCATCCAGGTTCTCGCTGTGTGCCAAATCAGCAATCACCAGGGATCTCGGCTATCATGAGCAAATTTGGCTGGGACTCTAAGAGGCTTTGATGACAGGGATGATAAGAAGGACATGGAAGAATAGAAAAACAGAAGAACCAAAGAGAAAGCTGAGTTTGAATTTTCTGAAGCTTTAGTAATTTACAAAATTAATTTAATCAAATGTTTAAAACATACAAATGAGTGAATTAGTATCTATGCAGATTCTCAATCATCCAGGTCATGGTTGTCCCCAAAAAGCTTTTTCCAAATGGCAACGAGACTTTCTTGATTTTTTTTTCTTTGAAAATATTTCCTTTCCCATCCAAGAAGCTTCTTCAGTTCAGTTTAGCTCAGAACTGAAGAAGCTTCTTGGATGAGAAGCGAAACTTTTTTTAAAAAACAACAACCAAGGAAGTCAGTTGCCTTTTGGAAAAAGCACCTTCGGGATGAGTAACTTAGTAGTAGAAAACAATATACTATATCAGTCAAGAAAGCCAATATAAGACGAATGAGATGCATACATAAAGAAAATGAAACAAAAAAATAAAACAAGACACCGAACCCCAAAAAAAAAAGAAATATGGTTATCTCGAAAGAAGAAGAAAAATAATCCAGTAATTAAAAAAACAAAATTTGAAGTTTACACTCTATCACGTTACTAACAAAACTAGTGCTTGTTCATAAAAAATAATAGAGGCACAAAGAGTAAAGAGAAATATCCAAATACATATGACTGCTCCATATACAGCAAATTAGCTGAGCATGGTTCACGCAAGGCTGTTTCTTTGAACAAACATATCTCCAGCATCTCCTTCTTCCCTCTCTCAAGCGTTCAATTAAAGGTCAAGGTGTGACATCATGAATAACAGCCCTCCTGGGCCTCTCTCGGAGGAGAGGCAACCTGGAAGGTGACAGAGGGATGGAGAGAAGAGCATGAGAGAAAGCATCATCTCTACATCTGACAGTGGGAAGTTAACTAAAAATACCAGCAGCCAAATTCTATTGACATTTATCCTAAGGTGTTTGGTGTTTTTCAATTTTTTTTTTTTTTGGGTAGGGTTGATTTTTTAAAAAAATGAATATTAGCCACTCAGAGTCATGTAGTTGTATAAATTTAAATAATATATTAATAAACCAAGAGCCTTTTTACACAGGAAAATAAAATTTTCAAGAATTTGGAAGAAAATTTGGCAGGGTACCAGTCACTGCAAGTAAGGAAGCAGAAAATAAAGATGATTTGGGGGGAGTTTCTGGTTATTATAGCAAATGCACACAAAACCACTGCTAGAGCTGATTTTCTTTCTTTTTAGTAACTACCGATCCTTCCTTCCTTCCTTCCTTCCTTCCTTCCTTCCTTCCTTCCTTCCTTCCTTCCTTCCTTCCTTCCTTCCTTCGATACCATGAGCAACAACAGAAAAAACAAGAAAAAAAACCTAAATTGTATTGCAGGAAATATATACAAATTAAAATTAAAAATTAGAATTCCAGCAAAAAAAAGTGATCAGTAATGCAAAATGGCTTGTTCCTTTCTTCCTTAACAGGAAAGAACAAATAATAATTAACAATTGGCAACCATTTTAAGATGCCTGGACTTTACTTTGTTCCAAGCTGTGCTTGCTTATCAATTTCATGCACAAGCTTTTCTTTTATTCTCTTCTCTTCCTGACAAATTTTGTTCCGTTTCCATAATAGTTAGCATTGTTTATCTTAGTTGTAATTATTTTTATAAGGTTGCGTACTTTTAAAGGACTGTACATAAAAACACAAGAAATAATTAGGTGAGCCAAGATTGTATACGTTTAACAACATAAAGTGCAACACATTGCAACAGCAAAGAGAGAAGAAAAAAAATTAAAGAGCGCGAATCTATAACAACTAGTTTTGAAAGGGCTCAATGTGAAACCAGCCAGAAAATAATTATTGTTCTACAATAAATACACAGTACTAAAAGCAAGTCTATATAGCATTATGAAAAAACTATAAATAAAAGAGACACCCCAAAAGCATTATAGGGAAAGTATTTATGTGGCTATAAAATAGCAAATTTGTTTTTTTTATATTAAGTGCAACTTTGATTCTTTATATTAAGTGCAACTTTGATTGAATCTGTAGAATTAAACTCTAATGCTATTATAAGCTAGAACTGAAATTTCTGCCTGGCACCAAATCAAGCAAGAAATGAGTGTGAGTCACCAAGTCTGAAGATGTGATTTGCCTTTATATGGCTTAGTTAGGGCTACTTTGAATGCACTGGAAAATAAAAGTATTCCTTACATAAAGAAACAAAAATGCTCCCACTTTAAATAAGCACAAAGAATGAAGTTCATGTGCCAATGATGGCTGTGCGCATATAAATCTTTCTACAAGTGCAAACAGATTATTATGTTTAGCGCATATTCTGTTGAGATTAACATGCCAGATTAGGACATCCACCCCCTACTGTGAGGTCATACTATCTTCCTTTGATTAATTGTAGCCTTTAGTTACTCAGTGCAAGGAAATGGTCTTCACTTTCTTTTCCTGTTTAGCCTGCGGTCAATTATTAATGACCCAGGGGGGATCATGTATAGGTAAACCCTCGGCAGGTATATTCAAAAGGGGTGATGGAGGTGGTAGACAAAGCAGATATTCCATGGCTAGGTAGCATATGTGTACATATGGAGGGTTTTTAAAATTAACTACAGACATGTGGAATGGAGGTACAATTACTATCAGAAACTGTACATGGAGAGTGGAGATTGTGGCATTACTCCTTCCACATCACTGGAATTCTTTCATGGCTAGAAAGTTAAGAGGGCAAAAATCTTATTGATTCTAATCAGATTGTCTTTCCCAAGCTATTATTGAGGAGGATGAGATTTAGATACTGATCCCCCTTTTCACATGCAGGGATAATTTTTGATACAATCTCAACACCCTCTGATGCAACTATAAATGGCATAGCTGTGTACCAAGAATGTACAGAATTTGTTTGGGACCAAGGGTTCAACAACTATATTCTGTGCAAGTGAGGAAGCTGCAGCAGATCACCCAAACATTGGGTAGCTTGAGGTCACTGAAGAACCCAAAGTAGATAGTATTGTCTCCATTTTATTAGGAAAATTAAGGTGTATTTTTTTCTTCTGGGCATTTCCGGTTAGAGATGATTGTCTAGAAAATGAAAGACTGTTATAGGAATTCATCACGTGTTTATGAATGCAAGTGTGGCCAATTCATTCTTTCTCACCAAGATAATTGCCCATCAGAAACCTTTTGATACTAAGAATAATTAAACACAGAGACAATATAGATGAGCTAGACACTGGAAATCATGACACCAACTTAGCAGTCATGACAAATCTAGGATATATATAGCATGGTAGTTTTCATCAATATATGAAAGCCCATATAACGAAAGAACAGCATAGCCAATACTAATACAAATGGTTAAATGGCCCTCATATGTGTATCAATCTCTTTTCCAGCTGCCCTTCTCTCTCTCTCTCTGAGGCAATGAGAACAAAGTCACCGATTGCCACTGTAAAATTCCAGTGGAAGCATAGAAAACACAAGTGGAACACAAGGAAAGACTAGGAACATTTTGACCTGGTGGTTTGAGGTAAGTAAACAGCAGTTTTTATATTTGTAAGTTTGTCATCCATAAAGGCACATTTGTGCTACTTCAAAGGTGTTTCTTTGTAGTTTAATACCACCTATATCTGCAGGAACAATAAGCTCCTGGAAGATTTAGCTTCATAAGTAAACACTGCTTGGCTTTCAACTGCACTGTCTTTCATGATGGTGATTGAATTTATTGGAAAAAACAATGTCTTCTAGAATTTTAGGGGGGGTGATAGGGAGGTATTTTAACAAACTAACTTGTGATTTAACAAAACATTTAGTTCAGAGTCCAAGTGAAAATCTAACTTGAAGATATCAGCTTTTGTGCTAAAACTGTTGGCACATATAGACCTGATTCTGTCTACTTTTTTAGTCTATCTTCTTGACATCTGGAACGGACAGATAACAACTAAAGAAATAAAACCTATATCCATAAGTTTCAGAACCCAGTGTTCCAGGGCTCATGAATGCATGGAAGCCCTGGCTGTAGCTTTCTCCTCTTTGTGGGCTTGTGACCTATGAATGGGAATGTGGTCCAAGAAATAAGCAACTGCCTGATCTTGGTATGGGTACCAGCGTAGTATGGCTTCCAGCTAGTTGGTTAGACTCAAGTGTGTAAAGGATTAAAATTGCAAAAGAATATCTACAAAGCAAAATGATTTGGGCATACAGATGTCACATGCATAGGACAAAGGGTACTTTCAGCCATGATTTTCTATTCCCTTATTCTAGATGTTTTAAGATACCTCGCTGTAGCTATCTTTTAAGCTCATCGAGTGATGATTTAACCACTGATAATATTATTTTCTTAAAGAAGACTAATTTAATTGCCCGAGCACTAGATTGGGGCAATTAAATCAGTCTGTGTTCCTTCTTGGGTTTCTTTTTCTCTCCTTTCCCCAGTATTCAAAGTTGGTTTGGTCAGTTTGGATTTAAGCTGGTTCTCTAGCCTGAATATCTGAAACCTCCTTAATATGTACTGTATGTGGCAATCCTGCAATGAATAAAGAGGTTGGAAGCCTTCTAGGATGTCCATATTGCCCATGCTTTCAGCTTAAGATATTTAAAGGCACTCATTAAATGCATATCAAGATGTAACAGATGTCCAAGTCCACCTTGAGATGCCCCATGCTCTCTCTGCCTCCTTGAAATATTAATCATGCTTCTGTATAGCAAAATCCTCACCTTGCAGATAAGGGGGGGGGGAGAGAAAAGGCCTTCATTTATTAATTTTCGCAACTAGGATAGCGACGGTGCGTTTCCCTTCTGCCAAGTATGCCTGCTCAGGACATCGAGCCATTTCAGCATTCTCCTAGATCGGAATGTTGCCCTCGACACACTTATCTGATACTTAGACATAGTCTCTTGGCTGCCTACTTACTGCCCATCTGGTTGGATGGCATGGTGCCATCTTACAAGGTAGCTTGCCAGCTTTGCTTGAATAAATAAGCTGAAATGCAGATTTATTCCTAGACAAAGTGATGTGGATATCTTTTCCCATGAGAAAATTTCTGCCAGGGAGAGATGACTTGTACTAGAAGTAGTTATCACTTCTATTTCCAGGGCATCCTAAAATACATCCTCTGGAATTCAGTGGCACACAGATGTGCATATGCATATCCACATATCCACAAATTAATTGAGTTCATTAATGCAGTGATTACATTTAATGGAATTAAATGTTGGCTGGGGAATTCTGGGAGTTGAAGTCCACAAGTCTTAAGGTTGCTAGGTTTGGAAATTAATCCTGGATTAATTCATTGATTAGATTTATATCCTATCTTTCTTCCAGAAGCTCAGCTGAGCTCAGCTTAGGAAGAGTAATTAGATCAAAGTCACCCAGTGAACATCCATGGCTGAGGACAGATTGATCCTCTCGCTTAGGTATACCTCTTTGTTTGCAAGCAACTAGGTATTGTATATTTTCACATGAAGTACTATTACTCTGTATCGTATGGCTTGCATCCATATATTTCCATATGACATTTTCTATAGCTAACCATCCTATTGACTGTGGCACTGATGATGGCACTTTACTACTATTTGAGTAATGAAATGTCTGCAAGCAACCAACCAAGCTCAGAAAGTACCAAAAACTTCACAGTTCAATCCTGAGTTAAGATACTACCTTGTATTGGAACCTATTGATTGTTCATGGACGTAGAATTGACATCTGCCTATAACTTCTATGTAGTGGTTAACGTCTGGTGGCGCTGGATTAAATGCAGTATTACAGGCAAACTCTGTCCACAGCACGGAGTTCGATCCTGACAGGACTCAAGGCTGAATCAGCTTTCCATCCTTCTGAGGTCAATAAAATGAGACCCAGATTGTTGAGGGCCATATACAAATAATGCTAACATTGTAAACTGCCCAGAGAAAGCTGTAAAACACTGTGGGGTGGTATATAAGTCTAAATCAGTGGTTCTCAACCTGTGGGTCGGGACCCCATTTGGGGTCAAACGACCATTTCATGGGGGTCGCCAAACAACGCAGTCCACCATTTTTTTCCCCCTTTTCCTTAGCTGTGCTACTCCCTTTTATTCTATTGGCTTTTGAAAGCCAATAGAATAGACTCTCTTGAATAGAGTCTAATTCTATTGGCTTTCAAAAGCCAATAGGAATTGTCCAGGCTGTCTCTGCCCTGCTGAGCCCGCCAAAAGTTCCATTCTGCAAATGGTGCTGCACCAGTTGAGTAGTCCTCGACTTACGACTGGTTGAGTAGTCCTTGACTTACGACCGGTTGGGGGTTGCGTCATTAAAAAGGTTGAGAACCACTGGTCTAAATGCTATTGCTATTGCTAAATGGAGGGCTGACACAAATCTGAAGTGCATTATGAGTTTTCCCTAGTTCTGATCAAGCTATATGCCCACATTAAGTAAATGGAAGAATTTAAAATGGGAAGGGTTTTTTTTAATGTAAAAAACCTCATTTATGAAAAGAGAAAAGTCAAGGTGTATCAAGATTTATAAAAACACAATAATTTTAAAAGATTTTTTTTTAAAGGAGAAGGAGATAATCCAGCTGAGCCCAAGGACGGTGTCAAATGCATCATTAATCTAGTCCTTACACTCCTGTAACAGACCTAAGTCCAGCCCTCCTTGAAGTCTCTTGACTCTCATCTGGTGCCAATTTGCCTTGATTGTTAGTAGATCACATTCATGTGTATAGGCTGTATGGAATAAACCCATGGTGCTTTTGAACTCTATCTGGGTTCCTGATTTCCTGTGCCTGACAAGAGACAAGGAGAGGAAAAGTGGTCCATGGACTGGATTCCCATAACATGAACATAGCTGACATTGTGAAAAAGAGAAGAGGGTCTCCCAATCAGATAAGCCACATGAAAACAAGGGAAGTCCTGGGAGGAATCATAGCTGGGCTCTAAGCAGCCATTGCTTGTGCAAAGCATGAACTAGCATCTAAAATGCTCTGACCACCATTTTCTTCAAAGGTACCCTCATGGCCCCACACCTGCCAGAATTTTGACTTCCTGGGTCAGTGCTGTGGAAATGAATGTGACCTCTTTTTACAGCACCCAAAATATAACTGCTTTCATCTGAATTACTGCCACCATGCCAGGATTTAATTTGGAAATGTTTAGGCATTTTGTTCCTTTAAGAAGAACATGAATGGAACTGGCTATTTTGTTTTTAAACCACTGGAGGGATCTCCAATTGCTGGCACCTACTTGTCTGTGCAACTAGAGGAATTGATACTTTCTCAGTGCTTGGTTATGTGTTTCTGTGTGTGTGTGTGTGTATGCGGCTGTATAGGTTGGGCCTTTTTATGAATGATACTCTATAAAGTATCAGAGAGAGGGGGAAAAAAGCCTGACGTACATTGCATAGCAATTGAGGGCTAATGAAGATCCAGGTATTAAATCAATTAAGAAGTATCAAAAGCTACCTAATCATCAAGGAACAAAATTGGCACCACAATATGTAGTGAGTATGGGAAAGCCTAATTTACTAAACATACCCTGCAGTCACATAATTGCATGTAATTTTACCAGCATAATTAACTAATTTAATTACCACTTCTCAAGTGCATCAATTATTGACATTACAGAGTTTTCAGACAGCAGAATTACTGTGTGATACATTCAGAGAATGCAAAATGTTCCCTGTGCTATTTCTCTAAGCAGAGGCAACAATTGAAGGGGAAGGCAGCACGCCTTTCATCTTTCTCTGCTCTCCCCAATATCCCACTGAAAAAGAGCATGGCTGGATCAGAATCAAGGGAAGCCACAATCTGTTTTGTGTCAGGCACTGGGGTAGGGGTGGGAGTCCCCATTGGTAGAGACTGGTAGGTGGGATATTTAGAGTTACAAGCCTATATGTTATGTGGTTGGGTTACATTACATTGCATCATATTACATTGGCTGTTTGGTGTAGTGGTTAGTTGTTCTGCTTTAGGCGCAGAACTCAACTGGGTGATTGTGGGGCAGTTATTCGCTTGACATTCAGGGGTCTCCAAACTTGGCAATTTTAAAGTCTTGTGGATTTCAACTCCCAGAATTCCTCAGCCAGCTCTTGCTGACTGGGGAATTCTGGGATTTGAAGTCCACAAAGTTGCCAGGTTTGGAGACCCCTGCTCTAAACCCTAGGACAGGGGTAGGCAACCTTGGCTCTTTTATGACTCAGGGACTTCAACTCCCAGAATTCCTGAGCCAGCCATGCTGGCTCAGGAATTCTGGGAGTTGAAGTCCACGAGTCATAAAAGAGCCAAGGCTGCCTACCCCTGCCCTAGGAAGAAGGCAATGGAAAACCGCTTCCAGAAAAAGTGTCAAGTTACCAGGAATCAAAGTAAAAACACTTCCTCCCCCCCCCCCCCAACAGACATTAACTAAAATAATTTCGATATCTGATCAGAGTTTTTGGCTTTCTAGATATTCAAAACACTATGAAATCTATATGATGAGAAGCTGCCATGTGGATATTTGCAAAGATAAAATGGCAAAGCTCACTGAGTCTTCAAGAAAAGAACAGGCTATAGAAAATTAATTTCTCATGCACTCAATGCCACAGGACCCTCCCTTTGTAGATTTGATCACTGCTTTGCATGTAGGTGCAAATTATTTTATAGAAAGAATTGATACCAGTCTTCTCCAGCCCCACATTCTTTAGATAAGCTGGAACCACATTTCTACCATTGTGACCTTGTGCACCGAGTATGGAAAAGTTTTTTATAGCAGAATCCACTCAATTGCACCAGAACCTAGCAATTTGTGACAAATAGAAAAACTGCAAAACAGTAAGCATTCAAATTAAAAGTGAGATAATCTATTACCAAAACAAACTCAACAATCATTGTAGGATCACACACTAAAGAAGCAATACAATAGATTTCCACACAGAATATATTAAAATCAATGCTAAATAAAATATCTGATCTAATGTACACTATTCTGTATAGTGCAATAATCAGAACCTAAGTTAGAACTACAGGTAGTCCTCATTTAGTGAATGTAGCAATCTTTGCAGTTACAACAATGATGAAAGAGTAATGACCGTACAACCAACCCTTGCAGTTACAACCTTCACAGGTCTGTAAAGCAAAGGAAAGCTGAAGTAAGATCACAAGCACAGTCATGCTTTCACTTAGGGACCACTTTGCTTAATGACCAAATTGCTGGTCTCTGCTGTGATCACTAAATGGGGATTACCTGCGTATCTGAACTTTTATGCAAAAGGCTGGAAATAAAAAGGAAACATAACAGCTATTAGGAGTTCCTGCCCCACCTAAAAGAAACATCTCGCTTGAATTTACCAATTTCTTTTGCACTAAAATTAGGAAAAGCAGAATAACTCAGGGATGGTATAGATAATAGACTGATCAGTGATACAATCAAGGGACACGCAGGCAGCACTTTGCCAATTCTCCCCATCATTTTCAGTGACAGGTGGCTGAATTTATTTTCATGCAGGTCTATTCAGAGTCTTTTAGCTTCATATATTAAACACTGATGTTTAATGGTGTGCTGGGAAAAGAACATCTGATCGTATGCAGGTAAACACCAACTGATCATACAAAAAAAGGAGGCTTCAGACAGGGATTAGGCAAATACATCTGTCAGATATTGCCATCCTCGCTTTGCTATGGGGAGAGGGAGCTGCTGGGAAGAGGGAAACTGAAACTACTTATCATACCTTCCCAAGACATTGGCTCATCGTCCGAAGGCCTGGGAGGGGAATGCAATGGCACACCATCTAGCTCGCTGATGCAGGGACTGTTACCAAAACAATTCCTTTGAATGTAACTGGACAATAGGGAGACAACAGGGGGGGACGAACAGGAAAGGGAAACATTGATACACAAACTTCTAGTTCTGGTTCTGGCTTTGCTATACTGTAACCACTTGGCTTTTAGTAAAAGGATAGCTTTCATGGAAATAGAGTTGAGGGTCTTTTTTTCATGAGAACCCAATTCGGGGCAGGCGCAACAACATCTCTCAAGCAAGCTTTTGCCCAGTGTCCTTTTATATGCAATTATTACAATAAAGCAATATGGTACCATAAGCTCTGCCCAGGATTTTCTTTTCCTGATCCATTCACACAAACATATTTACAGCTTTCTCTGTTTCGAAAGCCTAATATAAGGAGAGAAGAGAGGTCATCTTTTTGGTGATTGTTTAAGATTTATTTTTTCCCAACCTAATGAACTTCAGATGTGTTGGCCCCATAACACCCAGATCTCTCTAACCAACATAATCTTTAAGAAACATACAGGTAGTCCTTGGGTTATGATGGCAACTGGGAGCAGAATATCGGTTGCTAAATGATGTAGAAATAAAGTGTGACATTACATGACCTCATTGCTTAGCACATCAATCTCGGCAGTCCCCATTGCCATTGTTAAACAAGCATCAATGGATTGTTAAGCAAGGACTTCGTGTGACTGTGGCTTGTGACTTCCTACCAGCTTCCAACAAATAATGTCAATGGGCAACCAGCAGGAAGTTGCAAGTCCCAGTCACAACATACTCTTTTTTAGCTGACTTGCAAATAAGCCTATGGGTGGGTGAGTGCTAGAGTGCAAACAGGCGGTGGTGGGTGCTGTCACCTGGCGTGAGTGCAGCAGGGTGAGACGTCTGTTGTGGACTATGGATAAGCATGCAGATGTATGTTGTAGTCCAGCACAAAGTTAAACACCCTTGGCATGTATATGTGTGTGTGTGTGCATGCTACAGCACAGTATGAGCATGGCCAGGTGAACATACACACACATAAATATAATTATGTATTTCCTACTCTTTTCAGACTAAAAGGTGAAAAGGTTTGTCTCATTGCTGCATTTATTTCCATCTGATTTGTTCATTCCAGACTAATCAGAAGTGATCTTGATGGTATTTCAGATTGTACTCTGTGATGCACTGACAGCAATCAAACACAAAGTTAAATAATTGGACCAAAATAAAACATACCTTTTGAGAATCTTCATGGGGAAAAAATGTAATGGTGAAGTTGTATATTGTCAAGACTTTATTCAGAACTATATGTTGAGTTTTTGCAATTGTGTTTTCTGCAATGAACGTAAAATAATGTTGAAAAAAAATATCCACACTTTCCCTAGTCTACACAACAGAGTATCCTAATGGTGACATTGAGGAGAAGAATTGCAACTCTTCCCGCTATAGAATTCATGAGGATTGAAAGGATGTTTCTTCCTTGGCAACAAATCCAAGCAACTGTCTGAACTAGCTGCTTTGTGGTGACATAGTATGGAAAATCACACTTCAGATTGGAGCAGAAGTCACTGACTGTGAATGGGAGATTAACACAGGGCAGAATGATTTGTTTCCACCTTTCAGAAATGGTTTTTAGCCCATTCTGGTAACAGGCAACCCACCTGGACAGGGTAGATAAACTCGTAATCAGCTGGCAGAAGGAAATCCATGAATAGAATAAACTCTTCCTCGTCTTCATCCAATTTTTGCACAGGATGGGGGAATGCTTTTAAATAAGAGTTGGAACTTATTTGTGGACTGGAAGGCAGAACAACAGGAAGTCCTAGTGCATAAATAGAAATCTAGATACACGCTGTTAAATATTGGCGCATATACAATCAAGCATACAGAGAGCTACATTTTAAGCTAAAACAAGAGTAAAAAGCTCCAAGGGGTGTAGTGACCAAGCAGAGATACGTCTTTGTCAGCTACTGGATACTGCTCATAACTAGACACAGGATTATGGTCCAAAGTAGGTTTTAATGAATGGCATTCACAAAAATTATCCTGCATTTTCTCTCCACACTTGATGAAAAAGAACATTCTTTTTGAAATTATTTTCCAAAGAAAAAAGATGTCAGACCAGTTTTCATGGATGGAGTATGAAGTAGCCACAGAGTTTCCCTTTTGATTTATATAATCATCTCTCCCACAATCCGCAGCTTCTCTGGCTTCCCACCCCTCAGATCCCAAAGGAAGACATTACAAGGGCATGCCCTATCATCAGCTTTATCATACCAGAAACTGTGGACTGGTTAAAGAAAGTTATGTAAGTGAAAAATCCACCACAACCACAGTGATGGCGAACTTTTTAGAGACCGAGTGCCCAAAAATTGGCCCTGCCCCCACCCCTACTCCACCCCCTGCCCCGCCTGCCCACAGGGCCACTCACCGCCTCCAGAGCCCGCCGCAGATCACCCAGGCAGCCCAGCAATGCCATGGCGGCCACACCCTCTGCCCGTGCCCCACAGCATCAACTGTGCATGATGGGGTGTGAGGGCAGAGTCTTGTCTACGTGCCTGGCTGCCATGTCCTTGGCTGTGCTGCTCCACATGGGGCACACTCGGGGGCAACTCTCCTCCAGGGTGGCTGTTGGTGAGGAGGGGGTCGTGGGGGAAGGCAAGCCTGGGACAACAGCACATGTGCCCACAGAGAGGGCTCCGAGTGCCGCTTCTGGCACCTGTGCCATAGGTTCGCCACCACTGGTATACCATCTCCCAGCCTCCAGCAAGACAGCCATCTACAAACACCAAGAACAATTTGAAAGGAATTTTCCAGCACCCTGAGAATAATATAGAAAACAGAGCTTGTTTCATAGAAGAGGAAAGGTTTTGAAAAATTGCAACCCCCCCCCCAAAAAAAAAAAAGTGTGAGAGAGAACTAGTGGTTCAGCATTAGTTTTCGTATCTAAACAGTTTGTCTAAAAAAACTTGTAAATGAACTGAACAACTGCACAAATTCTTGTTCAGCAATTCCCAGGAGCAGTTCACTTTTTTTTCCCTATTGTGCTCAACGAGAGAAATCAGCTGAAGTTAATCCTAGTGAAGAAGTGTAAAGAGATGAAGGAAAGCTAGATTTCTCTAGGGAGGCCTAACCATTTTTGTAAATAAGATGCCATCCAATGTAATTGGATAGGGACTAAAAAAACCTGCAGAAGTCTGAAGTTCAACAACTACTTGAAGATTTTTCTGCTTCTTTTCCCCAATAACATTATACTTTTGGTGGGGAAAGAAAGCACCAAGGAGGATGTGTTAGAAACCTATATATTTTATTTGAATTAATAATACTTCATTAACATGATTTTAAAAGGTCAGAAAATATAAAGGCAATAAATAAATGTACCGGCTTAATTCAATAACAGGTCATTGTTTTGAAACAATTGTTAAGTTTTAACACTGTCCACTATCCTAGATATTTCTGTTTTATTTTTATACAGAATAGGATACAAATGGAAAAGTATAAACAATTCTTTGTGTAATTCTAAAAAACACCTAGCAGCTAATATTTTCCCACTTATTTTTAAATGTCTGTAATGTCTGAACACCAGCTAGTTATTAATGATTCACTCTTCATTCATAAGTACATTTTTAGCATTATAACACAACATCCAAGATCTTGTTTTTCTTCTTTAGCAGATATATAAAACAATGTGATTCTCTGTCCAAGGCATTCACTCCATGTTGTGCAAAATGCAACACATAGTATTAACAGCTGTAGCCAAAACTGAAGCCAACCAGGAACTAACTGAGAGGATCAAAACTGGAAGCCATGATATAATGAAGATCTTGGATTTAGATGTTGGTTTGCAGTTGGGAGATTTATATAAAACGCTGATTGTTATTGGATATTCTAGGACAGGGGTCTTCAAACTTGGCCCTTTTATGACTTGTGGACTTCAACTCCCAGCATTCCTCAGCCAGGCACACTGGCTGAGGAATTCTGGGAGTTGAAGTCCACAAGTCATAAAAGGGCCAAGTTTGAAGACCCCTGTTCTAGGATTTTAATATGGACTTGTTAAGAAGCATTTGTAAGTGTGCATGTTTAAACTTTCAGGTCTGGATGTTTATATTATCATGATAGCAACTTGAGTGTCAAAAACTCAACTCATAAACAGTCTGCTCTTGTTGCCACTGGCTATAATTTCTATTTTGGATTATTCACCCATTCTTCCTATTTCTTAACTCACCTTGCTTATTTCAGTTCTAAGACTGATGCAAATAGATTAGATTTATTTACACCTATTATCAGTTACTCTTCTGACTGAGTGGGGTAACTAAGAACTAACTAAGAATGAATTGTAGAGATCAAGAGAAACAGTTATTCTGGGTAATACTAGCCCAATTGGCAAATAGTTTCAAGATCCAGTTTTGGTATGTAGAGTCAATCAATCGATTCAAACTGGAGGCAAATTCCTTACTTGGTAATGAACAGCTGAAAGCGGCAGTTGTCCCAGTATTTCTCCAGGGCAAAGCACAGAAACCAGTGGTTTCTTTCAGCTCAAGCCTTAGAGATACAATCAAATAATGGTGGATAAGGGAAATGGATATATTAGGGGTATCTTTTATAGGACCTACTAGTGTACAATAGATTAGTTGTTAGTATTAGATTTAAACCTGAGGAAAAAAGAGCAGCAGCATTTCAGGATCAGAATATCATCCACTATGAAGGTTCACACCAACTTCATAATCACCAAAGCCAGTGATTTTTTTTTTTAATGGTAGCTCAGATTTAGAAATCTTGATTCTGCTGCTGCATTAATTCCTACAAAGGAATGGCAAGGAATTACTGTTGCTGGGCAGAACAGAATAGCTCTGAACGCTCATCCAGGGACAGTGATGTAATTAGGGATAATAATAGAAACAAGAATAAAAATCAAAATGACACAAATGACACCAGCCTACAAGGTCTAACGGCAGAAATATAAAAAGTGAATCTAGCTACCTCCTTATGTAATAAAAATATGTTTGTCATTTGAAACTAGGCTTTACAAAATTAAAATTAGTTTTGAAGGTCTTCCAGGATTTACTCATTGTGGCAATCCATGAACAGGAGTGTGGCAATCCCCCCCCCCCCCAACACAAAACAAGCCAAACCTAAAATGTGCCTCTTCATTGGTCTCAGATGCTAGGGAAAATGGAGAGATAATTATTTTGATCCTTCCTTAGCCCTACAGCCCAAATATGAAGACAAAGCAGTATTATTTAAGTAGGAATAATTTTAGAAATCACACCTCAAAGTTCCAAAATACCATGTTTGTATGTACCACACACATACACACAAAAACACATGTTTTTCAGTCAATTTTTGATTCCTAGCAACTGCCTAGTCAAGTCCCTGCAGTTTTTTTGGCAAGGTTTTTAAAGTGAGTTGCCATTGCCTCCTTCTTAGGGCTGAGAAAGAAGGGCTGGCCCAAGGTCACACAGCTAACTGTGTGCCTAAGGCAGGACTAGAACTCCCTGTCTCCCAGTTTCTAGCCTGATGCCTTAACCTCTACACCAAATTAAGTCTCCTCAGAATACCTACCCAGCAAAATCTCCAAATATAATAGTTGGAAATTCTGGAAAGAAAATCTGAGATGATAAATTTCCATCCAGGAAAAAAAGATGGGTGAAAAATCTATTCCATTCAAAAAAGAAATGTCCAGCTAGGAAAAGCAAAGGTAGGTTAAGCTCTGGCTATATTAAATTTCATAATTGCTAGAAATAAGAATCCGACTAGATCCATTGATGTTTCTGAGAAACCCTATCTTTCAGTCTAAGATTTCCTAGCTATCCTGAAATTAGGATAGTCTTCTTGGGGTCTAATAAACAGAAGTAGTTATCCATGGAGACACTGAGATTGACTTGGGGTTCAAGAAGAAGGAACACAGTCTTGCTTAACCTATAGCAGAGTGGGCTGGCAACTTTGTAGTGGAAAATTCTCAGTATTCTGACACACATTTAATTTGGTTTTCCTACAGGAGATTTGGCATTTGAGTAATGCCAACTTGAATTTATTTGGTTTTCTCATTTTTGAGAAATTAAAGATAAAGAATCAGAGAGGTACTGGGAAGTGACTGTATGGATGAGGATTTATTTTGCTTTGTTTTGATCTCTATACCAACCTTCACTGTAAATGAGTAGCTATATAATTTTAAATTATAAATAATTTTCGTGCTATGTGTTGGATACAGTAGTAAAAGATTCATAATAACTGGCAATCATAGCAAGCCACATTCTGCTGACATGGAATTAAGTGAGCAGAAAACTGATTTGTGTTATGATGCATGTATCCCCAATACAGCTAGTCAATAACCTCAGTTATTTACTGAATGTAATATTCACTGACTATCCTGATGCAGAATTACTAACATATAGTGATTTGGAAGCCTGTGCTGATACCAGCGCAGGTTTGGCTTTTGTAAAGTCCAAAATCAAGGCAGCTGGTAAAATGTTATGACAGATCTGAAAATCTATGACAATCTTTCTCAGAGCCTGGTTGGATGAAATCTGCACTCTCTTACCACTTTCTTTGTGAGCATCATCATCATTGCCTCAAGCAATCTAAAACTAGTTTTAACAGAATGAGTTTTTTGTGTGATGATATATACTTAGAACAAGAAGAAATGAAGATGTTAAAGGGAGGAGGAAAGTATTGACTCCAGTGCAGTGGTTCTCAACCTGTGGGTCGGGACCCCATTTGGGGTCGAATGACCATTTCACGGGGGGTCACCAAACCATGCTGTCCGCCATTTTTTTCCCTTTTCCCTAGCTGTCCTACTCCCTCTTATTGGTGGCCACACCCACTTGGGGGTCACCACAACATGGGGAACTGTATTATGGGGTCACGGCATTAGAAAGGTTGAGAATCACTGCTCCAGTGGCACACATACAGTAGAGCAGGGGTCTCCAACCCCCAGTCTGTGGACCGATACTGGGCCACAGCATGCCAGCAACCAATCCGCAGAAACAAGCAAAGCCCCATCCGTGGGATGCAGGCAGCACACAAAACCATGCACACTCCAATCTGTGGAAAAACCTTTCTCTATGGAACCAGTCCCTGGTGCCCAAAAGGTTGAGGACCTCTGCAGTAGAGGGCTCTGGGGGCTTGAATTCCTATCCCCTTATTAACACCAATTGGAACCATCACTTAGGAAAGAGGAGACCTACTGTAGAACAGTTCTCTTCCCAACCTTCAAAGATAGAAACAAAACTGTGATTTACAGGATTAAAAACTGCTAAGAGATCAAGCGAAATCAGGCAGGTTGCATTTCTGTTTTGGTCCCATCCACAAGAGCAATCCATCCTTGGTCTGAAGCTTCTGGATGGTGCAGAAGAGAACCATACAGTTCATTTAGTGACTATTCAAAGTTATAACAGCACTAAAAAAAATGACTTATAAGTATTTTTCACAGTTACATCCTTTGCAGCATCCCCATGATCACGTGATCAAAATTCAGATGCTTGGCAACTGGTTTATATTTATAACCATTGCTCTGTCCCAAGGTCATGTGATCACCTTTTGTGACCTTCCAACAAGCAAAGTCAATGGGAAAGCCAGATTCACTTAGCAACCACATTACTAACTAATCAACTGCAGTGACTCACAACTGTGGCAAGAAAGTAAAATGGGGCAAAACTGACTTAACAAATGACTTACTTAGCAACAGAAAATTTTGGGCTCAATTGTGATCCTATGTTGAGGAATATCTATAGTGGTGAGATTGTAACATTTGTCCTGTGTGATAGATGCCACTCCTATGCCCGTACTTTTTTTTTAATACACATTTTATTGGTTTTTTAATTTTTTACATCAAAATGCTCAGGAAAACATCGTGGTGAAAGGGTAATCAATCACAGCAAAACAAGTCATATATGTATAGCTAAAATTAATACCTTAAAAAATTTCCCCCTCTATTTCCCTCACATAATATAACAAATTTAGTTTAATCTATTTCTTCTTAAAATTCAATCAATCCACCAAATCATCCCTATTACATCTATATAACTCACTCCTGCTTTTAAGCTCCACTAATTAATTAACATATTCCAATTAATCTTAAACAAACATATTAATAAGACTTCTTCTACAACACATAATATTCCAAGAATAATATTCTAATATTTTCATATATATTCCATGATGATGCTGGAAAATGACAGCAAGATAAGGCAACAGAGAGCAATGAGCCACACTATCACTTCTCCTGTTCCCTTTAAACCAACCTGATATTTTCAGGTGACAGTGAAGGATGCTGTCTTCTCACCAGGATTGAAGAAAATGTTTACTGCTAATCCATTTAACCTTTATGGATGGATTAGGAGAGGCCACAATCCTATCCATTGTCTCAGGAAGCAGAATAAGGAGGCTGAATTAGAAGTTTTTTTCTGACTCCTCTGAAGCTACTATTGGTGCAGAGAGGAAATCCTAGTTTTACATTTTAAAACTTATTAGATTTCTATCCCACTTTTCCTCTGGGAGCTCATAATAGATTGCAAGCAACTCCATAAAGCTGGGGTCTCCAAACTGGGCAGCTTTAAGATTTGTGGACTTCAACTCTCAGAATTACCCAGCCAGCATAACTGGCTGAAGAATTCTGGAAGTCCACAAGTCTTAAAAGTTGCAAAGTCTGGAGGCCCCCGCCATAAGGGACCAAAGGTTGAGCTATGACTGGCCCAAAGCCACCAAGTGAACTACCACTGCGAAAAGGGGACTGAACCTGGGTCTTATTCCAACACCTTTCCACCATATCCAACTGACTCTCCATTTGGCTTTTCCTTTTATCCCAATATGACCTACATTTCAATAGTTTTCAAAATTGGGGGATCAACAAAACTCCTTTTTCAGGAGTTGCCTGTAACATAATTTAGCAGCCAGAGCATCAGAAGCACTACCATTTATTACAGGTGGCCCTCGATCTAGGACCACAATTGAGCCCCGAATTTCTGTTGTTAAGTGAGACATTTGTTAAGAGAATGTTGCCCCATTTTACGACCGTTTTTTGCCACATTTGTTACGTGACTCACTGCAGTTGTTAAGTTGGTAACACGGTTGTTAAGTGAATCGGGCTTCCCCATGGACTTTGCTTGTCAGAAGGTTGCAAAGGGGATCACAAGACCCCCGGGACACTGCAACTATCATAAATGTGAGTCAGTTGCCAAGCGTCTGAATTTTGATCAGGTGACCACAGGGATGCCCCAGTGGTCGTAAGTGTGGAAATGGTCATCAGTCACTTTTTTCAATGCCGTTGTAACTTCAAACGATCACTAAACAGATGGTTGTAAGTCAAGGACTACCTGTATTTGGATTAAACATATTGCTTAGACTTTCTCATTTGTGTCTTCATATGTTGCCTGATTTCTCCTTTACATGAAAATAAGGGATCCTCCTTTCCCAAGGCAAATGTTTTGGCTTACAGTAACGATTATGCCTTTTATCAAATACATCTCCAAGCTGGCAACATCATGCCCGCATCCATTTTCTCATCTCCATCATCCTGCCTGCAGGAGGCCTTTCTTTTTTGCCTCAGTTCTGAAGTGCCGCCTCGATGCCAAAAATGCTGCTGCAGTTATCAGAAGGAAAGTAAATGAGGAAGAAAGAAAATGAAATGAGAGTGCAAAGATCATATTACTCAGATGAAGGAAAACACTTTTCCAACTACAATAGTGGCTGAACTCATAAATTAGATGACTGAAGTAATAAGACATGTGAAATAGCTTTTAACTCCACTACCAGCTCTGTGCAATAAATTTCCAATGACACCCAAGCTTTTAGTGGGGGATATGATTTATTGCGGTCTACAGGAAGAGAGCTTTCGTGGATTATCTCTAAAGTGGCAAAACTCTATTCTGAATTTTTCAAAATTAGTGAAGCCGTATGAACGTTGCAGGTAGACAGGTTCCAGAACACTGAAGATGTATTTTCAGAAGGGGTATAAACTAGGATAGCACTGGCTAAACTTCTGAACATCAAATGAGATTCCAGCTTTTTTATCCATGTTATATGTTATTATCGCATGGAAGAATGGGTGAAATAGGATGCTGTTGGTAAGTTGGGAGCAACTGTCTAATCATGGCATAATCATGATATATACATTTTGAAAAAAGTACCAAAAGTTACCCAAAGTTTTGAAAATACAATTGAATGGTACAAAAAAAAAAAAAAAAAGACAAATAACCTACCTGGAAACATGTTAAAAGAACAGAACTTTGAGGATATACAGGCTTACATATTATAAATATTGCAAATTATCCTTTGCATGGTAGATTTTGACTCATGATCAGACACCATAGTATGCATTTTGAATCAGAAAAGCAAGTTTCTCAATTTTAAGACTGGTTAACACCTGCTAACTTTGTCCTAAAGGTACTTTGTCCAAAAGGCAATTGGACTTTCTTGGTTTTTTTTTCCTTTGAAAACCTTTCGTTTCTCATCCAAGAAGCTTCTTCGGTTCAGTTGTTTTTTGTAAAAAGCACCTTTGGTTGATTAAGAATCTCCATGGACACCTGCTAACTTTGTTAAGTATCTAAGGAGGGTTGGACCACAGGACCGAGGACTAGAGGGAACCCTCAAAAGGCAGCAATACTTATATGATGCCAAGACTCAAACTCAACTTGAAGAAGACCTTACCTTTTAAAGATTTTTCAGAAATGGGGATTGCCTTTCCCTGCAAGGTACAGCAGCCTTAATTTTTTCAGGAAGTCACCCAGCACCACTGGACATCCACACTCTCTATGTGCATGCCTCTTTTAGCACATGCTGCCATCTAGCTGGTCTGGGCATCAGGAAAGAAGCTGGTTTGTGGGTTTAGGGAACAGCTTTATAGGAATTGAAGAGATGACACTCTATGTCTCTCAGTGATATTAAACTCTGAAAATGGGTCAAATCAATCACTCTACTTTCAAGTGTCCCAACTGATCTTAGCAAAGAGGGAATTCATTGTTATCTCAATGTCAACAGGATTCTGTCTTATGGGTTTCCCTGATGTATCTTTTGCCAGAAGGCAAAAGATCATCTTGGAACAGCCACAAAAGAAGAGAATGCTTCTTTGCTAAGAGAAATACGAAGATGGCCCCAAGCCAAACACCTGCAGCTGTTTGTGTTTTCTTTAAGCACCTACAGAAATATACTTAGCAAAAGATAATTCAAACATTTTCTTTTTACAACATTGAGACTGCAGTACAGTTGCAGCCACCTGATGCCAACAGAATGCTAAATGATATTGTACGAAATACATAGGAGAGGAACAGGCTGTTTAAGTAACAATGCAATCCAACTGGCGAACATCATTGGAGATAGTAGACTGGAGTCTCTTTTCTTTGCCATAATTCTCATCTGAAGTGATTAATTTATGCCTGAATTACACCAAGAATGCGGGACAAATTCACTCACCTGTGTCAGAAAGCGAATTTATCTAGTTTTTGCATTTTCTACCCAACATATGAACCAAAAGTCGGTTAACCTTCAGGAATGTGCCCTTTGGTCTACATAAAAATACATGAAATCATGATAATATTGCTAGAGTGTGTCACATGTAGTGCTTAACTGAATCTATGTTCTACTGAACATCTCCCTTGGGAGGATTTGAGCCACACTTTTATGTTGTTTTGATGGCTTGCTGTTAAGATAGGTTGCAGGCAAAAGTTACTGGGAATAAATCTTGAAAAGTTGCTGAGAAGGTAAACTATCTTATTAGTAGACTCTAATCTGGTGAATGGAGCCTTCATTCCACTGGGACATTCCTTGAGTACTGTAGTAGCTTGATGTACTGTTAGTGTACATTCCCTTTAACCTTTTTCATCAAATCATGCTTTATGGATTCATTAGGCACACCACTGAATCAGCAGCACTGCGGTCTTTCCTTAAGGCAAAGAATGAAAGTAACTATCAGGCCCAATCAAAATGAGGGGGAGATTTACTTTCAGCATAATTTAATTAGCCAAATGGGAATCTGATGAGGACACCAAGCCAAATGCTTCTGTTTTCCTTGTATGCTGGGTGCCAATAGAACAAGAGTGGTGCTAAATACATGGCTTTTAATCTGATTTTTTCTAACAAAGATAAGGAAGGCTTCTGGTCCTGATGATTTTTCATTTGATGAATGCAAAACATATATTGAGTTCTTATACCCTACTTTATTTAAATATAGATCAAAACTCTGACAAGTAAATACCTAACACTTTGTTTCAAATAAATGAATATAGTGCTTCCTAAGCAAGGTTTCTATTATTTTGTTGATAAATGTGGATGCTAAGATTTCTGATTTAACTTTGAATTACATGTGATATTTATATGTGATATGGCTCCAGGACCTCTTACTCACATTGATCAAAATTTTGGAAACATTAAAGGGATTGAATTAGAAGAGTCAGAGCATAAGATTGTAATACATGGGAGCAATAGGTTAAGTTTCATTAACAATCCACTCTCTTAATCTCTATAAATTGCTTACTCTATAAATTGGAACAAGTTGAACTTAATGCCATTTAATTCAAATAGTAATTCCTGTATGTTGTGTTCTGATTCATTTGTTTATCTGAATTTATTTATGTCAGAATTAGGAAGTAGGGGCAAATTTTAAATTAACCCCATTTTGACATAAAGATGCTGTGTGTCATAGTTTGAGTATACTCACATACTTTGAGTATGAGGAATAAGAGAAATATGATCAAGCCAAATTTAATACCAAGATGTATTATTATCATTTTTAAATGCCTACCACAATTAAGGGACTCACCAGAGACACTCTTAACAAATTATCCACTGTTCAAGTAAATTACATATCAATAAACAGTCCTCTCCCCCCAAAAAATCTAAAAGCAATCAAGATAGATGGGACAAAGGCCTTTTGAAAAATTTATTTTTTAAATAATTTCCTGAAGCTTAATAAGGTACAAACTGATTAAATTTCGGAAGAGAGGGAACTTCATAATTTTAGAACTGCTGCTGAAAACATGATTAGCAGGCATCTTAAGAGAATAGGAGACTGTTATTAGTACAATCTCTTGGGAGATCTCTATCAGACAAGTCCAACTTTGTGGAGGAGATGTTACTGGAGATGTCTTGATACTAAGCCATCTAAGGTTTTAAAACTAAAAAACAGCTCTGTGAATTGCACTTGGGACCTATTAGGAAGCCAGTGAAGGGCCAAGAACCTATCAACAACTGAGCTGCTGCATTCTAGACTAGGTGAATATCTGTGTGGTCTTCAAAGGCAGCCCCATATAGAGTAGGAGAAAGAGGGCTGAGCCTTGCAGTAACTCCAAGAAAGGAGCTGTCATGGTTCCGACAGATGAAACTCTTCAAAGAACTTCAAGGCATTTTACCTTAAGGAATCTTTATTTGAATAGCATAGCATTGGCACTAACACAGTTGAAGCCAAAAACTGGATTCCCCTCCCCTGAGCACATAGTGTCAAAGCACAATTCCCTCCTCCAATTAACAATCATAAATCACATTCTCCAATTAGTTTGAAATGCAGGCTCTCCCTTCAGTTCTCCAGCCTGCCAATTCTCTTATTTCATTAACACGCTAAGTCCAGTATTATTATGTCTACCTAAACTCTCATGCACATTCCTCCCCCCCCCCAGCATCATCTAACTCTAAAAGTAAAACATAAGAAGAAAATGGTTGCATCTCTAACTGTTGTCATAGCAAAAACATCCGCTGTTAGCAGCTTTGACAGGGGGCCACTTAACAGCTCTTATCCCACACAACCATCAACTGGACTTGCCCACTGAAGAAGTAGGAGACAAAGGTTCAACTCTTAATCACTGGAGAGGGTCCAGAAGGATACTATGGTCAACTGAAGCAAAGTCTGTTGTAGCAGGACTAGGAGAGATGTACTTCCCCCATCCAGGTCACAACAAAGACCATCAAGCAGGGCATCTAGCGTAGTCCCATAAAAAAGGCATTTTTAAAAAAATTATTCACATTATTTTATGTGAGTATATAATAGCCTTCTCTGGTAATTTTCTCTGTAATTTAGTATATAAATTACAATGGGAAACTTGGGATTTAATTTTTCATATTTTATTATTGAGCATTTTTATTTTTGCTTATTGATTACAGTTAGGAACTTACAGATTTCAGTTAGTTTCCTCTTTTTTTTACACCTTATTTGGGGACTACCTTAATACTGTAAGATCAATGAGGAAAATATTGGGTCACAGCAATACTTTTTATCCTTGTACCATGAAAACCTTACACTGTGAAATAATGGGAATATTACATATTTGGTAAATCAATAGTAAAAGCTATCTGAACCTTTGAAATTATCATTACTTTGGACTTAATTCTGCTATAGCTGCTCTTCCAGCTTTTGAAGAATAAGAGTTTGATGTCATTAGAAGTATTTCTTGGCACTTTATTGAACTTAAACACATTTTAGACTGTTCAGCTTTGATTCTATTACTGCCTCTGAAGTTACATAGTTGTTAAATACTTCACAGGATTTAGTTCAAGTACCTAAGCTGGTGTTTTGTTAAGAAATTGGAAGAAGTTTATGAAATGGATATTATCCTAATTACATAAATTGTGGAATCATGTGTTTAAATGTTCTATGAAGCAATGAAACATCATCTTAAAGAGGATAAAAATTATTTATTCTGATAGTAAAGTGAGGTTAGTTCAACTGAAAATTTATTTAATATATGTTGACTACTCTGAGAACGGTTATTAAAAGTTGGAGGCAATCATCTTGCTCTCCCAGATGCGATATAAAAATTAGAACATTAACTAGCATGTTCTAGACCTGTCCTAGGATTGCCACATTTTGGATTGAAATACATGGATTGTTAACATAACTTTAGATCAATCATTGCTAGTTAAGGAAACACATGTTCCTTTTGGCTACATTCCCAGCATTTGGAATCTATCAAAACACAAAGAACTGTGATTTTGCATGCAAATGAATAGTCAAAAGAATTACTGTACAACATCGGAAGGACAAATTTACACCTGACTTGCAGTCATGGATTTTTAAAATGTGTAATCTATCAATATTTCAATTAGTGCTTCCTTTGGGGGAAAAAACATTTTTATCTTTTTTATTAATTCTGCACAATAAACTATTTTTAAAACTAGCAAAATTAATTGAGATGAGCAGGGATCCATCTAAGTATAACCTTTTTTTTTGTGATCAAGGATCATTCTTAATAATTTGGGGGAGAGGTGCAATGGAGGGGATAGTTAGTCATGTTACACATGTGGTTTTAATGGGATTTTTAATTTGGGCCAAAATTAGAGTTATTTCTTTGTTTTGCGTTTAATCATGTTAACCCTATTTTATAATATTGATCTGAGTTTTCTTGCATTTTCTATTTCAAAATGACCCAAAATTGTATGCTGGTTTGATTAGAATGGTGCTCTGGGGCCCATAAAAGTGGGTTTGGCAGTTATAGGTTGATTAATACCTTACACATATGGGGAAATGCTGTCTTCACCGCCTCTTTTAAAATAATAAGGGTGTTATCAGATGTCATAAACCATCAGTAAAGCATAGAGTGAAGTGGGAGACGATGTGAATATTTTTTCTAGAATATATATATTTTCTGAGGTTTTTGTGGATGTCTGTATGTAGGTCTTTGGTTATTCGGGTTTTCTCCCGTGTAAAATTGGAAGTGTCTTGGCTATGTTTCAACGAAGTAACATTCGTCATCTTCAGGCTGGTGTTTTCGGCTTTGTGCTTCTAGGAGCTTCGTGCTTCTAGGAGTTCCTAGAAGCACGAAGCTGAAAACACCAGCCTGAAGATGACGAATGTGACTTTGTCGAAATGTCACCAAGACACTTCCAATTTTACCCAGGAGAAAACCCGAATAACCAAAGACAGACAGACAGACAGACAGACATTACATACATACATACATACATACATACATACATACATACATACATAGTGGTTTTTCACTATGGTATGTGAAAAATATGCTAAGCAATTTCAGATAGGAGATTTAAAGATGAATGCCACTTCAGTTCTTTTTCTTCTTCATTTCTGTTTCAAAACCAGCAAGTAATGCTTCATCTGCTTTTCCCCAAGAGGTTTCCTGAGCTGCAATTTCTGTCATTCCCAACAAACAAAGCCTCTGAACTGAACCACTGCAGCACAGTGCATATCTTGTGGCATGTCCCTCTTGCTCTAATTTAAGGGTGATCATATTATTAGTCCTTCTTCCTCTTATCTTCCCCCAAAGGCTTCTGACTTTACTATCAAAGTACAGTACAATGGAATAGAATTGTCTTGAGGGAGGCTTAGCTTTTTATTTCTGGGTTGTTGTTGTTGTTTTTGTGAGAAGAGAATGTCAAAAGATGACAGCCTCTGTAAGAAAGTGCCCCAGTCACCATAACAGTAAAGATGTTAAACTGATAGAAAGAATGATGCCTCTGCAACATAAGTCACAAAACTTGCTATAGTGTACTGTAAAAGGATTGGGAAGAAAGAAATGGTGTACAGATGGTAAGAGCAGCAGATTGTCTGCCACCAAAACTTAGACAAAAATAGGATTACCTTAAACAGAAAATTACAACTAGAGATGAAGTATAAGGTTTCTTTGATATTCTTATTTTTCTTATATTTAATACAACCACACTATTACAGTCATATTTTTCTTTAGCTCATCACAAACTTCTCAAGCTAGTTTTGTAAACACGTTTTTGCTGTGGCCATCATTTAAAAAAAACTTTGTGTTCATCCTGTACTCTTCCGGTCTTGAATTAAAACGTTTTTGCCTCTTTCAAGCCATGTTCAATGTTTTAAATTAGGGGTCTTCAAACTTGGCCCTTTAATGACTTGTGGACTTCAACTCCCAGGCTGGCTGAGGAATTCTGGGAGTTGAAGTCCACAAGTCATAAAAGGGCCAAGTTTGAAGACCCCTGTTTTAAACTGCTGAGTAGTTGCTGCCTTACAAATTTGCCTTGAAAGTCGCAGGATGTTGAATTTCTAACCTTCCTGGACTTCATTTCAAGATTTAACAATAAAATAATCTTCAAATGAAGAAACAGTATCCTATAATGGAATTTTTTTTTAAGGTGATAGTCCTGAAGTACCACCACACAATAATCCTTGTTGCTACTGTTGAAATTGTGTCACTTCTGGTACCCAATTCAGGCACCAACCTGATTTCCAAGATTACACAATTACATTTTCAAAATGTCTCTTCCAGCTATTGAGATTATTATTTTTTTTAAAAAAAATGTACATCAGGTTTGGTCTTCTATGAAGCTGTGGCAAATCTGTATCCACAATTAATAATTAGGAGCTTTTAATCAGGGTTGAAAATTAACCATTTAGAAATACTTAACCATTTTCCTTGAGACTTTGCAAGAATTAGCCAAATAAAGTGAGATGTTAGGTGGAGATTGATCTTTTCTGAATGAAAAACCAAAGCAAAATTCTTTATTTAGCAGAACATGACCTCTCTTAGAGAACAATCAAGAGAAAAGATGGCAAAACAACACATCCTTTACTGTTTAATGGCTCTTGCTGATTTGGTAGTAATTTGAAACTGCCAATAGCATTGGCCAACAATCATAGCTAGCTTTTGCATTCAATTGATTTCCTTTATTTTTGCAAGCAGCTTTGATTTTATGTTATGCAAGATTCTTACTTTTAAAGGGAAATAGGTCATGTTACGTCAAGCTCCTTAGCATCACTGCAAGGATCTGTTATTAGTACCATTATTTCTATAATACTTTTAATGTCCACCAAATAGCATCTTGTTTTCTTTAAGAAGAAATTTATGGAATAGCTTCCTAAATACTATAAACTGTATTGATATCCAGCAAATTTAAATGTGACTTTTCTTCCTCAGAGTTTTGTTTTACTGGTCAATCACCAAAATAAAATGATTGTCTGACTAACTTTCTAAGTTTCCACTATTTCAAATACTGGTATTTTTATTGTTTTTGTACTTATATTTTTATACAACATTATACACTAATGGTTCTGATGTAAATAAAATAACAGCTAAAAAAATAGTACAGTTGTGAACTAGAACTAGAAATAATGATGATGGTCTAGTATTAATTATTTTAGCATAACAAAGCCCCCAAAAAGGAATAAAACTAATCAGTCAGGTCTTGTGCAGAAGGCAATAATTTCAATGTAATTGGAAGAGTACAATCAGTAGAATAAGTCAAAATAAATAACTTTGCAAAAAATTCTTTTCAATTTCCATAAAATATGAGGTAATAAGACTGCAGGTGTGTGAGTAACACACAATCAGTATCATGGTCATATCACCTCCAGTTTTACTTGCTTGCTTTCTGTTAAAAGGAGACCAACATCATATATCTACTTCACACAAGTAGATGCATTTGTAGCTTGCATTTTAAATAGATACCTGAAGTCACGAAGCAGTAATCTTTCATATACAAGATCATCAGCACTCTGCATTATGACTCATGGCCTAGAATAGTTGTTTTATGACACCCAAATAAATGACTGACACAAGTTAAAACAAATCCTTCCAGGGTTTTTTTTTTCCCAAAGGGGGACAAAAAATTAAAAACATTCAGAGATTGCTCAAACCCAACTGGACAGCAAAAAGTCTTCATATATTTCTTGTTCTCCTTCTTTATGGAAAACAAAATTTTCAGTTTAATACATATCATTAAGTGCAAGCTATGAATGCATTCTCCGTTCAAAGACACTGCAGTTCTTGGTCCAAGTTCTTACATCCCCCAACAACTGCTAGCTTTCTGTGCTGCGAAAAGAATCCCCTGCAAAGGCTGCAGGCTATAACTCTCCTTTTGACTTAATGAGAAGTCAGCAACCAGTTGACTATGAGCCATATGCAGCCTGTTCGCACTTTCTGCAGCTCTGGAACACTCAGAGTTCCACTGGGGCAGACGGAACCACATTTTTGGCCCAGATTTAAGATTTTTTAGGTCTGGGGTGGGTGGGTGGGATACATTGGTTTATTAAATTATTAAATTACACTGGAAAACAAATATTTTGCTTCCTGAACACTTTTGGTTGTATCTGATAAATGTTGGGCTGTTAATCATGAAAATAACCTGTAATTTAATCTATCATGTACCGTTTTATTAAAAAAAATCTTCTGTTTTTGCAAGTTCTTCTTATGCATATTTTAAGTTTACTCACTTTTGCTTGCGTTATAAGATGCTTTGTGTAGCTCATGCATGTCCAGGCATGCACTCAGCGCATATTGCTTAGCATTTGTGGAACTGGTACAGTTTGGGCATGTCTAAGCATGTTTAGGCTGGATGGATGCCCCCTGGAAAGGCTATAAAAGCAGCTCACGTGCACAGATGCTATTCGTTTCATTGATATCAATTTCCATGTATTCTGATGCCTTGTTTCAAGGCATAGCCTTGTCTATGCCCATGTAATTTAGATAACAAGTGAGACAGTTATAGACTTGCTACATAGGATGACTGATGACAGCAGAAATGTCTCGTCAATGTCAGAAAGGCCACAATACATGTTGCTACTTTTGTAGTGAGTACATGCTTAAGCCTCAAATGTGCACTTTTTAAAAGAAAGCATATGAACTGTGATTTGGCTTAAAGATTGGTGATCAAGACAAGGCCTGTGCTCCTCGCATTTGTCATGCAAGATCTCAGAGGAAGTCGGAAATCAATGCCGTTTGTTGTCCCATTGATATGGTGAGAACAGAATGATCGTAGAACAGACTATGACTTCTGTCTGACTAATATCACTCATTTCTTTGCTAAAAATAAAACCTCAAATACCCCAATCTGCCTTCGGTCATCAGACCAGTGCCACATGATGACAATCTGCCAGTATCGAAGCCACTAGAGAAATGGAGCTTAGGAGAAACAGACAAAGATGCTGTAAAGCACCAGCCAGGCAAGGACAGTAACAACGATCTAGATTTTGAACTGTTGCACTCACTTTGAAACAGCTTCTTCATTCGTACAAGTTATCCCTTAAATACCATCATCATCAGTTCATCCATACCACAGAAGACCATAACACTGGGGAAAATGTAAAAAAGAGAAGAGGTTGACCAACAGCAAGCAATTATATCAGTGATGGGTTTATCATTGGAAGACCTGAGGAGCCAGGGTCTGTCTATTTGGCTACTAAACTGACATTGCCCTGATGAATTCAGTAGTTAAGATTTTGCACAGTGAGAGGTTTAGAAAATGTGAGGTTTAGAAAAAGCACATGCATTCGTCTATCTCGCCTTAAACAATTATATAATCCATCTGCATTTACTCAGTTGTCTCATAAGAGGGAGAATACTGCACTTTCTGACTTCGAGACATCCACATACAGTATTAGTACTAAGGGGTCCTTGGTGCTCTCTGAGATTGCTTGTTTTCTTGCAGATGTTTCACTGCTCAGACTAGGTAACATCATCAGTGCTAGTCAAGTGCTAGTCAAGCACTGCTGATGTTATCTAGTTTGGGTAATGAAATGTCTGCAAGAAAACAAGCAAGCTCAGAGAGCACCAAGGACCCCTCATTTCAACCCTGAGCTACAAATAGAGTAGAATAGAGCTGGAAGGGGCCTTGGGGGTCTTCTAGTCCAGCCCCCTGCTCAAGCAGGAGAACTTATAGCATCTCAGACAAGTGACTGTCTAGCCTCTTCTTAAAAATCTCCACTGATGGAGCGCCCACGCTGTCTGGAGGCAAGCTGTTCCACTGGTTAATTGTCCTCACTGTCAGGAAGTTTCTCCTTAATTCCAGGTTGCTTCTCTCTTTGACCAGTTTCCAACCATTGTTTCTTGTCCTGCCTTCTGGTGCTTTGGAGAATAACGTGACCCCCTCTTCTTTGTGGCAGCCCCTCAAATACTGAAATACTGCTATCATGTCTCCCGTATTTCTTCTTTTCTTTAGACTAGCCAAACCCAAGTCCTGCAGCCGTTCTTTGTAAGTTTTAGTCTCCGGGCCTTTGATCATCTCAGTTGCTCTTCTCTGAATTTTTTCTCCTTTATTAGTATTAGTCCTTTGTTGGGGTACCCACAATTTTCTAAATCCATTGTGAAAGAAAAAAAAGAGGATGTCAAGAGGTTTTGTCTTGCTTGTCTTTTGCTGGAAGTGCTACAAACAGTACAAATATCTCAGCATACTGTATTGTGGATATGTTGTTGTGGATTGTTAATTGAAAATAATAGTTTCAATAGAAACTATAAACTATAATATAAACTATAAATTAGTTTATACTAAGTGGATTAAGTAAGAAAACCACACAAGACCTGAAGATTTCTCTGCCTCCTAGGCAAATTTTACTGTGCAAGAAATCATACAGAGCATGTAGCAAAGGCTCTACATAAGGATAAGGGATGATGTTGATCCAGTTTCTCTTAACTCTTTTCTATTGACAAACATTCACTCTACTTATTAATAAATAAGTAATTGGGTGACCTTCCCTCAGCCTTTTTGGGGTAACTAATTAACTATCTGCGAGATGAAACTTCTAGGCATTTTCATCAGCAAAATGTATTGTTTGCAGTACCCAGGCCTGCATAAAATTGCTTCAGGCAGGTTACTGTTGCTTCTCCATAATTATATTTTATAATCCTCCTTTGCACACAAGGACTCCGTTCAGTCATTCTTGATGCATTAGGATCCCCTTCAAACCCATTAGCTCTATCAGAGGCTCGGCAGCATCACTCTCTTTTCAAAACATTTTATGATGAGGTGATTCTATTACAAAACCGTAAACTATGAATATTTAAGCATGCTGTGCATATTAAACTGCTGAAATCAATCCTGGTCTTTCGCTACCCTACCAAGATTTGGAAAAACTGTTCAGTGCTCTGTCATTATTTTATTTTATTTTCCAGCAAAGAGCAGGGATCTCTTATTTATAATCATAATAAAAATGTGACATGTAGTCACCAAGAAGCACTTTTCCATATGTGTGTCTGCTCTTCAGGTTGTTCTAACTGGCTGTCCAAGACAAAAAAGTTATAGTTGTAGCCCAGATTGTTCGAGTTTCAGATCTTTGGGCACTACACAAAGTTGGTCTTTCACCTATGGTTTTTCCTAATTTATTAATAAAATATTGATTTCTTGACCTTCATCTACATATAGCTGTCGACGTAATATAGTGACCGTTCAAAGTTATAATGGCACTTTTTAAAAGTGTGCTTTTAGCATAGCTATAAAGAGGAGGCCAAGAGGTTTTGCCTTGCTTATCCTTTGCTGGAAGTGCTACGAACAGTACAAATAACTCTGCATATTATAGATATGTTGTGGATTGTTATAATCATTGCAGCAGCCCCAAGGTCATGAGATCAAATTTTGGACACTTGGCAACTGACATGTATTTATGACAGTTGCAGTGTCCCGGGGTCATGTGATTACCTTTTGCAACCTACTGACAAGCAAAGAAAATGGGGAAGCCAAATTCACTAAATAACTGTACTACTAGCAAACTGCAGTGATTCACTTAACAACTGTGTCAAGAAAAGTTGTAAAAAAGGAACAAAGGTCACTTAGTAACTGCCTTGCTTAATGATAGAAATTTTGGGCTCAATTGTGGTCATAGGTTGAGGACTACCTGTGCTACTACTAAATTTCTGGCATATGATGCAATCTCACATCAGCTATTATAGCCACTCCCATACAATCGGTTGCTCTGGACAAAGCCAGAAATTTGTCTGCCTTGTGGATTCTTGAGAGCAGAATATGCAATACTGCAATACTGTGCCCCATTTGCAAATGGATTCATGTTGATTTTCAGGTCACAAAGCAGCCAGGTCTAAAAAAGTGCAGTATTGGCCTTTGCAATAGAGAAATATCAATCACTTTTGAGGTTAGCCCTGATAAGCCTATAAAGCCTCTTCCAGATGTCCTCTTTGAAAATAATTGCTCTACTATTAAAGACTTGACTTGTTCTTATCTTATATAGCTAAAGTTGAATCTCTTTGTGCTCTTTTGTATTCCTTTTATCTTGACTGATTGGCTTAGACCAGGGGTGGGGAACCTTGGCTCTTTTATGACTTGGCTGGCTCAGGAATTCTGGGAGTTGAAGTCCACAAGTCATAAAAAAGCCAAGCTTCCCCACTCCTGGCTTAGACCATGGTCAAAAAAAAAAAAAAGGAGGGGAAGAATTCAGCAGTTAATCTCATTCAAATTCATACACCAGCATCGGGCCAGAAACCAGGAGACCATGAATTCTAGTTCCACCTTAGGCACAAAACCAGCTAGGTGACTTTGGGCCAGTCACATTCTCTTAGCCCTGCAAAGAAGTAGCAATAGCAAACCATTGATGGAAACCTTTGCCAAGAAAACTGCGAGGGCTAGTCCAGGCTAATCCCAAAAGCACCTCTGCTAATCCCCAGGCTATTTAATAATAATAATAATGAAGTTGGAAGGGACCTTGGAGGTCATCTTGTCCAACCCCCTGCTCAGGCAGGAAACCCTAAACCATGTCCAGTCTCTTTTTAAAAACTTCCAGTGTTGGAGCATTCACAGCTTCTGGAGGCAGGTTGTTCCACTGATTAATTGTTCTGTCAGGAAATGTCTCCTTTTGCTCACCAATTCATGTTTGTTTTTAATTTTTGGGTATTTGGCACCTGATCTCCCCTGCTTAGTGATAGGGGTACAGAAGTCAGAATGATAGGCTTGAAATGTAACATGCATAGCTTTTTGGGCTCAAAGCTCAGGCTGAACCTTTGAGTGAGATGTCAAGCTGCTTTTCCAAAATGGGTGGCACCAAGACAAAAAATAATTTGACTTAGTTTAATTTAGCCAGTTAAATTAACTACACTTACTATGTTAGTTCATTCATATTTAAGATTTTCCCCTTTATATTGCATTAAAAATTACCATTCTTTTAGAAAAATATAAGGTATTGTCAGTTTTTTGGGTGGACAACGATGGTTATGAAGCCATTGATTATTCTTTTCCCCTCCTTTAAGCTGGGATTTGTATGAAGTAATAATTTCACAATCTACTGCATTACAGTTTGGGTCATATATACCAAACCTCAAATGAATTGAAATGTTGGAAAATTAGGTGTGTAAAACTTTACTGCATAGCAAATACTGAATATGAAAAGAAAGCTTTACTTCAAGTTACCTCATCCAAAGGTTAACTACATTCATTCGGGATGAATTGACTTCCTCAGTTTCCTTTGCTTCAGAATGATGATGTAACTATCGAATATAGAAGGAAATAAATAAACTTAGAAAAGATAACAGAGACTGGAGATTTGCAGGAAACTTGGCTTGTATGTGTTCTAGGATAATACCCAGTGTTATGTCCCGAGCCTTTGCAAACGGCTCGGGCGTTTGCAGGCAGTCCCGGGCAGGTGCAAAGCTGCCCGGGACCAGACAGGCTGTCGCCAGCGCCGTGCGCATGCGCGGGTGCTGGCGCGGGAAAAGTAACCCATTTACCCGGGAGTTGCCTATATAAGAGGCTGCGAGGCGTTTGGGCGAGGCTGAAGCCATCTTCCTGTAAGCTGAACGCTGAATAAAAGAAACTGAGAACTCCAGCTGCTTCTCGTGTCTGTTTTCCCGCCAAGGACGCAACACTGGCGACGAAGGTGGGATGCCTTGCACTACCTGGAAAGGAAAAAAGTGTAAGCTTACCCAAGGAGTCCTGAGCGGCGGAAGAGGAACGGCGTCGACTCGGCAGCTGCCCGCCAATCCGGTGCGCATTCGGGGGTAGGCTGGCTGATAGACCCGTCTCCTGAAGATCCGAAGATGGCGAAAATCGGAAGGCTTTCGGAATTCGACGTCTCACATCCAGAGCGGTGGGAGTCCTACGTATCCAGAATGGAGAACTACTTCAAGGCAAACCAAGTGAGGGAAGATAGCTTGAAGGCCGCCACCCTGCTTTGCGTTTGCGGCCAAGACGCCTTCGAAATCGCAGAAAATCTTGTAGCACCTGTTCCAGTAGAGTCTGTAAGCTACGCAGACCTGAAGAAGCTGCTGAAAGAGCACTTCCACCCCAAGGTGTCCGTTATCTCATGGCGCCACACCTTCGAGCAGAGGGATCAACGGTCCGGTGAAACAGCCAAGGAATACATCGCCGCGCTACGGAAGGCCGCCAAGCCCTGCGAGTTCAAGGACCTCGAGGAACGACTGAGGGACCGATTCGTGTGCGGGCTAAGGCATCGAGAGCTACAACAGAGACTTTTTGCCAAGGAAGAATTATCCTTCCAAGACGCCTTAAGGGAAGTCACCGCAGAAGAAGCAGCAGGCGGCGCCATCAAAAACATGCGGCCGATCAGAAACAGTGCAGAGGGTGCGTCCGTGCACCAGGAAGACGTCCGACGAAACTCCGAGGAGGATCCGGACGAGGAAGTCGACCGTCTACACCCCGCGAAGGAAGAGAACCAGAAGGGAAGCTCTTCGGCTCTGCTCAAGTGCATCGGCTGTGGAGGTCGCCACAGGAGAACCGACTGCAAGTTCCGCTCCACTACCTGCCGGGCATGCGGCAAACAAGGGCATATTGCAGCTGTGTGTCTGAGCCGACGAAAGGCACAACCCCAAGAAGAACGCCTGAAAGGTACCAGATTCCCCAGCCAGAATAGGGTAGGGTTTTGCGCTTCGCGAAGAAGCATCTGTAGAACAGGCACACACAAGCCCATGAAGAAAAAGCTGTCACTCAACGTGAAGCTACAAGGGGTTCCATTATCTATGGAACTAGACACAGGGTCTGCCCTGTCCATCATTTCATTGCATACATTTAGGAAGATTTGTTCCAGAAGTGGGTCTAAGGCCAAGTTAAGGCCTTCTGATATTGTATTAACAGATTTTCAGAACTCAAGAGTGTGTGTTAAGGGGGAGGCCACCCTTAACGTGCAATACAAGAGTTTTGAAGGTCCACTAGACTTATTAGTAGTAGGGGGTGAACGAACGAGTCTCATAGGACTCGATTGGTTTGAGGCCCTGGGGATACACGTCACAGGACTCAACAGCTTACAAACACTCGACCTACAGGAAGTCTGCAAAGAATTTGCAGATGTTTTCAGCCCCCAGCTGGGCACATTCAAAGGACCACCTGTGTCCTTAAAGCTAGACCCCACTGTCACTCCCATTAGGATTAAAGCAAGAAGGGTCCCTTTTGCTTTAAAAAGTAAGATTGACACTGAACTAGACAAACTAATCCAACAGGGAATCCTAGAACCTGTTGATTCCAGCCCGTGGGAGACCCCCATTGTCACGCCTCTAAAGGCAAATGGGGACATTCGCATTTGTGCTGATTACAAATGCACACTCAATAAGGCATTGCAGCAACATGCCTATCCTGTTCCTGTGGTCAGTCACATCCTGGCCTCTCTCAAGGGGGGGCGTGTTTTTGCAAAGCTTGACCTAGCTCAAGCATATCAACAGCTGCCTGTTGATGATGATGCTGCCATAGCTCAGACCATTGTGACCCACAGGGGAGCCTTTAAAGTAAAAAGGCTACAGTTTGGAGTAAATGTCGCTCCTGGGATTTTCCAAAGCGTAATGGAAAACACACTACGAGGTATACCAGGGGTCTGCCCCTACTTTGACGATGTCTTGATTGCAGGAGACTCCACACACATTCTAGCTGAAAGGCTTAGGGCTGTCCTGTTAAGATTCAGGAAATCAGGCCTCAAGCTCAGAAAAGACAAATGCCAGATTGGGGTGCCTTCTACTGAATTTCTGGGATTCAAAATTGATGCTGCTGGGATTCATCCTGCTGAATCCAAACTAACTGCTATTTTAGAAGCACCCAGGCCAAAGTCTAAGGCCGAACTTCAGGCCTTCCTAGGCCTCCTGAATTTCTACAATTCTTTTCTTCCACATAAAGCTAGTGTAGCTGAGCCTCTTCACAGGCTACTAGACAAACAAGCTGTGTGGCTGTGGTCACAAGCACATGAGGCTTGCTTTAAAGAAGTCAAGGCCTTGCTCACTTCTAACAGTGTTCTTGCACATTTCAACGAGTCTCTCCCTGTGTGCATCGCTTGTGATGCGTCCCCCTACGGGGTTGGAGCTGTCCTGAGTCACCTCAGGTCTGATGGAACTCAGGTTCCTATTGCATACTACTCCAGAACACTGTCTTCTGCCGAGCGCAACTACGCTCAGATAGACAGGGAGGCTCTGGCTGTTGTTGCTGGAATTAAAAAATTCCACGATTTTCTATATGGCAGGCATTTCACGGTCTTCACTGACCATAAGCCTCTGCTGGGACTGTTTACCACACGTAAGCAGACTCCCCAAATCATTTCCCCTAGAATGCTTAGGTGGTCTATTTTCTTGTCTGCATATGATTTTTCATTACTCCACAAGCCTGGGAAAGAAATGGGCCATGCTGATGGCCTCAGTAGATTGCCTCTGCCAGTAGTAGAAGCTGACCCCGCGCCAGCTGTCAACATTCTATCAATCCAAGCCTTGCCCGAGCTCCCTCTTAGTGCCAGGGATGTTACCGCTGAAACAGGTACAGATCACACACTTTCACGTGTCCGCTCCTGGGTCCTGTCCGGGTGGCCTGAGCACTGCCCTAGTCCTGAGTTTCAGAGTTTCTGGTCCAAAAGGAACGAACTGTCCCTTTCTCAGGGTTGTCTGCTTTGGGGAAACAGAGTTGTCATTCCCACCTCAATGAGGACTAGGGTCTTAGAATCCCTCCACGAGGGTCATCCTGGCATTGTTCGTATGAAGGCTCTTGCACGAAGCCACTTGTGGTGGCCTGGTTTAGATAAAGATATTGAAGCTAAGGTACACGCATGCCACCTGTGCCAACGATCTCGCCCAGAGATGCCCCAAGCTCCTGTGCATAGATGGGAGGAAACACAGTCCCCATGGTCTAGGGTGCACATTGACTACGCTGGGCCCTTTCAGGGCCAGTTCTTCTTGGTCCTTGTTGACAGCCATTCAAAATGGCTTGAGGTTGTGCCTGTCTCATCCACCACCACTGCAAAGACTATTCAGGTACTGAGGGGGATTTTTGCTGCACACGGGCTGCCAGATGTCATTGTGTCCGACAACGGCCCTCAATTCACCTCCTCCGAATTCCAAGCTTTCTTACAGGCAAACCTGATTCGTCATGCCACGTCTGCGCCTTTTCACCCGTCCACCAACGGTATGGCTGAACGCATGGTGCGCATCGCAAAGGACGCCTTGAAGAGACTCACCTACGGGGACTGGCATCACAGGTTGGCTGACTTTCTCCTTTCTTATCGCACCACACCGTCCACTTCTACAGGGAGAAGTCCAGCTGAACTTCGTTGGGGGCGCCAACTTACTACTAGACTTGACCGGTTGCATCCGGACAGACTGCCTTCATCTACCTCACATCCTAGGGCACCTAGACAACTACTTGTGGGTGCCCCGGTTTGGGCTCGCAATTACGGGCCTGGTCATACATGGGTCCCCGCTTCTGTGTCCAGGATCACAGGTCCTCTCTCCTACGAGGTTGCCCTGGACAACGGTCGTGTCCTGCGTCGGCACATCGACCAACTTCGCTCTAGGCGAGACTTTTCTGCTGAGACTCCTGGGTCTTTTCCAGGGGGGGAGGGGGACCCTTTGGAGCAAAGGGAAGGGCAAGAGCTACTGCCCACCTCCACTGAGGGAGCCACAAACGGCTCGTCCCAAGGTTCTGCAATTGCTCCGAAAAGAAAGTCATGGAGCTTACCCACACAACAGGCACTCACGCCTACTCCAGCCAGGGAGTCACCCCGGGGGCATACTCACTTTCCACACACATCACACAGCACTCCAGCAACGGAGGATACCCGGGGGCATCCCAACAAATCATTCCCCGCAAGAGAACTGGCACACAATTCCCAAGGTTGGCCTGACCTTACCCCAAATCCTACAGGGGGTCAAACATACACAGAGTTAGTCGAGGAACCAAGTCCCGACTACAACAACCCTAGCACAAATCAGGGAACACCTGAGTTTTGGGAAAGTACAGAAACCCACACGAGCCCGAACACAGAATGGGGTTCAGGGAATGGACAGCCTCCTGACAGGTCTTGGACTGACCTAGGAGGTTCTACAGAGACGCCCAGCAGCGGCTATCACTTCAAGGGGCCTGAGGGTCTACAGCTAGGTAGGTCAACCAGGTCACAAAGTAACAGAAGCCCTGGCCTGACGAGCCCGGTGGGCAAGCAAGCAGGCCAGGCATCGGGGCACAGTCCTTGGAAGACACCAGGGCACAATAGAGAGAACAGGCTCACGCCTCCCTCCAGTCAGGGGACTTATGCCAGTAATCCACAGCTAAGAAGGTCACAGAGAGCAAAGAAATCTCCCAAGTACCTAGAAGACTACATAACATTGCTGGCAAGGCAAAGGCCAGTAAACAGTGGGAGCACTGGGGAGCAAAATGTCATATAAAATAAATGTTGTATGTTGGTAGTAGTTTTAGCCCGGGGGAAAGGGGTGTTATGTCCCGAGCCTTTGCAAACGGCTCGGGCGTTTGCAGGCAGTCCCGGGCAGGTGCAAAGCTGCCCGGGACCAGACAGGCTGTCGCCAGCGCCGTGCGCATGCGCGGGTGCTGGCGCGGGAAAAGTAACCCATTTACCCGGGAGTTGCCTATATAAGAGGCTGCGAGGCGTTTGGGCGAGGCTGAAGCCATCTTCCTGTAAGCTGAACGCTGAATAAAAGAAACTGAGAACTCCAGCTGCTTCTCGTGTCTGTTTTCCCGCCAAGGACGCAACACCCAGCTTCACTGCAAATCCCAGGTCTCTGTTATCTTTTTGAATAGGACATTTCTGTGGAACTGATTTTCCATCTGTATGGTCCTATATCCCAGATACAGATCCATCAGAATAATGTGCCAACATGAAACACTGCTGAGAAATTCTTGACATCTTTTTAGCAGGTGCTATAGAAACCCAGAGAGAGCTGGCCAAACTTCATAAAATTCACTAGACTCTATCTCAATGCATTAGAAGGGAGCATGTGAACATGGATACTAGAAAGAATGCAGGCCATGAGCTAACTTATGTTTAAAGATGTCCACTGAAAAATGAACGAATCACTGGGGGAAAAATGAACAAAATCATTCAGTGTCGTATTTCTTATTCTGCATCTCTAGAATAAAAGATCCTGAAGATGACTATTTCCTTTATATGCTCAATACTAGAAAAACACATTTCCAATGATCATAGTGAGAGGCTTTCCAAGAACAACTGCTAAAATAGATCAAATCATTAGTCTGGCACTTTCATTATTCCATTTCTAGCAGCAGCTTGATTTAGTGAAAGTTATAAACACTGAAGAGCATCTCTGTCTCCCGCTGTTCTCACCTAGATTTTTGCCAGCTAGAAATTAGAAGATACCCAGTTTATAAAGACATAAAAGAAGATAATTTATTAGAGTATTTAGAAAAGAATAACCAAGTCTCTGCAGGCCTGATATTTTTGGATGCTGAAAAAGCCTTTGACCAAGTGAATTGGCAGTTTATGCTGTGTTTAATCAAGGAGATGAATTTTGGACAAAATATATTACAAGTATTATCCAATATATATCAAAAACAGACTGCTCAAATTATTGTAAATGGGGGTTTGTCAGAGGCTTTTGTAATAGAAAAAGGAACAAGACAGGGATGCCCGTTGTCTCCGTTATTGTTTGTTTTAACACTGGAAATTTTGTTGATTAAAATTCGGGAGTCTCAAGAAATAAAAGGAATAGAAATTAATAAAAAAGAATATAAATTAAGAGCCTTTGCAGATGACTTGGTTGTTACTTTGTCTCAACCTGTTTCTTCGGTGGTGAAATTATTACAATTGATTCAACAATATGGACGTGTTTCTGGCTTTAAAATTAATAATAATAAGACCAAAATATTAGCTAAAAACATGACTAATGGTGATAAACAGGCTCTAGTTAACTTAACAGACTTTGAAATTGTTGATAAGGTAAAATATTTGGGGGTTACATTATCTGCTTCTAATGTAAAATTGTATAAAAATAATTATGAAAAGCTGTGGATGGAGGTACAGAAGGATTTAAAAAACTGGAATAATTTACAGTTATCCCTTATGGGCAGAATTGCAGTTATTAAAATGAATGTCCTGCCAAAGTTTATTTTTTTGTTTCAAATGTTACCTATTTTAAAGAATGAACGTAATTTAGATGAATGGCAAAAAGGTATTAATAAATTTGTTTGGGCAGGGAAAAAACCAAGGGTGAAACTTAAAATAATGCAAGATTTTCGTGAGAGAGGTGGACTCAAGGTACCAAATATGAAATTGTATTATGATGCTGTAGTATTGACATTGATTAGCGACTGGGTGAATTTAACAAATACAGAAATACTTCATTTGGAAGGCTGGGACCTACTTTTTGGATGGCATGCCTATTTAATATTTAATAAAAAAGTGGATTGGGTTTTTAAGTCTCATATTATAAGAAACTCTTTGCTAAGAGTGTGGAGAAAGTATTATAAAAGTGACTTCAAAATACCATTATGGGCTATACCTCGGCATGCCATAGAAGGTATAAGGAAAGGGGTAAATATGGACAAGGTCTCTTACGTACAGTTATTAAGATGGGATGGCCAAGACTGGCAGTTAAAATCTTTGGAAGAATTAACACATGAAAACTTAACTTATTCATGGTTCCAATATAGACAAATAGTGGATAGATGGAAGATGGATTGTAAAATGGGCTGGCTTAGAGAAGATGAAATTTTTTTAAAACAAGTAAGAGATCAAAGGCCAACCCATATTAAGAGAGTTTATGGGGTTTTAGTGGAATTAGATTCAGAACTTGAACTAGTTAAAGATTGTATGATTAAATGGGCACAGAATATTGGTGAAATGATTTCAATGGATACTTGGGAACTTATTTGGATAAGAAATGTTAAATTCACACAAGCGCAAAATTTAAGAGAGAATTTTTATAAGATGTTTTATAGATGGCACCTTGACCCAAAGAAAATGTCCATTATGTACCCTAATCTACAGCCGAAATGCTGGAGATGTGGATATTTGGATGCTACCTATTACCATATTTGGTGGACGTGTAAGCATATAAAAGCTTTTTGGATTAAGATATGGTGGAATATTCAAAGAATTTTTAAAAGGAGGGTAAAATTTACTCCGCAATTATTTTTACTAGGTATTGTTATTGACTGTGATGCTAAGGAGGTTATATTGATGTTAAATTTGATTACAGCCGCTAGGTTGTTAATAGGACAATATTGGAAGAAGGAATCTTTGCCTACTTTACAAGAATGGTTTCATAAAGTTTCGTATTTGGCAGAAATGGCAAAGATTTCGGCTTTCTTAAAGGAGCAATCTCAAGAAAAATTTTTTGCGGTATGGGAAAAATGGATAAATTTTATACAACAAAATCTGGATATGGAAAAATATTATTTAGCCTTTTTATAATTTGTAATGATTGTTTTTTCTTTCTTTCTTTCTTCTTTTTCTTTTTTATATATATACATTTTTTACGTATTATTATTCATATATTTTTTTCCCTTTTTTTTTTTTTATATATATATGCTTTATTCTTCGTCTACTTTCTTCTTTTTTCTTTCTCTCTCTCTCTTCTTTTTTTATTTTTTTTTTAGTATATATTATTCATTTTAAAGTTCATGTTATGTATATTATTATTATATATATTATTACTGTGATTTTTATTATTATTATTAATTATTTTATAAGTTGCAAATGTTATTTTTAAAATATTTGTTAAATAATCCTATATTCAGTTCTGGGAAGTCGGGGGGGGGGTGGGGTGGTTGGGGAGGGGGGGGTGGATTCTTACTTGTAAAACTTTTGAAAAATTTCAATAAAAAAAAAAAAAAAAAAGAAGATGACTGACTTTCAGCTGTTGTTGATAGCATTTTTACCGCATTTCTTAGCAAACATAAAAACAACAAATGGAACAAGTTCTATGTCTGGGCTCATACTATCAAGCTGTACTTTCTTTACTTTTGATTTTTTAGATAAGTAACAGTTAGCTGGGTTTATAGGTTGTGCTAATCTATAAACCATGATTAAGGAAACAAGGAGATCTGCTGCCTGATTTTGCTGTTAAAATCATTACACATACAGTAAGAGCAAGGTGCTTTATTTGTACAAGTGTTTTTGTGCTACTTCAATCGCGTGCGCACACACATACACACAATAAGCAGCTTATGAAAGCAGTATTCCATAAATGTTACAATCCATGTAATAGGAATAAATAATATGGCAAAATCACAACGACAACCTCATTAGCAGCACCCATACAAACATCTTCAGTCAATATTCCCTCCATACCTCAATCCCTCAATGCTTCCTTAAATAGCCAAATCTTCCCTAATCTTCTAAAGGTCAAAAATAAGGATGCCAGTTTTGTTTCATGAGGCAGGAGGAGCAGATTGCTGAGGAGGAGAACTCTAGCACAGAACGCTTGTTTCCAAGTCTTTTCTCATCACACCTCAATAAAAAGTCCTTTATACACGTTAAATAAAGCCCACTGTCTGTTGGATGCCTTATGCTTGTCCATCAAATTGTTTCTTTAATACAGAATACAGGAAGGATCCCTTAGTGTCTGACTTTCCATCTCTATTCTGTTACTGCTATGTGCATAAAGGGCTAAAGCTGGAATAACTAAAGTCCACTCTTTTGGGGAACACCCAGGCTAATAATTAATTGCAGAACTGTTTCCAGTGAGTCTGTAAAGTCCTATGCTTTTTAACATAGCTCGACTTACAACAGTTCATTTAGTGACAGATCAAAGTTACAATGGCACTAAAAAAAGTGACTTATGACCGTTTTTCACACTGACGACCATGGCAGCATCCCTATGGACACGTGATCAAAATTCAGATACTTGGCAACTGACTCATATTTATGACAGTTGCAGTGTCCCGGGGTCATGTGATCACCTTTTGTGACAGATTACATCCCAGAGTTCTGAAGGAGCTGGCAGATGTTATCTCAGAACCATTGCACCATATCTTTCAAAAATCCTGGAGCACTGGGGAAGTACCTGTAGATATGTAGTGTTCTCTTACATATAGTGCAACTCCCCCTCCTCTTTTGTAGACCTGTTTCTTTTGAATAATTGTATCCATGCATCAGTCCATTCCATTCATGGATTTCGTCCCACCAGGTTTCTGTAATGACAATGATGTCATACCCTCCCTCGTATACTATTGCTTCTAGTTCGCCCTGTTTATTCCCCAAGCTATGAGCATTTGTATATAAGCATTTAAGACTTTTATGCCTGTTCGTGGGCATGTTTTCTGCATCTCCTCATTGTTGTTTGGGTTTTTCTTTTTTCTCGTCTCTGCCTACCTCATTGTTTGTTTTCTTGGGAGTTATGATTGGTTTTGGGTTCTAGAGATTCTAAAGATTGGTCACTCTCCCCCCCCCTCAATTTTAGTTTAAAGCCCTCCTGATGAGTTGGGCCAGTTTTTCTCCAAGTACATTTTTCCCTGTTTTCATGAGGTGCAGCCCATCCCTTGCCAGGAGTCCTTCGCATAGGAAATGCAGTCCATAATCCAGGTATCAAAGTTTTCTTGGTGACACCAACCCTTTAGCCAATGGTTTATTTCTAGAATTCTTTTTTCCTTCAATGGGTGTTGGCCTTTCGTTGGGAGTACGGATGAGAACACTACTTGTGCTCCTAGCTTCTTAACTTTATTGCCTAGTTGTTTGTAATCTCTCACTATTGTACTCAGGTTCTTTGTTGTGTCATTCGTCCCAATGTGGAGGAGGAGGAAAGGGTAGTAATCAGTAGACCTAATTATTTTGTTTAGGTTCTCAGCCACATCTTTGATTTTTGCTCCAAAGAGACAACATACCTCCCTGGATTGTATGTCCGGTCTGCAGATGGATGATTCCATGCTTTTGAGGATAGAATCTCCTATTAACAACACTCACCTTCCTTTTTGTGGGGCTGCAGTGTGGGGTGCTTTTCTGTTTATCTCTGGTATGTTTGTTGATGTCACTTTTTAAGGGATATTTGAATTGATTTTTTTTAGGGATATTTGAAGTTGTTTCTTTGCTAGGGGTCTGCATGTTTTCTTTGAGGGGGAGGTTGTGGGTCTGCATGTTTCCATCTAAGGGGAGAAATCGATTGCTCAGTTTAGTGGGGCTGTTGAGCAACAGAAATTTGGGAGTCAAATGTGGTTATAAGTCAAGGATTATCTGTACTGTATAGATAAACTCTTGCCTATTGTTCATGTCTTGCTCTCTGATTTTGCTTTCTCTTACTCCATTTCTCCAGTTACCTGTTTGGTTGTTTTTATGATGCTTAATAAATAAATATCCACCTATTATATATTTTTTCTGGCTGTGTTGAGCTGTGTGTGCATTTGTTTTGATCCAGATAGAAGGATTGACTAGGAGTGTGCTGGGTGCAAACCAAACTGGAAATTATCCACAGTGATTTTTCCGGTCGTCTCAGATTTAGTGTTAAGCCAAATGGGGGGGGAATACATGATTAACCAAGATGCCCATGTCCCATGTCCAGGGTTTGACATATCACCAAGAACAGAACATTGAAAAGCCAGAGGTAGCAATCCAAGATGTCTGTCACTCTGTATTCCTGCTGAGAGAACTGGATGTTTTAATACAGGACCCCCCCCCTTTTTTTTTTTGGCAATGTGATTGGATTTCAAAGGTAAAAACATACTCTGGTTTGCAGATTTTCTCACATGAAAGCCTTGAGATTTCAATTGCCTGGCTGTGGAAAAAGCAAAATGGATAAGATCCATTCATCTAGGCCAAGGGCTGTAAGAGTTTAGCTCTTGAGCATCCAGGGCAGAATTTAATCGGGAGTCCAGCACAGGTGTAAGGCAACACAGCAGGAATAATTTTACCAAACAAAATTGCTGCATTTTATGGATAAAATTGCTCATATTTACTTTCAGCTGGACACAAGATTGGCAGGATCTCACAAGAAGGGAGAAGCAATGACTTGCAATCTCATCTGGGATGTTTTCAAGTCTGTGACACCTGAGGAAGTTGGCAAGATCCTCTGCTGAATTAATGAAACTACTTGTGAATTAAGAGCCTTCCCCTCTCGGATATTGCTAGCATATGTAAAAGAGATTGTACAAGCATCCTTAGGGGCGGGGATAATGGTACCTTCGTGAAGGAGGGGGTGGCATGCCCCTCATTCCTCAAAAAGCTATCTCTTGATCCAGCTGCCTTAAGTAACTATTGACCTACTGTTCTTTTGTATGGTTGTTTAGAAGGTTGTTAAACTCAGCTGCAGAGGATCATGGATGAAATGAATTGTCTGGATCCTTTCTGTCAGGGTTCAGGCTACAGCGGAGGACTGAAACACCATGGTCACTCTTATGCCTAAGCTGTGGCTAATCTTGGAAGAAAGTAGTATGCTCTTTTCCTGATCCTTTTAGATCTCTCAGCATCATTTGATACCCCCCGTATCAAATAGTACCGTATATGCCGGCGTACAAGGCGACCCGGCGTATAAGATGACCCTCGTCTTTATCGCCGGGCTGCATTCCTAGAACGTCATCTTATATGCCGGAAACTACCAGTATTTCCGGTGTATAAGACGACCCCCATCTTTGGCGCCGATTTTAGCACTCGCGGAAGTCGCCTTATACGCTGGCATATACGGTAACATCTTTTTGGAAAAACTCTGAGATTTGGGGATTGTAGGCACTGTACTGCAGAGGTTCCGCTCCTTCCTGAGTGAGCCTTTCCAATCAATGTTACAGATCAGAACTTTAAGACTTATGGACTTAAACTTCCAGAATTCCCCAGCCAGCATGGCTGGCTGAGGAATTATAGGTATTAAAGTCTACAAATCTTAAAATTGCCAAGGTTGAAGGCCCCGGTTCTGGCATGCATTCCAATGTGGAGTCTCCCAAAGCCCAGTCCTGCCTCCCACCTTATTTAAAATCTACACAAAATTCCTGAAGCAGGTCGTCTATTAGTTCAGAGTCCAGTGTAATCAATATATTGATGATGCCCATCTTTATATCTCAATTCCAGAGGCATGGAAGCTTTGTTATGATGCTGTGAGGGACCGCACGGGGCAAAAGAGACTTAGAGACTGAATCCCAGCAAAAGGGAGTTATTGTTGAGACAGAATCCACGACTCCATGAAGTTTCCATCCAGTCCTGTTGACAGGATTGCATTTCCTCTGAAAGAGTGGAAACAATGAACAAGAGGGCCTTTGGCCAACTGCAAAAGTCTGCCAGTATTGACCATTTCTGGACTGGGAGATCCTGAAGAAAGCGACCTCTGTCATATGTCAGTTAGACTACTGCAATTTCCTCTCAATGGAGCTTGAAGATGAACAGAATGCAATTGTTGACCTACTAATTGGTGATTTTGTTGGAGTTGACAGAATAAGACTTATCGTGGGTGAGCTTCATTGGTCATCAGTAAGCTTCAGGTTTAATTCAAATGCCAGTTGGTACCTATAAAGCTTATTACTTGTACAACCTCCATGATCTGGCTGGGAGAAGATACTGAAGTTCCCACCACTAAATACATCAGAAGGGATTAAAACTCAGCAAATGCCATTCTTTATAGCAAATCTCTCGTTCTACTTCTGGAAGTGTTTACTCTCCTGAAGTTAGGCTAACCCCATCCTTTTATTCATTAGGGGGAAATGCTGAAGCTCCCCTTCCCTATGGCATGACTGTTTAATGTATTTTTTTTAAAAAAAACAATAAATAAGGTGTATTTATTTATCAGGTTTATACTTTTTAGATTTTGTTTAATATTTTACTGATTTTATTGATGTTTAAATTATGTAATTTATAGGTGATCTAGAACTGGCCCCATACAAGCAATTATAATACATGATAATAAATAAACAATAACACTGCAGGCTCCTAGGCTGTAAAATGAGGATTTTATGTTCCCTCTGCTGGGAATTTATTTTTGGAAGATGCAAGAAAAACTTGACCTTATATTTTCTTCCCTATGGCAACAATGAAACCATCTCCAACATCAGTTTACAGTTAATCAGTTATTTGTTTCACACCTAGCAAAATATCTAACGATCTGACCAAGAATGAAACAAAATTGAGTTGCTGGAATTTATGTTTTCAGCTATGCTGTTTCTGCTTCCTAGCATGCTTTGTCAGAATCTCTGGCATATCTTGATTTTCTTGACTTTCTCCTTCACTTTAAGAATGCAATCTGATCAAGTGAAAGTCAGGGACAATGTTTCCATCCCCTTTATTTAATTTGAATTAAATTTAAATATTAATTAAACCAGATTTTCTGTTTATATTAGCCCCATGTAATACTTTTTGGAGTATGATCCCTGACATACCACTTTAAGACCAAATACCACCTTTGACCCAAAAAACTGTGCATGTCCTATCACAAACCTATGCACCTAAAAAACAGATTGTCTCAATGTAGATCTTAAATAATCACATCTGTCACTGTGCAGCCCTGTCAACATGGCCAAGTATATGGACAGTTGTATAAAGTGAACAGAAATGTAATTTGTAACCTTCTCCTGATCTGATAATGTCTTTTGAGGAGCTTATCATTAGGTAATCAATCATATGCAAATTCTGATCAATACTGCCCTGGCAGCAATTGATAAATATACCATAAGCCTCCATTGTGATATATGTTGACATGTGCTTACCCCCAAGTACACAATATGCTTACCACCAAGTACACAAAAACGAGACGCAAAAGAGAGATCTATGTACCGTCCATCAACATGGGTCAATGACAGTTAACTTCCTAAGTGTTTGCTACATGGGAAAAATCACCTTTTCCCTCTGTGGAGAAGAGAATTTTTTTAGTATATTATTGTTGTGAATCTTTTTTTTTTTTTTACAAATTTAGTTAAAATGATTGGGCTGAAGCCATGATAAAAAATAAAAATTCAGCATATCCATGATCTTTTACTAGATGATAAAACAAAAATGTAAACCAGTAAAGAGCTTATAGCAACATTACTTTGTTCTCATCTCCTCCTCATTAATTTAGAATTTCAGAATTTATCAGTCCTTTTGCCCACACAACATAACGTGATCTGCTCAAAGCTTTTTATTTTGACTCCTCGTTGGCAAAGCCTTCAACTTGTGCTACAGACTTTAGCCTTGAAGCCAAGTGCAAATTAGCTTTAAATCAGTAAAGCTGATTAAAGCCTCATTGTATCTGAGTACTAATAGGAAGCATATAGACAAAAGAGAGAGGAAGAAAGGAAGGACCCACTTACACACAGCAAGAGTTGCCTGTTGTAACTTGGAATGTGTGCAAGGCTTCTCAGCTTCATTTTTCTTGGATAAAATGATGAAAGGCTTCAGGCTATTTACCTGCTGAAAGAACGGAGCCAAATTTCCAGTGTGATGAAAATAGCCAAGGAACATTCAAAGGCATTACTGTACTTTGTTTCTCCTAAACAGTAAATAGCTTTTAAAAAAAAAAACTTAAAAAAAGAACTCTAAAATGAAGGAAAGGAGAAATGGAATCGAATAATTCCAAAGTACCTCAACTTAATGTGAAATTTTTATATTAACTTAAATGCTTGCCAAAGCCAAACTATAAAAGGCAATATTTGGGAAATAATAATAAAAAAAATCTAAGAATTATCAACTTATAAAGAATTTGTAGTTGGGCTTTTTCCTTTTTTATTTTAAGAAAAGATCAAATGTCCTTTGAGCTAAGTTTGAGTCTGGGTGACTACATGAACATAACCATTCAATTTTCATAGCAACTGTAGCAAAGTGAACTAGTGGTTTTTTCCCAATATTTCTTTTAAACCTTCATCATCTGGACTACTGCCTAAGGTTTTGTTGGCCATCTCTAATACTAGGAGGAATCAGATCTGACTCTGTCTAGCTTTTCTAGAGATCAGCTTAAATGTTAAATGTTCCTGTGTTGCATCCCCTTTTAAATATCTCTTCTAGCAAACCAGCACCAAAATTTCTTCTATTCAAACAATGCAAGTTTTTCAACATAAGCCACTGTGAGAATTGGGGTGGGGGCGGGTAGGAGGAAGCAATGTGGTAGTTCTAACACTACAACTAAAGACTTGCTATCTCCCCAAGACAGAAAGTAGGCTGACAGTTTTCCTTGGCTTTCTAGCCTACCAACCATTACAGTTTTATTTCCTCCGTAGCAAAGTGAAATTAAACTGCAGACATTCTAGGTTAGCATGCTGTACATAAGGGGTCTATATTGAGATCTGTTTGGATTCTCCCTCTGGAGGGAAATAAGTAGATTTATATCTTCCTGTTTCAGGACTAAGGACTGTATGCTAATGGGACCTCAAGTAGTCTGAGCAGTCAATAGGTAGATGGAAGGAAATTATTGTGGAAGATCTTGACCTCCTTAGCAAATCATGGATAAACATCTCTACCAAATTTTTACTCCCTTCTCCTTATAGAGCTAGATTTTCTCTTAGAAATTTTAGCTAATTAGCTAACATCAAAAGTTTTAGAGACTACATTGGAAGCTTTGGAATTTATTTCTGAGTCACTTACAGTAGTGGGATTCAAATATGTGAACAACTGGTTCTCTGTGTAGATACCACTTCTGGAAGTCCATTCTGGGCCTGGCAACAAAAAATTAGCTATCGGTTCTGCCAAAGTGGTGCGAACTGGCTGAATCCAACCACTGGTCACATATAACTAACTAGACCTCCCATATCTAGGCTGCAAAAATCTGATAAATCACCAGATGGCAGCAAAGAGGCATCAATTTGCTGCCTTCTAGTGGTCATCCAAGTTGTTGAAACTCAGAATGGACTAATATGATCTCAGGAATCTATATGCCAGTAAAGAAACACCTGTGGATAGTGGGCATAGCACACTTACTGTAGCTATGGTTAGAAATGTATCTTCATGGGGTACCCAGACATGAAAATGCTGTAATGGCCCAGTTTAACCTATGTGGAGAAGATAGACATGTGATAGGTTACCATGCAATAATTCAAGCTGACAGGAGAAAAAAAAATCAATACAGCCTAAAAGTATCCTTCACGTTTTCATGACATATGCGAGTCTTTTAAGAAAGAACTTTCACAGCTGCCAAGGATCACAAGAGAAATTCTGTGGCCGCCAAGCATATGAATAGAAACCACTGAGCCATTTTAATTTATAGAAGAGGTGAATTTATTCTGTGTGGGCTCACCAAACCTACAGGAATGCCTGCAATTACATGACAGAAAACAACATAATCTATTCCCATTGAACTTTTCAAAATTAATATTGATTGGGAGGCAGCAGTTTTAGCAGCCTTTTTTCCTGCCACTACTTTTTCCATGAAAATCTCAAAAGACAAGGTTTTGTAAGTGATTGTTCACACACACACACAAACACACACACACACACACATACACACGGGGGGGGGAGAAACCTATACAGGTCTGAGCAAACTACAGGTAGTTTGTTTATCAATATCAATAGTGATATTACTACCTTTTTTTATACCTTGAGTTCTATTTTTGCAGTTTCACTTACACTATCAGTGAATTCTTTACATTATGAAAACTATGAGAAGATCACAATAGAGTCTAGATATTTTAATCTGCTAACTATTTCTAATGTGTTTTGTTTTCCTTCATTTATTTTATGCTAGTGTGTTTTATTGTTTATAGTGTATCGTTATATAGTTGTAATATCCTATATAAGGTCTAATTCCTATAATTAGATCTAAGTGGTATAAGATTTTACAATTCTGTTAGTAATCCTTATATTTATGTTATTAATATATTATTCTATATATTGGAGTTTTTATTGCTAGAATGATTGTAATTCTATCGATTTGATATTGTTCTATGCCTGAAACAAAGATTAATTAATTGACTGGCTTATTATACAGTAGACAAGAGACTCTGCAACTAAGAGACTGACCACAGAAACTGCTAATATTGAATCCTAGCTATAGGTCTTTTCTGGGCAATTTGGTACTATCTGAAGGTGCTCCATGTGTTCAAAGTTTTCTTTCTTCTTTTTTGTTCTTTGTCCTATAAATCACGCAAAAGAAAGACGAAGAAGTACGTGTGGATTTGAATGCTGAAGCAGCAATTTTAGCAAATGCTAAAGGGTATCTCAGATGCTGAGTTCTATAAAGTCTGAAATCTAATTATTTTTATGTGTTATAATGCTTTGAGCTCCTGGAGGCAAGGAGGAGGGGATATAAAAATGTGGCACTAAATAAAAACAGTAATATACTGTCAAGCTCAAGCCCAGAGACGACACAGCAAAATCCAATCGAGTTGTATCCTTTATTCGTTTATAGCAGATAGACAGAATCTTGTCAAACTAAAGCTATAACTTGCAAACCTACAAGGTATATCCTGAGAGCTTCTACGATGTGCCTATCCTGAATCTTTTCTTCCCTCCCAAGTCCAGTTTGGGACTACACAGTCTCTTCATACGGAACTCTCTGGGAAAGGTCCATGTTGCCAGAACATTCCCTCTCTCCTTCTTCCTCCAGGTGCATATTCCATCACATGCAGGTAGTCCTCAATCACAACTGAGCCCAAAATTTATGTTGCTGAGAAATTTGTTAAGTGAATTTTGCTCCATTTTATACTTTTCTTGCCACGTTTGTTAAGTGAATCATTGCAGCTGTTAAATTAGTAACACGGTTATTATGTGAAATCTGGCCTCCCTTTTGACTTTGCTTGTCAGAAGATTGCAAAATTTGCTTTCTTTTGAGAATTTTTTCTCCTCTTTTTCTCCTTTTTTTTTTTTTGAGGCTTTTGGGGGTCCTCTTCTACCCCCCTCCTGGAATTATTTTTTTTTAACCACCTTTGGTCTCCTCTCCTAGTAATAGGAGGGCATTGGATTACAATTGGCCATTGGGCCACCTGATGGATTATAACATAACAACCAGAAGATGAGTACCTCTAATTTGGCTAAGGGGGGGGGGGGAGAAAGGGAGCCTCTGCCCCTGCTTCAACCTCGGTGTAAATTACATGACTGTGGAGATGCTGCAATGGTCGTAAGTGTGAAAAATGGTCGTAAGTCACTTTTTTCAGTGCTGCTGTAATTTCGAACAGTCACTAAATGGATTGTTGTAAGTCGAGGACTATCTGTATTCCCCCTTTTAGTTACCCTAGAACTATTTATGCTGTTAGTCAGAGTTGTGAGTGCCATTCCACAGAACACGGCTTAATGGCCCAGTGCCATTACCAGATATAGGGAGAGCTGGGAATGCTTTTAACTTGTTTCCCCCTCTACCCCACTACACCCAGATCTTCACAATACAGGTAGCCAAATACCAATAAAGAAGAATATTTTTAGCTCAGGGTTGAAATGAGGGGTCCTTGGTGCTTGTTTCATTATCCAAACTAGATAACATCTTCGATGCTAGTCTAACAGTGATGATGTTAGCTAGTTTGGGTAATGAAATGTCTGCAAGAAAATAACCAAGCTCAGAGAGCACAAAGTACCCCTCAGGTAGCTAAATATACAGGGAGGTTTGGCACAAGGTTTCAGTGCATGCTCTCTTCCCCTCCCTGGGATAACTCTATAGGTATTTTTACCTGAATTCATAATTGCAGATAATAGCACCACGAGACAGGCAAGCCTCCATAGACTTTTCTTCCTTTTTTAGGGGAAGACAGTGTGAGGGAGGACTGATACATCCACATAAGGAGTAAGGAACCCAGGAACAACAGAAGAAAATGAAGAAAAGGCACTGAGAAAAAAAATGTGAAAAGAAGCTGAAAAGAAATAAGGTTTTGACACTCTGCTAGAGAGAAGTTCCCTGAGGATGGGCTCCAGCAGGAGTCCAAAAGCTCAGAAGATTAAACCTCTGATCCCAGTAACTGACCCAGATTAGATCCTGCAAAATTATCCTGGGACACGTGTATTCACCTTCATTCGTGATAAGGTTACTGTGCTGAAATGGTAGCAATTAAAAAAAATACCTGAGAAAACTAGGTGTTCCTTTCGTCTTTCAGGAAGCCTTTAATTAGATCCCATATTTATTTATTCCTGTTCCTTCACAAGACAGACTGTGAAAAAGCAGCACTTGCTTTGTTTAATTTTCTATTATGTGTGCACTGCAGTAACTTGTAGCCTAGAGATAATAGTTGACATCTTCTACAGATAGAATCTGTATATGGTCATCTATAGGAAGCACATACATCCCATATTTTTTTCTGTTCAAGGGTTTTTGCACCCCTTCCAAACCTGCAGAATGTGGTACAAATGAGGTGAGGATTTATTATCGTGGGAAATATTGCTTCCGTTGCTTCTATTGTTCTCTTAAAACTGTTAAGTATTTAACTTATTAAGGTGAACGTGCCACTGATTCAATTGGCAGTGTGGCAGCCTTAACCCATTCTGCACTGGTCTGATGCTTCTTTTATAACCTGAGTGCTTAATCAGACTATTCATTTATAGTGTATATCTATTCATTAAATTCAAGGAAACTCTTTTCTGAAGGAAGCACTTCTATTACTGAAAAACCACATTGTCTTAATCCTAAAACTGCATTTTCTGATCACCTAAAAGAATTCCTTGCATATCTTAATTCTCTCCTCTTTTTTTCTCACATTATCCATTTTACCAATAAATATCCATTTAGGAATAAATATCTGTTGTTGCAATCCTTAGCTCAGACTTCCCCCAAACTGGACCTTCCAGATGTTTGGAATTATAAATCCCAGAATTATAAATCCCATTTTGCAGGGCTAATGTGTAACCTCAGCTTGGCATATGTTTGCAATATAGCGTCCCTGGTAACTAGCATAGGTAGGGGAAGGGCAAATCACATCACTTTGGTAATGGGATTGTGAAACAAATATTGATGGACAAGATGTCACTGAGTCTTTTATCAGGAACCTCAGATGGGTGGATTCATATAAGATGCTAAACTATAATCTGATTGGTTTGGCTTAGCACATTGTGTGATCCTAACCATTATGACTAGTAAACTATGAGTTATGTATCAGTGTGATGCATGAACTTGGTTGCCAGTCACTTAGTTTGTGCCTCTGTCCTCTTGCCAAAAGCTTCTAGTACTCCAAGAAATTCAAAGAAAACCAAGCCTTTGACTCACCATAGTGGTATTCTGGCAAGCCCTGTGTTGTGTTTTACCCCAGCAAATCCTGATAGCGTATCAAACAAGCTCAAGGACTTTTCCCCAAATCAGGCTAGGTGAAAAGGAATGGGGAGGCAGACCACTGCAGACAGTCTGTCTGATGAGAAAGAAAACAAACAAGGGATGATCTCACAGGAACATAAATTCCATCTGCAGCATAAGTGTGGGAGGGAATCCTTCATTTTCCAGGGATTGGAGGAAGACAATGCTGCCAGTTTGCTACCAACTTCATACAATGAGCAGAATCTTGTAGAGCACCAGAGTTGTGGTAAAAAGGGTTATGTATCAAAATCTGTAACATTTCTTTTTATTATTGTTATTAATCAAATTGCCAAGGAGCCTTGAGAAAAGTTATTGGTGGTTAGTCCAAGCTATGGAATGCTCCTCTTTAAAGACTTGCCAAAAACTCATGAAGTGCTGCATGTTTTTTTGGAATTTGCAGTGAAGTTTGCCATTCCAGCTATGGCAAGCTGACGGGATCTAAATCAGACTGAGGACTTACCTGAATGTTTGTTGTGTATCCAGCAAATTCCAATAAACTCAAGGCCACAGATTACTTGTGTAGATGCAACCCCTCGGGGACAAAGTCATTTTTTAGAAGAGAATTAGGGAGGGAAAGAATTTGTTTGTTCTTCTGGTTATTATCATACTTTAGAAGATAAATTGGACCGATATCTTTTGTGGCTGGTTTATATCTCTAGAATGTGTTACACATTTCCATGTTATGAATGGAACTGTATCTTCATTTAACATGATTGTCAGTTCTAAAATAATCCTAGCTCCTTGTTTTGGCTATCTGAATTCAAATTTTGCATATAAAGATTATCTGATTCCTCTTTGAACTGTTTGATTATGCATTCTCTCTACGTGGCTACTATATTATTTCCCAATAAATCAGGATGTTATGAACAAACTTTGTTCATGTTGGATCTCAGAAGGTTGCAGGTCCACTACCCAACTTCTTGAGCAAGTGTCTGTGCTAACCATAATCAGAGGAGGCAAGGGAAGGGTGAAACATCCAATGCTCCAGGAGATACAAAAGAATTTTGTGTTAGTACCTGGGAAAGGAAAACATTGTGCAATCAACTGGGATGCAGGATATGAAGTGTGGATGAATGAAGAGCAGCTTGTCAAAGTGAAAATTGTGAGATTTTTTTTAGAAAGGACTCAGTATGGAAATGATAAAATTATTCTTTTTACAACTATCATAACTCTATGTTCAATTGATGCATGAGGTGTAGGATCATGCTAACTAGACATTCCTAGGTTTACCAAATCTGAACAGCAAACATAGCAGCAAAGACATACGGAAAAGACTCTAGCATTTTCCCATTTGGTGATCATTCAAAATTTTGCAATCCAGATTTGCTGCCCCTCAGTGGCCACATATTTTTGTGCTTTTCCTCAATGATAAGATCCCCTGACCTATGCTCATGGCCATAGATCAATCCTAAATAGGTTTTACTTGGGAATGGGGGGGGGAGGAATCCTAATAGTACAAATGATTGAACAATAAAACAGATTGTCCTTGGGAGTGAAGAACATTCCTTTGCTGAATGCCATTTGTCATAGATGCCGTAATGGTAGATCTCTACACCAGGCAAGTGATTAGAGTAGAGGATCTCCAAGGTCTGTTCCAACTTTTACATTCTTTTGTAGATTTAAAACAAATGAAAGAGATAGCTCTTTCACACTTTTATCTTGTAGAAATCATAACCACAAGGGGATTGGATGAATACGTGAAGGGCAAGCGGTCTTGAAAAGAGTCAGGGTTACCTTTGGGTTGAGGTCAAGCATGCCATGGCTATGGAGAGGTATATCTCCAGCTCTTGTTTGGAAGAACCCCAGAGACATTTGAGGTTCTACTTGCTAGAGAGGGTCAACAAAAATCTTACCCATCTGCAGTCTGGAATTTAGTTTATATTTAATTTATACTCTGGTGTTTAATGACTGACCATGCTCACCAGGGTAGATATCTCCCTTTGGCAGCCCTGATTTCTGCTCAAATTCCAAGTGTGTTCACTGGCCCAAAATGTTGCCTAGACTTAATGTAGTTCAATATACCAAATCCCCTTTTATGCTAATATGAAACAGGGTCTAAACCAGCCATAACAACATATACCTTAATTTTGAGGTATATGGCTAGATAATTTTTTCCCCCTCATACAGCCCCTGAACTGGAGCTTGGCAGGTTGTACAAATACTTATCTGACCATGTAATGGGAGGCTGGAAGCAGTGTTTCAATTATGCTTTCTCCAGTCTGATGCTGTCTTGGAGAGAAGCTCCAAGATGACCTTGGGGAAAGCATGCAGTGGCTGCTAGCCTGAAAACATAGTGAAGCATGGGAAAGGAACTTAAGATTGGCCTGCGCTGACTCTCTTTGATATAAGAGAAGGGAAGGTAAATGTAATCAGACTTCTAAAATTCTGTTAATGTGGCCCATATCAATAAAGTAGAGTTTTAATATTTCTTGTGGTGTCTGTTTCCTAACCTGGCCTACCTCAAAGAACTGAGATCTTAGATATGTTGCAGTTCAATTCCAAATAGCCCCAGCTAGTATGGACTCTGTTGGCATGCATTAAATCCATTTTGAACCCAGTTCTTGTTTTACATTGTTGTGTGTCCTGGACCAAATGGTATTATACATTTTAGCAAAGGGTTTGAGACCTCAACTCTGACAGAAAATCAGGTTTTCTTCGACCATCAAAAAAGTTACCTGCAAAATGCTGCATTTGAGGATAATTATAACTGCATAATTCAAGGTTGAGACCACACTGCACAAACCTCTATAGGGACATTTCCCATTCCCAGCAAATTTCTCTGACATAGATATAAGATTTATTATAGCACATTTCACCATTATAGTATTCACTAAAAGGGCTTTTTTTAAAAAAAATTAATTAACACACATAAAAAATGAGAAGGCAGCAAGTGAAGCAGAACATTGTATGGGGGTGGGGAATGAGGTAAGGTTTTTATAGAAATGCTTCTGAATTTAGATTCACTCTTCACACTGCAGTAATAATTCCATATATATCGAAATGTAAAGACCTTATTGAACATTCAGGAGACTCATTAAAACTAAAAATGCCATCTGAAAAAAAAAAGAAATTAATACTTTTCTTCCGCAGCAGACACTTAAAAACATAAAAGGAAAACCTCACTTCTAATGTGGAAGTTCCTTCAAAAATTAGCTTACTCCGCGATATAAATTAGTTTTCTTTGTGAACTAAAATTGACTTGCCCTTAACTACTTAGTCAAAAAAAAATAGCTGGTGAAAAGGCCCAGCCTCGGAGCTTTGGACTGTGGGTTCCTTTCATGCTGTAAACAAATGCTTCAGATTTAAAGCTTTCCCATAATTGTTATGCTAACCTTGGAGTGAAACCTCTCCATTTGCATTTGAAGGAGCTAAATATTAGGCAGGAAAGAAAAGTGCTCTTTTTAAAAGCATGAGAAAATGTTCCTTCTTTTTGGTCTTCAACCATCTGGGCAGGCTCTGTTTTTCTCTCTCTGGCAGAGGAAGAAGTGGAGGGAAAGGGATAGGGGTGGTGGTAATCTCACTGTTCCCCCCCACCCCCAGGAGAAGAAGGAGAAGGAGAAGGAAAAGGAGAATTAAGAAATTCTTTCTGTACGTAAATGGGAGAATGAATGAGATTTACTATAGGGAAAAGCAAAAAATGCATCCCTGGAGGATATTAAGAAAAAGTAGGTAAGAAAGGGGTGGGAATAGAAAGAAGTAAAATCCTCAGTAGTTCAGCAACATAAAATACATTGCGAGAATTGAGAGAAGTGTGCATGAAGGTGACTATGTATAGATAGTCCTCGATACACAACAGTTCATTTAGTGACCAGTTACAATGGCACTGAAAAAAAGTGATTTATGACCATTTTTCACACGTACAACTATTGCAGCATTCCCCATGATCACTTGATCAAAATTCAGACACTTGGCAACTGACTCATATTTATGATGGTTGCAATGTCCCAGGCAGGGTCATGTGATCACCTCTCGTGACTTTCTGACAGGTAAAGTCAATGGGGAAGCCAGATTCACTTAACAACCATGTTACTAGCTTAACAACTGCAGTCAGTCACTGAACAACTGTGGCAAGAAAGGTTGTAAAATGGGACAAAATTCACTTCACATTCTTGGTGCTTCCTGTTAAAAAATTAAAATAGAAAGCATTTAGACAAAAAAAAAAACCAGCCCCATTTACTTGTCTAATATTAAAAAAAAAAAGTTACCTCATTTCTGTCGGAAGGAAGCTGATGCTTTGGCAAAGAGAAGACGTCTTCCTCAAGCTCTTGTAGACTGAATAGACTAGTTCAGGTGAATCAATTAGGTTGACAAGCCAAAACTTTTTCAACCCTGATTAAAGATACAACTAGCTGCTTCTCCTGCACAGCTGGCAACAACTCAAGAAAATGTAGCCTGACAGCCATGTCATAAGAGAAAAGGGGGGGAAAGGGGGATCCAAAGAGTCAAGAAAGAATGAAGGAAGGGCAACTCAGCAATGATAGATATATTTAACACACACAAGATTACACAATTCAAGGAAAAGACATCTTTCAGTCTTACAAAGTGCACACAAAATCCAGTTTGTTCCTGTATGATGCCTGTCAGTTAAACATTTTGCTAGGTTTAAGACATATTGAAAGAGCTTCACAATCTACAAGTATGATTTAAAAAAGGCTCCCAAAATCATAGATGTAAAAAAAAAAAATCTGCCATAATAACTCTGATTTCTCTCTGGTTTTCAGGAAAGAAAGGAAGTTTTCCCTGGTTTTCAGGGAAACAGGAAGTGTTCCTTTAAAAGGAATGGGAAAGAAATCCTCCATGCTCCTTAGGTACAAATGGCAATAATAGTCCAATCAGTCTGGTAATTGACTGATCTTTTATAATTTTATTATTTGTCTTTCACATGGTACAACTACATATTACTTCTATAAAAGAGGAAATTAGCATCCATGCTGCCATTTCTTTATTGTGCATCTCCTGGTCCTTACTCAGTAGTAAGTAGCATCAGGAAATGCAAAGCAGGAAAACTGTGGGACACTCATATGCTGGCCCTTTTAAATCTACATAACAAATTTACATAAATTTACATAATACAGTGCTTCTCAAAATATGTAGTTTTGCCCCATATATTTTCTAGACAAGCATCATTGGGGCTGTGTACCCATTACTAGGTATTTTCACAGACCACTGACTTACCTCCCATAAACCGTGCTTGGTAAACTATGAATGCTATTCAGCTGAGATGTGTTTAGTTAGGTAGATTTTTTTTTCTAAGTTGAAGAGCTTTGGTGGCTCTTAGTAGATCATCCTTCAATGAAAATCTTCAAGGCAAAGCATCATGTCTCAGCAGTAGGTGTCCACTTCTAATCAAATGGTGTGTAAATTCAATATATAGCTATTAAGCAGAAGATGGGGATTGCAGAAAAGGAGATTACATTGTAAATTGGGCTGTTAAAGAAGATGGGTTTAGAGCTAATTTCCGTTGCATCGTTTTCCATTTTTCTTCACTCTGACCCAATGCCAACATATGCAGTTAGAAGATAAATTCTTAACACCTCAGTGCTGAGGAACTGAGTTACTTAATTTATTTATTAAATTTATATGCTGCCCATCTAACTGTTAAGTAACTCTGGGCAGTTTATCTGGTTGGGCTTCCCTAAACCTTTATACTGAGGAACATGAAATGAAATCCTGAACTCAGCGAATGAGATTTTTTTCCCAAACTGAAAATATTCTACTATTTTCAGGGCCTCTTACAGTAAGTAGTTTTCATAGACAAATTCTCCTCTAGGAAGTGTATTTTCATCTTTCCATAGAGGAAAACAAGATGTTGTCTAGATTCCAGGACTCTTCCTCACAACAATAGCCTATAGGCTTATATACTGCCCCATAGTACTTTACAGTATTCTCTGGGCGGTTTACAATGTCAGCATTATTTGCGTCTTGCCCCCAACAATCTGGGTCTTCATTTTTCCAACCTCAGAAGGATGGAAGGCTGAGTCAACCTTGGGGCACCATCAGGACTGAACTCCAGGATGTGGCCTGCAATAGTGCACATTAACCACTGCACCACCAGAGTTATTATTATAGTGATAGCATATTATATAGTCTAGATTTTTAACTTTCTATTATAAACAGATAGAAAAACTTGAAACAGTTCAGTGGCCTTTTTCTTTTTTAAATGCATTGTATTTAATAGAATAGAGCTGGAAGGGGCCTCCTATGAAGTGGCAAGAGATAAATTATTAGGCAGGATAGATAATGAAAAAGACTGTCATTAAACTAGGATATTTTTTCAGTGCATTCCAAGTCAAACATAAAAATTTTCTCAAGTTAAGTTTGATTACTGACTACATGGATGTTGACAGGGGGACAAAAATATAGAATAGAACTTTCATTGGCTTCTTTCCAGGATGTTCACTTTTCAATTTAGCCAACAGGCCTGGAATTTGCTAGTACTCTCCCATCCTAGCACTTACCAAGCCTAACCCTGCTTAGCTTTTTTCAAAATCAATCAAAATCAGGTGGGTACAAATAGATTTAAAATATATTTTGACACTATACCTTTCCATGGTTGCCACTGCTGAAAATCAGCATCTAAATTTTATATAATTTTGCTGGTTCTACTTTCTATAAGATCAGATCAAATCGCTGTCCTGGAAAAAACAGGTCTTTGTCCCTGCAGTGAGGTTGACACTGTGATTATCTCCTGCAACACTCTCTGCTGAGCCAAAATGTGAATCTAAGCAATTCAATCCAATCCAACACAGGGGGACATAGTCAGCCCATCGTTTTTTAAACCCCTACAGAAAAACAAAGAACTCACTCTTAATTGCTGTTACTTCGGCAGCCAAGCCATTAATGCATGGGAGAAAAGTGACAGAAACTTTGGAAGAAAGGGAAATTCCAGCAATTACAAGTGGAAGTGATTGTAATCAAAACGCTGAGAACTGGAGGGGGATGTCAAAATAGGAGTCGAGGGATAGAATGTGCTGGAAGAGGATTGCTGGACTCCTGCACATTGCAACAAAATATTCCAGGCTTGATTTGAAGGCTATAAGGCTGTTTTAATTTGCTTTGCACTGTATATAAGAAATAGGGGTCTTAGTCATTTGGGCAACATAATCATAGACAAGCATTCAGGAGAGAGATCCTTTCAAGCCATTCTAAAAATTAAGAAGGCAAAGACTACTTGAGCAACAGGCTAACAGAACAGACAAATTAAAGTTGATGGGAAGAATGTAGCAGGATCATGAGAACGTGCATTATACTTGAGCATTCCCTGGTCTAAAGTTGTCTGGATATTTGTGGGGCCACAATTGTCAGCATTTCCAGCTAGATCCTTTTTCTAATCTTTTAAAGGCAATGCTAACAGATACCAGTTCACCACTGAACTGGGACAAATAGAAATCTGCCAGAACAGGTCAAACAGCCAGCAAGCAGGAAACATGCAAGTACATTCTTCCACCTTAGATATACAAGCAAATAATCTCAAATCTGCACCTTTCAAATGTTCTATTGGTAAAATACATTTTCTCATTGTAGCACAGGCCAAGGCATAAAGGTCCAACCACGGATCATTTATCAAAGACTAATTTCTGCATCTAGGACCAAACTAAGAGATACATCTACCTTATCTTATGCTCGCTTGAGATGTGTGAGGTTTAATATCACACAATTAGTTTTATTTTAAAACTGCAATTTTTCAGCAGCAATACACAAACGAGAAGGCAGTTCTCTCTGAGGTGGGAAGACTGTACCTGTGATGTGTTCTTTCAGACTTCAGACTGGCATTCAGTTCATTAAAATGTTTCTGACAACAGTTTCCTGCTCTTAAAAAAATATTCTCCTTCGCCATCCCACACCTGTCTGAAAAAGTTCAATGCAGCCACAGGTTTGCCATTAGCCTACGGCAGGGCTACTGCTAGGTTAAAAGGCGGTATGACAAGCAGGGATGTCTGCAGGGAGGGGGATCAAAAAAATCAAGATGGTGGCCATAATCATGAATGTAAAAAAGGGTGGGGCTTTGATTGCGTGGTGGAGGCCAACATTTTGTCTTTTTGATCTTCCTTCCTGTGGACATTCCTGCTTGCTGGCAAGATACTCCCTAGAACAGGGTGTCCAAATTTGGCAACTTTAAGACTTGTGGACTTCAGCTCCCAGAATTCCCCAGCCAGCATGTCCACAAGTCTTAAAGTTGGCTAGATTAATGACACCCCTGTTCTAGAACTTCCTCAGGAAACTTAACATGAGAAGGAGATTGCTCTGTCATCCTGGAAGTCTCTATGATGGCATTTCTGATGGTTAGGTTGCTATACCTGGCTCTGGGAAGGGAAGCAGGAGCAGGCTGATCTATCCTTGATCCTTGCTGTTTAGGCACCTGTCAGAGGCAGGGGAGGCCAAATACTAATCTGTGTGTGAAGCTGTTATCACACAAAGGCTGCCCCTGATGGCCTTGGGTCAGTATCAAAATGCAAGTGCATCATCACAATGCTGGCATAATGACATCATGCATGTGTCATCTTTCTGATTACAGTGTGATTTGCTATGCTACCTCAAGATGCAGAGACACTGGGGAGAATTTAAATAGCAGCAACAAGGACTCTTGTGCAATGTTTCTCTAACCATGCCAGGTAAACTAAGCCATGACTTAAAAAAAAAAGATGTCCCTTAGCAACAGACATCAAACCAGAAGGAATCCTCTGATGCAGGTTTGCCCAGCATTTGTTTCTGTTATCCTCAGGTGAGCCTCAGACCTGACAGGATGAAATCCATCGCTCTGCATACATTTTAAAACAGGACACGTTTTATACTGATGAAGAAGGGGATACAAGTATATATTAGTATCTCAGACTGATTATCACAAACAGAAAAACAGGTAGTCCTCAACTTACAACACTTCATTTATTTCCCACAGCACTGTCTTCTGCCTAAAGATATTTACCCATGTAATAGTAGGCTGTATTGCTATTATCCTTCTCCTCTTCTCATCTTTCCTACTACCTTCTCCTATTGGTATCTATAATTACCACTTGTTGTATCTTATGATTAATGATTGCAACTATGATCTATGACCTATCACTTTGTTGTTTGTATGTACACTAAGAGCTTACACACTGGAGACAAATTCCTTGTGTGTCCAATCACACTTGGCCAGTAAAGGATTCTATCTTTTTATCTTCTATTTAGTGAACATTCAAAGTTATAACAGTACTGAAAAAAGTGACTTATGACCATTTTTCAGAGTTATAACTTTTGCAGCATCCCCATGGTCTTCTGATCAAAATTCAAATGCTTGGCAACTGGTTCACATTTATGATGGTTGCAGGTGTCCCAAGGTCATGTGATCACCTTTTACCACTTTCTGACAAGCAAAGTCAATGGGGAAGTCAAATTCACTTAACAATGGTGTTACTAATATAACAGCTGTAGTGATTCATTTAACAACTATGGCGAGAAATGGGGCAAAACTCACTTAACAAATGTCTCACCTAACAGAAGAACTGAGGCTCAATTGTGGTCGTAAGTTGAGGACCACCTGTATGTGAATTATTCATTTGGAAAACTGACATACGGGAAAGTAATATTTCAAGGTATATTAATCTGAAGACAAACATAGCAATGTTCCCAAAAGTCATGCTACAGGAAAACTAAAAAAAGTAGGGTTTTTTTCTTCCTAACACACAAACACAATTTTTCAACCCTGAATCTCGCCATTATTTTGCATCCTTTTTTTTGAAGAGGGTGAGACGTCCACATGCACAAAATAATTGATTGTAGATCTGGGCACACCTAGACTTGTAGATTAATGTGCTAAGTTGAAAAGTACTTGTTTTATAGCAGGGAATTTTTATACTGTTGAGTGTGTGTATCAGGTGTATATCTACACATATCATATAATTTATAGCTGGTTTTGCCGCATCATCATATATTCTACTGTGACCCAAACTTTTGTGATGTTATGGCATGCTCTCTTTGTAATTACATTAGTTATATTTATGGTTCCATAAAGCAAATTATAGTTTGCATTCTATGTACAAGGCCAATCCAGTAATACAGTAAAATATTTTTACAACCTGATGGAAATGGAATAATACAATCAGAAAGTTGCTTGTTCAATGTAATGAATGCCTTCTATTACAATGTGGAGGATAGTTGGCAAGCACCAGATGAAGGGGAAAAAAATACTAACAATAGCAAGAATCCATCAAAAAATACTCCTCTACATTTTGGGAGTGTGCGTGATCTTTGAAGGGGTACATTGATCCTTTGATGTCTGTGTTTATTCTTTGATGAGCCAATCTGCTTGCCTGAGAAATATATCTGTATTAACACGGCATCAGTCATTTGAAATGGGTTATAAAAAGCAGATACCGGGGGAGGACAATATTTCAGACAACAATGCCAAGAACTGTTGGCATCTTAGAATTTTCATATCTTCAAAACTTTTCCACACTTTTTGGATCTAAAGCCCTGGTACTTAATGAAGTAACAGCTTTAGCTAATTGCACAGGGAGAGAACTAAAAAGCAGGGGATAGAAAAAATATCCAGTAACAAAAATAAATAATAATTCAACAGCAAACACTGAGAGAAGACACACAAAATTAGCGCTATTGCATGTCTCCATTGTGGCCTCTTGCCTGGGGAACTTTGTTCCAATTTATGTCTGCCAGGTCGTATGATTACAGGCCTTAAGGGAACCCTAAAAACTGGTCTGTTTGCCTTGACTTAGAAGTCCAGTTGACGCAACTGTGGGCATGGCCCTATCTGAATTTTAACTGTTAGCTTCATATATAGATATATATACATATAGATATAGATACAGATATAAAATTGCTATTTTCTGATTTGCAATTTAGAGGGATGCTCATGTTCTCTTGGGAAAGACTTGGACCAGATGATGCCAATAAAAAAGGGTTTCAATTGCACAGTTGTAGCCACCATCATTATCTTCATTAACAGAATCCTGTAAATCCTATACATCTGAGAGTACAAATCTGCCACTGTCTCTTTTACAGTCTTATTGGTTAATGAGAATCCTTTCTAAGTTTCTTTCTCTGTTCATTATGCAGCTGGGGGCTTCCCACTTATTTAATCATTCCTAGGCAGCGTGCTCAAGCTGAGTCCCACCTACCATTATACATATGGACAGTTTTGATCGCCCTCCCTGCAGACACCCATCTAGGAGCCCAAACTAAATTTTGAGTGGAATTTTTACAAATTGTTTGGCCAGCATCGTCTTTTGCATTTTTACCAAGGATCTAGCATTGGATAACCTATCTTGTTATATGAGATGGCAACAGACTATTTAGGTATCTCTGGAAGAATGATTGAGGAGCTAGAGCAGGGGTCTCCAAACTTGGCAACTTTAAGACTTGTGAACTTCAACTCCCAGAATTCCTCAGCCATAGCTGCCTGAGGAATTCTGGGAGTTGGTCCACAAGTCTTAAAGTTGTCAAGTTTGGAGACCCCCGAGCTAAAGCAAGGAAAGCTGGTGTCCCATACAGCCACAATTAAATCCTTTTATTTAATCCCACATTTATTTAAAGGATGTCCTAATAGTTTGTTTTGTAAATGAAGCCAACAGCATATGAGCTGTGGAACAATCAGTGAGAATGTGAGGATTCATTTAAATAACCATGAGCACAGATGCCGATCAAGAAAAGTACCATAGAAAGAGATGTATTAGTCAAAGAGTTCAGTGACAGAATCCATGTTTTGCACATAACAGGTGATAGCAATGCTTGATATCTTCATTTAAGAAGATAGAACATGGTTAAAGATGGCTATCTGAGTCTGGTAAAGCTGCTGGCATTTAAATTAGTGAATGGGTATCTCCAGGGTGGATCAAGGACTCCATATGTAACAGAACCATATCATCCATAGACCTTTCCCATGTATGAATAACAAGGAAATGTGTTGCCGAGGAAGCTCAGGAAAAAACAAGCTGTTCCCTGTTGTCTTGCTTATATGCAGCCCTAAACAAATTCTAGTCTTTGAGATCTTCATATGAGGAACTGCATGTGAGTTTATAATCCTTACATTGAATGATACAACAATGTGGATGAGCTCAATATATGGGGTTCCCCAATTCAGACTGCTGAATACAAGAGTCAAAAAAGCCATTTATGGGCATACATTGTTCCTGTTAATACCACATATTTAACTATGTCAAGGCAGAAGAGAGTCATTGTGTTCTGGGCATATGAGTTAATACCAAACATCAAATGTAGTAGATTGTGATAATATTTAATCAAATAAATAAAATAAAAAATAGAAACATAAATAAATGTAACCTCAAAAAGATCCAATCATGAATATGTTCAATGAGTTTCATCCAGCTTTCTGGGCTGTGGGAACATTTATAGCCAACCAACTGGTTTATTTTGCATCAGTTATCCCCAGAAACTGTCCCCAAGAGATGGAGCAACTGAAATCACAAACCCCTCTGTTATAAAGAGAAATCTGGCAGCATAGAATACCCTTGCAATTACTAATTGACTTTACTGGCCAAGCTATGGTCTCTTCTGCTTGACTAACCAAAGGGGAAAATATAAATGAAGTTCTGAAGCTTTGAGGCCCTGGGATATTAAGTACTTTCTGAACAAAATGGGGGAGGAATCTCTGTTTCCAGAACAATATTGTTTGTTTGTTTATTCATTAAATTAAGATTAATGGCCCTGGATGGGTTACAATTTAAAAAGGTGAGAAAAAGCAAAAAAAAAAAAACAGGAAGGAAATCATGAGTATCCAGTAAACAAAGATAAACCCATCCCACAAGCACTCAACCATTACCCTGTCCCAAAGCTTGAGAACAGGGGTCCCAATAGTTTCCTGAACATCACCAGGTGTGAAACATCTGAATCTCTGAATCAATTAATGCAGTCTAGTAATGTGAGTGTATTACTAGAGCCACCATCACTGAGATTTGATTTTTAGTGACTGACCAGGCTAAGCATATTAGTAAAGTAAAATGTTCAGAGCTTATGTTCAGTAATTAGTTCAGACTAATTATGCACCGGAGGCAAATTCCTTATGTGTCCAATCACATTTGGCCAATAAAGACTCTTCTCTTCTCTTCTCTTCCATCCCATCCCATCCCATTATTCTATTCTATTCAGAACAAGGCTGTTATCTCCTACATCTTAATGTCAATGGACAGTCTGAATTATCCTAGGTCATGGTTGTCCCAAAAGTGTTTTTTCCAAAAGGCAACTGAACTTTCTTGATTTTTTTTCCTTTGAAAACATTTCGCTTCTTATGCAAGAACTGAACTGAACAAACGTCTTGGATGAGAAACGAAATGTTTTCAAAGGAAAAATCCAAGAAAGCCTAGTTGCCTTTTAGAAAAAGCACCCTTGAGTCCCACTTCTTAAAGACACCACTGCGTATGACTTCTTAGTATCTATATTCATTTCATCCTTTCAAAAAGCCAGCTTATGTAAGAGCAAAAACAAAAACAAACAAAAAAATCAGCTCAGAATCCCCCCCCCAAAAAAAAAGACAAACAGAAATTTAACAGGGTGTTAATTTAAGTTTATTTGCACTTAAAGATCAAATTAATAGGCACATTCAATACAATATAGCTCAATAAAGCCAGATTGCAACAAGGGGAAAGAACAGGAAATTAAAGAAAGATTAAAATTAGAATTGTTTTGAAAAGAGGAAAAAAGCAAAGAGAGAAATAATGAGCAATGTAAATGCTTAAAGAGATTTAAACTTTCTTCAGACATTCTGAAAAAAGAACATATGGAGGGAGATGGAAATATATGGTTTGATTGTGACCCTCTTCTCCACCCCCATATCACACTGTATTAATAGGGAGAGTGTGAAAAGAGGTTAAAAGTATAATTGACAGAGCAGAGTTACATGCTCAATAGGACTGGGAACAAGACATTTGCATCACCCAAAAGTTATTTGCATCCATATATAATAGAAGAATCCAATTCTAACCATGATGATAAAAAATGTGATGTCATTAATAGAGTCCAAAGGCAAGCAGGTAAGCCTACCCAATTATAAGACAACGTCATAATGTACACCTTGTTGTCTGCCTCTTCCCTCCTATGGATGCCCACAGTCACATCATCACTGCTAACAACATGGGGACTTTAAGGGGAATGGAAGGAGCATACCATAGCTCATTCCATGTCTCGAGAAGCTACAGTAGTAGTAGTAGTAGTAGTAGTAGTAGTAGTAGTAATAAGTAGTAGTAGTAGTAGTACCAATAGTAATAGGCTCCTTGGGTGCAATCCCAAAACAACTGGAGCACCATTTGAACACCATTGGCATTGACAATTTGCTATTAGTCAATTGCAAAAGGCGGCCTTACTAGGAACTGCTTCCATCCTGCGATGATATCTGTAATACCATCAAACATCCACATCTGCCTATCCCAGGTCCTGGGTAAGGACTCGATAGGTAGACAAAATGCCAAATCCAGTCTGAACATCTAGCTGACTGTGCGATGATCCATAATAATAATAATAATAAATTTATTGTCACTTTGAATGTACACCAATTGGCATACATCAAAATGAAATTTCGTTGCATACAGCTCTCAAAGGGTCACCACCTCCAATATACACTTCTTGTTCATGGCCAGCTCAAGGTTCAGATCATCCATTTTTAGTCTCTAGGGAGCAAATGATGGCAAACAGGACAGATGGAAATGGAGCTCCATGTGGATGATCCCTCAAATTAGCTTGTATTCCTGCATGACAACCTTGCCTCCTTTCTTTTTTTCTGATCCTGTCTCTTCCACCTTTTCCTTAAAGAGGCCTTGCTTCTTTTCATCCCTGGAGCACGCTACCACAGCCACCAACTCCTCCAAAAGCCTCTCTCTCTTCCTCCAGGCCTGCCAACAGTCTCATCCAGTTCCTTCGCTCCATAAGCCCCGGGACCTCTCCTCCTTGCCTCCTTTGGAAACAGTCCTGATTTGCAATAGAATCCGTCATTGGGCCAGCAGTCAGATCTTGCTGCTGGCAGAACAATTTCAAACAGCGCCAACGACATTTAACAGTCAAACCAACAGTTCTGAAACAGCTAGAAACTCGCCATGCCAGCAAAGATTGTCAGTTGTATGTTACCTTAGTTCCACCACATTGCTCAAACACATCAAAACCTTCCTGATCATGTGGCCCATATCCCTTAATATCCCTCCCAAAACTTTTCACCTTCAAGAGCCAGTGCAGCTGCAGCCGATCCAGGCACCGCCATCTTAGAACTTGGCTGTAATGGAAAAAATGCAGTGTGTATACCTTTTATCAGTTTAGAGTGATGTGTTGGCTGAACCAAACCTAGACAAAGTGGATACCCATCATAGAGTCAGATTAGACTAACATATGCTTTATCACAACCCTCCCTTTGAAGAAAGTTCAGCTAAAGCAGAATGCAGTTAGCTAACTGCTGTCAAGGATTTCCTCCCTTCTAATCTAAGCACTTAATATGAGGAGGGGTTTCTTGGCTGCAAAGACACCATTCCCCTTGCATTCAGAACCCTATTGGGAACTGTGATGCTAATGTGATGCAATTGTATGACTACATTTTGCAACTAGATATTTTCCCCAATGGTTGCTGCATCAAACTGAGATGCTAGATTGGAGGAGGCTGAGAGGCAGAGAGAAAAAATGTTTAGAGAAGCTGCAAGACAGGGTCAAGGCAAGAGTTCCCACTAAGGGAGAAAAAAAATATCCTGTTCACAAGCTCTGTGAAAACATAACAATTAGAAGGGAATGGGATTGTTCGAATTTCATATAAACTGGTGTAGGCAAAACTACACCCCCAAGAGCAGACACTGTGCATTCAAGGATTGAGCTCATATTGAACTGATACAAAGCCTCTTTGCAAAAGTAGCTTGGATTTACAACCATTTGTTTAGCAATTACTCAAAGTTACAACCAGAGTGAAAAAAGTGACTTACAGCTGATCCGTGCACTTGCAACATTCATAGCATTCCCCACTGTCATGTGATCAAAGGTTGGGCACCTGGCAATTGGCACGTACCCACAACTCAGGCCCATGTGATCCCCATTTGCAACCTTTCCTGGCGGTTCTAAGAAGCAAAATCCAGGGGGGACTGGATTCATTTAACAACTGCATGATTCAGTTAACCTGCAGTGATTCACTTAACAACTATCACAAAAAAAGGTTACAAAATCAGACATGACTCATTAAACAACCGCCTTGCTTAGCAATGTAAATTCTGTGGTTGTGTGAGAACTACTTATATTGGGGGGGGGATGCTGGAAATGTTTTGTTGTGGCTGTTATAATATTTTTTAAAAACGGTACCATTTCCTGATGAATCTAAACAGCTAAATAAATGAAGTGGTCTCTCCCATCCAGAGGCTCCTCCCCCTGCCAGGTCCTAGCAGATCGTGCACCATTTCTCTTTCCCTTCTTCTTAAGTCCCATCTTCACTCTTGTCTTGCTTTTTACTTGGCTTTTGAATTTCCAGCAGCTGAAGAGTTTTACACAAGTAATGTAAATGCACCATTTTTGTACTGCCAGGATGGACAAACGAAATAAAGACAGAACATGTATTTCCATAACTTCCTGGTGGGTAGATATATAAAATAATGGATTCTGAGCTCCTTTGCAAAGAATAAGGCCAAAACGAAGAGGTTGCATTTAACTTGCTTGCTTGCTGCTTGCTTATTTACTTGATTCATATCCTGATTTTCATTCAGGAATGAATGGTCTCTTCTCAAAATTCTCTTTACAACAACAATCCTATTGTTATACTGCTATCAATTATCCACGGGACATCCATAACTGTGGATAGATTTGAATCTTGAGTCTATAAATGCTAGTCTAATACCTTTGCCGCCATACCACAACTCTCTTTTGTCAGTACAAAGCTGCAACCCTTATTAAGAGTTATCTCTTAATTATTCCTTGCTAAGGATTAGTAGTTAAAGTTAGTTGTTTAGATTTGGAGTTCATTTTTATTTTTATTTTGTTCAGTTTTGTTCAGTTTTAATTTTAACAAATGAAAAAAAAACAACTTTTCATGATAATAATAGTATATTCCTTAGTTACTTATACTTTTTTAATTTGTTGAATGGTATCACTGACTTTACACACACATTAAATATCTCTGTTAATGGAGTTCTGGTAATTGTGGAGAACTAGCTTTTTTTTTAGGAAGCCACTTATATCATACCATTGTGCTGTTTTAATTGAACTATGTTTGCAACGGGAAATATCTTAAACATACAGATCTCGAGGTTGTTGTTTTTAATCCCACCTTTATTATTTTATAAATAACTCAAGGCAGCAAAGATATTTAATACTCCTCTCTCCTCCTATTTTCCCCACAAAAACAACCCTGTGAGGTAGTTGGGCTGCCAGAGAGTGACTGGCTCGAAGTCCCCCAGCCAGTTTATCATGCTGAAAGCTTAAAGAACTCAGCTTGCTAGTTTCTAACCTGGTGCTTCAACCATTAGACCAATCTGTTGCTCTGTGCTACTAACAACATCTGCACAGCTTTAAACAGGAAAGATGCTTTTAAAGTTTCAGTTCCCAACTTGCAAGCAGGCTCTGGAGCATTCCTTGGGGTGAATGCAGGGCAGAAATACCTAAAGCTAAAATAAAAATTACAGTCCGTACGTGAACTCTGTATAATGAATATTTCGTGTATTCATTATTGCACTGCAAATAATGAATACTGCAAAAAAAGCTTTAAACCCCATTTCTGCAGGGGTTCCGCAGAGCAGTCCACTAGTTTGGAGCAAAGCAAGACCTATTCAATGCGTCACTTCTTCAAGGAAGGGAGAAGGTTGGGATACAGAAGTCTCAGAGACAAGGAAGGAATTCATGGGACACAATAAGGCTGGAAGATGCTTTGAGTTCCTTTCCCACCTCCTGCCTCCTTCGCTATCTGCCCCTTCTCCCCCTTCCTTCTCCCCTCCAATTTTATGGTCTAAAAGCTGGCACAAATGGGTGTGTTCTTTCAGGTTTATAGCCTTGACTAATGGAATTGCTCTACATAACATTTTGATCTTGTAAGGTCACAAAGAGTGCTATACCTTTCCTTTAATGATGCAGGTCTGGATGAGGCATTTCCCAGAATTGAGATGGTAATGAAGTCATTAGTTTCTTCCTACTTGAAGCTCCCGTTAGAAAAGGGAATTCTATGGGTACAGCCGGAGTGGCCCTTTTTAATGCAGCTCCTACCCAGCTGAGTTAAAGCACCTGTTACATTTTCCCAGAACTGCAGCTATAGGCTTCTCCAAATCAATTTGCTTTTCGTGGCTCATGGACAAAAGCAGAGAGGGCAACTGTTTTAAAGGCAGTGTTAATTGAAAAACTCTGACCAGTGCAACTGCTAGAGTCCCTAATCAGTAAAACCTTGTTGATTATTTCCTCTCTATCTTTTATAAACAAACATCATGCAAAATTCTATCATCTATCTATCTATCTATCTATCTATCTATCTATCTATCTATCTATCTATCTTCAACTTCAGTTCTAAAAAGAAGAGAGAATTCAGGGGATCAGACTCTGCAATTATTTCATTGTTGCAGAAACCTGGAGATTTAAAAATAAAAAAAGACCTTTAAAAAAAGAAATGGTTGAAGACTTTGGATAATGTACATGAAAAATGGCTTTTCCTTCTAATGGTAGGAGTAAATATTTAATTCTAAATGACAGCCAAATGTCTCCCATTCAGATGTTTTGCTAACAGGAATAAGTACTTGATTGAGAAATTGATTTAAAACTTTGATAATAAGCCAGAACATTATTTAATTGATCAATAATCTTAAGAAGAATCCATTTGAATATGAATCTCAGATATCCAAGTGCAGGAGCTTACGTATCAAAAATATCATTTTCCACCCAGGCTCAGGGAGAAAAGAATTTTAAAAATCTTAAAACAGACAATTTTAAAGCAGTTCAATATTTAATGGCTACAAAATGTTGAGTGGGACAAGAAAATCAAACAGAGGATAGGGGAATAAAGGGAATGGAATGGAGTCACTTCACTGGCACCTTAACAGATCATAAATATATATAAAAATGAACAAAAAATTAAGCATAACTGGAAGTGGGGTAGGTCTTTCTAACCATTTCTTGGTCAGAAATGGGAGAAAATGGTAAAACAAAAGATACAGGGAACAGAATTAAGGTAAATTGTGTACACCTTCTGAATTGTGTGTATTTAATCATCACTCTTCATTTTGCAGCATTACTCTGTATGAATTTATTAAGTGCTAATTTGACATTAACCTTTTAAAATGATCAGTGACCAGAGAGGTCAGATCTTTCCAGCATTTATCAAAATTATTATGCAAATACACTGACTCTGTTTATTATGGGAATAGTATTCAGCCTGGTGAATACAAATGCAAAGGTAGTGAAATTATGAGAGCGAAAAAGCAGAAAGTATATGATTGTCACATCGGCTAATGCAGAAGAGCAGCATAAATAATTGTGTATCTGAATTAGTAGTATTGGAAAGGACAGTAAATCCAAATTAGTGCATCTTGCAAATGGCAAGTCTTGCAATATTCCAATCTATTCCTGTGCAAACAGCCATGCAGGTGATTGCTTGAAAATGCACCTCGCCGCTAACTGCTTGTTCAACTGGCATCCATAGCAACACAGCAGCAAAACAAGTCCTCCAATAGGTTCAATAGCCTGAAACCAGTAAGGCCTGGAAGCTACAGCTATGGAAAAGGATGATATAGTCAGTTGTCAACGAGTCAAAAGGAGCTAACTTCAGCCTGCACCTGTAGGTCAATCCATGGACTGATCTGAGAGACTGGAGAATCCTGCTATAGGGCAGTCTCACACTCTTAAAGACAAAATTAAGGTTACTGAGTTCAGTTAGATGCATTTCTAGGCAGGTGAATATACCATCAGTTATGGGGCCCATCGCTATTTCTTAGAAACCTAATTTAAGGTTACCTTTTGTGGAGCAGTTGGAGGAGGGAGGGCTGTGTACAATGCCTTGAGTTGCTGAAGGAAACACAGAATTTAAATCTAACTTACATCAAGTAGAGCCCTGTAAGCAACTTTTTGAATAAGACATGAATGGGTACTGCTATCTCATTGGCAGAACTGCTACACCCCCTTAGCTATTTTTCCATATCTGAGTAAGACAGAATCAAGTTTTTTGTTCAATAAGACATGAATCTAGGTAGTTGTTAGGTCTCAACTGAAATCTTCCCAGAGTCCCTCTGAATTGATATTTTAAACCAGGGGTGTCAAACTGCCAACCCGGTTTCATCATACCGGAGCTGCGCCCATCCCATTGCCGGCAACGGCGAAAAAGCTCCAATACATTGCACGACATCACGTGACGTTGCGAGTTTGACATGTCTGTTTTAAACCAATTGGATGCTATCGTGTTAATTTCCATCAACAATCCTGGCCTAGGATCAATCTAACATCATGCAAAATGTGATCAATACATCAACACTCCTGTTTGCTATTTCATCATCCATTAGTAAGCCCATTGTACTAGTGTGCAGCTAAGAGAAAAATGATAGATGCAGTAAGAGTCTACCAAAGGCTTGTTTCAAGAACTCCTGTCAAGCTGCCGGATACAGTTCAAGATGCTAGTTATTACCTTTAAAGCCCTATATGATTTGGGGCCAAGCTATTTGAAGGATAGGGAATGGTGGCCTAGTGGTTAAAATGTTTGTTGACTGGAAAGTGGGCAATTTGAGATCCAAGCACCATGGGATGGAATAAGCTCCCATTCTTGCTCCAAGTCCTGCCTACCTAGCAGTTCGAAACTATGCAAATGCAAGTAGATAAATAGCTACCACTTTGGTGTGAAAGTAACAGCATTCTGTATGCGTTGGTGTATGGTCATGCCAGCCACATGACCATGAAAATATCTTCAGACAACTCTGGCTCCCTGGGCTAAAAAACAGAGATGTGGACTGCCCCCTAGAATAGGACACGACTGGGCAGGGGAAATCTTTACCTATTTGAAGGACTGCCTTTCCCTTATTATATCCTCCTGGCCCACCATGATGGGAAGGCAGGGCATGTTATGGGTCCCATTGATTAGGGAATGTCATCTGGTGGGACCATGAAAAGGGCCTTCTTGGTGATGTCCCCTTCTTTATATTCCCCCACAAAGTACAGTTGCCTTCCCCACCTTCTTGCTCTTTTGAGAGGCCTAAAAACATGGTTTTATCAGCGGGCCTGGGGACCACGAAGGCAACACAGCCAATTAAGTGGCTGATTTGACTGTGTTTGTTGCTGCCATGGGGGGCTTGGGGGGGTGTCAGGATGGGGTTTTATTAGATAGTGGATTTTTAAATTTTGTAAGCCACCTGGAATCACCTGTGTATGAGTTGGGGGAGTTATATAAATGTGTTTAACAAATAAATTGGCTTTGAGTCAGCTTTCTATGCAAATGAAATAATGGACAAAGAGTCTTTCTCCATTGTGGAGTGAAAGTATTCTACACCCATCCTTGAGTCAACAGAAAAGTACATTTTGCTGTCTTCCTTGCTTCAGTTGTGACTCCTTGCTTAATGGGCTGTCCTCATCATGTACTTGCAGGATGCATTAAGAAAAGTGATTAGCATAAACCTCTGTCTCTGCTTTCTTGATAAGTAGGGAGGAGGAGAGGCAGAAGAGGAAGCGAGTAGGGATCCTTAAGGGATAAATCAGTGCCTTTAAGCCTAGGGCAGCTGGAGGGAGATTTTTTAAAAAATCAAGATGACAGCTACAGTCTCCCATTTGGAAAGGCCATGGAAGGAAGGAGGAACCGAGTGAAGAAATAGCTGTAACTGCTAGCACAGTCAACTGTTCCTCCCTTGCCACTCCTGAATTAGCTGTTGCCTCAAAAACAGCAACACGTGCTGATAATGGAGTCATTGGAATAATAGGAGAATCCAAAGGGGAACTCCAAATTTCAAGATGGCATCCATGATTGAAGCCCAACCTCTATTAGTATGTATGCATGTCACATAATCTTGACTTTATTTTTTTTTTTTAAAGGCAATTGTGAGACAGTTGCAAAAGTGAGATGATGGTGCCTGGGACTAAACAGACTCTCAGGTGCATCTATATACACAGTATACTTTACATCTTAAAGTGTTTTTTTTAAAAAAAAAAAACACAGACATATCATTTAATTTGAAGGTGAAATATTCTACACCCTCCAAACAGGAGCATAACCTAGACCAGTGGTAGGCAACCTTGGCTCTTTTATGACTCGTGGACTTCAACTGCCAGAATTCCTGAGCCAGAAACCTTGGCTCTTTTATGACTCGTGGACTTCAACTCCCAGAATTCCTGAGCCAGCCATGCTGGCTCAGGAATTCTGGGAGTTGAAGTCCACGAGTCATAAAAGAGCCAAGGTTTCTGGCTCAGGAATTCTGGGAGTTGAAGTCCACGAGTCATAAAAGAGCCAAGGTTGCCTACCCCTGATCTAGACTTTGGAAACCATGGAGTCTATCAGCATCTTTTTGTTTGGGAAAGATAATTTAAATTATAAGGGAGCATTGGGATGAAGAGAATTTAGCAATGAAACCTATGCTGTTGAAGGAACAAGCAACATCAGTGCATGCTTGTTGTCCCTACTATGGCTGGACCATTAATTCCAGTTCCACCGCATTGACTCTTAGAAAGCTCTTCTAAAATAAATCCCACACTAGGTGATGCAGTACTGTCACCTCTTGAGGGACTTGCATGCAATGGACATGGAATTACAATTTTGGGAGAACGGGATATGACTCATCTACAAAATGTTTGATAGCTTCCATTTTACCCAACAGATGGGCTTGAAGGACTGAAAAGCAGAAAGCTATCAAGGAATATTCCTTTAACCTCTGCATATCATAAACTCAGTTCATTTTTTTCAAAGTAATTAACTCTAAACTTGAACAGAAAAAAGAAAACCCATCAATGCATCTTTGCATCCACCACTAAATTAGAACTACTGCATCTGAATGGAAAAGCCGATCAGTTTTAAAGATTCCTAGTGATATTCCTGGGAAATACAATCTGCCACACTAGTTCTACCATACTAGAATGAAGTCACAGCTGATCCACATGTGGCCTTAAGAGTCATAAATCATAGCTTACAAACTCCAGAGACTGAGTTTTCACATGTTGCCAAGCAGGAGTAAACAAGCCACATTATAACTAGGGCAAGAAGTGTAAGAGATCCGAGCAAAATAAAGATGTGCAAGTCTTATCACTACACACTCTCTGGATTTGGTTTTAATTTTTTTAAACATTGAAAGTACCTAAAGTGTTGGAATAAGCTTGCCCATCCTCAATAAATAAGTACTATGTACAATTCCTAATTTGCAATATTTGTTCTTTTTTATTTTACTTTTTTTAAGTTAAGGAAAATGAGGAGGGTCTCCAGTAGAGACCCCTTGCTTTTGCAATGTGTTCCTGTCCTTCCCTGTCTTTCTATCTCGGTCTCTCTGTCTCTCCCTTTTAAAAGCAAAAGAAAGAAAATCCAAATTCCTCATTTGTTGAGCCTGAAATCCTCTACACATTCCCACAAACTATTTCCTTTTCTCTTCCTTTCCTCCCCCCCCCATCCTTAGGCTCCCTCCCTCCCTCGCTCTTCTTTTAATGAAGAGAAGTTCAGAAAGGGTTTTTTTCTCTCTCTCTCTCTCCTCCCCCCTCCCTCCCCATGAATAGATGGTCGGCACCTGGGAGTTATGAATTTTAAAGTGATCATTTTCTTTCAGCCTGCCCAGGACAATGGAGATCTCCTTTTGACTCAGTTTCACAGCTTTGAGAGCCTCTCAGATCAGCCACATTCCAATCAGATTGGAGTCAGATCAGAGCCGCCTTGGACCGCATCAAGGTCTCTCACAGAAAGACAAGGAGCAGATGGCCAACACCAACCTCGCCTCCTCTTTTCAGACGGGAAGGGAAGGCAATGTGGGAAAAGCGTTCCCCCAGCATTGCCTATTGAGGGCTGAATAGGACCACCACATGCCACCAGCCTGTAGGTATGAACCTCTGTTAACAGATGGTGAGATCATTATGAGCAATTAATTCCTTTAATGTATCAGTGGGAACATGCTGGAAAGGATGAGGCAGGCAGGGAGTGAATAGTGAGTGCCTCACTTCTCCGGGAGATTGGCCGCCCAACTGCTAAAGGATGGGAATTGGCTTTCAAGGGCTCTGATGTACCCACTGAGAACCACTGGGAGCTCTTGGGAATGCAGGACCAAACCATGGTTTTTCATTACCTAATAGGTCCTTACTAGGTTGATTTGCATGATTAATCACAGAGTTTTACACACACACACACACACACACACACACACACAGAGAGAGAGAGAGAGAGAGAGAGAGAGAGAGAGAGAGAGAGAGAGAGCTTCCAGAGGTCATTTCTATCCCCACCACAAACCATTGGAAAGCTGGGTTGTTTTTTTTTTTAAAGTTACCAATCTGCAACAAGGTTGTAAAGAGAGAGCTCGAACCAAATCTAATGTTCTCAATTTAAAAAGAAAGCAGAAGGGGAGATCCTGCATCATCTTTGTATCTCAGGCCAGCTTTAAAATGTGTCAGTGCTGTTTAGATTCTATTGGAGAATTCAACCAGCTTCATGTAGCTATAGCAAGCTCTACAATAATCCTGCAAGATGATCTATAGTGTCATTTTTTAATTATTATGTGCCATCAAGTCATTGTTGACTCTTAGAAACTAGGTAGATAGATGTCTTCCATGACATTGTCCCTAACCTAGTCCTTCAACTCTTCCAACAGTAGTGCACTCATTGCAACTGCATCTGAGTCCATCCACCTGGCTGTTGGCTCATCCTCTTTTTCTCCACCGTAATGTCATTAGCTTGGTATTTTATATATAGAAGCAAGGTAAAGTCTGAGTCCTCCTAAATGAACCTTGTGAATAAGCCCATAAATGGTGCTAGCTGGGTGTGAGAGAAGTTATACCGGTAGCTTGAATGCTAGGAATGGAGGCTGAACTTCCTTTTTCTATCAGATATTTTGAGTGCAGAAAAGGACAGCAAACACCCTTCTTACCTGCTAGCCTTTTCACTTAACTGCATGCACTTTCATGTATGCAGCAAATCTAGCCCAAATATTTGGGTCAATGTATTAATTATAGCTCAAGTAAATTATCCATGCAGCATCAACATTGCCAAATTGCATCCAGTTAAATTTATTCTCTGCATCTGAAAAGAACAGTTTCCAGACAAGGGGAAGGCATTTCACCCAAGTGACCTGCTGTACCCTAAATATTCAGATGTGGGTATAGTCCACCTAGTCCTCCATCCAACTCTTCTTTGTCCTTTGTCATTGGCTCTGCTGGCCAGGACTGGGTCATCAGGGGATATTCTGGCCAGCTCTTTACATCTTTTGCTCAGGAACATAATTTTATAAGATTGTCTCTTTCTTTGGTTCACTTATGTTTCGACCTGGATAATCTTTACTTGTTACTTGCTATCTTAGGTAAAGTAAGGGAGGGTTTTTTTAGTTTATAAAACTTTCTGAACATTAGCTGAATTGTTGTGATTATGTCCTAATTGTAGGTTTCCTCAAAATCCAGTCTTTCACTTTCGCTACGCTTTACTTATTTCACTTTTGAAATCTGGAATTGATAGCTGTTTGGTCTGATCTAACAAGCTGCTTTTAAATCCTTTTACTTTTAAACCCTTCTTGAATTATAGTTATTTACTCAAGGAATGGCTAGTGAAATTATACAGCCAGTTTGCTGTTGAACTTTATATCACTGGGAAATAATGTGCTGGAAATGCCACAAATGATACTAAAATGACACATTTTTTTCCTCTTTTTTTGCCTGTAATTAAGACATTTCAGTTGTGTTCTATTTCTGAAATTTACATAATTGTACAATAGGTTACATAAGTAACAGCAAATGATTGTTTACCTTGAAATCTGTTATCTTAATTCAAAAAATTAAAACAGAATATATATATATATATATATATATAAAACCATTGCAAAAAAATAATTCCTGCTGCAGCAGAATCTATGGGGAAAGGGTGTTAGTTTGTTAGGTTTTGCATTTGTTTGTTTTTCTTTTCTTTTTCTTCCCATTGTGGAAATGAAGGAACATTTCTATGCGGCTAGGAAGGCCCTGATACTCATTTGCTGTTTTCTTCTCATTCTTTGCACTTTGCATTCGTGCCACATTCTGGAAAGCCTTGATAAGAATATCAGCATGTGGAATCCAAATGTCTAACTTGCTGGAGATATCTCTTCCCTTTTATCCTCCCCCCCCACCCTCCCATGTTGCTCAGCCCCTTTTGAATTTTCCATCCCCCATTCCAACATGTTATAGACACCAGCTACACAATTTCCAAAAGCTCTGCAGATATTTGAAGGGGGGGGGGGAGAAAGAGAGAAATGCAGATTTTTGCAGAGAAGCAAATAGACAAATTCTATCGCCCTCTTATTGAAAAGAATTATAGATAAATCTTCCAGAATGGAACCCATTACAAAGGAAACTGGTGAAATCTACTCCTTCTGGCACCATCAAACCAGTGTCAGACCTGCTTGCAACACCAAAGAAAGTTATAGGGATGCACACATTATTTTCTGAGGAACAGACACTGGCATTCTTGAGGTTGGTTCCCAAGACTAACATCAGAAAATGCAAGTGTCCTAATATAATCCATCTTTGGATATTCCTGAAGACTGACATCGTTACCCACTTCCAGCACACCCTACCTTAGGAAGTCACAGTTGTGGGTATGTTTAGAAAAAAGAAAGAGAAAAGGCAGTGATTACTTGGCTGTTGGAGAACACAAAGAGAACGGGAGGGGGAGCTGCAGTTTCTGCTTCCTTCACAATGTACACCATTGTGTTTCAGCAATATAAACGGTAGGGGCTCAGCTCTAACCCATATCACTGGAAAAGAAGAATTCACACTGTGAATTACCATTTTTTCCCAGCATCTCACCCTCCTCCAGGACAGCACAATAATAAACTAGAAGCTCCTTTGTCTGTAAAAACATTGTTCTTCATTACAACATGAAAAGCATGTAGGCTTTCTATAGAGGAACTGCCCCTGCTGGAGGAGGCGAGGAAGGAAGGAGGGATCATTCTGGATCATCAGTTCCCTCCCCCCCAAACACACACAGTAAGACAGACCTGCCAGGTACCAATCTACTCCTTAGCAGCCTGCCCAATTCTTTTTGGTGCTTTGCAAATCCTCTTAGGTTAGGCTCTGTCAGGCTCAGAAGTTCAGGAGAAACCTAGCTGTGGAAGAGACTGCATGGAAGACGATCCAATTGCCACCCACAGAACGCACACATGAATCACCTGTGTGCGCTATCTGGAGCAAATCAGCAGGATTATCCTACTAAGAGGATTGATTTCAGTAAGCACAGGCCATTCAGGCTGGCAATTTAGAATGTAAATGAAAGAATCATATTTTTGTCTGATAGAAAGGCTAATCAATCACAATTCAGAATCTCTATTTTTCTAGGCTTGCTTTTCTTTCCCTATTGTTCAAAGCAAGGTTGAAGGTACTCTTTCTCTCTCTTTCTGTCCCCCCAACTGTTGTTTGTGATTCGACCATTCTTTCACTTCATTCTTCCTAAACACTTAAAGCTGAAAATCCCCAAACTTGAAAGAATTAAGGGGGAAAAAATAAAACCAGCAAAAAAAATTCTGAATGAGCAGGATGGCCTCTTTTGCCAATTTCTTATTTTGGATGCAAATTCGGTGTTCTTTTTTTCTTTCTGTTTACCTACTCTATAGAAAGATCATCCTCTTCCTACCCTCATAGGTACTTTAAATGCACTTTTCCCAGTATGTGTACAGGTAGTCCTCGACTTACAATTACAATTGAGCCCCAAAATTTCTGTTGCTAGGTGAGACAGTTGTTTTGCCCCATTTTGTGACCTTTCTTGCCACAGTTGTTAAGTAAATCACTGCATTTGTTAAGTTAGTAACACCGTTACTAGGTGAATCTGGTTTCCCCATTGATTTTGCTTGTCAGAAGGTTGCACCTGGTGATCACATGACCTTGGGTCATAAATACGAACACCTTGCTACACAGCTGAATAATAATAATAATAATAATAATAATAATAATAATAATAATAATAATAATAATAATAGAATAGAGCTGGAAGGGACCTTGGAGGTCTTCTAGTCCAGCCCCCTGCTCAAGCAGGAGAACCTATACCATCTCAGACAAGTGACTGTCTAGTTTCTTTTTAAAAATCTCCAGTGATGGAGCACCCATGATTTCTGAAGGCAAGCTGTTCCACTGGTTAATTGTCCTCACTGACAGGAAGTTTCTCCTTAATTCCAGGTTGCTTCTCTCTTTGATCAGTTTCCAGCCATTGTTTCCTGTCCTGCCCTTTGGTGCTTTGGTGAATAACGTGACCCCCTCTTCTTTGTGGCAGCCCCTCAAATACTGGAACACTGCTATCATGTCTCCCCTATTTCTTCTTTTCTTTAGACTTGCCAAACCCAAGTCCTGCAGCCATTCTTTGTAAGTTTTAGTCTCCAGGCCTTTGATCATCTTAGTCGCTCTTCTCTGAACTTTTTCCAAACTCTCAACATCTTTTTTGTGACCAAAATTGTCTGCAGTATTCCAGGGTGTGGTCTTACTAGGGTTTTATAAAGCGGTACTAATACTTCATGTGATTCTGGTTCTATGCCTCTGTTTATACAACCCAGGATTGTATTAGCTTTTTTGGCTGATCATGTGATCGTGGGGAAGCTGCAACAGTTGTAAGTGTGAAAAATGATCACAAGTCACTTTTTTTAAATGCCATTGTATCTTTCAACAGCCACTAAACAAATGGTTGTAAGATGAGAATTACCGGTACTTATGCCTGTGTTTTTCAAATACAAAATATGCAAACTTCATCATGTGAAACTAACATTTTGTGTCTACCACTGATGCTCCAAAACCATGCTTTTCAAACAAGTTTGAGCTTCAAGGCTCACAAGGTACTATAGGAATGTGGTTTTTTAAAAAAAAAAAGGACCCGAATTTCAAATTTGCCTCCTTCCCCAAGGTTTGAGAAACTGAACCTTTCACAAGGAAATGTTCTGCCTTTCCTTGTGAAAGAATAAAATAAGTCACTCAGCCTTCTGATCAGTGTAGGATTCATAATGCGTGATGAATCCTACCCTTATCAGAAGACTAAGAGATTAATTTTATTATTTCGCAAGAATAAAAGCAGAACATTTCCCCATTCAGCTATTGGGTGCTAAAAAATTGGCTAAGGTAAACTTTTCCAGGTCTGCAAAAAAAAAGTAGATGGAGGCTGTATGCAACATGCACTACCAATAATCTTGTCTATTCCAACTCATTTTATTACATTTTTCCTAATAATATATGTTTTGAGGGCATATTTTGAGTTGTGAAACACTGCAAAATTCTGTAAGTGAATTCTGAAATGCATGCATGTTTTTGTGCCTTCTAAATACCCAAGAGATCCAAAATTGGAATGAAAAAATACTTGTGCAACCAACTTTCCATCTAACGCATTTTCCACCCTTCCAAGTTATCTTGTACTTTACATTAAATCAGTCAAGCGTCCATAGGTATTATTTATAAATGGATATTGGTCTAGGACCGTGGTGGTGAACCTATGGCACATGTGCCATAGGTGGCACGCAGAGCACTCTCTCTGTGGGCACACGCGCCATCACCCCAGTGCTAGGCCTTCAGCTGGGTTTTATAAAATCTTTTCGCTTTAGGCCTCCAACGCTGTGTGCAAAAAAAAAAAAAGGTTCAATCAATCAATCAATTTCAGCTTCTCACAGGAAAAAAAAAGATCTCGCAAAGTTGGAATTGGTTGATTGAACTTTTTAGTCCTACCCAGTCTGCCTTCACTACCGCAGCCACGCCCACCCAATGGGTCATGCCCACCCAATGGGTCACGCCCACCCAATGGGCCATGCCCACCCAGCACCCGATGATACATAAGTGTGTTTTGGGTTGCAGTTTGGGCACTCAGTCTCTAAAAAGTTCGCCATTACTGGTCTAGGAAGAATACTAGTAAATTATTTCCTTACAGCTATTTTCTAAATAACACACTCAAAAATCACTTGCTCTTTTCTATCTACAAAGATTGTTGGTGTTTTTTTAAATAATCCTTGGGAAAATTTATAGTTTGTAGAGAATCTGAATATGAAGTTTAGAACAGTATATCTATGCCTCTCTGTCTATTTTTTCCCATGCAGTTGTTTTCCCTCCTTTTTTTTTTAATTAGGAAGCTCTTTTATTTACCAAGAGCTGAGGCTAATTAAGGTAAAACTGATAGTCTTGTTGTCATTGTCAAAGTCAATGACCCAATGCATTAGTAATTAAAGCACATTTAAAGTTAAGTTGATTGCAAAGTCCTCCAAAAACATGCTGTGTTGACATTTTCAGGCCCTCTTGCTCCTTAATGGTAAACTCAGCACAGGTAGTCCTCAACCTATAAGCACTATTGAGCCCAAAATTTATGCTGTTAAGTGAGACATTCATTCAGTGAATTTTCCCCCATTTTAGACCTTTCTTGCCTCATTTGTTAAATGAATCGCCACAGTTGATAAGTTAGTAACCCCGTTGATAGATGAATCTGTCTTCCCCATTGACTTTGCTTGTCAGAAGGTCACAAAAGTTGATCACATGACCCTGGGACACAGCAACAGTCATAAATATGAACCAGTTTCCAAGCATCTGAATTTTGATCATGTGATCATGGAGATGCTGTAAAAGTCGTCATTGTGAAAAATGGCCATAAGTCACTTTTTTTCAGTGCCATTATGACTTTGAACGGTCATTAAACAAACTGTGGTAAGTCATGAACTATCTATATAAGGGATTCTTTGTGGATTAGTTATCCTCTGTTGACTTTAATCATTCTTTTCTTCACCAAACTTTATAGCTAGAAAGGTTGCTTTTGTTTATTTACACTGTATTACAGATAGAGGAAGGAAGGAAGGAAGGAAGGAAGGAAGGAAGGAAGGAAGGAAGGAAGGAAGGAAGGAAGGAAGGAAGGAAGGAAGGAAGGAAGGAAGGAAGGAATTTCTGAGTGCATGTGAAAAAATGCAAAGTTAAATTCAGTTTTACTCATACTACAGTGTTGTTGGTTCAAGTGCAACTACTTTAAATATATCTTGATCCATCCAAATGTATTTCCTACCACATTTCCTTATTTACCTTTCAGGAAATGATAGAATCTATTCATCTCCATCAACCCATTTGATCTGGGATGTGTTTCACATTACTTCATGGATGAGAAGATGCATCATTTCCTACTTTGACCCTTAGCAAAAAAAACAGGGATAAAAACATTTCTCTTTCTTCTTGAATTCTATCTTGCTCGAAGTCAATGTTCCATGGGAGTGGGAAGGGGAGGAGTAAGTAGATGGACAATAATCTATGAATTCAGAGTCTAAGGTTTTTAAACAAAAATCTTAAATATTAAGTTCTTCTAAAACCAAGGAAGGGAATTAAAATTACTGAAGGACTTCTGCATAATGCTTAATATAAAAATGGATTGGTTTACTAATAGTTATTTTTGAGTCATATAACCCCAGCTAAGAATATTCTGAATTCTACATAGCTTAATATTTTATGATTATCCTTTTGTGTACTGGAAATAAAATATCAAAATGATAAATGTGGAGCGAAACTACTTTTGCTTGATACAGATTAGAAATATGTATATATTTGTATAAATAACTAAAGTTACTTCTTGTTAATAGACGCACAATGTACAACTTTTTCCTTCCACATGCATGCCTTACCTACTTATTGTGAAGGATACTATTTGTAAAGAATTACTTATCTACAAAAACAACAGCTCTTTCTCAGAGTTTGCTCTTGTTTGACAGATGAGTCCATAAAGTTCAGAGTTCAGAGAGATTTTTGAGACAGGGAGCCATATAAAATCGATTAATAAATAAATAAAATAAAATTTTGTGTGATATACAAGCACAAGATTTGTCACAGACTTTTAGAAGTCTAAACATGTTTCCTAGTTTGCAATGCGCTATACTAGCAAAAGAGACAGTAGTGGCCCTGGACAGCCGAACCAAATCTATTACTCCTCTTTTCGACAAAACGTGGAGGATGTGGTCGGAAATATAAAATAGATTTTGACTTTCTGGGAACATTGAATTTCTGATCTTTTCTGGACAGGTATTCTAGTAATCATTATGAGAAATGAACTTTCATATCTTTGTTACAATATAGCAGTATGTTGCTGCATACATATTTTGTTTTTCTGAAAATAAAATTTTAAAAGCTATTGCCAAAAATGGAGATGTTTATGCTTTGTGTATGGAAAAAAATTATGTCCTCTCTAGACATTCATAATATATAACAGGGGTGGGAAAGGATGGCCCTTTTATGACTTGTGGACTTCAACTCCCAGAATTCCTGAGCCAACGTATTGAAGTCCACAAGTCATAAAGGGGCCATAGTTCCCCACCTCTGATAAATAAGAAACTTCTACAATTCCAGATAACCAACAATTAACTTTCTTAAGCAATCTGTCAGTCACCCTGGGACTAGTAAAAATGGATCTCCTTGGGAATTAGATATAAACATTGGGAACATAGACTTATCTAACTCCAACCAAAAATGACCTGAGCATTCGGCATCAATGGAAAAGGGCTACAACCACATTGAAGATGGGTAGGGAAAAATAAAGAACCACTGAGACAACAAAAATGTTAATGTTTAATATTATAAGCCATCCAGAGTCACCTTGCAGCAAGATGAGAGGCAAATAAATAAACAAATAAAGGTTTCTTATTGGAATTAAGTGGAAAAGGCACACTTAGCTCATCAAAATGGTTGGCTTTTTTTCACTCTTTCTCTATATAATAGGAAAATGCATTTTTCTGTTGTTCTCTTCCCTCTCTCACTTATCATCTCAGTCTGCACACAAGCTGCCATTCACAATAAAGTCCAATAAAGAAAAAGGTAAATCACTCATTATGTTATCACAACTTTTATTCAGATAAAATCTGTCTAATGCACACTCTCCATATAAATACTTTTTTTCCCCTAAGAGAACTATTGTAATTTATACCATTCTTGAAATTGTACTCTCTAATTTGGAAGATTTACCCCGAAATAAACATATGGAGAGACAAACCACGGCACTGGGGGGGGACCCCGCTTTGCAGGCTCCCAGTGTTCTTCAGAGAGAAGAAGTAGGAGATGGAAGTAGGCAACAGGTGAGTACAAAGTTCTTGAAAATTAATGTTCAAATAAGGTCTGCAGTATCTTTGCACATATGTTAAAAATTTCAGTGGGTGGGGAAAGAGCAAGGGAGAAGGACAGAGCCATGTTGCTCTCAAACAGCAAAGTTCTTTCCAGCATTGGCCAACATTTTGTAACCCTATGTTGCTAAAGAATAAACTGGTTGAAAAGTAATTCCTGAGTCGGCAAAGTTTCTTGCTTACTTATATAGCCAGCCTTGGTTACATGACCCATGTATTTCTGATAGCATGAGCAACGCTCCTGGGGAGGAAGCGAAGTTACATCAGTGGACTTGCACATGTTGCCAATCTGTCTGAAATACCAAAGAAGATTTCAACACTTCTTTTTTGGCAGTGGAGATTGGAGGGCAAAAGACGATGTTCTTCTTGCAGCTGATCATGCCCTTTCTCACAATTTTCCACCCATTCCAATCCTCCTTTTTTTCCCCCTCCCTCTCCTTCTCCCCCCTCCCCTTCCTTTCTGCTTCTGCAATTCCCAGGTTCCTATGCAGAGCACGATACAGGTAGTCCTCGACTTACGACCACAATTGAGCCCTAAATTTCCACTGCGAAGTAAGACAGTTGAGTTTTGCCTCATTTTACGGCTTTTCTTGCCACCGTTGTTAAGTGAATCATTGCAGCTTCTGGCTTCCCCGATGACGTTGCTTGCCAGAGGTTTGCAAAAGGTGATCGTGATACCTCGGGGTATTGCAACCATCCAAAATATGAGCCAATGGTCAAGCGTCTGGATTTTGATCATGTGATCATGGGGATGCTGCAACAGACGTGTGAAAAACGGTCATGAATCGCTTTTTTGCAACTATGAACGGTCACTAAATGAACTATTGTAAGTCTAGGACTGCCTTTTTCTGAAGGCCCACCTTGGCTGATTCCCATCACATTCACGACCTGATTTCCCTTAAGAAAGGGAACTTCAGCAGTTGACTTACTGGTTAGCTAAAGTTTGAAATGATCCCTTGAGTTCAGTTTCATTGGTTTTGAGGCATGTCGGGGCCTGTTAACATGCTGTCTTAACCAAAGTGACTCTCCATAATCTACACACTACGGATGGGGGCAGAGAACAGAAAAACATTGCCTTCTGCCTTCAGAAGAGGGAATTCTTGTGAAATCAGGCCAGTTTGTGCAGTTTATGGTCTTCACCCTGATCCAATCACCCCTATCAAATACAAGACTAGAAACTGCACACATCTGGAAGGCCAAAAACCGACAGCAACGTTCAAAGGTTATTTGGAGTATACAATAGAGCTGTTGTACATCATTCACTGAACTAACTGAATGTGAATCATATGCTAGCAAGGATTGCCAAGCACAACACCCCATTGTGCAAAAGAGAGTTTGAGACTTTGAAAAGGCCTTTGACACGAAGGAATGAAAAGTAGCTTCAGAAGGCTGGAGAGGAAGTTCTAGAAGGCTGGGGATACTATAACAATCCCGGGACATATTTTATATGGATTTGAGGAAGACATTTAAGTCTGCCTGTTCGACCAACTTTTAGCTTCGATGCCATCAGCCAAAGAGACACTGGCTTTCCTTCATTAGTTAATGGTAGAGATGGATTTCAAAGCGATTCCTCAACTGCCAATTCAGCCACCGTACACGGGTGCCAAGGCAATGCAGAAGAAAAATCAAAGCTATTGTTTGCAGCACTCCAACTAATGATTCATTGCCTCATTGAAAGACAGTAGGAACACAAAAAAGGGAAAAGAGGCATCTGAAAACATGGGGACATAATAAACGCATCCATGTACAAATTGTGCAAGAAACACCTTATCACCAGCAATTGTGCCTTGCTCAGGTTATTCCTCTGCCCCATCTGTGTCCTGGCTGCTTAAAAAGAGTCTAGTACACTAGGGCAGTGTTGGGGGCTTTGTGTGTGTGTGTGTGTGTGTGAGAGAGAGAGAGAGAGAGAGAGAGAGGGAGAGAGAGGGAGAGAGAGAGAGAGAGGGAGGAAAGGAGGAAGTCAAAGTTAAAATAGCAGCTGGAACCAGGCTAATAAAGCCCCTCCCCTTTTTTACACATAAAGAGGATCCCAAAAAGAGCAAAAGAAACATATTCCAGAAGACTCGCTAAGCAGGAGTTGTTTTTCTTAGTGTTCTATCAACTAGCAAAACTTTTGAGAATTTTCTACTCTGTCTGCCAGAGCTCATGTAATATTTATCTGGCAGTTTTCTTGAGATTTCTATTCTACAGTGTTCTGTGATTATTCTCTGACATCTCCATAGCTGAATCACTAATATTAATATAGTGGTTTAATCATGATTTGCTGAACATGTCAGCAAATACATTAAGAGCTAATATAGTTTGGTATTTATAGGTATTCATCACTTATCAACCGCAGTAAGCACTGGCACTCCATCACTAAACGGTGTGGGTGTTAAATGCAACATGACATGCCTGCACCAACTTACAATGTCAGTTCTGGCTATGGTCAGTAAACAAATCACCCCAAGTTACGTGATGTCCTGTAACCGCAACTTGCTATTTCCTACCAGCTTCTCCACTGCAGTTGAAAATGACGATCATGTGACTGCACGACACAGCAAACTTCATTAATGCGAGTCAGTTGTCAAGTGCCCAAATCACAATTGTGTGACCACAGGGATACTGCGATAGCCACAACTTCAAGGACCAGTTGTAAGACTCATTTTTCAGTGCTGTGTAACTGAACTGTCACTGAACAAGTGTTGGTAAGTACAAAGTTTTATCTGTATATATCTCTATGTCATTTAAGATATGCAAACCCAGTTATTCCGATTTGTAAACTGGTTTTTTAGCATTATCTGTGAATTATACCACTGTAGCTCGATCAACAAGTCATGATTAAAATAAATTACATGTTAATACGCTGTGTAAAATCATCAACTATATAAGTGCAGGAGACACAGCTGAATCTCACAAAACATCTACACTGAACTGGGAACAATCTATTCACACATAAAATGACTGGGGAGGGAAAATAGAATTAGTTATTTTTCCACTCTTACACCATAAGGAAAAAATGTACTCCATGTTTGAAAAGCAACAGCATCTACAGTATAAAGCAGAATAGTTTTCTGCTTGACTGATTTCATAATTAGAACAGCATTTTTCCCCACAGTAAAAAGAAAAGTTGCTTATTTCATGATAGAAAAATGGATGTGTCACAATACACTATTCCAGGGCTGGTTTTTCATAATTAAACTCAAATTATTTATTCATGGAAAAAATTCATGGAGAAAATTAGCTCTGTCCATTCAGATATCTTTCCCCCTTTATTTTATGGCATTTACTTGCAATGAATTCTACACACCCAAAAGTTACTGATAATGGAATTCCTAGCAAAGCAAAGTAAAACTGCCTTCCTAGTATCAAATGTCAAAAATACATTTACAGTAAAATTAAAACTATAATAAGTAGCAGGATCACATTAAAAGAATTGTAATACACCTCTTTGGTAACCAAATCATCACCCAACACACAGTAATAAGCATGGTTGGGTCTACAGGATGTTGGGCTAAGCCATGGTTTGTTTCACTGAACAAGCCATTTAGGCTAAACCATAAAACACAGTTAATAAATCACAAAGACTGGGTTTACACATAACTTTCAGCGTAATCCATAATGTTATGGCTCACTGACTATTCTTTTCCCCATATTTAGTTGTTAATTTATACAGTGTAGTTGTTTCATAAATGGCAACAGATGGCAATACCTAGACAATGGTGATCAATCTCTAGAAAAGTTAAGTAGGTTTGGATCTGGTTAGAGGCCACTAAGAAATTCATTTTTTATTATTTTATTTTTATTTTGAGGCTGCCCAACACCAAAAAGATTTACAGAAAGGTTTGCAGCACTGTTTCTTGGCACCAGCATGCTGGTTGGGGAATTCTGGGAATTGAAGAATGCACATCTTAAAGTCATCAAAGTTGAGAAACACATATTTAAAATACACAGTTTGAAAAACATGACTGCCCAGAGAAAGTATCATTCAGAAACAGCCAAGCCTGATGTGTGAAGAAAGGGTAGGCCTTCAGGGATTTCTAGAATATACATGCATGGGTGGATACACAAATCTCTGAGCACGGATGGGCAACTATGGCCCCTTTATGAGCTATGGACTTCAACTCCCAGAATTCTGGCTCAGGAATTCTGGGAGTTGAAGTCCACAGATCATAAAGGGACCCCTGTTCCCGAGAGATGTTGTTCTAAAGCACGGGTGTCAAACTTGATTGTATCATGAGACGTATCGTGGCATTTTTTGCCTGCATGTGATGCATCCGGCCCGCAGGCCACCAGGTTGACACCCCTGTTCTAAAGGAAGGGGTGTGTGTATGTCTGTAAAAAACAGATCCTTAAAAAAATGGTAAACCTCTTCTACATTGTTGACAAGGAAACTCAGTGAGCATATATATGTGGTTCCATGCTAAATCATGATTTATTTTCAATCATAATTTGTTGAATAAGCCACAAATATTGTCAAGCTTGTCTTATCCAAGCTTTTCATATGATGGCATGAATACCCAGGAACAAGCTACTGGAAGCACAAAGCCTAGCTTGGCATCTTAATTCCTGCTATCCACTGGGTCAAAGGCAGCAGGAGCAGTCAAAAATCCACAAAAAAGGAAGCAAGAGCCATCTCACCACAATTCCTTGTGTGAAGTCAGTCCAACCGGAGAGTCTTCCTTGTACTCACGCTGTTAAAATAAAGGATTGAAAGATGCCCGGCAATTGAGAAACTAGCCTCATGCCACTGTAAATTGCTCAGGGCAACAATGCTTGAATTTGCCCTTATATTAGTAAATTACATTGCACATCTTTCTTTTAAAGGAAGATGGTAGTGAATAAAATGTAGTTTGTCCTTCACTGGAACTGAAGAGCCAAGAGGCACTAATACATAATGAGAATTAATGGCAAACTGTGGTTAATGACCCTCTGTCTATCCCTCAGGCCATTAACTCCTCCCTCCCTGTTATTAATCCTTAGGCAATGCCTTGCACTCCCATCTTTATTGCTAACTCATAAACCCAACACTTCAAAGCCCGCCAAGTCAATTCTTAGTCTTCCTTCCTACATTTATTTTCTTATGAAAACACTTTGCACTGTAAAATCAGTTTCTGTACTGTTGCTTATAAAAGAAATGTGTCCCTTTCGAAAGCCAACAGGCATATTTCTTCCTTGGCGATATTTGTAGCTTGTTCAACAAATTATGATTTATGGAAATCATGGAATCATGAATCACAAAAACACATAAATACGCTCATTGAGTTTCCTTGTCAACATTATAGAAAAGGTTTTTTTTTAGCAGCAAAACTTCTATTTCTAAAAATTATGTTTAAAAGAACAAGTTCTTCCCACTAGCTAACTTTCACAAAATGTGCAAAAACATAAGATCGCTTGTTAAGTCTGACTTCTGATGCTATGTGAATTTAGGCACTCTGTGCCATTTTTGCTTCTTGAGTTACTGGTTAACTCAGCAAGCCATGCTTAAAACAAGCCATTTCTTGGTGCAATCCAGCTATTCTCTCTCATAGCCTTTTAAGTCAGTTTGCCAAGTTCCTAAATAATTATGAATTAAATATTTATGGTTTGTATTGCTTTTAATGGTGTATGCCGCCCAGCGCACTTCGCAGTGAGATTGGTGGCAAACAAATGTCATAAATAATGAATCCAAACTGGATACAGTACTGAAGCTTTTTAAAATTAAAATTATGCCAACATGTTAGTCAAGTTGTCAAGAAATGGCTTGTTTGTCAAGTTGAAGATGTGTTGACCAACTCCCAGAATTTCTCAGCTACTGATAATTCTGGGAGTTGAAGTCCACATATCTTAAATTTGCCAAGTTTGACAAACATAGCTGTAAACAGTTCAACACTCTGTTCTTCTGGAGTATGAATCTGTCTCTACTATCTTTGTGAACAAGTTTGATTTTGTCTCATTTGAGTGCTAATGCACTCTCCACATGGGGTTCAGGATTAACCTGCTCTCCTTAGGTCCAGACCCTACTATTGCTCAAACAATGACACTATCAGAGAGAATAGCTATTTCCATATGGGCCTTTTTCTATAGCCATATGATTTGCATAACACAGTTCCCTTTTCAACCGCCTTGAGCCGTAACAGCTCATACTTCCTCATTTTCTCATGCACCATTAAGCTAGACAATTCATCCATTTTTGGTGATTAAGGGAGATGATAAACCTATTCATTTCAAGAATCCACTCCAAAAATACCTGCATGATAGTATGCTCCTCTTTTGGAGGACAGGAATTTTTCAAATAAATTAAGCTAAATATAGCTGCAGCCATCAACATCCTCCCTGGTGCAGCAGCAAAGCACAAATTGGGATGGCCTACGTAGTAGACTACCAATCCATGCTGAACAATGCATGATATGATACCTTCACTCTACCATGGAACTGGGTAGGTTGGTTCTCTTCAACCCTGTTGCCTTTCTCAACTCTCTATTGCTTTCCCTACACTAAAGATTTGTAAGTTCTTGGCTTACAACCAATTGCTTAATGACCATTCAAAGTTAGAGTGGCACTGAAAAAAAGTGGCTTAAGACTAATCCTCACACTTATGACTGTCACGGCATTCCCATGATCAAAAGTTATGATGGTGGCAGCATCCCAGAACCACACAGTCTCCATTTGTGACCTTCCCAGGAGACTTCCGACAGGAAAAGTCAATGGGAAGGGAAGATCGGATTCACTTAATAACCATGCAATTCACTTAACAACAGCAATGACTGGCTAAAAGCCCACAACAAAAAGGTCATAAAATTGGGTGTGAGTCAACGATTGCATCACTTAGTGTCAGAAATTCCAGCTCCAATTGTGATCATTATCGAGGACTATCTGTAATCATGGAAGTAGCATCAAGGCAGGCTGATTACAGCTGCTGCTTCACAGTCAGAGAGATACAAATGCCAAGCAAGCAAGACTGATAATGGATGGAAATCTTAGAAATATCTTTTCATTAGTCCGTAGTTCCAAAGTTCCACCTTGCATGATTAAAGCATTTAGATCAGGTCTTTTTTTTTTAAAAAAAAAAATCAACCTTCTGGCTTTCAATTGCGCATTTCATTTTTCTATGGTTTCCCCCAGAATAAGAGCCCTCAAGCCCTCCAATGAACTGACTTGTGTGGAAGTGTTGTTCATGATACAGACTTGAGATGTCCAACTTCAATTCTGGTTATACAAACTTCAGATCATCAGCCTCCTGCAGAATCCTGGTTCCAAACCTAGACTCCAATTCTCAGATTTCTGTTACCACCACATTAGACTCAGCCATCTCATCTTCCTTTGCCCAGAATCTTAAAGGGAATGTCTTAGCATCATGTGGGAGTTCATCTGAAGTATAAGAATTACATAAATTCAGTATTAGGGGTGGGGAAGGAGATAAATTTTGGAAGATAAAACATATCTGAATGATAAAGGTCTGACTATTCTACTGACCAACATCAACAGTGGTATATCTTTTAACAGATAGACAATTTTTCCATTATTCAGCCCTTTATAATCCCATAGTCACTGGCGTTGTCTTTTTCAGCAAGGGGTACAATTTACAATTTTAAATGGTTGCATTTTATTTATAACATTTTAAAAGGCGGAAGCTGTGCTCTTATGCGTACTTCTATCAACACTAATTTGTCTAGTCTTCCTTACTATTTGGGAAAAGAATTCTAATCAAATTCTTTGGAGTATTTTTCTCTGCTGTAATTTAGCAGTAAAAGTTGGCCTGGTGCCTAACCATGTCAAAAAAAAACGAGAGACAGAAGGAAAAAAAAAACATTTGAAGTGCTGTAATATAAAATAACAAGGAAGCTTTTAGCCACATTCATGTGGAGAAGACTATGAAAATGTTTACTTGCAATGTCGTTAGCACATGAAAAGATTAATCCAACAGGATAATACATTTCAGAATTGCAAAATTGTCTGTCTTGTTATTTAAATATTTTATGTAAATAGAGCTAGATGGAATACTCATAACATTTAGATACTCTTTAAAACAAAAATCCATGGTCCAACAGCAAGTTAATCAAAGTACTTCTTAGTCTTACTCTTGACTTGCCCGGGTAATGAAAGTACATTAATCCAGTTATTTATTTACTCTAAAAACTTTACTCTGCGACAGTGGCGCCGGTGGGTCTGTCTGAGAAAGCCACTGGAAGCACCACCATCACCTTCACATAAAAAGGCTGGGTCCAGTGACAGCTGAAGTTGTGTTTCTCAGTGGCTTTTGGGAAGCCAGCCAAGATAGCTTCTGGCAGTGTTCCTCTTGCCAACTTAGTAGGCTAGAGGGGCCTGCTGTATGTTATTCAGCCATCTCACAAACAAGATGCCATTGATAGCTTCTCTTATTAAAAACATCTAATTTTCTCACCGGCCTCACCAGAAGGTCTTCCACTTGTCATTGATAGTTTAACACAGGACTTTTGATATGTGCTGAATTAAATGAAAAAGCACCTTTGAAAAGCATTGAGTACCACACATGCTTCCTTGAAATTCAGATCCTTGGTCCATTTAAATATTATGTAACCCTCAATCTGGTTCAACATCATCCTTCAAGATCACGTTTGTGAAGGACTGTATAAGCAATCCTATAAGTCTTGCTGCACTAGGGCACTGCCATTTTATAAGTGTCTTATCATTTTCCAAGGAAGGCTTCCACATTTCCATTTAATTCATGAATATGGTGTTTTGGCAGGGTTCAGATGTTACATTCTCCCATGGTTTGTCTCAAATAAGGATTGTTAAACAAAATACAGTGTTGAGATCACTACATCAAACTAAGTCAAAAAAAAAACATCATTTGGACTGCCATTTTTCTAACCCATGGAAATATTTATATGGAATACATGTCACACATATCCATGACTTGCTTAATCACAAGTTACTTAATAAACTACAACTTCCTTGAGTTCACAGCACAGACTAAGGTAAAATAAGGTAAAACATACTATACCTCAATGTAAATGTGACAGATTGTTAACAATAAAATCTCAATTCAACCCATCGTAAACTTTAGAGGGAGGGAGATGTCCATTGAAACCAAATGTCTGCTAAATCTGAAGTGATGTCATCTACCTCAATTAATGTAATTTCATAATTGAAATAAATGTCATTTGCAGTAAAGCCACAATTTAATCCACAACTCTTAATTTAATGGACATTAGTCCATTCAGTTGGGGCAAAGTCTGAATGAAAAGTGTCTTTATTTCATTGGAAATCTGTTAAACCAAGGTCCACAAAATTATGAGTTTACTGACTATATAGTAGTTAGTAAACTTATAATTTCTAGGGAGGATCAGTGAATATACATATAGAGCAGGCAGGAGCAGGCCACCTGAAGTAATAAGCAGACCTGATGATGTATTATTAGTAATTGCCCCATTTCATCATAGCTTATTTATTTATTAATCAAATTTATAACCTATCCAACTCAGAACTTAGGGGATAGGCATAGAATTAATTTTTAATACAATACAATCAATGGTGGGATTCAGCGGGTTCACACCACTTCAGCAGAACCAGTAGCTAGTTTTTTGTTGCCCAGGCCCAGGACGGACTTCCAGAAACAGCATCCACACAGAGAACTGGTTGTTCACATATTTGAATCCCACCACTGAATACAATACAATACAATATTTTTAAAAGAATCAATAAATCAGGGACTAACATAGTGAATACCTGAGTAACAAATTCCCAAAGGCACAGAATCCTAACCTAGCAACTGGGGAAAAGCCAGATTAAGATTTAAAGGATAGCAAAATTGGGTCAACTGAAACTTCATGGTATTACCATTCCACGGTGCAGGCACAATGAGAGACATGATCAAATGCCTAGACCCCATCAAGTGCCATTATTTCAAATATAGGACCTGAAGAATCTATTCTGTCAGATCTTACTGGAGGGACAGAATTAGTGGGAGAAAGGCAATCCCAAAGACAATCAGGAAGTGTCATGGAAGGTTTTATGAGTCATAACCTGCACCTTGAATTACACTCAAGGGCCTGGGCAACAAAAAATTAGCTACCGGTTCTGCCGAATGGTGAGAACTGACTTAATTCCACCACTGCCTCTATTCCAGGGATGGGCAACCATGGCCCTTTTATGAGTTGTGGACTTTAACTCCCAGAATTCCTGAGCCAGCCATGGTTTATTCTAACATTCTGTTCTCACAATGGCCAGATGACAGTGGGAATGCCCTCAGGCTGAACAACTGCACTCTCAAGCTCATCAGCAACTGTTATCAGGAGACCTATTGCTGTCAGTCACAGGAGGCAGTGAATGGCTATTTTAACAAGTAGCCCTTCACAATTTTATCTTCTGTGAAGTTGTCTAATATCTCTTAAAGTAGTCCAAGTTGCTGGCTATTATTACATCTTGGTGTAGTCAATTCCAAATAACTTATTTCTTATTCGTTTATAGGACAACCCTAACCTTAGTGTTTCAATAGCTAAAGAAAGCTTCCCTAACAATTTCTTCACTCTTGCATAGTTTTAAGACTGTACAGAGGTCTGAATTTGAAGGGCAAAATGGTTAAAGTGTTTTACATGCATAGCCACACATGCCTTAAATAATATTCTGCCCCTGAATCTCTACACAGCCATACATAAATCTTTGCCAGGTACTCCCTTTATTCATATTTCTTGTAGAAGAGGTATTCAATCCTTTGATTGCTTTGTTTTTCAATTTCTAGTAATTTATTTAAAGGCCCATGATTTTGTTCTTCAGTTGTAGTGGCGAGTGGTGCAAACTGCATTAATAAAAAGATCTTAATAACAAACACTGAATAAAGGTACTGCATTGTTTTTTTTTCCTTTTCCAAGTGATCCCAAACATGGTTTTTGAATCAGGAAATCCATTTAGATTCCTTTTTTTTTTTCTTGTCTAAGAGCAATTAGTCCAGAAGGTTTATCATCAAGGATGATAATGAACTATTTTTGCCCAGTTTCCAACCATTCTGAAAATGGTTGTATTGAGCCTTGACGAGATGGATTATCTGTACACTTTCCAGCCAAGGTATCAAAAGTGCAGAGAGGGCACAATCAAGCTGGCCAGTGACCTCAGGTAGAACAGGAACAATGGTGATTCAATTGTTCTACTTCTCTTGATGTCTTAGTGACTTTCCATAGCATGTATCATGATATCCTTCTGGACTGATTGCTGGAGATTAAGTGTGGGAGGGCATGAGTGATAGTGTTGATGGGAGGGGAGAATAGTGTTGATGGGAGGGCCCTGGATTTTGAGTGCCACCAGGTTCAATACTCTCCCGCCCTGTTTAACATCTACATGAAATTGTTGGGGGAAAGTCATTGATGACATGGGGTCAGATATCATCAATATGCTGATGCTATCTTATTGTGTGACTCAACTCTGAGCTCCTAGCGATGCTGCCAAGGGCCTAATGGGGAGTCTTAAACAGATAAGGCTGAATTTATCTGGTATTTATTTATTTTCCATGTCAGTTCTGAATGGGACAATACTTCCCTGAATACAAATGATGCAAGTTTGGGGGTGATGCTGGACTTACAGTTCCTGCTTAAAGAGTTCTTTGTTACCATTACTCATGCCTTAATCAGCTCTTGTGTGCACAGTTGCAATGCAGTCTATTTGGGGTTGTCCATATACTCCAGAGGTGTAGCAGATTAGTGCTAGCAGATCTGCACTAATTACATAGTCCATCTATGCCACCTCCTACAGTAAGATGTTTTGAGGTCCACCAATTTGGACGGCTTTAAACGGCAATAAGCGTGTTTACATTAAGTAATGTCTTATATTCTGTCTAGTTTTGGAAACAGCAAGTTTCAGAAATTGTTAGTTCTGAATTCCAGTTGCTGGGAAATAAAAGATATTTACAAACTACTTTTGGACTTCCCTTAGCATCAGGATGGCTACTGTGGAACAGAATTCAAGAGTAAATAGGGTTTAAATTGGTTCCAAAAAGTCATTTTTAAGATCAGTATAACAAGGGTTAACACATTCCTTTGCCAGTTGCTAGTATTTCAGTCACCAGAATCTTGTAACAACAGATCTGATAGCTTTTGGGATAGAGAGACTAGTCCTGGAAAAAAATTAAGGAAAAGGATCCAAAATCAAATGCCTATCAGATTAAGGTTCTTTTATTATGCCTTTAAAACTTGAAACAACAGCAGCAAAATAACACAACTGATAGCTGTAGCAATCATCTCATATTATGTTTTTTTGTTATTTTTGGTCACAAATGGACATCAGTGATTCCAAAATGCAGCATTCTCAAAACATAACCATTAGGGTGGTTGTTACATATTTAATTTCATGCTTCATTCAGCATAAAGCAGTTGCAAAATGGCCAGGCAGAGTAAATTAAGTAATCGGTTAGATAATTTCCTGCTTAATTGAAAGCAGGTAGGTTTCCCACCCCCCCCCAAAAAAAGTAATAATTGATTTTGCTACTAATGAAATGTGTACCATTTTGTCTCTCAATCCTGTTACTGAACAAAATACCTTCCATTATTAGAAGCAGCCAAGAAAAAAGGAAATGAGAAACATGAAGAGAAGGGAACTCCACAATGCAGCAAAAATGCTGGATTCTTTACAGGATGTAGGCACTGATATTTGGTGTTCTCTCTTTTGACTTCTCCACTACATTACCTGCTCAATTGTCATTCACATAAGCACAGGAGGAACATCCTGTGGATATGCCATTAATGCCAGTGTAGATTAAAGGCTGAAAACATTTTCTCAAACAAGTTCTCCCTCTCATCTATAGTTTTCCTCTTAGTACAGCCATAGAGTTGCATCATGCTAACCCCCAATAAACATGGTCCAGAGCTAATTTATAGGCTGGGATCACATACCATACTAAGCAGTGATTTATTTAACCACAGTTTAAGTGAATCTTAGCTGGCTGGATTCACATAAGCCAAAAATAAATTGCATATCACTTTAACACAGCAACTGGCTGTGGAATTCTGGGAGTTGAGGTCCACATGCCTTAAAATTTTCAAGGTTGAGAAACACTGGTTTAACACAATACTTAATGCAGCCTGAAGCAGTTTTTGAGTCCAGGGTTTGAACATGATTGGTTTAACTATGATTAATATAGATGGCCTGATATATCATAAATAAAGGGAAGAAAGGGGAGATTTATGCTGGGGTGAGAAGGTAATATGCCATGCTTCTAAATTATTAACTATAGTTAAAAGATTATTGGAGTTATGTCTGCAATGGGTTTATTAAATAGTTGGTTAATACAAGGATTTATCCTGAATTGTCAAAAGAAGACCTTTTGCAAATGTCACATTCACTTGAGAAATGTAATATCCATAAAATAAACATTTTGCTTAAATTATCCCAATAGAATTTGATTGAATTTAAAAGAAGCTAAGTTAATTTCATCCATTGTTTATCTTATTCAAAAATGATCAAGACAATCAAATTTTGCAAGTTTTGAAATTGGACTATGAAAATACAGTATTATCAACTCAGACATTTGGACAATAAAATTCTTCCTTGGTTTTAACATTCTTGGGAGAAGCTCTTTTCTGAAAAGTATATTCTGGTCTAATATGTTAAAATATGAGAGAGCCAGTTTGGGGTAGTGATTCAGAAACTAGAAACAAAAAGATCTTGAACTCTAGTCCTACTTGAGGCACAAAGCCAACTAGGTGACCTTGGGTTGGTCGCTTTTTCTCAGCCCTAGGAAGTAGGCCTGAAATCTTGCCAAGAAAACTTCAGGGTCTAATCCAGGCAATCACTAGGCATCAACAATAACTTGAAGGCATACACACCGATGCAAACACACACACTATATAATATACTTTGGTTTCTATTTTACTAACGCCAATCTCATGACAAAGAATCACATCTGAGACATAACAAGGAGTTTTAGATATGTTCCTTAGAAAATTAATGTGGGCTTTTTTAACAGGACAAAGCAACTCCAGATGCCTGGTCGTAAGTCGAGGACTTTCCCTGCCCGGGAGCGCCGCGCATGCGTGGTGCTGCCCCCTGCGCCGGCCGAAGCATAGCTGGCAAGTGGCAGAGACGGAGCAGGCCGACCACTGGCTGGGCCACCAGCTGGCCCAGCCCAAGGGAGGTAAGGCACCCGCCAGGCCCCACGTGCACCAGCAACCCTCCCTGCGCCCGCCAGCCTCCCACCCCTGAACCTCTTTTACTTACATTTTTAGTAATTGCTTAGCAGGGAAGGGTGGAAACTTCCAGACAGCTCGCCTTCGCTGCAGACAACTTGCAGCACCGTTTGCAGAATGGGACTTTTGGTGGGCTCAGCAGGGCAGAGACAGCCTGGAAAATTCCTATTGGCTTTTGAAAGCCAATAGAATTAGACTCTATTCAAGAGAGTCTATTCTATTGGCTTTCAAAAGCCAATAGAATAAAAGGGAGTAGCACAGCTAAGGAAAAGGGGAAAAAACATGGCGGACTGCGTTGTTTGGCGACCCCCTTGAAATGGTCGTTCGACCCCAAATGGGGTCCCAACCCACAGGTTGAGAACCACTGCCTTAGGCCAATCAAGGCCTGGGAAAATAAAATTGCAATATCTGCATATAGAAAAATTGTTTTGTGTTTCACCAATATTCATTGCAAATGTAATACACACTATTCTTCAGAATTATCTCCAAAATCTAGAACTCCATCATGTCTTATCTTCAATGTCCTTCTCTTTCTTTCTTCAAGAAAGGACTTTAGTTCATATGGTAATTTGTAAAGATGTGATGACATTTGTTTTCATTTATTACCTCTCTTTTACTACTGTTCACTGTGTTTTGTGGTTTTAGTGCTTCTGTTGTCAGCTCTCTTGCCTCTCTCTCTCTAAATAATGCAGTACAAATATTTCAAGCAACTCATCAGAATGAAGTAAGCCAGTTAGTTACCAACTAAATATCTTAATATGCTTTCCTAAAGATTTGGGAATAACTGAAATTTAAACATGTAATTCTATAATAGCTCTTGAAATCCATGAATACTAACCACAGGAGTTAGTATTCAAAATATGCCCATAATTACTAGAAAAAGGTTGGTAGATGAAAATATGGCCCAGATGAGCAGAGTGATATGACACTTTGAATTATGGACAATAGCATTTAACTGAAAGGACATTTCAAACATTGGGAAGGAAGGGAATTTAGGTAAGATTTTTAAACCAGACATCTTTCAGTAAAAATCTCACAACATCATCTGGGAATTGGGCTTCCAATTTCAGGAACAAATTGAACTTCAGATAGTCTCCCTATTTAAGGCTCTACAGAATAGCCTCAAAGGGGAGAGGAGAGAAATAGCATTGCTATGGTGAATACAAAGATCCAGCCGCAGAGGAAGGATCATGTCATGCTTCATTTTTAAAATGAAAGCTATTTGAAGAGATTTTCTTAGACAGGAGGACAAAAACAATATCATCAGAAAGAAACTAATTAAAAACCTTTCCAAGAGAGAGAGAGTTGACATATTGGGATATGAATAGAAAAAAAGACAAGAAGAAAGGAAGAACTGAAAGATCATGCAGAGAAAATTTAATCAAATATTGAAGAAAAAATGGATTGTTGCAAAAGATGGGAACAGAAAAAAATAGAATGGCACATTTCCTGTTGGTTATACTGACTTTATAGGGTGTTCAAAGTATACACGAAATAACATTAGCAGAAGGCCATCATGTTGGTGAGTAAATGTAAATCAGATTACTTCAAGTTACCAGGCATTTACCTGATTAAAAGCCTTGCGGTCCCAAAGGCTGAAGATGACTAACCTCGGATCCAGACTGTTGTCTTTAAACTACAGTATTTTTTTATCCCTGCTGCCCATCGAAAGTAAATATGAGGAGACTACATGGTGCTTCCTGAAAACTTTTGCCTTGTTTCCAGAAGGAATAGATTTTAAGCTATTGTAAATATTTCACTTTCCGTGTTCTATGAACCGCCGAACCTTTTATTTTTCTGGCAGATGAAACAATTGCCAGTCTTACTTTCTTTCTTCCACAGCGTCTAATAATCAGGAGCAAAATATGTCCTATGGTAAAGACTTCATTTTGCAATAGAAACTAAGAACAATTGACCCACACTACATTTTAAACACGGAGCAAAATCAGTTTGAGTCAAAACCGTGTTATTTATATGTGACTCACAAAACATCCAATGAAACTGACAACCGAGGAAGCAGCGGTGGCTAGATTATTAAGTCATTTGTTAATTTCATTTCATTTCATTTTTAAATTTTCATTTCATTCCATGCAGGACAGTGCTTTCTTCTTTCGTTTCTACATTGTCCTTTCCTAGTGATAATATTTCCGAGATTCGCACACGCCCGTACAACTGTTGCTTTATATCTCTTAACTACGGTTAAAATCTGCAAATGTTAACCAAAATAATTTGGCAGGCAGTTAAGCGCATCTCCCGTTTTCTGTTTAATTTACTCCTATTCTTTCAGGGTCGCCCACAATCAAGCATGCTTTGCGGAAACCCCGTCACTTTCCCCAAATTGCCTGCCAATCTGCCGCCCAGGATGCTCAAAGGCATCAAAAAAACCCAACAAACAAAAAACAAAAACCTTTCCCACCAACTCGTTCCTCTCTACAGAGGTGAAGCCAGAACCCGAGGGAGCAGCCTCGCGCACGCGCGCTTGCCAAAGCCGGCTCCTCCGCGCTCGTTCCAGCTGGAAATCGTTGCCCTGAGCTTGGCGTCCCCGTTGCCACGGTGACCGCCCGGGCGGCGCCAGCTGGGCCAAAGTGTGAATGGGTGATGTCACGAGCCAGGCGCCGGCCCGTCTGAGTAGACTAAGCCAATGACTCAGCTGAGAACGGGACCCGGAAGCTCCGGAGAAAGTTCCGAGCTGGGCGCGAGAAGAAAAAGTGGTGCAATTAAGCAGTTGCGGTAAACTTTCTTTAACTTTCGCCTAGGCCCGGGAAGGTGGCTTCTACGCGGACTAGACCGCGAAAGGCGTTTGCTAAAGTTTTTCCCAATTGGAAGAGTCTTTACGTTTGAATACCCAGCTCGAAAAGATGAAATTTGATAGCTAATTCCAGTCATTGTCCAGGAAATAACCTTTCAGATTGTTTAAATCCAACTTCACTTCTCTGTAAAACATTGCGATTTCACGTTTCGTCCACATGTCCAGAGATAGATCCGGAGACAAGAAACCCCCCCCCCCCCAGTCATGTGTTTTCTGACAGTTATTGCTGGTTTTGTTTGTTTGTTTTTGAAAGCATGTAGCAGGCAGGAAATCCAGTATTTCAGATATTAGTCTCCCATCACACATCCCACAACGTGTTAGTAGGAAAAAATGACTGCCCTTCTTTATAAAATCTGGTCCTTTTGTCATCGATGGTTCAAGTTAGCAGCTATGATCTATGCTTTAAGCCCCGTTCCTTTTTTAGATGCGTTGCACTGGGCGTTAAGCAGGGTGCATTGTGTAGAATTGCCAGTTACGTAATTATTTGCCTTCTATTTACAGTGACACACGAACCTTGTATTTATAGGCACACATCACACAATTTCTTAAAGGGGGCAACATGGCACCCTTCTTGCTGACTTCCAACACCAGAAACATTTTATCGCAAGATCCAAACTTAATTTCATGTAATGTACGTTTACTTAGAAGAATCTTGTTCAACTGCATCATGTGAGTATAATTGTTTCTACTTGCTTCTCGTTTAGATTTCTTGCCCATCTTTTCTCTTGTCGTTTCCCTGGATTCTACCTGCAGCCCATCATAACAAACCATTTTCAGGCACTAACATATAATTATCTGTCTTTTTCCCCTCAGCCAAGATTTCAGCACCATCATGGCTATTGCGTTCTTCCTCTTGTTGCAAAGAGGTTTAAAACCCTGCTACCAAAATAAAGGATCACAGTTGTCCCTGAGATAACTTATTTTGCAGATTCACTTTACTGCAGTTCTCCAACATAAAGCTCACCAGAAAAGTTGGACTGCTACCCAAAATTCTCAGTCAACCTCTCATCCAACACACCAACATTCCCATCTTCTGCATCCAGTGAAAACGTTTTGCCTTTTTCATCGTTTTATTGTTTTAAAACCTTGTTTCCCATTTTATCACCCGGCCTTTCAGTTCTCCAACTGAGACACTTAACTGGATATGTGTAAAGTCCTAATGAGATTCTTTTGGTTTTCCGAATGCAACTATTGTGGTTTGCACTTTACCTTTAACCCTTACTCTCAAGACTTACTCAAACTTTAGTAGCATGTACAAATCAGATATTCAGGATTTCTAGTATGATTCTGCCTTTTGTTAATAGTAGGTTTGCCCAGGGAAAATATTTTGCTTGTGAAGGAGAGTATCTCCTGTGTGCCCCTGTACCCCCAGCTCATCTACTGCTGTTTATTCCTGCCCTGGAAATTGGGAAATCCTTCTCAGTTATGGAAAGGGAAATAACTAGAGTTAAATTCATATGCATGACAGTAATTTCTCTTTGTGCAAAACTCCCATTGTCATCATGTTGAAAGAGAAGTCCCACTGCAGACTCAAAACTGTTGCTGCCCAAAACAGAGCCCATAAGAGGCTCCTAGTCACAGCTCTTAGTCTAAAACAGTGTGCTGTTTTCTGCACATTGAGATGCCAAATTGTGCCAGCAACCCTAACCCTAACTCTCAGTCCTCGGTGCAATCTGAAGAATTTTGTTGCATGTCTAGCTGTGACTTGTTTTGAATTGGTGAATCATGTCACTGTCCCTTCCTTAAAATCCCTTCTCAGTGTTAAGGGTGTGTGTGTTCTGTTAACTCTTTAATCCTTGTTACTAACAATAAGTAAAAGTGATGAGGCATCATAAAAGAACAAAAGGCTCAGATATTTTGAGGCTCCCTGCAAGCCCAAGTTCCTTGTAACTTTGTAACTGAAATATCAGACAAGCTTCCTAGCAAACTGGATTCTGACTCAGCCACCAGTTTTCCCCACAACCATACTTTAAGCAATTGTTTGTTTGTTTAAAAAATCACAATTGAAGAGATCAAGATCCAAAATATTTATGGCAATACACATTTCTGCCAGTAACCTCTTTATTAAAAAAAAAACAATGCAAAATTATAGAACTGAGGGGTATCCGTTGTTTCTCACAGCATTCAAACTTATAGCATCCTTTTAGTATTCAGCTGTGAAGGCTCGGTGCTCCGTACTGAGCTTCCAGAAGGTTCTTTGTTGGGCTATGACTATTGTTTCCATCTTCATACTTGCAACTATGTGCACATTCTTGTCCTTGGTTTTCTTTCCCTCCAGCTGTTTTATATTAATTAGAGGTCTTGAGATCAGGAGCCCAGCAGCAGAATATATCAGAAGGTTGATGGAATAGTCTATGCAACTTACAGGTCTCATATAAGTTAGGAAAACCATAATATTTTAAATATTTCAAGTGCAGAACAGAGTATTTCAAGTAATATATTCCACCACCCTGCTTTTTCTGAAGGGTAACATATATTGCACCCCACAAATGGGAGCTAGAAACTCATTTGTACTCTAAAAGCCATGATTATGAATATGTTTTCTAAAGAGAGCAAGAGATTAGCAAGCTTTCCTTGGTAGAAAAATTCCATTTGAAGTTAGTGCAATGATGTGTCTGCATAAATAAATGGGTGATGGAATGCCTGAGCTAGATTTTACCTGCTCGAATGCCAACCAGTGGAATTTGCTGTCAGCCACAACCGTCATATGCCTCAAGTTACCGGTTGCCACTTGGGTGACAATACAAAGTAATACAGTGCCAACCGGCCAATTTCCAAGTTGCAACTTTGTTGGTAATGGACAATATAACACCTTTTAGAAAACAACCAAATAGGCAACGATCCACTACTAAGGAACTCCTTCCCCCTGCAACTGTACAAAATCACATTGTGAAACCACTTATTTTTTCAGATTTAGTGCTGATTTGTTTTCCCTTTGCAGGTTAAGCATTTTCCTAGCCTACAACTGGAGTGCTGAAGTCCCAATTATTTTTAAATATTGACCCCTTCTCTCCCAGCCAGAGGACTTCACCCATGCAATACTTGAAAAGGGGTAGGTTTTATGGGTTGCAAATAGTGTTGCCACTGTTTAGGGTTATTAAAGTACTCAAACTAAATTGCATTGGATACCATCCAGACAAATCAGGCACTGATTAAGTCTCCTTGATGAAACTTAAACCATGTCCTTAATTCTTCTACTAAAATCAGTGGAATTTAGAAGTGCTTAATTTGCTAGATTGTGAGGTTTTCTTTTCCCCAATGTCTGAAAAGGCTCTTAAGAGATTTAACAAGTTGACCATGGCACAAGTCTGCCTACACGTAAGAGCCGACTAAGCTAAACATTGGAAAGCACTTTGTTAACAGCACATAATAAATGTATTTATTAGGTAACAAATGAGATCCTTTCTTTTATGTTTTTGTTGCTGAGCTTTCAAGGTTAATTTGAAGAAAAATTAATAGAACATTTCACTATAGAGAGATGCTTTTTCACTGAATACTTTTAATATTCAAATAATTTAAAGTAAACATTTTTTTAAAAAACTTGCTTTTCACAGCTTCATAACAGTTGATAAGTATAAAGTCAAGTTCTGCCACAAAAAATAAGAAAAGGAAAAATCATGGAATTTTTAAAAAGATCGTTCTTGGTTAAAAATTAAGCGTAGAATGGATATGCAATTATCCTAATTCATCCAAAATTATAAAATAATTTAAATTTCTCTCTCTAATATATAATTACAAAGGATACACTTAGCACATAGACTTGCTATCTTAAGAATTATATTTTTGAAGCAAGAAGAGAAGGTCTCTTTAATAAAAAGCTTAATCTCACTATAAATAGACTCAAAGTATAATTACATTCATTAAAGTTCTGCAGCATTTATTATTTAATTAACTGGTTTAAGCAGGAAAGGTCACTATAAGGACTGGAATCTTCATTGCAGCCAGTGATGAATCAATCAGAAGGGAATCAATCAATAAATCCATTGTTTAATTACATTTTAACCAGAACTGTATCAAGCTCACAACCTTTAGAGTAACTATTTCAGAGCTTGCGACATTGGTGAAAATGATACATGAGATTTGTTGGGTTTTGTGATGTGTTCAAATCTGTGTATTCATTTGTAGTAAAGCAGTGGTTCTCAACCTTTTTAATGCCGCGACCCCCAACCGGTCGTAAGTCGAGGACTACTCAACCGGTCGTAAGTCGAGGACTACTCAACTGGTGCAGCACCGTTCGCAGAATGGGACTTTTGGAGGGCTCAGCAGGGCAGAGACAGCCTGGACAATTCCTATTGGCTTTTGAAAGCCAATAGAATTAGGCTTTATTCAAGAGAGTCTATTCTATTGGCTTTCAAAAGCCAATAGAATAAAAGGGAGTAGCACAGCTAAGGAAAAGGGGGGGAAAAATGGCGGACTGCGTTGTTTGGCGACCCCCGTGAAATGGTCGTTCGACCCCAAATGGGTCCCGACTCACAGGTTGAGAACCACTGTAGTAAAGGATCTATCGATTTCCCTTAAACTTTGACTGTAACGATTAATTTGAAATATTAAAGGATCATTTCTCATTTTAAGATGTATTAATAACAGCTTTAAACACTGTACTGTAATATTACAGGGGAAAAAAAACTTCAGTAAAAATCTATTCATTCTTCTTTGTGATTTTCAGGATTAGAGGGCAACAAGTTAAGTAATGTTGAACTACCTGGATGTTTTATATATATTATATGTTGGTTGTTTCTTAATTCAGGGTGTCCATTTTCGCTTTGCCATTTTTTTAAAAAAAAAAATTCACAGCATCAACAACGGTATGCTGTTTAAGAATCCGCTGAAGGACAATAACAATGGTTTTATCTTTGCCCCATTCATCTTAATATACCCCAGCCGAGATCTCACGTGACAGCAGTCTGTGGAACTATCCTGGAAATATCTTGAGGTTGAACCCCTTCCCTCTTTTCCCATTGATCATCACCTGCAGTGGACTTCTTACAGCAGTTTAATCCTATTCTCTCTGTCAAAGATTTCAAGCCTTCCCCTAGCTCCTGACTGCTAGGGAACAAAGCTTGGTATGTAGTCCCTGCAAAGGTCAATCATTAACCTGCCCCCACAACAGTTTTAGTTAGATCAAGGCAAGGGGGGAAAACTAAGGAGAAAGCACTTTCACTTAGGAATGAATTGTTCAAAATGCCTCTTGTACATTCAGTACCATTCTCTTTCAGCTCAGCACTTCTCAGTTCCTGCATGTATTCATTTCTCTTCAGGCATAATGGCATGGTTGGTCTCCCAGAGATCTGACCTTAAGTTTATTCTAGACACCACACTATAGGCCAGTCCATTAATTATGAATACACTTGTGTGTATAGAAAGGCATTGATAGGCCAGCCTGGTAATTTTACCTTGTTCTTCAGGCTTACCTTAATAAATAAATTAGGGACATATCTTTGTGAAATGCCTTTGGAAGAAAAGAAGGGGGGAAAAAATCCTTTGAGTCTTAAAAGCCTCCACGTTCAAAGATAAGAGGATTGGTGACATCCAACGCTTTTATATTCCTTCTCCCTCTGGTTTGCATTATATATGACTGAGTATATTTTTATATACGTGTGTGCGAGTTCAGGAAAGGAAGACAAAGCATTGGATATATAACAAGCTATCAATAAGACATTTATTTCCATGAGTTATTGATAACCTCATAGCTCATAAGTGACAAGGTAAAGTAGACCCACGAGCAAAGTATGAAAGGCCATCAATAACAATTGGAAATAAATGATGTCTCAAGAGCCGAGCCATTGTGTGCTGCGTTTCTATAGTATCAGGTTAAGTTTCAATTCAGGCCGATGCTGTAGCAACCTGAAGCTATAGCTGAAGTAATTGGCTTTTTTTTTGGGGGGGGGGGGAGAAGGCTAATGGGAGATGGAGTCTTAGGGATTGGCACAAAGAAGAGGGAATCAAGCTATTCTCCAAAGCACCTGAAGGCAGGACAAGAAGCAATGGATGGAAACTAATCAGAGAAAGAAGGAACCTAGAACTAAGGAGAAATTTCCTGACAGTTAGCACAATTAATCAGTGGAACAACCTGCCTCCAGAAATTGTGAATGCTCCAACACTGGAAGTTTTTAAGAAGAGACTGGACAACCATTTGTCTGAAATGGTATAGGGCAACGGTAGGCAACCTTGGCTCTTTTATGACTTGTGGACTTCAACTCTCAGAATTCCTGAGCCAGCTATGTTGGCTCAGGAATTCTGGGAGTTGAAGTCCATGAGTCATAAAAGAGCCAAGGTTGCATGCTGGCTCAGGAATTCTGGGAATTGAAGTCCATGAGTCATAAAAGAGCCAAGATTGCCTACCCCTAGTATAGGGTTTCCTGCCTGAGCACGGGGTTGGACTAGAAGACCTCCAAGGTCCCTTCCAACTCTATTATTGTTATTGTTGTTGTTATTTTCACAGTCTGGGGAATCATGGGAGATGGTGAACCTGCAAATCAGAGGAAGGAAAGGAGAGATGACTTCTTTTTCTATAAATTAAATATGAAAAGGAATGTCTCAGAAAGCATCTAAATCATGGTCCTTAGAAAGATGGCATTGATCTCAAGTTCTCTTTTGACATTCCCACAAGGTTAACAAATCTCATGGGCTTTGGTAAATCTGTGGGGGCTCATTCGTGTGAGCTAGTTTCGTATTTCCTGGCTGCTGAACAGTCTAAAAAAGAAAAAATTCCTTGAAGGCCCCCAACATGGCTGGGGAGTTTATAAATCTGTGCTTTTCATTACCAGCCACCCAGAGTCACTTGATAGTGAAATGGGCTGTATATAAATTTAATAAATAAATTAGTCACATAGAGTTGGAGAACCTTAACATCCTTCACAGAGACACATTTTGGATGCTACAGCTCAGCCACATCTTAGAAGGCCACCAGGTCACCTCAATTAATATAATACATTTGAATAGGTCAGCCTAACTATTGGGTGTCCTGTGGAGTTTCCTATACTTAAGGGATCTTATTGGCTCATATTATAAAACAGTAATTTTTCGTATCTCCAGTTAGGTGATTCAATATATTATCAAAACTAAGGCAATCTACAGAGGTACTATTAATTTAACTTTTAGATGGACAATCCCAAACCATGACTCAACAGATATTAGTTTAGAAACACTCCAGTTGTTTATATTAGCTTAAAAAAATATGAGGGAATAAATAGAAAGATCTGAAAATAAAACCATAAAAAGCCCAGCCAACTTCCAAAAATTGATACTGCCAAACCACTAACCCTATTTAATTTTCTACACCAATTTGGGGATTATTGGCCCTCCCCAAACTAGCATGTCCAAACTGGTTCCCTCTAAATATCTTAGACTTCAGCTCCTCCAATTTTCACTCCTCAGCTATCCTAGCTGGAGATTATGAGTGTAAAAGTCCAACTCAAAAACATTTAGAGGGCATCTGTTTGGCTGAGTAATTCTGCTCTCCAAATAACAAGTAACTCGTTTAACCCATTCTGGTCCAAATTCAGTAGGGAAAGGATTGTTTTTTTTAAATGTATCAACATATCAATCTGTAGTTAGAATCAAGGTATCCCACTTGAGAAAAGAACGAAGGGAGTGATATGCCCACTTTTTCCTTTTTTATTTCCTTTCTGGGTTGTATGAATGGGAATGTCAAAGAGTTCTGTTAGACTTCAGTCAACAGCAACTCATCCTTGGATGCATCTCCTGCTGAGATCTCCCTCCCTTAGCCTTCCACCTAAGGACAGAAGAGAAGGGAGGCAGAAGCCATTGTTCTCCAATCCACTTTCCTCATCTGCTAAATTACCACCTGTCATGCCCATGTGAAGGGCTTGAAAGAAAAGGCCAAGACAGTCCCAGAGCTGAGGTTCACTTGCAATTTGTAACACTTTAATAGCCCAGCACCACCAGTTTTATTCCTGTTCAGTGCCACCGATTCTCTGTTCTCCAAAGGCTCATCACATAAATCGCTTTATTCCACTGGTTTATATTCTGCCAAGACTGCCTTTCCTCAATAAGCAACCATAGCACTCTGGTGTGAACGTCATAGTACTTTCCCCATTTTTTTAGGGGGAGGGATCTTCATGGGGCTGCTAATAATACATCCTTGTCCTGAAGAGGCACCTGTGTCATAGAAGAGAAGGTGGGACATAGGTGCAATCCACACTCTTCAAAGTTTTCTCCACCCATCCTTGGGGACATTGTTCACTCAGATAAGATTCTGGTGAGATTAGGATATTGTGTTGTTATCCTGTCTTGCTACAGCAAGAAGGATGGGGTCCAGGGAGGATCACTTGTAGGGGAAGGCTCTATTATGTTCCTAATGTTTCCAAAATCATTACAAGCAAGTTTCAAAGACAGTCATCAGAACAATTACCTTGGAACACTGCCTGTGTTTAGCAACGGGTAGGAAGAAAGAAAAAGCTGAAATTAAGACAAGAGGATGATGCTGTTAGTAAATGGAAAATGGACTTGGGAATTGTTGTACCACCTATAGAAGGAGCAACTTTGCAGACTGAGAGTGCTCCACACATAGCTACTGTTGGGTTTGCAGGTGGCAGCTGGGTGGCAAGAAGCATCTTTACATAATTACTTCTGATGTGACAGCTGCATTCTTTCTTGGGTTTGGTGATAGTTATCCATGCTGATTGCTTTCTATCTTAATTATAGTAATACATGTAGGAATGTCCTTGACAAATACCTGGAAGTTGTGAAACACAATAGCTAGGGTACTATCCAAGTAAACATCAGGGATCATATGCTCCCTGAACGGAAGGATCCTCACTTGTACCAGTTGCCTAGGGCAGAATTTAAAGTATTGACATGGACCATTAAACTGCTGAACATCCAGGGGGATACATCTCTTTTAACAAACTTGTTTGGTTGTTAAGATTTGCAGGAGAGACCTCTTGAAGATGCTCCATTCTTCTTTCTGGCACAGAAGACAGTCTTCTCTGAGTTGTACTGGTTGCCAGATTGCCTTCAGATCCAATTCAAGGTTGGATCTTACTGAGGAATATAAGATTATTGACATTAGAGGGACATGATTTATAGTTGGGATGGCATGCTTTCATATGGAATGGAAAAAACAGAATACACAGCTATTTCCACAGACACCATATAAGGAATTCTTTATTTGTGGTCTGGGAGAAAGTAAAGAGAAAGCATTATTTGAAGATTCCAAATTGGCTCTCAACTATGGAGGCGCTAATACACCCCAATATCTTTAACATGGGAAACATTATAAGATATAAAGACTTACTAACAGATATGGGGGAGTTGAAAACCAAACAACAATTAGAGGAACAAGGAATAAAGATGGATTGGTACATGAGAACGCAAATACAATCTAGATATGAAAAAGATGTTAAAATAGATGGTGTTAATTTGGGGACAACAGAGTTAGATGAAATACTCACAGGAACGGAAGAAAAATGGATTAAAAAATGTACAATTACCTACTACATATGGAGTTAGAGAAGGAACAAGTGAAAGAGACAATGATAAAATGGACAAGGAATTTTGGATACACAATTGAATTAGATAGATGGCAGCAACTATGGGAAAGAAACTATAAATTGACAATGGTGACTGCGTATAAAGAAAATATGTACAAAATGTTTTACAGATGGCACATGTCTCCAGAAAGATTAGCTAAAATGTTTAAGGACAGGTCTAAGAAATGTTGGAAATGTCATCAGATACCAGGTTCCTTCTACCTTATGTGGTGGACGTGTGTAGAAGCTAAAACCTATTGGAATATAATTAGAACATGGATAGAAAAGATGATACAACAACGTATAGAACTAAGACCAGAAATATTCCTGTTGGGTATTCTACCAGGGAAATACAATAAAGAGAAAACATATTTAATTATTCATTTAATTACGGCAGCCAGGATTGTGTTTGCACAAAATTGGAAAGCACTGAAAGCCCCCCCAAAGGGAGAGGTGATTGGGAAAATACTGGAATGTGCAGAAATGAATAGACTAACAATGACAATTAAAGATAAGACAGAGTCAGACTACTATGAAATCTGGGGAACTTTTTATGATTGGCTGAAAAGAAAATACGGTTAAAAGATAGTTAACATCAATTTAGATGGAAGAAGAAGGAGCAGATAAGGAGGGAGACCCAGGTGACATAGTATTGAATAACTGGAGGTTGTATAAATATTTATAGAAGTATATACCGAGAAGGTTAGATAAATAGAAATATTAATGTAAGAGAAAATTAATCTTATTGTATATAATACAGATAGGGAAATTTGGAGAGAGGAGTTGCTCGGACATTACCCCTGAATTGTATCTGAAGAGGGATGAGAGGGAAGAAAGGAGAGGAGAGAGAAAAGAGTAAAGGAGGGGAGAAGGAAGTAGGAAGGTTGGAGGAGAAGAGGAGAAATGGGGAGAAAGGGGAGGAGAGTGGTGAAGGAAAGAGAAGAGGAGAGGAAGAAGAGGGAAGTAGGGAAGAGAAGAAAGGGAGAAAGAAGGTAGAGAAGAAGGAGTGTGGATACAGTGAAAGGGGAAATGGGCGAGCAACACCAAAAGTCATGTGTATGTATTTATTTCATTTTATTAAAAATATCTTATATATGAATGTAAAAAGAATGTATGTTAACATCTGATAAATATCACAGTATATATATGGGGGAGAGTTTGGAAAAATAAAAAATTATTTAAAAAAAAAGATCCAATTCAAGGTGTTGATCATTACCTATAAAGCCCATGTTATGGCATGGTTCAAGGTTACCTGAGGAACCATCTCAACCCAATGGGATTGGCCTGCCCCACTTGTGCCAGTGAACAAGTAATTCCGATTAACAGGATCCAGGAGAAGAGCTTTTTCTGCTGTGGCTCCTGTCCTCTGGAACATTATACTCCATGAGGTGAGATCATCCATAACTCTCTTGGCCTTCCAAAAGGGCCTTAAAATCTGGCTCTGCTGCCTGGTCTGGGACCTGGATGGGGGTGTACCATTATGAAGGTAGTGCTTTAGTAGAGTACAGTATAAATCATTGGGAAGTGTAAGATTTCTGCTATCTATCTAGATCATAGGTCGGCAACCTGCGGCTCCGGAGCCGCATGCGGCTCTTTGAGCCTTCCCCTGTGGCTCCCAGCCTCCTCTGCCTTTGCAGAGAGAGAGAGACAGAGAGAGGCAATTGCGCTTCCCTGCTTCAATCTCTCTCTCTCTCTCTCTCTGTGTTTGTGGTGTGTGTGTGTGTGTGTGTGTGTGTATGTGTAAAAGAGAGTGTACTCACATGTTCTCCGAGGAGCTGAAAAGCTTACTGGGCGGAGCTCCTCCCTTTGCTGCGTCTCTGCAGGAAGCAGGAAGGGCAGGAGAGAGCTAGCTAGCCCAGCTAGGCTGACTCAGGAATTCTGGGAGTTGAAGTCCATGAGTCATAAAAGAGACGAGGTTGCCTACCCCTGATCTTGTTGGACAACAGCTTGAAGCTTGCCAGGTGAGCAGCAGATAGGAGAGGGGGGGGGAGAAAGAGAGAGAGAGAAAGAGAGAGAGGGAGGGAGAGAGAGAGAGAGAGAGAGAGAGAAAGAAAGAGAGTGGGGGAAGAGGAGTGGTAGACCAAGGGCAGATAGAGAGGGAGGGAGAGAGAGAGAGACCCTTTTGACATCTAAAATGAAGATAACACTGCATATATCCTTTTTTTAACCTGTGTGTGTATGTGTGTGTGTGTGTGTGTGTGTATGTGTGTATATATATATATACATACACACATACATACATACATACATACATATACACACACACACACACACACATACACACACACAAATACCCCCCCACACACAAACACACACACCTATAATAAAGGTAAAAAAGGATATATGCAGTGTTATCTTCATTTTAGATATCAAAAGGGTTTTGCGGCTCCCAGTGTTTTGTTTTTGGTGGGAAACGGGTCCAAGTGGCTCTTTAAGTGTTTTGGGTTGCCTACCCCTGATCTAGATGAATCTATCTAGAGGAAACTAAAGTACAATCATACCTCAGTACTTGACTGCTTAAAAACTCATCAAATTTAATATTCAACGCCTTTTGAAGCAGAAATCTTGTCCTGGCATTTATCTTTCTCCTGGTAGTCAATGCACAAGGAAGAACCCGCTGACATCGGCTGCCTCATGACTTGCTATTTCGGGTCACATGATCTTTTTCAGTACCTATTGGTTTTAATGTTCATCGCATCTTCTGGAATGAATTACTGATGAGTACTGAGGTACCACTGAAACAAACTTTTGAAAACTGCCATGGGGGGGGGAGGGCTCCCCCACCCCCTGAAAAAAGACATATAACAACTTTAAATAAGTAAATATGGAATTTGGAGTAGGTCACTGACTCAGTTGATTCATTTAATTACAGGTTGTTTTGGGCTGTTGTGGTGTTTATTCCAGGGCTGGAAGGAGAAATATGTGAAAGAATTAAGAATGATGCTTAAGAAGGTGATGACCAGAACTGATCCATTTGAGGGAGACTGGAAAGGAAAGAATGAGTGATTTGGAACTGAAGTATCTCCCAAGGTTGATCTGCGGAGATCTGTCATGTCTATTGGATGTTTTGGAGATTTTTCGGTGAATTGTCTCAGTCCTGTGCTGCAGGATTAAAGTTGAGGCACTTAATCTTTGGAGGAACTTGTAAGTTGCTGGTCCGGCTATAACAGGGGTAGGCAACCCAAAACACTCAAAGAGCCACTTGGACCCGTTTCCCATCAAAAACAAAACACCGGGAGCCGCAAAACCCTTTTGATATCTAAAATGAAGATAACACTGCATATATCCTTTTTTACCTTTATTATAGGTGTGTGTGTGTTTGTGTGTGTGTGTGTGTGTATATATATATATATATGTATATGTATATGTATATGTACACATTAAAAATAAAAGTAAAAATATGACTCTTGGGAATATCCATACTATTAAAACAATGATCACCAAGAGAATGCTTTAAGAGAATAAAATTACATACACACAAAGGTAAAAAAAGGATATATGCAGTGTTATCTTCATTTTAGATGTCAAAAGGGTCTCTCTCTCCCTCCCTCTCTATCTGCCCTTGATCTGCCACTCCTCTTCCCCCACTCTCTTTCTTTCTCTCTCTCTCTTTCCTCTCTCTCTCTCTCCCTCCCTCCCTCCCTCCCTCCCTCTCTCTCTCTTTCTCCCCCCCTCCTATCTGCTGCTCACCTGGCAAGCTTCAAGATGTTGTCCAACAACCTCCGGGGTAGGCAACCTCGACTCTTTTATGACTCATGGACTTCAACTCCCAGAATTCCTGAGTCAGCCTAGCTGGGCTAGCTAGCTCTCTCCTGCCCTTCCTGCTTCCTGCTTCCTTCAGAGACGCAGCAAAGGGAGGAGCTCCGCCCAGAAAGCTTTTCAGCTCCTCGGAGAATACTGTGAGTACACTCTCTTTTACACACACACACACACACACACACACAACACACACAAACACACACACACAGGGAGACACACACACAGAGAGAGAGAGAGAGAGAGAGAAGCAGAGAAGTGCAATTGCCTGTATCTGTCTCTCTCTGCAAAGGCAGAGGAGGCTGGGAGCCACAGGGGAAGGCTCAAAGAGCCGCATGCGGCTCCGGAGCCGCAGGTTGCCGACCTGTGGGCTATAATGATAGTTGTCAAAGTGCCAATGGATTGATGCATGACAGTTGCCTTTACTGCTGGGAGGTTCCTCAGGGGTTGGAGCTGAGGCGAGAGGTGGCTTGGGAGCAGTGCCAACTAAGGAGTGGGCATTATGGAAGAGGTCTATGGAGGCAATAGTGGCAAGTCTCCTGGCCAAGAAGGCAGCTTTAGAGGATGGCAAGGACTTTCTCCTAATTCCATTTATATAGCCTCAGAAAATAGGAAAGGCCTTGGAAAAAAAGCAGCAGCACAATATTAAGTGTTCTTTTCAGCCAAACTGGGGGGGGGGGCAAGGCGTAAATGGAAGCATAGGGTGATTCATCGAGGCTGATTCAAAAGACATGAGGAAAAGTGTTGGGGCAGAATCCAGGAAGGAGATACACTCTTGGGCCAGAGTGCCAGGTAACAGAGATGGGAGCAAGGGAGGTATAATATGGCTTCCACATCCCACATTCTTAGCCAGCTCCTACAGTGACATTGGCATCTGCATATAGTTGGGTACATTGTTGTCCTGGGAAGGATCTGTCTCTCAAGAAGGTGCTAGTTACACTTGGATTGTGAGGTTTTTCTAGATCTGATATGGGGATCCAGAGGGAACTGCATCTTCCTATTAGATGAGGACAAGAGCCTGTGGATGATCTTATGCCATTGTTGTGAAAGTTTAGTACACTAGGAGATGATGTGAGGAACTGAGGGGATGGTGGGCCAGCATGAGTGGCACTTTTGGACTGATGCCTCCAAAAGCGAGATGATTGAATATAGATAGATGTGTGTATTTTAGTTGGTGGCCTCCTGTATATGGAGTTGTACTACAGTAGTGGGAAGAGTAAATTGATCCCAGTTGGGACAGGTCATGGGATACAGGTAGTCCTCAACTTATGACCACAATTGAACCCAACATTTCTGTTGCTAGGTGAGACATTTGCTAAGTGAGTTTTGCCCCATTTGACGACTTTTCTTGCCACAGTTGTTAAGTGAATCCCTGCAGCTGATAAGTTAGTAACACGGCTGCTAAGTGAATCTGGCTTCCCCATTGACTTTGCTTGTCAGAAGGTCGCAAAAGGGGATCACATGACCTTGGGGCACAGCAACGGTCATAAATAGGAACCAGTTGCCAAGCAGCTGAATTTTGATCACGTGACCATGGGGATGCCGCAAAAGTCGTAAAGTGTGAAAAATGGTCACTATTTTCAGTGCTGTTAGAACTTTGAACAGTCACTAAACGAATTCCTGTAAGTCAAGGATCACCTGTATTACAATAAGAGAATTCCAGGTGAAGGGGGACTGAAATCTAGTGGGCATTTCCACTTCCATTTTAGCTGTCCCACTTCTGTGTCCCAATGACCACACAGTGATCTCAAGTTGCTTATTGTAAATGTCACGTCCATTTACAATAAGATCTTGCTTATCTGCAACTGGGCAATGGCGAACAGAGAAGCCATAACTATAATCAAGGCTGTGTTTCAGAGGTGACGGAATGTGAGTGCTGGTATATTAGGTTAGTCAGAGTGACATGTTAGGTCAGGGGTAGGCATCCTTGGCTCTTTTATGATTTGTGGACTTCAACTCCCAGAATTCCTGAGCCAGCATGCAACCTTGGCTCTTTTATGACTCGTGGACTTCAACTCCCAGAATTCCTGAGCCAGCTGAGCATAGCTGGCTCAGGAATTCTGGGAGTTGAAGTCCACAAGTCATAAAAGAGCCAAAGTTGCCTACTCCTGTGTTAGGTGTACCAGCTGCCTTGTCTCCGACAGGATCTTTATCCAGAAGATAAGAATCTTTCGATTGGGGTAGGATAGAAATCTTATAAAAAGAATTAATTAATCACAAAAGGCATAAAAAGTGAAAGGGTTACCTAGGCTTAAATCCTCTAGCTAAGAGTGTAACTAAAAAAAAAAAGCATTATTTCAAATGGTAGTGTCCATGAAGGATCTATCTCAGTGATGGCGAAACTTTTAGAGACCGAGTGCCCAAACTGCAACCCAAAACCCACTTATGCATTGTCGGGTGCCGGGTGGGTGTGGCCCTTTAGCTGGGTGTGGCCCATTGGGTGGGCGTGGCTGCGGCAGTAACGGCAGACTGGGTGGGACTAAAAAGTTCAATCAATTCCAACTTTGCAAGATCTTTTTTTCCCCACGAGAAGTTGAAATTGACTGATTGAACCTTTTTTTTTTGCACACGGCAGCGGAAGCCTAAAGCAAAAAGGCTTTATAAAACCCAGCTGAAGGCCTAGGACTGGGGCGACGGCGCGCATGCCCACAGAGAGGGCTCTGAGTGCCGCCTCTGGCACCCGTGCCATAGGTTCGCCACCATTGATCTATCTTGATTGCCAGAATGAAATACAATAAATATTGAATTCAATTTGCACTCAAGCCCTGGTGCTCACATGGGTCCAGCCGCATAGAAGTAGTTTGAATATTCTTCTTCTAGAAAGTTTTTGACTTCCCAGTTTGAAAAGGCAACATAGTGAGTAATTTCTATTAATAATCACATCTGGAACCTAGTTTCAAACAGACTTATTCCAGATCAATGCTGATCAAAGATTATTAAATAAGTTAGAAAAGCTGAAATAACTTTGCTTCTTACAGTCAAAAGCATCCATAGGCATGTGATAAAGATAATCCAACTCAAAAGCTGGCACACAGTCTTTCAGCCAGGAAAGTTCTCTTATCAGGCTGAAACATACCTGAGCACAAAGTAAACAGGCAATTGTAGACTTTTTTTAAAATAGAATTTAAAACATTTTCAGTGCACATCAGAACAGGTAGTTTATTTTTTTCAGCTAGATTTTGATACAGTTGGTCCTCGACTTACAACAGTTCATTTATTGATTGTTCAAAGTTACAATGGCACTGAAAAAAGTGACATGACCATTTTTCACACAAACCGCTGCGGCATCCCGTGGTCACGTGACAAAAATCTGGACGCTTGGCAACTGACTCATACTTATGATCCAAAGTCACGTGATCCCCTTTTGCGACCTTCCAACCAGCAAAATCAATTGGGAAGCCAGATTCACTTAACAACCATATTATTAACTTATCAACTGCAGGGATTCACTTAACAACTGAGGCAAGAAAGGTCATAAAATGGGGCAAAATTGACAACAAATGTCTCACTTAGCAACATAAATTTTGCGCTCAATTGTGGTCATAAGTTGAGGACTACCTGTATTTGTGATGCAGCACTGTACAGAATCACCAACAAGACACAGCATAAGGATTATAACAGCCACTACTGGCAGAGTGCATCCATGAACACCAACGAGCAGTCAGAAGACACAGCAAAAACGCCTTAACCTATCTCACAACACCTGGACAGACTCGGCCACGTGAAAACGTGGGAACAGTATGAGAAATTGTTAGCCTCCTAGACCAAGCCAAATCCAAAAAAAAACCCATTAGGGAATTCTGGAAGCTTGGCATTCAGTCCAATCTGCCATCAGTAGACAAATAGAAATAAAGCATATTCACAAGCCATTCAAAAGAGACAATAGAAAAGCCGAGAAGGAAACAAAAAGATCGAACACATCTTTTCCAGCAGCCAAATAAACAGGATTGAGACCAGATAAAGAATCAAGCAGAAAACAATATCCTAATCAATAAACTACCAAGTTGAAAATCACACCCCAAAACTGGCAGGGCAACAACTGTATATAAACAAAGACCAAAATCCAATTTCACTGCCACTGATGTTGTTGTCTATTTGGGTGATGAAATGTCTGCAAGGAAACAGGCAAACTCAGGGAGCACCAAGAACTCCCAATTCAACCCTAAGCTCTCCTATCCTCTTCTATTGGTACTTATAGGAAGAATTTTTTAAATTATTTGAGTCTCTTCAACTTGCTCAGAAAATTAAAAATTATACATTTTGCTTATAGGCTCGCCAAAGCAGAACGGTTGGTGCCAATGCATCTGGTAAATGTGTTAGTTATCGTCTGCGCAGATTGCTTGATATTTATTTACACGGTGCTAAACATAAACATTGCCTGTATTTATCCTATCCTTCCTCCAGGAAACACAACGGAGCATTTTAGCCTAGCAAGACACATGGAAAGGTAAGCCGTACTTGAAAAATAGACACACTCTGGCCCAGCAATTACTTTAAGTATATAGGGACATTAATCCCAGATATTTTTTATCATGTGGGTCCAACACATTAGCAACCACGCTAGATAGGCTTTTATTTTTTGTCTATAATACCTATATATTTATTTAACATTGAGGATTGTCTCCTTGAATAAAAATGATTTAAAGGACAAGGCTGAAACATCTATCAGTTTAAATTCAGAAAAGAGAAGAAGGGTGACTTTCACAACACTACTGTATATAGATTGCTCTGAAAACAGGAGAATGGGATCACAGATAACAGTGTGTGAATACTGACATGCTACGTCTTTGCTTGTCACTGGTTAACTGTGCAGTATGAAATGTATTCTCCTCTTCAGTGCTTCCTTCATGAGATTCTATTGCAGTGTGCTTCTGACAAGCCCCCCCACACACCTAGTCAACATTTATATATGATAGGCATGCTTAGTCAATGGATAAGGACCTTCATACATGTATACATTGAAAAAGTTCCTCTTTAGGCCAAGATGCTACATAAACATACATGCTCCATTATGGCTATTGGAAATAGAAGAAATGGTATATAGGTAGTTCTCGTTTAGCTACACAGTTGGAACTGGCAACTGGGTTGTTTAAGTGAAGCGCTCACTAAGTGAAACAGCAACTATGCTTATGATCTTACTTCAGCTTTCCTTTGCTTTACAGACCTGTGAAGGTCGTAAATGTGGGCACTGGATGCAAAATTATTCTTCATCACCCGTCGTTACTGCGAAAGTTGTTAAATGAGGCAGTTGTTAAAAAAGAATTGCCTGTAAGTATTTCAATTGTAGATGTACCCATGTCAGCAGACCTATTTTACATATTATACTGTGACATCGTTTGTTTAATCATGGTTTGATGAGTCCCTAATTGCCTGGGTCTGCACATTAAGCCGAAACCTAACATTATAATTAACATATGTGAACCAGACTGTTAATGCAAGCATGAACTCTGAAAATTAGAACACAATTTGGCATCTTGAAATGCTTGCTTCATTTTAAAGCCCAACACACCTAAAACCCACTGAGGAATTACACAAAATTGAAGAGAATGAATTAAGAATGAATTAAACTTTTTTCCACATCTTTGCTTGCTTCCTGCATCTACAATATCATCTTTGTAGTACTGTGTTTTGAACAATGTCTTACACTTATATTTAAATTAGGGAGAATGAACAAAAACAAAGATGCAACAGATAAATAGCAACTTGTAAGTTTGAAATGTCTTCAAGAAGTAATAGTATAGATTTCTATACCAGAATTTCCACTAGGAAATATATCCTATACCATTGCTAATGAAAGTATGCTTAATTTTACAATATAAATTGAATATTGGAAGTTGAGTATTTTATTTTTAATTAAACATTAAGATAGTATGGCTAATCAACAAACATGTACACTCAAAGCATTTCAAATTCAGTATTTGAATACAAATTTTTCTAATCTGTTTCTGAGTTCAACATCAGTAGTCATAATAATAATAATAATAATAATAATAATAATAATAATAATAAAGTTGGAAGGGACCTTGGAGGTCTTCTAGTCCAACCCCCTGCTCAGGCAGGAAACCCTATACCAGGGGTGTCAAACTGCCATCACGTGTCTCGCAGAAGCCACGCCCACCCCATTGCAGGCAATGGCAAAACAGTCCCAATATGTCGCGCGACGTCACGTGACGTCACGAGTTTGACATGTCTGCCTTATACCATTTCAGACAAATGGTTGTCCGGTCTTTTCTTAAAAACTTCCAGTGTTGGTGCATTCACAACTTCTGGAGGCAGGTTGTTCCACTGATTAATTGTTCTAACTGTCAGGAAATTTCTCCTTAGTTCTAGGCTGCTTCTCTCCTTGATTAGTTTCCAACCATTGCTCCTTGTCCTGCCTTCAGGTGCTTTGGAGAATAGCTTGACTCCCTCTTCTTTGTGGCAACCCCTGAGATATTGGAACACTGCTATCCTGTCACCCCTAGTCCTTCTCTTCATTAAACTAGACATACCGAATTCTAGCAACCGTTCCTTATATGTTCTAGCCTCCAGTCCCCTAAACTCTAAGGCATTTACTTATGTATTTCATTAATCTTGCAGAATTATGTGATTCCATGAGTATAACATTCTCACATGGCTAAAAAAGGGGAAGTAACCTTTAGTGACGTTTTTGCTCATTAGTCAACAGTTTAATAGTTTGCATCTAGAATCTTGCAAGGTGACTTCAGAGAAAGTTGTAACAAACATCATTAAATTAAAAGATAGCAGTCCACTACAATATTCCTATAATCATTTTAAGACAGTGATTCAAAGCACAGAAATTCAGGCATTTCCAGCATCACATTTAGTATGGCACATTGAACAAATATGTGATCGGGAAACTAATGAGGCAAATTAAGTTACAGGTATGAATTTTACATCAAATGGATTAATATTATATGGCACTAAGGAATTTTAAACACCCCGCATCATCATGAATTTTTAATCGTGATGGGCTTTAATTCAATGTAGCAAGGCAGTTAATTCTTTTAACCATAACAACAACAACAAAACTCACGCAAATTCTCACCAACGTTCTGGACTTTAGAAGTGATTGTTTTGAAGGAAAATATTCTGAGTGTCAATAATATGCCCGCGGAGGGGGCTCAAAAGCATAAAAAACAAAAAAAAACCGTGAAATGAAGCCTGAAACCGCACGTCTCCTTGGGGAACTAGCTGGAAGTGATAATTAGACAGTCTGAAGAATAAATGTTGAGAACAAAAAGAGAGAGAAAAAAAAAAGAGGGGAAGAGAGAAGTGATCACATCTGTCATAGCTTCTTTTCGGATTGAGAGCCAGATCTCAAGAGGAGGCGCGGGCTACTGCAAGAGCACCCCGAGCCGCCGGGGATCCCAAGAGCCAGGCAAGCCATCAGCAAGCCCGGCTTGAATTCCATTCGCATTCCCGCAGTTCCTCGCAAGGAACTTCTTTTTTCCCTCCCTCCGTCCCTCTCTCCTCCCTCGGGCTCGACAGCCTCCCTTTCCCCTCTCCCTATAGAGAGCGTTTGACAGAATGGAGACAGTTGTCATTGGCTAACGCGACGGTCCGTGGAGAAAACTGCCGCTTCCGATTGGCTAAAGCGCAACGCTGTTTTCTCGTGCCTCGGTTTTTTGTTTTTTTTTTTTAATGTCCACATTATCCCTCCCATAGTCTTGTGTCTCACCCACTCGCTTATTCTCCCTCTCCCTCCCTTTGGACTCGGGCAGCGTGCGCGCCCCGCCCAACCTGTACCCCGTGCTCTATATATAGATAAGGCGGCATAGCAAACTGGGCAGAGCAGAGGTGGTTGGGGTCGAAGTGAGAGCTGGGAAGGGAATTAGTCAGACAAACAGATTGATTGGGTAGGTGGCGGCTGGATTATTGTTATTATTTTAATTTCCACCCCACCTCCACGATTTGTAATTTTCTGCTCTCCTTTTTTTTTCCTCCCTTCCTTTTTGCAAAATCGAAGATTTCCAGCGGTCCGAGCCGAGGTTCTTCATCCCCTCGATTTGCCCAGCAAAAGAAAGCGCTGCCTCGCCTCTTGTCTTGTCATCCTGCGGGCGGGAGCTGTTTGGCTCCGGCGCCGAGCGGCTCTGGTTGCCTGCTTGCGTCTTTCTTTGCACCATGAAAGCGGTGAGTCCCGTCCGACACCCCAGCAGGAAAGCTCTGACTAGCGGCTGCTGTTGTGGAGGCGGCGGCAGCGGCGACGGAGGCGGCGGCGATCTGGCTGTGCGTTGCCTGGCCGAGCACGGCTGCTACAAGGGGAGCCCCTCGCTGGGCGAGGAGCCCGCCACTCTGTGTCTTCAGTGCGACATGAATGACTGTTACAGCCGCCTTAGGAAGCTGGTGCCCACCATTCCGCCCAACAAGCGGGTCAGCAAAGTGGAGATCCTGCAGCATGTGATCGACTACATCCTTGATCTGCAGCTGGCCTTGGAGACGCACCCGGCTTTGCTCCGGCCGCAGCCGCCGCCGCCGCCTCCGTTGCACCCGGCAAGTTACCCAGGAGGGCCTCCCCGGACCCCGCTCACAGCGCTCAACACCGACCCGGTAAGAGTCGCCGCGCCGCTGAGCGCAGCCACAGCAGGGAGGGGAGGGGAGGAGAGGCGGCTTCGGAGAACGGAGGTGGGACGGTGGCGCTTTTCTCGAGGACGCCCCCCGAGAAGGAGCGGTGTCAGCCCTGCGTCTTACTTACCCTCCCAGCCCTGCGCGCACTGGGGCAAAAAGCAGCTCTAACCTGCCGCGCTTCGTGCCAGTGATCTTTAGCCTCATCCTAAGGACGATTCCCCGCGCGATCCACAAGCCCATGAAAGAGGAATGTTCCTGATCTGACTCCTTGCCCCATGACACTTCTCTTTTTTTGGCGTTTGCTTACCTTTTTATATAAATCTTTGGAATTAATTACATCTCGCCTGTCTCTCAGGAGCCTAAGGAGGTGGTCGCTCTTCCCATGGTTTTGAACCTGGGTCTCCCAATCCCGATTCCAAATCTTAAATGATCTCACCCCACCAGATTTGCCATCTCTGTTTTGTTGAATGCCGGTCCTTTTAATCTCTGCGGGGCGGAAAGTCTTCGGAGAGAAAATACTGGTTAATTAGGCTGTGAATTGCAAACCGGTATATTGGTATTGCCTTTAAATTGCATGGCAGATTGGATGGCGGAGGTCTCTGTGGGGGTGTGCGTAGAGGTATATACCTGCCAGCTCTTAATAAGATATAACATGCAATTGCTCATGCTTATTGAATTGTATGCATTCCCAGACTTTGTGTTGCCAGCCGTTGTCATTCAGGAACTATAGGTAACATTTAATAATATAGCTTTTGCATGTGTGTGTAGAGCATGATTCATTTATTAGGTAGGGAATCAAATATATATAAGTTATACAGAGAGGTAACTTCCTGCTTGATTCTAATGGGTGTTGCTTCTCTTTAGAGTTGTCCTGATCTAACTAGCTACACAAATACTCTTTTCCTTTACTTAGTTGTAATACAGTGCATATTAGCACCTGCCCTTTAGAATTGACTAGACATAGCATTGGAAGCAAATCGAGATATTGTATTTGTGCCAGTGATTTGCAGGATTGGAGTCAATGTGCTTAGATAGAAGTAGAAGAACTATTGGAAAGAATAGGAGCATGCTCTAAATAAACACTTGTTTAGTAAAGGACCAAAGACGGCATAGTTTTGAAACACCACCTTCACAATCCATTATTCCCAGACATCAAAAATATGCTTCCAGAAAAAAGAAGTCATGTGCCAGAGATTTAGATTCCAGTCTCACAAATCTGTGAGTTGTACGCCAGGGGTTCTTTTGCTTGGTTGTGTTGCACTGGAAAAAAACAACAACATAAGCCCTCAGTTGCAGTTAGCCCTTCCTGTAGGGGTCTATCAAGCAAAGGGTCTTGCCCCTTGGCAGCTTTCAGTCTGACGCTAACTGCTGGCCTGGGTGGGGATCTACAGCCATCTGAAGCTGACAAATTCTTGCAGCTCCCTCTGCCTCTGTTTGAAATTGTCTTGCAACCAGCCTGCCAGGGAAAGAGGGCTGTTTATTATTAAACTTGGTATTTGCATTTGCTGTAATGTTCAACTCTTGTTTTGTTCTTCTGCAGGCGGGTGCTGTTAATAAGCAAGGAGATAGTATTTTGTGCCGCTGAACTGCACTTCCAAGGTGAGTATGTCTTTCAAGATTGGCACAGTGGAGGAGCGGAGAGCATTTATCATTCCTAGTAGTGACTTTGTAGTTTAATCTAAGGCAGCAACCTTAGGCACACTCACCTGGAAGTAAGACTCCCTGAAATCTGTGGGATGTGCCTGTGTGCAAATATAAGAAGGATTCGGTTTCAGTTCTTCTCACTTAGCGGAATGGCATGTTTCTAAGAACCTAAAAGCAGCAGTGCAATAAAATACCTGTTTCAAACTAGGGCATGAGATTGCAGTCCACCAACTAGTTCAACTTGGGTACTTACGTTTTTAACAACATAACCTTCCTTTAATAACACGATCCTTCAGTTGAGTTAAAAGTTATTATAGTTTTTTGAGGCTCAAAGCAGGGAACAAGCTTGCTTCCCTTATATTTTCATTTTAATTCTAGACACATATTTTAGGATAGGTAGGGTCAGATTACATTTGTTCTAAATAGCATACTTTTATTGTAAAGGGCTGTTTATTAAACAGGTAATGTGTGTTAATTAGTCCAGACGTTTGGTATGTTCTAAGCATGTACGATGGACAAAAACATAAGAAAAATAAACTGCTTTCTGCATGCTTAGAAAAAGAAAGCTGCATTTGGTCTAACTGCAAGGTCTTTTGACTCATGCAAAGGACCAGCAAGCTGCCCTTTTTAACAATCTTTAGGAATTCCCTTCTTTTCTGTAAAAGCCATGAATAATACATTATGGAAATGCTGTTGAATGAGGAGCCTGGGTGATTTTTTTGCATTACTCAGACTAGGTAACAAAACATCTGCAAGAAAACCACCAAGTTCAGAGAGCACCTCTTATTTCAACCCCGAGCTACAAATATTCTCCTTGATTGGTTGCTGCTGAATGTCTTGCATATATGTTGCTTTGGCACATAGGCTGAATGCCCCCCCCCTTCCCCACTTTACTTGGATGCAAATCCTATTTAACTCCATACAATTTAATTTCCAAGTAAACACGCATCAGGGCTTTCTGTTGCCTATATGTGCTTCATCTGTGCAAACAGAAATGGAGGAGTGACTTGGAGGGCACTTTTCCTCTCTTCTACTCCCCGGCAAGCTTCTTCTCGCTGGGACTTGCAGCTGTATTCCTCTGCTTGGCCTAGCCTGGGAGCTGCCCTTGTTGTTTGACCTGGTTTGTTTTGGGTTGTTGATCAAGCATGTCTTCTGTTTTGTTGGTGGCGCCAGTCAGTCTGGAGCAGAATGGTTCACACCCCCTCCTCTATTCATTCCTCTTCCACAGGTGTGCAGCAAGCAGATCCTGAGCCACAGAAGCAGAAAGACACATTAGAGGAGGGAGGGGAAAAACAGAGATGAAAAAAAACACAAAAAAACCCCACCAGCCACTAGGCTAAAGGAAAAAAAACCCTCAACTACTCCAGAATTCTTTCCATACTTCCTTTAGAGTGAAAGAAATTTTTTTTCTTCAAAACTTTGTATTTCATAGCATTTTTCACATGACTCTTAACTTTTTTTTTTTAGATCAGATGTGAATTGTGTACATGTCTAGGAGGGAGGAGATTTAAATCTTCAGTATTGTGTGGTTTTCTGTTGGATTGAAGATCAAGGGCAAAAACTGGAGTTTAGAAATATAACTTTAATGCGTTGAGCAGTTAAAATCTGAAGCTTTACTAATCTACCAGAGGCATTGTAGATAACTTTTGTTTCGGGCATCTATTGTTTAAAATAGATGATTTTATTGTTTCCTTGGGGATTTTCTTCTCCCTGCAGGATTGTTACATATTGTATAGATTAAAATGAGTGACATTTCATACTATGTATATAGAGAGAGCTTCTATAAGTGTGAGAAAAGTTTATGCTTTAATAGACCGACTGTAATTATGAAATATTTTTAATTAAATATTTTTTGTAAATATTATCAAGAGGTGTATGTTTTCTTTTTAAATATGTGGGAACATTTCTGGCTCAAGTGCAGAACTGCTGACAAAGACAATATATATTGGATGTTGCCCACCCCCTACCCCTCCCCCCACTCCATCCCTGTAGACTCTGAAGCTATAGGCGTAGGTAGCTTGGTCCTGCATGAATGCATGAGCTGTCTAGCCACAAATAAAATGTGTTCTGATCCATACAGATGTGCTTTTCTTCAATCCAATTAAAAGGTGTTTGTATCATACCGTTTTGAATCTTACGTTTTTTGTTTGGCACTGAGGTTTATATGACAGTGTACGGGAGAGGTTATCAAGATGTAAGAATTTGGTTCTTACCCAAGACAGCTTGGTTTATTTTTTCAGTCTCGGTACAGTGCTGAGGCATGATCAGCATTTATTTAATCTTTTGTTGTCACAAACATTTTTGTAATGCCAAGTGGGGTGATGTTACCCCATCATGTTAAGCCCTGTGGCATATTACTGTACTTGGAGAGAGGGTTTTTGAAAAGTTTTCTGCTTCTGACCAAAGGGCATATACTGTCAACAAATGTAAAGTTGCTGTTTCTTTCATCCAAAGACTAGAAATGTGGAAAGTAGGACGGGATAATAGGAAAAAATTTCAGTCTTAATTACTGGTGTAAATTAATTTCAAAGAACTTGTGTAGACCAAAAAAACAAAAACCACAACCAGATGACTGTATTGAAATTATTTTTTTAATATATAGCAGCATTAATTTTATTGCAGCTCTGTTAACATCTGAAATTCCTGTTTAGTGTCTGTTATGTGTAACTTCTACATATAAACATTAAACTAGATTAATGTGGCTTATGCTGTGATTTGCTTCTTTCTTTCTTTGCCATTCCCATGACTCTGTATATCTGTTTTCCTTTGCTTATCCGTGATAGACATTTTTATGGCAAAAACTGGATTTACTACTATCAGAATTGGGGAAGGCTGATCCAAATCTACTTTCTGCCCAGATTCTGAGAAAGTTACATATATCCTATGATCAACAGTCTTCCACATACCAATGTGGATGGATTTTCAGAGTGGGTGCATTAAGTAGGATTTAATTGGGTGCTTTGTCAAGAGTGATCCAACTGTGTGCGAAGCGTGGTCTGCCTGATTTTCTTTAAAAAAAAAATGGATTTGTTGCAGATGATGACAAGTGTCAAAGTAAGTTGGCCTGGGGATCCTCTTTTTATTAAAATAAATATTTATGAGGTAATGGATACTTGGAAGTAAATTAGATATTGATAAGTGTGGTAAAATGTCAGCAGGATAAATGTTTTATTCAAAATGCTTGATATTAACATTAAGCTAATCAAAACACTAGCTAGTTTTGTTGATGAGGAACATCAAACACTGTACATTTAGATTAAGGTTCAATGTAAAACTGTTAAAAAGAAGAAGGTTTGTTCATGTAAAGTTATCAAGAAGCTAGCCCCCAAAACTGAAGAAATGTAGCTTAGCTTGAAATTGTTAAACTCAAACCAGCAACATTTTTATAAAGCCCCTTTTTTTTAGAATAGAATAAAATTCTTGTTCGTTCCTTCAGTCTGTCTGACTTTAACTGCCAAAGAAAAAAAATTCACACAGAGAGATACACTTTTGTCCTGAGATAGCTTCTATCTTGAGCTGCGTAAAAGTTAAAACACAGCACTTAGTGAGTTCTTACTTGAGATGATTTTTTCCACAACCCAATATTCAGACATTAATTTTACTTGATTTATACTTGACAGGTAAAAGGAAAATTCAATCTAGTGTGTAGAATAATGTCAGGTCGGATTTAATTTCAATTTTTTTTTATTCATTGTTGTGATGGCTCTCTACATGATTTTTAATGCACACCAGTTCCAATTCGTTTGTTCCTGTTAAGTCTGGAAAAACCATGGGTTAGAGATTGTATAAGTGCAGCATAATTAAATGAAACAAGGGGCTTTAAGAATGAGCATGGATTTATTTCAGTTGCTTCCTTTCCATTGAGTCACTGATTAAGTGCAACTTTAAAAAAAATAAGCCAAATTACATGTGTCTCTTTGGAATGACCTTGTTTCATCGAAACCTCAAACCTTTTCCCACCCTCATTAACTTCAATTAGAAGGACTCTTTCTGAAGGGCTACTGTATATGACCTAGTACTGTCATGGATTAAAATTTACCTCTTGTGTGCCTGACTGCTCAGTTCAATGCTTACCATCCCCAGCCCAGTGACACTGAAGTAAGTGCATCTCTGTGAAGGGTTATACTTGGGTTATACTCCTAAAGTATTTGTGGTTCGGCACGCAAAACTGGAGTTCAAGTTGTACAGAGAAGAAGGAGCAAAATGAGCGCAGGCATCTGGAACGAGGCAGAAAAGCCAGTTTTGAATTATGATCTCAAGTAAGGTTGATAATACAGTTGATAAGAATAGATGTTACTAACACTTTCAGGAATAATCTACAGTCATTTAAGAAATGACCCAAAATTATGTTCATTTTCCACTTTTTAAAAGTGTTTTAAAACTCGTTATATAAACTACTGAACAATTGCATGCTGTGATGGTGGCAATAACAAATAGGTCATTCTAACATAGGATAATAAAATTAGATTATCGCAGGAGATTTAAGGGAAACCTAACTGTAGCTCATACTTATCTTTTTAACTTCGGCAGTTTATTGCGATTTGGAGAATTAGATATTAAAGTTGACATGCAATTACATTTTAAAAACTAACACATGTCCATCAAATAATTGATTCAAGTGGAAGGAAGTAAACGTTCCTGAATGACATTTATATCCATTAGGATTTTATGGATGAGGAAACATGCACTTTAGGAAAACATACATACATAATCCCAGCCATAGTTTTTCTCAGTGGAGTACAGAACTACTATGTAATATCTCTTGCACTAATACCAGTTCTCCTATCTAATCACTCAATAGGACACTTGGGCATTGATTTGTACTATTTTGCATATACAACAAGGCACATAAAATGCAGTACATTCTGCTTTTGCCCTCCGAATTGCTAATAATTGCAACTAAAGGATGGAATCTTAATCCCGGGTGGTTTCACTGAATCATCACCGAAAATCAGTAGATATCAGTAGATATTGAGGAGTTTATTGCCACTACTATTTATAATCAGATGCTTTTATCTGAGACTCTGTCATGCTGATCTCTTCAACTTCTCTGTTGATTGACTTGTGTGCTGCCAAGACATATACTGATATCTCTTGGTTTGGAATGAGTTGGCAAAAATGTCAGCTGCATTTTATAGGAAGAAATCACATGAAAGTGGAAGTATGTGTTTTAGAAGTAATTCCGCTTACAGTGAGATTTATTCTTCAAGGAATGTGTGCGAAGGATTGCAGACATGGCTTGATAATTAGCTGGTGGATTGCAAAGGAACATTAGAATTTCATAATTACATGCTTAGAGTGTGATCAAATCTCAGTGATGTTTTTGTTCACTGTTTCTTGTGGCATGAGTCAGGAAACTATGTTAGAATTATGGGGTTCTGCAATCCATCTTTAGTTAAACAGATGTAGGCATGCTCAATTTAAATTGCAGGACATGCTACTTAAATGTAGTTGTCAAAAATTATTTTGACACTGATTTACACTGCAGGTAAACACATTTCACTACAGTAGTTGAAAAACGATAGGATACAATCCCCAATTACATCCAGGAACATAGAATACCATCCATCCATACAAAATTAAGCGTTCTTCTGAAGATAAAAGGGCTATAGAAATATAAAAAGTATGCATTTTATATTAAATAGTATTCATTATATTACTGGGAAAGGAATCCATATAACCTAAATACTAAATGTTAGTTGCAATACTCTTCCGGATCTGTACTGTATATTCAAAAGGTATAGGTTATATCTATTTTCTGATTGTATATAGGACCAAAACTTCTGTACTTAAACAGTACATTTAAAGGCACACTTATTTAAAGTGTGCTGTAAGTTGTCATTTGTTCAGTTGTGACACACATCCAAAGACAAAATGCTTTCTTGTCATAAACTCTTTTCTTACATGGAAAATCCATTCTCATCTCAATATAAAATTTATCAATATAAAAATTAATATATGTAAATGTGCTGATTCTGTAAACCACTTAGAGAGGGCTATAAAGGACTGTGAAGCAATATATACTGTATATGCCGGCGTATTAGGCGACCCGGCGTATAAGACGACCCCCATCTTTATAGCCGGGCCGCATTCCTAGAACGTTGTCTTATACGCTGGAAACTACCAGTATTTCCGGCGTATAAGATGACTCGGCGTATAAGACGACCCCCGTCTTTGGCGCCGATTTCAGCGCTTGCGGAAGTCATCTTATATGCCGGCATTTACGGTAAGTGTAAGTGCTATTGCTATTTCACCATATTGCAGCACAGATTTGATTAATGAAATTCCTGTATCTTGATTGATCATGAACCAATAAAAAGGTAAGACTTTCTTCAACTTCATGTGAAAATGTTTCTAAACCAGTAAGTGAAAACAGTAGCAATGTGTTTTGTGTGTGTGTGTGTGTGTGTGTGTGTGTGTGTGTGTGTGTGTGTGTGTAGGGCAGTGTTATTTGCCACTCGGCTGGATTTCCTGTAACATCACATTTGCCATGAATCAGGTTTCCATCCAGATTGGATCCTTTACTCTCAGTTTATGATTTCCCAATTTAAGAAGTTTCTTCTTCCTTATTGTTCTATTGCAGGAAAGTAGAAATCTTGTTTCCCCAATACATCCTTCAATTACTCTTCATGCGGACTGAGATTTTATGTTTTATTTTGAAAGAAGTGTTAAATGTATAAAAGTATACATGTCAGAATTCAAGTTATTCTAGTATAAAATATTCTCACCCAGGGAAGTTGTCTATAATTTTAATAGTTCTGCACTGTGGGGAAAAAAAAACTGACTTTTGGGGTAGTTATGGAAGTCACCACTATCTGCTATAATAAAGTACATAACCCCCCCCCCACTCTTGATTTCACTGCGGTTTGGTGCTGTTCAATATGGCATGTTGTCCAATATCCAACAAAAATTAAAATACTATTGCTTTGGCATGGGAGTTATATTTACATAGTATATAGTTAAATGGTTACCTTCCTTCTGGTATGTATAATAACTGCATCTAAATTAGAACCTTTGTAATATTTACAAAAAAGTGTAGGACACATGTACAGCAACACAATAAAAGACTCAAAGGTATCATATGTGTTAGACTGGAGAAGTAATTTATTCAAATAATGAGCCATGGAGAAGATACCAAAAGGTCTGCCCCTGGCTCAGGAATTCTGCTTCCCGAGTTCAAGAGTTGCTATACATTTAAAAACTTCTGAGCATACTCAGTGTTCCTCATTTGATGGATGCTGACCACAGCATCTCATTTAACATTATTAATTTGAAAATAGTACTCAGTACAGCTGGTACAGGTAGTCCTCGACTTATAACAGTTCATTTAGTGACCGTTCAAAGTTACACCAGCACTGCAAAAAAGTGACGTGACTGTTTTTCACACTTACCATCGTTGCGGCCTCCCCATCATCACGTGATCAAAATTCAGATCCTTGGCAACCGGGGTTGCAGTATCCCAGGATCATGCAATCACCTTTTGCGACCTGACAAGCCAAGTCAATGGGGAAGCCAGCTCCACTTTACAGCTGTGTTACTAATTTAACAACTGCAGGGAATCACTTAACAACTGTAGCAAGAAAGCTCGTAAACTGGGGCAAAATTGACTTAACAACTGTCTCACTCACCAACAGAAGTGGTGGGTTCAATCGTGGTCACAAATCAAGAATTACCTGAACTTAATGTTCCATAAAACGGATTAAAAATACTTTAATTTTAATACGTGCCTGGATATTTATTTCAAATAAAGCTGTATTCCTTGGACTGCATAGAAAACCATGAAATCACCATGCATATAAACAAAATGCAAGGAGAGCCAGTTTGGTATAGTGCGGGGTAGGCAACCTCGGCTCTTTTATGACTCATGGACTTCAACTCCCAGAATTCCCAAGTCAGCATAGCTGATTCGGGAATTCTGGGAGTTGAAGTCCATGAGTCATAAAAGAGCCAAGGTTACCTACCCCTAATACTACAGTATGTAAGGCATCAGGTTAGAAACCAGGAGACTGTGAGTTCGAGTCTTGCTTTGGGCATGAAGCCAGCTGAGTGACCTTGGTCCCTAGGAAGGAGGCCATGGCAAATCACTTTTGGAATCATGCCAAGAAAACTTCAAGGGACTTGCCTGGGAAATTGCCACAAGCCAACACTGACGAAGGCACAAAAATAAAATAAAAAATAAAAAATGCAGTAGGTAAACTGAAAAGATCGGTCTAAATATTTTAATTCCACAATACCAAAGTATTAAAATACTTTTGAAATTCAAACTTAAATTTTAGTTATGTTACAATTCTGGGGGGAAAATAAGATTATTTTTTATTTAAAAACCCCAAATATGCCCATCTTTTTGATGTGAAGAACTTTAGTTATGTTCAGGATTCTTACCGTAATTGTTTCGTAAGATAGGAGAATGCAGTTTGGAATGCAAATATATTTACTGAAAAACCATAGATCAGAAAGGATGGAAAAGATGAACAAATAGCTTTAATTCCTTAAACCTCATGTTTTTGCTTCTGTTCCACTTTTTAAACAACATCTTAGTTTTCTAGTACATAACATGATTCCTTACCAATTGATAAAAGAAATACTTAGACCATTTATACAATGCATCCCATTTACTTCAAGGGTATAAGAGCTCCTTCAGAGCCATATGTCATGTAAATAAGTGTTTCAAACATTTTTAACATGCATATTATGCACTCTATAGATCAATAGCTCTTTTGAAGCTTTGGCACTTTATCTTGTAAAGTCACATTTAGACTTTAAAAAGATGTATTATTTATCCAATAGGCTATCACGCCTTTCAGAGATTTTTCATTCTATCATCTAAATAACTATTTAGCCCATTTAAAGATGAATATCTCTTCAGTTTAGAAGAGTTCTTCTGGAAATATTAATATTAATCAGGAAGAACATCCCAAACTCAGCTGGCAGCATAAACTAATGTGGCTTGTGAAAGAATTTATTTTTTATTTTCATATTTTTTGCTTAACAGCACCCCCCCACCCCCGTTTTTCTCTGCACAACTGATTTGGCTTGGTAGTCAAATTATTAGGCTAACCTGGAATCAACACCTCAAAATAGTCTGATATTATAAATGCACAAGGAAAAATGCAGAAAACCCATTCCTATCCTCTAGATCAGTGGTTCTCAACCTTTTTAATGCCGCGACCCCCAATCGGTCGTAAGTCGAGGACTACTCAACCGGTCGTAAGTCAAGGACTACTCAGCTGGTGCAGCACCGTTTGCAGAATGGGACTTTTGGCGGGCTCAGCAGGGCAGAGACAGCCTGGACAATTCCTATCAGCTTTTGAAAGCCAATAGAATTAGACTCCATTCAAGAGAGTCTATTCTATTGGCTTTCAAAAGCCAATAGAATTAGACTCTATTCAAGAGAGTCTATTCTATTGGCTTTCAAAAGCCAATAGAATAAAAGGGAGTAGCACAGCTAAGGAAAAGGGGGAAAAAATGGCAGAGTGCGTTGTTTGGCGACCCCCGTGAAATGGTCGTTCAACCCCAATGGGGTCCCGACCCACAGGTTGAGAACCACTGCTCTAGATTTCATATGACCCAAGCTGAGCCTAGAAGTAAGTATGCAAGTAACATTTCCCTATGCAATATTGAAGGATTTCTAGTGAAAGGATGGCAAGAGAACATATTCTGGGTGTAGGTGTAGATTACACTGGTTCTAGACTGTTGTAATCTGTGTGTGTGTGGGGGGTCACAATTAAGGCTCTGATGGAAAAAGACCTTAACTAACCAAGGAATCATGTTGCCTTTACTAGCTCAGCAGAGGTCAGATGATTCTAGGGCAGGGGTCCCCAACCCCTGGGCCACAGCCCACTACTGGGACATGGCCTATTCAAAACTGGGCTACGCAAGAGGCTGGCCGATGCACACAACTCAACTCATGCAAGCAGCAACCTGGGGTGTACAAGCATGTGCCTGCAACTCGCAGTTGAGCCGCATGCGCATGCCCATGCATGTTGACCTGCCACTTGTGCAAGTTGAGCTGAGCATGCATGATTACGCAGTCTGGTTCCCCTCTCCCCCCAACCAGACCACCAAGCCACAAAGGTTGGGGACCTCTGTTTTAGGGGACAGTAATATCTCAACTGGCTTTCTAAACTCCTGAATCTCTTCAGACAGAGCAACTTACTCATGTGGAGACTATTGTTTCTACCAGATAAATGACAGCAGGTACTTAACAGACAATTCTTACGGCCTTGCCATCTTTGGGGAACCATTAAATCTCGCCGTATATCCTTCTCTCCATCCTCTGTATTTGCATGTAAGTGAACATTGTAGAAAGATACCAAGAATGCATACACGGCAGAATAATAGGTGGGAAAGTTCATAGAAAGCAGTCTAACTGTCAACCACACATCATTTCAGCTGACCTCATCAGCTTATCAATAATGGTAGTTTTCTTACCCAAGAAAAATCACTCCAGAGAGAGCTATTTTCTGTGGACATTCTAATGGACATCACCTTGCTCAGAAGAAATAAGCAGATCTCCCGATCAAAATGTAACTATTCAATAGGCAGTTTCAAAACTTTACCTGCACATGCTTAGATACACAGGAATCACAGAGTAAGCTTAGTATTTATCTAAGACGAGAAAGAGAGAGAGAGAGAGAGAGAGAGAGAGAGAGAGAGAGAGAGAGAGAGAGAGAGAGAGAGAGATGCCACCTGTTAGGCAGGTTTCCTCTTCAAGGTCACTTCTGCAAAAAAAAAAAAGTCACCTTAGTTCATAGAATTACATAACCCAACTGCAGTATTTGTTTGTTTGTTTTTATTTATTTGTTTTATTTACATGCCTCCCATCTCGTTATCCAAAGTGACTTATTATCTAACTTTTTTCTGTCAACAGAGACATTGATAATGCAATATTTGTTTCAGCAGTATTCCAGTCCTTCAACCAAGTTTCTTCAAAATCGGACAGAGGTCTATAGTAATCGGGAAGAGATGGAAAGTGCTCCGGCTATCAGAGAGAGTTGCTCTTTTGGCAAGAAATCGAGAGTTTAAAGTTTTCAGTCCATCCAATGACCACATAGACCAGGGGTAGGCAACCTTAGCTCTTTTATGACTCGTGGACTTCAACTCCCAGAATTCCTGAGCCAGCATGGCTGGCTCAGGAATTCTGGGAGTTGAAGTCCACGAGTCATAAAAGAGCCAAGGTTGCCTACCCCTGACATAGACCATAGTGAATGTTTTGATCTCCATGAGATACCACTGTAAATGAGGGACAGCAGCTAAAAATTCCCACCTACACACTGGATCAATTCCAAACTGCCTTGGATGGAAGTCCAGGTTGCTTTTTATAATGGAATGACCCCTCCTAACATTTTTTTTAAAGATATTTTTATCCTTCCTTTATTACTTTACAACTAACTCAAGGCAGCAAACATGCACAATATTCCTTCCTCCTCCCATTTTCCTCACAACTCTGTGAAATGGGCAGGGCTGAGAGAGAAGGACTGGTCTAAAATCACCCGCCCGGATTTCATGCCTTAAGACAGTGTTTCTCAACCTTGACAATTTTAAGGCATGTGGACTTCAACTCCCAGAATTCCACAGCCAGCAATGCTGGCTGTGGAATTCTGGGAGTTGAAGTCCACATGCCTTAAAATTGTCAAGGTTGAGAAACACTGCCTTAAGAGGAACTAGAAATCACAGTCTCCTGTTTTCTAGGACAGCACCTTAACCACTATAATCAAACAGGCTCTTTATTTAAACACCAAACTTACATTTTTGTCCTTGACTTTAACCAAAGGACTTGCACTTCTCAGATACTACTCCCTGCCCAATTTTCCTTAAGTATTTATTTATTTGAGGGGTGGGAGTTTGCAGTCTTCTAAGTTTCTGGATTTCAGCTCCTAGAATTCTTCATTGCTGATGGACCTGATCAGAGTTTTACTGAATTGTACTTCATCAGTTCATGTAGTGCCACGAGTTTCCATCACCTCACAGGTTCCAGGGCTACCACGTATCCAATAAATATGGCATACACAGAAACAACCCTTGAGGATTTCAGAGGTTTTACCCAAATGACACAGGTAACATTTCCAGATGCAAAAGCCTAATTAGGCAGGATTGCTTGGATGAAGAGGAAGAGAATTAGCTTCCTTTAATTTAAAATCTGAACTTTACTTTTAGCATTGAAACTATGGATCATAGAAGGACAGTAGGGAAAAAAAAGGAAGTCTGGTTTAATTCATTTGTTCTTTCAACCCATTTCCCCTCTCCTTTCAACAACAGCATTTCTTGGCAGAAAATCTGCCACTTGAATTTTAAAAAAAAAAACAAAAATGATTTTCAGCATTGCTTACTTTACACTACACAAAATCTGCTGTTTAGACACCCATCTTAAATTCAATTCTATGTTTATTTTATTACTGTTAACATATCCACAGAGACCTTGTTATTTGCTATAGATACATAATAAAAATAAAACTCTTGAGTGTGGGCACATATCCGCAAATGTTCAAGAATGTTGAAGATTCTTATCTGAAGTCTTCTTACACTTGCAAATGCATTTTGGAAATGCAGTTCCGTTAACACATTTTTAAGGAAAAAAAGTTCTGTGATCAGTTGGACAGCTGTGAAAGCCGCCCGCTAATTTCATCAAAATTGTATATATTCCATACTTACCAATGTGTCTCACTTTTGAACTCAGATCAAAATGGGCAGACAAATTGCATATGCTTGCAAATACAGATACTTTTCAATAAAAATTCTACCTTCAGGAATGATATTAAATGGGACGAAAATTGTACAATACGTGAAGGCAAAAGGGCACCTAACAGTAATTAGAAGGTTAGAAACAGTGATCAAGGGAAGAGACAATTTCTTCCTTGGAAAACTGAGGCCTGAGGAATTCTTGGAATTATAGTCGAAGACTGCCAATTTAGGAAAGCCTCCTAAAATACCTTTTTTCCAGGTTCAGGTATTTCAAATCCAATCCAATCAAACCAAATTCCTTATTACAGGTCAATGATCCAAATAGATATCAGAATTTAAGAATGGTGGGGTTGGAGGACTGAAAGAGAAAGCTTGGAAACAGCAGTGGGGCGAGGAAGGGTATTTGTGGAGTGGAAGGACTCAAAACTTCTCTGTGGACAGAGAAGAAAGTCAGTGTGGAAACACCACAGAAGTAATTTCAAAAGGATAAGCTGCAAGCAATACCATCATTAGCCATTGACTTCAAACTCCATTTGCTCCCACACATCAGGGTCACATACCCCAGATGCCAAAATAACTCAATGTCATGATCTACTCGCTGCCTTCACATGTCTAAAGAGATAGACTCCCAGGCCTGAGGGTTCTAAGAAATCACCTCTTTAACATAAAGGGTTTGAAGTAATGAGATAATTCTGTTTACTTGTATTGCAGCAAATAGGAACCAGGGTATTGTCTGCCACAGGAAGAAGATTAGGTATTTATTAAATTGTTTGGATTTAAACTTTCACTCTGTTAAATGTGAGTACTAAGTATGAACCACACTACCATGTTTTGTTTGCTTGGATTCTCAGAAACCTTAAAACAAATACTTAATTCCAGGTAAGTCTGAGGTTATTAACAAACCCTACACTGTTCTCTGTCAAACAGGTGTGAGGGAACACCTGTGCAATTCTATGCAATCACCAGTTTTGGGGGCGGGGCAGTGTTATGGGTGGGGGGGCAAATCCTGCTCAACAAGGATGTCAATTCAATCTTTGTTCAGTTCTTGGCTGCAAGTATCTGTGGTAACAAACTGGATATGGGTAAACAAACAATTCTACCTACCCACCTTGCTGTCAGTTTGCAACTCACCATCAGTGCTTATTATATGAAGCAAAAGCATGGCGTCAGTGTCAATAGAAGGTAATGAGGATGATTATTGTTTGAACAGGTGTGTGAGGTGTTGCTACACCGAGAGTATTTAAGCATTGCTAGAATGAGCAGTTAGGACGGAACTGTGCATGTAATAACCAGAGTTCACTGGCACTTATTGTCATAACAAGTGCACAAAGCATAAAATTTCACAAATGGCTACCGTATTGATAAAGCCAACCTTATTTAACTATTACTCATGTTACCATCCTTTATTAACAACAAGTAAAATAAGGATTAATAAAATGGCAAAAGGCACACTGTAACCTTGCTTTAAAGCTATCATTAATGATAAACAAAGAATCACAGAAAACACACACACACACACACGCATGCACACACACAAAAAGAAAACAGCAAGGGGGGGGGGGAACCCAGCCTGCTAAATTTCCATTCTTGAATTATTTCTGTGGAAAAATGAAATTTTCCTCCTGTTACTCTTTCCCCCCAGCTTATTGCAATATTTTTCATACTGCCTATCAGCAGTTAATATTCTCCAAACTGTTTGCAATAATATAAAAATGGAAACCTTTTCTGTCATTCATAGACACCACCTTTATAGAAGACTGTAGATGACAGCAGATGAGTGTTTTTCCAACTTTAAGATGTGAGCACTCCAATTCCCAGAATTACTCAGGTGGGAATTGATGTCCACACATCTTTGTTGCCAAGTTTCAAAAACACTGCTGTGTAGATCAATTCCTTTTAAATAGTTCTTAAAAGGAAAGATGGTTTTATTAACAATTGTCAACCAAACCCAAATATTTAACAGATCTTACATTTTTTCTTCTTTTCTTTTCTTTTCTTTCTTTTTTTTTCTTTTCTTTCTTTCCTTTCCTTTCCTTTTTTTTTTTTGGACAGAGAAGCTAATGAGATATTAACATTACAGTCTTCTGTATTCTCAAAGAGAAATTAACTCCATCAGATCCAAGTGAATTATTCCTAAGTAAGTATGCTGAAAGCCCAGTAAACTGCTTAAAAAAAAGTTCAAAAAAAGATTATTTTATAGTACCATCCCTCTTCAACTTACCGGGTCAGTTTAATGCATTTTTTTTACCAAATCTCCATTCTCTCAGTCTTCACTTGTATGGCATAGAAAAGGCTTAGTGGATCAGGCCAAGGTTCATATTAGTCCAACATTTTGTTTTTCACAGTGGCATACCAAATGAAATATGTCCATCTCTAAACATGATGATACCCAAATGATAAAATGTACTGTACATTGTGATGTCATACCATAATATCTGTCCTTTGGTGCTTTCATTTTGTCCATTTTATTTATAAATAAATGTATATACAAGTACAAAGGAAGAGTCATTTGCATTGTGATGCTCATGTTGTGACTCTTCCCTCCATGAACACTTAAGAGGTCTCTGGAGTCCTTGCATACTCTTGTCCCACCATCGTTCTCCTGCAAATGATATTTAGAGGCATGGAGACAATACAGTCTTAAAAACCTATGGCCTATGTTCTTCATTAATTTAAAGCCATCCAAGATAGTGCCATCACTCCTTTTTGTGGTTGTGAATTCTACAAGTTAAGTATTTGCTGTGGAAAAAATATCTTTTCTTTTGCATGTTCTAGATCTCCCTCTAGTATTTTAGGGACAGAGAAAAGCTATTTGTGTTCACTTTCTCCGTGCCATGCACAATTTTATATACTTCAGCCCTTCCTATCCCCATCCCTTTGTCTTTTCTTCTGAACTAAAGATTCTGAAATATTCTAGACTTTTATCATAGGAAAAGGGTTCAAGCTCTTTGATCATTTTGGTAGTCCATTCCTGCACACTAAAAACAGTGTATGAGCCTAAGATTAAAAAACCTAGGACAATAAAAGGATCTCTAGGTGGTTTTAAAAAAAAAACACCATGCAAGATGGGGTGAGTGTCATGGTGCAACATTCCCTACATTCTTTGCCTAGTAGCCTTCTCTGAGGCTGTCCAGACTAGGATCCCTAGTCCTTTTCATTAAACCAGACATACCCAATTCCTACAACTGTTCTCCATATGTTTTAGCCTCCAGGCCCCTAATCACCTTTGTTGCTCTTCTCTGCACTCTTTCTGTTGACTCATATTTAAGTGAATGTCCACCTAGGACTCCAAGATCAGTTACTACTATAGAGCCAGGTACAGTGGAGGGATTCAAATATGTGAACAACCGGTTCTCTGTGTGGATGCCGCTTCCGGAAGTCCATTCTGGGCCTGGGCAACAAAAAATTAGCTACCAGTTCTGCCGAAGTGGTGCGAACTGGCTGAATCCCACCACTGGCCAGGTACTATCTATTCTATACTTGTGGATTTGATTCTTCTTGCCTAAATGTAGAATCTTCCTTTTCTCATAATCTCAGATTATTTTACCATAATTTTCTCATATTTCAAGATGCTTTTAATATCTGACATACACACACACACACACACACACACACACACACACACAACACACACAAATCGGCCAATACTGCCAACATCATCAGAGCACAATACAAGATTACTGGGAGTCCTTTTTATATTGCAGGACAGCTCTGCGCCTGGCTTCTCGATCTAGTCATCGGTCCGTCCGTTTTCTCTACTTGGTTTGTTCTTAAAGGGCACGCGTCTCTTGCTGTGTTGGTATCATCCAAGGTTAATATTTTCTTTTTCCTGGGCTCAATCACTTTCTTTCTGCTAGCCTACACCGGTTGCTTTCGCTCGCTTACACTTATCCCCTTTTTTGGTTCTATTCCAGGATCCATCTGATCTTCCTTGATGGGTTTGTGCGCATGTGTGCTTTGGGGCATTGGGTTTTTCAGTCCCCCTTCAATGCCCCCGAGCACACATGCGCACAACCCCATCATAGTAACCTCGGAAGATACCAAAACAGCAAGAGACATGTGCCCTTTAAGAACAAACCAAATAGAGAAAATGGACGGACCGATGACTAGATCGAGAAGCCGGGCGCAGAGCCGTCCGGCAATATAAAAAGGACTCCCAGTAATCTTGTGCTCTGATGATGTTGGTAGTGTTGGCCGACGAAAGCTTAGCTTTAGCTTTGTATTAAACAGTTTTTGTTTTAATATTATCCTGCTGCTCAGACTGTTTTATTTCTATTATATGGATTTACCCAGGAATTGCATTTTTGGTATAATTAGGGAATATATTCTCTACAAACACAATATCAAGACAGCCTTCGGCACCGACCAAAAAATAGCCAACATCTTAAGAAACCCCAAAGACACGATCCAGCTAGAAAACCAAGGAGTCTATGAAATACCATGCAAAATCTGCCCAGTCACATATATTGGATAAACTAATAGGAGAATAAATGCACACATCGCAGAACATAAGATCGCAGTCAGAAAAGAAGAAAAAACTTCCTCCCTCTTCCAGCACCTTAAAGCTACAGGACATGAAATTGATTTTGAAGGAACAAAACTAATCTCCAAAACTGAACACCACAACAAGAGAATAATTATGGAAGCCATCGAAATAAACACCTCCACAACATGAATAAATGTGACGATACCTCCCGCCTACCAGACATCTGGAAACTAGCCCTAATCAACAAACGGGTCCTAGCCACGAAAACTGACTCCAGACCCAAAACAACACAGCACGCCACTACCATTCACCCTCACCAGACTCAAACCCAAGCCCAAACCCATCCCTCAGACGAAACGCAAACACCACCCAGAAGCCAAACCATGACGACATCACCAGCTGCTGCACCTCCCTCCGACCCCCACACAAAGCAAACGGACACACGCCATGAACACAGAGCTAGACCGCAAACTCGGAGGCAAACCAAAGCCCGGTATGTTACATCACAGCCTTCTGCTCCAGACATCACATCACAGAACTCAGGAAGTTACAGCTCTAAAGCTCAGGATGTTGCAACACAGAACTCAGGATATCACTACCCTAGATCTCAGGATGTCACCACACAGCCCATTACCCAGGTCGTTACAACACAAAAGACTAATGGGCACACAGCCAGCACCTCAACTACTCAGGATGTTACGAAACAGCCGACCAATCCGCAAACAATAACTCCAACACAGCCAACCAACCCACCTACAGCAACTAAGCCAGCACTCCACACACCCCCACCAATATTTATAGAGAGATGGCAGCTCCGATCACACTTTGCTCGCATAAGCACAAAGCCGAAGACCCCAGCATGAAGATGACGAGTGGGACCTTGTCGAAACGTCGCCAAGATACTCTCAATCTTACACGGGAAAAGACCCGAATATGCCAAGATACGCCAATATATATCCTGATTGTAACTAGTGATAACTGTATATATTATATACATATAATGAAGCAGAGAAAAACTCTCCTACGTTTTGACATGCTTTGAAAAGTGAATAGTCTCACACTAATTTTATAAAAAGATTTCCTTTAAAAAAATATGAATGAGTGCCAATGACAACAACCACCCACAGTTGGAAAAAACCATTGTAAAACTGCTCTAGAGCCAGAGAAAAGATAGGAAAGAAATACATGCTCCTTATGGATGCTACCCAAGTGGCACCAAAGTTCTATTACAGTCTTTCTGAGCATGCTTTTGGAAGTTCATTCACATTTTTTTCTACCCAGGTTAGAAGTTACAGTACTACCTTATTTTGCAAAACCAGCTTAACCTGAGAGCCCAATGGGGAATGTGAGGAATAGTCTATTGAGGTGAGAGCAGCTGCCCAATGTCACCTCCAAATCTTGGAGAGCTATTTCTGTACACAGCTGAGAAAAAGAAAAAAGGGGAAGAAGAGTGTGAAACTCCTGGGTATTAATTTCTGAAAAATGCTTAAAAATAAATAGGATTTTGTTGAAATTTAGTTCTACATATGTACAGTATGAGTAAAAAATGAAAGAAATGTGCAAATCGGTATCTTTGCTTCTCATAATCAATTGTAAGATTAGCATCTCTCACAGGTTATACTTCAAAACACATTATCAACCCTCTGTATATGTATCCATCTGCTTATAAAATGCCCCAAACCGTCTTTTAGGATTCCCAGAGAAGGTGCTGAAAGATCTGACATCCTTTATCCGGTCTTTTGAACCCTGTTCTTCTGGCTGGTTCTTGATTGGACTAGAATGAGGCTAGATCCCACGGGATGATCCTAATGATCTGGGTTTTATCATCACTTTTTGATGCTTTGGAGCTCTTTTATATCTCACAGTCAAAGTTTAACCATCTGTAAAACTGAATGAAAAATTGTCTTCCTTCTCCATCAGGAAATAAGCCAAAATATCTGTGTTAGAAATTCAGACTGAGGGACAAATATAGATTGTCTGTAGGTATTTTCATGCAAAAATAAAAAATGGTCTTCCTAAACAGATATTAGAAAAAGCAGTCATTTTTGCTTCACAATTTAGATTTCTATATAAAAAGGATATGTGGTTCTTAATAAATTTAAACAATGCTTAATTGTGTCTGAAATGACAAAGTCAGATTTGTCTCTTGTACTTCTTTAAGAACTTGCAAGCGTCAATCTTTAAAACACCTTATCACTTTTGTCTTTTAATGGTAACTATTAATATTTTTACAAATCTTGCTTGCTTTTACGCAGAAGAGTAGGGGGCAGGTTTAGCTATTTTTACACAACACTTATAAAGTGCAATCCGCTACATGTGCTTAGAATTGAAGCAAACCCTTCCAACTTCAACCACCCTCTTCCCAGGTAAGTGAGAAAAGCGATCTTCTTCAACCTGATGCTTTTCAGATATCTCAGAATTTGCATCGTCCATCTAGAAAGTCTAGGAACTCTAAAAATCATTGCTGAATGACCTGTGAGACATCCTCAATCACGTGCTATTGGCACACAGAACTGAGGAACATAATGAGGGTTGCGGGACAGATGCCTCCATCTGCCCCATTGTGAACTCATTCACTGAACATCTTTAAGCAGAGGCTGGATAGTTCTTTGGGAACAGCACATTCATCAAGTTTATTTAGGTCAAACAAGTGGGTGGATTAATGGCTTGCTAAGCCCAGCACAATTTTATGGTTTTATATTCTTATACAAATAAAGATTTGAATATTTATATGATTTTTTTTGCATGAAAAACTGTCACAGTAGTTCACAACTGACACTGATACACACATATTAAATATAGTAATGTTGGTATCATCAGTGCTACGTGATCCTTTGAACTATTTCCCAAATTATGCATGGAGAAACTTGGCTTTTCAACTAGATGTAAGCTTAGTAAAAACTGGAGTTGAATCTTATCCTAACCTCTCTATATTTTGCAAATCTCCCATAATGCACTGTTGTGTTGCTTCCCTCCCATTTTCTCTCTACTCTAAATGTATGACTCCAGAAACAAGTGTTCTTAAAAAACAAACCACTGCTGATTGTTTAGGCTTAGCTTGCATATGTGCATGTAATATAAAGTTAAGATGTCCTATAAGGACCTTGACTTCATATTTCATATTGATGCAATGTTGTTAGAAAGCCATTATAAGATCACTAGAAACTGTATAGTGAAATGACAGCTGCTCCATTACCTATGATGAGTGAGCTAAGTGAGATAGTTGTAATGTGATTTGATGACCTTTCTTACCACAGTTGTTAAGTGAGTTACTGCAATTGTTAAGTTAGTAACATAGTTGTTAAGTGAACCTGGCTTCCCCACTGATGCAAAAAGTGATCAATCACATGACACCGGGACACGGCAACCGTTATAAATATGAGTCAGTTGCCAAACTTCCAAATTTTGATCTCATGATCAATGGGGATGCTGCAATGGTTGTAAATGTGTAAAATGATCATAGGTCACCTTTTTCAGTGCTGTTGTAACTTCAAATTATGATTAAATGAATGTTAGTAAGTCAAGACCTACCTGTACAACACTGAATTTGATCCAGAATCTTAGATCCTTGGAAATGATTAGGATAAGTTAAATCTATTCTTAGCATGACTTAGTCTGGATTCAGCCTTGCGTATGAGGGCATGGTCAGAAATTTCTCAGATTGAATGCTTCACTGTGATAGCTCTAAAAATATTATAGCCTCAGGCAGCCTGATAGGTTCAGGTATGTTAGTTGAAAAATAGAATAGAATAACAGAGTTGGAAGGGACCTTAGAGGTCTTCTAGTCCAACCCTGTGCTCAGGCAGGAAACCTTATACCATTTCAGACAAATGGTTGTCCAATCTTTTCTTAAAAACTTCCAGTGTTGGAGTATTCACAACTTCTGGAGGCAGGTTGTTCCACTGGTTAATTGTTCTAACTGTCAGGAAATGTCTTCTTAAATCTAGGTTGCTTCTCTCCTTGTTTAGTTTCCATCCATTGCTTCTTGTCCTGCCCTCAAGTGCTTTGGAGAATAGCTTGACTCCCTCTTCTTTACGGCAACTCCTGAATAATAATAAATAATAAAAGAAGTTTCATAATAGATCTCACTTGCATTATAGATAGGATATTGTGCATGAGTATTATTTTGCCATCATTTTAATAAAGGGGTGTTAAACTGCCGGTCCGTGGGCCGGATGCATCATGAGGAAACCGCACCCACCCCATTGCCGGCAATGGGGAAAAAGTTCCGATACGTCACGCAACATCACGTGACATCGTGAGTTTGACATGTCCATCTTAATATATTTCTGCCATATTCCTTTCCCCTTCATTCTCTTGCAAACTCGCCAAATACATAAATTTCTACAGTACTATGTCTCAGCCAAGGAAAACTCTTCCATGCTGTCACAGCAATCATAAAAAAATGGGTATGTTACACATGTAAACCTGAAAACCACCAAGTGTTTTACGCCAGCAGCACCCAACCTTTTGGGCATCAGTGACCAGTTCCATGGAGAGAGGATTTTCCATGGACCAGAGGGGACGTGGTGTCACATACTGCCTGCATCCCGCAGATGGGGCTTTGCTTGTTTGCATGGCCCAGTTTCTGGCATGCTGTGGACTGGTGCTGGTCCACAGAGCAAGGGTTGGGGACCCTTGCTTTACACTATCAATTCACTGGTTTATCAAGCTAATTGACTTGCTTATTGTGTAAATCCAGCCATGTTTGTAGAACATGGCTTATGGCTTGCTATGCTATATGGACCCAGCTAATTGTGGCTTATACAACAAAATTGATTAATATAGAATAATGTATGAACTTGGTCATTTTGTTACTAAAAGACTATCCCCAGAGTCTAAACTATTATTGATAAACTCTGCAATCCTGTGATCAACTTCATAAAAAAAAAAAGTGGGATCTTGTATACCAAGAAGAAATAGTATGAAAGGCCTTAGTTACCAACTGGAAGCTTTGGGAAATCTACAAGCCAGAATTAAGTACAATACCATATTTCCCATCAGTTTTCCAACCACCACCACCACCACCACCACCCCCCCGCAGAAATAGGATATTACCTCTGGCACTGAAGTCATATCCAAACGGTTGTTAGTTGATAGCCTTCTCTTACATCTCATCTCTTTTTATGGCATTCCAAGTTTGGTAGCCATGACACATTTTATAAAAGCAAATTCCATCACTTCATTCTAGATTAAAAATGTGGTAGAATTCATTTCCATTGGAGGCTCTTGAGTTTAATAACTCAACAGGAATAGGATGAACAGTGTTTCCTTTCTATGCTCTCTATATAAAGCACAGTTTTATATATTTGCACCAAACCCTAGCTTACCATTTTTCTAAATGGCAAAGCCTAAAATGTTTAAAATACTTATCACAATGTATGAATTGGCTAGATTAGAAAAATTTAACAGGTTTGTATACAGGTGATTAAGAAAAATATTTCCTAATCATCTTGAAGATTAGGGAGAAAAAGAAAACGTATTTGAACAGCTAACCCACTCACTGTTTGCTAGCAAGCTAATTAATGCAACAGCTTTTCTCTACAATATCCTCGATGGCTGAACAGACATATGAGTATTAACTTTAGTTATTACATAAACTGAGTTGGCTTAAGGAACCTATTGAATCTAAGTGGCTATAGTCTCCTCTGCAAAGATTCATAGAAACTCACTCCATTGGCCAGTAAGTGAGAGATGAGTGAATTCATCACCGTGTGATATAGTTTATCCTGGGTGAAAGTAATAACTTTAAAAAAAATGAAAAAAATGAAACGCCATGAAAATCCGAAGTCAAATGCATGTGTCATATAATCCGTAAAAATGAAGAAGAATCAACAAAGAAGTTGGGAATTTGAATACTGCCTGGAAAAAAATTGGGAGACTTCATAAGGGCTGGAGGAGTTTGGAAAGTCACATGCTGACTGGAAGAAATTGAGAAGACTTGTGGAATTGGTGTGTGTGTGTGTGCGCGCGCACATGCTCATGCATGTGCTTTCAAGTCAGTGTTGACTCCTGGTGACTACCTAATAATGTCCCTACAGTTTTCTTGGCAATATTTCAGAAATGTTTCATTGTTGCTTTCTTCTTAAGGTCCCCCAGATGGCTTTGTGCCTAAGGTGGGCTTAGAACTCAGGGTCTCCTGGTTTCTAGCTTGGTGCCTTAACCACTATAGCAGGAGTAGGCAACCTTGGCTCGTTTATGACTCGTGGACTTGTCAACTTGGCTCTTTTATGACTCGTGGACTTGTCAACTCCCAGAATTTTATGACTCGTGGACTTGTCAACTCCCAGAATTTTATGACTCGTGGACTTGTCAACTCCAGCTGGCTCAGGAATTCTGGGAGTTGACGTTCACGAGTCATAAAAGAGCCAGGGTTGCCTACCCCTGCACGATACCAACCTGTGTAATCATTAGTAATTAGAATTGAGACCAGAATAACCGGGGCTAAAATAGCAATTCAGCTATGAAACTCACCTTTCGATCTCTCAACGAAATCTATCTCTGAGGGCTGTTGTGAAGATTGAAATGAGGGAGCAAAAAAACCAAAACAAAACCCTATCCCTGAGCTACTTGGTGGTCTTGTGGGGGGAAAAGACAGAGCTAATCTGGGGCAGTCTGAATGCACAATCTTTGATTGTGAATCTTCTCTACCCACTTATATCGATGGGACTCAATTTCAATTGCACTTAACTTCAAGCATTTTACAAGAAAGCGCTGTAAGTGGCCACTTTTTACTGATATTGAGAGGAGGAATAGCAGCAGCAACACAGGAGTAAGAAGAAGGCCAGAAGATCTGTTGCAAAGAACAGGCCGGAGTTTGGGAATCCTTGGATGCTGTAGGGACTGTCCCCAAAAAAATATATCAGGATGACAAGCTGCTTTCACCTTCTTTTTTGTCACACATACACCCCCCACATACACCCCTACATAAAGCAGTTATTCTATTCTGAGCTTTTCATATTGCCCTAACCCAGGGGTCTTCAGACTTGGCCCTTTTATGACTTGTGGACTTCAACTCCCACAATTCCTCAGCCAGCATGCCTGGCTGAGGAATTCTGGGAGTTGAAGTCCACAAGTCATAAAAGGGCCAAGACTGAAGACCCCTGCCCTAACCTCACAGTTGACATTGGCCTTAATTCTGCAATACTGTAAAGAAATAACTCCTGTTGGGACTGAAGGAGTTGAGGAAGGAAGCCAATCAAAGGTTGTCTGAAGATTAGCTTACTGTTGTTATCTGCAACCCTTGTGTGGGTGTTTCAGCCTGCCAGTGGAGAAACTGTATTGCTTCTTCCGTAAAAACAAAGAGAAGAAATAGCTTTGTCCTTGCTTTTTTGGCAACCCACTTACAAGGAAAGACACCTGTCGGACACACAAAATTCTTTATGGAAAAGAACCACGTTCACCCTGCTTCCCATATTGGTAATTTAACCAGGGAAAATAACTGCTGGTTTTCACATTACCAAAACACCCTCATTCTCTCCGTAAAACAGCCCTCTCAGTCGAGTGAGCTTTTAACAATGGTTTCTATTTGCCGAAGTAGTCTCCTTTTCTGAATCTTTTGCATTGTGACAGGGCTCACTGAGATGTGCAGTCAGCTTGATGCATGAAACACAATCGCCTGACGATCACCAGTGTGTAACAAGGAGTGATTGTAAGAAGCGCCAAATGAATTTGCTAATAACTGCAGTCAATTAAAAGCACTTCTGTGTAGGTATACAGTCCCAAGAACATAAATTCATTATGCATTAAAATTAACCTTTCAGAACATGATATGTGTTTTTTCATAACCGCCCATTTCTCTGCTTAAGACATTCTTCCTACTGTGAAATTCCTTGTCTTCCTGGGAGTGGAGGTAAACTGCTGCCCTCTGTTGATTAAAGATGGGTACTGCAAATTTTACATGTCAGACTGCCCTGTAAGCCCCAGGTACAATATTGTCGTTTTAAGAGGAAGAGTTCCATGACTTTTTTTTTTTTTTTTTTTTATTAAAAGTTTTATAAATTTTACAAAAAAGGAAAAATAATACAAAACAAGAGACAACATATACAGAAAAATAAAACTAAACAATACATATATTAAATAAAAAAAAAACCCCATCCCCCAGCCCTCCCAAAAAAAAAAAAAAAAAAAAAAACCTCCCTTCCCCCCCCCCTGAGCTTCCCAGAGCAGAATATAGGCTTAAAAAATAAAAATAAAAATTAAATTAAAAACTTTATATTTATATATATAAAAAAATTATCTATAATATGTTCCATGACTTTTTGAAAAGAAAAAAAAAAGATTTATTTTCTATTATTTGTTGGGACCAACATCATCACATCTACTCACCTTCCCTGACACAGTTACCCACTCAAAAACAAAAATCTACATTAATGAGTTCTGCATTATCTTCTTCCACACCATTTTTTTTACAGTTGGGTGCTATGACAACCTAAGAGAAGAGTCAGGGAGGAGTAGTAGACTTGCTCCAGGTCTGGAGGCAGTTATCCTCTAGACGTTCCATGCATATTGAGGCACCCTGGCAACAACTGTGAGCAGGCAGAAACTATCTTTCAAAATGATCCAAGAAAGTCCGTGTGATATAGCAGCTAAAGACCCCACACTAGAAACTGGATTATCATGAGTTCTAGTCCTGCCTTAGGTACAAAGTCAGCTCAGTGATTTTGAACCAGTCACTCTCCTTCAGGAATTTCTGGACCACTTCTGAAAATCTTGCCAAAAAAACTATAGGGTCTAATTCAGGAAGCAGTGAACATCAAAAGTCAACACTGATATATTAATCCTCATCATCATCCAGTATTGCTGCTCTAGAGGGCAATCTGTGACTTTCTACATGTTGCTGGACTATGACTCCAAGCAGTGCAACCAGCACTACCAATAATGAGAGAGACCGGAAACTGTAGTTGTAATATTTGGAAAAATCACAGATTCCTGCAATACCATGCCTAACATTTCAGGATGTTGCAGAAAATTGAAGCTTTCAGAAGTAATATAGCAATAGCAATAGCACTTAGACTTATATACCATTTCATAGTGCTTTGCAGCTCTCTCTAAGTGGTTTACAGAGTCAGCATATTGCCCCCAACAATCATTTTACTGACCTCAGAAGGATGGAAGGATGAGTCAGCCTTGAGACGGTCAGGATCGAATTGCTGGCAGAATTAGCCTGCAATACTGCATTCTAACCATTGTGCCACCATATCAATGCTAGTAGACTATCCTAGTCTCCAGATAACTACCCCTGCCAAATATACTAATTATTGACCAAATCTGAGTAGAAAAAGCATACAAAAGTATATTCAGGAGCAGTGTGGGGCATAACCATAAAGGTTTTATGTCTTTGAATCATTATCTCTACCTTTGTCACAGTAATTATTCAATGAATTACCAAGCATCAGTTGACTTTGTCTTCCCCCCCAAAAAACAGTGAGTATAAGATAAACATGAAAACAGCCCCTCCAAAGAATTGTATTTGATGAGTGTCATGATGTTTCTCTGGACTGCAAGAGGATCAAATCAGTCAATCCTAAAGGAAATCAACCCTGACTGATATTGGACAGATATTGAAACTGAAGCTCAAATACTTTGGCCACCAAATGAGGAGAAGACTTATTGGAAAAGACCCTGATGTTGGGAAAGATTGAAGGCAAAAGGAAAGGAGATGGCAGAGGATGAGATAATAATAATAATAATAATAATAATAATAATAATAATAATAATAATAATAATAATAATAGTACAGTTGGAAGGGACCTTGGAGGTCATCTAGTCCAACACCCTGCTCAGGCAGGAAACCCTATACCATTTCAGACAAATGGCTGTCCAATCTCTTCTTAAAGACTTCCAGTGTTGGAGCCTTCACAGCTTCTGGAGGCAGGTTGTTCCACTGATTAATTGTTCTAACTGTGAGGAAGGTATTGAGGTCAGGCTGATAGATCTGTAATTTCCTGGATCCATTTTTTTCCTTTTTTGAAGATGGGAATTACATCAGCTCTTTTCCAGTCCTCTGGTAGTTCCCCAGTGCTCCAGGATCTTTGAAAGATATAGTTCAGTGGTTCTCAGATCATATCTGCCAGTTCCTTGAGAACCTTGGGACCTAATCCATCTGGTCCTGGTGATTTGAACTCATCTGCACTGGACAGATGCTCACTTACCATTTTCTTGCCTATCTTAACGTGTCTAATCTGTTTTTTGTGGTACTGTTTTTAAAAGGTTGGGCTGTTTTTTCCCTTTGTATAAAGACGGATGCAAAAAAAGAGTTAAATAGTTCTGCTTTCTCCCTGTTGCTTGTCACCTTCTTGCCACTTTCCCCCACTAATGGACCAATCATTTCCTTCACTTTTTTCTTGTTTTTTACATGTTGAAAGAAGCTTTTTTTTGTTATTTTTGACTTTTGTTGCAAGCCTTAGTTCATTTTGAGCCTTAGCTTTCCTCACTTCATCTTTGCAGCTCGGGCTATTTGCTGATATTCTGCCTTAGTTATGTGCCCCTCTTTCCACTTGTTATACTTGTCTGCTAGGTTTGTCAAGAATCTGTTTGATCTTCCACTTGATGCAGAGTTTGTCTCCCGGTTGATGTCAGGGTAATTAAAGTCCCCCATTACTATTGTGATGTGCTTCCTACATATCTTAGTTAACTGACTAGCAAAAAATTCATCTATTTCCTCTGTTTGGTTGGGTAGCCTATAGAATACACATGGCAATGTTATTTTTTCCCCTTTTATATTGACCCAAATGCATTCAAAATGGTTATATAATGTTACCAATGCATTGAACATGAGTTTGGGCAAGCTCCAAGAGACAGTGGAGGACAGGGGGGCCTGGTGTGCTGTGGTCCATGGGGTCGGGAAGACTTGAACATGACTTAGCAATTGAACAACATAATATTCTGCATGCCTATGATTATTTGCCATAATTGTTTCATTGATAAGTCTTATGAATGTCTAAACTCAATCTTAGGAAACTTCCCCAAATGCAGGATGAGTGTGTAAGCAGAATAGAATAGTGCCAGGCAAAAGGGTAATAATACATACGGTGTATATATTTATGCATTCATTATATATCTCCAAAGGCTGTCACTGCCACTTAACGTACATGAAGATCCATTTATACCAGGAAAGCCCTGTTGCAGACCAGTTCTCTATCAAATTCCAAGCAGAGGAAGAAGGAGGAGGAGGAGGAGGAGGAGGAGGAGGAGGAGGAAGAAGAGGAGGAAGAGGAGGAGGAGGATGCATTTAATCAGGGCCCAGAACATTAAGGGAACTTGGGACGAGGAGGCTGTATACTAATTTCCATATGAAAAAAGTGAGTTAAATTATAGATTAGCCTGGAGAGTTTGTGAAATTTTATTTCCCTTTATCTAGGAACCTTTTGTCAAAAATCTTGTGAAATCTGCTTGAGTTTAAAAGAAGCCAAGGTGAAGCAAGATATTGCAGATCTTCAAAGAGACATTTCACTAGAGAGTTAGATGCTTCATAGTGAAGCACTGATCTGGCTCTAATCAATGGAAGGGTTGTACTCTTTCACTTTGCTCAATGACAAGAGTTTCTGCACATACCAGACGCCCACGTTTGTACACACATGAAACAGCCAAGGCAGATCAGACCTTTCAGTGAAACAGCGCAAAGCAAAGCTACTCATATTGAAAGTCAAAGGATCTTATCAAGGTGGACCATAGCTAATTTGCTCTGGCTTTGCAGGAGCAATGTCCTTAACAAGGTGTTCCAAGCTTGTGTCCTTTATTGGGGCAGAAGATACCTTCAACTTTAAAGAAAGGAACAACTGATTTCCTTTTGTGACTTATTTTCTTAACACCAACTTGTCTCAGAAATCCTTACACATACAAGGAAAGAGCACTCACTGATAGGTAATATAAGGCTCTTTCATAATTAGAGAGACTTTTGCCCAGAACAGGAGGATCTACCACTGTTATACCACTTATATACCAATAAGATCTGAAAATGTCCTGAATGCAGCAGATACAAATAAAAGTTTAGGACCACTTGTTGTTTTTTTTTAAACATTACAGAAAAATACCTTAATTAGGATCAAACTATCCCACCTCCCTCCTGCAACTATAAATCTATCTTGGTAGTTGATATGACAAGCCAAAATATGGGGATGAATAAATCTTGGATAAATAAAGCTTCAGTAAGGATCATAAGGTCAGTTTCAAAAGTAGCAGAATACTCAATCTCGGATTTTAAAAGGCATTTGTTTTATGATTTATGCAACTGTGTAGGCTATGAAATTGTGGATCTATAAGGGTAGGTCTGTCAAAAAATATGTATATGGTGGATCAAAATTGTGATGAAATGCAGTGAGAAGGTTGATTCCCTGGAGGGAAGGGGTGCATTCCAGAGGAGTAAGAGGCAACTCACTCCAGATATTATGTATGAGAGAAAGAGGCTGAAGACAGGCCCTCCCTAATAGCTCACAGAGTATATTGTAGATGCAGATAGTAGAGTCTGGCAAGATTTTGTCTTTAGGTCTTAAACAATAAAGAACTCAGTTTGGAAAAATCATCTTTATGGGTTATGGGTTGTGAGTGCTCCATCAGTGGAAATGTTTAAGAAGAGATTGGATAGCCGTTTGTCCAGAATAGTGCCCTGCCTGTGCACTAGAAGACCTTCAAGATCCCTTCCAACTATGTTATTCTTGGCTTTGGGCTTTGGGCTTGACAAAAATGAACAAATGACCCATTGGGATCCCCATATCAAAACAACTTACCTTATGTGCGGCCAGAATCTGAAAATAACATTTAACATAGCACAGTACTTAAGCAAAATGGTCCAAGTGAGATCTGCATATGTGGGACTGATTGGGGTAAATTGCAGGGGTGACACCAAAATATAATTTTATCATATTTTATCTATATCTTAAATTATTGTATTCTATTCCAATTTTATTTTAGACTGTATTTTATCCCAATTTCATTTTATTTTATTCCAATTTCATTTTAAATTGTATTTTTTTAGTAACAAATAGATGAACATATGCTGCCAAGTCCTGGGCTATTATAATGCAGCTCCAGATCCACTAATAGCTACTAGAACATCTGTAAAAAGTAGAGTTTTTTTCCTATCTGATTTGAGTGCTGCTGAACTGAACTAACTTGTATTCTGACCTTATTAGTCAATGAATTCTGACTGAGGTAGCTGACATTTCTACACCATCCCTGAGATGCCACAGTTCCTGCATTAACAGAATCCCTTTATCTTCAATTGTTTGCATCTACATATCCTCATCCACACTCCTGCTGCTGTTAGAGACATTTGGATATAAGCAAAACACTGCAGCAATTCCTATGAGGAGAGCTGAGAAGGTATCAGAAGGCAGGAGGGGTGATAAAAATTGCAGCAAATGGTGCAACAGATTTCCCACATGCTGCACAGCACCGCATTTTAAAAAAAAAGTTTTATTGGCATTTCAAATCTGCTCAGCTCTCTAACTTACCCCATATTCATGGGATTTGAGAGATTTAGAACCGCTTTCAAACTGACAGAGATTCCCTCATGTGGATGTGACCCGAGTCCAGGCACAGAAGCCAAGCCAAATGAGTGACAGCATCCCCAATGTTTGTCCAAATGCAGATGATCTTAAGACTCTTCCCCTCCAATTATCTGGCAGAGACAAAGATGGAGAGCATTCTCTAGAATCAGCTGGACACCTGACTTGTGCATGATAATTTTGTGGAATGAAACAATGCAGCTCTGCTGCTGTTGCAACTGATGGTGAAACAAAAGGCGGCAGCGTGGGGAGGGGGGGTAAGTCTCCTGTAATATTTTCTTTTCAAAGCCATGCTGTATGGTTTCTACAAAGACCTCAAAAGCACACAAAGGTCTAATCTTCCTTCATTTCCCCCAGAGAATAATGGATCAGTTAGTGCTCTGATGCTGTTTTAATAATGTACAATTTACAATTCATTGGTTACTAAGCACGTGGAGTATAATTAATTTCCACAGGCCCTTCCTGTGAATGCACATAGTCTTGAATATAATATGAAGAGAAGGTAGGAACAGCAATATTTCCCTCTCTCTCTCTCTCTCTCTCTCTCTCTCTTTTTTTTTTTTTTTTTCCTCCCCCACCCCCACCTTTTCCTAACAAAACAAATCCTGGATTCCAGGCCATCTGTGTGATTTTGACAGGCAGTTGCTGTGTGCTACTGAGTGGGAAGTGAGGGTTGATTTCCCGTCACTCATTACATATATGTTTCTGGGAAGCAACAGAATGAGGCACAGCAGACACACTGTTGACAGTGTCACGGGAAGAGATCTGATCAAATCACATTAATCGAGTTGCCAAATCACCCAGCCACATTAGCATCATTCTTTCAAGGCACAGCTGTTCTGCTCCTCCCGGATGAGAAATGTGTGTGGCCCACCCGGTCGGTCCCAGGATGTGTGTGGCAAACACTGCAGCACAAACTGGAGCGAGGGAGGTATAAATTCTAAAAGATAAAAGGCAAGAGTAGATCCTTTATTTTTTACACTGACCAGCTCTTCTCTTTTCAGGGGCTCTTTCTCTGTTACTTAAACAGCAGCTACAATTGTAGGAAACTCTGAATATGTGGGGAGCCGCTATTCATGCTAGGGAGGCAATGCAGAGTGGGAGGAAGCAAAGTCTTGGCATGGATTGAGCAATGGATGGATTTTCTGTAAATGCAACGAATTAATAATCATCACACTAGCAACAACAATCCTTTTTAATGATGCCTTCATGTCTTCTAAACTCTTCAGATAGAGTCCCAGTGCCACTTGAACATGATGCCCAGCAGACATAGGAGTTATACAGGTAGTTCTCGATTTACAACCATTCATTTAGTGACCTCTGAAGTTACAACGGCACTGAAAAAAAGTGACTTATGACTGTTTTCACACACATGTTCATTGCAGCAACTCCATGGTCACATGATCAAAATTCAGGCGTTTGGCAACTGACATGCATTTATGACGGTTGCAGTGTCCTGGAATCATGGGAACACCCGTTGCAATCTTCTGGCAAGCAAAATTTACAGGAAAGCCAGATTCACTTAACAAACACATTACAAAATTAACAGCTGCAGTGTGATTCACTTAACAACTGTGGCAAGAAAAGCCATAACATGAGGCAAAATTCACTTAGCAACTGTCTCACTTAGCAACAGAAATTTTGGGCTCAGTTGCACACGTAAGTCAAGGACTACTTGCAATCCAACCTATTTGAAGGGGCATCATTTTGGAGGAGACTGTCATACAGCAACCAGTTGTAAATCTGCAAATAACCTACATTAACATGTGTCTAATAAAATAATCTACAAGGAAGATACCCAAAATTGAGAATAACAGAAGCACCTCTAACTTATAGAGAGGTCCACATTTATCTTTCTCATAATGGTGACTTCCAGATGTATCTGAACTACAGTTCCCAAAATTTCACCTCCGCATGGAATTTTGACAATTCTGCTCCAACAAAAGAATATAGATATGGTTCAGGGATGAACGGTGGAGTCTTTGAGCTCTCTGAGCCTGGCAGTTTGCTTGCAGATGTTTCATTACCCAACTAACCTAATTGGATAATGAAACATCTGCAAGCAAACCACCAAGCTCAGAGAGCACCAAGGAGCCCACATTTCTATTCCCTTTATACCCAGAGGGCATCTAAATGTATAAAGCAGATTTAGAAATCTAAGTTGTTAAAAAGTTATTAGAAAGAAAATAATACACATCTCCAATAGGCTAGAAAAACAAAATCATTTTGCTTAGAATTAAGAAGTGGTTGAGACAAATCTATGAGCAACAAGCGCCTTCAATCTGAATACTAATCAGTCCTCATTTATTATCAGTGGAAAAGCAGCAGTGAGATAGCAAGGCTGTAGTGTGAACAAGCAATTTCTACAAGCTTTAGTAGCGGACACATCTCAAAATACAATCTTGCCAATCCTAATATTTCCCTCTCCAAATTTAATATTGTAATGCATTTGAATGTTTGCTACATTCCAGTATCTCTGGAAGAAAATATCTATATGTTCATTACAGGACCATTTTCAACCTATAAAGTATTTATTCCTTTTAAAGCAATAAATGTTCTAATATCAGTTCTGCAATTACTTGACATTATACTGTACCTTCAGATTTCTTTCTTTTCATGACAACTCTGAATTCCCAGGCAAGGGAGAAAAACAAGATAGAGATTTAACAAACAAACAAATAAATAAATATTTTTTGTGTGTCAGAAAACAATGCTTCCTATTTATTATGATACCCTTCTATAATGCTTTTTGCCAAGAAAAAAAAAATAAAAAATATATTTTATTCCATAACATATTAGATAATTCTTTAGTCTTCTGTTTTTCTTAAATGGCCCAGCCCATTTCTAAGAAAGAATGTGAATGATATGAAATAAGACATCACACAGCAGATTGCAAACGTTAAATGTAATAAATTAAAAATATAACATAATATAACAATACAATACAATACAATACAATATAATATAATAGCACAACTGATTAAAAAACAAGTTATGAATATCATTTAGATTGGGCTCCACTACTGAAATTCCCTGCCTCAAAAACACCAAAGTGACAAAGAGGTATATGAGGCATAAACCTCTTAATTCTATTTAATATATTGACATTTAATTAGAATTCTATGTAATGTTAAATTAAATTAGGTTTAGTTTTTGTTCAAATCATCAATATCTAGACAAGACTCTTTCTATGGCCTACAACCAGTTCATCAGAGATTAAAATCTAGGAAAAGCTTCCTTATGGGAATAGAAGATTTTGAAGAATTTATATTATATATATATTGATTTTTTTAAAAAACTAACAATCTTAGTGCTTAGTAAACAGCATGTTGTCTGGGTTCATATTTCACAACAATCAATAATAGTCAATTTCTATTATATCGTATTCTACATAACAGCTTTCCTTTGATTTTCTCTTCTTCCCATATTGTTCTTTTTTGCAAACATTAGGTTAATACAGTTCTTAATATTTTAGTGACAAAGAGGTTAAATATAAACATTTTTCTAACATTTATCCAATTGGTCATAGCATCAATATAAAACTTCTTTTTTAATTAGTCCTCTTGGTTGTGTTTATGTCCTGTTTCCAACATTCTCATTTAAACTTTCTGAAGATTTTTGAAGATTTTGAAGAATTTAAAAGCAGAGAGTACTTGAGGAAACCTTCAAAGAGCCAATATTGGATGGAACCAATGGAGGACTTGGCATCTGGCGAAAACTGGGAAGTATGGATATTGTTAAATAGGATATTGTTAAATAGACTGTGCACAAATACACAAGATCCAGAGACATTCTGAACAAATGGAGCTATCCAGTGGCCTCTGCCCTTTGTGACTGTGTGACAAGCAGACAACACCATCTACTGTATGTATACCTGTCCTTTGTGTCCTGATCAGTGCATATTTGAGGATCTCATGGCATCACAACAGAACACAATGTTGCTAGTTTCTGGGTAAGATCTATTTAACTTGTACATATTTTAATCTTGTATTTTCTATTTCAAATTTTATGTCATATACAGTACAGCATGCCTTATTTTAATTGTGATGTTTCTGACATGAATAAACAAACCCCCCAAATACAGATCAAAGGTTGAGAATAACTCATAACCGCCCCCTAAAAGGTTACGTGTTCCCGTTTTAAACCTGAAGGTAGGAGGAAGAATTGCAGGATGTTCAATCAAGGACACACACACACACCCATTTGTATTTTATCTAAAAGTTTTTCAAGATGCAGCTGTTATGAAAGGCCTGTGGAAGCTGTGGTTGAATTTCCTTGATGACACTGTCTGGAATAGTAATTCCATTATCAAAACTCTCAGTTTCCAAACTCTGTGTGTGTGTGTGTGTGTGTGTGTGTGTGTGTGTGTGTGTGTGTGTGTGTGTGAGAGAGAGAGAGAGAGAGAGAGAGAGAGAGAGAGAGAGAGAGAGAGACTCCAATTCCTGATCCATTATTTCTGACTCAGTTCAACATGGAGTGAAATCTATTGAATGAACTGTTTTGAAATGGGCTCTCAACTTATCTTGAAGTTGAACTGTGGCCATTATCTCCAGTAACTGAAACAGTGGGATAGGCATCACACGAATGTCACAGGTTCCTAGTGTTGATATGAGACACAAGGCATTGTAAGACCCTCTCCTGCATCTTCCCCAAATCTTTTCCTTTTGTTGAGTGATGTTGAGGATCAGTATTGCTCTTTGAAAGCGCTGGCTGCATGGCTCTCCCTGTTTTTAAAAGCTGTTTACCAACTCTGACAAGGAGACTGTAATTGCCAATATAAATGGGACAGCAGTACAGATGGTGTCTCCTCGGCAGCAGCCATTTGCAGCATTACCAATATGGGAGAAGATTTCCATTTGAATAAAAAGTTTTCCAGACAAGACTTTTATTGCACAATGATCCTGCCTCATTTATGGAACTTTATAAGGCACTCCGATGCATTGGTGCAAACTTTGGAGGAGGCGGCAAGGGGTGCATGTCCCCAGAGGGACATGGACCTCTAGGTGAAGCCATTATAGTCTGATGTCATCAGATATCAGCCTTAATGGGAAGCCATCACTGATGTTATCAGACTTTTGCAGTGGGGAAAGCAGCAACTCCAAGAATGGAAAACATCTTGTGAAATTTAAGAATAGAATAGAATAGAATAGAATAGAAAAGAAAAGAATAGAGTAGAGTAGAGTAGAGTAGAGTAGAGTAGAGTAGAGTAGAGTAGGGTAGGGTAGGGTAGGGTAGGGTAGGGTAGGGTAGGGTAGAATAAAATAGCTTTATTAGCCAAGTGTGAGTAGACACACGAGGAATTTGTCTCCTGCGCATAAGCTTTCAGTGCACATGCAAAACAACAAAGTAATAATCAAAATATCAAAGTATTAATAACCATAATGATACCAATAAAAGAACAGATGAGAAGGATAAACGAATCCAACGCTACAGCAACTCTTGTCCCTTGCCTCTTCCCAGTGCAACTTGTAGTCAGAGCCAGCCATACCAGGGAATCCTAGAAAAAGAAGGAAGGAAGGAAGAGAAGGAGGAAGGAAGGAATTTGATGACTATTTCTCTTTCCTGTTTCTCTCCTCCTCCTCCTCCTCCTCCTCCTCCTCCTCCTCCTCCTCCTGCTCTGCTCCATCTATCTGTCTTCACTGAGAATGGGGAGATGAGGGAGGAGACAGGTGACCTAAGTCAGCCCAGCCTGCAGTTGGGAAAGAAAACCCTGTAAAAACTTTTCTATCAGTACTGAAAGGTTCTGATAAGAGAACTAAAAACTTATCTGGAACTGAGTTGTGGTTTGTGGCCTGAGCAGGCCACTGAAGAACAAAGAGCTATCCTTACTTCTAGTATAGAGTTGCTGTACTATTAATGTAAACCTGAATAACAGAGTTGGAAGGATGTTGGAAGACTTCTAGTCCAACCCCCAGCTCAACCAGGAGACTTTACACCAGTGGGTCTCAACCTGTGGGTCGGGACCCCATTTGGGGTCGAACGACCATTTCACGGGGGTCGCCAAACAAGGCTGTCCACAATTTTTCCCCCTTTTCTTTGGCCACGCCCCTGACACCCGGTGATGTATAAATGGTTTGGGGTCACCACAACATGGGGTACTGTATTATGGGGTTGCGGCATTAGAAAGGTTGAGAACCACTGCTTTACACCATCTTAGACAAATCATTGTCCAATCTCTTCTTAAAAACCTCCAGTGATCGAGCATCCATACCTTCTTACGGCAAACTGTTCCACTGATTAATTTCTTCTTAGTTCTAGATTGCTCCTCTCCTTGATTAGTTTCCATCCATTGCTTCTTGTTTTGCTTTCAGGTGCTTTGGACAATAAGTTGACCCCCCCTCTTCTTTGTGGCAGCCCCTTAGATATTGGAACACTGTTATCATGTCACCCCAGTCCTTCTTTTCATTAAACTAGACATACCCAATTCCTACAATTATTCTTCATGTTTTAGTTTACAGTCACTTAATCATATTTCTTGCTCTTCTCTGTACTCAACACTTTTTTTACATTGTGGAGACCAAAACTGGATGCAATATTCCAAATGTGGGCTTACCAAGGCATTATAAAGTGATACTAACACTTCATGTGTTCTTGATAAAAGGAGAATCCTGGTTAGAGCTGCAGATAAGTGTGAAGTGAAAAAGCACAAAGCACACAGGTACTTTCCTTCTTGGAAGGAAGCACATGAATGCCTCTACTATGGTTGAAAATTGGATGAACTTTATTGCAATCTTTGCTGCTCAGTCAGTACCACTTGTAAGTATATTCAGGCAATGCTGAATGTACATTGCTGAAATTATAGCTGGATCCTGTGAATTACAAATGGATTTTGCTTCCCATGGTCAATGACAATCTTAGTCTGGTGGCTAACAATGTTTTACAAACATCACTTAGACAATTTGAAACAGCAGTTTACTATACTGTAATTATGGATGCAATTGAAGATAACAGCATGAAGGACCAGGTTTCATTTTCCTTTCATAATGCTACACTGATTGTTTTTAGTTAAAGTCATGATACCTCAGTAAAAACGTGTTACTTTGAAAGATGTCCTCAGCCACTTTAACTTTCTTCTCAATAGGTGCCATGGCAAATGCTATGATAATACATCTGATGTTGATGGATATCTAAGCAGATTAAAGTATCTTGATAGTGAAGAGGAGCCACAACTTATATGAATCTGGTGGTACCAAATATATCAGGAAATAATAAATTATATTTTCTGAGTGAAGCAGCTGACTTGATCACCTTCATCAGAACTTCATTGAAATGTCTTCCCTTAAAGACTTTCAGTAAGGATAGGTTGACATAAATTTGAGATTATTTTGCTCCACAAGTTGAATTTTAAAAGCACCTTTCTTACAGTCTGCGGCTTGTAATTAAAAGCACTAATTAAATACCTTGAAGATTTTTTTTTTCTTACCGGAAAGGAAGATCTCGGGGCAAAAACAGTTGGAAGTATACAAAACTGGAAGATACTTTGCTATAGAAATGGACAATATACTTAGCACATTTTTACAAAATTGACTTGGATGCTTTCCAACATCGTGCTAATGGACAAGAGCAAAATATAACATTGTCATCTCTCCAAGATGTGGTTCCTCTTTTGAATAGAGAAGATGGAAACCACCTACCACAGTTACTGCCAGAACTGAAGCGCATTCCCTTAACCTCCTTCTAATCAGAAAGGATATTCACAAGATGTAGACCTTTCCATTATCAAGCATGAAGCAAGCCAGTCTCATTTATATGGCTCTTCTGCATGGGTGTAAGGAAGTCTTGCAGGAAATTGATTTCAATGTAGCAAATACACTCACCCAGGAGCTCCAATTTGACAAAACATATTTAGTGTCATTGAAATATGCTAGATTTCATTTAGGATCTGAGTTCCCCAGCTAAAAGTGACAGAAATTCTATTTCTATTTTTTTCTATAGTTGCCTGCTAGTCATTGGGACACTCATTCCTGTCCCTTGGGAAATTGGCATTTTTACACCCAATGAGGATTTTTGTTATTCCTATTTCTTTCTTTTTTATTCTTTTTTTATTTTATGGGGAAATTTCTTGCAGATGAAAACTGGCATAATGTTGTATTGGTTACAGAATGCCTTTTGATTCACAGTGGTAGAAATCTGTTGTCTGAGATTTCTGGTTTTGCATCGTAGTGATGCAGCCAAGGGATTGTGGAGCTCCGCACCACACAGCTGGTTTCACCCTGCCTGGAGACCTTAAATGGGTCTGTCACCCCGGACAGGTGGCAACGAAGAAGGGACACCCCAATGATCACAGAACAATGGCAATCAATCTGTTTGATCCAGGAGAAGCCCTCCAACCCAACAGGAGAAAGGCTAGCTCCACTCCAGTGACTAGCCCAAACTACTGGCATCCAAAGTCCAAAAGCAACAACTAAGAACAACTGTGAACAGCATGTTGGAGCTGGGTGAAAATATTGATCTTCTCTTCTCTATTTTGAAACTGATTTCCTGGAAAAGATCCCCAAGAAGCAAAAAATCCTCCAAAAGTGAGAAGGAAGGGGACTATAACCCCACCCTTCCATAGACGGAAGTGGCAATTTAATTTTTATGGGGGACAGAAATACATTAAAATGGACTAATGTAAAGCTATAACTTGGATAAAACTGAAAATTATGGAAATTGTTAAAATTTTCTACTTAAAAGAATATTGACAGAATTATAAGAAAATATTTGTTTCACTTTAAAAGCTGGAAAATAAACAGACACTGACATCTAGTGGTGGAACAGAGTATAGAATTATAGCCGTCTTGCCTCAGAAACTGGCAAGACACCCACAAACAAAGTACTTTTATCCCTTTGATCCTCAAGGACTCTTAGCCAAACAGAGAACAGCTGCGAATAGAAGAAAGAAAACACACTGGGCTATCTATTGCAGAATGAGAAATACAATTGTTTATGAAAACTGCTGACCTTCTTGAATTATAAATACTTACTGAGCTGTGATATTTAAGTTTAAGAATAGTCTGAAAAACTTTGACCTTTTGGCTATTCTCCTGGGGGGGGGGATTACTGGATGGTTTTTAAATGACTGAACATTTTGGATTGTTTATAAAGATAAGAGATAGATAAAACTATAGTGTTTGGAATTTAAGACTGGTTGGTTTGATGAAAATGGAGGTTGCATATATAACTAAAAGTGGTAAGAAACAACATGCAATATTCTTTTCTAAAATCCTCAGTCTGGAACATCAGAGATTTGCAAGCAAAATACTTCAAGATAAGACAAATATTTTTCAGGAGGAAATGTATGATTCAAATCATAATGAGATTGAAAATAACTTTGATGATATAAATGAACACATTTTTGATCTTAGCTTACAATTAAAAAATTCTCAGAAAATAAAGAATGAACAAACAAATCAGATAATAGAACAAAAGCTAGAGAAAAATGATTCAAAGATGGAGGCTACAAATGAAGAAAACCACAACTTAACACAGACAAAGCAAAATTTACAAGATCTTGCTATAATATTGGAAACAGAAAAGACGTTTTATTTTTCAGAACATCAAAACAAACCTGAAGACAAGAAAGAAGATTTGACAAAATGGACAATAGAACTGTAGGAGAACCACTAGAGTCTGGGAGACAAAAAGTGGAAAGAGAAATTGAGGGAGAAGAAAAGTGGAAGCATCTTATCGAGTATAAATGGGTAAAACTCCTCCTCAAAAGCACCTTACTCAATTTGTCTTTCCCATTCTTAACAATACCTATAAAAATGCAGGAAGAATTATATGGTAAGCTGAACACACTGACTTGGAAAGCTGCCAGGCAAGAGAAGAAGGTGAGAACCAGACTCAAGAGACATGATTTGACTTATCAGATGGAGTACTACATGACTAAACACTTGTTTAAATATGGTGAAAAAAATAGTTAAATTTTGGATATAGTAAGAGAGATGTGATTTATAAGTACTATAGTATTGCTTTATGATATGAGAAATGTAAAAATAATGAGATGATTTAAATGAATGAAATGTTTTGGATATTCAATTGTAATCAACTTGGAGAAAATTATAACTGATAAGAAATATTCTGAATACTGAAGGGAACCTAAGCTTAAATAAGAACAGGCAAGAACTAGATTTAACATAGCAGATGGAATATCATATGACCAAACATTTGTCTAAATATGGTTAAAAGAATAGTTAAATCTTGGAAATGAAGGGGTTTTACAGTAAGAGAAATGTGATCTATAAGTAGTATAATATTTTTTCTTTCTTTTTTCTTTCTTTTTATGATATGGGAAATGTAAAAATATTGGGATGATTTAAACATGTGAAATATTTTGGATATTTAAATGTAATCAATTTTGAGAAAACTATAACTGACAAGAAATGTTATGACTACTGGGGGGAAACTAAGCTTAAATAAGAGTTCTGAAATAAGGACCTCTAGTGAATTTACATAAAATGAATTTTTGCAAATGCAACTTTAAAATAAGCTGATTGAAAAGACATTACATACTGATGTTATGGTTAAATATTAGAAAAATGTTTATATTTAAATCTGTACATATTGATAGTATTAAGAACTATATTTGCTTAATGTTGGTAAAAGGAGAACCTATTGGAAGAAGAGAGGACCAAGTAAAAGTATTTCTAATTAATATGTTGATTATGAAAGTATAGAAATTGACCACTATTCACTGTTGTGAATAGACAACACGTTGTTTACTAAGCACTAAAGATTATCATTCTAAAAAAAATCAATAAAATGTACCCCCCCCAAAAAAAGAGAAAGAAATCTGTTATCTGAAAGCAGCCATAGGCAGTGATTCCCTCTCTCTGTGATGTACACATATGACTTGTTACAGATTCAATCTACTTTTGGGTAATTTTTGTTTGTGAGTGGGAAAAAGAAAAAAGTGGAGAGAAGAATTCAGCTGTTAAGCAACTGCAAAATTGAAGTATATTTAGAAACCTTTGGTGAACAAGATTCCAAGAGTTTATGCTTTCTTTAATATAATCAAAATCAACTAATTCCAAATCAGTGCATTTTAATATTTGTGCAAGCTGCTTTCCATCTGTATTAATAGCTCAATCTGAACATTCTTTGAATAGTCATGACCTATGACCTGATAGAACAGACTATGTGGCTGCCATCCCACTTTCATTAAATCAAGTTGCTGTAGTTAATGCAATCTCTATTGCTTATTTTCAACATTTGCACAATGCTGTTCATTTAAAAAAGAAAAGGGGGGGGGGCATGTAGACTAAGCAGAACAACTGTAAATCAAAAAGGTACTGTGGTTATTAAAGTTTCTTTTGGTAATTTGTATTAATAACCCAAATACATTGCTGAAATGTAAATTAAAAATACATAAATCACATGTGGGGGAGCTATCAAGTCGGCAGATTACTAACTAAAAATAACATTGTCAGAGGGAGAAGCACCCTCTTTTTCATCTCCCAAACTTGCATTTATCCTATTTTGACCTTGGCCTTATTTTCTGCTGACCTGACTAATCTTAGCAAAGTGTGTACTAAAATCAAGCAGGCAAACACTCATTAAATCAAATAACCTTAATAAGCTATCAAGCAATCTACTCTACAAGGTCAACAGTAGGGCTCAAGAGTGCAGCAACATAAGATGTCTCTGAAGAACAGGGTCTGTGTTTAATAAGATCTCTCCAAATGACTCAGACAATGAGTCATCCATATTGGAAGACAAAGCAGGTGAGTTAATGATTCTTCCAGCAAAACATAATTGGCAGCTCCGGTGAACACATGAACCACAGCTGTAATCTACCGTGATCTGGAATATATTCATGGATCACAGCTGGGTAATTTCAGGTACCATGCTTCTGTTGTTTAGTTTTGTTTAACATTGTTAAATATATAGACAGACCATCTGCACAGTATTTTTTAAATTGGAAATTACAGCCATAACTTCCTTTTTATATATCAATAAACTAAACAGCAAAATTTCAAAGGGATCCTTCTCCACCAAACTCTGAGGCAGAATGTTTGTCCCACGCCACACCATTGCCTAATTGCTCACTAATTGGACAAACGTAATTAAATATTTCAAGATCTTTCCTAATTGCCTCTATTTTAGCTTTCAAATTTGCTTGCCACCAACAAATTTAATGACATTGGTGTCTAGTCATCAGCAAAAAGCCCAAGAGTTGCTCTTTAAAATGTACATAGTCAGAATATTTACTGATTGCACATTGTTGTTTCCAATGTAGCTTAATTAGAAATCCAATCAGTTCTCTAAGTCCAATTATACTTGATTTGTAGATTCAGAGGATGATACATAATGAAGCTAAGCAGCTAACGGTAAACGTGCTTGAGATGAAACAAAAAAGAAGTATTTTAATATGCCTCTTGTTTTAGAAACTTGAAGTAATATGTGATGAAACACATCAGGATACATAGACATTTATGAGTCCCTAAATATTTTTGTTAAATCTACTTCAGCTGTTTGATTAATGAACAAAGGCACTTAGGTGAGTCTGACGCTAAACATTTTCTTTCCAATGAGAAGAAATAAGGAACAGAATGGAATTCCAAAATATTTAGAAATGAAATAGGGATCATCACTGTGGTTGAAAATTCACTTTGTATCAAAAACTTTCTCCATATTCAGCAAAAACCAATCTTCAAAAATGCCATACCAAAGAAAAACTCCCATTCACTGGTATACTGTACCACTGTAAAAGAATATTTAGGTACAACTGGATAGTTTGAGGAAAAGATGTGAGTCAGCAAGAGATAATTTAACGGAGATTCTTCAAAAGTGTTATCATGACTTAATAGGCTGGCCCTAAGTCCAACATGAGGGCCCTAATTTGGGAAGGCTTTATCAAAGGCAGGAAAGGGAATACCCCAAAGAGTATTTGTAATGATTCCTGTTCATGAGAAAGCGCTCTGTTCACCAAAGACCTATCAGGTTCCAAACTGCAAAACTAAACTTTGCTATTTGAAATGGGGAGAGGTAACTTTGACCAAAATAAAATTGGTTTGGCTGCTTAAGAGAACACTAGCACGAGAGAGCAGGGGCAGATTGCTGCAGAAGGCATAGCACCAAAGACCCTTAGCAAACTGTAAGGAATAGGAGATAAAATGGAGACCATCTCAGTTCCCAGTCATGGAGACATGAACAAATGGGGTTCAGAAAACAAGAAAACAGAAAAGAAATGTTCTCATTTGCTTGCTTCAAAGACAGAAATAAGGCAGCGGAAACCATTCCAGTGATCCGGTTGGGGTTTATGTATGAATCATCCTCAAAATTTCAATGGTAAGATGCATAGTAAAGTAAAGCAATCCCATGAAGAACAATGCCAACAAGATAAAGAATTAATAACAGTGGCACCATTTAAGTACAGAGGGGAAAATGCACCGCAAACACAAAAATGGGCAGTTTTCGAATACCATAATGACAATTTGGCATGCAAAAGCCAAGCAGCCAGTGACTTTTTTTGGAATTCTTAAAACGGCTGGGAGGATAAAAGCCTCTTTGCTTGATGCTGAAAAATGGATGATTTCGCCACATTCATGAGTAGCCATCTGCCAGACCTCATTATGTTCTTGCAACAGAGGCTCAGATGAGCATGGGACATGAGAAGATGCAGGTTTTCAAACACTGCAGCCCTAAGTCAAGCAAGGCTTTACAAGGGAGTACTGACTCTTCTATATAGCTGCCAGCTTCATCCTCCAATCTGTCAGTGGGATTGCCTTATCATTACATGGCATACTGTACGGGTGTCTAAATACCCTTGCTACTATAGACTATCTTAGAGCATCAAGTTGCCTTCAAAGTTAACCCCTCATGGAAAACATTATATCAGGAATACAGCCAAACCCATCTCCTGCACCTTTTTCAGAGGTGGCTCCTAAAAGACTAATCTTTAATGTGACAGAAGGGAAGCCATTATAATAAATTTAGGTTTTATTAAAATAAATTACATTTGGGCCAAGTCCCTTTTACTTTTTATCTTGATATTTTAGGCATATTTCTCAAAGAGCGAGAATGGTCTTCAAGCCAGAAAAGCTTGGATACTTCTGCATGGAGATAAGCTCATGTTTACTAAATTATGAATTGCCATTGCCATCATCAGGTGGGGTAGGACCTTGAGCTAATACACCAAGCTAAGATCTATGCTACTGATGAAACTTGAATTCCAGAATGGTTGCACAAGAATTGCCAAACCTTGAATCCAATCTGCCAAAATGTATTGAATATCCAGCAATAGTACTTCCATCTCATCTGGCTTAGGACCCAGTTTATTGACTTTCATTCAATTCATCTCTTGGACATATGGTTGTTGTTCAGTCGCTAAGTCATGCCCAACTCTTTGTGACCCCCATTGATCACAGCTGTCCTCTACTGTCTCCCGGAGTTTGCCCAAATTCATGTTCATTGCATTGATGACACTATTTAATCACCTCATCCTCCACCATCTCCTTCTCCCTTTGCCTTCAATATTCCCCAACATCAGTGTCTTTTCCAATGATTCCTCCCTTCTCATTAGGTGACCAAAGTATTTGAGTATCAGTCCTTCCATTTCATCATTTCCCCTTGTCCCCTTTAATTTTGCTTCATGTTCAACTGATTTATTTATTTTATTTTTTGGTATATGCATCAACCTTTCTGGTTTTTTTTTGTTTAAAGTAACAGTGATAGTCATAATGACTTCCCATGAGTTGAGTTGAATTGACTTGAATACATTGGCTCTCATCCCTGTCTATTAGAAGGAGCATGCCACGGTCAGATTTGAATCAGCAATTTGAAGCAAAGAACATGAACCATAACCAAGTATGTGATGGAGTATAATTGTGAATTAAGTTGCATATTTATAGGGCAACTTTAAAAACGTAATGAAGCAATGTTGATTGGCAAACTGCAGCTATATGGAAGGACTAATAAATTTTGAATAAAACAAATAAAATCTATTCCCAATGTTGTGGTAACAAATCTGGAGATATCAGGCGGTTCATATAAATGCCAGCTTTGTTAGACAAACACAATGATTACAATCTGTGGTTACTAAGGAAAAAATAATATTGGTGTTGAAACAAATGCTATTTGCATAGTTCCAAGACAGAGAATGTGAAAATATTTAAAATTGGGATCAGTGAGACAACTTTGGAGGAAATAAATTAATTACATTTTTTAAAAAATACTCTGCTTTGATAAAGTGCATCTTATTTTTGTACTAAAACAGCCTTAACTTGATATCCTCAACTTGGCATAAGAAAGAATACTATAATTGCCATCATTCCTAACTCTAACCTTAACTATCATCCCCAGTCAGCATGGACTAGCTGGGTTATTGTAATATATTATAGATAGAAGCTTCCAGGTTGGGAAAGTTGTTCTAATTTAATTTTAAATGAACAAATTGTCTGTAAGATCCAATTTACATAAAAAGAAAAACCTTGGGATTAGCAGAGACATTTAGTATGTTGAAAGCACCGGTGTCTGAATTGCCCCATAATCAAAATTTCATAGTTAAATAAAGCAATCACATGAAAAATAAAATCATCAAGGCAGGCACAGAAACATACAAAAATACCTAACAGGAAAGTACTTGTATTTTTACAAAATGGCTGCGGTGATGGGTATAAGTAGTCAAAAAACAGCCCATCATCCTTTTTAGGCTACTTGCTTACTACTGTAAGGTGTTTGAAGGTTGAATCATGGCAGGCAAATGTGTCTGAAGGTTGAATCATGAACAACTGGACAAATTTTTGTTAACTTGAGACATTTCACTGCTCATCCAAACATCTTCATCAGTCAGAGAAAGTTAGTTAGGTGGAGAATCGTTGGAATGTGCCAACTCTTATGAGGGGTTTCCTCCCCCTGCAAGTTATCTTTGGTTTTGTCTCTGAGCAAGTGGAATAGTTCCAAGCAAAGGAATGGACTGCAGCTGTCCATCCCTTTATTTCCCAAGACTAGTGTAGGTGACCCAGGGACATTTTTTAAATAACTATGGTGATAGATGCAGGCACTTTGATTTACAGAATGACAACGCCCTATTTACGATTAAATATTAAAAAAGAAAAGAATCTGAAAAGTCAAAGGGCAGAAAGGTTTGCAAATGCCCATGGGAACCTTTTCTAGACAAGCTAGTGATGGATAAGATTAGCATTTTGCAAAAATCTGGAAAACTGCTAGATGGCAGCAAGCTGCTAGAGTTTTCTATACTTCTTTGCTGCTATCTACTGATTGAATATATATCTGCAGTCCAGAAATAGTAGCCCTACTACAGTATAGACTGCACATTTCCTACCCCTGATGTAATGAAATCTAGACAGGACGATGAGATGATCTGTACAAAGCAATCATTCTCAAAACGAGAACGAATCCCCTCTACAAAAATTGGTGAAGCTCCTAACACACAAGAAGTCCCTCATAATGTATTTATTTTTCTTCTAATAATGAACAAAACCTGAATACAAAGATCCAGAGCTAAAATTGAGATGTCACCAGTTCATACAGAGGTTGTGCACTGCTTTCCATTGGTTTGCAAAAAAAAAAAAATTGCTTTGGAGCACACACAGGTGCAAATATAGCATCTGTTGGCAACTCTTTAAAATAGCTAAAACCTCTACCTTTCGTGAGCTTCAAAGTACTCTGTTGGAATTAAATCCAAAACACTGCACAATGCTAACTAATATTGTACTCTACATATGTATCACCCCAGATCAATTCTCACAATATATAGGCAACATGAAGACTCCAAATTGGTCAGACCTTGTTCAGACCTGAGGAGCCTGGCATTCTATTGTTCCTGATCAGCAGAGCAAATTGTACTTTTTGCTGACTGCATTTCAGGCTTCACAGAGAGCAGGCAGTAGAATTTACTCCATTAAACAGCTGCCAAACTCCAAGGATCAGAAAGGTCCAGTAATGTTCCTGGTGAATTTTCTTGCCCACTCCCTTGCCTACAATTAAAGATAAATATGGTCAGGGATCACACTTACATTTGGAAGAGGGTTAATGGCATTTATCAAAGTGAGAGGGCAATAATTTAGGGTTTTTTTTTCTGATTTGGGCAGAGAAATGTATGCATGTTCTTGTTTTTTCCCCCAAATTACACCAGATCTACTTTAGGGTTCACTGTACAGTTGTATCCTTCCTACCTTAAAAGGGTAGAAAATTATACTGATATTTACCAGCAATCTCAGTTATTGGGGACTCTGGGGACTCTGGAGCACATTTAAAAAAACCCTTAGAAATTCAGGTAAACTCACACAAGAATAGAGTAGCAGCTTAGCAGCTTTCTCACAATGCATTGCAGAGGGGTATTACCTCAGACTGGGTAAGAAATTTAAATGATTGGCAGCTTGTAGCTCTTCCCTAGGCTCCAGAATTTCTTCTTCTTTTGTTTTCCTTTATTAGTAAATCTGTTGGGATTCAATCATGTCAGAGGGAACTTAACGATGATGATGAGGTAAAGGATATCAGATAGCATTTTGCATATTTAGAATCCACTCCATTTTAAAATTATAAGTCTCAAAAAATTAAGAGAATGATCTCTAGAACACTGCTCAAATTCTAGATTCTTGTGCAATTCCTTTACATAATAGCCCAAGTCTGAGATTCTTTTAAACACAAATGTAAAATGCTTGATCCCCAGTTTGCAGTACTGAATTATATTATGTATATAATATGACATTTCCTCTGCCAGCATTTCTTTTGTACTTCAATTCACTTAGTTTTCAGTGGAACTCATGGGGCTGTGATGAATTAATCAAAACTCAACTTTATTACATTTCACTTTTATTGATTTGCGTCTCCATCTTGGGTAAAATGTTCCTGTGATTTTTGGAAAATTATGATAATTATATTGAAAGTCAATACATAGATTTTTGAGAGCTACATGTCCAATATGTTCAAGCTGACAGGGAATGCTTCAAGTCCCATCTCTTTGAAAGATATGAGTTGGTTCTCTCTGAGATGGCTCCCTTCTTTTAGAACAGGGTCCCCAGGCTGGCTGAGGAATTCTTGAAGTTGAAGTCCTCAAGTCTTAAAGTTGCCAAGTTTGGAGAGCCCTGTTTTAGCATTTTGGAAATTGAATTATAGTAATTGGACTTTCTTTTCTCTTTCTTTCTTTCTTTCTTTCTTTCTTTCTTTCTTTCTTTCTTTCTTTCTTTCTTTTTCTCTTTCTGTCTGTCTGTCTGTCTGTCTTGGTTTGAAACATTTCACTGATCTAAATAGCTTCTTCTGGATAAGCAATGAAACATTTCAAACCGAAAAAGAAAAAAAAAGTCCAGTTGTCATGACTCAACTTCCAGACAACTCTATCTAGATGACCAAGAACCTTCATTGGCATATTCTTTTACAAAAGCTTTTCCTCTGAAGTAAAGTTGGCTTTGTCCCTGATGATGTTTCAGAATGTATTGTTCAAATAGCCTTCAAAGACTGGAAAATAAAGTGAGAAGATGTGTTTTATGATGCACATTATGTAATTTGGATCTTGTCAATATATCGATTGTAATTCTATTATGCTTCTATTGTTATTCATTTATTATAATGTATTGGATTGCCTAAGTTGTTTAATCATCATAAAAGATCTGGAAATAAATAAATACCTGCTGAACTCAGCAATGTTTTTTCCCATGAATGCTTTTAACTACACTCTATTTCTACACCCAGATTATATATTATTGTGATTTGATTTGTTTGCTTGTTTTACAAGTGAGCCAACAAGTAATTCCACTTTCCCCAATGTTCCAGAACAAAGTGGCTTCTAAGAATCCATGTTGAAAAAGAATCACTTGAGGAAACTACATATCATGCAGATACTCATCACTCCATCTGACCAAAGTAATTCCTGGTTTGTGTGACCCAAGATCCATAAAATACCAAAGATACTAGTGGAAATCTGAAATATATCAAGATCAACATTAATTGCTTTGGGAACCTTGGGTATTGAATTCTAAACATACTGTATTTGCTATCTGACATTTTTATAATAATATTGTATAGATCACCCAAATAATCCTATGTGTAACATATTTTGGCCTGAGAAAATCAGCGGCACAGCATGCACAAGCCACTCACATGATGTAAACTGTGCTTGTGGTGGAACAGCAAAATAAAATAGGAATAGTTGGTACAAAGCAATAAATGCAAACAATTGCTTTGGTGCTGAAGCAAGTATAATTAAGTGTTGAGTAAGCATTTTTCTATAGCTCTAATGGAATTATGAGATTAATACCCTAGCATTATCCAAACAAAGCAACTGCTAAGCTGAAAAAAACCCCTAAAAGAATGGAACAATAACTCCTGGATAATGGTTGGCATACAACTAAATGGTTTCCTTGCTTTCTCTTTCCAAACCACACAGTGCAGAGGAAAGCATGTGCTAGCTAAGTATAACATTCAGTTATGTATCTTTCAGTCTATACTAGTGTTTCTCAACCTTGACCATTTTAAGGCATGTGGACTTCAACTCCCAGAATTCCACAGCCAGCAATGCTGGCTGTGGAATTCTGGGAGTTGAAGTCCACATGCCTTAAAATGGTCAAGGTTGAGAAACACTGGTCTATACCATTAGGAACCCTGTTAGGTGTGCAATCTGTACAGTAATTAATATGAATTGGCAAACGATTGCACCCAGTGCCTTAACATTTAAGTTTTTTAAGAGGCCAAATGTCACAAAAAGGGCAGCAGTTTTGCCAGTATAAATTTACAGTGGTATCTTGGCACTCAACTGCTTTGAAACGCATTGAATTTGGTACTTAACACATTTTGATACAAAAGTTTTGTTCTGGTACACATTGTTTGGTACTCAACACACAAGCTACAACTTTTCAGTGTTGGCTGCCTTGTGACTTGCTACATTATTCCTTATGGGAATAATTTGTTTTGCACTCATCATTTTTGGTACTCAATGTGCCTACTAGAACCAATTAACAATGAATACTGAGTACCACTGTAACTTGTTTTTTTTCTTCCCCCATATTGGGTGGAATTTCTAGAGGTTGTGATCTCAAAACATCTGGTGGCCATGATGTATACACTGAATAGCTCAGAAAGATTTATATTTAGTCTTGTCTGCTTCAGATCTGCACAGCCACCTCCCAAATGATGTTAAGGAAATAATTATTTGAAATAAATAACAGTACAATTATATATTTTTCTTCATAAAGAGTACATTTCTATGTATTAATAGCAAAATACATGAACATCTCTTCGTTTATTTCTGGCTTTATCATTACTCCTTTATATAGTAAAGTCTGGTCATCTATAACACACAACAAGCTCTTAATGAACCATGCAGACTTCTGTAAATTCTCCACTGTTGCAAATACTTGTCCCTAATTTATGCCATTTGTTCTAATAATAAGCAAATCATCCAATATTTGGTGCAATGAAAGTATACTAAATCTGTTTTATGAGATGTTGCATTTCAATCCAATTGTTTTCTGTTGACTGAGATAATGGGTATGTCTTTGTTGCCAGTAATATGCGAGACACATGAATCAAATGTTAAGGAGATACCAGGCCACAATACCTATCACCAAATACCTAGCAAGCAGCCAAGTACAATACAATGCTGAAGAACTGAATTACACATCAGAAAATCCCTGATACAGATTGTAACTTCAAACTCAAGTAGTCTTTTTTTTTTAGCTTTTTAAAAATTCTGCCTTTATTATTTTATAAATAATTCAAGGGGGCGAATATACAAATACTATTTTCCCCACTTCAAGATGGATTGGGCTGAGAGATAGTTACTGGCCCAAAGTCACCCAGCCAGATTTTATGTCTAAAGTGAGACTGGAACTCACAGTCTCCGGCTTTCTAGCTGGTGCCTTAACCGCTTCAGATCCAAAATAAAAAACTTTTATCATACAGAATAATCCCAGTGATACGACAGGATTATAATAAATTAATATAATCAAGGACTTTTAATGTACTAAAATGATACTTAAATGGGAAAGTGTAATCATAAATAGATTGCTCATAACGAACACAGTTATTAAATGGATTTCAGCTTCCTAACTGGATTGTGCACATACAGCTAGTTCCTTTTTCTGTCCCGGCAAGATAGTTTTGAGCTATTATAGAACATTTTTAAAATAAGAACACAAAAAAACTGACTTGCTGCATCACAACATAGGCGCTAATAAATACCGTAATTGCCCAGGAGTTATTCCTGAAAATTTATAGTAGTAGTTGGAAATCAAGGTGCATCAATTAAATTCTCTATTTCAGGAAGCTATCCATCTCGGTACAGAAACCATCAAATAGGAAGTAAAGGAATCAGTGTCAGATATTATGGTTTAGATTAGGGGTCTTCAAACTTGGCCCTTTTATGACTTGTGCCTGGCTGAGGAATTCTGGGAGTTGAAGTCCACAAGTCATAAAAGGGCCAAGTTTGAAGACCCCTGGTTTAGATGAAGACAACCATACGCCAAATAAAATCAGTCTAATCCCAATTTAAGTTTTTCATTTGTAGCCTTGGAGGCACTCTGGATACAAAGCAGAATGGGTAAAAGTTGTTCAATAAATACAAGATGCGGAATGGTAGGTAATTGGAGAGATAGGTTTTGGGAAGAAATTGGAAACAGTTTGTAAAAGGTCTGCTGACTCCAGATTATAGTTTAACTAGCCCCAGCTTTAAGTGTCCTGCATAGGAAGGGAGAATACATTGCGAGGGGGAAAGCTAGTAGAAGGAGAGAGAGAGAGAGAGAGAGAGAGAGAGAGAGAGAGAGAGAGAGAGAGATGTCTGAAACATATACAAGACTTCAACTTTATGCAGGACTTTTTTTGTCATAGAACGCCCAGAACGGAGTTCCAGCACCTTTTTTGGATGGAACCTTGTAGGGTAGGCAAGGGAGTTGTAGGATGTGTGTGATGTTTTCTTTTTTAAAGAAAAAAAGCCCTGACTTTATGTATGGTATGTAAGAGAGAGGAGAAAGGAAGAGCATTTGAAACTAGCAGGGTTCCCCTCTACTGCCCCAAAGGCTATTTTTGAGCAACAGCTGCTGGAGAAACAGCATAAGACCTTAGGCAAGGAATGCCAAAGAAACCAGTGGCAGCTGGATATGGAATCCTGGGCGTCTCACCTATGGAAAGCTGAGAAAGTTTGGAACTGTGGCTCAAGAGAAGAAAGAGGCCAGAATGACAAGGAGAGGAGCAAAGCAGACTGGAGGCCTGGTCCATGAAGACCATGGCAAATAGCCAGTTTCAGGTGACATTGCCAAAGAGAATGATCTGAGCACATTTTGAAAGGGTGGGGCAGATGTTTGGTTACTGGGCTGTTCCTTCAATCCTTCAGTTCCTTGTGTGCTCTGATTATTCTGTTCACATGCGGTTTCTAATAGTGTGAGAAAATGTTGCAAAAAAGTTCACTAGTTTCTTTACTTTTACCGGATGCCCCAGGAAGGGAGGGAAGTCCAATCTGGAAGTACCCTGCTGGTGCCAGCAGCAAATGGGATGAGAAGCTGAAAAAGATTCTGCCTGGCAAAATTTGCAGCTCTTGAACTCAGAACAAGTTCCAGTGCATACTCTCGAGACTACACATTTTTAAGATTGAAGCCAATGCAGTTGTTGCTAATATTTGTCTCCTTTAGTTGCAAAGCTCTGTTGGGACTCTCTTTGGACATTTTATTTCCATATGAAATCAGAGCCCTTTACACCATCTGTATTAAATCTTCTCTCCTTTACCATCTCCTTTAGCATCTTATTTACTGAGTTTCTCTATTCCAGTGTTTTAAAAAATTGATGCATTTTTAAAAAATTGATCTCCCACCAAGCTCTTCACTTCTCCACTCAGATTTTTGAATGCCAAATTAGCCCTACACTGTGTCATAGTCAGTCTCTTAGAAAGATTTCTGAATGTAGGTTTAACTCTGTGATGTTTTCAGGGAAAGAGGAGGGGGAAATCTGCAAGTCAAGCACAAAGAACCCTGATGGTTGAAATTCTCTTCAAGCTCTAGTATCATAAAACCGTGTCCAGGATTATCAGTTCTTTAAATGTTTGGGAAATGGGTGGGTTGGAAAATCTGAATATCAGAGGTTTGCTGTCAAAGAAATGAAACCATTTGTAGTGAACAGTCAAGAATAAAAACAATCTTACAATAGGGCACATTGTTCTATGTAAACAATAATTAAAACTGCGCTTTAGTGCTTTCTCTGATGTTCTTTCTCTGATGTGAATGCCATCCTGCATACTGGCCAACTTTTGTGTCACTCACAAATTTGATAAGGGGCCCTATCAACCTGATTATCCAGGTCATTAATAAAAATGTTCACTAATACTAGACCCAAGACAGATCTTTCTGGAACCTCAATGGCGACTGCTCTATCAAGTTGGAGGGTTCTTTGTGCTCACCAGTTGTGGAGCTGTCTTAGTATAGTGGTACCCAAATCCATTGTAACAGTTTATCAATGTGGATGACATATAGAACCTTGTTAAAAACTTTAATGAAATCATGGCAAATTATATCTATGGCATTACCAACAAAAAGATTGTTGATTATGGAGGTACATGTAGTTACATATAGGTATATATAGTTGATAAGGATGAATGGAGATAGATGATAGATAGATAGATAGATAGATAGATAGATAGATAGATAGATAGATAGATAATAGAATCATCTAAGGAATAAGGTGTAATTGTCCTGTGTACTACTTTATATGATATGCTATCATTTGAAAACACATAACAGGAGAAAATACAAAGAATTGTAGAGAACCCATTTTTTTAGAATGCAAGGCAAAAAACATTAATGTACTTGAAGCCGTGGCTCATTTGTTTGGTTCTTTTGTATTTCAGTTATCTGGCTTTGAAAGAAGGGAAGCTAGTTACTCTCTGTGTCACATTGTTATCCACACAATCTAAACCTGTGTGATTTTTTTTCATGATTTTTTCATAAAATGTAAATAGCAGGCAAAGGGATTACCTATATCAGCCCCTTCTGGATGATAGCAAACTTTAAACCTATCCAGTAAGCATATATTGTGGTCTGAGGTTGCATGTAGTAAACTAGCTGGTTGGAATAAATTCTTATATGTTTAGTTTTGGATTAAATAAATGAATATAGTTTAAGCTATTGTTAGCCACCATCTCAAAATGATAAATTCAGAGTTTGATAGAATGGAAGAACTGTAAGGGGGATTTTGATTACTAAAGTCCAACATCTTGATACAACATCTGTTTGAAGATTTCTACTGCTATTCTGGTATTTAGCTTTATTGTCAAGCTGCTTTTATCAGCAAGAGATTTCTTCCAACATGGAATATAAGTCTGCTGTCTTTTAACTTAAGGCCATATATTAAACAGCTTGACTGGCATATCATGTACTGGAAAAATATGCAGTCTGGCTATTTATTTTCATTGTCATTAAGAAGAAGTAAAAGAGTTCAGCAAATAAAATAGATGTAGGAAAACTACATGACTCTAGAAGCAATAATTTTGAATCATGTTGATTAATTACAAATAAAAATGGAGGTGATTAACATTTTTGATACAGTATAGTTTTAAACAACGATGTTTCATTCACACATATTATAATAAATCATATTTATTTAAGCCTATGCAAAAGGTAAAAGCAGGGGACTTACTCCATGACACTTTTATAAATACAGTACTTTGAATAAAGTCTCAGATTAAATGTCTCTCGGTTTTTCTTTATACTTTCTAACTTTAGCAGAATTTAACCTAGTTAGTTCTTGAAATGGTGAATAGTTTCTGGCTTTTAGAATAGCAAAGGAGCTAGCAGTCAAAAAATATGCCCCAAAGTAGAACTTTCTAAGGTAGCAATGTAAACTTTAGGGGGGAAAATTCCGATGCCACAACACATTGAAGCAAACAAAGATCTGAATTGCATAGGCACTTTCATTTTGTCTCCCTCAGTAATATTAGTTCTTTTGCTGAAGTTACTTTACTGCATCCATGAGACCAGAGAGGGCCAGTGAGAAGCTGGATCAATATTACTATCCCTGGCTTCCTTCTTCAGCTATGCCTTTGAGTATGCTAATAACTCTCCATGTTTAATATTTTAATTGCACCGTATTATATAATGGGAACTGCCTTGAACTTGCTGAATAAAAGGTGGGTTAGACCCATCAGTTCATATTAAGCATCCAGAAATATTCCCTCTTGAGAAGAAATATGACTCAACACAACATGAGTATCATATGTAAAATATGACATCACTGTTAATATTCATTTGACAATGTTGGTTGCATTTTGAGTCTCACTGACTCAAGGTTGATGACTCAGCCTTCCATCCTTCTGAGGTGGCTAAAATGAGGACCGAGATTGTTGGGGACAATATGCTGACTCTGTTAAACCTTTTACAGAGGGGCTGTTAAGCACTGTGAAGCAGTATGTAAGTCTAAGAGTTATTGCTATTTGTATATACAAATAGTTGCTTATCAGTGTTAGTTTCTCAATCCATTTTTCTTTTTGACATACAGAATTGTTCTCTACATACTCTAAAATGCACAACTCCCCAAATATGTTTGGAAGTATGCTGAAAGCAACACTGGTTCCCATCCAATGTCACAAACTAACTCCTTCTGTTAACTTAGGAGCAAAGGGGAAGAAGAAGGAGGAGGAGGCAGGGGGAAAACTAATCAAATGGTAAACAAAAATACCTGCCATGAAATGAGAGTGGTACAGTGTCAATAGTGACATTGTTTGTGTCATATGTTCCACTATGATCCTTACTGTTATTATCTAACTGCTGAATCTAAATCAAACAGCAGTTGCAAAGCCCTGCAGGAGCCAAACATTAATTAATATGGATGAGTATATATATATATATATATATATATATATATATATATATATATGTCTTTGGTTGTTCGGGTTTTCTCCCGCGTAAAATTTTACGCGGGAGAAAACCCGAACAACCAAAGACCTACATACAAATACCCGCGAAAACCTCAGAAAACATATATATATATATGCATCTTACTTGCAGATTTGTTTTTATATGCATAAACACATTGGAAAGCTCTTATTTGTTTGATGTGTTCACAAGGGCATGTGGCAGATTATAGTGCAGACTAACGACTCCCTCTCCTTTGTTGTTTGTTTTGTTTTGTTTTTTTGAGCTGCTTAAAACCTGCACAGGCACACAGTCGCTGTGTACATATATCTCACACCCCTGCCTCTCAACAGATGTTAGCTAATGTGGTTGTCGAAGGTTCACCGTGGTTGCTGCGAGCCCAATAAATCTTCCTCTTAAATGCAGGCGCTCCACCATCTCAACATCTTCAACCTATAATACATTTTAATTACTTGGCCATTCAAATTATACTAAATTAGATCGGCACAGAGTCGTATCACAGATTCCTCAATTTACATTTAATCCACTGCAAATCAAACAACATTAGAAGTGTGGGATGCTTAAGGTGGAAGGGAGGAGGAAGGGAGGAAATGTGGAGGCAAGGGGGCCTTTTATAAGAAGTTGCAGGAGCTCCTGAAGTTTGATCTCTTAAAAATTATTAAGTGACAAAGATTACTGGCAGTAACATTCTCCTTGCTTCCCCATTAGCCATTTAGGTGACAGCTGCTGCATTACACATAAAGATGAACCATTCCTTGAGGGATGACAGTAGTTCCGCTGTGACACTACTGGCATAAAGCATTATCAGACCATAGCTGTGCTTAGAGCCATCACAGTCTCCTAGGCACCTATCAGTAGCCTCATTATCTGCATCACAGAATGTCTTAAAAGAACAGTGCCAGGCTTCACAGCTTTGCAGCTCATTTGAGAAGCGGAAATTAAATGTCCCAGGAGAAAAAACAGGCACATTGTAACAGCACCAGAGCTCTACCACCAATAACATGTTGACTACTGCAACACACTGACTTCTGTCTCATTAATTTAATAGGCTCCTGAAATTGGGGGGGGGAGGGAGGGAGAATAGAGGGGGAAAGAAGGAGAATTTCCAAGCAGATGATAGAAAAGGACTCTGCTCACATTCTTGTTATAGGCAAGGCCTGAATAGGAACTTGGTAATAATTTCAGTCCGAGCTTTGACTATCAGAAGTACTGGCATAGCTCACAGATAATGCTAAAGCAGTAACATAGGTGGTTTGAGGCTTAGTGTCATGGGTGAATCCATCCAAGTTAAGGTTCTGTGGTATGATCAAAAATTCCTAGCTAGGCCTTATGTACTGTACCGTACTATATGCACTTGACCAGTGGATGATCACAGAAGAGGAACAGTTAAAAAGAAAACCCATTTGCACCTACTTATGGTGCAAACCTGTCCTGACAACATTTTTTTTCTCAGTATCTCCATGTAATTTTCTTCACTTTATTTCATCCCCAGTCCATAGGTAAGACAAGCTGAAGTCATCTTTAAATATACCAGGGTTAATATATTCCTTCCAATACTATTCAGGGGCAATTTTAAGGTGTGTAGAATTTGTTAGACAGTCAGTTTGGTGTAGTGGTTAAGGCATCAGGTTAGAAAATGAAAGATCTTCGTTCCAGTCTTGCCTTAGGCACAAAGCCAGTTAGGTGGTCGTGGTCAGTGACTCTATCTCAGCCCTACGAAACAGACAATGGCAAACCAATTCTGAAAAACCTTGCCAAGAAAACTGTAGAGACCAGTTAAGGCTGACACCAGGAGTCAGCACTGACTCAAAGGCAGACATATACACACAAAAGAAGCTGTTTAGCTTTGCCCTGAGTTGGAAGGAAATCAAGTGACTGGCAGCAACTTGAAAGAGAGGAAATAGAAGTAGGAAATAGGAATCAGCAATGGAGAAATAGCAGTATAGTTTTCTGCTAATTCAAGGATGGGCAGAGACCACTTTGATTCAGCAGTAGGACTGAGAGAATTACAGGAATGGTCAGAAATGGTCAGTCCTGCAAGGCAGTTGGAACTAGAGATATCCACCAGAAGATAAGCAAGGGATGAAGCAAGCATTGAGTTATCAGGAGGCAAATTTTGCTCCTTTGATACATGTCCTGTATCATCAAAAGCATATACAAAAGATCTTCAACTGGGATTGTGAGAATGCCACACTCATTGCATTGTTTAGATGAAAGTATCAGATCACACTTCGGCTGAATAAAGGAGCTAGTTTTAGGTAGCCTTAGTAGAAAGTAGAGGGGTTCTTCTGATAATAAGATTTTATAAACATAATTGTGATGGGATTGGGAGAAGCAGAAAAATATTGGAGGCCAATGCTATATTTGGTTACAGAGAATTTGAACATATCCTTTTTTCTATAGCAATCACATTGCTGCAATATAAAGTAATTAGAAGCTATATTGAAATGTTTCCTTGGCTGAACCATTGCGTTAAATTGTGTAATATCTGTAGCAATAGACATATATTGCTTTTATACTTTACAATGGTTAATAAAGTAATGTATCCTCAAAACAATTCTAACTGCAGATATGGGCAAACATAAATTGCACACATAAACTTTCAGCCATGCTCAAAAAGTTTGGATAAATCTTCAAAGAGGAAAATATAAGGTACATGGAAATCCTGATGACTGTTTAATGACAGTAAAAAGAGTCTCTTTGCAGTTCTTACAATGTAAGAACTGCAACAATCACTACGTAGGACAAACAGGCAGAAGACTGGCAGAAGGCACCCATGAACACCAATTGGCAGTCAAAAGGCATGATGAAAATTCTTTAATTTCACAACATATAGACAGATTTAACCATCATTTCAATTGGGAAAATGTGACCATCCTAGATCAGGCCAATTCCAAAAGTGCCAAGGAATTTTTAGAAGCCTGGCACTCTGACAAATCATCCATTAATAGACACACAGATATTAAAAACATCTACAGATTATGCAAAAGAAACAATCAAGCAGTCCAAAGGAGAAAAAGACTTCAGCGTGTCTCCCCCAGTAATCAGCACTCAGCTCAGCATAGATTAACTCCAAGGTCAACCTCAGATCAACAATCAAGTAAGCAATACCCCAATCAAGAAACTGCCAAAGAGCCATTAGTAAATAGCCCAACCATAGAATCCCTAAACTGCTCCTACCCACCCAGACAGGCAAGACACCAGAATATAAACCGACAGCAAACAACACTCCTTACTAGCACTGATGATGTTACCTAGTTAGGGTAATGAAACATCTGCAAGAAAACAACCAAGCTCAGAGACCACCAAGAACCCCTCAGTTAAAACTGTGTTTTCCTTTGAGCACTGTTGTTTTTTTCTGGATGAGCTGCTTTACTAATTTACTAATTTTCAAAACTTCCATCTGAAATATGAATGGCGGGCCCTGTTCCTTACTGCCAGACATGGGCATCACATAAAGGCTTAAGCAAGTTCTTAGTATCTGAGTTGGAATTGTGAGTTAAAATTACAATGCAACATAAGGACGCGGTTTCTTAGCTGCGCCACCTTAACCATATTTACTCAGCCATCGTTCTCATGCATTTCTGTGCTACTTACTTCTATGTAAATTTGCTTTGAAAATACTGCTTCATGCCTTCCGGAAAGGTTTTTTTTTTTTTAGTATATAAACCAGTTCTTGTTTGTTTCATTATCTTCCATAACTGGGACAGTGGTGGACAAAAAAAGTGCGGTGAGTACAAAAGGGAGTAGGAAAAGCTGTGCCACAAAGAGTGAAGCTATAGCATAGATTGTAAAAGAAATTTGTGCTTGGGTAATGAAAGCCCTGCAAAAACCTTATCTCAGTTTACAAGCTGCAAGGCTCCAGTATTATAAACTTGATTCATTTCTCTTGAGAAAGGATCACTTTTTGCCCAGCCTATGCCTCAACTTTATACGAGGGGTTGTTTTTTTTCCCCAAAAGCCATTAATATACAGATTTTTGGAAGCGCCCAGCAAAAAACCTCCAGGCCGCAGGCAATAAAAAGATTTTTTTAAAAAAAAAATCAGTCAAGAAGTCATTGGCAGCAATAGCGACTTTATGGCTCAGACATTTCCAAGCTCTTTTCATCCATCACAAAAGGACTCTTTTTGTTGTTGCTTTGTTTTGCTTCAGCTGACCCACAATATGGCTGCCAGTGCTTGCTTCTGATAAGCAGTGAGCCACACAGAGGTTGTTACGCTTTCCTCCATTCAGCTTGCCAGTGCCTATGCATGGGCCATAATGCGTGTGACAAACAAGCAAATAACAGGTGACACTCCTATTTCTCACAGCGGTCCAAGGAACCTCAAGTCATACCATGTTACAGCTCACTCTGCATGGAGACTGCCACTGAAATGGCTGGAGTTCAAAGTCAAAAGCAAATAGGTGATGGCTACACGACAGACCAACAAAATTTAGAACAGAACAGAATAGAATAGAATAGAATAGAATAGAATAATTCTATTTTATTCACACGAAAAGTTTGCCTCTGGTGCAGAAGCTCTCAGTGTATATACAAACAACATAGTTCATAAATCATAGTTACAATCATTAATCATAAGATAGAAACAACAAGTGATAACAACTAGTTATCTGGATATTTCATTATTAGTCTGTTCAGGAAGATCAGCCAGGTAAGGAAAGGTAAGGTAATCAAATGCAAGCTACCATCGTTCACCATCTTGGTCAAAAAAGGTCTTCGCTAGCTGTGATCTGCTAAGCCAAATGCTGTCTAACAGTAATTTCTTAGGTTCCACAGCTTTCCCCCCCCCCCCAGGCAGGCAACATTAACTAAGTTAACAAGCCCTGAATTGACTTTAAAAAAAATCCTCAGCAAAAAAAAAAGTTTATCTTAAAGCATGTATTAGTGAAAGACTTTCAGATAACTCTATATAGGTAGTTCTCACTTAACAACGATAATTGGGACCAACATTTCTATCACTAAGTGATGCAATAGAATAGTGGGACATCATGTATGCATCAGTTAGCTATGGCAATCCTGGCAGTTAAACAAGAATTATGGGTCATTAAGCAAGGACCTCAGTGACAACGACTTATGACTTCCTGCTGGCTTTCCACATGCAAAGTCAATGGGGAAGCTGGCAGGACGTTGCAAATCCCGATGACCAGCCTTTTCTTAGACAACTTGCAAGCATGCCAAAGGGTGGGTAAGTGCTACAGAATGAGGGATGGGCAGAGTGTGGGTGCTGTGACCTGGTAGGAGCATGAGGGGGTGCTGTGGGTGTGCACACTACAAAAGATGAGATTCCTGGAATCTCATACTTCATAGCAGGGCTTCTCAGAAGAAAAAGCAGTGGAACCAGGAGCAACTTGTGACCTTATCTGCTGGCTTCCCCAATGACTTTGCTTATTGGAAGCCAATAGTGGAAGTTACAAATCACAATCATGTAATCGTGAGATACATCAACTGTCATAAGCGTGAACTGGTTGGCGAGTACCCTGTAATAGTGTATGAAGATAACTTTGAGAGACAAGGGGAAGAGAAGTTGCCTAGGAAACAATCAGACTAGAAGGAGAGGAAATCCCAGTGGCTTAATGGTCAGAGGATGAAACTTAAGAAGGACCTGCCCTAATTGATCAGGTAGTTAAAAGTAGTGACAGGAACTTTGTACCTTCAAACTTGCAAGATTCTGTTAATGTAGCCTTACAATAAAGTAGAATTAACTCCTCTAGTCATGTTCCCTGTCTGATTTACCTTGAGAACTGTTCTGTCTGAATAGTGTTCACATGACAAGAGCAGCACTGTGATGGCCAGAACTTTGAGGCCATAAGTACCATTTGCTGAGTGCATTCATAACTTGAAAGAGTTCCTGAACAAGTTGTCACTAACTGAGGACAACCTGTATTTTTCTAACATTCTAGTCGTTCTACATTTACTTTGAACCAGCAGGAGGCCAGTTTCTATATGCAAACTACTAAAGAAGATCCAAAAAAGAGCAAAATATATCTACCAACACAAGAATGTTATTCTAAGTGGGCTTGGAATAATAGTCCACAAACCAGATGAGAAAATTGTTTTTCTTAGGATGCAAAGCTCTCCCTGGGTCCAAACCTTAAACAGAAAATAATTTATTCCTAAGAGAATAGTGGTAAGAAATTGGGCATTTGTATCATGTCACCAAAGGGCAAAGTCACAGTGAAGCTGCATCTAAAAGATTAGAACTGCGCAGAGCTTTGGATATGAACGCAAAAAGTGCTTCACAGAGAATATAAGCATAGAATCTGCTTGCAACTCGTTGAAGTAACCATGCCTTTGGTTTAAGGCATTTGGTTTAAGGAGATACTATGAGGACTATGTTGACACCCCTTGCCTTTCAAAACTGGAGTGCTACACAGCCCTGTTACAGCATCTCTGAGATATCCTAGATCCCTGGTCCCAAAATCTCTTGAGATAGATTCTCACCTTCAAGAATAGAGGTTTTAAGGCTGGCCCTTGTCATTTTTGCTCGTTCAACCTCAACAATCATAAAATGTTCATCTCTCTCTAGCTGGAGAATTCTGGGATTTGAAGTCCACATTTCTTCAAGTAGTTGAGGTTGAGAAACACTAGTTTAGACTATCAAGTTTCTTCTCCCTGTTCTAGAACAATCTTCATTGAATCCCAGACAAAAATGCACAAATAAGTCCTCTGTAGATGATTCTTGTTTGTAGCTTCTTCCATGAAGATGTAGAGGGAAGGACAAGTCACCACTGGTCTATTCCCCTTTCATGCACTGAGTCTAAAAGAATTTGAACAATAGTGATACACAGTATCACACAGCTGTCCCTGTGGCAATTTAAAGCACTTCATTAGTAATGAATCTTCACAGCAATGGCTTGACAATGCTATAAATTGCTTGTGTGAAATTTCTCTGCCCATTAATTGTCATACATCTTCATTCTGTAGTTGAATGCAATAATAAAAACCTGAATAGCATTAGGTAAACCAGAGAACTGTATGACAGCATTAAACAATCTGAATCCCTGTCTTCTATGGCCATATCACATAAGAGCTACTAAGAGATGTCCCATGTCTCTTCCTCGCTTAGAGACTAAAAATGCTGTAAGCCACACTCCACAGTCTTAAGGAACTCTCAAGCACCTCTGCTGTGTAATAGGAATCTGAATAACGCTCTATAAAATAGGTTGCATAATAATAAGTATATGAATTCCACAGTGAATTCACATTGCAAAGAAGTGGAATGGGACAATTATGAAAAACTGTATGAAATGGCAAAGCAATGACTGAAGCTCTGAATTTTACTCACATCATGATTACACAGTAAACCCAGGAAATCAAGTAACCTGTTCAGATAAAAATAATATATCTGTATGTTTCCTGTAAATAGCTGCATCCCTGTTAGTTTACTTTTTAATTAGACAAGTGCATTCTTGCTTCTTAACATTTTTGACTAAAGAGGAGAGAAATCAAAGTTTTAAACTACTTTTAAAAAGTTTAAATTACTTTTAAATGGAAACCGGAAAATTACAATTTCCTATACCTGTCCATTTCCATATCCCATTTCAGTGATATTCCCTATATTTGAACATAAAACTTAGAATTATACCCTCAGTTATACCCAATTTGAATATCTCAGTGTCCAAAGCAGACAACACAAACAATGAATGCCGAATAAGACTTTAAAACAAACCCATTACTTCATCCAAATTAACAATATCATAAGCTAATTTAATGACTCTTCTGAGAAATAGCACCATTAAATGAAGCTACGTGACAGGGAACAGCATTTTGCTAAGGTCAACCATGCTATGAAGACGGGTGTGGTGATTACTTCAGGCAGCAGATGCTGAGAGACAATTGAAGAGCACTAAGGACTGGAGGACAGTTGACCGGGTCCCCCATAGCCTCTCCTATATCTCTGTGGCCTCAGCTGGACAGTCCCACTGCTAGTGTGAAAAAAGACCAGTCTGAAACCGACAGAAGGAGGCTGATGGTCCTTTGCCTAAAACAGCAGAATATTTTGGACAATGTGGCAGCTTTTGGGGTTGGCTACTTCCCCAGCTCCCAATCTGCCTTCTTATTTGTCTTGGGTGGGGAAAAAACAGTCCCCCCCTTTGTAAAACTCAGTGGCACATGTCTTTCTAAAAGAGAAAAAGGCAAATACGTTGTTTCTAAGCCTAGATAGCATATCAGTGCATAGAAGAGTAAAGAAGGTACAATCAGAAAGAGAAGTTAGAAGGTTCAGTAACTACAGGTAGTCCTTAACTTACAACAATTCATTTAGTGGCCATTCGAAGTTACAACAGCACTGAATAAAGTCACCTATGACTGTTTTTCACTCTTGCAGCGTTGCCATGATCATGTGATTAAAACTCAGACACTTGGCAACTGACCAATATTTATGATGGTTGCAATGCCCCAAGGTCATGGGATCACTTTTAGCAACTTTCTGACAAGCAAAGTCAATGGGGGAGCCAGATTCGATAAGAACTGGGTTACTAACTTAACAACTGAAGTGGTTCACTTAACAACAGTGGCAAGAAAGTTCATAAAATGGGGCAACATTCACTTAATAACCGTCTTGCTTAGCAATAGAAATTTTGGACTCAAATGTGGTCATAAGTCGAGGACCACCTGTAGATAAAACAAAACAGAGATAAAAGTTTGGCTATAATCGCTTAATTGCAGTTCCAGAAGTATACATGGGTTGAGAATGGGGAGGGGAGAGGTGATCTGAGTGGAAATTAATAACTTGGACTTAAAATTTAGATCAAATGTTCCAGTAAATATTTCTCTTCAGGGCTACTAAGGTCTTCTGTCATTGCCTGCAAAGAGGCCTACCTAAAATAAAAGAGCAGTCAGGAGGACTACATCAAAGGAAGCAGAAATCCTAATTCTGTGAAAAAGCATTTTTTTCTCTTTTGGATTGTTGAAATTTTATCATATTTTTGCTCTTGAATGTTATCAGAGCTCATATAGGAAGACAGGTATCACTGAGTCTGAGCGAACACATAACATCTAAGTTTGGTATTATTGGTTTCCAGAAACAAAATCTATCATTCGCAAGCCAATGTGAAAAAGCAGTTGCTGCCATAGTTCAATCAATTCAGTTGAAGAAAGTAGCATTTTGTACATACATACACACAAAAGATGAACTTTGCACCACAATTCCAGATCCGCCATCTTTTTTTGACCTTCCTCTTTATGGATGCTGCTGATTCAAGGATAACTGAGGCCAATCATCTAAATATTTTCTTACAAAAGCAGGACTAATGTTAGCCTAAATAAATCTCAAAAAATTGGCCTTCCTCCTCACAGTCCTCAAAACACAAATTCTAGAAATTCATCATGTCCCACTCAAAACAACAACAACAACAAATCCTGAAGACTTCAACAGCAACATCATTGAACTTTATCAGTCAAAAAAACTCAAACAAACATGAAAGATAGATGATCCTAAAGAAGGAAGCTTTTGGTTGCAGTTATTGTAACCAAAAATGGTCCAACCGGTTGCTGAATCTAAGTAATTGATTGCTTTTCACATTCACATTAATGTTTTGTAACTTTGTTCCTGAAATAATATTTACTTGTTTATTCCAACATAAAACAGTAATATTCACATGAAGTCCTGAAAATATTTGATGACAAAGATATGCAAAAATTCAGAACATATGAAAGGGGCAAACATTTTGTTATATTTTAGCAATAGCAGTAGCACGTAGACTTATATACTGCTTCATAATGCTTTACAGCCCTCCCTAAGCAGTTTACAGAGTCAGTGTATTGCCCCCCAAAATCTGGGTCTTCATTTTACTGAGCTTGAAAGGATGGAAGAATAAGTCAACCTTCAACCAGTCAGGATCAAACTCCTGGCTGTGGGCAGAATTAGCCTACAATACTACATTCTAATCATCTGGCCACCACAGCGTAGGGAGACACAAAAGGCTTCAAGTTTAAAGTTAAATTGCATTGGAAATAATTATCTTATTATAATCAGTTTCTAGTCGTTTGTGCTTTGATGCAAAAAGCACCAATAACCAAGAGGTGGTCTTTTTTTTAAGGAGGACCAGAGTGTTATTAATTAAAGAAGTTGTTTACCTGTTGCTGCTGTTCAAGTGATCATCTGAGCATTTGTGCAGATGTGTGATGCAGCTCTGCAGAACCATCATTTATAGCCAAAGAGGTTTTTTCTGGGAAGACCATCTCATTCTCCCTTCAATTCCTTTGTTATTGCTGCAGCAAAAGCATTAGACTTCTTTGTTATTCTTGCAAGAACAGAGGAAAAACATGCATTGCTTTTTCGCCCAATGTATTGCTTTGATGTTCCTTCGTTGAAAAAAAAATACATTTTTTCCTGGATTATAGCTTCTACTGACAAGCAGGATGTAACCGTGTTCCCCATCACGTCTTCAGATCTATGGCAACAAGGGTACCATTTTGATAGTGCTGAAAGTGGGGCAGCATTCTCTTTGCCTCCTGAGTCTGAGAAAAATCCATTTATTGAATTCTTGCCTCCACTGCCAACCATTTACTAAAGGTTGGGGCAATATTTCATCTTGCCTTCAGGCAGGCCTTGAAAGAAAGCACTTTTAGCTACAGACCTGATCAACCAAAAATCTCTTTAGCCATAGAAACTCCCCAGAGGTGGTTCTGCATAGGTACATCACTCAAATGTCCAAATACACAAGGAACAATCAATATTATACATAGGCTTAATTTAGGTGGCTCCTGGAGTTTCTTTTGCTAAGAAGCTAGTCTATACTACTTTCATTTATAAATCTATTCATTTACTAACATAAGAGGTTTTGGTAAGTTTGAAAATCAGGGGCTCATTTTGCTTTCTAGCTGTAAGTTTGCCCCATACTGATTCTGTTTCAGTAAAACAATATTAGAGTTGAAACGACTGGATAATTTATTTGCTTTCTTTTCAGGGCTACACAAGGTCCTTCAAACACAGGAAGGAGCTGCATATTGATTCAGATTATCTGTCCAGGATTATCCATTCTGATGTCAGTAACATCTGAAATCCCAGGCAGTCACTTTTCACATGTCTACCAAATTCTGCTTCACTCTCTTAACTGAGATTGTCAGAAACTAGTCTAGGATCATCTTCATACAAAGCACACACTGTAGCATTGATTGATGATCCTCCCCACCTCAGAGTAATTCTTTCAAATCTATTCTCATAAGGAGTGCTGACAGCTCGAATACCGGTACTATTGACAATTTCTTCCAAAGTGGAGTTTATTGTTGAACAGAAGATCAACAGCTGCCACTCAGTTCTTCATTCACATCACATTAGTTCATGCTCATGCATCCTGATTCATTTTCACAATATTCACCTAGCTAGCATGATGAGGCTACATGATGGGCTACCATTAGCAACCTGGGATGATCAGAAAGAAAGAAAGCTAGAATATTACAATAAACAATCATGTTTATTTTCAAAACTGCAAAGTCAACTTACCTTCTAGAAAAGGAAGGTTTTTGTGCTGGTCAATGCTGACTTTTCTGCTTCTCTGGTATCCATTTTGGGCTAGTAATCACAATGTGCTCTCAAAATTCCCACATTATTCCCCAACTTTAAAAGGTTGCTTAAGCCTGTCATAACAGACAGATCTCACCCTACCATCTGCTCCTCTTGAACACAGATTTGTCCATGTAAATTTTTAATCATGATTCCATGTCCCAGGCTGAGATTGCTGAAATAAAAAAGAAGCCACCAAATACAAATATGAAGCACATCGTACCAATTTCCTGAATGTCAGTGCATACTGACCTCTAATTATAAACACTGGCAGATGGCCACTACTTCAGTGTTTAAGATTGGCCTGAATAGAAAATCAAGCAGTGGCCTACACTGATTTGGATTCCTTTATTTTGGCTTGTTATTATTATTATTTTGTCTCTCTACCATTACCATAGCAACACTCATTGGTATCTTTATGAACACGAAGCTTCTGTTCCTCTCCTACATAGCAAAGCTACTGGAAGTCCCACAGATTCCATATCATGCTGGGCCAAAGTTACCAAGAATCAAGGCTGGCCTGCTGGTGGGAAGACAGAAGCACATGAGCTACTTGGCTGATGTTCTCAAAAACATAGCAACTTGAACAGCCTTTTTCCAGGAGCCATGAAATTCCTCAAAGAGTGTTGCTAATTATAGTCTTATACAGTTACTATAGTTGGCTACAAGCAGAAGGAAACCCGTGATTAACTACATATCAAGGAAGTCCCTCTATCTACAATCCAAGTACATCTTAGCCCTGGAGCAACTCTGGAGTGAATGCGTACATCCATCCAAATGCTGAACTTTTCTTAAATGCATCCCATTGTTAGGGCTCTCTGAATTTCAGTGCCATCGGCTCCTTCAAAGGTTCCATAGAGTTAGGATTTCCACTTCTTTTCATTTGTTGGTAATGATGACCCATCCGCAGCACAGCTGTGAGGAGCAAACAGGAACAAGGATTACCATTACCCACTGTTCTCTTATCTCCGTTGATCTTTTGGCATGGAAGTTTGGCCGCACAATATGTTGCTGGTTCAGAGGATGTGGTGACATTTTCCTGCCACAGTTGACAAAGTTCTTTACAAAGCAAGCTCTCTCCCCCCACTACCACCCTCTCCCTCCTCCTTTTTTTTAAAAGAATAAAATAGAATAAAATAAATGACATTTCCTTCAGTGAAAAGCCAGCCTAATTTTTCTTAGAATAATGTACACTTCAAAACTTATCACTGACAAATGGATAGATAATGATAAACTGTTTTATGATTCAATTATCCCAACTAGCAAAGGGCTCGTCTGCAGGAATGGTGAGCAAATACTGCTTGTGTCTTCTTTGTTTCAGGGGACATAGATTTTTGTCAGCCAAAAGGTAGTTGTGGTTTTGTTCTTAAGATCTGTTTGTATAGTCAAAGCATATCGCAAGTCATACTTCCTGCCCAGTTGTACTGATATTTCACCTTTTATTCATTAGGGCAGGAGAAAATATTCCTAGCATGCTACCGACACAATCCAGAAGAGATATATTGGTGCAAAGCCATTGATTTGTATATGCTAATTTAAGTCTGCCCAGACTAATAATTCTTCATGCAATCTTGCTTGCAAATTGTAATGCGGGCTGGTCACAACTATTGTTCCTTAGGTTTATTTGAACAAGCAAGTCTACACAAAGTAGGCATATTGCCACTTGGTAGAGTCCCCTTGCTTGGATTATTCAGACCCTATGGTAACATCTGAGTAAGAGTTCTTCAGTGCCATCACTAGTACAGACCAAGCCTTAATTCTGTTTCTTACCTGCATTCAGAAGTTTTACTCTGCCTCTGCCTCTAGCTTCCATTAAAAGCCTCCTTCTACAATTCTGGACAAGGGGTTTTTGGAAGAAGCATAATGATGACTTGAGTCATCTTCCCATTGTAAATGAAGACCAGTGATACTGTCTAAGGGCTAACTAAAATTAAAAACTTTCCAGGCAATCTCAGGAAATCACCTGAATCCACTAATAGAGCATAACTGAAACATTCTGCAAAACTTAAGCAACATTAATACGTCTAAGATAGATTTGCCTTTCCCATTTCTGAAAGCAAAGATTCAGTTACAGACATAGTCTCTTCTTAAAAATCTCAGTGATAGAGCGCCCACAATTTCTGGGGGTAAGCTGTTCCACTGGTTGATCGTCCTCACTGTCAGGAAGTTTCTCCTTAATTCCAGGTTGCTTCTCTCCTTGATCAATTTCCAGCCATTATTTCTCATCCTGCCTTCTGGTGCTCTCATGAACAATCAGATCCCCTCTGCCTTGCAGTAGCCCCTCAGATAATGGAACACCACTATCATGTCTCCCCTATTTCTCCTTTTCTTCTGCTCTTTTTATATGTCCTGAGACATTCGATTAAGTAGAATGCTTCACATATCCAACAAAGTCCTGTTTCAATGGTTTTGGGGTTTCTTCATGCTGTGTAAGATATTGGTTCTTTCTTTTATCCTTCACTGATAACTAAAGCATTTCACTATTGCTGGGAGAAATGCTTGAAATGAATATAATGTACTGATTGCTATTTCCTCTTCTTGATAATTCCGCTTCCTGCTGCCTTATCCTCCCTTAGTTATGATCCAAAGAATGGTCTCACCTAACTTAGTTTGTCAAGTCACAGTCATCAAGGCCGAAGATAATAGATGAGCAGACTGGCTAAGTGGACACAACACACATGTATTTATTTATTTTAGAATTGCCTCATTCAATTCTTTCTTATCAGGCTTAGACCCTTTCTATTCTCCCTATAAATACCTTTTTACAATTCAAAGCAGCTTTAGTGAGAGACATTATGTTCTAAGAAGTGTCTCATTTAGCTCATCAATTCCCCTTCACACTTTTTTTTATACTTGGCAAACAAATATTGTATATTATGAACCCAACTGTAATATGTTGAACATACTCTATTAATGATACAATTTCTCACAGATTTCTTAAAATAAACAGCGGTATATTTCTTTTGTTTGTTTCCGCCTCCATTCTGCTTTTTCTTCTTCTTCTTCTTTTACAATTTTTTAAAAAGCTGCTTTCTGCATCCGCAGGTGAAAAGAGATAGTCCAATTAATATCTTTCTCAATTTTCAACTTTTTGAAATATGAATCAAATCAACAGCAGTATATAACATTTCAAGCTAAGCCTAGGAAAAAGTAGGCCAGGTAAATAAAAGGTTTCCCCACTTTAAAATGAGATAGTTGTTGGATCTGCTTTATAATGGCTTAGGGCAGAGGTAGGCAACCTTGGCTCTTTTATGACTCATGGACTTTAACTCAACAACCATGCTGGCTCAGGAATTCTGGGAGTTAAGTCCACGAGTCATAAAAGAGCCAAGGTTGCCTACCCCTGGCTTAGGGCATATCACAAGGCACCATTAAACTGCTCCTGTCCAATGCTCATGCTGGCTTGATTCTAATATGGCTTTAAAAAATGCTCTCTAGTCTGAGATCCTTTGGCAATAGTCTGCCACCTTTTCAATCCAGAAAGAAGACTACATGCAGTGCTTGACTTATGGTCACAACTGAGCCCATTTCTGTTGCTAACTGAGGCAGTTAAGTGAATATTGCCCCATTTTACGACATTTCTTGCCACCATTGTCAAGTGAATCACTGCAGCTTTAAGTTGGTAAACACGATGATGGTTGCAGTGTCCCGGGGTCATGTGATCACCTTTTGTGACCTTCTGACAAGCAATGAGGAAACCAGATTAAATGCAACCGTCATCGATAGGAACCAGTTGCCAAGAGTCTGAACTTTGATCACGTGACCACGGGGACGCTGCCAACGGTTGTAAATGTGAAAAATGGTCATAAAGTCACTTTTTTCAATACCGTTATAACTTAGAATGGTCACTAAATGAACTCTTGTAAATCGAGCACTATGTGTACCACATGTTCTTCCATACCTCTGTGGCTATGCCCTGCCCCTCTTTCTCTTCCAGAGAAATATTTTTCAATCGTTTTTCCTTCTTCTGGGCTCCAGACATATATACTTTTATATGTATATGCATACATACCTACATAAAGGGGAAAAAATGAAAGCATGTTTTATTTATTTATTTAATCTATTTATATAATCGCTCATCTCAATGACTCTGGGCAGCAAAAGTATGTGTACCTTATACCTATAAAGTTAAAGCATGCATATACACACCTTCAAGAATAACAACCAGCTTGAAACTAAAAATTAATTTTTTACTACCCTTGGGATCTCTAATGCCTTGAGGAATATGAGCATCCCTCTGGAGAGGTTGGTGGTCTTCATCCTGTTAGCTTTTTGTAAGGAACTAAACATCCGGCTGATTCCACAGGCATTTGGGGAGGAAGGCTGAGTGGTCTCTGGTGGCTGATGTTATTTATAATGTAAACTGGAACTGGGCATTTTTTGTTTTGTTTTGTTTTTTACTCTGGACATTTGCCATTTGAATTGTTCTAATTATTTTGATTTTAAATCTTATACATTGCCCAGAAACATTGTTCTCAGATGGGAGGGGGGATATAAACTACTTAAATAAATGATATTCTCTTGACCTACCTTTATTAGTAATGACATAGTAATGCAACAATTCTATCAATGACATGAAAGTAGAAATTTCTGGTTTGAAATCTGGCCGGATATTGTTTAATTACATTTTTCTTGCTCATTAAAGAGAGATTCAACCTAGAATTGAGAAGAAATTTGCTATCTGCAAGATCAATCAGTGGAAATGTTTGACCTCCAGTGCTCCATCACTGGAGGTTTTCAAGAAAAAAATTGGACAGTCATTTGTACAAAATGATATAGAGCAGGGGTAGGCAACCTTGGCTCTTTTATGACTCGTGGATTTCAACTCCCAGAATCCCTGAGCCAGCATGGCTCAGCTTGGAAACCTCTCCCTTTCCCCTCAGCATGGCTGGCTCAGGAATTCTGGGAGTTGAAGTCCACGAGTCATAAAAGAGCCATGGTTGCCTACCCTTGGTCTAGAGTCTCCTGCTCGAGCAGGGGGTTGGACTAGAAGACCTCCAAGATCACTTCCAACTCTGTTACTCTGTATTCTGTAATTCATTGTTTCATCAGTTCTCCAGTCACTTCAGATAGAAGGGTTTATTGAGAAAATTATGAAACAAACAGTACATTGCTAGACTTACTCAAAAAAAGAGCCCAGGAAAAAAGTAAATAGTTCAGGTAAAAAATGATAATTAATAAAATATATTGCTACCAGGCTTTGAATGAACAACCTTCTATTTATAAAGCAGCTGTTATAAACACTACGCAATTATAGTAAAGTTATCTCTAGAAAACAATAGAGACTTCTCCATTGGGGCACATATTCCTGCCTCCAATGACCTGCTTGGCTAGTGAAGACTAACAAAAAATGCACTAGTGAAAATGGAAGAACAACATGACACAAGGTCACACTTCAGATGGGAATGGGGGAAGTATACGGAGTGTCCTCATCTGTTCAAGCTCTCAAAAATGGTTGCTACTCCCTTGTGATGACGCAGCAGCTGGCAGTGCAGATAACCTTTTAGGCTCTTTACCTTCCATATTTTCTTTGTTCACCCAGGAAAGAAAGAAAAGAAATAACCTTTAATTAAAATGAATTGTATGAACACATACGTTTTATCATATATACACAGCATGCCTACAAAATACGAAGCCATACGATTGAATTCATAAAAAGAAATTCCATATGCCATCCAGACCCATCTGCTAGCCTAAGAATATACATACACACACACATCATGACACTAACAGATGCTAGTTCCAGATTTGTTCTTAAAACCATGCTTATAAAGAGATTTTGTAAGTACTTAAAATATTCTGGAAAATCCTTTTACATTTATACTGCTTCAAAAAGCATCCCAAACTCTTCTTTTCTGAACTCTCTTCAGAGAACTTGTCAACCTCTAATTCCCTTTTAAAATTACTTGAGTTTGGCTATGCTATATATAAACATAGATTAATGTTCTAGCTAAGTAAGGAGGAATCAAGTTAAATTTTGTAACTTGAAATTTCAAGGCAGAGAGAAACGATGCTTCTGATGCCTGACGCCAAAGGCTGAAAGTGGTTACAATGTGAAGCTGTTGTCACTTAAACTAGCCCACTGTCCTGCCTTTGTATATTGGTCCTGAAATGAGATGTGATTGTCAATTTATATATGTGGATCTGGAGAGCAACATCCAAATTTTGAGTAAGGCAGCAAAAATTGATTGCCTGTCCCTGCGGCATATCTCATCACAATATGTAGAATTGGGACAATGGTGATTTCTTTTTCACTCCACTCCCTAGTATTTTTAAAAGACAGATCCTGAATTCTATCAAGAGGGAAATCACTCACATATTAGACTTGAAGCAGAAAATGGGAGAGGATAGTTGCCCGCTCCTTTCCTATCAGGTTCAAAGTCTCTTTGGAATCGGTTTTTAATTTATCAGCACCTTACTTGAATTAAAATACTCAGATGTACCACCTGCTGCTTCGAATAAAGTCTTCCCAGTGTGATCAAAATGGCACAATTACTTTCTGAGTCTTGAAGGTAAATCTTATATTAAACCCCCCCTAAATTTTTCAAGGCTTTGCTATGTCTTCTGCACCTCAGAATATTGGCAATTACAGAGAACATTCTCACATTGTGTGTCCATTGCACCCTCTCAATATTCTAAAGTCTCACAATAACAACAAAGCAATATAAAGAAATTAGAAGCAAAAATGATTTCATAACATTTTACACAATTCTGTGGCTTTAAGATTCCACCCAAAGTAATATCAATCATAATGGAAATCTGTGTGGATATTGTTCTATGATAATCATCCTGCACTTCCTAATAAGATTTGGCAATAAGAAAGGTCCACAATCATAGCTAGCACCCTTGTCCTCAATGTATGGCAAACCTGCTTATTCTCATAAATAGCCAGCAAATACTTGTTTAATTAACATGCAATATTTCAAAATGCCACCCAAGAACACATACGCAAGGGACCTATGTTAAAATTAACCAAAAATTTGGACTTCTCTGATTGCTATTTAAGAGGCAGGTAAAGTCAAAATATGTGTCTGCCATTAAATCAAGCAAAAAAAAACCTGACATCTTATCTGGATGCTTTTCATCCTTCAGTTACAGTCTTCCATAGTATCAGGTAACCTGAAAAGTGTTTGTCGCTGGGATTGAAGATGGTCATGTAAAAAATATTCTTCCTTTATTGGACTGGTGGATAAATAACATTAAAATGCCCGGTATACACAGTTCTTTAAGATGATGCTATTCCTGACAAGTTGAAATCTCAAAACATGATTGAAGCATAACATGAATGAAAAATAAAGTGGAATGCATTATGAATAGAGGAAGATCTAGATAAATATGCCCAGCAAGGTGGCTGGCAGGTTTAAACTTCAAATCTCAAAATACAGCTGTGGAAGAAGGGCAGAATCTGACCATCCAAAGCAGAATCAGTTATCAGGTTCTGCTGTTTCTCATTATCTGTAGTTAAGAAACTATTGTTAAGCTCCCCAGTTCCACTAAAAGAACTCCAAATAAAGGCCTTCTATCAATATTCCAAAAAAGCAACAATGAACTGCAGTTGATTTGATTGCTAATTTCCAGGAAGGGCTTGTTCTACAGTGTTTGCTCCCTTTTCTATCAAACACCCCATCTGAATGGAAGCCATGACATGCATTCCAGTCTTCTCTCCACTGAAAGTAACATCACTACCCAAGTCCTCCCTGAAGTGCAAAACTGTGCCCTTTGCCCAGATTAGATGGGTGGACACCTCATGTTCTTGGAGCACAAATATATTTGGACTCTTGCCCTAAATTTTTAAAACCATTACTGAATGAACCTCCCACCTGCAGTCACTTACCAATCCTTTATTTTTTTTCTACACTAGATTAGCATCTGAGCTGGGAGGAGAACTGGCAATGAATATCTTTAAACAGGTGGAGTAAACACGGGCTGGATAAGAAGGGTAGACAGAGTCAACGGAAGGCAGCACCAGGAAGTCTCTTATGTTGACAGAGAAAGTTTACTTCAAGGAGCATTTGGCAATCTCTGGGATTTTTCTTGAACTGTAACAAGGGGGTGTGCATGACACAGAGATGGGTCTGTGTAGCTATGTATGAGAGCTGGGAGAAGACATACATCACAATGCAAAGAGAAGGTTGTTTGTAGGATGCTGCTATGGGTTATTTCCTTCCCACTCCCCCTCCCCAAAAAAACCCTATAGGATCATTTATTTATTGTCAAAGCAAATCTAATTTTTTAAAAAAGCAGCTGTGAAGCAGCTGTATAATCAAAAGCAAGGAGGAAAAACAAAACTGGATGAAGCAACCATCTAAATACTGATTGCACCACCATATGTGATTGGATTGCACTGTGGTGTTGAATCCTCTATTTGGCAACATGCTTTTCTTCTTCACAGTATCCAGGGGGAATCAATGGAATAGCCTGAGAAGCCTAATTTTGCACCTTATCCTTATGTTATTAGATTTAGAATAACAGAGTTGAAAGGTATCTTGCAGGTCTTCTAGTCCAATGCCCTGCTTAATCAGTAAACCCTACACCATTTCAAACAAATAGCTTTCCAATCTCTTCTTAAAAACCTACAGTGTTGGTGCACCCACAATTTCTGAAAGTAAGCCATTCCACTGTTCAACTATTCTGTCAGGAAATTTCTCCTTAGTTCTAGGTTGGTTCTCTCCTTGATTAATTCCATTCACGGCTTCTTGTCCTGCTTTCTGGTGCTTAAGAAAACAGGTTGACCCTCTCTTCTTTGTGGCAGCCCCTCAAATATTGGAACACTGCTATGTCACCCCTAGTACATATTGGTTTGCTCTTTCCCCAGGCTGTGATTTACATAGCCTTTTCCTGTGGTTTCCGTAATGCAACACCTAAAGGAGATTGAAGAAAGCCAGGGCAATTTATCATTATACCAGCAGCTCTATCTATCACCAGAGCAAAGGCAAAGCTGTAAAAAGTTGTAGCATTAACCTTCAACAAGCCCCAGTATTAATTACAGTAACCATAAAATTAACGCCAAGACAACAGCAGTTAAAAGTATTGGAAGCAAAGATCAGACTAGCAAGGGAACCCAGAACAGAGACCTGTTAAGCATTCAGGATTTAATATTAGAACATGTCTTGGCCAAGATGTGATTGACACATTTTGGTCTTCTCTGTAGGAAAAACTGTTTGTTTGGCCAAGAATACCAAGGGTCACTCTCACAAAAGTGGTTAGGGCTAGGGCAAAAAAATGAATGGTACAGGGGGGAAAACTCAGTTGGATTTAATTTAATGTTAGTAGGATTAATCTCCAGGTACTTAATAATATTGTTCCTCATGTCAAGAAGTCATTTAGGGAGGGGAAGGGGGTCGAGATAAAGCATGGAAGATCACACTTTGTGCACTAGCTTTAGACAAGTATTTGTGGAGTGATTACTTGGGAATAGCTATTTATACTTCTGATGTAGCATTACTCCAGATCAGTGTTGTTTATTTAAATCAGGGGTCTCCAAACTTGGAATTTTAAGACTTGTGGACATCAATTCCCAGCATGGAGTGAAGTCCTTTTGAGTTTAGATTGAAGGCATATGATGATCATCAAAAGTGAATGAGCATATAGTACTTCAGTCACTGACCCGCAATAAAATCAATGTTAAAGCCAACACTTCAGCCAAACACCTCTTCAGAATTGATGGTCTCCAGCACTTCATTCCATGCTAACCACAACCACAACTCCAATTGCCTGAAGGGCTTGACATATTCTCCCTCCTCCAATGGCTGGCCATTGCTCTTGACAGCCATTTTGCTTTGGGCTGTTGGGTTTCTATTTTTTTTGTTTTTTAAAATAGTTTTATAGTTGATCTAATTATTGCCCCTTAAATCAATAAAATATGCTCACTCTTAGAGCCTCGTGCTCCATTCAACCCTTACAACTCCCACTGAGCATCTTTGGGGGAGGGGTTGCCCAGATTGAGTGAATCATGTCTTTCTTGCTTTCCCACTTCCCTGTATTGCAAAATCCCCTTTCCTTTTTCTTAATCTTTAAGTTACAATATAGTAATGTCACTAATTATTTTTTCTATGAAATTCTTCCTTATCTCTCCATGGACCTAGGAGGGGAAGAAAAACCTGCTCCCCATTGCTTTTAATATTGTAGCTTTGGAGCTTCTATGTACTGTATGGAGGAGAGGTGGAAAAAAGATCAGTACCAACAAGATGATGTCGGAAGGGTTGGTGAAGGCAACTATGGGCGTAAATATCTGGGACAGCAAAGGAAAGTTACAGGGACAAGTGAGGTCAGAACCATTTTTAAAAGAAAAGGCCAGAACTGGTAGAATGGTCCACACAAGAATCCACCCAGTGAATCTGGGTTTCCCTACACTAGATGAGAAGGGAATGGAGAATGAAAATGGCCAATCCAGGTTTGCAGTGCATAGACAAAACTGAACACCAACCCAGTTTCATTGCCAACTCCCTGCTATCCAGACTGGAATCTCTGAAACTGGGTTATGAAGAATAAAAACATGGGAGATAAGTACTTAAGCCACATTGAAGAATTTCTCAAATTACAGTAAGGCTATAGATGCTATTGTACAAGATAGGAACATGTTACTAGAAGTACCAAGACAGGAATAAGGATGTAAGATAAAGGCAGAATATATAAGAGGCAGAAAATAAAGTTTAAACAGGAAATATGATAGAATAAGGTTCATTACATACAACCTAATAGTATTAAGAACATGGGTGTAATTTAATCAAAATGCTGTTATGTAAAAAAATCCATTTTGTATAAAACTTGATGTGATTTTTTTTTCTTGCTTATCCTTGATGCCAATCTAACATCAACTACTATACACCAATTATGCAGTCATATTACTTACAAAGTCATTAGGGCTAAGATCTGTTTATGATCCTAGAAGAATTTCGTGAGGAGGTAATGTTACTGATAAATTGCTCCAAAACTAATTTTTTTGTTTTCTTTAAGTTGCCCCAAATCCACATTGAGGCTGGATTTTTGCTGAACAAGTCTTCCTTCCTTCCTTCCTTCCTTCCTTCCTTCCTTCCTTCCTTCCTTCCTTCCTTCCTTCCTTCCTTCCTTCCTCCCTTCCTTCTTCAGCTATATACCAGGCAAGTAAATGTTCCTTTTGATGTTGGGAATAACTGTATTTATTGAATATAGATACCATATAAGCCCACCCATGTATAAGCCAAGACTTGAATTTTTAACTAAAACATCATGAAAAATCTGCCACCTGCAGTTAAGCCAACTCACGGTATTTGGCAGTAATCATGGTATTTGATTTAAAATATTGAGGGTCTTCTTATTTGTGGATGGGCTTATACAAAAGTATAAATGGGAAATATGGGTGCTTTTAAACAAATACTATGTATATGCTTGTAGATCAATCTATCTGTGGATAAACTAAACCTGATTTAGGTGCATTTTGACACCTAAAATTCTCTGCTTATCTGTTAGTATATATGGTAATTGAGAATTTTGTTTGTTTTTTATTTTGTTGTTTTTAATGAAAAGCTAAGCACAAATCCCAAATTTCTTCATCAAAGGAATGGAAAGAGGTTGATTTCTTTTAAGAATATGAATTGATTTTTTTTTTCATCTGGCACACAGAGATTTATGTAAACATAATTGTACTGCAAACTGATTCTTATGCTAAATGATTACACCAATGTCTAATATATTTTCAGTACATATTTAAAAAATGAAAAAAATAGCTTATTATTAGGTTTAAAAGAAAGGCCCTGTTTAGTAGAGTCCAATTCCTGTAATTTCATAGGCACATCTTGGCAATATTATAAATGGTTTAGCCACTGCCTTACTTCAGAATATTTTAATTTCCAAGCTAACCTGGAATTTCTTAGTGGTCTCCCAACCAATATTATATGAATCCAACCCCGCTTAGCATTTCCGAAATCAGCCAAGTTGGGATTAGCTGCTGCCATCTAGTTTTGCTCTGTAGATAAAAACAAATTACATATATTCAAGGACCGTGTTTCTCAACCTGGCAATTTTAAGATGCATGGACTTCAACTCCCAGAATTCCCCAGCCAGCAGAAGATTCCCAGAAGCATAGCTCAAGAGTCTGACAGCAAGATAAACTACATGACATTTTAAACAATACTCATAGACTGCCCATCACTCATACCAGGATTTCTCCAGGTTTAAATCTTATCAAGAGAATGAATCAATTACATTAGCTGCAACATCTGCACAGTTAAACTCCCCATGAATATTACTGCAGTGGCCAAAATGTGTACATGTGTACAAAATGTATACATGTGAGATATTTTTTTTCTATCCGAGTCTATATCACATACCAATGTGACCCCATCCATAACCTGCATGCAAAAGTTCATCACGTGTGCAAGTGTAGGTAAATTCTCTCTTGTACATCTTATTGCGCTTTTTGCAATTTGCATACATAATCAGGCCTACATTTATGGCATCTAACACCATTTTTAAAGCAAAATGGAAAATTATACAATAAACATTTTTCTCCTTTGCAGTTTTCATGTTTCCTCTCCTTGTACTTAATGGCATCACGCTTCCTTGCTAGAGCAAGGAGCGTTCATGTAATTAGTAATTCACAGCAGCATTTTTATAACAAAATTTTTTTTTCCCCACTCTCTTATAAATGATCCTTTTCTGGCAAGCAGATGCAAAGAGCTTGAACGTCCATGTTTACAAGAGGAAAACCAGATTTCAAAAGTTTTAATAGCTAGCATGAAGTCTGGTTTGTCTTTTTATCAGCACAGACTCATACTTATTAATCCTTGGCAATTGCCAATCAGTTTCTAAAATCAAAATCACATCTTCAATAAGATTTGTTATAGGAGGATAAAAAAACCCATGCAACCTATTTCTCTCTCTCTCTCTCTCTCCCTCTCTCTCTCTCTTCTTCCTCCGTGTGTGTGTGCATGTGTGCGTGTGCGTGTGTGTGCATAATAAAATATTTATTGGTGCATTTGAGTCATTGTTAACTGCCTGGACACCTCCCTACAATTTTCTTGGCAAAAATTTCAGAGGTGGATTCAGACTGCCCCATTCCTAGGGCTGAGAGAGTGAGAGTGATTGGCCTAAGGTCATTCAGCTGACTTTGTATTTAAGACCAAACTAGAACTCGTGGCCTGGACCACTATATGCAGATTCTGGGTCCTCTCAAGTAAATAATGTCCTCTAGTGGGATCTAGGAAATGGTTTTGTTGTTGTTGTTGTTTTGCCTGCCCTCCAGAACAAAGGCCCCCAATCTTTTGAGCATCAGGGACCAGTTCTGTGGAGAGAGGTTTTTCTACGGACCGGAGGTGGCATGGTTTTGCATGCTGCCTGCATCCCATTGATGGGGCTTCACTTGTTTGTGTGGCCTGGTTTCTGGCATGCTGCGGGCTGGTGCTGGTCTATACACGGGGGTTGGGGACCCCTGCTCTAGAATGCCATATTTCTGAAATTAAATTGACCCTGACACTGCCAGTGGTTTGTAAAACACTGAAGATTTGGATATGCCGCAGGCCGTGGGGGTCAGGAAGTAGATAGCCTGAAAAATCTTATTCTGCTGACTGTTTGAGGTTTACAGGATTCTCAGTTACCATTGTGGCTTTTTAAAAAATGTTCTGTTAACAGTTCCATTGTTGAATCCAGAATCACATCTGCAAGATTGGTAGCTTTATAAATGATATCAAATAAATAAATATTTCAATATATTTTTTATATCGTAAACATAATTTTAATTGTACGCTGCTTTGTGATTATTTGGTGGAAAGTAGTATAGAAATATTTTTAAATAAATAACTAAACTTGCACAACAGTCTGCAGCTGTTTTGTTTTAGTTAGTGCTCAAATTTTCTCCACAGGTAGGAGCTGAGCAATTAGCAATACAGATGGCCCTTGTTATTCACAGCCTTGTTACCTACAGCTTCACACATCTCTGATAGTTAGAAATTAGGCTCTTACTACATGAATATAGCTCAAGTATCCATCTTTTTGGTCCTGTTTTTTTTTTTGTTGTTGTTGTTGTTGCTTTACGCATTCACATCCTTTTTTTAAGGATTAGATTGTCTGTATAAAGTACCCTTATCAGCTGCTCCTTCTCCTCACCTGGCCACATCCAATCCTGTTGGATCAACACAGTTGCAACACTTCACTTGGCTGGAGATGTGACTTACGTTAAATTCTCATTAACTTCTAGGGTTGCCTCATTTTGCCTAGTTTTGATTTAGCTGTAATCCCCCCTCCCCATTCAAAATACTAGTTCAGGCCTTAGGCAAAAGCTCTCTGTCCCCTCCTCGCAGTCCACTGTTTCAGAGAGAAAGAGAAAGAGAGAACATATCAGAAAAACACGGTGTCGGAGAAAGAATGGGATTCCACATGTATTTTGGAATCTAACTCTACTCAAAAGTTGTGTCAGCCCTACCAACCTTGTGGCTCCCAAGGAAAAAGCATGATCCTCAATAGATTACTCCCAAGGATAGGGATGAGGTCCTCAGTAGATTATTCCCAAGATAGAATCATGATCTGCCACACAAACAATATTACCTAGCCCTGCACTAAGTAATTCAATTCAAATATTACCTAGCCCTGCACTAAGTAATTCAATTCAATCAGAATAGAGCTGGAAGGGACCTTGGAGGTCTTCTAGTCCAATCCCCTGCTCAAGCAGGAGACCCTTTACCAATTCAGACAAGTGACAAGTCCAGTCTCTTCTTGAAAACCTCCAGTGATGAAGCACCCACAGCTTCTAGCAAGGTATTCCACTGGTTAATTGTCCTCACTGTTAGGAAGTTTCTCCTTAGTTCCAGGTTGCTTCTCTCTTTGATTGGTGTCCATCCGTTGTTTCTTGTCCTGCCCTCTGGTGCTTTGGAAAATAATTGACCCCCTCCTCTTTGTGGCAGCCTCTCAAATATTGGAATATTATTATTATGTCCCCCTCAATGCTTTTAATGCCTTCAACAGAGATTTTGGCAACAGGACAAACATCCCCCATTGTCTTCAGAAACAGCCCAGACTGTCTTTCCTCTCCCCTTTGAAGCAGAAAGAAAGTTGTGGCTAAGGAATAAAGGCCATAAGGTGCCTCCCTCATTCACTGAATGTTTTTCTTCCCCTCCTTTCCTTCAAGCTGTTTCAAGAAGCGCAAGGAGGGAAAGGGCTGCATCTCAGAGAGCTGACAAAGTTGCCAGCTATGAATACAGATAAAAACACCAACAATGAATTAAACCGCAAAAAAAAAAAAGCAATAATTGCTTTCTGAACACATTGTGAAAGCAGTGAGACATGCAAATGTTACATCTGTACTTCTCTGCTTGTATGGCAAATGTCACACAAAAGTGCAAGGTTTGTTTATTTTTCATAAGCAATCTTGTCATATTCACAGCAAAATACAGCGGCAGAGTAAATATGTGAGGTTTGTGATGATCACCTGAGTGCTCTATTAAAGATAAGATGAGAATAAAATGAACATCCATCCATCAATCCCTTTTCAGGACTGTACTCATGTATAGCCCTTGGTTTTGCACGCAAAGCAACCACTGGCCCAAGTCTTTTCCTCTGAGAAGGAAGGAAGGAAGGAAGGAAGGAAGGAAGGAAGGAAGGAAGGAAGGAAGGAAGGAAGGAAGGAAGGAAGGAAGGAAGGAAGGAAATCTTGATTTAAAAAAACCCCAAACCTGTGGCCTTCACTTTGTCCAATAATTAACATGACCCTACTTTAGATATATAATCAGTACTCACTATTTAAATTGAGGTCTTTACAGGATGAACTTGTGAGCCCTGCTAATTTGTTGCCAGTGATGTGAACCGCAGTAGAGAAAACTACTGACTCATCTACTGCCTCAGTTCCGACTTGAGATTTTTTTATCATCAAATTATAGAGAAAGGAGGAAACATCCTTCATTCCACAATTCCCACCTCAGATGACACCTTCCATTTTCAGCACACAAATTTTTTTTTTTTTTTGGTAGCTTCCTTGAAAACAATAGCCCAAATGATCGCTTCTAATCTGAACATTGATTATATGCTGGGAAAATAATACCTTGTCTACACCGGCTTTCAGAAATCATTGCCTGCACCATTTTCTGCTTAGCCCTATGCAACCGTAACAAAGTTATTTTCTTGAAGATTCAAGACCATCAGAAATGTTTTGATGCACAGCTCTTTGCTTTGTAAGGAGGAGAAATAAGCTGAGATGCAAAGCAAACCAAAGCATTCATAATGATGTATCTGTGCTAACAGTTTTCACACAAACAAGTAATCCAACGAGTACCGCTTTTGCCATGGGGAACAAAACAAACAGTGAGTCTCCCTTTCTAAATCAGTGAGAAAAATTAGTTCTCAGTTCATCACTACTGCAGCAGCAGACTCTCTTGTAAGAGAACCTGCCACTGCAAACCAAAAGGGAAGGAAGAAAGGAAGGAAGGAAGGAAGGAGGAAGGAAGGAAGGAAGGAAGGAAGGAAGGAAGGAAGGAAGGAAGGAAGGAAGGAAGGAAGGAAGGAAGGAAGGAAGGAAGGAAGGAGGGATTGTAATCTGCTCAAATACATAGCAAGGCTTCTTAATTTTTCCATTAAAGTCCTAATCAAAGAAAAATCTTAACTGGTCCCACAGGGAAGCACAAGATGAAAGAAATTGACATGGTTAGCCACCATACCATGCTTGTATATTGCTACTTTTCTTTTTCTTGCACGCATGTTATTAAAAATACCTTGGTGAGTGAAAATTAGTACCGAGCTATGAATGCAGAGGTAGAAACAAATGCAAACTGGCGTGCACGTACAAGCACAAGCCCACTGTCAGATGGAGCACAAAGCATTTAAATTTTAACATGTATTAAATTAAAATCAAGGAAATTGACAGAGATTGGATGAAAGAAAGAAAGATATAGCATCTCTAGCTCATGCCAACGAAAAATCAGAATTATTAATGAAGCTCGGCTTTCTTCCGCTGTGCACATTAATTATTTATGATAATAATACTCCATGCTGCCATATTAAAGAATTTTCTTCTCCCAGCTTCCTGGAAAGCTCCATCTTCTGAAACCTTCAAGACGTTAAAGCCCAGAAAAGAATGCATTCCTTTCACTGCATTTATTATACTGGAAGATGAATATAGACTCGGGTTATTAAACTGGAATGAAAAACACATCTTATTAAAAACTTACATGGTGATTTTTATTCTCACTAGTTTCATATAAACTTAATGATGCAGACTGCATTTTTATGCTCATCTGTTTTAAAAGGGCCTGAAGCAAGGGGAGGGGGTGGGAAAGGGATTGCATTAATGCCAGTTTGCTATTTCAAATACAATTTGATGTCATTTACATCAAATATATGCAAACAGGAAAGGATAATTTTGAGACCTATTTCTGCCTATAGATATAGGTCAGTTTATAGCAGCCGTTTTTAAAAGTTAGCACACCGCAAAACAGAAAAAAATATTTTTATTATTCTTAGTATTCTGAATAGAGTTTTACAGAAGCAAAATATTAACATGCTTTCTTACCAGAATGATCCAAATGTCTCTCATATTTTTCATAAACAGTCATTTAATTTACGTTCAAATATGGACGCAGTAGAGTGGATGCATTTTAGCCAGCAAATGCTAGAGAGGAACTGCAACATGCAGCTATGCAGGGTAGGCCTATCAATATTATTAAACAAGGTTGTTATTATGCACAATATTAATAAGTCTGATAGCTCTGATTCATAGAAAATCAAAATAGTTCTGTTTAAGACCAACTGTAAACAACGAGAGATTTAAAGGGTTCCATTTATTCCACTGAGATTTCAGGGTTATTTGTGTCTCTTTTTTGAGTCATTGAACCACTGTTATGTCAAAATAACAGTAATGCAGATAGACTTTATGTCACTTCAATGACAGCCAGGTAAAGCTATGAAGATTCCTTAATTGCTAGTGAAGAAATAATCTAGAACTGCCTTCTCTGAATTGGATTGTCTGTGCCTAGTATATGATACTATGCATTTTGGATTTCACTGAGTCACATGACTTTTCCAGCTGGTGTGAATGCACCAAATCCTTGTCATTTTTTCTGCTGATGGGCTGAGCTTAGGCTAAGAATATATATTTGGATTCAGTGAGCAATTAATCAGATTTGATGAATCTCAGAAAACCTCGGAAGAGTCTAAACAAGACTGGGATGGGAATCTATCACAAAATCCAAGGGCTGTAGGCTAGAAGCCAGAGCAAAATTAAATGACAAACCATTTTGACACTGTTATCAGAAACCCCTTAGATGAACTTCTCCCCACCCTCACCCCTACTCTATTGAACAATGTTCAATTATTCATTTGATTCTTTGATTCTTTTCCAATACTTAAAAACCTGGTTTAAAAATCTGGTTTAATCCAGACAAGGTTCACCCAACAGTACAGATACATTCCCATGGAATATGTAGGGGGTGGGATGTGATCTATTCCTAGGCTGTTGAGATCACTGTGAAGTTCTCTTCTGCTTAAATACATCTACTGAGCCTGAGCTATTCTGTTCCACTTAGATATTGATGAATTTAGCTTTTTAACCGGGGTCTTTTGGCATTTCCATACCAGAGAAAGGATGCCCACCCTGCTTTACATCTCCCAGTTCTGACTTAGCATTTTATGCAGAGTCAGCCCTACCATGTTCTCTCCTCTTGGGAAAAAAAAGCCTCAAATGCAGTTTTGCTGGCTTATTTCTTTTGCTACTTCTGGTGGCATGTTCAGGAAAACCTAAATTGTTGCCCTCCAGCATTCTCTCTGGATCTGGCATGAGAAACAGAAGGAGGTGCATTTGGAAATTATCAACAAATGGACAGGCTAGTGTTGTTGTTGACAGTATTTGCTACATAATCTTATTGCTTGATGGTACTACATTGCAGTAACTATAATGATTTAAAATCAATTTGGGGCAGGGGGGGGGAAAGAATATCCAAATAACTGAGCAATGCATTAATGCATTTTTATTTGAGTATGGAGAACATTACCTGGGGCATCCTGAACAGGGTGAATGTGAATTTTATTAAAATCTTCTGCAATATTCAGCACCTCAGCCATTGGTAGAATGGAAAAACAAAACAAAAAATGAATGGCCCAGCAGCTGGTTTATATATATACTTTCTGAGTTAAGTTGTTCTTTGAGTAATTGATCAATGCCCTTAAATACCTTGCCAGAGACAAAAGGAAAAATCACAAGGTGCATTAAAGATCCCAATTTATTAAAGATCTTGAGCTGGCATGCTGTACTTTGCTGTAACAAGCATCAAGACTGCATCTACTGATTAGGGTTACATGTATATGTAAATAGGTGTGTGTGTGTGTGTGTGTGTGTGTGTGTGTGTGTGTGTGTGTGTGTGTATTAAGAGACAAAAGGAATAGTTGATGTTTACCCATTAAATTTTTGAATTTGATTTTTGTCAACATTTTCTCAAATTTTGTTTATGTATTCTTTTTCTCTTTGTGTAGAATGTCAAAGCAGAGCACAACCTGCTCTATCCAACAGAAAATGAAACTATAAAGCAGGGGTCTTCAAACTTGGCTCTTTTATGATTTGTGGACTGGGGCTGGCTGAGGAATTCTGGGAGTTGAAGTCCACAAGTCATAAAAGGTAAGGTGACCAACCGTCCTCCTTTAGGGAGGACAGTCCTCCTTTTGTGAGTTCTGTCCTCTCTCAAAAAGTGTCCTCCTTCATGTCCTCCTTTTCGATATTCGAAGACTAATCTGCAGGGCTTTTTTTCCCCCTCATAGAACACTCAGAACGGCGTTCCGGCACCATTTTTTGATGGTTTTTTTTTCAATTTTTGCATGAGCTGTGCTACTCCCACTATTGGCTTTCGAAAGCCAGTAGGAATTGCTGCTGAGCGTGCCAAAACACCGGGCTGGCAAACTTTGCACATGCAAGTTGTCTGTATTATTGTTGCAATGAATAAAATGTTTCTTTTATTTACGATATTTTTTCTTCAATTTATTTGTGTCCTCCTTTTCATTGTAAAAAAAGTTGGTCACCTTATAAAAGGGCCAAGTTTGAAGACCCCTGCTATAAAGGAAGAGCTGAAATACTTTTTAAAAGTACCCATGAGATAAAACAGCTGATGAACCACATTAGCCTGACTAAAAATTTTAGCTAAATATGCCATATGCTTATTTTAATGCCAGCTTACCCTACATTTTACTTTTGCCAATTTGTCATCACCATCTTAAAGGTGTAGGACACAAAATGTTCACGAGTGTTTACATATAATACAGCTATTCAAACATATGAATTTCAATGAAGACATTTGTCTGAGAAAAATCAATTCGGGTTCCAAATATGTAGCCCAAATTTTTTAAGTTTTATACATTCAAATCTTGCCTTACATGGATCGAAGTGTGGCTCTGTTTTTTTTTTTATAACTGCAGCACATAACTTCAAGGGTATACTTTTTGATGAGAAACAGCACAAGGAGACCTATTAAATATTCCTTCCCTTGCACCACAGCTGTCAAGCTATCCATATCAAGGGCCTTTCAGCAATTTATTAGTTTAATTTAGTTTGTTTTGTTTTAAAGAAAAGATGTGACAAGCCCCATGTTAGGGATTTCAAATGCTTTAAATTGCTTCTACTTTCTCTGCCACCTAGCACAAAATTTTCAAAGAGCAATTAATTCCTTCCTTTTTAAAGTATTGTTTGTTTATTTATTAAACATATTTCTGTGGTGCCACAGTTGAAAATTTCTTTCATTGTCTTACCCACAAATGTGCTCCAACCCCAAGGATCCTTGGTGGAGTAGAGTACATCAAACAAAGCAAACAACAACAAAACACCACATACCATAATAATAATTACAACAAAAATAGCACCAACAACCCAAAATAAACCACAAGACAAAACCCCCAATAGACACCCACCATCAGTCACCTAGGATCAAAGGCACCTTGAAATAAATCAGTTTTAACCTGTCTGCAGTACAGTGAAATGGAAGCCACAAGCAATACTTGGGGATGATTAGTCTACAACAGGGGTGTCAAACTGCCAGCCCACGGGCTGGATGCATCATGTGGAAGCCGTGCCCACCCCATTGCCGGCAATGGCAAAACTGGCCCAATACATTGCATGATGTCACGTGATGTCACGAGTTTGACATGCCTGTTCTACAAGGTAAAAACTACTAGCAAGAACAGGGGTCTTCAAACTTGGCCCTTTTATGACTTGTGGACTTCAATTCCCAGAATTCCTCAGCCAGGCATGCTGCTGAGAAATTCTGGGAGTTGAAGTCCACAAATCATAAAAGGGCCAAGTTTGAAGACACCTGACCAAGAAGACCTGCTGTTTTTCTCTTGCCCCTGTTCCTCAGGAAGAAAAGTAACTATGAGGACAGATTTTTTGAAGACCAGAAGTCCTGGCTGACTCAGGTGTGATAAGGATGTCACCTGATCCATCCCAATGATACACCAAGTAGTAAAGGTATTATCTCACTCTTTTCATTGGACCTAGAAGCCTACTGACCAATATACTTTTACATTGCCTGGTCTGTCTTGCCAGTTGTCTTCTACTTGTCTGAAATAGTATAGGGTCTCCTGTTTGAGCAGGGGGCTGGACTAGAAGACCTCCAAGGTCTCTTCCAGGTCTATTCTGATTGATTTTGCACCAGTTGCAGTTCTCAGGTTATGTCTGAAACCAGCCCCAAGTATAACTTGTTACTGTTGTCCAACATGGGCTAATCAAGAAATGAGTTACTAAAGTCATGACATTTTGGTTCAAGAAGGATCATAATTAGTGTACCAACAAATATAGAGCAAAGATTCCTAGCCCATGATTTCCACATGCAGTTTGATCAGGAGAGGCAATTCCTGAGTAACCCCAACCATGTTGGCCTTTCTCAAGGCTTTAAAAACTAACACCCAAGCCTGGGACTTGGAATGATTAAGGCCTGTGTCTTGGCTTTACTGTTAGTTGATTAATTATCTTGGCTGCTGTTTTTATTGGTTTTCTGGATGTTTTGATTGCTTTAATTGTTTATAATTTTAGAATTGTAAGCTGTCCAGAGTCACTTGGTTGAGTTGGACTGCTATAGAAATTGAATTAATTAATTGATTCCATCTTGGTAGGATTTAATTGGAATTTCTTTTTACCCATCCAGATACTCACAGCCTCTAGACACCAAGTCAAGGCTTGTAGGCATCACTGGTTTTAACCAGAATAGTAATGAATGGATAATTGAGAATCATCAGCATGGTGATGACATCTCATACCTAAACCAACACATTACCTCTCTCAGTGGTTTCATGTAGATGCCAAACACTCAGGGGGAGATCTCTGAACCCACCAGGTAGATGAGACCAAGCTTGAAAAAGTGCCCCCTTTAGAGGGGGAGACAGAAGATTTAAAAAGATTTAAGCAGGCCAGAACATTGAATTGAAACCAGTAGGGTGAAGTTTAACAGAGAGAAAAGTAAAGTTCTGGATCTGGATACAAAAATGAAATGCATAAGAACAGAAGGAAGAATGTGGCTTGGTAGAAATAAATACAAAAGTGTTTAGAGAATCCTCGTTGACCATCAGTTAAGCAAGAGATGGCAGAGTGATGCATCTGCTAAAAGTCAAATGCTATCCTGAAGTGCATTTCTAGAAGCATATAATAGGAGCACAAAATGCATATCATTATGGGTATTCATCACCCAGAATCACAATGGCAACAACAACAAACCAACAATCATGGGAAGTTATTGTTCAAATGACATTTGGAATGATTTTGTGTTCCAAACACAACACAATTGGAAAAGGGTAGTGATAAGTTGGAGTAAATTTAGCATCCAGAAATGACAAATCAGAAGACAGAGAATGGCATCTTCAAATATATGAAGGATTATTACATAGAAAAGGATAATCTTTCCCCTGTCCATTCATATCTGGCTCTAAGAGATGGTGCTTATCTCCATTTCCTAGCTGAGGGAGCCAGCGTTGTCCGAAAATGGTTCCGTGGTCATCTGGGTGGCATTATACACCCAGGTGCCTTCCCATCAAAGTGGTACCTATTTATCTGCTTGCATTTGCATGCTTTCAAACTGCTAGGTTGGCAGGAGCTGGGAAAAGAATGTGAGCACACCTCCTCACGTAGTGCTTGAGTCCTGAACTGCCAACCTTCCAGTCGACAAGCCAATGTCTTAGCCACTGGGCCATCGCACTCCTATTAGAATATTATCTATTGCCCCACAGGACAGGCACAACCAAATCACTGGATTAAAACCATATGGAAGCAGGAAGCAGGCATAGGTTAGGCATCAGGAGGATCCTTTCAACTGTACAAGCTATCAGCCAAGAGAACATGCTGCCACATGAATTGTGGAAAATCTTTAGAGGCAGGTTTGTCATCAGATGATGCTGCAGTGGATCCTGGACAGAGTAGAAGATTAGACTACATGTCCTCTAAAACCTTTCCATCTCTCTGAGTCTATAATAATCACAAACTAGTCAGTCACATTTTAACTGTATATTCCTAGAGTCACAACATACTTCAGCTTCTTTAACTAATGTCTGTTCTGTTGATTTTCTTCCCTTAGTGCTTGAGAGTTAGAATATGCACAGAGATGGGGGAGAGGAGCAAAAGCTTTTTAAAATGTGACTCTTTTAAAAATATATATAATGATGTGCAGCCTATATGCAATCTCCAGTTGTTTGACCAAGGTCCTTTTATGGAGCTCTTGATGCTGTCTGTGTTCAGAATATGTGAAGTCTCTACAACCAATATATCCTTTTGAATGAAGGATGAGTTGCCTTATATTTATTCAAGCTTTTTTTAGCCCAAATTGTCTTTGTCAACTCCAAATGCAAATGCACGTATTATTCCAACTAAAAGTTGCCCTGCCCACAATGTGGGGGGAGGGAGGCAAAATCAGAAACAAAGAGGGAGAAGTGGAAACACCAAGTTTGATATGCATTCCATTTTTAAAGAGATATGAAATACACAACATGTCAAAGAATAGTTCTCTTTTTAAAGTAGTTTTGGGAAAAAAATGAAGTGGCAAAGTTAAAGCTGAAGGCCTCTATACATCTTCTGAAATCAATACCTCCTTGACATCCTATTACTTTCTCCAATAAGTCAAGAAAACTAATAATGCTGACTCAAAGCCAGCTTGCTCAAGAAAGGAAATTAAAAGACAGCACATAGGAGAATAAAAGTATTCTTCCTATGTTGATTTTCCACAGGAAAGCTACCGTATATGTTACTGGCTTTGATATAAAGGGATTCTTTATTAATACTGGAGGGCATGTCTGTTAGCTGTTGACACCTTATACTTCTTCACACTATACAATATATACAATGTAAGATACTTACACTAGAGCAGTAACATGTCTTTTGGGAATGAAAACGTGGATCTTAAATCCACATTGCTCACTGGTTTCCATAATTCAGCTAATAGATCTGATATTTTGAGCCCCGTTTTATAACCAAGTATATGTACTGATGAAAAGCTGCTTTAGCAGCAAAGAGACTGCTAATTGTTTGATTATACAAGTCCTCACATTAATGAAGTACAATTCCATGGATTTGGAGCATGGCGTGCAACCAAATTACCACCCCAGCACTCAAGCTGTGAAATCTGATTATTCATTAGCCAGTCAGTGAGTGGTACAAACATTCTTCCCCCACACACACAGACCATTGAATGAAAGTGACTTTTAAAAAAAAATCTTCCCACTCTTGTTAATAACCAACTTGGATTTAAAAAATGTTTTACTACCAAGCAGTACTAGGCTTCCCAAATATATTGACAACTCCTTGAAATGGGCTTGTGGGTCCTTTTATGCACTTATTTGAACCACGAAGCCCCAAGTCTTTCTATCTGCAAAACAAAAACAAAAAACCTTTTTGGTTACCTACTGTGGCCCGTTTTAGAGCCTGAGAGTCATGTATAAGCTCCCCAAACTGACAAGAGGAAAAACAGCCATGGACCTTCAACAAAACAAAACACCGAATCAAAAGTAAGGACAGCTCACACTGTGTCTCCTTCCAAAAGACTGACTGGGCCCAAGATAAATGAGTCTCTAAAAGTCATTCAGAGCTTCTTCTTCTTTTTTCTTTTTTTTAATTACTTTATAAATCTTGTTCTTTTAGCTGGAAAAATATCACATGTTCCCTCTCCATCTCATGTAAATAGTGAGTCATTTTGCTGAGGGGGACTGGAAACAGAAGCACCAATATTTCCCCTCTTCCTTGCATCACTCAGACATATTTCAGTGCTGGTAGAGACAAACAGCTCCAACCTGAGGGAGATTCCCACTCGAGCCAGTCTGTTTATACAATAAATGTAACTGGGATCAGTTAAAAAACCGAGATGAGGACAAATCCTTCTTCACATCGAGAAGTGGTACTCCTGACATCTCCAGCAAATGGGATTATCTGTAATGAGATTACACACAAAGAGATTAAGATAGGAACCGATGCTCCTGGGAGATATAAAAGAGGCTCTGGGGACAAGAGAGAAATGAGGTGTCAGAAACAGAAGGTGGAATTGCTTCCTTGGGAAGATTTTTCATGATAATGGTAAAGACCGTATCCTTAAAATGATGGCTTTCATCTAGGGAGGGAACCTACAAGAGCAGCACAAGTTTTACATGCATATTTTTTAGCCTTTGCAATTTGGAGTGAATGGCAAGGGAGAGCTAGGAGGGGCACATGAAATACCATACAGGTAGTCCTCAACTTACAATCATTCGTTTAGTGACCACTGAAGTAACAACAGCACTGAAATAGTGACGTATGACTGCTTTTCACACTTAACAACTGTTGCAGCCTCCCTATGGTCATGTGATCAAAATTCAGATGCTTGGCAACTGGCATGTATTTATGACAGTTGCAACGTCCCAAGGTCATGTGATCACCATTTGCAAGCTTGTGTCACACAAAGTCAATGGGGAAGCCAGATTTGCTTAACAACCATGTTGCTAACAACAACTGCAATGATTCACATAACAACTGTGGCAAGAAAGGTTGTATAAAGGGGCAAAACTCATTTAACCATCTTGCTTAGCAATGGAAATTTTGGGTTTGTGGTCATAAGTCTAGGACTACCTGTATTTTGGTGGAAGGCTTAAGATGAACACAGCAACAAGAATGTATATTTTTGTATACATGTGTGGAGATATTACATAGTTTTGAAGAATGCGTAGTAACACTAGAAATGAATGAGTAAGAATGACTTATGGTGTTTGAACTGATCTCATCCAGAGAAACATTAGGATTTTTAAAGAACCTCTTAAGCGACAGATGACATTCTGCTAAGTAGATTTTAAAAGGCAATAAATAAACAGCATTGTTTAGAGGATAATGATATTACTGTTCCAGGATCCTCAAAAAAGAAACACACGAGCAAATCAGAATTATGTATTGTGAACAGATGGAGAAATAGCAGCCTCCAAAATCTGACTATCTTAAATATCATGAATTTCAACAGAAATCAAGGGTGACTATATTAAATAATAGAAGTTGAAATGGAATTTTGGCGTTATTAGTAACAGATTCTTTACCCAGTTCAGAAAGAGCAGAGAATGAACCCTTTCCAGGTATAGTACCATGTCTGAATCCTGTACCTCCCAATTGACTTAATTAGAATGACAGCAGCATTGCTATGATTTGAACCAACCATCGGCATTTGAATTACCCATAGTTCTTTGCAATGATGTTACATTAAAGCACTATACAAGGTGTCAATGACAGACATCTCCCAAGTCCAGCCTTTGGCCATCTTACTGTATGAAGCTATTAGTTACTGCTACTGTCGTGCAAGCACATTAACCTTACCAGGAGAAACTTATAAAGCTATTGAGCTTGCAGAGTGGGCATTAATTGAGGTGGAACAATTAATTAATCTAGCAGGGTGGTCATTAATTGAAGTGAAACATATTTGGACAACTACTTATTGGAAAAGGATGATGTAAAAGTATCATTGCTATTGTCTGTAATATACTTTCGAATTCAAAGCTGAGCTTCACAAATCAGAGAATGTTACCCAATCCCTTCTAAAAGACTTCTTGGTTTCAAGCTACCATATATTCTGGCATATAAGACAACTTTCACAAGCATTAAAATTGGCGCCAAAGACGGGGATCATCTTATACCCCGGGTCGCCTTATACGCCGGCATATACGGTGCTAATAAACAGATTTGGATCACACTGCAGCTTTTTCAGCTTGGTTTATTTATTTTTTTAACTTAGTCTTTGAAAACTATCAGCAGTATCATAAACTGTTCTGCAATGAAGCAGAGAGAAAATTCAGCCTGAATTAGCTTATTTCCACTATAGTTAAATTCTCAAATGTTATTATTTGCTTAATAAAAATTTCATATTCCAAAAAACAATCCTATTACTTTAACAAAAGGATGAAAAATTACTATTTTGACAATTTCAGCTCTCATAGAAGACCATGTCGACAGCATCAATTTATCATCTGTTTCCATGTGTTCATAAGACAATGACAGCTTTCCTGTATTGGTTGAAAACGGGGAAACTATGAAGAATTGATTTCAAACATCAAGGAGCTGTTCAAAACCACAGAAGCAAATAGTGCCATTTGTTGGTGCATTGGTGTGTAGTTGTGAAAAGCTGAAAGACTAGGCCACATCAGTGGATAAGCAAGAGGGAGAGTTCACAGTGATCTTTTTTATGTTTGTTCATCATGGTTGCATTGACAGACAGGTGTTCATTCATTACAGGTACACCATAATAAATTAGTTCTCCTTTAAGATCTATGATTCTTGCTTGTTTTTTCGGAAGCAGAGAAACATGCACGTAAATATTATTATTATTATTGTATTTATATTGTTTTGTTAGAGAGTATTTTGTTAGAGAGTATTATTAATACTCTCTAACAAAAATACTCTCTAAAAAAAATTCCTAGTCCTAAAATGTTTTACATTCTTAACTTGAAAAAAAAGAAAGATAATATAGAAAGAGAAAGCATAAGAAAACACTGCAAATTCAATTACCTGTTGCTTTGGCTTGATTGCATTGGGAGTTTCTGCTTTGATCTTCAGAATGAAGTGCCTCCTGGAGGAGAATCTCCAGAGGTGTATTATGACAAAGATATCTTTCCAGATATAGCTAAAGTAGAACTCTCAGAAACTATAAACATGATTTGGCCAATTATGAGGAATTCTAGAAATTATATATAGTCACAGATTGAGAGGCATGGCTTCTCCCTTCCTGCCTTAAATCATTGGACTTCACTTTGTATCTAGGTAGCTTCTCTAAATCCTGGTTTATCTACTTGATCTTCAAGTCTGTTATTATCTCTAAGATTGTTTGAGGCTGGAATTCCAACTAAACTGCCAATTTTCTTTTCTTTTTTCAGAAGATGGATTGTAGACATCCTGACAACCTTGCTCCTTGAAATTAGCTAATTAGAGATGGAGGTTTCACCACCAAAAATAGAAAATCTACACAGCCACCTCTATAAAAAACCTCATATTTATTTTACAATATTAGAATGCTCAGAATAATGTAAGGCAACTAAAGTGGTCATCTAAAGCATACTTCTTCCAAAGGAAGTCACACTGGACTGCATTGCTATAATAAAACTAATGGCTTCTTAGAAAGGCACTTTCAGAATCACAGCAGAGAGTTTAAAACTGTCCTTCAGTTTCCTTTTTCCCTTTTTGATAGTTTGTCTTTTCCAGTGTTTCTCAATCTTGACAATTTTTAACAGGTCAAAGATGATGGATGAACAACAATCAAATATGAAGACTAGATGGTAAATGTGACTCTTTTCCCAATATCCTTTAGGGGTCACTAACATAAGAGGACAAGAATTTGGAGGAACTAAAAGTTTCCAGCCTGTATACAAAATCAGCTGCTGTTGCTTATTTTGGCTTTCAGGTTTTATTTCATAATCTCTCCTTAATAGTGGAGAGAATATTACCAGTTTTCAGAATTAAAAAGGGCCCTCTGGTATTTATGATTGCTTCACTAAATTGGTTTGGGTGGTGAAACCAGAAATGCTTAAATTCTCCTTTTTTATATTAAAAAAAAATGCCTGTAAACGTTAGTCCCATTGCAATCCTACACATCCATATTTACTAGAATGAAAATAAGTCTGCTTCAAATGGATTCATTGTACTAAAAAGGGGAAGAAGAAAATCAATGAAATCTAAACAAAGCACAAACAATGTCTGCAGACTATATTACCAGATGTTTACCCAGCATTTACTGCTCTGTTTTGTATTTACATCTAGTGCCTGAATGGCAGCAAAGCAATTGCTATATCCTTTGAATGGTCCCACTATTTTAAAAATAATTTTGGTGCTAATTTTTCCAAAATGAAGAACTATATTTCCAGAAAATGTTTCCAGAATAGGTAATGTCTAACATTCCCTAATATGGACCAGCCTCAGTATATACTCAGAAATAGCATATTTAAATGTGAATCACTTATTTCTGAACCTGGTTTATTTGTTGCAAACATTGTAAATCCACCATCTGGAATCTGTGCTGCAATATAAAAGTTTATTATGGGGAAATGGAGATAAAATTGTTTTGGATCCATTAATAAGAGAATAACAGAATTGGAAGGGACCTTGGAGGTCTTCTAGTCAAACCCCCTGCTCAAGCAGGAAACCCTATACCAGCGGTTCTCAACCTTTGTGTGACGGCGACCCCCGTCACACGGACGCGCCGCGCATGTGCGGCGCGCGTGCGCGGCGGCACCCCCTGAGGGGGAAAAATGACGGATCGCGTTGTTTGGCGACCCCCGTAAAATGGTCATTCGACCCCAAATGGGGTCGCGACCCATAGGTTGAGAACCGCTGCCCTATACCATTTCAGACAAATGGTTGTCCAATCTTTATGTATATTATTTTATTTATTATTATTATTTATTTAAAATATTTTCTTTTTTAAAAATGTGTATGTTGCTCTTCCAAAGCAGATATTTTCAATATACTGCATGGAAGACAAGACAGATTTCAGGAAAACTGAGCACTGGAATATGGAAATAGATCAACAAGTTTTGGTTGCATTCCAGGCAGGACTCTGGTGCAGGAAAATCTCAGATCAACAACAACCAACTTAATACATGTTACAATAAGTGGTGTGATTCACGTTATTATCTAAAGAAGGCCAATTCTGTGAGAAGCAATGAACTCTGGCTTCAACCCTATCTACTGTCTGCAGGCAACACCTGACAAATTGTGCCTGAGTTAATGCAGCTCTTAAAAGAACAAAAAAAAGGTTATTTGTTCCTGACTTAGGAATGGAGAAAATTTAAAGCATGCAAATGTTTGTAGGAAGGTAGTTTATAACATATGTACTGTTGTGAGGAATGTTTGCCAAAAGAAGTGTAAAAGTGTCTGTGTGTCTGTATATATATATATATATAGTATGTCAGGACAATATAAATGCAACTCGAATGCAATAAGAATTGATGACTTTAAAACTGAAGACAAGAAGAGATAAGATCAAGAATGAATGGGTGATGAATGAATTTGTCTTGAATAGAAAGGTGAAGGACCAGAATGAAAGAAGTACACTGAAATGGATTGGTAATATGGAGAGAATGAATGAGAATTGACTCACAAAAAAAAACATGCCCAGCCCGGCCCTTTACAAGGTAGCTGCTGATCATGTGAAGCTTTGAGCATGAAACCCAGAGAAGAAAGCCTCATGTGGCTAGCAGCTGCTTTATTAAAAGGCGAGACAGGCACACCACAGCATCAGCCAAATCAAGAAGATGGTGAAGGTCAGTTGGTGGTTTTTAAGAAGCAACTAGACAACCATTTGTCTGAAATGGTATAGGGGTCAAACTGCCGGCCCAAACTGCCGGTTGCATCATGTTGAGGCTGTGCCCACCCCAGCTCCAGCAACGCAAAAAAAGTCACAATACATCATGACACATCACGTGACGCAGCAAGTTTGACACCCGTGGTATAGGGTCTCCTGCTTCCACAGGGACTGGACTAGAACAGGGGTCCCCAACCCCCGGTCTGTGGACCAGAACCGGGCCACGGCATGCCAGCAACCGGGCTACGCAAACAAGCAAAGCCCCATCCGCAGGATGCAGGCAGCACACAAAACTACGCACTCTCCGGTTTGCGGAAAAACCTCTAGCCATGAAACCTGTCCCCGATGCTCAAAAGGTTGGGGACCTCTGGACTAGAACACTTCCAAGGCCCCTTACAACTCTGTTATTTTGCTATAATTATTTTTTTTACTGAATTTATATCTTTCTTTTTGTATATATAAACACTCTTGGTTGGTTATTAACATTTTTTATAAACACTTATCCCTGTAGAAATAAATATAAACATTGAAATGTCAAAGACTTGTAGGACTGGGACTTCTGAAATCAGTGAAAGTCAAGTTATTCCAAATGGCCTTTTGTGTCATCTTATACAAAATAACTGTGGGACTATTGTTGTTATATAATTTATCATGGTACTCTCTACAATTAATGATTACTTATTAATCTAATTGATGGGTGTTGGAGTATTATTCTGGATGTTCAGTTATTGTTGTTTAATATTTGATTAACCATTTACTGTAGATATTTTATTGTTTTATATTGTTTTGTCATATTATAGACATTTCAACTTTTTTTTCCTGGAAGACACCATAACAAAAGCCTGAATACTTTTGGTGGCATACAAATTTGAAAACTACTTACATACATATATACCTCACACACATGCTACTTATGACAGTAAAAAACTTATGTCAATATGTAAGAGAAAACTGTCCTATGTCATATGAATGCCCATAAAACATCATCTTTCTGAAATATGTAAAATCTTTACCCATACAAATGACAGATACAGTATGTTCCTATATTTATTTATATTTAGAGTGGCAGGAGAGTTTTCTGTTATCTTCTCAAAATCTTCATTATGCAAGTACCCTTAGGTTATTCTCATCATTTCTGGAACCCAAATGTGGAAATTGTGCCTCAAATGACCAATGACTTTGAGAGCATCATATTCCAAATGGAGTGGAAAGGCCTTGGAAGAAGGAATGTTATTACACTATTAATCATTTCAGAGGCAACCTTATATATGCAGGAGTATGTTAGGTTCATTAGAACTTACTCTTATATCAGTATAGATAGGCTTACAAATTTACTTATTAACCTTGAGCCCCCAGACCATTAAAAGGAAAGACAGAAAGCCAAAATATTATTACCAGATGTTTAAAGAATCTGAAATTAAGAAAGGTTTAAAATCACCTGCTGAAACTGCTCCTTATATGTAGTCCTCGACTTACAACAGTTCATTTAGTGACAATTCAAACTTACAACAGCACTGAAAAACGTGGCATGACTATTTTTCACAGTTACAATCTTTGTAGCATCCCCATGATCTTTTGATCAAAATTCAGATGCTTAGACCATTGCTGTGTCCCAAGGTCATGTGATCCCTTTTTGCAATCTTCTGACAAGCAAATTCAATGGGGAAGCCAGATTCACTTAACAACCATGTTACTAACTTAACAACTGCAGTGATTCGCTTAACAACTGTGGCAAGAAAGGTCGTACAAATGGGGCAAAACTCACTTAACAAATGTTTCACTTAACAACAGAAATTTGGAGGTCAATTGTAGTTGTAAGTTGAGGACTATCTGTACTTTGCTATGATTGTTCTTGGCTTTGTGATCAGTATAAATATTAGCACCCTTATTCCACATTACAAAATGTGCTACAAATGCCACAAGATGAATAAATGGGAGAAAGCTATGAGACTTTTGCTTTCAAGCATCAAAGAATATTTTATGGGAAAATATTATTATTGTTATTATTACCATTACTGTTATAAAGCATTATCATGGCAAAATTAAGAAGTGGGCTTTGTTCAAATATAATTGAATCCCATAGAAGCATGTTAAGGTTCTCCCACCTTACATGTTCTACCACCACCGTGGTGGTGCAGTGGTTAGAATGCAATACTGCAGGCTAATTCTGCTGACTGCCAAACTGCCAGCAGTTCAATTCTCACCGGCTCAAAGTTGACTCAGCCTTCCATCCTTCCGAGATCGGTAAAACAAGGACCCAGATTGTTGGGGGCAAAAGGCTGACTCTGTAAACTGCTTAGAGAGGGCTGTAAAGCATGGTGAAGCGGTATGTAGGTCTAAGTGCTATTGCTATTGTTACGAGGCAATTGGCACACACTTATCAAAGTTGATAGGACATGCTATGAAATTTCCTGTGAAAATACATTTTGTGCTAATTTGAAGATTCCATCTTGAAGACGGGAACAAAATCTGAGGATCTCAAAGCAAAGCGCAAAGAAGTCAAGAAAATTAATAACCCAACTCCAAGATGATTTGTATATCCTAAAAATGTTGGTTTAAATGTTTTAATATATTTTAAATATTTCAGGGTGGGGAGAAATGCCAGAAAGTTTTAACAATTAATGTAAATCACTAAAAGGCTACCTTTTGCCTTTCTTTTCATCATTTGCTGTTATATTAGGGAAGGGCAACTCTCCAACAGAAGTTCATGAAAATCAACCTTAAATTTTGCTTTTAAAGTTAAGCCTTTCTCCCACATCTTAAGGTAAAGCAGAACTATTTCAATAGCCAGAATTTTTACGGAATTCCACTTGTAGCTGCCAGAAGTGCTGGAAGAAGCTTCTGTGCATGCTCAGTACAAGCACAGAAACTTTTACCAGCTATCACTACTGCTACACAAAGCTTGGGAGCAATGCAAAAAAAATCTCAAGGAGATGAAGTGCATTGCCTCTGTGCCTCGGCAAGAACAACAGGAGTGCTTCACAGCATGAGGCACTTCATAGAGGCATATTACAGGTGCCTCACTCAGGCCTACACTATAAATCAGGTGTGAAAATCTTTGGCACTTCAAATGTCAGTGAACTCCAGCAGTCCCAGCTTATATACCAGTGGTGAGGGAGGCTGGAAGCTGTAGCTCAGCATTACTTAGAAGGTCAGAATCACTGGAATAATATACAGGTAGCTCTGGACTTACAATCACTCATTTAGTGACTGTTCAAAGTTACAACGGGCACTGAAAAAAGTGACATTGCCATTTTTCACTTACACCCGTTGCAGCATCCCCGTGGTCATGTGATCCAAATTTAGATGCTTGGAAACTGGCATGTATTTAAAGCAGTTGCAATGTCCTGAGGTCATGTGATCACCTTTTGTAATCTTTTACAAAAGGTGATCACATCTTAAAATCAATGGGGAAGCCGGGTTCACTTCACAATTGTGGTGATGCACTTAACAACTGTGGCAAGAAAATGGGACAAAACTCACTTGACAATTGTCTCACTTAGCAATGGAAATTTTGGGCTCAGTTGTTGTTGTAAGCCAACTACTATCTGTAGGTCTTGTCAAGAGCTTGAGATATTGTGGTATAGAGCAAATGGGAAACAAACGGGATGTTTAATAAAGAATTTAGGATTCAGTGGTTGGATTCAAGTTTTTTGGCCTGCAGACAAAGCCCAGGGAACAACTATGGGAGTCCTCAATACTAGAAGGTTCTACTGAGAATGCACATGGAAGACTATGAGTCAATTGGTTTCTATCTTTCAACAGACCAATAGGAGAGTTGAAAAAAAAAACATTTTCTCAATGTAGCATCCCCAGAGTAACATAAATGTCCTCAATTTCTCCAGAGAGGGAGAGAGAGAGGGAGGGAGAGAGGGGGGTCATTGCCTATTGAGCCCTTATTGTTTTCAGTTCATGTTGCACAATTGTGTAAAACATTATCATCATCATCTGAGTGGTTCCTGGCTACAAAAATGCCACTCCTCTCTTGTACTAAAAAGTTTCTTGAAAGTTTGTAAGACTGAAGCGGTAATATGTCAGCACTGCTACATTTTTCCAGGAGCTGTAATCACAGCTGCACATTGACATGGTGGCAGGAGTAGAAAAAGGAAAAGATGCAGTTTAAACAAGATATTAATACTTAAAAACTGGGAGGAATGATGGCTGTATTGAATCCTGAGCTAGATCTCAAGAAGGAGAATGGTTCCCACCAGCAGAAAGCCCAACTACAGGCAGTGCAGAGCTAAAGCTTTGCAAAGGGAGAAATCAGCTTTGCTGCGGTTTCAGAACAACTAGGGTCAAAATAAATTGGTTTGACTCCTTAAGCCAGTCAGCACCATGAGATTGGTCATAACCAGTGGTGGGATTCAGCTGGTTTGCACCAGTTCAGCAGAACCGGTAGCTAAATTTTGCTGCATTCGGAAAACTGGCTGGCTTCCAGGAGGCCTCCCAGGCCTAGAACAGCCTGCCAGAAGTGCATGGATGCCACTTCCGGAAGTCCATTCTAGGCCTCGGAGGACTGGAGGAGGCCTTCCAGGCCTATAACAGCTCATCAGAAGTGCATGGATGCCACTTCTGGAAGTCTGTTCTAAGGCTCGGAGCCCAGGACTGCATTGAATAAGAGAACCGGTTGTTCAAGTATTTGAATTCCACCACTGGTCATAACTTCTACAAAGGTGGCATTCTGTTCACCCTTGTTGATGAGAACTTCAGGCTTGGAAACTCATCATGAATTCCCATTGCACACATTATTCAAATGCCTGACAGAATGCTAGGGGTATTAATGAGAGTTTGCTGGCCCATTGGTGGGATCAGAATCAACTGACCTTGAGCTATAAGCTACAAACAGCCTGAGCCTCAGGATTCAGTCTCCAGAGCATTGACAATACTTCTTCAGTCAGTGTCACTGGGGCTTCCTCTTCTGCCCCCTGGCTATTGCCTTTCTGATCATTGTCATATTATCATGAGCCTAAGTGAGTGTAATTTCCAAAGATGTTCTTGAATATTCAACAATGGACAAAGCACCAGTTTCAGCTGTTGCACCAATGCATTGCAGATCTTTAGGAACTGCCCTTCCCTTAGCAACAACAGTGTCTATTTCTTCACAGAAATCATTTTAAATCAATGGCTTTGAAAGGAAAGCACAATATAGTGAAAAGAATTCTGCATCTCAACACCGGGCAGAGTTTTACCACTTAAAGAATGAAATTCAAAGATCTAATGTGTAGCTTTTCTCATATTAGAAGCAAAAAGATACATATAGGGTTTTTTTGTGCATGAAATATAATGTTATTTATAACATTTTGAGCAACATTTTAAAAGATTTCATCTCCATTGTATGAACTTTAAAATGAAAAGACATGAGGTGAATAAAATCAGTAAGGATTTTTTTTTGGGGGGCCAAACCACAATTAAAAAATAAGAGTTGTAACATATTTCAATAGCATAATTATGCATCTGCTTTTTTGGCATAAAGGAAATTTCATATTGTCTGGTACTCTTTAATTAAACCCCACTATTCATAGCAATGAAGAGGTTACTATCTGGGCAACAAAATGTCTGCAAGTAAACAAGCAAAGGACATTTTTAAAATATATTAGTGTACACTGCATTGTTAGATAACTCTTTTCAGATGTCTAGCAAGGACCAGCCAAATAGGTCTGGAAATGAAAAGGATAGATTTGTCACAATTCTGAAATATAAAAAGGTACGCCTAAATCTTTCAAGGTTCTTTCTTCCCCCTTTTTTGAGTCAGATGATACTCTTAATCTGTTACCTGCCCTTTGTTTCCAATAATAACTTTCTGAATCCAGTCAACCTAGCAAGAGCTCAGCTGGCCCAGACTTCTCCAATATTCGTTAGCTCTATTTTCATTATTACCTGTCCTTAAGTGACCCCAACCTTTCACTGAATTTCTGTTGATTCCCATAGGAAATTAATTTCACTCCCTGGATTTCACCCATCCATCTTTGTGAGCCCTGAGGCAAAGTGATGAAGTTAGTGCTGTTGCCCATCTCCATCACTAACCTCAGTGCCTACCATCAGGTTCCTGGCTGAGTCCTCGATTCATTTTTTTTTTTTTAAATGTGTCTTACATCTTTGGATGTGTATGTGCTTAAAGAGCTAAGAGATTTCTATTGAATGGTCACATCACCTCTTACTTTTTTCCCTTTTTTAAGTAGGAAAGCCCAGAACTGGGTGATTTTGCCACATGACAACTTATACAAGTGTCAACGCTGCTAACATCGGATGTTCTTGCTTTGACAACAGATGGAAATGTAGCCATTTTTTTCTCTATCGCTTTTAGAGTTCGTTGATGCTGGGAGAGGGAATGTGGATTAGAGTCCAGCTAGTCCTAACAATAATAACTCAGCCATGGAAACCCAAGGTTATTAGGTCCAGAGTTGATAGAGATTTGGCAGGCTGGAGAGCTGGAGAGAAAGCCCAGGGCACTTCAAGTTAATTGGGGAATGTGATTTATGACTGTTAATTGGAGGAGGGAATTGTGCTTTGCTACTTTGTGCCAGGGGAGGGGAATTCAGTTTTTGGCTTCAACTATGTAGTGCCGATACTTTGTTTCACAAATAAAAGATTCTTTAAGGAAAACAATGCCTTGAAGAGACTCATCTGTCGGAACCATGACAATAAGTTTATGTAAAAAACAAACAAACACAGACATATACCCCTTTGATTTCAGCAGGGCTTATCCTCAAAATTGCCAACTTTTTAAAATGTGCACTGGAGCCTCCATCCTTTTTTGTATTATATACAACATTGCTAATGTGAGGAAAATAGTCTGAACAAAAGAATAAATTAGATATATATTACAGCCATTAAAACTGATTAATGCTTTGTGGATGAAAATTCCCTTCAGCTTGTCTATTTACCAGCACTTCACTTGCACGTTTTTCATGGAAATTCACACTCATTTTTGTGATACATATTTTGGCTTCCAGTTAATGGTTAAAAAGCCACTACCTGCATTTCTCTGCTCTCTTCTTTTAATATTGCAAGAAAACTATCAATTAGATTATCATTTCAGCTTTACAAATATTCATCCACTAGCTTCAGAGCACTAGTTAGTGGAGAGAAAAGTTTTAGAAATTGTGTGCAACTTTTCCTCGTTAACCATAGAGACTCCTGCCCCACAAACAAAAGAATAAATGTCAGAGTGATTACGTTTTATTTCTACACTGTGCCTGACTACTGGCTCTCTTTTGGCACTGAGCAGAAATAAACCCAGAACCAGAGAAGAGTAGTGATGGTAAAAGGTGGAGATCAAACTCTTCCTTTAGCCTGTTTTTTGAAACAAGAGCTAGGGAGTTGTATGGCCTAATTGCATTTTGACCAATTTGCACTCTAAACTATATTGCAAAAGCTGCTAACTTGCATTAATATCCTGTGTAGATTCAATGCACCAGGTTTTTTTCCATTAGTACATTTAGTATAAAAAGATCTCGGGGATACCTGCACACTCACCCTGGAGGCTAGATATAAAAATAAAAGCTACCTGAAAGAAAGAGCTAACAACCATTTGTCCCAACCGCTGAATTGGTTGAGAAAAAGAAATGCCATCATATTATGGCTGCCAGCATAAGAAAAGTAAAAAGGCAGACCCACTTTCATCAGTACTTATATGCTCAAAATATACATGAAATATAGCTCATCACTGTAACACTTATTGTTCTGATATCATGCAGAAAGTTTCTTTCTTTAAAACTGAGTAATACAGCCTATTCCATGTAGTTGGGATTTGCCAGTTGGTTAGGGCTGGCAGACAGTGACATCCAAATGAGCTCTACTCTCAGCAACCCCAGAGCATTAGAACCATTATAAAGAGCATTTTCAGACCAAGCATTATACTGGTAATCCTTGACTTACAACAGTTTGTTTAGTGACAGTTCAAAGTTACAACAGCAGTGAAAAAAGTGTCTTATGATCGTTTTTAACACTTATGACCTTAGCAGCATCTCCATAGTCACATGATCAAAATTTGGATGCTTGGCAACTGATTCATATTTATGATGTTTGCTGCATCCCGGGGACATGTGATCACCTTCTGCAGCCTTTTGACAAGCAAAGTCAGTGGGGAAGCCAGATTCACTTAATAACCTAGTTACTGATTTAACAACTGCAATGGCAACAAAAGTTGTAAAATGGGGCAAAATTCACTTAACAAGTGTCTTAGCAACGTAAATTTTGGGCTCAGTTGTGGTCATAAGTTGAGGAGTAGCTTTAGCGGAAGGATCAGTCAGGTGGAAAGAGAGAACACAGAACCTCTATATAATTAGACTTGTCTTAAATAATATACTTCATATGGTTACTGTCAATGGTGGGGTTCAGCCAGTTCACACCGGTTCGGTAGAACCAGTAGCTAATTTTTTGACTTTGGAGAACTGGCTGATGCCCTAGCCCTTTTTCGCAAGGCCCAGAACAGACCACCATAAGTGCATGGATGCCACTTCCGGAAGTCCATTCTGAGCTGGGGAGGCCTCCCAGGTCCAAAACAGCCAAGTGGAAGTGAGTGGACGCCACTTCCTGAAGTCTGTTCTGAGCAGGGGAGGCCTTCCAGGCCCAGAACAGCCCAGCGGAAGTGCACGAATGCCATTTCTGGAACTCCGTTCTGAGCCGGGGAGGCCTCCCAGGCCCAGAACAACCCACTGGAAGTGGAATCCATGCACTTCCGCTGGGCCATTCTGAGCCTGGGAGGCCTCTCCGGCTCAGAACAGACTTCCAGAAGTGGCATCCTCGCAGAGAACCGGTTGTTCAGGTATTTGAATCCCACCACTGGCTACTGCCACATATTTAATAAAGACTTCATTCTGTCAAATTAAAAATTATAAATTATAAACATAAACATAAAAATAATAATTTGAAGGAATTCCAAGGATGATGGCCCAAACTGTGAAGGGTGTATTCCTGGTAATCTTGGGCATCCCCTCAAATGCTCTAGAATCCACAAATCTTCCAAGCTTATAGTATTATAATGATTTTGATTTGTAATCAATTGAGGACAAACAATACTACCAAAATAACAGTCTAGTACAGTACTGAATTAATGAAGCTTCGATGAAAAAAATCATGGAAGTTAATGGCTATAATTATATAGTATTCCACTTGATGTTGTATTGTGTTCAGATAATATATATTTATTTCAATTTACAATTAACCTTAGGCCACCATTTTAGTCTCCTTATTGAAGATGGGGAAAAGCTTAGTAAGCTTATCTAATGTTTATTCTTTCTAGAAATGGGATTTGTACTCCGTTTAGAGTATAATCCTTATCCCCATCATATTGATGGGTGAAAGAATTTCAGATGGCATTTTGGTGGACCTTTACTACATTAACTAGGAGGATCATCACTCTATGATCATCCATCATGATGGAAACTCCCTTTTTCCAGCTAGGCAGAAAGATGCAGTGGCAAACAGCTGTCATTTAATTTTGGGGAAGGGCAGTTCTGCTTTAAAGAGTTGTAGACAAGTTTGCACTCGGTTTGCGCACATTGAAACAAAGCACATTTTGAGAAATGAATTCAAAGCACTGTGCAGTTCTGTCTCTGACATACTTTTTGCTTTGGGCTGTATGGAAAGAGTAGCAAATCTGAAGATTGCTGGGTCCACTTTTTAAGCACAATACATTAGAATTTTGCAAGAAAAATACTAACAGTAAAACATAATTAGGCTCTAAATGTCTACCCTGGATAACTATAAGTATATACAATGTGATTTCTCCTCCCTCCCCAAATGTTAAGAACTTTATTATGGACTGTAATGTTATACATTGTGCTCGCTTGTATGAGTGGAGAATACAGTGTTAAAAATGCGTGAGGTATTAGGCAAATTTCTAACTATCTTGCATTATAATGCTATAACATACTTGGATATTGAGCTGATATTTGCGATATCTCACAGAGCAAACCTGAACATTTAGCTCTATTTTGCAAATAAAATTATTTCAAAGTCTCCAGTATGGTCCATTACACCAAACTCATGTTATTTGCAACCTACAAGCTGAAACCATTTAAAAGCAGAATTCATCAAATGCGCTTCAATATTTCATACAAACTAGCCAGCTTTAGCTAGGGTTCAAAGGCGCAGAAGCTATTAAACAAAAACATACTATTGTCTTTTAAAGCAGCCTCCCCCCCTTCAGTCTTCCAATGAATACACCCAAGTCACTCCCCCAGCATGATGCTGGGGCAATTATTGGACATAGACCATACTATATAAAGTGCAAAGACAGACTTCTCAGAGTCTGAACGGGCAGCTGATTAAAAATTCCTCTTTCCGTTCCCTAAGGTCTGAGGTGTAGATTCATGAGCCAGGATCTCGGCTAGAACAGGTGTCTATTGCTTTGTAAACAGCAATTAGGCCCAAATTTCAGACTTTTTTTTTTTCCTTTTTCCAAATCCCTATCTGAGGAAAAGCCCAGGAATAAATAGTTGCTGTAACGGCCAGGGGTATTGTGTAGCATTATAGCCTCCAGCTGGGCTATTACATACTATAGACGGGTGAAGAATACAAGCACCTGACAGATGTGTTCTGTTAGCTTCATTAGGAAAGAAACAAAGAAACTCCTCAATTAATAGCAGTGGAGCCAACGAGAGGGGGGTGGGAGGAATCATACCCTGTTATTTAAACAGAGTCAGAGAGCCTTTCACTGGTGGCTTAATATGATTCATTAATAAAAACAGCTTTCTGAATGCCCAGTTTAAGTCAAAAGAAATCACTGGCATTTTTTCCCCACAAAAAAGGAAGGGCAAAATGACAAGCTACAGTTGTTACATTCACGAAGGGGTTGGAAAGGAGGAAGGGCAGCCCAGCCCAAGGCTTCCTTAACACCGGGAGGTTGTTGGTCCCATTTCCCACATTAAATGTTCCTCCAAAGTCCCATCAAAAGGGCTTTAGCTGAACGCTTTTCTGGGGTTCTATAACCCAGTCGCTGGGGTCTCAAAAAAACAATGATTTACAGGTTGCCGTAAATGAACTCTTAAAATAATGGGGGAGGGGAGGAAATCTGCCCACAAAGCCAAAAGCCATTCCCCCCCCCCCAAGCTGTGGAATTCTGCTAAAATCATGTTAACTATAATTTGCTATAGCATTTCTTGAGATAAAATGGGATTTCTCACTTGTTTTGTTCTAAAATGATGCATTATCAAGACATGCACCCAGAGCAACTGAATGTATTTTTCACCCCGTGTATTGTGTATCTCTGCAAGGGCTCCATAGGCCATTCCTCTTTTTAAGAGGAAAACACGAGAAAGAATTGTTGCTTCTCTTCTAAATATGGGAAATGGGGAAAATAATATATATATATTTAATTTTCTTTAACAATAACAACCGATTTCAAATTGTTATAATTCTAAAACGGCAGAGTGACTGCCATTCTGAAGAAAGTAAGGAAGATGACCTTCACAGAGATATGGAGGAATTGTTATCTAAGCAAAAGGAGCTGAAACGTTTTTCTTTAGAACAAATAAATAAGGAAGCAGCTCAGGTGAGACACCTCCCTTGTAGGTAGTCCTCGACTTATGGTCACAACTGAGCCCAAAATTTAACGGTCATCTGAATTTTTGCAGTCCAGATATCATAGTTCTGCTCTAGGTTTCTATGTTCTATATATTTTAACTTGTTAAAATTCTATCCTTCCTTTCCACCAAGAGGTTTAAATAGAATCTCCCTTCATTTAATATCTTTCACAGCAACTTTGAGAGTACTGAGAGAAAATCACTAGATCTTAGTGACTTTCTATGCTGAACAGACTTTAACCTGGGTCTTGACAATCCCATCCGATACCCTTAACCACTACATTATACTGGCTCTCTCACTTTCTACAGGACCCTACTCACAAAAATGAAAATTATTTCATTATTTCAAAAGAATCTTGACTGGGAAAACCTTTGTAAGACATAAAACTCTTGATACTATTTTGATCACTTCCTATATTTACAATGCATGTTGTAGCCTATCAAGTCTTATTTTAGTTACCGTACCTGTTTCTTTCATTTTTTCCTCATCCATATTGCAAATTATTCTATTTACTTGGTGTATTAAAACAGTATCTTTGCCAAGCCCAAGTTCTCAATTTAGAGTGTAGCATTGTAGCCTTAGGCTGGTTTTTTTTTTAATTTGTATGTATTGTCAGAGAATTATATTTATTCTCAAATGGCTCAAATGAATGTAGCAGTCAAGTGATCTGATAGAAATAGCTGAGAAAGTATTTTAAAAAATTCTCTTGCCCTTAGTCCCCTTTCTATTCAGCTTTTCTACTGCAAATTGCAAAATGTATATCACTCAGAGTATGATGGGGTTTGTTTTTTTGTTGTTGTTAAAAGAATTAATGTCTCAGACTAATGTCTGAGGTAAGTATCAGCCACTGCATCCAAAAGTAAAGCCAGGTTTAGCGGCTGACTGAGATAAATGAGTAGTGGAAACACAGTGAATTATGAAATCATATTGTACGGTTTCATAAAGGTGAACCAAATGATCAGGAGAGATGGCTGGCATATTTGTGCTCTGTGCATATCAATCCTTCAGAAGGTTCTTAATCACCTGCCTTTTTTGCTAATGCAAGAGGGCCTACAGCAGGGGTCTTCAAACTTGGCCCTTTTATGACTTATGGACTTCAACTCCCAGAATTCCTCAGTCAGGCATACTGGCTGAGGAATTCTGGGAGTTGAAGTCCATAAGTCATAAAAGGGCCAGGTTTGAAGACCCCTGGCCTATAGCATATTTCAAAATTCACCTTTATCTTTTAGGAACAATTCAAAAGATTCTTCACAGAGCCGAAAGTGAAGTCAATGAGTTATTCTTAAGCATTGAGATGGATGCCAGTGTAAAAATAATATATTTACTTAATGAAAAGTTTTAAAAAATGACTTGGAGGAAGGAACGTTCTTGCAGTTGATCACAAAAAAAAAAGAACATTCAAGTTGTTGATAAGTAACTAAAAAAAGCTCTTAGTCTTAGATGAACCCAGAATATCTGATAAAGGATCAGTTTGCTTTCACAATCCATAAACTTCAATTTTCATGCAAACATTTCAAGTTTATACTAACAGTTCACTGTAGCACGTGTCAGACAATAGGCTAAGAAAGTAAACACCAGCCAGCAAATATTTAAAAAATAATGACAAATTGCTCTTGCAAAAGGCAACACTGCTAGATCCAAAAGAATGATGTTATCCACCAAATTTTCTTATCTTTTCTTCCCATGTTATGCTGCTTCTTTCCCCCCCCCCCATCTACATCCTTTTATCTGGTTGCCTCAACTTATTTTCCCAGATGTCTTTCCACTAGCTTACCCTAGTATGGATTTAAAGGCATGAATGTTGCTTGAGAAACAGAAGAAATTGAAGTCGTCTAGAAAGAATTCAGAAAGGAACAGGAAAAATAAGATCTCGATTACACAAGTTGAGTTCCTTTAACAAAAATGAAGAAAGCATTCCTGTTATTTATACAGTTATATATAATTCTATCCCAACAATGAAATGCACCTGCTTTCAAAATGTATTTCAGCCTGCAGTACCTTGACATAAATGCATTAGTTCCAGATTAAATATTTTATAATTTCTCTGCAATGATGTTAAGAGTTTACGATGTATTTCTAAATTGCAGCAAATATTCTGTTGATCAGCTGATGAATGGATTTGGAGAAGGTATTTCTACAAAATTTGGAATATCTATCACCCACTGGCAGTCTTTGGATTTGTTTACTACAGAATAATCAAAATTAAAGATTCTATATTCCAGTGTAAATATTAAAAATATATATACTGTTTAATTTATTTTTACCTAATCTAATTTGTACTGAAAAAATAATGTTTTATTGTTATTAAAGACATATGAATGAGTAGAGATTTCTTTAATGGTTTCATATCAGCCAGGAGACAAGTATAGTCTTCTTGAATGAACTTCAATGAATCTTCTAACACCTTATTTTATTTAACATGCTTACAAATAGCTTCTTCTATGAAGATATAGATTTTCAGGTGAGACAAAGCTAAAAAAAAACAGCTAACACTCAAGATTCAAAAAGAATTTTGACACAGTTGATTGTTATATTGAAAATAAAAAAGACAAAATTCAACATGGATGGCTATAATGACTGGCAATAGGTTTTAGAAGTTAATCAAAATTAAGCACAGATAGCACGTGAGACCAACATGGCTTAACAGTAATACAAATGAATATAAACTGGCAGACCAAATGAAGCTGAGTTATTCCATTCTTTGTCAGCACCAATGGATGCAAATTATTGTGAAAGGTAAAACAGGAGGAACTTCTGTATAAAAGTATAATAATAGAATGGGCCACCTTGATAGATGAAGGCTTTTTCTTCATGGCAAATATTTTAAGTCCAGACCAGATAGTCAAGCATACCTAATGTAGTAGCTTGCAGGATGGAGGAATGAATTAAATTTGTGTTTCTCAACCTTGGCAACTTTAATCCAGATAACAGAGCTATTAGAGATCTAATTAAACCTACACTTTCAGTTAAGTGTACTAAAATTTCACATAATTTTTGAAAAAGTGAAATCCATTTTGTAAGAAATGGAAAAGCAGTTTCTTTTTCTCCTAGCTTAAATGTGATGTGTATTTTAATATAATATGGTGACTTTGGAGCCAACCAACCTCACAAGGTTGTTGTGAAGAATATAGGAAGATGGAGTACCATATGTGTGCTTTGATTTCCTGAAGAAATCTAGGATATAAATATGCATGCATGTTTCTGTGCCAAAGAAGGGGCAATAAAAGCAATAAAAATATCCAAACCTACGTTTATGTACCTTAAAGTCATTGTTTCCTTAAGAGTCACAAGATGGGTCAATTCCTTGCTGCTGGGTTGGGGAGGGAATGAAGGATTGTGAGACTGGCTGGGAAACTGTCATGGAACACTGAAAATGAAGATCATGTGACTGCAGCAGCACCTCAGCAGTGGAGCAGCAGCAGTCAGTAGCACTGAAGCAGCCGTAACTTTCCTACATGTCATTCCTTTGGGAGTCATGGATGCCAAATTTTGGACATATTCTATAAGTTAGTCCATTTCAGACACCTTGGTTTAAAAATTGTTGCCCTACGATGCATCTTTTCACCCAGATGAAGATTATGGTAATGAGAGTTTTAGTAGCATTTAGATGTTCTCAAGATCTTTTCTTCTTCTCATTTCCAGTTCACAACTCAGATAGCTTAAAGTAGGTCCCTTTTTTAAAGCAGTTTTCTCTCTTCTGATACAACTTTGGCCATCCTTCATTCATAATGTGAATGCTGATGTGGTTATTAATAGGAAGGAGTGCTAGATTTGTTCCTTAAAATATGGATTCAGTGTTCTAGATCCATATTTAAAAGAAAATACAAGTCTCTTTGGAAAGTGCTAATCCTGTCTGTCAGTTTAAACTGGGAAAAACCTGGTGCCTACCAACCATATATTGCTGTTTCTGTAGCCAATGAACACGATAGAAGTTATAATAACCTTATACCATTTCAGACAAATGGCTGTCCAGTCTCTTCTTAAAAACTTCCAGTGTTGGAGCATTCACAGCTTCTGAAGGCAGGTTGTTTTCTGCTAATTGTGTTGATGATGAATTTTGCCTGGTTATAGTTTTTAAAGTTTCCATTATATAACTTCTATGTCAGGCCAGCTTTTCATATGAAAAAGCTTTAGGGCAAGACCGACCAATGTAAAAGCGTGCAAAGAAACAACCACTTTTATTTTCTTTGAATGTTTTTTTTTATCAGAAGGGAACAGAAACAGAAGAGTGCATAAAAAGATTATTTCCATCTCCTACCCCCTTCACTGTAGCTACTTCTTTCTTATCTTTCCCAGAATGAGGAATGAAATAAAATGCATTCTCTTCAGTGCCTCTGTATTTCTGTTTTGCCTTCCCTCCTGCTCTCCATGTGTGGAAGGAAGAAACAAGAAAAAAGTGTTGGTACTCGTGGGACAAAAAGGAGGGTGGGAGCTTCTCTCCTAGGGACTTAAGGAACTATATCATCAATATAAGGGACTTTCAAACTTTTTATAACGATATGTGCAAGTGACCTTGAAAGACAGAAGGAAAGCTGTGGACTAGACAACTGGTGTTTAAAATTTATCTCAGACCACAGAAGGAGGAGAAGCATCAAAACTGTTTCCGAAGATCCAATTTTCCTTCTGAAACATTTTCCACTCCTTACCTTCTTCTGGGGATTGAGGTATCTTTTACGTATTGATTGTCCAGTTTGCAGCTCTCCCCCCTATCTCCCAAGGTCATTTGCACATATCATTATAAAAAGTTTGAAAGAGCTTGATAATGATATAGTCCCCAGGTCCCTATGAGAGAAACCCCTCCCTTCTTTTTTATACCATTTACATTTTTTTAAGCCATAGAACTTGTTAGGATTTTTTTTAAAAAAAAAAGTTTCCAGAACTCTTGATCAAGAGGCAAAGCTGCAGAGGTAGAAAATTTAGTCTCTCCTAGAACCTGTCAAGTTCTTGCAGTCGGAAATCTTTTCCTATGTCCCCAGGGCTTAGAATGCAAAGTAGTCTTACCAAATCGCTCCTCTCCTCTGATAGCCGCTATTAAAACCTCTGCTCAGAGATGTGGAATTGCTTTCCAGTCAAGAAACAGTCCTGGGTCAGTAATCACTTTCCTTGAATAAAAATGTCAAACTTTAAAGTCCTCTATATCACTTCTTATAGCAGTGTAAATGGGGCTTTATATCACCAGGAGGAAGAGAAAACTAGTTTGCTAAAGAGACTTGGCACTCATTTCTAGGCCTAAAAATGTCCAAGATGACAGACTCAGGTGGCTCACATTTTATAGCAAGAGGAGACTCTGACTCATTTTTATCTACCGGGCAGTGTCTTAAAGAGGGAGAGTGTCTCCCGCTGAGACCATTCTCCTCTTGCTTGTGCACAATCACCCATCCCTTTGCTCATTCTCCTGGCTACGTTTCTTCACCTGTCTGATAGGCTTTCTTACACAACGCCCTTGGTTCTTTGGAGATATATTGCAAACAATTTATTTTTTTTCTGGATTCATACAAGATGCTACCGCTACAGCATTAACCATTTGTACTTTGCCATTGGCAAATGTATGCAGAGAACATGGGATCAATGTTTCCGTACCAAGGATGAAAATGGGGAAAATAAATCTGCATACATATCCAGATGTTCTGAGACCATCTCTATTAACCCAAATGAAGGTTTCTAAACCAAGATACTTGTTTTCATGATTTCAACATGATTTTGATTCAAACTGGGAATCTCAAGTGTTATGGCATTGCAAATGGTTCCGGCAGGTGCAGTCTGCCCAGGACCAGAGAGGCTGTCACCAGTACTTGTGCGCATGCGCAAGTGCTGGCGCGCCAAAAGTTGCAAATTTACCCGGGGATGGCCTATATAAGAGGCCAGGAGTTTTGGGCATTGTCGGCGTCTTCTAACTGTAAGCTGAACACATGAATAAAGAAGTTTCCTGAGAACTACAACTGCTTCTCGTGTCTTGCCATTTCGCGAAGGACTCAACACTGGCGATGAAGGTGGGATTGCCTTACATCAACAAAAAGGTGTAAGCTTACCCGAGTGAGTCCTGAGCGGCAGGAACGGCGTTGACTCGGCAGCTACCCGCCAATCCAGCGTGCATTCGGGGGTAGGCTGGCTGATAGACCCTTCCCGATACAAAAATGGCAAAGATTGGAAGGCTTTCGGAATTCGACGTCTCACATCCAGAGAGGTGGGAGTCCTACGCAGCCAGGGTGGAAAACTACCTCAAAGTGAACCAAGTGAGGGAAGAAAGTTTGAAGTCTGCCACCCTGCTGTGCGTTTGCGGTCAAGACGCATTCGAAATCGCTGAGAACCTTGCAGCACCTGTTCCTTTAGACTCTGTCAGCTACGCAGATCTAAAGAAGCTATTGAAGGAGCACTTCCAGCCCAAGATGTCCATCATCGCGTGGCGCCACACCTTCGAGCAGAGGGATCAACGACCCGGAGAATCGGCCAAGGAGTACATCGCCGCATTAAGGAAAGCCGCCAAACATTGCGAGTTCAAGGACCTCGAAGAACGACTGAGGGACAGATTCGTATGCGGGCTAAGGCATCGTGAGTTACAACAGAGACTTTTTGCTAAGGAGGACCTGTCTTTCCAAGATGCCTTGAGAGAGGTCACCGCAGAGGAAGCAGCAGGCGGCGCCATCAAGAACATGCGGCCGATCAGGAACAGTCCAGATGCTGCATCCGTGCACCAGGAAGAAGTCCAAAGAAACTCTGAGGAGGATCCGGACGAGGAAGTCGACCGTCTTCACCCCACAAAGGAAGGGAAACAAAAAGGAAGCTCTTCAGCTCTCCCCAAGTGCATCGGCTGTGGAGGTCGCCACAGGAGAACCGACTGCAAGTTCCGCTCCACTATCTGCAGGGCATGCGGAAAACAAGGACACATTGCAGCTGTGTGCCTGGGCCGTCTGAAGGTACAACCTCAGGAAGAATTGCGCCTGAAAGGTACCAGGGTCCCCAGCCAGAATAGGGTGGGGTTTTGCGCTTCGCGAAGAAGCATCTATAGGACAGGCACACACAAGCCAATTAAGAAAAAGCTGTCACTTAAGGTGAAGCTACAAGGGGTTCCATTAGCTATGGAACTGGATACGGGGTCCGCCCTTTCAATCATTTCCATGCAAACGTTTAGGAAGATTTGTTCCGGTAGTGGAACTCAGGCCAAGCTGAGGCCTTCTGACGTTGTATTAACAGACTTTCAAAACTCCAGAGTGTGTGTTAAGGGGGAGGCCACCCTTAACGTACAGTATAAGGATTTTGAAGGTCCACTAGACATATTAGTAGTAGGGGGTGAACGAACGAGTCTCATAGGACTTGATTGGTTTGAGGCCTTGGGAATACACGTCACAGGGCTCAACAGCCTACAAACACTCGACCTACAGGAAGTCTGCAAAGAATTTGTAGATGTTTTCAGCCCCCAGCTGGGCACATTCAAAGGACCCCCTGTGTCCTTAAAGCTAGACCCCACTGTCACTCCCATTAGAATTAAAGCAAGAAGGGTCCCTTTTGCTTTAAAGACTAAAATTGACACTGAGCTGGATAAACTGATCCAACAAGGAATTCTGGAACCTGTTGACTCCAGTCCTTGGGAAACCCCCATTGTCACACCTCTCAAGGCAAATGGGGACATTCGCATCTGTGCTGATTACAAATGCACTCTGAATAAGGCATTGCAGCAACATGCCTATCCTGTTCCTGTGGTCAGTCATATTCTGGCCTCCCTCAAGGGGGGGCGTGTTTTTGCAAAGCTTGACCTAGCTCAAGCATATCAACAGCTGCCTGTTGATGATGATGATGCTATAGCCCAGACTATTGTGACCCACAGAGGGGCTTTCAAGGTAAAGAGACTTCAATTTGGAGTAAATGTCGCTCCTGGGATTTTCCAAAGCGTAATGGAAAACACACTACGGGGTATACCAGGGGTTTGCCCCTATTTTGATGATGTCTTAATTGCAGGAGACTCCACACACATTCTAGCTGAAAGGCTAAGGGCTGTCCTGTTAAGGTTCAGGAAAACGGGACTCAAACTCAAGAAGGACAAATGTAAAATTGGGGTGCCTTCCACAGAGTTTCTGGGGTTCAAAATTGATGCTGCTGGGATTCACCCTGCTGAATCCAAACTAAAAGCCATTATGCAAGCCCCTAGGCCAAAGTCTAAGGCCGAACTACAGGCTTTCCTGGGCCTTCTGAATTTCTACAATTCCTTTCTCCCACATAAGGCTAGTGTAGCTGAGCCTCTTCACAGGCTATTAGATAAACAGGCAGTGTGGCAGTGGTCACAAACACATGAGGCAAGTTTCAATGAGGTCAAGGCCTTGCTCACTTCTAACAGTGTACTTGCTCACTTCAATGAGTCCTTTCCTGTGTGCATCGCTTGTGATGCTTCCCCTTATGGGGTAGGAGCTGTACTGAGCCACCTCAGGTCTGATGGAACTCAGGTTCCTGTTGCATATTACTCCAGGACATTGTCTTCAGCTGAGCGCAACTATGCTCAAATAGACAGGGAGGCCTTGGCTGTTGTTGCTGGAATTAAAAAATTCCATGATTTTTTATATGGTAGGCATTTCACGGTCTTCACTGACCATAAGCCTTTGTTGGGACTGTTTACCACACGTAAACAAACCCCCCAAATCATCTCCCCTAGGATGCTCAGGTGGTCTATCTTTTTGTCTGCATATGATTTTTCCCTACTTCACAAGCCTGGGAAGGAAATGGACCATGCTGATGGCCTCAGTAGATTACCCCTGCCGGTAATAGAAGCTGACCCTGCGCCAGCTATCAATATTCTCTCTATCCAAGCCTTGCCCGAGTCTCCCCTGAATGCCAGGGATGTAGCCACTGAATCAGGCACAGATCACACATTTTCACGTGTCCTTTCTTGGGTTTTGTCTGGATGGCCTGAGCACTGTCCTAGTCCTGAGTTTCAGAGTTTCTGGTCTAAAAGGAACGAGTTGTCCACCTCTCAGGGTTGTCTGCTTTGGGGAAGCAGAGTTGTCATTCCCTCCTCAATGAGGACTAGGGTCTTAGGTTCCCTCCACGAGGGTCATCCTGGCATTGTACGAATGAAGGCTCTTGAGAACAGCCACTTGTGGTGGCCTGGCCTAGACAAAGACATTGAAGCTAAGGTGCATGCATGCCACCTTTGTCAATGCTCGCACCCTGAAATGCCCCAAGCTCCTGTACATAGATGGGAGGAAACACAATCTCCATGGTCTAGGGTGCACATTGACTACGCTGGGCCCTTTCAGGGTCAATTCTTCTTGGTCCTCGTTGACAGCCATTCAAAATGGCTTGAGGTTGTACCTGTCTCATCTACCACCGCTGCAAAGACTATTCAGGTACTGAGGGGGATTTTTGCTGCACACGGGCTCCCAGACGTCATTGTGTCTGACAACGGCCCTCAATTCACTTCCTCCGAATTCCAAGCTTTCTTGCAGGCTAATATGATTCATCATGCCGCCTCTGCACCCTTCCACCCGTCCACCAACGGTATGGCTGAACGCATGGTGCGCATCACCAAGGACGCCTTGAAGAAACTCACCTACGGAGACTGGCATCACAGGTTGGCTGACTTCCTCCTTTCTTATCGCACCACACCGTCCACTTCTACAGGGAGAAGCCCAGCTGAACTTCGTTGGAGGCGCAAACTGACTACCAAGCTTGACCGGTTGCATCCGGACAGACTGCCTTCTTCTGTCTCACACCCCAGGGCACCTAGGCAACTACTTGTGGGTGCCCCGGTTTGGACTCGTAATGACGGGCCTGGTCATACATGGGTCCCTGCATCCATATCCAGGGTCACAGGTCCTCTATCCTACGAGGTATCCCTGGACAACGGTCGTGTCCTGCGTCGGCACATTGACCAACTTCACCCTCGACGGGACCTTCCCGCTGAGACTCCTGGTTCTTTTCCAGGGGGGGAGGGGGAGCCCTTTGGGCAAAGGGAGGGGCATGGAATGATGCCCATTATCAATGGGGAAGCCACAACCAGCCCATCTCAAGATTCCGCGAGTGCTCCAAACAGGAATTCAAGGAGCCCAACTAGATACCAGGCATCAACGCCTACTCCAGCCAGGGAGTTACCCCGGGGGCATAATCACTACTCACCCACATCACTCAGTACTCCAGTCAGGGAGAATACCCGGGAGCATCCCAATAAACCATTCCCCGCCAGAGAGCTGGCACACACTCCTTCGAGTTGGCCCGACACTACCCCTGTCCCTAGAAGGGGGCAAACACACAGGGAGGTGGTCGAGGAACCAAATCCCGACTACAACACCTCTGACTCCACTCAGGGGACAACTGAGTTTTGGGACAATACTGAAACCCACACAAGCCCGGGCACAGAACGGGATTCAGGGGACAGACAGCCTCCTGACAGGTCGTGGACGGACCTAGGAGGTTCTACAGAAACGCCCAACAGTGACAGTCACTTAGAAGGGCCAGAGAGCCTACAGCTAGGTGGGACAACCAGGTCACATAGTGAAAGAAGCCCTGGCCTGACGAGCCCGGTGGGCAAGCAAGCAGGCCAGGCATTGGAGCACAGTCTTTGGGAATCACCAAGGCAAAACAAGGGGGACAGGCATGCATCACCCCTCAATCAGAGGGTACTTGGCAAGCACCCTGAACTTAGGAGGTCACAGAGAGCAAGGAAATCTCCTAAGTATTTGGAGGATTTTGTAACCCTCTTGGCCAAACAGAGCTAGTAGAAAAGTAGAGCATTGAGGCTGATGGAAGACCAGGAGTACCTGGTATTGGGGAGCATGGCACTACACTACAGAAATGAGTTATGTGTTATTATGGTATAAGGAATAGTTTTAGCCCGGGGGGAAGGGGTGTTATGTCCTGAGCCTGTGCAAGCAGGCTCGGGGCATTGCAAACGGTTCCGGCAGGTGCCGGCTGCCCGGGACCAGACAGGCTGTCGCCAGTACTTGTGCGCATGCGCAAGTGCCGGCGCGCCAAAAGTTGCAGATTTACCCGGGGATGGCCTATATAAGAGGCCAGGAGTTTTGGGCATTGTCGGCGTCTTCTAACTGTAAGCTGAACACATGAATAAAGAAGTTTCCTGAGAACTACAACTGCTTCTCGTGTCTTGCCATTTCGCGAAGGACTCAACATCAAGTACAGAATACTTTGCATTCTTCTGCAGCTACAATCCAATTCAGAACTCACTGTGGGACTCATAGTCATGTAAATATTCATATATCTGCAGCCTTCGAGAGGTATGGAACAATATTTATATGCACAAATGTAGAAGTTTTGAATTTGACTCTAGAGGGTGACAGCCAGAAGAATTTCATTTTCAGCTGTTCTCAAGCCTCCGTGAACAAACCAAATATTCAAGCCCAACTTTGGGAAGCACTGAGAATGTATCTTACCCATAACCCATTTCAAAGTTTTTCCTTTGCAAATGTTCCTTTTACTTTTATTCAGAATACAACGCTCTTTTCTGTGACCATGCTCACCTTTTATTGGTCGCTTTAATTCTTGTGATGTAACTGGACAGAAGACTATTTCCAAACCAATCAATTTTTGCTTTGATGTTCTTTGCTGGGCTAACTATAACAGTAAATACAAGCCATTTTCCAGGTCTCCTCTTTTCATAGGGAGACCCCACTTTTATCAGTGTACTCCAATAAATTGTTTTCAAATGATCTTTCAACTCGGTTGCTCATTGGAAAAAATAAGCCGAGGCAGAATCTAGAGCCAGATTTGGCCTTCAGCAGGTTTGACACATATTACTGCTCATCGTGAAACACATTGGATAATCTTTCCAAACCTGTTCCTTCAGCTGCAAAAACAACTCCATTTACACATTAGTAGATATGATTATAATCACTACATAATATAAAATCAAGTGAAATGCAAATATTTTCTTGATCAGTTGGTTTAGACTGCAGTCCTTTGTGCAATTATCCCTTACACATTTAGAGTAATTGGCTTTGTTCTCTTTTGGGCTAATGGAATTGGTGTCAACTAGACTTACAACTGAATAAGCATGCAGAGGCCAGACTGCATAAATCACAATGCATTTGCTGTGTACCTTGGCAAAAGGAAAATGGAAAAAGAAAAGAAAGGAAAAGTATATAAGAAAACATTACTCACAACACAACCCTTTTTAATGGCAGATTAAGCTATTTCTTTTTTGCAGGTGTGATTTTCACATTCATTTTGCCACTAAAGCTATCAACAGGGGGTTTGGGTTTTTTTTTTTTCTCCTAACTGCCTCCCAACCTTACAGGAAAGTCAGTAAAACAAATCCCCCCTAGAACAAGTGAAAATATACCTGCTTTGACAACTGACGAGGTCATTGTCTACAGGGTGATCTGTGCCCATCAGAGTTTTGCTGGTTTTGTGTGGGGTGCGTGCCCGTCTTCGTTTTAACAGAGTAGCCTGTCAGCGTCCCATTTTTCAATGATGCAAGTCTCTTCCCCCTCCCGTCCCAAAACCTGATAACGCTCTAAATAACAGGTGAGTGACTCCTGGTAAGAAGGAGATTGTCTGACCTCATTGTTTGCCTTTTCTCTCTGCCTCTTTGTTCTTCACAAATAAAGGTTTTTTAATAAACTGAAAGGTCCTCCGCTCCTGCCGGATGATAAAATGAAAGGAACCAGTGAGGTATGGTACAACGAGGCAGCGAAAAAAGAGAAGCTCATCAGAAAATAACAAAGGTGCAAGTTAAAGATAAGGCAGCTGTCAGAGATTAATCCTGCTTCCCTGATTGTTTTCTTTAATACCAAGGCCTGCAATAGCAAGCGATAAGTTTGCTGAGTAATTTGGTTTTGGGTGAGGAAATAAAATTCAGGTAAGAGTCATAATTGATTTCCTTTTTCTTTAGTTTTATACACATTAAACAAACAAACGGAAAACATCCTGTTTTTGACTATATGCCTCCTTTTCTCCCCTGTTCCTTTCTCCTAGACAAGTTCTCACACTTCTTCTCAAGGCCCTGCTGAAGGTGAGAGAAGGCGTGCCCCTTGCATAGGATAGGCCAGCTGTGGAATTAAACTTTTCCATCTTCAGGAAAATATCATGCAGCTTTCCTTCATGGGTTTGGAAGAACACTACCGCAGGGCCACAGAAAAAAGAAGGAGCAGAAAAGACTACAAATCTCATTTGCAGGGAAACTTTTAGGTGGCATGGAAGTATAGACAGACAAGGACTGGATACAATGGAGCTACTTCTGACCTACCTAATGTCTGCCCCATAGTGTCCAGCAAACAACACCACACAGTTGTGGCATTGTCCTCAAAGTACCATGTCTTCTTACATCTGGCTTGGTTCTTTAAGCTTTATCCCAGAGGGCTTCAAACTTGGCACTTTTATGACTTGTGGACTTCAATTCCCAGAATTCCTCAGCCAGGCATGCTGGCTGAGGAATTCTGGGAGTTGAAGTCCACAAGTCATAAAAGGGCCAAGTTTGAAGACCTCTGCTTTATCCAGTACAAACCAACAAGGTCTCTCTCACCGATATGCACACTCAGAGACTCATTGAATGAGTGGGTCAGTCTGTGAAGTTCCAAACAGTCACTGCTACTCAAACTTAGTCCTCACAAGGACCTGCTCCTCCAAAATCCAAGTCTACTCTGAAAGGAGGCAGCAGCACCTTATGGACTCTTTCCATTGACCGAGATAGTGGAAGGCATCCAAATATCCCCTGCACTGCCAAAGAAAGACAGAAGAGGTTTTGTGCCTCTTAGTGGAGAACCCACCCTTGTTCTGACTCCCAATGAAACTCCCAGTTTTACGCAATAAGGGACCCATGCCAAAAAGATAGCATGAGAGTCATGAAAGCTCTGAAAGGTCAGTCTGAGCCTTCCCTTCAGGATAAAATGGCAACTGCTAGCATGCTGCTTGATTCATGGCTTTCTAAGCTCCAAAAAGTTATCCCAAAGATCCCAGACACAAACTGAACAACGTGGTATATGCAGTACAATGCAGTGAGCCATGTGCAGGTCTGTACATTGGGGAAACAAAACAACCACTTTATAAATGTATGGCACAACATAGGAGAACAAACCCATCAGAACAAGAGTCAGCAGTCCATCTGCATTTAAAAGACAAAGGTCACTCTTTTGAAGACAACAAAGTCCACATTTTTAACAGAGAGGACTGCTGGTTTGAAAGAGGGGTCAAAGAGGTCATCTGTGTCAAAACTGAACAGCCCTCCCTCAACAGAGGGGGAGGGATACGACATCATCTATCTCCAGTCTATAACACAGTCCTTTCAACTCGACACCCAAGAAGGCTCCACACCCATTTGCACTACTCAGTTGACCCTGAAGATAAGCCTCCAGGTAGTTTTAACAACTTGCTAAAAGAATGAAATGTACAGCTGTCTGCAGGAGTATAAATCTTTCCATTCCCCAGCATCCAGTCAGAGTTGAAGAAGCTTCTTGGATGAGAAGTGAAACATCTTCAAAGAGAAACAAGGAAGTCCAGTTGCCTCGTGAAAAAGCATCTTTGGGATAACTATGACCTGGATGATTGAGAATCTCCATAAACATTAAGCTCCAGAAAGCTTGCCTGCCCAGATTGACCAAGGCAACTAATCATCCCACCCAAACACCCTGGTGGCTTTCTAATTGTGGGCATATGTGCTTCCCATAGTCACTAACATTACAAAACAAAGAGTGAATGGGAGTATAACTGGATGGCTGTTGATAACAAAACCATGGAGAGTGCATAAGTGCTCCATCTTTTCTTATTCAAAACAATATTGGGTTTTCAAATATTTTTGTTTCATTATGCCCAAAGACTTCATGCAATAATGTTCAGTTTGTCCTATTCTGCAGACAGCAGGGATGTATAAAGCCATCCACAATAGGGATTCAATCCATATATAATGCTTGTTACTGTACTTTTAAGGAACAATTTGCAGTCATTATCTGCATTTAAGACCTCTGGACTGCAAGGACATAGAGTTATGCAGCCAGGCTATAGTTGTTGGGTTTGCTGTTGTCCTAATGAAGTCCTTGGTAATTTACCTTCCTTCAGTTTGGAGTGAAAGATAGGCAGGGCAACACAAGATCAAACTAGGCTGTTTCTGATGAAATGTGACAGAGTGTCAGAAGTGGAGATTTCTAGCAGTGGCAAGAGAGGAAACCTAGCCAATTGGAGCACATTTTGGGAACAGATCATGAGGAGGACTGCATCCCACCCAGTCAGTTTCTTGCAGAAATGGAAGGTTTTAAAGCTCCTTTAGAATTCAAACTGGAGAGAATGGTACCAGAGAGAATGGGAAGAGAAATTGCAGCTCAACCTGACTTTGACCAAAGAATATGAGGTGCCTGAAGATACAAGGATTAGAGTTGGGGTTAGGTGAGAGGTTTAAGAAATCTACAACAGTATGAGAAATACCTAACCAGATATACTCTGACAAAGATTCTGCTGACATTCAGAAACTACTCTGAACTAAAAACAAACCTAATCCTTAAAAGGTATTAGTTCTGGTCCTACAATCTACATGAGAGCATGGTCTAGATAAGTTTGTAACAGAAATAGGAGATAAAGCCAGAGATGCTGAACAGGGCGGGGGGGGAGACTTGATGCTATATGGTAAACTTGTGTTCAACATCAAATTCAGCAGACTGGAGGGAAACTGGAATATCCCAAGTTCACTGCCAGCCAGGCTGTGAATATCTGTAGAGCTAAAGCCATAACAAGCTCAATTACAAGCCATGGCAGGAGATTTGTTTGTTCCTCCTGTACATACTGTGGGCAAACAGAAACCTCCTTACTGGTGGGATGTGTTGCTAGTAACCACAAAACTCAAAATAGACATGCACAAATTGAAATCATATTTATGCAGTGTGAGCAAATGGGCTGGGGGGGTTCACTTCCACAAAGACAATATATAGTTTACGATCAATGAGGTAAACTACAAGGGACATGTCATCATTATCGATGGTGAAAAGCCAGATAAGCTGAAGTTAAAGACTATAGCCAGGATATCTGCACTTGAAAACAAAAGGAGATACAGCTTCTCCTTAGAATGATAAACCACTCTGTGCAATGCTCCCTTAATGAGTCTTCCATAACGGCACTCCTGAGACTGAATGAGAGTGTGCCCCAGAGCACCTGAAAGTATTGGAGATATTCAAAACAGCTCACTACTGCTCCAGTACTGTGGCTCTTCAAAGAACAGTCTGAAGTGCAAGTAGATGCCTCCAAAGATGATACAGAAACCCATTGCTTGTTCTTTGTCTACAACTAAAAGAAACCATGTTCAGATAGAGCAGTGTTTCCCAAACTTGACCATTTTAAGGCATGTGGACTTCAACTCCCAGAATTCCACAGCCAGCGTTGCTGGCTGTGGAATTCTGGGAGTTGAAGTCCACATGCCTTAAAATGGTCAAGTTTGGGAAACACTGAAATAGAGAGAGCCTTTTGGGCAATAGACTGCTATGACAAAACTTCATCAGTAAGTTTCTGCTACCCAAATTACAGTTCAGCTGGAAATATAGCTCAGCAGTCAGTTGGTAGGAAAAAAGAAGAAATGTTGATACTGAGCAACAGGAACCAATGAGATTCCTGACTTCCAAAGGTTACAGTATACTTTCTTGTGTTTGATGGACACGTACAGTTACTGGTAGTGGGTTACTTTTCAAAAGATCCTGAAGTGCTGCATATCGGACATATGATAGTTTTTATAATAAATACAAAATTGTATATGCACAACATGGCATGTTTAGGGAGTTGGTGAGTGATCACAGGCCTATCAACCTGCATAATTAAAGTTTTGCTATTCAGTAGGGAATTAAACTCACCCATTCCAGTCCCACATTGCCTGTTGCACGCAGTCTTTTATATCCAGCTGTCATACAGGGAGTGCATGAGCAGTTCCAGGATAAGCAATGATACCATTATGATGAAAAGACAGTAGAATGGGGTAGAGAAATAAATGTCCAGAACAGCATCCAGTACTCATGAAACATGGTCATATGAAATGTCAACTCAAGTGAAAGTCACTTCAGAAAAAAACAAGACATCTAAGAAAGACTGGACAGCTCTTCAGCATGCAGCCAAGCATCTGCAATCAGCAGTGCTTGACTCTCAGGAAAAAAATAGAGATGGACTCCTCTTCCTACTCTTCTCCCAAGTCTCAGGACAACCTCCTTACATTATAGCAAGTGACTGGTGCTGACCAATGTGCTTGGAGAGGATGAATTATAAGATTGCCTATATGCCATAATAAAGACTATTGTATGGGCCAGTGATAAAATCTGAATTCCACCATAGCCTAAATGCTGGTATCCACTGGCCTTATACTAATAGTAATATCTGTCAAAAATAAAAACATAAATATGAATCACTGGACTTCAAGGCTAAAAAAAGAGATGTTGTACTGTTAAAAACCACATTGCAGCCATTTTCCATATGTGAGATTTTTGACTAAAATCATGTATTTTGCTGTTGCATTAATACAATCTTTAGGTGCTTATCTATCTGAACTTTGGAGTCTGAGGAGCTATAGGCCAACAGCCCAATATAAGATCAGAACACATTGTTTCAGGGAAAAAAGTGACAATATAAAAGAACATATAGATACTATCATGTATGGAACTAATACGGAAAGTCAGAAGATTTTTCTAAGTGCTGGTGAGTTTTTGATCCAATCTGTTGACAAACAGTAAATGTAATACTTTTTTTCCCCCCAAGGTTGTTTACAGCACAACAGTTTGTCATTTGCTTTCAATGACAGTTTCAATAAACTGGGAGATTCATTATTTCCAGGCAGAGAAATAGCTAAGAAATTGGTACGCAGACCCATAAAGCCGAGCACTTTGCTCTGTGTGTTGATAAAGTTTTAGCAAGAAAGTGTTCCTACAGTACCAAATACTGCTTATTATGACTAGTTTTGTTGGACTTGCCCAGGAAGGCTGGAGAGATAGATTAAACTCCTGAACAAAAAATGGTATATAAGTTTAACAAATATTAAAGTAAAATAGGAGCTGGGGAATAAGAGGAGCAAAAAAAAATTATCCTATATCTGATGCTGATGTATTAGCAGGTGTGCAGGGTAGCATAACTGTCATAAACTTCTGAAATTGTTTGATGGTTGTTGAAAAAAAATAACTCTCCAAGGAGATTTGTCTTCTGGCTCTAGCTTTTACTAAACAGACCCTAGGTTGGTTTGGACCTCCGTTAGTGGTAGTTACCTTACACACAGATTGTTGCCACATATAATTAGGGGACAATCTACTAGCTCAGTTGACTTTTTGATTCTTGGATGAAAGTCTCTGAAAGGTCTTAAATGAAATTTCCTGGTCCAAAGGTAGGATATATTTGATAGTCCTCGACTTACAACCACAACTGAGCCAAAAATAAAGGAGAATATTTGATACTAGCTGTACCCAGCCATGCGTTGCTGTGGCTCAGTGTGGTTAAATGGAAAAGAAAGAAAAGAGAAAGCGCACGTTTGTAATATGTTTAATTTCACAATGCTTGTGGGTATACAATATTTATTGTTGTTCTATTGTGTGTGCAGATATAGAGATTACGTCCAACAGATGGTGCTGTTTTTCAAAAAAAGCATGTTTTACCTGTCACAGGTGTGACATCTATATAATATAGGTATATAAAAACACGCGCATATTCGAATGCAACGTTGTGTCAAAATTTCAAAGCAATCGGTGAAGAACTTTCAGAGATTTAAGATTTTGAACAAACGGACATTTACATTTTTATTTATATAGATAAGGGGTCCTTGATGCTCTCTGAGTTTGCTTGTTTTCTTGCAGATATTTCATTACCTAAACTAGGTAACATCATCAGTGCTAGTAAAGGGGGGGGGTGCTGTTTCCTGTCAGTTTATGTTCTAGTAGTGGCTTGCCTGCCAGTGTTGGTGGGGTTGGTCTTAGAGATTCTTTGGTTGCGCTGTTTGTTGTTGGCTTCTTTAGCAGTTTCATCATTGGGGTATTGTTTACTTGATTGCTGGTCTGATATTAACCTTGGAGTTAATCTATGCTGATCTGGGTGCTAATTGCTGGTGGAGAGATGCTTATGTGATAGTCTCTTTTGCATAGTTTATACATGTAGTTAATGTCTATGTGTCTATTGATGGCTGATTTGTCAGAGTGCCGGGCTTCTAGAGCCAAACATTTCCATTGCTAAGCAAGACAGTTGTTAAGTGTGTTTTGCCCCATTTTATGACTCTCTTGCCACAGTTGTTAAGTGAATCACTGCAGTTGTTAAGTTAGTAACACAGTTGGTAAGTGACTCTGGTTTCTCCCTTGATTTTGCTTGTCAGAAGGTTGCAAAAGGTGATCACATGACCCCAGGACACTGCAACTGTTGTAAATCCATGCCGGTTGCCAAGCATCCAAATTTTAATCACGTGACCATAAGAGTGCCCCTAAGATCATAAGTGTGAATAAAGGTCATAAGTCACCTTTTTCAGTGCTATTGTAACTTGGAACAATCACTAAATGAATGGTTGTAAGTCAAGGACTTCCTGTACTGTAGCTGCTGAGGGGTGACAAAGGACAGTGCCTTTGGACATCATGAGAAAGAGGATGCTCCAGCTAAGTAGTCCTTTAGATCTTTTTTTGTCTTTTTCATCCACCGCTTTTTTTCTGATCTAAAAGAAGGTGGAGAATATATGCCACCTCTCGGGATGCCTGACTCCAAATCCCATCAGCTTTAGCACACACGGCCATGAGGATGGTAACAGCTCATTTGGAGAACTTCCCAAACAATGTATTAAAAAACAACAGAAAATGAGAATGAAGTTTAACTAGATGTGTGGCACTGGAAGCAAAAAAGTAGCCCGTGTGTTCTTGAGATGATCCTGATGGACGTAAGTGGCACCTTTTTTATTTCCAATTGACATCTAATAATTTTGTTTTATAACCTGAGTGTCTTCATTCATTAGAACCGGTTAAAATAGTTTCATGATCCTCGAGGAATTTTAATGGCTACATTTAGCAAATATGTCCCTTTATATGCATGTACCCAGCAACCCCTACTCACAGAGAGAGTTTGACTTGGCAGTGAGAAAAATGAGCTGCTTTCATGGCAAATCTAGCTGGGTGGGCTTGTGCACATGAACATGTGCGGCACGCGCGTGCGCGCACACACACACATACACACACACACACACACACACACAGCCTTAGCCTCAGCCAAACCTTATTTATTGTGACAAAATAAACAGCCCCCAGGATGCTCATCCAGCAGCTAATTTCTCATCTTATCTATTATGTGAATGAGATAGGAAAACAGTTTCCTGTTTTTCTCAGATATCGCTAACATGAAAGATACAGAATGAATTCCCTAGAAACCCATGCAGCCAAATCCATCCACAGACTCATTTGTTTCAATGGGATGAATTAATGCCATCAGGGCTGTTCGTTGATGGGAAATAAGTCTATAAACCCTGCCATCGAAGCAACCTCTCAAATGCTGAGCAGGTTGACAGACACTTTGTTATCTGCTTATTAAATACAGTGCCTTGAGATATTGTTCCCACTTCACACCAGGGTATGAGAGATACCTTGCCATTTCTTGCACCAGAAGGCACAGAGACTGGAAAATGCAAGTTACTTTGCATTACGGGTATTGGAGGGAGTCCAGTGTTTTCTTTTTATTTTAGCCAAGGTCTAAGTTCCCTAACATTGCATCTGTGAGTTCCAATAAACCTATAGACACCACCCACCCAGGTTGTCTGCCTTTCCTTGCTTTGAGGATGATATTATCCATTCAGTCATGTCCAACTCTTTGCGATTCTATAGGCCAGGTTTCTCCATGTTTTCTGATCTTGCACTACTTCATTGAGTTGTTCTATGCTTTGGCTAGTGTCAACTTTGTTGGTGTCCAGCCACCATGTTCTTTGTTGGCCTGGTTTCCTTTTATTATTTATTTTTCCAAGCATAATTGCTTTCTCCAGTGAATTCCCCCATATGACATGGTCAAATAAGTGAGACACAATTCTCTGATTGTTCACTTTGCTTTAAAAATAAGCTAATAAATAAATAAATAGGAAGCTGGTCAGTTGGAAAGCAAACCAGCACTTCAGCATCACCTTTATGTCCAATTATGTTATTCGGCCCATACGGCCTGTAAGACAGAAAGCTATTATGAAGGGGTTGCTCCAGGACAAAGCTCAGCCGGAAGATACTAAAATTCCAAGTGTTATTTCTTCCCAGCAACTTTTAACAATCATTCTCTCCAAAATAAAATGCAACAAAAGTGAATACAATGCATGGAAGACTACCAACATTTCCTGTCCTAAGCAGCCTTTTTTGATAAAGCCCGTTCCTTGTGTAAACAGTGCAGCAGTCTTCCTTGTAGATCCTTCTGGAAGAAAGCTGTCGTCATTGATAATACGTCTAAGTTAGCGACTATGCTTTCATGTTGGGTTTGGCAGCACCAAATCCTGATAATTAGGTGGGTGGGTCGCTCATTTTCCTTCTCAAATAGTGATTTCTCATGAGCTTTTGCCCGGAGACAAACTTGGAGCTCCAAGGAAAAAGGTAGGTTCTAATTCCAACAAATTAAACAAAGAAATTAGTGACTGCAAAGAGGAATGATCCAATGAAGTGTGTTACGTGATCATTACCTGTTGTGATAGCAGTGCTTGAGATTCCTGTAAAGCACCAGCAAGATGATTGAAATGGAGAGTACTTCTCCTATACCATTACTTCTGCTACAACCATGTGGTCCTCCAACTACTTGGAAGCAACCTCTGTCCAATTCAGAGGGCTCGATCATGGATAAATGTGATAGAGCAGCATTCCCAAGCTGGCATCCTCTTCGTATACATTGGACTGCAACTCCCATCATTCTCAGTTATCATGGCTACTGCACTTTAATATTTCACTACAAGGCACCCTGTTCAAGAAAGCTGGAATATTGAATTGCAGCCAGCGCATTGCCTACACAGATCTCAACAGCAAATATAAATATATAAATAAGTGTGTGTGTGTGTGTGTGTGTGTGTGTGTGTGTGTGTGTGTGTATACATGTAAATCTACATAACATTTTTTAAGATTTATTCTCCATCAAAAATAAACACTGATCTGTTTGGGGATGTCTGAACCTTGTAGTTTAAACAAGTCCCCTTTAGACACCTTTGACAAGTGCTTAAGCATCAAGACAACCCACAGCTTTCTCTTTTTAACTCCAAATATGGGCATCTCTAATGAGGCTGCTGCTTCTCACAGTTTTCTTAAGCAGAGTGAAAAGCAAAGTGGCTCTGGCTAATTTTCAGGCAGTAACACATATAAAGAGTGCTGTGAGATGCTCTGTTTGTCATCCAAAGCCAATCCCTCAAGGAAACTGCTCTATTGCATGACCAAATCCACGTGGAATTTTCTGAAAAACAAGCAACTATTTTGGCCCTTCCATGCAATAGGCACTAAGAGGCGAGTGCAAGCAAATCGTCGAAACAATGGAAATATAATCTGCTTACTCAAAATTAATCCACATTATATTCAGTAATTTCTTCCTCCTCTAACTAGAAATCTTTGCCACACACAACCCGCTGGTGTGCTGGAGAAAGCTCTTCTTGGAAAGCATCTCCAAAGTTTGCAAGACAGATGACACAGAATGATGGAAATCAACAACCCATCGTGCCAGCAGCCTTCTTTTTAAATCCCATATTTAATTAATGAGATGCAGTCAAGTATTCTTCAAGGCATGTTATTGAACCGATACATAACATTTAGGTAGTGTTCAAAGGCTTATTATTTAAAGCAGTTACAACAAGCTGACAAGATTAAATAAATGAGTTTCCCCAGCCCACGGATAACTCAGATAACATTAACTTTAGGGACTGGTCAGATGTCCAGCAATGCATACTTTACTGTTTCCCTACTGCTAATGCTGGTTGAAAAAATAGATGCTTGAACATAAACACAGGAAGGAGAAAGAGAGAGAGAGAGATTTCCTTCTCTTTAGGTGACAATGGGAAGCCAACAACCTGTAAGAGGAAAGAAAGTCGTGAGTTTTCCTTTTTCGTCCAGCAATTCTACTGAAGATCTTTGGGAGAAATGTGTTCAGTGTGTGTACTGTATGTATTTGTGACTTCAATGAATGAGCTCCCAGTAAGCCGCCTTGCACCCATAAAGGGTATGTATTCCCTAGGAATGTTTTCCTGGAGTAAGTATTACTATTATTTAAATGTGCCAGACTGCAATATAAGTGACTTTCTAAAGCAGTTAAAGAGAATGCAACTTCTCTTTCAGGAGAATGAAATTAGCAGGCTTAGTGCTACTACCTTGTGCAGTGACTGGTGCAACCAATTCCCAGTCCTATTAATTTAAAATTCTCTTGTGCTATTAAACCATAATGTTGTGCTTTGTTTACATAACTTTGCTCACACAACAGGCTAAGTTTAAAAAAAAAAAAAAAGCACCAACCCTCTGTTGTCCTCTGCAACTCTTTAGCCAAAATCTTAGGTTTACTCTGCTGTTTAAAATGCTAGTCACCCTGGGTTTATAACTACAGTACTTCCAGACAAGCCTTTTGTGCCAGTTAGGAATCAGCTCAGATCCCAGCATCCCCATGTCATCATCATTATGCAAGTGCAGAATATTGATTTATCTATTTGCTGATTATGTCTGAATTGGAATAAAGCTGTTTTTGTGGGAGTGCAGGTCTACACAGAGGTTGGAGGTGGTCTTATTTCACCCCCACCTCCTGGTCTGAGCTTCTGTTCATGGAACATGTCTGCAGGCATTTCCCTGGCTCAAAGTGCCAGAGCAGCATGCTCCATAGATGTCCAAACTTCATTGATTCAAATCTGAAGCATTGATTCAAATCTAACTTTGCTTCCAGTTAGGAGGATCTACTTCCAGAAACTGCCCAACTGTCAGACTCCAGCCCAGAGATGAGGCAGTGAGTTCCAATCCAATCCAATCCTTTATTTACAGAATCTTGCCAGACTAAAGCTATAACTTCCTAACCTATTAGATCTATCCTCTGAGACTGTAGAGTAGGGGTCTTCAAACATGGCCCTTTTATGACTTGTGAACTTCAACTCCTAGAATTCCTCAGCCAGACATGCTGGCTGAGGAATTCTGGGAGTTGAAGTCCATAAGTCATAAAAGGGCCACGTTTGAAGATCCCTGCTGTAGAGTGTGTTAGCCTGAACCTCTTCTCCTCTCCAGTTAGGGCCAGAGCAGTCTCTTGATCCAAGATTCCTTCTGGGAAAGTTCTGAGTTGGCAAAATCCTCTCCCTCTGCTGCTGCAGCTCCACCTTCCATCATACCAACTGCCTTCAAAAGAGCATAGCGCAAACTGGCATGTTTAAAGGGAACTGGAATATTTTGACATTCTCTGGAATTCTCTATTCCTTGACCGGCCAATTTTGTGTATCTATTATCAGAGAGGAGGGCTTGGTACAGCTTTAAAGGGATGCTTTAAACCAGAGGTCTCCAAACTTGGCAACTTTAAGATTTGTGGATTTCCCAGAATTCCTCAGCCAGCCATGCTGACTGAGGAATTCTGGGAGTTGAAGTCCACAAGTCTTAAAGTTGCCATTTGGAGACCCCTGCTTTAAATTCATGGCAATTTCAATCAAATGCATGTATTTGATAGATATTGGCCCCAAATTATTTAGTAGGGTTTGCTTATAGCTAAAGGAGGATTAGGCCTAAATCTTCCCAATGGCAGCCCAATGCCATAACATGCATATAGTGGCAGCCAAATGCATATAGTGCATCAAATGTTCTATAACATTATCATCAAAAGAGATTCTGCTCTGTAGAACTGAATTGAATTTGATAGTATTAAAACACTTTATAGAAACAGACACTATCTATGTTGCAACTTACAGAGAGAGCTGGGGGAGGGGATGAGTGATATAATGGGTTCTCTGACAGTGACAGCAATGGCCAGTGAGTTTTATCACCTCATTACACTCTCTAGCAGAGCTTTTTAACATTAATCTGAATTTCACTTATGTTATCATCTGTCAATTTCTTGCATGTGGACAGCCACTGTCCTTGATTTGCCTCGGGCATTCAGTTCAGCTCTCAGCCCACAGAATTTGGCCTTAAAATTGACCAATCTAGGATGCTTTCTTGGATCAGTCATAGCCTTTGAATTCTGCATGATTGTAGCAGGTTTAAATCCTTTAATAATAGGTGAATGGATGCCAGGCCAATACATGGCCCAAACATTGATTGCTTTTAAGAATGGAGGTGTCTATAAGGCCAGTCCTCATTTAGCGGCCATAGGGGACCAGCAACTGAGACATAAAGCAAAGCGGGTGGCTAAGTAAAGATGAGTGCTTTGGAAGAACTGAGGCATAGAAGTGGTGCTGATGTAAAACAAGTTGTAATATACTTTCCATGAATCTAAAACAGTGGTTCTCAACCTTTTTAATGCCGCGACCCCCAACCAGTCGTAAGTCGAGGACTAAACCAGTCATAAGTTGAGGACTAAACCGGTCGTAAGTCGAGGACTTTCCCTGCCCGGGAGCGCCATGCATGCGTGGTGCCGCCCCCTGTGCCGGCCGAGGCGTAGCTGGCAAGCGGCAGAGATGGAGCAGGCCGACCACCGGCTGGGCCACCAGCTGGCCCAGCCCAAGGGAGGTAAGGCACCCACTGGAAAAGGAGAAAAAATGGTGGACAGCCTTGCTTGGCGACCCCCGTGAAATGGTCGATCGACCCCAAATGGGGTCGCGACTCATAGGTTGAGAACCGCTGATCTAAAACATAGACTTCTGATGATATAGTAAGCTTAAGATTTTGTTAACTGGCCAGGCACAATATGGAGGAAATGTTAAGGTGGCAACGTGTGTGTGTGTGTGTGTGTGTGTGTGTATGTGTGTGTGTGTGTGTGTGTGTGTGCTGGTATGTATGAACCAGTGTGTATGTATGTACCGGTATGTAACTTTGATCATATGAAGCAATTTTAGTAATTCCTTAGCTTTCTATTTATCTTCTACTACTTGAGAACTCACGCTTAAATCTACTGAGGAAACCTAGGCTAACTTAGCTATGAAACTCACTGAGGCAGGGAAAACCAAGTATGCCACCTTGAGCCCATCATGAATGGTGAACATAATTGCACAAATAGAAAACACTTTTTATCATGCATTCTAGATTTAAATGATATGCTTTATTAAGAACTGGCTAATATTATTTGGCAATGTGTGGTTGAACCAGGGATAAATTATGGCACTTGCCTTCAGTTATATCACAAGGCTTTCTCAGTTGGCACCCACCCAGTTAAAATCAGTTAGGTTCTATTATTCTGGGGAAAAGAACTACATTTATCACATCTATAGGATAGCAGATCTGGCAGAATATTACTTAGAAACTGCAGTAAGCTTACTGAGGTTTACATGAAGAGAATATACATGTGATAAATGCAGTATCAGTATATTATTTTTAATAATGCACATGTATATATTCTGATTAGGAAGTTCTTAGGCAAATTTGAACTGAATTCTTGGTCCAAACATTTGTAACTGAATAATACAAAAAAAAAAATTAAAATATACTGCTCAAAAAAATAAAGGGAACACAAACGTATAGGATCCTATACGTTTGTGTTCCCTTTATTTTTTTTGAGCAGTATATATTAATCTCAGTATTAAAATTATGTAGTCAATAATATCCCCCACACACACACACACACTGGGAAGGAAAGTAGTGTTGATTTGGTTGTTGCAGAAAAACTAGGAAGAAAAGGGCTATCCACTAGTTTGGAATTGCTGCAATATGATGAGTCTAATTTAACATAAAGGATATTTTACTTTAACTCAAAAGTAACATATCAGAGAATACAGGTAGTCCTCAACTTACGACCACAACTGAGTCCAAAAATTCTGTTGCTAGGTGAGGCATTTGTTAAGTGAGTTTTGCCTCATTTTACCACCTTTCTTGCCACAGTTGTTAAGTGAATCACTGCAGTTGTTAAGTTAGTAACATGATTGTTAAGTGAATCTTGTTTTCCCATTGATTTTGCTTCTCCAAAGGTCGGGAAAGGTGATCACATCACCTCAGGACACCGCAACCATCATTAATATGAGTCAGTTGCCAAGTGTCCGAATTTTGATCTCTTGACCATGGCAATGCTGCAATGGTCTTAAGTGTATCATAAGTCCCTTTTTGAATGGTCACTAAATGAACTGTTGTCAGTTGAAGGTTATCATTGGAACTCATCTGTGTATGTATGCGTATCAGTGTCTTCTTGTGTTATATATCCCATGTGTGGAAAAATGCAATAAACTTTAGCAAAATCATAACTGAACTGAAATTTGAACTCTAGAGCTTTATCGAAGATTATCTCGTTAGGTGAGGCAACCTCCTGCTGCCTTCCCACAACCAAAGTCAGTGGCAGGAAGTCACAAGTTGCAAGCCAGCAGGCAGGCAAATGGCTGCTGCTCAGAGGGGGGGGGGAATGAGGCAGTGTGGGAAAGGGGCAGTGAGGGTGTGTAAGAGTGCAAGGGAGAATCAGGGAGGAGTGCTTGAGTAGTCAGCACTGGGCAAGAACAAAGGGGCTGGGAAAGGGTATGTGGATGGGGAGATTACCTAGACTTGTGACTTCCGTGCCAGCTTCCCCCATTGGCAGAGAAGGTTGCAAATGGCAAGCCTGTGATTGCAGGGCTCTGCACCTGCTTGTAAGTGCAAACTGGTTGCCAAGTGCACAGATCATGTTCATGTAAACTGTGGTAGTGGTGGTGCTGGTACAGCTGGAACTCCAATGGCCAGTTATAACCACCATTTGTAACTTTGAATGGTCGCTGAACAAATCATAGATTGAAAACTACTGTAAACACATACACTATGTATATTATTGAGTCACTGTGGGTAGTGTTACAGGAAAATCTGTAATTCAGTTATTGATAATTACACAAATGCATTTTTCTTTGTCCACTGGATTGTCTATGAATGTTTTCCATTCAAAAATATATGTAGAATTTCAATGACATTATTCCCCCCCACCCATCAAGATCCAGAGCAAGGAGAACAGAAGCCACATTTTGTCCTAGTTTGGGGAAAATGGTACATACATACATATAAATATACATATATATACATATACATATACCGTAAATGCCGGCGTATAAGACGACTTCCACAAGCGCTGAAATCGGCGCCAAAGACGGGGGTCGTCTTATACGCCGAGTCGTCTTATACGCCGGAAATACTGGGAGTTTCCGGCGTATAAGACAACGTTCTAGGAATGCGGCCGGGCTATAAAGACGGGGGTCGTCTTATACGCCGGGTCGCCTTGTACGCCGGCATTTACGGTACATACATATATATACACATATACATGCAGCTATAGATATAGATATAGGTGTAGGTGTAGGTGTAGATGTAGATGTAGATATAGATATAGATATAAATATAGATGTTTTCTAATGTTTTTGCGGGTGTTTGTATGTAGGTCTTTGGTTATTCGGGTTTTCTCCCGCGTCAAATTGGAAGTGTCTTGGCAACGTTTCGACGAAGTCCCATTCGTCATCTTCAGGCACAAAGCCGAAAACACCAGCCTGAAGATGACGAATGGGACTTCGTCGAAACAACGCCAAGACACTTCCAATTTGACGCGGGAGAAAACCCGAATAACCAAAGACCTACATAGATATAGCTATAGATAGATATAGATATAGATATACCAGTGCAATCTTTGTTTGAAGTAGATACAGAATAAGGAAAATGTCAGTAGTATTGAGAATTTGTACTGTGCAGCATGTAGTTTTAGAATGATACATACACATGTGCACACACAAAACACATAGGCCCAAATATCTTTCTTGAAATACTTGTTTCTGAAAAACAGTATTTAGAAATAAGGTTCCCAGTAAACTACTGCTTGTGTACAGTTTGATGTAGTTTTAATACATTTCGATTATAATTTGTACCTATATTTGTTTTAGAATAATTCTTAAGATACATTTTCATTTTAATAATCCATATATACACAGAGAGAGAGAGAGTCACTTATCCAAATCCATCTATCCATCTGAATGGAAATTTCTGTTTTTCTGCAAAGCTGTTGCAAAGACTGAGGAAAGGCTGCCATCTTCTGTTACAGCCACTTCTTCACAGTGACAGCTATTATGAGGAGGCTTGGATGCTAAAGGATAGGTAATAATGTAAGCCCTTCCAAAAAAAGCAAGTGTGAATTGAGAACTCTATCTATTTGCAACCCATCCTATTCCATCCGGATTGAGTTTTAGTTTGTTCACTCTCAACAAATCACTATTGACCCCAGTCTGAAATTTATAGAGAAGGCCATTAAATCTGGGGTTTATAATTAATCAAATAATCCCTTTTGAAATTTGTAGCTTTGATTTGCCGTTAAAATCTTCTACTCATTTGCTTAATTCAACCCTATAAATAGCCAACTTCCAGGCTGTAGATATGGATAATCCTCAGCTTATGACCACAGTTGAGCCCAAAATGTATGCTGTTAAATTGAGAAATTTGTTAAGTGAGTCTTGCCTCATTTTATGACTTTCCTTGCCACATTGCGAAGCATTGCAGTTGTTCAATTAGTAGAATGGTTGTTAAGTGAATCTGGTTCCCCCACTGGTTCCCAGGACACTGCAACCGTCATAAATGTGAGTCAGTTGTCAAGCATCCAAATGTAAATCACATGACCATGGGGATGCTGCAACAGTGTGAAAAATGGTCATAAGTCACTTTTTTCAGTGCTGTTGTAACTTTGAACAGTCACTAAATGAACTGTTCTAAGTCGAGATCACCCATATTTACATTCAGCCATATCCTTTAAATAAGCTGTATGTTTCATACATTCAGTTTTTTTCCTTCCTAATTTTTTAGAGTCTCAATGATAACTGATAAAAGCTTTACTGATGCAATCATTAAATACTGTAATTATACTTCTACCATGCTATCATTTTTCTAATTTTCATTTTCATTTTCAAAGCACTAATAATATGCAAAAATGCTTTCCCCAGCACCACCATATTTTAGGTTTATATCAAATTTATTCTGGAAGGCTTTCTTGCTTTCTTTCTTCCCCCGTTGTTTTTAAATGTCAGTTGTGTTATTTCCCCTTCCCCCCCCCCCAAATTTCTGTCCAAAAAATACATTTCAACATTCATTTAGTACCAACTGGCGTTCAAAAGAAAAATCCAAAATATTGGCAATGTAGCACTGTTCCGGATCATTACTAGGGCAAAACGGCAGAACATTACAAAATGATGTGACATCTCTAGTATCCCCCTGTGAAAACATTGAACAAGTCATTAGATGGAAAATAGCCAACTGAACTCATCAACCATGTGCACATAGAGTACTAAGCCAGACTGCCAAATCATTCAAAGCTAAACTCGGGCTCCAATTGCAAGAAGTACAAGCAAAAATGAATAACTTTCTTACTGAACTGAATTTCCAGGTTTTATTTCTCTCTGGAGTTCCTCTTTAAGAGAAGTTTAGTGGAAATATTGCGTGGGAAGAATCCAGAGAAAGATTTATACTTGGAAGTATAAATATTAAAAGTTAAATTTGAATAATGATTTGTTTATAAAGGTTGAATGTAAAAGTAATTAAGATATGTATAAGCTAAAAATCTATTGATAAATGTAATAAACATGTTTTTACTCAGCTGATATAATAAGAACTGTACTAGCTTAAATGCGAGATTAGACATTAAGAGAAATACAGTATGAGATTAGACATTAAGAGAAAAAGAGAGAAAGTATTTGATGTTGAAACAAGAGAAATTTTGGTTACTAAATTTAACAAATTTGAAAATTAGTAGAAAATAAGAATGTTATACTGTATTATTAATTAGATGATGTAAGATGATGAGAAATAGAATATATTCAAATAGATAAGACATGTATCCTGAATATTAGACTTTGTGATGAATAGGGATAATATAGACATTGTCTATAAAGACTGAATGTTAAAATAACCAGGATATGTATAAGCTAAAAATTATTGAGAAATGTAAGAATGTTATTTTTATTTAAAAGATATAATAAGAATTGTATTAGTTTAAAAAATGAGACAGTAAATACTAAGGGGAAAAGAGAGGAAATATCTAATTATCTTGTACTAAAGATACTTGTATGTCATTGAATTATTGATTAACTCAGCGGCCACGTTGCTTTTTAAATACTTAAATGTAAAATTAGAAAATCAATAAAACATTAAAAAAAAGAATCCAGAGAAAAAAATATTTTGGGGAATATTAAAAAGGCAGAACATATTTCCCCAAAGGAATAATGGAGAAGATCTTTAAAAAAAGACAGAAACCAGCTCCAGGAAACCAGTCCAGCCCCTCTCCCCCAAGCAGAAACTAGGCAGAGGCCAGCTTTTAGAAATGCAGATGTAATAATCCATTCAGGAAGGTTGGAGCCAGGAAGCTATTAGGAAGACAAAGACACCTAAAATCTACATACCCCCACCCAAATTCTAAGTACAGGAAACATAATAGGATTAACTTACGAATACCAAAAGGGCACACTCAGACTCAGGTCAAAGTACATGACACAGGAAATACAAAGCCTCAAACAGGAACAGAAAACAACTTCAAGAGCTCCACAAGGTATAAAAACCCACTACTCCCTGCTACATGTGGTCAGTTTTTCCAGAGCCATCTTTCTGTCTGGCTGTCCTCTTCAATAAACTGCAACCTTCTTTCTAAAGTAGTCTCAATTTGATTATTCCCAGCTTGGACTGGATCCTGATGAAGATTTTTCTCTCAACAATTGGATAGAGTGGGGTGAAGACTAGGATAGTGCTTATGGATGGGGATAATAATACAGGTAGTCCTTGACTTAAAACAGTTTGTTTATTGGCCATTGACTTATGACAGTTTTTCATACTTGCAATCATTGCAGCATCCCCATGGTCACGTGATCAAAATTCAATTGCAGCGCCATGTGATCACCTTCTGGCAAGCAAAGTCAACATTAAATTAATCGTTAAGTGATTCACTTAACAATTGTGGCAGGAAGGGTGGTAAAAAGGGGGCAAAACTCACTTTACAAGTGTCTCACTTAGCGATAGAAATTTTGGGCTCAGTTGTAGTCTGGATAAGATGTAACCAACTGGTAACTGTTAGGTTCAAATAAGTCATGATGTTTTAATATCAATTGGTATTTTGTGCTTGGATTATTTTTTTTAAAAAAAAATAGACTGAAAGACAAGTGGGGCAGGGAGAGAGCCAAGCCAGTACTGTAGAACATCAATTGAGGTTTTCAGTCTTTAATCGTCTTGCTTGCATATATTTGTGGGACCAGGAAGGAGAACTACACTCCTTCTACATGGACCTTCACGGCATTTCAATTTCAGGCACACATGCGCGCGCGCGCACACACACACACACACACACACACACACAATGCTCGCAAGGAAAATCAGAAAATAATGTTTTTGCAATTACAGTCCACAGCTGCTGCAGTTCCAGTATGCCTGCTATACACAGGTGCAGCCATTATGACAATGAATAGTAGACATTAAAGGTGCCATCATCTATAGCAGTAATAATAACACTAGGGTTGAAAAGGTATTTTCATTCGCAGCCGAATGTTAAGAGAGCAAGGTAGAAACAGCATAAAATAAAAGAAGCAATTCACAGCCCTCTCCGGTGACTCAGATGCTACTTAGAAACATTCAGATTTGAAAGAAATTTTCAGGCACTAGATATTAGCCCAGCGGGTGGAAACCAAAAGCAATGAATAGTTTTAGGTGAATCCTTTTTAACAACCAGGAGAAGATAACATAATAGTTCCTGCCAAAGAAGTGCCATATTGCAGAAGATCTGGCAAAAGCCATACAATTCCTGCCCCTCCCAAAGGAAAATTAATGGAGAATGTGTAAGCCCGCTAAGATTGTACAAATGTTAAATGCAAGGACTAAAATTATTGTTTTCTCTGTCTGTACTCTGCCAGGACGAACTCAAGGTAGCTAACCACATTTCAATAGCATTAAAATGAATGCTAAAATTAACAGTCAAAAGCCTGACAAAGAGATTGTCAGGCCCCCTAACAGCATTTCACAGTCCAGAATGTTAGATTGTCAGGTTTACTGCAAGTAAAAAGATAAAAAGAGTTTATTGGAAACTGGGCATGTGAGTTTTAACTCTCATTTGTCAGCTAGTACATTAAAATGGGGGCCTCCATGATGCCCTTGATTCTCTTTCCTAACTGACAGGATCAAGGGCATCATGGAGGCCCCCATTTTAATGTACTAGCTGACAAATGAGAGCTAAAACGCACATGCCCAGTTTCTAATAAACTCTTTTTATCTTTTTACTTGCAATAAACCTGGAGATTTTCACCTCTTCTGACTTCAGAGAAAGATTAAGGAAATACAAAAGAAAGTTCATCTGTTGTTACTGAAGAATGCGGAGATAAGAATGTAACCAAAAACCAGGAAGGGAAAATGAAAGACAAGTAAGTTTTGGGAAAGGGCAAGTTTTCAAATTCTGGTGTAATCCCCTACAACAGCGGTTCTCAACCTGGGGGTCGCAACCCCATTTGGAGTTGAACAACCATTTAATGGGGTCGCCAAACAACGCAGTCCACCATTTTTTCCCCTTTTCCTTAGCTGTGCTACTCCCTTTTATTCTATTGGCTTTTGAAAGCCAATAGAATAGACTCTCTTGAATAGAGTCTAATTCTATTGGCTTTCAAAAGCCAATAGGAATTGTCCAGGCTGTCTCTGCCCTGCTGAGCCCGCCAAAAGTCCCATTCTGCAAACGGTGCTGCAAGTTGTCTGCAGCGAAGGCGAGCTGTCTGGAAGTTTCCACCCCTCCCTGCTGAGCAACTACTAAAAATGTAAGTAAAAGAGAGCCAGGGGTGGGAAGTGGGAGGCCGGTGGGCGCAGGGAGGGTTGCTGGTGCGCGTGGGGCCTGGCGGGTGCCTTACCTCACTTGGGCTGGGCCAGCTGGTGGCCCAGCCAGTGGTCGGCCTGCTCCATCTCTGCTGCTTGCTAGCTACGCCTCGTCCAGCGCAGGGGACAGCACCATGCATGTGCGGCGCTCCCGGGCAGGGAAAGTTGACTTACGACTGGTTGGGTAATTCTCGACTTACAACCAGTTGGGGGTCGCGGCATTAAAAAGGTTGAGAACCACTGCCCTACAACAATAAAATAGCAAGCAATCATTGCAGCGTCTGTTTCCTGAGCTGCCTACCTCCCAAGGCTCACAGTTCTTTGTGTAGTTCCAGATGGAACTTTTGAGAGTAAGTAACCCAGTAGTGGGATTCAGATATGTGAACAACTGGTTCTCTGTGTGGATGCCGCTTCCGGAAATCCATTCTGGGCCTGGGCAACAACAAATTAGCTATCAGTTCTGCCGAAGTGGTGCGAACCGGCTGAATTCACCACTGAAGTAACCCATTGCTTGGAACTAAATAGTCATAAGCGCACACACACATTTACATGGCAGCAACCTCCCCCCCCCCACACACACACACACTGCAATCATGTCACACAGCAGCCACTTATCCTTCTCCAACCTGCCTGGGACTTGTGACTTCCTGACAGACTTTCCTTATGGGAAGCTGGCAAAAAGTTGTAAGGAGGTCCTCGTTTAATGACTTGCAATCTTCGTTTAACAAAGCAATGGGGACTGTTGGTAATGCCATCACTCTTAAGCAATATGGTCACATGGTGTTGCACTCTACAACCACATCATTTAGTGATGGGGATTTTTCCCAATTACTGTTGTTTAAATGAAGACTATCCAACAGAATATTTATTTAATTTTGATTGAATTTATTACATTTATTTGCAGCCTATTTCATATTGAAATGACCCTGGGCAGCTATCATATTATGATCCCTATCTTATTCTGGTGATCAGACTAGTGCTGCATTTTGCACCAATTGCAAGCTTTAGACTCCACATAGAATAAATTGAGTGAACAGGTAGAGAGACCTTTTGTCAAATGCTGGATTGCTTCCTGGTTCTAATAGTCCATGAGGCATTCAGTGGACTTCCCGCCAGTTACCTAGGAATCCCTCAGACATGTGAGTTGGACTATCTTAATGTGTCTGTCCATTTTGCGATGTTTACAGGCAGCAACAAATCTCATCTAGTTAGCCCTTTTCTGTTTTGTCACCTGTACTGTGTTCAGAAAACAAAAAATATAGATCGTAAGGAAAGGAAGGAAACCTATGACAAGTTCTTTATTTTCCTTTTGCGGACTAAAAGTATAGGTCAGCTTTTAATTTTTTTTCCCTTCCAATTTTACTGGTTTTATAGCAAGATTACAAAAACAAAAATAAGAATATAAAGATACAAAAAATAAATGAAGCAAAGAAATGCTGAAGTTAATTAATAAACCTCACACACACCAAAACAAACAAACAAACAAACAAATCAAAGAAATAGAAGAAAGAGAAAGAAAGAGCTGATAACCTGGAAATATTTCTATCTTCGGGGCAAAGAAAGTGTTTAGTAGGTGGTCTTGCTGAGTCTTCAAATTATAGTTTTAATCTTCTCCCCAAAATTCAGATGAACATCAAAGAAACTAGAATATTATTTTTTTAACCCACTTGTAAATTATCTCAAAAAGCCACACCCTCTGCCTATCACACAAACACACACACAGTCCTTACATACCTAATATATATTCCTGTGACCAACGTATTTTCAGTTCTTTTTGCCCTCTGCGTATACATCATTATGTTCTGAATGCAACGTTCCTGCTCTCCAATAATTAAATCATGACAGCAGATTAATTGGATTTAAATTCCAAATGACTACAAAAGCAGAGAGATGAGTCAGTAGTCTTTCCTAATGGAATGGTTTATTCAGAACGTTTCTCAGACTGACATATAGAACCGGGTTATACATATTTATACTTAATTAATTGAGGGTTGCCCTTTCTCTGTAATCCTGCCCTGAAGCATTAAGATATTGAGAAATAAAAGTCAAAAAGGGAGAACATTTTATTAGAAATGGGATGATCTCCCAACCTCAGGCCCTCTGCAGAATGCCTGAAAAAGAAATCTTGTTATCACTTGGCATGTAGTTTCGCAGAGGATGAAGAAATGGTTGAAATAATGGCTTTGTAAAAGACATGTCTGGTTTACAATGTGATGCAAACAGACTTCTAGATAAACTTCTCATTGAATACGGCTCCATAGTTTTGTTTAACTAAATAATAGTAATAATAATGATAAAGTTGGAAGGGACCTTGGAGGTCATTTAGTCCAACCGCCTGTTCAGGCAGGAAACCCTATACCATTTCGGACAAATGGCTGTCCAGTTTCTTCTTAAAAACTTCCAGTGTTGGAGCATTCACTGCTTCTGGAGGCAGGTTGTTCCACTAGTTCAGGGGTTCTCAACCTTGGCAACTTTAAGACTTGTGGACTTCAAATTCTGGGAATTGAAGTCCACAAGTCTTAAAGTTGCCAAGGTTGAGAACCCCTGCACTAGTTAATTGTTCTAACTGTCAGGAAGTTTCTCTTTAGTTCTAAGTTGCTTCTCTCCTTGATTAGGTCACCCGTTGCTTCTTGTCCTGCCTTCAGGCGATTTGGAAAATAGCTTGACTCCCTCTTCTTTGTAGCAGCCCCTGAGATATTGGAACACCTCTATCATGTCCCCCCTCGTCCTTCTCTTCGTTAAAATGAATCGTAAAACTCCACCCGACTGCTATGGTTGAATTTTTACATGGGTCTCTTAACTTCTCTGAAAGGATCCTTCTAGAAGTTTTAGGAAAGAAGCCTTTGCCGGCTTAGATTCAGAAAGTTGAAGCCCCATATTCTGGAAGAGACCAGATTGCAGGCAGCCTTATTTATGTCAGTATGTATGCATGCATGACGCTCATCTCAACCGAGTGATTCTAGGAGGCTTACAGACATCCAATTAAAATGCATTATAAAACATTAAAACAATAAATAACAATTATGCATTTAAAATTCAATTAAAATAAAACAAAGTAGGCTGGAGAGGAAGAAAGCAAAGTGCGGCATGTATAGGAAGAAGGTAAGAGTAATCTCTGCTCCATTAGCCACCTCCAAAGTGCCCCACCCCCAGTGGGGCCCAGGCTATTTGGCACAAGAAAAGGTTCTTCTGGACCCTGGCAGCCAAAATTCCTTGGCTGACAGGATCCCCAGCATGTTCCTTTGCTGGTGCAGGTGGGTAGGTTAATCCCATGGGGTTAGCCAGATTCTCAGAAAGCCTGGACCCATGCTATCAAGGCTTTGCCCAGAAGCAAAAATTACCGTATATTCCGGCATATAAGGCGACTGGGCGTATAAGACGACCCCCCAACTTTTGAGAAGATTTTCAGGCTTTAGAAAGTCATCTTATATGCCAGAAAATACAGTACAATATTGAATTTCTGTTTATAGATGAGCACAATAGGAGCTCCTTTGCTGCTAGAAAGCTTTGTCCTGTCAGTGCTTATTTCTGTAAAAAAAATAGGGCTGGCCACTAGGGGGCAGATTGGTTTTAAATTCAGAGAACAGCTACCCGTATATTCCTGTGTATAAGACGACCCCTGACTTTTGAGAAGATTTTCAGGCTCTAGAAAGTCGTCTTATACACCGGAAAATACGGTACATTTGAATTGAAAAGCCACCTTCCAAAAAAGAATGGGGCTAGAGTAAAAACCCAATTTAATATTTTTTTTTACAATTGAATGTAATTAAAATTAAAATTAGTTTCTTCACTCAAACTAGAATTGTTTTGACAATATTTTTTTAAAGGTATCTGCTTATAAATGATACATAACAGTAGTGCCATCTAGTGGTCACAAACACATTAACAGTTTGGGGGGGGGAGATTGAAAAGCAATGGAAAAACCTAAACATTTTTTTGCCACATCTTATATACTGGAGATGGACATATATCATGCAAATACATATGAATACAACCTCTAATGGGTTCACTGATATACACATGGTCATCCACAAAATTTTAGACCCAAGCTGTTTAGGGTGTAATACATAGTACATTGGTCTCAGAGTTCAAATAGCAGAGTAAGTATAAATAGGTAATCTAGGACAAGTGTTTTAGGCCAAAAATTATATTTGAGTGGAAAAGCCATCTTCTGAAAAATAATGGGGCTAGAGTAAAAACCCAATTTATTTATTTTTACAATTGAATGTAATTAAAATTAAATTCATTACATGCAATTAACCTCCGCATGGAAGCCTCCAAGGTGGGTTCAGGCAGTGATAAATTCTTCACTGCAGAAGGGGATGTTTCTGCGGCCTTTTAAGGAGCCCCTGATTTGCCCTTCCTTTAAAAAAAACACCTCTTAATCCTATCTGTCTGGATAATTTTTGTCTAGTCCCTCACCTTCCCTTATTGGGGAAAGTGGTTGAGAAGATGATTGCTTGGCAGCTTCAGAGGGTCTTGAATGAAACAGATTATCTACATCCCTTCCAGTCAGGTTTAAGGCCCAGTTATGGGACAAGAAACAGCACTGGTCTCACTTGTGAATGAGCTAGAATGGTGGTTGTGCATCCATCCTTGCTTTCCTTGACCTTTCAGTGATTTTCAGTTCCATTGATCATGATATCCTTTTGAGCTGGCTACATGGTTTGGGGCTGGGTAGCACAGTCTCGCACTGGTTTGGCCTCCTTTCTCCAAGGCCAGTGCCAGTCGGTGTTGATAGGGAATGAGAGGTCCAGTGCAGCATGTGGAACAGTGGTGTAACTTGAGCCACTCTAGGGACCGCAAGAACTGCCCGTGAAGCTGCATTCTGCACCAGCTGAAGCTTCCAAATGATCTTCAAGGGTAGCCCCAAGCACAGCACATTGCAGTAGTCCAATCATGAGATGACGAGGGCTTGAGTGACTGAATTCAGGGACTCCCGATCCAAGAAAGTGTGCAACTGGCATACAACATGAAATTGTGCAAAGGCTCTCATAGCCGTGACTGCCACCTGCTCATTGAACAGGAGTCATGTGTCTAGGAGAACCCCCAGATTTTTTCTGTCTGGGGTACTCTGGGGTCCAGAACTAAATATGTTAACGTCCCAGAACCAGAAGCTCCATGCACCCAAAGCCACTCAATTTTACCAGGATTCAGCTGAAGTTTGTTGTCACCCATTGAGACCCCCACAGCCTCCAGGCACCATGAAAGGGCAGGGACAGCATCACTTAGAATAGATCACCCGGGATGGAGATGTAAACTTGAGTATCATCAGCGTACTAATGGTACCTTATCCCATGGTGGTGAATGATCTCACCCAGCAGTTTCATGTAGGTGTTAAAAAAGAGGGGACAGAGTACTGAACCCCGGAGCTTGCCACAAAGAAACAGCTGTGAATTGGACCTCTCATTCCCTATCAACACCGATTGGCATTGGCCTTGGAGAAAGGAGGCCAAACCAGTGCGAGACTGTGCTGCCCAGCCCCAAACCATGTAGCCCGCTCAAAACGGTATCATGATCAATGGAACTGAAAATCACCGAAAGGTCAAGGAAAGCAAGGATGGATGCCCAACTACCATCTAGCTCTTGCCAGACATCATTCACAAGTGAGACCAGTGCTGTTTCTTGTCCCATAACTGGGCCTTAAACCTGACTGGAAGGGATGTAGATAATCTGTTTCATTCAAGACCCTCTGAAGCTGCCAAGCAATCATCTTCTCTACCATTTTCCCCAATAAGGGAAGGTAAGGGACTAGACAAAAATTGTCCAGACAGATAGGATTAAGAGATGGAGTTTTTTTTAAGGAAGGGCAAATCCAGGTCTCTTTAAAAGGCCCAGAAACATCCCCTCCTGCAGTGAAGAATTTATCACTGCCTGAACCCACCTTGGAGGCTTCCATGCAGAGGTTAATTGCATGTAATGAATTTAATTTTAATTACATTCAATTGTAAAAAAATTTAAATTGGGTTTTTACTCTAGCCCCATTATTTTTCAGAAGGTGGCTTTTCCACTCAAATATAACTTTTGGCCTAAAACACTTGTCCTAGATTACCTATTTACAGTGCTTTCTTTCTTAAAAAAAAAAAAAAAAAAAAGGTGCCTGAACTCACACACATTATACAACCCACCTTGCCTACCCTACAAGGCTCCATCCAAAAAAGGTGCCAGAACTCTGTTCTGGGCGTTCTATGAGAAAAAAAGCCCTGCCTATTTATAGTTATTCCGCTAATTGAACTCTGAGACCAATGTACCATGTATTAACCCTAAACAGCTTGGGTCTAGAATTTTGTGGATGACCATGTGTATATCTGTGAACCCCTTTAGAGGTTGTATTCATATGTATTTGCACGATATATGTCCATTTCCAGTATAAAGATATAAGATGTGGCAAAAAAAGTTTAGGTTTTTCCATTGCTTTTCAATCTTTTCCCCTCAAACTGTTAATATGTTTGTGACCACTAGATGGCACTACTGTTGTGTAACATTTATAAGCAGATACCTTTAAAAATTAGAAGGCCAGATCCTGAAGTTGAAACTCAAATACTTTGGCCACCTAATGAGAAGGAAGGACTCACTGGAGAAGGGCCTCATGCTGGGAAAGATTGAGGGCCATAGAAGAAGGGGACGGCAGAGAATGAGATGGCTGGATGGAGTCACTGAAGCAGTAGGCGTGAGCTTAAATGGACTCCAAAAGATGGTAGAGGACAGGAAGGCCTGGAGGAAACATGCATGGGTTGTGATGGGTCGGACACGACTTCGCAACTAACAACAACAACAACCTTTAAAAATATTGTCAAAACAATTCTAGTTTGAGAAACTACCATTCCATAGATATTATTAAGTTACAACTCCCAGAAACCCACACTCACTGGCTGGGCCATCTCATCTTTCTGTTCAAATTAGTCACTCAAGGCAACTTACTCCATAAAACAAAACAAAAAATCAAAAGATAGACAATTTTGCATTTAAAGGCCAGATTAAGGAAATGTATTATTTACTGAACTTTTTAGAGGCAGAGAGTATGGGGGGGGGGGTCAAAATAATTCCCAAGACAATTGCCTGAGACAGAGGTAAGGAAAAAGTCCTTTCCCAGATGGTTGATAAACTGGTTTTCTAGGTTTAAAAAAAAGAGATACTGAATAAGAAATACTCCTTGAGCTGACTGAAGATTCCTTCCTTCTGATTCATCGTAACTTGTGTAGATATGAAAAGATTGAAAATTTGAAGTTTATATATATTTAAAATAATTATTATACCATGAGCTGTATAAGCATGGAAAACATCCATTTTTATTTAGGGACAGAGCCCCTGAGGAAACAGGAAATCAAGATTTATACCTTTTAAAAGTTAATATTTTTGCTTCCTTCTCCTGTTGAATGAGTCCTTCTCAGATCCAGAACAAATTAACTTACCGTATTTTCCGGTGTATAAGACCCACCGTATAAGACGACCCCCGACTTCAGAGACGATTTGCATGGTTAGAAAGTTGTCTTATATGCTGGAAATTACTGTATTTTCCGGTGTATAAGATGACTCGGCGTATGACCCCCCAATTTTAGAGACGATTTGCATGGTTTAGAAAGTCATCTTATACGCCAGAAAATACGGTAATTTCTGTTTCATACATTAAAATCATATACAGATAGTACAGTTTTTAAACAATAAATTCAAATTTCATAAAACTCAGGTACTTCTGGCAAACAGAAATTGTCAAGACTTACACTGTTAATTTTTTAAATGATTTGCAGGTCTAAATTATGACAAATAGATTCTGGGATACTAAATAACATTCTCTGTTTCTTGTTTCTTCTAGACTACGAGCCCGTTGACATGTTAAAATTGGTAGGATTGGGAATCTTTTTAAAATTGCACAATCAGCCATACTTTTACCAATAATTTCATCACTGCATTTCAATGTTTTTATTGATATTTCTTGCATTTTTAAATCTGACTAATTAAGAATTTGGAATACCGTTCAGAGATATTGTCCAGAATGTATACAGCCATAATAATACAGTTCATAAAAACACAGAAATAGATACTGATAACATTAATTCCCAGAATGTTCTGGGAAATGCATTAGGTAGAAGTCATATAAACCAGGTTTACCTTAATTGCTCATGTTGATTTTGAACAGACCAGCTAATTATTTTTTTTTAATCTAATTTTATAAAAGAAATTTGAATTTATTTGTTTTTATTCTTCCATATGAATACATGGCTTTGTTGGTTTCCATTCTTAATCTGAAAGTTTTTTTTTTTTCAACAGTGCAATTCTGCAACAAACAGCAGATAGGCACGTAAAGAAGCTGAACGTTATTTGAGAATTGAGTTGCTTAATTCTTATTAATCTATTGTGCTCATAGCATTTATTTCTTTTAGAAAAATGCAAAAATAGTTTTGTAAATTCCACTTTTTAAAAAACATTTTTAAAATCAGACAATTTGAAATATGCGTATTTTATATAGTTCAAGTCAAACTAAATAAATTGTCCCTGAGTTATTTCCAAGAAAATTTTCCTTGCATGTAGGAAATGCTGTTATGGAATGAAGGTTCCATGATACCTCGTTCATTGTTCAGCCTAGAATGAAGACAAACTGTATATAATTCAATTTTATCTAATTTTATACCTATAAGGGAAACCAGACCAACAATATTCCACAGTTCTTTATCATTATTTTCCAATCAAGCAGCACATACTTTTCAATTGTTCTAGATCAATAAATCTCAAATGCTTTAAGATATAAATATTCCTTTTTGCCAAAGAGGAGGGAAATCATAAACCCTAAGACTTTTTGATATACTAGTAGTAAACTACTTATGAAATTTTACAGCCTACTCAGGAATAACACTACCAGATTTTTTTTTTCTATCTTAACCCATTTGAAAGGATAACAGGAGAAAGAAAACATTTTGAAGTTAAGTGAGCCAACATGCCTACCTGAACAACAGATAATACGCATTTTCAATAAATGAAACACAAGTATAAATATTTAAATGCAGTAAAACCCTTCATTAAAATAGATTTTTTTAATTTATAAAAATTATAAATCTTGTCCTTAAAGCATGTAAACATTACCAAGTAAGACTTGTATTTGGATAAAAAGTCCAGTTCTGTTATGTCCTTTAAAAAGAGTTTTAAATGAAGGTATGGTATGCCTTCTTTGCAACCTTGGTTCCAGGATCTTGCAGAGAAAGGGTTTTTTTTTCCCCCAGTCTCACTTTTATTTCTTGATTTTATTGCAGCTGTGTGCCTCCATTTCAATGGCCTGATTCCCTCTGCTGGGTTTTTGAGATTTGTTTGGTAGCACCAGCAATATCAATATACATAAAATATGCATATGGAAATACAGTGATCTGTAAGTGATGAGAGATAATACAGTTACCAACTGCAATACAAAACCATGGCTTTATTATACCACTTTAATAAGTTCCACATCTCAGCCAAAACCCATCATGACAGCTGAAGTGATATTCTGAGCAGATAATTTAAGGGGTTTTACATGGGGCATTTCCTCTTCATCTGTTCACACACCTGTCCAGCCGTTCTAATTGGGTATGTCTAGTTTAACGAAGAGAAGGACAAGGGGGGACATGATAGCAGTGTTCCAATATCTCAGGGGCTGCCATAAAGAAGAGGGAATTAAGCTATTCTCCAAAGCACCTGAAGGCAGGACAAGAAGCAACGGGTGGAAACTAATCAAGGAGAGAAGCAACCTAGAACTAAGGAGAAACTTCCTGACAGTTAGAACAATTAATCAGTGGAACAGCTTGCCTCCAGAAGCAGTAAATGCTCCAACACTGGAAGTTTTTAAGAAGAGACTGGACAGCCATTTGTCCGAAATGGTGTAGGGTTTCCTGCCCGAGCAGGGGGTTGGACTAGATGACCTCCAAGGTCCCTTCCAACTTTACTACTATTATTATTATTATTATAATGCACAATTTGAAACTAAATACAAATAACTTACTTGTATAATTTAATTGTCGGCTCCACAGCAAGAAGAACAAATGGTGCCACAGTGTAGCAAACAGACAGCTGAGTTGCCAACCAGGTAACCATGTCATAGCCCACCTTGAGCAGCTTGGATGAGATGAAGATGTGTCGACAATTGTTCCTAACCTTATAAAATAAAAATTGAAATGTTTTGAAAGAATTTTCATATAGTGCATCTCTCACAGATTTCTAATCTATGCATATGCCACTTGGTTTTGATAAAGTTTTGCTATATTGTACGAAAAGATTTGCTTTCTTTTTCCTACTACTATTTTTTTAAAAAAAAACTTTCAAAAGTTATGAAGAAAAGTTAGTAAGATTCAGCAGCTGAGTAGAATCAGTAGGAATACTAACCCTATGAATAAGCCCTTCCATTTCAATTGAGTTACACAAATGTTATACATTTGATCAGAATTTTTCTACAAGTGCCAAATCTGATATTATAATGAGCATGTAAAGACTTTTCTGAAATGGAACATATGTATCTATACAAATAATAAAATTTTACTCACACCAATTCTTTAAACAGTTTTACGTCTAAATTTCATTAAATAACAGGATCTAACTTACAAAACCATTTTTAAACAGGTTACCCAATTATGTAAGAGCAAGAATGTGATACATATTCATAACTATGTTCATATATGATCAGAATGAGCAGTGAATTGAATTGAATGAGTGAACTGAACTTTTATTTGGCCAAACGTGATTCAACACACAACGAAATTGTCTCCACTATAGAAGTACTCAGTGTATATATGCAAAACAACAGAATAATAAGCATAATAATACCAATAAAAGGGGGAAGTAAAGAAAATAATAAGGATAAATAATAATATTCCAGCCAGACTCTATGGGTTGATATACATATACATTAGACAGAGCTGTTAGAATCAGGTGTTCAGCAGAGTGATTGCACGGGGGAAAAACTCTGTCTCTGTGTCTAGTTGTTTTGGCATGCAATGCGCTATAGCCCTGTACCAAGGGAAGGGTTGAAACAGTTTATGTCCAGGATGTGAGGGGTCTGTAGATATTTTCTCAGCTCTCCTTCTGACCTGCCCAATATACAGGTCTCCTATGGAAGGCAGGCTGGTTGCAATTGTTCTTTCTGCAGTCTTAACTATCTACTGGAGTCTGTACCTGTCCTGTCAATAATAATAATACTCTTTTTCTATTCTATTATCCACTCTGCCTCAAAAGCCTTAAATTCTACAACCAAAGAAACAGACAAAAGAGCATTGATTTCTAAATTTAAAGATTTTTTTTTTAAAAAAAAAAACCCTAAGTGCACACTAGAGTTTTCAAAGCGCTCAGGATACACTGTCAAGGATTAGCTATACAGATACAAAATATGATTATTACATTAACAGATAGACAAGAAAAAAAATTCTGGCTTTTGTAAGTCTCTATTGGTTTCAGTAGGAGAAACTGTTCAATGTACTAATTATTCTAATATATAATGCCACTCAATGAAATATGTAGGAAATGGGTGTACAGCACACAGTTTCAAAAAACACGTTGCTTGAGATAGACACAATTTAATATAATGAAGAGAAAATGTGCTCTGCTTTGGAAATCAGTAGCACTTGTGGAATCTATGATTAATTTATCTGGGCATGTACCCACAGGGAAAAAAAAGGATTAACAGGGATACGTACTCTTCTGGCTGCTAGTGTCATAAAGATGCCAGTGATAAACGTAAAATAATATCCAGGATAAACACCATGCCAAAGAGCTGAGAGAAGAAATGTTAAGGCTGTGGGATACCAAGAAGTCCGATCATAACATACACTGAGAAGAAAAATTAGAAAAAGAAGTATAAATATTCAGGTTACATGCAATTATATCTGAGTTTATTACTATATCATAGAATCAGAAATGATTCCGATTCTTTCTCTGTTTCAATCAAAAATGTTCTTAGAAATATTACTAAGGACTAGATACTATTTACTGACTATTCTCCTAATTCGCTACACATAAAAGGAATGGCAAAATATTCTGATTTTAAATACTGTCATTAATTGAATTCGGTTATTAAATACCTAGGTAAATCTGATGTCTTAAAAGAACAAGTATCTAAAGCACGCAGTATTTGTGTGGCTCTTACAGTACATTACTTTTGATCAGAACCTTACATACCTTCTATTTATATTTCAGATTAACAGTTATGGTTACAATTATTTGTGGAAGCGTTGCTAAGGTGAGAAGTGCACAACATCTGATGTCTGAAGCAATTCTTTTATTGCCTTTGTCAGTGTTTAGAAAGATCACTTTTATAATTCCTAAATACATCTGGCAATGATCTAATAGTTAAATTATTTTTTTATGAAAAGGGATTCTCATCCTCCATCAACATGTGGAATTAAAATTGGTCAATGGTATAAGTTAAGAAGGCATCACTGTTCTTGTGCAACAAATGAGGAAAAAGATGGTTCTTCACAAAAAAAAATTGTATCCAAAGCTCAAGCCACAATCATTTCAATAAACAAGAAATCAATACATTAGTGATAACAGCGTGCACATGCTCATGCACATACATACAAACACACACAAAAACATACTTTAAATGACACAAAAATTAAAATGAAAGCATTTTAGCCTAAGGTTGTCGGTAAACTTCCAGAAATGGATACACGGAGTGCCAATATTAGTAGGCAGTATCATTTGAAGTTTTATTTTAGGGACAGAAGCATATTGTGAAAATCTTTCTTTTTTTTAATCATTATAAAATGGAAATTCCAGGGGGAAAAAAATCTTTTTCATTTTCACTGAATGCAACACTGTATCCCTAAATTGTATTGCTGAATTGCTGAAGAAAACCACAAAACACTTAAGTTTTTTTTACCGTTTAAGCCAGGCAGTTGTTTGAATATTCCAGTTTTCTAAGTACATTTTAAAACTTGTTGCCATCTAAGAGTGAAACAAGCATGCATTATTAGGTTTCCTAATACTAAAAATGTCAGTTTCCACCTGTATTTTAAGTTACATTAGTTCTGTATGTTGCATTACAGCTATATATTTTTCTTCTTCTTTTCCTTTATCAATAGTTTGCAATTTGGTATTTCTTTATAAAGGTAATACATTTTTAACTGGCAAAAGTCAATGAAAAACATATCATTTTACAGGTCTCTTTATTTTAAAATATTTGGGGTTTTGCAATTTTAAAGAAACATTTGTAGAAAAAAAATCAGCGTTATTATATGTGGATATGAATAAGCAGGGAAAGAGGAAGAGGAAGAGAAGAAGAAGAAGGAGAAGGAGAAGGAGAAGGAGAAGGAGAAGAAGAAATAATAGTAGCAGTAGTAGTAGTAGTAATAGTAGTAGTCGTCAGAATAATGGCTTTTGCCCTTGCCTGCATATTGTACTAGTGCAGCAAATGCATGAAGTTTATTGTATGAAGTTTGGACTTTCTCCACTTTATTTAGACAAGTTCTTCTCTCTATGGGGTCTGGAACAATTTCCAGTTCCATGTTATAGCTAAAGAAGACTCTGGCCATAATACTTCAACTTACCTCAATATTCCTGATATTCAAATTAGATAGTAGATCCCAGCGATAATTGCCTTTCTCATCCACACCATTGAAACCAAAACCAGCTGCATTATTAATTGCATCAGCTGTAAAAAAAGAAAAAAAACTTAGGCTGAAATATAAAAACCTACCTGACATATGCTTAACAATTAACAATGGTGAAAAAAGTAAGGTTCTACATTTAGGCAAGAAAATCCAAATGCACAGGTATAGTATTCCTTGCTCAATAGTAGTAACTAAGGGGATCTCAGTGCCCTAGTGGACAATCACTTAAATATGAGCCAGCAGTGTGCTGCAGCTGCCAAAAAAGCCCACAGAGTGCTAGGCTGCATTAACAGAGGGATAGAATCAAGATCACATGAAGTGTTAATACCACTTTACAATGCCTTGGTAAGGCCACACTTGGAATACTGCATCCAGTTTTGGTCACCACGATGTAAAAAAAGATGTTGAGACTCTATAAAGAGTACAGAGAAGAGCAACAAAGATGATTAGGGGGCTGGAGGCTAAAACATATAAGGAACGGTTGCTAGAATTGGGTATGTCTAGTTTAACGAAGAGAAGGACAAGGGGGGACATGATAGCAATATTCCAATATCTCAGGGGCTGCCACAAAAAAGAGGGAATCAAGAGGGAATCTCCAAAGCACCTGAAGGCAGGGCAAGAAGCAACAGATGGAAACTAACCAAAGAAAGAAGCAACCTAGAACTAAGGAGAAACTTCCTGACAGTTAGAACAATTAACCAGTGGAACAACCTGCCTCCAGAAGCTGTGAATGCTCCAACACTGGAAGTTTTAAGAAGAGACTGGACAGCCATTTGTCTGAAATGGTATAGTGTTTCCTGCCTTAGCAGAGGGTTGAACTAGATGACTCCAAGGTCCCTTCCAACTTAGTAGTAGTAGTAGTAGTAGTAGTAGTAGTAGTAGTAGTAGTAGTAATTCTTAGAATGATCCATCTGATGTTATGTTCTAATAGAACTATTTTTCAATTCCCACTTTATAAGGGAATTTATTAGGGAAGATATAAAATAGCTGTTTTAGAAACCATGAATTAAATTCTCTTTGTATATATAAAAGGCATCACTGGTTTTTGGAAGTAGCCCTAATTTAGAAAGCAAATTTAAGGAAGCAAAAGCCATATTTATGTAAATATACTGTATACATGTTAGTATCCAATTAACAGGCCAACTACTTCCGAATGAATGTAACAGCATTTTATTTAGAATTCCAACTCAGTTAAGTTTATGTTCAGAGTTAACAAATCAAATCAAACCAAATCAGTCCTGCAATAATATTTTAACTTTTAAAAAAACAGCTTTGGAATTTTAAGCACTTTGAAGACTGGCTTTTTATTTGACTTCTAAATATTTAGTAAATCCATACTGTTTTTCATATAAAAAGGGGGCTATCCTATTTATAAACAAGAATAACAGCAGTTTATTTGATCAAAAAAATATAATGTTCTGTAGATAAATTGTGTAGAGAAAAAAAGAGGGAATTAATGCTGGTATTAAGAAAAAATGATAAACTCTAGGATTTACTGATAGAGAAAAGTACTTTGAGTAGCATTAATTCCCTCTTTTTTTCTCTACACAATTTATCTACAGAACATAATAATTTTTGATCAAATAAACTGCTGTTATTCTTGTTTATAAATAGGACAGCCTCCTTTTTAGAAAAACACTTTGCTTTTCTCCTTTCCCAATACAGAAAGGTATTTATTACCCACAAAGTCAATTCTACATTTTGTTTCTAACAGCAGAGGAACAAAATTCAAACTATCTAATGTATTCTTTTGCATTCTTCTACTTATGCATTTTAATTTTTATATGCATTGCCAATATTGATGCTTAAGGGAAAATACTTTGCTATGGAGGTTGCTGTGTGCAGGCCATTCACAATAAATTGATTGCTACCGCTTTCAAGGAATATTACAAAATGAAAACACAAACTTAATTTTTTGAGCTGTATTTATCTTCCAAAGTAAAAAAAAAAAGGGGGGGGAGTCAGTTCTAGCTCTTATTTGGGAATATCATACTCTGGACATTTTAGAATCCAAGTCAGTGTGTGACTCATCTTTGCCTCAAAGTCTCATCATAACCTGTCCACATACTGTATAATTGTGTACTGTAAGTATAATTTACTGGCTTTGCCCAACACACTACACCAAAAACTAAACAAACCATAAAGTGATTTAGCAGATTGTGCATATCCTTCGGAGAGCATAACTTGATCCAGTACGCCTGTTCCATTCTGTTTCTGTCTGGATTGTTTTTAAGCCTTAAAATATCCACTGAACTTTAAGCCAGCTGAATTTGAAGGCAGCAGCAAAATACAATGGCTGCTCTGCTTTGGGGCTTGCAAAAAAATGCAAATATTTCTTAAAATGCAGCAGTATTTTAAGCAGCATTAGTTTGTGACAGGATGTTACGACAGGCATCTTTTTATTCCTAAAAATGTCTATCTGATCTTCTCAGAAGATCTTCTCAGGGGTGGGTGGGAGAAAGAGGCAAAAGACACCTCTCTTTCTTTCAAAAGGTTATCCAGGAAATGGAAGTAAAACACCTGGGGGGGGGGCAAGCATTCTCTAAAACAGGGGTCTTCAAACTTGGCCCTTTTATGACTGGTGGACTTCAACTCCCAGAATTCCTCAGCCAGGCATGCTGGCTGAGGAATTCTGGGAGTTGAAGTCCACCAGTCATAAAAGGGCCAAGTTTGAAGACCCCTGCTCTGAAAGATGCTTCATTCTCCAGCAGCTGTGTGTAAAAGCAGCCTTTTCTCAGCGCATCTCATATTTGATGAAGAATGCAAAGTGAACTACTTTCTAACACGCAGCTATGGATGCCATGAGTCAGATATTTTCATTCCTAAAACTGGGCTTCCATCCTGAGCGAGAATCAGTTCGGGTTAGAATTACGATCCTCTGCATATTGTATAGTTTGTGGCAGGATCTGGGGTCGACTTTGCCTAAACTGCTCTTCCCCTGGAAAAGTTAGACCAGCCTTCGCTAACCTGATGAACTGGAGCTTTTAGATTTCAATTCCTATAACGAGCTCAACCATTATAGGATTGTGGGATATGATCCAACATATCAGGAAGATACTAAGACTTAATCTAGATGGATGTTGCTATACAGATAGTCCTTGACTTACAACAGTTCATTTAGTGACCGTTCAAAGCTACAACGGCACTGAAAAAGGTGACTTATGACCATTTTTCACACTTATGACCATTTTATCATTCCCTTGGTCCTGTGATCAAAATTTGGATGCTTGGCAACTGACTCATATTTATGACGGTTGCAGTGTCCCGGGATCATGCAATAAACTTTTGCGACCTTCTTATAAGCAAAGTAATGAGGAAGCCAGATTCACCTAACAACTGTGCTACTAACTTAACAACTGCAATGATTCATTTAACAACTGTGGGAAGAAAAGTCATAAAATTTCCTTAACAAATGTTTCTCTTAGCAACAGAAATTTTGGGGTGAATTGTGGTCATAAATCAAGGACTAGCTGTATTTGATAAGTATAATGGACTGAAATATTATTGATGTCCTGGACTGTGTGCTTGACATCACAGTAAAAACTGCTATAGAACTGAAAAGACATACTCAACACAAAGTAAGTAAGTAAGTCTAAATAAAAATATTATCAGATGTTTAATGCATATATGAATTTTACCTTGTCTGATATCCTCTGATACTTATTCAGAGTAGTCAATAGATGTGCATCTCTTAGTAGAAAAGTCACAAAGTTTAATCAGAAATAATGTGCTTAATGTCAAGGGTATAATACAGTGATATTCCTTTATTTTATCCCTTGATGGATAAAATGGATATATCTACATTAAGCATAAGCATGCCCTGAAAAACAATCTTAAATAAACCTTACCAAGTGTCCAAGCAAAGTAGTATTTTGGCTTTGAGGCCTGCATGACAACATATAGAAAACCAAGTCTTGTCAAAAATGAAGATTGATTCATAAATTGATCATCCACAATGTAAGTTGCTGGGAAGGTCTTGGTAAGCGTCAAGAACAACACCAGAGACACAAGCGTGATACCAAGTTTCTGCTGAATGGCTCCCTACAAAGAAAACAGAATAATACAACAGTGTGAGAGAATAACATCTGAGAGAATAAAGCCTTTAAAAAAAAGTGTTTTAAGAAATAAACTACTGAAAAGTATGATTCATTGCACTTGCTAATTTTGAAAAAGGTATTTTCTTCTGGATTATTACTATTAATGATATGATCTCTAGCTGTGGAGACAACAGCACTGCCTCTTAACAGTCACAGCTGGGAAACATACGTATAAGTATAAGATGTGAGCTGCTCCGAAGTTTCTACTAAAGGAACAGAGTGCAGGACATGAAGGTTTTTCTATTATAACTGATACTGTTTATTGTGAAAACAATTTCAACATTAAGGCTTAGCATTTTGTAGCTTACCACTGGAGAAGGATCAGGAAATCTCTCACTATTCCTCTGTTTCCAGCTGACCTTTAATAACTTCATCTGCACATGTCTCCCTTCAATGAAAGCTATATAATCCTTAAAGTTGCTACATGGGCCAGCAATAATACTCATGAAGTTGAGCTGATAGCTCAGATATTCCAGTAAGGAAGGTCTTGTCCTGTAAAAACAAACATGAATTATGTATAAATGTAGATTTCAAATACTTTTTGAAATAAGCAATTATTAAGTGTTTAAATAAATGACACTTTTAAACATAATTCAAGTCTGAGAAAGAAAAACTAGTGAAACATGTAATAAATTTACAGGACACAATCGATTGGAGGACTCTTGTGAAAATTCTAGTACAATGACATTTGGAGATTGATTATTTCTTGAATAAAACAATTTGTGTAGGCAAGAGAGACAGAAAGTTCATCTATGAGATTATCTGATTAGGCAATTACTCTATTTATACATAGGTATTTGTGTAAGGATGTATATTCAAATCTTCTCAACTACATCTTCTCAACCATTATCACTGTCTAACATTTCACTTCTTGCTAGAACAGACATGAAATCCTTATCTATAACTGTCTCTTCTGCAACTGGGGTATTTTGTGTCAGGCACAAAAATCAGGAACCAAGGTTGTTCAAATAAGTACAAGTTTACTTCATGCTAGTTCTCTACAAGAATCTGAACTACTAATGGCTAAAGCAAAATGGCAGTAGGTAAGAATCAATGGAATTCAAGTTGGACTTAGATCTCTTGTGGGCATGAAGGGACTTCAAGCTGATGGCATACTCCCTCAGGCTCAGCCTGATCATCTCCTACAATTTGTTTAAATAGAATACATGGTGCACATATAGAAAAATAAAGCTAGAATTAAAAATCTCCTTTTGAGAACCTTCTAATACATGCCGTTCAGTTTAAATATTTGTGCGTGCATCTTAATTATAATGGGAGAAAATCAAGTTAAAATCAATCCTATTCTTCATATATTTAGATCATGGAAATAATAAAATTATAATTTCATAAAACATAACATTTCAGAATTTAAAAGTGCACGGATCATTATTTACACTATATTAACATTAAATAGAAACTGCATAGCAGAAGTAAGCATCTAAGACAGTGTTTCTCAACCTTGACAATTTTAAGGCATGTGGACTTCAACTCCCAGAATTCCACAACCAGCATTGCTGGCTGTGGAATTCTGGGAGTTGAAGTCCACATGCCTTAAAATTGTCAAGGTTGAGAAACACTGATCTAAGATAACCCAGGTATTAGATTTTTAAAAAATCATAAGTGCCACTGTATTTTCTTACTTTATAGCAAGCTGATTCTGTTCAAAAGTTAGATCTTCTGCTTTTTTACCTATTCCTATTGAAAAGACATAACAATTAAATCAAGCTTTGCAAAAGGGAGACAACTATAGACACTAAAATTAAATTCTAATGAAAATTCATACATTACTGGATGCTGCATATAACCCACATTTATTTTCTGAGGGCTTCAAAAAGGGGATCTGGGCTAATTATCTTAAATAATTCCTAGAAATTATGCTGGCTTATGGGTAAAGGAATGCTTGTTATATACATTTATTATAAACTTATATTAATTGAAGTTTCATAGTTCCTCATATTAATCAGTTATCCCAGCACTCTTCTTATCAGACTGTAATTTCAAAATAGCTGATAAAATATAGCTTTTAGTAACGTGTGTTTTTGCCAAAAGTCCTAGGCACTGCCAGGGACCTTTGTTTAAAAGAATAAATAGAAGAATGGTAGCTGGAAACTTATTAACTGTCTGGGTAGACTGTATTACACATTAGTGTAATAAAATAATAAAAAGCAATGTTCCTATAAAATGAGGTGAGATTAACTTTACAGTTTTATATGAACATACTAAACATCTCATTGAACGGACTTTTGAGCAAAAATTGGACCATGAGATAAATTCTTATTTGGACCTACAGTATCTGATCTATCAATGTCCTTGGGCCTTCAGGAATTAGAACTGACTTTTTTCCAAACAACGTAGACTACAGAGTTGAAAAAAACATAATGGAAGTAGAGAAGTACAGAATCCTTCCATACAATTACCAAGAAAACTGTAACAATGTGATGATGTAGTCTCCCAAGGAACCAGTCTTGATCTGAGGGAAATTTTATTTTTAAAAAAAAAAACACTCAATCTACTTTAAATAATTTGGGATGGGCCAAAATTTCATGTAGTATATCATTGACGTAACATTGAATAGAGAAAATGATTTAAATCCTCCCCCCCCCCCCAAACAAGAATTATCTAAATGTTCTTATTTATTTCAGTCTCTTTCCTTGTAATGCAGGTAAGGCAGAACACAATGTTTCAAAACACTGTTAAGGGATTGTTAAACCTACAAATATTTATTCTAAAATAAATATTGATATTTTTGCTTTCAAGGGGAAAATGAAATTGATAATTATTATGTAAAAACAGAGTCTATGCAGCTTTTAAACTCTCACATAATTAACAAAACCATTCAATTCGCCAAGGAACTCTGGACAGTCTGGATGGTTTCATTTGTTTCTTTGATAATTTATATCTTTTCCTCCAGGAGCTACATGGGGTACATATTCAAATAGCTTTCATGGTTGAGGTTTGACTAGGAACTAGAGTGCCTGAGTCCTGGTAAGTCAATAGCTACCACATCTTTTTCTTATTTTTTAATCCTTTCATAAATATGACTCAGTCCATCAAAACAATGATGTAATTTCTGACATTTATTATTTATATATATTTGTAATGTTTTCAGTTCTATTTATAAGAAAAAACAGCAGAACAAATAAGGGTTAAATAAGTAAAACTGTCCATAGACTTCAGGTTTTTTTTAATTATTATTATTACCAAACCTTAATTGTAACAAGATGACTTCAAGATCTTGGCAGAGACAACATACACTGACTACTTTTTCCCCAAACGTTGCCAATGTCTATTTATTTAGAGAATTTTACATACAAAATGGAAAATGGAAAATAGAAAAATAATCTTCCTTACCATCATGAACCTGAAATGCAAGAGTTGTGATCTTTTGTGTTACAATCATCAAAGGGCTGTAATAAAATGCAGAAAGATAGCATTTTCATGCTCCAATGTGTTTATATTTTTCACTTTCATGCATTCTTATGATTTAAACAAGCTGTAGATCAAATATTTTTGTACCAATTCCCATCAGACACAGATAACATGGCAAAGACAATGGGTTATAAGAGTTATTAAAGTCCAGAATATCCAGAAATGTTTTATATACAGATACAGACGACACACACACACACACACACACACACATATATACACAAACATACACATACATATATACATATACACACACAGAGAGAGAAAGAGAGACTGTGTTCACACAGCACAGGAAGATATAATTTACTTAAGCCTGTGTTATTGACTAAACCATAATGAGTTGCATTCATATAACCATCATAAACCATAATTAACAAACTACAAGAGATGGATTTACCCATTGTACTAAAGCAAAATTGAGCCAGCTTGTATGAGCTCAGCTACACAGAATTATTTGTATCAGGACAATAATCTAAGTTAGGCAATATGACATACTAGGCTTCATATGTGTCTGAAAAAAGTAAAACTTGAGTCTTCCCTGTTAAGAATTGATATTTGATGTGGGTTTGAAGTTCCATAAGCTGCAATAATACTTGTTGGAAATTAATCATTTATGCACACTCCATACAAACATGCCTACAACTGCAATGGTAGTTCAATGGTAGCAAGAGCCCTTTATACATCAGGATTCACCTGCTGAAATGGACCCTTACAAGGCTACCCTGAAGACTATTTAGAAGTTACAAACTGCATACAATGTGCTTATTTGCTATATGACAAGGAGAGCAAACTACTAAACAATTTCTTGCTGTTTTGTTGGTAGCATAAATGTATATTTTAATATAAATGTATACATAAATGTATACTTTATACAATTGTAAAGTTTTATATTTTAATGCATGTTTATGGTTCTTTCTAGCTTTAGGAATTTGTTCTGAACAGTAATATTCCACAGCGGTGGCAAGACTACAAACCCTGAATTTGAAACAGCTGTTCAGCTATAAGTTGATTACATTCCCTTGTCAGCACATCCTCTTGATCAATTACTTATGTGTTTAAACACACAGCTTACAAGTCAAGTCCATTTTGTAGCAAATTCATTACAAGTTGATCTCCAGGTACACATAGTTCAAATGACATTGTATCTTCCAAATGTGCTTTCGTATATAATTAACAAGCATTGTAGCTTGCTTTGCAGAGAAACATTGTAATGAACTTAATCTGTGCACTTTCAGCTAAACATCAGAATCCAAGCCACAGCCAAGATATTAGCTTAACTTAGACACTTTCTCTATCTCAGTGATTCCTTAATTTCTCATCTGTGAGCTAAAATAACAATGTTTTGTGAGGATGAAGCTATTTACACATACATTAAAGAAGGCCACCCTAACAGCACTTAACACTGGGGGTGGGGTGATCACTTTCATTTATTGTACTTTTTCCACTACTAGAAGCAGTGAGTTTCAAAAATTAGTAACAGAATAATAAATACTGAATAATTCAAATTCAAATTCAGCAACTAGGTTTGAGGCTGATTCTATTAAGGAGAGAAGCAACCTGGAATTAAGAAGAAACTTCCTAACAGTGAGAACAATTAAACAGCGGAACGACTTGCCTGCAGAAATTGTGGGGGTTTCTTCACTGGAGATTTTTAAGAAGAGACTGGACAGGACAGCCATTTGTCTGAAATGGTATAGGTTCTCCTACTTGAGCAGGGGGTTGGACTAGAAGACCTCAAAGATCCCTTCCAGCTCTATTCTATTCTAAATACATGTATATATACACACTCATGCTCTTTAAGACGAATTAAAATTAGAATACTGTTAAGTTTTCAGCCCTTGACATTCTGTATTTCAGGGACTACATGTGGGACTTATTGTGGCAATCTGTATTCAGCAGAGTGATGGCACAAGAGAAAAAACAGTCCCTATGTCTAATTGTCTTTGCATACAATGTCCTATACCACCATCCTGAGGGAAGGAGTTGAAACAGTTTGTGTCCAGGATGTAAGGATGGAGAAAATAGCTGCAGACCCTTCACATCCTGAACACAAATGGTTTCAACTTTTCCCCTCGGGACGGCACTATAGGGCATTGCATACCAAGACAACTAGGCACAGGGACAGTTTCCCCCCCCCCCCATGCCATCACTCTGTTGAGCACCTAATTCTCACAGTTCTATCAAATGTGTACATATATCAACCCATAGAGTGTGGCTATAGTGTTATTATTTGTTCCTTTTATTATCTTATTATTATTTTCTTTGTTGCCTTGCAAGTACACCGAGTGCTTCTGTACTGGAGACAAATTCCTTGTGTGTCTAATCACCCTTGGCCAAATCAAATATTCAAGTCACTGGACCTTGTGGCTGCCTGGTGATGCTAGGGCTTAAAGCTGGCTGGTGTGGGCTGGTGCTTGAGGTGACACTTCAGCCAGCACTGGGACAATGGCAATGGGCTAAAATTGTTGAAGGGTGGCACCGCCAAGGAATGCTGCCTCAGGCCTTGCACCACAGCAAGACCATCATCCCTGGCGCCTGCCACGACAGCTACTCTGCAGACCGTAGCTCTCTCCTTATGGCCTGTCTGGGACTCCTACCTCTTCCTACATCGCGGTCATACAAAGTCCTCGCTTAACGACCTGCACAGTCGTGGGGTCACCACAGCAACTGGAATTGCCAAAATGTTCATTTGCTAAACAACGTGGTCACATGAGGTTGAAGTTTATGACCTCATCTCACTTAGCAATGGAAATCCCAGTCCCAACTGCCATTGTAACCCGAGAACTAACTATAAACATTATTTCCAGGTAAAGCCAACACTATTTGAAGTTATAGTAGGGCTGAACAAATGGTAATTATTTGTTCATGAAGTGCTACCTGCAGTCACATGATCAATATTTGGGTGCTTTACAGCCTACCTGCATTTATGACCGCAGGGGCACTTCAAGTTCCCCCAACCCACTCTTCTGTCCTTCATCTCTGCCCTTTTAGCAACCTGCATATCAGCACTCCTTGCTGGTGGCATTGGGGCTGAAGTAAAGGTGTAGGGCCTTTAGCAGTCTCAACTGGCCATGACTGACCCCAGGGTTTAGCCCCAGGGTTGCCAGCGCCCCCGAGAAGGGCCACCTCAAGCCTTCCATGGCCATGGAATTATTCCAGCTAAAATATTTGTACTTTCAGTTCAAATTTTATTTTTAATCATTTATGAAAGTTTTGATGTCTTTCCTTCCAATACTCTTGAGGTTTCTTTTGTGTGATTACCGCATGTGGCAAAATCCTTTTTTGTTGTAGCATTTCTAAGACTTTGTTAAGTCTTAGATTTCTGTCGATTTAGGGCCACTTTCCCAACCCAACATTCTTGAAACGTATCCACTTGTGCTGCTATGGAATTAAAGGCTTTGTGACCCAGAATATCTAAAGGAAATGTTCCCATCACTGGCAACAGCACCTCCCAAACTCCTGTCTGAAATGTACTAGGTTCTCGTGACTCATTGTATTGTGAGTCTATTTCCCACAACTCTTGATTAATATACCATAAATTTGCTTCACTGAAGCCACTGAAATGGCTAGATTCAAAAGTTAAAAGGGCAAGGAATCCTTTCAACAAGTCTGATAAGGATGCATACTGAAATACCATTTTTGCTGTACAACATTAAAGTTGCAGGATTTTGTTGATTGAGCATGCCTTTGTATTTCTGGAACAATGGAAAAGATGAAGTTTTCCAACTGGTCAAATATCTAAACAAAGATCTCTTGATTAACTTGTCCTCTGTGTCTGAATTATAAATCAGTGTTAAAACTGGGAAAAAAGAAACTTACCAAGACCATCCTTTTGCATAAAAGAGTAAGACATGAAAAATTATAAAAAGAATATAAAACTATAGTTATAAATGTATTAAATTGTTTAAAAAATTACAAAAAAACCCCAGGACAGATAATGAGTTCATAAATGCAGGATTATCTGAATATTTTGATCTTTAAGCAAGTAGAAAAATCACTGTATGAAACTATATTTTAAATAAGATATTTGGATACATGGCCATGGTTAGTTACTGTGTATAAGTAATCCTGCAATGTTTAAAAAACAATTTTCAATAGAAGGTTACTAATTCTACCTATGCCAGGTGAGCCAATTAAACTGCATAGATTTAAAAATGAACTAAATACACTTCAAGAAAAGAGCTGCAGCAAAAAGACAAGAATAAAACAGCACCGTATTTATTCCTGGAAAAGTCACGTTATAAAGAATACATTTCTAATTTTTGAAAACATATAGTTCCAATATTCATCTTCTCACTTTTGGCTTTGTCAACAGGCCCGATTCATTTGAAATGTAAATACTTCCTAAAAGCCTAGAAGGTTATTTCCCTCACCAACTAGTTCCATCATCTACATGTCCATTGTGATATATTATTAATTCCGATGAAATAAATCATATGATACTGAATTCTTCTTATTTCCATTTATTATAATATGAAAATATGTATTATTACTACTTACCCTGAGAAATCTGTAGTGAGAATACCATACTGGAATATATATATTCGGCTAATATGGCACAGTGTGAGGTATCCCATAGCTACCAAAAAAGAATACCTAGAATCATATGCATTGATAGTATGAAACACTTTAGCCAGAACATTGTAGTCAAAAGAAATGTAAGTACAGTAGAACCTGACTCCCAATGGAGTTATTTATTTTGCTTAGGTTTGCTTGCCTCTGATCTATTATCAAAAAGTTTAGACAGCAAATTTTCATAATTTCTTATGGCTTTCTTATAATCTGTGGGTCTGAAAACTATAGCTAAAATATAACCAATCTCAAATAAAAACAGTTTTAGTGGAATTGATATCTTGGTTTGGTCTACGTGATGGGGCTGACATCAATCTTATAAATCTGGTTGTGCTGTACCTCCTCCTTCTTATAGTTCAGTGAATTAGGAAGGTGTCTGTCTGAGCCATTTCAGAGTATTTTCTGTCTGTTGTAGACTTAAGAGTCACCTTCTAGAGGAGATATGTGGCAAATATATATTTAATAAATGAATAAAAATATACAGCATTTCAACCCATCATCCTCTCATTGGATTATGTATATCTCCATCGAGGTAATCTTCCTCGCTTTTTGTAATAAGTACATTTAATCAGTACTCCACATTGCCTTAAAATGGCTGAAATAAGAGGTGCCACAAGACAGGAACACAAGGTCATAATCAGATCAGTAAAGGAATGTAAAGAAACAACAACATTTTAAAATATTACAGTTTTTAGCACGATAGACATACAAACTTACCTATGAATGTTGGCAATACTGGCCATGTTCATGATGAAATAACTTATCATCACTAAAGTGAAAATATGGATGGAGTACCTTGGAACAGAAGAAGAAAAGAAATTCCATTTTCCAAGTGATAGCTAACAGACAACAACACTTTTCTGAATTAACTAAAGGTGAAGGCGTCCCTGCGGATTTTTACTCCACTAGTCGTTGCAAACTCTAGGGGGCGGTGCTCATCTCCGGTTCAAGGCCCTTGAGCTAGTGCTGTCTGAAGATATATGTGGTCATGTGGCCAGCATGACATCATGGAGCACTGTTACCTTCCCACTGAAGTGGTACCTATCTATCTACTTGCATTTGCATGCTTTCAACTGCTAGGTGGGCAGGAACAGGGGTGAGGATCGCGTGGTGCTCAGGTCTTGAACTTGGGCTGCCAGCTTTCCAGCTGAGAAGCCCAGCATCTTAACCGCTGAGCCACCACGCCACCCTCAACTTAACTAAAACTTATGTAGAAACAATCCAATCATGAAAATCTATCTGAACAAGTGTTTACTTTTGTTTTGTTTTTTTTTAAAAAGTACACTTCTTGGCTCTTGCTCTCTTCCTCTTAAATCACAGACTGAACATGTGCTCCTTTCTTCGAAAATCTACTTGCTGATAAAACAGCTTTGACGTCTTGTTTTCATAATGTTATGGTTGCCCAACAGAATGTTTTACAATTCCCAGAATACAAGCTATTAAATTCATAGTCAAAGTGAACAGAAAGTTAGACAGAAATGACTCACCAACCAAAGCAGAAGAGGGCAAAATATATTCCCAAAATTGTGGCAAATGCATGACGAACACCAGAATTGGCTTGACTAGGCCTTAAGTACAAGCGAAACCAAAATGCAGCCAAGAGGGCACAAAGCTGACAAGCAACAAAATTGACCTAAAGGAATATGAAAATAGATTGGAAACTCTCATGATCATTAGCAAGAAAAAAACTGTCATAAAATCCTGGAGATGTTGTAGGACAGAGGTCCCCAACCTGTGGGCCACGGCCCACTACCGGGCCATGGGCTGTTGGCCACTGGGCTGCCTGAATGGCTGGCCAGTGCATGCATGTGTCCACGCACATACATCCCCATTCGTGCTAGCATCGCGGCATTGCGTGGGTGATGGCGATACCGTGAGCATCGTACAGGGGCTAGCTAGCGTCACGAGCACAACTGACACTCGTGCTAGCATCGCAGGGAACACTGTATAGGTAGGTAGGTAGGTAGGTAGATGATAGATAGATGGAGAGAGAGAGAGAGAGAGAGAGAGAGAGAGAGAGAGAGAGAGATATTGGCAATATTGCAAATGAGTAAATTGCCTTTGGTGTTTATTTCAAGCAAACGAAGCCTTTGCGTTTAATCCAGATTCGTTTTTAAAATCCAAACTTTAGGTTAAATCCAGACTCATAGTGCAGTTCTACATATGTTTATTTAGGTACAGATCCACTGAGTTCAGTGAGGTTTGCAAGCTTTTTAGAAAGGAAAGTTGCTTTCTAAAAACATTTATTTGAATTCAAAGGCAAACAAGAAAATTAGCCAAATTAATTCTAAAGATTTACTCAACATAAATAAATAGAAGCACGCTGTGGCCTATTGTTACATGATCACAATTTGCAGAATTAAAGAACGGAATACAAACACTCATATTGGGCAATTTCCCATGAGGTTTTCATGTGCTAAAATAGTCATCACCAACAAACACATACACAAGTTTCTCTGTTCTCTAGTCCAGAGCTCTTCCCTGACAAAATAAGCAAGGAATTACATCTTTTTTCATACTTCATTATTTCTTCCTCTTCCCATTTCTGTAATATCATGCTTAATGAAAAGTTCTGAGAATTCAAAAGGCTGCATATAATTCAGTTGGCTTTATTTTAATGAGATAGGCATTTCAAGCCATATCTAGCACAAAACTTTGCTAAAATCAGAATGTTTAGCTATGATACATATAATGTAACAGAGCCTTATTTCAGAAAATAACAAGCAATTGCCTGCTGAAGGCAAAGCAATCAGATGAATAAATACTTTTGTAGAATGTAAGTTATTCTGAAATAGAAAATCATAACCTTCTCACAAAATATTAAAACGTATTTATTAATACATATCTTATTTGAATTAAATTAAAATGAATTGAATGCTTTATTTGACCAAGTGTGATCAAACCCACAAGGAATCTGTTTCTGATGCAAAAGCTCAGGACACAAGCAAAGAAAAAGAATAATGATAATTATAATAATACCAATAAGGGGGGGAAGCATTATTTCATCTTGTGTATATAGTCTGTGTTTTGTACCACAACACAGATTTTATCACTAAGTTCTACTCTTTTCCTATTTTAAATAATCTACAAAGCTCCTGAGATTCCAAATTGAACATTGGAACATTTCCTCTTTATAGACCACATACTTTGAAGCAGATAACCTGTCAGGAGAAGACAACCCTGATGATGAAGTCCATTAAGTCTGCACAACATGAAAAGGGAAAGTATTTCAAGTTAATGTTAAGAATAATTTTGAAGATTCTTACGCATGACAGTCAGATATTATTATAGCCTCCTATGTGGCGGCTGAAGAAAACGATGGCTTTGATATAGACAGTTTTTCTCTACGTCTCAATATTACTAAGATATTTCTGGTTATTCTGTTCTAAACAAGCAAATCTTATGGGGAAGCTGGTCATTAATTGTCATCAGTTATAAGAGCTTACTTGGTCCAACAAACTTCTTGGGGCATGTAGGTAAAACCTCATATAGTTTCTCTCGCCATGCCATTCCCACACAGTAAAACTATTTGTACTGTGATAAACTGAGGAAATTTGAATCTGGTCCTAGTAAAGAAATAAAAAGGTATACTCTGGAAACAGTGCAGATAAGAACAACAAAAATGATTAGAGGGCTGGAGGCTAAAACATATACAGAACGATTGCAGGAATTGGGTATGTCTAGTCCAGGGGTAGGCAACCTTGGCTCTTTTATGACTCGTGGACTTCAACTCCCAAAATTCTGGGAGTTGAAGTCCACGAGTTATAAGAGAGCCAAGGTTGCCTACCCTTGGTCTAGTCTAATAAAAGGAAGGACTAGGAGTGACATGACAGCAGTGTTCCAATATCTAATGGGCTGCCACAAAGAAGAGGGGGTCAAATTTATTCTCTAGTATAAAGCATCTGAAGGCAGGACAAGAAGCAATGGATGGAAACTAACAAAGGAACCTAGAACTAAGGAGACATTTCCTGACAGTGAGAACAATTAATCAGTGTAATGGTTTGCCCTCAGATGTTGTGGGTGCTCCGTCATCAGAGGTTTTTAAGAAGAGATTGAACACCCATGTCTGAAATGGTATAGGGTCTCCTGCTTGAGCAGGGAGTTGGTCTAGAAAACCTCCAGAGACCTTTCCAACTCTGTTATTTGGCATGCTTTCCCTATCTTGTTTTAACCTAATTCAAGTAAACTGCTGTTTGGTGAATGTTGTCATGCAACTTGTCATCTTGTTTAAGTAAATGAAATTGCTAGTCCAAGCACAAGGAATAATTAATGGGAACATAAATGACCAAGGAAAAATAATGTGTGGTTACAATAGCTATAAGCAGCCCAGATTTTTAATGCAATAGTTGTTTGCTGTACTGTATCCAGAAAACTAATATTTAGAACAGTTTATATTATTTTTTATGCATACATGTATGAACATATTCATAAAATGTAAATATTTAATTTATATTATATGTCTGTAAGTTAACATCAACAGTAAGAAGGAAATAACTCACCAGTTCTAAGTTATTTTCTAATAACAAAGATTAAAAAATAATTGCATATGACAATACTATTATACATCAAAATCTGATGGTGCATTATGGGGGGAAGTCCAAAATCTGTATTAAGCTAATATTTTTAGCCTACCATCCAAAAAAATGTATCTGGGTGAAATATAGTTGTCTTTTAAGTATTTCGTGAAGTTATGAAAACACATTTAGAATTGGACTAAAATAAAATTATTCTGTGTTGATTTTGATCCACTAATATGAATGTAGTAATCCAGTTTTAAATAATTAAGAATGGAAGGGAAAATAGTTTGATGAAATATTTTTCATAACCAGCAAAACAAATATATGTACAATTTTTGAGAAAACCATTTACAATTCAAAAGTATAACTTATAATAAGAGATTCAACACTTCAGCATTTTCTGTAGAACTGCTATTCTCAGTTCCTTGGAAAGTTTTTTTTAATATTCATAATACAAATGCATTCAAAAATTATATTATCCAAAGAAAATAAAAATGGTGTTTGTACAATAAAAGAAAAAAAACTGTATAATAGTGATTAATAAACTAAATACGACATAAAACAGGAAGTACAAATTAATTAGCCATATAAAAACCATCCATACATATCCACAGGTATTACTATAAAATTGATTCAATTCTTATGTTTAGCATTAAATCTAGACCATAGAGAATTTTACTGCTTCCTCTGCATAGCAGAACCATCATATTTGAATGCATTATTTGTGAGGTGGAAAATTTTTTTAAGAAATAATATATTTTATACTCTAAAACAGTGGTGGCGAACCTATGGCATGCGTGCCAGAGGCAGCACTCGGAGCCCTCTCTGTGGGCACACAAACCGTCGCCCTAGCCCTGCCTCCTCCCACAGCCCCCTCCTCACCAGCAACCCCCCCAGAGAAGAGTCACTCCTGGGGGCAGCCCATGTGAAGCAGTGCAGCCAAGGACATGGTAGCCGGGCAGCGGGGGCAAGACTCCACCCTTGCACCCCATCGTGCGCAGATGATGCTGTGGGGCACGGGTGGACGGCATGGCCACCATGGCGCTGCTGGGCTGCCTGGGTGATCTGTGGCAGGCTGTGGATGTGGTGGGTGGCCCAGTGGGCAGGGCGGAGTGGGTTGGTGGTGGTGGTTTTGGGGCACTCGGTCTCTAAAAGGTTCACCATCACTGCTCTAAAAATTTTACGCAGATTTCTCAAAATGACTTGGTCCTATATAATGCCACTTAGTCTGAATACAATTAATGATTGATATAGAATTATATGTAATAATCTGATTTATAACATACAATTTTGAAAAGGCTGGGGCTTTGCACTTGGTATTGGGGTGGCTGGCTGTGGCACAAGGCTTGAGGTGGCACTCCTCATTGGTGGCACTGGGACTAGAATTGAAGTAGAGGTCCACAATTAGTAATGACCAGCTGAGACTGCTAAAGGCCTTGACCTCTACTTCAACTCCACGGCTGCTGTCCCCAAAGAGTGTTTCTGTACAGGGCAGGGTAGATAGATGAGGGAGAAAGTCGGATGGGGACAGCTGAAGTGCTCCTGTGGTCACAAGGGCAGGTGAGCTGACAAACTCAATTTTGATTGCATGACCATACGGGTGCTGCAACAGCTATACTGTAACTTTGGGGACCAGGCATAAGGCGCCCAAAATTGTTCTTGATGATACAGGCGTAAATAAATACGTACAGGTAGACTTTGACTTTCAATAGTTTGTTTAGTGACTGTTCGAAGTTAAAAAAGTGACTCATGACCGTTTTTCACACAATCATTGGAGCATTTCCATGGTCATGTGATCAAAGTTTGGATGCTTGGCAACTTTGGGTGTTTGGTTCATGTTTATGATGATTGCAGTGTCCCGGGGTCATGTGATCACCTTTTGCAACCCTCTCACAAAGTCAATGACGAAACCGGATTCATTTAAAAACTGTGTTACTAACTTAACAACTACAGTGGTTCACATGACAACTGTGGTGAGGAATGTTAAAAAATTGAGGCAAAACTCACTTAATAACTGTCTTGCTTAGCAACAAAAATTTTAGGCTCAATTATGGTCATAGATTGAGGACTACCTATACCGTTTGTTTAGCAGTGTCGTAACTTTGAATGTTCAGTGAATAAATGATTGTTAAGCAAGGACTTAACTACTGACCCCTGAAATATGAAGTGGCACAAGAGAGAGCCCAGCTCACAGGATTGTTGTTGAGGGAAAAATAGAAGGCAGGAGAACTAGGTTTGTTCACCAACTTTATTTATTTTTACATACTTATATACATACATACACAGTATGTGTATGTGTGTATGTATATGTATATGTATATGTGTGTGTGTATATATATATATATATATATATATATATATATATATATATATATATATAAAACCAAACAAATAAATGTGAGCACCAGGGAGTGCTAAAAAATTTAATAAAATTTGGTAAAATGTCAATAAAATTACAACAAAACCAATAAAACGCCTAGCTTTCGTCAGCAACTGCTGACATCATCAGGGCTCAAAATGCCGGTCAGTGGGAGAGTCCTCTTTATAGATTGGCCAGAGTCTGCACTCGGCTCCTAGATCTTGTCATTGGGCCTGATGCAATAGGCTGTTTCCTGGTTGCCGGTTTCTTATTAGCAATGATTGCTTTCTTGCATTTTTTGCTGGTGTAGCTGTCATTGGGTGTTTTCTCTTTGCCAAATTCGGGGTTTGATGGAACATCCCCCCTCTCCTTTTTTGCTTTATTGCTACACCTACTTCGTTTAGTTGCGCCCCTCCCTCCTCCCCTTTCCCCACTCCATTCTGATTGCCCCGTTGCAACGCACTGTCTCTTGTTTTCTTTGTATTTTCCCCAGTCATGGTCTCCGCAGATGTTATTCGAGTTAATTACTGCCACACCCCTTGTTTCCTCCTTGCTCCTTGTTTGCACGGTGTCGCTTTGAGAGCTCGTCCGTGCTGTCTGTTGATATGGATAGATCGGCATTACAAGGTGGGGTAGGCGGGTCTTATTCCCCAAACATGCTAATGAGGTTGTTCCTCCCCTTTTAGAGTACGATCTGGTAGTTGTTGCCCCCAGGCGTCTCCTTTCTTTATCTCCGATCTTGGTGCGTTCCATCCTAGTGTTAATCAACTCGCCCTGGGTGTTCTCTATACGGTAATCAGGAGTGTCAGTCTTCATTGCTCTCTCCCCTCCACTCTCGGTGTTCCTCCCATGTACATCTTTATCGGGTTCTTTCCACACCCCCCGTTGGCACATTTGTGTTGATGCTGCTGAACGGAGCGATCGAGTTGTTACAGGTGGTAGAGCTGGAGAAGCTACCCTTTCCTCTCCCAAATATGGCAGGCAATTCAACGCCCCCACCAAGGGTGTTTTAAATGTGGATCTCTTATCAGGCGACGCTCTCCCCTCCGGATGTCCTGAGGGGTGCGTGCAATCCCCCAGTCCACACATTAATGCTCCTGTATCTCCCGACGCTCCTTCGGATGCTCGGAGATGTCTAACCATTCTGGGGGTGGGGGGAAGTCCCGATCGTTGTCTACATTCCGTTTGAGTACTCCTGGGCTGTGGATGGTGAAAGGGGGAATTCTTCTCCACAATCCTCTCCATTGGTATATTCAGTGTTTCTTTAGGATGTCTCCAATGGGGTGGGGAATTGTCCATGCTCCAAGCTCTCAGCGTTAAGTGGGCTGGGCAAAGATCGATATGCCGATTAATTGAGTCCTTATTGGATAGCCATGCCTCCTTAAGCAAGCGGCCCCCTTTCGTATTGTCACTAGCCAAGACACGTACGTTTTCAAAATCAAATTGGTGGCCTGATTCAGTCATATGTGTCACAATCTGCGAGTATTGTTCGCCCCTCTTCACCGCTAGTTTATGTTCATGGACCCTAGTTCTTACTCTCTTGGCGGTCTTGGGGAAAATACAAAGAAAACAAGAGACAGTGCGTTGCAACAGGGCAATCAGAATGGAGTGGGGAAAGGAGAGGAGGGAGGGGCACAACTAAACGAAGTAGGGGTAGCAATAAAGCAAAAAAGGAGAGGGGGTATGTTCCATCAAACCCCGAATTTGGCAAAGAGAAAACACCCAATGACAGCTACACAAGCAAAAAATGCAAGAAAGCAATCATTGCCAATAAGAAACCGGCAACCGAGAAACAGCCTATTGCATCAGGCCCAATGACAAGATCTAGGAGCCGAGTGCAGACTCTGGCCAATCTATAAAGAGGACTCTCCCACTGACCGGCATTTTGAGCCCTGATGATGTCAGCAGTTGCTGACGAAAGCTAGGCGTTTTATTAATTTTTATGGTGATTTTATTGGTATTGTATTAAATTTTACTAAATTTTACTAAATTTTTAAACATTCCCTGGTGCTCACCTTTATTTGCTTGGTTTTAAATATGGATATACCCAGGGATCACATTTTTAGTGTAATTATTAATATATATATATATATATATATATATATATATATATATATATATATATATATATGTCTTTGGTTATTCGGTTTTTTTCCCACATAAAATTGGAAGTGTCTTGGCAACGTTTCGATGAAGTCTCATTCGTCATCTTCAGGCTGGTGCTTTCGGCTTCGTGCTTCTAGGAGCAATGTGTGATTGTAGCTGTTTCCTCCTTTTAACTGCCAGTGGGGGTTAAAAGGAGGCAGTTAAAAGGAAGAAACAGCTACAATCACACATTGCTCCTAGAAGCACAAAGCCGAAAGCACCAGCCTGAAGATGACGAATGAGACTTCGTCGAAACGTCGCCAAGACACTTCCACTTTTACGTGGGAGAAAACCCGAATAACCAAAGACCTACATACATATATATATATATATATATATATATATATATATATATATATATATATATATATATGGATAAAAATCTAGTCATCATTACCTGATTGTTCAAAGGTGAGGACAGTCTTAATATGTAACCATATAGTTCAAGATTTTTGCAGCAGAATAATTTATATAGATTTTAATAATGTTTTAATATATTTATTGTTTTAAAATTAAGCATTGTACACAGCCCAAGGGCAGCATGATGACTCAGCGGTTAATATGTTTGGCTTGCCAATGGAGTGAGCTTCTTCCACACCTTAGCTCCTGCCAAACTAGCAGCTTGAAAGTATGTACATGCAAGTAGATAAATAGGTACCATTTCAATGGGAAGGTAATAACGCTCCATGATGTCATTCTGGTTACATGACCATGGAAATGTCTTTGAACGGTGCTGGTTCAATAGCCTTAAAACGAAAACGAGCACTGCCCTCTATAGTTGGCTATTACTAGTGAAGTAAAATCTGAAGACTCCTTTACCTTATTTTACAGAGCCCAAAGTCAGTTTTTTATGAGATGGTTGGCCATACAAATCAGATAGAATAGCTAGCTAGCTAGCTAGCTAGCTAGCTAGACAGACAGATAGACAGACAATATACCCCAACCCATCATCCCATACCAGGTGTAATGAGTAAAATGTTTGGACAGATAAATCTCTATATTAAAAAAAAAGCTTACCTAGGAATCAAATCCTATTTAAAAGAAACAGTAGCCAATGGAGACATGGGCTGATCTGTTTCTTTTTACATTTTCAAGTAATATCTATGTCCACTCAACACTGATATGTTTGAAAATATTCTACAAACTATTATGTACCGTATATTCCGGCGTATAAGACGACTTTTGAGAACGATGAAACAGCCTCCGAACTCGGGGGTCGTCTTATACGCCGAGTCATAACATTTATTTATTTATTTATTATTTCCGGCGTATAAGATGACGTTCTAGGCATGCGACTCGGTGTCGATCATCTTATACGCCGGAAATGACGTCATTTCCGGCGTATAAGATGATCGACACCAAGTCGCATGCCTAGAAAGTCATCTTATACGCCGGAAATGACGTTATAAACTACGTTTATTTCCGGCGTATAAGATGACTTTCTAGGCATGCGACTCGGTGTCGATCATCTTATACGCCGGAAATGACGTTATTTCCGGCGTATAAGATGATCGACACCAAGTCGCATGCCTAGAAAGTCATCTTATACGCCGGAAATGACGTCATTTCCGGCGTATAAGATGATCGACGCCGAGTCGCATGCCTAGAAAGTCGTCTTATATGCGACTCGGCATCGATCGTCTTGCGACCCGGCGTCGAACTCGGGGGTCGTCTTATACGCCAGGTCGCCTAATACGCCGGAATATACGGTATTTAAACTAAATTGGCAGAAGTTACATTTCATGTTTGAATCAGTATATGAATGTGGTCTAAACAAAGACAATATGCCACAATAAAAAGGTTTAGAGAAGTATAGTGAATGGAATTGGTACAAAATAGATTTAGTTAGCCTTCCTAGCTTTTATTTCTTATCTTTAATTTATTTTGCTTAATTACTTCTTCTTTTCCATGATATGCATACTGTTCATTTTGAAAACATTGTGGATGTGTATTAAATTCTACTCATTTAAAAAAGTTCCTGCTACATAAGACTAAAATCACTCTTGCCTGAACTAGTTCACCCTTGCTTATGTTTTTTTTTTTTAACTCCTATAACAATCTACATTTCTGTCTGGTTTATCTGTCAATACAATCTAGTGAGCCAGTTGCTGTTAATATAGCACATACTTCCTCATTGCTGAAGAAATACAATTTCCTTGTTGCAGAAAGCAAAAAGCCAACAGGTGTCAGAATAAAAAGAAAAACTAGTATCAGATTATCAGTCTCTTTTGAAGTCATAGGATAAATTCAGTTTTCCAACAAGCCTTAAGAAAAACATTTTAAACAGAATTCCATCACAATTACAACTATCTCACTCTCTTCCCAAATGTATTAGTCTGTACAAGACAACTACAATGGTGCAACACAAGCAAATACACTGCTCCAAAGAAGATTATTTCCTGCAAATGCACTTCTCTCATAAAGAGACATGGACAGTTGCAAATAGCCAAAAACAATTGCTCCAATTGAGAATATGCATTTATAACAGAACAGCACACAAAACAAATCAGACTACTGCCAATGCTGCTGTCACACAAAAGAGTTGCTTTGATCCAATAGCTCAAGAATGATCATCATTCCAAGAATTCATGAAAAATTAAGCATAACAATCTGAGACAATCTGTTCGTGAAAATATCCAAGATGTGGGCAGGCTTAATATATTAATAAAAATATTTAAAACTTGTAAGGATATATGGCAGGGGTAGGCAACCTTGGCTCTTTTATGACTCGTGGACTTCAACTCCCAAAATTCCTGAGCCAGCTATGCTGAGGGGAAAGGGAGAGGTTTCCAAGCTAAGCCATGATGGCTCAGGAATGCTGGGAGTTGAAGTCCATGAGTCATAAAAGAGCCAAGGTTGTCTACCCCTGATATATGGTAAAGCTATTTAGTTAAATACTTGTAACCAAACTAAAAACTTGTTTCTCAAGATTTTACAAACTTGTTGCAATGCAATTGTCATATACATCGTTGCATAAGTTTGACAACTGTCACAAGCCAAGGCCAAACCATGCTATGGTGTATAATGAATGTGAATTATGACAAAACCGCATACCTGTATCTTGGAGCAAGTTTTTTTTTTTAAAAAAAACTAAGCTCCTAATAGGAGTACAATCAAGGTTACAATTGTTCTATGTAGTATATGGCCACTAATCCCCCCCCCCCAAAAAACCCCTTCAGAGTATATTGTTATTTACTCAGAATCATCATGCATTGGATTTTCTGCAAGGATTGAGGCCTGGTGTCCTCTCTGCACCTTAGATTCCTGCTATATCAGCTTTGTACAAACAAAACTTCATAGCCTTCTAAAGCCTGATTACAAAGTCCGGTTTTGCAAAAATTAAAACAATGGCTATTTTTGAGTTGGGTGTAGACATTAAGGAAGATGACAGCGATGGGAGGCATGCAGAAGCTGTTGCCTAGGCAAAGGAGGCAGAAACATTTTGTAACTCCAGAACAGCGAGATAGTATTTGGAAGTAGCCCAGCTTCTCAACTCACTTAACTGTAAGAGAAGGAAGAGGCACAACAAAATCAGATTTGCAAGATTCTGTAATTACAGCTAACATCAATAAAAGAACTTTCAATCTTCTGGTGGAATTGATTTCCTGGTGTGGTCTATCTAGTACAGTTGATACTGAAGACGCAAAAAGCTACATGGCTGTGGAATTCTGGGAGTTGAAGTCCACATACCTTAAAATTGTCAAGGTTGAGAAACACTGAGCTACAAAGCCTGATTTCGCCATATAAGAAGAAGTAAAAAGGCAGGCAGCATATTACCCAAGATGTCTGGATTAGTGTAACATGAACAGAGCCTAAGGATATCAAAAATTCCCTCTGCTGCTAGTCATATAACACTTAACATGGTGGTACTGCAAACCATGACTTTAGCCAAGTACAGAATCAAAATGATGAGTCTTAGTAAGCATATTTGATACTGTATGTTGTCTTTGTAATGAAACAAGGCAATTGCAGCATTTGTTTCATTACAAGTGGCACTTTATAATCAAGTCAACTGCAGTCCCTTGCACATTTATTTTGAAGCAAGTCTCATAATACTCAGTGAAATTGATAAGCTTCCTACCTGCCAAAGCATTATAAATATATATTTGCATATACTCTTCAGTCTGGAAAGAAAGGATTAAAAATATTTTAAACAAATAAACCTGGGACAAGTGACTTCATTAAAAGTAACAATAGTTTTAATGAAGTTCCTCTTCTACAGAAATTTTACCTCTCTTCACCTCAGAGCATTGGCGAGATTAGTCTGAATCTGGATAGTTTTGCCATGAACAGGAAAAAATTGTATTTACAGCACTGCCAGTGTTATTAAAAAAAAAAACAAGAACACATTGCTATTCTTTTACAAAGCAAAATTAAGGCAGATTGTGGATAAGGAAGTTCCATATGCGAAATAATAAAAAATATCTGCAGCAGTGCCTTGTGCTGCCACACTCCCTCCCTCCACCTTTTTACTATTTCCTGCACTTAATTCGTGATTCTTTCCCTTTTCCCCCTTCTGTCCTCCTCGCGGTTCTTAGACCCAAACTAAATCACATCCTATCCCATTATTAGCTTTCAACTAAAACCTGTAACCACTGAGCTTCACTTCCCTCGTTTTAGAGCAAAACACATCACTTATCAGCTAGCCCTCGCACGCCCTTGACCCAAAGGGAATTGGACTTCCTCGGTTGGACTTTTCTTTCTAGAAAACTGAAGAAGCTTCTTGGATGAGAAGCGAAACGTTTTCAAAGAAAGTAAGTAAGAAAGAAAAAACTCAAGAAAGTCCAGCTGTCTTTTTGGAAAAAAGCCACCTTTGGGGGACAACCATGGCCTGGGTGATTGAGATTCGCCACAGATGTTCATTGCAAAGGGAAACCGCGACCAGTTAACTCACCTGTGCTAGGGGGATGCCGAAAAGGTCGCTAACGGGGTGCAAGAAAGTGGAACCCGTGGTCTTACGGAGAATTCTGCCTGCTTCGGTCATCCTGCATTCCGGCCGGCCAAAAACCGCCTTCCTCGCTTCCTCCGGACCCAGCCCAACGCTGGAGCAGACTCACTTAGATACATAACCCAGCACCAACGCAACCGCGCGTCTCTCGCCGATTTCTGATTGGCTGACTGCAGCTCCCGCCTTGCTTTTTCCCCAGTTCCGCGCAGAACGAAAGCCCGACGCGAGGGAGAGTCCCAGAAACTTTCAGCCAAAAAGGGAAGCCAGCTCCTCGTAAACGGGTGGGGTCCGGGCCGCCGTCCAGATTATCGAGCGAGCAAACGCCCCAGGAAGGAGGAATCTGCTCGGAAGCGACGGAGTGGGTCGCTCCTGCGCGCCTTCGGCTACAACCACCCGGGGACGGCCATCTTTCCGGGTTTTGCTTCGAGTGAGAAGCTTCAAGTTTTCTTGCAGGCATTCGGAGCCCGACGTTGCAGAGCCAGCAGGGCTGGAGCGTTGGGGCGCTGGAGTTTTTTTTTTTTTCCCGCGGGTTCAAAAACAGGTCGTGGGGAGGTATGCGCGTACACAGAGCTCTGGTCTCTGAACAGATTGAGGCCTGGGGTGGTCCGGCCGAATCTTAGGTTTCCACGATCACGCGTCGTGGAGAGCCGTCCTCTTGAGGCCAAAGCCAAACAGCCGCCAGTCTTTTTCCCGGCGGGAATCGTGGCATTGAGAGAAGCTGGAATTCCAGTCCCTTTTTCTTTAGGCCAGGAGGTCTTCAAACTTGGCAACTTTTAATACTTGTGGACTTCAACTCCAACAATTCCCCAACCAGCTAGGGAATTCTGGGAGTTGAAGTCCACAAGTCTTAAAGTTGCCAAGTTTGAAAACTGCTGCAAGTGCAAATTTCAGAGTTCTGAGGAGAGGCTGCTTGTAGGGTTACCATATGTGGCCTGCAGATAGCTGGAAGGCCACTGGACAAAGCTCAGCTCTGATTTTGAAGCTTGGTGCTTTATTTCATTTCATTTCTTTGACTTTGATGCCTCACTTAAGTTTTTTGCGAGAGCCTGAAGGGTGCACTGGTTAAGACATCAGGCTAGAAATTGGGAGACCGTAGTTCAAGTGCTGTTTTTTTTAGACACAAAACTAGCTGGGTGACCATGGACAGTCACTCTCTTTCAGCCCTAGGAAGGAGGCAGTGGCAATCCACTTCTGATAACTCTTGCCAGGAAAACTGCAGCGGATAGCCTAGGGCAGGCCACAGCATGCCAGCAACCAGTCTGCACAAACGAGCAAAGCCTCATCCACGAGATGCAAACAGCATACAAAACCATGCACCCTCCGGTCCACAGAAAAACCTCTCTCCACAGAACCAGTCCCTGGTGTCCAAAAGGTTGGCCTAGGGCCCGGGTGTCAAACTAGATCGCATCACATGACATATTGTGACATATTGCAATGTTTTTTGCTTTTGCGGAGCTAGGGTGACCGTGGCCTGTGCATGACACATCCAGCCAGTGGATCACCAGTTTGACACCTCTGGTCTAGGGACTCACCAGGAGTTAAAAATTGGCTTGAAAGTGTCCACACACAAACACATTCTCTCCTGAGCAGAAATGCTGCCCAACACCAGTTCTCCAAAAGTATTTTTTGACTGTTGCTGCATTTTATCTATAGATCATTTTCCACAGGCCAGGCAGTTGTAACACAGGTTTTGGTGACTCTAGCGTGCAAATGACAACAGGACATGCCAAATTACAAGATTGCTAAACAGGTGAAAGGCAAATAGGCTGTTCATATAGCAGCTTTTTTAATTCATGGGAATGAAGCAGCTTTCAGAGGCAGGTCATGAGCCCATCTAGCTAAAATTATTGGCTACTCAGCATTTCAGTAGTCCCTAAAGTTGCTGGGAACAAACTTAAATTTTCTTCATAAAGAGGATATGATGGATTCTTTGAGCCTGAAAATGAAAATTGATCTTGGGTTTGTTCAATCAGTCACAAAGAAGATCAGAGCAGTAGAAAAGTATTGCCTTAATAAACTCATTGAGAAGTGAGGGCAAAGTAACATTGAGTTTCCAAGATTCTTTTTCCTGTCAAAGAACCTTTATCTCCATGAATTAGGAGTCTTGCTTTCTTGGTTGTAAATCATTGTGGGGCTTATATCACTGAGTGCACCAATACTGCGTTTTGGAATATAACTTTGATAAACTTCACAGTCGCACAGCTTGCTCACTCAGTATCTCCTTAGCAGACTTTTGTCTTGCTTCAGTAATACAAGTTTCCTGAAATTAACAATAACAACAACTTTATTGTCACTTTGAATGTACACCAATCAGCATACACCAAAATGAATTTTGTTGCATACTGTTCTCAAAGGGCCACCACCTCCGATATACACTCCTTGTTCGTGGTTTCCAGCTGAAGATTCAGATCGTCCATTTTAATCTCTAGGGAGTGAGCGATGGCAAACAGGACAGATGGAAATGGAGCTCCATGCGGATTAGCCTTCAAATTAGATTGTATTCCTGCACGACAACCTCACCTCCTTTCCCTTTTCTGATCCTAACTCTTCCACCTTTTCCTTAAAGAGGCCTTGCTTCTTTTTGCCCCTGGAGCATGATGCTGCCTCCACCAATTTTTCCAAAAGCCTCTCTTCCTCTGAGCCTGTCGACAGCCTCATCCAGTACCTTCACTCCATAAACCCCGGGACCTCTCCTCCTCTGCCTCCTTCGGAAACAGCTCTGATTTGCAATAGAATCCGTCGCTAGGCCAGAAATCAGAGCTTTCTGGTGGCAGAACAAATTCAAACAATGCCAACGACTTTTAACGGTCTCACCAACTGTTCTGAAACAGCTAGAAACTCGCCATGCCAGCAAAGATTGTCGGTCGTATGTTACCTTAGTTCCACCACTAATACTGTTAAGAATTTTTTGTTTGACTTATAACATGCGATTAGCGGGTTGTTCATTACCACACAACTGAATTTGTGGATAAAGGATTTTAAAAAAAAACTATAGAAAGCATTTTTAAAACAACAAGGAAAGATAATCAGACACATACTGTGTATTTCAGATGCCTTTTCTACTTTGGCAAAGATTAAAACTTAGTGCCTTAGGGCAGGGCTTTTCAACTGGTGGTACGCATACCACCTATGGTACATTGGCACGTGACAGGTGGTACATGACCTTGCCCAGCTCAGCCAAGTGTTAGTGGGGGGAGGAGGGAACAAGCCAAATTGGCACAGCACAGAATTTGCCGTGAGGGAGTCTTCTGGAACTGCAGGGTTGCTGGAGCGAGGCAAAGGCCCCGGGATCAGCACTTATGGCACACCCAGAAGAGAAAGGAGGAGGAGGGAAGTGGAGACAGGAAGGGATATAAAAGGAGGCAGTTTGGGCGGGAGAGGGAGAGAAAAAAAGACAGCCTTGGAAGGAGAAGGAAGAGTCAGCTGGAGCTACACCGAAGGTAAAAGGAGGAGGAGGGGTGAGAGAGGAGAGGATAAAAAACAGGCTGGGTGCACACACAGGTGGCAGCGACAAACAGGTAAGAAACGCAGCTGGTAGCTGTGCTGCTGGTGGCCATGGCTTGAAAGGCCATTAAATTTCTAGACAAGAGCCACACAGTGTTAAGAGCAGAGTGGCGGGAAGATATTTGTAATGAGGGAGGGAGAAAAACAGGCACCTCCTGAAAGATCAGCAAATGGTCCTTGCCTTCTTCACACATCTGTGGACTCCGGGAGGGGACACCGGGAGTGGCATGAAAATTCACGTTACCTGTGCTATGCCCCCAGCCTGGTTTCGGCAGGCAGTGGTGTGCTCTCACTGTGCGAGGTGGCTGGGCCGAGTGAGGCAAACCGGTGACATGCTGAACCTGCCTGGGCAGAGGCGATGGTGAGCGCATATGCCTGGCGCCTGGCATCCCAGGTGAAAGGGAAGCACTCGGACTGTGGTCAGTTTGCGTGGCAAAACAGTCACCCGGGGCGCCAGGTACATGCACACACTGCTGCCTCTGCACATGCCCAGGCAGGTTCGGCATGTCGCCGGTTCACCTCGGCCCAGCCACTCTGCACAGTGAGCATGCGCCGCTGCCTGCTGAAACCAGGCTGGGGTCTGGGCAGAGTAGCGCAGGTAATGTGGACTCTTATGCTGCTTGCGGTGTCCCCTCCCCCTGGAGTCCACAGGTGTGTGAAGAGGGTGAGGGCCATTTGCTGATCTCCTTCAGGAGATGCCTGTTTTTCTCCCTCCCTCATTACAAATATCTTCCCGCCATTCTGCTCTTAAGGCTGTGCGGCTCTTGTCCAGCAATTTACAGTAGCCTTTCAAGCCATGGCCACTGGCAGCACAGCCACCAGCCATAGCCTGCCCCCTTCCCCTTGTCCCTTCCTGGGCACGGAGGAAGGGAGGGAGGGAGAAAGGAAGGAACAATGTGAGGGAAGGAAGGAAGAAAGAGACAATGGGAAGGAAGGAAGTGCCCACCCTCCCTCCACCAGAGACCTACGAATCCACCACACAGCCCCCCCCCCACACACACACAGGTGCCCCGTGACCTGAGTGATGTTTAGCTGGCCATGCCCCCCCTCCCAGCCATTGACTTTGCTTGTCAAAAAAACTGCAGAAGGTGATCACATGACTCTGGGACATTGTGACCATCATACGTATGAATCAGTTACGAAGCATCCAAATGTAAATCACATGACCCTGGGGATGCTGCAACAGTCATAAGTGAAAAATGGTCATAAGACACTTTTTCCGTGCCGTTGTAACTTCAAACAGTCACTAAGCGAACTGTTGTAAGTCGAGGACTACCTGTACTTTATTATTTTTTCCCTTTTTCTTTGGTCATCAAGTTTTTGACACCTTGCTAGGCCACTGGTGGTACTCCGATATTGCCATATCCTAAAAGTGGTACAATGGGTGAAAAGGTTGAAAAGCCCTGCCCCGGGGGACTGCCTATATTGCCTAGGCCTAGAACCAGCCCTGACTGAGCACACAGTTACTAACACAAAATAGCAGCTCAGTAATATGGATGGTGCACATTCTTCATCTCCCCAGATATTCTGTTCTGTGTTTTGCTTTTTCTGCTTTGCAGAAGGCCATAATGTGGGCTGATCTGACTTGGGGAATGGTTGTTTCATTGTATAAGGGTATTAACAGGAAAACATTGTTCCCTTCATGATAATAGGGAGCATTAGTAGATTTTATTGGGGAGTGGGCAAAGGAATCCATGCTATGACACCTTTCATGAATAGCCAGCCTGCATTCATAATACTGCAATCTCACTCTCAGTCAAAATGGCAGTGTTGAGTCAGAATTCATAACTTTTCTTACATTTCAGTTTTTTAGCACACAGGAGACTGCATGATTTTGCTGTGCCTGAGCTAGGAAAAGAAAGGGGAATGTACTACCTCACCCAAAACTCTGATAAAGAACCCAATTAACCCAAGTGGCTAACCCAAGCAGTTTAGATAAAAAGAAGAGTTTGCTTCAGGATTTGGGCCATGTCTAAGAAACAGCAAAAAGCTTTAAGCAAAAGCCATGTCAAAATTTAATTTATTTTGCTGTATACACTTAAGATCAGTTTTTTAAATACTTCAGTACAAGCTCAATAACTATGTTTTATGGCAGCCTTGATCTGTTTGAGGCATGTTTCAGATGACCTGTTGTTTTCTATTTTAATATCTTATAGTAGATCAGTGCCACCTTATGGTCCATTCAGAATATTACACTTCTTGTACTTTTTTCTTTTAACCAAGCAAAGTCTACCTTGTGTGATATGTAAGATTAGCATTTGATGTGTTTATATTAAAAATATTTTTACAGTTTTACAGAGTCAGTTTGATGTAACAGTCAAGGTGCTGGCCTAGAAACCAGGAGAGTGTGAGTTCTAATCCTACCTTTCGCATGAAACCCAGCTGAGTGACTTTGGGCCAGTCACTCTCCTTCAACCCAACTCATCTCACAGGGTTGTTGTGGGGAAAATAGGAGGAGGAAGGAAGGAGTACTAGGTATGTTCGCTGCCTTGAGTTACTTTTAAAGTAACAAACTGATTTTTAAAAGTCAGCCGAGAAGATTGCAAATGGAGATCACATATTTGTTGAGTGCTTGGCAACTGGTCCTAGAACCAATCCCATTCCAACCTCTGGAAAGCAATTAGGAAAAAAAGCTTCAGATGTATATATTACCCACATGATAGTTTAGATGTGCTGGTTAGTAGAGACTTGTTAGTCATCTCCCTGTATTTTATAGCTTTTGTTCTTATTCGTTTGAGTCAGTGTTGACTCCTGGCAACTGCCTGGATGAGTCCCTGAGCTTTTCTTGGCAAGATTTCAGAAATGGTTTGCTATTGCCTGCTTCCTAGGGCTGAGAGAAAGGTCACCCAGCTAACTCCTGGTTTCTATCCTGATGCATTAACCACTACACTAAACTATTTTTCTTTTATTGCTTATAGTGGTTGAAGGGTTTTTTCCCCCTTTTGTCTCTTCCTTATAATATTTTATATTCCCAATGTGTATTTGTATTAAAACTATTTTTCTTTTTGTTATAGAATAATAAGGCTAAGGATAGAAATACTAAGATCAACTTTACAACCATGCCATCTTTCCTTGTGACTAAGAATGACTTCTTAGAATTACAGGTAGCTGTGAAACTGACCCCTGCTGGTTGATATATAAGATATACTGTAACTCTAAAACATAAAATGAAGCTAATTAGCTTTTCTGTAGCAGATCAAGACTGCTTCTTAAGTATGATAGTAGGAGAAACTCATAATATATTTTAAGATGGAATTAGAAAAGATGCTCAAAGAACCACTGAAGTGTTTTCAAGTGAAAAGTTCTAATTATTATGATTAGTTTAAAAAACTTTATCTTTCTGGGTAATCTGTTAGAAAAATAAGCATCTTATCAATGTGATCATTGCACAGTTCTGCACAGCAGGAAATTGATTATATGCCATCAAGTTGTTGTTGATACTTATTGAATGAATTTACCCAACAACAATCTGTTTCTAATCTGGTTCTTCATCTCTTCCAACAGTGTACTCATCACCACTCTGACTAAGTCCATCCACCTTGCTGCTGTTCATCTTCTTCTGTTCAAATAAATCGTCTTCTATTTTTTTTCCAATGAGTGTCTTGGGAACTTTACTATATACTTTGCACTTTCTGAGTCTTCTTTTTCCTTTGTTTCCTTAAAAACAGGAGAAACTGACTTCCGGTTCTGGGTTATGGTGCTCCTAGTCTTACGAAGAGACTCGTCTCCTCGTCGGCTAGCCTCCCTCCGCTGGTAGACCCTTATGTGGGTCTAAAGTCGCCCTGGAGGGTGCGACTTCCATCGAAGAGGCTTCGCTCGGCTGTGGAGGAGCGACGGCTCCTCCAGCTGTCCAGGCCAACTCTGAGGGCCAACAGAGAAGAAGATCGGCCAGTAAAATGGCCGATCACCTAGCCGCTAGAAACTGCAAGTCAAAGAACACCTAAGCTTGAAAACCCACCGTGGTGAATCCAAGTGAGATCTTTTTTTTCTTTCTCTCCTTTATGCCTTTTTGCTTTTTTTTGCCTGTAAGAGCCCTGTTGGAATTATTTCCCTGGCTTGGAAAGGCAGCTTCTACATGTTTGGGAAGAAAGGCAAACAAAAGGATAGAACAAAGCTTTAAAGACTATGTTATATATATATATATGTTTTGGGGTACTGGAAAAAGTTTTTTCCTAAGAATTCTACTATGCTGTTGTGTGTGTGTGTGTGTGTGTGAGAGAGAGAGTATTTCTTCCTCCACCTTTTCCTGAAAAAAAAAAAAGGAAAAAAAGGGGAAAGGAAAAAGACTTTTTTAGCTCACTGCTGGGTTGAACACTAGTTTATTGATCTTCCAAGATCAGTTCATCCTTTTACTGCATTATGATTTGTTTTTGAAGTTACACAAGGAATGTGATGTCTGGATAGAAATTTGAGAAGCGGAAAAATCAAAGTCACAGGGATTCATGGTCATCTGTTGGGCATGTTATATACTAACCCTTATGAAACATTTTGTTCTCGTAGTCCCTTTGGCTCAATTAGGAACAACCTGGTTTAGAGACTGGGGCACTTTACAGTAGGCTGTTAGTTTGAAAGCACTGGATATATTGTTTTCATTAGTGAAAGGAGGCAATTACGGTTCTGTGGCATGAAGGCTAAAACCGGACATATATAAAGAAAGAGACTTGGTGCAATTCCTTTAAACCAAAAAGCCCTGTTAAAAAGCCATGCAAACCATCCTTTCCCTTTCTATTGTATGCAACTTATCCCCAGCCGAATCGGAGACTACAGCTCCTATGAATTTCATGTGGCTACAATAATTTATTTGCAAGGACCAGATGTTAAAACCAAACCATGGTTAATGTATTAAATTAAGAAATTGGGAGATTGTGAGTTCTAAGTCTCTTTTAGACAAATTAGTGACTGTCTTTCTCAACTACCTGCCAAAAATTAAAATAGTAATCCTTCTGGTGATAAAATAATGCAAACTGGATTATTTATAGTTTGCTACCCTCACTGATAGCCCAACTTCTGCCTCAGCCCAACCATCCTCATAGGGCTATTGTTTTGGGAGGATGGGAAGAGAAGTTGAATATCCTGAAGGAAAGATTGAATCTAACAATAAATTAAAATAATATCTGAGAAAATGATACCAAAATGTTAAAAAATGGACTTAAAATTAACTTATCATCTAAAATACATTCAATATTTGAATTGATATCTGCTTAGATTAATAATTGCATATCTCCTTCCAGCAGCAATGGTAACAATTACTTCCAGTTTTAATAAATTATATAAAGAAAGGGCAGGTCATCTCTTGATAAAGAAGAAAGTTTAGTATTTGGTAGAAAAGGTGCTACAGTAGGTCACTGAGTCATGTTACGGGAAGGAATTGATGTATGTGTCTTTCACACATTCTTTTAAAATGCTACATTTACATAGATTTATCTGTCTTATATTGTAATAGCAAACATATGAATAGCTCTACTGAATCAGTTCAAGGCACAGCAAATTCCATAATTTTGTTTCTCAAACAGGCCAAACCACATATGTTTTGGAGATGGAAACATACGCTTCTCTGCAATTGGTATTTGAAGCCATGACTTTTCAAGACTAATAGTTCTTGAAACAATTCTCATCCATATTTATCCATCCTTTGAAAATTTCCCCATTACTGGTTATCAACATATCTTGCGGCAATGAATTCCATGGGCTAATTGTACTGTGTAAAAAAATGCCTTCACTTTTCTGTTCTAAATTTTCCCCCAATTAGCTTCACTTCCATGATCCATGATCCATAAAGGAAGAAAAAAAACCCTGTCAATATCTTCAATTTCATGCCATTTTCTAACAAACCTTACCATACAATGTTTTTTCCACATTTACCAAGTCATTGACATTTAAATTGACTATCCATTATGACTCTAAGAATTTTTTCCCTGATTAGTTGCAGATAGTTCAGATTCCATCAGAATATAAATGAAAGGGGAGGGGGGAGAGTATGCCCCATGTTACTGAACTGTACATAGCTGGTATGCACAATTTTAAAAGAACCTTTGGAGCTCTTTACAATTGCTCTTGGTTTTCTCCACTCCAAATAGTTTGATATCAAGCTAAAGAAAGTTGCAAAGGAAAGGCACACACAAACACAAAGGGGATTTGGGGTCACTTATATCCCCTGAAACTTGAATTACCATATCTGCCACAAACTATGGTAAATATAATTCAGGCATGTGGGCTCCGCTTTGTCTATTTTTCTGTCTAAATCAGAAATCTATCAAATAGAGCCTAGTGCAAATTGCCATTAATTGTGAGTGCACCAACTGTTTGAATGCTAAAAAGCAATTTGTCCACAGATCTTCCAAACAAAATGAGTTTTATTAATGCTTAGTCACTTAAACAATACAATTTGAATTTGCACTTCTAGGAGATAATTTTGCTTCAGCTATTACCAGTCGAAAGTTTTTAGTGATCTACAGACAATAGTCAGATACCTATCAGATGACCAAAGGAAAGGGAGGGGTAAGTCTTGTAGGTCATTAAAAGCTTAATTATGGCATAAATTACAATATTCTTCACACAGCAGTACCCGTTTAATTTCTTCCGAATGTGGTTTAGATATCGGCAATTTTATTTTTAACACCTAGCAATCCACTGAGTTCAGTCCTATGTCTGTAACTCATTCTGAGTGCAAACTGGTGCTGCGTTTCCCCTCTTCACTGTAAAAGCGGAAGAAAAGTTCGGAAAGGAATAAAGACGAAGGACGGGAGGCTCGGCTTTAAAGTCCGGAATCCCGGCATCTCGAAAGGGAATCCCCCAACTGGTGAACCAATCGGCAAGGACAATGCAAAACAGGGCAATCCCGTGCCTTTATGATCCAATGAGAAATTGGCAAAGTGTCCAAGACTCTCGCGATTGGGAGGCCTGGCAGAGGGCGTAGACCAATGAGTTAACGATCCAGGCTTGGCATGCTGAAAGGGCGGGGCTATGCAAATCTGGTTTGAAAAGCGAGCGGGAAATCTGAGTTTCGCGGGAGGCTCTTGGCGCGTAACCCTTCTCCCTTCTCTTTATTCATTGTCAGCGGCAGCTGCCGCTGCTTCCTGGAGCCATTTTCCAGCTAGCCCCACACAGCGGGAGTGGCCGCAATCCATCCGCCGCATCTGCCCATAATGCGGGTTCCTTCGCCTTAGCAACGTTGCCTCCTAAAGCTGGCTCCTTCCCCGGGATCCGCAGCCTGGACCATTTCGAGCCGGGCTCGGGCCTTAAGTAGCTAAAGACTCGGAAAGGCCCGGGGGAAGGGGTGGCGAGCGAAAGGGGTGGGAGGAGACTCGGCTCCGGGTGCAGATCCATACAAGAAGGATGCGGAGGGGACTCCACCCGCACGGCCTCCCTACTTGGTCGGCTTCGCCTCCCATGGATTTCGGAGGGACCCCCGCAGTTGCCGTCAGCCTCCCAGCTCGTTTCGCTCCTGCCGCCGCCAGCGCTTTCATTCAGTTCCACAGCAGTTCCGGGGCATCCGTGCTGGGGGCGACTTGGGGTTCCAGCTTTCCCGGGGCTGATTGTGGCACGGCGGAGGGCGCTCGGCCTAGTCTCGTGGGAGGCACCTCCTTGTGCTGCACCCCGCACGGGCCAGCCGGACGGGCGGTGCTGGTGCATCCCGCCAGTGAAAGCGGAGGCCGATCCCTGGTAATTCCTCCTTCCCGGTCTCTGGGGCTGAGTTTCCTTTCTGCGCTGCGGGATGGGGGTGCTCCCTGAAAGAGGGGCGTCGTGGACGCTGTTGTATGTGATGTCTCCCCCAGTGCCACAAACTTTTATCATTTCTTTCCTTTTCTTCTGGCGGGAAGACACCATGGCCCAGCAGCCGGGGAGATATGGGACAATTAGGGCGTCTCCAACTGATTGAAATCTCGGGGGGGGGGGTAAGTTGTCCTCCGATTAAGGGGGGAATACTGGGGGGGCAGTCTCCCTTCTTTTGCCTTATGGCAGGAACAAAGAGGACGGCGTTGCAAGCGGCGCACTGGAAGGGGAGAACTAGGGATTAGGGGCAGCTGGCGGCGTGTTCGTGTGAATGCGCGAGAAGGCCGACCGGGTTTCGACCCTCCTCTCCCCGGCGGTGGGGTTCAGGGTCTGAGCAGGCAGCATGGCCGTGGGGAAGAGGAAGGCTCTCTGTCCCGCTGGTCGCTTTTTCGCTTCACCCCCGGACTCGGTGGTGACGTTTCGCACACGTGCGCCGAGGCCGCGTTTGTGACTGGGAGCCGGGCGAAGGAGGGAGAGAGAGGGAAGGAGGGGGCGCTGATCCGAGCGGGGGAGGGGGGACACACACCAGAGCCTTCCTCTGGCCTGAGCAACCACACAGAACTGCACACATAACACAACAGGGTGCGAGCCTGTGCCCGTCTCGTCGCCTCTCTCGCCCACAGACACGCGGCCCTTCCCGATTCTCAACTCTTGGAGCTGTCGGGAGGGGGGGCATTGTTAGGCTTGGAAATGCCCCTGCAGCAGGTAGGTTAAGGAAGCGTGGGGGGGGGGGCGTGGGGGGCAGTTAAGGTGCTGGCTGCAACAGTCGCTCCCCGAAGTAAGCAGATTCCGCTCGCCCAACAGAAATTCCCTCAAGCAAATGCTCCCTCTTCTGTTTCCGGGGAGGGGCTATGAAGTTGGGGGTACTAAGTTACCCCCCCCCCCCAAGTGTCCCCTCGTTGCCTTAGGTATCCCTTCTGCTAAAATTACCGTTATGGAAACCCCCGCTCTTCCCCCCCCCACTCATGTTTTCCTCGAGTTGAGTTCTGGCATTTCTGCTGTCACTGGAGATGGCTCCCTCAAAGTTGGCCGGTTCAAGTAACTGCTTCAGGCCAGCCACCGTTGCCTGCCTGCTTATACTATATATTTGAAATGTCTTCGTGCTTTGGGTGGGGTGAGGTGGGTAGGCTTCCAAATGAAGCCTTCCCTTTCTTGTTCCTCAACTTTCACCCCACCCCCCCTCCTGCTAAGTATAATTTGATTATAATGTCTTGGCTGTTAACCCTGAGGAGGGCAAAGGGTAGCTGGGGGTGTTTGTGTGTGGGGGGAGGGGGGGAATTAGTTAGAAAACTAATGTGAGAGAATGTTTGGGTGTTGTGGAATAATTTACTCCTTGCACCCTCCCTGCTCCTTTCTGAAATGGTTCTTGGAGAGGTTTTTTTTTCAATTCCTACTTGTTACAACAAATACACTTGTCGTCCAACTTGGTAGTTCAGAAGTTGAAATGAAAATTTGGGTAAAAGCGTGGAATGGAGATACTGGAGATATGGGGAAAAACAGAAGGACAATAATGGTTTCCCCTTTGGGCAAATGGGAGGCAATATAGGTAAGCAGAATAAAATGAAAATAGTAGGTGTGGTTTTGAATTCTAGGCCACCCCATCTGGGGCCTTGCTCAGAAACCTTTTCTGGGTGGGTGGGGGGCTTATTAGATTCCATGGCCTTTCACGGGTATAGTGAGAAGGCTACACAGATTTATTCTGCAAAGCTTTTTCACAACAAGCATATGCTGTTGGTCGTGGGCCTCTACATTCCTTTTTCTCTTTCCCCATAATATATGGCTTACCTTTTGAGCCATTCTTTGAAGCTAAAAGGCCTGTGCCTCCATATGACTGTTCTTTTTTTTATTATTATATCTGTTTGGTTTGTCTTGGCTAGGGAAATTCACTCTAGAGAAGACTGTAGCCAGACTATAGTATAGAGCAAGAGCAAAAAACAAATCATACATTGTTTGTGTCATAGGGTTGACACTTGATTGAAACTGTCTTGTTATTTAAAACCAATTAAAGTAATTAGGGTTACACTACCATCTTTTTTTTAAAAAAATCCTATTCAGTTTTATGTTTTTGTAATAAGAATAAAAATATGAAACAGTAAAAATAGAAAAAATGAAAACAAAAAAGCAGTGATTTAAATTTCTTTCCTAAAAAGTATGATGTGCATTTCTGTATATGGGTTAAAGATGTGATATGAAAGAAAACCGTGATGACACAATCAGAGTCATGCTAATAAATAATTCTAAACATATCTAAATTGTGTTGAATATTAGAAAATTGTTTGCCTAACTCTTTCTGAATATTTATTGGTTCAATAAAAGTACTTTGCATTAATCCATATTCCACTTTTATAATAAACTGCATTGCATGGGTTCCTAATATGGAGACTTTCAGATGTTATTGAATCAAGACTTCTTTCTATGGCTGTGCTAGTTACGGCAACATCTGGAAGGATGCACATTATGCATCCATGAATGGATTAGTGTGAGATATTCACTTTTATATTCACAAGTTATGATTTAAACAACCTATGACATAGTGGATGTATAAACTTAAATCTGTTGAATAACATATGACCATCTGCTTAGGATATCTGTTTCTAATAGTAGGGTTTGTGCAGATCTTTTTTTAAAATTAAAGAACAGTCAATTTATATTCTTATGGCAGTGTCCTAAATTGTAGCTATTAAAATTAGTTTTAAGCAAGTCTACAATCTATTTTGCAGTGCTCCATCTGTTCAGACACACTGTATTTCTAATCATCATGGCCGCCATGATAATTTAGGTCCTGTAATGAAGAGTAAGGTATCCTTGTCCAGCTTGATGTTTCCCATATAAGTTGTAATTTTCATACTCAGAATTCCATTATAGTTCCATTGTGTTTAGAATGACATGGGAAGTACTAGAAATTATTTGCAGGACTACTTCTCTCTGTCTCTGCTCATCTCACCAGATCTAATAGAAGGGGCATGGTCTAAATCCCTTCTATCAAACAGTATCTTGTACCCTGAAGTCATACTTTCTCAGTGGGAGTACCTGCCCTATGGACCAGCACTCCCTCTAGAGATTCAGATGGCCTCCACCATGTTTGACATTGCATACACGGCTGTTTCTCCAGGCCTTTGGGTCAGGAATTTAAATCAGCTCTGCTACTGCTGATGTGCTAGTTTGTTTGTTTATTCTTGGGCATCAGAGTTATATGTTGTGAGGTATTTTTGTTCTTAACCTTTGTACGCTGCCCAGAATCACCTGTGTGATCAATGACCATATAAATCACACAGATAAATAAAGCAGTTTTAGTCATAGTTTACAATAGCAGCATAAAAGGTACCCTTGAAGGACGTGTCAAGAAAAATCTGTACACAGCTGAGTTTGAATTGCATATACCAAGAAACATAGGGGCCCAATGGCTCAGTGGTATGACGGTGGGCTTGTTGGCTGGAAAGCTAACAGCCTGGGTTTGAGACCTGAGCACCACACAACAGGATGAGCTCTTGTTACTTGCCCCAACTCTTGCCCACCTAGTAGTTTGAAAGCATGCAAATATAAGTAGATAAATAGGTACCACTTTGGTGGGACGGTAACAGCGTTTTGTGAGGCTCAGTATATAGTCATGCTGGCCAAATGACCATAGAAGTATCTTCAGACAACAGTGGCTTCCTCTGCTAAGAAATGGAAATGAGCACTGCCCCCTAGAGTTGGACACGACTGGACAGGGGAAACCTTTATCTTTACCTATATACCAAGAAGCGAAGAACAACAGCCTCACCAAAATGAAGTACAGGTAGCCCTCAACTTAAATCTGTTTGAAGTTATATCAGATCCCGAAATGGCCTGCCCATCCCCAAAAGTTGTCCCATAATGAACAATGGGTTTGCTTAATGACTATTTAACAACTGCTGCATAAAAAGTTGTAAAATTGGGCATGGTCAATTTACAATTGTCATGACTTCTGACTAAAATTGTGGGCTCAGTTACAGTCATAATTCAAGGACTACCTGCATATTAACTAGGACATTACTTTTCTATTTTGCTATCTTTGTTGTATGTATTTATATGCACTAAGAAAAATAACTAAATATTTGGTCCTTCCATATTTTTAGCAACTGCTTCAGATTGACTTTCTGCTCTAGAGATGAATACATGCTGAAAAAATGTATGTGAACATAAATGCCAAAATATGTCCATAAAAAAAGGGGATTCTATATGCATATTACTTGATAGATGAGGAACAGAGGGGACATTCAGGGTCTATGTTGGAATTCACATGGATGAATTAAAGCAAACATCTACCACAGTGGTGTGACAGTTTCACATGTTAAAGTATTTAGCTTATATTTCCTCAGATCAAGAGAAGTGCTGATTACAATCTCGCAGTATACATTTTTCTAATTTGGTGGGAAATGATTATTGGGATCAAAAAATGCTGCTTAGGATTTTAAAATGTCAGCTTTGCAGTCAATTGCACAATACATAGATATAAGCAGATCAGCAATATCAAAATTAGTCATCTGTGATACATCACTGACCGAAAAGTGGGTGCAGAGGAGAGCTACTGTACATTTTGCAGAAGCTTCCTTCTTTGGCAATCTAAAGCACATATTTGCAGATCATCAGACAGATGGTTATGTTCATGCTTGCAATAAATTGGTGCAAATACCCAATAAACAAGGTTCTTGATGCTGCCAATACTTCTCATAGAAATTAAAGAAGGAACAGGATTTTTGCCCATCTCTAATGTACCTACCTGTATCTATGTACAGATACAGATAGAACTAAGATTTCTGACTGAATGATTAAAAAGCTGAGAGTCAAGTAGTTGTAAGTACCACTGGAAAAGTTTAGTCTAATCATTCAAATAAAAGCAGTTTCAGCATCCAGTGGGTATGCTTGCTTCTCTTGTTTACCTAGGAATACCTTAACCATGGTTTACTGAAACTTATTTTCAGTTTTCTCATGAACATAACCATAAACTAACCACGATGTTTGCATTTGTATAACACTCTCTAAACTGTGATTGTCTAGTTGGCAAGAACAGTTCTACTACATTGTCAAAAATTAGTTAGGTTCTGGCATCAAATGAAAGGTGACTTTGTGATTGCATGGATAAATACTGTTTCGACCAACTCAAGTTATAATCGAAATCATGGAAAGTTTTATACATTTTTGGTCTGCTTATTTATGCATTGTGTTACCCGACCTTCTATTTCCCTTATATCTGCCAAGCATGGTCATATTATAGCCCATTGTCTGCTAGCATCATATATACAAAAATAGGTAAGTTTCTATTTGCTATTTATTGCCTTCAGGAAGCAGTATGACTTTGCTGTAGGATGAGCCAGCTGGTTCTTCATACTATCTTTGGATCTATAATTTAAGATTGATGACTACCTACCAGTTTTTCTCAATGTCCAGATTTTACAGATACATTGCCACTGGGAAGACCATTGCTTAAACTATTACAATCTTTGTTGTGACCTTATCCTTCAAATGCCCTTATCCTCTATGATCTTACTTAAACTGGTACTCCCCTTCCCTCCTACTATTATTCTCCTTTTTCTTCACTATTATTCCTAGTCTGTCCATAAACTATTTCCCCTTTCCAAAATTACCGCCTTTGCATTACTATACTTAATACACTGACTATACTGGTTGACATTTTTATCTTTAATATTCATGTTAAGAATATAAAGTCAAAATGGAATTTCATAATGAATTATTTCAGTTTTTTTTAACTTTTGATTAACAAAATGGTATTGCACATATATCTCAAACTGTCCTTGTTTTGGACTTCCATGTTGATCTCAGCTATCTCTTACAACATTTGCTGTATGAGTTAAGTAACTATAAGAACTATATACATTCTTTCTCTCACTTTTGCTATTCTGAACCACTGTTTTTCTAACCTCAGTTGTCATAGTAGCTTTTTACTCAATTGTAAAGGTTTTTTATAAGGATAACCAAATATTAGGACATAGACAAAAGTTTTAATATGTTTTGTATTTTGGCATGATAAACACTATCAAAGGCTTTGCTATAGACTATTAAGCACAGATAAGCCATCTCTTGTTTTTTTCATTATCCTTCGTACATTAATTATCATATATTTTGTATTACTGAAAAGAGCAATTTTAAAATAAATCAATAAAAAATAAATATATTAAATTAAATGATAGTTGCCCAGAGTTGCTACTGCGAGATGGGTGGCTAAACAAATATATTTAATAAATAGAAACATGGCTAAAAATATATGTCAGAACATTTAAAATATAAAATTAAGTAAAACAATACTTTGACTTATTTTCATTTGAAGGCATAGTTTAATTGCAATATTGGATGTATAGAGGATTTGTATAACTTCAATAATCTCATTTATAATGGATTTTAATATAATCTTTCCATCATACTTGAACCTTATTTGTCTCTGTTCTCTTTTGTGTTTACTAATGAGATCCTATGTTAGCTTTAAATGTTGTGATTTCTCCCACTTTTTAAAAATACATCTCATCTTTATTTTCTTCTTCTTTTTCTCCCTCTATTGACATTTCTGATTCTGTATTTCCTTCTTTGTACTTTTACTTGAAGTTGGAAAGATGCTTTAAGTCATCATTTGTCCTTTTGATTGTTCAAGACTTTCGTCCTTTCATTTTTGGGGGGGTTAACATAATAAGCTTGTTTTAAGACTTGGATGTCTTCCTGTTTAAAACTTTGGAAAGTTTTTTGATTGATTGCATTTCTCCATTTTTTGTTACTTAATGATTTTAATGTCCATTAAGTAATATACAGCCTATGTTTAAGTTGCTTGAAACAGTGTTAACAATAAAAAGTTGTGTTGACCTATTTCTTGCATTATCACATGTGCCCATTTTAAATATTCCTATAATTCCAGGTTTTACCATTTCTCCAAATTCTGCATTTCAGTTACTTATCTCTATATCCTTCTTTGATGTTGTATTTAGCACTTCTTGCACTGTGCCATAGAATTCTTCACTATCTTCCATATTATATTTGTAATAGGCATATATACTAGCATTACAATGATGTTCAAAGAACATTATAATTAATGTTCTTTGAACATCATTGTAATGCTAGTATATATCCAATCATGTATTGGTTTATAACCAAACATATATTTAGCATTGTCTTTTTTGTTATACTAATATTTTATTTCTTCATATGGTCTCAGGCCATTAAGGACCATCTGTTTACTTTTTTCTAAAACATCCAATTTACTTCCTTCCTGTTTTGACAACATCAGAATTTTCCTTGTTTATCCTTTTCACATTGAATATTCTGATTGTACATGTCCCTGTAAAATAATGCACTCTTCTTTTGCTCTAGGCACTATTAACATCTTGTGGCTTTAATTTGGCCATGTCATCACCAGATTTCTTGTGAATGGTCTACAACAGTGGTTCTCAACCTGTGGGTCGGGACCCCATTTGGGGTTGAACGACCATTTCACGGGGGTCGCCAAACAATGCAGTCCGCCATTTTTTCCCCCTTTTCCTTAGCTGTGCTACTCCCATTTATTCTATTGGCTTTTGAAAGCCAATAGAATAGACTCTCTTGAATAGACTATTCAAGAGAGTCTATTCTATTGGCTTTCAAAAGCCAATAGAATATTGGCTTTCAAAAGCCAATAGGAATAGAATATTGCCTTTCAAAAACCAATAGGAATTGTCCAGGCTGTCTCTGCCCTGCTGAGCCCGCCAAAAGTCCCATTCTGCAATCGGTGCTGCACTAGTTGAGTAATCCTCGACTTACGACCGGTTGAGTAGTCCTTGACTTACGACTGGTTGGGGGTTGCGGCATTAAAAAGGTTGAGAACCACTGGTCTACAAGCTTCATAGTAACTAGAGCAGGGCTTTTCAACCTTTTCACCCATTGTACCACTTTTCGGATAAGGCAATATCCGAGTACCAATACTCGCCCAGCAAGGTATCAAAAACTTGACCAAAAAAAAAAAAAAAAGGAAAAAATGAGAAAGTATAGGTAGTCCTCGACTTACAACAATTCACTTTGTGACTGTTTGAAGTTACAAGCAAGTTATGACCATTTTTCACGCTTATGACTATTGCAGCATTCCTAGGGTCTTGTGATTTACATTCGGATGCTTGGCAACTGATTCATGCTTATGACGTTCACAGTGTCCAAGGTCATGTGATCAATGGTCGGGGGGGCGTGGCCAGTTGATAACTCAGGTTGCAGGGTGCCTGTGGGGGGGTAATCCGTGGGTCTCTGGTGAAGGGGGATGTGACTGAGGCGGGTGCCTGCCTACCTTCCCTTCCATTGTCCCTTCCTTCTTTCCTTCCTTTCCTTCACCTCCCTTTGTCCCTTCCTCCTTCCCTCCTTCTTTCCCATTGTCCCTTCTTTCCTTCACCTCCCCCTTTGCCCCTCCTTCCCTCCTCTCTCCCATTGTCCCTTCCTTCTTTCCTTCCTTTCCTTCACCTCCCTCTTTATCCCTTCCTCCTTCTCTCCCTTCTCTCCCATTGTCCTTTCCTTCCTTCTTTCCTTCACCTCCCCCTTTGTCCCTTCCTCCTTCCCTCCCTTCTCTTCCATTGTCCCTTCCTTCTTTCCTTCACCTCCCCCTTTGTCCCTTCCTCCTTCCCTCCCTCTTTCCCATTGTCCCTTCTTTCCTTCCTTTCCTTCACTTCCCTCTTTGTCCCTTCCTCCTTCCCTCCCTCTCTCCCTGTCAAGCCCCTGCGGGCTCGACATGAACTGGCGGGGGGAGGGGTCGAGGACAACATGCGGGGCGGCAAAGGAGACCAGCAGCCAGCGCCGTTCTACCTGGCAGCGTGGATACGTCCCGGCCAACAGCACAGGAGCCTAGGGCCGATGGAGTGGCCTGAAGCTGAAAGGCTCTATCTCTCGGCCACTGAACAACTGATGAATGCAAGGCCTGGAGCGCAGCCAAAAGGGACTGTGCTCCAGGCCTCGCATGGGACTGGAAGGCTGCAGCGCTGCAGCTCCCATTGTCCTTTCCTTCCTTCCTTTGTCCTGTGCTACGCCGTCCAGACCCCAGCCTGGTTTGGCAGGCAGCAACACATCACGGCCCTGCCTGTGCGTGCGCAGAGGCAGAGGAGAGCACACAGGCAGGGCGGGGATGTGGCCGGTTCACCTCCTGTTTTCAGGCATGTACGTTACGAACCAGCTACTTCTCCCCTTCATTTTTCCCCTGAAGCAGAGAGTCAGAGAGCTGTGTCACTCTTGCCGTTTGGGCCCTCTACTTTTACGCTCCAGGAGCAGCTTGCCTTTCAAACCTCCGATAATTAACGGAAGGGGAAACCCGCTGCAAAGGCACATCTCCCGAGAAGATGGGGGGGAAAGAAAGACAATCAGTTAGCCAAAAGCCCGGCAGTTTCAGAGTTTAAGCCTGCGATACAGGCAACAGAGGCCCAAGCAAAGAAGGCGATCCAAGAAAAGGGAAAAAAAATCTGCTTTCCTTTCCAGCAAAAGTTACTTTTCCAAAACTGCCTTAAATGAAGAAGTGACTTCCCCCCCTTCTAATAATTGACTTTCTCCTGGCTTCTCCAGCCTTCCCGGGCAGGAAGAGATCAGCTCCGACTGGCTTTTGTTCCCCAAAGGCTAAAGTCGATTGCTTGCTTGTCTGATCCAAGGGGTGCACGGGCACCTCGAGACCCGCTCCAGGCCCCCACTAAGCCACGATTCCTGATTTGTAGAAAAGTTGAGGGGGGAGAAAGGCAATCAGTCAGCCAAGAGCCTGGCTGTTTCAGACTTTAAGCCTGCGATACAGGCAACGGCGTGCACTTCTCCCAGCCCAGAAGGGGCTATCAAGCTAGTGCTTGTTGTGAAATAAGGAGAGAAGGGAAGGGTGATATGGATCCCGCTGACCTGCGTGCACGAGAAGAAGTCAATCCGGTTGCTGCACAATGAGTCCCTGGGGAGGGTGGGGCCTTGCTCTGCACCTGCGCTCTTCATGTGCCCTCTGCAGGGCACGTTTGGTAGGGTTTCTGCAGGCTGCCGCCAAGCAGCATGTTTTCCACAAACAAGTGAGCTGGGAAGGAGCAGAGTGGGGGGGAGGAAAGTAACACCGGGGGGGGGGGGGGAGGAAGGCGACGCCGCGTACCACCAGCCAGGTGGTCGCATACCATCAGTGGTACGCGTACCACCAGTTGAAAAGCCCTGAACTAGAGGACTGCTGTCCAATTTGAGAGGCTAAACTTTTAGCACACAACCTTATGTAATTGTTTCTGCCATGTCCATATAGTTGGCTTTATTTGATTCTGGAATTTCTTCTCCTACATGGGTTGGCCTTTCTCATTCTTGTAGATTCCAGGAATTGAATTACATTATGAATTACCACTTAGCTTTACTTCTTGTCTTTTGAACTTCCCTGCAAGGGTGACCCTATACTGTAAAGAACTCAGACAAGTCATTTTAGTTTCTAAATCATCTTATCATATCAATCCCCTGAGAAGATCTAAAGTGATATAATATTTTTATTTTGGGGAGTTTGATTTTCCTGGCACTTATTAGAATGGAAATGCAAAAGAATGGTAGAATATATATTGTGGACACTGCATATTGAAATATATAAGAGAATAGTAGTATTATGCATTTATTTTATTATTAAATTTATATACTGCATATCTCACTTTGGGGGGCAACTCTAGGTGGCTATATAGCCAAAAATTACAACCCAAATGAAACTTCTGGTGGAATTGTTTTTGTGTCAGTAGCTGAGATGGAAAGGAGATACAATCCAATTTTAAAAAATATGATCTAGGATTGGCAACAATATATTTGGCAAAAGCACATTAGACAGTACCCCCAAAGGTCAGAAAGAATACATTGAGAAAAACAGAATACAACCTGCAACGTGCTAAAACAGAGAAAGTTGTGTTTAATCCTGATGTAACTCTAAATTACTTAGGATTAATTTAACTCTGTTTAAGTGAGTCTTATTTTTGGATTTAGCAACACAATCTACTGCTTGCAATTCTCTTTCAGGATTATAAACAAAATACACTTAGAAGGTTTACCCTGAAATAACCAAATGCCATTTTTAAAAATTAATTTCTTGCAGAAGTCAATTAGAAAGGGAAAATGGATATTGAAATAATATTGTATAAATAATGCAGTTTTGCTTTAAATTAAGATTTTTATTTTATCTTGATGAGATGCTGAAGAAAGAAAATAGGATGTGTAGGGAATGGGCAAAGATACAAATCCTATAATGTTATATATAAGGGATGGAACCTGAGTACATTTTGACAAAATCTTGGTTTGTTGAGGATATCCCTGAGTGTATACCACAATAATATAATAGTTGAATGCGGGATTATATAAACTGTCAGCAACAAACTTCTGTGCTATCAATAAAGAAAACTGCCTTGTGTCACAGCACAGGAAGCCTGTTAGAAAATCAGAAAATCTTCAGTAAATCTTGCTAAATATGAGAATTGTGGTGGAAAAAAATTACTTTAAATCAAGGCAGCTGGTGGAAGTAGCATCAATGCAAGAAAGAATAAAGCTCTGAAATATCCATATTTTCCTATATTAAGATATCCAAAAGGTGTTCCACATCATGAAAATGTAATGAGTCTCATATTTATTACTAGAATATTAGTGTGGTTCTCTCTTCAAAATGGTAGGCTATCATAAAATACCACCAATTTTTGATAGTTGTATTTGGCAGCCGGTGATGCCCGAACCACCAAAAAAGACTGAGAAACTGCCTTAGGGGTTCATATTTCCTACTTTTGGAAAACTCTATACAAATCAAGTGATACACAATTTCAAAGTTGTACTTTCAATATGCTGCTATCCCGTGTCTTTCCTATTTGAGAGTGATAAGTGGGCAGAGCAGTGATGTGATCTCAGTCACTTTGGCAAGGCTGAATTTTTTGTGTATTTCAGGATTTTCTTTTTTCTTTTTTTACAAAAAGCAAATGAATGTCTTAAACCTGGTAAAAGGTTCAGGAATAAGCATTAATCTTTTAAACTTCTTGAAATCTGAAAAAAATTGGGAATGGGAGGATATATAACGAGTACTTTAAGCCTAATTTGCCCCTACCATAACTCTAATCTTCTAACAAGGGAAGAAAAAAAAAAGACAAATGTTAGTTCTACCTGGGATCCTGGGAGACCACATGCAGCCTACATGCTTAGGTTTCCACACAGATAAGCTATATGTCTATGTTGTATGTCAAGAAAATGGAGTAGGACTAATTTACTGGCAAAATAAATAAATACCGGTAATTTTCTATGAACAGGTGCAAGGGCTATCTTGGATGAATGGGTGGGTCAATAACGCTTTGCCCCATAGTCTGCGACTTTCATTTCTGCCTCTTTGGAGCTCATAGACTTAATGTATCTCTAAAAACTTACTCCCAGTTTCAGTACTATTATGTGAGACTTAAAGCTGAAAATAGGTGACTGGGGAGTTGGGTGGTATTTGAAGGTAACCTTTGACCTATAGGTGACTGAGATCGATATAGGTGAACAAATGCATGTTGCAACCAGTATATGAAGTGATCAAATTCATCCATGAGTCATACACGAATTACTGCAAAATCACAAATGAGTAAACTTAAAGTATAAGTATTCTTTTGTTTAGGTTCTGTTTTTCTTAGTTCTATTGAACTCCACTAAAGCCATTCTCCTTTTTATTGTCCAACTATGATAGACATCATTTCTTAAAAGCATCTGTAGTGATGCCTATGTTTAATTAAAATAAATTTTCCTTTCAGTATAAGGTTCGATTAAAACTTCAAGAAATTAAATATACCCCTAATTTTAAAAGTTGATAATTGTCAGCTTAGCTTTGAAATGAAAAAATCTTTCCTAGGTGCATTTTGTATTTGCCTGTGGTACCCAGAGATATGCCAAAATCTATTGAAAGAGAAATTTGAAATTATTATTGAAATTATTTAAGTGAAAGGAAAATTTCATTTTAAAGTGTTTATTATTTAATTATCTTTGCTCTATCTTTTCACATTTGGAAATTATTCCATATGAATATTTTGCCTAATAAGTATTTAAAACCAAATATTTTCATGTAGAAATTCCAAACTACCTTTTCTCACTGCTCCTGCTTTTTGATGCAACTTCTCAGTACCTTGTGTTGAATGCATTTTTGTGACTTCAGTATAATGAAAAGTGGGAGACGGAAGGGAGAGATTAGAGTATACAGTATACAGTATAATTTTCCAAGGTTTATGTTGTGAGATTCCCACTTCATTAGGGTTCTGCTTTCTGAAATATAATTTCCATAAACTGTCTGAAACTATACTTTTAGAACATATATTTTAAAGTATATAGGCATAAAATTATACTGAAACTTGAAATGTAAAATCAAAGTTTCAACATGAGTCATAGTAATACATCTCTAGTTGTTAAATTACAAGACCATAAAAATAAAATTGTTTAAGTTGCTAAGTATCCAGAATACTAAATGGTTTCTGTTTTGCTCAAGAAACCATTTTAGGTAACTTAAATTTATTCAATTGTTTACAATCTATGGAAGAAACCCAACAAGAATGTAAAGAATCATTTTCCAGTATTGACAGTACTGAACATCACTGCGGATACCTACAGTGAGGGAAAAAAATATTTGATCCCCTGCTGATTTTGTACATTTGCCCATTGACAAAGAAATGACCAGTCTATAATTTTAATAGAAGGTTTATTTTAACAGTGAGAGACGGAATAACAACAAAAAAATCCAGAAAAACACATTTCAAAAAAGTTATAAATTGATTTGTATTTTAATGAGTAAAGTAAGTATTTGACCCCTTTGTAAAACATGACTTAATACTTGCTGGCAAAACCCTTGCTGGCAATCTTGTAGTTGGTCATCAGGTTTGCACACATCTCAGGAGGGATTTTGTCCCACTTCTCTTTGGCAGATCCTCTTCAAGTCATTAAGGTTTCGAGGCTGACGTTTGGCAGCTTGAACCTTCAGCTCCATCCACAAATTGTCTATGGGATTACCATCTGGAGGCTGGCTAGGCCACTCCAGGACCTTAATGTGTTTCTTCTTGAGCCACTTCTTTGTTGCCTTGGCCATGTGTTTTGGGTTACTGTCATGCTGGAATACCCATCCATGACTCATTTTCAATGCCCTGGCTGAGGGAAGGAGGTTCTCACCCAAAATTTGATGGCACATGGCCACATCCATCATCCCTTTGATGCGGTGAAGTCCTGTCCCCTTAGCAGAAAAACAGCCCCAAAGCATAATGTTTCCATCTCCATGTTTGACAGTGGGGATGGTGTTCTTGGAGTCATTGGGAGCATTTCTCCTCCAAACACAGCAAGTTGAGTTGATGCCAAAGAGCTAGATTTTGATCTCATCTGACCACAACACTTTCACCCAGTTCTCTGAATAATTCAGATGTTCATTGGCAAACTTCAGACAGGCCTGTACATGTGCTTTTTTGAGCAGGGGGACCTTGTGGGCGCTGCAGGATTTCAGTCCTTCACAGCGTAGTGTGTTACCAATTGTTTTCTTGGTGACTATGGTCCCAGCTGCCTTGAGATTGACAAAATCCTCCCTTGTAGTTCTGGGCTGATTCCTCACCATTCTCATGATAATTGAAACTCCCCCGAGGTAAGATCTTACATGGAGCCCCAGACAGAGGGAGATTGACAGTTATTTTCTGTTCCTTCCATTTGCGAATAATCACACCAACTGTTGTCACTTTCTCACCAAGCTGCTTGGTAAATAGTCTTGTAGTCCATTCCAGCCTTCTGTAGGTCTACAATCTTCTCCCTGACATCCTTGGACAACTCTTTGGTCTTGGCCACGGTGGAGAGTTTGGAATCTGATTGATTGATTCATTGCTTCTGTAGACAGGTGTCTTTTATACAGGTAACAAGCTGAGATTAAGAGCACTCCCTTTAAGAGACTGCTCCTAATCTCAGCTCCATTACCTGTATAAAAGACACCTGGTAGCCAGAAATCTTGCTGATTGATAGGAGATTAAATACTTATTTCACTCATTAAAATGCAAATCAATTTTTTTGTTGTTATTCTGTCTCTCATTGTTAAACCTATCATTCAAATTATAGACTGATCATTTCTTTGTCAGTGGGCAAACGTACAAAATCAGCAGGGGATCAAATAATTTTTTCCCTCACTGTAGAATTTGGGCAGCATTACTCAATATGTTTTGAACAGCTTTATTCAATAAGATTACATATGCTGTTGTTTTACTCATACATTTCCTCCAAGTTTCAGGAAAAAGTTTGCTGGTTATTACAAGGACTGCTAAAAATATGAATGCCTTTGGATTGCATTGTTTCAATATACTGAATATGCCATTTGGGTTTAAATCCTAAACAAATTGTATGTACTCTTGCCAAAGAATCAATCCCATAGGTCTCAGTTCTGCTGATGGAATTTATGTTAACATAAATTTATGTTAACATAAAATTTGCTGTTCCATATAGGGTACAGCATGGTGGGGGCAGAATAAGAACTCAGGATATATTCATAAATATTGATAGTGAAGCTGCCATTTGATACTGGTAACAGGGAAATGTAATAATATATCATTGACCTCTAAGATGCCTTAAATGAATATGGTTTTTTTTGCTAAACTGTAATTGTGTTTTATTGTCAGAATATGTAATATAAAACTCAATGGCTCCCGAAATGGAGATCATGCTGCAGTATATACTTTTTGGGGAGCAGGGAGAAGATCAGTAATCAACCATTCCATCTGTCAAAAGTCCCAAACCTAGGCCTGAGCCCAACATAAAACAGATAGTCGGGATCAAGGAAATCTGGTTTATTCACTTTGGCATACAAAGTGCAAAGCGATGTACAACAAAGTCAGTGTTGGGAGCTAATGCCTCCCAGCGCGCTAAATAAACAGATCCTGCCCGGATCCGCCCCCCACCCGCCTAACCAGCATCCGGAGCGATGATCGTGAGCACCCAGCTCACAGCAGCAAGGCAAGCGAGGTTCAAATTCCCGGTTGTTTTCCGCGCCATCAGCTGTGCAGCGCAGCGCCGAACAGCTGAGCCTGCAAACCCGGAAGTCCTAGCCGGCAGCCATTCACTGGCATACCGGTCAGGCAGCAGCCGGCTCCCAGCCGCCTGACCACGATCGCCTCTCAGCTGAGCACCGGCCATCAGAGACAGCTACGTGGGTGATGCTGCCGCTACCGCCAGTCGCTGCCTCCACCACCGCTCCGGCCGTCAACGAGACATCCCCCCCCCCCCAGTTAGTGGCAAGTCCCGCAGGGCTTTACACCATCATATCATGTAATCTCCTATATGTCTTACAGTGGATAGAGGTAGATTTTCAATTAGACAGCTATCACCACTCCCCTAATAATTATGTCATCCCTCTATACACCTGTAAGAACAGATGCAAGTAATACCCTATAGTTGCAAAACAATAGCAGAGGAATGAATAAATGGAGAAAAATAATAAAAAAATTGGTCATGGAATGACTAGCAGCCTTAGTTTCCTTAGAAAATTTGAGCACACTTGCTAGGCGAGTCTCCAAAAGTATATGGATTAGCTAATGTCTTAAATTGGAAAGTAAAGAACAAAAAATAGTTTGATCAGGATTGTGCACAGCTGAAAACATTATATCAGACTGCAAATAGAAAGATTAAACAATCTCCCGAGGACCAATATTTTCCCTATTGAACTTAAACACTCAGTGTAAGTCCCTCCTTAAAAAAAAGAAGAAAAAACTGGCAACAAAAGAGACATGCAGAAATTAATTCAATCCATCAAGAAGAGAGATTTCTTTCACTTCTGGCAGAGGAGTAAGTACACCACTCACTTCCCTTCTACTCCCAGTCTGTCAATTAAGTGGAATTTTAAATCTGGCAGTATTTTACATGGACTCTGGTAGTAACACAAATGAGAATGAGATCAATCTGGGCCAGGAGTGAAATTGGTGCCCTGTCTCCATGCAAGAAGTAAGCCATTTGCTCAAGGTGAGCAAAGCTGTAGCTGTTGATTGTTTTTTGACTGAAATAATAATAAAGAATTCCAATTAGAGGGTGTGTCAGCTAGTATTCCTGTTGACATTGACCAGATTGGTATATTCCAAAATACAGGGCTGGCAATAATACTAATTTATAAAAAAGGAAATAGAATGATCTGTGTGCAATTATAAGTCTATGAATCTCCTGAAGGTTAGCAAATTATGTGCTAAATACTTAAACCATAAGCACTAATACTGGACAGTGAGAGAACAGGTAGGATTCAGAGAAGGGAGGTTAACAATAGATCACATTTTGGTGATCTACCATCTTTCCCAAAAATATACCTACAAAAAGAAATCTTTGTGGCCTTTATAGGTTTTAAACATGCCTTCAACCCAATTTCAAGAAATACCCTAAACAATAATATTGCAAAAATGTCAAATCCAGTCTAAACATCTGGCTGTCTGTGTGATTAGCCATAATCTGGATAATGGACATTGTAGTATCTGGAGACAGCAGAATAGAAGAGAAAGATCTGGAGAAAATCACAAATTACAAAGACCTGTAAATTGAAAAAAAGTGGCAAAAGATATGCCAATAGCATAGGCACCTTGGGTGCAATCCCAAAACAACTGGAGCACAACTTGAACATCATTGGAATAACAAAAACACCAGTCTACTGCAAAAGGCAGCTTTAATTGGAACAGCTTACATCCTGCAATAATATCTTTAATACCATCAAACAATACCTATCTGGTCCAGGTCTGTGGGAAGGGCTCAGTATAGGTAGTCTTAAACTTACAACCAGTGGTGGGATTCAAATATGTGAACAACCGGTTCTCTGTGTGGATGCCATTTCCAGAAGTCCATTCTGGGTCTGGGCAACAAAAAAATTAGCTACCAGTTCTGCCGAAGTGGTGCGAATTGGCTGAATCCCACCACTGATTACAACCGTTCATTTAGTGACCATTCAAAGTTACAGCGGCACTGAAAAAAGTGGCTTATGGCCATTTTTCACACTTACAACCATTGCAGCATCCCATGGTGATGTGATCAAAATTCAGACACTTGACAACTGGCATTTTTGATGATTGTAGTGTCCTAGGGTCATGTGAGCCCCTTTTGTGACCTTCTGACAAAGTTGATGGGGAAGGCTGATTCACTTAATAACCATATTACTAACTTCACAACTGCAGTGACTCACTTGATAACTGTGGCAAGAAAGATCATAAAATGGGGCAAAACTTAACAAATGTCTCAATAATAGAAATTCTGGGCTCAATTATGGTCTTAAGTCAAGGAATAACTGTAGATGGACAAAAATGCCAGATCCAGTCTAAACATCTGGCTGACTGTGACCAGTAATAATAACAACCCCTCCATGGAAATCCACTTATCATGGGGGAGGGGGCTTGTGATGCTCTGATAAAGTTGAGATCTATGCTGGCAGTAGTGTATTCTATCAGAAGAGTCACCCATCCCAGACAGGTCTTAACAGAAAAGCCAGACTAAGTATATCCGAGAACTTATTTAATAGTAATAAAACAGAAAAGGAATCCTGTACCAGGTTGCTTATTGCCTGTGTCAGATGTTAGAGTTCCAGAGCATCTGTTGATAAGTGGGGAATGGGTTAGGGTTAGGCAATCAGGGCCTAGCTTTGTAGGATTCTGAAAGAACAGCAATTGCAGACAAAAGTATACTGTATTTGAAAATTACACCATTATTATTTGCAATGATAAATTGGAACCAACTAAGCTGGCCTACTTAAAACAAATGTTTGAACTGTGGAAAAGAAATTATCCACACTCAAATGTCATTGAACAAAATTTAGCAGGTAAAAGGAAATTCATTACAGAAATAAAATATTAAAGGATGCAGAACAGGAAGAGAATGTGAATTGTGAAAATGGATGACCCAGATAACCACTATTCGAAATACAGAGGAAAGAGCTAATGTGCATTACAGAATGATGACTTAGAAGGAGTAATAAAACAAGCCAGGTCTACACTGACACAACCTGTGAACTGAAAAAAAAACTCTGCTACCATTCCTAAACATGTGTCACAAGATATGAAAGAACTGAAATTTCCAGAATCCCAGTCAATATGGAAATTCAACTTTGTTTTCTGGGATTTTTAGTGTCAATTTATATAGAGGAAATCCCAGTGGGGATCGATGGTTATTTTAAAATATTGAATATTGGAGTTGCAACAAGTAAAATCTTTGACTACAAACATCGCTGCTTAAATTTCTGCTATCTATGGTAATTACATGTTTGCATTTTCAGTTCATAGCTGACAGTGCTGTTTTTAAAGTAATGAGTCATTACAAAAGCAGTATATACTCTCTCAGAGCAGGCTACAACAGTTCTGGTTAAACTTTGTGGATTTTAAAAGCACATAGAAAACACTATATTCCGAAACTGAAATTCTTCCATTGCTTTCCATCATTCCCACCCTGAAATATCCCCTGAACTGCAAACTAACAAAAAAGCTCAATGTCTTGGATCAATTCTAGAAAAGGCAAAAATTGTAACTTCTTTTGAAAGAGGCAGAATTCTATTATAATTAAGGGATAATAGTAATGCATATACCTGGGCAAAAACAAATTGGCTAAATAGCACATTTAGAATTGTCTGTGTGTAAAGTCTCCTGAAATTCACAAATAGTAAACATTTTTTCTACTTATGAAATAATTAAACCAAAGTATCAGTGGGTGTATGATAGGAAAAGATGTTAACTGACAAGTTGATTAGTGGGGAAACTTGGTGTGAACTTGCATGTTTGAAGTGTTTAGGATGATCATGTTTTCCGGATGACTCCTCTTAGTAAGTTTTCCATTTCTACACAGTTTTTGTTTTAGATGTACAGTTGGGCCTCCTTGAAAAGAATTCAGTGAAGCATTTTTAGTTTGCTGTCTTTACTGTACTGTTAGAATACTCTTGCAACACATGTCATTGCTTGAGTATGCTTGAATAAATAAATGAATTAAGACTTCACCATTTTTCGTAAATAACTCTACAAAAAGGAATTTAAAGGGATGTGATTAGGTCAGAATATTTGACATTGAAACCTGTTATCTGTGAGAATATTCATAGATGTTTTTTGTTGCATCTAGCAATTGTTTGGTGTAGCCTAGCAGTGGTTTGTCAGTCAGTAAGTCTTGTAAGCCTATAATTTGTCTTTGTTTTAACCCAGTGGTTCTCAACCTGTGGGTCGGGACCCCATTTGGGGTCGAACACGGGGGTCGCCAAACAACGCAGTCTGCCATTTTTTCCCCCTTTTCCTTAGCTGTGCTACTCCCTTTTATTCTATTGGCTTTTGAAAGCCAATAGAATAGACTCTCTTGAATAGAGTCTAATTCTATTGGCTTTCAAAAGCCAATAGAAATTGTCCAGGCTGTCTCTGCCCTGCTGAGCCCGCTAAAAGTCCCATTCTGCAAACGGTGCTGTACCAGTTGAGTAGTCCTCGACTTACGACCGGTTGGGGGTTGCGGCATTAAAAAGGTTGAGAACCACTGTTTTAACCAGATGTCTAAGAATAATATCCCAAAAATTCAGCACTATTCTTTCCTATACATGTTTTACACAATTAGTTTGATTTTTAAAACGAAGCATAGTAGCCAGACTGGAGCTTTGCCTTTGAGAAAACATTTGACAGCCAAAGATCTAAAAGTTAAGCAGCCACAAAACGTTTGGTAATATATCAAGCAATGCTCTTGCTGCAAATAGCTGAGTTAATAGGGTGTTTCTTGGAAATATGTTGATTTAGCAATTTTGGTGCCAATTCTCTTTTGTGCATGTGTGTGTTTTGTATATACATGTTCACAAAAGCATAGTGTTTTTACTATAAGACACATGGAGTTATTTGAGATAATACATTTATGATAAATTAAAATCTAAACGTGATTTTATTTTTGGCCCTTAATATTTAGTACTCTGTTGGTGACATGTTTAGTGTATCCTTTTAAATTAATATATGGCCTAGTATAGACCAAGTGTCTTGGTACTAGTCAATGTACCTTTAATACATCACACTTATTCATATTATTTTTATTTCAATATCGTATTTACATTATAGATCACATCTCAAAGTTTGCAATATGTGGCTGATCTTGTCTGTGCTTTTAAACTAAATAGGATTGGGCCTGGATAGAATACCTCCAGGGAAATCCAGGGTTATAGTCTAGACTGGGAAGTTGAAAAACATTCTAGCAGAAGAAGACTGTGGCAAACAACTGGCTATTGCCAAGAAATTACATGGATGTGCCTATGTAGCTAAAAAAAGAAAATGTACTAAAATTGAGAAGGTAGGATTGAGCCTGCCCTATCAGAGTTGTCTTGTTGTAACCTGGTTGTTCTGATCTAGCTAGCACAATGTAAAGTTTATTGAAGATGATGGTGCCTTCATTGTAAATGGATAGAAATTTGATCAGTTTGGCTTGTTTTAATTACACTGGAATACTACTACTACTACTACTACTACTACTACTACTACTACTACTACTACTAAATACTACTACTACTACTACTACTACTACTAATAATAATAATAATAATAATAATAATAATAATAATAATAATAAAGTTGGAAGGGACCTTGGAGGTCATCTAGTCCACCCCCTGCTCAGGCAGGAAACCCTAAACCATTTCAGACAAATGGCTATCCAGTCTCTTCTTAAAAACCTCCAGTGTTGGAGCATTCACAGCTTCTGGAGGCAGGTTGTTCCACTAGTTAATTGTTCTGTCAGGAAGTTTCTCTTTAGTTCTAAGTTGCTTCACTCCTTGATTAGTTTCCATCCATTGCTTCTTGTCTTGCCTTCAGGCACCTTGGAGAATAGCTTGACTCCCTCTTCTTTGTGGCAGCCCCTGAGATATTGGAACACAGCTATCATGTCCCCCCTCGTCCTTCTCTTCATTAAACTAGACATACCCAATTCCAGCAACCATTCCTTATATGTTTTAGCTTCCAGTCCCCTAATCATCTTTGTTGCTCTTCTCTGTACTCTTTATAGAGTCTCAACATCTTTTTTTACATCGTGGTGACCAAAACTGGATGCAGTATTCCAAGTGTGGCCTTACCAAGGCATTGTAAAGTGGTATTAATACTTCATGTGATCTTGATTCTATCCCTCTGTTAATGCAGCCTAACACTGTGTTGGCTTTTTTGGCAGCTGCAGCACACTGCTGGCTCATATTTAAGTGATTTTCCACTAGGACTCCGAGGTTCCTCTCACAGTTACTACTATTGAGCAAGGTACCCCCTATACTATACCTGTACATTTGTTTTTTCTTGCCTAAATGTAGAACTTTACTTTTTTCACCATTGAATTTCATTTTGTTAGATAGCGCCCAGTGTTCAAGTCTGTCCAGATCCTCCTGTATCTTAAGCCTATCTTCTGGAGTGTTGGCTATTCCTGCCAGCTTGGTATCGTCTGCAAATTTTGATCTTTCAGTCAAATAGAAGTTGGAAAGCTCCCAATGTTTTATGCCTAGCAGAAGACACATAAAAGCAGCATAGCCATTCAATCTTGCCCAGTGCTCTTGAGAATAAAATAGAACAACACAAGAAACACTCTGAATTGAGACTAAGTAATCAATATGGACAGGCAAAAAGATCAAAGCATAAGTTTTGCAAGTCTTACTTAGTGTTTATCCTGCAAGTAACCCAGTACCTCAAATACTTTCTCAAAATATAGAAGAGTATTCATTTTGATGATTTCCCATCTGCAATCCTTGAAGGCATGTCTTGGAAGATCCCTCATAAGGAAAGACTCTGTCCATGTAGATATGGGACATAGAAACTCTTGCTCATGTTCTTTTGTGCTGCCATCTGTCACAATAAGTTTATTATATTTTCATTACAAATGTAATAGAGCTTTGCTAGCCCCCTTGATGCAAAAAAACTCCAAATGCTCCAGATTGTGTCCATATAAAATATCTGTTTGAAAAATTACCTGACAAGTACCAACGTTCTACCTAATAGTATGCTGAATGCATACTATGCACCAAACTTATCTGGATAAATATTTTAGGTTTTTTATTATATTACGGATCTCATGGAAGTTGATTAGCATTGTGATGATAGCATTTAGATTGTGGCACTGACTTGCTACAGATGGATGGATGGATGGATGGATGGATGAACAGACAGACAGACAGATGACAGACAGACAACCCAAGTTATCACAATTGATTCGGACTACAACTTCCATAATCCCTAGAGCTCACTTGAGAATCTGGAAGTTGCTCTCAGAGTCATCTGCAAGTGGAATATTCTTGCCTAATAGATGCAGGAATTTGTCGGCAATCAGCTTCAATCATATAACAGTTTTCTATACCACAGAGGGACCACTGAAAATAATAGCTTTTCTATAAATACGACAAAATAAAGTATTCTTGATTATCTGAGTTAGTTACTGTCTATCTTGATTTGGAAATGATGCAAAACTGAGCTTGCATTTGCTCTGATGCTGTTGAATTCTGTTTCTTTGGCAGGCAAAACGAAGATTGGAACTAGAAGAACCTGGACAGCAATTTCTACCTGAAGGATTGAGAACTCCAAAAGGAAAAGGCAGAGCGGCAACAAGAAGTCCAGAGAGTCCAAAAAGTAAGAAAACGTGTGCATAACTATATAAACTGTGTTTAGTTTCTTACACACTCTTCTTGGGTAAATTGAACCTTGTGAGTGAAAAGTAGTTAATTTTGTTTGCAGAAGAGGAATCAAAGCTCTAACAGACGCTGAAGTTTTAGCCATGAAAACTAGCCAAATTAAGTACAGGTAGTCCTTGACTTACAACCATTTCATTTAGTGACCGTTCAAATTTACAATGGTATTTAAAAAGGTACTTATGACTGCTTTTCACACTTAATGGCTGTTGCAGCATCCCCATGGTCACATGACCAAAATTCAGATGCTTGGCAAACTGGTTCATATTTATGATGGTTAAATAAAGATCATGTCATCATCTTTTGTAATCTTCAGACAAGCAAAGTCAGTGGGGAAACCAGATTCATTTAACAACCGTGTTATGAACAATTGTGGGAAGAAAGGTTGCAAAATGGGGCAAAACTCGCTTAACTGTCTTGCTTAACAACAGAAATTTTGTGCTTAATTATGGTCATAAGTCGAGGACTACCTGTATACTGCTAAGGTCAAACTGTCTAAGGTTGCTGTCTAAGGTACTCACATAGTACCTTAGACTTCTTTTTAATGACATGTTATACCAGTTTTCAGAATTGGCATTAAATACTTTTTTATTTCCAGCTCCCAAATCTCCTTCAGAAAAGACACGGTATGATACATCACTTGGTCTTCTCACAAAGAAGTTTATTCAGTTGTTAAGCCAGTCTCCTGATGGTGTGGTAGATTTGAACAAAGCAGCAGAGGTCCTTAAGGTACAGAAAAGGAGGATTTATGATATTACCAATGTTCTGGAAGGCATTCATCTCATTAAGAAAAAATCCAAGAACAACATTCAATGGATGTACGTATCACATTTCTGTATTTTTGTTGCATTCTAGGAAAATTGTATGCTTCTAGTTTTCAATTTTTTAATTGTGGTGGTAAAATTATATTTAGCTTAGTTTTGAATTATTCAGGAAGTTATTTTTTAAGAAGGAAGAGGTAAACTAAAACACCATTCATTTTGTAGGGTATTCCAACATGTGGGATGGGGAAGGTGACAAGTTTCCCTAGACACACATAAATTGAGAACCACAATCTATTAGACTTAACAAAATATTTTATTCAGGACAAAAGTCTGCCTACTTGTAAAACATTTAGAACATACAGGCTGACCATGCATACCAGGCTTTGAAAGGCTTTCCGTGCTCCTCAGAATGCTAGACTAGGAAACTTAATAATTGTGTTTGAAATGTTTCATGTACATTTTGATGGCTTATTCAAAGTTGCAGAAATAGAAGGCAGAACAGTCTTATGCATTGTAGTTTATGGCCCTAAACTCTTCTGGGATTAAGAATGGCAACCTGAAAGAAAGTTCTCCATGTATACTGACTATTACATTTCTTTTCTATTATTTTTTCCCCATCCATCTTTGGTCTGTCATATATTTATCAACACCCACCAGCTATTTAACATTATTCCCTAAGGCTATTCCTTTGCTGAATATATTGTATGTAATGCAAAGTTTACTTCATAGTTCCTGCTCTTAATACATGGGCTGGGCTCGGACATCCTAGTGAGCCATAGTATGTGTGATATGTGAACTATATTATTATATATTAGATATTCTACCTTTTCTATATATAACTCAAGATAGTGAACATACTGTGCCTAATACTCTTGCCTTCTATTTTCCACATCAACAACAATCTTTTGAGGAGAGTTGGGCTGAGAGAGAATCTGGCCCAAAGTCACCCAGTCCGCTTCCATAACTAAGGGAGGCCTAGAAGTCACAGTCTCCTAGTTTCTTCACCAGCACCCTAACCACTAGACCAGACTGGGTCTCATACTAGCTTCATGCTTTATAAAATCATGGCTCACCCAGCTTGTATTATTCAACAAATCATGATCAAGCAAGGCTTGATTTGATGCAATTTATGAATCCAGCCATTGTATTATTTGTATATTTATGTCCCCTCTTTATTATATGTATAAATAACTCAAGGAGACAAAGGTACCTAATGCTTTTTACTCCTCCTATTTTCCCCACAACAACTTAGTGACATGTGTTGGGCTCAGAGAGTATGATTGGCCCAAATTCACAGAGCTGGCTTTCATTGCCTAAGTTTGGATTAGAACTCACACGGTTTCTATACTGGTGCCTTAACTAGTAGAACAAGCCAGCTTTCTTTATAAATAGTTATGACATATATAATAATAATTTAAATGAGTTGGTACTGAGTTTTTATTGAATAAAAATACCATTCTAATTTTTATTATTTGAATATTACAGGTAACTCTTTACATGTTTGTAGTTATTTATTACATTTTATATGCCGCCCATCTTACTGTCGAGCAACTCTGGGCAGCTTACAATGTCCTAAATAACAATATGAGACAATTAGAAAGTCAAAACATTAAAAAAAATTGGGCATCAAATGTTAAAACATTAATATTAACAACACACTGGATAACAATGAAAAATATATAAAGGGGAAGGAAGTGGTGGGATCTTCTCCTAATCTACTAGTCACCCCCAGAATGGATACCCCCATTTGGGACCCAAGACAGATGGCAGAGCCATATTTTCAGGCCCTTTTAAAAGGCCAATGGGCGGGGGCAGGTCTTATCTCGAGCATGATGGGGGGGGGGGGAAATCCTTGACAGAAAAGCCTCTTCTCTTCCAGCTACAATTTTTTGGCCAGAGAAATCACAGCATGCCTCTTCTGCCAGAGCAAGTGGGGTAGGCCAATCTCATTGGGGTGAGACAATTCCTCTCATAATCTGGAACCATGCCATAAAGGCTATAAAGATAATACATTTTATATTGATAAAGTATAAATATTGTACTGATTCTTTTGTCTCTAATAATGTTTTTGTTGGTAGTATAAATTCTGTATGTGTTATTGGTCTTTTATTTCATTTTCAAAGAAAGCTGTGCAACTCCGTGTGTTCCTCTTATTTTGCTGTTCATATTAATAAATTAGTTCTTCCAAAATAAGGAACAGATCCATTAGGAATGAGACACACCTTTCCTCAGATTGGAACTCTGCCATGTGTTCCACGAACTGTTTGCTCATTTGTTTTGAAGGGGCTGCAATCTATCTGATTTCGGGGGCATGTTGGCACACTGTCAAGGCTTGTCAAAAGAGGTAGCAGAACTCAGCCAGGAAGAAAAGAAGTTGGATGAGTTAATCCAAAGCTGTTCTCATGACCTCAAGCTTCTAAAAGATTCTGAAGATCGGAAATATCCTTTTATAGTGAATGAAGATACACTCCTTTAATAAATATATTCTGTGCTCTTCATTTGGGGGGGGGGGTTTAAGGCCAGTGTTTTTCAACCTTGTAACTTTAAGATGTATGGACTTCCAGAATTCCCCACCCATTGTGCTTTCTTAAAGTTATCTAAGTTGGAAAACATTGGCCTAGGCCAGGGGTAGGCAACCTTGGCTCTTTTATGACTCGTGGACTTCAACTCCCAGAATTCCTGAGCCAGCAGCTGGCTCAGGAATTCTGGGAGTTGAAGTCCACGAGTCATAAAAGAGCCAAGGTTGCCTACCCCGGCCTAGGCTATGAGGTTGATACTTGGCATATTAGTGAACAATAGCATACATGGGTCCTATCCTTGGCTATTTTAATATTGCAAAATATCTGCAAAAGTGTCTTTCAAAAGGCTTTCCACAGAGAGGCTGCTGCTTAATTTGAGCCCAAGACTTTTGTCAAGCTGTCCCAAATCTAGAACCACTGCTGCATTTTTGGGACTGAGCCTGGCAGTCAGATTCCAGATTGTAATTTATTTATTCTTCAACATAATCTCTACACACATACATACTCATGATTTTTTTTTTAAAAAAAGCTTATCAAGTTAATGAAGGTAGGTTAATGGGAGACAATATAAAAATCCCTACTAAAATATCTACTTTGGTTTGCTAATTCTCAACAGCTGCTCAGCAATTCTTTAACGCTGATTACATTAGCATATGTTAGGTATGAAGATATTCAAGAAATTAGGAGTTTTAAAGACCAAACTGTCATACTTGTCAAAGCTCCTCCAGAAACAAAACTTGAAATGCTTGACCCAGAAAAGGTAAAGACTTACTTTATTACATAGCACAATCATTTTTCTTTTCTACATTTTAAAACTAATGTTTATTTGTAGCAGTCATTTAATGGAATAGGTTTTTATGGGTGACAAAAACTTTCCAAACTTCTATGTTGTTTACAGTCATTTTGTCTGTTATATGCTTGCTTATTGATTGATTGATTTTTATTTATTTTTGATCTGCCTTTATTTTTGTTCGGCTCAAGGCAGCCTACACCTCTAATGCTCTTCTCTCCTACTTTCCCCACAATAACAACCCTATGAGGTGAGTTGGGCTGAGAGAATGATTGGCCTACCAAAACCACCCAATTAACTGATATGCCTAAATGAAAGACAGAACTCATGGTCTTCTAATTAACTTTAAATAATAAAATTTCCCTCTACTTGAACTCCATTCCTGGTGATTGCATGGATGCCTCCATGGTGTTTTTTTGGCAGCAGTATAAAGATAGCTTGCAGTTGTTTTCTTCTGGAATGACTGTTCAGTTTTGCTTTTTCAGGAGCCATGCACTAAAAAGGTAAATCAGGCGAAGTTGTGTAGATAATGTCAACCTGCTGGGAATTTCTTCTTATGTTATGCTCTGTTTTACACATTCCATTCTTTAAAATGCGGATCTACAACTATCCTATTCTTTTTATTTTCCAAACAGCTGGAATTGGACTTCTTTCTATAGCTAGTATCAGGCTTGTTTATATCCCCTGACTTACCTTCTTATTATGTCTACTCACTCTGCATCAAATCACCATTACTAATATTCTTTCCTTTCTCTGTAACTATCTTTTGAAGGGGGAGGGGGTGCTGATATACAGCCCAAGGTTATCAGCTGAGCTTTCTGGCTGAGGAGGATTTTAAGCTGGCTCTCTCTAGTCCAAGACCAGTTCTGTAACATCTATGCCACATGTGATCCATGTTAAATAGCTATGCCTTTCATTGCTAGCAGCACCACTGCCATTTGACTTTTTCTTTGGCAGTCTCTGCTGCTCATTTATCTCTCTTTCTTTCTGCCTTCCCGCAATATACAGTAGATTATAAATTCTCTGGGATGGGACTATTTATTTAGAAGTCAAATGCATACTATGCTACTAGATATAGCAAGAACATTCCCTCTCAGTTCCATATTCCTGAGCAAACATGAGACGATTACAAAAGTAGTTTTGTTAGGGCCGTACATTCAAAAAAGTGCTGCATCCAGCAGCACGTTGGAAACCTATTTTATACCTGTATTGTCCACCCAAACATTAAAATTCTGCTTCTTCTGTTTTTTGAAGCAATTGATTTTTCTTCTCTCAGCCTTGAAGCTTTCCGTCATCAATTCATTCACTAAATGGCTGCCTCTGACATAAGAATCGGGGCCTATGCTTTACCATCTTGAGGTCTCATGCTGTGTTTAGAGCATCTTCTCAGTCAGCATAGTTGAGTCATCCAAGTTTACTATTAGTTGGGCTGTGCAAATCTTTAAGGGCAGGGCTTAAGTGAAGCATCTCCTTGCTTATTTCACAGAGCAATGTGGTCCCTTCACTTCTAAGAATAAAGCTACCATGCTGTTTTCTTTGACTCTTGTATTACTTGGAAGAAGAAGTGCTATATGCACATGAAACACATGCATAGAAATCTTTTCCAGTAACTGTAAGAGTTGTAGTGTAAAGCCTTATATTGATAAGTTTAGAAATGGAGAAAGTTTCATATTTTTTACTCACTGGATTGTCCTCCCTTATTAGTTAAGAGCTTTCTCAGCAGTTTTGACAAGTACCATTAGTAAGAGACTGAGAAAATCTCCACTTTAGGGAACTCCATAAGCTGAACTGAAGGGGCGGGGGAGGGCAGTCCCATAGTTTGACTTATGTGGTATTGTTTTCAATAAACCTTGGAAAAGAAATTCTGGAAGAAACCTAAGAAGATGGTTTCACCAAGAACTTGACAGGGAGCATGAAAGACCTTGTCAAGGAAAGCAGAGTTACCTCATTGGCCCATCAAGGCACATGAAAGCAACCTTGTCCCATCCCAATTCATGTCTTCTGTTAGATCAGTTGTAATCATTTTGCAAACTTTCAGCCTGCATTGGGCTTTTTTTCTTTTGCAGATCAGTACATTAAGAATGAAAAATGTTCCAGTAGATATTTGTATATTGGCAAAAGGGATGCAGAAAACTGGAATTCTTTCTTGTTGCAGAATAAGCTGATACACTTATGTAGTACTCAAGGACCTATTGAGGTATACTTGTGTCCAGAAGAAACGGACTACTCCAGCCGGATAAAAACTCAGGATCAGGATCACAATGGAAATATCTCAAGAAACATTTCCAAAGGTAATCTGAACACTGGTGATAACCAAATATATACAGAGCTTAAAATTAAAATATAATGTATAATTTCTTAAATTCCTAAACTTCTAAATAAACTAAATAACTTTTTTTCATAATTTCTTATTCTTGAGTACAAATTATAATATTTTACTATATTACTTATGTTTATAACTACGTGTAGATTCCTAGTTTGCAACAATACCAGTGTTACTCCCACTCTGGCATGCATTGTCAGGCACACAAAATTTGGCCATAAATGTGTGTATTGGTTGGAAAATGAATTTTTTACCATTATAATATTTGCAAATGGTCCCTGAGTAATCACTAAATACGGAGGGAGTGAAGTAAGATTTTCTGCCTAACAGACAAATCATTTAATTTTGGCAATACCTAAGCATTAACATGTGCCATGAAATATGTGTGTTAAACTGTCACATTAAAAAATAGTTTCTATTTTGTCACAGGAAGCAGAATTTATCTATATTTGTACAAGTACCATAAGTAAAAGACTGAGAAAATCTCCATTTTAGGATGCTCCATAAGCTGAATTGAAAGGGGGGGGGAGGGCAATCCCATAGTTTGAATTTTCTATAACCTATGGTAGCTTTTTCAATAAATCTTGGAAAAGAAACACTGGATGAAACTTTCTGTGAAGGTGGCTTGTGTTTGCCATAAAGCATCCACTCACTTGGAAAGTAATTACTCTCTGGCCAAACCATAAGAGCTTAACTGGGAAGGCCAAAAAGGAGAAGGGAGAATCTATCACTTTCTCATACACCCTAAGATCTACCTTTGGGCAACTGAAGGAAAAAGAGCAGAGTTTTGGCACACTCTGCCCTTCTAGCGATGCATTATAGGCATTGCTTCTTCAAAAGCCAAGCCTGACACATTGCTTTTCCTGAAACCTTCGTTCCCCAGATGGATATGCTGTGTAAATGACAGTTGGGTGGATACGTGAGTGAGGGTGAAAGGCCTAAAGCCTCCTAGAACTTATTGAAAGCTTTTTATTTTATATGAATTACACAAAAGGTTTTCTTGCAGGGAAATTAATTCTGTTTTTTGAGGGTGTCCACTATGTCTTCATTTCTTTCAATATAACCTCAAATACTCTGATTTCCCCCAAAGGGGGAAGGGAAACTAGAGGTGGTGGTTTGCTTCATGTTGGCAGAGCACACACTGAAAGACAAGGTTTCTTTCTCATTCACCTAGCCTCTGTCTAGTTTTTCCCTGCATGGGAGGAGGAGGGCAGGAAGATTGAGATTTCATGATTAATACTTACCCTGATGTTTTATAAGTACTTATACATTCTAAATAGAATGTTAATAAAGTAAAATCAGTATGGTTCCGATTTCAGCGCAAAAACTCATATTTTCACCCAGGTTTCAGATATTTGGTGTCTCTTTTGGTGATTAAGGAAGGAAAGTTGTCTATAGCATTTATGATAAATAATATGTTTCCTGTGTATATGTGGCACATATATACTGCATGTGCTCTAATATAGAAGGCAACATGGAATGTTTGAATTTCAGTTTGGTTTACAGTTTACACCTATAAAATATGCATATTGGTTAGGCGTGTCAGATAAGGGCCAAACTCCAAGTGACTTCTAGAGAAGTACAATTTATTTCTTTCCTACCATCTAGTGCAGGGGTAGGCAACCTTGGCTCTTTTATGACTCTTGGACTTCAACTCCCAGAATTCCTGAACCAGCGTGGCTCAGCTTGGAAACCCTTTCCCCTCAGCATGGCTGGCTCAGGAATTCTGGGAGCTGAAGTCCACGAGTCATAAAAGAGCCAAGGTTGCCTACCCCTGAGATTCTAGTGATTGTTCTGCATTTTTGAGGTCCGTGTTTGGTACTCATGGCTGTTCATGGCTAAAGAATTAAAGAGCCACAGTGACTTCCTTAAGCAGGATTGTTCACAATAGAAGAGGTGACCCCAGAGAATCTACTTATGTAATTAGCATTGTCACTTAATTGTGTAAATCCTGCTTATGTCACAAAATTACTGGTCCTCTGGACTTAAGTAGGTCCTGAGGCTGGAAGGTGTTGGGCTGCTGTCTCTTTCCATAGTAGCAAAGATAACTTTACAATAAGCTGAGTGGAAGGCAAAGCATTTATACGTAGTAATGTTGGGAAAGGTTTCTCTGTGCAAGTTTTGATATTTTGTTTTCTTACTTATAACAGATCTGAACTCTGATAACTCAGGAGATCCTGACTGTTCAGAAAATGCAACGGCCATCTCCCCATTAGTTTCTACCACTAATCTTTTGCAGCAGACAGAGGACCAAATTACTTCAAGTCTTGATGGGCCATTTGTAAACTTGTTGCCACCTTTACTTCATGAAGACTATCTGCTTGGGCTTGATGAAGAAGAAGGCATTAGTGACCTCTTTGATGCTTATGACTTCGAAAAAGTACCTGCCTTGATGGATGGATTTTTATGCAGCTGATTTTTGTTTCTATTTTCTTTTTAAAAGTGAAACCAGAATACCTGCTGACATTCCACACTATCTCTCCTCTTATCTCCTAATCCTTATTCCATTTCAAAGATTAGAAATTATAGTATTTCATATACATATATATGGAAATACTTCATAAAATAGTGCAAACACAGAATGGCAGACTTTCTTATCAGAGTTACCTTAACCTTATACAGGCAGCTACTGATTTAGTAATTATAAAAGAACACACAGAGAATCAGAAGAAATAGCTAAGCCTATTTTATTCTGATTTATTGTGTCTGTAAGTTTCATAAAGGGCTAAATAACTATTTTAGCCAAAAATAGCAATTTTTTTCCTTACGATTTCAAGCTGTGCCTTCTGTAAACCATGTCTGTTCAACGTTTTCATTCAAAGAGTAACTACAGAGAAGTATGTTTGAGATACACAAACAAAAATGTGAAATAGACTTCTTCCAAAGTTATCTAGAAATATTTAAATTCTTACCTGTGCTCCATTTTCGAGCATTCACCTATCACTGAGGACATTAATAATTTTTAATATGAATAGGCTATAAAAATATTGCTATCCAAGATAGAACAGAGGTGGTGACCCCAGTCAATACACTATATCCGGGTAGCCTCTAAGTAACCTTTAAAAAAAATAAAAGTTGTCCGTATCAGTTGTCCGTAGAAAGGGAGAGTAGGTAGTGTGGACTAATTCTAGCTTCTAGCTCTCTCTGTAGAATAGTCCAGTGGATTTTACCTTCTTTCCAAAGAGCTAGATTTATACAGCCCATCTTTGTATTTGACTGGTGAACTGCACATAGTATCAGTTTCTGCATGTAGTTGTTAACCCGCTTCACCTTCAGATGGCTGAAGATGATAATTTTCCCCACTGGGAAGAAATCTGGTACTGAAGAAGTCCCTTGCATAAAGCAAAGATGCACAGTTCAATTTCACTGTCTGCAAAGTGCAATAGAACTGGCATGTAAAGTGTGTGGTACGAAGTGGGGCTCTATGTTAAGTGCCTACTAGAATTGCACTGTGGGCTTTATTTTTTAATTTTTTGCTAAGAAGTACTATTTAAGCCAAGCATCACTTTTTCAGCACACTGTGTTTATTTGAGAAGGTTAGTTGCTTTTACTTCCCATTTTGGAAGTTGCTACGAAGCTGACATTTCACCCAAAGTGTAAATAATATACTTGTCAAGATTGTCTTTGCTGAATTTTAATTGATAACTCTTTGCTGATATAATGCGCTTTCTGAAAAATGAATATAATTCATACATGTAAACATAGTTGTATGAAATGTTGTCACTTTGGTTAATTAGTTGAATAGTTTAAGCAGTATACATTACTTTTTCTACATGATGCTTAAAACATTTCTAAAATGTTTGTTTTAAATAATATATGTGCAGGTTTTCTGGTACCATTGAAATGCTGCTACAGATACTTACAAATGAAATGGCTGAGTAATAGTATGAAAGTTGTATGATTGAGCCTTGGAAAATAATTGTGTAAAAAAATGCAACACCTTGAGAACTGTTAAACAGTATTAAGTGTGTTTTATATGTATACAAACATATTCATAGTTAATTGGTTATTTAAGTTGTATGTTCTTAAACTATAGTCATATAACAGTTTTGTACAATAGGAATGAATTTGTAAAGCCTGCAGAGTATTTTATAGTTAGCTTGTTATTTCTTAAAAAAACCCATAAAACCTTAAATCTGTAAATAAAAATGTAGTATTTAAGTATGCCATATGAAGAAACAGGAGTTTGTGTACACATGAATACTTTTATTATATGAAGAGGATCCGTGGGTAGAATAAAATGAAAGGGAAGAAAATAAAATGACATTTTGTACAATTACATACTTCCCCCAGTGTATCAGCAAAATACTAACCTTAATATAGTTTGATTAGTATAGTTCTAAATGTGTAAAATAATGTAAAAAAAAAACAAAAATAATTTTTCATTTGTAAAGGCTGTTCTATAGCTAGGACCTTGCCTAATTAAATGTAACTAACTTTTTAAATGGTAATCAATAAAGCTTTATATCAGTACATACTGTATTAGTTTTCTCCTGAGTAATTTTTTTATCTGCTTCAAGTTATTTCAAATGCATTTTAGCCCAAAGTGATGAGCAACATATCCTAGTCTCATAGAAATTGACGGCACTACCATTGTGGCTAAGCCAGAGGAACTACATTCCAGCTGGCATTAGCAACAGTCAGACTTGTGCTCTTCTGTAACTTTTGCCATTCACTAAAATAAATAATAAATTCTGTAACTTGGATTACTGCCTACATTCATACATCAGAAAAAGATCAGCAATATCATGTAGCTCAGGGATCCCCAACCTGTGGGTCGCGGCTGGTGTTGCACAGCTATTGGGCATGCCCCTATGGTGATGGGGTTGCTGGTTTAAGTGCCTGAACTGGTAGTGACAATGTCACCATGGACCAACACAATATAATAGTAGTAATGATGTCTATATAAAACAAACAAGACAAAAAATAATAGAATACATGTGACATTGCCATAGCAATGTCTTCAACTTTGTCCCTATTTTTAGGGCTTTATATGTCAGCAATGAAAAACCCACCCTACTTTTTTAGGGGGGTTGAAACATGCTCTTTCTAATCAGAATGATTTAATAGTTTCCTGAAGGTCTTTTTTTTTTTAAAGTGGGCTGAAAATACCCTATTTTTGGTGTTTTTACAAAAAACGTCAACTTTACATTCAATTTTTAAACTATTGGAAAGCAGTAGGAGAATGAAATTTTATATTTGAAAACCTTGTGTTACTAAGTTATTATGCACAAAGTTTCACATTTATCATACCTTTCCTTCAAGAGATAGAAAAAGCCAAACTTTAAACTTTTTTTTGAGCCGCAATATTTTCAGCTAACTTTGCTCCAAATTATCTAGATCAGCGGTTCTCAATGTTTGTGTGACGGCGACCCCCGTCACACAAACGTTATGCGCATGCACGGCGGCGCCCCCGGAGGGGAGAAAATGGCGGATCACCGCCTTTGGCGACCCCCGAAAAATGGTCGATCGACCCCAAATGGGGTCGCGACCCATAGGTTGAGAACCGCTGATCTAGATGGAAATCGCTCATGAGAATGTTTTTATTATTTTGTTTAATAGAGCACAAAAAATTGTACAAGATGGCCAAGTTTTGTTTCTCTCAACAAAATATTGCCAGAGATATGTCTTAAAGTTGCTGGAACCTCAGAGTCATACTGTAGAAGACTGCAGCATGGGGTCAAACAAGTGACTCTATCTCCACAAGCATTGCATCAGCAAACGTAACACTTTACCAATGTTCATTGGGGACATGTGTGCATGTTCACACAAAATTTCATCAAAATCCGTGATGGTCCAGCAGACCACTTTTCTGAAATCAGACCACTTGACATGGAATGACCCTGTGGTAAGAAAGGTAATAAAATGGGGAAAACTCACTTAACTGTCTTGTTTAACAATATAAATTTTGGGCTGAATTGTTATTGCAAGTCAAGGACTACCTGTATTCTGTCCATCTCTTCAACTGAGTCATGAATGAAAATCTTGGACAGCATGAGCTCTTAAACCCAATCCTATGGCATTCTACTCCTGTGTCTTAGACACATTTTTGCAAGATATAAAATAAGATGAAGTGTGCTTTGGTGGGCTTCTAAACCCTGATTTTTGCTCAAGCTTGAGGCCAAAGGGACTATGCTAAATCCCAATTTCTAGCTGATTTGACAACTGCCACAAGGTATCCAAATTTAGTAGAAAAAAGCATGAACATTCTGCAAGGAAGAAACTATTGTAGAACCAAATATCAAGTTGCTTAGCATGTACAAAATAAAAATGCTGGTCATGTTTATCCAAAAATCAGTGAATGGCTAAACTGATTTACTGATTAAAACCAGCCTAGCCATTTGATCAGTGCAAATTCATGAACACCTACTCAAAAAGTCAGTCTTTTAAGCGAATAAATAATAACTATCTTTGCAAGTTATGAAAACTTCGATACGCATGCGTCCTTTCCTTAAAACAGCTACTGCATGACCCTTTAACCCAGAAAGCCAGAAAAGGAAGAAATCATTGTGGTTGTGCTGTGCAGCTCTACAGGGTTAATCTTTAAGTAAAGTGCTTTGGAGGAAGAGCATGATGTATTATCTTAAAGCAGCCACGGGGTGGGGAAGGCAACTGCTTTAAAAGTGTTGGCAAACGCTACACGTGCTAAGTTCCCACGCCCAAAGCATCTTTTGGAGAGGAATCCGAAAATCACTATAGCGCTAGAAATCATAAATCCTCTTAATACGCAGCTAACCTAACAATTCATTCTTCGTGTCTATGGAGATTCTTAACCATCCATGTCATGGTTGTTTCAAAATGTTTTCAAAAGGCAAATGGACTGGGGAGGGAGGGGGGATTCCCCCTTGAAAACTTTTCGCTTCTCGTCCAAGCTTATTCAGTAACTAAAGAATCTTCTTGGAGCAAGAAGCGAAACGTTTGCAAGGAAAAGAGAAACAGTCCAGGTGCCTTTTGAAAAAGCACCTTTGGGACTTTCGTTCGTCGTGTCGTTCCCTCCAGAGCTTATAAACGACGGCCGAAATCCTCTTTATTGTTCTATTATTATCTTTCATTCAACATACGCAGACACTGTAGATAAATCCAGTTATCTCGGAAATAAATACGGTCTAAAAATCAAGTCTCCCTCGGGTTGAGGCTTTGGGGGTTTTTTTGTTTTTTGTTTTCTCCTGAAGATGCCTTTTCCATAATTTCCATTTAATCTACAATCCTGGGGCGCCGCACGGATGTCCGAGGAAAGGGTTAACCAGTCCTCACTTCGCCGAGTTCGAATGCGGACTTTCGCGAAGCGAAAACGAGCCGAGTTTGTTCCCTCCGGCATACCGTCGCAGCGTCTTTCTGTGACGTATGAAAAGGCGTGGCCACAATATGGCGCAGTGCATGTGTAGCTGCTTGGAGCTGACCTAGGGGCTTCAAGGTAAATTGTTTGCTCTATTATGGTTGTCGCCGCTGTTAGCGCACCGCCGGTTGGGAAAGAGAGCTAGATTTCGTCTCCCGTGGGCTGAAGAACAGCTTAGCCCAATATTCTGTTTCGGTCAGGTCCACCGGTGGATGAGATGCGCTGGTTTCTGGTCGTTTTAGGGGGATATCCCTTTCTGGGGTCTCACCCAATCGGTTGGGAAGTGAGTGATTCCGTGTCTCTGAAGTAGATGGAGGAAAATCTATCTTATGTGGTTGCTAGATGTCCCAAACGACTTGATGACACGTAATCAGATATATTAGAAAATCGAAATAGATAAATCTATGTTGGAGCGAAGGCAATTAAAATGAATGGCTTGTTTCTCGTTAGATTTCTTCTACAATATCTTCGATCTGCGACATGTGGGTCTCAACACTTTAAATCGGTGTTTTTTAGCCTTAGCAACTGTAAGTTGTGTGGATTTCAAACTCTCAGGATTCCCTAGTTCAGTGGTGGGGAACTTATGGCACGTGTGCCAGAGGCGGCACTCAGAGCCCTCTCTGTGGGCACACGCACCATGCCCCGGAGATGGCAACCGTCCCTCTTCAACTAGCCGCCTGCTAACTCGCTAAGGTCCCACATGGCCGGATGCATCCCAGCACCCATGCGCTCGCTGGCCTCTGTATAGGGGCTGATGGTGTCAGGCAGCAGCCGCCCCGGCCCATCTCATCTTGCCCTGTGACAATGGCACCCCCACCTTGCTTCGCCTCACCCCACAGGACGAGCCTCCTGCCCACCGCTCCACCTGCCAGAGACCCCCTGGACCTCCCCCAACCCTGCCCGGCCCCCACAGGTGTCCCTCCCCATGAGCAACATCGAGGTGATTATGCCTACCTTGGCTACACCACCCAATCTGCCATGATCACCACAGCCATGCCCACCCAGTGGGCCATGCTCACGCACCCAGCGATAAATAAGTGGGTTTTGGGTTGCAGTTTGGGCATTTGGTCTCTAAAAGGTTCGCCATCACTGCCCTAGTTAGCATGCAACCACTGTGTTGCAACCATAAGACGGAAAGTAAGGAGTTTAGAGAAGCTGCAGCATAGGGTACTACCTTTAATCTCCTTTTTTCCTTTTCATCATCCAGTGGGCACAAAGAGATGGAAAGAGAATAAAATTTTTCTCAATTTCCCCCCCCCCCACTTTCATTCTCATTAATTCTAATTCTAGTCAAGTCACTGTAGTTTGTACTGAAATGATGAACAAAAACCCAGAAACTGTCAACTAAACCAGTCAAACTGTTTATCAAAAAATGTAATTAGCTCCATTTGTCATGTCAACTGATGTCATGCTCATGATATAAACAGTTGGTTGTGACATATTTGTGCAAAATACACTAACCATCGCATATTGGTGTACACTCCTTCCCTACCATATATTTTTGACAGGTATGTGATTGGCTTCTGTACTATGTATGCTTGGGATGCAGGAGTTAGAGTAAAGGGGATTTTGCCCAAGTTGCAAGCTGTGAGTTATAATATTTTTTTAGTTGGTGTAGTTGTATGCTGAATGTGAAGGAACTAAAGTCTAATATGGCGTTAAGATTTGTTCCATCCCTTTTAACAGTCTAAAGGCTACTGATAATTACTATAGAAGTTTTAAGTATTAAGTTTGTTGACTATTTTGTAAACCTCCAGAAGTGTATTGATTCAGTGATTTATAAATAAAGTGAATGAATAAATTATTATAGGAAAGTGAATCACAGATCCATTTAAAAGTTATATATTAAGCCAACTGAAGGTCACAAAATATAATTTAAATCTTTCAGTTCCCTTATCCCAAAGAAACAGATAAATAAAGTAATAATGTGAAAAGGGGAGGTAGTCAGTGATATGATTTGTTTTAAAATAGAAGTAACTGAAAATACTTAAATTAATGCTGGCTGGGTGACTTGGGCCAGTCATTTGTTCTCAGGAAGAAATCTGATAAACCTTGCCAAGAAAACTGCAGGGATGTGTCCAAGCAATTTCTGAGAATCAGACATGAATGAGTGGAAAAAAAATATATTTATATGAAGAAGCAAGCAATGAATATATGTTTCTAAGAGCGCACATTTAAAGTACATTGATACTGTATTTAAAGATATAGAAAATACAAAGTTAAAAAAGATACCAATTATTCATATCTACTTGCACTGTAATTATTATTTTGTAATTTTAAAACATTTATTAAACCAATTGATTTTTAAAAAAAGTTTATTTCCAAAAAAAAATAATCCACTGCATATAATAAAAACATTGACCATAACATAATACCTGACATGTTCTAAATGTTTACACTGAGGGGAAAGAATCATAAAAGAGGGAAATTATCATCTCATAAAATACAATGTTTAAACACGGATGGCTAAACATTAAGCTTCCAGAATAAAATGTATTTTCCTCTAAAAAATCAAGGAACACTGATTGAAGCCAGACACAGAATAATGTTTCAGGGAGTTGCACTTAAAATATGGCTAGAGATACTTATCTTAAAGTGTTTTTAAAAGCATATTTTGTGTTCACATAATTTTTATTCAAAATCTACTTTTTGTTAGCTTAATTCTTATAACCCAATTCAAAGGAAAAAGTACCAGTTGGTTCGGATTTATCTGAGGTTTTGAATTTTCAGAAAAGCAAAAGGTTCTCGGGACACACTAATATGCTTTGGCTAAAGTATTTAAAAATACTTTTAAAAGTAAAATATTCACATAATATTTTAGAGAGCATGACAGCTATGGCAGTATCAAGTATTGGAGATTTTGGGATGGAGTGATTTTCTGTAAAATTGATACAGGCGCATTAAGAATATTTTGAATGGGTTTCCCCCCCCCCAAATTAATCAGATTGAAAAAAAAATCACACTTCCAAACTCTGAGGCATAACCCAATTTGTGGGCTTTGCAGATGTCTCTAGTGGATCACCATTTGTAATGGGCAGAAAGAATGACTTTAAGGGACAGGAGAAAGAACCGCTTATCAAGACAGTGGTCAGATACAAGAAACCCGAGTTTGGGAAAGAACTGTAACCTGAGAAAGCATCTCAGACAAAACCCTCTCTAGTTCTCATGAAGATAATGGGAGGGAGAAGGGAAATGCATTCAGACTTGCAAGTTTCTTTTACTGAAATCTTAAAATAGAAGTACAAGTAGCCCTCAACTTACAAGCATTCATTTAGTGACCGTTCAGAGTTACAACAGGACTGAAAAATGTGACGTATGACCTTTTTTTTTTACACTTATCACTATTGCAGTATCCCCATGATCACGTGATCAAAATTTGTATACTTGGCAATTGGTTCATATTTATGATGGTTGCAGTGTCCCTGGGTCATGTGATCCCCTTTTCTGACCTGATAAGCAAGAGTCAAAGGGGAAGTAATTGTGTGGCTAATTTAACAACTGCTGTGATTCACATAACAACTGTGACAGGAAAGGTTGTAAAGAGGGGCAAAACTCACTTAACTGTCTTGCTTAGCAACAGAAATTTTTGGCTCAGCTGTGATTGTAAGTTGAGGACTATCTGTAGTGTTGTCCTGTATGACTTTCATTTTGTAGTCTGGTCTATCCTGAAGGGCTGATATCAGGGAAGAGAGTATCCTAACTAGGCCTGACCCAGCAGGGCTGCTATCATGTTGTCATCTGACTAAGAAAGCACTGCCTGAGGAAATGTGGCTTGTCCACTTTTGTTTGTTTGTTTGTGTGTGTGTGTGTGTGTGTTAAGTCAAAAGCACTTGCTGAATATTTGTAGAACTATTGCTATATAGTAGAAGCCAACAGTGGTCTGAAATTTATCGGTCCTAGTTAATCTGGAAAATAACATGTTATAAACTTTTATATTCTTAAAATATGGTGCCGGGTTTCAGTAGGGGGGGGGATTTTTCAATTATTTTGAGATTAGACTGGCTTTCCCTGAATGACCTTGTTAACTGAAACTATGGTTACATTTATTCTTATTTTAAAGCTCAACTTCTAACATGAATGAACAGGTGGTTTACAGGAGGGAGGGGCCATGGCAGGTCATTAGGTACTATATGCAATTTGCATTATGGTTCAGTTGATCCAAATTGCATAATTTGTATCATTTAGGCAATGATATCGTGAGGTATGTGACATTATTGTGGCTTTTGCGGAAGACCTACAAATGGTTGCTGCTCTTTGCTCTTTAATATGATCTGTTAGCCTTGCAGAATTTGTGTGTGTGTGTGTGTTGGGGGGGGGGAAGATGTGAAATGGTTGCACACTACTGTTACAGGCATAAGAATCCTTGTTTTATGCTTTTTCTCTTCTGCCATATATTTCTATCTTCCAGAGAAAATGATTGCTGCTGGTGATCTTTGCCTTGAAGACATTGAAGATATTGTGTCAGCAGAAGATCCAAAGCCGTTTGATCGTCAGTTCAATAGAAAAAACATCATTCCTAAAGTGCGAAAACGCCAGTCACAAAAGAACGTGGAAGTGGATGATCCTCCCCCTAGAGATAGGTACATATGTCAATGAAATGTAAAAAGCTGCGTTAAATTGAGGCACTGGGCTCTTGAAAGCTTTAATAATTTTTATACTTAAAACAAATTGAAAACATTTGTCATAATTTACTTTTCTTGTAATTTGAAGTAAGATTTTGCCCTACAGAGTACAGTACCTTCAATTTTATTAGATTGATCTGTGGTTAGCATAGATAATTTTGCTTTTTACTTCCATCAACTTTCAGGTGACGGAAGATATATGGGAATAAAGAATCTGAAAGACTGAAGCTAGATAGAACCACACGATGATAGAGATTATTCTGTTGAGCAGGAGACTAAAAGCAGAACCAAATGGTTGGAGACTTAACAGTTCTCTTCGTCTACAATTGCTATACTGCTTCTTTGTGCGAGTAGGGGGTCTGTTCCTGGGAAGGATGAGTGAAAAATCTCAGGAGTTTATGCTAGGAGTGTATACTCCAAGCAGGGTCACCCAAGGTGTGAAGATCAGCTAGCTTTCTAACTAAAGCAAGCAGGTACCTATATCAAGCAAAATGATACAGAAAGGTGCTGGGGGCAGTTTAGTGACAATGAGAGAGGCATCACTTTATACTGCAATGGTAAACCGTTCCTATATTTTACCAAGGAAACCAAATGGCCAGATAAGATAAGTTATTGGCAATATCATGTCAAATGATGGGACCTTGAGGTGAGAGGCCACATGCTACTGAGGAAGAGCCGAGGACATTTCAGACTACTAATAGTGTTTATGAAGGGCAGATTAAATACTTCAGGACATCTAGTTTCTGATGGTGCCATTCATAAAAAGAAAGTAGAAAGCTGCAAAGACATGACAGTACATGCCAACTGAGATTTAACAAAGTGCACAAATATTGCACATCATCTTTAATTTCATATGCTATCACCCAGAGAACATTAGAATGCTGCATGGAAAAGGAAATGCGTATGGACAATTCCCCAAATCCCTGATTTCAGCCCTCCTCCTATATTTTTTGTTTTCTTTCATAGTGTTATCTTTTTGTCAAAATCAAGAGCAAATGTCTTATTCATTAAGATCTGTTATTAATATTTTTAATTTGTGTATATTATCTTAAGTATTGCAATACTTTCAGGGAATATTTTAAGGTTTGTGAATTCCTCGGTATCTGTAATCACTGCTGGACAAATTTTTCTAGCGTGGGGAAATTTATTATGTCTGTGTCTTTTAATTGAACAGTGTGATTCCCGGTATACAGAAAATTTGGATACGTACATGGGGATGTTCCCATAACAGTTCAGATGGTGAATACATGGCTGGACAGCTAGCTGCTTATGGATACAGTATAACAGGTAATGAGTTGAACATGTTGGATTTCTTTCAAAGGATTTATAGTTAAACCGTGATTTAAATATGCTGTTTTCTTTGCATTTATTCATTATTTATATTCTTCTTTTCAGGATACAGATTCTTCTGTGCTTATTTAAAGATTAAATCAATAAAATGAAACAGTGCCTTGAGTAATTGAGATCTTTTTCATTGGTCAGCTAATAGATGTGTTTAGTACTTCACATGGGGCAGGTGAAATTGCCTTTGTACATCTCATTTCCAGTGGCTTATCTATATCACTCTGTTGCAGACCAAGTAGACTTGCTTGATTTACAGGTGTATTAGTAAAGTCTTATTGGAGAATACAGGACTAGGCTCCTAAGGAAAATCTTAATATTATAGATTGGAAGGTTTGGAAAAAAATGGAGGTTATCTGTTCAGCAATCAAACATGTAATGAATAATTTCCTGTTTAAATCTATTTCCAAAACGTTTGAAATATTTTATTGCTGTTCACATTTTTATATTTAATACTTTTGGCTTTAAATCATGAGGGAGCTTCTAATGGTTAAAAACATGAATTTTATACCAACCTTGGCCTCCTAAAAGTCAAAGGCATTACAGTAAATAAGTAAAATGTCTTGCTAACAGACAGCTGTTCATCAAGATTGCTTTGCAGACAGCTACATTCAGAACACAAAAGTTGGATGTCAGGAAAATATTAGGGTAGAGTTAAAAGCATGCTTGCTTTCTCAGAAGGAGACTGTAATGCATAAGTAATGCCTCTCATAATTTTTTGCCATATTTCATTGAATTTCTAGCATTGCCAACATTTGTCATAACACTTTACATGCTGCATTTAGTTGTTATTTGCTTTATGTTCCTTAACTTCCAACTGTTATCAAAAATATTTTTTATTTATTCTATTTGGTACTTTACAGATTTTAATTTGCGTTTTTGACAACATAATTGTTTAATTTATAGCTTGTATTTAAAAATGGCTGCTCACTAATAGGATAAAACAATGACGGTGAATGATGTTTGTATAATTGATGTATGTTTAACATACACTAGGTGGCAGTATTAAATAACATTCTGAGTTGACTATGTTATTAAATTTTGAAATTAATCTGTCATGCTTTCTAATTACTTTTATGCCATAATTATGATTTTGATCTATTTCTTCAGTTGAAATTGTAATGCATAACACTATTGATATAATGGTATTAATTATTTTGGTCTTTGTTTAATTTTCTGGCTATAACAATGGAATTAATAAATTTCTCTCTGTTTAGTAATTGCTACATTATCAAAATCATATCACTAACTTTTGGAATATTTATGAATTTAATGTTAAATTTTCTAATAACAAATTCTTGATGTTTATATTTTAAAGTCCAGATACATATTTCTAAGTATGAATTTTCATTCTTAAATTTTTGCCTGCACATTATTTACTTTAAAATATTGGTTTTAGGTATCTCATGTAATTCAGTGCTTGTACTATACTGTTTGGAACAGTTTAAAGATCTAACATTTTGGTACTAATTGCTTTATAAGTTTCAGAGCAGGACAACATAAATGATATTCACCCAAAAGTATTGCAAAGTTCTCTATCTATTTACAGTAGTGGCCAAAATTGTGGAAACCTTTTGAGAAAAGTGTATTTCTGAGGTTTGGTGGCTAATAACACCACTTTTTTTGGAGTAGTACCATAAAATTATATATCAATGGGAAGATAATTTAATCAATAGTGTAATGCAACAAAGTTTGTTCAATTATCTGTACTGTATTCTATGAAAAGTTATAGCCAAATAACCAGAAAAAGGAAGCACAATTTGCTTAGGTTGATATCAGGTAGCTTTCCTTCATCTGATTGTAGCCAATGAGCATGAGTGTTTAGAAAGCCAATCAGGTGTCATCTTGTTTTGGCAATGAGCCAATCAGATCACAGTAGGATTCAGTTATTGATGTCATGTATTGAAGCTGAGAGGAGGACATTTGTCAGTGTGTTGTGTGATTGCTATCAAGTTGGTTGGGTTTTTTTGTGTTCTTTCATTTAGTGAGCTTGTAAAACAAAATTAAAGTAATGGTGCAAAGAGTTGACTGGTTGCCCAGAAAGCGATGTAAAATAGTATTATTACGTGAACAAGGCTACAGTTATAAAGAAATTAGAACAAAAATTGGTGGAAACTTAAACAAAGGTTAAACTTAACCAATGACTTTCTTATGGTATATGATTTAAAACTGGCAGTGATTGTTTGGATTAGATAGAAATACTGGTATAATGGTGGGTATTGATTCAGAATGTATCTTTCTGTGTTGTGATGCTGAAGAGTGAAAACTCTCCCTGTGGGAGTTGTCTGAAAAGGAATTGGAATTAAAAATATTAGTATGAAAAGACTTGCACAAATCTACAGTGCAGTTTTGGTTGCCCTCAAAAATAAGAATTGCACAAAACTTACAGTCAAAAGGATTTTAAGAAGAATCTTCTGTAGAAGTAAAAGCAAAAAACTAAAAAAATTGGTTTGTTCAGGTAGTCCAGGGGTAGGCAACCTTGGCTCTTTTATGATTCGTGGACTTCAACTCCCAGAATTCTGGCTCAGGAATTCTGGGAGTTGAAGTCCACGAGTCATAAAAGAGCCAAGGTTGCCTACCCCTGAAATAGTCCAGGACTTCAAACCATTCCTTTAGTGACATTTAAAGTTACAAACGGCACTGAAAAGAGTGACTTCTGACTGTTTTTCACACTTATGACCGTTGCAACAACCCCCCAGTTCCATGATCAAAATTCAGACACTTGGCAACTGGCATGTATTTATGAAGGTTGCAATGTCCTGGAGTCACGTGATCCCCTTTTGCGACGTTCTGACAAACAAAACCAAAGGGAAGCCAGAGTCACTTAACAGCAGTGTTACTAACTGAACAACTACAGCAAGAAAGGTCATAAAGTGGGGCAAAACTCACTTAACAACTGTCTTGCTTAGCAATGGACATTTTGAGCTCAATTGTGGTCGTAACTCAAGGACTACCTATATAGCACAGTAAAAAGGTAACTTTATAAAATAGTTCATAAAAGCAACTGATGATTTTTCTTCTTCAGTTGAAAAATCTGGTTGAATCAACAGATTTTTAAAAATCACCCATGTGGAATAATGAGTTTATTTATGTACTTATGCATTTGTCCCTTGCCCTCCCAGCAATCTAATATACTGGGGAGGGGGGGCTAACAAATCTAACAGAAACCAAATGCAAAACTATAAAGTGCGTAATAGTAAACTAAACAAAGAGGTGTCAATGACCCAAATACCTTCTCTAGGAATTTATATCTAGGATAGGAGTGCATCTAGCCTCAAGTAGGATACCGTTCCAAAGGGCCTGCACTGCCACAGGAAAACACCCTCCCCCACATACACACATACTTCCAAGCATTTTCTTTCTTGACCTCCTGAATGTGAACAATAGTTAATTGCCATCAAACCCTGTGATAGTTAAGAGATCATACATTTTTTTTAAAGGATGAGATAATTGAACTCATCCATAATGCTTAAATCCTATCTTCAGGTTCATTGGTAATATTCTTCTAAATGTTAATTGCTGGGAAGGAACAAACAATACATAGATGCTTGTATATACTCATACCCTGCTGCTAATGGGATGGAGTGCTGACATTTTAACATAGGGTATGTCTTGCAATCTGCCTCCCCCAAGATGTTGGTGGACTGCAATTCATAGTATTAATGCTAACTGGGCTCTGGGATTTGTAGATTACCAACATTTAGCGTACTGTAATTTGTGAACTCCCATCATTGTGATTTGATCAACAACCACTGGTATGGTTCACACAGCATGCCAATTTAAAATTTGGCTTATTTGGTTTTGGTTGAGCATGTTATATAAATCCAGTCATTATGGTTTGGAGCCCATAATCTGTGGCTTAGCGTGATAAGTGAATCCAGCCAATTGTGGTTTAAACGACAAACTGTTAATGTAACTTGCAAATCTAATTGTTGTGTTGCTAGATGTAGATTTCAGATCAACAAGCATAGCTTGTATAGTGTTTCAGAATCTTTTAGATGTCATCAGCTTAAACTTTGTATTGGTATCTAATTAGGAAAGTGAAGCATATCAAAACAAAGTTATTTTTCTATGCCTTCCTTTTTGTTTTTCAAATTTCTCCTTCTAGGAGCCTGCCAGAATTGATGTGGTAGATGCCATGTTTCTGTCAGAGAGTATATTCTTTATTTTATTAAGTTCTTAACTTGTTCACCTAAGATGCATCTGGAGTCTTTCCCCCCTTCCTTAACATACAGATGGAAAGTCAACTAAGTGCTATTTTAGAAGGGGTGACTTGGATGTCTTCTCAAAGACTAAAATGGTTGAGCCGCCAACCTGAGAGGAATGTAGTTTGAGATCTGCAGTCAATGGCAGGCTTGTGAATATTTTTTGGCATTTCTGGCCCACCACAATGAAACATTATTGTGTATAAAAGCAAAGGGAGAGACTCCCACTGAGTAGAAGACACTGACATTTGTCTTACACGTCAAAATCCTTGGCGCTGGGATCTACTTGCAATGCAGAGCAACTTTGTCTTGGATGACTATAAATAGCTTTTTGACTTCATCCAGCCAAAAGTGAATAGCTGTTGATTAGTAAAAGGTATTGCAATATAGAGGAGTAGGCTTTTTGGCTCAGTTTTAAATATAAGACAGATTTCTTGGCTGCTTATATATTTGTAAGACTTTTCAGACCTTGAGATTTCATTGGCTCTATTTCAGAACGGAAAACATGCTTGCTCATTGGTTCTGTTTGCAAAACTAGGAAACTAAATTGTACTTCAGTCTACAAAAAGTAGCCCCTTATTGATGGGGTGGTATTGTTTTGTCCTTGACAAAGCATGTAGGATCTAATCTAACATGCAAAAAAGAAAAGAAATGGAATATGCACTATATAGATGTGTAAAGGTAAATTTGACACATTCACTCCAGTGAAAGTATCCTTTTTTCAAGTTTCAGTTACACACTAGTCTTTATTGATATGAATACAGAGGAGTTTAACTTAACTTTCAGAATGTATTAGAATAGATTTGGGGTCTTGAAAAGAGTTTTATAACTGGAAACGTCTGCTTGATTATCTTGGATTAAGCTATACTGGATATCATGACACTTAAGTCTGAATAAACTTTCTATAAGAGATGAGTTTTTCACAATCTGGGTTGAGAATTTTCCTTATCTGTGTACTTCTTTGTGCCAGACAAGATTCAAATTGGATCTAACAAATGTTTCAAAACAAAGCATGAGAAAATATACCAGTAATAGAAACTTTGGGGACATTACAAAGACTGCTTTCACATAATTCATAGTCTTCAACTATAGGAAACAGAAGCTATTCTACAGGGGTTTTCCTATCAATATTTTGAGCAATGCATTCTGTACTAGTTCTGTTACTACCATCATGACTGAACATCTGAATTCATCCCAGTCCTAAAACAAATCAATCTGCTAAGAGCTAATCAGCTACATGAATAAGAAATACGAAATGCCATGCACATAGTCCTTTCCATATAAAGGGTTAGTCAGGGATATGGATTTTTCATGCTTATCTTAGAGAAGTTTTCAGTCAAAACAAACTAAAATCTGATGTCTTCAGGTGTTTTCACAGGCAGTGTATCTCTTTTCCAATGGTTTTGTCTAGAAAATACATTACAGCAAATATTTTGTTTTATGGTAAGTAGGCTTCCGGACCCTGTTCAAAGTACTAATAATTTCCTGTAAAAACCATATATGTTCCCCTTCTAACGTTTTCCTCTTCAAGAGATGAAAGAGGGATGGACTAGAACAGGTGTCTCCAAATTTGGCAACTTTTATGACTTGTGGACTTCAACTCTCTGAATTCCTCAGTCAACCATGCAAATTCTAGAAGTTGAAGTCCACAAATCATACGGTTGCCAAGTTTGGAGAACCCTGGAGTAGAAGTCAGCCCTTCTTTATGGATCACACTGGCCCCAGACAGGTGCTCGAGACCTTCACTCTTGACAGTCAGGAAGCCCCTGAAAAAGTTTCTTTCCAAATGGGCACTCAGTTGGGCAACATATTTTAGCTATTTTTGATAGACTTTAATTATGCCCTTATTAATGCTGCTGTTACGAAAGTGCCTCTTTCAGTTAGTATTTGATTTTACATCACCCAGCATCTTTGGAATGAACGATATAAAATGATTAACAAACCATAATAAATGCGCTGCAGAGGAGTAAAGAGATAACCTTGAAGAAGGAATCCAAGAACACTTGCATAAAGGTTGGTTTAGCACTGGGAAAGGAGGAAGAGGGGAAGGAGGCAAAACCACAGCAAGATTGCCCCACCTATTGGATTCTTTCCCTTATTGGATTCTTTTGAGGAAGGTTTTGAGCTCCTATGCAAGCTTTAATTATAGCAATCCTTCATTTGCTTCTTGTCACAAGCACACCCTAGGGCTGGGAGAAATCGCAGTCTTCTGTGCAAATTTATTTTACTGACCATAAAGGTGAAAACTGCTGTCAGGATTAATAATGATGCATGCTAATTATAACTAGATCATAATAAGGTGACATGTCTTATTGAGGTTTATTTCATAGTTATTTGTCTACGAGATAACAATAAGAAGGCAACTGGAAAAAGTGGTGTTCATTTTTATTTTAACCGTTTTTAAGAATTGGGAGCATAACATGTTTTCTTATCTAGAGTTGCAGAATAATACCTTTGCCAGAAGATGGCACTGTTTATTTTTGCAGTGTATAACCTGTACCAGAACTTTTTCAGAAAGACTGAAATGATACTGTTTTGTTTTTTTAAATAATTTTTATATTTAATTTTTTAGTTTAGTTATTTTGTAGATCTAATTAGGAATAAAGCTGGAGCCTATGAGCAAGCATTTTTATTACTAAGATTGGATGATAATTTTTTAAATACGGTCAATGTTAAGGGGCGGTATTGAATTTGTTGTTAGAGTTATTTTAAAAAACAATATCTTCAAGGTGTGTAATATCATAGGAGAGATAATTTTGCGTCCATACCAATTTGTATATAATATTCTTTAGCAAACTGTTTTAAATTAAACTACCAGACACTGCATTAATATATTTCTTTTGTGTAGTAAAGAAATATCTTCTTAAAATACTCTTAATTTATTTTCAGATATTTTATGAAATCAAGATTCTAAAGATATTTTTTTATACTGGCTTCTGTATGAAGCATACAAAGTGATGCTGCTGCATTGTATTATCAGCAGTCTCTGAAAACAAGCTATATATAAATAAGGAGGTTTTTTTGGATTGAAATTAGTGGTGTGCTGTGAATTGGACTTTCATTGTCCAGTTAGAGTACCATATGCTCTGCATTTTGTTTTTGTTTTGTTTTTTAATGTTTCAGTTCATTTTAACCAGTGATCCTCATTTGTAAGCCTAGAAACAGAGAATATTAAACAATTGTTTATTTATCATAAAGACTTGATGTTACCAGAAACTCTAGGCCTCCTATGTACTTTTGCAATGTTTGTACGCTTCAGTTGTAGACGTGTCTTCGCCCAAATATTGAAAGATTTTAGAAAAAGACCTAAAGGCAGACAAAAAACAAACATATTTGTAACAGTTTCCTGTCTCCCTTTTCATTGTTACACTTTGGTAGGAGACAAACCTGAATAGATAAGTAAGCAGACTGCATGCTTTTTAAAGTAACATATTTTCTGTAATGGCTTATGAAAGGCAACATTCTAATCCCTGCATAATTCTGTTTTAAATAATGCCATTGCATTATATGCTGTATTTATTTTGAAGTCACTGTAATTAATTTCTCCCTTATTTTCTTAGGTTTTTAAGATTTAAAACTTGAATGTGTCCTTATGACTATGTGCCTAGAATAAACTTTGCTTCATGCAGTTCCATTTGGGACAATTTGAAAGTTTGTTAAGTGTTTTTGTAGGAAAACACGCTTTAATTTGGTTTAACTTGTTAATTATTATAGTTGATTAGTGAACTTCAGCATAATATAGTGTCTAGGTTATTAATAGAAAGAGCTTTTTTTAATTAAATAAGTATTGCAATCCAAAACTCTTAGTTAATGTCTGCATTGCTAGTCCTACCTTTATTTTTCTAATTTCTGCTTATTGCACCATTTTGTTTTTCAAGAGAAAATCAAAAGAAAAAGATATATTGTGAGCAAGGAAAAATCTCTAGTGGAGGCAGCACTTTTTCTCATTTACAGTTCACTTGTTTAATTCCTGGCTCCAGCCTCCCAAATTGAACATCATCTGCTAGAAAAATGATTTCTCTTTGTTGAAGCTTGGAAGAGTTCAGACTCAAGGCTGTCCAAGACTATTGTTGCCAGAAATATGTTTCATTCAGTGTTTGATATCACATTAGGTGTGTCAAATATAATTTGTTTGTTTAAATGTATTATAAATGTGCATACTATATGGAAAGAAACTGGGAAGACTATTCTTATTTCTAATAAAAAAATTGGAAATCAGTAAAAAAAAAGGAAACTTGAAGGTTGTCTTGTTAAAGAGACACAACAGCTAGACTCAAACGTGTGATGCTACAGCTTGTTTTATATTGTTTGTTGAATAATCCATGTAATGACTTAGTGAAAGTAATACTCTTGAGACAAAAGCAAATGTATTGGAATATGCCTTCTTGAGATATGTAATTCAGTCAGTATATTAGTTAAATATTTAGGCAAACCATCTTTATGCAACATAATCTTCAAGTAATAAGGTAAGGCCAGGAGAATCTATTACTGTACCATATTCCATTTAGAACTCATTCAAAGATAGATGCACAAAGAAACAATTCAAACTTGACTCAAAGAACTAAAGGAACATTGCCATAATAAAACTTGCAACAAGCCAAACTTTTTGACAATAACACATCTACATATAAGAAATATATCAGAACATGCCAGCAAATTGCTCTGACCACTAGGCCTCACAAACCCACAAAAAATGCTACAGAGAATTTTATGTAAACCAAAAGATTGCGCAGCTCAACAAGAGCTCTCATCATCTTCAGAGAGAACTGCCCAGATTGCAACCTTACATAGGGCAAATTGAACGCTAATTACAGCAAAGAATCCAGGACCACAAGGAAGAACTTTGACCTGAAATACCCAGCAGCCATTCATGCCCTCAGAATGAACCACACATTTGACTAGGATAATACAGAAACAATTGACAAAACAGCTGAAGAGTGGAGAATTCCTGGAAGCCAGGCACTCATATGTCCATCAACAGAACAATAGAACTGGATACTATTGACCACCTAATTAAGCGCAGGTTCCAAGCTATTCACAGCTGACTGACAAGGCAGATCAATCTGAACAGAACCAAGCAATGGATGCTTCCCAAGAACCAATCAGTCATCCATAGAATTCAAATGTACACAAATAATGTAGCAAGGCAGCAATCCCCACTTTTTGGCCATTGTCCTGATAAAAGTTTGCTGGAACTCAAAACAAAACATCTGCAGCTCATGGTCTGTAGTTCAGTGCAGATCTTCCTGGGCTCAGACACCACCACCATCACCACCTCTGCCAAGAAACGAGAGATTTGTGGCTACTGTTTTTCCAAGAGATCAAATGAAATGTAGCCTAGAACTGAAGTATTTGGGACATTCTAACCATTCAGTCTTTTCCACATATCATATGATAGAGGCAAGAATAGTAAATCATATCAAGGAACAATCTGTGTGTTGGTGTGCAAATTGAATTACATGTTCACATATGATGATGTGCCATGAAAAATAATTTGTTTGTGGCAATGAGTAACTGTTTTGGGTAACTGTTTATTTGTTCCTTGCATCACATTGTTTTTTTTTCCTTCTGGCTTATTAGGGTACCCCACCATGTGAGAACAGTGGCATTTGTGCATCAGATTTCCAAAGAGCTCAGAGGTTCTAGATCTCTGCAAAAGTTTACTCTCTCTTGGGTTGAAGGATTGAAAGACTTTCCCTTCCTATTTTTTATACACTTGATCATAACACTTCTGTGACTGATCAAATCTTTATACTTACAATATTGCTATTTTTCTGTAACCCTCTGTACTATTTCTGCAGGAGAAGCACTTTTCTTAAAATGTGGTTGAGTTTATAGATTGTACTATACCTAGATTTATTTTAATGGGACTACCTTTTTCTAATTGTATCCATGCTGTAAGATCTAACAGTATTAGTATGCTTCAGGTCCCATCCATCTTATAGGAGCCAGAAAACTTATTACAGATATTACATTAGTATACATTAACATACATTAAATTAATTAGAATTTACCAGAGTAATACATGCTTGAAAAGTTCCTATTGTATTAGTGCTTGCCTTTTGTCTTCTCATTTTCAGTTCTTATAAAATATAATTCTATTACCTAAAAAGCCAGAGACATGTTGCTGTAGTACTTCAACATTGTTCTCCTCTTTGGTGGGTTTCAGGTGGTGAATGTGCTAAAATAGGGATGAAGAAATTCAAACTTGCAAGACTAGGGTGGCACATCCAGTTTGTGGGACAAGAGCAGGATGTGTCCCTTAAAGCACCTTGTCACTGCTATACTTCATCTATATTTCCTTTATTTATGTGTTCAGAGCCAATTTTCCTTGTCTTTTACTTCACCTTACCTCCATGCAGTAGTGGAAGAGATGTAAACAGGCAAAACATGCAAAACTGCAATCAGTTTAGCTCTGTTCCCATTCTTCTTTTCTCTATCTTTAGAATTTTTCATCCCAAGTAGTGAAGCAATATTCAGTTGCCTTGTTTGGTGAGAATTTATGAATGTTGGATGAGCCAAAGTAATAATATTTTAGGATCTCATTGAAATGAGTTGATTCTTATGTTCTCTAGATATGGGGCAATTAAAAGTTTAATTCTGGCTTATCTAACGTGTGGGATGCAATCCCATTTTCCTTCTGAGAACTGCTTTTGGCAGATAGCATGCTGACACTTATAACATGCATTTTAATGCATACATTATTTTTACCACCAGTTAGAAACTGGAATGACTATTTACCTGCAATGAATGTATATTTTAGTATTAACACTGCATGTTTCAATCCAGCCAGACGTTTGGTTGGTTTGACATACACATGGACAGAGTAAATTAATGTTTAAAGCCAGGATACTATAGTCTGCAACATTTTCAGTAATCCCAGAGAAGCTTTTTAAGCAAAATTGCTGAGTTTTCTTTATCCTTGAGGAACTGAATGTACAGGTAGGCTTGGCAATGCTAGATAACCTCACTTAATTTAAACTGTCGATATCATTTTTACAGCTCCTGAAATACTCTAATGGACAGTATTTGGTAGACATAGAAAATTTTAATCAATACAGCTTAATGGATTATTTATGTTAAATGAAGAGTGTGCACATTGCATGCTAAATATTTTAATTGTGTAAGATAATAAATACTGAATAACTTGAGCGTTGGTTGGGAAATTTTATCCTCTGGCTTTTTTTTAATATTGTATTTTATATATTAAAAATAAAAAAGTTAAAGTTGCAATTAATACTCACCGTATCAGAAAAAGACCCTCTAATTAATACATAACTTTATATCCAATCTTTGATAATATCAAACTAAACTAAGACATTTGGGAGGATTTCTAAATATTGAAAAATAGATGTTTTCTTATGTTAATGTATTACAGTGCATTACCGTAAAGCTGCCTTTGGTGTTTTTCTTAAATTCTATTCTGTTTTAATATGTCCTACTGTATTCAGTACACAATTAAAGTGGGTGAACTGAATCTGCCATATGAACAGATACCATCAAGTTGTTCTTTCTTCACCTTCCCTTTGTGCTTATCCTCTTACCTTCTCTGCTCTTTACCTGTCCATCTTTCTTTCTTTCTTTCTTTCTTTCTTTCTTTCTTTCTTTCTTTCTTTCTTTCTTTCTTTCTTTCTTTCATGATTGGATAGTTATATTTAATAATAATAGTAATAATAATAATAATATAATAAAGTTGGAAGGGACCTTGGAGGTCTAGTCCAACCCCCTGCTCAGGCAGGAAACCCTATACCATTTCGGACAAATGGCTATCCAGTCTCTTCTTAAAAACTTACAGTGTTGGAGCATTCACCGCTTCTATTTTATTGTTCTGTTTTCTTGCTTGAGCGCATGGTGACCTAGTGGTGAAGACGCTCACTTCCCACTCGGAAGATTGAGAGTTCAGTAGTGGCAGATGTTTCTCTCTTAGGGCACAAAGAAGAAATATCTGCTGAGAATTCCACGTGGCATCAGGAAGGGCATCTCTCCAGTAAATGCTCAGCTCTGCCCAGTTGCCCTGATTCTACATGTAGTAGAAACTACAGGGTTATAAAAAGGGAGTTGTGTTGTCTTACTTCTATTCACACTCTTCATTTCTTCCTTTTTATTGTTGTAAGCTGCAAATAAATTTAACAATTAAAAAACATCTTTATGCCTTCGTTCCTTTGAACAGATCATTTGTGAATGAATGAATAAAAGGTTTGTGGGAAGGAGAATCCATTCCTTTTGGTGGATGCTTTTACATCAGTAGATGGACACACTTGAACACCTACTTGTATATTTCATTTGTAATCATTCTGTTCTACAACATTTCTTCATATTAATTATCAGAATGCCTAAGGGAACCAGTAATAACCCATGTATCATATGCCATTTTTATATTCAGTTAAGTATTGTGAAATAATAATAATAATAGGAAGATTACTACAAATACTTGGGTATCCTTCAAGCTGACAACATCAAGCACACTGAAGTCAAGAAAAGGATTAGAGGTGAATACATCAAGAGATGAAGAAGATCTTAAAGTCCAAACTCAATGGAGGAAATACCATAAAGGCAATCAACACCTGGGCAATTCCAGTCATTAGGTACACAGCTGGAATAGTGGCCTGGACTCAAGCAGAACTAAAAGCAATGGCTAGGAAGACCAGAAAAATAATGACAATGAATCATGCCCTTCATCTACGCAGTGACATTGATAGACTTTATCTACCAAGGCAAATAGGTGGGCGTGGAATGCTACAAATACATCAGATGGATGAAGAAGAAAAAATGGCTTTGGAAGAATATCTGAAGGACAGTGATGAAGATGCACTGAAATTAGTATATCAGGAAGGCTTACTGACTACTGGAGAGACCAAACTAGCCTACAAGAAAGACCAAATGAAGAACAGAATAGAGGCATGGGAAGACAAAGCACTACATAGCCAGTACGTTAAAAAAAATAGCTGGGAAAGCAGATAATAATAAGACCTGGCAATGGCTAAGAGCGGAAAATTGAAGAAAGAGACCGAGGGACTAATTCTGGCTGCACAAGACCAAGCCTTAAGGACAAATGCATATAAAGTCAAAATTGAGAAGACAGCAACAGACAGTAAGTGCCGCCTATGCAAAGAAGCTGAAGAAACAGTGGACCACCTGTAAGCTGTTGCAAGAAGATTGCACAGACTGACTACAAGCAGCGGCATGACAAAGTAGCACAATGGTGCATTGGAAGATCTGCAAAAAATATCATTTGCCTGTAAGCAAAAACTGGTGGGATCATAAAATAGAGAAAGTCATAGAAAATGATAAAATTAAAGTTTCTCTGGGACTTCAGAATTCAAACAGACAAGCACCTGCAACATAACACTCCAGACTTAACAATTGTCGACAAAAAAGTCTGGATAGTGGACGTGGCAGTGCCTGGAGACAGCAGAATAGACGAAAAAGAACTGGAGAAGATAACAAAATACAAACACCTACAAATAGAAATAGAAAGACTGTGGCAAAAGCAAGCAAGGGTAGTACCAATAGTCATAGGCTCCTTGGGTGCAATCCCAAAACAACTGGAGCACCACTTGAACACCATTGGCATTGACAAATTCGCTATTAGTCAATTGCAAAAGGCGACCTTATTAGGAACTGCTTCCATCCTGCGACGATATCTGTAATACCATCAAACATCCACATCTGCCTATCCCAAGTCCTGGGTAAGGACTCGATAGGTAGACAAAATGCCAAATCCAGTCTGAACATCTGGCTGACTGTGCGATGATCGATATAATAATAATAATAATAATAATAATAATAATAATAATAATAATAATAAACATCTGGCTGACTGTGCGATGATTGAGAATAATAATAATAATAATGTTGAAAGGGACCTTGGAGGTCTTCTAGTCCAATCCCCTGCTCAGGCAGGAAACATACCATTTCAGACAAATGGCTGCCCAGTCTCTTCTTAAAAACTTCCAGTGTTGGAGCATTCACCGCTTCTGGAGGCAGGTTGTTCTATTGGTTAATTGTTCTAACTGTCAGGAAGTTTCTCCTTAGTTCTAGGTTGCTTCTCTCTTTGATTAGTTTCCAACCATTGTTTCTTTTCCTGCCTTCAGGCGCTTTGGAGAATAGCTTGACTCCCTCTTCTTTGTGGCAACCCCTGAGATATTGGAACACTGCTATCATGTCCCCCCTCGTCCTTCTCTTCATTAAACTAGACATATCCAATTCCAGCAACCGTTCCTTATATGTTTTAGCCTCCAGTCCCCTAATCATCTTTGTTGCTCTTCTCTGTACTCTTTCTAGAGTCTCAATATCTTTTTTACATCGTGGTAACCAAAACTGGATGCAGTATTCCAAGTGTGGCCTTACCAAGGCATTATAAAGTGGTATTAATACTTCATGTGATCTTGATTCTATCCCTCTGTTAATGGAGCCTAGCACTGTGTTGGCTTTTTTGGCAACTGCAGCACACTGCTGGCTCATATTTAAGTGGTTGTCCACTAGGACTCCGAGATCCCTCTCACATTTGCTACTATTGAGCAAGGTACCATCTGTACTATACCTGTACATTTGGCTTTTCTTGCCTAAATGTAGAACCTTACTTTTTTCCCCATTGAATTTCATTTTGTTAGATAGCGCCCAGTGTTCAAGTCTGTCCAGGTCCTCCTGTATCTTAAGCCTGTCTTCTGGAGTGCTGGCTATTCCTGCCAGCTTGGTGTCATTTGCAAATTTGATGAGTTCCCCATTTATCCCCTTGTCCATATTGTTGATGAAAATGTTGAAGAGCACTGGGCCTAGAACAGAGCTTATATTGATTTTGAGTAACTTTTTATAACTAAAGAGTTTTTGCTCCTATACATCCATATGAATGGTAGCAATCTGGGAGTCCTGCATAAAATGGTATTAGACACATTTTTTATTAAGTTTCTTTTTTAAAAGACCAGGCTGTGGCTTGCTCTGAGCCTGTAAATTTCAGAGTTGCTTTCTGCCTCAGTTTAATGGAAGCTGATATATTTTGGATCACCTACTCCAGTATATCCGTTGTGAATCTTTACATAACATGACTTGAGTGAACATTATGAATTTAGCCATTGTATTTGTAAACAAATAAATACAGTTAATTATGGTTTTCTCCAAAACATAGTTAACACATGTTTCTGCATGATGCATGAACCTAGACAATGTACAACAGTACAGTCTAAGAATAAAAATGACTGATGACATTTCAATAATAACTTTATTAAATTTTAAACAAGAAAAATAAAAATTAACAACAATAATAATAATAGCGAAAATAAAAAGAAAACAGAGCTTTTTTGTATTATTTTTTCTGCACTTTTGACTGATGACATTTCATATCTAATGCAGTAATCAAGATGTGAACTAAAATGAATTTGTGGCTTTAATTGCTCTTTATATTGTATACCTGTATAGCCTTAGCCATTTGTGACAATTATGTTGGTATAGCTTTCATTGCATGGTAAAGGAAAAGATTTAATTTAAACAACATAACAGTCTTCTTTCTTCAAATAATGTGTTTATTACATCTACTTGAAATTGTTCTGCAATGTAACTTTGATCTTTTAAGTTCAGAAACAGATTCTAATTCTTATGTTCGCTATAATCAGAATTAAAAATAATGGCAAACTATGAAGTTGAAATATTAGCAACTTAGTATGGATCAATACAGTGGTCATGGGATGCAAAGACCTTTGTTGCTCATCATTCTGTGCAGAGAACTGTTGCTACTATCATTCTGCTGATTGTGTCCTAATAAAAGGGTGACTTCAACTGAATAGTAACTAAGGAGTGGCAATCCTGCACAATAACTTATAATTTTTTTTTTAAAAAAATAAGCCATTGTGTATTTTTCTAATGGCGAAATAAACATGACTTATATTGAAAGGACACTGTGGATATGTCTGGTGCTTTAATGTCTCCTTGGATATCTTGCAGTTTGTTTGGATATATCTTGGCAGGACACACATTTTGGGAATACTTGGGTAAAATAATAGTTTTTAAATATATGACTCTAACACAATAAAATGAGAGTTTACTCTTAACATTGAATCTTCTCTGAAGTTGGTATTCAGACATTAAAACACATGCAAGAGCTCATGTAAAACATATGTAGTCTGATACCTCGGTTTCAGCTTCTCTGAAGTTTATTTAAGATGATCTGTAGTAAAAATAGTACTTCTCCATCTAAAAATGTAATCTGTGTAGGTAATCAATTGTGATTTATTAAATAAAATCAAAGTTGGCTGGGTTCACATAATAGGTTTACCCATAACCCAAACAATTGATCCTATTTGTAATGTGTTAAAGAAAAGGAAAGCAGTGTGTGAAGGGGATTCAGTTGTGGTGGAAGCAATGATGGTTTGTGAGAAGTGAAAAATGTGGAGAGAGAAGTGAATGATAATTTATATTAATTAGCTTTTTCTGGTTTTTTTAATATCTTTAATTTATTTGGCCTATTGTTTCTGATCCCTCGATGTGATGCAAAACATTGCTTGTCCCAAAAGGGATGTTTGTGTGATAGGTTAAAAACTCTAAATGGATTCATGTAATGTGTCTTTGTCAAAAACTATGCTACAAATCAAAGTTGTACAAATCAGTGTACAATGGTGCCTTGGTATACAGCTGCTTTGAAACTCATCGAATTTGGCACTCAATGCATTTTGACATGAACATTTTGTCCCGGTACTCATCATTGTTTGGTGCTCAACGCACAAGCTAGAACTCGTCTTGTGTATGCTGCCTTGTGACTCACTACATTATTCCTTATGAGAAACATTTGTTTGGTACTCATTGTTTTTGATACTCATTGTGCCTCCCGGAACCAATTAACGATGAGTACTGAGGTACTACTACATAGCAAATGTGAACTATTTAACTCTTTGAACTATTTTTTTAAAAACTTTGTCCAATCAAGAAGATAAATTGCAGTTTCACAATTACACGTTTTGACCAAATTGTGATTCCAGAGCAGAACTGTATCAGTTCTTGGCTTTACCAAGGTACTATTTAAAAAAAATAAAAACATAGCTGAAGGATTGGAGACAGGGAGATGCTGACTTATCTAACAAAAATTTATAGTGTGTTGATAAACTTATTTCACATTTTAGGAAACTGAAAGGAGCAGCATTTTTATTCTGATTTTGAGAATTATATTGTTGCATATACTTAAGTGGTTTTTTTTAAAACTTATCTTTCTCCTGCTTCCCTGGCAGCTATCTTATAATTGAACTCGTTCTGTTTTACCATTTTACCATTCATTTATTTACCTGGTGTTGAACAAATTTATTTCTTAGGGATTGCAAAATAGATTTAAAAAGTGGGAAACAATTCATATAGTAAAAACGAAACAGCATGTGTTTCGTAGATTTTCAACTTTAAGTATTAAATAGATTATTGCTGTTGCCTTTGTTATCAGATCCTTGCACAAAAGATAGAATTATGTATGAAGCAGACCATCTGCTGTATTTCTCAGTGTTGTCAGAATGATAAGAAATAAGCAGCTTCAGCAATAGTACCACAGCAAGCTGGATCTTTGTGTGTATGAGTGATGGGCTGGATTATACCAATGATTTAGGTGGAACACAGCTGCAGACAATCATCTGACTCAGCTTAGTATCTGCCAGGATACAAGGTGATATCTTAGATGTAAAACCACTTCTGTTCATATTATTAGCTGGCCTAGGTCACTTATAAAACTAGGCTAGAATTCTTTTAAGCATGATCTGTTGTACAGGGGAAGTTTCAATATAGCGCATTAAACCAAAACAGCCCTTATTCAAATCTATGTAATTGCTAACTTGTTTTTCCTCTGAACATACAGTGCCCCAATATCAAGAGACATCATGTGGGATGTGTGCTGTCTCTTGATTTTTGTCATATTTTTAAGACATAAAGCATTATTTCTGAATTTAGACAATTCTAAACTTTAGGACAAGTCTTTTATCTTTTTGAGATTTTTTTGGGGGGGGTGGGGTGGGGAGGCAAAGAAGTTACGAATTTTAAGGAACTCTCTCATTTCGATGCTTCTTCACATTCAAAGAATTTCAGATTAAAAGATTAAAAATATCTGAATCCAGGGAATGAATGAGGAATATGTGCATGTGAGAGAGAGGCAGAAAAATATGGTAAATGCATTATCTTAGCTAAATATTACAAATGCACTGGAATTTTCATTTCAGTTTGGTTATGTACACGTAATGGCTAGTAATCAAGCTTGAATCAAGGACGACTTTCATTGTTATGTCTGCAGAGATGGCAGTAAGCTGCATGCTAAGCTGTCAGATGGAAGGAATTAGTGGGGAATTTAACATCACCCAGACAAGTCAGTAATGTAATATTTGTCCAAAGAAAGTAGGGGAAAGGTATCTGTCATGTAAGTTATGTTTTTAAAAAGTATAAGCAGGATTTTTCTCTCAGAGGTTGGGCCTTCATATGCAATGCAGTATGCTGTATGCTTGTGTAAAACCATGAGCAAGTTTAATCCCCCCCCCCCAAATTTCAGACCAGGATGGCTTTTGTCTGATAATTTTACGAGCTGTAACCAGCTATTATGTAGATTTCCAGGCGTAATGCAGTAGTGAAGGCAAACTGTGCCCACTGCCAGGAGTTTGATCCTGACTGGCTCAAGGTTGACTCGGCCTTCCATCCTTCTGAGGTTAGTAAAATGAAGAACCAGGTTGTTGGGGGCAATGTGCTGACATTTGTAAACCACTCAGAGTGCGGTGAAGGGCTATGGAACTGTATATGTTTAAGTGCTATTGCTATTCCAAATTACCCAAAGGTTGTCTTTGAAAGTATCTAATTAAACATAGAAAGCTGCCATGCATGTCCCTAAATTGGCAAATCTTAAGGGGATGGCAATAATTATTTTCAATATAATAATAATAACAACAATAACAACAATAATAATAAAGTTGGAAGGGACCTTGGAAGTCATCTAGTCCAACCCCCTGCTCAGGCAGGAAACCCTATACCATTTCAGACAAATGGCTGTCCAGTCTCTTCTTAAAAACTTCCAGTGTTGGAACATTCACCACTTCTGGAGGCAAGTTGTTCCACTGGTTAATTGTTCTAACTGTCAGGAAGTCGTAGAAACTTTATTAGATATTCCTGTCTAGAAAGGTCTCCCAATGGCCTACTTACTTTTGTCATTACTGACTTCTTTGTTCTTGTTAACTCTACTGGCTCCTACAAATCAAGCATGGTTTCTATATAATGGGCCTGGAGCTTCCCAAGGACCTTCCGTTACATAGTAATGGTTTCTCTTTGACCCAACCCTTGCAAATGTCTTATGCAAACATCTGGTCCTTTATACACATACCATGCTCTGTATTTTTCTTTTTTAAAAAAAATAACCGGCAAGGATTCTTTCATACTATTTGCATAATGTGTTGGCTGTCTTTTGTCAAGCAGTCCAACGTTGATATGAAAAGGATTGGTGTGCATACAATGCAATGGGGAAGCTTGAAAAGTCCGGTTCTCAGGATAAAACCTTTCCATGCACTTTGCATGTTAAATGTGGCCTTGCACTTAATGTAACCCCTCTCTATATTTGCAGTTAAGAGTTGAAATTTGCATAATATTTGCTTACTTGCTTACAGAAAGGTAATCTGGGCGAGCCTAAAAAAGAGAGCTGTTTGTACTGTATATACACTTGTGGATTTGCCAGTGCTTACGAAACAAAAGATGAAAATGACCCCAGTTTTCTTTTTTTTTTAATGTTATAATAATGTTTTTAAGATTCAGAAAGAATAAAAGTCTCCAGTTTGTCCAAGTGTTTGACCTTTTGATTATGAAAGTATTGGGTGGATGGCAGCTTTCCAAAAGTAGCATCTGTAGCCTCCAGAGGATATGATCTTTGAAGTTCATATTTGATGGCAGGGGTAGAGAAAAAGCATAGGGAATGTACTATTTTCCTTGTAGGTACCTTTTTTCGCCTTCCTTCTCACCCCCTTGTTTACTTGCATTGCTACTTACTATTAATTAGTCCAAGGGGTTGTCAGCCATCATTTTAAGTTTAGAGTAACAAATTTGGTCAGGCTGGGCTTGCTTAGTCAGTACAGGTAGCTTAGCAATCACAGTTGAGGCTGGCAACTCTGTTGCTAAGTGCTGTTTCACATTAAGTGAAACATCACGTTACTTGACACGCTTATGACCTCACTTCCCCTTCCGTTGTAAAGTGAATCACCGCAGCCTTTAAGGGAAACATCAGGTGTCCGCAACTTAAGAGTTTACTCCCACCTTCTCTGTTCATTCTGCTTTTCGCAAGCCAGATGTAAAGCATAAAAATGGTGGTTATGTGACTGCGGAGTGCTGTGATGGTCCCAAAAGGATGCTGGTTGCAAAACACCCAAATGGCAGTCACATGACCATGGGATACTGCGTTGGTTGCAAAGCTAATTTTTAACACTGTCGTAACTTTGAAGGGTTATTAAATGAGGTTGGTAACCAAGGACTTTGTTCCAATGGATATCCCGCAGACATCCAAACAAAAGGGTGATACTAGCCCTCTTCTGTATTTGGAAAAATTAACTCTACTTTGATAGGTCACCTAGGTGAGATGGGCAGTGTAGAAATGTGACAAATAAAAGAAAAAATTATATATCTATATCTATATATGTGTGTGTGTATGCACATGTGTGTGTGTATGCACATGTGTGGGTGTGTGCATGTATGTATGTATGTAATACAGCTCATGGTCAATAATGATCCTAGTTCCAGGATTATCCCAATATCCCAAACTGGACTTTTTTCCTGTGCTTTCTGTACAAATGTATCTGCTGACAGACATAATCATGTGCTTAACTAAAATACTTCTTCCATGAGCTGTTCAAAGATCTAGGCCTAAATAAGATATAGATTTCTTGAGTCCAAATCTCTGAAGACAAAGAAATTCAGGTCTGGACCTTTTGCATTCCTAGCAGTCTGTATTCCTTAAGTCCATTTCCCTTTCTGATATGCTAGCTGTGCTTTTTGTTGTTGTTGTTGTTGAAAGAATACCTTAAAGCAGGGGTGTCAATTTCATTGAGGCTGCATCAGCATTGCGGTTGCCCTCGGGGTGTGTGTGGCCAGGGTAGGTGTGGCCTACTGGGTGGGCATGGATGGAGTGGGTGTGGCCTACTGGGTGGGCATGGCCAGCTCTACATCATTTGCATCAAGGGTGCCTCTGGGGGCCTGGGCAGGAGTGGGATAGATCTAAGGGTCTCTGGCAGAAGGAGGTGGGACCAGGGCAAATGCCAAGGCATGGTTCACTGGAGGAGCCTCACTGTTCCTCTCAGGCCATGCGGGTGGGGGGGGGGCTCGATGGTGGTGCAGGCTGCCGGTCAAATGCCCAGTCTAGCCCTCGAGTACCTGCAGCACCAAACCCAGCCCCACTTCCCCAAGGGGGCGCTCAGCTGCACTTACCTCCTCCTCAAGGCTGATGCTGCTGTGCTTGCTCTCCTTACCCAGGTTGCTCATGATGAGTACGAGGGCAAAGTCAGAGGGAAGCCCATTCCCTCTCCATGGGAGGAGACCCGGCTTTGTATCCAAGGCTTCCTTAGCAATAGGATGGGAGACCCCCAGGATAGGCCAGGAGGAGAGGGCAAGGGGATGGTGAAAGGGCAGCAGGGCAGGACTAAGGCAGGACTTCCCTCAGACCCTTCCTCTCCTTCTTTGCTTCCTTCCTTCCTAAGTACAAAGTGGTGGGAAAATATTTGAGATGAGGGAGAAAAATAGGCAAGAAACCCAGCTGGGGAGGTATCACCCTTCGTGAGGAATGAAGAAATGCACCATTGTCTGGAAGTGGCCAGAACATGGTCCTCACCTACTTCACATATCTGGCTTGGTGGGCTCTGGGGGAGGGGGTGCCATGAGCAGCATGAGAGTCAATGTTATCTGTGCAATGCCGTCCAGCCCCCAGCCTGCCCGGTTTCGGCAGCAAGGCACCCTCCTCGCAGTGCTGAGAGGTTGAGCTAGGCGATACGAAGCTCACCAGCTTTGCATCTTGCTGCCTGCTGAAACTGGGCAGGCTGGAGGCTAGGCACCATTGCACTTCTCATCAGATTTGCGCCACCCGACTCAGCCTCTCAGCGCTGTGAGGAGAGCGCCCTGCTGCCTGCCGAAACCCTACCCCCATAGCCCATGAAGCTGAATATGTGAAGTAAGCGAGGGCCATTTGCTGGCCACTTTCAGGCGATGGTGCATTTCTTCATTCCTCACAAAGGGTGACACCTCCCCAGCATGCACTCAGGGGGTGGGGCCGACGCAGCAGGGGCTGATTCCTCGCTGTTTTCAGGATGGCTTCACGGGCCACATGAAACCACTTTGCGGGCCGCATCCGGCCCCCGACCTTGTGTTTGACATGTCTGCCTTAAAGGGAAGAAGCAGCAAAACATACTAATGGAAAGGAAAGAAAGAACTTGGTATTGTCTTTTGATGTTGTGGAATTTTATAACACATAAGAGTAATTAATTATAAGAAGTGGAATTATATTCCTTGGAAACAACTTTTTAAAAATCCTATTAATATCTATTTGGTAAACAGAAATAAACCTAGCAAATGATTAAAATCTACAGAAAATAAAATCTGGCTCAGCTTTTGGTAGGTATTCTCTTTTTCGGAAGGGTAGAAAGCAAACCATTAGCATTTAAATAAATAAATAAGCAGCACGTTGTTGTAATTTGTTATTACTTTTGAGTTGATAAATAAAATAGTTTTTAAAGTACTCATGATCTTTCCTAACTGCTCAGCCGCAGTACTACTCATCCATTCTTGACTCAGTAGAAAACTATAGTGCATGAAATTTGTTGCCTCTGTAGCATTTGTCCTGAGTTCCTGCCAAAACAGTGTTGTCCAGTTTACTGATCAGAGCATTATGTGATTTTAAAAAATACCGATGTCCCCCTCCTTGAACGCTGAAATGCTAGTATGGTAAGTGCAACTTTAATTTGACTCAGTGCTGCCTCCATTGTTTGGATGATGAATTGTAACAGATTTTATACACCTTGCAGTGTTAGGGATATAAGGTGACTCAAATGGGAAACAGTATTTTAATATCAGTACATCTAAGGACAATTGAAGGTGGTCTCATTTAGAGATTGGAGATGTGGTGCAGGCAGTGTTATAGGGATGTGGCAGGAAAAAGAGATTGGCAGGGCAGGTTTGTACCATGGTTAAGTGGCAAATATACAGAGTCCCTTAACGTAACACATGGCTTATACAATAGGAGGAGACTTCAACAGCCATAGTAGCCCAGAATGTGCTTTGTGTGCTAACAGTCCAGGCAGTTTTTTTCAGCCTGAGTTTTGTCAGTTATTATTTGGGTTCTGTAGAAGATGTGTCTGATGACAGCTTCAATGACTAAAGATGTCTGCTCTTTTTATTGGTTCTTTCATGAGTTGTACAGATTTTTAAAATGTTAAATAGGTTGGTGAAACCTACCAGAAACCTAACTGAACCAAGTGACCTCTTTTTTGTATGTGTGCGAGGGTGGATGGTGGTAGGTTGAGTTCAAAAGATACAGTGCCAAAATTGGAGGGGGGGGGAGGCATCGACAAATTTCAGTGGTATAAGTTTAATGGTTGAAAAAAAATGGAATTGTGGAATCTTCTGTGAGTCTGTTACTTCTTTCTTAAAGCAAATAAGGTAACTTCAGATAGGAAAACCACAGTTCACCAGTGTAAGCATGTGTAAAACCAATACCAATTTACCCTTGAATGGTAGTCTTTTAAACATGTCTTTGCTTTTTTTAATATGTTGCCCTAGTGGTAGCTTTTGTTATATTTGCATAAAGAATTTGTTCTGTTTTGTACGGTATTATATGCAGAGACATTCCAGAGAATCAATATCTTGTACTTAATGCCTGTTTGAGTGAGTCCAAGTACACAGGCCATTTTTTCCAAATTAAAGAATTTCAAACCGGTATAACTATATAAGCCACTACTAATTTTCTCAAGGACTTCCATATCTAATTCAACACATAATTCAACAGTAGGCCGAGGTAGACGATGTTAGAAAATGGTTGCCATAAGGGCTTTGCACAGTTCTGTTTTCAATCTGAACATATTTGACTCTTCAGAGAACTTGCTGTTCAGGCTTTTCATCGTCTTGATAACTCCCTTATTTAAATTAGAGGATCTCAAACACCAACTGTCTTGAATATCACACAACGCCTAGTTGATTATTTGAGAGTCACAACACGAAAGCCTTTTCATACCGTAATACAAAAGAATCTAATGAGTCCAAATTAAAGGCTAGTAAATCACAAAATACCAAGCTTTATAAAATACTATTGTGAAATAGAACTACTTGTACAACAGAGCTACAAACAAAGCTAATTCATTTTGGCTATTTAGCTAGAGACATTTTTTGCTTCAGCAAAATACTATTTGGTCTTAATACTTGATTGATACATAATTTTTTTTTCAAGATCTTATCTAACTCCCATCCCAGAGCTGCCCAAATCTTGTCTTTCTTCTCCCTCCTTGGAAAACAGAAAGGTCTTTTTCTCTTCATCTTTTTCTTATTCCTTTTCCTTTTTTACTCTTTGCCCGGCACAAACATCTTATTCCTTTGCTATTTTTCCAATTCCTTGCCTACCCCTGCAAGGTAGACTGCCCATGTTCAACCTTCCTACTAGACTATGTCTGGCATACTCCCTTGGACAACCCAAGTCTTCTGGCCTTTCCTCTCAGGTATTCCTGCCCGAAAAGTCTCGCACAAGCTCAGAAGCAAAGTCCACCACACAGCATGGAAGTATGTCAGCTGTGTGCAGCTCAGCTGATCAGACCCTGCAGTTTGTGGGAGACCTGATAGGTTGGATGAAAATGAGCTGCCAGGCTGCCTCTAGCCACTTTCTGGAGCATCACCTATGACCTCAGGCCTTGCCAGACAGTCTTCTCAAAGTACTGTTGCAAGCTACAGAAAATTATATGGAGGAGTGCAGGCATCCCATTAGCTTCCAATTAGTTGATATTAGAATTATTTAATCTCAGCTAAGTTGATGCTGATTTAGGATAAAGCCAGAGCCCACTTCAGATCAGTTTGGGATCTTGTTCCCAGTTTAAAATTCATCAAGAACCAGCACACTAAAGTGACATCACTCTGGTAGACATGACCAACTTTATTGCTTGCATGGGTAAAACGCCTTAACCTGGAGGAGAAGCAAGCCAGAGAAAACTCACTGGCCTGGCTTTGACTGATTTGTTCAAGAAATTTTATACACAAAATATAAGTTGCAGCTTACTCTCAACTTAAGTGTGCCAGATTAAAAACCCTGAGGCATGCGAAGTTCATAAGTCACCTACTTCTTCTGTGGACCTTTTAGGCAATGGAAGGATAAGTGAGACAGCTGAGGAAAATCTCTCAACAAGGTCACCTTTCTCTTATGCTCCAGGGGAAGCTTATTGGAGCGGAGACTTTCTTCGAATGACATACTTACATGGCAGGAAAATACAGCACAATAGGCAACAGTTGATATCTCATGTGCCTGTCCGGGCAGGAAAGCAAAGACTTCAGTCCTAGGTAACACTTGAATAATATCTTCATATTACCTACCCACATGTGCACACACGATGTTTTTTTTTTTTAATGTCCTCTCTTAAAGCATATTTCCAGTTTGATTTTTCAGATGTGGGCTCTCCTATTTAAGAAGAAAGCATCAGGTTTTATTAAAAGTGCTCCTTTGCCTGAGGACCGGTGTCTGCAGGGCCAATCTCATGATAAATGTGCTTTTCATTCGTATGAAAGAAGATCTAGTTTTGTTCATAGTTGGATGGGACAATAAAGTCTAAAAAGTACTCTGAATCATACATTGGTCCTTTGGAAATCTTAGAACATAATTACACAGGTAGTCCTCAACTTAATGACCACAATTGAGCCCCAAATTTCTGTTGTTAAGTGAGACATTTATTAAGTGAGGTTTGCCCCGTTTTATGCCTTTTCTTGGCACAGTTGTTAAGTGAATCACTGCAGTTGTTAAGTTAGTAATCCAGTTGTTAAGTGAATCAGGCTTCCCCATTGACTTTGCTTGGGAAAGGTCGCAAAAGGTGATCACATGATCTTGGGACACAGCAGCGGTCATAAATGTGAACCACTTGCCAAGTATCTGAATGTTGATCACATGATCGTGGAGATGCTGCAATGGTCAGAAGTGTGAAAAACGGCCCTAAGTCTCATTTTTCAGTGCCGTTCTAAGTTTGAATGGTTACTAAATGAACTGTTGTAAGTTGAGGACTACCTGTTGGTTTTCCTTTTAATTAATAGCTGTATTAACAAAATCAATTGGATTAATTAATTAAATCTTGTGTGTGTGTGCATGTGTGTGTGTTTTCAGACTGCAAAATAATTCAACTTGAACGGTTTGAATACGGATTAAAATCTGCTTTGAGAAGTATGCATTTCAAGTGCTGAGTTATCTTACTTCATAAATAAATACATTGCCTTTTGCAGTTGGGGAAAGAGACATTCTTAAATTTTCTGTCCTTGGGTAATCAGAAAGTAACCACATTGTGCAGGTAATGGCAGTCTAACTCTCAAGTTTAAATGTATTTTAAAACAGAATCCTAGAATTACTTCTAATAATCAGTTTACAGGGGTGCCACTTTTTAAAAAAAATTAACTGGTTTTCTACTGCTGTAATTAACACTGGGATTCTTGATTTTTTTTTTTTTAAAAAAAAAAAAACCAACCCTGTTTCTTATAAACCCAGTTGGAAAAAGCTAGTTTGTGTTAGTGCAAATTGAGCAATAACTCAATATATTTTGCATAACTTTTTATGATTGGTACTTTTTTTTTTAGTACTTTGCTTAAGTTGCTCTTTGCTGGTCATAAAGAATGACAACAGAAATCAAGTACATGCAGTTCCAGGCACTGAAAAGTAAATTTTACTATGTCAGTCTTCACTGCCCCAAAGAAATTCGTATCTGAGGCCTTGTTGCTTTTTCTGTTTCGCTGCCTTTAAAAAAAATAGATTCATGACTTTCTAGTGGCACAATTATTAAAGCACAGTACTGCAGGCAAACTCTGCCCACAGTCTGAAGTTCAATCCTAATGGGGCTGAAGATTGACTCAGCCTTCCATCCTTCCAAAGTTGATAAAATGAGGACCCAGATAGTTGTGGGCAGTATGCAAATAATGCTTCCACATTGTATAAACCACCCAGAGTGAGCTGTAAAGCACTGTAGGGTGCTGTATAAGCCTAAATGCTATCTCTAATGCTATTCTTCCAAGACAATTAGCAATATATATAACATTTAGTTTTCCCCCACAAAAACAACCTGTGAGGTGTGCTAGGCTTTAAGAGAGTGGCTGCCCCAGAGTGCTCCAATGAGCTTCCACAGCTGAAATTAAAGTTGAGCTTGAGGGTTTTGTTTTTTTTTAGTGTTACGTGGATAGATATCTTTAACAGCTACACCACTCTTATAGCCTTTTGCTCTTCGCTAATTCAGTGTAGTAGGATTCTGTATATGTAGATTAAGCAATTACTGGTATTAACTAAATATATTTCCTTGTTGCTGCCTCACAATTAGCAGAGAGTATTATCTGGAAAGAATAAAACAAACAAACAAGCCTGCAAAATGACATGCAAAGAAGTACGAGTATGTATGGCTTTTTTTTTATAAAAAAACAATCCCTAATTACTGTAGAAAAGTAACCGTTTATCTTGAACCGTTCTCTTTTTCCTAATACTCTAGTTAGAAAACCACTTCGTAGCTTGACAGATCTGTCCTTGAATATATTTTATTTAATTGAGTGAATGTAGCAACTGACTATATTTTTTTAAACTTCGGGGTTGCCGTTGCATGACCGGGTTCTGTTTCTACTTATGTGTCAACAGAATTTAATAAGACTTTGAATATTAAATCACCCTTAGAATGTAGCTAAGAGATAAGAGCATTTGGTAATTAGGAATACTGATGAAACTTAACAGCCAGAATTTATGGCGTGGTGATTGAAACCATTGAGTTGAGCTCTGCAGTAGTCTCAAACTGTTCCTATTGTTCCTCACCAGTAGCCTTACTGGCTGAGGTTGATAGGGGAATCTTCCAGAATATCTTCGTTGGAAGACACTGCTTTCTATGGATAGACAAATCAAAGCAATGCTCTAGTCCAGGGCTTTTCAACCAGTGGTACAGGTACCACCTGTGTTACATTGGCACCTGGCAGGTGGTACGTGACCATCCTAGAAAAGTGGTAGTGGGGGGGGGAATGAGCTGAACCGGTGGCAGCACCGCACAAGCCTGAGCAAGAGATGGCTGGAGCTGCAGGGCTCAGCGGAAGCGACAGGATCAGCACCAGGCTCCAGCTGGAGCTCGGCGCTGATCCTGGTGCTTCTGCTGAGTCCTGAAGAAGCACCAATCAGCTGGAAAGCAGCACTGATTCTGGTGCCTCTGCTGAGCCCAGAAGAAGCGCCAATCAGCTGGAATGTTGCAGCATCTCCAGGGTCTTGTAATTTACATTCAGATGCTTGACAACTAATTCATATTTATGAGGGTCACAGTGTCCCAGGGTCATGTGAAGTGACCAAAACCTGCTGCAACCACCCAGCAGACGGGGGGAATAAAAACCAAACACCCCCCCACCCCCGCTGCCAATCCTCAACAGAAATACTCACAACAATGAAAACCTCAGACAGGAGGAAGAGCACGGCTGGGCGGGCAAACAGATGTCTTGCTCACCTGTAGCTTGGAGGGCACTTTTTTCAGTGCCATTGTAACTTCGAACAATCACTAACCGAACTGTTGTAAGTCGAGGACCACCTGTACTTTATCACTTTCCCCCTCCCCCCCCCTTTTTTTTTAGTCATCAAGTTTTTGACACCTTGCTAGGCGACTGGTGATACTCAGATGTTGCCATATCCTAAAAGTTGGTACAATGGGTGAAAAGGTTGAAAAACCCTGCTCTAGTCCAGCGGTATCCAATGCTAGCTGGGGAATTCTGGAAATTGAAGTCCAATAAGTCTTAAAGTTGCCAGGGCTGGCCAGACATGCCTGCTCTAGAGCTTAAAAAACAGGATCCTACCCTTCTTACAGTCTGAGGTAATAAATTCACCTTTTCTTCTAATTCTAAAAAAGTACATTCTTCTAATTTTGTGGACAAAGACATGCTTCCTTGAATTTTTCGAAAAATTTCACTTCCTGCCATAGGAGAACATCTAAGTTTGTTTAATTAAGTCTGACAAAAATCAGGCAACATTAAAAAGCAGGGGGAAAGTTTACTGTATGTGCCAAACTCATACATGCTTTCTTTTATTTGCCCCCGTTTGCGTAATTTAGCTCTAATAGTATCATCCAGATCTATAAAGTCAATGTCCTTTTAAATTAATTGTACATCAGTTGACAATGTTCTGCTCTTTCCTAGCCTTAACATTAATAATCTAGATTTGTATCAAGGTTATTAACTTCATTTTTGAGTGTTAAGTCTGGATAATTCCTTATAAGGATTTAGGATGTGCTCTATTTAAATAAGGGGGGGGGAAGCATCTCAGTTGATGAAGTTTCGAAGATAAAGATAAGCCAGTATCTTGTCTTAGAAAGGATCCTTGTAAGTCTAGAGTTAAGGGTTTATTTTATTATTAGATACTGATTTATGCTCTGCCATGTGGCCAAAAGGGTGGTAAGGTGTCATTTTGTTCTTTTCAAATGAGAAATACAGCATAGTAGTTCTTGACCACTGGAACCAGTTGAGGATTCTCTGTCTTCCTTTTAGTATAAAAGTTTCTTTGCTTACGCTGAGTGCATTTTCACTTAAGACAAAAAGGCTTTATTCCCCATGTTTTGGCTAATAATATAGGTAATCCTTGATTTACGACCAAAATTTTGAGCCCAAAATTTCTGTTGCTAAGTGGAGCACTTGTTAGGTGAGTTTTGCCCCATTTTACTACCTTTCTTGCCACAGTTGTTAAGTGAATCACTGCAATTGTTCAAGTTAGTTGCAGGATTGTTAAGTGAATCTGGCTTCCCCATTGACTTTGCTTGTGAGAAGGTTGCAAAAGATAATCTCGTGAGACGCTGGAACCTTCATAAATGAGAGTCAGTTGCCACTTTGGACCAGGTGACCATGGGGATGCTGCAGTGGTCGTAAGTTTGAAAAACAGTCACAAATCACTTTTCTCAGTGCTCTTGTAACTTTCAATGGTCACTAAATGATCTATTGTAAATCAAGGATTACCTGTAGATGGAATAAGAGTTCTTATAGTCCTGGTTTCTATAACACTGCAGTGAGTGTGTGGCCAGGTAACTATGCTGCGTTTTGTCTGTTGTCTGCAAAAAAATAAAATAAAATAAAATAAAATAAAATAAAGAAGCTGTTTATGTCTTGTCCCATCTAAGTTTTAAACAGTTTGGTCTTTATAATTAAAAAAAAAAAAGTACGAGTAGTGACATGGAACATTTGAGACACAGAAGATGACTTTTTGTTCCTACCTCGATACCTACTGAGAATGTTTAGATAGAGATTAGCTTTAGGCAGAAACACAAAACACACAAGGGTATCAGTGAGAGTTGACCGTTAGACCCTGTTTCAAGAACCGTCTAGAAATTAACTGTAGCCTTTCCCTCATTAATTCACTGCTCCAGCTAAAGACCGATGCAGATGCTAAAAAGGCAAATGCTAACTGGTGGACCATTATATCAGGAGCATAGAATCCAAATCCTTGAAAGTAACCATTCCAAATTAATCTGCCCTGGTGAGGCTAAACTGATTGTACTTGTCCAGTTCTGGGCACCATAAAAGATTAATAACAAATTGGAGTGAATTCAGGACAGGTATACCAAAATGCAAACCTTATGAGAATGGAGATGACTGAGGGGAGATAAGATAGTTTCAAATATTTGAAGGTTTCTCATAATAAAAGGCAAAGTGTACTTACTCCCAGAACGAGTGCAAGGAAGCAGGCTTTTGGCTAAATATCAGGAGAAACTTTGGACTACATTATGTAAACTTCCAATCAATGGAAAAAGGTTGCTGAATAAAATGGTGAGTTCTCTTTTGTAGCAGGTTTAACAGAACATGGAAGGCACATGTGGGATGTGAGCAACTGGATCCTGCACTGAATAGGTGAACTCTACACTTACTTCTGACTCTATGATTCTGTGAATCCTTGTGCATATTTTTGTAAGTTTGCATATGTTCAGGGATTTGCCTATGAAATGTGAGTAGAAGTTGTCGTTATTTATACTGATCCTCTAATAAGGAAGCTGTATCATATTATTTCCTTCTTCACGGGTGGGAATGTTCAGAAAGTTATTAGGTTAGGTTAAATCTTTCTTTCTTTCCCTCCTTCCTTCCTTCCTTCCTTCCTTCCTTCCTTCCTTCCTTCCTTCCTTCCTTCCTTCCTATCTATCTATCTATCTATCTATCTATCTATCTATCTATCTATCTATCTATCTATCCGAGAAATAGATGAAGCATCCAAAGAATAGATGGGCAACTAGCATTAAGAGCACCAAATCAGTCTCCACAAATTACCATGCAAAAGAATGATCCAATCTGATTCAAAAGCCGAGACTATAACTTCATATCTGAGGATATTTGGATGAAAAAAAAATGTATCTGACGTGGAATCGGAGGATAAGAAATCTGTCTGAGCAAGACAGAGTTGAGGAGGTTTCAGCTACAGTCTACAGGCCAGATAGTTTCAAATGTTTCCAACAAGTAGATCAGTGGTTCTCAACCTGTGGGTCGGGACCCCATTTGGGATCGAACAACCATTTCACGGGGGTCGCCAAACAACGCAGTCCACCATTTTTTCCCCCTTTTCCTTAGCTGTGCTACTTCCTTTTATTCTATTGGCTTTTGAAAGCCAATAGAATAGATTCTTTTGAATAGAGTCTAATTCTATTGGCTTTCAAAAGCCAATAGGAATTGTCCAGGCTGTCTCTGCCCTGTTGAGCCCGCCAAAAGTCCTATTCTGCAAACGGTGCTGCACCAGTTGAGTAGTCCTCATGACCGGTTGAGTAGTCCTCGACTTACAACCGGTTGGGGGTCGCGGCATTAAAAAGGTTGAGAACCACTGAAGTAGATTAACTTCCCATGTGTTCTACTTTATTTTTGCCAACCTAAGCTTCTGCTGGATCTGGCTGGCTCTTAGCAATAACTTGAATAAGGTTGTTTGGTCCAATAACTTTGGACTCCTGCTGCATTTTTCAATTTGCTGCTTTATTCTTGGTGACACTGAAATTCCATAGGAGTTGGACCCAAGGACAGGAGCAACAGAGTCTATAGAGGTGAAAGAAGCAGGTTTTTGTTTAGTCTATGGTTCAGGGTCCCAGTTCAAGAGGGACTTGTGTGCTGTCCATCACCATTTTTCCACCCCCCCTTGAAGTCTTTGCTGGACACAACAGGAAAGTTCTACTTTCAATATGAAATGCCTTCAATAGCTTCTCTCAGCTCTATCTAGATTGTTGATAACATCCTCATAATTTTGTTGCTGTTCTATTTTCAAATGAAATAATAGAAAACATTTAATTGCTTTTTTGGTGGTAAAATCTTTCTGAGCGGATTTCTGAGATGTATTTATATTGGTGGGTAACTGGGCCTCTTGCATCAAACTAATATGCTTCAGTATTTCTAAGACTCATTATTTCATAGAATACTCCTGAAATCTTCCCACATTATTTTTTCTTTGCACAGTGCAGTTCTATCAAGTTAAATACTAGCTTTCTCTGACATAGAAGTAGCTTTCCATTCACATGGAGGTGTCTTTAATCCAATTCAGCATTTTGGATATGCTGCTCATGCCTGCAAAATTAGCATTACAAAACAAATAAATGCATGAGGTAACTGCTTATTTTTATCTGTTTTAGAATGGATTCATGCGGCTTAAAAAAAATCTGAATTGTAAAAAGAATGTGTTTGATAAGACAGTTTCTTATGCAGTTGGAAGAATTTAACCAGGATTTGCTTCTGTTCTTCAAGGGAGTGGCCAATCTGTTGGATCAGTCTAATATGTAAGACTGTGCTTCTTAATTATGTAGGCCAAGGATCATTATTTTAAAACAAACTATGCCTTGATAAACAATCCAGCAAAGAAGCCATGGTTTTATTTGATTTAGTTCAGGGATCCCCAACCTATGGGCCGGGACTGTGGGCTCTTGGCCAGTGGGCCATGGAAATGCCTGGCCGGTGCACGCTCATGTGGGCACTCATCCCCCCCACTCATGCTAGTGCCCGTGGCCACGTTTGCACATGCGTGCAGGTATGAATGGGGACACTAGTGCGAGGTGGGTGTCCAAGGCCCGTTTGTATGTACATGAACAGGGCTGCTAGCCCAGGTGGATTGCGCGGCCGTTCGTACATGCGTACGGTGCCAGCACAAACCACATGCGTGAACTGGGCTGCTAGTGCCATACCAGTGTGTATGCGTGTGTGTGCGCACACCAATTTTGAAGCTGCTCTCCTTTCCTCCGGTCCGTGAGCATGGAAAGGTTGGAGACCTGATTTAGTTCATAACAGTGTAGACTGTGGAGTTTGTAAATAAGATTTTTGAGTGAAAAAGTGAGCAGCCAGAACATAAGAACAAAGCCTTAATAGGGTTGCTGGAAGGAAAAAACTTGCTGTTTCGTGTGAGTTCAAGGCTTGATTTTGGCTCATAAAACTTGGTTCACATAGTATAGGTCATGGGTTTGCATTATATTGGAATGAGATCAAAAGCTTATCGTGGATGTCTTTGAATTAAATCAGAGCTTAATCTGTACTTGTGCAGTGTTCTTTTGTTTCTTCGTGAAAAACTTCCATTAAAAATATCAGTTCTTAATATATGACCATGACATATTCTTTTTTGTTTATGCCCTGGAATAATCATATTTAGAAATATCCTAAAACAACTTTTGTTTTCACTTTTTCCAGTTATTTGCTTCCCTCACATTCTTCTCTGATAAATACAAACCCTATAAAAGACTGCTTCCTTTTACATTATAGAAACATTCTAGAACAGAGGTGGGCAACTATGGCAATTTTATGACCTAGCTGATTCAGGAATTCTGGAAGTTGAAGTCAACAGGTGATAAAGATGCGATAGTTGTCCACCCCTGTTCTAGAATATTGGAAAATATGGACCACTTCAGATGCATTTCTTCTCTCTGCTTAGTGTTGAGAACTGCATTTTATAGTTGCATTGATACTGTATTAGCAAGTATATGTTGTGATATATATGCAGCAGTGGGAAGCTTTGATAATAGACAGAAAACCTCTGACATTGAAACAAACATCTTAAACTCGCGCATTCCCTTCTCCATAAAATAGATAAAATAGTGCATCGTTTCGTTTTGGAGGACAAATCAGATGTCCTATGGAGAAATCTGAAATGAGAAATGCCTGCTCAGCATGAAAAATGGAGCGTTTGTGCAGTTGTATAACCACGGAGAACAAGTCAGAGAATGAGTTTGACATTCTGCTTGACATTTGTTTTGCTTTGTACTGTTAGAGCTTATGAACTCAGAACTCTTACATCTTGCAGTGGGATGCCTCCACAGTGTAAGATCAGCATTTTTCTTACTGTACCTGATAGATGGAAATATAGCTTTATCTCTGCCAACAACATTAACGTCATTTTCTGTAGAGATGAAAGGAGACATGCCACACTGTTGACAGAATCTGGATGCTAATAAGGGTAGCATTCTGTGAAACCAAAATTACATCTGTGATCTCAGACTAATTCTTGTAAAGGCACATCAGTTTCTACTTGGATTGCCTCTGAGAATCTAGAACACTGCTTTTTAGTTTGTTTATATAAATGGTCTCCTTTCCTCATCAGTGTTTCAAAAAAGAGGCAAATAAAAACCATATCTAGAAGTTTACAATGCCTATCACGTAGCTCAAATAATGTTAGAGACTTGCTGGACATTTTATTAAAGCATATTAAATCAAATGTCTTGAAGAAGAGGTGAAGGTCCAGAGGTTCACCGAGAGCAAATATTTCTCTCTTTACAAAAAGGGGCAAGGGAAGAGGGTCCAGAGAAGCCTAACATCCCGTCAGGCTGGATTCACTTAGGAACATTCAGTAACAGTAAGCTGCCAATTTTGTAGATTAAAAAAAAATAATTAAAAAAAAACATATTAAAGCGAAATGTCTTGAAGAAGAGATGAAGGTTCAGAAGTCCACAGCTAGAAAATGTTCCTGTCTTTAAAAAAATGGGAGGGGGGATCCAGTCAGCCTGACCTCTGTGCCTAGGAATTTGCTGAACCAGATCATAAATAGATTGATCTGTAAATATCAAGTCCTTCAAGGTAGAACAAATTGGAAGGCATACTGTAGGCGCTGTGTTGTAATAAAAGAATGTTGAAAGTCTCCCAGAGATCCCTCTGCCCCTTTATACCATGCAGAATCAAGGCAGAGTTATTTGGAGTCTCTTTCTCACTCTCCTTCCTTTCTCTGGGGTGAGATGTTATTTACTGTGTCTTTTATCTGATAATGGTTGCTACATTTGCCAGTGTTATCTGTGTTTTCCTTTACAACAGACATGTCAAACACAAGGCCCGGGGACCGGATGCGGCCTGCGAAGTGGTTTCATGCGGCCCGCGAAGCCATCCTGGAAACAGTGAGGGAATGACCCTCGTTGCCTTGGCCCTGGCCCAGGCCAGCCGGGAGCCAATGTACAATTTTGTGTTGGCCATCTATACTGAAATGCATTTAGTCTTAGCTCCACAAGGTTGTCTAGAAACAGCAAGGAACCAGCTCCTGCCGCGTCGCCTCTGCCCCCTGGGTGCATGCTGGGGAGGTGTCACCCTTTGTGAGGAATGAAGAAATGGACCATGCCTTGGCGCTTGCCCCAGTCCCACCCTCTTCTGCCAAAGACTCTCAGATCTGTCCCGTTCCTGCCCAGGCCCCCACAGGCACCCTTGACGCGAACAATGTAGAGCTGGCCATGCCCACCCAGTAGGCCACACTCACTCCATCCATGCCCACCCAGTAGGCCACACCCACCTTGGCCACACCCACCTGCCCCCCCGAGGGCAACCGCAATGCTGATGCAGCCCTCAATGAAATTCAGTTTGACACCCCTGCTTTACAATAAATACCTTGAAAACAATGCAATATTTATCAAAAGTCAGTAAAATTTGTCAAGTCTTGAAAGACTGATGTGATTTTTTTTCTTCAAGTGACTTCTTTGTTAAATTGTAGGAATATTGTTAATATAGCTTACGTCATTTTAGCAAAATGTTTAACAAAAATAGACAATCTGATCAGCAAGCTTGTTAAGTGTGAGCTGCATGGCATGACAAATTAATTACAGTAATTCATACCCAGATTACAAAAAGAATGGAAAGAGTCAAGGATTCCTAATTAATCTAAAGCGGGGGTCTTCAAACTTGGCCCTTTTATGACTTGTGGACTTCAACTCCCAGAATTCCTCAGCCAGGCACGCTGGCTGAGGAATTCTGGGAATTGAAGTCCATAAGTCATAAAAGGGCCAAGTTTGAAGACCCCTGATCTAAAGGGTAATACTGAGTGGGTACCTTGATTGGAGACAGATTCAGGCATGGATTTTGTATTCCTTAATATTTCTTTATTAATAAGTTTAATGAAAAAGTGAAGAAAAATGCTTGTCAGATTTGTTGACACAAAATTAACTGGGAAAAATTACAATTGGAAAGATCTTGATATGCCAGAGATAGGAGAAAACTAACACTGAAATTTAGAAGTTGTTGCAAAGATTTTTTATTCAAGAAACAGAAATTCAATACAGAGGATATAATAAAGCTTATTTAATAAAAGTCCTCTGGAGAAAATTCAGACCCCGTCTTAGTGCTAGGTCCAGTTCTGGGCACTATGCTGTAAGAAAGATTCAAGTCAAGAGAAGGGCAATTAGGGAGACCTCTTCTGAGAAAAGATTGAAAGACCTGGGTATACTTAGCAAAGAAAGACTGAGAGGTGAATTTAATAGCATTTTCCATACAGGTGATGGAATTTCATGTGGAAAAAGATCATGATATGTTCCCTGTAGTTTCAGAATAAAGCCATAGTATAATGGATTTAAGTTAGAGGAAGGTAGGTTTTGATTGACTGCTCAAAAATAATAACAGTTTTTACAATGGCAATCAGGTTACTTGGGGAAAGGATGAGTTTTTCTTCAAAGGAGGCAAGACAACCATCTACTCTTATACACCGTTTAGATTTGGTTGTTTAAAATAATCTATACATTCATTAAAAAAAAATCAAGGGTGTTTTAATTTTGGTTTGTGCACTGATCAGATAGATGGAATTGGTAATGTGAATGGCTTTTCCCACTTTTTCTTTTTTTCTGGAAAAAAAAAATAAAGACTTCTTTCATTTTATGCTAGGGTTATAGTTGCCCAAAACTTTGCATAAAGAGAATTTGCATAATTGAGACATTGGAAAATATATTACATAATGGCATATTTTCATAAAAAGGGAAACATTTATATTAAGTAAATGCATGATACCCATATAAGGAAACATGCAGATGGATAAGTCAAAATATAAGAAGAGGGCATTTGAGGAAAGTAGCTTAATTTTATGTACATCCTGGGAAATTGTATGAAAAAGCCCAAAATTACAGAATTTGATGCATTCAGGATATGTTTACTTGTTCACAAAGGCCGTTAAATGTACTCAGGAAAATCATTCAATTCTAAACAAAAATAAAGTATTGTAGAGAGTATAAACACTGGTAAAATATTAATGAGAAAATAATTAACTAAGTTGTACTCCTTAAAAGTTTTAATTTTGTCAGTCTTATAACTCAGTTATAATTCTGTTTATCTTACACTCTACTTTTCATATTGTGAGAGAAAATTTGTTTTAAAAAATTTTAGAAAAGGAATCCATTTAATTACTTGCTCTATAAGAAAATAAATTAGGGTGCAAAAAATGGGTCATGGATTTATTTCCTGAACAGATAGTAAAAGTATATATAGGAAATATTTATGTTTGGTGTTTCTGAAGATGACTTCTATTTTAATGAGGACTCATTTTTGTAATATTATCTTAAATCCATTTTCATAAGATATGGATTAAAATAAGATCTTGGTAAAACACGGGGATCAAAGCTTTGCAAATTCCAGGGTCTTCATGTCAGTAGAAACATAAAAGTCTGCTGTGATCTAGTGTGAACTAGATTCTAAAAAGGTTCTAATTTTACTAAGTTCTCTATAGCAATTGCTCTTTTATCCAAAATTTTGAATATTCACTAAGAGTTTGCTCCAAGCTTGTCATAAAACAATTAAATGGATCCTTTTTTTCCCCCAGGTGCAGGCTTACATGTTCTAACTTGAAAGACCTGATACTCTATTTTGATACAGCATATCTACAAGTGTAGAAAAATATAAATGATCCAATAATATAATATGACAGAACAGTTTCAAATACAATGAAAGTGAAAGAAGAGAAAGGCAAATACTGCACAGCTTCTTCTCTCCTCCCATCTCATTGGAAGAATCTATAAAGTCAAGAAAAAAGAATGGTGATGAGGTTCATGTGCAACACTCTGTTCCTTTCTGAAATGTTGAGTAACTCCTTAACTATAGATCTTTCTTAGATTGCATTTATTCTTTTCTGCTGATCTTTCTGTCAACGTGATCCCGCTATGTCAAGGCTTTTCAAGCTTTTCACCCATTGTACCACTTTTAGGATATTGCAATATCCAAGTACCACCAGTCGCCTAGCAAGGTGTCAAAAACTTGATGACCCTCCCAAAAGGAAAAAAGTGATGAGGTACAGGTAGTCCTCGACTTACAACAGTTTGCTTAGTGACTGTTTGAAGTTACAATGGCACTGAAAAAAGTGCCCCCCAAGCCACAGCCGAGCAAGACACCTGCCTGCCCGCCCGGCAGCGCTCTTCCTCCTGTCCGAGGTTTTCATTGTTGTGAGCATTTCTGTTGAGGATTGGCAGTTAGAGTGGGGTGGGGATGTGTTTGGTTTTTATTCCACCCGTCTGCTGGGTGGTTGCAGCAGGTTTTGGTCACTTCACATGACCCTGGGACACTGTGACTGTCATAAATATGAATCAGTTGCCAAGCATCTGAATGTAAACCTTGGAAATGCTGCAACATTCCAGCTGATTGGCGCTTCTTCTGGGCTCAGCAGAAGTGCCAGGACCAGTGCTGCTTTCCAGCTGATCGGCGCTTCTTCTGGGCTCAGCAGAAATACCAGGATCAGTGCCGAGCTCCAGCTGGAGCTCGGCGCTGATCCTGGCGCTTCCACTCAGCCCTGATAGCCCTGTAGCTCCACCCATCTCTCGCTCAGGCTTGTGTAGTGCTGCCACCGGTTCAGCTCATTCCCCTCCCCCGCTACCACTTTTCTAGGATGGTCGTGTACCACCTGCCAAGTGCCAATGTACCACAGGTGGTACCTGTACCGCTGGTTGAAAAGCCTTGCTCTATGTTACCCCAGCCCCTTCAGTGCAGTTTTGGTAGCTGTTCTATACCTGATCTTGGAGTCTTCCTATTTAATGAATGTTGTAGAAAAAAGAGATTAATCACAAGTATCAAAGAAACAAGTTTTTGTGTCTGTTATTAGAAACCTTGGTCCATTAAGAGGTCCATTAACTTAATTCCTGACATGGTCATTTTGAAACAGCATTAACTCAGCAATTTTGCTCACTTAATACAGTATCCTACAGTAGTTTAGAATATAACTACGCCTTATAAGGTTTTAACGTGGCTTCTGGGTATGAGAACTTCTGTGCTGCATCTCTTGAATTTTCAGAAGAATGACACAGTAACAAATGGATGAAGTATGAATATAATTCTGTGAAAATTAGTAACTAGCTGGAAGCTACAATTTAATAAGTGTTTGGGCCTATCTGGCTCAGATAGGCTCCCTTCATTTCCCTATTTTTCTCTATGTTAAAAGTGATAGATGTAGTTTAAATACAGGCTCCGTATGGGATTAGATGTCAGGGGAAATAAGTGGAAGCAAGGCATTTGAAATCAATATATTGCCTCTGGGTGCAACATAATACAGCCAGAATTTAAAGAAATATAAGCTGGGAAAGAAATATTGGAACAGAATATGTTTCAGTTTATAAGCTGACCTTGGCTCTTATAAAAACATATGTATGAAAAGCAGTAAGAGGTTTTAAAAACTGCAAGTCAGTTTCACAGCACAAAGTAGCTGCAACAAAAATCTGAATTTTAAGAACAAAAACAGGAGTTTTGTTTGAAACACAACCTAAAATGCTTCACATATTATTTACGTTGGAATGGAAAAGCATCTGAAATAGTTATTACTTTTTTTTTTCCAAATCCAGTTTCCATTTGAGGATGTCCCTTTTGATTAATCTGCACTTTGCTTTACAGAAAACTTGCGAGGCAGAGTTTTTGGTGCTACGTTTTTTCCAGACTATTTTATGTGATGAAATTGTTTTTTAAAGTAAGTGATGTGGTCTCTGGCATTCTGTCTTTGCTTCTTTTTGGGCCAGCAATAGGGCAAAAACCATCCATCAAAGACCCACTAGGGTTGACACTCTCCGGAACCTTTGGCTCCTGGAAAAGCAAAAAATAATAATAATAATAATAATATATTTTTTTTTTTTTGACCACGAATCTTTCTTAACTTTCTGCCTTTTGGTTATCTGGACATGCTGCTTCCAAATTTCCCAGCAAGTACGGTGATCTGGAAACCAGCAGCAACCAGGCTGAATAAAACTACTGATAGAAAAGGAAGCCTATATGCTGCATTCATATCTAGTAATGTTATTTCTAGTCTGTTATTAATCTACTTAGTGAAAAGCTTGTCCTGCTCATTGATTGTTTATAACAGCACATATATGAGAAACTATAATGTCCTGGGTCATAAAGAGTTTCATCTTACATAGCTTTTTGATTTTCTGCACCGGGTTATTTCTCAATCTGGCAGTGATTTTAATAGTCTGACACAGTCTTTGGAATATTCAGCCGTATGGATGATATGGAGAATGTTTTGCCTTAATGTTAAATTTATGAAATGACTATCTTGATTGTGTCATAAATTAGCAGAGCAGCATGTTGACATAGCCAATAGAAGAGATGGGATTTCAGGTTTGTTCACAGGAGAGCTGTGCAGTTTTGCTTATGGAGGTAGCCTGGCTCATGTGGTTGTGTATCTTGTAGGGCAGCAGACCCAGGTTCAGAAGATAGTATGTGTAGAATTTTACCTGAGTCCATTTTTAAGAAGAGATTGAACAGCCATTTGTCTGAAATAGTAAATGCTAAGCAGGGGGTTGGACTAGAAGACCGCCAAGGTCCCTTCCAACTCTGTTATTCTGTTTATGTGTTTGTTAGCTGTTTTAAACTAGCTTCCTCTATTTTAAGTTTGGGTCCATCTAACATGGGGGTAGGCAACCTTGGCTCTTTTATGACTCGTGGACTTCAACTCCCAGAATTCCTGAGCCAAGTCCACGAGTCATAAAAGAGCCAAGGTTGCCTACCCCTGATCTAACACAACTTAACTTTTTCAGACAAGCAGTAAATATCCAAAGTCACAAGTGAAGTTCTCTTCAGCCTTGCTACCTAAGAGTGTATGAGATCCAGAGGGAATGTGTACCATATTATCTCTGTTACTGCCCAGACAATTCTGAAGAGAACTAGCTTATGTGATAAAATGCATATTATTTCTTTTTTGCATGTACATTTCAGCTTTTGTCTGAGAGATCAAGGGACGGCATATTTCTTGGGGAGACATCTTTCGTAAATTTATTCCCATAACAACCTCCTTGTGAATAGCTTGAGCTGAGAGTAAGTGATAGCCTAAATTATGCAGTGCTTGAGTAGGGATTTCAATGTGGATTACTTTGAACCACATCCTTTGTTTGGAAAATCTACATTTGAGAACATGGAAGTTAGCCATTCCTGATCTAGTATATTCAAGAAAATGAATGAATCAAGAAAATCCAGTCTTATCTTCTGAATCAACGTAGCCACCTAGACTTAGAGTTAATCATCAACTGTTAAAACAAAGTCTGATTGAAACATAACATTTCTTTCCATAATACAGTTGAGAAGATATATTGAAAAACATTGGTTAGATTCAATTATTGACTCTAACATGGTTTCCTAGCTTCTGAGCCAGCAGTAAATGGATCCCTTTTGAAATAAACAATCTGATGTGCTACAGACATTGTGAAATCCAATTTTTACAGCTGTATGCTCCTAGTCAAAATGGTTGGAGCTGATAGGTGTTATTATCCAGATCTTCTGGAAGAAACTAAGATTAATGTATGTATGTATGTATGTATGTATGTATGTACACACATATATACCACTTCAAAATTATGCAATATACAAAACTTTCTTACTCTCTGGTTATCCTTCCTTTCAAAGTGATACTATTGGTTTCTTTCTTTCTTTCTTTCTTTCTTTCTTTCTTTCTTTCTTTCTTTCTTTCTTTCTTTCTGTATGTTGGGCTTATTGGTGTGACATGGAATAGAAGCAAAATAGTTAGTTAGTTTCTGGTGTGTGTGTGTGTGTGTGTGTGTGCCTGTACATTAAATGTCACTCTGTAATAGTTTTAGTATCATTCAGATATTGTCAGTTTTGCTCTCATCAGCTCAAATACATCTAGCTTTTACTTACTGCTTGCTCTTTCCCAAGTGATGTTAAGATTGCTATTTATGGGCATTCAGAGTGACATGTAAAACTTTTCAGGAGCAATGATATAAACAGAAACACCAGCAAGAAAACCAACGTGTAAATATTTTGGTTTTTTCTGTGGCTATCTGTACTGCTTACTCAGAGTTTTACCAAGTTTTCCTGTTTTTTATTGCATAATTCTGACAATTAGTGCTGTCCAGAACCTCATGTTATGTTTAGATTGTTCAGAAGTTTCCATGACCTTTGAGTTTCTTTGGTGTTGCTGGTGTCTTAAAGAAACCTCAAGGAACTTGTGGTTTCTGCAGTATTTGTGTTTTGGAGAAGGGAGCCTAAAGATAAAAGTCACTGCTTTCCTCTGTCTAAACAGTGTTGATTTAGTAATGTTGCTCAGTTGCTTGTATTCCAGTATACCTTGCAGAAATGCTGTTATTTGTGGTAGCCAATATATTTAGGGCTGAAGCATTTCTCAGGCGTATTTATGAGCAACTAAACTTTCTCATTCTAATCTTTAAATTGCAAGACATGTGAATTCCACACTGACCAGGGCTGTGCAACCTAGAGTGCAACCCGGCCTTCTTTTTGTGGCTTCTGGAGTGGTTCCAGATTACTGCTGGTTTTTATTTTCCAATAAAAGAAGGAGCACTTAAACGTATTAAAGTTAATTCATGTTAACATTAAAAATTACAGTTAAAGTACGGCGAAAGCCACCTTTTAAAACACAAAGTCTGACCCTATCTTCTTTCAAGACCCTGACAGATTACATTCTCTGCTGGGCTATGGATTATAAATAAATAAGTATATTCCGGGCTGTAAATGTTTGCTGTTTCCCATGTAAAAACACTGTTCTTTATAAAGTACTTCTACTGCAGGGGTGTCAAACTTAATTTCATTGAGGGCCGCATCAGCATTGCGGTTGCCCTCAGGGGGCCAGGGTGGGTGTGGCCAGGGTGGGTGTGGCCAGCTCTACATCGTTCGTGTCAAGGGTGCCTGTGGGGGCCTGGGCAGGAGTGGGACAGATCTGAGGGTCTCTGGCGAAGGGGGTGGGACCGGGGCAAGTGCCAAGGCATGATCCATTTCTTCATTCCTTACAAAGGGTGACACCTCCCCAGCATGCGCCCAGGGAGTAGGGCCAACATGGCAGGGGCTGGTTCCTCGCTGTTTCTAGACAGCCTTGTGGAGTTAAGACTGAATGTGTTTCAGTATAGATGGCCACCACAAAATTATACATTGACTCCCGGCCGGCCTCGGCCAGAGCCAAGGCAGCGGGGGCCATTCCCTCACTGTTTTCAGGATGGCTTCGTGGGCCACATGAAACCACTTCGCGGGCTGCATCCAGCCCCCGGGCCTTGTTTTGACATGTCTGTTCTACTGCATGGTCACTGTTTTGAAAGTATCCGATTCCTACAGATACGCACTCTGCGTGTCATAAACATTGTTAGCTCTCTTTAATGCAAATTTCTAACTGCTTTTGAATTATGGAAATATTACAGTACGGGGTTTAAATTGTTACATTTGGTTATAGGAAGCTTCTTTTTTTAAAAAAAAATAATAATAATCTCCAAAACGTCTGTAACTAACTTGTTGCCATCTATGTAGTAAAAACATGCTCAAAAAGAGTGCAAAACAACATTCATGCCTTTTCTTCAGTTTGGTTCAGCTGATGAGACCCACAGCGTGAATTTTAACTCTTCTCTTTTTATTTCTCTGAGCAATGTTTGTTATTTATGTTGTTGACTGTCAGAGCATTAATAAAGGGCACACAGAAGGGTAAGAGAATAATTATTTACATTCGCTTATTTTAATACACAGTCACACTAAGCAGACGCAAACTTTGTAGAACAACGCATGTTTCCTATGAAGAGGGAATTAGACACACATATCAGTAACCCAGGGAGAAGTATATATCTTTAGTTGCAGTTTGCCCGTTTTCTGGACAATATAAGTAGTCTTGAAAAGGTATCTTTTACAGGTAGCCCTTAACTTGCAACCATTCATTTGGAATCATAGGATTCTTTATTGGCCAAGTGTGATTGGATACACAGGGAATTTAATGACTGCTCAAAGTTGCAGTGTCACTGAAAATGTAACTTGTGACTGGTCTTTGCACTTATGAGTGTTGCAATATCTCCAAAGTCATATAGTCAAAATTCAGCCAGTTGGTAACCAGCACACAGCATCCTAGGGTGATGTGATCGCCATTTGCAACTTTCCCAGCTGACTCCTGACAAGCAAAGTGAATGGAAGAAGCTGGATTTGCTTAAGACTGCATGATTTGTTTAGCAACTGCAATGATTCACTTAACAACCAAGTCCTAACATTGGATGTGATTCACTTAACAACCAATTTGCTTAGCAGTGGTAATTCTGGTCCAAATATCGGCCATAAATTGAGGACTACCTGTGCAATGACGCAAAGAATCTAATTTTATATGATCTATTGGATGAGCTGCTTAGAGGTTTAGGGTTTGCATTCCCCAAACATCTTGAAAGTCCAGCCTGTGGAAGGCTGCATACTGGAGGCTGTATACTGATCAGAATATATCTTGAATAGGCAGCATTTTTTTTCACATTAATGTGATGGCTTGATGCTAATATGTATTTGCTCACCTTCATTTCATTTGTAATAAATCTGCCATCAGTATTGATTAGTGTTAAATTGTTCTGAAAAATTTAAAGGTTTGCATGTGACTGTTTTTCAATATTTGCATTATAGCAATATATGCCATTAGAGCAAAGCCCCACATTTTTGTTTGTAAATAATGGTTTAAAAACTGTTGTCAACAATGTATTTTTTTTGCATGTTTTCCCTTGCTTTGACTGACAGCTAAGGACAGGGCACATCTTTGTTTTAAAAACAACTGCCAAAAATGAGCTAAACATTTTAAATACCTGGTAAATAAAGCTGAAACTTGATGTGCCCAACTGGGATATGGCTTCTCCGTCTTGATTGTTCCCAGGTAGGCTCAGAAAAATGCTTTCATTAGTTAAGAATGAGAAATGTATGTGATTTTGGTCCCCATTCATGTTGGCATGCAGCTCTGGAAAGTTAATCCCAAAGGGATGCATCCTTACCACCTACGCTTTGGTATCACTGCTGCAGAGAGAGCAAAAAAGGCTATGGAAGCATGTGAGCAATCTAACCATGAAAGCAGGTTACTGAGTCGTGTTGTCATATACTCTTTGCTGCCGCTATATGTTAAGTAAATACTTAGGTAGGAAAGCCTGAGCAGATCGCAGCACCTGGCTGCTCTTGATGAATTTTGGAAACAAAGCAGGATTGGGCCTGGTTAATACTTGCGCCTTCTGGGAATTCCAAGCTTGGCTAGACTGAGAAATCCTGGAAGATGATAATGGCAAACCACTTGTGTAGAACCTGCATGGGTGATGCAGTTACCAGGAACTAAGATAAGCTCAGGTTATTTGGATGCACAAAACAGAAAAAACCTACGTCAGGGGTGCCCAACCTTGGCAGCTTTAAGACCTGTGGACTTCAACTCCCAGAATTCCCCAGCCAGCAATTGAAGTCCACAGGTCTTAAAGTTGCCAAGGTTTTCTATTGAGAGCCCTACGTTAGCTCTCAATAGAAAAGATCAATCCATGTTGCCTGCACTATATCAAGGGTAAACGAAGGACCGCAGCTTGGTGAAAAAGACAATAATCTTTATATGATCCGATTTATGTACGTGAACTATTGCAGAAGCATGGTTGCTGATTCAGACCAATGCTCAAATTATCATTTTAAGCAGCTTATATGGTTTTTTTAAATCATATTTTTAATACTCCAGTATTGCCACATAATCATATTCTTATGCAAACTTCCCTCCTTCGATTAAAGCGTTGAATCACATTCTCTTTTGTGTGATGTCATACAGAATAAATTTTGAATACATAATGTGTATTTATATTTCAGAAAATGCAGCCGAAGCAGACCTCTGGCTATTGAACAGTTGTACAGTAAAAAGCCCTGCTGAAGACCACTTTCGAAACTCAATTAAGTAAGTGTTATGCTTTGATAAACACTCTTGAATTAGTAGAAATAGTTGAAAACTTTCCTTGCATAACGTCTATCCTTGTTCAAAGCAGAAATGGAAAATACAGAAAACAGGTATAATTTGGTGGCAGTAGTACCGAAGTGTGGAAGTTATACAGCACTTGGTTCATTTAGCTGTTTTCTTTAATAAAGTCCTTGCAAATATTGTTTATTACTTGGTTTACTACACAAGCATCACTATTGTTTCCCAGAATGCTCAGAACAACTTCCAAGTGAGGATTCTAGGTAGTTGAACCCCCAGGATGGCCCTAAAAATCTTGGATATGACCCCACATTTGTTAACAGCTTGTAATTTTAATGTAACAGTATGGGAACATTATTAAATACATTCCTGAAGAATAATTATATTGACTTTAATTGATTACAGTTATTTGTATGCTGCCTATTGAAGCTACTCTAGGCAGCTTAACAATCGTTACATAGAATCTGTATTATAATCATTCCAATATTAAAAAAATCTACTGCTGTCCTCCATTAAATAACACTCTCTAAAAGCCTTGTGGAAGATAATGTTTTATATTTGTTTCCTGAAACATAAAGTGCTGGAGACTAATATGACCTCAAGGGATAAGGTGCTCTAAATTGAGGGGGCTGCTACTGCAAATGCCATTTTCTAGATCCCCAAGCCCTAATGTCTCCAAGGATGGTACCTGCAGCATCCTGTCCTAGCCAGATTGTGGCCTTGTTACTTGAGGAAGATAGTTAAGGAGGACCAGTGCTCATTTCTGTTTCTTAGTGAAGGGAGCTAGCTTTGTCTGAAGTCACTTCCGTGGTCATGTGGCCAGCATAACTATATGGCGAGGCACATGGAATGCTGTTATCTTCCTATGGAAGTGGTACCTATTTATCTATCCGCATTTGCATACTTTCGAACTGCTAGGTTGGCACAAATTAATGGATAAATCAGTCAGCCAATACAGATCTGAAATAAGATGTATTATTCTGATGAACCAGTTTGAGCTGGTCAGTAGGCAAGCAGCTCTGCTCTATGCCAGATACAGTTTCTATATTTACTTGAGTGGCATTGCCACCTACAGCAAATTGCACTAATCTGAGAAATGACAAAGGCAAAAGTTACCATCTTCAATATCTTTGATCTAGGTGCGACTAGTAAATCTACCCAGACTCACCAAATGATCTCCTGCCACTGCTTCCATGTGCTGCTCCAGCAGGAGCTGCAGGTCCAGGACAATACCCAGTTATACCTCTCAACTCCAGGACAACCATTTGATGTCACAGAGATCTTGTCACAATACCTAGAGGTAGTTTAGTCTGGATTGGGAGGAACAAGCTTAAACTCAACCTTGACAAGATTGAGTGGCTATCAGTTTTCAGTTCTTCTGATAGCATACTTTTTCCACCTTTAATTCTGAATGGGATTATATTTCACCAGACAGAACTAGTGTGTAAGTTGGAAGTTCTCTTTGATTCATAAAGTAGGTGGCAATTATGGCCAGGAAGGTCTCTAGTTAGATTATTTGGTGTCAACTAAGATCTTTCCTGGGCTGGTAGTTCCTTCACACAATTACTCATGACTATGCTAGTGGACTCTATAAAGGTCTACCTTTGAAGATCTCTCAGAAACTGCAGTTGGCCCAGAATGTGGTGACATGAAAAGTTTGAGGCAAGCCTCAGTATAATCAAGCTAGGTGAGCTGCTCTAGTTGCCAGTAAGCTTCTATGTATAGTCAAGATCCTGGTTGTTACTTTTAGAGCCGTTTCATGGATTACCTGAAGAGCCATATTCCAATTGTTTTTACTGATCCATCGGGTATGGCAAGATAGGCATATTCTGGGCCCTGTCAGTGAAAGAATATCAGCTGGTGAAGACCAAGAGGCGTGCTTTTTCTGCCATAGCACCTGCTCTCTGGAACATATTAACTCCTGAGATTAAGATTGCCCCAACCCCACTAGTTTTTGAGAAGGCCTTGATCTGGCTATGTGTCCGGGGCTGGGGTCCTGAATGTATGGAGAGCCCCATTTCCTGGTTATGCTGACATCAGTGGATTGTAATGTCTCTTGGCTGCTGTTTGTATTTAATTTCTTTTTGTATCATGTTTTGATTAGTTTTATGATTGAGATGGGTAGCTACCTGAATGAATGAATGAATCCCAATTACCTAAGGGACTGCCTTTATCCCATTGCTTCTGCCCAACTAGTAGCATCAACTGAGTGAGCATGCTCCAGATCTCATCTTTAAAGCAATATTATCTGTCCCTAGGAAATTGCCTTGTCTCTCATGGTGCCCGCCCTCTGGAATAATTATGATGTTCATATAGCCCCAGCCCTTCTATTCTTTACGCAAGCCTTGAAGAACTGACCTGATTTGATTGTGTACGAATGACTTCATGATTATTTTGCTTACATTTTAAGAAAATGAATTGTAGGCATCAGACTTTTTGTATTTAGTCTCCCCTATTTCATTTGAATATTTAAAAGTTATATAGTATCATAAATTCGTCTTTCTCTCTTTTCCTGAACACAAGCTCAGCTCCTAATCTGTATTTATTTTTTAACAGAAACAGGATGAGTTAAGTTTGGCTTAGGTCTAGCATCTACTGTGAATAAAATATATAGAGAATGGGACAAAGTTAGGTACAGATAAGTTTGATAAAACACTTTATCATAAGTCACTGCACTATGCACCAGAGATCCAAGAGATATAATATATTTGTTTCTGTATGACAGACTGTTTGTACATGGCCACTATGAAAGGCTCCCGAAACCAAGAATAGCTTTCATTGGTATGGCCAGTAAGGTGACTTTAAACCCAAAAGTTGAATTTCTGGTGAGGCAGAGAACTAGCAACTTGGAAGTCTTTACTTCCATAACCTGTGGCTTTTTAGGAATAGGATGCTTTTGACTTCCTGGTGACTTCTCTTTTCATCACTTTTGGGATGGATTTGTAACCTCAGATTTAGTAATAAAAGCCAAATCTAGTGAAGTAGACATCTAATAAACATCTAATAAATTGAAAAATTAATACAAATAGGACCTGTTTAGGCTGACTGGCAGATAACTGGCAACTCCCAGGGCTCTGGACTAAACTAGAAAATTGGGGAGGAAAACCCAAAAAAGACAGCGGCAAATGATACTTCTATACTATTGTGTAGAAAATTACATGGATATGTCCAGAAAGTCCCAGGAGTCCTCTTTACTTTAAGACTTTATCTTTCTTTTGAGAAAGCCCAAATAATGATTTCCAGGTGAACTAATATAATGATCTGTAACTATCTAAATTTTATTGAATAGTGAACTTTGTGCTATACTTTCCTCATAATTGTTATAATACTATTTTTTTAGCGCAGCTTCCTTTTGCTCTGTGGAACAACTTATTGTGATTCTAGTAGAAAGTTGCTAGTTGTTTTGATTATCCGCAGTTAATAATAAGAATAGATGGAAACTTCATTTCAGTAGTGAATGTCTTAAAATCTTGCTTGTTGGGTGGCATGCCTATTTAATATTTAATAAAAAAATGGACTGGGTCTTTAAATCTCATATTTTAAGAATTTCTTTACTTAGGATTTGGAGAAAATATTATAAAAGTGATTTTAAAGTTCCATTATGGGCTATATCTTGGCATGCGATAGAAGGAATAAAAAGAGGAGTAAAAATGGACATGGTGTCTTATAGTCAGTTACTTAGATGGGAAGGGCAAAACTGGCAGTTAAGAATACGGGAAGATTTAGCGCAAGAAAATATTATTTATTCCTGGTTTCAATATAGGCAACTAGTAGATAAATGGAAGGTGGATTGTAAATTGGGTTTTCTTAGAGAAGATGGAAATCTTATTAAGCAAGTTAAGGATCAAAGACAAACCCATATCAAGAGAATTTATGGGGTATTAGTTGAAATGGACTCAGAAACGGAATTAATTAAAGATTGTATGATTAGATGGGCGCAGAATTTTGGTGTCCCAGTCTCATTGGACATTTGGGAAACCATTTGGGTGAGAAATGTCAAATTTACACAAGCACAGAACCTTAGGGAGAATTTTTATAAAATGTTTTATAGATGGCACCTTGATCCACAAAAAATGTCTCTTATGTACCCTGACGTGCAACCCAAATGTTGGAGATGTGGTTATAAGGATGCTTCCTATTATCATATTTGGTGGTCATGCAGAGAGATAAAAGCATTTTGGATCAAAATATGGTGGAATATCCAGAGAATTTTTAGAAGGAGGGTAAAATTTACTCCGCAATTATTTTTGTTAGGCATTGTTACAGATTGTGATACAAAGGAGGTTGTATTGATGTTAAATTTGATTACAGCCGCTAGGCTGTTAGTAGGACAATATTGGAAGAAGGAATCTTTGCCTACATTGCAGGAATGGTTTCTTAAAGTAGCTTATCTGGCGGAAATGGCAAAGATTTCGGCTTTCTTAAAGCAACAAACGCAAGAGAAGTTCCTTGCTGTTTGGGACAAATGGATAAAATTTATACAATTTAGATTTGGTTTAGAAAATTATCACATAGCTTTTTTATAAGTTTTATTTTTATATATATATATAGATATTTTTTTATATATATATATAAATATAAATTTTTTAATTTAATTTTTTATTTTTATTTCTTAATTTTTAATTAAGCCTATATTCTGCTCTGGGAAGCTCAGGGGGGGGAAGGGAGGGTTTTTGTGAGGGGTGGGGGATGGGGTTTTTTTTTTATATATATATATGTAATGTTTAGTTTCTTTTTTGTATATGTTGTCTTTTGTTTTGTATTGTTTTTGTCTTTTTGTAAAATTTATAAAACTTTCAATAAAAAAAAATCTTGCTTGTTAAGTAAACAGTCAAATGGACTTTATGGAATCAGATGATTAGTGCAGTGTGCAGATGGGCTTCTGTTGAGAGCGAACATGAGCTGTATTTTAATTTTAGTTAAGCAGCTGGTGTACTCTGAAGAATAAAGCAGAGGGTGGGGCTAAAAGATGAACAGCCTGTGATTCCGTCTTTCCTTTACATTGTGTGCCTACTTTAAATTGAAGCACTGGCAGCCTGGCAGAAAGTTAGTGCTTTTCTGGCCAAGAAAAACCGAGTTTCCTAAACACCCGCCGTTAATACGTTGTTAGGCAACAATAATGGATTGGCTAGCCAATTATCTTGGTAACAGAATTGCTAACTTGATTCCAACTGTTACAGGTGGTAATTTTTGACAATAGTAGGCACATGCATTGAAGCAGAACGGTGAAAATAAGTATTCTCAGTTATCGGAGCTCCTTTTTGTGTCCAAAATATAACTGAATCTTTCTCCAGAATTATCTAATGGCCTTTTTGTTGTGGTTACAAGAGGAGATATTTTGTCTGTGCTGAAACATCTGTAGGAGTTTCCAGTACATTTCAGAACACAACTTAAGAGTGTTGTTTTTGTCTTATGAAGCTTTCAATGACCTGAATACACTCTGTCTGATGGTTATTTTCTTCATCAAGCTGTTTATTCAGTCAGATCAAATCATGATTGAGCTCCTTCTTTCAAACCTCTAATGGTGAAGATTAATTCAGTGATGAATCGCTCATTGCATTTTCACATTGAAATGTCTTTGTAAAATAGGTCCATCTCATATTCTACTTCTGTTGTTTAGGCCAAACCATCTTAATTATTTTTTCAGAATTTGAATAATTTAATCAACTGCCAGTCAAAGTAATTTGGATACCATTTCTTGACACTGTTTATTGTTGTTATTATTTTCTATTTTAGTTTTCTCTATGGTAGACTGGTAGGATGATCATAAAAAATCCTGACAGATTTTTTTTTTTTAAATTCAATCAAAACATATATAATTTGGAGTACTAGTTAGTATTACCTTCCTGGTAATTTTGAGAGCCACACATTTTCTAATCACAGGAGTTACCTTATGACTCTAAATGTTTATAGTCTTGAGGTCTTCATTGTCCATGATTCGGAAATATACATATTTCTGGTCATATGTGTTTATATCTGATTATCCCTGAGTCAGAGTTTTCTGGTGCCCGAGAGAACATAAAGTGGGTCTAAATTCTAAATACCTCATACAGAAGAACTGGCTACTAGTTTGGGAATCAATGTTGGCAGAGAGTATTTGTCTTTCATGTTCCAATGATGAAATAGTTGCTGGAAGAGGATATTTATCACCTTTTAAGCAATAGAGCTGGTTCCCTTTGACTTGTAGGTTACTGGTGATATTTCACAATTTTCCACATTTCTACTCTGAGCAATATTCATTTTCAACCACAAGCATTTAAACAAATCTGTACAAACTGAGCCTTTCATATGACTATTTTGTCATTCATAGCCATGGAAAGTAGTCTAAGCAATTATGTAGCATCATTAGATCTAACAGAGACATAATTACATATAATGATCCGGTTATCCCACAGAAAGCTTCTTCAGCTTTCTTTCAACACACACATTATCATCCCTTGTTTGGTGGCTCCTTCCTCTCTCTGTGATGAACATCACTGATTGCAGATCATTTCTGGCAATAGAATATTCATGTCTACCTAAACAACTTTCCAATTGGAACTCTTATCTCTAAAAGAGGTTCGATTGAAAGTATAGATAACACTGAATATGCTCACAAATTGATCTCAATTTGAAAGAGTTGGATGACTCCAGATTATCTGGACTCCACCATCTGGTATGTTTTTCTTTAACTGGAAGTTGTCCATCTGTAATTGAAAGGACAGTGCGGTCAGAGAAAAGAATATCCTGTGTTCTAGATTAGGACTTTTCAACCTTTTCAGAGATTGTACCACTTTTAGGACATGACATTATTCAAGTACCACCGGTGCTTAGCAAGGTGTCAAAAACTTGATGACTAAGGAAAAATAAAAGGGAGGGGATTTTGGGTTTTACCAATTAGATTGATTTGTTGTTATAGAAATGGCTAGTTTATACTATTCTGGAAAAGTAAAAAGTTGAGGCTCAATGTTAATGCTTCATTCTACTGCAGTGTTTCTCAACCTTGACAATTTTAAGGCATGTGGACTTCAACTCCCAGAATTCCACAGCCAGCAATGCTGGCTGTGGAATTCTGGGAGTTGAAGTCCACATGCCTTAAAATTGTCAAGGTTGAGAAACACTGTTCTACTACAACAGAGGAAGTTGGAAGCCAATGCCTTTTCTTTTCTTTTTCCCTTCTCCCTCTCACTTTTCTTTCCCTTTTTTCTCCCCATTGTGTCCTACTATTTGCTTTTGTATTTTTTGTATTTTATTCTATAAACTAATAAAATGTTACAAACCTTTAAAAAAAGGGGGGGGGAGGAATACCAGTTTTACTCCTCCTTTCATATCCTCTCTTCTCTTCCCCCTCCTCCTCCTTTTATATGGTTTCCTCTCTCCCCCCCTCCTTTTCTCTTCCGGATGTGCTGGAAGCACCCATCAGCTGGAGGCGTGTGTGCCAATCCCAGGCTCTCAGCAGAGCCCCAGCAACACTGCAGCTCCAGCTGACTCTCCCCCAGGTCTCTCTGGCAGTGCCACTGCTTCAGCTCATCCATTTTATACTTTTTTTAACACTTTTTTTTACAGTGCTTTTCAACCCTTCGTACACGTACCACCTGCCAGGTACCAAAGTACCACCAGTAATACACGTACCATGGGTTGAGAAGCCCTGTTCTACATGAATACCTTGGTGGACTGGCATCCTAATCTGGATTCAGTTCTAATTTGTTTTATAAATATTTAAATTCTCTTTCTGCAGATGATTGCAAGGCATATCAATAAATATTCCCACTTCAGTTACACAATCTAATCTAAACTGTCCAAGAAAGATGGATGGTCCAGTAACTAATAGTTATGCAAATTGGTATGCAAAATATCATGCTTGCTAAACATGCCTCTGCTAATTTTTTTCTGTGTCAAAAGCTACACTTTTAAAAAGTGTGCTGATGACCAAAAGCAAATTGCCTCAGAATGAAAACTAAACTGAACTGAATTTTATTCATGTTTACCTTTAATTAAAATTATGTAAATAATATTATTACTTTCACATCATATATTAATAAGTTTCTTCTTCCATCACATTAAAATTAAAGTTTAGTGACCAGTCGTGGAGTTTTTTGTGGGCTCTTTCCAAGCCTTGAGAAGCTACATCTGCCCCATGGAAACTAACTTTGTGCGCTCTAAATATTTGGACTATGTCTATCAATATAGCTTCCTTAAGACCAGTAATAAAGAAAAGCACTGCATCTTAAAGCAAGGAATGTTTTAAACAGAGTTTATCCTGGAAAGATCAATAAGATAGCCTAACTGCTTACTGAATGCATTTAAAGCTATCTGGATGGTTTGTAACTTCCCATGTACAGTGAATTTGCAACTAAATCAGGGAAGCTGTTTCCAGATTTTAATAAGTCTCCCTTGTGAAATTGGAAATAACCAGAACAGTTTTATAGGCAAACATTTAGAAGTTAAAATAATAGCAAAGAGTGGCCAAAGGTGGTAGGTGATTAACCTTTCTTTGAAATTGGCCAAGGCCGGCCAGGTGTTACCACCAGTTCATAAAAACAGTGAGTCATTTGTAAACATTTTTACAGAGATTTCTTACTCAAGTGAGTAGCTTTAACAAGTCTGTGATTTTGCTCAGCAAATTCTTACAGTATGTATGTGTCTCTTCACCAGATGAAATTTGTTGTTAAAATCAAAACCTTTATTGCCTTCTGTGGATTTTTTAATTTCTATTTTGAATGTGAAATCTGTACAAGAATTAAAATGGCTTAATTTGTCTAACTCACTGCAGTGTACATGATCAGTATGCATTTCATTTGTGTTGATATCATTACAAATATTGATATCAGTTATATTGATATAATTAGATTACTTGGCTGATTATGTTTTTAAAACACCTTTTACTCATTTCTTGTTTTGGATGTAAGGTATTTTATTATTATTTTGACTTATCAAACAAGAGTCACTGGGAGTTGGGAGGCACATAAATTTTAATAATATATCTATATACAATACTACTAAAACTCTCATTTTCATGATCTTTATCTGGGTGAAACAGTGTATCAAAGAGCACCCATTTTTGAACTATGGTACATCAAATGGGCTAACTTACAGAAAGCATTCAAAATCTGGGACCTATGACTCCATGGAAATTTGGGAAATTTGTGGTCAGTCACTTCAGTGCTGTTGTGCTACCACCAAGAGGCTTAGTAGAGTCTCACCCTAGCCCAGTGGTTCTCAACCTTTTTAATGCCGCGACCCCCAACCAGTCGTAAGTCAAGGACTACTCAACCAGTCGTAAGTCGAGGACTACTCAACTGGTGCAGCACCGTTTGCAGAATGGGACTTTTGGCGGGCTCAGCAGGGCAGAGACAGCCTGGACAATTCCTATTGGCTTTTGAAAGCCAATAGAATTAGACTCTATTCAAGAGAGTCTATTCTATTGGCTTTCAAAAGCCAATAGAATAAAAGGGAGTAGCACAGCTAAGGAAAAGGGGGAAAAAATGGCGGACTGCGTTGTTTGGCAACCCCCGTGAAATGGTCGTTCGACCCCAAATGGGGTCCCGACCCACAGGTTGAGAACCACTGCCCTAGCCCTTCAGAGGCTATGTAGACTGGTCTTGCCATTGGCTGCTAGAAAATAGTCAATTGCAGTCAAGCCAGCAGGGAGTTAGAAGGTGGTCCTGTTCCCATGCTTTTTTTTTTTTTTTGCCTTGGATGGTTCTGTTTCTTTATTTAGGTAAGGAAACATCTCTGAATGGTGACCCAGTGGGTCATAGGTTGTCCCTATATTTTTTCAGTGCATGTCCTCTCTTACATTCTGTGCAGTTTTGGTTTTTGCTGAAGTACTTCTCCCAAATTCAGTACATAGTGGGAGACTCTTGAAATTATTGACAGTAGAACTGGAGAATTCTCATTCAGTTTCTAAAAAGGCGGTGGACCACTTACAGAGACTGTTACGTAGAGTATTTTCTGCTTCTTAAGTGGTGATGATATCCAGTATCACCAATTTTCTTTTGTCCTCTGAACAGTACTGATTCACTGATGTGAAAAAAAAAATCTTTAAAAAAATGTAACTTATTTGGCAGAAAGTCTTATCTCATCAGGAAGGTTTTTTCCCTCCCCCTTAATTGCAGACACAAAAATAAAACACTAATGACATAAAACCTAATCTGTTATTTCATATTTGGAGGGGCTGGTATCTTGATATACTGTGGAAACATTACCCACTGCCTCTTAAAATGTAATTTCATAAAAGAAATCCGTTTTTCAAACTTCATAAAGCATACAGAGACTGGTCTGTTTGAACTGATGTCACCCTAGCTCCCAGGCAGAACATCTGCTGATGGATATGGCTGCATAAAGTGAAACTGGTTAGCTTTTTTTATTACTTCATACGGTAAATCTAGCTGATGGATCCATGCTTTGTTTTCCAATTAGATATTAGACTGAATTACTTCTCCAAATCCCTGACTGCTTTTCCAAGGATCAGTTCTGTTGCGGGCCAGCTTAAAAGTGTGAGTTTTTCTTTCACAACATAGCTTATACATCCCTGCCTCATACTGTATTGTGCTGAAGTAAGCTGCCATTTCTGTTCACAACTAAGTTCCTTTGTCACTTAGTTATTTGCCAGCCTCTCCGGCCCCCAGTGTGATAAATATTTTCAGAACAAATCATTTTCCAAATAGAAAGTTTCTTTTTCCTCGCAAGCAAAAGCAGGTGAAGCATTTCCCCCCTGATTTAAAGAAAGAGCTGGTGAAGCAAGCATGAGATCACTCATCCTGACCTCAACAAGAGACATGCAAATTTCTGAGAACCGATTTGCATTAAGTTGGCTCTATAGGAAAATAGTTGAGATGCAGTTCTGTTTTCCTGGCTTACGTTCCACATATATTTTCCACAGAACTGGAGAATAAAGCATCTTTCAGAGGTTCTGAACATATAGATATGTGTAATTCTACAGATGACATAAAATAGCCTGCTCTTTAACTTTAATTTATGAAGTTGGAAAGTTATAAATAACAGTAGTTAAAATTGGAGAGCCAGTTGGGTGTAGTGATTAAGGCTAGAAACTGGGAGACCATGAGTTGTAGTTTTGATTGGCCCAAGGTCACCTAAAATTAGTTGGGTGACCTTCGGCCAGTCACTTCTCCCGTCTTTAGAAAACAGGCAGTGCTAAACATTTCTGAAAAATCTTGTCAAAAAAAGTGCATGGACTTATTCAGACAGTCTTCAAGAATCAAAATTGATTGAATGAAAGAAAAATAAATCAAGTTGGAATGTTAAAAATAACAATAGTTAAAATTTTAAAGTTTGGAAGATATGCTAAGCTAAAATTCATTAGTGTTAGATTGAGCTTCAGGCATAAAAGCAATTAAGTGCTTCCAGGGCTGTAAAAGGAATCTGTAATTCCTGAGACCTTTTTGTTGTGACTCTAAAGCAGGGATGTCAAATTGATGGCCTGTGGGCTGGGTACCGTCAGGCGCAGGCCATGCCTCCAGGCTCCACAAAGGCAAAAAACGTTGCGATACGTCATGATATGTCACATGATGCGATTGAGTTTGACACCCATGCTCTAAAGCATTGTGTAGTCCGAAAATTGAGTCCTTGTACATTGGCCAGAGCAGGGCACTTGTCTGAAGATTGCTGTCCTAATTTGAAAGCCATGGTTTAGTTTTATGTCTAGGATCAGCCAACAGCTGTGGTTTTCATAATTTTGTAGACCTCTATTGTGTGCATGTTATGTGGAAAAAGGATAAAAACTATTACAAATTTTAATGATTTGTGCACGCGCGCGTGCACACAGAAACACACACACACACACACACACACACATTTTTAAAGCTTCACTGGGGATGGAAGATTTTAATATAACCTCTGGTCAAATGTTCTTAAAAGTTCCATTGGTGAACAGACCTTAATTATTTCATATTAATTTGAGAGATAGTAGCAAATGACTGTATAAAAATATTCTGAACAATATTGTGGGAGTGTAACAAAAGGAAGATTGGAATTAATACTGAAGTCTACATTCACAGATCCTTAGAAAGTAATTAATACAAGAAATCTCCTTGAGAAGATTCTTACTATGATTGTACTCCTCTCTGTTTTCTGCATACATTTTTTTAAAAAACATTCTTACTTTGGGTTAGTATTTAAAAGTAGGAAATAAATTCAACAATAACCGCTAAGTAGATGATCTTCATTTTTCCTTATATAGAATCTGTGGAATGTGTTTATTAACTTATGTCATGAGCATATTCACACATGATACCATGAGCTTTTTTAAATGTGGTATTCAAAAAGTAATGCTTTTGGTTCTGGATTTTATTTATTTTTTGCTAGAATTATAAGTATTTCTCCTTCTACTGGATGACTTGAACAGAATATTTTCTTTGGTATATGTATGGATATATTTATTTTTATTTCTGTATCTCCAACTGAAATAATCATTTAGTTGCTTTAATGTCAGTTGTTATATGCAAAAAGATGACTAACTGGCCAGTCTTTATCTCTTCTGTTGTACTGACACCTCATTATGCTCACAATATTTCCCATATCAGTGAGAAAGGTTTATTAATTAAAATTTTTAAAATGGCAGATTTATTGGATACGAAGTTATGTGACAAATGTGAGCACTATCTAGCTATCTAACCAACTCTGTTTTAGTTGATGAACTTTTAAAAATCACTTTTATATAACAATTTTCTTTAAAATTACTTTAAAAGTTTAAAACATAGACTACCTCCAAGTTGCATTGCAACTAAACCTCCTGAAATGTTTTTTTTTCCCCAACTGTTAATCCTTTGCAATCTTGACAGATAAAACCCTTAACATCACATTAGTTTGGTTAGTCAGTTTCACAATATCTTTCTGACGTGACCCACATCACTGAAAAAATTCCCTCTCTCTCTTCCCTACCCCTCTCCCTTTAAGAAAACCATGTATTTCATAAATAAGCATTGTGAAATCTGTATCTTGAGGAGCAGTAAGTAGAAAATGTTCTTAGGAACAAGGAGGTCTGATGTCTTTCAGCCTGATGTTGCATGTTTCAGAGTATTTCTATTGCAGGCTGGTCCCTGGAATCAAATATTACCTTGAGGGCCTGTCTTTCAGCTATCCTCCCCTACCTAATCTTATGAATGAAACCTGAACCATCTGCCTGACAGATGGTGCAGGCAGGTTAGGTAACCAAAGGAATTGTGTGTGTGTGTGTGTGTGTGTGTGTGTGTGTGTGTTTTATTTGCAGATAAAGTTGTGCTTACCATATGTACTTTGTTTACCAAGAGTTACTAGGCTCTTTAAAAAAAAAGACTCTAGGCCATCTGGATTAGAAAGTCATAACTGGAAGCAAGGCAGTTAAACCCCTACGAAGTGCTTTCCTCAAACTGCTGTTTACTGGATCATTTATGACTAATTCATGGGGCTGACTAATTTGGATTGCTGAATAATGGGTGGGACTTTCTGTTTTCACAAAGGACAATGGGAAACATTACCTTTACCCTCTTTCCTTCCTCCTCGTTTAACTTTCAAAACCATGAAATGGCTTTTTAAAACTGATGGTGCAGTTATTAAATATGGGACAGTATGGTTTGGGGGCTATTACATTACGAGCTTCAAACCTCATTTAGGATTTTCTCTGTGTTACAGAGGATAATAGGGGCCCCCTTCTTCTTCTCCTTGCTTTTACTTTTGCTTGGGTAAGCTGTATATTTGTAGAGGACTGGCAGATGTTAAACTAAAAGAAGGGGGAAACCCTATCAATAACTGTTTAAATATACCTTTAAATGTAAACCTTAAGAGCTAACTTTAGTAAAAGAAAAAAGAACCCCAAAGTATAAAAGAGGTGTGAAAAAGCAAATAATTATAGCCCTAGCCAAAAACACAACAGTTGTTAAGCAGATTTACCTGTGATAGGCATCTTTCAGTACGCTAGGTGGTGTTGTTTGGGATATTGTGGGGTATTATCTGTGAAGACTGTTCTGTATTTTAAAAAACATCTACAGGAAAAGCTGATAAATTTTATTTATTTATTTACTAATCAAATGTATATAGCCACCCATTCCATCAAAGGTCACTCTGAGCAGCCCACAACAATAACAGATTAAAAATATATAAAAACAGTGAGTGCAAATATAAAAAAACAGTAGTAATAAATATCTTAAAAACTCAAAATACAATTAAAATGAAGGGAGAACAAAAAATGGCCTTTCAACAAATGGATCCATCTATCCATGTCTCTGGTTCCAGGGGAGCTCAGCCTGGACACATAACTAGGTGTGGGGGCCTTCTGGAATATCAAAACCATGTTTTAGGGTGAAAGTTGGAGCATGAAGAACATGTAACAATGGTTGGCTTCTCAGGAAGTATAGAGCTAATGGAATGCTTTACGCTTTAATGATGTCCAACAGTTTCTAGAAATTTGGTATCCAAAAATTTAAAATCCAGTTAAAATCCAGGAATATTTGCCACTGCTGAAAGACCATGACTCATGTCCATATTATATATCACGGTCCTATCAGATCCCAGTTTGGAGGAGGAGTTGGAACCGTGACCATCCAACAGGGATGGTACATCTCCCCCGGGAATGTCTGGAGAGGCCAGGGCTGAGGACAGTGCTGTCCCAGGTTCCTCTGGCATTGAAGGAGTTGGTTGACCGGACGGAGAGCTGCCTGCCCTCACAAACATAGTGGAGGATCGGCTGGAGACAGGCAGTGATGATGAGAAGCAACAGATCCCCTCTGATGAGGAGCTGCCTCCCTCACCAATCCGAGGGAATGGAGAATGGAGCAGAGGGAAACTCAAAGGAGGCCTGTGAGGCTGCTGGTGAGGAGGCTGCTCCGACCTTCCTCACAAGAAACACCTTGCTTGAGCTGATTTAATTAGAGCAGTGGTTCTCAACCTTTTTAATGCCGTGACCCCCCAACCGGTCGTAAATCGAGGACTACTCAACCGGTCGTAAGTCGAGGATTACTCAACTGGTGCAGCACCGATTGCAGAATGGGACTTTTGGCAGGCTCAGCAGGGCAGAGACAGCCTGGACAATTCCTATTGGCTTTTGAAAGGCAATATTCTATTCCTATTGGCTTTTGAAAGCCAATATTCTATTGGCTTTTGAAAGCCAATAGAATAGACTCTCTTGAATAGTCTATTCAAGAGAGTCTATTCTATTGGCTTTCAAAAGCCAATAGAATAAAAGGGAGTAGCACAGCTAAGGAAAAGGGGGGGAAAATGGTGGACTGCGTTGTTTGGCGACCCCTGTGAAATGGTCGTTCGACCCCAAATGGGGTCCCGACCCACAGGTTGAGAACCACTGAATTAGAGGCTGGGAAAGACTGTCTTTGTTAGGAACAAGCTTTGGGATGCACTTTCCTGGCCTTTGTAAATTCTGACTTTGGACCATGTTTTTGCCCTGTGGACCTTGAATCTTGTTTGTGGACTCTGGGCTTTGCCTTGTGGAGTTGGAACCTTGTTTATGAAATATGGACTTCCTCTTTGCCTTGTAAATTGGCTCTGGTGAATATTGGATTTAGTTTGTGAGCCTGTGTAACACTGACTATGGGTGGCTGCCTTCAGGAAAGTTTGGGGTGGAGCTTTACCAGCCGTTGTAGGGCCATTTGTCATGGCATAGTAGACCAATAAAGGACTTTATTGGAGCCTGGAAGTTTTTAAGAAGAGACTGGACGGCCATTTGTCTGAAATGGTATAGGGTTTCCTGCCTGAGCAGGGGGTTGGACCAGATGACCTCCAAGGTCCCTTCCAACTTTATGATGATGATGATTATAATAAAGCACAGTACTATTAAAACATTGATGTTATTATTTAAAAAGGCTAGGCAAGAACATTGAATATTACAAATAGTGAGTCGTATTAGGAGATCACCAGTGTCTTGAGACCCCCCAGGCCTCTTGACATAGCCAGATTTTGAGGGATTTCTGGAAGGATGGCAGGGAAGGGGCCAATCTCATTTAGTAAAGGATGACGTTCCATAGGGTGATGCTACAGCAGAAAAGGCCCATCAATCCCACCAGATGTAACTCTTTAGTAGACAGGACCTGCAATATACCTCTTCTGCCAGATCTGATGAGATGGGCAGATATTATCAGGAAGAGACAGCCCACAATAATCCAGCCCAATTGCATGAAGGGTTTTACAGTTCAAAGCCAGCACCTTAATTTGAACCCAGAAGCAGATTGGCAACTAATGCAGCTGGTATAACAAGTGTCATTTTAGGGACACACATGACTGCCCGTGCTGCCTCATTCTGCACCAATTGAAGCGTTGGAATATTCTTCAAAGTAGCCCCATGGAAAGCATATTACAATAGCCCACCTGGGAGATGACCAGGCGTGAGTGATTATGAACAGAGCTGCTAATTTTGGCTATACAGCGTATGTATAACATTCTTTTTTAACCTCTTGAATTACATCTTTCAGTATATGAAGGCCCTATCCAGCTTACAGTTGGTCTTAACATTTACAGAGTAACAGAATAACAGAATTGGAAGGGACCTTGGAGGCCTTTTAGGGCAACCCCCTGCTCAAGCAGGAGGCCCTATTAAGAATTTCATTATTGACTACACAATGATTTTTAATCACAGAAAGATAAAATATAACATTTTAAATGATTAAAAATAGTAGAGGGGTTGCCATATTGAAAAGTTTACAATAGCTAAATTATAGTAAACAATCTGCTTACTAACAAACTTCCACTATTAGTTGCCAGGATAAGAAATAACAGTGCAGTTATTTTTTTTTTATTAGCCTAAATCTATATGTTCTATAGTTGTATATGAACTTCTATACAAAGGAAGTATATTTGGGCAAGTATTTGTTTTAATTTGGGAATTAAAATTGTGAAGATGATAGTACTTCAGCATTATGTGTGACTTAGGGAAGAAATTAGGGTGTCTTTGACACGTCAATTTATAAACCAGCATGTTATAACATTTAAAAAAATGTTTTGCGGAAAGAAAGACGTAGATCCACTCAGTTAGTTTGCCCCGGTCCACAGTATAAATTCTTACTCTATCTAGACATATGATGCCAAAGGGAAGTGCAAAATAATTGTTAGAAGGAAGTGATTTATTTTGTATTCTATCCGTTTATTTTGTGTGCAGTAGACACCTTTGTAAGTCCCACTTTCAGAATGCCAGTTAATTTATTATTTTAAGTAGTTCTTGCTAATAATGGCATTTGGTACTGGAGTTTCTGTTGCTAAGTGATGCGGTTGTAAAAGCGCAATGTCACGTGACCGCACTACTTAGTGATGGCAGTTCCTGCAGTCCCTCGTTTAAATGAGGACTGCATGGGTTGTTAAATGAAAACATCACACAATCACAACTTCCATCTTCCTGCTGATTTTCCCATTGACTTTGCTTTGACTAAGTGGGAAGTGAAGGTCACAAATCATGCGACACGATGCTATGACGGTCAGAAATCCATTCTAGTTGCCAGGTGCCCAGATCACAATCCTGTGATTGTGAGGGCGCTGCAATGGCCAGAGCTTTGAGAACCAGTCGTAACCGCCACTCATTCAGCGACATTGCACCATTTGTTAGAATGGTCACTGAATAAGTGGTAGTTAAATGAGGACACCTGTACTCATGAAATTTGACATCCAGACTCTAAGGCAGCCCATTTTCTCTCCCATCCCATATGTGTACATTTTAAAAATGGACTGAAACATTGGCACTGTGAGTTACTTCTGCCACTGTTGATTGGCTGTGGTCATGATTTTGTTTGGGATGCCCTGGCTGGCTCACGTGGTGACCTCTGCATGAAAGGTGAATTTAATAAAGAAGTTCTGGCCATCTGTTGTGAGAAGAATGTTTTCAATGAGCCACCTGGCGTTTCAGAATGGATTTCTTCCAGATAAGCCTGAGTTTACTTAACAAACAATAATATTAAGGGAGTAAATGGTAGAAAAGAGAGGCAAAAGCTTTCCCTCCTGTTGGAAAAAAAAGTTTGGATCCTAACGTTCAAACTATCCCTGCTTTTCTTTTGTGGTTCTATGTGTCATTAAAGCAATTTTCTTTTGGCTTCCAAAATGGAAGATGAAGAGTAATGTTGAACAAAAAGAATCTCACAATGATTAGTATAATGTTCTGGGCAGTATATGATTTAATTTGGAGCAGTAGATAGCCACCTGCTGTACTTTCGTCTGCCTGGCAAGAAAGGCAGTTCTGTTTTGGTTCTTTTTTTTTTATTTGTCATATCTTTGGAAACCTATCACCCAGCTATGAACTGAGTGATCAAATGCTTAGCTACTGTGTGTTTATACAAGTCAAACCAAGGTGTTTCTCTTTGTTTTGCACTATCATAAAATGCTTTTAGCGTATTGCCACAACACTATAACTTTATCAAAAACGTAGCTTGCATTGTTACCTAGGTCTCTGATTTTTTTTTTTTAAAAAAAGAGAAAATTCTGTTACCATTGCAGATTGGGATTACAGATATGGCTTTAGAAGTTCCTTGTTCCATTTTAAATAAATGATTGGTTTGTCATTAAGGTAAAATTATAGGGGTAGGGTCTCCAAAAATGTGTTCCATAACAATTTATGCTAATAGCAATATACCTTAAATTATATCAAAATTGAGGCTGTGTTAGTGATAAGTACATTAAAGTCCAAACAGTAATGTAGCAAAATTACCACAGTTTCAACATAAAGACAAATACAAAGAGATGCTAAAGGGGGAAAAAAATGCTGATGTTAAACCAGATGTCATTGGTATGAACAAAATGAGCAGTCTGGGCCAACTGGCTCTATTGATCAGCAGCAGCTCCTATCCAGTTTCCTTTGGGGAATGTTACATACAATGCATGTACTCTGTCAATAAGAGATGTTGCTCTAAGTATAATAATAACAATAACATTATATACCAATTCACAATGCTTTATGGCACTCTCTAAGCGATTTACAGAGTCAGCGTATTGCCCCCAACAATCTGGGGTCCTCATTTTACTGACGTTGGAAGGATGAGCTGCTGAGGATCGAATCCCTGGCAGTCAGCAGAATTAGCCTGCAATACTGCATTCTAACCACTGTGCCACCACGGCTCTTCCAAATCTCTGAAGAATAGAGATATATCAGAGCCAACCTGCTGATTTTGAGAAAACTAAATGAGGTTGCAGCTAATTAGTACTTAAATAAGAGACCTTTACGCAATCCAAAGTGTTGGCATGAAAACAATATAGATGTGCCCGTGTAATCACCAGGAGTCAAACTCAATTCAGATGAGACTTTTTCATGCATAAACTCAGCCAGTTTTTTTCAGTCTGGATTTGTTGAACTAGCTTTGAGTTAATTAGTATAATTCACTAAGCCTTAAGGTCCAATTAGCACAAACATACTTTTTCACAATACCTAGTTTTCCTTCTAGGTAGGTTGTGAAGCAGCCAACTGTCCATGGTTTGTTTTCTTCAAGACAATCAAGATGGAAGCCTGGCTTACACATAGTACTAACCCATAAAGTGGCTTATTTGCTCATGAATCAAGCTATTGTGGTTTATAAACCTTTATTTGTACACTGTGCTTATAGTTTAACATACTGTATATTTCTGGCCTACTGTGATTAAATAAACCATGGCTTGATACAATGTATGATCCAGTCAGAATCTCTTTTCAGCTAAAACAAGCCAGTGACCATAAGGATTTGTCAGGCATTGCTACGTTTTCAAGGCAATTTGGAGTATGTTTAGTCTGTGACATGCATTAACTGAAGAAAAAAAACAAAACAACCCAAAGTGATTTTATCTAGGACAGAGGTCTCCAACCTTTCTGGCTCGTGGCCCGGAGAGAAGGAGAGGAGCTTCTAAATTGGTGCACATGCATGCACGCACGCTAACGTCCCCGTTCATGCATGTGCAAATGGGCTACGCACTCTCGCCCGGCACCAGTGGCCCCTTTTGCACATATGCAAATGAGCCGCACATCCCACCCAGCACTAGCGGCCCAGTTTGAGCCCGCACGGATGCGCAAACAGGGCTGCGGATGCTATAGCGCTATTGGAAGCAGTGCATGCGCACATGTGCAAGCCCCGGCCAGCCATTTCTGTGGCCTGCTGGCCAAGAAGCCACGGCCCAGTAGTGGGTCATGGCTCATAGGTTGGGGACCTCTGATCTAGGGTATCAGATGGTATAGGAAAGACTCCCATGTGTAAATTGAGCCTTATAGCCTTAGAAGGATATGTCAAGTAGGTCATAATGCTTTGCTTTGGACAAGAAGGAAACAGATGACCCAAAGGCCAGCCAATCAGTAGTGCTGTTTGAAGGCAGGGAAGGCAAAATCGGGCAGTCTGAATTCATAATTGGCTTGCAGTGGGTACAAAGAAGAGGGTAGGAGAGAATCAGATGTTTAAGGTTAAATTACCAATAAACCATACCAACGGAAGATGAGAATGGACTGAATGGCAATTGGCAGGAAGGCAGGGTATAAATTGAAGAAAACAACATTATCATCATCATCATCATCCTGTCAAAGTAAAAGTAGCTGACTGGGAAGAACAATAAAAAAATGTAGATAGTCTCCAACTTAACAAGCATTCATTCAGCACCCATTCAAAATGGCAACTTGCAGTCTTCCCAGTCATGTGATCAAAATTTGGGTACTTGGTAGCTGCCCACATTTAATGCACTGTTCTGGGGCTGCTGGCCACCCTCCAAGGCAGAATATAGGGCAGCCAAAAGGACATCGATGGGGAGACAAGCAAATGGTGGGAATTGGAGGCAGTCTCTTGCCTTACTGAGGCTCCGGGCTGGGAGTGATCAAGATCCAGAAATGACTTGGATTGAAGTGGTTACCCATGATTACTACCCACGATTAACGACCACAATGGGTAGTGCTTGGACTGCCGCTGTTGTGGTGGTCATATGTTATCTCGCTTAATACTGCACTGACTTATGATGGCAATCCAGGTCCCAATTGTGGTCATAAGATGAGGACTACCTCTCAAAATGAGATACTGCTCCAGTGCAAACTTCAGATGCCGTATCTTCTGTCACTGCTGTCTCTAACACTGACAGAGTGATGGGTTTCCTACTTTTCTTACTCTCTGCTAAATGTTTTTTTAAAAGCAGTACAGGCAGTTCTCGACTTACAACAGTTCGTTTAGTGACCATTCAAAGTTACAACAGTCTGAAAAAAAGTGACTTATGACCATTTTTCACACTTACGATGGTTGCAGCCTCCCCCATGGTCATGTGATCAAAATTCAGACGCTTGGCAACTGACTCACGTTTATGACGGTTGCAGTGTCCCAGGGTCATTTGGTCACCTTTTGCGACCTCACAAGCAAAGTCAACGGGGAAGCCAGATTCACCTAACAACCCTGTTGCTAGCAACAGTTGGAGTGATGCATTTATCAACGGTGGCAAGAAAGTCATAAAATGGGGCAAAATTCACTTAACATCTGTCTTGCTTAGCAACAGAAATTTGGGGCTCAATTGTGATCATAAGTCGAAGACTATCTCTGTAGCCTTCACAGATGCTTTAACTACTTAACAGCTTTAAGAAGCTCACTTAACAAATGTTTCACTTAGCAACAGAAATTTTGGGCTTAGTTGTGATTGAGGACTACTGCAGGGACTAACCTTTATCATATGCAATAAAGAAACAAACAGGTTCTAAAAGCAAGATAACTTAGATAAACTGGAGTTGCCATTATTTCTGCGGTTATTTTGTGCTCCCGATTACACAACATTAGTTTAATGCTGAAAGGGTCATCTCTGCCCTCCAGACTATGAATTTCACATAATTTAGGGAAAGCTATGATGGAAAGAGACCTCATATGACTTTTTGTGTATGTGTGCGCATTTAATATCTGGAAAACGCATAAGTTTTGTGGCTAAGTGCAGGGCTGAAAACGGTCGTAGCAGCTAATACTACCTTCTTACTCCAGGCTATCCTACCAAGCTTCCTGATAGATGGAACCATGGAAGATAGGATCACTGATAAAATCTATCAGTATTATCCACTGAGCATAATTTGATCTATAATGATTTCCCCAGAATGTAAATTACATTCAGATACACCAGGGATAGGGAACCTTGGCTCTCTTATGATTTGTGGACTTCAACTCCCAGAATTCCTGAGCCATTGCTGGCTGGCTCAGGAATTCTGGGAGTTGAAGTCCACAAGTCATAAAAGAGCCAAGGTTCCCCACCCTTGAGATATACGATCCTCCACTAGAAATGGAAGTATTGTGAGCTAATATTCATGCATGACTTTAGGTCAGTGTTTCTCAGCTTTGACAATTTTAAGGCATGTGGACTTCAATTCCCAGAATTCCACAGCCAGCATTGCTGGCTGTGGAATTCTGGAAGTTGAAGTCCATATGCCTTAAAATTGTCAAGGTTGAGAAACACTGCTTTAGATGAAGACAGTTGTGGTTGTTTTTTGCTTTGTAGTTAGTCACTGGAGGGAAGTGGTGGTGCAGACATCTGAAAGAAGAAGCTTTTTAAATTATTGTCAGAATAATAATTTCAGAAATAAATATTTGGAAGAGCATATTTCAGTTGTGGTATACTCAGTTATAAAATGCTTCAGATTATCTCCCATTATTCATTTATTTATATGCTCACAAATGCAAATCAGTTTCTTCTGAACTGCATTTCTGTCTTATAAAACAAAGCTGTTTAATTGTTGTTGTTGTTTTACAAATAATAAGGGAATAGTAAAATGAGCAATAAAATTTGACTAATTAAACCTACATCTATTTTTTGTGCCAGGCACGCTTGGAATTTTATGGGGAGGCCTGTGCTATGACTGGTTCTATAGCAAGCATGGTGTAAATTTGTCTTTTTGAAATTACTGATTAATATTAATGATATCTCAAAGAGTTTTGGAAGACTTGGGAACTGTAGAAAGAACCAGGAACACATAGATATTCATTAAGTATAACCAATAGAGTTGAAGTTTTCTTTTTAAATTGTACTAAGAAAGTTTTGTAACATAATTAGTAAATCTGAAGAGAGTGCAAAATGCAAGAGACTTATCTTATTGGATACACTTCACACAGTTTTTAGTTTTACTTTTACATCTAGTAACAGAGGTTGATTACACATTTCTCTTAGATTGGCTAATGTGCATAGGGTTAGTTAAGAAACATCTAATTTGGAAAGCAACCCAAGAAAGCATTCGTAAACACTATTCAGACATATTTTTATGCCTGTGTCAGAGGTTTCCCCTCCCCCCTTCTAATTAGCTTTTAAATCAGAATGAATGAATTGGATGAATGTTTTAAAAATAAAATCTATTTTCTACACAGTAATGTAAATGCTGTTTCATTTTGGATAAATGGGAACTATGTGTGTGTGTGAAAGAGTAAATGTATACATTTAATTGCTTTTTATATCTTTAAAACAGGTTGAACTCTCTAATCCTATAAGAATAGCAAGAGAAAAACTCTTTTCTTTTGATTTTGAAGATTTCAGATAAAGTTAAGATAGCTGGAATGGAATATGACAGCCTGGAGTGCTTTTCATGAAAAAAAGCACTTAGCAGTATGGTGTAAGTCAGTGTTTCCCAAACTTGACAATTTTAAGGCATGAGGACTTCAACTCCCAGAATTCCACAGCCAGCAACGCTGGCTGTGGAATTCTGGGAGTTGAAGTCCACATGCCTTAAAATTGTCAAGTTTGGGAAACACTGGTGTTAGTGATATACTGTATAATGCTTATTGTATATTAGAATGATATACAAGTAGTCCTCAACTTACAACCAAAACTGAGCCCAAAATTTCTGTTGCTAAGTGAGACATTTGTTAAGTGAGTTTTGCCCCATTTTACAACCTTTCTTGCCCGAGTTCTTAAGTGAATCACTGCAGCTGTTAAGTTAGTAACTTGTTTCTAGACAACCTGGTTGAAATGTTGATATTCTTCAGTATCATGCCTCTATGTTGTTCAGATGTACTCTGGCCTCCTAATTCTTCTTTCTTTTTTCCAAAATGCATTGAGATTAAAGAATATTTGTTTCTTGCAGTTTATGTAATCCACAGATTTATACATATAGCACTGTGTTCTTTTTCATTTTATTTTTCTGTCCCTACATAGTTTATACATTATTAATGCTTCACATGTTAATATCTTTCCTTCCCAGATTTTTAAGTTAAAAAAAAAACAAAAAACCAAGTGCACTCCAAATTCTGAATTCAGTATGCTACTATTTTGAAGAGTTTAATTATCATTTAGGTCAGAACTCTGTGTCTCATGATTAATGTTTCTGATACTGATTATGCTTACGTGAAATGCCCTTGGAATATTTTTTTTATTGAAGAACGATTATAAAAATACCAGGACTGTGTACAAATAGTCCATATTTCCAATGAATATATTTTATTTTAATTTTTATCATTTCTTGGCTATTTGCAATTAGGCAATGTTTTCCTTCCCATCTTCCCATTGCTCGCATTATGATATTCAATGACACTTTCGCAATTACAGATTCCATGCTAATTGCAGTATGTTTTCATTCCTTACAAAAGAATGTCTTAGTACAGTGTTTCCCAAACTTGACAATTTTAAGGCATGAGGACTTCAACTCCCAGAATTCCCCAGCCAGCATTGCTGGCTGTGGAATTCTGGGAGTTGAAGTCCACATGCCTTAAAATTGTCAAGTTTGGGAAACACTGTCTTAGTACATCTAGTGCTTGACTCGAGCATAACCTATTGAAAGCAATTATGGATTTAGTAATGGACAATCTGCTGAAAGGACATGGCTGAGCTAAAAAAAAAAAGGAGATATTCAAGCAGAATTAAGATTTTGAAATGTTATTATAACAGAGGTATTTCTGAAACAAGACCACTACACAAGGTAGAGGATCTCCATGCTCAAGAGATTCTTTAGATACAGAATTAAAGGATTGTAATGATGGTTGAGAGTTGTTGCTCTCTGGAAGGCCTGGAATATTGAGAGTTGTTTAAGAGTATACTGGGAATTACAAGTAGTCCCCAATTTTCAATCATCCATTTAGTGCAGGGGGTCTTCAAGCTTGGCCCTTTTATGACTTGTGGACTTCAACTCCCAGAATTCCTCAGCCAGGCACGCTGGCTGAGGAATTCTGAGAGTTGAAGTCCACAAGTCATAAAAGGGCTAAGCTTGAAGACCCCTGGTTTACTGACTTTTCGAAGTTATAACGGAACTGAAAAAATGACTTATGATCTCTTTCACATGACCGTCACATAATCATTTCAACTACCGTAGCTCTTTTTGACCAAGGCCTGGATTGCTATCAGAAACATCTCATAACCTCAGTGATTGAGACCCAAAGGCCATAGTCCATACGCTAAGGGAAAACAACCTCTCAAAGTGACAGCCCTTTTAAGTGGTAATACATTGCTCCTTACCTTTCCATATCTGATTTTAAAAAAAGGAAATGTAAGGCTAGGGGTCATTGCCTTATGAAACAATAGGGTCACTTAGAAAGATAACCTATAGGGATATATGGGGAAGCAGAGCCACAGAGAGACGCTGCTGCTTCTAAATGGCTTGTCCTTTACCCAGTTATTACTCACTGAAAATACTTTGAGACTCAAATCCCAAAGATGCCCCCCCCCCCAGGTAACTGGATTTTCTTGTTTTTCTTTGAAAACATTTCGTTTCTTATCCAAGAAGCTTCTCCAGCTCTTCTTCAGCTGAAGAAGCTTCTTGGATAAGAAGCAAAATGTCTTCAAAGAAAAACAAGAAAGTCCAGTAGCCTCAGGGTAAAAAGCGCCTTTGGGACAACCATGAGCTGGATGACTGAGAATCTCTATAGACATTTGAGACTCAAAGTATTTCATTTTGAGGAAGGAGAACATTAAGGCCTTTAGGACAGGTGAGATCCTACCAACAGGATACAGGTTTGTAAAGATAGTCTTCAGTTTGTGACCTTCATTTAAAGCTGTTCAAAGTTACAACACTACTACAAAAAGTGACTTAAAGCCTGTCCCTTGTATTCATGACCATCACAGCTTCCCCGCAAATGATCAGAATGTAAGTGCTTGGTAACCAGGGTGTATTTACAATAGTTGTAGCATCCTGGGGTTCATGTGATTGCCATTTGCAACCATTCTTTTTTCAAACTTGGCAAATTTAAGATACATAGACTTCAACTCCCAGAATTCCTTTGCCAGCACTGGAGAAGGCCGGAGTTTTTGGCATCCTTTTATCTTTGCCTAAATGTGGCTTCTGGCAAGTAAAACACTTCCTCCAGACTTTATTAATCTTCCACCAACTTTTCTGTCAGTATACACTTGAGTACAAACGTTTTTGACAATTTAGGCCCAATCTCCATATGGTAGAAGCAGAAGGATGCCAAAAGTCTTGTCCAGTACTGGCAGGGGAATTCTGGGAGTTGAAGTCCATGCATCTTAAATTTGCCAAGTCTGAAAAACACTTTCTGTTTAAACAGTTTTTAGCTTTGCAGTCAGTGCTATAGGATAGTTTGCCTAAAATGTCAGATTGATCAAGTTTAGATGTTCTAGCAGATTTGGAAGCTTTTCATTCTTATAAATTTCATCCTGTCGTGCTGCAGTGGAATTTTTCCGTTTTAATTTTTCCCAGCATCACAACTCTCATAGCTTTGCTAACCAGGAAACATATATTTTTGAAGTTAGCAAACAGCAAGGGTTTCTCATCAAGGCTCTGTGGTTCCCTTTTACTAACAATACTAATGAATTTCCAGACATGATATTCTTTCTAAGTCCTGAGGAAGAGGTTTATAAGGAGTCACAATAATTTTGCTTGGCCTAGCCATGAGTTATAAAAATTAAATCTGTATTTCGATAGTTACTCATTCCTTTTCTTTCTTTCTTGAATTTCCTGTTTTTTTTTAATGTGTTTACTTTCTGATTTGAGTTGTTAAAAATGATTGCCACATTTTATTGAGGTGGATTAACTCATTTTGTTCATAAGGCCTGACATGGTTTTGACTATATATAGTGTTAAACAACCTTGAAAATAATCTTACCACTTCCAGGAATGTGTTGCAGTATTTCGAGATTTTTGTTTTTTAAAAAAGCTAATGCATACAAAGTTTTATCAGTAGATTTGAATAATGAAAACCTCCATTGATTAAAGCCTGGCCACTTTCCAAAGGTATTAATCTACTTCCTCTTTCCTTTTTTCCACCTGCCCTTCAAATTCCAAATACTGACTTTGCACTGACACTTTCTGTTATCCTGAACTTGGAACTGATTTATGAATACTTAGATATTCACATTATCATCTTCTCCATAGTCTTCTGCTTTTAAAACCTTTTCTGGCATTTGCTTCTATGACCTCTGCTTCCTTATAAATATATATGGTGAAATTAGTAAAAAAAACATTCCCCCTCTCTCTCTCTCTCTCTCTCTCTCTCTCTCTCTCTCTCTCTCTCTCTCTCTCTCTCTCTGTGTGTGTGTGTGTGTGTGTGTGTGTGTGTGTGTGTGTGTGTGTGCACATTCACGCACCTTCAAGTCTATGTTGACTTTTGATAACTGCCTGGATAAATCCCTGCAGTTTTCTTGGGAAGTTTTTAGAAGTGAATTGCCATTGCCATCTTCCCAGGGCTGAGAGGGAGTGACTGGCCCAAGGTCCCACAGCTGGCTTTGTACCTAAGGCAAGACTAAAATCTGGTTTCTAGCCTGATGCCTTAACTATTATTAACCATCCCAATATTACAATCAGATTTTAGCAGTTTTTGGAATGTAGTCAATTGTATGTAACTTTGTTATAACAAGATAATTAAGCAATGTAAGTGTGAAAGTGATATCAAAGTCACGATGTTACATACACTACATGGATACATGTACAATTATATGAGTTGTATAGCCTTTCTTTGTTGAGATTTATGTTTTGAAAAGCATAAAATGGGGTGGAGGATTTATTAAAGGCTTTTTTTAATAAAATGGCCACTTTGAAGAACAAATAACGGATATAGTTTTTGAAGAAAACATTTATAGCAAAGGGCATCAGGTCAGAAAGCTATGTAAAAGACAACATTAAAGTCTTAATTTAATTTAAGACTTTTCCGTAGATTCCAAAATCACATGAGATTGCCAGATTTCATAAAAGGTTGGTGATCTTGCATGAGAATGCTAAAGCCTTGTAAGAGATCTCACATTTTAGTGTTCTGAACAGCTTGTGATAATCTGGAATGAAATTACTGAATGTTCATTAAAGATTTTGCAATATTATAGTAAATTTTTATTTAAGTATGTGGAGAAAGATAGAGGCAACCAAGATTGGTTGGTTGATGGATAGCCTGTTAGCCAAGAAGAAAATGAGATGGTTGCAGAAGGTTTTACAGAAACAATAAGCCATTCGAAAAGTAAATCCCAGCGAGTTCAACAGATCATAATCTAAAGGTAGTAGTATTTGATTGCAAGAAGAATTTCTCTGAAGAAGTTTTATTAGAAAGAATCTGAAAAAAACTTGTAAGAAAAAGTCTAAGCCAGGGGCCCCCAACCCCCAGTCCGTGGACTGGTACTGGGCCACAGCATGCCAGCAACTGGTCTGCACAAACAAGCAAAGCCCCATCTGTGGGATGTAGGCAGCACACAAAACCACGCACTCTCCGATCTGTGGAAGAACCTGTCTCCATGGAACCAGTCCCTGATGCCCAAAAGGTTGGGTCTGGTCTAAGCATCTCAACAAATTAAATTATAGCTTGAATAAAAAATATTTCTGTTAAATTGACATTCATGTATGTCACCTTAATACCATTTTGTATACTTCAGGGGAGCAAGTCACAAGTGGAAATGCTTGGGAGACATAAGGGAAGATTTCAAACATTAACACCATCACATTTGTGAAGTCGAAGGCGGGATAATAATCAGACAAAGCTGTTCCATTCCAAAATGTATCTGTTGGAATTGCCCTTTAGAAGATCTCATTTGACTGCTTTTATTGATCCTTCATTATCATCCAATGGGCTAGGAATTTACTTGTAATTGGCACCATCAGTGCCTGTTTACACAACAACTGTTAATAGCTCATTAGCTTATTTGATTTCATGCAAACAAGGATTAGCATCCGTTTTTGAGAAAAATGTGAACAGTTATTTGTAATTTATAACAATATCGGCTGGAATAAATTCTGTGGAATATAATTCCTTACATTAGGCTCATGATATAAAATATTTTTTTAAAAAAAATTGTAATATGCTGGAGTTTTATTAAATTACATGTCTGTTTTATTGGTGTCAGTAGGGGGCAGTGTTACTCTGCTGAAATGTACTGTTTAAGGATCATTTGATTTACAAAAGAAAATTCTCTATTTCGTGTCCTAAGTGGCATTCTCTTACCCAGATTGTACTACATTATAAAAATTGTTTAGCACATTCAGCATATTTCAATCTCACTATATAACGAGCAACTGCATTTGAAAATAATTTTAGCTCTTAAGACATTCATACTGGAATAGTTTTAAGTTGGATGGAATGAGGAAAATAGAGAAGGTTGAAATTACGGTTGACACCTAAGATGAATCTTTGCATGAATTTTTATGTAATCAAATCATATTAGACTGTAAACAAATAAAATCAGAAAAAAATATGTTATGTTTAACTGACGGTTGGGAAAGAAAATCCTGTTTCAAAGAGAAGATGGCATTTTCCTTTTTTCTTTTTTGTAAGAACCTATTTTAAGAACTGTCAGTTTAATCAGAGGTTTGTTTTTTGGTCAACAGTATTCGGTCAATTAATCTGTTAATTAATGGATTAATTGACAGCAAGACAATAGAAGTGAATTACATAAAAATCAGGTGGTAAAATGTCATCATTGTGTTGGCTTTTTGTAGTTTTGCTGTATTTGCCTGAGAGGCATATCCAGTAATTGATAAGAAGGACTACAAAGATGACAAGATTTCCCCCCCCCCCCTCCGTTTCTTGCAATCACAATCGCTTTGCTCCAGTCTTTTTTTTTTTTTTTAGATAAGAAACCCTTCCTTCCTAGAAAAACCCTCTTACTGGTATCTCTTTTCAGGTCTGAATTACAGAGGCCAAGGAGGGACCACTGGAGGATTTGCTACTGCTTTAGATTAGAAACATGCTTTCTTTTTAAAATACCTACTTCTGAATTAATTTCCACCTCTCTTATTAGGATTATTTTCAAAAACATGGGCTCGCTTTTCCTTTAGGCTGCCCTTTTCAGGGTTATTTCAGTGACCTCTCTGGTAGCTACTTTTCTTTTCTTTCTTTTTTTTCTTTTCCTCCTTTTTGTATGTTTGTCTTTCTCTCTCTCTCTCTCTCTCTCTCTCTCTCTCTCTCTCTCTCTCTGTGTGTGTGTGTGTGTGTGTGTGTGTGCATGCATGCATGTGCACACGTGCTCACTGGGACTGGCAGCCAAGATTGTACTGTTATAGATGGGGAAATACAATACTGTGGCAGCTGTGTGCCCTCTCTTCTTGCTTTTTAAAGGACCAGAGGAGTGTGTATATGAGAGAGAGAGAGAGAGAGAGAGAGAGAGAGAGAGAGAGAGAGAGAGAGAGAGAGAGAGAGAGAGAGAGAGAGAGAGAGAGAAGATGAAAGAGAATACACATGCAGCTGCCATTGCTTTCCAGGGTGTTATTCAAGCTATAAAGAATAAAGTAGAATTCTCGCTTCTCTCAAGATTTAGTTTTAAAAGGATTGAAGTTGCCTTCACCAGGCTTGTAGAAGCAGGAGGAAATGGTTTGGGGAAATCAATAGCAAATGGTAGATGTGGGTGAGTAAATGAAATTAGGCAGATGTACCTAAGGAAAATGCTTGATATAAACAAGGAAAGAGAAAAAAAAAATAAGCCAGCAGTATAAGAAGATGGCAAACAGCTAGGGCAGACAGACTGAACTGAATTAGTTGGTGAAAGAGAGAGGGGGGGAAAAGAGAGAGAAATTGAGCTGTAATTGAAAAAAAAAGTCTACAGAATGTAGAATTATTGAAGAAACAAGGCATAAGAAATAAACATTTATGACATGGAATCACTTTCTCTCACCGCCTAGAAATGTGGCCTAGAATTCAAGAGCTCTGTTCTTATCCATCCTGCTTCGCTCTCCATGTGCAAACCGTGTGATGAGATGTCATAAGAGTAGAAAAGCCTGTAAGCTATTCTCATTTTTATCCAGTTCTTCCACTTCAAGTGTTGCTTAACTTGCATTAAAAGGAGAATCTTACGTGAAATAAAAACTTGACTTGAGAATAGGTGAGGCATGCTCAATATCCATTATCCATAGTGTCTCATTACACGGTTTCACAGACAAGCAAAGAGTAAGAGGGGAGAAATGGAACCATTATCATTGTGAAACAGATTCTGCCCTCCTGATCCACTTATATTCCATTAATTACCCAGTTGACTAACCACTGCAAAGTAGGAACACAACACGGGTGATTCTAAGCTATCTTAAGGCCAGTCCTTGCTTATCTAAACCTATGAACCTCACGAATGGTTATAAATTTGAACAGCTCATGGGTAGCAATAAGATTGTACTCATGGATTAGATTAAATAGGATTATACTAGACTTGTTCTGCTTAGATGCCTCTCTGGAACTTGGCTGCCATCCTGATTCTTTTGTTCTTGTCTCTGATTTCTTAGAATTAGATGTGCTTGCTTCTGCCTCCGGTTTCTCTGTTTGGACCACAATCACTTTCAGTAGCATATAGTTCAAAGGCAAAGGCTGCGGAAGCTGGAGAATTAAAACCTAATGGGATTGTTTGTGCAATTATTCTGGCTACATTATACATTGATTGCACCCACTGGATGGATGGATGGAGACACACACACACACCCACACAAACACACACACACACACTATAAATATGGGAGGTTCTCTGCTTAAAGTTGGCTTCCCCTGTGTTTTAAGTAATAATGCTTATTCTCAGCTTTTGAGCTTTTCTCCTGCAGAAATCTGAGTCAGCAAAAATAGATATCAGATGTTTCTAGAACAACAATAAATTGAAACACATCAGCTTAATTCAGGGATGTCAAACTCGCCACATGACGTGTCGTGACGTATCGTGACTTTTTCCCCATTGCCAGTAATGGAATAGGTGCAGTTTCGGCGTGATGCATCCGGCCCGTGGGCTGGCAGTTTGACACCCCTGGCTTAAAAACAGAGCAAAATCCTACTCTAAATACAATAAATACAAGAAAGACATTAAAGAAATGAAAAGAAATTTGAGCACGTGGGAATATCATTATAGAGTTGAGGTTGTTAATTATTAGAATTCATTTCCACTAGTGTTCTGTTTGGAAAATAATTTCTGTGGATCCTCTGGCATCTTAATTCTTCTACTGGTAGTCCTCAACTTAAACAACAATTCATTTAGTGACCATTCAAAGTTACAATGGCACTGAAAAAAAAGTGGCTTATGATTGTTTTTCATGCTTATGACCATTGCAGCATCTTCATGGCCACATTATCAAAATTTAGATGCTTAACAACTGACTTATATTTATGACGGCTGCAGTGTCCCGGGGTCATGTGATCCCCTTTTGTGACTTCTAACAATCAAAGTCAACGGGGAAGCCAGATTCACTTAACAGCCATGATACTAACTTAACAAGTGCAGTGATTCACTTAACAACAAAAAGGTTGTAAAAAAGGTGGCAAGAAAGATCGTAAAATGGGGCAAAATTCACTTAACATCTGTCTTGCTTAGTAACAGAAATTTGGGGCTCAATTGTGATCATAAGTCGAGGACTACCTGTATAGTGTTCACAGGTGTTTTAATTACTTAACATCCTTTATTTTAAATTCGCAATTAAAAAACGTGAGCAGAAAAATTGTGTTCTTGCATGAAGTTGAGCTTTTCAGATTAAACCACATAAAGATTTTAAAAGGACTTAGTAACCAGTACTAAACTTAGTTGAAATAACACTGATTGTTACAGTAGAAAGGACTATATAGCTACCACCAAGCAATTTTTCCATGCAATGGAAAAAGCTTGCAAAATAAAATGAGTATATATAGACTATACACCCTGGTGGATTTTAAGCGTGTTGGTCTTCAGTTCCCATTATTCTCAGGCACTTGGAATTCTAGTAGTTGAAATCTAAAACAGTGTTTCTCAAACTTGGCAACTTTAAGATAACTGGACTTCTCTTGCTGGCTGGGGAATTCTGTGAGTTGAGGATAACAGATCTTAAAAACATTGATCTAAAACAGTGGTTCTCAACCTTTTTAATGCTGCGACCCCCCAACCGGTCGTAAGTCGAGGACTACTCAACCGGTGCAGCACCGTTTGCAGAATGGGACTTTTGGCGGGCTCCGCAGGGCAGAGACAGCCTGAACAATTCCTATTGGCTTTGAAAGCCAATAGAATTAGACTCTATTCAAGAGAGTCTATTCTATTGGCTTTCAAAAGCCAATAGAATAAAAGGGAGTAGCACAGCTAAGGAAAAGGGGGAGAAAATGGCAGACTGCGTTGTTTGGCGACCCCCGTGAAATGGTCGTTCGACCCCAAATGGGGTCCCGATCCACAGGTTGAGAACCGCTGATCTAAAACTTCTAGAAGATACCAAATTAGTGATATTTGCTCTAGTGCTATCAGATTGTCTTCTGCTGTGATCAGAGTTGCTATTCTTGAAAATAATGTTCTATTTATTAATCCTAAACGTCTACCAGTCAACAAGTTTTTCATGATAGAAGGCTCTTCTCCTTTGTGAATCACAACTTACTGCTCCCTGTACATATAATTTTCTATTTATCAAGCTGACTTTTCTTCTGCCTGAAGATTCCTTTGCTCGAGGCATTGTATTATATCGTGGATTTGCTAAACTACAGCTTCTTGAATAAACCACACTTGCTAGAGTTTATACAACACAAACCTCTGTGGTTAGGTTCGTGCAGTATACTACATCAGAAACATAGAAATTACTTGATGTAAAAACCCAGCTGAAAGGAGCAGTCAATCAATTCCCTTATGTCTCTCTAGGCCTTTAAATGTGAAACCTGAAAAGTTTTTACTGTGTGCTGTTTTAAAGCTTCAAGGAAACTTTAACTACCTAACTTTTTAAAATGTGACTGTTCTGTACACAGGTTTGATAAGAGGAACATCTGGCAAACCATGTTATTAGTCTCAATTTTATTCTTCTACATTCTTGTCTTCTGAAGCTACTGTCCAAATCTTTGTGTTTTTTGGACAAAGCTTGTTATGGAATTGTCATTAAGAGTTGCTTCTTCCCTTCCTCCCCCAAGATAAGAAAAAAAGTTAGGAGAAACAGTGGCCCAGACTACTCCTCCATCTCTTCTCTTTAGGGAGTGAAATCTTCAGTCTTGTCTTTAAATCTCTAATAGTAAATACGTAACTTACAGGTTCACAGAGATGATTCACAGTAAGCCCTATACGTCATATAACAGATTCCTAAAGCCTCAGTTAAGCCTTATTTTCTCCTCCTGATAAATTCACAAGTAGCAATGTGGACTTGCTAAGCAAATTAGAAAATTGCAGATTCCTCCCTTATCTTACTGGGCCTTTGGGAAAATTTTTGCCTACATTGGGTCAGATTGTTTATTCTAGTGTAGTGGCCTTACAAGGGAAGATTATAGCTAAACATTAATATATTATAGAGGTTTCTTTTTAAAAAAAATATCTATTATGCAAATTATTTTTCCTAAAATCTCAAAACTATTTGTTCTAATTAAACTTCACTGCAGTGAGATTTTGCAAATCAGATTTAAGTTGAAGTAGAAATCAGAAACATATAAATTATTGTATAAATTAGCCAATTAAATTTAAAATCGAATGTTGAGATTTATTTAGCTACAGTGTAGGAAGGCTCTGAAAGTAGAAATGTGTTCATTTATACTACTGAAATCCTGTAAGACTTCTCTTTCCCACCTCCACTTTTCCACCAGCATTAAAGATTTTGAAGGTTAAAGGCATTTGTAACATTCCAGTACAGTAGTCTTTCATCATAAAATAATCAAATAAATAACATTAAGACTTTTATTAAACTGGGCAGACCCATTAGATGGTATTAAAAAGAAATTAATCTTGAGTGAGAATGAGAGAAAAAATATAATTAAATTTTTGGTTCATATGTAGAGAATTTTTATTAGATTAATGTAGTTTATTCTAAATTCTATTATCTTTTGTCACATTTTATGACAATTTAATTGAAAAGTTTGCATTTTTAGTAGGTGTGCAACTGCCATATTTCCAGCTTTTTCAGGAGAAAGAATTATATGTTTTCACCTATTAAGTAAGCCTACTGGGAAAAGAACCCAAATCCTGCAACCCTCTTCCCCATCTCTAACCCTCCAGTGTGATTGATCCCTATTTATTTATTTGCTTGCTTGCTTGCCACCCATCTCATAATGAAAGGACTCTCAACTATCTTTTTACTTCATCCCATCGATTATAGCCTTGACTCTGCTTCTGGATCCCAATGCTGTAGGGTCATTATCACTCAAACACTGCCTTCCACTTCATTTAATTATGGATAATATTCTGGATGAATATGCAAGATATTTTAAATATCACCTGCTTGGATATAGTGTAGTTTTTTATGTATTTACTGGCTTGTGCGTGACCGCTTTTGAAAAATTACCTAATATACTGGTAGGAAGCCATTAGAATTGCAGATGTTTTCATCCTCTCAAGGAGTGTAAGTGTTGTGAACAAGTAAATTGGGGAAGGTAGTGGGGGACAGATAAGTTATACTGCTGTAGGGGTGTCAAGGAGAAATTATCTATCATTGGATCATATAAGAATACAATACTTAAGGGCAATGTTGGAGAAATTTATGATTTGGAAAATGAGGAAGAGTCAAAGAATATAGGCCAGTGATGGCAAACCTTTTAGAGACCGAGTGCCCAAAAATTGGTCCCACCCCTGCTCCACCCCCTGCCCTGCCTCCACCCCACCTGCCTGCAGGGCCACTCACCGCCTCCAGGGCCCTCTGCAGATCACCCAGGCAGCCCAGCAGCGCCATGGCAGCCACGCCCTCTCCCCGCGCCCTGCAGCATCAACTGTGCGTGATGGGGTGTTTAGCAAAGGTTGCTTAGAGTAATGAAAAAAAGGCTTCTTTAAATATGCTAAAAGTAAAAGGAAAAGAATATTAGTTGCTCAGTAAAGACCACAATATTCTATCAGGTCTCAAAGAAAAGGTTTGGTCTTCTGAAACAAAAAAGAGTATTCATTCTTCCAATGGCAGGGCTGAAGCTTGAAATTGATAAAAACCTAAGTCAGGGAAGACATCTTTACCTTGAATAAGTTTAAATATCTAGAACCAATTGACTTGCATTCTAAGGTGCTGAAGGAACCAATTATGTTACATAATCCTGAAGAATTTTTAACATGCTGGATCATTTAGAGGAGAGCAAATGTTCTTATCTTCAGAAAGGAGGATTTAGTGAACTATAAACCAGCCTGATATCAATACTTGGAATCAAATGCTCTAAGGATCATGGAACAATTCATAAAGAGATGAATATGTTATGTTGTTTTCTTCATCTTCATGACAGCCAGAAAATAAAGCAAAAATGTATTTTTCCCCTTGGGATGTATATGAATAATTTTATATGTGGAAATTCACATCACACCAGATGAAGTTTTGACTTGGATTTAATATTATGCAACTGACTTCTACAAGTACAACAGTATTTGCCATTATTGTTGCTCTCCTCACCCCAATCCTTACCTGTATTCCAAATCAACTCTGGAGAATCCTCCAGCCCTCCAGGGAAGATTTGAAGGATATGTGGGATAGAGGTGCAATTAAGAATCTGCTCTCTGGCAGAATGACACAATTAGGCAACATTCTTGGTTTTCCAATCGTTTTATACCGTGACAGAAGTGATGCAAAGTTAGTGAATGTTAATTAAATGAATGTGTTCTGCCATTTGTTCATTTTAGGAAAGCACAAGAAGGAAAAAAGAAAATTGTTCTAGCTGGATGTGTTCCACAAGCCCAGCCCCGACAAGACTATCTGCACGGACTGAGCATTATTGGGGTGAGAATATTATGGCTTGTATTGAAATTCTCTCAGAACCTGACGAGTTTTAAGAACCTAAAATGTAATCTAATCTCAAAAAGTTGTTTCTGAACATCTGCCTAAGATTTTACCATATCCTACATTATACCATAAACCTGGAAAATTGGTGAATTATAGGGAACAGGATTGTACACGCTTCAATGTAATATTTATACTGATCTTGCTGATGGAACTGCCAAATGCTCTCAGTTTATTCCTCTCCGGTCAAGAAACTGATGTTTTTAAGTTAAATTGACATCAGTAAGGTTTTCTAGAATAACAACATCCTTTAGCTTTATTTGACAGTTTTGGAATTTGAACATTCCTTGAACACATCCCATATTAGGAGAAAGAAGAGATAATGCACTCACAAAAAAGCTTTGGAGATTTGTTCCCTATATTTATATGCAGGTTGTCTCAAACATGTATAATCTTTCCTAGAATTTTTCATATTGGATTGATATGCCCTTTGTTTAAAATGGTCGCACTGAAAAGGCAGTTTATCCAGACATTGACGTAAACAGGTAATCAATAAGATACCTCCCCCTTTAAGTAAAGGTTTGCACACTAATTTGGAGGGTGTTTTGATGTCAATTTCCCGATCTGAATGTCATAGAGGAGCCATCTGACAGATTGAAGAAACACAGTAGAATGGGTACATTGGAATCATTTCATATATGATTAAAGGAGTGTGCTCATAAAGTGATATAGATCATATGTCAGACATAACAACTGCAGGGAGGACAAGTATCACTGAAAAGGTAAGAGTAAAGGTAAGCTTGAGGGCTTGGAATTACGGGCCATTGCCCAAAAAAGTAAATTGGCCTGTTTCATCCAATGCTATGTCATAATGTGATTTTTTAAAATTTTGTAGTAATATGCAAAGTACAGTATATTTATTCTGAGTTCATTTTATATGCAGATCAAGCCACTGTGGCTCTTTTAACACAACATAGTTATATATTCTGACATGTGTGAAACTGGCATTCCCAAGTGCATTTGCTAATCTCATTAAACACAACACATGCTACTTCCAGCTGTGACCAAGATTTCACATTAAACCATTTTTTTTAAAAAAAAAGTATTTACTGATAATGATTGGATTCAAAAACATGTGAATCCATAAAACATGTTTATCTATGGGGCATGGTGGCTTAGCAGTTAAGATTCTGAACTTGTCAGCTGGAAGGTTGGCAGTTCAAAGCCCAAGTACCGTATGACAGGGTGAGCTCCCGTTCTTACCCCAGCTTGAAAGCATGCAAATGCAAGTAGATAAATAGGTACTACTTTGGTAAGAAGGTAACAGCATTCTGTGCGCCTTGGCATATAATCATGCTGGCCATATGACCATGGAAATGTCTTCAGATAATGCTGGATCCCTCACCTAAGAAACAGATGAGCCAACCCCCTAAAGTTGGGACAAAACTGGACAGGGTAAACCTTTATTTTTTTCCTTTTTTGTGGTTCAGTACAGGAATTAGTATTCTTTTCAGGCAGTGAAAGGCACTTTGGCTATTTCACACAATGGAATAGTTATATACACAGCATTACATTTGTTCAAAAAAGCAATCTGAAGCTTTTTGACATTCCTAGATCAGTGGTGGCGAACCTATGGTACGGGTGCCAGAGGCGGCACTTGGAGCCCTCTCTGTTGGCACACGTGCCGTTGCCCCAGCCTTGCCTCCCCCCGCAACCCCCTCCTCTCCAGCAGCCCCCCTGAAGGAGAGTCACTCTCAAGAGTGGCCCACGCGGAGCAGTGCAGCCAAGGACATGCAGCCAGACAGCGTAGACAAGACTCTGCCCTCACGCCCCATCCTGCACAGTTGATGCTATGGGGCGTGGGCAGAGGGCGTGGCCACCATGGTGCTGCTGGGCGATCTGTGGCGGGCACTGGAGGCGGTGAATGGCCCTGTGGGCAGGCAGGGCATGGGCGGAGCGGGGGCAGGGCGTGGGGCAGGGCCAGTTTTTGGGCACTCGGTCTCTAAAAGGTTCGCCATCACTGTCCTAGATCTTTTTTTTTTTTAATTTCAGTTTATAGTAACCAATCTCATACGATAAACCTGGTTGTATATATGTATATGGATGTTCTCCACTGGATTATTTATGGTCAGACATAACTACTTACAGTAATTCCATGGCTTGAAGAGGAAATATTTTCATTGAGATTCTTAGTGAATGTTGCTGGTCCTTGTAAACTCTGAACTTCTAAGCATTATATATGCAGCTTTTTTTCTGTAGACATTTTAAGTGACTGAGCTGTAAAATTGCTTATTGGGCTTTTTAGAAAGAGACTGGAGTGCAGAATTTGAATGTCTTCCAAATTTTCTACCACTATTCTCTTGTTCAGGGATGCTGTCAGTTCTTGCTAATAGTACAGCTTATTGGCCACCATTCATAATTATATAAATTCTCTACTTTGTAGATTTATGTAAGCTGTCTTTCTTTAAAAAAAGCCTGCAGTGATATTTCCTTTATAATTGGTTCTTACTGCATTGAGTAATTCTTTTTGCTGGCATGAAATTGGTGCTAAACTTTGTTGTAAGATGGCTTTTATATTTTAAGAGCACAATATGAGTGCAGTAAAACATAGGCATTGACTTTTATTTGATTCCCTTTTCAATCTGTCTTGCAAGCAGAAACATGTAAGTAGAAAGCATATTGCAAAAAGTGCAGGGGCTCCTTTATGTGGATTAAATACATTCAAGAATATATTTGAAAAAGGGTCTTTCAAAGGTCATCTGAATATTCACAGCTTGATTTATTAATTTATTGCGTTTCAGGTTCAACAGATAGATCGTGTAGTGGAAGTCGTTGAGGAAACTATTAAGGGTAAGCTATTCAGCTGAAATAATGCATGCATTCATTCTTCTCAGTGCTCACTCCTGATGTTGCTTTGATCGCATACAGTATATCCCTAAGGAATCTCCTGTTGAAATCGGCCACATACACATTCAAAATACTTACTGAAATGTAAATATTCAGCAAGTGCCACGTACATCAGAAAAACAAAATATACGGAAAGCTGATCCAAATTAATATAGATCACCCTAGCTGGTTTGCTCAGTAATTGTTTTTTTAATATTTAATACTTTTTAACAATTTGAATTTCAGTGTTCCTTTTTATATTAAACAGATCGTGGTGTGTTTCAGACAAATTAAGGTTCATTTACTGTAGTATTTAATTGTATCAGATGTCAAGTGTGGCATCAAAGATACATGGGGTTTTAGAATGCAGAAAAATATGGTATGAATTTTATAAAGCAGAAAGTGCCTTTATTTTCTTAGTTCATATAAGACTCAGAAGATATAATTTGAATAGAGAATAAATTAAAATGTTTCTATACTGAAAATAACTGGTTTGGAGTTGTAAAACTAGCTTCTTAATGGCAGCTGATCTCAATTTCGGACATTGCATCCTGTTTGTCATTTGGATCCAATTGTTATAAAAATCTTAATTTCCAACATAATCTATGCAAACTTTGCCAAGATCATTAAACTGTAATGTAACAAATTACCTTTAAGATGATAGTCAGAAGATGTTAGATAAAAATATTAAAGTAGGGGTTTTGGCAGTATACATATAGTCCATATAAGATAAACATACAGAAAGAGAGAGGAACATGAAAGTACTTATGAGAGACTATAAGTGACTTTGAGGTTTACCTTAAGGCTTTATGAAATAGGAGAGGGGTCTAGCGAAAATAGCCTTGTGCAGAATGCACGCAAAGGCTGTATATTTGGGAGAATATAGATATTTGCAACATCTATACAGAATCCTCTAAGCCTTCCTTCCAGAAAGGTATCTTCTACGGACTGTTTTTTAAAAACTGTAAACCAGAGATGCAGGATTTTAAATTTCCTAAGTTAGCAGAATGTAATGTAATAAAAGAATGGCTTAAAAGCAGTGAAGTCTTGTACTGGACAGCCATTTGTCTGAAATGGTACAGGTTTCCTGCTTGAGCAACGGGTTGAACTATAAGACTCCAAGGTCCCTTCCAACTCTGTTATTCTATTATTAAAATATAACTTCTGATGCCCATCATTGTTCTGAGCAGAACAAAGAGGAGAGAGAAGAATGGGAAAAGAAAAAGATAAAAGATAGCAAATTCAAAGGTAAAGAGGAATAGAGCAAATGAATGTTAAGGCAGAAGCCTCAACTTCTCAGTTTCCATGCTTCCCTTTGAAATACTGTATGTAGATAATAATGATAGACTCGGTCCAACAAAACATAGTATGAATTTTTTAAAGTTACATATGTGAAATATTGTCATTTAGAATTATGACTTGTGACTAGATTGTAGACTTGCTTAACATCTGGCTGACCAATTATTGTAGCAGGCTGAATTGGGAGGAGGGGTGAAACGTGTAGAAATGCACCAGACATGTATTCCTCAGGGCAACTGTTGCTTGTCTATAAAAACCCTTCTCTGTCCAATTCAAAATTTCCTTGATAGGCGAAGAAGGAGTTTAGCATTCTTGTTCTAATATTCCTTCTCGTGTGAGACAAAGTCAAGTTTTACAGCTTATACTGCATGGAATTTAGAATGCACATCTTATATTCCCATTTCCTGTATTTATGAAACAGAGTGGACATTAGAAATATAATACTACCTTCAACTATTTTTTACAGTATTCATAAAAAATCATCCCTAGGCTCTTGCTGTTTTAATGCTGTGATTATTAGCCAACTTGACCACTTGTCCCGACATCATAAAGCTTCCTACAAAATGTCAAAACAGCTGCATTCTGTCAAGTGTATCCATATTGGATTAAGAGAAGACTAGACTTTCCAGTTGAATAAAAACTGCACCGGTCCTGAGTTTCACAGAAGATTTTGTGAAATGGGTCACTGGACAGAATTACTGTAAACAAGTAAAAGGAAATTACTTCAGTTTTGAACTTTTTCAGACTTCGTCTCACCCCTCTAAATCTCAGTCACATTAACCTGTCTGGTAATATGATCTATCTTTTCCTGGTTTAAATATTAACTAATATTTGCCAACTGTTTAGCTACCACACCAATCAATCTGTTGCTATTGGTGGGCCACTAAAAACTCACAAGATGATCTGTGTGTATATTGTGTAGATAAAGTAGAGAATGTTTATTGACAGCATGTCTATCGGTCCAGACACCAGCATAAAAGCAAAGGAGAACTCTCCTGCATTCTCCTTGAACTGTATTAAATGTGACATTTCCCCTCCCCGTAAGTTCACTGCCCTTTTGGGGTGGGAAAAAGACATCAATTTGTGAGAAACATACAGGTATTTTTTGCATGCACTAGAAAGGATGGCTTACTGCAGTTTCCTAGTGCTATGTATACATGACAGAAAGTATTTTACTAGCACTATTGATATTTTTTCATATACCATAATTAAATCTGTGAAAGAAAATATTATAAATTCAACATCCTTACTTTCTGTGCTGCTTTGGTCATATAACTAAAGGATATTTTAATTCTGTACGTGCTATGACTTTTTTGTAACAGCATGGATGTAGATTAGCATAGTGCTAATTAACTGTGGTAATTACTCATCAGTGTTGCAAGTCATTATAACAAGGGAACCTGTAGCTATTCAGGAAAAGACACAGCTTCTTTGAGGAGCTGTTGATAGGTATACCAAATACCCATGTGGATCTGAAGCACTTTTCCCATTTCCAATCTAAACAAAGGCACATGAATCACAGGAAATTAAGCTGCCTGATGAGAGTTAAACTAATAGAATAAACTCTAAAGAAGAAGTATTAAAGTCTTGAAAATGTTTTACTAGAATTCACCACTGAACTGGAAATTTTAACTTGGAAAAGTAGAATAAAGGTGTATTTGTAGATAAGATTAAGCCAGAATTGTTGAAAAACCCATATTGTTTTTGTTTACACAAAATGTGTGTAATCATGTGTGAGTTCATGTGTCACACTATGAAATATTAATAGAATCTGTATGGTTTGGGTAATTGGAGAACAGCTAATGAATAACTGAATTCTTAATCTGATAATATCTTTCATCAAAAGAATATTACCTTAAGATGTGTGCGATCCATAATGATATTCCCACCATTTAATTTGTAAGTATTCAGATACTGAAGTTACATACTTACCACTGTGTTTTTCCACAGTATCTTTGAATATATATATTTTTTAAAGAAAAAAGAAAATTATAAATCACCATAATAAACTGAGATATGACAATGTATTTCCCAGGTATTCAAGCTCTTAGTTCTCTGATGAATGAACCAAGAAACTGTGGCTATTGACTTTTATTAAGCCATGATATTAAACTGCAGTTTGAAATTAACAATCAGTTAGAACAAATTCACTGAATTACTGCAGTGTTTGTTTAATAATCGCTACAAAAAAACGTCAAAAACTTGGGTCCCGTCATGTGATGCCTTGACTTACAACCACAATAACGTACAACTATAAGTTCAGGCTCAGTTACTGTTCTAAGTTAAGGACAACCTATATGTGTAGATAGACAGTTTTTCTTATATAGTAATATAAATTGTAATACAATTTAATCATTTGAGTTTGCTACCATCCCTCATACAATTCATTGGTTCTATATTTATTTGTTTTGGTAAGACAAAAAATTAATATATACGGTAGGCCCTGTACTGTTTAATTGCTTAATCAGATATTAGTTAATATATGAAACTAATTGTATCAATTAAAAGGTTTCCATTTTTTCCATTTAACAAACAAACAAATAAATAAATAAAAGGGTTAAATCTCAAAAAGTTTTAATTATTTTTATATTTATCTGTTTACATTTGCAAGATGTCTAGAGTTATCTTATTGGTGATACGGGCAACATATGAATTTAATAAATATAAATAAATAAAAAAGCTTTCATTTAGATCACTACAAAAGGGAACTTTTTCCAATATTAGCCTCAGTATTTGTAAAAAGAAAAATCAACTAATAGTATAAAAAGCTTATTAATCTCCATTTCATTGTTTTAGTTTTATTAAAATGTTTAATGACTGCGTTGGTTTAATGAATATCATTGAAAACAAGCATGTAATTTTTTGCCTATAATGTGAAATCATATATTTATCATAAAATATTTTGTATCTTCTAACCCTGCTTCATCAGAAAATTAATAAAATGAAAATATACTTTACATATTTATGAATTTTAATTAATACTATTATTAATCCAGCTTTGTTGGATTAATTAATAGTTGCAAAGAGTTTATTCAGAGCTTTACCCTTTCAATAGTTAACATTTGCCAATTTCCAAAGGGACCTGGACACAGTCCATCATGGTACTTGATGTGTTTGAATTTATTGAAATGTATGGGTTTCTGATTGTAGATTTGTTTGCTTGTTTGTGATATGAAACTTTTTTAAAAGGACGCTTTATTTCTTTAGTATTCTTCGAACATTAATTTTCATTTTGTATTTTTAGCTTTGTGATGACTCAGATATTTCCAACAATGCAAAGACTTTACATTTATTTTAATTAACAAGTAGAATGCATATTGTTAAATCCAAGAATCTTTTGTAAGTAATAGCATTAGAAAATAGCTAGTTATTTAATTAGCTAATGATAACACCATCATTAATGTGATATAGCAAGAAAGAATAATTAGTGAATACTACAGATGCAGGCTGTACATTCTAGTAGTCTATAATGGATTTTTTTTGGGCGTACTGTATCATGATGTGAAAATAACAACCTTTTTCTAAATACAGTACTATTTAATCTCTCTTACTGTACTGATGTATTTTACAATTCTTTATATTTTTAATAAAACTGGATTCTGAACCATAAATTTTAGCTTTGCTCTAAAAAAGCTAGTTTGCTAATTGTTCTACTTTCCTTGAGCAATATATCAGTGAAGAATTCAGTAAATTCTTCTCATGATAGTGCTAAATATTAGATTCCTTGTGCTCAGTTCACAAATTTAAACTTGTTTAAGGAACTAAGAGAAGGAGACATCCCACTAAGCCAGTTGTTTCCTAATTTTTTTTGGGGGGGGGGATTTTCTGGAGTTCTGAGAATATGGCATGAGAGTTGTTTTGATTGTGTGGCCAATTGTAAAAGGAAAGATCAGATGAGTTGAAAGCCTTGAAGGAAACAAAGGAATGCTCATGGAGATTGTATGTGAGCATACAGCCACAGAGTTAGACCATTGGTTTGTTCAGTTCAGTACTGCTGACTAACATCAGATTTCTAAAACATCAGACAAGGGCTTCTTCAGTCCCACCTGAAGAATCTGCAAAGCATTGGTTCTTCTGTTGAGCTATAGTCATTCCAGTTTATTTGGCCTTATAGGGCAAATGTGATTATTTTGTAGATCATATTGTGTACAAATAGCTCGCCACACAGAGAAAGCCTTCATGCAGCAGTACTATACAATGTCTTTGGATACAATAAGAACATAAAGTGCAACCCACACTTATTTGATACTGATGCTTCTAATATTACTACAGTTTTTTGTTTTGTTTCTTTGCCAAAAATGCATCATATATTTTAGTCTGGAAACTGTTTTCTTTGTTATGCAGTGGCTGGGTTTCTATGATCATGTCTACCCTTTTCCCCCTCCTCTTTGTGATGCAAGCAAAGAATGGAAGTCATCCATTTATTGTTTTCCCTCCCTCCCTCCCTCCCTCCCTCCCTCTCTCTCTCTCTCTCTCTGTCTCTCTGAACTTGGGTTCATCTATTGTGCTAAGCTATATTGTCTTTAGTTTGGTTTCCATACGAAAAATTGTTGGGTATTATCATATATGAACCCAGCTACGAAGTAAAATTTTAGCTTGCTCCATAACACATCCAAACACTACTGGCATTAATACTTGCTATATTTTTAAGCTTTATTAATATAATTGTAGGTAAAAGAAAAACAAAATGTTTACATTTTTTTTCTTTGATGATCTTGTTTTAAACTGTTTCACAAAGGCTAATCAAGAATCCTTTTGATTTTAATTACAGCCAGACTGTTACTTCTAATTCAGATTTTGCTTCAGAACAAACACTCATGCATAGGCAGTGTATTAGTCCATGTAACCAAACCAGAGGGCTCAAAACAATATTTGAGTTATGACTTAATTCAAATTACTATAGTCCTCATATATAGTATCAACCACGTTGTAGAACATCATTGGATATACTACATGATTAATGAGTTAGTGGGCTCCTTTGCCTGGCTATAAAATGCTCTCAGTTTAAATAGAAGTTTTAAGCTATTCCCATAACCTTAGAAAAGTTGTTTGTTTTCAATAATGTTGAAAGATGATCTTTATTCATATGCCTCACTTTATTCTGATTTCCAATAATGAACAGAAATTATCAAGAAAAGTTAAAGATATTGTTAATTTAAACATTGTTAAGAAATCCCCTAATATATTAAAAGTACAGGTAGTTCTCATTTAGTGACCATCTCATTTATCAACTTTTTACCTCATAAATATTTGGCTGTTGTCAGTTTTTTAAAAATGTGTTTTTATTAACAAATTCAGAAGGCTGAACTAAAATTTTCTAAAACTGATAGGTTGTATGTATAATAACGGCATTTTCCTTTATTTGAAGGTCATTCTGTAAGATTGCTGGGACAGAAAAAGGATAATGGGAAACGGTTGGGGGGAGCACGACTGGATTTGCCAAAGATTAGAAAGAACCCCCTGATAGAAATCATTTCCATCAATACAGGGTAAGCATCCTTCAAACCGACATAAAATATTCAATACTGCCTAGAAATTCAATTCAGGTACAGTTTACAATAAAAGATTGAAGATGCCAGTGGCAACATTGTAATACTTTAAAGTGCTGGTTATTTGCTTATATTTTAGAGTGTTAAACATTAAAGATATTCGTGTATTTTTATTCTTTTTGGCTTGTTTCCTTGAAAATATATGCAATGCTTGCAATAAGTCATATATTTTTAATAAAACTGGATTCTGAACCATAAATTTTAGCTTTGCTCTAAAACAGTGGTTCTCAACCTGTGGGTCGGGACCCCATTTGGGGTCGAACGACCATTTCACGGGGGTCGCCAAACAAGGCTGTCCGCCATTTTTTCCCCTTTTCTTTGGCCACGCCCCTGGTACCCGGTGATGTATAAGTGGTTGGGGGTCACCACAACATGGGGAACTGTATTATGGGGTCGCGGCATTAGAAAGGTTGAGAACCACTGCTCTAAAACAGCTAGTTTGCTAATTGTTCTACTTTCCTTGAGCAATATATCAGTGAAGAATTCAGTAAATTCTTCTCATGATAGTGCTAAATATTAGATTCCTTGTGCTCAGTTCACAAATTTAAACTTGTTTAAGGAACTAAGAGAGGGAGACATCCCACTAAGCCAGTTGTTTCCTAATTTTTTGGGGAGGGATTTTCTGGAATTCTGAGAATATGGCATGAGAGTTGTTTTGATTGTGTGGCCAATTGTAAAAGGAAAGATCAGATGAGTTGAAAGCCTTGAAGGAAACAAAGGAATGCTCATGGAGATTGTATGTGAGCATACAGCCACAGAGTTAGACCATTGGTTTGTTCAGTTCAGTACTGCAAATGGGCACATTAGATCACAGGAAGAAAATGTAATATATTGGGATCTACATAAGATGTTTTATGAGCTTGGAAGAAATAAGCCCATTCATAATCTTCGGACTTGTCTGTATTCCAGTGGATTTGCCTCAGTTTTAAAGACATGTTGAAACTCAACATCAGCAGAACAGAGATTTTATTGACAGGTTTGGAATTTACAATCTCCCAGACTCCAGAATAGGTAACAAGATAAATATTCATTAGTTTCAGCAGAAGCAATGATTTGTGGTCAGTTGTAGATTTGATTCTCCTTTCTGCATCCCTCCTGCTGCTTTGCTCCAACTCTCTACCCTTCCTGACAGCCCCATCCAACCTAAATCAGTGGTAACAGTATTATCATTATGAATTAAGGTGAATATACGTGTCCCAAGATAATGTTGCAGGATCCAATCCGGGTTGGTCTTCCAAGCTTTCAAATTCATGCTGGAGCCCATCTTCAGGGAAAATTATGTGGTCTCACTGGATCTGCACATTCAATTACAACTGGTAACTGAAAAGAATTTACAGATAATGAAACAGATGCTTTATTACAAGGATTAGAATTAAGTGTCTGTTAATTTCTTTTTCGCATTGGTGCTTTGGACAAATAAATGTCATGGTTTAATTTCCTGATCTCTAGCAGCAGACCATGAATATTTCTGCTTGAGTTTACTCTTAACTTGTGGCATTGGGCTCATGTTACAAGTTCATATCCCTGTGAATTCATTACTGCATTGCTTGTTGTCACGGAGTGTGAAGAGTCATGACAAGATGGTATTGATAATAACTTAGGGATATGTCAATTTTGATGGGCTGTCCTCTCTACCTAATACTTCAAAGCATTCTTGTGTAATTGCCAAACGATCCAGCAGTGCTTTATAAGGAACTTATCCAAAACATAGCTTAATTATTTGCCATTCTAAGTACAGATATTTACGGGATTGTGGTAATTACTTGATTAGACTTCTTTCTTAATCCTGTTCTTGCAAACCAGATTGCAACACAATAATACAAAAGTGTACTGGGTGGTTGAGCTTATTAATAGCCGCTCCTCAATGCATTCTTTCTGTCTTCTCTCTTTACCTTGGCCTATTTGAAGAACAAACTGAACGCTATATAACAGGCTGCCTTGTTCTGCAAGCCCTGTTAACTAGAACTTGCTCAAACAGAATATTTCTTAGAGCATTTGTGTTCTTAACATTTGCATATAAAAAGAAACTCCTAATACTTTAATCCATATCTAAGAAAAATTGCTAATCATTTTACAACCTGTTATAGGCAGATTTATTTAGACATCGTGCATATTGTTTGTGGTGGAACTCACTCTTAAATAAGTATGCAGATGATTGCACCCACAGTAACATGGACTTCATTTTATACTCATTCATATTGAAAATGATTTTTTTTGTAATCTATGTTTTCTTAAATCTTGCTTATATGACAAATGAATTTCATACTTGGAATGAGACTCATGGATAAAATTTGTCTAGTGACGTAAAGTGCTGCACTAGAATTGACCTTTATTTTCCTGGTAGAAAACTCTCTTTGTTAGTATAAAGCAGAACTTTCAAGGGCTGAAGCAAATGCTGACTGTTTAGTTTAAACAAAAGCTAATTATTTCTGTGGTTTTCTCCTGCTCCCATCCAGTGTTCAAGATCTTTCTTTCTAAACTAGTCCCTTCCTGATGCATTTTTAGATTTGTAGATGAAGGTTTCTAGAGGGCACTAAAGTGGGGAAGACTGTTTTTTATGAAATACTTTTTTGGCTGTTGCCTTTTTATGTGCCAGACTTTCTTATGGATACTTCACTAAAACGAATGTTAAATTCTGTGGTTGTGTTCACTCAACATTGTAAACTATAATGTGGTTTGTTGGGCTGCGGGTTAGCATGATTTGTGAACCTTCTTGTATCGGTTGGTGAATCATAGCCAATTATGGCATACTCAATAAGTAAACAAAAGAGTTAAACAAGTCAGTCGGGACTGTTGTCTAAACTAGGTAGCAACTGGTTTTGACAATACTTCAGGAGATTAGTCCATGAGATGCCATGGAATTTACTCTCAGAAAAACAAAAATGGCTCTTTCATTATTAAAAATAAATAATACATTTGTCCATCTTTCTTTTTTGTATTACCTCAGCAGACCTGTATTGCCCCTTTTTTCTCCCCCATAGTTATGTCTTCAAATCTCATTGCCTGTTCATCAGAACATTAATCATGTTCCATGGACTATAGGACACTTCCTAACCCTTTTAATGCAAGCCAAAGCCTCATCCCCAAATGAAAAGTAAAGCCATTCTCGCATTGTATCAGGGAGCGGGGTAAGGGGGTCTCAATGATTAACACTTACCAAAGTGTTGTGATTGACTGGGAGAAGGAAATGTTGCTCTTCATTTCTGTTATTGGTGCAATTGTAAGATTTAGATTTTCCCTTAACTATGATTAGACTAACTTCTTCAAATAACCAGTTTTTATGAACTTGAGCAAACTGGCTGGCTAGATAAATCAATATGACTTGACTTTGGTATGAAATCAGTCAACATAATTCATGGAAATAGTAGCTATTTTTCACTTGCTCCCTCTCTTAATGTTCTTACTCCTTTAAGTAGCTTTGCTGTACTTCCACTTTCTCTTAGTCCTATGTGACTTAGAGGGGGGCAAGAGGGAAAAATTAGTCTTCCTTGAGCCCGATAGAAAGCTAGCCCATGAGTTATGCTTTTTCATGCTGAGTCTGGTGTGTCCTTCCTAATGCTCCATAGTATGCTCCACAAAACTCCCATTCTGATGCTTCTGGGCCTTCAATTGGCCATTTGTTCTTCCTGCAGGGACCTCCCTGCAGCCCTGTGCCTGCTTTCCTCCATCAGCTTCCCTCCTTATCCTTGATTTATATGCAACATTTTCAGTTTGAGTAGCACAAACACAACCACCTCCACTGCCTAATACATGTGTCTCCAAACTTGGCAACTTTAAAACTTGTGGGTTTCAACTCCCAGAATTCCTTAGCCAGCATGATTGGCTGAGGAATTCTGGGAGTTGAAGTCCACAAGTCTTAAAGTTGCCAGGTTTGGAGATCCCTGGCTTAACAGATCATCTCTGCCTGTTCAGAGATCTGAAAACCTTCTCACTGGCTACATGACATGGAAAACAGACAAAAAAAAAAAACCCTTCTCAAATGGACAGCAAATTGCAATACCATCTCCATCAAGGCAACTCACCCTCTCATAGGGTCACAGGCTATCTATCCAGTACTGCAGAAGATGGAGCTGAGATTTAAACCTGTTTTGAGGACAGCAAAATGGGTGCCTTTAATCTTTCCATGAGAAAAAATAGAGTTGATCTTTTGAGAACTTTTTTTGTTTTTCAAAAGCCTGAAATAGAGTCAACCTTACTTTTCCTCCAGCCACTAAAAATAATTTGACAGCTTCCATTGCAGTGCAGCTTTGGAGCTTGCAAAAAGCACTGCTGGGCCATCACTGCTTATATTACTGAAACATTCTAAATAAATAGCAGCACCAGAACTGAATCTGTATTTCAGTGCTTGGAAAGAGCAGCCCACATTTTAAATGAAAGGATGCTTAGTTGATTAAAATTCTGACATTCCTATGCAATCAATCAAGTATTCATCCTGGATGATAAATATGTATTACAGTAGCATTTTAATAATTATCATACATTTATTTCACCCCAAACACAAACTTTGAATATAGGTTTTGATTAAAACATGCAAAACCTGAACTTCATAATATTTGATGAGAGTTAATCATGTTTAGAGTACATCATTTAAATTTAAATCATATAAATTAGGCTAGCTTAGTCACATTGGCCTTCAGGGATCTACCCTAACAATGACTCATCCATGCTATATCTCCATGAAATTATTTATCGTAGTTCCCTTCTTTATTCATCCTTAAAAATCTCAAACAGAGGAGTGTTCCTATCTGCCTATAACTTTTAGAAGTGTGATACTTTGAACCATGCAATAGCATCAATAATGGGTATCAGCATTCATGCTATCAAAGATAAATAGCAATTCCAAAGTGAAAAACTCTTAAATTTGCCTTCATTCGTGAAAAAAAATCTATTTACAAATCATGACCTGTTTGTATATATATATATATATTATTATGTTGAAGTGATTTTACTCCTTTAAGGATGAGTATGATTTATAGAATTCTTATATGTTGAGACAGACATACACATACTTACTCTTCTAGCGTACAATTTCCCTAAAAGAAATACTGACATATTTATGTATAGCGGTTACTTGAAAATTTATTTTTTAAAGTCATTTTGAAGATATTGGGAGAGGTAGAACTGTTCCTGCAAAGGCCAAGCATGCAGCACTCATCACTTTTATCCACTTTTTACCAAATTGCACATATTTGGCAGTCCCAGAAACTTTTTACACTGCAGACTGGAGCCAGACTTGATGTCTTTTCTGTGTCCCAGAATGTCTAATATTCTTATGCTTTGGGGTTAGTGTGTGAGTCATACATGTTTATGTGCTGTGTTTAAAGTGCTTAGTTATCTTGGAGCAAGGTAGCTTGTTGCTCAAGACCAAGAGTTCCTGGTAGACTGAGAGTACACTGGGAGTGTGTTTACAAAAAACATTTGCTTAGTCATCTCCTTTGGGCAGCCCTGCCAGTGTGTTTTCCTTCTTCATTTGATAAACTGCCCTAATTTGCTGGCATATACTTCATCTTCCGCAAATTGGATTGAGCTTGATTCATTGTGCTACTTTCCATAGTTTGAGAATAAATGACCCATTCCTCTCTCGGATATTTGTATTGATTTAACTTTCTTCCTAAAACATGTCAAAAGGGAGAAGAGAACCAGTTTAATAGAGAAAAGCAAGCACATGGTTTTCATAAATAGAAATAAATTAAGGCAGGCTTTTGAAACCCATGTTCACTATGGGTTGAAGAGGCTTGAGGCCATTGAAAAGTGATTATTCCTCTTTGCATATCTGATCCTTGCATGTTGGTTATGTTGAACTCTATTTGTACTTCCAACCAGACATACTGGCAACAAGACAACACTTATAAAGTTTTGATGATCCAGGATGGTGGTAGAAATTATAACTGTTTACAAAACAGGCTGTTGAAATAAAGAGGTAAAATGTTGGGGTATGGATTAGGAGCTTTCTTAAGCAAAGGAAAGGTAATTAGATGTTGACAACATAAATAATTATTACCACCATGTTTCCCTGAAAGTAAACCCGCTCCCAAAAGTAAGCTCCAGCTGATTTTCAGGGAGTGGGCCTAATATAAGCCCTCCCTCGAAAGTAAGCCCTACTTAAGGGCCTGCATGGATGGCTTGCCTCTGTGATGAGGCAAAGCCGATGGGGAGGGAGGAATCTGACCTACGGTATCGGTGTACCGGTTCTTTACTGCCGGTTAAAAAAAAAAGTTCAATCAGACTTTCTAACTTCTTGAGCTCTAGCAAGAAGTTAGAAAATCTGATTGAACTTTTTTTTTTTGTCCCACAAACGTGGCCAAGGCTGAGAAGCAAATGGAGAAACGCAATGCACCTGAAAGGCAGGTTAGTAAAAAAATGCTTGGGGGAGGCAAGAGCATCTGGGCGGGGGGCAAGCGCAGCAACTTCACCCTGCGTGGCTTTGGCAGGTGTCTGGCAGGTGGAGGGAAGCAACTCCATCTCCCCCCATGGCACCCTTACCCTTTGCGGCTTCAGCAGGTGTCTGGCAGATGGAGGGAAGCAACTCCACCTCCCCCTGCTGCCACCTGCCTCACCTCCTCATCTCATGGCAGCAGCAGCAGCTGATCGGGCAGACGACGATCCAGTGGGAGCACCAGTTAGAGGCCAAAAGCGCCCAGCTGGCATGAGAGTTGCAGCACCCACCATGAGCCCAGCGCCTGCAGCACTGCGGAGGCGTGGGCGGCGCGGTTCCACTGGCGGCTGCTGGTGAAGGGCCCTGGCAGGCAGGGTGGCACTCTGGATCTGGGCCAACTTGCCCCGCACCAGGCTCGGCGCCCTTTCTGCTGCAACCCACCACGGCCATGCCGGTACCATACCTGGTCCGCCACCATGCTCTCGCTGCCGTGTTGCTTCTCCACCCCATGCACAGGCCCCTGACCCACCCCTGTATGCTCGCAGTCTACTGGTACCAGTACCGTCAAAAAGTAAGCCCTCCCTGAAAGTAAAACCTAGTGCTTCAGAGCCCAAAAGAAAGCAAAACAGGGTCTTACTTTCGGGAAAACACGGTATATAGTTCTTGATGCCCTAGCTGAATGATAGTGAAACATTCAAGTAAAGCATTCAAGAGAATTGAGTTACAAAAATAAATATACCTAAAATTAAGTTAGTTGGTCCTGGCCTGAAGTTAAAGTGGACCTTTTGCATGTAAAATCCAAAGTATGTCAATGGAATCATTTTACAGTATAAGAATAACTTGAATGGAAGCTGAAAGTAAAAAACAGCTGTTGCAATTGGGACCATGATTGGATCTCTCACACAGGAAGATAAACCCCTACCAGCTGTTGCTGGGCTTACAAGGAACTGCTTGCTGGAAAAGCAGCATTGTTCCATAAAAGTTGTGTGAGGTCTGCTTACTTTTCAGAATGCAAAATTTTAAATGGCTGTGGTGGGGTTTTTTTTTTAGTTTATTGAATTACTTTATATTAAAAATGTGAAATTAGCAGTTTTAAAAAAATACAACGGGAAATGGTGCTGAATATAACACATTGTTATTATTTTATCTCACATGTATGAAAGATTAATAAAATAATGTTTAGTTAAGTAGTATTCAAACGTGAAAGTAATTTAACCAGGCACAAAGAAATGAGTTCGTTGAAGATTCATAGATATTTTAAAGGAAAAGCGAGATTCTCTTTCCAGAGAAAGCCATTTTATAAATCAGGACAAATGGCAGAGAACTTCAGAACAGTAGAAAGGAATAGCCAAAGGTCCAGTGGCTTAAAATGGCAAGAGACGCCATGAGACTGAATCTCATATAGATACCATAGATAAATAGTAAATTAACTAATTTTATTACATATGCTTCTGTGTCCACTAATGCAGCGGTTCCCAACCTTTTCTATACCCCATGCCCCTAGAATGCTTCTGATATATTCTCGCACCCCTTACAAAAGTTCAAAATAACGGCAACGAATTATGCATATACACTATTCCAATATCTCAGGGGCTGCCATAAAGAAGAGGGAATGAAGCTATTTTCCAAAGCACCTGAAGGCAGGACAAGAAGCAACGGGTGGAAACTAATCAAGGAGAGAAGCAACCTAGAACTAAGGAGAAACTTCCTGACAGTGAGAACAATTAATCAGTGGAACAGCCTGCCTCCAGAAGCAGTAAATGCTCCAACACTGGAAGTTTTTAAGAAGAGACTGGACAGCCATTTGTCCGAAATGGTGTAGGGTTTCCTGCCTGAGCAGGGGGTTGGACTAGATGAACTCCAAGGTCCCTTCCAACTTTACTACTATTACATTACATTACTATAGTTTTGAAAACCCAAATTTTCTCACCCTCTGGAATATCGTCTTGCATCCACAGGGAACCCCTGCTCTAATCAGTCAGTTTCAGGTTTAAGTCTTCCCTTATTAATCTGCTGGTCACATCTGCCTAACACAGTATTTCTTAAACTTTTTGCTCTTAGGACTTCTCCTACTTTCAAAAATTATGGAGGACCCTAAAAGAGCTTTTGTTTATACAGGTTGCATTGACTTTTAGCATATTAAAAATTAAAAGTGGCATATTTGTAAAATATTTACTGAATCATAAAAATCACAATTTTGAACCCACTCGATACTAAAATCACAATTTTAAACAATTTTAAATCCACTTGATACTGTTTTTCAGGAAAATATTTTATATTTTTAGCAAAGAAAAATAGTAATGAGAAGAGTAACTATTTTAATTTTTTGTAAATAATTTCAATATTTGGCAAATGATTTTGATTTTGTGAATCTCTGAGTGTCTTGGAAGATCCCCAGGGATCCTTAGACCTTTTAAGAATCACTGGTCTAATGGAATACAGATCTCTTTCTGACACAAAAATGAGCGAAAATAGGAGTTAAAACAAATTCCATCTTTGGAATTATAATGCCATTGCTCTCCTAAACCTCTTCCACCTTCTCCATTAAATAAGCTCTCTTTCATGTATTCTCCCACCCAATTTCCAGCATAAGTTAATTCACCAAAGTGACCAGTTTAAATTAGTATCAGGAGTCAGAATCAAATGGATTCAAGCAATATGTTCCAATATAGTATATTAAAAACACTGAAGCTGATTTTTCTCCCATTTTTATTCAAAACTTCATTGTAGTATTTTGTTATTTTTAGACTGTTGGCTGGAAAGTAACACCCTAAAGCATTTTCTGAAATATGTCTTGTGATTTATCTTACTAGTTGGAAGCTTGATTTGGCCAATTATATGTGTGAAGGAATATTTTTCCTCCGTGTCCCAAGAGTAAATGTGAACATGTGTAAGCAATTATTTCTGGCAATTTTATCAGTAGGTGACCTGGGATGTTTCCAGGCTTAAGTAACTTAATAGAGAAATTGAAAGTAGGCCAAGGTGTTTGAAAGCAATTGGACAGGGGGTTTAGCAACTCCCATGAAAAGATATGGCAAGACAGGTGCAAACAAAAAGTATCACAGTTATTCGATGTCAGGATCAATGGAGTAACTTTGAAGTTAATAAAAAAAGTTATTTTTTTAAAAAAAATATTTTACATGCCTCACATTTGTCCTCCCAAGGGTTGAAGTTAGTTATATATTATTCCATACTGATCTCCTGTTCTGTCAGTATTTATGCCAGATTTTCTATTCATGATAATGTTTATTCATAAAAAGGCAATTCTAAACTGAGAGTGGGGATGGCTTTAGAGAACTGAAAATACAGTAAGATATTTTTTTTAAGATTTGAACCTTAGATATTTGTTGTTCAAGAAAAAAAATATATCTCCCTGGATTTTTTCTGAACCTGCTGACCAACTGTTTAATATGAGCAACTGGCTTGTTGGAACAGATTGCTAGTTTAGGATTGGCTGTCTGGGATTAGATTTCTGGCTTCCTACTCCTAATGCCAGTAACGCATTTAGTGGAATGGTCAAGTCTCCTGTGCAGTACTTCATTTAAGTCTTGGTTCCTCTACAACAGGTTCTCAAAACTTGGCAATTTTAAGACTTATGGACTTCAACTCCCAAATTTCTCCAGCCAACTGGCTAGGAATTCTGGGAATTGAAGTCCACAGATCTTAAAAAATGCCAAGTTTAGAGACCCCTTCTCTGCAGGACCCAAGTATAAATTGGAAAGCAGAGTAGCACTCAACATTGTAAGTTTTTTGGAATATTTGTCTAATTGATTCATGGTTTAATCTTATGCTTCTAGAATGATAGGTTATAATTATTGTGGTAAGGGCTGAAGTTGGTGAGTTGGGAATTGGTGGTTAAAAGCATCCAGGGTAGAGGATTGCAATGTAAACATGAGGGATGTACCCAAGGTCATCAAGTAAACTGCTGGTCTTGAATCATGCCAAATCTTTCTATATAAGCTCTGCTCGTTGTGTTGTTGGGAATTCTCTTCTTTGGTATTAAAGAAATTAGCTTTTTATCAGATTGATTTCCTCCACACAGACATTTAAGAAGAAAGAATGCCAAGTTTATTGGCCTATTCACTATAATTGCACAGAACGTCCTGTGATCTTTACTTGTATGTTTAAACCACACTGACACTACATCCATTTTTCATTGTCCCTTTCTGGAATATCCCTCCTAATTCATCACATCTTGGGTGGAAGAATAATTTGAGATAGAGTCTTTTGTGAACTCTCAGTGCTAGAGAGGGAGATTGCTATATTTGATTCCTTAGAAGGTTTACCTAGTTCAGGGTGTCAAACTCGCAACGTCACATGACATGTCAGAATGTATCGTGACTTTTTTTCCATTGCTGGCAATGGGATGGGCGTGGTTTCGCCATGATGCATCCAGGCCACGGGCCAGCAGTTTGACACCCCTGACCTAAGTAAAATATTTTCAGGAGTAAAATAAATAGAAATTCACCTCTTTCAGGCAGGAGAGAGGAATGGAAAGTCTTGAAAGGGAGAAGGTATCATCAAAAAAACAGACAAATGGAATACAATACCTTCCATTTTCCCAGAAGAAGATAGCAGAGAAGCACCTCCTTCTGATACCTCCAGAATCAGAGGGAGAAGGGGAGAATTAAACAGGAAAGACAGTGATGTACAGCCAAAACTAGTGAGCTGGGAATCAGTTGTTCCTGAATAGAAAGTAGCACAATGTTAACATGTCTGAGCTGCCCAAGGCCACTATTTAATTGATGGAGAGCACTCCAGATATTTTAAGGCTCTCAATTCTTTTTACTGTAGAAAACAGGCTAGTTGTTGCATCAAAGCACTGTTCTTGTTTGCAATAATAATTCTAGACTACCTAAGTCATATCTGGAAGTCTTCCATCAAGTCTAGCCGTGAGCTGAATTCAGGATTAACTGTCTGGAGATTGTGATTTACTTTTTAACTTTGATGTGGAGTTTAATAATCCAAGCTTGAAGCATGATTTTTAAGGCACTACATGTTTTTCTGGAGTTATGCATGATTTCTGAAGAATATAATTGTTCAGCATGCTTCTTCCCACAAGAACTGTTTTTGGAATAGGCATCAATATTTTTTTCCATATGAAACTGAATTGTAGATATGTTGACCTCTACTGGCTATTATTAATTTAGATTAAATCATGAAAACCAAGTTATCAGGAACACATGTCTTGTTTTATTTTATAAAATATAACATTAGTAACTCTCCTGTATTATTAGTGTGCTATCAGCCTGGAATCATTTCACATTCTCACTGCTATAGAAGAGACTACTGCAAATTCTAGACATTTTCGTATCGTAAGGTGGCTTTCTTTAATAGTCTTAGTGCTGTGTTTTGATTACTTAGTGCTATTCTTTTTGCCATTGCTTCCCCCTCACAATTCAGAAGTTGTGTTCCCACAAAAGCTACTAACATAAACCTTTTATGCATTTATTTATTTGTTTGTTTGTTTAAAGCAAGCCCGATAGCTATCTTTGATTGTCTAAATTAAGCTTGCTAACTTCTGCCCACTCACACAAAACTCTTCACCTCTCTCTCTCCCGGATGTTTTGACCAGTCCTAAAACAATACCTTTTATCCCAAGAACCTGTTACATGTTTCTGAAATCACTATAGCCTAATGTTTCCTGCGAGACTTCACCACTTTAACTGGCCCTCTTCCATTGGCCATTGAGGAAGTGAAAACAATAGGTCTTATCGCAGGCACCAGTCTACTGTTCAGCTGAATTTTTTTGTAACACTGTTATAGATGTCTCAGAGGTCTCCTTGTTTTACTAAGTGCGTTGCTCAACAGCAAATGTGTGGCCAATCGTAGCTTTCTTTGTTTCATTATTAGCTTTTTAAAAACTGTTAAAAGTCATTGCTTTACCGTAGATGTGAGTTTTTTTTTAAACCAAAAGCTATATAGCATATCAAAAATGTAGGAGTTTCTTCACCCAGGGAGAATGGAGGGAGGGAAAAGGAATAGAGAAGGAAAATACAAATACAAAAAGTCTGGGCTTGAATAATTGTTACACTAACATTCCAAGTACAATTTATGAAAGTTGGATTTATTCTGTGCTGTTAATGATGTCCCCTGTTTGTTCCTCATATAGATTGATCACCTTGAAACTGGGGTTTTTTAAAATTACTTTTCACTCCTCTCAGGTAACACCAATCGTTAAAAGTTCTCATCCAAATAAATACGAGGTTGTTTGTTGAAAAAACAATTGCTAAGGTGAGGAAATGGAGCGGTGTTCAACTAGGACTGTGAAATCACAACATGTAGCTTCTACAAAGAAAGAAATCAATAAACAAAGCAGGGTGCTGATGGTGAAAGGAGGCAGGTGAACTTTGAAAATAAGTCAGATAAAAGGGGAAAGGGGAGTATCGATAAAAAGAACAGGAAAAAAAATATTCAAGACTGTCTTTTCAGGTTTTGTATATGTGCAAAAAAATAAGAGAATCCATGCCTTTACTTATGTTGCAGTTCATACTGTATATTAACTGATCTAACTGAAACAAAGTATAAAACACCAAATTCTAATTCAGCAATCAGAAAAATATGGTTTGCTTCTTCCTAGTTTTTATTTTCTTTTTCCATTGGATCAACAATATCTGAACCGGAACAACTGGATATACAGTATCATAACAGCAAGATATGGTCTCTTGACCTATATCGGAGAATATCGCATGCTAATCACATTTATCATCTCATTGAAATCTCCTGTATAAATTGATTATTCATCTAGATGTCTAGTGGATTGCAGTTAGTAAATGTTCCATTCAGAGCTGGCCCCAACATGTTGCACTCTAGTTCTGCCAAGAAATGCATCCCTTAATTAGTATGCATGCATGTATGTCTGTAATTCATTTATACACCTTCCAACTGGTATGTGACTCAGGGCAGCATGCACAATATAAACTGAGTATAATAACCAGAAAAACATTAAAATATAATCAAACATAATGTACCAATACATCAAACGTAATGCACACAACTTATCAGCCATTTAGGGGAGACCAGATTAGGAAGCCAATCTGGAGGAGACCAGAATCAATTTCTGGTCTTCATACACCAATATAAACTGTTTATGACAGGCAGGACAGCAGGGTAATGTTTGGTCCAACTTTGCTAAAAGAAGCAGCTAAATTAGGTCATTCTTTGTATCCATAGCTTCAACCAACCTAGAATATAGTCAAGGTGGGCAAATGTAGCTGATGTATCACCACTGTAAAGAACCTGCCCTGTCATTCTGTTGTGGAGTAGCTGAATCAACTTCACCAATTTCCCTGGACATTCATAATGTCTCCGGATGAACCAGAGAGCCTCCCTGTTTACAGTGCAAACTGCTTTTGTCAAGACAGAGTAAAAAGACTTATTCTGCTTGAAGCACTTCTGGACTTGCCTCACAGCACATATCATGTCTGCTATACTTCTTTGTGGCTGAAAGCCACGCTGTGCCTCTGAGAGTTCCTTTCTGAGACAATGATAAGTCTGTTCAGGGAAATGCGGGCAAAGATTTTGCCTACAATGGACAGCAGTGAGATATCTCTGTAATTTCTGAAGTCTGATTTGCTTCCCTTATTTTTATAGACAGCAACAATCAGAATATCATGGAAGTCATCATCAGACATCTGTGGACCAAATGTCTTCCAGGATATCTTGAAATGTCTATAAGGAGTTTGAGTTCTAGTGCTTTGTAGATCTTAGCAAGAATGTTATCCTGCCCAGTTGCTTTATATGAGATCATCCGTGAGATCACGTTCCTGATCTCATCAGCAGAGAGAGGCAGGTCTAGGGCATCCAAAACTGAAAACTGAGGAATCTGTTGTAAGACAAAATGATCAATTGGATAGCCCATGAAGTAAGTTGGGAAAATGTTCAGCCCAATAGTTTTTCAGTCCTTGGTGATCTTTGATTAAGTTTGACTCATAAATGATAGCAAAGGAGAGCATCCTGATTTAGAAGGACCATGAATTGACTTTATGGTGTTGAAGTACTCTCTTGACTATGACTATGCACTGGTCAACCTTCCTCTGCCACCACTCATCCTGCATTTCTTGCAGGTCTGCCTGTATTTTAGATTGCAGGTGCTTAAACCTATCTTTCTTTGAGACAGATGATGGATCGATCTGCCAGTCTGCATAGACCTTGTTCTTGGCCTGGAGGGCTGCTGAAATGATTTTGTGATTTTTATCAAACCAGGCTTGCAGTGCCAAGCACAGTTGTTGCAGTCTGTGTGATGGCACCTTTAAACTACATCCACTTTTCAGAACAGGTTCCTACAAGTGGTAAATTGCCAGTGAGTTTTTCATTAAGTACAACTTGGAAGCGTTGTACTTGGTGTAGGTCTTGTAGTCTGCTGATGGTAAATGACTTTCTGACAGTCCTTGGTTTCTTACAATGTAAAGGGCCTGTGTGTAGGTTGAGAACCAACTGGACTATCCTAGGATCTGTCCAGCACTCAACATCTCACATGGCGCAGTTGATTATACCTTTAAGATGTCATCATTTAAATAAATAACTCTAAAATATTGCATAATGCAAATAATAACATAATATATAATGAAAATAAATAATGCTGAAAAAAGACAATGCAGTGGACTGACTCCAAATTTGCTAACTAGCAGGCTAAAAGCTAAGTGAAAATAAGAGGTTTTCCCTCCCAATGAAATACCACAAAGGGGATGAGAAACAACCCATATGTGAAAGTATATTCACTGTGTAGATTCAGCCAGTGAAGGCTCCTCTCCTCACACCTGACCTTGTGGAGATAGTTTACCTGCAGCTGAACCATTTAGATTTTAAAGTCTGAGTTACTACTCCAGGTTGAATGTTGAAATGAACTAGAATCCAGGGAAGTCAATGTAGTTATCCCAAGAGAGTTAATAGGATTCCATCAATCTACTTTAGTCTTAGTATTTTGGAACAGATGTAATTTGCCAGCACTGCTTTTAAACAGACTCAAATTGGAGCAAATGGAGCACAAAAATGAGAAATAACGGGAAATATTTCTATGTAGATACATCAAAATGTTGGAGCACAAACCAAATTTGCTAATCTGAATAGTGGCTGCTTGTACCCAGAGCAAATGAGCAAATGCTCTCCCGGTCCCTCTGTTCTGCATCATTTAAGCAAGGATCTCCAATCCCTGGTTCGTGGACTGGTACCAGGCTGCGGCATGCCAGCAACCAGTCCTCACAAACAAGCAAAGCCCCATCTGTGGGATGCAGGCAGCACACAAAACCATGCACTCTCCCGTCCGTGGAAAAACCTCTCTCCACAGAACCGGTCCCTGGTGCCCAAAAGGTTGGGGACCTCTGATTTAAAGCATGTTGAGCTTCCTTTTCTGATATAGATTGCCTAGGAGACAATTGAAGTCCAGGCCTAAAAGCCCCATAGAGCTTCTAAAAAGTCAATACCTCTGTTAATGTACTTAAGATGGCTTATTACTTAAACTATAGTACTAATATCAGCAATAATATCAGCAATTTTATTATTTTAAAATGTTTTTAAATTTTTAATTGTAAGGCATGTTCTGAATTGTTAGCCACCCAGAGTCATTTAGTGAAATGGGTGGCTATAAAAATTGAACAAATAAATAAATAAATGTTACATTTTCAAATGAATTTTTTTGTGGGAAAAAAATATGGACAGTAAAGAGAACCAGGCAGGGAGGCAGCTGTTATAGTACAGAGTAGGCCATTCCAGGCAATTGCTCCCCCTCCCCCAACAATAAAAAAATAAAATAAAAATGGAGGACTTTGTAGAGCCTAAAATTATAAATACAAATACCAAGAATAGAATTTTTTTTTATCACTAGCAGAAATTCTCATTCCAGGAGAACCTCACTATTTAATAGGTTCTTGCTGTATCAGTTTGGACATGAAATCCTTTTATAATTGTTCTCACTTCAGCATGCTTGTAAGTTTAATATGTGCATGTGGTTGATAAATGTTGTCAAGAAGGCTTACATTTTAAAAAAAAGGACACAAAAAGTAAAGATAGAAAGAACTAGAAGAGATGATTGTTCTGCCTATTTCTGCAGATGTACATTATAATGGAACCTCCAATTTGGTATAAAAATGGGTGAATGGATGCAGATTATTTTATAAAGTGATTATTAGACTCCATTATCGATTTTCATGGCAATGAAACAAAATGTTGAAAGTACTTTCTAATTGCAGCTGGGTTTCTTTTCAATCTCTTTAAAAGTTTTTTGGCTGGTCTCTCAGAGTTTGCTCCATAAATCCCAAGAACTGGATGTGGGTATCAGATACTGTTAATTCATTCATACCCGTTTTAAATACATGCTTATTCACATGATCTAATATCTTTTATAGCTTCAAGCTGGCAAATAACTATATGTCTCATATAGCACTTGATGGCATTGTTGCAGAAATGTTGCAGAAAATTTCATAAGATTTAGACTTTACAATTGATTTGTGTGGCTATCAGAATATCAATCATGAAAAGAATGCTACATTTTTTAAAATATTCTGATATGGACGCTGCATCAAAATGTCTGATAATAAATTGGAATGTTTTTGTAATTTTTTTTTTCTAGCAGTTTTCTACAATCAGGATTCATTTTTGGGGGATCAACCAAGTGTTGATCAGTTGGTTGTGACAGGAATTGTCAGACTGGCTTGTCATCTAAGTCTGACATTATGGGCTGAGCAAAAGTGATTGGCCTGAAGTCAATTAGCTGGCTTTGTGTCTAAGGAGGGACTAGAATTCCCAGTCTCCTGATTTTCTAGCCTGATACCTTAACCACTAGACCAAACTGGCTCTTTTATTACATTTAATATTTTAAACATTAATTTAATAATTAATTCAATAACTGAAGTGTTAAACTTTTAACAATGGCTCTTTTTATATTTATTGTATTTGTAATAAATATAATACACATAACTTATTAGGAAATATATTTCTCAGTAATCATATTAAGAATTATATTAAGACCTGAGTGGACTAGTCATTATAAGATTAAAACATTAAAATACATGATTTTTACCCAGATCTTAAAATCTTGGTGTTCATAATATATTAGCTGTTTTCAGGAGTTTTAAATAATTTGTATTCACTTTGTGAAATCTTGTGATAATATCATGGTTTGAGCCAATCAAAATTTCTAAGTATAACATTCAGTATTATGGTTTACATTTTTTAAAATTTTTAATATTAATGAGTAAGTTGGCCTCAATGATTTAAGGGTTCCTTTTCAACATTATGAAATCTGTGAACTTTAGCAACTTAAAATAGTAACCACAGCATTTGTTTATTTAGTCATTTAAAGTGAGTTATGGAGTGACATAATTAGGTAAATGATGTTACAAGTTTTTATGGTAATGAACAGGGGTAACCAGATACCATCATTAGAAGAGGTCATCAGGCCTGGACAAAGCCATTGATATGATTGTTGTGTCCACCTATCTTCCATAGTGTCTAGAAGCTCTGTCAGAAGCCCAGACTACTTTCTTGACCACATAACAGTATTAAATTTCTAGGCCTAGAGAATTTGTTTTGCTTGATCTAGAATCAGACCTACTGTCATAACTGTGTCATAATAGTGCATGGAGGAGACCACACAATTTGTATTAGTATTTGCTGTTTCTAAACTGTGCATATTAGCTAGGTTTCCTGCATAAAATTAAAAGGCAGGAAACGCAACAGAAGACAGGAAGTCCTATGAGTTATAACATAACATGAAATATGTAGGCCTTTGAGGTAGATATATCTTCATAGAGCAGAATTGTTTTTGGCTAAGCAAGTTGAAATTAGCTTCTTACAGTTGCTACATTCTCTAGCTCAGTGTTTCTCAACCTGGACAATTTTAAGGCATGTGGACTTCAACTCCCAGAATTCCACATTCTGGGAGTTGAAGTCCACATGCCTTAAAATTGTCCAGGCTGAGAAACACTGCTCTAGCTTGATGGCTGTGACTGAACTAATCTTCTCTTTGTTGTGGTCAGCTTCCTGGGACAGAGAGGGAATCCTCTTCTGAAGATGGAATTAGGATTCTCATAACACCTTTGTTTTACAGTTTCATGCTTCTCTTCCTTCTTCTTATCCCTTTGTACTCTTCCTGGCTTCAGCAACTGTTTTTATTTCCCTTCCTAACAATAAAGTTTTCATTTGAATTATATTGATGATTATCTGAATTGCTATGATGCATTTGAATTACTATGATGACGATCTCCAAAGCACCTGAAGACAGAACAAGAAGCAATGGATGAAAACTAATCAAGGAGAGCATCAACCTAGAATCAAGGAGAACTTTCCTGACAGAACAATTAATCAGTGGAACGACTTGCCTCCAGCAGTTGTTGGTGTTCCAACACTGGACATTTTAAAGAAGAGATTGGACAACCATTTGTCTGAAATAGTATATGGTTTCCTGCTTGAGCAGGGGGTTGGACTAGAAGACTAGAAGAAGAACCGCATCTACATGGAGGGAAGTGTGTAGTGGGGTGCCCCAGGGCTCTGTTCTGGGCCCAGTGCTCTTCAACATCTTTATCAACGATTTGGACGAGGGGTTAGATGGGGAACTCATCAAATTTGCAGACGACACCAAGCTGGCAGTAATAGCCAACATTCCAGAAGACAGGCTTAAGATACAGAAGGATCTGGACAGACTTGAACACTGGGCGCTATCTAACAAAATGAAATTCAGTGGTGAGAAAAGCAAGGTTCTACATTTAGGCAAGAAAAACCAAATGCACAGATATAGTATAGGGGGTACCTTGCTCAATAGTAGTAACTGTGAGAGGGACCTCGGAGTCCTAGTGGACAATCACTTAAATATGAGCCAGCAGTGTGCTGCAGCTGCCAAAAAGGCCAACACAGTGCTAGGCTGCATTAACAGAGGGATAGAATCAAGAGCACATGAAGTGTTAATACCACTTTACAATGTCTTAGTAAGGCCACACTTGGAATACTGCATCCAGTTTTGGTTACCACGATGTAAAAACAATGTTGAGACTCTAGAAAGAGTACAGGGAAGAGCAAGAAAGATAATTAGGGGACTGGAGGCTAAAGCATATGAGAAACGGCTTCTGGAATTGGGTATGTCTAGTTTAATGAAGAGAAGGACGAGGGGGGACATGATAGCAGGGTTCCTATATCTCGGGCTGCTACAAAGAAGAGAGTGTCAAGCTGTTTTCCAAGGCGCCTGAAGCCAGGACAAAAAGCAACGGGTGGAAACTAAGCAAGGAGAGAAGCAACCTAGAACTAAGGAGAAACTTCCTGACAGTTAGAACAATTAACCAGTGGAACAACCTGCCTCCAGAAGCGGTGAATGCTCCAACACTGGAGGTTTTTAAGAAGAGACTGCATAGCCATTTGTCCAAAATGGTATAGGGTTTTCTGCCTGAGCAGGGCAGGTTGGACTAGATGACCTCCAAGGTCCCTTCCAACTTTACTACTACTACTACTACTACTGCTACTACTACTACTACTATTATTATTATTCTAACTCTGTGTTTCTGTTATTTCCGTTTAGGACAGAGTTGCCAAGTAATAGTTTGATGACAATTTGGAAGAGATGTTAAATATAACTTCTGTTATCACTATAACATCCAGCAGAAAAGCCTACTTGTAACCTTGGCTTCTGAAAGAGGGCTTTTCCCTACTTCTTTTAACATTACAAGTACAAGGAGGGAGAATTCAGAGCATTTTTGGCAGTAGTCAACTTTTATGTCTGTAACTAATTGAGACAACAAAGTTGAGCCCAGGGATGGACAACTATGGCAACTTTATGATTGTGGACTTCAGTTCCCAGAATTCCTGAGCCAGCATGGTTGAAGTCCACAGATTGTAAAGTTGCTATAATTGCCCACTCCTGGTTGAGCCAATCCTATATCCATAATGCTTTTAAAATATAGAAGAAAGTAAAACATAAATCAGAACTGTGAAAATAAATGTTCCTGTTTTGCATTACTATGTCCCCACTATGCCAGTCAACATTGATAACTAATGATGATAATGAAATGGGGCTGGAAACAAAATGCTCAAAACCAACTCATCTTTAAGCAGTGAGGTATAATGCACCTCTTGCAGTTTCATTGCCTCTTAATTTGCTCATTTCCTTCTTACTAGATCTATGTTCCTGTAGACTTCAGTGATTCATCTTCACTATTTTCTAATTTTATTAAAGCACATACACATAAACATTTTGACATTTGAAATTTCTAAGCACCTTTTTGAAGCTATAGGACTTGTGCTTGTTGGTAAGAATTAAGTTGGCATTGGAAGTTCATTTAAATTGAAGATACTTTGTCTATACAGTATGTTAAAACTATTACTTGTTCTGCCTGATACAATACTTAAAATCCTTAGGCAGTTGACTATACATATTTAACATTGACTAATTATAAATTAATATCCCATGTAACAAACTTTTTAAAGAAATATAAAATATTTATTTTAGCTTTACTATTGTTATTCTATTTTTACTCCAAGTCTAGGATCTACTGATCTGGGAGGCAGAAATCCAGATGGCCACTAGACCTACAAAGATCAAAAAATGTTGACCTCTATTTCCATTAAGTGGTTGATCAGATTTTTGCAACTCTGGGCTAATTTTAAATTATCTGCCATGCAAAAAAATGATTCAGTAGCACAACGGTGACAAAATATCCTAGTTTGCACAATTATTAAGCAAATCATTTTTCAGAGGCAATATATGCCTTGATTGAACTTGATTTTGAAAGGATTAATTTGTCAGTAATGTGCTGTTATGTATAACAACAATAATTGTCTATAAATATATTTTCAAGAGCAGAGCAACAGGTTTCATAATCTGGATGTTTGTGTGGATGTATTCTTTTAAAATGAAATAATATATATGCTTTTTCTCTAGGTGTCTCAATGCATGTACTTATTGCAAAACTAAGCATGCCCGAGGGGAATTAGCAAGCTATTCTATTGAAGAACTGGTAAACAGAGGCAAACAGTCCTTTCAAGGTAAGTTTTATTTGTTTGTTCAAATTTGTATTCTAAACATACAAATTATTTTAGTTTTCAAAATCTCTACTAATGTGATATAACTTGATCTATTGCAGCAGAATATGTAGATGATGGTGTACTAAATGTACCACCTATATCAGTGATGGCGAATCTTTTAGAGACCGAGTGCCCAAAAACCACCCTGCCCCTCCGGCCTGGCCCCACTGTGCCCCCACTCTGTCCACCCACAGGGCCACTCACCACAGATCACCCAGGCAGCCTTGCAGCGCCATGACAGCCGCACCCCGCAGGATCACCTGCACATGATGGGGTATGAGGGCAGAGTCTTGCCCTTGCTGCCTGTCTGCCATGTGCTTGGCTGCGCTGCTCTGCGTGGGCCGCGCCTGGGGGAACCTCTCCTCCGGGCAGGCTGCTTGTGAGGAGGGGGTTGCGGGTAAAGGCGAGGCCGGGGCAACGGTGTGCGTGCCCACAGAGAGGGCTCCGAGTGCCACCTCTGGCATGCGTGCCATAGGTTCGCCACCACTGACCTACATATAGGTTTAAAGAATAAATGCTGGTTTTTTTAATCTGTGGATTTTTTTCAAATCTGGAAAATTATATGTATTCATATACTACTAAAACTCTCATTATGTTTACCTGTTTCTCTGTTTGTATTCTTAAGTTAGGCCAAATCGTGCTTTATACCACAATGGTTTTTGAATCAAGGCATCTAAAATATGCTAACTTAAGGATGGGTAAAAAATCTGGGACCCATTACTTTTGTGAATTTAAATTTCCAAGGTGTTCAGACTACTTTTATTCACAAAGCTGTGGCTGTTTCAATATCCCCATGGTCATGTGATTGTGATTCCTAATGCTTCTTGCCAGCTTCCCACAAGCAAAGTCAATGGGGAAGACAGCAGGAAATCAGAAGATACTCCCACTGCTTTTTTGTCCACTCATGATCATTCTGATTATCATTTTAGCTAACTAAGCATTAACTTATTATTAAAGTTCATTTGCCACAACAATTATTTTTCTATGTATAATGTATAAGATCATCTCTTCTTAGATGAACCTGGGACCATCCACCATTGAGGTGCACATTTTTGGTCAGCCTAAAATTTAATGTTTATTCTGATCACATTGGATTATACTACTTTCCTCTCAAGAGGATGAGCTAACAGCTCCCAGGGTTGTCTAGTATTACCGTATATTCCGCCGTATAAGGCGACCTGGCATATAAGACGACCCCCGTCTTTGGCGCCGAGTCGCATGCCTATAAAGTCGTCTTATACGCCAGAAACTACCGTAATTTCCGACGTATAAGACGACTCGGCGTATAAGACGATCCCCGACTTCGGCGCTGATTTCTACTCTTTCAAAAGTCGTCTTATACGCCGGAAAGTACAGGTAGTCAGCAACTTATACGCCGGAAACTACAGGTAGTCAGCAACTTACAGCTGTTTGTTTAACAATGGTTCCAAGTTGAACCCTGAAAAAAGTGAGTTATGACCAGTTCTCAGAGTTTTGATTATTGCACCTCTCCATAGTCACATGATCACAATTTGGGCACTTGACAATGGCTCGTATTTGCAGCTGATTATAGTGTCCCCTGGCCACGTGATTGCGATTTGTGATCTTCCCAGATGGTTTCCGATAAGGAAGTTGGATTAGCTTAAATGACCACATGATTCACTGAACGACTGTGGTGATTCACTTAATGACCATAGTAAAATGGTTGTGAAATCGAATCCAGTGGCATGATCACATCACTTAGCAACTGATATTCCAGCCCTGATTGTAGTTGTAAGTCGAGGAGTATCTGTATTCCATGTATCAATGAATGGCTTTCAGTTTAAAAATTCTTTTTGACACAAACATGATTTCTATTGTCAGAAGATGGAATGCCAATGCTGGTTATGTGTGGAGTACATATCCTCAAAGTACCAGCTGGAAGTACATATCCTGAAACCTGCCCATGGAAAAGAAACGTTTGGTGATTGGTTTCTGACCTAGGTAGAAGCCATAAACAGGCAGGAAAATCTACCAATCAAGATCTGTTTTAATTGTGATCCAGACAGATCATATGCCCATGGTTGAAACCCAGAAAAAGACTTCTTAAGTTAGCTTATGTGTGGCAGACAAGCAGAAGACTCCTGTTGCTGGTAAAATTGTTGCAACATGTGATGGCATAGGAATGTTTAATTTTAAATAGGAATGTTTAATTTCAAGTTTGATTGGGCTCATAGAATATCAGTAAGAAATCCTTTGGTGTCTGAGTTTTGCTCCTTCTGGAGAAATGCGGGCAAGATTTTGGCTTTAATTCCTATTGGAATCTTACATTAGGAATTTCCTGAAAACATTTGTTATATTTAATGCTTTATTCTCTTGCTTTGATATATTGCTTTTTCATTCTCTAGTATTGTTTAAAACTTGCTTGAGTTTTTGTTTTTATACAAATAGCAATCCTTTTTGGCTTTTTTTAAAACTGGCTCAGCTTTAAACAACTTTGTGTACCATGACATTGTTTCACTGTCTTTTGTTGAAGTCCCCTAAGACTTTAAGTGACATGTTGGTAGGCATAATGGAAGGAAGGTCAACAGAGAGAGGTTGTTTGTTCTTTGCTGTGCAAGTATTTGCTTTTGATTAAATCCCCCCAATCCATTTTTACTGTCGTGTTTGCGAAAACCCTTTTAGTGTCTTTGCTTAATAAATAAATATCATTCTCCATTTATTAAACACAGAAGATCTGATTGGCACATGCAGATGGGCTTGTAGCAGTTGAATAAGAGGCTACTGCTATTCCCAACAAACGATTTCTACTTAAAACATATATCTGACATTTGTATTCTACATTTCAGTACAAAATAAGAAAACAGAAACATTAAACAAAAACCTCAGCAGAAAAAAAACCCTAACCCAAAGAAACAGTTCTTGAAATAAGCTGATTTAGATATAGAAGAACTGAGAAAATATTATAAAGCAGTAAACCATGGATTTTATGTAGAGACAAAACAATATTTTATGTACCGCCTGTAAGAATGGTAGAATAAAATCCTACATCAGTTTAGCCACTCCAAGCATCTGATTATGTTAGCTGTAGTTCATGAAAGTTTAGCCCTTTAATAATATTTGTTTGTTGGAAAAGGTGTAACCAGACTCCTTTTGATCTTGCAAATTCAGATTTCATTCTTCTTGGAATTCTATCTTCTGAATTAAATTCTCCTCGATAGATTCTTCTCTGGTCAGGGAGGGCAAGTGGCTTATTAATCTTTCCTAAAGTCCTTTGCAACCTCCTGAAACTCTCTGTGGCCTGCCATACAGAAAAGAAATATTGAAATTAACCTTCTGTCTTAGGGGTTCTTTGCAGGATCTATGATCTACTAGGATCAGATTTTTGAAAGGTAGTGTTTGCAGTTGGTGCAATACCAATAGTTTGTAAAAATATAACATAATAATATATAACACGATATAAGACTAACAGTAGTAGACATTACTTGTTTTTCAAAGCAATGTTTGTGCAGTAAATTATCCTGTATGTGTTTCTAACTTAAGGGTTTAAGTCAGGGGTCCTCAACCTTGGCAACTTTAAGACTTGTGGACTTCAACTCCCAGAATTCCTCAGCCAGCTGGCTGAGGAATTCTGGGAGTTGAAGTCCACAAGTCTTAAAGTTGCCAAGGTTGAGGACCCCTGGTTTAGGTGTTTGTTTTTAAAGATGCAAGAGTCCATCTAACAGGTGATTTTTTTTCCAAGCCTGTAGCTCAAATGCAGTTTATGTTTGACTCTCTCCAGCATGATGCAAAATAAACCTATTCATCTAAATATCAATAAGCAATTTTGGGTTTTCAATAGAATGGGAGAAAAGGGTTTTGATGTGAAAAGGAATGAACTGAAGACAAAAATATGAATCAACTTTCATGCAAAAGGTTTTCCCAGTACCCTTGTCTTCAGTTGTGTGTATGTGTATTTGGGGGCAGGGTGGAATACAAGCATATGGATATACCAGTTCACACATGTCTGTACTTATGGACTTCTCACTATGCCTGATTTTGATGCATGGCTTTAGTTTGGCAGCAAATAAGATTTTCTTCCTTTATCAATGTTTTTTTCTTGTCATCGTTTTGAAACCCAAAGAAGAAAGATACCAACTAAAGGGGAAATTCTTCTCTTGAGAAGTTTAGCTTTGTATTGTCTTTGTTTCTTCCCTTTTTATGTTCCAGTCTCTGTTGCTGACTCTGCTAATGTAGAAACACTATAATGCCAACATAAATATTTTGATACTAGTCTGTCATTTTAAAAGCCATTCAGGACAGCATGAATAATTAGGTGTTTTTTCATTAGCCATGTAATTCTTCCTAATGGGTCTTCAAGAAAAGTAAACATATTTATAGTCTTTAAGCTATTATTAGTTGAGTAGCTTATAAAGGCTACTGTATGTAACAGTACAAAAATGTAATATTCCATGCCTTATTTTGCTTTAAAAAATGGTGGGTTTTATGCTATGTCAAAAAAAAATTAAATAAGGTATGTTTGCATTTTGTTACTATGCAAGCTATTAATACTAGGGAAAATAGCTTCTGAGTATTCCCACATGTTTAAACCATTGTTTCTATGTAATGCCTTCCTTATGGACCTCAGCTTCTGATCTAGAGGGCTAACTCAAATGGGTCCTAACCCTAATTTCTTACTATGTGAGGAGAAACAGGAATAACTAATCCCAAAGAAAGTGAAAAAGAAAAATCGGGGGAGGGGGGCTTTTTAAAAAAATGCAAGTTAACATAATTCAGGTATTGCCCTAATATGGATTTTGAATTATTAGTGTGATTCTAAAATAATAATATTTTAAGATTTAATCTTTGTTCAACACTTTAAATAATCCTCTGGTTCAGAGGAAAGCTTACTAGATGTAAGCTCTTTCTTGTTTCGAATTCTCTTACCTTAGTTACCAGAAAAAATCTAGCTTCACTGCAGTTTTTAAATATGCGCCTAATACTTTGATTGTGAAAGAATCCCACATATTTAGGATTGGTGATGAATTATTGAGGCTTGATATGTAAAGGACAAACACAAAGGCACGGAATGAGCTTTCCATGGTAACCATACCATGTGCAGTCCCTGTTCATTTGCAGATAAGCAAGAAGGATGTATGCTAATGTCTTACTCTAAGCCTATCTCCTTCTGCGCCCAGGCATTCCTGGTACACGTGTTTGAATTGAATCAGCCAGTTGGAGAGCTGAAGATTAAAGCAGCATTCACGGCAGAAAAACAACCTTCAGTTATTAGCCCTCGTAAAGTTTAGGGAGTTCCATCCAATGTTTGTGCATACCAAATTCTCTGAAAAATCAGCTCCCTTGTTCAGTTTTTGCACATTGCATTTTTCCACATTTTTATATTATTGCCTTGAACATATAGTATTTCCCCAGAGAACCTAAGATTTTGGAGAGAATAGAAGCAGGTTTTTTCTTCTTTTCAGCTTCTTTTCATCTTGGTACCTTTAAATAGGTTTGTTAACCTTTTCCTGCAGGTTTCCATTCCCCACATTAAAGTTTGCTGCTTTGGATTAGTCTAACTAGGAATTAATTATTTTCAATTATACTTCACCAGTTTTTCTCACACCATGTCAAAGTTAAGTCATTTGTGGTGTTTCCCAGATGAGATTTGTTCCACTCCTCCCCACAAAGAATCCAGGAGGGACAATGATCAAATGCACAGGTAGCCAGTGACAAACTTCATGGAAGTCCAAAAGACAAGAGGACTGTCAGTTAACATGGCAAGCAAGACCCAGTCACCCACAGTGGACTCTTTGCACCAGTTTTTCTGTAATATGTATCTTCCAGCTAACCCCAAAGAATTAACAGAATTACACAGCTGGAAGGGACCTTGGAGGTCTTCTAGTCAACCCCTTGTTCAAGCAGGAAACCCTATACCATTTCAGACGTGTGAATGTTTGGTTATAGGCATTCTCAGCTGGATCAATAGAATAAATTATCTTTAAATGTTGAATTGACAAGATTGTTCAAAAATATTGGTGTGTAGTTCTTCCAAATACTATAAAAATCTATATTTAGCTTCTGTTGGGTTTGGGATAACTTCTAATGAATTAGATCAGAATCTTCATTGAAGAAGTTCCTTATTATGAGAGATTGGACAAAAGATATACATTAATTGTGTTACTGAAGAAAGTTATTTTTTTTCAAGACTGTGGTGACTTCTTGAGATGCCTTTATTTATATTACCCTGTGTCTCAAACTGCGGGAACTTCACAATGCATTGCTGGCATAACTTGATTTAATGAGTAAAAGCAAGAGAAATTGATGCTCTGTGATGCTGAGTGCCCACAACAATCATAAAGATAAATATTTTTTAAAAAGAATTGCTCATCAGTTAACCATAATAAATCCTTCCCAGAAGCATAGATGAGAATCTGAGGCTTGCTTCTGGATTTTATGTAGTATTCCTGTTTATATTGTGGAAAATTACTGTGTATAGGATAGTCATGATGGAGGACCGTGGCAAACAAAGGAGGAATATTGCTTGAGGATGTCTTTTTATTTGTCAGATAGTTTTTTTCCCCTGTCTAGTTTATAGTCTGTCTATATCTAATGTAGAAAATGCTCTAGTTTGTGGTAAAAAAATTTTTTATCTCAGGCATATTATTCTTGGTTTATTTTTAATAAGTTGTTCTTAATAAAGAATAGGAAAGAATGATTTTATAATAAGTTACATTCTCAACTGCCCCTTTTGTAGAGTGGGGGTCTCCAAATTTTTCAGTCTGAGGGGCACATTGAATATTATATAAACATTCAAGGGCTGGGGGAAAATCAGTTTAAAAATGAGCAAATAAAATCACTCCTCCCTCTCCCCCCCCCCCGGCAGGGAAAGGATGTGGCCCACCAGCTGGCTTCCTCTTCCTAGTCTGGCCAGCCCTGAGACAGTTGGCACATGGGAGAAGCTGACAGGCCAGAAGGAACCTTCTGGAAGGTTGGATGTAGCCTGCAGACTGTAGTTTGGAGACCCTATTGTAGAGAATTGGAAAGTAATCTTTTTCCTTCGGAAACCAGTTTTTTCAATTTATTGTAGCTTTAACTGCACATTACTAAAACTGGATTTGTATCATTTCTCTCATTCCATAATTCTTAGTCATTTTAGAGTCTAAAATACTTATCTGGAGTTTGGGAAAGCTGTCAGATTTTTGCTACCTCTGGTTGGCTTTTTTGTCAATAGTATTTAGTAGAAAGCCATCCAAGCATATTGCCAAAACCTTCTCTGTCAATATCCGTCTATCAGTAAGAAAGAGATATGAATTTATCAGAGCTTTAGTTTTTTCCAAAAAGTTTTAGATTTTAGGTTTATTGCTGTGGAGAATAAGCAAGCTGAAAGCACAGAAAATTACATCAGAAACCTGAAACAAATCAAGCATGTGTTGAAGAAAAATCTTCATCAGGGTCCAGTCCAAGCTGGGAATAAACAAAATGGAGACTGCTTTAGAAAGAAGGTTGTATTTTACTGAAGAGCAGAACCAGACAGAAGTGTGGCTCTGGGAAAACTGACCACATTTTCTGGGAGTGATGGGTTTTTATACCTTCTGGGGCTCTTTTTCTGTTCCTGTATGAGGCTTTGTATTTTCTGTGTCATGTACTTTGACCTAAGTCTGAGTGTGCCCTTTTGGTATTGGTGGGTTAATCCTATTATGTGCCCAAAGGTCATGTTTTTTAGAATTTGGGTGGGGTATATAATTTTTAGAAGCATTTGTCTTCCTAATCTGATCAGTTTCTTCTAACTTCCTGGCTCCAACCTTCCTGAATGGATTATTACATCTGCATTTCTAAAAGCTGATTTCTGCTGAGTTTCTGCTTGGACTATTAAGAAAAAATGGGCTTGCTTTTCTGCCTTTAAGATCCTTTTCTGCCTTTTTAATATTTCCCAAAATATTTCTTTCTCTGGATTCTTCCCACACATGTTAGACAGTTAGAACAATTAACCAGTGGAACAACCTGCCTCCAGAAGCGGTGAATGCTCCAACACTGGAAGTTTTTAAGACGAGATTGGACAGCCATTTGTCCGAAATGGTATAGGGTTTCCTGCCTGAGCAGGGGGTTGGACTAGATGACCTCCAAAGTCCCTTCCAACTTTACTATTATTGTTATCATATGTATCCAGGGTCTTCCAAACACTGTCTTAATATACAGAAAATTCCCAGTAAGAGGATAATGAATGGAAATTAAATAGATCAATTGAATATGTATTTATGTAACTAAAACAGACTTGTAAGTTTAATTTGAATATAATAAACAAGACTTAATCTTTTGCTATTCTCCCTGATCAATAAAGATTATATATTTTCATTAAGGTTCCTTATAGCAATACTGAGAAAATCAACCCTGACTGTTCTTTGGAAGGACTGATACTGAAGTTGAAGCTTTATTTCTTCAACACTAAATGAGAAGAGAGGATTCATTGAAAAAAGCCCTGGTGTTGGGAAAGATTGAAGGCAAAAGGTGAAGGGGACAGCAGAGGATGAGGTTGTTAGATAGTGCCATTGACATAGTGGGCATGGGTTTTGGCAGTTCAGGAAGACAGGGGAGTTTGGCATGCTGTGGTTCATGGGATCGCAGAGAGTCAGGCGCAACATAGTGACTAAACAACAACATAGCTAGCATATTCATGTTGACTGTTCCATAAATATATTAATGTCATATCAGTTTCATTTGAACTTCAGTCTTTTCCAGATGAGGAACATAGTCAGAGAGCTGAGGACAAGCCTATACACTTGGCATCATGTGCAAGAAAATCCAGTCTAAAAAAAAGAAAAAGAGGAGTAATTCTAATGCTGCTGCTCTGGAATACAACTTAGAATAGGGATTAAACCTACATTTGTTTATCTACTGCATGCTGGTTGGGGAATTCTGAGAGTTGGTCCACACATCGTCATATTGCCAAGAAACACTGATCTAATGTATGGCAGGCCATGAAGTGGAACAAAATCTTGCTCCTTAGACTCAGTTTTCTGGGAAGCCAATTTTCCATTCCATTCCATTTGTGAGAGAAATGTTAACAGCTTTATTACAATATTAATGAAAGATATTGTAACATAGAACAGCGGTCCACAGCCTGGATCCTTTTCCTGAATACCCAGAATTGGTAGCCTTCAGAGCTATTGCTGGGAATTCTGGGAATTGGCCTCCACATCAGGAAGGTCTCCAGATGGATGAATTAATGCCACCAATGAGGTCAAAGATTACTTATGCTGAACTGAACAAAGTTGGAATGTTAACTTTTTTATTTGCCTGTTTCAATGGATACTTCCATATGGAGTGATTTCTGATCTACAACTCCTCCAGGGCTTTTTAAAGTTGGCCATGGAATTGTCTTTCCCGCGTTTTCAGTAACAATTTACTCATTTCCTACCCATAAGACCAGGGAAAAATCTACAATTCAACAATACAAACAGTTCTGTGCATAATAAATAATGAAAATAGATATGAAGAAGAAAAGGTAAGACTAAGAAAAGTCTTGATCATGTGTTACCCATATTGTTTGATCTCTCCTTTCTATCTGTACAAAGGGAATTCAAAGATCAGAGTTAACACATTTCTTTAAGCCAACTATTAAGACTATAATGCCCATACATCCTTCGAAAATAACAAGATCATCTTCTTTGTTACAGTTCAATCACCATATATTGTTGTTGTTTAGTTTAAGCCATCTTTTGTGTGTTGTCCTTGCCATTGTATTGTTTTTTGTCCTAGATGTTTTTACTTGTGAACCACCTAGAATCACTGGGATTCAGGCAAAGTAAAAAACTGATAATTATCCCAAATTCTTCATAAACTGTAAAATTCCAGATATAATTTAATGGCATTTTAGAATATTTAAACCTTAATTTACTCATGACAAACTGGAAATATTGAGAACAGCAGAGAATAATCCAGACCAAACGGACCAATGGGACAGAACCAAAAGTAAAGAAATCATGTATTGGTAATCCTATAGCATACACACACACCCAAAGCTATCAGAAGGAGAATTAGACCCAGCGATTCTCTAATAGGTATTTTGAAATTGAGTAAGAAGATGAAGATCAGGCTCGTTAATAAAACCGCACATCAAGTCTCTTAAAGTCCTAATTCAGATTTCAGAAAGCCAGGTAAACCCTAAGCAAATGCTTCACCCTGCAGGAACTCCACCATTGCAAATCCCGAAACAGAAGTTTTATAGTTTGAGTAGGAAAATAATCAATTTGTTTACAGTAAACATGATGGCAGAGCCACAGAGCAAAATCTCTGTAGGAAAGTATCCTGTATATATTTTTTTAATTTTTATATATACATATACATACATACATACATACATACATATATATATTTGATTACTGAAAATATTTCAGATCTTAAACTTTATACATCCTATTTACTATTCAACAGCAGCCGATAGAATAAAACGGCTATTATGCAAGAAAATGATGGTGGGTGGGGTATATTCATCCTGCAACTGACTCTGGTTGCCATCTCTGTCTTAGCTGTCAAGGGGATACAAAGAGTTTTAGCTTGCATCTTGGTAACCAGGCAAGTTCATGGGACAGGATTTACCCTGATCCCAGGTCATCAATGAACACATGTTTTTAAAACATTGCTGCACAATAGTTGAAAATGAGCTAGATTTTATTTAGTGTTTGGCACCTACAGAGGTCGTGCGATGAGGCAGGTGACTGTGGCATACTATATTCCATATTATCGGATCCAGTTAAAATGTATGCCATTGTATTTTAGATTAACTGCAGTTTCTGAACTGCCTTCAAAGTCTTACCGATGCTTAGTGAATTGCTATAGCCTAAACAAAACATTACCAGTATATGGATAACTATGCAGACAGCATTACAAATAAAAGCTGTGTCTGACAGTGTGCAACATAGCTTCTGTGGCATCTGATTCACTAAATTTTAAGCAGTCTCAACAGAAATTGGGATTCTAGTCAGATCTAATTAGTTGTAGAAGAAGCTACTCCTTTATGTTACTGTTAACTGTCTTTGAAGTATTTCTGAAGTCTGAAAAATGTCCTTTTGAGGTAAATGTGAACATATTCTTTGCTCTGTTTTGTCTCTGCGTGGGCAGTCCTGAGTACTGGTATGACCAGTTGATACCAAAGCAAATTAATTTGGTGGAGAACTGACATTTTCTCTTTAGCAATAGGGAAAGGCTGTCTTTCTCAAATTCCTGGAACGAGTCAAAACCCAAATATTGAGAAAAAAGCAGTCTTAACCTGCATTGATTGAAGCATGGTTTGGTTGCACAAATTAATTGATTCTTACTTATCTCAACTAGCAGTGGTGTGATTCTAATCAAAGGAGAATGTATATGTACATAAGGAATAGAACCAACTTCTTAACCCATTTATACAGCTATTTTCAGTGCTATGATTTTGGGGGTTATGTTTGTGATTAAGCTAAAACAGGTGCCTCCCTATGCTCGAAGCATTTATTTTATTCCGATCATGCTGCCCAAACAGGCCAAAACTTCCCTCCATTTTATGATATCACCAAGTTACTATCTCTATTCTAAACTGCTTCTAGACCCAAAATATCATGTATCCTGTGGTTCGGTTCAGTGAAGTGGAGACCCTAAGGAAGAGTTTTATGTGCGGTGTTGTTTTTATTCATTTTAATTTTCCTTCCTTCAGTTGTTTTGAATTCATTCATTAGATATTTTTTAATCCCACCTTTATTACTTATAAATTATTCAAGGCAGAGAGCCTATTTTCCCCACTTCAACAATTCTCGGAGGTGAGTTGGGCTGAGAGGAATGACTGGCTCAAAGTCACCAAGCCGGCTTTCATGCCTAAGGCAGGACTCACAGTCTCCTGGTTTCTAACCTAGGGTCTTAATTACTACATTAGCTTGGGTATGTTTATGTTCATTTTATTTCTGATTTATTTTACTGTTCCTCAGCTTAATTAGCCTGGGGCCTTTGATTGTGCCATTTATAAACTTTTTTCCAGTGCTTTCTACCTGATTTTGGGATTGCTCCTACTTGAATATTATCCTGTGAGGTACCTACCAGTTTGCAAGATGCTGTCAGAATCTGCTGTCTATTTCTTATTCGTTGATCTATTTTTTTTTAAATATATATATATCACCACTTAGTGTTTCTATTTTTGAATTTCAAAGGAAAGTATTAAAAGGATATCTTAATGCTAATCAGCTTTTCCTCCTCTCAGTAAGAAATAATCCCCTTTGACATCCGGCTTGCATTTATAATGGTTACAGTGTCCCGTGGTCACGTGATCATCACCTGCAATCTTTTCTGCCAGCTTCACACAAGCAAAGTCAGTGGGGAAACTGACAGGGAAAGTCAAAACTGCTCTGGTAAGTCACTCCCACTCATGACTTTTTTTCTGTTGAGGGGTCCCCAGCAGCCAGCCAAGTGTGGGCCTGGAGCAAGCAGGTGCACTCGCACCATATTGCCTACCCCCAGGCTTGCCACACTCACACTGAGCATCCCGCCATGCCACAAAACTCCACTCCCCTGCTAGCCTGCTTGAGAGATGCCTAAGGTAAAGCTTGTTGTGACCAGGACTTACAGCTTCCTGCTGGCTTCCCCATTGTCTTTGCTTGTTAGAAGATGGCAGGAAGTTACAAGTCCCATCAAGTGAATTTCTCGTGTAATGACCTCTGATCCTTGCTTAACAATGGCTATAGGGACTGCTAGGATTGCTATCACTAAGCAGTGCGGTCATATGATGTGTGCTTTACAACTGCATTATTTAATAACAGAAACTCTGGTCCCATTACTTTTTGTTAAGTGAGGACTATTGGTATGTTCAGAGTCCATCCACTGTAACAGCCCGCAAAATAAAAGTGGTTAGGTTTATACAATGCAATAAGAGCTGAAAGCCACATGGGAGATAATAAAAATGAAGGGGAACCTATGAATAAATTCTGTTCCATGTAGTGTTGGATGAGATTTTACAGTTAGTCCTTTATATGTAAAATACTATTATGCACATATCATCGATGGTGAATATAGCCTGTGATTCGGGGGATGTTGATAGGCAGTATTGCCATTCATACAAAAAATAGAAGTTGTAAAATGCTTAGTTGGCTTTTACTCACAGATTAAGTGCCCCAGAGGAAGGGGAAAATCCACTCTTGTTTCTGGTTTATTTGCAAACCGGGTCAGACGCCTTTGATTAGGTCTCAGCTGGTGCATAATTTTAATCTTGACAGATTGAGCCTAAGCAGGAGGCTTTCCCAGCTCAGCCAAAGAGGGATGGAAGGGAGGAATGAGGCATAAAAGCTAATTCCAGTTCACAAACTGAACAGCGGTGCTGAATAAACGTGCAACTGTTAATAAATAGCTATTTCAAATATTTACAAAAGACTGGTGAGAAAAAAAAAGAAATTGGCATCCCAGGCAGCTGTTCCAGGTGGAAACTATTAAAAATAAACATGAAAAATAGTATTTGTGAGTAATATATCTGTCAAACATGCATGAACTCAGAAGAGAAAATGAGTTTGGAGAAGACTGAGTCTCATATAGCGGTGGACCATGTTATCAATAAGATTATTTCTGGATTTTGCTTTGTTGTTTCTCCACACTAGTGGAATATGAGGAACCAGCTTCAACTGCAGTTCACCGGTCTGCTTTCACTGGATGTATTACTGAAGGGAGGTGAAAGCAGGCACTTCAGAAAAATACTTGTCACACGCTAGTGTGTTTTTCAAGAAATTCATATAGAATTATTAGTTCTCTTCAGCATCAACATGCTGAAATATTGCCACACACTGGTTTGTGAAGTAATTGAGATTAATTAAATTATAGATATGAACTAAAGTGTATGCAAAGGGAGAATGGTCTGTACTAGGGGTTGCCAAGTTTGAAGACCCCTGGGAGCTATTTTCATGAAGCTAAGCTAAGTACTAAACTAGCCTGTGATTTATCCATCTGTTACATTAGCAGTAGTAAAGGTTATTTATATTCTGGGATTGTAATCTGAACCTAGATTTTCTAAAATGAATGAAGTAGGTAGTCCTTGATTTATGATCACAATTGGACCAGAATTTTGGTTGCTAAATGATGTAGTCATTAAGCAAGTCATTGTGTGACCAGACCCAATTTTAGAACCATGATTATCATGGTTACGTAAATTGTCATGGTCATTACACAAATCACATGATTACTAAGCAAATCCAGCTTCTGCAGTTGACTTTGCTTTTTGGAGTGGGAAAGTTGCACATTGCAATCATTTGACTACTAGATGCTGCAGTTGCCATAAATGTGAGTCAGTTGCCAAGTGCCAAAATTGCAATTGTGATTGTGAGGATGGTGTGACTGTCCTAACTTTGGGTTATAAGTCACTTTTTCCAAGGCCATCATATCTTTGAACTGTCATTAAACAAATGGTTATAAGTCAAGAACTATATGTAATGTATAACTATCTTCATGAAGTTGGTTTGTCCATTCATGTACTCACCCACTCCCCTTTTATAACTCTGTAATCCCTTAATTTGGGGTAGAGCCAGGTGACTGGATGGAGCTGAGCATTTACTGGCCAGATGCCCTTCCTGACACCATGCAGGTTGGCAGCAGATTTTTTTTTCTTTGTGCCCTAAGAGAGAAATATCTGCTATTTAGGATTGAGCTTTCAACCTTCTTAGTGGAAGAAGGGCCACTACGCTGCTCTTGGGAGTCCTAACACTAAATAGTGTAATTTTTTTAATTGAACTAATCAACATGCAAAATGTATTTTGTTTCTTAGAGGCTAGTGCTCCCATTGCTTAATAATCATTCTCAGTTCATGATTTGTTTTTTTTCTTTATTTCTCTTTTTTCTAAAATTGGTATATTAAGATGTAAAAAAAATAACATGTAAAACATATGTAATAAAGACTTTGTAGCTTTTTAAAAATAAATTGTTATACCTCTCCCAATTACTCATTAGTATTGGAACTGTGCCTGCTGTTTACATGATTAGATGAGGAATGCTGAGGTACCTATAACTGATTTGTAATAACTGCTGAATCTACCAGTTCTATTCAATTTTCAATGTTCCCTCCTCCTCTCTCCACACACACACACACACACACACACCCGCCACTTCCTACATAGTCAGTGGAGAAAGTGCCAGGAAATCATGATTATGTGAGGTCCTTGTTTAATGACAATCTCTCTTAAGAACGGCAACTGGGACTACCAGAACTACCATCATTCAGCAACACAGTCACATGACACTATTCTTTATGACCCTTTCAAACCATGAAATTGCAACCTTGGCTTCTCTTGCTTTTATTAGACTTTGCATTTCAATTTTTAAGACATTCCAGTTTTTCTTCCTTTCATTTCTTTTAATGTACATGTTGCATTTAGTTGTACCACTTTCCAAAGAGTTTGTTTTTATGTCTCCAGCTGCTTCCAAGGAGCCATTGTGCTGAATAAGCACTTAGTTCAGTGTGTCCTTGATAAAATTAATGAAAGCATCTGCAGAAGTGGCAACAGCAGCTGCAGCGCCTTCTGGAAGCCAACTTCTGCTTAACATTGTAATGAAAGGAATAGTTTTGTGCTGGAAACGAATGTTGACTTACTTGTAGCAAAAAAAAAAAGGGGGGGGGACATTGCACCTGCCCTTGCTAGTCTAACTGTGTGGTTTGTTGATTATATCCTCTTGTTAGTGCCATTGTCGCTGGCAAAATGAGGGTGATGTCATTGTTATGGAGCTCACTTGGCATCTTTTAAGCTGACAAATAATTTGCCTGCTAATGCCTCTCACTCCCTTCCCAGTGAAGCATATGCCTTCTTTTAGAAGCAGAAAAATATCCAGCTCCCAAAAGTGGTTGAATTGTGAAGATGCAGGAAACTGAAAGGGACTGATCTGTGGGATCACAATGTACACAGTAATGAAACCCAGTGCTTCATATATGTAGGACCCATCCAAGAGATCACATACGAAGGGAGAGCTATTGCAATGCCATCTGTTATTTTTCTCATTCAGTTCTCTGTTAATCCAGATTGTTTCTGAATATCACATGTCTGCTCAACCCTACTAGAAATTATGAAGGCAGCAAGGCTGCTAGGTATTAGACCTGTGTCTGTATTTTATCTGAACTGCAAAGAAGATGACTAATTATATTTAGCCTTGTCCATCATTGTACCACAGTGCTGCATCTTGTATTTGTGCAGAGACTCTTAGAAAGTCTGGATCTTGTAACTATTCTTGTAAATGTTGTGTTCAGGGATAAATGATCTTTGATTGGGCTGCCTTGAGGCACTACTTCATAAATGTTTCTGTAGTTTCCGTTACACTTCCTCATCTGATAGTGAATATTTACAAAAATCTCAGCATTGTGATCAGATCAATAATTTCAATATATCTTTTTCAGATTGTATTAATTGAAGAAGGAAGCAGGGAAGGAAGAAATGATAGTTTAACATTCCTCAGAAGAGGTAGTCTCTTCATTTGTTTCACATATATATAATTATGGGGCCAAATAAAAATTTAAGTGCATTGAGGGGAAAAAAACAGCTTCGTGGTAGGCTGCTTGCTGTGACTTACCTGTTATATCTGCCTTACCTGCAGATAAACCTCAGTCTTCACAAATGTGATATATTTAGAATTCACTGCAGAAATACAGACAGCATGAAAGAAAGGTTATGAGGATGTGGTTAACATTTCTAACCCATTGAATCTACACCAATTGCAAAAAGATTTAACTGTATCTATTAAGGAAGTAGCTGGGACATTTATGATGTCATAAGCAGCAATAACTAATTCAGAAAAAAAATGAAAAATCTTAAAAGTGCATTGTTCTCAGCCTCTAAAATCTAATGACCTTAATCTTGTTTTTCATCTGTCACATCCATGTAATCTTACCATATCATAAAAGCAAATTAAAATCACGAAACCAGGCAACTCCAGATTGCTATTTTAAAATACCTTGAATATAAATTATCCAAATAATTCAGATATAAAACAGTTTCCAGTGCATCTCCATAAGAGTAGACCAGCATAACCCAGCAAAGGTAGATTGGTAATTGTGGTAGCTGCATTTCACTCTGAAGGTCATAAACTGTGTAAGTTACGTATACTTCCTTAAAAAGTCTGTCCATGTCCCTTTTCCAAGAAAAATCTTTAAACTGATTTCGGTGCTGTGTTTTGCTTTACTCTTAAGTTGCTAGCCTGAATCTGCAATAAGTATCTTTCTTCCAGTGTAAATCATCATTATCCCAAAATACAGTGGATCACCAAGTCATATTCACCATCTCCAGGTAAATCTTGCTGATCTTGCATGAGGTGGAAGTTAAGCAGGGTCAGGTCTGCTTAATACATGGATGAGAAATCTCCAGAGAATACCAGGTTGTAGACTGTATTGGGAAATAAAACAACAACAACATTGTCCCAAAGCCTGTGGCAAATAACACTTGAAGTATTGCCAGAAAAACTGAAGGGATATGTCAGTGAAGTTACCAGTTCAAATCAAAAGACATTTTCCTTTTAATGTAAGTGGTATAATTTAAGTAGGAAAATATTTTTCACTAAACATTCTGTGACCCAAAGTGAAAAATAGTTTTTTATTAAAGAATTTAAATAAGTTATTTACAAATTAAGAAACAATATAAAATGTAGTAATATGCGCTAGTAAAGATATGTTTGGGACCATGTTGATTCATAACACCCTTAGATTTGATCATAATACAATTTATAATTTTTAATATTGTGATTCCTTATTTGAAGGAAAGTGAAAAATAATACCTGCCAAGATGTGTGATAACAGACTTACCCAATTATTTTGACATATGCCACTCAGTAACACAAGAATTTATTATTAATATTGCATTAATGTGAATTAATTAAGAGCCATCATAGTGCTATGGTGTTTGACTAAGAACAAGAGACCGAGGTTCTAGTTCTCACTTAGACACAGAAGCTGGCTGGGTGGCCTTGTGTCAGTCACTCCCACTCAGCCCTCAGTGGCATCCACTGTGCACTGATAGTTGTGCTGTATGAAATAGCACAGTGCAAAAACAAGCGGGCTGTGCAACCAAGCGTGATATACACAAAGAAGAACAATAAGCACAATATTAATTAGTTAACAAATATAGAATCATGCAGTTGGAAACAACTGCAGCAAACATGTTTTTGCAGGGACACACAAATATCTTAAACTGCTCTGAAGAATGCTGTTAAAGGGGACACCGTGGTAGAAAACATCCTGTATATTACTGCTATATCGCTACATTTGAGAACTCTGTGCAATATGGACCCATGCAGGATATGAAGTACAGTTAAAATTAACATCTGGCCCTTTGACACAATTCAGTCTGGATTCTTGAGCATAAAAATTATGGGAGGCTGGATTTGTTCTGAATTGAGGATTTGGAAGAAAACATCTACCACATTCTGCAGACTAGGAAAGCAGAACTGAGATGAAATGGATCGTGAGTCTGTATTCAGAATGGGGAAAATGAAAACTCAGTAAATTAGATTATTGGGAGTTGAATAAAGGAAGGGAAGTCTAGCTTTAACAGGATATTTAACAGGAAATGCACAGCAAGTCAAACACCAACTGTTTTCAATATAACATTGCTCACAACTTAGTTCTTTGTGTTTCTTGATGAAGACTTTCTTAATCTTTAATCTTTGTCTCCTTTAGCATCAGTTTTATTTCCAAGAAATCCTCAAGATTCCAAATAGGTCTCTGAAGGTATTCTTTGAAAATAAAAACTACGAGCAAGTTTAGTTTGGTGCTTTTTTGGGCTCAAGTGTAACCCTTATCATGAGATAATCAAAGGTAAACAGGAAAAGTATCCTGTGGAAGACAGTTACTAAATTTATAAATTGGTGTTTTGCAACCAGCTACACATAACAAGGAAACGACTTCCCAATTAACAACAACAACACATAACAATTTTGCAAATGGCCAAATCATGGTGAATAAACTCTCCTTTGTTGTTGTTAATTGCGAAGTCATGTCTGACCCATCGCGACCCCATGGACAACGTTCCTCCAGGACTTCCTGTCCTCTACCATCTTCTGGAGTCCATTTAAGTTCACACCTACTGTTTCAGTGACTCCATCCAGCCATCTCATTCTCTGTCGTCCCCTTCTTCTACTGCCCTCAATCTTTCCCAGCATTAGGCCCTTCTCCAGTGAGTCCTTCCTTCTCATTAGGTGGCCAAAGTATTTGAGTTTCAACTTCAGGATCTGGCCTTCTAAAGAGCAGTCGGGGTTGATCTCTTCTAGGACTGACCGGTTTTAACGCCTTGCAGTCCAAGGGACTCGCAGGAGTCTTCTCCAGCACCATAGTTCAAAGGCCTCAATTCTTTGGCGCTCAGCCTTTCTTATGGTCCAACTTTCACAGCCATACATTGCAATTGGGAAAACCATGGCCTGGACTATACGCACTTTTGTTGGCAGGGTGATTTCTCTGCTTTTTAGTATGCTGTCTAGATTTGCCATAGCTTTCCTCCCCAGGAGCAAGTGTCTTTTAATTTCTTGGCTGCAGTCCCTATCTGAGGTGATCTTGGAGCCCAGAAAAATAAAATCTGTCACTACCTCCATTTCTTCCCCGTCTATTTACCAGGAATTGAGAGGGCCGGATGCCATGATTTTGGTTTTCTTAATGTTGAGTTTCAAGCCAACCTTTGCACTCTCCTTCTTCACCCACATTAAGAGGCTCTTTAGTTCCTCTTCACTTTCTGCCATTAGAGTGGTATCATCTGCATATCTTAGATTGTTGATATTTCTCCCGGCAATCTTAATTCCAACTTTTGTTTCATCTAGCCCTGCCTTTCTCATGATGTGCTCTGCATATAAGTTAAATAGGCAGGGCGACAGTATACAGCCTTGCCAGACTCCTTTTCCAATTTTGAACCAATCAGTGGTTCCGTGTCCGGTTCTCACTGTTGCTTCTTGACCCGCATATAGGTTTCTCAAGAGACAAATAAGATGAACTGGTATTCCCATCTCTTTAAGAACTTGCCACAATTTGTTGTGATCCACACAATCAAAGGCTTTAGCATAGTCAATGAAGCAGAAGTAGATGTTTTTCTGGAACTCCCTAGCTTTCTCCATGATCCAGCGTATGTTGGCAATTTGATCTCTAGTTCTTCTGCCTCTTCAAAATCCTGCCTGTACTTCTGGTAATTCTCGATTTACATACTGCTGGAGTCTAGCTTGTAGGAGTTTAAGCATAACTTTACTAGCATGTGAAATGAGTGCAATGGTGTGATAGTTTGAACATTCTTTGGCATTGCCTTTCTTTGGAATTGGAATGCAAACTGACCTTTTCCAATCCTGTGGCCATTGTTGGGTTTTCCAAATTTGCTGGCAAATTGAGTGTAGCAGTTTTACTGCATCATCTTTTAAGATTTTGAATAGCTCAGCTGGAATACTGTCACCTCCACTAGCTTTGTTGTTGCTCAGATTTTCTAAGGCCCATTTCACTTCACATTCTAGGATGTCTGGTTCGAGGTCAGTGACCATCTCATTGTGGTTATCTTGGATGTTAAGCTCATTCTTGTATAGTTCTTCTGTGTAGTTTTGCCATCTCTTCTTAATCTCTTCTGCCTCTGTTAGGTCTCTGCCATTTTGGTCCTTTATCATGCCCATCTTTGCATGAAACGTTCCTTTCATATCTCCAATTTTCTTGAAGAGATCTCTGGTCCTCCCTATTCTGTTGTTTTCTTCTATTTCTTTGCACTGTTCATTTAAGAAGGCATTCTTATCTCTTCTAGCTATTCTCTGGAATTCTGCATTCAATTGGGTGTATCTTTCTCTTTCTCCTTTGCCTTTCGCTTCCCTTCTTTCCTCAGATATTTGCAAAGCTTCCTCAGACAGCCATTTTGCTTTCTTGCATTTCTTTTTCTTTGGGATGGTTTTAGTTGCTACCTCTTGTACAATGTTGCGAACTTCCATCCATAGTTCTTCAGGCACTCTGTCTATCAGATCTAATTCCTTAAATCTATTTGTCACCTCTACTGTATATTCATCAGGAATATGATTTAGTTCATACCTGAGTGGCCTAGTGCTTTTCCCTACTTTTTTCAATTTAAGCCTAAATTTTGCAACGAGAAGCTCATGATCTGAGCCACAGTCAGCTCCTGGTCTTGTTTTTACTGACTGTATAGAGGTTCTCCATCTTTGGCTGCAGAGCACATAGTCAATCTGATTTCTATGTTGACCGTCTGGTGATGTCCATGTGTAGAGCCGTCTCTTGGGTTGTTGGAAAAGAGTGTTTGTTATGACCATCGTATTCTCTTGACAAAATTCTATCAGCCTGTGCCCTGCTTCATTTTGTACTCCAAGGCCAAATTTGCCTGTTATTCCGGTTATCTTTTGGCTTCCTACCTTAGCATTCCAATCCCCCATGATGATAAGGACATCATTTTTTGGTGTTAATTCTATAAGGTGCTGTAGGGCTTCATAGAACCGGTCAATTTCATCCTCTTCAGCACCAGTGGTTGGGGCATAGATTTGGACTATTGTGATATTGAATGGTTTGCCTTGGATTCGAATTGAGATCATTCTGTCATTTTGGGGATTGTATCCCAGTATTGCTTTTCCTATTCTTTTATTGACTATGAAGGCTACTCCATTTCTTCTGAGGGATTCTTGCCCACAGTAGTATACCTGATGGTCATCTGAGTTAAATTCACCCATTCCTGTCCATTTTAGTTCGCTGATTCCTAAGATGTCGATGTTCAGTCTTGTCATCTCTTGTTTGACTATGTCTACTTGCCTTGATTCATGGATCTTACATTCCAGGTTCCTATGGAGAAAAAATCTTTACATCATCGGACTTTCCTTTCACCACCAGATATATCCACAGCTGAGCGTCCTTTCGGCTTTGGTCCAGTCGCTTCATTCTTTCTGGCGCTACTAGTACTAGCCCTCCGCTCTTCCCCAGTAGCATATTGGACACCTTCCGACCTGAGGGGCTCATCTTCCAGCATCATATCTTTTTTTCTTTTAGTACTGTCCATGGGGTTTTCATGGCAAAGATACTGGAGTAGTTTGCCATTTCCTTCTCCAGTGGATCAGATTTTGTCAGAACTCTCTGCTATGACCTGTCCGTCTTGGGTGGCCCTGCACGGCATAGCTTACAGCTTCATTGAGTTACACAAGCCCCTTCGTCACGACAAGGCAGTAATCCATAAAGGGGAAACTTTCCTTAGCTACATTAAAAAAGTACCTATAATAATTTATCAGTGTTTTAAGTATGGTCAGTCCCAAACAAGGGAAATGTATGAACCTGGAATAAAAATAAACAAATGAACACATGAATCAATTCTCAATATTAAATTTTTATTTGATCTATTTTAGAAAGATGTATTTTGCCTGCATGGGCAAGCATGTTCTGTAAATAAGCTGACTTTAGTCCTGGAGGGTAGTTTTCAGTGGTAACAGTAGATTGAATCAGCTGCCCGGAGTTTATGCTTATTTTATTTACAGAACATACTTGCCCATGCCAGTAACTAAACTTGAAAAACTTGCTCAGTGAATGTTTATTTATCTAATCAAAGAACAGAGTTTTGAACAGTCCTTAACTTTTCATAGTGAAGCTTCATGGACTTCTGGGAAAGAATGATTTGTATGAATTTCAGAAAAAATCTCAGTACTTTCGTATGCTAATTTATGTTTCGCAGTATGGGTCTATAGGGAGGAGAAGTATTCAGATAATCAGTTGATTTCACTGGGTGAAACAGCTGAGGTTGAAGGTGGGTTGTGCAAAGGGCTTCCCACTGTAATTGAAGTACATTTGACATCATTCTGAGATTACATTTCTCCATCAAAATACCAAAGATACTGGACTGCAACCTTTCAGAGTACTTTGGCAACTTCCAAGTGTTAGAAATGTAATTTATTTTGCATCCCATACCCATTAAGTGCAGTGTGGTCGTCTCTTGGATCTAGTGCAATTTTTAAATACTGTTTTTAAAAGTACATCCCTTTTTCCATAGATAGTCTCAGAAATTTCAGGTTTTCCTTGGGGATTTTTAAAAGATTTTTGTTGCCCTACTTAAGACCAAAGTGCAAGTCCCAAAGACAAAAATGACCTTTATTCTGAAAAGGACCTCCTCTCCTCTTAAGTTGCATATGCATAAGAAGCTTGAGCAAAGTCTGAATAAGCTTGCTGTTGGAAGCTTTAATTGTCATTGGGGAAAGGTGAAAGGTTAACATATGCATGCCAAATCAGTTGGAGGCAAGCTGTGTGGGGGAGAAGGAAGAGACTGATCCATGCATCATGAAAACAGCATGTAGTGAATTGCTGGAGCTCTTGAACGGTGCATGAACTTGCACTGGAAGTTTTATTTAAGGATTTACTAACAAGCTGCTGGTGGCTCCAAAAGAGGAGAAAGAGGAATTTATTTTGCATTAATACGTTTTGGTTTTGATTTAGATTTCCATGTGGTACAGCTTTCCTTTGCTTCTGAATGTCAATTGGATGTGGAACTATGCTCTCTTAATGATCGCACCCAGAGAGATAGGGGTTTTAAGTTCTTTTATGTCAGTCTGTATGTTTGGGTGTGTGTGGATGCATGTGTGGGGAGGGAGTAGTCACAGAAATACTTCCTTTAGAGATTTTTCCAATTTATTCCAGATGTTTTCTTGCTGATTTCATTTGCATCAAGCTTCCTTCAATCCATATTTCTTAAGGTTTGGTAAAATCGTAATCATTCAGCAATGTATTTCACTATTCATATGTTATGGCTCCTAACACACTTTTTAGTCCGCACACTGTTCCAGAAAATTTAGTTTTATTCAGTAACTTTTGAGCATGTGGTGGTTTGTCCTGGCCCTCTTGGGCTTAATATTAAAAGTATTTAGGTTGGGGAGAATTTCAGCCCAGAAGAGGGCAGCAGTGTTGTGTAGAAATTGTCCCAGTGTACTGTATCTGATTGAATATTGTCAACATGTTTCAACATTTCCTAGATAAACAGCATGTATACAAAAAACAATTTCTATTGAAAAAGGAAGGGTTTTCTTTGGCAGGAGCTATACTTTTTCTCTTGTAAATTTTAATTTATAAAATTGATGTCCAATTCTCTCAGTTGTGATTTCAGTTGGCAATCTTGTCACTCATTATTGAAAGAATTGACCGTAAGTATAATATAATAATAATAATAATAGTATTAGTAAAGTTGGAAGGGACCTTGGAGGTCATCTAGTCCAACCCCCTGCTCGGGCAGGAAACCCTACACCATTTCGGACAAATGGCTGTCCAGTCTCTTCTTAAAAACTTCCAGTGTTGGAGCATTTACTGCTTCTGGAGGCAAGCTGTTCCACTGATTAATTGTTCTCACTGTCAGGAAGTTTCTCCTTAGTTCTAGGTTGCTTCTCTCCTTGATTAGTTTCCACCCGTTGCTTCTTGTCCTGCCTTCAGGTGCTTTGGAAAATAGCTTAATTCCCTCTTCTTTATGGCAGCCCCTGAGATATTGGAATACAGCTATCATGTCCCCCCTTGTCCTTCTCTTCGTTAAACTAGACATACCCAATTCTTGCAACCGTTCCTTATATGTTTTATCCTCCAGCCCCCTAATCATCTTTGTTGCTCTTCTCTGTACTCTTTCTAGAGTCTCAACATCTTTTTTACATCGTGGTGACCAAAACTGGATGCAGTATTCCAAGTGTGGCCTTACCAAGGCATTGAAGAGTGGTATTAATACTTCACGTGATCTTGATTCTATCCCTCTGTTAATGAAATAATCTAATAGCCATAAATGAATGTATTAACAATATATTTATCAAATCCTATCTGATCATCAAGTTTGCACTGAACCGTAGTATTAGGTTCAGACCATTTGGATTCACACCACAATGTATGTAGTGTATTTTGGTAAGATAAATTAACTTAAAGTGAACTTCCATCAAGAATCACTATGAACTAAGATTTATTTATTTAGTTTAAACTTTATCTATCTATCTATTTATTTTCTTTGCCATTCATCTCACCATACAATTTGCTCCTTTTGCTTCTTGTATGAGTTTTAAAAAATGTTCTGAAGCTGCATTAGAATTTGTATCAGATATTTCCCTTCTGATTGACCTATTTGGACAAGTGGGTTTTAATTTAAATTTAGTTTTGTATTATAAGCTCTATGGGGTATTTGTGTGAACATATTAAGCAAATAAAATTGCCTTATATTTCATCAGACCCATGTAATTCAATATTGTCTTGTCTGGTTTATAAGAGCTATTGCTTTCTGGTTCAATTAATTATTATAATTTGAAACACTTGTTGGAAGGAACCATCGTACTGTTCATTGGGAAAGAAATTCTGAGCCAAAGAAACCTATGGTTTTCTGTCTCTCTCATTTGATACCCAGGCATCTTCAAATTTCTACTCTCTTATCAGAGAGTCTTCTAAAGAGAAAACCTATTGGACATTCCACTAGCCTATGATAATTCTATAATGAAGACAAATTAATCTTGTTACCATTTTGTTTAAATGTTTTTTTTTTTGTTAAAAAAAAAGTCCCATATAACTTCATAGTACTGAAATCAGGGACAGATAAGTTTTTTGCTTTTTTGTTTTTAGTTTCCACAAGGCTTACCACCTTTAGAGTGAAACTTGTGAAATTATTAAAGATAATAGATTTGACCATTGGTGCTGTTGGTAGAAAAAATACTGAGAATGCTTTGGTGTGTGTATGTGTGTACAAGGGCCATGGTAACAAGAAAGCAATAGAAGTTTCCTTTTTCAGATTTGTTCACCTTCTGAATGAACAGATTGGCTGTAATTAGACAAGCAACTTTTATTGTACCACTCAGTTACTCTAATCAGATTGGATAAACAAGGCAAAGAGTAAGCCAAAGATATGTGGGTGTGGCTATCTTGGTGTCCTGGTGAACATCTGCTGTGGTGACAGGTATACAAAGATAATTTCTACTGGGTTACCATAATTTGATACAGCAGGTGAAAGTTTGATTCCTTTGTCATGCACCTGCTGCACTTCAGGTAAGCAGAAACAATTGCTGTAAAAAAATATATATATTGCAGAGTTAAGTAGGAACTTAAATATGCAGCTCTTCATATACCTGCTCCTTCAATTAGCCCTTTGGAACCAGAGACCCCAAACAACAGTTCCTTTAGAATTTTTGAAGATTAAGAAAAAAAATATGATACTGAAGGGCATCTGTTCTGCATGTTTTGTTTAATATTAAATATTAATATTAAATCGGTCAGTCTGTGGTGAAGTAAATGTAAAGAAATCCACAGTGTTACTTGGCCCTCAGTCGAGGTCAGGGGTAGGCAACCTTTTATGACTTGTGGACTTCAATACCCAGAATTCCTGAATCAGCCATGCTGACTCAGGAATTCTGGGAGTTGAAGTCCACAAGTCATAAAAGAGCCAAGGTGGCCTGCCCCTGGTCTAGGTGGTCACTAAGCTGATGGTAGCATGGATGTTTAGATAGAGCTTTTTTCTATCTCCACATCCTTCTATAAATTCTTTTTTTATACTTCATAGAAAAAATAAACTTTGGCCATCCACAATGACCTGATGAGTTCTACTCTGCTCTTCTTATTTTGCACTTCCTTCTCTTTGTGGGCTTGGAAAGAGAAAGATGAAAAAAATAGGGTGAGTTAGTTCCTAGCAAAGTCCTGTTTTCCTGGGGCTGCCCTAGAATTTTGTCTCTGGCAACTGTATGGGTGCATTAATTCTTCAACCCACTCATTCCTCTTCACACAGTGTGGTTCATTGCCACTTCCCTTATGGCATAGGTGTCAAACTCGCCACATCATGTGACATGGCGCAATGTATTGCGATGTTTTTTGCATTGCCAGAGCTGGGGTGGATGCGGTCTCCGTATGATGCATCCGGCCTGCGGGCCAGCAGTTTGACACCTCTGCCTTACAGAGTCAGTCAGGGTGCTTGCAAGATATACTAATACCACCTCTTAACTCACGGGTGTCAAACTCGCCGTGTCATGTGAGTGTTGCGACGTATTTCAACTTTTTTTGCATTGCCGGAGCTGGGATGGGCGCAGCCTCTGCATGATGCAACCGGCCCGTGGGCCATCAGTTTGACACCCCTGTTTTAATCATTTAGCCTACATACAAACAGGGACTCTGGATATTGGGTTAGGAAAGAGGGAAGGGGTTAATTATTCTCAGGGAAGGCAGTGGTATGTCTCTATAAAAATATATGTTATGGTTAGAAAAATCCAACTGTTGTGCTTTGCTTGACTGGACTTTGTAGGCAAACTGACATTCCAACTTTTTCCAATGAATGTTAAAATATATCTAGTTTTGGAGAATGGGACTTTGAAAAATCCAAACAACTATGGATAAACTGCAGATTAGGGAAATCTATAGGCTTCATTTTGATTTAATTCTTTTTCCTTTTCAGTTTTACTAGTAAGCTTTACTGTGATCTCTTGTGGATGATCTCCTTATTCTTATACAGTAGCTGATTGTTTTGATGGACTTTTGGTGTAGTGAGCAAGTAATTTTACGAAGTTCAGTGGCATGGTAGATTTTGAATCTATAAACAAACACTGAGCTTCTTCTCCAGGGATCTTCTTTTAAGAAGGCTAAAAATCTATTTTGAAATTACTTGTAGAGCATCTACCTTCTCAATGTGGGATTATATCTACAAATAATTTTATGTCTAGAACCCTAAAAATAGGATTCTTTTAAAAACAGCCTAATCCTTTGAACTGTTATAAAGTAGTTAATGTTATAAATACTGTTACTGCAGCATTTAAAGAAAGTCATAACTATTTTTAAATGGGCGGGTGTTGCTGTAGATTTCTACTTTATGGTTAATTATTTAAAACAGAAATAACGCAAATGCCTGTATGCTCTCTCACTATAGTGTATATGTTGGCATTAGTTTCAGTTAGTTTGTCATTCACATCACTGAACATCAAAAATGTCTAAATTAAAAAGCAAATAATACATTGTTCAAATAATCTATTTATTTACTTGCTTAGATTTCTAACCCATCAAACCAATTTATTTGACAGATGAATCATTGTGTGCTTGGATGTGTCTCTGTGTGTGTAATATGAAACTGCAGTCTATGACTTAAACAGATTTGTAATGGTAAATGTTCTCTTTTACTAAGATCTAGTAAAAAAAAGAAACAATAGTCAAGTTACCTTATCATTATCTTAGCTTCATCTCATATCTGTCCTTTAGGGATAATAATGACCTTGTTTAGAGGGCTGTTTTAGCAATTATCAAAATGGCTATATAAAACATTTCATGTTTTTTGAAAAGTTCAGTCTGTGCACTTAGTGTTACTATTATTATAGAGGGCCAGTTTGGTGTAGTATTTTTGGGAGGATGGGGGAGAAGTATGCATGTAGATGCAAATTGTCCTTTATTTATAGATTTTGTATCCCTCCCCAAAAAACTTTGCAAAGGCGTAAATGAGATCTGTGAAACATGGTAAGTTGTGTCTTATGATTCTGGAGTGAGAAAGAAGAGTGAAATTAGGGGGTACAAAGCTGCATTACTAGTTTTATGTTTCCAATTTCGGCTGCTTTCCCCTCTTATTAAAGCCCTATGAGATAATGTTATTGAGGATGTTGGCAAAAGTGAATAGATAGAAAAGTCAGTATTTATACTAAGGATTGGGAACCCCTGTTCACAAATGAAAACATTGTCAGCTGGGCTTTATCAGCAAAAGGGAGATAAAACCTCCCCTGGCTTACTTTTTAATGATACAAAGGAAATCTGACAACTCCAACAGCAGCCTTCTCTTCATGTCTGGCATCCACTGAAATTCAGCAAAAGCAAAAGAAAGGAGAAACAGGCCTTATCTTCTGGATGATGAAGATTTACTTAGAGTAGACTACAGTCTCAAGGCTGTTGGTATCTTGCTTGGGTAGGTACGATGTTGGAGATGTCTGGGTTGGTCTTCCAGGTGAACCCAGCCATGATCAGGAATTCTGGGAATTGAAATCCAAAGGTCGTAAAGTTGCCATAGTTACCCACTCTTGCCACACTCTTTCCCCTGAAGTTGAATGTATTCAACAATGTGGACAGTATATTAAGTCCTACCTAGACAGTTCATTGACTTTATTGTGAAATTGTTGTTCACAGCATTACATTGTAAAAACATACGGTTGTAATACCAGGTGTCATTGCAGTATTCAGGTGGAGGGCATCCTTCATGGATAACAAAATAGAAACGGGTATCAATGGGAATTACTATAAAAGAAAACCTTGCCAAGCATAATGGCAAGCATATAATACCCAGTGTTTTCCTTTTAATTGGAAAATAGGCCCATTTGGCTAATTTTAATTTTCAGTTGGGGATTACATGAATCCGGCCCATTCATCAAAGGATTTTCCTTTTGCTTTGAGGGGTGGAATAATCCTAACTCCCATTTAACCTACATAGATAATCAACTGAGCTCCTCTAAAGTTATTTGGGGTGGGATCAGGGTGGAATTTACAATAATGCCGCATTCTGGAGACTAGTACTTACTGCTGTTCGATGGACAGAGTGTTTCAACTGTGATTGGAAATGACAATATCATCAATATATGCAGTCACATATACCTAATGTGATGATACAAGCTTGTGTGTGAGTTCCTAAAGATAGGAGCCCATGCAGATCAAACAGCATTTGACAAAATTGGAATAATCCAGCACAAAACCAGACCATTCTCATGAAACTTGGTAAGATCCAGCACAGAGGCAAACTGAACTCCAAAGAGTTCCAATAATTATGTTTTTCTGATAAGCATCACCTCTTGATACCTCCTTTAACAGTAATTAACATTCATCATGCTTCTGTATTAGATCACTACTGTGGGTCTATATCACTCAGCCTAGGAAGGCTTAGTTTCTCCAAATTCTCTCGTTTTCTTTATTAACAGTTTCCCATGTATTTTGTTCAATGCTTGTAGAAACATCCTTGTTGGTGGCACTATAAGTGATGTGTCATTGTTGTTTTACTTCCATGGTTTGACTGCTCGATAATGTACATTACTGGCCCGCTTATGTTAACACTGTGTACAGCCTTGGCAGTCTCTCTGTACCCTTTCACTGCATAGGAAAAAATGCTGAAACTTTGGTGACATTTTTGTTCTAGCCAATTGTATGTTCTAAATGTTGCCGAGCCAAAGCTCTACTTTCATAGAGAGGAACAGTAATGTCTGAATGTAATTAGGGAGAGTGCTTGCTTTTTTTCAAAGTATTTTCCCTACTTAGTCCTAGTTTACAAAAGACTTTGGCTGAGAAATTCTGGCAATTGAAGGCCAAATATCTTAAAATTGTCAAGGTTGACTAACATTGTCCAGGGTTACTGCATCATTACAATAAGCAAGACAACCAATGCATAATCATACTCAGATATCCTTTTTAAACATCTGAATCATATGCTTTCTGAACAGCCGTCTGCCTATCAGTAATCCAAGCTTGTCAAGTGAGGAGACAGCAGCAGTGTCCAGTACTTGTGAGGTCAATTGGCAGCCAAGACTACTCTCTTTAATGTTGTTGGAATGGTTTGTTTACCAACTTTAGTTAGGAAGCCAAAAGGTCTTGCCTGTTTTGTGGACAACACTTCTCACAGGATACTAGTGGCCTCAGTGCTTTGCGTACATGATCAAATAACTGGCTTTGCAAAGTTGCTTAATATGGTCATAAAGTTCTTTCGCTGCCCTTATTTAAATAGCTTACCTAAATCCATTATAAGTAGCTGATTTTCAGGTACTTCTGGGTTTCATTATTATCATTACTGAGGATGCTGGCAGGAGAGAGAAAAGTCAGGACTTATTTGTACCAGAACACACACATCCTGCTAGAGGGAAGTTCTATGAGGATGGACTCCAGCATGGCTCCGAAAGCTCGGAAGACAAAACCTCTGGTCCTGGGACCAACCCAGATTGGATCCTGTACCAGGACAATTTGGCCTGGCCCTAAAGAACTAGAGGAAGAGGGCTTGTTAGCTTGGGATTTATTAGTGGAAGGAGGACACAAACATACTACAACGCAAAGAAAGGAGGGACAGGCCTTTTCTATAGGTTAACTAGGATTACTTATATTACAGCCCCATGTTGTTTGGTGTCTTGCTCATCTATGCCATGGGAAGCGTCTGTGTTGGTAGGCTTTCCGTACAAACTGTCACGGCTAATCTGTTCCTATGAAATGAAGTTTCTTTTTGTGTTCTTGCTTTGTCAATTTGAGATCCTGGTACTCCTGGGTTGAATTCCTCTCTCTCTTGTTCTGATACCCCTAGAGCCTAGAGTTATTCTTACCTTATTCTTGCTTCTGTTCCAGTTGGGTCTCAGCTGCAGTGTTTTCTTTCTTTCTTTTTTTTTTTATTGAAAATTTTTAAAATTTTACAAAAAAAAGATTCCCCTCCCCAAACCCTCCCAACCCACCCCAACCCTCCCCCAACCTTCCCAGAGCTGAATACAGGCTTAGTTAAAACTTAAAAGAAAAAAATTTAAACACATGTAAACCATAAACAATTAATTACAATAATTAAACAAATTATAAAATACTTTAAGACCAATATATAAAAAGCAGAAAAAATTATGATTACAATCATTAGACAAATTATAAAATACTCTAACACCAATATAAAACTAAGAAAAAAATAATAAAAAATTAAAAGAAGAAAAAGGAAAAGAAAACCCTCCAAAAAATTTAATAAGAAAATTAAACCACCCTTAAAATTTTATAAGCTTTAAGTGTAAATTATTCAAAAAAAGCTAAACATTTTCTAATGTCATACCTATATTATTTAAAGTTTATCCATCATTCTTTATAAACACCCTCAAAAACACACATATAAACATTACTTATAACATTGAAATTCCCTTATACATATTTAAAACAAAATATTCCTTTAAATGCTCCTTAAATATCTAAACATGCACTACCTATCTAAAATTTTCATTCAATCTCCATAATATCATACTTATATTATATAAAATCTAATCTATCCCTCTTTCTTTATCATCAAACACAAAAATAAACATATAAACGTTAGTTATACCATTAAAACAAAATATTCTTTTGAATACTCCTTAAATTACTAAACTTAAACTTCTTATCTAAAATTTTCATTCGATCTCCATAATCTTCTCTCCTCTTTACCAATAACCAATTCCATCCACAATGAACTGTAATCTGTCAATAACCTGAAAACAATCTATACATTCTTTATCAATCTCTCTTATCCAAAAACCTCGAGAGAAGTGCTTGGAAATCTGCCCTTAAAGGTTGCTCCAAAAAGTTTATAGATCTTGCTTCTCCCGCAGACTCAGAAACAAATACTTGTGAGGCTTCCTTAACCTCCTTCTTCTGTTGCTCCTTTTCTTTGCGTTTATGTGTTACACGAGTTATCCTCTGCTCCTTCATCTCAACTTGTTGAGGCCCCTCAGTCTGAAATTTCCCAATTTTCATCAATATAGGCTCTTCAGACTGCAATTCTGCCTTCTTCTCTTCCAAAGCTTTAAACATGATAGGTGGCGATGAACATACCCCCAGGACCGAAGTACTCTTTTGCTTTGAAAACAGTATTAAGTCTATAACGTGTCCCCACATAATTCACCACCATTCCAGTCGGGACATCCCATATGAACAACATTTGCCTCTTTTTAAGTTCATATGCTAAAAAAGCAAACTCCTTTCTTCTTCTTAAAATTTTAGATGGGATCTCCTTTAAAATTATAACGTCTTGTGAAGCAATCTGAAACCTCTTATTGTAAAAAGCTTGTATAATTTCATTGCGCAGGGATCTTTTCCCAAAATAAATTACCACATCTCTTGGCAGGTTTCTTTGCTTTGCCACCACAGAATTAACTCTAAATATTTTTTCAATTTCACTAAATATTTCCTCTTTTTCTCTGTCCAAAATCACAGCAAAGTCATTTGCAACCATCTCTCTCAGATCTCCTTGCAGATACTCTCTCAAGCCTCTAATTCTTAAAGCATATTCCATTTCTCTATATTGAAGCATAAGAATCTCATCTTGAGAATTTTCCATCTCTTTTTCCATGCCTTCAAATTTTCCCTCCAACAGCTCCACTTTATCTGCAACCTCTTCTACACGAAAGTTCAACTTTTCAAGAACAGAGGCAAATCCTTTTAAAGCCAAAACTATATCTTGCCTCAGAATCCTATTATTTTCCGCTAAAATCTCTTTCACTTCTCCCCTGATTTGAGATATAGCGTTTCCCATTATGTCTTGCAAATCCTTTACCGTTAATAACTGTGCCAAAGGAGAGGGTGAAACTATTGATTTAGATTGTTGCACTGATGATATCACCGAAGAAGAAACCACCTTAGGAACTGTGGGAATTACTGGACACTTTGGAGCCATCTTAGAAAATCTTTACTCCTTCTTAAAAAATACCCAAAAAAAGGAGGGAAAAAAGAGTTAAGCAAAAAAAAAGGGGGAGATTAACTCCCAAAAATCAAAAACTCCTTCAAAAGGAGATCATTATAATAAGAAGAAAAAAGTTAAGAAAAAGAAGGAAAAGGAAAGGGGAAAAGAATAATTAAATAGAAAAAATCCATTCCGTTCTTTTTTTAAAAGTACAAAAAAAAATCCTTCAAAAAATAAAAAAAGTTAAACAGAAAGGGAAAATAATCCTCCTGAAATCCAAACCCAACATCAAAAAATCATTATAAATAATCAAATCCGTTCCATTCCGTTCCAGTCATTTAAAAAAAAAAACACCAAAAAACCTGCCGATCGCCATTTTACTTTCCCTTTCAACAAAAGGAGAAAACAAAAAGAGGGAATAAAAGTAAATCTTTAAATTTAAAATCCAAATAAAATCGGAAAAAACAAAATCCTCTATTCAGCTCTGTCCGCTTTTAAAAAAAACTCACCAGATCACTTTAATCGCGGAGGTGGTTGCAGCGGCTTGTTTTGTCCCTAGAGACAAAAACAGCTGGGAAGCGGAGACAATCTGAACTCCGTGGGAGCACTCTTTTCACCCCCCAAAAGAAAAACCTTGGGGGTGCATCAGAGGCTCTACCACTATTCAGATGATACTCCCCTCCCTCCCTTTGCCCGGGAAGGAGGTTTTGAACCTCAGAACAGCTGATGTCTGCTGTTCATAGCGGTTCTAACACTTTCCCAGGAGGACGGCTACAAAGTAGCCGCCATCGCGCGCACAGATCCACCGGAAGTAACTGCAGTGTTTTCTTAATTTGTTCATCAATCCTGTAACTGTATATGACCTGAGCATTTCTCCGTCTAATAACTTGCCTTTGTATTCCTTGGGGTACAGTGAGTGAGTGGAAAATGGCATTTTTTGGCTGCAGGCATCATCCACAATGTTCCATAGCTCCTGCTTGAAACTTTGGTAGGCTTTTCAGAATTTTTGAAACTTTTAATCAAGCACTTGACCAGAAGATTAAGAGACAAATGCAACAAAGCTCAAAGTTCATTATAGAAAATTTCATTTGATATTTAGTATTTTTTTCTGATTTAGATTTTCCCCCCCAATTGTACAGGGTTGCATACCACATTCTTTTTTGTAATTCTCAACTTTGGTGTGTAGTGCTTAGTTTCTACCTAGTGTTGTGTGTATATGAATACAGTGGTTTTTCTCAGAATGAGATACACCTCTGAAATACTTCTTCAAGATGATGTGTAAGGGTTGAGTGTATACATTGAAACAAACAGCATCTGGCAACCTTAGTGCAACCAGCATTATTTACCAAAGGATGTGACTGTAAAATTTTAAAGTGAAAACCAATGCAAAGTTTTGAATTATATATAGGAATATTTCTTGCTTTGTTCTCAAACCTGTCAGCATTACCTTCTTCAGTGGTACAGCTTTAATCTTTGCCAGGTGTTTCTTCTTGAAAGCATTTCACACAGAAAGGCCTGCTTGACATCTCAAACAAGACTGATGTTTGTGGACGACAGAGTTGGATATAGAGCTTATTGCTGAATAAATAATAAACGGCACTCTCTCATACATATACTGTTTGAAATAAATATGGGAATTTAATAATACCATCAATCTTTCTAAGATGGTATTGAAAAGCATGGAAAGCAGGAAAAGAAATGATATCAGGAATTGCCACCATGTCTTACTGATAATTAGTGTTTGTGGCGGGGGGGGGGGGACTGAACTTTTTAAAACTTCACATTGAGTAAAATAAGAAAAAAAAACATAAAGGAAACAAAGATACAGAAATGACTCCATTGCTGGCTTCCTTGAAAAAGTCTGAAAGAAGTAACATTCAAGATGTTTTGCTTGCCAGGAAGCTAAATGGATTGCCCTAAATATTTCAGACAAGATAGATAAATGCTAATTGGTCATTTCCATGCTTGATTTTTCCTTGGTTGTTAGGTTTAGTGGCATTGTGGGGAACTGAAATAAAATGCAATGGCTAAAGAGCTGAATTATTGAGGGCCTGGCTTAGGATAACAAGGTTTAAGGGTGTAGAAGTCCAATAAAAAAGGGTTAAAGAAAGGGTGGGATGCCTAACCTTAATTAAAATCTTTTTATTCTGAGATAGTAAAAAGAAGAGTATGTGACAGAAGGGGAAGTAGACTGAGTGAGTAACTTTGAATCAAGGAATAAGAGTAGATGTTGTGAAGAACGACCAGAAACAGACAAGAGGAGGAAAGATCACTGCAAAATGAACCACTGAACTGAATGTTTAGCATCTGCCTAGGCAGTTTATTATCCTTGGGTCTTGATTGACCTTGTTCTCTAGGGAAGCTTGAGAGTTTTATTTTTAAGTTAAACTGATATGATCTACATCAGGGCTGGCTCAGGAATTCTGGGAGTTGAAGTCCACGAGTCATAAAAGAGCTAAGGTTGCCTACCTCTGGTCTAGGGTATACCAAAAGTCAAATCCCATAATTCCTCTTCCCTCTGAATTTTTTTTTTATTGTACTTAGGTTCACAAATCATGCATCAAATAAATAAGGAAGTGTTTAGAAGAGCTAATTGAAACATTGAATGTAATTTATATAATAAACTGTCTATGGGATCTTATCTTTGCCATACCCTGTAACTCTTTATTTTTAAGCACATATAACACTGCTATTCCTATTTCCAACCAGAAGAATCCCCCCCCTCGCTTCCTGGAGATTGTCATCATAAGAGGAACAGAAGCAACAGCAAGGACATATTCTGAGAGCTTAAAGCCCCTGCTTAGATATCTAAAAGCCTAGTAGCAATCTAAAATCTCTTTAAGTCTTCTATTTTCATATCTTCTGTTATGTTTAAATCTGCATTTTTGTTACAGCCAGGAATTAGAACTGTGGCTTTTTTGTAGGAATAATATTTTTCACGGAGGGAATTTCCCGGATTGTGTTAATATATGTGGGGATTTAAAAACAAAAAAACAACACCCCACTGTATTTTCAGTATTTAAGTTCTACTTTGTTGGTGAGTTAAGGTACTCAGTTTGAAGAATGATAATTCAAATACAATTTTTTCCCATTCTTTTTTGTTTGTAAACCACACCAAGAAATTCACTCCACAGGAAGGTTAAAATGAGCGGGACATGTATATTTTCCTTCATTCGTAAAATAACTTTTATTGAGATGACTATAATTACAGGCTCTTGTGAGTCTGATTGCGCTGTACCTCTTCGCCCTTATAGTTTGTTAATCAGTATTTGCATGGGCTGCTTCTAACTGTGATTCTCTCACTGCTCTGGATTTAAAAATGTTAAAAATGCCTAGCTAACAGTTCCTGCATATTTTCATCAGGGTCATCGTCCTTAGTCTCTAGGATCTCAGAAGAGAGATTGTTCATCAGAACAGGCACCACTATGGAGAAGGTCCATTTCCTAGGTCTCATCAGGAGACATCATTTAATAGTGGGGATATGGAGCATACCTACTTATCTAACTTAGTGGAATGAAAAGATATACTCAGGAAGAGGCAGTCTCTCAAATAATCTGGCCCCATGCCATGTAGGACTTTAAAGATGATAATCAGCACTTTGAGTTGCACCCAGAATGAAAATGAGAGCCATTGTAGCTTATAAAGCTGTGGTATACTGAGGGCAAACTGTGTGGTGCCTAGAACTATATATACCATCAAATGCTGGACCAGTTGAAGCTTCCCTGTGGTCTTCAAGGGCAGTTCCCATATATTGCACATTGCAGTAAGCCAATCAGGAAGTGATTATTGGCTATTCCATACGTTTGTTCAAGCTAAATACATAGATAATGTAGTGGAATTGAAAATCTCTTTAACAAGTCTATTTTAGAGAATGCTATTCTCTGATTAATGAAAGCAAAGATCTTTCTGAAGACGTTTGGGAACATATACTTTGCTTTAGCCATTAGACATTATTATGCTATATCAGAAGTTGGTATATTTATTGTTGATTAGTAATCTAAAAACAAAATTCAGGAGATAAATTTATTTTATTGCTTTTCTTTTCATCATTATCATTTTAGCCATTGTCTATCCACTGCAAGATGAAGGCCTCTTCTACATATTTCCAAACAATACAGACCTGGGCTTTCTTTTGCCAATTGGGCCTGCAATACTTGCTGATGTTTTAGGTCTCTTTCATGGATGCTTTTTATCAAGTGGAATCCATTCTATGATTCCCTTGATCCACTTGCCATCACTTCTTCTTGCTAATATTTTTTCATTCCAACTTACATTAGTAAACAGATTATATTGCTTTAAATCATCCATTCTTTTCATATATATATATATGAAATCCAAAAAGCAACTGGACTTTTTTTTTGGGGGGGGGGAACGTTTTGCTTCTCATTCAGGAAGTTTCTTCAGTTCTGGCTTCAATCTGGCCAGCTGGTTCAGGCTTGACGATATGTCTCTTTCCTGTATTACACAGGTTTTCTTGGATGAGAACAGACACAAGAATTGTGTTGATACAAAGAAAATGTCAAGAGGTATCTAAACCTCAAAGCAGAGGAATGTATAATTTTGCTTTACATGGCAATATTTGGTTTAATATAAGCAAATATTGAAAATTGCATTGTTATGCAGAATGGACATGCAAAATTAATGAGCCTCCTTGAGCTGTGAATCTTGCTTTGATGTTAAATTATGCAAATGGAGTCATTGCTAATATTTTAATTTCCCCTCTTCTCAAAAGCAGTAATTTGGGGTAGTATGACCTCTTGCATGTTATTGCTTTTCTGCAATGAAATATTATTGGGTTAGGTAAACAGTGTATCCATAGGTCTGTGGATTTTGGCAGCATTCAGTGAATTCAGGAACCAGCACTATTTACCAGTTCGGATATTGGCACTATTTGATTGCAGATGCTAGTTTAAATTCTTCATTAGACCAGACTGCTTGCATTCATATCAGTATCTCTGCTATATCAGTTGTTCCTGGTCTTCTTTACCCCACAGTTACACTCTGCAACAAAGCTTATACATGATTTCCCCCCCCACCACCCCATATCAGTTTCAAAAACAGTGTCTGCTGGCTTTGATTAATGCTATGATTTTGGCCTAGAAGTTGCAGTGAATTTTACATAATGCTAGAAGGAAAAACCTGTCTATTTATCCATCTATCCCAGACTGAACCTCATTTGGTCTTTCTATATCCTATAACAATTTCAGGACTGTTATTTTGAAAGGTTTGTCCATCAAACAAAGAATAATAGAATGTTTCCCTCATTGTACATTGGGTCATTCAGCAAGGTCTGATTAAGATCTGAAAATTCTAGGCCTTCAATATTTGATTTCGAGACAAAGATATTTTTTAGACCATAAAAAAAGACGCTTTCTGAGGCCTACACTTAATGTTTCTTAAATGGATGAGGCCTTGTAAACGTTATTTGGTCGTTCAATACTGGCAATATCTCAATTGTGTCATCAAGTGCATCTGTAAAGCAGCTTTGAGTGCATATATGGGGTTTAGAAATGAGGTGATTCAAAGCAGATGATTCTCTTTTGTTATGCCTTGCAAATACATATCTTCTCCCTCCTCTTTTGTATCTTAATATCCTCTTCTCTAGATGTTTTGTTTCAACTGTATAACAAGAAACCTCTAATCGGTATCTGAGGAATGAAAATGGGAAACATCATGGAGAACTATTAAACGAAATGAAGATCTCCAGATCTGTATGCTTACTTAAAATGTTGTCAGTAAACATGTATAAAAGGAGAATCATACTTGCCAATTACACCAAAATCCCAGTTTTATCTTACGTAGAAAATGACTGAACTTTCTTAGACTATGTTGTATGTTAATATTGTGAATTTTTTTTCTGGAATGCAGTTTGTCAGATAAATATACATTTGTACATATAAATATTGATATTTCCAGGATTTTAGGAAAACTATATTTTTACACAACCTTAAGAACAGCATTGGGGAATGCCCCTCTTTTCTATACTAATGGCTCATTCCTTTGTGCCTCTTTGTTTTTCTAATATAAAACTAGTATAAGGATTTTTCTCTGTCATCTGTTGGCAATGTATGTTGATTGCACTTTATCCAAAAAATATTACTCATTTTACCATCGTTAACTATCACAATGGCATTTTGTTGATAAGATAGTAACATACTGGAAAGAGTTTTATCAACCCTTTTACCAATATAAGCTTTGCATGCAAAATATACATTTATTATTCACTCAAATATGAAGGAATAATAGACCCTTCTCCAATTTGGGGAGGAAACTGGTAACACTCACTAGCTTGGATCCCAAGGAGCTCAAATTTTCTAAACACATATTTCTCCTAATGTTTGACAACCCCTCTGTTGTCCTTGGATAGCAGATCTCAGACTGCAGCTGGTGGAAAGCAGTGGTTGACATACACTGTTATGGGCATGAAGAAGTACCTTCAAGAGGGAGGTGAAATTTGGATCCAAGCCATTACTTTGTAATATGAAAACATTAACCTCATTGTGGTTAAAGTACCTTTCAAGTCTCTCTGAACTGAAGAGAAGACAGGGTACGTGTGTGTGTCTTGTGCCTTTTCTGACATTGTTGACAATGTATTACTTGGTGTAATCCATCAGCCAACTTTAATTTCACAAGCAATTCATTGTGTTTAAATAGTCCCTTTCTTGTATTAAATATTTATGGAAGCCTTTGGGCAGAATACATTAAGGAGGCAGATGGGGGTCATTTTGAGCATTTTCTTGATTGAAGGCAAGGTACCCCTGGTGAATTTGTACTCTGCTTTCAAGGAAAGTTCATTGCACCGAAGGAGGCAAGAACACTCCCAATTCCCCACACTGTGATTTCAAAAAGCAACGACTGCCTGCAATCTTCATGCTTCAGCACCTTTCATTTCAGAATCACTTGGAAATGCAAGGGAGACAGGTGAACTATTTTTTTTCTAGCTGCATTGCTTATTTTAATAATTTAGTTGACCTGAGACAAGTTTTTTTTATATTAAAATTACTTTACTCATTGATTTTTAACTAGTGGCTAAATGGAAAATCATGGTTTTTATAGCTGCCTATTAGGGAGGGCATATATAGATAGATATAGTAGAGGTGCCTTAGGCTTTGGACACTAGTGGATTTCTCTTCTGATATGGAAGTGAATAACTTCTCTCTTAAAGCAGGTACAGTACATTGTAGGATAGCACAACTCCCACTACAAGGAAGCAATAGTTTCACATCAAAGAGCAATTTTAATCCCAGTTTAGAAAATCCAATAGAAATATAACTAAGTATCTTGATTAAAAAAAATCATTGTTACATGCTGCAGTTGCAAACATGGGGCACACACATCCACCTCTTTTTCGTTGTCTGTGTCTTCCCAACGATATTAGAATAAGTTAGGCAAAGTAAAAGAGAAATCAAACTTAATATAATATAATGTTCCTGCACAGTGTACCCTGAAGATTTAAAACATATACCACCAACACTAGATTCACTTTTTAATCTATAGGCTATTTTACTGCCAAAGAATTGTAGAAGGTTGTAGGTATTAAAACAGCTTCTTCAGCTGGTACCCTGCAGATGTATTTAAAGACCCATCATTCTCAACCAGCAGGAAAGATGGCTGCATTGACCTATGGTTGATGGAAATAATGACATATCTTGAATCCAATGCTTTTTGGTATTCCAGTTTCTTTTTATGCATTTGATGAAAATAATGTTTAAAAAATAGAAAAGAAGAAAAGAAAAACTATTTGAACAGATACCCAAAAAGTTGTTTACAAGCATCCCCCCCCCCAATCATCCAAGGAATGAATGGTGTAGTGGTAAGATGTTGCTGAGATCTTTACATTTGCTCAACCCTTCATCTTGGTTGATTTACAGTGGTTGAGATGTAACAGAGACATTCATTTTAACAAAGGGTTAATCATCCTATCGTGAGTGCACGGCAAGATTGCCCTGCTGATAGTAGCCAGGAAATACTATGTAATTGACTTGAGGAAAATCTTGTCAACAGCTTAAGATTTGGATGTATAACTGGATATAGGACCTCAAAGTGTAAAAGAGAGGGCAAGAATTGTTTCTGTACTGGTAGTGCTTCATTTGCTGTTGTCATGCAGTTGATGGGTGAAATGAATAGACTGGTAACAGCAGTCTGTAGTATCAATAACTTTAGCGTGAGGTTTTTCTCCTATGCACCAATCATCATGCTTAACTAGAGAGTTGGGGCAAATGATTCAAAGGATTCAGGCATTTCCAAATAGCTTGGGCAGATTTAAAGTAGACTACCATTTATCTTTCAGTAAAATCTTCATAGCCAGGCTCTATCTAAAAAAAAATAATCAACCAATTAATTACTGTTTGCTTGATCTTGGTTTTTAAAAACCACATTAACCTCCAAACAAGTTCCAAATGGCAATTTCAAGTGAGCTTTCTGGCATTTGGGTATCCCTGCAGCTCCTTAAATAGTCATTATGACAACTACTTCCTATTCTCCTTTCCATTAGAGATAAACTTTTGCCTTCAAAGTTGTAGTAATGTTTATGTGCTACAGGAGTCTTTGAAAATAACTATTCTACTAGCCTTTGCTTATTTATTTACACTGAACATATTTAGAATATTTATCTGCCCCTCCTCCCAAGTGCCCTTCATAGATGGACAGCCATATAAATACATTAAAAGAAAAGAAAATAATCTTGTTTTTTTTAAAAAAAAAAACATACGGATATTGCTCAGGATTAGAGTGAGAGTAGGGCCATAGAAAAAGCAGAATGAGAGCAGAGCTTTGCTTTGGCAGAGGTTTATGAAAAGCATGAACGGGGACATGCTGTTTAAATAATGTAACCATAGCCCACTTTATTGTTTTAGTGGCAAAGCAATGCCTTCGCTTTTAAAATCTCCAGGCTTTGTAAATAAATGGCTGCCTGCCTCAGGCAGAAAGTGTTACTGATGAAGTGAGACAGAAGTAATTAAGAAACTTGTAGACTGATGGGTAATTAAATCCATTGGAAGCATTTTGTACCTAATTGCTATGCTCTAATCACATACTGCTTTCTATTTGTCAAGGTAAATATATATAATTATACAGTTCTTATTTTCTTTCATCTAAAATTGTAGGAGTCGGGTGAATTTCATTTTTCATTGCAGCGAGAGCAAAGCCTCTCTGCTTATGTTTCAAAATCCACATCAGGGCAGCAAGAAGACTTGGGAATTCTCCAAGATGACTTTGCAGTTTTGAGTTAGGTGGATTGGCTTCAGATATTAAGTTGAAAAAACTATCGTATTGTCCTGTTTATAATTTAATCTCATTCTAGTATTCTGTAAAAGGTGAGATATGCTTATTATGAATATGTCATAAGTTTTTAACTCTCTGGGATGTTCACATTAAAGATTAACACTGAGAGGTTATTTAAATAACTTTCCCAAGGGCTATAACAGTAACAATAATCAGGCTGTCAAACTGCAGGAGATATCCAGGAATGTTTTATGCAACAAGTACACATACACATACATACATAAGTGTATGTATTTTTTTTTTTGTGTGTGTGTGTGTGTAAATAAATAAATAAATAAAACATAATAATCTTGGGAAAAGTTATTTTGTATATTTTGGGTGATTTTGTGATGATTTAAATTTGATTTAATTTAAAAGTATTATTTTAATTTGGGAATCAGCACTATTGTGCACTGCCAGTATTACACAGTTAGATAAAAAGTTCCTCAATTCTGTAATAAAAAGGAATGTCATGAAAAACTGTTTCTTAATATCAGTTTAAGTAGGTTTTCCTAAAGCAAGGGTTGGCAAGTATGGCAGCTTTATGACCTTATGAGTTTGCTTGCAATGCTGCACTTCAACCACTGCGCTATCAGGGCTCCTGTTTTACTTATTATACTGGGCAACATGAACGTATGACTTGGAATAAGAAAAGAAATACAGGCAAAGGTGTTGGGCTACTCAGAGAGATGATAATGAACAAGAACAAGCATCCTACCATGATGATGCCAAAATGATGAAATGTGGATCAGGACAGCTCCACTGTTTTGTCCCTGTGCGACAGCATCTTGTACAGATATGCAAGGGGCAGATTTTTTAACCTGTGTTCATTTTATCATCTGCTCTTTGCAGATACCAATATAATCAGTATTAGCTTAGAAAAAGGTCTGATTCACATAGATCAGGCATGTCAAACTCACGATGTCACGTGACATCGCGCGACGTATCGGGACTTTCCCCATTGCCGGCAATGGGGTGGGCGCAGTTTCGGCGTGATACATCCGGCTCGCGGGCCGGCAGTTTGACATGCCTGACATGGATGCCTAAGTCTAGTAGTGCATATATAGTACATGGGGAAAAACTTGTTTTCAAAACATGATTGATTTGATTGTGTATGATTTGATTGATGGTCTATGGGGGAATAAGATAAGCATGCAAAGTGACGAAAGGTTCTGAATGTGAAACAGACCATTATTTGGAAGTGTCAAGACTGGTAGCAAAGTTCCCAGAATACTTTCTGCTGCTTCTAGTTTTCTCAGAAAAGAGTTGAACATAGTTGTTTTACTTCCAGAGGAGGAGAAGTTGGTATGCCAGGGAGATCTGCTAGGTTTAGAGTAACAATGGTAAACAGTGGTACTGGCTCAGAAGTTTTAGATCTTACTGCCAGCCATGAGATAATTCTAAAACATGTAGCTTTATACTAGAGGCTGTAGCCATCCTGTCCATATTCAGCTGAAAGTTCAGTTACTGTCAAGTAAATCTTGTTTTTCAAGAATCATTTATGAGCAAATATGTTGATGCCTTTCGCCTTCTGATTCACAAAATAAAGGGAATACTATTTAAATAGCAGTAGGGGCAGGAGTGTGATGAGTGGGGGTAGTGATGAGCCTTGATCCAATATAATCAGTATTAGCTTAGAGAGTCCTTGGTGCTGTCTGAGTTTGGTTGTTTTCTTGCAGATGTTTCATTACCCAAACTAGGTAACATCATCAGTGCTAGTGATGTTACCTAGTTTGTGTAATGAAATGTCTGCAAGAAAATAGCCACGCTCAGAAAGCACCAAGGACCCCTCATTTTAACCCTGAGCTACAAATATTCTTCTTTATTAGAAGTCTTATTCTAGAGTAAGAGTCATTTGATACATGCAGCTCAGTAGAGTTAATTATTCTTCCTCAGATGGGGCATGGTAACTTAAATTTATTATTTATATTAATGCATGAAATTAAATGCCCACTGTCTGATGATAAGCATACATGGCACCTACTGTGTATAAATATATACTGATTTTAAAAAGAATGGTATTCCCACTAATATATTTTATGTGAGATTATTCCCAAGGGTGAAATAGAGGAATGGACTGAAATGCAGCCCTTTTCCCAAAATTCCTATCACAATGTATCTTTGTTTTCATTCCTCAACTGTAGACAACTCCAATGTTGTGTATCTAAGTTCTTTTCCATGCCACTTTAACTCATTGAGAAAGAATTGTCATATTATTTTTTAAGGATATTTAGCAGCAAAATCTAGACAAGCATCCTTGCGTTGCCAGGGTATCTGCAAAACTCTTCTCTTGAGCATTTTGTCTTCAGTATTCCAAGAAACAATAATGACTATTTATATATATTTATTTTTTAATTAATTATTGCACGCTGAGAGTTACTTTTTGTGAGATGAATGGCCATATAGATGAGAGAAAGAGAAAGAAAGAAAGAAAGCACTGTCTATGCTTCCATTCTTTTAAGAGTAAATTTTACTGTTTTTAATAAGTATGCTTCAAGATCATCAATGAAACAGGGAGGGTGCTTAGAACTTAATACCCACAGATTCAAAACTGAGATGGGTTATTAGATGTCAGGCTTAAGATTAATGTAAAATGGAAATGTCTCCATGCACAGATGGTGCTAAACCAACACCAATTTTTGCTGACCTGGGAGCAATGACATGAATAGGAGTCATGTGAGTTCAGTGAGGCACAACTTCTGAGAAAAAATATATATACATCTAAAAGAAATTCATATCATTTGATTTCCCATTGTTTTTATGTACCCTGATATCAGAATTATAATTTAACAAATTGTCATGTTCAGTTAAATTGGTTAGGTTTAGTAACTGCTGCAGCCAGAAGATCAGAGCTGTAAATCGTCCAGTTAGGTACTGAAAGGCTTCAGTGCCATCTCTGTCCTTGGAGTATATTTCATTATATATCAACTTTCTCAAAACTAGTACCTTCCAGTCATATTAGGATTAAAGGATGGGTCTCTTGTAATTGCAAGCATTGTAGTCCTGACTCTTGTTCCATTTCCAAGATCATGAAAGGCACTCAGTTCATACCCCTGACATCAGGAAATATATAGCTAAGACTGAAAGAAATATTTTGGCAGTTACCATGCAGTTCGTTTTATGTCAAGGAATAGTTGAATTATTTAACGTGTACACCAAACCTTCTAGAGCAGGCATGTCAAACTTGCGAGGTCACATGACGTCATGTGACATATCGTGACTTTTTCCCCATTGCTGGCACATATTTACACCAAAACATTTAAGTCTTGAATATTTACTGTCTACTTTGTCTTTCACATTTTTGATGCCATTATAGTCCATTATGCAAAGCTGCATCTAGTTGAAGTTACAGTGCTTCTAAGACTTTCGCTTTAAATCAATGTTTCTAATAAAGTTATCTGGCAGCTCTTTTTTCTCTGTGTGAAATAAAGAATAGAAACAACTCATTGTCACAGCTTTTAAGCCTCAGCTAAAAACACACCAGGACTGTGTGCTCTCTCCATCACTCTTTTCTCTCTATTCCAATGACTGCATCTCAAGGGATCCCTCGGTTAAAAGTACTGAAGTTTGCAGATGATACAGCAGTCATTGGTCTCATTTGCGACGGTGATCAGTTTGCATATAGACGAGAGGTTATCTGGTGCCGAACACACTTAAAACTGTAAAGATGATAGTGGATTTTAAGAGGAGCCCTCCTGTTCTACCACCTCTTACAATATTAGACAACACAGTATCAACAGTAGAGTCCTTCAGATTTCTGGGTTCTGTAATCTCCCAGGATTTGAAATGGATACCTAATATTAGAACCACCATTAAAAAGACGCAATAAAGAACGTACTTCCTGCGTCAACTCAGAAAGATCAGACTATCCGTGGTAGCGGAGTGGTTAGAATGCAGTACTGCAGCTACTTCTGCTGACTGCGGACTGCCAGGAGGTCGGCAGTTCAAGTTTCACCAGCTAAAGGGTTGACTGAGCCTTCCATCCTTCCGAGATCGTTAAAAAGACGACCCGGATTGTTGGGGGCAATAGGCTGACTATGTAAACCACTTAGAGAGGGCTGTAAAGCAAGGTGAAGTGGTAAGTCTAAGTGCTAGTGCTATTGCTACCCAAGGAGCTGCTGATACAGTTCTACAGAGCAATTATTGAGTCCGTCATTTGCACTGCTATAACTCTGGTTTGGTACAGCAACCAAATAGGATATGTACAGACTTCAACGGATATATAGTAGGGCTGTATCAGTATTATCCTTCTCATCTTTCCTATTACCTTCTCTTATTGGTATCTTATGATTACATCATTTTGTTGTTTGCATATACACTGAGAGCTTATGCATTGGAGTCAAATTCCTTATCAAATTCATTCCTATTCTAGGCTAGGCTAGGCTAGGCTAGGTTAGGCTATCTCATCCCATCCAATCCCATCCCATAGTTGCCCACCTCTCGCCTAGTTTCTTCAAATAGGTATCTCATGTCCCACAATGCTTACTTTCATAAAAGAGGGAAAGAAGAATTTAAAATGCCTTTCCTTGACAATCATTGTATAGTCCTGAGAGAAAAACCTGAGAATAAGGTAAGGTTCATTAACAGTTTAAAAATGTCCTCCTATATATGTTGAAGTCTTTTTTTAATAGTGATCCCTAAAGCATGTTGGGCTGCAGCTGAAAAGAAAAAATACATTCATAGCCGATGAGCTTTGGAATCTGCTTCCCTCACACAGAAGATCCTGTTAGGAGATTGCTCCTTTCTCTTCTTTTTCTGTGTAAGTCATTTTGTTAGTTAGTACGATAATTGAGGATGCAGACCTAAATTCATATTCCCTTTAGCAATCCCAGTCTCATGGATTATTTACCCTTGATCATGTTCAAAAGCAGGAGAAGAAAGAGAGGAATGCTATCTTAATCAGGAATGTAATAATTATTCTTTACTTGTTTTCTTTTCTTACCTGCTTCATCTCTTCTGTCTGTTTCTCTGGGCGAGAGGCCTGCCACTTCCCAGGAGCCAGTGTGATGATCAAAGCCAAGCACAGGATTTTCCATTTTGCTATCATTTTCTTCCCCCTTTTGTGCTTATTTAATTATGTCTTGTTTCAAACAGGATGGGGCTGGACTGCACACAATTCAAGACCTTTTATGCTATTTCTCCTCACTCCCAAAGGAGTAATTAATACCTTCAGCAATTCTCAAGTAGAAGCTTTCTTACCACAGAAGTTTCAAAAGATAAAGAATAAATGCAACATACCGCATTTTTTCTCTCCACCCCTCCTTTTAATAAAAGGTTAGAAAAGAGTTGCTGTTACAGTGGAAGCTTGCCATGGTAACTAAATAAACTAAGGGGTCTGTCCTCTTGACTATTCAACTTCGTTTAACCATTTGCAGCATAAATGCAAATGTCCACCAATCTTTTGGTTATTGTTTCACCAGAATTCTCTCAACCCAAAATTTGACCCCCATAAATTTAGATAGCATCCCAAGATTTTTAGTGGGATTTACGTTTAAATCTGTGTACAGAATTGAGATAGAGACAATTCATATTATAATTTTTCTATGTAATTTTCTACCAACCTTTTCCACGTCGCTTATAAAGGGAAAAAAATCCTTAGAATGTTGTAACCCTAATCCATAAGCCTTACATGCAGCGTGGAAGTACTTGATTGATGGTCTTCATTTTATTTTATTTGTTTCTTTAGAATTCTATGCTCTTTTTTTCATAAGACTGAGATCAGCTTTCAGTTTTTCTCCATTATTTTTCTATTTCCCAAATAAGTACCTTCAAAACAAACCTGTACCAAAAATTAGGCCGAGAGAAGATTACTTTTCTACTGCCACTCTTTTGTGGAGTTTGATTCCAGAATATTCTCATCCTTCAAAATATTTAATTCACTCAACTGACTGGATTAACAGGTATTTCAAGGCAGGGGGTGCAGTACACAACTCCACAATGAATACATTCCTACAGAATTTTTATACTGTTAGTCCACCCTATTCACTGAAAAGAATATGTCAAGAAAATTATTTTGTTCTTAAAAGTTGAGTTTCTGTCTTGTGTTTTAAGTTCTTTGCATGAGATTTAAACATACTCAGGTAATGGGTATTCCTTGATCAAACTTTGTTCAAGCTTCAATCCTGACTCTTCATCCTCTCTTGATCCTCTCATCCTCTCTTAAATTTTATTTTGAAATTTAAATATCTGTATGTATAAAATACTTGGAATTGCCAACTATGAGTCAAATCCTCAATTTTCTATTCGGAAGTAATATACAAAAAAGAAAATTTATGAGCAAATACAGATTAACTATAAATGTTTTATCTCATCAAAGAAGATATATTAAATCATAATTTTCTTTTTTCCATATACCAAGTATTCCATATTTATATAATATGTGTGTCTGTTGATGCTTTGGTATTACAAAAATGTGGGAAGACATCTGTTTTTATAGAAACAAGTTATGCAAAGTGCTTCCAACTCTTATTTAGTATAAATAGTTTAAAATCATCACCACATCCTGCCATGTGTGTAGATCCCATTAACATTTCCTGTAATTCTTCAAAATAAGGTCCTTTGTGTCTTATATTTTAGCTATAACTATCGTGTATATTTTAATAATAGCAGTCCATGACTGTTTTAATATTTCAACCATCAATAATAACCTACTGTTTCTTTACTATTTATTTGTTTCATTTCATTTCCCATTCCCCAGACAAAAAAACCTCCCCAAAGAGTTTACAAATATGATATAATACATAAGGAAAGGAGTGGGTATGTTTGTGTTTGTATGAGAGAGAGAAGTGAGAGGCAAAAATCAGATAGTAGAATTTAGTTACGGAGAGCAAAGCAAGTTTCTTATAACTGCTCTTTCAACCTAGAATCACTGGATATAGAATGATTTTACCTTTGCCTTTATTTTCTTGTCGGAGGCAGGATCCTTGATTCCCTTACATGAGATCAAAGAGTGGCATCCCTCAGCTGTGTTGGCTTGAGTCAATCATCAGATACTAATGAGACTGATATCTCTGTTGCTAAGCAATGCAGTCGTAAAGCGTAACATCACGTGCTGACTTATGGCAACATTTCAGTTGCAGCTGCTGGGTGCAATATCACGTGCTCGGCATCTATGACCTCTAGCTGGCTTCCCCATTGATTTTGCTTGTCAGAAGCCAGCAGTGAAGTTTCAAATAGGGATCACATGACCACAGAAACTATCACAGTTGTACAAGGACAATTCAGAAATAAACCTCCATTTGATTATCAATGACAGACACTCGCAGGTACAGAACTTTTATTATACACATTAGAAAACTACAACATTACATTACTTTTTGACGTAATTGCCATTCAAATTAAGGTACATGTTATAACCTCTTATAAGGTTTGAAATTCCTTAGTACTAGTCACTTGTTGCCAAATCTGGGCTATAGGGAGTGCGATCAAAAACATCCCAACGGAACTGCTTCAAAAGTTCTTGGGTGCGTCTAGCAGTGTGCGGGCGAGCATTATCATGAACCAACACCACACGAGAAGATTGTGGTGTTGTGAAGATGCCAAAGGAGTACTACTAGTGGAGTTCATGGAACGAGGTTCGACCATCAATTCAGAGGTCTACTGTGAAATGTTACAAAAACTCAGACGAGCCTTCCATAATAATCGTCAGGGCATGCTGACTTCTGGTGTGGTGTTGATTCACAATAATCCTCACCCGCACACTGCTAGAAGCACCCAAGAACTTTTGAAGCAGTTCCGTTAGGATGTTTTTGATCACACACACCCCATAGCCCAGATTTGGCACCAAACGACTACTACTAAGGAATTTCAAACCTTGTAAAACATTGTGACAAGTGCCTCAATTTGAATGGTGAATATGTCAAAAAGTAATGTAATGTTGCAGTTTTCTAATGTGTATAATAAAAGTTCTGTGTCTGCAAGTGTCTGTCATTAATAACCAAATGGAGGTTTATTTCTGAATTGCCCTCATAAGAGCAAACTGGTTGCCAAGTGCTCAAATCATAATTTCATGATTATGGGGATGCTGTGATGGCTATAATTTCAAGGAGTGGCTGTAAATCTCATTCAGCGCCATCATACATTTGAACAGTCACTGAAGAAATGGCAATTAACCAAGGATTAAGCATACTATAAAGAATTGTTGGTATTCCTTTTAAATCTGGTAGCAAGCTGGTTAACCAGCACAATAAATGAGATTAAAATTTACTGTCCTTTATCATATGTCATATGTAGTAGTCAAATAAAAAACTTCAACACTCAGGGGTTTTCTCCCAGTGGGGGATCTTTCCGGAAGAAATAAGTGTATCAAAATTTATTAAGATATACGTTGATTACTATGAGGACAAATTTGGCTAGCAAAGAGATTTGGCCCAGAAAAGAGATACTTTGCCGGTAATATCAGATTGGAAAATCAAATCTGGCAGATATGTAGCAATGGCAAAATTAATAGTATATATCCAGAATAGAAGTTTGATTAATTTGTAGCAATAATGGTTTTCCTATATATTACATATCACCCAATAAGGCAAACTCCAGATAGTATGCTGTTTCTCACTTTCTTCTTTTTCCTTTTATGCGATCATTTATTTTATTTCATCAGTGTTTTAATTATTATTTTTTCTTTAAAAAAAACAACAACAACCCTCTATAATCTTTTGACAATGTGAGTCCCTTAAACCAGAAGTCCCCAACCTTTTGGATACCAAGGACCGGTTCCTTGGAGAGATTAAAATTTTTCTGTGGACCAGAGGATGTGTGGTTTTGTGTGCTACCTGCATCTTGCGGATTGGGCTTTGCTTGTTTGTGCGGATCGGTTGCTGGCATGTCACGGACTAGTACCAGTCCACGGACCGGGAGTTGGGGACCCCCGCTTTAAACCTGGTTCCTCCTCTCTTAGTCCAGCACTATAACCAGTACACCACACTGGCTCTTTTATCAACTCTATCATTCTCTCCCGTGTGTGTGTGTGTGTGTGTGTGTGTGTGTGTGTGTGTGTGTGTAGGTGTGTATGTAGAAAGAGATGAAGCCAGTTTGGTGTAGTGGTAAGGCATCAGGCTAGAAACTGGAAGACTGTGAATTTCAGTTCTGCCTTAAGTACAAAGCCAACTGGGCGACCTTGGACCAGTCACCTCCTTTCAGCCCTAGGAAGGAGGCAATGGCATATATGTGTATATACAAACACACACGCGCACACAGACACAAACAGACACACAAATGTGAAAATGCCCCTCATAAACAGGACACTAATGGGAAATGCTTAATTTTTGACTCATTGGAAAGGCTGCCTTTTCTCATCTGCAATTCAATCTTCCCTATAGCTTTAGAGTGGCCAACTAATCCAAACTAAGATCATGACAAATGATATAACTGATTTCCCCCCCCCCCCGTAGTATACACATGATAATCTAGAAGTACTGGTTAAAATAACAGTAGAGACTTTTCTGTCTGTCTTATTTCCTTTAGAGTCTGATTTTGTTAATAGAGCGTAGCTATTGTACTGTTTGCACTGATCAAGTGAGCCATTATAGGTTTTTTTTCCCCCTCCCTTGCTACCTACTGTGAGAAAGGGCTCTTAGTTCATACACTGCCAGGCCACAAAAGCAAAAACTCCCTATAGGGGTAGAATGACCTCTTTTATAAGCAAATACAATGCTTTGCATTCGAATAGGAAAAATAGTTATGCTCCATTTAGCATTTAATGATTGCACAGACCTATTTACTATTGAAGTGAAAAATATATAGCACACCTCTTTTAAGGGAGAATCTGTCTTTAAAACCTCCTTTCCTTTACAGATAGCCTCTTAATTCAGGAAACTACTTGTTTTTACCTTAAATACTTGTTAATCAAACAAGCTAAGATGAAATGGAAATAGTTTGATTTTTTTTCCACCAAAAATTTGTGTGGGATTTTGTTACGTGGCAGCAATTGTCACAGAGGAATTCACGCTTGCAGTGAAATCAGTTCACCTGATTTTTCCCATTGATAATAGCAAGATTCGGTTTCAATGACTTATTTATTTTATTAATTATTTATTAATTATTAATCAATGGATTGTAGAAGAACTAAGTCAATTCTCCTGTTCCATTAATTAAATACTAATTTAAATACTAAAACAAACTCATTAGTTTGTTCCCCGTGCATATAGTCCCTTCACTTCTTCCTTCATAAAACAATCATAGCAAGAAGGCTCTAAAATTTTGTTTCCTGTTTTGCTCACACTGTGGTTCCAGAACAAACCAGGTTGTAGATTCAATTGTAAAATGGGACCGGCGATAGGGAGAGAGTAAAATCTTCTATATCCAGGTAGTCTTCAACTTACGATCACAATTGAGGCCAAAATTTCTGTTGCTAAGTGAGACATTTGTTATGTCAGTTTTGCCCCATTTTGCGACTTTTCTTGCCACAGTTGTTAAGTGAATCACACTGCAGTTGTTAAATTAACAGCATGGTTGTTAAGTGAATCTGGCTTCCCCATGGATTTTGCTTGTCAGAAGGTCGCAAAAGATGGTCACATGACCTCAGGACACTGCAACGGCCATAAATATGAATCAGATGCCAAGCGTTAGAATTTTGATCACATGACCACGGGGATGCCACAACAGTCTTAAGTGTGAAAAATGGTCATGAGTCACTTTTTTTTTTTTGAAAATTTTTTAAAATTTTACAAAAACAAAACAATTTTCCCCCAAACCTCCCCAACCCTCCCATTCCCTCCCCCGACCTTCCCAGAGCTGAATATAGGCTTAATTAAAGTTTCTTCAAAAAATCTTTAAAAAGATATAAACCATAAATAAATCTAAATACATTACTTAAAAAAAATTATAAGATAATTAACAATAGTGTGTATATAAAAAACATAAATACAAAAAATAAATGTTTAGAAAAGAAAAGAATAAAGAAAAGGAAAAAGAAGAAAGATAAAAAATATTAAATTTTAAATATAAATTATTAAAAGACTAAATAATATTTTTAATATCCAACTTATGTTGTATAAAATCTATCCATTTTTTCCATACCGCAACATACTTCTCTTGCGATTGATCCTTCAAGAAAGCTGAAATCTTTGCCATTTCCACCAAATAAGAAACTTTAAGAAACCACTCTTGCGAAGTAGGCAAAGATTCCTTCTTCCAACATTGCCCTACTAACAACCTTGCGGCTGTAATTAAATTTAACATCAATGTAATCTCTTTGGTATCACAATCAGTAACAATACCTAACAAAAACAATTGTGGGGTAAATTTTACCCTTCTTCTAAAAATTCTTTGAATATTCCACCATATCTTAATCCAAAAGGCTTTTATATTTTTACACAACCACCAGATATGATAGTAAGTAGCATCCAAACATCCACATCTCCAACATTTAGCATGTAAGTCAGGATACATACGAGACATTTTTTGTGGATCAAGGTGCCATCTGTAAAACATTATGAGTCACTTTTTTCAGTGCCGTTGTAACTTTGAACGGTCGCTGAATGGACTGTTGTAAGTCGAGGACTACCTGTAAATGGAATCTTTATTAGAAAAGTTCTTTTAATTGCAGTTTCTGTATAAAATGAGGATTTCATTTCTAATTCCCTATACTTTGAAACATTCTTTTTCATTATTTCCTAAGTTATCAATTACTTATTTTACATTGCTTATCTACAATTCAGTCTTCTCTGTTCTCTATTTTTAGATTTCTGTGTCTTTTTGTTTTCTTCCCCCTTTTTTCTTCTTTGTAAAATCAAGATAGATTAGACTTTGCTTCAATTTTTCTTAATTTGCTCCTGGAACTTCAAGCTAGTTCCTAGGCTTCCCATCCGACCAGGCCTTATAGTCATTCACATACCATGTAGAAAATAGCTGATTTAATCTAAGACTGGATGCTAAAAGGATGACTAAAGCTGTTGTGGGCCTTCTTATTGCTAATCTAGACCTGGTGTAACTTCTGAAAACTACAGGTAGTCCTCGAATTATGACCATTCATTTAGTGACTGTTTGAAGTTACAAAGGCACTAAATAGGGTGATTTATGACTATTTTTCACACTTATGACCATTGCAGTATCCTCAGGGTCACGTCATCAGAATTCAGATACTTGGCAACTGGCATGTATTTATGACAGTTGCAGTGTCCTGGTGTCATGTGATCACCTTTTCCGACCTTCTGACAAGCAAAGTCAATGGGGAAGCCAGATTAACCTAACAATCATGTTACTAACCGAACAACTGCAGTCACTCACTGAACAACTTTGGCAAGAAAAGTTATAAAATGGGCCAAAACTCACATAACTGTCTTGCTTAGCAAAAGAACATTGGATCATAAGTTGAGGACTACCTGTAATGTTTCACCTTAAGTAATAGTTAGTGCCTTAGGTCAGAGGTCCCAACCCCTGGGCTGCAGCCCACTATTGGGCCATGAGCTATTCGGAACCAGGCTGCAGAAGAGGTGGACGAGCGTGCACGCATGCTTCCCCCCTCGTGCAAGCAGTGGACGAGCGTGTCTGCATGTGCTCCATTTGTGCAAGCGGTGGGCACATGTGCCAACCACTTATGCAAACGGAGATGTGTGCGCTTGCTGGCCACTTACGCGAAACCACTCCCCCCCCCCCAAGCTGGTTGGCAAAGGCAGAAAGGTTGGGGAACTCTACCTTAAGCCTTTCTTTGGCAGCATATGAACTTTTACTTATTAGGGATCCAGGCTACGTGATGGTGGTAGCATCGGGGCCTCTTGCAGTTGCTTGGCCAACATCCCTCTTAGTGTTTCCTGGCAATCAATGTTCCTTGCTGTTAACTTTTGGGCCACTTCTGTCATTGCCAAAGCTCACCTGTTGGCCTTCCTCTGCCTTCTCAGATCTTGCCCTTCTTCTTCTATTTTCTAGGTATCCCAGCCTGATCAATTTTAAAGAGTCCAGTACTTTAAAGAGAAAAGAGGACATGGGGGATTTCAGTTGTCCCTTGTCCTTGTTTCCACAACTACAGAGAGGTGTTACTTTTTTTGACCCATTGTATCTTGATATTTTGGCGCTATTTTTTTTTAAAAAAAAGTTGCCTTGGGAATCATGATAGAGTAATCCTTGTATAAAGAAGCAGAAGACACTAACAGATGAAAATATTCCCCCCTTTCTTTCTTTTCTTTCTTTCCATGAGGTTTCTCTCTTTCTTTCTCTCTCTCTATCATTATCAGTTCGCTCTTTATAGCAGATTTCTGCTTTTTGGCAAGTACAAGTTTCAAATGCCATTTCTGAAGTTGTCATACTAGTTTGCTTAATCCATAAATAGGATTTATCTCTAATTATTATGTTTTAGCTTAAGGATATGCAGGTAATCGAAACTCACAAAATTTAGCCAGAACAAGAGCAACCTTAACAATGAGCTTCAATAAGTTGGATTTTTTTTAAGCTCCCTACCTATATCTGAGTTAGTTTTTTGAAGGCTAATGTTATGTCACTAATGAATTCTGAAGGCATGAGCAGAAATGGCAATTTCAGATTAATTATTCTTGAGACTGCGGGCAATTTTTGACAAATGCTTTAAAAATCAGACTTATCCTTGGCAGATGGTCTTTTAAAAAGGTACATGGGGGAGAGGCTTCTCTTTTCTAGAGAGAATGGCAAACTGCCAAAAGAATTCTCTGCTGAAAAAGGAATAGGAAAATGGTCAGGCAATTATTGATAAGAATGGGGTGGGGGTGAAGGTAGTGAAGGTCACAGCAAGTTTTTTTCCAATATGGTTTCCTACAGTGAATCTCACTCATTGCAGTAGAAGACATCCTGTTCCCATTTCAATTTTTTTTTAGTTTCCAAAGTTAAAATACAAAATAAAAACAAAAAGAGAAGAAAACAAATTATCAACTATCCAACACTAATAATAAAAATAAAAAAACATATCTACAAAACCAGAAGAAAAAAATAAATAACAAACATGCCATTCACTCTAACATAAAAAGTCCACCCTGGCTGAATGCTGACCAATATACTAAAAATATCTGATATCTCTTCCCCTTACATAATAGGTCTACAAGAAGTTATAAACTTTCCCATCCATATTTGATAAAAAATACTATATTATATAAAAAGATGTCCCTGATGTAGCAATTCAAATGACCCAACCTCTGTTTTTATACACAACACACAAACACACACACACACACACACACACACACACACACGTTTCCATTTTCAGATGTTTCAATAAAGCTTTAAGAAAGAATCATAGAGAGAAAGTGGGGGGAGGATTCTGTAATCTTTTAGCCACTACAATTACTATTTTACAAATAGTCTTGGGCTTTGATAGAGAATTTAGTTTTCTTTTTCAGATTTAAGGACTAGTAGGAATGTGCTTTAAACTGTTTGAAAGGCATGGAATAAAAATCTTCTTCTTAAAGACCAACAACTTTTTTTTACAAAGTGTAGAGGTTGGTAGTCTTTGAAAGAGGGTCTTTCAGTACAGGACCATCCTTTTCTTAAGCTGTTATGCTGTATAATCTAAGGGAAAATGTATTTTCTGCATTTACAAACATATAATCTACACAATGTTAAAAGATAGATAACCTTTATCGTCATTTTTTTTTTACTGTGGGCACACTGGCACACATTAAAAATAAAATTTAGTTGCTTGCTCTCAAAGTGTACACATACCTAACACACATTTAAACATATTATACACAACATATGTATAGACCTACACTCTTACATATAAGCAACATATAAATATTAATCACTGTCCATCTTGAATACATAACGGAAGGAGGAAGCTTTAGAGTTCACAAGGTTAATACTGTATGGAACAAAACTGTGAATGAATCTGGATGTTCTGCTTCAGATACCACGGAGCCTCCTTCCAGAAAGGCACTGTATATATTAGGTAATACTGGAGAAATTCCACTATATTTCTGATCTTGAGAAGAATAGATGGAGAGATGACTGGATAAAGATCTGACAGACTGACTTTAAGCCTCCAATGTTCGCAGATATCAGAATTGCACAATTTAGATGATTCAAGCTGTTTGCATAAAATATCCAAAGGATGTGTTGCAGATAGATTATTTCACCATTCATAAAGCAATGCAATTAAGCTTTATTTTTTTTATTAAATGACTTTACACTGAATAACTTTGAAAAATAATAGGAACAGATTCTAAATAGTTGGAATGCGAAATGTTTGATACTAAAGTTTGGAGGAAAAAAGGGGATCCAGTCTTCACACCTGTGGAAATATGGATAATTTAATATTAGAAATTGCCCTTAAAAGTCTTGAAATGTAGCTACCAAATAAGGGAAGCAGAAGGTGTTTTTAAAACAGTATTATATAGACGGATAGGGCAAAATAATATATATTATCTCAAATATTATGATCGCTTGTGAATAAGTCTACTAAATTTTTGAATTCTGTCTCTGTATATAAGTCACCTTTTCCCCTGATAGATGTTTCCCTTTCCACCATTTTTTTTTTCAGAGAAGGGGCAACATTGAGATTAAGCATCTATTTTTGGCAGTTCCTACTCATTCCTTACTTTACACTACAAGCTACCTATTTTGGGGAAAGAAAAAATTGTGAAGATTAAAAAAAGGGGGAAAGTAGAGAGAACAGTTCATGGAAGACCAAGTCAGCACCTGAAGAGATGAAGGAGGGAGCTTTCAGGAGAGTTTCAGGAGACCAGAAGCTGCATTTTGCAAATCCTGTATGGTTCCTTGGAAGGTGCTTAAAAACGATCTGGATTCCGGTCCAGATTGAAGTTTTTCTCTTCCTACTGTTACCTCCCTGTTCTCTTCCCATGAGTGCATGGTTGCAAAACTGTTTGTTGTGTTGTCCAAAGCATACAGCTTCAGCATCCATTGGTCTGTAACTCCACACAGGTTTGGATGCATTTGGGATAGATGCACTATCTGGGAGTCTTCGTAGTCTTTCATCTTCTATTGGAGGAATAAGTGACAGCTGTGGCCAAGAAGGCCATTGCACAAGAGTTTACAGTTTATACAAGAGTTGCATGCATTCTTATACTGAGAGACACTCCTTACTGTCATTCATGCTTTGGTTGCCTCATGGGCGGACTACTACAATGTACTCTACATGGAACTGCCCTTGAAAACTGCTTGGAAACTATATCTGGTCCGGAATGCTCCTGTACAAGAGTGATGGGCACATCTTGCTCTACCCATATAATATCCCTGATGTATGAATTATGCTGTTGTAAGGTAGTTTCTGAATGCAGTTACCTATGAAGTACTACATTTGTAGCACTACCTATCTCCTGGAGCGCCCTCCTGCCCCATATAGTCCAGCACAAATGGCTTGGTTTGCTTTAGGACCAATCAATTAAACAATTTCATCTAATGGATCCAGGAGGCAGCTTCTGTGTCACCCTACCTGCCATTTGGAATCCTGATGAAGAATTAGATGAAGACCCTGTTTTGCAGAAGTTTGCTAGATTTTAGCTTCCAGACTGGCTTTAAAAGTTGATGATAGTCTGTATGTATAGGTTTTCCTATTGGAATTTGGATTCTAAAGTACTGTAGTAGTTAAATGCTGTGTTACTTTAGCTCTAAAAAAAGGAAGTAAAGTTTTTAAAGAAGATCAATTCTGCTAATTCAGTTTTGATGGATGGGAGAGCAAACCCTTGTTTAACATGACAACACAAGTGTTTTAATTTCTTTATCTCCTTATAAATCCAACATTTGGAAGCACAGAAGCCACATCCATATTTTTATTATTCCAGTATCAAATGAGGGAATAATTCATGCACATTTAACAACCATTTGAATCCACACTGTTGTATTTGAACATCTCAAGATCACCTCAAGATTAAAATGGCAAATTTCAACAGCAAACCTCCAAAAGTGGTGTGAGTTTTCAAAAGGTTTATCCAAAATAACGTATTATTTTATAGATTTTTTTTTTAAAAAAAAATCCTTCCTGACTAAATCTAAATAAAAATACCTTGAAATTATGGCTTTGTTCCCCTTTTGTGATATTATTGAAGGCTAAACATAAAAAAATGGTAAGAAAGTGTGCCCCCTGTGTTGCCACTATAATTTGTCAATTGAAATGTCACATCAATTATTATTGAATTTGCCTAACAGTCTGTAGGTTTTGTGGGTGGGTGTATATATACGGTGAATGTATAATAAGAATAGTCTGTAACATTTGATATTGCATTTGTATGTAACGTAGAGATTCCTTGTTTAATATCCTGGTGTCAGAGCAGTAAAGACAGTTATTCCTGTTGTTAATTTACTGTTACAGCTGCTTCCTTGTTATGCAATTTAATTTTCAACCCACCAGGGGGCTAATGATCCTCACCTATGTAGATTTCGAACAAGGCTGTTTTTTTCCATGTCAATATTGTTTTTATTCCTATTCATAGTGATTCTTTTTTACACTAATTTGGCATCCACAAAGCAGCGTACCATAACTCTCTTCACAGGTCAAAATGAGGAATGGTTTGTTGGAAAAATTATAAATCTGAACCTTTCATTTGAAAAGCACAGAGTTTCCACGAATATTTCTAATAGGAAAACTGTGGATAATGTCTACTTACATGATTTCCCAAATATGTTTGTATCCTGTTTTTTTAACTGTTCTGCCATCCTGTAAAATGTATCTGGCAATATTATTGATTCAGATGGAGATAAGTACATTGTTTTTATCATGGCCAAATTCAAATTATCTTCTTTGGAGTTATAAAGCCAGGAATAATAGGCTTCTAAAAAAGTTCTGCTTAATGTTTCAGCAGATTATTTCTGTTTTGCTTTGAACCATAATTTGCTGCTATGTTGAAATCAGCTTGTTTAGTATTGGTCAAATATTTAGAATGACAAGGCAGGATTTCATTCTACTCGGATACAACCCAGGAATGAATAATAAAATGATGATAATTCTTCTGAGACCATACAGTTCAGTCCCTGACATTTCCACACATTCTTTCCAATCCTGCTGGTTGGAAAAGAAGGGAATAAATATCTTCCATCTTCCATGTGGCTACCATTCACATAGAAGACTGTTATTTCATCTTTCCTTCATCTTCTCCAAAATAAACATGGCCTACTGTTCCTCCTAAGGCAGGATTTCCAGAACTCACTCCAATATATCAGTACCTTCCCTAAAATGTCGGACACAGGTCTCTTGTACAGTATAATAAAATAGAATTAGATCCTCCTGTAATTTTCAAATTGAAAACTCTTTATTTTTTTCTGTACATATTTTTATGTATACAATCACAATTAAAATAGGTTTGCAACTGAAATGTTTATATTGGGCATTTCAAGGTTGAAGTCTAGTCCAGTTTTGATGGGAAGGATCTAACTGCATATTTCTTTTTTGCCTCATTTTTACAACATTGCATTTGGAGGCAGCAGACAGAAATGAACAAATGTCTTGAACTGATAACATTGAAAGAAATGTACAAGAATTTTATTCATTTTATGGTGCAACTGAAATATTTGTGCTTCTTGCAGCTTCATTGAAAATATAAGTATCAGTTGCTTAGAAAAAAAACTTTTTTCGAAATGACTCTGTCTGTAAGTGACATTGAATGTCTTCTGTAATTAACAAATTTTAATAGCCTTGTAAATATTATATAAAGATTCCATGATATAATTGTAAATAATAATTGGATTAGTCAGCAAGTGACTTTTTTTTTAATCTCCAAGTACTTGGGACCTTTATAGGCTGTAACTAAACTATTAGTCAGCTCACTTTTTTAGCAGATTGATCAATGCAAAATACTACATGCTTAAGCAATACTACTCAAAAGGCTTAATAAGCCAGCAACTTCCCCGGATGGGAAAGAAGCTCTATACTCATGTTTAAGTTGCATTAGTAAGGCGTCTCACATTAGTCACTGGCTGTGAATGTTAATCACTTTCAAGCAATAATTCACAGCGTTGTTGTACTACTGTGGTGCTCATAAAATGAACTCAGTAACCTACCACTACCCAGGGGATATGTCTCTTTCATTGCAATTGAATACCCAGCCTAGCTGCATAATAGTTAGGATTATGAAATAGTGCATTTTTAAAAAGGGTGAGCAGCTGGATAATAAAATAACAAGCTCCAAAGCAGGTTTGTTAATTATCTCTCTGTCTGTTTCTTGTTGACAGAAGGAGTATGTGAGATATGGCTGACCAGCGAAGATACAGGAGCTTATGGCAGAGACATTGGCACAGATCTCCCGACTCTCTTGTGGAAGTTAGTTGAAGTGATCCCCGAGGGAGCAATGCTAAGGCTTGGCATGACAAATCCTCCGTATATTTTAGAGCATCTGGAGGTAGGTTCACAAAGGAAGCCATTGCAGTGACTAACCATCTTCTTTTGACATCATGCAGGAACTGACAGCTTGCAGCTTGGAAGCTTCCCCTTTGCAACTGCATTCACAATACGAAATGCAAGACAAGAGGGGATCAGAATTTGTGCCCTTTTGATAAGCAGTGGGCAAGTTCATGAAGAAACGAAATCCAAAATGTTAAACGAGGCCCATTCTGGATGGAGTAATCCATAAATAAAATTGTCAAGGAGTATCAAAAAAGTGTAAGCCACAGGGGAAATAAATCATGCACATCTTCTGATCCTCCCCTGAGCTAGTGCCCTGCAGATACGTGTTTGGATTACAAAACGCTAGAAGTACCATTCAGTAAAACTGAAGGCAGAAGAGTCTGCAAATTGTAGCCCATATAATATCACACTGAAGGAAAGGCTGTTATTTAATACTTTCCCTGCCCCCCTTGTACTTACAAGATGGTGTAATATTCTAGAAGCTTCTCCTACTGAACTGTTGGCACTTCTGAAATTCAGTACCCAAGACCTATGTTATTTTTAGATGAATCATCACAGGTTAATAGGTAACAACATACTTCAGAAGATTTTGCATAGTTTATTTATGCTGTTTTGAACTTCTTGGAGTACATTTTACCACAAGATGCATACCAGAATTAGTTAGCGGGATTATTTAAATCTATATCAGACAACGGCAGCAGAAATACTGGTTTTTGTTCTTGACTTTTTCTTTTGCATTTTTTTACATGCATAATGGCTTTATTTACATGTTTATAAATATACATAATATATTTATATGCTGCATAAAGACCCACCAAAAGAAAAAGGGGAAAATATAACCTGTCAGTTCAATTTTTAAGCTATACAAACTTTCCAAAGGGGAGTTATATATAATATACAGTATGCAGTCAGTAACCTGTTTCCTTGTCTTATTTATCTTGAGTGTGGCAGTGCATTTCAGAAGATTAGCTGCAAAGATGGCTGGCTGTTCTGGTCTTTGATCTACTGTTTCTTACAGATCTACCTTAAACCTAACTTCAGTGATACATTCACCATTTATCACTTCTCACTAAATATAGTATTTACATTATATATAAATACATGTTAATGGTGTGGTTTGATTACTCCAAGGGTATGCAGTCTGCAGCTCCTAGAATATATCTATTCCTTAAACAGTGTTTCTCAACCTTGACAATTTTAAGGCATGTGGACTTCAACTCCCAGAATTCCACAGCCAGCATTGCTGGCTGTGGAATTCTGGGAGTTGAAGTCCACATGCCTTAAAATTGTCAAGGTTGAGAAACACTGCCCTAAAACTTCCTTTCTGCAATTCTTAGAAACCTCTGAAAGACTGGTTTCTTTCAAAGTAATTTCCCCTTTAGAAATAACAGAGGAAAAATCAAAATTCCAGCCCAACATATATTGTAAAAACCTACCTCCTACAGCTCTGGTGGATCAAAAGTAGCATAGCACCACTCTGCCATAAACAGTTGCTTATTAACAACTACAGTGTAGGATTTTCTGTCAGCCCTACCAGGTAAACCAGACCAAAAACAGGATTAAATGAACTTTATTGTAAGGCTACATTAACAAAATCTTGCAAGTCTGAAGGCACAAACTTTTTGCCATCACTTTTAACTGCTTGATTCATTCGGGCAGGCCCTTCCTAGATTTCATGGTTTGACTGTTAAGCCACAGGGAGTTCCTGCATTTCTTGGCTGATAGTTTCCTAGGCAGCATCTCTTGCCATCTTTCCCCAAGGTCATTCACACATTCCTTTACAGCAGTGGTTCTCAACCTGTGGGTCGGGACCCCATCTGGGGTCGAACGACCATTTCACGGGGGTCGCCAAACAACACAGTCCGCCATTTTTTTCCCCCTTTTCCTTAGCTGTGCTACTCCCTTTTATTCTATTGGCTTTTGAAAGCCAATAGAATAGACTCTCTTGAATAGAGTCTAATTCTATTGGCTTTCAAAAGCCAATAGGAATTGTCCAGGCTGTCTCTGCCCTGCTGAGCCCGCCAAAAGTCCCATTCTGCAAACGGTGCTGCACCAGTTGAGTAGTCCTCGACTTACGACCGGTTGAGTCGTCCTCGACTTACGACCAGTTGGGGGTCGCGGCATTAAAAAGGTTGAGAACCACTGCTTTACAGGAAATCCCCAAAGCACCCTTGCCTGCCAAATTTATGAATCTGTAAATATTTCAGCGCATTTCTGAAAATTCATTCAACATTATTCAGTTATTCGTTGCCTGTCACTTAGCCTGCATATTTTTTTTTCTATTCTTATTTTCCCCCCCCAAAAAAAGAATGAAAAAGGACATTTTTAGGACAATTTTACATCAGTGGCATTGTATATAGACTGCACCACTTCCTCCTTGATTCTGGAGATAAAGGAATAAAGGAATCTCATTGTAGATATTAGTCCATTTCTACATTAAAAGTGGCTCAACATTCACACAATTTTGGTCAACAGTTTTTTAAGGGCATTCATTGTTCGCTTGGAGAGAAAAATCAAACAAACCTCATTTTTCAAGATACAAATAGCTCTTTCTGGAAAGAATATTAACAGACACATCTGATGGTGTGGCATTTATCTGAAAACAATACATTCCAAAGAAAAACAGAATTCAGGTATTTCCTTAAGATACTCCTTGTTCAGCAAGCTGCATTTGACAGAGGATATGCAACATATTAAGCCATAGTATATGGACAGGTAACAGGAACCACTCTTCTTTAAAAAAAAAATCGACCTCCATGTAAAAGTATAAAAGCCTTTTGGATTAAGATATGGTGGAATATTCAAAGAATTTTCAAAAGAAGGATAAAATTTACCCCACAACTGTTTTTGTTGGGTATTGTTTCTGATTGTAATGACAAAGAGATTATTTTAATGTTAAATTTAATTACAACGGCAAGGTTGTTAATAGGGCAATATTGGAAGAAGGAATCTTTGCCTACTTTGCAGGAATGGTTTTTTAAAGTTTCTTATTTAGCTGAAATGGCAAAAATTTCGGCTTATTTGAAAGATCAATCGCAAGAGAAGTATTTCTTGGTGTGGAAAAGATGGATAAATTTTATACAATATAAGTATGGTGTAAGAAAATATCATTTAGCTTTTGAATAATTTATATTTAAAGTTTAAGATATTATTTAAGAGTGTAGAATAGTTTTGTTGTTTTTTATTATTATTCATTTTTTTTTCTTTTTCTTCTTTTTCTCTTTCTGTTTTTTTATATATAATGGAGTTAAAGTATTTAATAATTTGTTTACTGAATGTGATTATACTTGCTTGAGGTTTATTTGGGTTTAAAATTTTTTTCTTATAAGTTATAGTTAACCCTGTATTCAGCTCTGGGAAGAATGGGGGAGGGTTTTGGGGTGGGTTGGGTGGGATCGGGGAAGGGGTTTTTATTGTAAAAATTTATAATAAAAAAAAAATCGACCTCCAGGTAGCACACAAGCACAGCAGTGATACATCCAAAAAATGTATTTGGTTTTCTAAACGTATTGCTTCAGATTTTATCAAGCTAATATTCAATTTGCCTAGCACATTGTCAAGTAGCTACCAAATTCCTTAAGAATGTAGACTGGTTGTAGTCTAGTACTTTGCAACAAAGGGGAAGCACATGGGGGCACTCATACATTACCTACTGACCATTTTTGAAACTGAACATTCTCTGGATCGTGTAACAGCTGACAGCCATATCTGGGGAAAACACAGGGCTGCTTTAAAGAGCTGGTGACAATCTTTGCTCCATCTCAACTGTCTGATGACTGAAAATCTTTCAAAGAGACCTGAGGGTAAAGGTAAAGCTTAGTACAGATTGGAGGAGTTTGTGGAGAGCTTAAATCTACAGTTCATGTTTAATGCATTATTTCATCATTTTATTTGTCTTTTCAAGATACTTTAGCTTTATGAACTTAAGGAGGGAAGGCTTCCATAGCTTTTCTTTCATAACATCAATAAGAGGCACTTGACATTTCAGGAGCAGGGGATGCATTCAGACCTTCTTGAAGCCTTTCTGTCATCTAGTCTTGTCAAAGATGCATATTTTTTAGATTTTAATAAATCTACACTCTATTAAGTTTCAGTAAAAGGGCTTTCATTCTTTTCTTTGTCTTTTTTAAGTGTTGTAACTGCTCTGTTCTTCTCAGGGTCATGACATAAGGACATTTATTTATGAACTAACCTGCTTGTTAAAATATAGTTGGGGAAGATACTTACACAAAACCAAATCTGGTTTTTTTAATATAGTTTGTTAAACAAAACAATAACATAACACATTTGCATAAATGTGCATAACACATTTAGCCAAAACATTTTTTAAAAGAATCCCAATCTGTTAGCAAAATGTAGCCTGTGGTTGAGAGCTAGTGGTGATTCTTCTCCGATAACTCAAAGGTTTTCTGGAATGTTTTCGGAATTCTGTTCTTAAAGCAAGTTTTGATTTTGAGCCTAAAGACTGTTAGTAAAAAATTACAAGGCTCTAAAAATAGGCAGAGTTGCCTTGAAGCCACTGTGAATCATCAAAAATACATTTGCACAATAAACATTTTGAAAAGACCTAGTTTATCATCATTAATATCAAACAGTGGCAAAAATGCTATTGGTAAATTTGACTCTGCTGATTATGTTGCTTTTCCTTCAGAAATCACTTGATTTCTACCATAGACAGTTTTCCTTTTTTGTTGTTGTTGGGTTTTTTTTTTTTATTTTGCTATGTTTGCACCTTGTTTCTGAGTGTGGAGCTGATATACAAAAGTCTGTATTTTAAAGAAGTTGTTCACACCTGCCAGTGTCTTTTTAAATGCTTAATTGCACATGATGAGATGCATAGGCCTCTATGTCACCTGTCAAGATGAGTCATGCTCAAAGTCTGCCATATGCCATCTGTGGTTTTTATCTTCCTTATTAATTCAGGTTATTCCAATGAAACCCTGACCATTGAGAGGAGTTTTGTATGCTGTGTATTTTTTTTTTTCATTTGAAGAATGAGAAATGCCAAGGCTGCTGCAAATTTACTGTAGAATTTCTTTGCTCCCCCTTTCTTTGATTCATATCAGTTGAACATTTGTGATCTGTAGCTTCATTTAAGCAGATAACTTTACAGATGGCTTTCTAGATATGCCCTGACACAGTGCCTAAAAATGGATTGTGGTACAACAGCTAATATCTTCTTTCTTATTCTTTGTTCTTATGTAAAAACTCAGTTCTTTAGTAGTACAGAGATAAAGATGTTTGGTCACTGTGCATTCTCTATAATGCCTTTTTCATTTTCCAATCCAATTTTTATAACCCTCTTCCAAATGCTTTGGTCCAAGTTACACAAAAATAATTTTAAAACAGTTTAATATATTATAAGCCACAACAACTTTGCATATCACATTGTTCCAAAACACATTTACCTGTGTTTAAATGTTATGTGAGAATTAGACCAGTTTCAAAGATACAATTCCATTCATTCTTTAGATGAGGATAATTAAGTAGATGTCAATAATACATATTCCATTTCCTAATATTTATATTGCATCCATTCACTTTAGTAGGCCTCCCATTCTGTTAATATAAGCCTATTCTTGTGAAGTGAATTTGTAAGAACTTCCTACTCTTTCCTTGATTACAGTGTGTAAGTGTTATTGTCAAATGGTTTACTATTTGGTTCAGAACCTGATTTGTATTGTGAGAATTTTTTTTGCAAATTGGAGTTTTTCACTTGTACCTTTCCACGGAGCTATTGGCATCCTTTCATGAATTGTTGGAAAAAATGAAGGAACTTCCTCAACAGTGTGCGTGCCACATGGTGTAGCAATTAGCTGGAACTCCTGGCAATTTGGAAAGCACTCTGATATAAAAGGTTTTCATTTACACACTCCTGCAACAGTAAATAAACAAACGAGGGCTATCTCTTTTTATGTTCTATGCGTCCTACATTCCACATTTATGCAGACAATATATACAGAAACTAACATTTCTGACCCAATAGGGGAGTTTCGTTCTAGGGATGATTGCTAGATTGAGAGCAGACTCCTCCTCTCCCTTCCCCCATCTATTTTTAATTAGTCATATTGATGTACTTTCTTCGTTTATTTTATTATTCTATTATTTTATTGTTCTATCATTTTACTTTGCATCAGATTACCAATCTTCTAATGAGCCAAGGGCATACATTTTTGCTGAAAATTAGACTGCTGTGAGCATCTGGTGCCATCTTACTTGAGCGTCTTACTCAAAAATGTGTACATCACATTATTTTTGAATGCCGGAGATGTGGAAAACTAACAGTGTACTTACTAGTATGTAAAAATATTACTGATGTTATTTTCATGTCTCTAGGAAATGGCTAAAATTCTCAACCATCCAAGAGTCTACGCTTTTCTACATGTACCAGTTCAATCTGCTTCTGACAGTGTATTAATGGACATGAAGAGAGAATATTGCGTAGCTGATTTCAAACATGTGGTGGATTTTCTTAAAACTAAGTAAGTCTAATATTTAAAAGATAAATAATTTTATAATATGAAATTTTAAAAGATATTTGCTTTTTTACATCTTCATAATTTGGCTATGCTTTACAATTGCTTTGATGTAATATTCTGTTTCAAGTTGCTTTTATTTTGGAATATATGATTTGATGTGAGTTTTTTTTTCACGGAGTTGTTTAATGCAGATTTTCAGAGTAATTGATACAGAATGCAAAAAAAGTGCTGCTCCAATAATGTAGTTGGAAATTGTAATTGAAAGTATCTTTTTATTTCTAGTGTACGGTTTGCAATATGTGGATTTTGTGTTAATCCTAGGAATTTTTATTAGCAAATTATGACAATAACTATATTTCAAAACACTTTTTAACAATAGTATATATTATTTTGTCACCATTTAAATGAACTTTGAAGTCAGTTCCATTGGCAACATTCATTAAGAATTCCTTAAGTAAGAAGTACTAGCAGTAGGAAAACTCAATTAGACTGTAATCATTTTGAGTATTAAGTATTCTGAATTTTTATTGAAAATAATACTGTGTGACCTTGTGAAGGTTGTCTGGCATGTGGTTATTTCCATTGCCTATAAATACATGCAGATATATGTAATTTATTTTACTAGTTGAAGTTTCATTCCATGTTATCTACACAAGATCAGCATTTTTGGTAACTCCCAAAAACTTAGATGGTTTGGAAATGTTGAAATATTTATGAAATCAAAGGCAACCTGTCCACATTTTAAGAGAGAGAAACAGTATCATTTAGGTTGTCAGTCTTCTCTGACCAGCATAGGGCAGTGGATCACAGATCATTTGATACATCACTGCTTTGCTTGATTAGCCAGCTTAATCTGGGAGAAGGCTAACAGACACAATTTTGCACAGTTGGCTTTATGGTATTTCAAAATTTAGCCTTATACAACTATTAATTGTCTCCTATGCTGAAGAGCTATCATGGACGTTTAGCTATTCCAAGATATTTAAATTCAAGGTTTCTCCTCCCATCTTTCTGAAGTAATGGATACTTGGCATTTGGGAGCTTTGAAGTTGGATGGTTCTATTCTGTTATAGTCAGTCAATCAATCAATCAATCAATCATAATATAGCTGGAAGGGACCTTGGAGGTCTTCTAGTTCAACCCCTTGCTCAAGCAAGAAACCCTATACCATTTCAGACAGGTGGCTGTCCAGTCTCTTCTTAAAAACCTCCAGTGATGAAGCACCTACAACTTCTAAAGGCAAGCTGTTCCACTGATTAACTGTTCTCACTGTTAGGAAGTTTCTCCTTAATTCCACATTGCTTCTCTCCTTGATTAGTTTCTATCCATTGTTTCTTGTCTTGCCTTTTGGTGCTTTGGAAAATACTGGAATACTACTATCATGTCACGCCTAGTCCTTCTTTTCTCTAGACTAGCCACACTCAGTTCATGCGTATGTTTTACTCACCAGGCCTTTAATAATCCAATAGATAAGATAAGAACCTTTATTGTCATGTTTATACTGTGGGCACAATGGCACACATCAAAACTGAAATTTAGTTGTCCGCTCTCAAAGTGAAACACATACATGACACATATTATGAACAACATATGTATAGACCCACATCCCTACATATACATAGCAAATAAATATTAAATATTGTCCATCTTGAATATATAACAGAAGGAGGAAGCTTGAGAGTTCGCAAGGTTAATGGAATGAAACTCTGACTGAATCTGGATGTTCTGCTTCGGATAACACGAAGCCTCCTTCTCTGCAATTTTTCCAAAATCTCAACATCTTTTTTGTAATACGGTGACTAAAACTGGACACAATATTTCAAGTATGGTCTTACTAAGGTTTTATATAAAGCAGTACTAATACTTCATGAGATTTTGATTCTGTGCCTCTATTTATAAAAGCAAGAAATACAACAGAGCCAATGGAAGAGAATATCTGTTGCTCAGGGTTGATCTATGGAATTCTTGCTTGTTGCTTGCATATGTTTCATTACCAAATAAGTAAAATCAGTATGAGTAAGTGTGAGATTTACTACCTGTTTATATATTGCAGCTTTCCTTGAGAATTTTGCCTTGCCAAACCTATATTTCTATTGAAAATCTAGAAGAAAATCTCAGTCTTTGCCATAATGTGCATTGAGATATATTAGTTATGCATTTAATATTGTTGGAATCACTGACTCTTACGTTGTAATAAGTCTTACTCTAAAATTCATGCTATTAGTTCCATTTTGGCCTTCTAGCTTACCCTAGAAGAGCAATAGGCAGGCTGAGACCATTTCAATTTGCCTAAGCTCTTGTACTATGCTAGCATGGTAGGAACAGAGGACTGGTATCACCTCACATCCTCGTTTGGCTAAAAAGCCCCCAGTGTGCCTGATCCTGCCTCAAGAAGAGATGACTATGGGGAAGACTTGGCTGATGGTAGCTCTAACAGAGAATACAAGCAATGTCTTTGTCTAGTGCCAGCAGAGCAATACAGGCAGTGGAGGCTGCATTAAGAGCGCATTCTTATTCCTGTTGCCTAGGCAAGGACAACATTCAGCCTTTTCACAGAAGGAGATGCAGTCTTCTCTTGGCCAAGCTTGTTGAGGTTTGCTGAAAGATGTCACTGTCAGTTCCCATCCTTGTCTGCCTATCCAAATGTGGCCTGTTTCTCATAGTCCAAGCAATGGCTGCAGAATGCATGGATATCCTGAGTAGCTCTGGCTTGATTGTTTTGCTGTTTTCTGCCCTTCCATTTTAAGGTGCTGCAGGTAATAGGCTGAGCAAGAAAGGGTGGACAAGATGAGCCAGAAATGGCTGGGGATGCAGGTGACAGAGAGATAAAGATCCTGTGTAGCATGTGGATGTGAAGTTAGTAAATTTTGTGAACATTATAATTGGGCTTTATTGGATTGCTGCCAGTATGCCAACAGGTAGCCTATCTGAGCAGAGCAAGTATAATCCTTTAAAACCTCCTGCATTAATGCCTATCTCAGTGTCTTTAGGAGAATATTTTGGTACATGGAGCTAGGTATTACTTAGAAACATGAGAACATGAAAAAGGCTAATTAAAAAGGAGTAATACCAATGTTTGACTTATGCCTTTTTTAAAAAAAAGTTTTTACAATGATTGAGAAAGAGAGTTGTTTATTGATGCAATAAGGTAAGATGCTAAATATTCTAGTTATTAATGTCTCAGAATCATTTTATTTAATTGAAAACTGTATATTTGAAATGTCAAAACTCAAATCTTACAAATTTTGAAAGTTAACTTTTGTAACAACTGATTATTTCCAACATACAGTACAGAAACAGAACAAGCTCAGTCTATAAGAGCGAAAAATGTTGGATATTGGAATTTACTGACATCTGTAAAGTTCATTTATTTTTATTTCTGTATTAGGTCTTTTTTCTATGTGTCATCTGCTAAAAGCAGCCAAATATGACGTTCCTATATAACTATTCCCCACTAGACATCTCATCACAGACATTATGAAAGGAAAACATTGCAATGGATTCCTGCAGTTTCTCCTAGAAATAAATTACCTATGAATCTGTTCTTATGGACACATCACTTTTTCTTAATTTCTCTTCCAAGATGTAATGATGGATACAAGAAAGTAGGTATCGTTTAAGAACTCAAATGGCCTCTATCATTCAGGACAATATCATATGCTGCCAATTAATTTCAAAATTCTGTGCTTTCAATTGAAACAATTTGCATGAAGTTTGTGCATAAAAATGCTTTTAAGTGAGTAATGCTAGGCCAATGATTAAATAATTTTTAATTACTTCTAAAAATTTCCTGCTAGCGTTCTACGAAATTAAATGTTGTTTATTACCTCTTTTAACTTAACAGAATAACAGAGTTGGAAGAGACATTGGAGGTCTTCTAGTCCAACCCCACACTCAAACAGGAGACCCTATACCAGTGGTGGTAAACCTGTGGCATGCGTACCAGAGGCGGCACTCAGAGCCCTTTCTGTGGGCACGTGTGCCGTGCCCCGGAGATGGCGAGGGACTGGCCCCCGCCATCCGGGCCCCACCCACCCAGTCTGCTATGACCACTGTGGACATGCCCACCAGGCACCGGTGATAAATAAGTTGGTTTTGGATTGCAGTTTGGGCACTGAGTCTCTAAAAGGTTCGCCATCACTGCCCTATGCCATTTCAGAAAAATGGTTATCCAGTCTCTTCTTAAAAACCTCCAGTGATGGAGCACCCACAACTTTTTTTATATAAATATGTTGTCTGGGTCCATTGATAATTCAATGGTATATATTAACTTCTTCAATCTAGATCCAATATTGCAGGATTTATCGTTATAACAATTTTTATTAGTTTTCCAGTTTTACATTTGAGTATTTGTGGTGATTGGGTTAGTCAGTATTTCGGTAACCAAATCTTTAGTACATATCTCAGGTTACATCATCAAAAATTCCTTCTGTATTTCCCTTAACATTTGCTAAATCATAAGTAAGCTAGTAAATTATATCATAATTAAGCTAGTAAATCAAACTCAGTTGAAACATTTATCATTATGGTTTTGCTTATATATATACATATCCTGTTTTTAAGTTTTATCTAATTTTAATATTTAATTGCAATATTCCAATTTAACCTTTAATATCCATAGTATTTAATTTTCAGGTAGCCTAAATTCCCTTTATTTCATTACATAAAAGTTATACTATCTAAAATACACATATTACTTACTTAAATATATTCTTATTTTATTTGATAAACTTTTTCTATTTCTCATCCTAATACATCACCACAATAATGGAGTATCCTTTATTATCTCAAATCCATCATCTACATTATCTGGGCTAAACAATAATTCAAAGCTACTGTATTACCTAATAGTTAATTTTCATTTCACTTGTAAGTCTAAATCCTCAATATTAAGCCAATTAATCCCTTGTTTTTTATTATTTTCCAACAATATTTGAATCTAATAATCAAATTTCCCTTCATCTCAAAATCTCCCTTTAGCCCATTAGTTGAAACTTTAGGATCCTCTCTAATAAATCAAAAGACCCCATTTTTTAAATCTAACTCTAGCTTTCTTTTTATGCCAACCAGGCTTCCATACCAATGCTTTTAGATCATCAGATAGATTTCCTTTCGTTCTTGTGCATGTTACTTGAATTAAAGGAGAGCATCTAATTTTCAATTTTCTAGAAAAACTGGCTTATTTATAATCATTAAGTTGTCGCCCTGGTGCTCAGATCCTCACATTTGCTCTAGGATAGTTGTCTTCAATTTGATCTGGTCTTCTTCTTCCTCAGGTTTCGTCTGATTTAAGTAGAAAGTCATGTCCAATTTTATAGTTGTTGTTTGATTGTCTAAGTTTTCAGTAAGCTGTACGTTGATCTTTAAAGTCCTCTGTCGGTGTTAATTTCTTCTGCTTCTGCTGTTTTTTTGGATTGTAAATTCTTTAGTTGCAATCAGGATTTCACTAGATTTAATCTGGCGCCTTTGTCTTTCAGTCTAGATTTAATTATCTCAGTAGCTTCAAGAATTTTTTCAAGTATAAATTTATAATTAGCCAAGATTTGTTGCTGATCCTCCTCCATTTCTGACATGGTTATAGATCAGCAGTTCTCAACCTGTGGATCGCAACCCCTTTGGGGGTCGAACAACCCTTTCACAGGGGTCGCCTAACCTCCTGCGGCTCTGGAGCCTCTGCCGCCATTTGGAGAGAGAGAGAGAGAGAGAGAGAGAGAGGCACTTGCGCTTCCCTTCTCTCTCTCTTTCTCTCTCTCTCATGCAGACTTGCCCCCTCGCAGAGCTCCTGATTGGCCCTGTGGCCAAGTGCCCTGCCCCCTAGGAGAAGGGTGGCCCCATCCGAGGTGCAGGTGGCCGGGGAACCACACAGGGAAGCCCTGGGATCTCTGCTGGGAGTGGCCCGGCAGAGCCTCCGTTGAGCAGGCCAGCCCTCCCGCAAGCCGCGGCCCCGGTTGGCCAAGCAGCAGCAGAGCCAGAGATGGAGGGTGAATGGCAGGGGTAGGGAGGGGGCTTTGAGTCCGTGGAGCACCCCCATGAAGTGGCCTCGGGGCAGGTTTACCTGCACCAGGCGGAGGGGCAGCCGAGCCAGCCACGCGACTTCCTGGGCCAGGCAGCAGTCCCGGCTGGGGCAGTTCCTAGGCCGTCCCTGGGCTGCTGAGCCGGCCATGTGTCTCCTGGGCTGGTGGGGGCGGTGGCCGGCAGGGGCTTCCTTGGCAGTTCCCGGGCCGCTGAGCCAGCCACGCGTCTCCCCGGGCTGGGCAGCAGTCCCGGCTGGGGTGGCGGCTGGCAGAGGCATTGGTTCCTGAGCCGTCCCTGGGCCTCTGAGCCAGCCATGTGTCTCCCAGGCCAGGTGGCAGTCCCGGCTGGGGCAGCGGCACCACTTCAGTCCCGGCGGGGCTGGCGGCCGACAGGGGCATTGGTTCCTAGGCTGTTCCCAGGCCGCTGAGCCAGCCACACGTCTACCCAGGCTGGGCGGCAGTCCCAGCTGGGGCGGTGGCATCACTTTGGTCCCGGTGGGGGTGGCGGCGTCCCGGTCCGGTCCGTGGTGCCCCGGGCGTCTTTCAGTGCCTCCTGCTGCCTCCTGCCCCTCCATGCTTAGTCTTCCCAGGACCTCTGCCCATTTTCCCATGCTCGGAGCAGGACAGGAAGTGCTGCTTTCCGAGCATGGAAAGAGGCTTTCCCCTCATAGGCCCCCATCCACCAGGGCGGAGGCACTCCTCTGGACCGGGACTGGGGTTGTGCAAATTGCAGCATGCCTCCTTTCCCGCTGCCCAGCCTGGCCCAGCTCGCCCTCCTGCGGCAGGCAGAGCTCGGCAGGATTTGGCCTTGGAAAGGCCCGGCCAGCTGGCCGGCTGGGAAGGCTGAGCAGCCCCGGTGAGGGACCCGTTCTTGCCCCGTGGCCGGCTGGCCAGGAATCTCGTCCGGCTCGGGGGCCGCCTGACCGCTGTGGGGATGTCCAGGTCAGCCGCCTTCTGGAGGGCCCGCTAATTGTGGGCTCCTGGCTGGCTTCCTCCCTGAGTCAGGCGCCTGGGACTCCGTGGAGCCATCCCTAATTGCGCATGGGAAGGCCCGACTGAACCCGGGGCTGACTTGCGCGTCTCCGAAATGCCGCTTGAGGGAGAGAGGAAAGAGAGAGGGGGAGAGGAAAGAGAGAGAGAGAGAGGGAGAGGAAAGAGAGGAAGAGGAGAGAGGGAAAGAGGAAAGAGAAAGAGAGAGAGAGGAAAGAGAAAGGGAGAGAGGGAGAGGAAAGAGAGAATGAGAAAGAGGGAAGAGAGAAAGAGGGAGAGGAAAGAGAGAAGGAGAGAGGGAGAGGAAAGAGAGAAAGAGGGAAGAGGGAGAGGAAAGAGAAAGAGGGTGGAGAGGAAAGAGAAAGGGAAGAGAGAAAGAGAGGGAGAGGAAAGAAAAAGAGGAAGAGAGAGGAAAGATAGAAAGAGAAAGAGAGGAAAGGGAGAGGAAAGAGAAAGAGAATGAGAGGGAAGAGAGGGAGAGAACGAGAGGGAAAAGAGAAAGAGAGGGAGAGGGAGAGGAAAGAGAAAGGGAAGAGAGAAAGAGGGAGAGGAAAGAGAAAGGGAAAAGAGAAAGAGGGAGAGGAAAGAGAGGAAAGATAGAAAGAGAGAGGAAAGAGAAAGGGAAGAGAGAAAGGAAAGAAAGGGAGAGGAAAGAGAAAGAGAGAGGAAGAGAGAGAGAGAAGAAAGATAGAAAGAGAGGGAAGAGAGGGAGAGGAGAGAGGGAGCGAGGAAAGCATAATCACTATGCTTTAATTATGTTCAATTCGTAACAATGAAAATACATCCTGCATATCAGATATTTCCTTTACAATTCATAACAGTAGCAAAATTACGGTTATGAAGTTATGAAGTAGCAACGAAAATAATTTTATGGTTGGGGGTCACCACAACATGAAGAACTGTATTAAAGGGTCGCGGCATTAAGAAGGTTGAGAACCACTGTTATAGATGGTCCTTTAGTGAAGGCTATTTATTTAACAGGGGATGGAAGGATTTATATTCCTTGCAGACAGCTGGTCGTTTTCATTCTTTTAAAGAGTCACTGATGCCACCCAGCGGCTTATCAATGTCTTCAGGGTCACCTGAGTAGTGTGGAGCCTTCTTGGAACTGTTGAAAGGACTGTGTTGTAGACCATGGGTGTCAAACTCATTGCGTCACTCATCGCTCAGCCTCCACATGATGCAACCGGCCCACGGGCCGGCAGTTTGACATCCCTGTTGTAGACTATTAAGAGAAGGCTGTTCAATTTTGACATAGATGCCCTCTTTGATCCCTCTTTCAAACCAGCGGTCCTCTCTGTCCAAAATGTGGACTTTGCTGTCTTCAAAAGAGTGGCCTTTGTCTTTTAAATGCAGATAGACTGCTGAATTTTGTTCTGAATCTTGTCATCAAGACAAGCCTCCAGGTGGCATCAGTGACTCTCTAAAAGCATGCAAATGACCAGCTGTCTGCAAGGAATATAAATGGATGACTGAGAATCTCCATAGACACTATCAGGAAATCTCTCCTTAGTTCTAGATTGCTTCTTTCCTTGATTAGTTTCTATCCATTGCTTTTTGTCTTTCCTTCTGGTGGTTTGGAAAATAGGTTGACCCTTCTTCTTTGTGGCAGCCCCTCAGATATTGGAACACTACTATCATGTCACCCCTAGTCCTTCTTTTCAGTAGACTAGACATACCCAGTTCCTGCAACTTCCATATCTAAAAGCAGGGTGAAGAACCTCCAGCTTATGAGCTAAATCAAATCCACTAAGTTGACTCATATAGGCCCTGACACCTAAAAGAAGGTTTTATACTCTGCCAATTGATCCTTCTCTCTGTCCCCTCCTCAGAATAAAGCACAAGGGAGGTAGGCCTGAATCAAGGAGCAGTAGTTCTCAAGAGCTACCACTTGAAGTTGCTATCAGTTAAGAATGTTCCTGCTTGCTTTACCATAACCTTTTCCCCCTTGTGTGAGTGGGGTTCTTGGAAGTAAAATGCCCTCTTTGACATTGTTAATCCCATCCTATCATCTAGCTCAGTGGTTCTCAACCTTTCTAATGCCGCGACCCCATAATACAGTTCCCCATGTTGTGGTGACCCCGAACCACTTATACATCACTGGGTGCCAAGGGCATGGCCAAAGAAAAGGGGGAAAAAATGGCGGACAGCCTTGTTTGGCGACCCCCATGAAATGGTCGTTCGACCCCAAATGGGGTCCCGACCTACAGGTTGAGAACCACTGATCTAGCTCAAAGGAAAAGATTTAAAGAGAGAGTGGGCTCTCTTCCTGGATACTATTTCCAAATCCTGTTTTAGAATTATGATTGGTACATGAGATAGAAACTAATACTTGGATGGAAGTCATTCTTAAGGGTTAAATATTGTAAATATCCACCCCTAGGTTGGATAGAATAGTAGCCACAAGTATAACAAATCCTGAGCAATGGAATTTTATTTTTTGCTGGATTATTCCCTTAATTATTTCTCATCGATTGAAAAAAAAAACACACACACATTCTTTTCACAAGATGAAAAGTCCTCTTCTTCAGTCTACTGCCTGCAGAGCTTTTAAGTTCCCTAACTGAAGGAGAAAGAAGATGGACTGGTAGCAAAATCCTAGTTGCAGTATATATGTGTAAGTTACTAAAAATACTTTTTCCACATCTGCATTAAAACAGATGTACCATAAGCCTCTCTTTAAAAAATTGTGTCCCCATCCTGGATTGGTGGAACGTATAGCAATAACCTAACACAGACAGGGCTAATCTATCTGTAGAAAAAGGATGAAAATATTAGGATTTAGACATTAGGTTTCCCATTTAGATTATGTGACTAACTGATGCTACTCGTTTCTATCTTTTCATGTTTTATAGGCAGTATTTAAATGTTCGTATCCTGATCTTAGATTGATTATAACTATTCTAAATTAATTCATTAGTATACAGTGCATTGAAAGAAGATGCTTAGATCATCATAAATTATCATTTGGGGCTTTTTTTGTGCACAAAATCCCTCATGTTTTATAAAATTAAATCTTGGAATGTGCAGCCTTTCAAACTCAGTGCTTTTGCTGAGAAACATTGCAGTACAGTTCACTTCCTGCTAATGCTCACGATCAGCATGTAAATAGTATTAACAGAAGCAATTTTTGACAAACACCTTCAGATTAATTACAGTCCTTTTGCTGATCCTTCTTCATTTACAGATCACTGCCCCAACAGATCGTAATGCCTTTCAAATGAAGGATTTCTTAATGGATTTTTAAAATATGGCTCTTAGATGTCCATGCACTTACAGCAGTAACATTATCATTTCAAATGCTTGATCAAATTTTCTAAATCTCATATTTATTTAAATTTCTGCCTGAGTATGCAGAACGGCATCAAGTGCCAGTCAAGAGGAAAAGTGTTCCTATGCCCTAAATAGCCGTGCCTGCATTTAATGAAACCTCCAGTCAAAGACACTTACATCAATGGGCAATATCTATTAACATTTCTTTACATCCTGTTATTATTGAAACAGGTTTGTGAACAGTAAATTAGGGAGAGAACTTCATTCACCAGTTTGTCCTAACAGTATGAAAATTTATGGAGGTGCTCCATATGATACAAAGTGCCAAATAACATACTGTAGAATAACATTTTATATATAATATCTATATTTATCAATGAATATAGGTGTATTTTTATTTTTAAAATTATAATTCTAAAACCTGGTTTGCCGATACCAATGAAAGGACCTTTAAAGCATTAAGCAGTAGCAAGAATTTTGGAACTTGAGTCCTGGGACTGATGTCTAATCCTATCCTGTCTTGCTCATGTTTTCATTTCAGGAAAACGTTGCATGGCTTTTGGTCCACTAATTTATGAAGACTAACTAAAAAAATATAAGGATTGAAATTGAAAACCAATTACTATTTTTGAAAAATCCAAAAGCATACACTTTTAAGAGGCTGACACAAGTGTGACTAAGAACAACCTGCCACCTACTCCAACAAAATATGTTGGATCTTTCAATCTTTACCAAAACCGTATTTTAGCAAAACGACTGTCCCTTTAAAAAATGGTCAGAGTCAAATGATATTATTGATTTTGGGGGGGGGAGGGGATTGTTTATTTTTAAAAAATCACAGTGGCTTTGGTAAGCTGCCTACGATAGACTAGTGCAGGAGTAGGCAACCTCGGCTCTTTTATGACTCATGGACTTCAACTCTCAGAATTCCTGAGTCAGCTATGCTGACTCAGGAATTCTGGGAATTGAAGTCCGTGAGTCATAAAAGTGCCGAGGTTGCCTACCCCTGGACTAGTGTGTCTTTTGTGTTGTTGCTAGATACCATAGAATCATAATTTTAAAAAGCCATTATAACTAACCTACTCCTCAAAAATTCAAATTAAAGCATTCATTTTAAGTGACTGTCTTTCCTGTGAGACCTTAAGCTGGCAAGGCCAGAAATGAGGAAACTGAGGCTAGGCAAGACCGTTATCAAAATATAGGGTGTCAGGATAGTGATCAGATACTAGTTCTTTTGAATCCAGAGACAATGAACACTCCAGTAAACAAAAGGGATTTTAAGCTTCATTATTATTAGTTCAAGCAAATAGGTTTAAAAGTATAACATAAAAAGCATATCTAGCAACAAAACGCTATCCACATCTCTTACAGGCTGACAGGAGGTCCTTAATAATGACAGCAGAGATACCCCAAAATGGCCATTTTCCACAGAATCCACTGCTAGGTTCTATACAAAAGCTTTCAACAAGCAACAGCCCCAAGGTTTTTATTAAAACCTGGAACCATGACTTCATTGCTTTGCTATGGTCAGGAAACTGCAAGTCCTGATCTTGACTAGGTGGCACATGACTTTGGGATGGGAATCAAAAGTCTGAGATTTTCCCAGCGAGAAGAGCTTTGAAGCTCCATGAAGATTGTCTCCCTTTTTTTATTCAGTACCCAAGAGTGGAAAAACAAGCAGTTTAGCTAAGAACGTGACTTCTAGATGACCCAAGACTGGTTCTTGCTGACAGCGCATTTGGTACCTCTTTCCAGTATGGAATGGTTCCAATAGTTCCAATAACTACTGATGTACAGTCTTTAAATAACATGTTCAAGCCCACTGTGTATCCACTTAATTACCATGCTATCCAACCCACACTTTCGTAAACCAGTTAAGTGTGAGTTTGATATCATGATAATTAAGTGGATGCAGCATGTCATGGACACATTGTCAACAGTAATGCTGAAGTCGAGATATCTTATGCCTACAATGTTTTCACAATCTGTCAAAGAAGTCACTCAATGAAAAAGTGATTCAAGATTAACCTTCCGAGATTTGTCCTTGAGAAATAAATGCTGATGCAACTGCTCTCTAATAATTTGCAGAGAAGTGCTTCATTTATCCTCCTACATGTTGTGAAATACCTCTTTCTAATATTCAGCATTTTGTTTTGTTCTTGGCATTCATAGCCTGCCTTTTCTCAGAGTTCAAAGCAGTTTTGTTAACAGGGGTCTCCTTTATTTTTAACCCTGCCCTTGTGAAGTAAGGTGGGTTGAGAGAAAGAGTGATTGGTCCAAAGTCAGCCAGTAAGCCCTAGTTTAGCCAGGACTTGAAAATGAGTCTTCCTGGTTCATATTCATTAAGCAAGCCATTACACAGTATTATTGATATGCTACTTCATTAGAGGAAACTATTCAGATTAAAAGTACAAATGCAGGTGTATAAATTGTAGCACTTCCATTAAGCAAAATTCCATTAATGGTGGCTCAGTCTTGATAAGAATACAGTGGAGATATTGCAGGGGCTTTTGATCCTCAGCTGATGTCAAAGAGCAGAATGTGAAAGATTTTAAAGAGATTCTTCCCTCTGCTTTGCAGTCTGAGAACAATTAGCCTATTTAGAACCCAAATGAAGACAAATGTTAGGTTGTGTAATATAAAACATCATAAGATAAACATGACTGGCTTTAGGTATTTCACTTGTGGCTCTCATTGATCTGTTAATTGCTAATCCTAAATTCTGCAGTATTCCTCTCTAAAGTTTTAACTTCAAAGCATACAATTGATGAACTTAAGCCTGTAATTTAAAAAAATACATTTTTTTTATTTAGAGGCCACCTATTTAAATTTGTAAAAGAGTAACACTTTTTGCTTGTTGTTAAATATTCGTTTGTTGGTGAATTCTGACCTTAAAAAATCTTTGTGTTCGGGTTGCTTCCCAGAGCTGTCGTAAAGTTCCAATGTTTTGATCACTAGATTGTAGCAGGAACTCTGTGAAGTAGAGCAGGGCTTTTCAATCTTTTCACCCATTGTACCACTTTTAGGATATGGCAATATCCAAGTACTACCAGTTGTCTAGCAAGGTGTCAAAAACTTGATGACCCCAAAAAAAAAAAAGGAAAAAGGAAAAAAAGTGATGAAGTACAGGTAGTCCTCGACTTACAATAGTTCGCTTAGTGACTGTTCGAAGTTACAATGGCACTGAAAAAAGTGCCCCCCAAGTCACAACTGAGCAAGACACCTGCCCGCCCGCCCGCCGGCGCTCTTCCTCCTGTCCAAGGTTTTCATTCTTGTGAGCATTTCTGTTGAGGATTGGCAGCGGGGGTGAGATGGGGGGGTGTTTGGTTTTTATTCCCCCCCCCCCGTCTGCTGGGTGGTTGCAGCAGGTTTTGGTCACTTCACATGACCCTGGGACACTGTGACCATCATAAATATGAATCAGTTGCCAAGCATCTGAATGTAAATCACAAGACCCTGGAGATGCTGAGCCCTGAAAGCCCTGCAGCTTCAGCCATCTCTCGCTCAGGCTTGTGCGGTGCTGCCACTGGTTCAGCTCATTCCCCTCCCCTACTACCACTTTTCTAGGATGGTCGTGTACCACCTGCCAGGTGCCAATTTACCACAGGTGGTACCCGTACCACTAGTTGAAAAGCCTTGAAGTAGAGGACTGTTTTATCCATGTGACTTCTTCAGTTTTTGGGTTAACTTGGGACATACAACTATTGTTGACAATTGCCTGGGTTAGCCAGTTCAGTAATCACTAGAAAACCACCACATCTGTCTGCCTCATGTTTTGTAATACTCCTCCTTCTTTGAACTTTACATTAAGAACACCTATCTGTTTATGTATTAATTCTAAATCAGTGGTTCTCAACCTGTGGGTCGGGACCCCATTTGGGGTCGAATGACCATTTCACGGGGGTCGCCAAACCATGCTGTCCGCCATTTTTTTCCCTTTTCCCTAGCTGTCCTAATCCCTCTTATTGGTGGCCACACCCACTTGGGGGTCACCACAACATGGGGAACTGTATTATGGGGTCACGGCATTAGAAAGGTTGAGAATCACTGTTCTAAATCCTTCCGTTATCCATGGCTTCATTCCATTCATTTCAATCATTTACAGTTTATATCTAAAAGGTAATTGTTTTAATACCCTGGGATGTACAGAATGTACTTTGTTTAGATTTTGCATGCAGGTCATTCTTGGTCAAGGAGCATCTGCATAATATATTTAGTTTTCTTCTTCCCATCTTATTCATAAAAGTAATACAGTAAATAGCAGTTACCTTTTGTGATAAAAATGTAGTTTTTCCTTAAACTACCAGAGATCATTATTCTGATAAGAAAATATCTACAAAGTGTTGTTGACTTGCTGAACATTCCCAAAATGGCTTTGAAAACCATGGATTTCCTTAAAAGCTTAGTGATTTCTCAGTGAAAATTTAGAGCAATAAAAGATATTCCATGGGGCAAGGTCAGCAGGTTGGTTTCTTCCAGCTATTTTGGATTTCCTTTCCCATCAGCAAATAGCAGGAATGGTGAAAATACTATCTCAAACCATCCGAAGGGTACCAGATTGCTTGCACTTGCTTTTACTGGGAAGAATATTAGATATGTACAAGATTGCATACTAAATCCATGATAATGGTTAAGGCACCAGGCTAGAAACCAGGAGACTGTGAGTTCTAGTCCCGCTTTAGCTATGAAAGCCAATTGGGTGACCCTGGGCCAGTCACTTGGCTCAGCTCATCTCACCTCACAGGGTTGTTGAAGTGGGGAAAATAGGAGGAAGAAGTGTGTTGGATATGTTCATTGCCTTGAGTTATTTTTAAAGCTAATAAAGGGCAGGATATAAATAAACTTGACTAGAATTACTGTATGCGAAATGTACAGGAGAATAGAATTTTAGGAGATATTCCAGACATAATTTATAGTAACTGAAAAAATAAAGAACTACTTAACATTGCTCTACGATCTACAAAATACAAATAAATATACAATGTAAAAGGGGGCATAAGACTGAATTTTTTGCAGAAATGCCTCCTGTGTTTCATTATATCCACATGTTATTATGATGCAGTTTGGGAAAGTGACAGTGAATAGCCTGGCAGGTTATAATACCTAATGCATTAATGACAAACCTTTTGGGCTCAGCCTGTCAGATTTTCAGAAAATGCCTAACTTGACTGTGCTGGCATGTCATACACACATCCCACTTCCAAACAAAAGACAAACAATTCTTTATATATTGATTTATTTTAAAAATTCAGTTTTGTGTGGTGCTATGTATTATATCAAGAAATGTAAAATAATTGCAGAAATGAAATATGTGTAAAACAAACTTATTTTGGAGGCTGAACAAGGGCATGTCCTCTCACATGACTTCCAGAGGCCGCACAAAGGCACTCCCTATTCTCGTGCAGCCTCTAAAATTTACACAAGAATGGAGGGGGAGCTTTTGAGAATTATTGGGTGTTGGTAAACACTGACATGTCATCCAAAATGTGGCAAATCATAGGTTTAACATCACCTAATAACAAATCAGAGAAAAATGAAAGGTTTAGAACGGGTCTTCAAACTTGGCCCTTTATGACTTGTGGACTTCAACTCCCAGAATTCCTCAGCCAGTTTAGAACAAATCCATGCTACTTTTAACCACTTTTTATTAGCATTGTTAGGGCACTTGGATAAACACTAAATTAAATGTATTTAGTATTCTTATTCTTTTTCAATCTTATATTTTTTTTTGTTTTTATATTAAAAATTACAAGTCGTTAGCCTCTTTTGAAGCTTTTGGAGGATACCTCCAAAGAGAGTTATGTGTGGCTACATAGCCAGCTTTGATTTAAAAGAAGAGGGAAAAAATCTCTACCATACCTCAAACCACATTATTTATTCATATAATTTTTTCATAAGCTTTAATATACTTACTGTGTTTATATTATTCTTCATAATGAATGTTTAATAATTTTGCACATTTACAATTTATCCAAACTATTGTTTATATTTTCATAGTGATATATTCTTGAGTATTGATGTCATAAGAAAATCAAGAAATACAACTCAACCAGTAAAAAAATGTAAATATTTATATTTGTACTCATAGAAAATAACTATTCCACTAATCCTATGTATCTTTTATAACTAGTGAGGTAGTGACATTTCTTTTCAGAAAACCATAGATTTTCTAACAAATTGCTTGAAGTTAAAATATTTACTTCAATATTTATGGGAGATTGATGGAAGAGTAATGTAATGTATGATTCTTATTATCACATCAAAATGGAATCAGGATTAGTGATTTGAAGAAGTTACCCTTGCAAAGGACATTGGCTTTTGATTGAAAGTCAGCAGAATGTAATAGAACAGGAATGTGCCATCATTGTGAACTATATGTGGTATGCAAACAGGCACAATGGGCCATTATGTTTAAAAATATCCAACAAGAGTAATTGATTCATATATTTATTAATGCCATCTAAAATCACAACACTGTAACTCACTTTTGAATTATTCCAAACGATTCTTGGATTGAGTGTTACATTTTTTAAAGAAGTGGACACTTTGCTTGTTAATGTGCCTGGCAGAAACACCATCTGCAATTTATTATCGTCTTAACGTGGGGATGGCATACTAAACACCCAGCTTTACAAGTTTGGAGATTGTATCGAGAGCATGTTCAAACAAAACCCAATAGTTCCATTCTGAAGAGGATAAGTAGCTCATAGTTATTTCATTCTGCCTCTAGCATTCATTGAACATTTGTAACAAATAGACCCAAAATAAAGAAAACTGTTATTATTCTTTGAAACTGAGAAATGAATTTTGGATGACACCCTTGGTGTGAATAAGCAATAAGCGTCATCAAATCATGATTTGTGGAAATGTGAGCAAAATCTCTAGGGGAATAAAAGGTGGATGTTATGAGTAGACTCAGTGGAAACAGAATTCTGACCAAGTGTTGGAAAAATGAAATGGAATGGATGTTGGCTGGCTGGAATAACAGAATTCCCGAATATGGCTATCAAGCTGGCTGTAATCCTTAAGCAATGAGCCTATCCGCTGGTATTTTTTATTTTATGTTGTGTGTGGGGGTTTTTTTGTTTTGTTTTGTTTTGTTTTTTGCAGGTCTCAGTGTGGCTTTCATTTTTTTTAATTGAAAAGTTTTATAAAAATTACAGTATACACCCCAAAACCCACCCACCCTAAACCCCCCCTCTCCCTCCCCCACTTCCCAGAGCTGAGTACAGGGTTACAAATATAATAATCAAACTCTAACTAACATTAACCAACTATATAAATAACCAAGTCCATAATGCGCTTTAACTCCCCTTTAACATAGGTATAAACAAATTAAAAATAAACATAATAATATAAACAAGTCAATATTATTAAACAATACAATATCCAAATTGTTAACAATATTAATACTAAAACTAATAATAAAACTAATAAAAATTCTACTATAATAAATTATTAATAATAATAATATTCTAGAATTTACTCATAAACTAGATGGAACTTTTTAGTCCCATATTTATTCTGAATATAATCTATCCATCTTCTCCAGACCGAAATGTATCTTTCTTGTGAATGATCCTTCAAGTAAGCAGAAATTTTCGAGTGTGGCTTTCGTTGACTTTGTATATTTCAGTATCCTGGCTAAAATAAATCTCCAGATTTTCATTCTTCCAGTGATTGTGCCCATAGCTTTCAAAGTATGTTGTCTGATTTAATTTTTCCAAGCAGCATTCACTCTGCTGCTGTCTTAGTAACATGTTTCAAAACATTGACTGATTTGTGAAGTAATCACAAATGTAGTGAAGCGTGAAAAAGAAGTATTCCACTGACATAAACAATATAAAAGGTAAATTCATGCCTTAAGGCAAGGGGTTTTTATTCAGTTTATGGTGTTTGAAGTTAAATTGCTTCTGGCCTGTGTAATTACTGATAAACTAATTCTCATGTTTTCCAGTCTCAACCCTTTTTTTTCTTGTCCTAAGTCTGCTGAAGAGCATTTCTCAAGAGGCAATCTCTGGACTTGGAAAAGTGTTGGTTTATTCATGATGATAACCATTTTCAGAAGCAATATGTAAGTTATTTAACTACAGTCTGATTAGGCAACCCAGCGAAACATAGCTGGGCCTAATTCCTTTCCCCTCCTCTTTTTCACCGTGTGTCTGCTCAGTTGAAGGACCTGATAAGCTTTCCCCCCAGATTTTTTCTATGGAAAAGAGGCAGGAAGCTTGCTGGCTTAGCCAGCCTTTGTTGCTACAGTGTCTTTTTATGAGTTGGGATTGCAATTTGTTTTTAGAAAAATGAACTCCCAAGAGCCATAAATAGCAAGGACCACATTTTCAGAGAAATGATACTGCAGGGCCACAAAAATGAACTGCCCATGTCAGGTGAAAAATGCATTTTTGACAATGGCCTTGAAAACTAAAAACTGCACCTCGTCATCTCTGTCGTTATTAAACAATGAGACCTGGATGATTTCCTTCAGGCTTTATCTCAGTATCTAAGGCATAATATGTCAGTTTCAAATTTGCATGTAGATCCATGGGATCCTTGAATATATTAATTCTTCCTTGTGCGTATATATGTGTGTAGGGGGGAGGGACTGTTAACATCTAGTAACATCTGTGAGCACTCCTATTGCATGTTAACGTAAATTGAATTACAATAGAAATATTGTATGGTATGGAAATATCTTTCACAGTAATGTCCCTTGTAAAAAGAAATTATGTGTTTTCAATTTGTAACAATTTGCCACATCTCCACTGAGTGTAGACTACTGAGCAATATTTCTGTGGCAGCCTTCCCAACCTAGGCATTCTCCCGAAGTGGGAAATTCACAGAATTCCCAGAAAACCTGCTACTGAAAATTCTGGAAATCGAGATACAGACTTTATCCTCATGCATGAATAGGATATGCTTGGTTTTGTCAGCAATCTGTAAGGAAAGGGCCTCTAGAACAGGGGTGTCAAACTCAATTTCATTGAGGGCCGCATCAGCATTGCGGTTGCCCTCAGGGGGCCGGGTGGGTGTGGCCAGGGTAAGTGCGGCCTACTGGGTAGTGTGGGTGGAGTGGGTGTGGCCTACTGGGTGGGTGTGGCCAGCTCTACAATGTTCGCATCAAGGGGGCCTGTGGGGGCCTGGGGAGGAGTGGGATCTGGGTCTCTGGCAGAAGGGGGTGGGACCAGGGCAAGTGCCAAGGCATGGTCCACTGGAGGAACCTCGCTGTTCCTCTCAGGCCATGCGGGGGGGGGGACTTATGGAGCTAAGACTGAATGTGTTTCAGCATAGATGGCCACCACAAAATTGTACATTGGCTTCCAGCTGGCCTTCGCCGCATATGGCCCCTGGGCCTTGTGTTTGACATGTCTGCTCTAGAAATTCTTGTAGCATTAATTGATTATATGCCATCAAATTGTTTTTGATTCCATCACAATCAAAGACAAGGTTTAAAGCAAGCTGTGGTTCAACAATATCTGAAAGGGCATTTTCCTACCCCTGAATGAAACATCTAAAGTAAATGCAACTTTCTTCCTGAGTATTCCATTATATAAATCTAGCTTGCAGCTTAATGTGATTAGAATGCACTTGTGATCTTTTCTCAGTGGCCATTATGTTAAACTATGGAGAAAGTCTTTCTTCCATATATGAAATCTTACCAATGTAGTAAATACTAGCACCCAAAAAAGACCATTTAAGATAAATAAGATTGTCTCTTAATACAGAATAATAAGCAACGTCTTATTATACCCAAACCCCTTTAATTCTAAATGTGGACAGGTAGCAGAAGATTAATTGACACTTTTCAGGTATCATGAAAATGTTAAAGTAGTTCTCATGATTATTTCCTGGATGCAATCCTTAATAAATGCAAACCTTAGTTTTTATAATAACCTTTGGTAATGTGAGCCTTGATCCATTAAGATGCCATTCATTTGTGATGCATCTCCAAATCCCCTTTTTATGCATTTTCAATCAACACATGCTTGCTCTGAATTTATGCATGTGCATAGAAGGAGATGTAATTTAAACACATCTGTTCAAATATGCATTTCAGATAAACTTGGTGCTGGTTCTCATAATGTGGCTGAGGTTTTGACGTGTATTATATCCCCAAAGTACACACCAGATGGTATTTATTAGAGATTTAATGGAAATGAAGTTTCAGGATGTTGAGCTTTTGTCATAAGTCTCTCATTTTAAAGTCATAAAACAGTAATGATCTAAAATTATCAATCTTTAATGAAGTTTTGTACACGGTTTCATTTGTATGGGAAGTATATACTGTGTAAAGATAAGTAAGCTCACATGGAAGGAAGAGAGACAAAAATAAAGTTATTCCTTGAGCAAAATCAATGACAGAATATAGATGCAGGGGGAAAAATTGTTGTGTCAGATTGGTGCTTTTCAGAACCTGGGCTACCTGGAAATGTTAAAAATAGGTTTGTTTTTTTTAATCAGCATGCACATAATATAGAAGTTTGTACTGTGTTTTTTTATTAACATGGAATTTTGTTATTTTTTTATATGCGAAAATTAAACACATCTTTATGATAACTTCCAATGAGAAAAACAAACCTGTTAGAAAATACCAGTTTGTGGTATCATTTCCTTCCCAAATTTAATTTAGATAAAATTTGGTCATTTTACTTACTAATTAAAAAAGCCCCTAAAATATTTATTTCTGTCTATTTTCTTATACTAGTAATGTATTAATATGTAATACTTAAAAATTTTATATTTAATTAGATACAGGGATTGCATAGGAGCGATATAGACTATAAACAATCAGATCTGCACCATCTGTTACAGCTTTGTGTATATGCACGTGTGCAAAGGGTTCCAAGTCTAGACAGTTTGTGTGTATGGTTGTGAGAGGAGAGTGGACTGATATATAAAATAATATAGGATAACAAGGAATCATTTAGCCCATTTTTCATACCAAGAGCCTAACCAGCCTGTACTGGAACATTTCCAACCAGAGAGCCTCCTGTTTTCCTGTTTGGTTCTACAAATGTTCTAGCAATTATAAAATGATGATCCACACACCCATAACAAGCATTTAAAGGTACAGGTAGTTCTTGACTTATGACCACAAATTGAACCCAACATTTCTATTGCTGTGAGAAATCTGTTAATTTTGCCTCATTTTACGACCTTTCTTGCCACAGTTGTTAAGTGAATTACTGCAGTTGTTAATAACATGGCTGTTAAATGAATCTGGCTTTCCCATTGACTTTGCTTGTCAGAAGGTCACAAAAGGTGATTGTGTGATCCTAGGACACTGCAATCGTCATAAATATGAACTAGTTATCAAGCAGCCGAATTTTGATCACATGACCATGGGGATACTGCAGTGGTCGTCGTAAGTGTGGAAAAACGGCCATAAGTCACTTTTTTCCAGAGTCGTAACTTCGAACAATCATTAAATGAACTGTTATAAGTCAAGAACTATCTGTAGATTAATAGTAATAATAAAATAAATATTAGAACTACCTAATGATCAAAAAACTGACAAAGTATATGAATCTTTATAGATTTCATAAACACTGAGAGATTGAGGGTCCAGTGCAACCCTCAAGTGATCCGGATATACCTAGGAGCAATGCAAAAGAAGGACCTTTCCTGGGTACCAGAAAGAAAACCTACTGACCTTCAGATAGCCTTAAGCATTGGATAGATTCATAATAAGTAAGGCAACCATGCCTTGCCTTGCTTATTAGGTGCCAGATTAGGCTCTAAATCATGAAGATCTGTAATTAGTACTAATAGTTCATGTTGTATTCAGAAAGCAATTGGCAACAAGTGCAGATCAGTGAGTACAGTCATCATATGATCCCTGCATCTTGCACCAATTATCAGCCTAGATGCAATGCTTTGTACCAACTACAACTTAATAGATATTTTTCAAGAGCGTGGTGGTCAAGATGTGATGTAATCAAGATATGGATTACTGCTACCAGCACGATCTGTTCTAAGAGAGGTTTATCTTATATATTGCGTGTAATTGTTCTGAGACACTCATTTCCTTGCCCACCATCAGTGAAACCAATAACAGTTAAAAATATGAAAGTGTGTTCAAACTGTAAACCTGCTTTATTAGAAGAATTGTTAATATAAGAGAGACTAAATTTCAGGCCCCCACTCCAGTTTCCATTTTATCAATAGCACCTCGGTCTAGTCCGGATTTGATGTCAAACTGTTCTCTCTCATACAGTTTCTTGTTAAAATTGGGCAATGATTAAGGATAACATATTTCTTTTGCAGTTAGATAATAAGTTGCTATAATGTACTACCAAACTCTGGGTGATGTTCCCCAGCATTTCATACTGAGCAACATGGGAGATAAGGTGGAGCAGTGTGGGACACCATAAGTCCATGTTCAATGTAAGAAAAACAAGAACCATAAATGTAAAAAAAGTGTCTCCACTTTGACCATGTTTTAAAGGGGTCAAAAAAGAATGCCCTAGCTGATTGTACTGAAAGCTGTCAAGAGGTCCAGAACTATCAGAGCTGTACTCACCCATTCATTTTCCAGCATAAATTATCCACCAGGACAACCCAAGCAGTTATAGTACCACTTTTCAATTAAAATCTTGTCTAAATGGATCTAGAAAGTCAGTGATTTTATAGCTGTATTCCATTCAGTCGCCAGAAATTGAATTTTTGATATTCAGATACAAATGTATAAGCCTCCCAAATTAAGACTTTCTTCAGTACTCTAAAGGTATTATTGTTTCCTTTATATCCCTTCCATAAGGAGATATTTATCTCCCTTATCCAGGGAGCTAGTTGTGTCCTGGTTGAATTAATCATCCTGGAGAAGAAAGGAATGAACTTGAAGATGATAGCCTTCATCTCTTCAAATATCAGTCACCTTCATTGAAAGATACAATCTGAAAGGTGTCCCAAATAATAGGACAGATGGTTGCCAAGGTTACATCCTGGTGACCTCTTCCAGTTCTAGAATCCAAATCAAGGTAGTCCAGTTAACAATGCAAATTGTCCACAGTGTCCTGTGGACTGTTCTGATTAATGTGTGGAGTGTTATTTGCATTCAACTATCAGGCCTGTTTTCATATTCCAAAGATCAACTAGAACAACAACAATGTTCCTAAAAAAAAAAAAAATGGAAAATTCCTAAAGCATATCCTGGAAAGTGTCTGTTTCCAATCAGAAATCCAAACTGCTGTAGATCATCAACTGGTTATCCTATCCTAGAGAAATCTATCCTAGCCATCAGTCTTAAATTAATCAGGGTGTTCTCTGTCCTTGATAATGGAGTCACAAATCTATACCATCTTCTGATGTTAATTCCATGTGAAAACCAAATCCACTGTATCTTCTACAGCATGTGTGGGGCTATATATCAGTCGGGATATGGCCATCATAATTATGCAGAAATTCTGAGCCACTCCTGCATGGAGAATCTTATCAAAATCATTATAATCTTCCAATACCTAGCATAATCCAACGCTATCTAAGATTACTTCAATTAGCTTAGGAAAAGAAATTGTTTATCACTGAATAGACAATATATTAACTCTTCCAGCTACCCAGATCAGAAACGTACAGTATACTTTTTGAATATTTGATCAGTAAAATGAATTTCTATTCACCACAGTTGCAAAGGTGTGACAAAAAGTAAATAGGTTGGTTGTAAATTAGGAAATCCACATATGTGTTTGTTCCTAAAGCTTGTAACTTGGGTTTTATCATCTGTGTTTCAAGGAATCGGGCTTGTAACGAATCAGATTGGCAAGATTCCAACAGATTTAGGCCAGTCCCAGATCAGAGTCGGGCACAGGGGTCAAGGGCTATCTATGATTTAGCTAAAAATGCACACTATGGTGCTTTAAAATAGTCTGTCACAGAAGGTATGCCAGCAGGAAATCTCCTTCTGAAAGGCCCTTAAATATTCAAGACTTACCCACTGCCCACGCAGATACAAATGAAGCTATGCAACCCTAATTGATGAAATTGGATTCTGCAAAGCTTCCGTTTCCATCAGATGCCTTGCCGGCAAGCGGTGGTTCTTTTGTCTAACACTCTTGTGGCTCTCCATATGCTGTGGCCAGCATTCCTGAGCGTGAAAGGCTTTGCCGCTAGTTCCAGATTCAGAATCCTTCATATCAGGTTCAGGAGTCGCAGGTCTATAATCTGTTCTTCCTGTGCTGGATATTTGGATCATTTTGAGAATGTTTTGTGCTGGAAACAGAGGTGTTTTGAGTTTGAAGCACTTCCCAAAATATTGTAATAGCTTTTTTTGTAATGCCAAGCAATTGTTTTAAATTTAAAACAATGGCTTCAAAGTTGAAATGTGATGTACGCTGACTTTGGGTGACTTTGAGAGGTATGAGGTACAGATACAGATACTTTAAATATGTAATAACCTCTTCTTCCCTTTCTGTCACGTCTGGCTTTCTTGTTGCTTTTTGGTTTTTTGTTTCTGGGGGGTTTTTTGTTCTGAGCCAAGGATATCCTTCAGTCACTGCACTTCAGTTCCTGAGAATCATACCACCAGATCTCAGCTGGCTTTATTAATTATATTTGCCATATACAGCCAGTCCCTGGCTTAGCAACCTTTCATTTAGCAACCATTCAAAGTTACCATGTCACTGAAAAAAATGGGTTACAGTGTTCTTGCCCTTACAAACTGTTGCAGCATCCCCAAAGTCTTGTAATCAAAGATTGGGTGCTTGACAACTGGCATGTACTTACAAACATTGCAGCATCCTGGAGTCATGTGATCACCATTTGCGGCTTTCCCAGCTAGCTTTCAAAAAGCAAAGTCAGCGGGGGAAGCCAGATTTGCTTAACAACCGCGTGATTCAATTAACAACTGCAGTGATCTGCTTAACAACCATGCAAAAAAGGTCATAAAATCAAGTGCAAATCACTTAACAGCCTCCTTGCTTAGCAACAGAAATCCTGATCCCAATTGTTGTCATAATTTGAAGATTACTTATAATTAATGCATAAAGTTATATTAAGAATTCAAGTTGATATTTTTTTTTTATTTCCCATACCCTGAAACAAGAATATGTAAACAGTTTTGTGAATTAACGCTCTTCCTGATTTTTCACCGAATGGTTTAATGGGCCCAAGTACACTTGATCTCTTATTTTCTCTCACTACTCTACAGCTACTTCTTAGCTATTTGGGTAAATGGTAAGGCTGTTTCCCATTCATGTTATGGTTTTATAACCCAACCAATGGCGGCATATAACAAAGTACAAATTCAAAAATCAAGATAGAACAAGCAAAAACGACAAGCAGAGAATAGAGATCTGCCGGATGTCTACCAAAAGCATGTTAAAAGCACGTGGAATAGTGTTGTCCTAAGAACTTTACAAAATGCAGGAGGGAACTGCTCATGATCAAGGAGTGTCATAGTATCAGGGCTGTGGCAGAAAACGGCTGCTGCCTGGTTGATATACAGTGTATCTTACATGGAATAGAGACTGTAAATCAGCTTTCTTATGTTCTTACTGGACAGGCAGATTCAACTTTGGTGAAATATTTAAGGTGTAGTAAAATTCTCTTTACATTTGCCAGTACGTTACATAAGATTAAGAGATCATTAGTTATCTTGATGTATATGTGATGAAATAGCTAATTTTGCTATATTTTTTGGCCACACATTTTCGTATAATGGACAAAGGTTTTCCTTTGTTGTTTGGCAGGGCCATATTGGCAGGGATAATGGATCAGACTGTGATAGTGGATCAGACTGCTGATAAGTGTTTCAAAAGGTTTTGCTTACCAGTCAAATAAGTGCATATAGTATCACGGTTAGATTAGATTAGATAAGGTTTGCAGACAGGCTGATTTTGACTTTTTTTCAGAGAGATAGCTTGATATATTAAATAAAAAAGTGGTTCTTAAAGAAGACACCATCTAGTGCCTAGACTGTGTGTGTGAGAGAGTGTGTGTAATTATATTTAAGCTTGGTTACCTGCAAATGTTGGCAATGTACACCTTTTGTAGGCCAATTCAGCTATGGTATCAAAGATTAAAAAGAACAGCAAGAGTTGCCAAAAGATAGCCTCAGTTTTTGAATGCAGCAATTACATGCAAGAAGAGTTGGAAGGAGAAAAAATAGAAGGGAGATTATCTGTTATGGCTCAAACATTGACTTGGGCAAGAAGGCATTTTACAGAATCAAGAGAGACTTCAGATATCACAGAGCTTCTAACTTCTACAACATACAGACATTTATTTCTGGTTCAATTGGTATCTGTATGGTACAGTAACAAATAAAACATGAATTTGTTAATGTTCTTTGGTAGAATTGTACAATTTACACCCCATTTGCAGACATGACAAATAATTTCATACTTAAACAAAAGCTATCTTTTTTTAATTTTGCAAGAAGGATAGCAGATTAAAATAACATATCTTTTCATATAAAATATGATACAGGTGAGTTAGTTGAAGTGACATTTTAAAAAAAACCCAAGCATTAATATATACATAGCTTCACTCTACATTTCATTTAAGATTGTGAAAATTTCCATTGGTTTCCTAACTCTATAATATTTTGTTCATATTACCGTAAGTACTAGTATGTACAATTAATTGAAATGAAATGTAGGCGGGAGCTCATTGTTGTATTTGGTTTAATCATCAATAATTATTAAACAGAAGGGAAGGTCAAGCATGTCATCAATCTGGAATCCCTTCATGCCCACAAGAGATTTAAGTCCAGCCCACCTTGAATTCCATTGACTCTTATCTACCGCCAATTTGCTTTGACTGTTGGTAGTTCAGATTCTTGTAACGAGTGTTAGCATGCAATAAATCTGTATTCACTTGAACTATCTTGGCTTCTGATTTCCTGTGCTTGTCAGCCTAGTTCCTTCTGAAATGTTAAACTAAACATACCTAGACGTATCACACTATAAATGGCCTCATTTTTTTAATCCTGTACATAAAAAAACAAGAATATCATTAGGAGAGCTGGGCTGCAACATTTCTCTCTAACAAGCTACATTTCTATATATACAAATTGGTGTCATGTGGAGAAAGAGTCCTGGTTTGGAGTGTGAAACAGTACAAACCATGTACATTTTTTATTACCTTAGTGAAATGTTAATCTTATCATCAGGTGAATAGCATTTACTTGTATTCGGTTTGGGATTTATGCCGAGTAATCCTATTTAGGAAAAGTGAATTAGCTTGCAATTTCCATATTAACATCAAAGGAATTGTGAAGATATCCACATATATTCCTTGTCACTCTGAGGGAATTGTTGCTACTTGAAGGAGCAGTGATTTTGTTGATTCAAGCATAAGTGGAACTTGCCATTCATGTTTCCATAGAAACAGGAAAATACAATCTTGCCATGCTGTAGTTATTATATTTTTTGCTGTTGCCATCTGTGTCATTAAAATGACTGGGGTAACTATGACTATTTTTATCAAATATAATGTACACTCTATTAATTAATCTTTGAGATGTCTAACAATACTACTTCTCATTCATTTCCAGAATAATATAATTTCTCCAATTTAAATCTACCAGAAATGCTTACTTTGCTCATATGTGCAAGAGCAGAATTCAGACTATTCTACTCCAATACTGTATCTATCCAAGTACCTTGCTAGCATCACATTGGAGCCGAAAAGTATCATTAGACATATTCAAAATTTCAGTTGGCCAGAAATTCTAGTTTATTGTTTATAAGAATACATATATACATCCTTGCATTTTATTTTATTTATTTATTTATTTTAATCTTAATTTACTATATTTTATTCTATTTTATCTAATTATATGTGTTTTATCGTATTTCAGTGTATCTTACCTTACATCATTTTATTATATTTCCCTATGGCGGATGCTTATGTTCTCATAAGTTCAACTGACTAATCAATAAAGTATTATTGTATTGTGTTGTTTATTGTTTATAAAAAGCATGTTGGTATACAACACATGGACATATGCTCCCTATTGCATAAGTAGATAAAATTAGCCAGGAATGGACAACTTATTTTGATATTTGTTTATTGGGTTTACAATCTGGAGGTGTTGCTATTTTATGAAGAGGCTTGTTTGAGAGCAATTAATCAGAATCCTTGGTTCAAACGTGACAGTAATCTGTCCATTCCTGGTTAATTTTACCTGCTCATAGAAGGAAAAGATGAGTAACCAATCTGTACTGCAAAATTTTTCACAATAAGCCCAGAATGTTGGTTTATTGTTATGTTTTCATCATATTCAATTATTTGAATCTGATTTATTAATAATGTTCTACAATAGATCTTGAAACTGCAATGTAGCTACCTCTTGATGGCTATTATGTTCATTCCATGCCAGAAAAATTCTCTGTCTTCAGTTTGGTAATAATGTGGTAATTTTCTGGAGGAGAAATGGCAGGCCAAATATGGTTCCATGAAAAGCTGTTCAGACAAGGAGAAGACTTGAGGACATGAGATCATCTCCAGATAGCAGTTGTTGATTTTTTTAAAATATATTTGGATTGAAAGGTTTTCTTCTTAATATAAAATACAAATGAAAATAAAGACAGTAGGAAAAAAGTGGGAAGAAAAAAGAAAGGGGAGATAAAATGAGGGGAAGAAAGAAAAGAGACAAAAAACCATGATTTCCAGCTTTTGGTACGGTAAGATACATGCCAGAGATATAATACAAATGTTTTATTCATCTAGAACAGGGGTAGGCAACCCAAAACACTCAAAGAGCCACTTGGACCCGTTTCCCACCAAAAACAAAACACTGGGAGCCGCAAAACCCTTTTGATATCTAAAATGAGGATAACACTGCATATATCCTTTTTTACCTTTATTATAGGTGTGTGTATGTGTGTGTGTGTATGTATGTGTATATGTGTGTGTATACACACACACACACAGACACAGACACACACACACATATACACATTGAAAATAAAAGTAAAAATATGACTCTTGGGAATATCCATACTATTAAAACAATGATCACCAAGAGAATGCTTTAAGAGAATAAAATTACATACACACACAGGTAAAAAAAGGATATATGCAGTGTTATCTTCAGTTTAGATGTCAAAAGGGTCTCTCCTTCCCTCCCTCTCTATCTGCCCTTGGTCTGCCACTCCTCTTCCCCCACTCTCTCTCTCCCTCTCTCTCTCTTTCTCCCCCCCCCTCCTATCTGCTGCTCACCTGGCAAGCTTCAAACTGTTGTCCAACAACCTCCGGGGTAAGCAACCTCATCTCTTTTATGACTCATGGACTTCAACTCCCAGAATTCCTGAGTCAGCCTAGCTGGGCTAGCTAGCTCTCTCCTGCCCTTCCTGCTTCCTGCTTCCTTCAGAGACGCAGCAAAGGGAGGAGCTCCGCCCAGAAAGCTTTTCAGCTCCTCGGAGAACAATGTGAGTGCACTCTCTTTTATACATATATATACACACACACACACACAAAACACACACACACACACACACACACACACACACACAGAGAGAGAGAGAGAGAGAGAGAGAGAGAGAATCAGGGAAGTGCAATTGCCTCTCTCTGTCTCTGTCTCTCTCTGCAAAGGCAGAGGAGGCTGGGAGCCACAGGGGAAGGCTCAAAGAGCCGCATGCGGCTCCGGAGCCGCAGGTTGCCGACCTGTGATCTAGAATAATGAATACTAACCATTTCTATAATAATACTAACCTACTTAATCAGCAAAGCCCAAAATCATTTTTTTCTCTTTCAAGCAGAAAGTCCAGAAGCAGTCTCCAAGTAGAAACAAAGCTATTTATATTCTTTTTCCTAATTAGTGTAGTTAACATTGCCATTGAATAGAAAAGCTCAAAAAAGTAGTGCACGATCAGAAGATGTGGAGAGACCTGGCCCATAGAATCACTAAAAGTCGGATATGACTGAATGGATAACATCACCATCATCAATTTTGCCATCTCTGCCAGTCCTATCATTTTTTCAATCCATTTTTCCATCATGGGAGTTGATACTTCTTTCCATTTTTGAGCATATAATATTCTTGCTGCCATCAACACATACAATAACAAAGTTCCAGATTTTTTTCCCCGTTTCTTTTATCCAGTAGTCCTAGATGAAAAATTTCTGGTTTCCATTGTAAATCCATTTTAAGAATCTTCTGAATTAAAGCATAGATCTGTTCCCAATATTTCTTTGCCTCAGATAGGTGCTCCTCATGAAGAGATCAAAGATAGTGGTCTTTGGCAGGTTTAGAGCTCTGGGAGATGAGGGATTAAGCCATCTTGCTCAAACCAAAGTTGGCCTTTTTGAAAGGACACTTAAGTTCATATATTTCCTTTTCTAATCACTTTTGAATGCTTATTAATTGCTTATCAGCTATTAGAAATCTTTGGATTGACAAGTTTGACAGGTGAGTCTCTATCAATCCTTAACAAAAAAAAGTTTTAATTACAAGTTTAAGAAGTTAAAAAAAATTAATGAACAGCAAAAGGATGATTAAAACCTTTTGAAAGTTTTCATTTTACAAAGTTACGAATGGATTAAGGGTCCAGATAAATTTGAAATAAGATTTTGGAATTAAATATAAAAAATCCTTTCCATGGAAAAATATTTTGGTTTTGATATTTTTAAAAAAGCACAATAGATTTTTAAAATATGGACCCTTGCAACTAAAGATTGCACTTAAGACAGAAGAACACAAATTACAGACTGAAAGATATTTTGGAAAAATAAACTCAAAAATTATTTTTATAATATCAACAGAAACATCTGCTTCTGTGTACAGACTGAGTCTAAAAAAATGTTATGGAAAGGAACAAAGTTTACCTGACAAGATTGATACTGAGTTGAAAATGAATTTACAAATGACAGGCTACAAGAATGACATAGAAAAAGATGCTACTCTGGAGATACAAAAGAAACCAGATGTTGTTTTAATAATTAAAATGGATGTACAAACAATAAACCAAGACAATGACTTGGATAGTTTTCCTATATTGGATTTACAGAAGAGGCTTGTTAAAATATTGAAAATTCTCATGAGAAGAGACAAAAAAAAAGTTCTAAGGCATTATTTGAATCGACTAAGATTTTGTTAGAAGTAAAAGGAAGGAATATAAAGTTGATGTATTTGATCAAGATAAAAATAAATGTGTTATTATACCTGGTAACGCTTAAAGGACTTTTAGTGATACCAGGATTGAAATGATTATGCTTTATGGATTTATTTATAGATAAGAGAAAGGATATGGAAAGCAGAGATCATTTGTTGTGATAAGTTAGTAAAATTGTGTATATGATGAAGTTGGGAAATCACTTCTTTACATATTACTTTTCTTTTTCTTTAGTCTAATATTTCTATTTTTCCTTTCTTGTTTGTACTTTCTACTTTTTAATCTTTATTTTTCAGTTTGTACTAGTTTTTATTGTTGTAATTAATTGTTAATAAAATTAAAATAAAAAGGGCAGTCATAGAAATTAATGTTCATTAAGTAGCATGAGATTTTTTTAAAAAAGGGAGGAAAAGTACTTGTACCTCCCCTTCGTGTTCTTCTTGAAGCACAGAGGCAGAGCATGTGTAAAGGTTTACAACTATCAGCACTGACAACTATAGCTGAGCTTAATAGATCAGTACAGCTACATTATACAGTTTTTACAGGTTCCCCACAACTTAAGGTAGTAGCAGTTTTTGATATATGCTCATCTAAGTTGATATAAGAACCACCAGTATGAAATAGTATGTCTCTGCATTATTCCATGCCATGCAATATTATTTTGCCTTTAAAAAAAAATCTGTTCAGGAGCCAAATGTGTTTAAAAATATTTTTAGGGATGCTTCAAGGTTATTTGTTTATTTACACAGAAACACACACAGACACATTCAAGAGTCAAGACAGTTTGTAATTAAATAAAGCAGCAACCAAGTTGAATATAAATATATGACTGCCCTTCTACCTTCACTACCCAAACACTGAGAAGTTGTGGTATGTGTGGGGGCTCCTGCCCCTTTCTTGAAGGTTGAGAGAACTTTTAGTGTATCATCCTTCAGAGACTTGTATGGAATGGACTGAATCTTGGTGGGAAAAGAACACTGGAAACAATACAGCATTGCTCAAACTTGACTGGCCCTTGGCTTCAGATTAACAGCTACACACAGTAATAAAGATTAACAAAGTTATCTAGCATTACTCTTTCCCATCTCCCAATTGCAGCACTGCCACATGCTCAAGTGAAGTAGTTTCTAAAAATTAATTTCTTTTTTCAGATTGTATCCGTCTTGCGTGCTGAAAGACAAGATATATTCTTTCAAAATTTATCCTGTTTAGCTACTTCTTTGGAGTCTTGGCAGTCATCTGTGTTATATGCATCCAAAGCCATTTGGCAATTGTAGCTTTTCTGAGTAAACCTTGAGAATTTGAGGTTGCAGATTTTGTTTTGTTTTCTTGAATGCTGAGAAATATCTGTCAGGAATTGCAAAGTTTCTTGGCGAGAAACCATGATATTAAATTGCTTGTTGAAGGGTGTTGTGTAGAATCTTTTGTATATGAATATATTTATAATGTTATTTTCCATAGGCAATGCATTTCAAAAATATTAAAGTAATATGATGCAACATTAATTGTCCATTTTGCTGAAGGAAAATTTTTTTCCCCCCACTCATTTCAGAGTACCTGGAATAACAGTTGCTACAGACATCATTTGTGGGTTTCCAGGGGAAACCGATGAAGATTTTCAAGAAACCATGAAACTTGTGGAAGAATACAGGTTTCCAAGTCTTTTTATTAACCAGTTTTATCCACGCCCTGGGACTCCAGCTGCAAAAATGCCTCAGGTTCCAGCTCAGATAGTAAGACTTGCTTTTTCTTTTCCATCTTTAAAAAATAAAACATTTTAGGTGAAATATTATCCACATGTTATAGATATATTGAATGCTGCTGAATTTTTTTTTAAATCCTTTATTTTGCAATAGATGGGAGACATTATTCAAAATGAATTTTATTGAGCTCATTTAGTTAGAAGTTTTGTTGAAAAAAGTCTTACATCATTATACTGTTTATATAACCTACATTACATATGTACATGATATACAGTGTTAACTAGTACAAAATCAGAATTTTCATTATAATATTTTTTTTTTTGTAGCACCAAGTTCCCAATAATACAGATCAGAGGACAGGAGAGACAGAACAAAATAATGTTAGAGAAGGGACATATCACAGTGAATTGATCTGCTCAGATCTTCCAAATAATCTGTGTCCAATCTCAGTGACCAGACAGTGATGTCCCTAAGGATATCAGACTTTGGTGCACATTGATCCATTTCTTTGCATTGGAAGTATCTTTTCTCTCATTTGTCATCATGCTTTCCCCCCCTCCTTCTTTCCTTCCCTCATTTGCCATTATCTGAGATCAGGTAAAGACTCCCTCAAGTTGAGTACAAGTCCTGTTGGGCATATGCACATATTATTTTCTTGGTAATAACAGATAAGTGCTTTGGTATTTTCTTTGTCTAGGTTTTTTTTAACTTCCCAGTCCCATTTAGAGATTTCCTGGTAATCTATCACTGAAATATTAACCAAGTCTATCTCTGCTTACCTTTTCCAATATCAGCCACTAGAATAGGAGCTGTCTCCCAACTAAAGCCCTACTTCAGAAGTCCCCAATCCCTGGTCTGCGGCCCACTACCAGGCTTTGACCCATTTGGAACCGGGCTGTGGAAGCAGTGAGTGAGCACATGTGCGTGTGTATCTGCACTTGCATGCGCAGTGGGCAATTGTATGGGTGCGCGCAGCTCCATTTGTGCGAGCAGTGGGCACGTGTGCCTACACCTTGTGCAAATGGAGCTGTGAGTGCTCATGTTCTCACCCACTGCTCATATGTAACCATTTCTTCTCCCTCCCCCCCCCCATTGGTCCGCAAAATCGGAAAGGTTGGGGATCGGTGCTCTACTTCATCCACATATGATGTGTACAGAGACTTGTTTTCCTTTTTTCCCCCTAACATTCATTTTTTATTGTTATTCTGATCGAATGTAAATTGAGTCAAATTGAATTGCTGTAAAATGAGATTGTTAATAATGTTTGAATCTATAAGCAGGACCTTATATTAAAACCTGTTTTCATTTTCCATGTGTCATTTATTTCTTCTGTGCTGTTTTGATTTCAGTAACTGGACTGGATTTAGAGTTATAGGAATGAAATTCTACACATGCAGTAGGTACTATTCCTCACTGCAGCTCCCTATACTCTTTAAAAGCTATTTCTAAAAATCAAGAGACCTTCTCAGTCACAATAGAATATAACTCAGTTTGTTTGATTTCACTGATTCCCCCTTCCATTTTACCTTTCCAAGCCATATCCAATGGATGAGATCAGTGGAAATGGTAGTACAGTTGTGTTGTATGAGTGGACATTTAAGTCTGGAGCCACTTTTATGGTTGGGTTCACATGTAATGCGAATCCCCAAAATGTTTTATTTCATTTTTGATTTAATAGTTAATCCAACCATGCAATCCAAGATTGCATTCCATCGTCCATAATCTAGCCAAACTAGGTTAAACCAGGCCCCATCCTACTTCCACGTTTTGTTTCTCAGAACAACACCCAGATGCTTCTGGGAAGCTCACAAACAGGAACTCAGCAATTATAACTCATTCAGTAAGCCAGTGGTGGCGAACCTATGGCTCTCAGAGCCCTCTCTGTGGGCACGCGCGCCGTTGCTCCAGCAGAGTTCGTCAGAGTAGTAAGCATGTGGTGTTTGGAAGCGACAGGGCATGGAGTGAGTGAGCAAGCGGCATTGGCCCCCCGGGTATGCCCCGGAGATGGTGAGGGACCGGCCCCGGCCACACTCACCCAGTCTGCCGTGACCATTGCAGCCACGCCCACAAAGTGGCCCACGCCCCCCACAATGCTGATGCAGCCCTGGCACTTTGCGATAAGTGGTCTTTTGGATTGCAGTTTGGGCACTCTGTCTCTAAAACAGTGGTTCTCAACCTGTGGGTCGGGACCCCATTTGGGGTCGAACGACCATTTCATGGGGGTCGCCAAACAAGGCTGTCTGCCATTTTTCCCCCTTTTCTTTGGCCACGCCCCTGGCACCCGGTGATGTACAAGTGGTTGGGGGTCACCACAACATGGGGAACTGTATTATGGGGTCGCGGCATTAGAAAGGTTGAGAACCACTGCTCTAAAAGGTTCGCCATCACTGCAGTAAGCCATGATTAAAGAAACCAAAGAAATCCAAAGGGGATGGGACAATGCTAGCAAACACCAGCATTCTGAAAGACTCTGAACTCTGATGTTCACTAGCATTTTTGCCAGATTTCAGGTCCACTACCTGCAGTGTGTGGGAGGAACAGACCTCAAATGCAATGTCCCCTCTGCTTGCAATCTTCCCTGCCAGCTCTTGGCATTGACTTTCTTCGTAAAAGCAAATAGATTGCCAAGCAGCTGAAATGCAGTCATATGACAAGAGGTGCTTTACAGGCCATAAAGCACCCTTTCTGAGCCTGTTAGGATTGCAAATGGTTGTTAAATGACCAAGCGTAAGTTGAGGACTACCTGTAGATCCTGCCTTTAGTTCATGAGCTCAGAGCAGTGCAGAGATTGGTCTCTCCAGGATTTTCCCCACAATTGTAAATATCTAAGGTAGCCTGGCTGACAGAGAAGGACTGGCCAGTGAACTTCTGCAGGTGAACATGGAATAGAAGAGTATTTCTCAACCTTTGGGACTCTTAAGATGGGACTCCCAGATTTCCCCAGCCAGCATTCTGGGAGTCAAAATTTTAAAGTTATTGGGATTGAGAAACTCTGGAATAGTGCCTTCTTTTTCCACTAAAAATGGTGGGGAGAGTTTCTGGCTTAGTTTTTTCCCACTTACCAAAAATATACACTGGTGTAACAAACTGGGGAATGTACTCCTTGCATACTGGTGTCTGTTTACATCACTTGCTAGTAATTTTATTTCTCTCCTTAGAAGAAGAAAACTATTTTTTAAAGGGAACAGGGATTTTTTTTTCTTTGCAAAATTGTATCTGTTGGTATTTACTGAAAACAGATTAAAATGTGTTATTTCTGTATTGCTAATTTTCTTTAAAAATTTTGTTTCTCTTCTTTCCCTACAGAAGAAACAAAGAACAAAAGAACTGTCCAAACTATTTCATTCATACAATCCATATGATCACAAGGTAAAAATAAAATGCAGAATATTTTTAATTACACTCTGATATTCATATTATTCAATTATTAAAGCTAGCAAAGTCTTGGTCTATACCTGTTGGCTACAAAAAGGTATTTTAAGGAACCATCTGTGGGAAACAGAATCTAAGTATATGAAAAACAGTATTTTTCTTTGGCTGGAATTTAGGGCCCTCCATTTTGCTAGCTGTTTTAGTCATTGCTTTTCATGGATCAATGAATTGTCATGTCTTCCTTTTTTCATCTTCAGTGCTATATTTGGTTTTTAATTAAATCTCTAGAGCTTAGTCGGACTTTGGAACATTGGGTTCTTTTGACGTGGACAAGAATCTGCAGTTTTAAAATTTGTCATCAGTGGTCCATTTACCAGTCAGCTAAATTATTTGATTCATTTATACTGGTCTGGCGGGAATTTCAAACCATACTGTAGACATTTCTGTGGAGATGCTTCTTTCATATTTCCTCAGCCATAATTTTAGAGTTGTATGTTGGAATAGAGCAGCTGCCTTGACTACCAAACTCTGTGAAATGAAATAAAAAGAGATGACACAAACCCTGAAAAATTAAGCTACCATGTTGGATAATCAGCTACTTTACTTTACTTTGAGTGGAGAAAACAGGAATCTTCATTGTGATCTTGTTGCTGTATTTGAGAATCTTATTTTCAGGAAAAGAATTAAAAACACTATAGTTGATGAGTCAAGAATCATAGGCATTGTGCAATTATGCTGAGGGCCAACTGAAGCCTGACATGATTTAATAATAATGAGGGTGTGATTGTAGAGGTGAGTTAACAGTACTTTATTGCATATAAGAAGGCAATTCCTGCTCTATTCTGGATGTTTCTTGTCCTTCTCCTCTTCCTTTTCTTCCTCCTTGTAATACCAGGGTTAATAGGACAAATTTCAAAACATGTAAATTGATTTTAAAAGGAAAAAGAAGAAAAAACCATGGGATTGAGTCATTGCATCGTAGAGCAGAAGATACTTAAATTAAATGTAAGAGTATCTCAGTTAAGAAACAAGAGAAGCAACTGAGCATCCGGAAACCTTTGAAACATTTTCACCTCTGAATTTTGTGGTGGAACATTTTTTCCATTCATAATACTGCACCTCTTCCTGTTCTTTTATTAGCACTTCGGCTAGAGTTTGGCCATTGGTGTCTCTCAGCTCCATTCCAGTTAGTTTCTATTCTGGTACTATATATAAAATATCCTGAAATCACTCTTTCTTTGTTTATGAACATGTATGTTCATTTTTCATATTACTCAGTGTAAGGGGTGGAAAAGAATATAGGTATTTAGGTTTGTTATTCCAATACTTTCTTAGGTATTTTACCTTATCTAAAATAACAAAAGTAACAGAAATGAATGACAAATAGCTTTTGAAAGATATGTTTTGCAAGAGGAATATAGCAAAGTCAAAGATATGACCTTCCAAACAAATATGGGTTCCACAGATTTGCAGTTTGTATCTATTAATCTTAATTAATAAGTTCCTTTACCCAGATTCATTCCTGCTACCGGAAGCAGCTTCTCTATACAAATCCCATGCAGTTGTTTTTAGCTTAAACATTTGCTGTAACCTAATAATGTTCATAGGACGTTAACATTTCTAGGTTATAGTTTCTGTAATTCAATACATTCACGCAGCTGCTGCCTTAGGGTGGCCCAGCTATTTAATTCACTTTACATATTTTAGTTCCTAATATTTTCCACAGATGCAGTGCTTAATACTATAATTCTTTTCAATTCTTTGAAGTTAGCCGAAATGACTTCAGTGATTTTTTTCCTTCTATATTATGGCTATAATCCAGCAAAATCCTAATCTTTAAAGAAAATGGTGGGTGGTTTGTATTCTTCACTGTCCATCTTCCTTCTGTTCAGCGCAATTCCAAAATTTCTTTTACTTTCCAACTGGAAGAGACTGCTGAATTAGACAGGAACCCAAAAGCAGGGTGTGTGCATAAAACTCTGAAATAGGGCCAAAAGGATTAGCGGAGTGCCAGAAATATTTCCACGTGGAATCTAAATCATAAGATGTAGTAATTGCATAATTTGGATTTATCTCCATAGCTGCAGGGTTTTTTCCTGTTAGTATTTAGAAATTTAGCTTTTGAGAGTTTCTGTGCAAGGGAAGCTGAAGGAGAAAGCACAGTCTAGTTTTTGGTGTTTCAAACACTTGTCTAGTTTGTCATCCTCCCCACAGACATATGCAGAAATATATGCTTACTTGCTGACTGCAGTTTGACTAGAATAGAGCAGAACTCTTCCCAACCATAGAGAAGGTTTTCTTTCTTTCTTTCTTTCTTTCTTTCTTTCTTTCTTTCTTTCTTTCTTTCTTTCTTTCTTTCTTTCTCTCTCTCTCCTTCCTTCCTTCCTTCCTTCCTTCCTTTCTTTCTTTCTTTCTTTCTTTCTTTCTTTCTTTCTTTCTTTCTTTCTTTCTTTCTTTCTTTCTTTCTTTCTTTCTTTCTTTCTTACCTTTATTAATTTTACAAATAACTAAAGAGGGCAAGCATATCCACCTTCCTCCTGTTTTCTTCACAACAACAACCCTGTGAGATGAGTTGGGCTGTGAAAGTGTGACTGGCCCAAGGTGACCCAGCTGGCCTTAGCCATGAAAAAGGAGGGTCTGGAACTCATGGTATCCTGGTTTCCAGTCTATTGCCTTAACCACTAAACCAAATTGGCTCTCTTTTAAAAAAAAAAAATCATTTTCTTTCCCACTTTTTATCCTGAGCTTTTCAGATGCAATGAAGCATCTTTTTCTAGTTCTTAGGACATATCTATTTCCATAAGGATTCACATCTCAGAGACTTTGGACTGTGAGTTTAATAGCTCACAGTCCAAGAGCACTATAGTTGTGTTAGAACAAACAAACAAACAAAATGGCAGAGGTTAATACATGCCCCAGGAGTCTGTTGAAATCCTTCAGAGAAACAGATGTCAGAATTAACAAATAATGATGGGATTTCTTTTATCATTCTGAAAGTCTTTCTTCAAATTGGAAAAGTATGCAAACTAGGATTTTTCTAATTTAGTTTTTTTCTAAATTAGGTGGTGGGAACGGATTCCATCCATTCCTTCCATTCATGTAGTTGAAAGCTCTAAACTCATATCCTGGGTTTAAGCAATCTCATTCCATTTAGCATTTAAAAGCATGAGTCAAGGCATTTTATATCATTATATTATAATAATTATAACAGTATATTATTATATGATTTAAGGCCTGTCTGCAACATGATAATGAAGTATATTTGTGATTCAGATTGTCTTCATTTTGCAGTTGTATCTGTTTCAGTGATACTATTTTGCCTTGCATTTTGGAAATCAAGTTGCATTCCTAAATTCTGAGGCCTAACATGTAAAAAGTTATTCCTTTTTCATCTCAACTTTGCCCTTGACTATAATTTCTTTTCCCACTATTAGCTTATATTTATTGAAAAACTTGTAAGGTTAACTATAATCTTAAAAACAAGCAATGTAGAAACACTGTACATTATTTCTAGTATTATGTGGTATGCTTGTTCAAAATTATGTGATTATGATTCCTTTCAGATTCAAAAAAGCAGTTTCAGTGTTCTTTCCAATCCAGTATGATTTGTGTTGTTAAAATTTTATGTCAAGCCTCCCTTAAATTGTTTCACTTTCCCAGTATCAGCTATTTCATTTTTAAAGATGTTTTCATGTATTGCATAGAAGAGGAGAGGGTTTTTTTCCCCTTTTGAAAGCAAATAAGGGATGTTTAAGAAGATGGAATGTTTTTTACAGCTTAGTGCAGGAAGGTATGTTTTTGAGGGAAAATGTTTTTATTATAGCATCTCCTGTATTGAAATTTTTCTAATGAATGTTATCTTTGCTCCCTGAGGTAGAGTAGCTTCTACAACTTCTCTTTATAAAAGTCACATGGAAGGACACATTCTGAAGGGTAGCTAAATGGTGAATTAAAACTTATTTAAAAACTCTGTTAACTGTGTTGATTACAAAAAAAGTTTGATAATCAACATCTGGACAATAATTTTATTAAACTACATTCAAAATTATAAAATAATACCAAAAGCTTTTAAATTTGCAAATGCTCTATTAGCTATGATAGAAAAAAAAAGCTGAAGAGCAAATAGGAAGGATTAAAATTAGCTGCTGTCCGTGCCATAAGTCTGCATGTAGTTTCAATCTAATGGAATATGAAATAGCTGACAGATATGCATACTGATTTATGATGTGCTGATATGGTTTCCGATTATGCCAATGATTTCCCCAAGGCTGCCCTCTCCTGAAACAGATAATTTCTGAAATTATAAATCCAGACTTTCTTGCAGCCTCTTTTCCATATTTTTGAAGGTCCAAACAGTTAGGAAACTTTTGTAGTAAATTTTACCTTAGAAGATTTACAAAAGCAAGCAAGAAATATTTACAGAGTTCTTTGCAGTGTATTTCCCTTTCATTAGGCTTTTAAACAAGGTTAGTCTGAGATTGGTATTGTGTTGCATCCTAGAATCTTATTATATATTAGGCAGTATAATAAAACCCACTTATGAGATTGAGGCTAGGTTGAGCCTTATTTTTTTTCAGGTTTCCCTTAATAAGGTCTCTATTCCATGGACGACTAACAACAATAAGAAGACTCTCTGCTTGCCTAACCTACCACAAAGACTATAGGTCAGCTACGCAGAACAATACACAGTATAGATTATTTCCATAGGGATTGTTAATTAGGTTAAAGCTGTTGGATATACCATCTCCAGCCACCAAATTTTTCCTGTTATGATGCTGAATAAAGGAGATATCATCACCTGGTGTTCTACTTTCCATCTCTATTCTGCTCCCCTTATGTCAACAAAAGGTTTAAAGATGGAATGAATAACGGCCACTCTCTTGGGACTGTCAATGCTAATTACTCAGTGATATTTCCTGTGGCTCTGAAAATATGTCAAGTTTTTGAAAAATAAGTTGTATTTCTGTCTGTATCCTTAAAAAAACAGATTTTCACTTTCTTTAGCTATTTCAAGAATCATGTCACATTAGTCTTCCTACATTACTCTTGTGAATGTTCCAGCAGACTGGCTAAAAGAAAAGGAAGCAAGTCTTCTTTTCTGGGCTGGGTAGAACCATCTCTCACCTGGTTCCAACTTTTAATGAGACTAAGGATGTGTGACATCCTCTATTTATGTTTTATTTTGGGTCCAAGCATGAAAGGAATGGTTCTTTCTACAGATGTGTATATGACATTTGCATACTGTTAATATATAATATAATAATATATAATAATTTATTATTATAGAGCCAGTTTGGCCTAGAGGTTAAGGCACCAAGCTACAAAACAAAAGACCATGAGTTTAAATCCCGCCTTAACCATGAAAGTCAGCTGAGTGATTTTGGACCAGTCATTCACTGTCAACCCAACCCCCTTCACAGAGTTGTTGTTGTGAGGAAATAGGAGGAGGAAGGTGTGTTGGATATGTTCACTGCCTTGAGTTGTGAAAATAATAAAGGTAGAAAATGAATGAACAAACGAATGAATGATGTATAGTACCTATGACATGTAGTGCATATTTATAGCACAACATTATAAAGTCTTGTTTCAATGAAGTTATTTTATTAACTCACAGAATCACTTTTCAGTGAGAGATATTTTTATGTTTTCTATAAGATAGAGATGTATTTTACAAAGGCAAGATAGAATAAAACCCTCAAGTTGAGAGTCTGAAGTATTTCTCCTGCTAAACTCTAAAGGTTACCATGTGAACCATTCCTGCCATCTTGATGGTATTTTGTTCTGGTTTAGTAGGACAAGATACCTCTTGTCTAAGAATTATTCTCAAAGCTTTGTCTTCAGCTAGAATGTCACTCATAAGCACTCATCATAGTATGAGGTGTATTTTAGTTTTGAAATCTATTCACTTATATAAATCTTACTGATATCATTTTTAACAGCATGCCTCACATATTCATTCTAATGTATATATTAAGTGGCTTGTAGAATTATGTGGTACTTTCCAACATTACCAGAAATAACATTTTAGTAAGGGATTTTAATCCTATGTGAAATCATTGGGAGGAAAAAGCATGGAATGGAATAATTAACGTATTGCTAGACTGGTAATATTCTCTTAAGTCTGAACAAATAAGTTCTTAATGCTGTTTTATTGTCACAATCATATATTTATGAAGGTATGTATTGTCTGTATATGCATGTTTGTGTATGTATACATACCGGTATAAATAAATATCACAGAGATAAAAGTGATATATTTTGAATTTTCACACAAAACAGAAATTGTGTAAACTGCCCCACAAATACTCTGCGAAATATAGGACATTCACAATGTTTTGTTTTTTGGGGGGGGTTTTGCTGAGAGACATTAATTGGGAAGCATCGGTAACAGTTTAATGTAGAAATGCATGAACATTTGTTTTCTTTCACAACTTTTGAAGGGAAAGGATGCATTGTAAAACCAAGACATTTAGGATTACTGTATTTAAAATACTTGCGCAGGACAAGTCATTAAATGCTGATTCTTGTGTCAGGCAGACAGTGGCAGCTGCTTATTAATGCATGGCATTATCCCATATTAAATCAGCAATGAATGGACAGCTTGACAGAATCTGTCATCAGAGGAAACATTATTAAAATAATTTCAAAACCCACTTTTAACTTTTTTATTTTTTGCTACCCATTTGGGTTTTTATTAATCCTTCCTTCTCTGAGCAGCAAACATTGCTTCTTCAGCTGTTTACCACCTAACAAAGTCCTTCCTGCCAGTTTTGTGGCAACCGTGCAAGCTTATTTAGGATTTACCCTGCAGATTGTGTCCAAGAGTCTATGAAGAAAATTTCCATTTTCAAGCATATCATTGTGGAAGAGCACTCTGTGGTCTTTTCATTTTGATTGATGGGTTTGGTTTTGCACCATCTGGCTTCTGATAGGCTGCATTAATCATTGCTAGGGAAAGAAAACCAAGAAAATATATTCATGACTGTTTAATGTGTAGACATGTCACTGTTAAGAGTGGTGAGGTGTTTTTTTGAGATATTAAAAACAGTCATATTTGTAGTTAAAACTTAGTTAGATGTAAAATTGTATAGTTTACACAATGATCTGTTTACATATTTCAGAGCAGTTCAGGAACATAATTGTGCTTCACTTCAGATGCCAAAATGTATACACGATCTATTTTTTAATGAATTGTTCATATTTCTACTGATTGTTGTTCTATATTTATTTAACATATTTAGCACTTCTATTTATTTCTGAATGTGGGGAGTTTTTTAGAGTTGTGGGAAAGAATTGATTTTCAGCCTAGTCCAATTGACTGTTCTGCAGAAGTGCAATTTTGACTTTCATATCCCTTCACTAGATTTATGAGAATTGAAATATAATTTATGTGTAAGATAATAGATTGAGAAAAGCTGCTTTCGGCAGTAAGTATTTAAAGTTTGTCTTGATTTTTGAGCACAATCAGGAATATATAGCATTTAACAGCATCTGCCTGTATATTATGTGAAAAATTGTATTAATTTTTTCGTAGGAAAGCCTTGGGAATGCTATTAAGTCCACAGTTCTTGATAGTAAGCCAAAAGGTCAAGAATATGCTCATAGGGTTTCTTTAAGAATATTTATTTAAAGATTATTTTATCTTTTATCTTTTGTTTGCTACAGACATTTGATAAAATTAAATTGAGCCTTTTTGGTGAAGTAATAGGCAGAATATGTCAGTTCACATAAAATACTTTTCAAACAGTTTTGAAGCACAATTAGCAAATTCATGTGTGATGCAATTTTGCACTTTCTTTCACTTCTGCTATAAAATTTTTATTGGGATAGAGCATACAGTAATCCAAACAGAAATTTTAGTATACATTTACCTTCCTTCCAATTAAAGAAACAACACCCGATTAAGTTTAGTTTATTTAGAGCAGTATTTTAGATGTAAGTTAGGAAGAATTGTTTAAGGTTTCTTTGGGGCCATATGGTACAATTTGTTTAGGTTAGAACAAAATCAGTATTGTGAGGGGGGGCTCATCTTACATTTGAAGAACTACTTGAAGGAAAGCAAAACCAGTTCAGATTAGTTATTCCAGTGTTTCTCAACCTTGACAATTTTAAGGCATGTGGACTTCAACTCCCAGAATTCCACAGCCAACAATGCTGGCTGTGGAATTCTGGGAGTTGAAGTCCACATGCCTTAAAATTGTCAAGGTTGAGAAACACTGAGTTATTCTGTATATCTGCTTTGGGATAGTTCAGTGACCTTAATCACTATAGCCTTGATTCTAAAGATTCTGTGTGTTTATATTTTAAATAAAATTGCTTTGTTGCATACAAAGTTCTAGTGGTTCTTAAATACGAGATGACTATTATATTATACCCAGGAATTGTCACCTGGATATCATTTAATATAGAACATATTAACTAAGCGTGTCTTTAAGGTCCAGTGATTTAGTTACTTGGTTCCTTACCAGCAAACTCAACATAGCCGATAATCTCCTAAGAATTGTGAATGAAGCTGTAAATCTGCCTTTTAAAAGCAAAACAATATATTTGCAGTAGTAGAGAACATGTGCAGCTCAAGATTTTATTTATTTATTTCTATCTATCCCACCTTTATTATTTTTACAAATAGCTCAATAAAGGTGGTGAGCATATTCAACATACCTTCCTCCTCTCTTTTTCCCCACAACGATCCTGTGAGGTAGGTTGGGCTAAGAGAGAGTGATTGGCCCAAAGTCACCAACTGGCTTTCATGGTTTTATGGGTTTCATGGGCTGGGCTGTGGAGTCCTTGGTGCTCTCTGAGCTTAGTTGTTGGCTTGCAGACATTTCGTTACTCAACTAAATAACATCATCGGTATGAATGAGTGTGAGCTTTGCTCCCTGTTTATATACAGTATAAAAACCAACAGACTATTATGTCTATCACCGTAGCACAGAAACCAACTTAACCCCTCCAAAATATATTAAGTAAACCAAAAGGCCCAGTAACCCAAGAAGATAAAACAGATTCATCTACAACAAGGGTGTCAAACTGCCGGTCCGTGGGCCGGCTTCATCATACTGAAGCCGTGCCCACCCCATTGCTGGCAATGCAAAAAAAGTCGCGTGACATGACATGGCGAGTTCAATCCTAAGCTACATATATTCTCTTCTACAAAAAAAAAAAAAATAAATTCTGAATTAAGTGCTAGGACTACTGTATCTAGACTGAAAAAATCTAGATGGGAACAAAGATATCCTGAAAATGCTAACTTTTTGTTATGGTAACTCCATTGTATTTAATACTGCGTTTTGCATTTCTGGGTTAAAAATCACAGAATCACAGAAAATAAATAATCTGCAGAAATGTTTTATACAGGCAGCAGTGGCTACTATTTTTGCAAATAACAAGAGGAGGTAACAATAAAAGAGACAATACTTATCTTATATAAGCAATGTTTTTTTCATTCTTATTGAAGAATTGGGGAACAACTATACATCCAGAACTCATTCACATTTACATTTATAGTATAAACTTTCGTTATCCTATGTAGTATATCCATCCTGCAGATTGGCAGTGTTAGGGATAGTCATTTGTCATTGCCTAATGTTCCTAAATGCAAGTTTTATTTTTGAAATCTAAGTAGCTTCATTATAACCATATAGTAGAGTATCTGCACTATAAAACAGATTTTGGGTTTATTCTATCATTCATTTTTGAACATATTTTTTTCTTACATTTTTAAATAATTTATAACATTTGGGAAGATGAAACTGCAGTACAGCTACGAATCTTGCATGATTTTGCATGAAATGCAATGGTATGGAATAAAGCTAGATACCTTTTTAGATATGTTACTGATTTTTATTTTACAGTATTTGTAACCCACCCAAAAATGAAAGCCAATCTTGACCCATTTTTCTACATAATGATTTTTAAATGTGTAAAAGCAAATGAACCAAAAATAAATAAATGCCCATTTTAATAGGAATGAATCACTGCCATGCCACAGTTACCCATGCTCTGAGCAAGTCAGAATATTATTTTCATAGGAAATCATAGCAATAGCATTTTCTGTGCAATTATGCCATGATTTGTTAAAACTACATTTCACATGATGCCCTGGAATCACCATGGAAACCTACATCATATATTGGATGGAGAAAGAGGGTTTAGGAAGATGATAGAATTCAAAGGAGTTTGCAGGTATTGAGGCAGTTACAACCCTATTTGTAGCAGGGTGATCCACATCGCCTGAAATCACAATGTTTTAGGTCCAACAAAATTGTCTTGCTTAGGCCAATTTAAGAAGATCCTACAAAAGAATTTAAGTTTCTTAGGTGTAGCCAAGTTGGAATATTATTATTATTATTATTATTATTATTATTATTATTATTATTAATGAGACTTATATACCGCTTTAAGTGGAACACTCTCTAAGCGGTGTACACCAGTAAGCAATGTATATATATATTTACATTGCCCCCAGCAATCTGGGTCCTCATTTTACCTACCCCGGAAGGATGGAGGGCTGAGTCAACCTTGAGCCGGTGAGATTTGAACCGCTGACCTGCTGAACACAGTCAGCTAAAGTGGCCTGCAGTACTGCACTCTAACTGCTGTGCCACCTCAGCTCTTTTTAGAAGAAAGAGCAAGAAAAATAAATGTAGTAACCAAACTGTGCTTCTAGAATTATTTCCAAGTTTTATTTGGAATCACATGATTACGAGACTGGGGGCTTAAGAATGGCCTAACTGTCTCTCCCATGCTTTTTTTCTAGATTTTTTTTTCTCCACAACTTGACTTGGATTTAACTCTCTTTCAGATTTGATCTTTCTTTTACCAGTTTCTCCCCACACTGTTTTGATTTGTAAGTGAGATCCTATTGATAGTGCTGTCCTGTGCCCCTTTGTTTATGCTTGTTTACTTTGTAAATAAAGTATACTTACATATTTATATAAATGTATAAATTTAAATGTGTTTATGTAAATAAAATATACTTATATAAATATTTGTTTATATTTGTTTACTTTATTTTCCAATATGCTCCTGGGTTGGAAGGAATAAAAATAAAGTCTTAAATAGAAGAAGGTCTTAGGAAAGTAGCAGCTGATTGGAAAGGAGTTGTGATGATTAACCATTGCTCTGAGCAATTGCTCTGAGGATTAAGAAAAAGGAGAAGTTAATAGGAACCCAAAGAAACAAAGGAACAAAATAAATGCAGAGGGTATGGACAGTGATTCTTGCATGGATGATCTAAACACGTATATTAAATAGTAATATACAGTACATTAATCATATGTGTCAGAATTTAATTTTAAGGACAGGACCCGAAACCTAGAAGGGCAGAATAGTACACGCCAATTCCACACAGACATTTTATTATTGTTGTTCATTTAATTATAATTTTAAATTTATGGAAATGTAATATTGTCAGAATCCAATTATATTTCATCTTTAATTATCAAACATAGAAACTCCCAATTCTGCCTTCTCTGGATTCTGCCATAAGAGGGAGAAAAGGGGGAGAGCAAAGGGGCTTTATGGCCCTCACTTCCTTCAGCACACTTCAAAGGACTGAATGTGTGTTTATTGTGGCCTCTAAGCTTTAACATATCAAAGAAGAGTAATTGCCTTTCATGTAGTTATCTGAAGTCTCCATCCAGACGGAAGAAGAAAGGGGATGGAATTGTGATACTTGAAACTATCACTGGAAGGGGGGTTGATTGGGTGGGACTACTGGGGAACCCCTTAAAACCTTGAATGGGAGAGCTTGAACCCCAAGTCCTGTCTAGCATGCCTGCAACCATTTTCTCTTAATAAAGGATTCCTGTTGGAAGAGCTATTCCAAGAGTTCTGTCTTCTTAAGATGCAAAGTGGGGTGGGTCCTTACATTAGACAGGACTTGCAAAATTAATCCACCTGGAAGGTAGACCCTTGCCGGGGGATTTTGCAAAAATTTACCATGTCAGACAACGAAGCAAGAGAGGGAGAAAACTCCCTGGAAAGAGAGCCGCTGACCCAGTTGGAACCTTGCCAGATGTTGGGATCCGAGAGGCCAGATTTCTCAGAAGAAGAAGTGGTGGAGACACAGGACCACAAGCCTCGCTGGTCGATGGGCGTTGGAAAGAAAAGCGAGTGGGGAAAGGAATCAAGAAAAGTGACCCTGAGACGGGGAACCAAGCAACCAGAATGGAAGCAGGAGATGGAGAAATCCCTGCACGCAAGTGAAGAGGGAGGAAGCTGTATGCCGTACTCAGACTGGATCCTAGAGAGAGCTATTGACCTGATGAAGAGAACTCTCAGCTCCCTAGGAGAGGAGATTCCTGAGCCCTACGCCCGCCCCAGTTCCTGGAGCCACAAAGGGAGAGACACCGAGGGGGACGTGGAACCTGCAACCCCAGGGACATTTACTGATCCAGGAGCTCCCACCCCCTACCGGACCACAGATGGAAATCTGGACGGAAGACACTACCACCCACAATGGAGGCACCGATCCATTCCAAGACGTCCACCGTTGGAGGTGAAATTCAAAGGGGAGCCAACACGCTTGGGGTTTTTCCTAACCCAAGTCCTCAGCTACATGGAGGAATATGGGCAGGACATCCCCAGCGACAAAGCCCGCATCCGGATCGTGCAATCTGCCCTGGATGGACCAGCTGCAGATTGGGTGGTGAACCTGCATGACTCCAATGCCCCAGAACTCAGTAACTTCAACCGTTTCATGTCCTCGTTGAGAAGACGGTTTGAAGACCCCCTGGCTGATCGCAAAGCCCGTGAAAGAATAACAACGATGAGGCAGGGCAAACGCCCAGTGGCTGAGTATACACAAGAATTCCGAGCCATTGCCAGCAAACTGAATTGGCCAGAAGACATCCTCCTTGGCCGTTTCAAAGACGGACTAAACTATGATCTATATGATGCTTGCCTGCCCCGAGGAGACCCACATCGACTTGAGGAATGGTACGTCTTGGCAGAGGAAGCAGAGATCGACATATTGAAGAGGCATCGCCGAGGAAAACAATGGAGCCGCCCCCCGCCTGAGCTGACACACCAACCGGTGAAATCATCGGATACAGCCAAGAAGCAGATGGGGTGTTTCAAGTGCGGAAGAGAAGGGCATCGAGCTGTAGAATGCCGCTCAAAGGCCCCCCAGCACAACCCAGACAGATCCCCAATCAACAAACCCAGAGGGTATTCAGCTAAGCCAAAAGAAACAGCCATGAAAATGATGGAAATTGCAGAAAACCCCACCTCTGCTCACCAAGGGGAAAGAACTCCAGCCTACACCACAGGGACGGTGGATGCCTCAGATGACAGCTCGGAAGGCGAACCCCTGGTAAGTGGACGCATCACACCCATCTTCAAAACAGTGACTATATTAATCCCCCCCATGCCCGAAGCTGTGAAGGTGAAAGCCTTAATAGACTCTGGCTGCACCCGCTGCCTCATTAGCCCAACACTAGTGGGGAATCTGGGCATCCCATCCAGGAGACTGGAACAACCAATCTCATTTGGCCAGCTAGATGGATCCATAGCAGGGGGGGTGCCAGCTACCCTAGCCACTCTGCCAATACACCTCTCCCTGGGCAACCATGAAGAGGACTTAACGTTTGTGGTGACCCCAGGTATGGAATGCCCAATGATTCTAGGGATGGAATGGTTGAAAAAATGGAACCCCTGGGTAAATTGGAGGACGACAGAAATCAAATTCCCGAAGGGGACCCTATGGACTTAAAACCCCAAGGGAGGCTACCAGAATCAAGAATAGAAAAAGCATCCATAGGAGAGGAAAAAAGATTAACAGAAATACCAGAGGAATATAGGGACCTTGCTGAAGTCTTCAGTGAGGAGAGGGCGAATGAGCTTCCCCCCCACCGACCCACAGACTGTACCATTGAATTCAAGCCTGGGGCAAAACTCCCGAAGCCCAGATTATACTCCATGAGCCCAAAGGAGAAGGAGGAAATGGAAAGATTTATAAAAAAAAACCTGGAGAGAGGTTTCATTGAGCCAGCCAAGCCTAAAGTGGCTGCCCCGGTCCTTTTTAGAGAGAAGAAGGATGGCTCTTTACGTTTATGCGTGGATTATAGGGCCCTGAATACAATCAGTGAAAGCAACCTATACCCGCTGCCCCTCATGAAAGACATGCTGTCACACCTATCGAAAGGGAAAATTTTTTCTAAACTAGACTTAAGGGAAGCTTACTATCGCGTGAGAATCAAGGAAGGGGACGAATGGAAGACTGCATTTAACTGCCCCATGGGGTGCTATCAATTCAAAGTCTTGCCATTTGGATTACAAGGGGGCCCTGCAGTCTTTATGCAATTAATCAATGACGTTCTAAGGGAGCACCTGTTTAAGGGGGTCCTTGTTTACTTGGACGACATTCTTATCTTTACCGAAACAAAAGAGAACACGTCAAACTTGTCAGAGCGGTTTTAAAGAAGCTGCGAGCCGCTCACCTATATGCCAAACTCTCAAAATGCGAATTCCACCAGGAAAGGATAGACTACCTAGGCTATCGCATATCCCCACAGGGCATTGAAATGGACCCAGAGAAGGTCAGAGCAGTATTAGAATGGGCACCACCCCGCACAGAAACAACTCAAAGTTTCCTGGGCTTTGCAAATTTTTACCGCCAATTCATCCCCTCATTTGCACAGATAGCCTTGCCCCTCACCAACTTACTAAAAACGAAGGGAACATCCTCAGTAAAACCTAGCCAGCCACTAACATGGACAATGGAGTGCCAAGCAGCGTTTGAGAGACTAAAGAGACTTTTTTCTGCCGAACCAGTACTAAGGCACCCAGACATGGACAAGCCCTTCATAATACAGGCAGATGCAAGTGATGTGGCAGTGGGGGCTGTGCTATTACAAGAAAATGATGATGCAGTATTGCAACCCTGTGCATATACATCTAAGAAACTCACGGAAACAGAACAGCGCTGGCCCGTATGGGAGAAGGAGGCTTATGGGATACGTTGGGCATTACTCACGTGGCGACAGTTCCTGGAAGGCAACAAAATCCCCTTCCAGGTATGGACTGATCACAAAAATTTAGAAGCCCTGAAAACTTCCAGGAAACTCAATCCCAAACAAGCCCGCTGGTCCCAGCATTTTCACCAATTCCAATTTAAGCTCAAACATTTACCAGGAAGAAAGAACTTCCTGGCAGATGCACTATCTCGCATGCCCCAATATAACAGCGCACGAACCACAGACTCTAGACCAATAATGGCAGATCACAACTGGCAGCGCCAGTAACCACAAGAACCCAAGCCAAAATAAAACCACAACTGGACAGCCAAACTGGGATTGAATTCAGAAAAAGTTTGGAAACAGATGATTGGTTCCAGAAAAACAAACATGTGTGCACAATGAGAGACGGATTGCCTTGGGTAGGGGAAAAGTTATATATACCAACAACTCAAAGACTAACTTTCATGCAACTTTGCCATGACACAAAATCAGCAGGGCATTTTGGATTTGTAAAAACTTTACACTTAATTAAACGGCAATTTTGGTGGCCATCAATAAAAAAGGACATAGAAAGTTATGTTGCCAGCTGCCCAACCTGTGCATCAGCAAAGAGGTTGCAAGGGAAATCGCCAGGGCTGTTACAACCAGTGGCAAGTCCCTCAGCCCCCTGGAGGGAAATAGCCATGGATTTTATAGTGGAATTGCCTGAAAGCAATGGGAATACTGTTATCTGGACAGTCACGGACCTATTTTCCAAACAGGTGCACTTTATCCCTTGCCAAAAAATTCCCACTGCAAAGGCCTTAGCAAAACTTTTTATCCAGCACATTTACAGATTGCACGGGGCACCCCAACGCATCATCTCTGATAGGGGAGTGCAATTTACGTCTACATTTTGGAAGGAATTTTTATCCCTCTTAGGGACCACTCAGGGACTGACATCTAGCCATCACCCTCAGACAGATGGACAAGCGGAACGCTGCCATTCGGTACTTGAGCAATATTTGAGATGTTTTTTAAATTTCCAACAGAGTGATTGGACGGACTTACTTCCTTTTGCAGAAGTTGCCTACAATAATGCAGTCCACTCCAGCACAGGCTACACTCCTTTTCAAATAGCCAACGGCCAAAGTTTCAACCCTATGCCAGAGTTAACCCCAAAAGAACCAACGATCCCTTCACTGAAAGAATGGATGGAAAGCCTACAAAACACCTGGCCAATAGTCAGAAAATCACTAGATGAAGCTAGGCGGGCATACAAAGCACAAGCCGATAAAAAAAGGGTTGAGCCTACACCATTCATTATAGGAGAAATGGTGTACTTATCTACAAAATACCTAAAGTCCCTACAGCCCTGTAAAAAACTTGGACCAAAATATATAGGACCTTTTCCAATTAAAAGGATCATAAATCCAGTAACAGTAGAATTAGAATTACCCAAAAACCTCAGGCAAATACACCCAATTTTTCATTGCAGCTTGCTGAAAAGAGAGCATCAGTCACCTCTACGGCCAAAAATCCCCCCCCCACCACCTCCAATCATGGTGGAGGGGGAACAACACTTCGAAATAAAAGAGATCCTTGACTCTAGGAGATATCATGGAACAACTCAGTACCTAGTTGCCTGGAAACACCTCCCTGCCTCACAAAATGAGTGGGTCCATAAACGTCACGTCAGAGCCCCGAAGCTATTGAAGAAGTTTCACACAGAGTATCCTAACAAGCCTAACTAAATTTTTTACTTGTGTTTTCTTTCAGGTGGATCTCTCTTATTGTTAAGAGGGGCCGGATGTCAGAATCCAATTATATTTCATCTTTAATTATCAAACATAGAAACTCCCAATTCTGCCTTCTCTGGATTCTGCCATAAGAGGGAGAAAAGGGGGAGAGCAAAGGGGCTTTATGGCCCTCACTTCCTTCAGCACACTTCAAAGGACTGAATGTGTGTTTATTGTGGCCTCTAAGCTTTAACATATCAAAGAAGAGTAATTGCCTTTCATGTAGTTATCTGAAGTCTCCATCCAGACGGAAGAAGAAAGGGGATGGAATTGTGATACTTGAAACTATCACTGGAAAGGGGGTTGATTGGGTGGGACTACTGGGGAACCCCTTAAAACCTTGAATGGGAGAGCTTGAACCCCAAGTCCTGTCTAGCATGCCTGCAACCATTTTCTCTTAATAAAGGATTCCTGTTGGAAGAGCTATTCCAAGAGTTCTGTCTTCTTAAGATGCAAAGTGGGGTGGGTCCTTACAAATATATTAAGAAATGGTCTCCAATATTTTGTGTAAGTATCAAATAATTTTGGGAGAAAATGCTCTGTGAATATTCATTGAATATCTAAGAATATTCAGAAACTGAATTAAGAAACTGATATAAATTGATATAACAATTCAAACTACTATGCTTCTGTTCAGTTGTTTTCAACTTGCTGTGACCTAATGGACATAAAAAGACACCAAGATTGTCATTAACTGCATCTTTGAGTCCTTGTAAGCTTATACATGCAGTTGATAGCATTTAGCATCTAGCCACTCTGTCTTTTCTATCACAATTCAAGAACACATTTTTTTTCTTCATTCAACCCTTCTAGTAGTCTAGCATTCAAACGAGTTACAAAGTATGACTTTGACAATACATAATGTTGTCAATGTCGTTGATGTCCAAACTATTTTATTTAGGTAAACTTTATTCTTAATATTGAGCATTTATTTAGTATCCAGTAGAAGAGGGACAGGAAAAATTGCAATGGACTTTCTCATCCTTCATTTTCTATTTGAGATGTAATCAAATGAAAATTATGGCAGAGCTTCAGCAATAAGTATGATACAATACCACTGCATTTGTTCTACATGGCCAAAGCAAGATCAGTGTCTAACAGACAGGCAGGCAGATAGGTAGGTAGTAAGGTAGTATTGTAATGATGTTTCAGAGGAAAAGGATAGTTTTATGTCTAGTTTTTATATACATACGTACATACATACATACATACATACATACATACATACATACATACATACTTGTAATGATGTTTCAGAGGAAAAGGATATTTGTGTGTACCAGACACAAATCCTATGGCAGGCATAATGTCCTGCAATACTGCATCCATGCTTGATTTGTTTTCCAAACCTCCTGCTTGTCTATAAATAACTTATGATGCCGGGATGATATATTCTCTGACTTTGGGTGACGTAGTGCAATCTCAGCTTTGTAGAATGCAAGTGCACTGTTTTACAGATGAAAGCACAAGAATTGTTTGCTCTTTATGGCAGAGATCAAAGGAATAGTTTAATACTGAAACAGAGACCTTCAGACCTCAATTCATTAAACAAATTTGTTTTTTTATTCTCAACTCCTGCTGTATTTGTTTTACAGCAGAATATGTGACACTTTAGGTTTATATAATTTAATTTTGATATAAATGTTGCTATTGTCTGCTAAGTCATTGCCTCTTAAATTTTTGTTTTTAAATCTTTATATCCTATAAATTAAAGAACCATGTCTGTGCTTAAAGGTAAAAGTAATATATGTCCTTGAGACGACTGTGATATATATGCTTCAAATGTTCTTGGGACATATGTGTATATATTAAGTTGTAAGCTATCTAGGACCAAGATTGCTGCCTCTCTTTGAACATTGATAGATTGAACTAAGTCTCAAGATGATTCCAATGTCAAACCACAATATAAATTCAATTAATAGGACAAAGAGAACATTTTCTATGGCATTATTATGGTATAAAAATATTCACTTAAAAATAGTTCCTGTATCTGCTGTTTTATTTTTCTGTTGCTGCTTTCTATAGTTTTTTCTTCCAAAGATGTGAATTATCACAATCCATCAGGCATCACAATGGATTGCATGTGCTGTGTAAATGCTATGAAATCCATTACATTTGGTTTTGTTCTCATTGAGGGCAATTGATTGATTATGTATCATCAGGTTGTCTTTGACTCCTTGCAACTATATGCTTTTTCTCCAATTAGTCAGTATTATCCTCTGAAAAGTGTTGAGACTCTTTTCTGCACTGCTGAGCTTTGTCCCATTGTCATATTGAGTTGTGTATGTGTGTGTGTGTGTGTGTGTGTGTTTGCGTATGTATATATAAATATATATAAGAAAATAAAAGCCCTAGGTATGCTTAAAATAAACTAAATGTAGCAGAAAGAAAGAACAATTAACAGAGAAAAGATAAAAGATCCATATAATATCTATTGGTATCAGTATAAAATTAACCCAATCCTTAAACTAATCTTTAATCTAGACCATATAAAAACTTATCACCTCATCTTCTCATTTTTAGAATATAAAAACTTCAAAAATAGGTAACATGTATTGTGGGATCTATCCCTTAACATCAGAGAATAGGTTTCTTTTCAATTACCCTCTGTGCTGTGCCATGGACTGATCAAATTTTAATGATCTGTTCCATACATAATGCTAAACCAACATTTGATTCAAAATCAAATTTTAAAAGCTAAGAAATGTGCTTCATTTTTTCCCCAAGTAATCCACTCCAGATATTTTTCTCCTCTAGCAATTCCCCTTCAAAAGTGAATTTTTGCTTGCAATTTTCATTGGCCTTCTTTCAATCGCTGCGTGGTATATTAAGTCACAAGCTCATGCACCATCATTTTAATGTTGTTATGTATGGCTCATTAACAAGCATTTGTGCCTTGCTGTGCTCTTTGAACCCCAAACAGCAACAAATGTTGGTTTGTCACAGTTCTGGAAATCCAAATGACAGGATAAGATGCAATTGGAATGGATAAAAACCGAGTAATGCTGTTTTAGCTGTGTGTGCAGTGCAAAGAGAGGCCAGTTTTGTAGCAGAACAAAATTGTTCCCAGAAAGCAAAAGCAAAGATAAAATGCCTTGCTAGTGTCATTCAGAATCAGAGAACAGCTCTGTGGCCAAAATTTTATTCTATGATTTCTGGCAGCTTAATGCAAATTGGTTTGTTGAAGGCTGACTCTTGGTCACACACATCAAGAAACTAAAATCTGTTGCCTTCTCCAGCATGATGACTGAAGAATCCACCAATGGGTTATTTCAGTCCTCCTGCCCAATCAGACCAATTTGTCAAGTTGTCATGCCTCCTCATTATCTGGGACTTCCCAGTTTTCATCTTGGTCTTTTGCCCATGACGACGTGATAACTTGACTCTCAGTTTGTTTGGAGCAGGTCAGACTAGATGTTATTAATTCATTGGTGGATTCTTTTTGTGATTGGGATAAATTAGTGGAGGTCATTACCTTCCCTTAAAAATCTGATTCCTTTTCCCCTCCCTTCAGGGCTAGAGTTGCACTCCTCTCCAGGACTAGGGTGGTGGTGGTTTTCCTTTCCCTGAATTCAGCAGTTTGCTGAAATATTCCAAACCTTAACTGATAGAAGTGGGGGGAGTTTCCCTTCATTGTAGTGAGGGGGGATTGAGTTTCTCACATTTCCCTAGCAAGCGCGTGCGTTTTCTGGCTGGTGACTGCCATTTTGAAGCCTCGTGGCTTCTTCTCTGATCGGGCCCAGTCAGGGATTCTTATAGCGGCCGCCATTTTGAAACCATGGAGCACATTTTTGCCGAAGTTTCCTTCTGGCCGAAGCACAGCTGTTTGAATTGTTTAGAGCAAAGCAACAGGGGGAATTTTGTCAGGCATTTTTGCTTACCTTCTGGCTGACGCTGAAGAGGAGGAAGCCTCGTTTTATAGCGGTGAGCTGTTTCGCGCCTAACAGGCTCGATTTCCCAAACCAATCTATTTGTTACAGAAAAGCCTAAAAAACTTGCCTTTTCACCCTTTGGGTACTATTTGCCTATCTTAAGAGCCTCAACTCTCCTCCTTCTCCTTCCCCCTCCCTTCTTCATGGAGCTCAGGGCATCCGCCATTTTAAAGCCTATTTCCACAGAGAAATGCCCATTCACACCCAGGCCAGGATGCCATTTTGTGATTGTTTAAACAACTTGCTGCTGTTATATAGGATTGTTCTACATAGTTCCACTGGTATAATTACATATATTTTGCATATGCCTTTGCATTAATTGCATTAACTTGTCCTTTTGCTTAAGTGTTTCAGAAATTATCATTCCTGTTGAGGAACTCTATTATCAACAAGAGTGTGGAATCAGCAGAAGCAACGGTCCTTCAGGCCTTGCTCGCCATATTGCCTATATCTGCCGCTCTGCATCTAGTGGTTGCTTCAAGATCCTGACCATCGCCACTATTGTGGGATACGTGTGATTTCGTCACCAACTTGATCTCAGGTCCATTGCCGGGTGACAAGCGCTTCAGCGCCAAGCGTGAGTTCAGGTTAGTCAGGGGCCAACTCACACTAATCCACGTGAAGTCAGTCCCTCTTCAGGGGGGTTTCTGACGTCCCTTGCAGAACGAGTCAGTCCCAGAGTTACCTCTGGGTTGCATCTCGACTGATATGGCAGAAACCACTGAGTCACAACCTTTGGACATTGACAACACCCCCGTCCAAGTTGAGCTGGCACCCGAGGCGCCTGGAGGTAAGACCAAAGCCAAATCGAAGTACGGCAGGAAGGCTGGCAAGGCAAGCAATAAGCAGGCCGACCGTACACACAGAGCCCTGGAGAAGCAATTCTCCCAGGCCCAATACTTGTCTTCTGAAAGAGGTAATACACTGTCAACCTCCACACCACCTGACATGGGAGCGCCCCTACCATCCACATCGAGAGCTTGGTCACCTGAGAATGTGCATCAGCAGGTCTCGACTCAGATCTTTGGTCAGGGAGGACCACCTTTGTTTGGGGAGGACCGTCAACAGCACCCACCGCTGCTATCTCACCATCTGTTGCAGGGTTACGGCCTCCGCTAGAGCAGTACTTCTCCGACCAGCTCCAAGTGTGGATATCGCAGGCTGTGTTCCAAGCCATGGCGTCAGCGGGTCAACAGCAGGCGTCTCCCATTCTGGGGCCTTCTTCTGCACCGACCACCTCCGCATGTCTTCCACTGGATCGGTCAGGTATGGTTTCTCCATCCCATTCTCCCAAATCCATCTCTTCCAATGTTTCAGATTATGAGGGAGGTAAGGACGGTTGGTCGGATTGTGAGGAACCTACCCATGAATCTCAGCCCATGGCGGAACTCTTTAACGCTTCGCTATTTCCTTCATTGCTGCGTAGAGCCTGTATAGCGGGCAAGCTTTCCTCACAACCTGTCCCAACCCCTCAACCTCCCTCTGATCAGGATACTAATCCCCTGTTTGCCGTGCCTGTAGAACATCTACAAATTCCCTGTCCCCTTTTATTCCTCAAAAATATTCAGGGACAGTGGGAGTCACCAGCTGCTCAGCTGACCCAGGGAACAGATGAGCGCAAGATAGTGGACGTGGCTAAGAAGTTGGCGGATTTATTGGAGGTACCAAAAGTGGATGAGTCACTGGCTCCACTTTTTTCAACTGCTAGTCTCCCAGCAGATGTCTCCGACGCCCTTAAGGTGGGAGATAAAAAATCTGAAATGGCCTTACGCAAGGTCCATTTGGCATCTGCATGGGCTGCAAAGGTGGCAACTTCCACTTCCTTGTTTGCCAGGATTTCAATTACCTGGCTTCATCAGTTGCAGGACAGGATTCCATTGGAAGAGGCCAGAATCCATCAGGATCTAACCAAGCTAATAGCCACATCCGAGTACATGGCAGATGTTTCCCTGTATTCGGCCAAGCACTCAGCCCAAGTAATGGCCTCCAGTATAGTCGCTAGGAGGCTTCTATGGCTCAAAAACTGGAGGGCTGACAGCAAACATAAGTGGCATGCGGCCACTGCCCCCTTCACAGGCGACAGATTGTTTGGGAGGCCCTAACGCCATATCTCATCGAAAAACTAAAGGTTATTTGTCATTTGGCAAGGAGAACTAACAGACATTTCCTCCCTTACAATCGCAGACAGTCCTTTCGGACTGGGACCGCGACGGTGTAGGCACAACCATACCGACCCCCAGCCCCCAAGAATGAGCGCTTCTTTGACAGGGCAAACTATAGGGACGGAAACCGGTTCCAACCCCAAAACAAAAGTTCCTTTCGCGGCAGAGGGGGCCACCCCTTCCGTCGCACCAAGTGACTCACAGGGGACTCCCCCCATTGGCAGCTGACTTACTCTCTTTATCCGCCAATGGGAAAACACGACCACAGACTCCTGGGTTCTGCACACCATAAGAGAGGGCCTATCCCTGGAGTTCAAATCCAGGCCAGTAGATCATTTCATGTCTTGCCCAGCCATGAGAAACTCAGTAAAAAGAGGGCTCATGGAAGTCGCCATCCAACACCTACTCACCATCAAGGCTATAGAGGAGGTCCCCCTGAATCAGGCGGGACGGGGGTATTACTCCATTCTATTTGTGGTCCCAAAAGCTTCAGGGGGATGGAGGGCAATCCTCGATCTCAAGGGACTGAACCTCCACCTGTAATACCGGAGGTTCAAAATGCAGACGTTACACTCCATCTTATCCACATAAGAAGGGGAGATCTGTTGACTTCAATAGATCTAACGGAGGCTTACCTGCACATCCCCATCCTCCCGGACCATCGCAGGTATCTGCAATTCTGCTACCTCAACCGACACTTTCAATACAGGGCTCTACCATTCAGCCTATCCTCAGCACCCAGAGTCTTTACCAAGATCCTGGCAGTGTTGGCAGCTCATTTAAGGTTAGTCCCTGTTCGGGTCCAGTGCTATCTGGACGACATCCTGATCCAGTCCCTGTCAGTTTCAACCGCCTACTCGGATTTGACCCTCACAATAAGAACCCTACAGAACCACGGATTCTTGATAAATTTCAAAAAGAGCCAACTGACTCCTTCTACCCGCCTGTTACATCTGGGCGCGGTGATAGACACAGAAGCTTGTCACACGTGCCTATCAGAGGAGAGGCGCAGGAGCATCAGAGACCTGGCACTCAGGGTGCGCAGAAGCAGGACTGTATCATTGGCCACACTTTCTCAACTCCTGGGGAAGTTAATATCATGTATAGCCATAGTGCCGTGGGCCAGGTTACACGCACGGGACCTTCAGTGGTTCCTGCTCCCGTACCAGAGACAGCACACCAGTACATCCAACTAGTTGGTGCGCGTTCCTCATCAGGTGTGTCACTCTCTCAGCTGGTGGACGTCATCGGCCATTCACAAGGGGACTCTATTCAAAGAGCCCAATCGAGTCAGGGTGACCACGGACGCAAGTCTCTTCGGTTAGTGTGCACATCTCCAATCCCAGATGGCTCAGGGTCGGTGGTCACAGGCAGACCTCAGGCACAGCATAAATTGGTTGGAGCTCAGAGCGATCCACTTAGCCCTCAAACACTTCCACACAGTAGTCAGGGGGCAACATGTGCTGGTCCTCTCGGACAACGTGGCTGCAAAAGCTCATGTAAATCGACAAGGGGGCACCCGGTCCAAGTCCCTCATGACAGAGGTTCGAGCATTGAGCTCCTGGGCAGAGAAACATCTGCTCTCTATCGGGGCCGAGCATATCTTGGGAGAGGCAAATCTGCAGGCAGATTTCCTCAGCAGGTCGATAGTGGACCATTCGGAATGGATGTTATATCCAGATATCTTCGAGGAGATCTCGAACAGGTATGGTCATCCGATAGTGGACCTGTTCGCCTTGCCGGGGAACACCCAGCTGCCCAGATTCTTTTCTTGGTTCCCCTCCCGGGGACAAGAGGGGGTGGATGCCCTGCACAGCCGGTGGCCGTGAGGCCTGTTGTACGCCTTTCCCCCACTGCCTCTACTTCCAGCAGTTATCAGGAAGATCCTGGAGGAACAGGCGGAAGTGATCTTTATAGCTCCCCACTGGCCCAGGAGACAATAGTTCACAGATCTGGTGAGTCTCTCATTCTCAGCCCCTTGGAGGATTCCAGACAACCGGGTATGTTTGACGCAGGGGGCTCTTCAGCATCCAGACCCCCAATGGCTTCAATTGACCGCCTGGCACTTGAACACCTCACCCTGACCAGGGGTTCATATTTGGCGGAGGTGATCGATATGATCCAGGCAGCCAGGAGATCGGCGACTAACCATATTTACGACCATACGTGGAAGAGTTTCGGTCGCTGGTGTGACAGGAATCACGTGAGTCTGTCACAGGTAACCATTCCTAGGATACTAGAATATTTGATGGTGGGCATCAAGAAGGGGTTGGCGCCCAACACTATCAGCAGACAGTTAGCGGCACTTTCCTCTGTGCTCTTGTGGGACTCCTCCGAGTCCTTATCAAGGCACCCGACTGTACGGTCCTTCCTCAAGGGAGTCACTAATAGTAGATCTCCCGTGGTTCATAGATATCCTTCTTGGAACTTACCTCAGGTTCTTCAGGCACTAACTTCACCTCCCTTTGAACCACTTAAATCGTGTTCCTTACGACATTTGTCACTCAAAGTCTCCTTCCTGATTGCAATTACTTCAGCTAGGCGCATTTCGGAATTGGCTGCCTTGTTGGTCAGGAAGGACCTGTGCACGTTTCATGAAGACAGGGTGGTTCTCCGGTTAGACCCCTCCTTTATTCCAAAAATAAATACAGTATTCCATAGAGCACAAGAGGTCATTCTTCCAGATTTCTGTCTTCATCTGTCACATGAATTGGAACGGCAATGGCACACTCTTGACGTAAGGAGAGCCTTACAACATTATATCAAGCGCACGGTGCCTTTCTGTAAATCTGAAGCCCTGTTTGTGTTCTTTGAGCCTTCTTCAATGGGTCAAAAGGTGTCAGCTTCCACCATGGTAGGTGGATCAGGGCCTGTATTGCAAGCGCCTATGTTTCTCTTGCCTTGCCTGTTCCTCCTCATGTGATGGCTCACTCCACCTGCAGTGCTGCTACAACTGTGGCGTGGGCAACCCAGGCGCCCATTGAGGACATTTGCAGGGCGGTGACATGGTCTTCGCCATCACCTTTCATTAGACATTACCGTTTAGACCAGTGGTTCTCAACCTTTCTAATGCCGCGACCCCATAATACAGTTCCCCATGTTGTGGTGACCCCCAACCACTTATACATCACCGGGTGCCAGGGGCGTGGCCAAAGAAAAGGGGGAAAAATGGCAGACAACCTTGCTTGGCGACCCCCGTGAAATGGTCGTTCGACCCCAAATGGGGTCCCGACCCACAGGTTGAGAACCACTGGTTTAGACAAATTTGCGTTGGCTGAGGGCGCTTTTGGTAGGCGTATTTTACAAAAAGTAGTCACACTATCTGGGGGTCCAGCCCCAACTGACTCCCACCCTTACGGACTCCGGAAGCTTTGGTACGTCCCATTGGTGGATTCTTCAGTCATCATGCTGGAGAAGGAGCGTTGGCTTACCTGAACTCCTGTTCTCAGCATGATGATGAAGAATCCACGCCCTCCATTTTAGAAGTCAGTCAGGTCCGGGTTGGACACTTGTTATTGTAGGTTTTTTTCCTAATACCTGCTTGAGAGTCATCACATCGAACTGTTGTCATTGGCTACGCCGTCGATGAAAACTGGGAAGTCCCAGATAATGAGGAGGCGTGACAACTTGACAACTTGGTCTGATTGGGCAGGAGGACTGAAATAACCCATTGGTGGATTCTTCATCATCATGCTGAGAACAGGCGTTCAGGTAAGCCAACGCTCTTTCTGAGCTCTTATCATAGGGTTTTATTATTTACTGAAACCCAAATTTAACCAGTTTTTTATAAACATGGACTTGTGTTTGTTTCTTTTTAAAGATCCCTTGGCTAAATTGTACTGCAAGAACTTCTGTTTCAAATTTTATAAAAAAAACAAAATGCTATTAAACATGAATAGCAATGGTTAACTAGTTCCTGTGTCTCCAGTGGTTATTTAGAACATCACAGAGTACAAAAGAATGGGAGACTTTATATATATATATGTTAACAGCCCAGCTGAATAAAATAAAAGCTAATTAACCCCAAATAAGCTTTCCTAGAGACGCAGAAACTGCTTCCTTTATAGATGAAATTGGTGTCCTCTGTTTTGCAATATTAAATTTTAACACCATCTGCACCTTGAAAATGATGCTAATATCTTGCACAGTTGGAAATACTTGTTAATGAATGCTTCGAATATAAGTTCTAAGGGATAGATGTCATTCCATAAATTGAGTTACCTTGTAAACAAAATGTGGTGAGGAAAATTGTGCTTTTATTATATGCTGCTATAGCAATTTCATTTCCAAAATATATTCTACTGCTATATACTTACATAGGGTAACAATATTTGCAGACTGTTTGACCTTTCCTTTCTGCCTGAAGACAGCTTTTCGTGGAGCTAAATAAATACATTGTAGTCCTGCATCACCCTGTTGATCAAATCAGTGGATAACAGCAACAACTATTCAAGATCGTATTATGTAGGCCATGCAAGGTCCTTACATCCTAAAATATTTTAAGTTGGATATATTAGATTTTTAGTGATGTAAGTATAATAACAACAAATATTTCTAGTTGTTTTCCCTGTTCAGTTCAGTATAGAAGATACTTGGAATATCTTGATACTTCTAGTTCAGCAGTCCCCAACCTTTGCGGCTTGGTGGCCTGGCGGGGGAGAGGGAGGGGAACCGGGCCATGGTTCAATATTTTTCAAATATAGAAAAAGCTATATACAAATATTTAAAATATTCCAAGTTTTTCTGTTTTTCTGAATGCAGGACAATTTTGCATTTTCCTCACCTCTTGGCCTTTGGTGTGGCTTGGGCAATGCCCGAAATCCCTACCTAATCTGCCAGTAATGGTTCTTGCTGCTGCTCCCAATGATTGTTTGATAGTTGTTTTACATTAAAAGAACTGTTCTCTGGATCCATTCTGATTGACTGGTCTATTTTTGATTTGCTGCTGCTTCCCTCACTTATTTGCAATCCCCACTTTTCTGAAAGACACTCCAGCTTCTGCTTTCTGTTGGTGGACTTAGTAGAAAGAGGCCCTTTAAGAAATCAACAACAAAGGCTGCAGAACAGTAACAGCTGAGGAAGACATAAAAAAGGGAGTAGATACTTGAAAGAACAGGTGGCTTTGTAGAAATAATTGGCTGTCAATTTAATTTTCCTAATCCATTCTAGATATCCTATTGTGGTTAAAACCTTGATGAAGGAACTCTTCAGAAAGCTCAACTGTACTGAAGCAGTAGGCATGAGCTTAAATGGACTCCAGAAGATGATAGAGGACAGGAAGGCCTGGAGAAACGTTGTCCATGGGGTCGCGATGGGTCGGATACGACTTTGCAACTAACAACAACAACAATTTAACTAGGAGCTGACTAAGAGAGATGCTGCTCATGGTGGAGACAGAGATACCTGGATGCATTTATGTGTTGGTGCACATAAGAGGCATATACATATTCATGTATTCTCTTATCCAGCAACCAGCAGTACATCCATTGTAGCTCAAACAAGTTGCCCTACTCTGCAAAATCTTTTTCCTAATAATATCTGAAAAGGATGGTGGAAGAATACGGAGCAAAAAACAAGTTAACCTTGTTATTTCTCTTGCTGGAAAATGAAAATGTTCACAGGGCTTTTAAATTTTGCCCTGGCATTTATACTATTTATAATATATCTCTATCTCTATATATCTCTCTCTATATAATACTATTCACGAACATTCTACAGAATAGGCAGAGAAGGAAGCATAAATGATCAAGTCTTCACATTTTCTCTGCTTTTATTGGTTTTGTGTAAAGGAGGGATCTTTTTTTTAAAAAAAATGGTTTATCCATGATTTAGGAAAAGGTTCATCACTCCCTTTTGCTTGAAACCTTGTGGTCAGAGTGTCATTGCCCTAGTTATGGGGACTAAAATATAAACCCTTTCATTAAACATTCAGGCTTACCAGCTCTCCTCATTTCTTCTTTAAGATCCTAAAAGTCTATTTAAGGCAACCATCCAGAGAAGGAAAGGCTCTCTTGTTCTCTATATAATTTGAACCCTGCAAAGGAAACGGATGCATGAATCAATCATACTTCCTCTCCTGCTGTTTTTGGTGGAATATACAAAGCTTATCCATACAGGAGTTGGAGAAAAATTTAGAAACGAGATTTAAATTTCTTGTTTCCTCCTCCTGAGTTTTTTTTTAATTTTAGCTGTACAGTTGATACTGAAAAATTTAAAAAAGCCCCCGATGTGCTAAAGCTGTCACCCTTCTCTTCTGGCACTATAAAGAATGTTTGTGCATCCTCTCCCACCAAATCATCTTCTCTTCCCCCCCCCCCACTTCTTGTTTGTAAATATTTTATTTTTATTTATCCACAGACTCGAAGTGATCTGCTATTTCCTAGGGAGTATTAAAGAGTAGAATTAATCTATTTTATTGTTGGAACTGCTATAAGAGATGGGATTTAGGTTTGGGGCTTGTTATTGGGTTTTTGGGGATGTCTCAGGTTAGAATTACTGTCATGTAAGAAATAGCCTTATGACTGACTGACAGTGCAATATCTGAGAAAGGATACAGACTCTCATAATAATGTGACACTTCATGAGCAGTTTGACTGCTTTCATTACCTGGATTTATACCTCAATTTCCATATGAGAGCTGCTAGTAGTAGAAAAACTGTCAAGATCCAGCCTGTGTGGCTGTTTCTAATAGGAGTACTACTTTAAGTATTTTAATTGCAAGCAAACTTTGTAACTTTTTTCAAGAAAGAGAATTTTCAAGTTCTAATTTAAAAATATTCAGATGGATCGCAAGCAACTGTGTCTTGAATAGGCACTACATTTTACTTATACAAACACATACCTGAATACACACACATCCACACAAAAATGGTCATATTGATAGATAGGCACCATTTTACTTATACCAGGGGTTTGGGTCAATAGTGTTTTTCATTGGGAATATATAAGTTTGGGTCTGAAAAAGGTTGATTTTCTAAAATTTATGGAATCTATAGTATGTTTAAAACTGAATATTAGTGTTCCACATTTTTGTTATGATTTCATCCTTAAATTATCAGTAAAAGATCAACCTGCCATGTTGCATAGATTATACTTATCTATAGATTTATAAAGATGGAGGAGTTTTACTATGAAAGAAAGGCTCATATGATACACTGAATCAGAGTTTCAAAGTTTTTTCTCTTGCTGTCATAGATCAACATATAATGATAACAAACTGTGATCTAAAATATTTAAAAAGAAAAATGAAGCTAATATTTTCTAATGTAAGGCAATATAGCAATGCTTTACTATACCCATGCTTTCCTTATTGTGATCATAGTTGAGCAGTATTTTACCATCCTTTTTCAGATTTCTGAAGATTTATCGCTAATAAAAATGTGTTCCCCTCCACAGTACAATTGAGGGGATTAACAAAGAGAAGTAATTTCATTCAGAATATTATGTATGGCATAATGGATAATTTAGTAGCATATAAAATGTTGATTCAGCAAACCCAAAACCATTCCCCGTGCAAAGACAGTTTAGTCCTGGAAGGAAGGTTTGTTATACATTTTTTTTACAACTCTTGATGGCAAGACATTAGGCCTGACAAGAGAAGAATTATTCTGTACAATACAAGGCAGAGAAAATATTGCATAAATATTTAGGGATAAAGAGCTATCCCAAAGGCCAATGTTAACAATGGTGGATGTTCCTGCTCATCCTTCTGTATGTTTGATCTAGGATTCATTGCTTGATCTCATATAAGGCCCTCTCCAACCTTATTGTTATTGATGATTGAAACAAGAATTCACAGTAAGATAATTCAGAGGTTGTATTTTTTTCTCCCACAAGTAATTGAATTTATTGACAAGGATTAACTGTGATAGTAATCTCTTTCTCAAAATTAGTTTTAGCCAGTATTTTAATCGGCAAATCCTCAAAGTTCCAGCTTGCATTGGAAATGTAGTGAGGGACAAAAAGCATGCCATTAAGTTGGAATGAATTGCCTTCTCATTTTTTTCATTATTTATAGGCACTAATTTGTGTCCCTAACAACATTATGCTCAATATTTTGGTCTGGAAGAGTATACTTCAGAGGAACATAATGGTTCCTGTGGTGGTCATTGCAAATTTTAATTATTGTATTAGAATTTTTTTCTTGTTATTTCCCAGTATTACAGGATTGGATTACAGTTCTTTAGTACCTAAATATCTTGTTCAACATTTCTGTTGGTTCCCATTTGTAAAGGAGATCAGCCATTCTGTTGAAAATTTGATCACTTTTACTAGACTTAATTTTTCTTTTGTCTTCCCTACAATAATTGCCTTAAGAATTGTAGGCCTTGTTAGAAACTAACTTGTATCAAATAAAGGATACAGATAAAGTAGTACAGATACCAATTACTTGCTAACACTGAAGGGTAGAATTCATTTTTGATCAAGATAAGGGAGTTAGAAGACAACCTTGTTTAGGTTTTCTTAACAATAGAAATTGGACCTCCATTTGACATCAAATTTCCATGTATGTATTGTCATGGAGTATTAAGATTAATCTTAATGAAGCATCCATCCATAGATGTGTTTAATAATTTTTCCACAGTCTCTTCCTAGAGATCAAATAATATCTTCAGATCTATAAGGATAGCATAAAGCAGGGCTTTTCAATTAGTGGTACGGGTACCACCTATGGTACATTGGCACCTGGCAGGTGGTACGCGACCATCCTAGAGAAGTGGTAGCGGGGGAGGGAAATGAACTGAACCAGTGGCAGCACCGCACAAGCCTGAGCAAGAGACAGCTGGAGCTGCAGGGCTGTCAGGGCTCAGCGGAAGTGCCAGGATCAGTGCCGCTTTCTAGCTGATCGACGCTTCTTCGGGACTGTCAGGGCTCAGTGGAAGTACCAGGATCAGCGCCAGGCTCCAGCTGGAGCTCGGCACTGATCCTGGTGCTTCTGCTGAGCCCTGAAGAAGCACCAATCAGCTGGAATGTTGCGGCATCTCCAGGGTCTTGTGATTTACATTCAGATGCTTGGCAACTGATTCATATTTATGACGGTCACAGTGTCCCAGGGTCATGTGAAGTGACCAAAAACCTGCTGCAACCGCCCAGCAGATGGGGAGAATAAAAACCAAACACCCACCTCCACCCCTGCTACCAATCCTCAACAGAAATGCTCACAACAATGAAAACCTCGGACAGGAGGAAGTGTGCTGCTGGGCGGTGTCTTGCTCAGCTGTGGCTTGGGGGGCACTCTTTTCAGTGCCATTGTAACTTCGAACAGTCACTAAGCGAACTATTGTAAGTCGAGGACTACCTGTACTTTATCACTTTTTTCCTTTTTGGGGGGGGGATCATCAAGTTTTTGACACCTTGCTAGGCGACTGGCGGTACTCGGATGTTGCCGTATCCTAAAAGTGGTACAATGGGTGAAAAGGTTGAAAAGCCCTGGCATAAAGGGAAGCTAAAGAATGGGGGAGGGGGTGCCAGAAAATTTAAGATAATGGATTGATCTACTGTTGACCATCCTGCCCTGAAGCCCATTTCAGCCCAGATTTGTTTGTTTTTTTCTATCCAAACACTGAGTTTCTCATATAAATGTTTAGCATACAGTTTATTAATGGCACTTAGGAGGCTAGTTGGATGAAAATCAAGAGATGCATCACCTCTCTTAAAGATTGGGACTGTAATAGAACAGCACCAATGTTTGGACATATCAATAGACCTATAAATATGGGTGAAGAGGGAGGCCAATATAGGAGCCCACCGCTCTGTTCGCTTTTATCAATTCTGTAGGGATCACATTTCCAGCAGATGTCTTCTCATTTTTTAGATGGGCTATAAGTTTAGAGTTTCTGAGGTTCAAAGTAGAGGCCAGCCAGGAAGAGTTTATAGCAAATTTCTAGGGACAAGCCCCATTTAACCTAACAGTAAAATAAGTGCTAAAAGATAATGACCAACGTTCATATAATCCCTGTATCATATAAGTAATTAAGCTGAGGATAACTCAAATAGATCTCGCTTATCATTGGTTTGGGAAAACATTCTATGTGCTGAAATAAATTTTAATCAATAAGCCTGCAAGTTAATATCTATAGCCAAGTAATTACACATTTCAGGAATGAACAAAGATGGTTGAACATAATTTTGCAGAGATTAAGATGCTGCTACTACAATGAATATAGTCCTCTCACAGGGGGAAGAAGCCTGCAGTGAAAAGTGTATAATGAAGCAGAGTATTTTCCATTACGGCTTGAGAATTAGGGACACCATTATATAATGATTCAGTTTGTATCTGAAAAGTAGGTTCTGGAAAATAGTATTGAGAAACTATAGTTTCACCTTTATTTAACTATTGGTCATCTTACCCCCAATTTCTCTAACATTTCTGTGAAACTTCTCTGGAAAGTTATTTGGGATTTCTGGAGGTTAAAGTTTACAAATAATGCTGATTTTAGCTCTTTTCCATATAATCCAAAGGAAATTGATAAAGTTCAGACTTGGTTGAGGAGAAAGAAAATAAACTTTAACCCGTACAAGGCAAAAATGCTCCTGATTTATTTATTTAAAGTATGGTGATGGTATGTTAGCCAGGAGATGACAGTGCTAATCGAGTAGTTCTTTGGCTGCCTAAGATTGCTAATCCATTCAGTTCATGCTTGTGCAATCTCCAGGATGCATCACGGGATGAACTAGCTCCACACACAGATATCTAACAGCATCTATAGCATCATCTGGGGCTCTTTCCCACCACGAGTGTCACCTCGCTTCTGAGCATTGCATTCGGGCAAGTTTGGCACTAGGTTGGGTTCACACGAAGTGCCATTCTTTTTCCCACTGAAGTGGTACCTGTTTATCTATTTGCATAGAACATGCTTTCAAACTGTTAGTTTGGCAGAAGCTGAGGCAAGTGATGGGAGCTCAGTCTATCACATAATGGTAGGACTCAAACTTTGGGAGCACAGGACTTCTCCAGTGTAGTTCAGCCACTGAGCCACTGCGCCTCACGGTGCTCCTAAGTAAAGCAGAACAGGGATTCAGTGACCAGGTTCACTTACGTTTGGTTTTGAAATTCTATAAACCCAACAATTTGTGATTATTAAGCAAACAATAGTGAACCATATTGTTTTCTTGAATTATGTGTTTCTCCTGAAAATCAAAATTAACAGTTCACATGTATTCTTAGGGCAATCCTAATGCTGAATTCAGCAAAGCCCAGTGGCATTTTTGCATTGTTGAAGAATAATGTAATATTTGATGGCTATGTCTCATTTGGACAATATAATATGCTTTATGTGGGGCCGTCTTGACGGACTGCAGAAACTTCAACTGGATCAAACTGCTGTATCCAGAATATTAGCTAAGGCTATATATTGGGAGGATGTGGCCTCCATTGCTAGGATAGCTTCATTTGTTCACACTTTATGTTAGAGTACAATTCAAAGCATTGATTGTGGCTGATACTTCTTGGGATTAGGATTTCAGTAGCTTCATCAATTCAGTGACTGGGCATATTGAAGGAAGAGAACGTATTATTATTATTGTTGGTGGTGGTTCTGGACATTCTTTCTCCAATTTTTATTTAGTCATGATGTCTTAAACCTCCTCAATCCCTAGCTGTCACCTGAAGACTTCTAGAAATGTGAGAAAATGAAGAAGGAGGAAAATCTACTTAGCCCTTCCATGCCCTTGCAAACAAGAGAAAGTTTTATCTTTCCTGACTATTATCATTTGCTTTTCTGAATGCAGAATCCCTACATCATTTCTGCTTCAGAATAATACAGCCTATTGCTCCATTATTAAGCCAATTGGATGGAATTTAGAGAAACTACACCAACCAACAAATAGCCAAAATGGTGAAACTCAATTGAGAAGCACCTCTTGGCCCAAGGAATCACTTCAACAGATGGTTTTTTCCAAATAAATGCACAGTCATCATTAGTTTTCTTGATTTCTCTTTCCAGTACTTTGTGCAACACATCAATCAATCTCTTTTGGCTTTGAGAAGCTGTTATTAGAGGGTTGGACGAGAAAGCCAGAAATTCTTCTTGATTCTGGTTTCATTCTGAGCTACTTTTAAAAATTTGCTGCTACTGCTGCTTTAATGTGAAGAATACTAGACCTAAACCCAGGGAGGTTTCTAAACAGGGTGTTTAGCCAGTATCTCTAGGTCAGGCCACTGCTCAGCCCAAAGCAACTTAAAATGTACCTTTTTACATAAAGGCCATTTATTCCTCTTAATATTGGTTGTTTCATTAATTCCTGATTCCTACTTAAAGGATGCCTTTTAAAAGGGAAAACTAGAAAACAGGGCTTCTCTTTCCTAAAGAATATAGATGATTTTGTGTAAAGAACTTCTTTAAAAAAAATCTAGCATTTTCTAAAGAGGCAAATGTCAGGAAGTGCTCCAATAAGCACTGCATTAATACAGAGGCTCCTCGCATTTTAGAAAGGAAGTACCCACACCAGAATTCATATGTAGGATTTTGTATATGTGGTGCTATACTTCTAAAGGAGACTGTATTCTAACAAGTAAGCTGAGAATTCCTGGTGCTATGTCCAGTTGACTTACATTTTAGGCCATTTTAAATCAACTTCTGATACAAAATTGTGGGTGGTTGTACTAGGGCTAGTTGATGTTTATGCTCCTACTATAGCTGAATCTGGCTCTTGGGATGAGTCTATGAAAAAATTCATTTCACATATCGGCAACATCTTGAGTTCTGTATGACAAAATCTCCCTATTGGGCTATTAATATCATAATATATACAGTGAACACAGCTGCTGGCTTGGAAAAAAAAGTGAGGAGAATTACTAGCTGGTTTGGGAAATAGAGAGAAGACATAACAACTTCATCTTGGGCTTAGTAATAAATCTCTCTAGGAACGCAAGTATGCACTCATAAGCTTAGTAGCGAAAGATCCAAGAACAAGGCTTAGATAAGTTGCATTTATTGCAGATATAAAAGTACTTCTTATAACTATGAAGATAAACTACTGCAAAAACTACAATTTTGGATGTCCACTCCTGAGTTATGAGCTCCATGTGTCTTTCTTCCACCCTTAATATGGGGGTAATGGACTTTTTGCTTCCTGTTTCTCAGACTTGGATGTTGAGAGCACCTTTGCAATGTTGGTTTAGCCTTCAGAAACTTTACTTCTGGTCTTGTTGGCTTCAGTCTTCACCGTAGTATGGAAGAAGAATTTTGGCTATTACTTTTGATAGTGAAGGTTGTGTACAATAGTTTTCTAAAACAATCAAACACTGTAGTCTGCTATGTTAATGGTCTAAGGGCCAACAGTTTCATTCTGATGTACCACGTAGTTTATTTCTGACATGAGAATATCCTAAAATAGTATTTGGAAGACAGAAAGAAAAGGTTACTGTAGCAAGAAACTTTGCTTTTCAGTGTGTACTGCATACAGTAAATCTCAAATTAGATGTTATGGCAAAAAATGTCCTGTTATAAAAAATATAAACTCTGTACTTCTTTCCTTTGTTCTTGCAATAACTAGAGCTATCCAGTATATACTATCATCTTGCTATAAATTGCTTCCTCACTGTACAATAGTGGCCAAAATTGTGGAAACCTTTTGGGAAAAATGTACAGTAGAAATGCCACCTTTGATTAAGTTTCTACCAATTTTTCTTCTAATTTCTTTATAACTGTAGCCTTGTTCACTTAATAATACTATTTTACATGCTTTCTGGGCAACCAGTCAACTCTTTGCACTATTACTTTAATTTTATTACGTTTTACAAGCTCACTAAATGAAAGAACACAAAAAAACCCCAACCAACTTGATAGCGATCACATAACATACTGACAAATGTCCTCCTCTCAGCTTCAATACATGACATCAATAACTGAATCCTACTGTGATCCGATTGGCTCATTGCCAAAACAAGATGACACCTGATTGGCTCTCTAAACACTCATGCTCATTGGCTACAATCATGAAGGAAAGCTACCTGATATCAACCTACAGTAAGCAAATTGTGCTTCATTTTTCTGATTATATGGCTATAACGTTTCATAGAATACAGTACAGATAATTGAGCAAACTTTGTTGCATTACATTCTTGATTAAATTATCTTTCCATTGATATATAATTTGATGATGTTATTAGCCATCAAACCTCAAAAATACCCTTTTCCCAAAAGGTTTCCACAATTTTGGCCACTACTGTACTTCATTGGCCACTATAGTATCATGAACCAAAAGGGAACTAAAAAAATACAGGACTCTTGTAGTCTTTCTCATTACAGGAAGTATATCACCTAAGTGTGTGTACCAAGGAACTGGAATCAATAATAGTTCTCTGGAGCCTTCTGTATTGGAAATTTAGATTAGACCCCTCCATTTTAGAAAAGATAAGTGTTTAAAGAGAGCCAATTTTGGTATATAGTAGTTAGAGTATTCAAAATGAACAATTCATATCCTCCATTAATCTATCAGGATTGGTAATTAAAACGCTGAGGCAATAATTCATAATGGTTCTGTGTATAAACCAGTGTATACTGAAAGGAATATGACTTCCTCATATGAAATTAGAGCTGTAACTTTGGAAAAAAATTGATGTGAAAAGGGGAGGGGTTGATATATAAATTAAATATAAGTTGTTATATATTTCATTTTAACATAAAATTCAGACAACAGTCGGGGGGGGGGGAGAGAGCTGCAGAATTATAACATGAAGCTGATGCATAGGATGGGTGCGTTTTTAGCCACACAGCTGTGTCTCTCAATAATCTTGATATGGTGTGATAAGAACAGAGTAGGAAAAGTTCATTTTACAGATTTTCCTTTCAATAAGGATTTCAGTTTATTCCCAGTAACATCAGACTATCACGCAAAGTAAATGTTATTTCCCTTATCTGCATGCCAAACTGGCTTCACCATCTGAAAAGCTTAAGAACTCAATACATCAAATTACCCGGCTCAAAACCGTTGTCTAGTACAGGCCATTTTGTCCTGTCATCCTATGACAGGATGTCAAAGCTTTCCTTTCCATTGCCAGCATCTGCAGGAATCTGATATACTACCTTCTCATACCCAGGGGAAAAAAACATCAGGCAATGGTGATGAAAAGCAGCAAGTCAGACAGCTGCAGCAGGGACTGGAGGTTGCTATAGCTGGATTGCATCAGCCATATGCCAAAGTCCTGCTCCCTATATTTCTTTATTCCATTTTATTAACATGAACATTCTGGTCTCCTCGCAACAATTGTATTTCTTATCTCATGTGCTTTTGGTTGATTTAAAAGCAATGGGGATAGAACCAAACAGATTTTCCCTTAGACATTATAAAGTACTAGTTGATAGTGAGCATTTTGCCACTGAGGAGAAAAGGAACAGCTTCAAGCTCATACTCGCTTTGCAAGAAAATAGCAGAGAGCTTTATAAACGAAAAAGAAATGAGGGGAGGAAATACCAGGATTGTTGCCATTAAGAAAATGAACTCTCAAGTATTATTTCTAGCAGAGACATTATTAGAAAATGGTATTAGTACTGCAAGCTAACTTGCTGCTCGCTCCAGGAGTTGGATTCTGAAAGGCTCAAGGTTGACTCAGCCTTCCATCCTTCTGAGGTCGGTAAAATGAGGACCCAGATTGTTGGAGGCAATATGCTGAAAATGTAAACTGCTTAGAGAGAGTTGTAAAGCACTATGAAGTGGTATATAAGTCTAAGTATTATTGTTGACCAAAAAAAAACTGACCAAAAATGGGGGACATTATAGCAATAGCTATAGAACAGGGGTCCCCAACCTCCAGTCCATGGACTGGCACCGGTCCGCAGCATGCCAACAAACGGGCCTCACAAACAAGCAAAGCTTCATTCTTGGAATGCACACCCCCTCTGGTCCGCGGAAAAATCTTTCTCCATGGCCAAAGGTTGGGGACCTCTGCTATAGAGGACAGGTTTATCAATGATTGTTACTTTTGAAAAGTCAGGGTTAACTATGGATTATCCTTCCAAATACGAGCTGCATATAAGTAGCAGAGAAGGGTATGTCTCCATCTTTGGCTTGTGAATGCCCTGGAGCATCCATTGGCCACTATGAGAAAATGCTGGATTAAGATGAGCCTTGATTTGAACAACAGAGCTATTCTTATCTCTTATGCCTTAATACATGTATGATAATATTGCCAAAGTAGCGTTTAGGCTTTATCTTTCAATCCCCAAATAGATAGTGGCCTATAAATTCAAAATTTGTGGCTGGCAAAGAGTTAAATGAGCCCTCATCAGCTAGTCATACCCTTCAGGGGTATGAAATGCAGAACAGACTGATTTATATTTGGTAGACTGGGTGCCTCACCCAACAGATAAGATATAGTGGCCTATCTATTTAAAGATACCATTCTCTCTCTTTTGGGGGGAAGCAGGGGATGGATGCTTATTCCTGAGCTGCTTCCATACAGTGGGGGGGGGGGCGAACTACATAGGCCTTTTCCCCAGAATTGCCATTCATCTCCCATGTGATTGGCTATTATTCACTTGTTGGACTATGAAATATTCTCCTAGCCTTCACAGATTAGAAGCTTCTTTGAAGCTTGGAAAAACCTTAAATGTTACTTCTGAGGGTATAAAATCAACCATAATAGAAGTATAGGTCTTTTGATCCAAAGTAAAAGGTAAGTTACAAATCATTTGTCCAGGCATGTGCTTATATTCTGGCTATCTGCTCTGGACCCTTAATGCAGATTCAAGCAAAGCTTTGTAGATTTATTGTGGTGTTTTCCATCAGCATTCTTAATTTATACTTTCTACTTTCACACACTACGCAGTTCTGATTTGATGGTCTGCTTCCAATCTATAGAGTTATGCTTCTGGTTTTTGACAACTGTAGTTAAAAATAGATGCTATTATTTATAATCAATTTCATAAAATGCAGTTGGATTAAACTGAAAAATATTGATTTGTTCTGAAGAAGGTCATGCTGTTGAATGTTCAGCTTTTGTAGCAAATATGGTTCTACTCCTGCAAATAATTACACTGGATCCATAGGTTTGACCTTGCAGATCACTTAGCAGCTGTAAAACATTTGATTTGATAACTGGTGACTACTGAGAAGCTAGAAATGTCGTATTCTATTTATTTACTGGAATCGTTCTGTGCTTTTCTCCCCATCACTTTAGTTGTATTTTGTATCCCTTTTCCAGAACTGCAGTTTCCTGAAGTGCAACAATCAGATCTCTACATAGTATTTCAGTTTGGCGCAACTAAGATTTTTTATATGAGCAGTTCTAAATATATTTACAAACATTTTCTATACCAAAAACTAATTGTCAAAATTGTTTTTCAAGTTACATGCTGCAATAATTTGAAATACATAAAATGAAGTCTTCAAATTATTCATTAGTCACTTCAATTTTTAAGTACTGCTCTTGGAAGTTCCTTTTACCACTGAAATTCTAGGGATTATAGACCCTTTTATCTTTAAGCCATGATATCATGATAGAGGTCTGGCCTGTCTCTTTCATTTAGGAAGTGCCTTAGAAATTAACCTTAGATCATAGGTGACTAATAAGTCAACTCATAGCTAATTAATTTATGTCATTCTTTTTTTAAAAAAAACTAAATTATTTCTGACTTGGATTCCTAAATATACTGGCGATGAAGTGTTGAACTTCACTGGAGAGAATGCAATCAAGTCTCAACTCAGCCAAGAAAATCATTGGCTAATTGTGGGACTATAATTCTCTCTCACACTAACCTATCTCACACAAACAATCTCAACCTTTATCACCTTGAATCCAACACAAAACCAGGGTATAAATATAAGACATAAATGAAATAAATATGCTCCTTTAATTATAATGGCTTGGTAATTTATTTTGTCTAAACCATTGGATACATTTTTCAACCAAACAAAGCTCTTGGGACTGAGTCTATAGTTTACCATATAAATCAAATGCTGGGATTTTCAGATTGTGCTTCTCCAGTGACCTTTTATGGGAGGAAATCAATGGGAGAATTTTATTCAGGCAAGAGCTATATCTGATATTCTTATTTTGATTGATACATGGCTATGGCAGGAACAGATTGATGAGAGGCCATTCCCTAATGCACAATATTATTTTGTAATTATCAAAATGCTTCTGTAACACTAACCATCTTTTTTTTAAAACAATATATTTTTTAACATATTTAACAATATGTTTGCGCTAGAACAGTGGTTCTCAACCTTTCTAATGCCGCGACCCCATAATACAGTTCCCCATGTTGTGGTGACCCCCAACCACTTATACATCACTGGGTGCCAGGGGCGTGGCCAAAGAAAAGGGGAACAAATTGCGGACAGCCTTGTTTGGTGACCCCCGTGAAATGGTCGTTCGACCCCAAATGGGGTCCTGACCCACAGGTTGAGAACCACTGCGCTAGAAGATTATGGAAGTGGCTTCCAATGTTTTTTGGAAAGTAATTCTGAAAATTGGAGCTTTTTTTTAACTCTTTAAAAGCTCACCATACTATTTTGCAGTCATTATAAATGAACAAACATAAAATAGGCTTTGATTTATAGCGTACAAATGTTCATTAATTTTAAAAGATTTGAACAGTAACCTTTGGTATTTCTGATCTAGAGTTCTTTTGAATTCCATTCTGAAGCTTTACTATGTGCTTTGCCTTTCTGTTTCTTGTTTTCTAGCTCTTGTGCGTTCTGCTTGTGGTTTTCAGTGCTTATGTTTCAATTTTTCTTCTTTCCACTCTTTATTATTCTCCTAAATGCTGTTGTGGGAAGAAAATTAAATGGGAATTTTACCCCTGGTGCTTAGCTTACAAGTTTGAGACCCAGCCTTGTGGCACAATACAAAAGCATCACTGCATTGTTTCACCTGACCCACTTCAATGGCCTTTCCCAATTATGTTCTCTCCTGTTGTTTTGGATTCTATCTCCATCGGCTGCAAACAGATTGGGTTTTGCTAAGAGAAGACAACATGATTGTAGCCAAGAATCTGTAGGAAACTGTGAAGCAACATATTATAGCTCTTTCAATATAACTCCAAACAGTTGCCCAGACCAGAGGTAACCTCTTAATCAACTGTATTTAGAGTTAGCCAGTTTTCTTGGCATTTTGCACTGATCAGAGAGTTGAAATGAACACCAACCCTCTGATTTTAGTAAGTTAAAACCTTTGAATCCTATTCTCTTTGGCTGTCCGTTGCTATGAAATACTTAACTTAGTTATTTTAACATTTCAGTTGCATCTACCAAGTGAATTTTGAAATATATAGACACGCAATAGTTTTTTCTGTTATAGTGCAGTTATTTCATCCCGAATAGGAACCTATTTTTTTTTTCGTTATCAGCATCTATTAATTACCTGGAAAGATAGGCCCTTAGGTAAAGTGCTTACATTTTATAACCCCATTTATCTTGCACATCAGTAGAACTTTGATGATGATGATGATAATGATGGAAGGGATCTTAGTGGGCTGTGAGCTGTTGGCCACTGGGTTGCGTGAATGGCTGGCAGTGCATGCGTGTGTACATGCTCACACACCCACAGGCGCTAGCATCGCTGCAAGCATAACATCCCCACTTGTGCTAGCATCACGGCATTGCACGGGCGCTAGCATCACACAAGCATTGCACAGGCGCTCGTGGTCCCGTTTGCGTTATGCACGCAATCACGGCTCCGTTCATGCGTGCGTGGCCCTGTTCGCACGTGCACATGCTCGTGGCACCTGCCCCTCTCCCCACCCCGGACTGCCAACCCAGAAAGGTTGGGGACCCCTGCATTAGGCAGATATAACGTATTGATTTTTTAAAATGTGTTTTGAATTAATTATAAAAATAACTAATATTCTTAGGCTCCTTCCACATATGAAGACTGCACCTGTCTATGTTCTTTCTCTGTGCCTCTATTTCTCTCACACATACATATGTTAACTTTTCTTGGAAAGCTAAGCTGATTTATCATTACTTTGCTTCCTGTTTCAGGGAAACACTTCAAAAACAGTTTCACATTTCCTTTGGGGCTGCAGAGCAGGTAGTTGTCTCTTGGCAGAAATTCTTAACTCATCTTGGCTCCTGAATCCTCCTTATCCCTATGTTCCAGAAGCTTTGCCAGTCCCACAGAGAAATTGACTTTCTCTCTGTTTTGGTTTTCCTCTATAAACTAGGATGAGAGAAATAAGGCTGAAATTGTTTGCAGTTGCTGGAGGAGAAGCCAACAGTTACAAGGAAGGGTCTCCTGTAACTATTCCACCTAGTATGCATTTCTACATTGTTATACTGAGTTACTAAGTTTTAATGGAAATCTGCTGAAATTTAACTACCTTCTATGTAGTCTTTCCATAAATTATTTTAAAAGAATCTGAAGGTTCATCATCTTATTTGTCAGGGCAATAATTAATAACTTCCCCATGAATGTTGTAGTTTGTTTAGATATTTCAGTTGTCAGTGGACAATAAATTCCATTAAAGCATAAGCTTGAAGAATTATTGATAATAGTTTTCTAAACCTTTTTTTAAAAAATGGTAGCATTACTTGTTTTTACAATTACATTCTTTTTACATTATAAAAGTTATGGGGTTATACTGCACAGTGAAATACTACTGCTTTTTAAAGCTTTATATTTTGATCCAAATGAATAATAGGGATTGTTGAAATGCTTCTTGCTAACATTTCTAACATTATCAGAAATTATTTTGCAAAATCTGCCAAAGGCAATCATTTTGAAGTGTATAAAACCTACAATGTTTATGCACAGCCAGTCTCTGTAGCTCTTAAGATTGTTGCATCTCAGCAATAGTATTAGTAACTAAAGCTACTTGATTATAATCAATTGTTATTAAAGGTATACAATTTAGAATTCAAATTTGTGTCATCTAATTTGTACAGAAAACTGATCCAATCCGTTGCTTTCCTAAATAGTTATTAATCAAGAGAATAATTCCTTGTTACTTGCCCATTTAGCTTCACATGTAATAGTAGCTGGGTTTTCTTTATTTCTTTTTCATTGATAAAATGGAAATGCAGAATTCATAAAGCCAACATCTGTTCTGATTTCTATTCTACTGTCAAGAAACTAAACAGATCATTCATGATGAAGTTTTGGAGACAACTGAAAAGGATTCTAATTTCCTGGCAAAAGGATAGTTGCATACTGGACAGAACCACTAGATGGGTCAATTTCAACAAGTTATAGTTATGGAAAGTATAAAATTTCATGCTCTGGAATAGTGAAGCAATTGAGCCAAACATGCTGAATCTATTTAAACAGGACCTGCAAAACTCAGGAAAGGAGCATTGTATTTGTTTTTTGGTTTTTTAAAGCATTACTTCACAAAATTTTCAAAATATTGATTCACCTTCCCTCTGTGGAGAATGTTATATTATTCAGTTTAGTTTCCTATTGAAGTTACAATAATGATAATAGTTCTGTACTATATCTCTTTATAATATTTTATGCATCATAAAAATGGCTGTGTGAATTGTTTCCCAAGATTGCTGAGCATATTTTGTAAGTATTTTGTTTCCTCCCACCCAACACTTAAATTTGGTTTCTGTGAAAGAACCATTATAGCGATCAATTGTTTTTCTCTGAAATCTTGAATGTGAACATATTAAAATGTTAAAAACACATGTGTCACTTTTAAACCATGTTATAATATTACTTAGTAGCAGTGATTTTATGGACCATTTGTGGAAGCTTCCTATGTTTGTAAAGAAAATAACCTGTTTTCTGCTGCTGTTGAAAAGTGTACATTATTGCTCCATAAGATTTGCTTATGGAATTCCTAAACTTCTCATAAAAAATACACTGTATGGGTGATAGAGATTTTGCCTAATGGTACAGAAAATAGATATTGGCAATTTGAAAATCTACATCGATAAATAGTGTAATTTGTATATTGTGTCATATAATAAAATTTCAATACCTTATGTATGTCATCTTCTGAAAGTTTCCCTCCAGTTATTAATTGCTTCAGAAAAGCAAATTCAGTAGATAGATTAGGGGGTTGAATCCATGATACTTTCATCAAGCTATCTCCCCACAAATGATGGGCTACACGTGAGTTACACATGCCATTCTTTTCTTCAAGCTTTCATTTCCTGATGTGGAGTCTGGAAGAATTTGACAGAAATGTTTATAATGGTTAGGGACTTATCTGTGCCGTTCACCATGCCTTAACCTATCATTCTTTCCTTCAGCCTAGGTGTCCATCTTCTAGTCCATCAGTTTTCTACAAGCAGGAGTCCCAAGTTCTCCGTTGTCCTGCCCCAATTCACTTCTATTTAACAATCTTGATATCTTTCTTCCCAATCAGAGCTTCAAGACTTCTTGGAGGGCTTCCTTCATGTTCAGTTGAATCATTACAGGCCAACCATAATTGAAAGAGGGTGTATCAAAGGACTGTCCCAGGTTTTATTAACAGTGTAATTCACCTATAAGTGCATCCATGTGCCAGAAATATTATTCAGTTGCAGAGGAGAGTACTGAAACCATTCAGAACTTGACTACATTTATTAATTAAGGAAAGGTAGGGTTGCTTTGATCTTTTCTCCTGTTAATGAATTCCTACAAAGTACTGGATTTCTTTAGCATACTAAATGTTCACAAAACATGGTGTTCAATTAAGTACCTTAGCTTTTTTTTTTAAGGGCTAATATTTATTTGAAATAGTGCAGTATCACAAATCACTTAACAGAAAATCTAAATAACACCCAGCCATAAAGGTACAATACTATCAGTTTACATAGAAGACCAGGAATGGATATGTTTTAGTTCGTTCTCAAGCCTGGACAAAAACAAGTGTCATTGGAGAAGACCTTGATGCTTGGAAAAATCGAACACAATAAAAAAAAAGTGGTTGACAGAAGACAAGGTGACTAGATACTATCACTGACGACATAAACAGGAGTTTACAGGAATTGGAAAAAACAGATACTAACAGGCAATCCTGGGAAACTGCTGTCCATCAAATCACAAAGGGTAAGAACTACCGCAAAGCCCTGAAAACCCTCTGTTTCATCTGTGGTTATCTTAGAGTTAGTAAAGAATATAAAATCTATCTAAGACAAAATAATGGTTCCTAGTCTCTCTCAATATTAATATTTGTTTTAACATTATTATTTTTTTCTAGAAAATCTAGCTCCCACATTCTGATCCTCTGTTGTTCTTGAGTTTTAAAAGACTGAGATATTCTCCTTTTTTTTTTCCTCCATCTCGCTTTTTGCCCTGGCTAAATTTATTATTATTATTATTGCTATTCTTATGTATTAAAGTATTGAAAATTGGAAAAAGAAAGAACCAGATAAGGTCATATTCTCTTTTATTTTTCTGTTATTCATATGTGAGACTGATTCCAACTACAATCAGGCAATTTAATCTTATATGAAACAGTAACTTTCCATTGCCTCCAGCTAAAAGGGGAAATATTAAACTATGGTAATATAAATATGCATACATAGATAAGGGTTCATTTGAAAACAAAAATCCTCCTGGAAATGAACTGCCTGTATGTTTCCTGCATTTTTTCCCTATAAAATTATGTTATTATATATGATACAAACAGGCTTGATACATTTGATAAACTAGGATAAAACAAGAGGGTAAAAGTTCTTAACACTTTGATAGCAATATATTTTTAAATAAAATTTATGACACAGATTTTAAAAAGTTAAGATAAACATGCTAAGGTATTTGGAAACAAAGTCTTTCCTTTTTTTCTTCACTCTCATAAATATGTGTGTTTCCATAAAAGTTAGAGATCATTAAAAGTGATAATTCTAGTTTGATTCTTTTTCTAATGTGAAGCTAGGAAGTAGTTGGAGATAATTCACCTTCTTGATCCTTATTAGACCTCTTGATAGCCTTTAGTAGCACTAACTGTAGCATCCTTCTGGACTATCTACAGGGTGGAAAATTGGAGGCACCACATTCTGACCGCACTGAAATGCTTATAGGATTGTGTTTTCCAACCAGAATTGGCCTACCTGTGGCAATCCTCCTGGAAAAAACTGCTGATGATAATCCCCTATTAGTGAGGTGAAATAATTTCTCAGTTATGGTATCAATATAACAGAACAACCTTACTGTGGAAGCTAGCTTGATGCAATTTTCTTCCAGAAGTCAGTTAAGATCAGCATGTCTAGGATATTTGGGATTGGATGGGTTTCACCCATCAATATTTACTTTTTCATTTTTTTTCTACTTGTAGTTGCAGTTTGGCTGCTCTGTGCATTATCCTATTCTGTGGATGTTTCACGATTTCTCGTTGTATGGTTTTTAGTGCTGCCAGCTGGAAGCATTGGAAGAGTGGCAACACATACATTTAATATCTAAAGAACCCTTACTTCAGTTTGCTACTCCTCTGAATACTCTTTTGAGCTCCAAGGTCTTTATGAGTTTTGAATATGGCTGTAAAATTCTTTTCAGCTGCAAAACAAAACTGTCCTATTAATTCACAATTCTTAGGATTTAATCGATGGCATTAACTGCTTCTGAATTTCTCCATGAGGAATCTGACTGTGTCTCTGATGGGAATGTTATTAGTTGATAATTAGGAAATTCCATCGACACCTTGGCTCTCTGTGGCTCTTGTTTATTTATTTTTTCTTGTAAGATGATTTTATTATCTTAACGCTATGGTGAACTGGATCACTCTGTTTACAATGAATAGCATTGCAGTATCTAAACTGAACAATATGTTCTGCTTCAAAAGGCTTGCCATAAAGGGAAAGTTGTTCCACTGGATTGATTCTATCCACTCTCTTATAAATGTGTATTTTTTGTTATCTTGACAGAAATATCTACCAGGAGGCCCACCTCAGCTTAGGTGTTGGGTGATTTGACCCTCAGATAGACTCTTGGTCTTCTCCCTCTTAGCCTTACACATGAAAGCAAAAAAGAGCTGCCAATGGGATGTCTAGGCTACTCTTAACCCATTTTACCTTTCCTTACCAATTGTCTTCATAATTAATACAATTTATATGTGTTCAGACTCCCAATAATTCTGGGTACTTTACAGTTGTTAAAACATTTTTAAAAACAGAGACCAATAAAACAAATATGAGAACCACACAAGGCAAAGCAAGAACAATGGCAAAGGGGAACCGAAAGGGAAAAGAGGGGCAGCAGTCCATCTCTCCAAAGGCCTGGGAGAAGAGCCAGGTCTTTAAGGCCCTTTGAAATGCCTGGGATTTTTGAAGTAACACTCTCAGCTTCCATTTTGTTTCCTAGTGAAAGCCTTGAAGGAGGCCTGGCCAGTCGGCTTTCTTTGGGTACTAGACTGAAAAGGGAAAGGAAATGAATTTGGTGAAAGCAGATTTCCAACTCCTGCTTAAAATGCAGATTAAAATATACTTTTTTATAAACATTAGTAGGAAGTTGTAAATGTATACTTCAAAAAATGGTAGGGAAAGTTTGCACGTAATTATATTCAATTATTCATAGTGAAAGGGAGGGGAGAATGCTTTGCTCTGACCTCATCTCCATCCTTGTTCTTTTTTTTTTCTAATTCTGCAAGAAAGAGCAAGAGGATCTCTGTCCGTATGTCTCTTGTGTTTATGTGTGTGAGAGAAAATGCTAGGTATAAGAAGCCTTTCATATCATATTTTGTAAAGAAATCAAAATCAGGAAGACAGGAAAACATAACAAATGAAGCGCATGATTATAAGTTAGATAAAAATACAGATATAGGTAATAAATTATTTTCTTCTCCTAGCTATATAGTTTGATGGAACTGCTTCATATGGCAAGATACTAGAGTAGAGAAGAAATCAATTAAATGAAACTGAATTTTAAAAGAATGCAATTGAGGCCCATTTGTCATTTTTAGGTCACTGCTGACATCTCTGAATATAATTTTCATATGAGCTGCATTTCAAGGCATGTCTGTGCTTGAAGAAGCAACATTTTCGCAGCAGGAGACCAGATCAAAATGAAGCAGTCAGATGCAGGTGCACAGTACTAAGAAGTAGGCGATTTACCCTGAAGCAGGATTGTTGGGCTAAGAAAGCAGCAGCTCTCCCCACAGATTGGACAGGTTCTCTGATACGGAGCCTACTGCCAAAAACAGTCATGGGGGGCCTAAATAATTGTTCTTTCGTTTGTATTTAATGAGATGCATTGCCCAATGCTCAACAACAGAGGTATTCCTTTTGTCATGCTAACAAGATACTATTCATGCCCTGCTTCCTTTGATTTCTGTTTAATCCTTCCTGCTTCTCAAGGCTCCAGCCAGGCAGTGAAAGAGTTGAAAAGATGGAGGTTTGCACTGTGTGCATCTGTTGCTTAGATCAATTCTATTTGGCTAAATGAAAGAGAGGAAACAAGAGTTTCCGTGAGCAGCATTACAAATGCCACATACATTGTACACATAGGGGCAATATACAAACTTAGAATCATCAACAACTCAGAGTCTCCAAAGTGTAATCATTGAGAGCCAGTCTGGTGCAGTGATTGACGTTCTGGATTAGAAACCACGAGACTGCCAATTTTAGTCCTCCCTTAGGCATGAGAGCCATTTGGATGATTCAGGGCCAGTCGCTCTCTCTCTCTCTCTCTCTCTCTCTCTCTCTCTCTCTCTCTCTCTCTCTCTCTCTCTCTCTCTCTCTCTCTCTCTCTGCCCAACCCATCTCAAAGGGTGACTGTGGTGGGGAACTAGAAGAGGAAGCGTTATGTAGGCTGCTTTCAGTTGTATAAAATAAATATGAATTATAAATATAGAAATAGCAATCTGTTTCATTGTTGCCATATCAGGTGATGCAAGGATTTAGAAAAGCCAATCTGGAAAAATCCAGAAGATATTTAGTCTGCAATGTACAATTAGGTTTGGGGAGAAGCAATTTTAAGTAATGTATACTCAAAATGGCAGCTTAAAGGTGACTGTGGGCCAATAACCTACTATGCAAGATTGTTATTGTGAGGAAAAATTGAAGGAGTGTGTGCAGTATAATATATTAGAGCTCTGCAGTACTACAAATCCTCTTTGAAAAGCTATTTCACCAAGAATCACCTGCCTATAGTTCTTTGAAATATAGTAGTACCTCAGTACTTCACTGCTTCAAAACTTGTCAAATTTGATACACGACACATTTTGACATGAAAATATTGTCCTAGTACTCATTGTTTGTTTGGTACTCAATGCGCTGTGATAGGAAAAGAGAAGAATGGACAGGAAGTTGTTTATGCAGGGCCTCTGCAAAAGGAACGGGGATGGCCACAGAGGGCGGACAGGAAGTCGGCCATGCTGGGAAGGTCACTGACATAGGAAAAAGGACAGACAGGAAATCCTTAAACTTATACACTGCCCCATAGTGTTTTTAGCACTTTTTGGGCAGTTTATAATGTAAGCATTTTGCCCCCAAAATTCTAGATTCTCATTTTATTGCCCTTGAAAGGATGAAAGGCTGAGTCAACCTTGAGCCACTCAGGATCAAATTTCTGGCTGTGGACAAAGTTTACCTGCAATACTGCATAATAACCACTGTACCGTCAGGGCTCCTATATTAAATATATTGGCAAAAATAGTAAAAAAAATCGGTGTTTGGGGCTGTTATTTATAATTGCAGTTTATAGATTAAATACTGCAAATACACTGCATTGCAATAAGTGTATTTTATAAAGCTTTCCTGGTTAAAGCCATATCCACAATGATATCTCCTTGCTGCAGAACAATCCAGTGATTGTTTTCCCTGGATGACAGTGAAAGGCTGTTAATAATTTAATATATGCACTGTCTCCATGATTTTAATCTTTTAATTTTGATTAAGATTGTAATGTGGTCTTTTTGCAATTATTGTTCAACAGCAGACAGATACATTTTTGTGAATATTTTTAGACTCAAAATAAAAGTGTGAGGTCTAGCAAATGTGGTTGTCAAAATGAGCCAGGAACATACTGCAAGAAAATCTATTCTAGTAACATCGATAATGGTGGTCTTGATTATTTTTTTTTCCTTTGGGGGCAGTGCTGAGAAACAGTCAAGTAGTCACGTCTAAAGGATGGTTGCTGTAGCCCTCTCCTTCCCCCCCCCCCCCGAAAGAGTTGTACAAATAGCTTACAAAAAAAGAAGACAATATCCAGGTCTTTTAAATAAAATACACTATATCAATGTTACTACCATAGGAAAGAACATTCCCAAGGCTCTGTAAAGCAATTCCTTCTCTCCAGCATAATAATTCTAAGAATTATTAATAGATAGATCTAAGATTCATAATGAAGGGGTTCTTTTGGCAGTGGAAATTAGTTTTAGTTTTAAAAATGAATTGTATTCAAAATTGTTAGTTGAATTAATTACTGCTAGTTGAAATAATTACACTCTATAATCTAAACATCGTTAATCTGTTATAGCCATGGAGGACACAGAATACAGAATAACATAATTGGAAGGGACCTTGGAGGTCTCTTAATCCGACCCTCTGCTCAGGCAGGAAACCCCATACCATTTCAGACATATGATTGTCCAATCTCTTCTTAAAAACTTCCCAGTGTTGGAGCATTCACAACTTCTGGAGACAGGTTCCAGAGGGCAGGACAAGAAATAGTGGATGGAAACTAATCAAGGGGATAAGCAACCTGGAATTAAGGAGAAACTTCCTAACAGTGAGGACAGTTAACCAGTGGAACAGTTTGCCATCAGCAGTTGTGGGTTCTTCATCACTGGAGTCCAAGTAAATTATATCCATAGCATTTCTCTGGTCCACTAATTTTGTCAAAGAATACAATAAGATTTGTCTGGCATGATCTGTTTTTGACAAACCCATGTTGGCTTTTGGTTATGACTTTGTTTGCCTCTAAGGGTTCGCAAATTCATTGCTTGATTATCTTTTCTGGAATCTTCCCAGGTATTGAGGTCAAGCTGATAGGTCTGTAGTTTCCTGGATCCTTTCCCCCCCCCTTTTTTTTTTTTTTGAAGATGGAAACCACATCAGCTTTTTTCCAGTCCTCTGGTAGTTCCTCGGTGCTCCAGGATCTTTGAAAAATATATTTCAGTGGTTCTGCGATCACCTCTGCCAGTTCCTTTACAACCTTGAATTGTAATCCTCTGGTCCTGGTGATTTGAATTCATATAGGATGGACAGATGCTCTCTTACCATTTTCTTGCCTTTTTTAACTTATATTCCTAATCTGTTTTTTATGATACTGTTTTTGATAGGTTGGACTATTTTTTCCTTTTGTATAAAGACAGATGCAAAAAAAAAAAAAACACAGTTAAGCAGTTCTGCTTTCTCCCTGTTGTTCATTACCTTCTTGCCATTTTCTCCCATTAGTGGACCAATTATTTCCTGACTTTTTTCTTGTTTTTTACATGCTGAAAGAAGCTTTTTTGTTGTTGTTGTTGACTTTTGTCGTAATCCTTAGTTCATTTTGTGCCTTAGCTTTCCTGACTTTGTCTTTGCAGGCTCAGGCTATTTGCTGATATTCTGCCTTAGAAGGACATTTGTCTTAGCAGTTGTGCTCATATAGGTTGACCAACGCCCTCTCCAGCCAGCCAGCCAATGGGACAGCATCACAGTCTGCTAATGCCTCATTCCCATTCTCAGTCTTCACTTTGCCATATTGTCTTTTCATGGCCATAGAAAGCACATGGGAAGGCAAGCCAGATCCTTTCCTTCCAGGGGAAGGACAAGGTGAAGAAACCAAAAAGTCAGGGCCCATTCATTTCTACAGGAAGGAGGTGGGTGGGAAGCAGGACAAGGTAAGAATTTCTGCTGCTCTATCCTGCTGCTGTGGAGGAAACTATCATCACCGTGTTTTCTCTGGAGCATAAGCCAATATGATTAACTTATAGAGTTAATTGGTTCAGTTTTCCAATACAGCTAGAAGTAACACAGTGTTAGGGGAATAAAAGAGAGCAGCATCGATCTCAGATCACCTCATCCCTTATATGTAGAAAGGGCCTTAGTCTCTTATCTGTCCAAACGATAATTAGATGTAATAGGGTTTTTTCCTCCAGTGGCTATTAAATTATTTCACATCAGCCTGATAATTGCATGAGAAAGGGGGATTTACAATAGCATCTTTTCACTCACTGCTACTTGCATTTTTTTTTATTATTTTACAGATTGGGGAGAGACAGAAAGTGCTTGTTACAGAAGAATCCTTTGATTCCAAGTTTTATGTTGCTCATAATAAGTTCTACGAACAGGTAACATTTTAAAAATAAGAAAAAAAATATCCTTTTTGGCATCCTTAATTGTAACTCTCAGAAGTAATGTTCACAAATTTGATATCTAGCTTCCACCAACCCTGTGACTGGAGCTGTTAAGCACATCTGTTTTCTCCAAGTTGCAGAAAATAGATTAATTTAAATGATTTTTTTTTCTATTAATGGATTTCCTCTCATTGTTTTCATTTAAAAAATGGCATCTCTCATATTAAGATAAACTCTATTTAGATTATTATTTAGATTCTAAATAATTAGAAACATGAAATCAACTTCTAATTGGAGAAATGTTTTCTAGTTCACTGCTAGCAATAGCAACAGCAGTTAAGAGTTATATACTGCTTCATAGTGCTTTACAGTCCTTGCTAAGCAGCTTACAGTCAGCACAATGCCCCCAACAATTTGGGTCCTCATTTTACTGATCTTGAGCCAGTCAGGACTGAACGTCGGGCTGTGGGCAGAGTTTTTTAAAAGTCTAATATTGTCTAGTTTCTGTTATGACAAATGCTTTCAGATCTTAAGATACCACATGGCACTCTTTATGTTTATCTTTCTTCCTTTTTGAATGTAAAATTGTAAGTACTTTTCAAAGCATTAGGAAAAATAATCCTATTTTCTTTTAAAGATTCTTGTACCAAAGAACCCTGACTTCATGGGTAAGATGGTAGAAGTGGAAATTTTTGAAGCAGGGAAGCATTTTATGAGAGGACAGCCAGTATCAGAGGCTAGAGTGTTCACTCCATCTATCAGAAGGCCATATGCCCGAGGAGAAGTTTCTGGTTTAACAGAGGTGAGTAGTACACTTTCTTACCCCTTTTACTTAAGTCAAAAGAGGAGCTTTATCTTTTTAATTCAGTTGGTACTAGTAATTTTTGTTGTTATTGTATCTTTGTGTGCTTAAATTCTAAAAACAATTAATTAGATTTTTAGAAATATAAGTTTAATATGTCTGGCTTGGAGAAACAATAGTAATTTCAATTTTATTTCTAAAATTTGAGGTAAGTATTTTTGAAGAGGTAAATATAAATACCTATAATGTTTACCAACATTATTTTATTTTTCTGAACTTAAGAGCCACTGAAGTTCAGTTTCATTCCAAAGTGGCATAGAACTGATGGAGTTGAGAATTTTTGTCAGTTATGCTAATTTGCAAACCACTGTGTAATTTTTCAGAACTACCAATCAGAACTGTATTTTTAACAGTTTCATTTCCCTAAAGATTGACTGGGATCTTTATATAAAAATACATTCATTGTACTTAAGATTTATCCACTAATCTCACATGAAATGTTCCCTCTATTAAACATAGAAAAATCAAATTAGTATTAATAGTGCAACCAGAACCATGGATCTCATCCTAAAGTGTCAGTCACTAAAAATTATCCAGTAAAATTAGATAAGATAGGAGGAATCTTTGGGTGCTTCTATTGTAATTTATTAATGTAAAGTTCAGAGTTTCTCTCATAAAATATTCAACAAAATTGAATGTTCAATGGTAACATCTCTGTCTCTTTAGTCCAAAGGTGGGCAATTGATTTTTCCATGGGGCCGCATGAGAACATGCGATTGTGGTAGAGGGCCAAACCAATAGACTGGATTTAATTCTGTTCAATATAAATTTTATCACTTTATAAAAAGCAGTAAATTATATGGTTTTAATTAGCTGCTATTGATAAGAATACATGTTACATCTTATTTACATTTAATTTCTAATTTCTGATTACCTCACATAGGTCAGACAGGGATAGGAAAGTCTGAGATATGAAAATAATGATGATATATATCACTCATGAATTACTAGTGTGATACATAAACCCAATCATTATTTCTAGAGTTGCCTAATGAACAGTGATTTAAACCAGAGCTCCCAGCTTCAAATCCAGATTCTCTCCTCGTGGCTATGGAGTACTTTTATCTTCTCAATCAGACTTGGGTCCCAGAATAATTGTGATAATTTGAGCTTCCTGGGAACTTGTTCACAGTAAGATCTTTAAGCTGTTTTTCTGGTTTCAGAGGAATCTGTTTCATCTTCAAATGAAGCTCTCCAGAACCACATGAAATAACTCCGTTAGTTCTCCTTCCTCAGCTTTTTCTCTCAGTAATAGTGCACAATCAGTGATAATGTAAAAAAAAAAATCCCAATATCACAGATACTGTATATATACACACATACGCACAATATTTTAACTAGAAACTATTTAAAGTTAAAAATCTGAAGTCCAGAACACCAAAACAAATCCATCCATATAATTTAGCCTTTATTTGTCAATGTTATCTCAGCCTGAACACTTTAATTTTTGCACATTAACTTCCAAGGTAGCATGAGTTAATGAATTCTTGCCTTACATTAAGGCTGACTGGCTCTTGGTTAATGCAAGTTAGTAACTTTATTAAACTCCAAGCCGGGCCTTATATACATGAGCAAAGTAACTTATTGCTCACATTATCAAATTTAAGAAACCATCTTTTATTAAAATACCGATCCTACCTTATTAAAATATTTCAACATCACTGCATTATCTTACTATTTTTAGATCATCATTACTTCTGAACGATTGATATCCATTTGAATCCATGTAGAAGAGTCTAATTCAGTGCCAGATGTCCCAATAGTACTCAGTACATACAGATTATTTTGGTACAGGTAGCTGGATTCTGCAATTATCCTATGTTAATTCAGAGAAGCATTCTTGTTGGCAAATGCATAAAACTATGGACTGTATTTGCTTTAATTTAGTAGGCAATGATGTTATGATGTGGTTCCATATCAAGCTGCAGGTGCCTTATAGGTTCTTCTGGGTCTGGCTGCTGAAAAGGCAGCTGTATCAAGGCACCTGGATTTCCACTCGCTTCATTTAACTGTAATTGGTTGTACTGAGTTTGTTTGGAAAGTACTAAGATGCCATGATATTCAGAAATAACCATCTTCTCTTGAGCATTAAAAGCAGTCTTGGGGATATTAAGAGCGCCTAATGGAGCTCTATCTCTATGTTGAATAGCATGTGGAGCAACTAATTCTCAGTAGTTGTTCTATAACAATAAATTCTCTTTATTAGAGCTCTTTTAAAACCAGAGCACTTTCTTGATTCATATGGTGGCCCGTGGTTAAACTCACAAAAAATTCTAAATCCAGTTGAAGACCGAGAATGTCCAACCATCTGGACTTTAATTCATAATGTCAAGCTTGCTCAGATGTGCAGTAATTGAATGAGGAAATGGAGACAGACATTTTTACATAACCAGGATAAAACAGTTCGGGAGGGAGGCGCTAATAGAAGAAACGGGGCAAATGAAGAAGAGAAAAAAAGTGGCAAAACAGATGGGCTCAGGAAAACAAAACAAATTAACATAAAGTTACTGGAGCCATGCAATATATTAAACTCTGTTTTCTCTACCAGTGTCTGTTGCATAAACTACTTTTGGGTGGATTCATACCTGTTGTAAATCATCATTTACAAATCTCTTTACTAGGTTTACACAGTTTATTAAACCAACATCAAACATGATGCACGGACCTTATTATAGTGTGAATTTAGTCATTAAATCTGTTTCACGAAAAAAGAACTGTTGTCTAGCCTGCTAAAAGACAAAAACACTAGCTAGATTAATCTCTAATCTAAACCTATTTGCAAACCAATCCTGACAATAAGAGACATCAGTGTTGCTTCTTTTAATGCTGTCATCTGCTGGGATTTTGGAAGCATGCCTTCTCTATAGTGGCCCCTGCCCTATGGAGCACTCTTCATCCTCAAATCAGGCAAACCCCAAATTCTTCTTGCCTTCTGGAAGGCCTTGAAAAGCTGGCTGTTGTGTCGGGTGGGACTAGAGTCTAGAAAAAAAATCCAGATGTTGATATATAGAGGAGTGTTTGCTCTGAGGGGGCTGGAAGGTTTTTTTTAATTATTGTTGTTCTTCTTCTTTGATATACAGTAATAATATTGTTTTTAAGCCACCCAGGGTTATGATATATAATATGGGGAGTCATAGTAGATAGATAGATAGATAGATAGATAGATAGATAGATAGATAGATAGATAGATAGATAGATAGATGAGAGAATAGGTGTCTATGAATTCATTAGCAAATATCTGTATAATCATCATTGTAACCCAATGCTAATCACTTCTTTGATGTGCCAGATTATATGCTGTGTGAACTAGGAGAAACTATAAGAAACCAACTTGTAATGCTTAAAACAATCTTGTCAAAATTGAAGTAGTGCAGCCATTGTGAAAAACATATGCTGTTAGTAAGCTCATAGCCGGGGGACCAGTAGATAATAAATATTTGTGCATTAAAAATGAAAGCAAGGCAAGAATAATTATTAAAAACAACAGGAAAGAAATAGTTTTTGTAAGAGGCTCTGATGCTGAAGTGATCAAAGTACATCATTCAGTGTAAATCTGGTATGCCTTAGCTTTTGATAATTTAACTTTTTTAATTAATAAGAATATAGAATCCCAACCAACGTTTTTAGGATGCTTGGGCTGGGTATATTGTTTTTCAAACAATGTCTTTTTATTTTGTGCAGGAGAAACAAACAGGGTCCAATTTTAGAACTATAAGTGCCCTGGAAGCACTTATGTTGCCTTTTGTGTGTTTGGCAAATGGATCCATTTTCTACCATTGCAGATTTCACTACTTTATATATTCTAGAAGTAGCTCTGGTTTGCCATGCTGAAATTGATAGATATGCACTGTGAGTGGTTGCACATCAATGGCTTGCCATGTAAAGTAGCCTTATTTAAGTTTGATTTTGTACAATTTACTTGGTTGCTTCTAGATTGTGCGAATAAGCTTTAGCCAATTTGGAGACTGCATCAACTTCTTGTTGTTGCAAGATGTTACAATGTGTGTTGTAGTTGTTATTCCACATCTCTGCAAACATTAAAGAATGTTGTGGACTTCTCAAACTATATTCAGTGACAACTATTGAAAATCATTATTTTTTTCATCATTAATTACATCTGCAAATTGACTGTTTAAATATAGCTTGAACGTTGTCTATTTTTCATACCAATAGAGTATACAGGTAATCCCCAAGTTACGAGCATTCACTTGTTTGAAGTTACGTGATCGGCGTCCCCTAGTGTTTACGAGTGACCGCAGAGACTCTGCAATATTCACCCGATTCCTCTCCCCGTTCCCCACAACTGCTTCCTCCTCCCTTCCTGCCACACCGGACTCACTTACCTTGCAAAATCTGTCTCCTCTCTGCCGCGGTTTCTTTCCCTTTGAGGGAGAGGAGAGTCAGCTTGGAAATGCTTTTTGGAAGCTCCTGGGTGCCATAATATTGTGCGAGTTCAAACACAAATTCTTTGCAAAAGAGATCATGGCCCCAGAAGCTTCCATTCTGAGGGGGAGGGAAGTGTTCTCTTCGTTTGCATGCCTATGGGGAAAGCGTGGAATTGGAGTCAACTGGGCGCAGGAACCAATGCTGTCCATGGCCCGGGTGCACTGCTCGCTCACGTGCGCCAGCCTTGGTTTGAGGGCAGGAATGAAGCCTTCAACTGAGTGGGGAGGCATTGCGGGGTGAATACCCCTGGACCTGCGTCCAAGTTGCTGATGGTGGCGGCAGCAACATCCACCTGAGCAGCTATGATCTTTCCTCCCCAGCCAGCCACCCACCCTGCACAACCTACTCCTTGCTTGACCGGCCAATGGCACAAATCCTCACCTCTCTTCTCCTTGTGCTCCTCTCCACTCAAGTGGCGGTGGCAGCTTCAGTTGCTCCACTCTGTCCAAAACGAAGAAGGTGGAGGGTCAGAGCAGGATTGCTCTCAAGAAGACATGGATGTGCTGCTCACTCGTGTGCCCTGGCCTTATTGAGAGCAATCCCGTTCTGTGCTTCCACTTCTTTCCACTCAGATGGAGCAGAGAAACTCAGGCTGCTGCTGCTCAAACACTCTTTATCCAAACGCAGACCTGAGAGAGATTGGAAGGTCCGTGTGCCTGCCAGTGGGACACTTCAGAAACAGAAAGGAATGCCCCGTGTGACTGAGGTCTCCATTTGAATAAAAAGTGTTTGAGTGCCTATGGGGTTATTCAAAATGCATGGATTCACTGCGTTTTGAAGCTCCACGTGACAGTCTTTTCTGTTTCTGAAGCGCCCCACTGGCAGGCCTTTTCTCAAGCCCTTTCCTGGCAAAAACAAGGCTCTGAAGCGAGTGCACCCCACTCTTTCGCTCTGTTTCTGAAGCGCCCCACTGGCAGGCCTTTTCTCAAGCCCCTTTCCTGGCGAAAACACGCCTCTGGAGCGAGCGTGCCCTACTCTTTTGCTCCATTTTTGCTGGAAAAGGCCCTTTTTCAAGCTTCTTTCCTGGTGAAAACAAGCCTCCGGAGCGAGCGTGCCTCACTCTTTCACTTCGTTTTTGCCTGAAAAAGCCATTTCTCAAGCCCCTTCCTGGCGAAAACTAGAAGCATGAGGTTTCTTAGTGGACCAGAGAGGCCTTGGGGGCCTGTTCCATCACTAGCCCCCCCCATAGCCTTCCCCATCCTGAGATACCTCATGTGCACTTAACGACCGCATGTGTCTTAACGAGCAAGGGAGTGATCTCGTTTGAGTTTTGGAGTTATGAGTGGAATTACACTTGTAATTCGAGGAATACCTGTAGCATGAAAACCAGGCAGAAATTTAGCTCAAAGCTAAATGGAAGCTAACGATTTTCATCATCTAACCAAGCTTTTAGAATAAAGTATATTTATAAAGGATGGGGGTGACATAATTCCTAGGTGCTTGGCTGCCATTGCTGTTAATATTATTGTACCAATGGCAGATAGAAAAGAAAGAGTAAACTGGTACAGTAGTGAAAGAGATGGATCCAAAAATTTTTCCCGCAGGTAGAGGAATTCTTTTTTAGAATAAAAAGATTACTAGCATAAGGGGGGGGGGGAAGTTTTGAATCCAATTCAGTATTGTGTATCCTAATTATGAAAGGGTTAGTTTGGGTGATACATTATCACAATAATATTTTGAATAATTAATTAATGATTAAAAGAAAACTCTAGGGATCTAGATGATTTCAATAGATGTCTTATATAATCATGTGAGCACATTATGTGGCTGTGACAGCTGGTGGTTTGCTACATTTTTTTAAAATGGCATGTCTTGCAAGTTTGCTTTGCCTAAAGAATATCTTTGTTTAGTTTTTAAAAATATATTCCATAGGTATTCAGTTAAAAGGGGCTGCTGTAATATCCTATCAAAGACCATGCTAAAAAGCTATATTGAAAGACTCTGGCTGAATCACCAGAGAAGAATGCTGATGGTCTGACATGATTTCATGAGAAATCTCAATTGTATATAAAAATAGCAAGTGTAGCTTAAAAGTTTTTGTATGTTCATCTTGAGTCATAAGCCTAGATTCCTTAGTATGCCTGAAATATTTTTACACTTGAAATAGCTACATCTCTGGAATTATTTTTTTTTCTTGGTTTCCTTAGCATCTCAGCATAACTCACTCCAGATGTACTTTACCCTTTGGATGAACTAATTCTGCCTGCTTGTTCACCTACCATTAACATTATTTTCCATAGCTTAATCCCTAGATTCTCCATTAGATTTGGCATTAGTTGCCATTAGAACAACAATGGCAATAAAAGATAAATCAATCTCCAATTACACAATGTTATTTTTGATGTATGGGATGCTGCTAGTATTATACCCCTAGAGAGAGCAAAATTACAAAAACCTGTACAGCAAAAAAACTTTGTTGGTTCATGAGGAAAAACAATAAATCCACAGTTTGGTAACATTTGTATTAGACTCAACCAAAAATGATCCAAAAGAATAGGTGTGATTCAGGCTTTTCAGAAACTCAAGATGGGGAACACTTACAAAAGCAGGAACATTAATCCCAGTGTTTGAACCATAGATTTGCCAATGCCATGTTATCTATTCCCTATTTTACTTGTACAACATTTGTGCTGTATAATCATTGTTCTTGTTCTGGTCTAGCCAGTATTGTCCTTTACAGATTAAGTTAAACAGCCAGAAAATTTAGCTGAATTCAAGAAAATTTCTTGAAAGAGTTGGTCTGTAATAAGTTTTGACCTCTGTTGTGAGGATAGCCAGTGCAACATATAAACCCTGTTTGTGGCTTACCAAAGCTTTATCCAACAGTGCCTTCCAGTTTTGATGTGACTATAACTCCCAGATAGTGCAATCACAAGAACTATTAAAAAATAAAATTATAAGTAGGAAGTATCCTTTGGGTCAACTTCAGCTCTTACTGACTTTGTGGAACATCTGTGTGGTTTTCTGGGCAGAAATGTGAAAGTGCTTTGCCAGTGTTTCCAGATTTTGGTGTTTTGTTTTATTTTCAGACTTGTCTATTATCCTGGGATTTTCTTATAGTTACCTATCTAAGTACTAATTAGGTCTAACCCTGCTTCCCTTTTCAAGATCAGCTGAGCAAGGATCAAATTAAAAAACAATCAAAAGTCATAATTAGTCTAGCTAAAGGATAGAGATTAACACTCTGACATATACTTTCTCAAAATTAGAATGGTTATATGAACTATGGTTTGTTGAAACCAAAAAAATCCAATTATAAATAATAATTAAATAAACCCTAACCTCTTTGCACCAATTCACATCAATTCTTTTGAGAGGTAACTGGATTTTAAATGGAGTAGGTAACCAAATGTTTATTAGGGCTTTCTTTTTTTTTTTTTAATTGAGAATTTTTAAAAGTTTTTACAAATAACAAAAAAAGAACAACAAAAAACAAAAAGAAAAAAAACCAAAACAACCCTCACCCAACCCCTCCCAAACCACCCCCTCCATCCCCCCCCCAAGCTTCCCAGAGCTGAATATAGGCTTAATTAAAATTTTAAGAAACCTAAACAAGTTTTAACAACTTATAAAATAGTTAATAATAAAATATAAGTGACATAAACATTAAAAAGAAAAAATACTTAAAAAGGAAAAAAGAAAAGAAGAAAGAAAGAAAGAAAGAGGAAAAAATAGGAAAAAGAAAAAAAAGAAAAAAAGAGAAAACAATCCATAAAATATCAAAAATTATATACAAGTTATAAAAAAGCTAAGTAATATTTTTATATCCAATTTATGTTGTATAAAATTTATCCATTTTTCCCATACAACAAAAAATTTCTCTTTCAATTGCTCCTTTAAAAAAGCCGAAATCTTTGCCATTTCCACCAGATAGGAAACTTTAAAAAACCACTCTTGCAAGGTAGGCAAAGATTCCTTCTTCCAATATTGCCCTACTAACAGCCTTGCGGCTGTAATCAAATTTAACATCAATATAACCTCCTTAGCATCACAATCAGTCTTTGAGAAGTAAATCACCACATCTCTTGGCAAATTCTTTTGTTTCGCAATCCAAGAATTAACTCTGTAAATTTTTTCCACTTCTCTACGTAATCCATCTTTATCCCTATTCAGAGCAACAGCTAGATCATTCATCACCATCTCCATCAGGTCTTGATTCATGTCTTCTTTAAGACCCCTAATTCTCAAAGCATATTCCATTTGCCTATACTGAGACATAAGAATATCCTCTTGTGAAGTTTCCATCTTTTTTTCCATATCTTGAAATTTATACTCAAGGAGGTCTACTTTCTCTGCAACTTCTTCCACTCTGGAATCCAACTTCACAACCACAGAAGCCAATCCTGATAAAGCTGTAACTATGTCTTCCCTCAGAATAATATTATTCTCTACTAAAAGCTCCTTCATTTCCTCTTTAGTTTCAGATTTATTCTGTTCAAGAAGATCTTTGTTCTGTTTAAAAAGGTCCTTCATTTCCTCTTTACTTTCAGACTTGCTCTGTTCAAGAAGTTGCTTCATTTCCTCCCTGATTTCAGCTACAGCATTTCCCATTATATCTTTAATATCTTGTGCAGACAAGGCTGGCAAGGGAGGAGAAGATGGAGGTGTAGCCTTAGATTGCAGCACTGGTGGTGTAACTTTAAGTTGTTGTACAGTTGCAATTACAGGGGAAGAAACCACCTTAGAGACTATAGAAGCTGGTTGTCTCTTTGAAGCCATTTTTTTAAAAGTCTTATTCTCTCTTTCTTTCTTCTTAAAAAAAAGATACTAAAATCCTTAAAATTAAAAAAGGGACCAGGGAGAGTGCAAAAAAAAAAAAAAAGAAAAAAACTTCCAAAGCATTTTAAAAGAAAAAGGAAAAAAGAAACTTGAAAAAGAAAAAAAACTGTGCTCATTTAAGTCCATTCTTTCTTTCCAGAAAGGAAAAAAAAAGCACTTTCAAAACACCATTTTACTTTCACTCTCACTCTCCACCGAAAAAAAACAAAAAACAAATCAGCATAAGCTAAAAAAGAAATAAAAAGAAATACAACTCTAACTCTAAGTAAAATCCTTTAAACAGTTCTGTCCGCTTTAAAAAATCACTCACCAGAAAACTTTAGGCGCAGAGATGGTAGCGGCGTTTCACTTTGTTTCCAAAGAAACAAAGACAGCTGGGAGGTGGAGAAAGCACAAACTCCGAGGGAACACTCTTTCTACCCCCCCAAAAAAAGAATCCAGGGGGGGGTTAAGAGGTTCTATCTCTATTCGTGTGGTCTCTACCCCTTCCCTTCGCCCGGGAAGGGGATTTCGAGCCGCGGGCCAGCTGATGCGCGCTGTGCTCCGCAGATCTGACGCCGTCCCAGGAGGACAGCTACAAAGTAGCCGCCATCATCGTCGCTGACCACCGGAAGCTCCGGCTTTCTTTTTCATCTCATAGTTTTTTGGCTTCAAGTCGTTTGACTTAATTTCCAGTAGAGGAGTCATTCAGAAATATTTTATAGTAATCAATTTATAACAGTCTATTCCATGCTATTGAAGCTTTCGAAATGTATATATCTAAGATACAGATATTGCCACTGTAAAAATTCAGAATACCTAAAATAACTCCTGAGTTTTATCTCAATAATGAAAAAATGGGTCCATATTCTGAATTTTACAAGCAGATGGTTTGACCCTTAAACTTTTGATTAATATTTCCTACCATGCACTTAGTATATATTACCTAATACATTTTTAAATTTGTGGGCATTTTTGAGAGAAATAAAAGTTACATAAGAACATAGTGTTCAAAGTTGACTGATACCCATCAAATCAGTGACCAATTATAAAATGTTTAACAGGGCTTTCCTTTTTCATCTCATAATTTTTTGAATCCAACAAATTTGATTTAGTTTCCAGTAGAGGAGTCATTCAGAAATATTTTATAGTAATCAATTGTATAACAGTCTATTCCATGCCATCAAAGCTTTCATGTTGTATATGTCTAAGATACTGGTATTGCCACTGTAAAAGGAAAAGATTTATATAATCTGAAAAGAAACGAGAATATAAACATTAGCTGCTTTATCTAAATCAGACCATTTAGTTTGATATTATTTCTAGTAGTATTTCCGAATGGGCACTTTTCCTAGCAACGTATGGAGCATCAGAGATTTAATCTTGGCCATTATGTGTGCAAAGTTCATTCTGTATCACTAAGCATGAACTTTGAATGTCATTGGAATAGCAAAGTGAAGGCACCTTCTCCAGCATGTCCTCCCTTAGGGACACAGGGCTTTGGTAAGTCCCACTAGTGGAGTCTCCATCCAATCATGCTGGAGAAGGGGCGATGTCTTATCTGAACACCTTTTCTCAGCATGATGATGGAGACTCCGCCCCGTCCCAGATAAGGTCAGTTGGTCCTGATTCCAATAATGGAAATGCAATTGGATGGGCTAATGTCTGTACATCGACTCAGTCTCAAACTGGGACATGGGGACACAGTAGAGGCATGACTTTAACTCTGACTTAGTCTTATTGGAGCAGCAAGATTAAGACAACCCACTAGTGGAGTCTCCATCATCATGTTGAGAAAAGGCGTTCAGGTAAGACAACGCCCCTTTTAGTGAGTTCAACTCCAGCTGACTTTGTGAACAAGTCCATATAGTTTTCTTGACAATACAAGAGTGATTTGCCACTGCCTTCCTTTGGGGTGTTTTTCAACTTCCCAATATGGTCTGAGATTTTCTGCTGGTTCCCAAAAAGGTTAAATGCATAGCTTTCCATGGCTACCTCACTTAACTTACTGAGCTTCCACTATCATTCTGTTGGATGAAATATTTGTAATCCAAGTCTGGTACAAGTTGTAAATCAATGCCTGATTTCTGGAGATTTGCAAATATTTTTTCAAGACATTTAGACTTTCATCCTCTTTTCAATCTGAATTGGACAATAATGCTATTTGCATTAATTCTGAAAATATTAGAATTCCCCTGCAGTGATCTCTCTCATTTACATGTAAGAAAATTATCTACTTCTCTGATGGCCTTACTTTTTCAGCTACTATTTCTAGCTGAAATTAATGGTAACACTCTGGAGGATCAATTCCTAGCTTAGCTGCTGCTTAACTGAGCTACAAGGATGCAAGTCACATTTCACTGAGATAAATTTGAACAGGGAAGTCTATCTACTTGCAAAAAGAAAAAAGAAAAAGATAAGGAACACCATATGTGAAGAATAGTTTTTCCTCTACATGAGCAATCATACAATTCATTGTTATGTTATACATTAAATAGTGATCTCAGTTATCCAAGTATCACAGCTTCTGTAGCCAAAATGGCCTTTCTACATCAGGCATGTCCAACGTTTTGGCTTGTCTGGGCCTCATTAACCCATGGCTCAAGGGCTACATGCAGTCCTGGAAAGCAAGTAATATGGCCCCACAAGATCATAAACCTTTAACATTATTAAGTCCATTAACTATATTATGTATTTTATATGTGGCCCAAGACAATTCCTCTTCACTCAGTGAGGCCCAGGCAAGCCAAAAAGTTGGATGTGCCTGATGTAGAAGGGCCATTTTGGCTACATAAGCAGTGACAATTGAATAACTCTGATCACTATTTAATGTATGTGTTCGTTTGTTTGTTTAGAAAATTTATACTGCCACCTACTTGCACATGGCGACTCAAGGCGGCTTACAGGACATAAAAGCACAATATTAAAAAAATTAAAAAAATAAACATAAAAATAATAAAATAACCCTCCCCCCATCTGTCCACCCTAGCAATATCACACATTCATACCAGCCATTTAATGGACTCCATCCCACTCTGGGTTCCCCAGGCCCACTGGCAGAACCTTCAGGGCCTTCCAAAAGAGTGTTAGAGTGGGTGGGGCAGTCTAATGTCTGTAGGGATGATGTTCCAGAGGGAGGGAACCACCACCAAGAAGGCCCTTCTTCTGGATCCTGCCGGACATATCTCCTTAGGGGACAGGACCCACAACATTTCTTGCCTACCTGCTCTAATATAACAATGAGTTGTCTGATTGCTCATACAGAGGAAAAACTATTCTTCGCGTATGGTATTCCTTACTATTATCTTTTTTTTTAGTAAGCAGGTTTTAAGTTTTAGATTTCCCTGTTCAAAATTATCTCAGTGAAATGTGACTTGCATCCTTGTATCTCAACTGAGCAGCAGCTAAGCTAGGAATTGGTCTTCCAGAGTGTTACTATTAATCTTTAGCTAGAAATAGCAGCTGAAAAAGTAAGGGCACCAGAGAAGTAGATAAATTTCCAAAGCTCTCTTGTAGGAGCAACATATTGCCCATTCCTTCAGGGTTATTATGTATGTTAAGCATTTAAAAAAAATGTGCTTATCTTCCTGGAAGATTCTTTTCACCAGAAGAGTTTAACATGCATGTCTGCACATAAACAAAGGGGCTGAAAATTTGGTAAGCTTGTAAGCATAGATTAATAGCTCACAATTCCCTTGGAGTTAGATTCATGCTCCCGTTTCCTTAGAGATCCCTTTAGTATTTCAAACTACTGTGGTGGTGCCTGTGTCTGAGAAAGTAACAGCCAAAAATAACATCTGAAAACATTAACTAGTCAAGGTCAAAAAGTTTTTGTACTCCTTTCTCCTCTGGGCCTGTCTCATATGGTTGTCATTTTCAACTGTCCCTCCTATGTTTTCTTTCTTTGAACTGGCGATAAGGTGGTTTTGGCATTACCATTTTCTATGAAACTACACAGGGTTTCACAAAACCAATTACGAAATACAAGAGAGAACCGGCTGTCAGAATTCCTACTAAGCTTGTAAATGCAACAAGAGACTCAGCTCCTAGGAATTATATTGCCTACAGTGGCTGAGATTGTATGCATGTGATACAGATAGATTGTTTCCAGAGTAAACATTTTAAAGGATTTAATGTAACTAACCTGCAGAGAGAAAGAAATTCTTTTTTTTCCCAGTCCTAGTGATGCATGAGTATTAAAAAAGCATTCTTGCAAATATAATTATGGCATGCCTCTTGCTGTCTTGTCTGTTACATATTGATAAGCTTATATTGCTGGCAGCACTTCCTCTTCAGCAGCTCAAGTTGGAAGAACGGGAGAAATGCTGCTTTTCACATCTGAATGGAGTTTTGAATGTTTAGTTAAAAATTATAATTTGCCATGGTATGAAAAAGACAGGCATTTTTGAAATATATCTGTTTATTTGTCAGTTTATTTCTGACATTTATATCCTACCTTTCCTCCAAGAGTTCAGGGCAGCCCACTGACAATGTCCCCCGGTTCCACTTCCATAGCAACAACAATGTTAGATAGGTTGGACTGAGAGAATGACTGGCCCAGAAGCACCCAGTGAGTTTCCATAGCTAAGGATGGCCATGGGTTTCCTGGATCTCCCCAGTACTAATCAAACATCTTAGCCACTATAGTTTGCTCAAATCCCAAACTCATATCCAGGTTTTAGAGCAGGGGTCTTCAAATTTGGCCCTTTTATGACTTGTGGACTTCAACTCCCGGAATTCCTCAGCCAGCATGCCTGGCTGAGGAATTCTGGGAGTTGAAGTCCACAAATCATAAAAGGGGCAAGTTTGAAGACCCCTGTTTTAGAGTGAAAGTCCCAAGCCAATACGAAGATTTGTGTATGTTTGTTATTGAAATGCAGGGGATCTTGGTTTAATTAGCATTCATTCCACAACCATTCAAGCATGTGATGATGCTGAATGAGTGCTAGCTACCACCAGTGCTCAAAGTCCTGGCTATTGCAGCAGTCCTCTGGTCCTGTGCTTGTGATCTGGGCACTTAGCGACTGGCCATATTTCTGACTGTTGCAGCATTTTGTGGTCATGTGATCCCATTTTGCCAGCTTCCTACAAATAGAATCAATGGCAAAGCCAGCATGAAATCGGAAGTTGTGTTTGTGTGAGGTCCTTGTTCACTGATCCCAGGGTCCTCATTTAACTATGGTAACCGGGGGCTATTAAATTCAATATAATGCAAACACAAGCAATAGAAAATAATTCAACCAATGTCCTAAACTTCAAAAGAGCTGATTTTAACAAACTCAGAGAGAACCTAGGAAAGATTCCATGGATGAAAATCCTAAAGGGGGAAACAATTCAAGAAGCATGGGAAACTCTGAAAAATATGATCATAGAAGCCCAGTCCAGCACAATACCACTAAAAAAGAAAAACAAGAAAGTCAAGAAGAAACCAGCATAGCTGCACAAAGATGTCTCAGACAAACAAAGACAAAAAGGACAAGTACAAAAAATGGAAAGAGGGACACATAACTAAGGCTGATTATCAGCTGACAGCCAGAAAATGCAAAGACAAAATCAGGAAAGCAAAGGCTCAGAATGAACAAAGACTTGCAACAGAAATCAAGGATAATTAAAAAAAAAGGTTTTTCCAACATATTAATAACAAGAAAAAACTCAAGGAAACTGTAGGTCCACTAAAGAGAGAAGATGGCAAGGAAGTAACAAGCAATAGGGAGAAAGCAGAGCTGCTTAACTCATTTTTTGCATCAGTCTTCACACAAAAAGAAATTATAGCACAACATACCAAAAAAATACTGCAAAAGACAAACTAGAAATAAAAATTAAAATAAGCAAGAAAATGGTAAGAGAACACCTATCTGACCTTGATGAATATAAATCACTAGGACCCGATAGATTACATCTCAGAGTTCTGAAGGAGCTGGCAGATGTTATTTCAGAACCATTGCACCATATCTTTCAAAAATCCTGGAGCACCAGGAAAGTACCTGAGGATTGGAAAAGGGTTGATGTGGTTCCCATCTTCAAGAAAAAATGGACCCAGCAAATTACAGACCAATCAGTCTAACATCAATACCTGGGAAGATCCTGGAAAAGATAATCAAAAAACAGATCTGCAAACAACTAGAAGCAAACAAACTTATAACTGGTAGCCAGCATGGGTTTGTTAAAAACAGATCATGCCAAACCAATCTTATTTCATTCTTTGATAAAGTGACTAAATTAGTAGACCAGCAAAATGCTGTGGACATAGTATACTTAGATTTCAGTAAGGCATTTGACAAAGTAACCACAATCTACTGCTTGGTAAGCTAGAAAAAGATGGAATAGACAACATCACCACCAGATGGATTTGTAGCTGGCTGACAAACCGTACTCTACAAATAGTCCTCAATGGTACTACATCCACATGGAGAGAAGTAAGCAGCGGGGTACCACAAGGCTCCATCTTAGGCCCAGTACTCTTCAATATCTTCATCAATGACTTAGAAGAGGGAATAGAAGGGGAACTCATCAAATTTGCAGATGACACTAAACTGGCAGGAAGAGCCAACACTCCAGAAGACAAGCTCAGGATTCAAAAAGATCTTACAAACTGGAACAATGGGCCCTATCCAACAAAATGAGTTTTAATGTAGAGAAAAGCAAAGTTTTACATTTAGGCAGGAAAAATCAAAGATATAAATACAGATTAAGTGAGACCTGGCTCAAAACAATAACTGTGAGAGGGACCTTGGAGTCTTAGTGGACAATGAGCCAGCAATGTGCAGCAGCAGCCAAAAAAGCTAATATAATCCTGGGTTGCATAAACAGAGGCACAGAATCAAGATCATGCGATGTATTAGTACCGTTTTATAAAACCCCTGGAATGCTGCAACCAATTTTGGTCACCATACTACAAAAAAGATGTTGAGAGCTTGGAAAAAGTTCAGAGAACAGCAACTAAGATGATCCAAGGTCTGGAGACTAAAACATACGAAGAACGGCTGCAGGACTTGAGTTTGGCTAGTCTAAAGAAAAGAAGAAATAGGGTGACATGATAGCAGTATTCCAGTATTTGAGGGGCTGCCACAAAGAAGAGGGGGTCAAATTATTCTCCAAAGCACCAGAGGACAGGACAAGAAACAATGGCTGGAAACTGACCAAAGAGAGAAGCAACCTGAAATTAAGGAGAAACTTCCTAACATTGAGGACAATTAATTAGTGGAACAGCTTGCCTTCAGAAATCATGGGTGCTCCATCACTGGAGGTTTTTAAGAAGAGGTTAGACAGTCATTTGTCTGAGATGGCATAGGTTCTCCTGCTTGAGAGGGACTGGACTAGAAGACCTCCAAGGTCCCTTCCAGCTCTATTCTGTTCTGTTTTATTCAACTGTCATTGCTACATGATTCGGTCACAAAGCATCGTTCTTTACAACTGCATTGCTTAGTGACAGAAATTCTGATCCCAATTACTACTGCTAAGTGGACACTACCTGAACAAGGGAAGAGCAAACTATCTTCTTTTGCTTATACTGAACTTCCTGGAAGTCAATTTAATTCTATAAATTATAATCTTATTTGATGCAAAATAAAAAATTATGTTCATAAATATAATTTTAATTGAATTCTTTCATAAGCTCGCTGCTCTTCTGACTTCAGATAATAAATGATACGGGTTAAATACAACATTGCTGGTGAATGTGAACTAACTGTTCTTATAGCCATATTTTTAGTATAATAAATAATGACTCACTGTATTTGGGGATATGCTTTATTAAAAACATTTTTATGGGTATTATATCAAGATAGGAGAATAAATAAAATGGAGTATACATGGGTGGAATATGCCCACTATACAATCAAATAACAGAGATTTTTCTGGCAAGCAATCTACTCAGCTATTTCTGGAAAATGGTTATAAACATGGGGTAGGATCTCAACTTTCCAATTTGTTTCAAAATAGTTCTATTAAACTAGAATCTGAAGCTGTCGGTGCCCTTCTTGGCAGTTTCCCATAGATGTTTGTTGACTGCCATGGACTGATAAGGCTGTTATTATGTATTTAACGTTTATAAAGCACCCAACATTTTTGAACTGCTCTCTGCAAAACCTCAAAATAGACAACACTTGCTCCCGACAAGCTCTGAAAGTAATCAACATGATACAAAAAGGAAAACAGATAGAGTGGAAACAGACAGCAAGCACTGGAGCAATAACTTCTTAGCTCCTTCTTTAGCAAAGATTGAGACATGATTCTCTTCTTGCCCTTATAGCGATACCTCAGTTTCATAGACTACTGAGGAGAAAGGGTATCCGTTAAATCTGTACATTGACATAAATGTAAAAAAGTCAGTTTCAGAATTACAGAAAAGATGGAAATAGATGAAAAGTAAATTATGCCAACTGACTGGACACACATCAGATTTGTCTGTTGTTTTTTTATTTATGTAATTATATCTCACCTTTCTTATTTTTATAAATAACCTAAGGTGGGGAATAGACAAACTCCTTCCTCCTACTATTTTCACCACCACCACAACCCTGTGAGATGAATTGGGCTGAGAGAGAATGACTGGTCCAAGGTCACCCAGCAGGCATTTATGCTCTGCTTGATTGTATGAAGCAAATGCTACCTTTTATCATCCTCTCTACGCCATACGATATATCATGCAATTCTGTATGTTACATTTATTTCTTTGTTTTTCTGCTGCTCATCCATTCGAAGGACACAAAGCAATATACAATGAACAGTGGATGTTAAAATCAAAAGTGCTAAAAAGTAGTTAAAATACAGCTCATTTTAAAGAAGTCAGAAAGATGGGCTGAACTTGGCCATTTGTTCTTAGGTTAGCAGTATATATTTATCAATCATTGAAAAGTGACATGAATCAGTCTCTTGTCAAACAACATTTTTTGAGCTGTTGTATGGAGATTCTGTGCACAATCAGACACAATCTCACACAGATTTCAGAAAAATGAATTGAGTCATAAACAGGGCAGGTTTCCTAAACTGAAGTACTTTACTGCAGTGTCTCATAAAAGAAATGTGTGTAGATGGATTAGATAAATCTAAATAAATAGTTCTTTATAAGGCTGTGAAGAGATTTAGGCATGAAGAGCAAAATTTAATTTGAAGCATGCATGAGCATGAACAAACAAAGCACCTGTTGGAAATCTTAAGCAAAACCCTTCTTTTCCTGAGATTGTATGTCAGCTGCTCAGGATAGTCACATAAACCCAAGAAAAGATAAGATGCGGTATGCACAATCTTGTACACTCTGAATCATATTTTGCTTTTTGAATCCAAATCTCAGCACAGCCATACCAAATATAGAAGATTGTGACTTTTTAAGACCTTATCTCTAAAAACACACATTGTAGAAAAAAATTCTTCCTGATAGAATATGTAGTATTTTTGGCCACTTATCACATCGCTCAACAATAAAAGAGGACTGAGGATCCTCTAATTTGCTCAGTTACAGTAGTTTAAATCATAGTGATAGGCCAAGGTCAAGGCTTTTTGTTACATATACTAGTAGCATTTCTGTGGGATTGTTCCAATGTGATTAGGTCAGATAAACCTTCCTTTCCTATCACAATAATTCCCAGAACTTGGTATTTCAAGTAAAAGTTTCTGTTAATGACTTTTAAACTTGACTGAGCATGAAATTAAAAAAGATTCTCAAGTTACTCCCTCAGGTGCTTAGATGCACACCAGCTGGCACAGAAAGAATCTCAGCCTCTTGCAAATATTAGAAGACTCTGGAGCTTATGACAGTTTGATATAAAGAAATATGCTGCACTTAAGAAGAATCAGTATAGCCTATTGCTGGAGGCTGTTGGGCTCATAGTTGTTTGATCAATGTCTTAATGCCAGGTTGTCCATCAGCACAATGCCATTGGCATCTGAAATGATGCTAGGCTCTACAATTCCTAATTATCTGACAGATCCTTAAGAAGCCTTGCTGGCAGAGGAAGAGTTTTCCAATCTGGAAAAAAAAACCTTACATAGATAAAGCATATTCTTGAATCCCAGAAATCCAAGAGAGTTCAGGCAAGAAGAGGCATAAAAAAGGCAGACAAAGAATTAGAGAAAAGTAAGAACGTGAATAAAAATCTTTGGATTGAGCATGGAGGGATCAATGATAACTTTGGTGAAAGTAATCTTGGTAAAGTGCTAATAGGAGAAGGCAGATTGGAGAGGTGCCAAAACTGCAGCTGCAGAAGTGAACTTCAGGATACCAGAATGAGCAGCTGGAAAGAAATTGAACAGTATTGAGAAAAGATAAGAGGCCAAAAATGTATATTTATTTTTTGTTTCTTGGTTATTGAATGGGTCATATTGCAAGTTTACATTCAATAGAAATGATCTAATGTAGAAATGGAAAAGTGATAAGGAAGATGGTAAAATAATAGGTTCAAGGGGTGGATGTGAAGCGATTTGGTGAGGAGCTAATTGTCAGGTTGTAAAAAAAAGGTAGAGGGTGATGTAGGTCAGAGTAAAATTAGGGGGAAAAAAGAGGAGCAGTGGGAAAAGAAGATGGAGTCATTGAGGTCACCTTACAAGGCAAAATTGTGAGGAAGGGGGGGGGGAGACTGACTGACAAGGTATCTGATTAGAGATACCTAGAATTGGTATGGATGAAAGGAATATGTATTGTTTCACCAGATGGCTGGCAGATGAGGAAGAAACCATTACTTTTCAGAGAACAAAATTAGCTATCTCTTTCTTTATCATTTATTGCTAGATGATACAGTTTCTGAAAAGGAAAAAAGATGTTGACAGTAAATGACAAGGAATTAATTATTATATAGTATCATAGTATGCAACCCTCTATAAGGTACTTATTACAGCTGTGCAGTGCTTTGAATTCTGTTAGGAAAAGATTCTTTGAAATATGGGATCACAAAAGCAGCACCTGACTGCAATTCATTAAAGCAGCCACATCTGTTTCAGGTTTGTATGGTTGCTGCAAGGAGGTTTATTAAGCTTATGTTTTTCATTTAATTGTTCTATTTTCATTTACAGGTGCATAGGTTTCTGCCAAATCAGAATATCACTCCTTGTGTTTCCACACTTTCTGATACACATAGCTTATACTTGTTGATAAGATCCCATGAAAAGCTGGGCCGTGACCAACACATTCAAATCTTTGTAATTTAAGTAAGGTACATCTTAAGTGAAACAGTAAACGTGAATAAAAGTTTAGTACTACTGGCACACATCATATCAGAATTATTCAGAAAATAATCCGAAATGCATTTGATCATTCAGTACATTGGGGGTTTTAATAATTTATAATATACCTTATTAGCATAGCCTTATGCTTCAACTATGTTGTTGCCAAAACAAGTGGAAAGACCATTGCCAATGCCTTGCCTTCTGATTGGGGGGTTTCCTTGTCTTTGGGAATTTCCCCTCCATCCTCAAAAATAATCCATTTCCCATAGTTGATTAACAAACCCTCTCCCTTTTTTCTTCTTTTGCATATTTCTTTTTCTGTGAGTTTGTTCTTTCGAACCAGGGATCATTAAATTTATGAAGCATTTCTGTTCTCTTTTCAGTTGTTTCTTTCTAAGGAAAAAATGTACATTCCGTGCTACGTTATAAAAAAAGATTAATAATTAAAATACCATCCTTATGGGACATTTTTAAGACCATGTCAGACCATTACATCTAAAAGTTCCATTAAGAATGAGCCTTAAGATGCCTTCAGTTGTAAGCATTAGTTGTAATTTTAAAACAATTCAGGATGCAATTTTGAAAGTACATTTTGAGTGACTTTGGAAATGTATGCAAAATGTTGCATCAAATCAATATAGACTTTGGCTTTTATAATGTTAATATGCATATGCTTTTATTCTGAACAAAGGAAACTTAAGGAAATACCTGGCAAAAATATGTGCTGGGGCATTGTCCTGAAGGTATAATTAACACATAATAGCAAATCAAACAAGTTTAGCCTTAATTTATTCACAGGTTTTTTTTCTGATAGAATTGCTCTCACTTGGGTTTAGACTCAAGTTGAGCAGAGTCCAATGAGATGATTGGTGTGACCTCTTATGATGACATTTGGGTCTGTGAATTCTGAAGAAGAGGATACGTTTTTCTGCAGCATGAGGCTGGCCTTCTGTGGATGGAACCATGTCTCTCCTGGCTCTTTTGTGCAACAAGGAGAGACATAACTGTTTGGATTCAAAAGTTGGTAAATATCTATCTTGGAAGGTCATCATGATAGGTCCCTGGAAAGAGGCAATGTTGTGTCTACTCATGAAGAACATTGGTGGGATTCAAATACCTGAACAACTGGTTCTCTGCATGGATGCAGGCCTGGGTCTCCAAGGCCTAGAACAGACATCAGGAAGTGGCATCCACACTTTTCCAGTGAGCTGTTCTAGGCCTAGGAGGCCTCCTCCAGCCAGTTCTCCGAACTTAAAAAATATTTAGCTACTTGTTCTGCCGAACCGGTGTGAACTGGCTGAATCCCACCACTGATGAAGCTTCTCTAGTTCCAATCACATTGTGCTTTTTTTAAATGAGGTTCTCCACTAAGATCAGTTAGGTGCATTTCTGGACCTCTTGTGAGGTTTGGGAGTTAGTTTTATTGCTTTACAGTAGTTCTGCAACTTCCTAACTGGGATTCTTTAGTTGATAATGCAGAAGAAGGAGAACTTGAGCTGGTGGCCATTCCTGTATGGGTTGCTTCAGGCTTTAGCTGTTTGCCCTCTATTCTTTAACATCTGTATGAAACCATTGGGAGAGGTTATCATTAGCTTTGGGATGAAGTATCATCAAATGCTGATGATACCCAACTGCTCAATGTCATCCCTAGTTGTAGCAGAGATGCAGTAGAGGTCCTGACCTGGTGCTTGGAAGCTATGTGGCAAAGGGTGGGAATAAAATAAAATAAAGCTTAAACCCAGTAAGATAGAAATGTTGTTTACCCAAAAACTACTCTTCGATTAATACTAGCATTTCCTCTGAAGTATCTGGTCTGCGGTTTGGAGGGTCTCCTGGACTCAGGACTATTGCTAGAGAAGTAGTGGAGACCATGTCAAGGAATCAGGGGAGCCTCTGCTCAGCTTCAGTTGATGAGCCAGTTGTAGCCTTTCTTGGAATGGAAACTTTCTTGGCAACTCTTTAGTGATTAATGTCCTTGCGTCTACAATCTGCATTGCATTTTACATGGGGCTGCCTTTGAAGACTATCTTGAGTTATATTTGGTACAGAACACTTTTGCCTGAAGTTAGTGATGAGAGTTACTACAATAATGTGATTAGAGTTCTGGGATGCTCCACTAATTTTATTTATTTGTTTGCTTATTCAATTTATATAGCTGCCCATCTCGCTATCGTGACTTTAGGCGGTTTCCAAAGTTAAAAATTCAGAAAATAATACAAAACAATAATAAAACAATAAAACTATTAGAAATGTAAAACATAATCAGTGGGAGAGGACATTCATTTTTCTAAAAGTACAACCACTCAATAATATTCATTTCTCTAGCATCTGGAAATCCATAATTTTTAGTCTTATTCCTTGAGGAAGCTTGATTTTGGATTCTTGGATTGATCTGGAGATTCAATTGGCCATTCTTACTTTTGTGATTCTATTATACATATTCCCATATTTTTCTAACCAAATATTTATAGGGATTTTTTATTATTTTCAATATTTTGCAAAGAAAGTTTTGTGTTAATGAGTTATGCTTTAATTGACATAAACAATGTTAGATCAGAATAAGTACTGCATTCTAATATTTTCATAATTGCATTAGGAAACATAGCAAACAATATCTAAATGTATCTGCTACGGAGTTACAACAGCTCATAACAGTTTCAGGTATAATTTTTGTTGGCTTGCGTATTTGTATGACAGTGATATATACTTTGAAATATTATATATATTAATTTGATCTGAGTACACTATTTAGTGGAAGCATGTGCCTAGTTGTTAAAAGATGTTCCCTTGTCTACATGCATATACAAGTAGTCCTCACATAATGACAGTAATTACCACCAGGAACTCTATCACTAAGCGGTGCAATCATAAGTCAGAATGTCACCTAACCATGCCAGTTTATGATGGCAGTTCCAGTAGTCCTGGTTGCCATTGTTAGGAAAACCCTGTGCGGTTGCAGCATCCCCTGGTCACATGATCGCCATTTACCATCTGCTGCTGGCTTCCCCATTGTCTGCTTGTTGGAAGCCAGCAATGAAAGCTGGAAATGGGAATCATAGGAAACTGTGAGGTCATCCTTGCAAGGCAATCACAGTGCCTGAATCATGTTTACATGACCGATGGGACACTGTGATGGCAGCAACTTTGAGGACCCCCTAGCAAATATCAGCACTATCGTAACTTCAACTGGTTGCTGAACAAATGTACATTACATGAGGGCTACCTGTATTAGGTCAAAGTAAATTGCCCATTTCACACAATCTATTCATACAGGAATATTATAGAATTTTCCTTCCAGCAAAGCCAAAGAGGAGACATAAAAGCATAACACTGTTCAGGTATTTTGTTTATTTATCAGCGTAATCTCATACAAATAAAAAAAATTGGGGATGATACTCGTTTGGAAATTGTAAAGATGTAAAATGTACATCTTTTGGGCATCTGCTGTCTTACAATTTTTTGTGATATTAAGAAGTAGAATCCATATCCATAAAGCCATAGGGGGAAGGGGCAACGTTCCATTCTAATAGAATGAAAACTATCATCCAAGATTAATAAAGTTTGGAAAAATGAATAATTTTAGCTAATACTTTAAATAGTAGATTCTTGTTCCTCCTTAATTGTAGCCGTTATCAGTTTCTCTGAACATTGTACTATGTTTATTACATGCCAGACCATTATGTAGATGGCCTTAGAATTTTAATTGCATGTTTCAGAGATCCATAATATATATAAGCATGTGCTTGAACTATGCATAATAAATAAGCTACTACTTTACTTTAAACTATTTGAAAATAAAGCAATGGCTTATTATGCATAGATAGGATAGGGTGGTTTTTACTAGTGCAGAAAAACTTCAGGATAGCAGCCATGCTTCTCTGACCTCTGTCACTTTTTTGAGTTGTTCTTTCCTTGAGCTAATATCTATTATGAAAGGCTATCGTCACATAATTAAAAATGAAGCAAACTTAGTTGTGACACTATTTACTTGTTGCAGAAGTTCATTTTTTCCAAAGACTTTTCTTTGTTTTTTTGGTAATTTATGCTTGAATATTTTCCTGAACAAAAGGTGAAGGTTTGTAAGCATTTCTACAGCCCAATTAAAGCCTTGAAAATATTATGACATCTGCATTTAAAAGTACAGCTAGGGGGTCTATCTGCCAGTCTAGGAGATGAAAGTCTCCCTTGGTGAAACAGGAATTGCTGTTCAGTCTTATTTAACTCTTTTCTGAACCAAGGAATTGTCCATAATGGTTTCATTTAACCTTTGGTCTAAAATACAAGAGTAACTTCATTATTTCTGAATATTCCTTTTTCTTGCACATCTTACATTGTTTGTGCATTGAATTCTCAGTCATCATTTCCAGACGTTAATACAAATCTGAGCACGTGTTCTTATTTTATATTTTATAAATATATTTTATAAATATATTTTTATATTTCCCACAGCTATACAGGGTTTTTTTCTCAGACATATATTTTTGTTGTTCTTTAATAATGCTTTGGAAAATACCCAGTAGTGCTTATTATCAAATCAAAATATTATGAAATTAGATTTTCTAATCAATCAGTGATGTTTTGACATAACGATAAAATTCATAGTCAAAAGAATGAGAGTGGATTTATGATCATATTAAATGAAAGACTACTGTTGAAATTCTATACATGTCTTTTCAAACTAAGGTACATATATATTAAAAATAAGTACTACTGAATTTTTCCTTGTTAATGTGTATATCATTGCAGTCTAAATGGAACCCTTGTTCTCGTGAAATTATGAAATGTTAGTTTAGGGACCCAAATGCATTCACTTAATCTAGAGTATATTGTAAATTGATAAAAGAATTTTTTTTTTAAATAGACATCCAAGGAAATAACTGATGTCACAAGTGAATACTGTTATGTGCAAGCTTTTCTTCCAGATTTAATCAGTCTACCAAATGAAATCTATTATGAAATAGCTTTTGTTGCAAATTAGTAAAATGTTTAATAACTGACACTCTGTAGTTTCCAGTTTATTTCTTCATATAAAGGTTAATTAGCTTTGACTCTGGGAATGGAATACTTGTAACCAGTTATTAATTTTTCAAGATTCATTAGGCAATTTATTTTAATTACTCTCACCGTCATGACACAGAAATAACCATCTATTTAAGTAACATTATATGATGAACTCTAATACTTTCTTCTGACTGGTAGATGTAGATATGAAACTGATTGTTTCTTTGGACTATGTACTGTGTTAGGTTTCTTTTTCTCCCCACTTTTTAAAGTAATATTCCATAGGTTCTCTGAGTTCCTGACACTATAGTTAATCTTTGCATCATCGCTCATGGTTACCATAAAGATTTAAAAAGGATGTTTCTGCTGTCCTCACTTTCCTACCAAACTTTCATCACTGACTTTAATTACTATTTTTCTTGCCAAATCCTATACTAAGCAGAGTTCTAAAGATGGGGGGGTTGAGTGGTTCTCTTGATACAGGAAGATATAAGACATTAATACAAAGAGTTGATGGGGCTGCATCCAGCATGTCTGATGCCATCTTAGAAAACATATAGTTGAAACTTGACCATTACAGCCAGTATCAGTTTCAAGAGATATGGCACCACAAAGCCACATTAAATGATGGCACCATCATTCAAAGATTTGCATTTTTATAATGCTTTGGAAAGAGGGACAGTGTTGGCATCCCATAAGCTTTGGCATCCTAGGCCAGTGCTTATTTGGCCTCAACCTAAAATTGACTGTGGTTGCTGCAAATTTATTTTAAGGAAAATCAGGATTTGGGGGAGCAGGTACTTGAGCCAGATGTCTAGGAGATCCTCTGCAAATACTGTAACAGCTCAGCTAATGATCTAATATAATGGACTTTTTTTTCTGAAGTCCAACCAGGCAGACTGTATCTGCGTGAGTGATGGCAAAACTACAATTCTTTATTCAGATTATCACCATTCAGGAAAAATTAAGGGTATCAAAATTGTGGATGCCAAAAATCCAGAATCAAATTCCCACTCAGTTATTGAACTCAAAGTCCTAGGCGCAAAAATTAAAAGACTCATAGCTTATGACTGAATGACTAAGATCCATCCCACAGTGTTTTATTCTGAATGATAGCAGCTCCTCAGGTTCTCACACAGACATTTTTCCAAGCTTCCTACCTGAGGGTCTTAATTTAAAAAGCAGGGAATAAAGTTTTTAAAAAACCAGAGTTAATAAAGGAGGAAGAAGAGGACACTGACCAATCACTTCTTTGTTGTGGATATGTCCATATAGCTATTAGAAGTGAAGCTTCACTCAAGCTCCTTGTTTTCTGTTGTTCCTGTTTAAATCCTTCAGTTTCTGTATTCCAGTTGTAGGAGTCCCAGGTTTCTGCTATACCTATTAAATCATATTTGCCTTCCTATACTAAGAATTCAAATTCATCTTGTTTATTTCCTATAGTCAATCATTGTATAGATAGCAGAGGCCATGAACCTATGTCCTTCCTCATTTTTGTACTGATTTAATAGGCCCCATTACAGGAACATTTTCACTTCCTTCTCCATTCCTTTGTCTGGGATTCTTTCTTCGAGGTTCTTGTCTGGAAATTCGGTTTATATCCTTCCTCATCAAGCTTGCCATTCTTTGGCCAAACACTTTTTAGCAGTCCTTCCTTGTGAGTTCAGTCATTTTGCTTGTTGTTGTGTTTTTTTCTTGGTGCAGGCACGTTCATAGATGATCTTTTAGTTTTCTATTAATACTGTTCCAAGCTAGATAGAAATGGATATGGAGATTGCTTGCTGGGTTAGATTAGTTGTTACAGATTATTAAGGAAAGGGCCTGGGGCATAACTACCCTTCAGCTGTAAGGCCAAGGGGCCATTATAACCAGGTGGCCAGAGCTCTTCTGTGATTTCACTCTAGGTTTTTTTTTATTATTATTATTACTGAATGTACCCGATCTTTCTCTTTAGAAACATTTAATTCATCTTACAACAATGAAAAAAAGCAAAACAAAATCAGTACAGACTCAGTTTCGTTAGAATAACTGCCAGTTTAAAATCTTGACAAAAGAGATGGCTTTTGCTGTTTTCCTAAATTCTGAGGAGGGGAGGGAGAGACCATTGCACCTCATTGGAGCAGGTATGCCATAGCTGGGAGCCATGCAAGAGAAGCCCCCCCCCCCCACACACACACACACATCAGACAGCTAGGTTTCTCATACAAGAGGCATCTTTAGAAAGCTTTTCTGGCTAATCTCAGTAAAGGGCAGGCTCATAGAAGGACAGGCAATTTGTCAGTTTTTTACTTTGTAATGGCCAATGCCAGTAACTTACTGTAAATTGTGCCATATAAGTAAATGGTTTGCATAGCAGATCTGTCAGTTCAGCATTTTGTGATCCATATACCTTGTGCCAATGAACGTCCTGTCTATCACATCTTGCCCCAGTTGTAATTCCAGACACTTTTCAACGGTATCCCCATATAAAGGGGATTGCACCACTAGCCATAGCCTGTTCAGCAAGGCATGCACCATTCCATTAGGGCCAGAGTCTAGGTGAGGTATTGCACTTTGTCTTCTGTTATTGCTGCACAACTGCTCCATTGTTTACCTGCCATAGTGGGTGGTGTTCTGTCTCGGATTGCAGACTCATGCATGCAGACACAGCTACCAAGAAATTGAAGTATTTATTTAAACCAACAGATAACAGTAGATAAGATTGTAAATCAAAGTCTGTGCAAAGAGTGCCTGCCTGAATAAGTCCATTTGAAATAGAAATAGAATACTCCAAATTCATTCAGCCAAGTTGGGTATTCAGCTGGTCCAATAGTCAATGATTCAAGAGCATGGAAAAACAGGAGTTAGAGTCATGAGCTGGAATTTTGAACAGTTGTTTTCAACAAAGGCTGAAGGCGAAAGAGTTACGTAACATTTTTTTCTGCAGACAGATGGCTGCAATTACTTAGGCCTTGCCCTTTGTCTAGTGGGGAGCCATATTGAGTAGCGTTGCTCTGCTAGCTACTGCATGCACTGAGACCTGGAGCTTGCGGGTTGTGCTTCCTCATCCGATTGCTCCAGTTGATCGGCAAATTCTTGTGGTTGATCAGTCTCTTCAGGTGAATCAAGGCTTGAAGATTCCTGATGCTGACAATCCACATTCTGAATTTGAATGTGGCCCATGACAGGTGAGAGACAGTAGCAGAAAAGTGAGCTGCAATTGCTACTGGTCCTGTGAGATCTATTGCCAATGGTGCTGCTATCAAAGAAAAATACCTTTGCACTGTCCGTTTTCCTTTGACAACCTTCTTGTATCCTGTTTGAAGCAGAACTGCTATTGCCCATTGTCTCTGCTTAATAGTATCTTTGTACATGACTTATTTTCAAAAGGACATAGTGGGATGCAGATCTGGTATGATGCCACTGTGCATGCAGTACCCTAACAATTCCTCTTGCTGGAAATTATAAACGAGATCTATTATTTCATTCAAGTAAACTCTAAATTGGAGAAACAAAATAACCTTTGTAGTAGGTGAAAGAACAGTTACCCTCTCTGGGCTGTAGGCTGTTCAAGAGATATGGAGAACATCTGCAGAACCTGAGGCTGATATTGAATTGTACACTCAGCAGAAATCACATAAAGTAGCTTAGCTGGGATACAGAAAGCCAAATTATGTAGTAGCTAAGGCTGAGAAGGGGCCAGTTTAAGTAAAAAAAATCCATCCAAGGAAGGGTTGAGAAACAACATAAGCATTAAAGAGCTGACTAAATGTTTGGGCATCAGGAAAATCGGATGGATCCACAAAGAAAAAGGAAATATAAACCAGACTGAGACTGTAGAAAACTCTGGTCTCGCTTGTACAGTCTGGTCAAGCTAGTAAAGGAGGGATTGAAATTTCACTAAGAAGGATTTGTTGCTAAAATACTATCACAGCTCAGGTCTGTATCAGATGAAGCAGTGGTGCATTTTGAGCACCTCATGCACATCACTTTCCTTCTGAAAGTATGCACAGGTATCCAATAGCACACTTTTAAAATTCGGGTACTAGGAAATTGCACCTAGCCTCAGCTTCCCAATGTATATGCTCCATATTCATACATAGTGAATAAATACACATGATCATCACATTGTTGTTCTCCAATCCAATCAGTAAAATGACTGTTTCAGTGAAGCTTTCTCCTGAGAGAGAGGAGGAAAGAAATGTAGAGAGAATATTGGGACATGCTGAGCTGACATACTGTGGGACAGAAATAATGATCAGACTCGGTTGTGCGGTACTGTGTAAGTGACAGCAGTGCTGCTGATTCACTTTAACATTGACTTGGTCTTGTAACGACGCTGAAAACGAATGAATTGACATGATTTAAAACAGTCGGATTTTAGTCCTCTAGCTGATGATAGCTGTATTGTTTTAGCAGTTGATGTCTTTGAAGAGATTAGTCAAGTTTTTCCACTTATAGTAAGATGAAAGAAGGATTAGCTTATTCAGACTTAATGTAAAATATCCTTTGTGCTTGATATATGCCAAATGTTCTCTGCAGTTATTCTCAATTTAATTTCTGCATTTCTCCACAGGAGTTCAGACATGCACTGGAAAATGACTCAGAATCAAAAGCCTGTCCATCTGTTGAGCGGCAAATCGTACAATTGAGCCACTGGATGGTGATGCAGTTGCCTTGGCAACACGAGGGAAAACTGCTGAAGATGCTGTCACTAAGTGTGGCTCTTCTAGCAGTTCTTATTGCCTTTTACTATGGAGACATTTAAATAGAAAACTGTGCCGAATGGTTATTCCATCAATAGATAACAGCTTGCCTGTTGAGAACTTCAGAATCTAATGTTTGATAATCAGAATCTATATAAAGCTTTCCTGAACTGGTAGAAATTCTTTGGTGGTTTGTTTTTTTAAATCAAGATTTCAACATCTCAATTTTTCATAAAATAACTTCATTTCGTAAGCACCTATGTTATAGCTATATTTCTTAAATAACAGCTAATTCCTTTTTATTGTGCTCACCTGAGGCCTTATTAAAAGCAATCTTTAAAGCACCTTGAATCACTCTTTGTTCCGTAATTAAAATATTCAGTTCAAAATCGTCAGGCCACTAAACTTACAATAATCTTTATAATCATAGGAACACCCATGATCCAAACCAACAGCAAAACTGTTGTCTGATAGGTACTTAAATACAGAGAGACACAAAGTAGATGACTCAATATTTAAAAACTTTTAATGTTTTCCTTTTCACTTCGAGCATTCTTCATCTTCCGTGATCAATGCTTGGTTGATTCATATAAGCCTCTTTAAGCAAAAATGTAATCAATTTCATTTACTACTCCAGGCAATAAAACATTCTGGATTTATTTCTGTAGAGGGCTTCCTTACCATAAGAGAATTCCTCTCTTCCTCCTACAGCCACGGAGGAGGAATGTTGTCATCTTTTCTGGTCCAACACACTTGAAAAAGCATTCTTTCAAAGAACGTAGTGCAGCTCACCATATTGACAAACATCTCAGGACCTCTCCCCTCTTTTGTAGCCTGCTTCAGATATTCTAAAGTTGTAAACCACCGCCAAGTAAGGGAAAGGCCCCGTTTTTGCAAGGAAGGCCAATGTTCTGAGTTCTATATTGAGTAGACTTTATGGTCCCAGGAGTTTTATGGGAATTGACCCTTTGAGAAAGCCAGCAACCATAGAGTGTTTTCAGGACGGGAGCCAGAGCATCTGCTTTTACTTACCTGCTGAGATTACTTTGTGGTCGCAGGGCCCTTCAGAACATTTGGCAGTAAGTCAGAGCAGACAAGTGGGGAGGATGGAAATTTTAAACTATTCTCTCTAGGAAATTCAACGAGCGTGAGATCATTCCTAGCCTAGACTTGAGAAGGGGTTCGCTAAAAGGCAGTAATGAGGAGCTAGTAATTCTAACTGTTTATTTAGTCTATTCTTCGTTTTTGTGAGATTATGTACTAATACATTCCATACTGAATAATCTAAAATTACAGAAAATATAAAAAATATCCTACATGACCTTAAAATAAAGCTGCAGAAAAGAATAAAAGTGCCAAATTAATTTGCCCTTCAAATGTAAATAATAAAATCTGATTATTGTGCTTTAAAATTACCTAATTTGTTTTTATTTATATTTTATGCATACAGTGAAGGCATTTAAAGTCATACTTTAACATTAATTCAGACTGAGTATTGTTTATAACAACCTGTGAGTTGTGTACCTTGTGAGCTCAGCCACCTCTGTCACCTTTCGGCTGTAGCTTTCAGGACATCTGACAGTTCCTGTTTGTTTCAGTCCCAGTCCAAACTCCTAGATAGAAAGCTGAAGTTATATTTGAATTACAGCAAGTAATATTTAAACTGGCAGCAACTGGCAATTCTGATATTGAGCTTAGATGGAGCCATTACCCAGAATTCCTCTGTCCTGTTTGAGAAGCAATTACAATTTCACAGGTTGGAATTAAAATTCCCTGCAGTATGCAATAGAGTAACAAACTGTCAAAGTGATTTCAAGCTGCTAATCTCTCACTGTGGTATGAGTGAAAATAGAATTTCTCATATCCCATGTATAGGGCTGGCAACTTCAAAAGCCCTGGATTCCTTCAAATCAGAATACATGTAGGAAAGCAGCATAGCCTGCCCACACACATGATGTTCCTAATATGGGATGTTCTATTTTTTAAAAAAAAATAAAAATATTAGCCTGACCTTTATAAGAAAGAGTCTTATGTGTGTCAATTCAAGAAGCCACCAAGACCAACAATCCACCCCTTACATTGGCAAATAGGATATTATCTGGTATGATAAAATAATATAATTCTCATATGTACTCAGTTAAAACAACAGATTCTAGTAGCTCAAATTAAAAATGGACTTGTAGAGAAAAAAACAACTTAACAACTTTTAAGAGTTGTAATAGTTATAAATACGATTTCTGTATACGTATGAATAACACACATATACATCTATTTCTCTTGGAATGTGCATCTCTGATTTGTTTGTTTATATTTAAATAATTTATATGGCCTCGCGTCTCACAACAGTGACTCTGAGTGACATACAAGGATTAAAACACATAATCAGACCAAGTATACCCCTAGGGTATTTTCCAGAAGAATATATTTTGATGCTAGACAGAAGAAGTTCAGATGGAAAACATGAGTTGCCCTAAGATATATAGCATGTCTATAAAGGCAGTGATTGTGCCCTATCATATACAATTTGCAGTGAAGAAGAAGGCAGCTTGTCTTTGAAAGAATCTAAAAATTTACACAAGGTGATAAAATATAGGTTCTAGTCCAAAACAGTATAGGAAAAGGAAGAAAATCTTTTTAAGGTTTCATATGAATTTCCAGGGTAGTGGGGTAAACCATTTTGGGAAGGCAGCCATATTATTTCATGATCACCAGCAAGTTTTCCTATAATTCTTTAGTCATATATCCTGGACTAGAAAACAGCTTTGTAATCACTGCTGTTTCACTATTCATTACTGATGAAATTACATTTCATAAATATTAAAGTCCAGTGGCAGATCTTAAAATGCATCAAAACATAGGTGAACTGCTGTTTTAGAAATAAACTACAGCAAGAGGAATTCCAACTTCCTGACCTGTCCAGGTACGATATCAAAACAAGAGCTGTTTTCTTTCAGCAATCAATTTCCAAAATACATCTAGCTTTTCTTTCTTTTTCTTAATTATTTGCCCAAACTTTCATCTTAAAAAAGTCTTTGTCGGCTTACCAAACAGAAAGCACAGAAAATGGTTGGTCTTTGCTGCGTTCTTCAATCAACAACATCTGGGCCAAAAGCTGATTGCTAAGCAGCCAGGCTTGATAAACCAGGAAGTATATGGAGTTTGCTGCTAGAGAGCACTAATAATATTTTAGAAAGAGTATTGCTTCTCTTGTAATTGTGGCCACACAATCTATAGAACATGGAGAGGCTAGAAAGGTGGCTGTGCAGTCTTGCCTCTCCTGGTGCAATCAGTGGCATGGGTGCAGACAGATGTAAGTCTCGGACAAGGAAAGCAAACCAACAGTTGATTTTGGTAGACACCTGTTCCTTTCCTCTATTTCAGTCATGGGAAGCCCATCTCAGGCCCAGAATAAGTATACTGAAATGGAGACTACAGCAAAAATGCAGAGTTGTTTGCCACAAAGCGGCATCAGTTTTCTTTCTTTTGTTTTGTTCAATCCTATGTTAATACAAATACTCCTAAGCGCATCCTTGTATAAAGAGGTCGCAATGTATCTCTTGTCCTGCATGTGAAAAAAAAATGGCAATTAAGAAAGAGTTAATTGCTTATATTGTGACATTCCATCTCTTTCCATTGTATTTATTCAGGCTTTTGAGCTTTTCAGAACTGAAATATTTCACCTTGCAAAATTTATTTGCCTGAGAAGTGAAATGAAAGAAAAATAGTTCCTTTCTTCAAATAATATGTAGAACATCATTTCCAAGTTCCTGCTTCACATTCAGTAGCTGATCACTAACTTTTATGTTCTTAAGCACATAGCATGAATGTTCTGAGCAAATGACAGTAAAATGTCTTGTATTATGTTGTCCTGCAAAATTACAAAAAAAAAAAAAGGAATAAAAAGCAGTCTCCCTTTGCTGAAATCCAGGCTAAATAAAGGAGAAATTTACTGACAGAACAATTGACGAGTGGAATATTTGCCTTCAGAAGTTGTGGGTGCTCCAACACTGGAGGTTTTTAAGAAAAGATTGGACAATCATTTGTCTGAAATGGTGTAGGGTTTCCTGCCTGAACAGAAGGTCGGACTAGAAGACCTCCAAGTTCCCTTTCAACTCTGTCCTATTCTGTTCAAACAAGTTAAATTCTTCAAATAAGTTAAACTGATTCTAGCCCTATAAAACTATTTTTATCTAAATAAAAGAATACAAAATATTCAAATTACATAAACCACTTTGCCCAAGAGGCTACAGTAGAATTGAATTCTAAAATCCAAATTGTTATATTAATTTCAAATGAATAGTGGTAAATAATAATAATAATTTGTTTTATTAGGAGCATTAACATTTTATTAAAGAATATGAAAGACAACAAGTATAGTTCTTTGGGTAAAAAGAACTGGATTTTTATAAATATCTATGAAACATCATTTAACAGCCCTAGATATAAACCAGACCAAGGTAATTGAATTGGGATATTCCCTCGGCTTATAAAAACATCTTGAGTTATTTGGATAGAAAGAATATCAGTGTACAAACAATTTTTGAAAAGAAATATTTGTTCCATCTGCTCAAATCATCCCCACCCTAATTCTAGCTCATACCAAACATTTACATTCTCAGGGGTATAAAACTCATCATTTTTCATTATGGGATCTTATTTTAAGTCTAAGGAAAAACTGTGCTTAACAGAAATACACCTGAATGTGCTCTTGTGAAATCCCTCATGTTGAGGAAATATAGCGTAAGTACCCAAGTGGAGGGGCAGGGAAACATGACACAGAAAAACCATTTGCTGGGCATGTTTTTACTAAATGCTTTTTCATTAGAGGTGCTTTGAATGGCTCAGTAACTCACATAACGTCCTCTGCAAGCCTTTTCTGCTCTGTAGTTTTGTGTACCATCAGCACTACTTTTTCATCATTGTCCTGACCAAAAAAGCACAAGGCCACATCTGATAAAAATCTTCATAGGTCAAAACAGTGGAATGCTACGTCAATGTGTTTGGACCTACTTTCATAACACTTTTGCATATATCGCTTCCTTGTACAGCCTATATGGAGAATAATGCAGTGGGTAATTATTTGTTCTTTAAAAAAAGATACTTTGCTAGATACTTCAGCAGTGCAAATCTATGTACTCGTGCAAAGAGTTTCTCCAGCTCTTGTTGAAAATAGCTGGAAAGCTGAGTGTACACAACCCTTTTTTTAGAATCACTTTGTATGATGGATGAATTGGATTCTTGCATTTGTGTAGACAGTGCATGAAGACCTCTTAATCATGGCATGTAGTCCACAGAAATCTATAGTTCCTATCTGGATCCTTTGCATGATATTTTTACCTCCTCTGATAAATATATCACATGGTTCCATTCTCAAAGTTTACCTTTATGACAATCCTGTGAAGGAGATTAGTTTAGGAAAGAGTGACTGAGACCCATCGGTCATCCAGTGAGCCTTAGAACTTGGATGAGTTCTCCTTGGTCCTAGTCCACTATTCTGCTAGGGTTTCTCCAACTTAGGACATGGGGATTTCAGCTTCTAGAATTCCCCAGTCAACATGGGTGGCTGGAGAATTCTGGGAGTTGGTCCATGCATGTTAAAGTTGCCTAAGTTGAGAAACCTTCTCTAAGCAGGGCATCATCCTAGCCAAGGCCAGCAGCCAAAGTTTAAAACCACCAAAGGCTCCCTTTTTCTGCCCTCTGCCATTTCCCCCCCCCCTCCAAAGAATATCTCAGCAAGATAAAGAAACAAACATTCATTAGAGAAAAGGTGGGTGGGAGACGTTACTTTCGTTCTACACTGCCAAAAAACCTCAACTGCCTTTTTAAAAAAAATGTTGATTTTTTTTTCTCTTTTCACATTATATCTTTAACTTATGTTTGTAAGACATACGGATATAGACATGATGGATCTTATGACAATCTTAATAAGCCACTGATGTATAGATGTATGTAAATAAATGAACCAGTCCGAAACTGAATAAGGCCAATAAAACAGCTCCGCTTTTCCTTAGTGTTCGTCCCACTTGATTGCAAGGTCTTCATTTTTGCCTTGCAGCCATCCAGTTCTTACAGTGAAGCTACCAGGGCAGATGCAATGCCTGCTATCACAAAGGCCGAGAGGAGTCACTGGTCTGAAATCACCCAGGCACCGTCTTCTCTCTTTTATGACTCATGGATTTCAACTCAGGAATTCTGGGAGTTGAAGTCCACGAGTCATAAAAGAGCCAAGGTTGCCTACCCCTGGTCTGGGCCCAAAAGAAGAACCAAATCTGGTTCTTCCTCATTCCTGATCCAACAATTTAACACTTCACCTCTCTAATTTATAAAACTACTCCATTCTATGTAATTTCTTCCTTATACAAGTATCTCTGGCTTTGGAATATATGTTTTGTCAATATGCTATTGTTTAGATTCAAATCTTCTGATTTCTATAAAAACCAGCAGGGTCTGTAGTGAAGCAATCTTCCTATTTTATAAATGTTCCCTTTATATATGCATATTTATAAGCCACAGTCATGGAAATTATTATGCATCTGAATTTCTTTCAGGATGTTGTTTTTCTTCCATAGGCTTTTATATACCCAGATTTATTTTGCAAGTATGTGTGTCTGCACATATATGTATTCTGAAGACGAGTGCATCAGCGTGCATAAATGTTAGTTAAACTGAAACTGCCATTGTCGAGTCATATTGTTATGAATCCAGGTAGTCAGAATAAATTTCTTCTTAACAGTACAGATGGATCCTAGGCAACTAAGCAGATGTGTTGCAGCTAATCAGACAGAGGCTCAGTGGGGTGACTGAAATCTCTGTTGGCATTTCATATCCCTTCAAGGAGATTTTAATTAAGGAGTGTTTTTGTTGGGTTTCCTTTTGTTTTATCTGTTGCCAGTACTTTGTCTTCTGCCACTATGGGCAGCTCTTCCAACTAACTATCCATTGCCTAGGATAAGCTGGAGAAAAAGGAGGTGGACAAATATTCTGTTTATATATGGAACAGGACAGAGGGTGCAATGGGTAGCAGATGAGTTAACTGGCCTTTCTGCTAAGCCGAGGTTCTGTTAGCACCCAAGGCTTCAATGTTGATCATTCTCAGTTTGGTCTAGTGCAGTGGTTCTCAACCTGTGGGTCGGGACCCCATTTGGGGTCAAACGACCATTTCACGGGGATCGCAAAACAAGGCTGCCCGCCATTTTTTCCCCCTTTTCTTTGGCCACGCCCCTGGCACCCGGTGATGCATAAGTGGTTGGGGGTCACTACAACATGGGGAACTATATTATGGGGTCGCGGCATTAGAAAGGTTGAGAACCACTGGTCTAGTGGTTAAGGCATCACGCTAGAAACCAGGAGCCTGTGAGTTCTAGTCCCTGCCTAAGAATGAAAGCCAGCTAGGTGACTTGGGACAGTCATTCTTTCAGTCCAATCTACCTCACACAGTTGTTCTGGGGAAAATAGGAGGAGAAAGGAATAGTAGGCATCTTAATCAGCTTGAGTTAGTGATACAAAATAAAGATGGGATAAAAATAAATTTAAAAATTTATCATAGTCCAGGCCAGGGGTTCTCAACCCTTGGCAACTTTAAGACTTGTGGACTTCAGCTGGAATGTTGCAGCCTCTCCAGGGTCTTGTGATTTACATTCAGATGCTTGGCAACTAATTCATATTTATGATGGTTACAGTGTCCCAGAGTCATGTGAAGCGACCAAAACCTGCTGCAACCACCCAGCAGATGGGGGGAATAAAAAACAAACACCCACCCACCCCCACCCCACTGCCAATCCTCAACAGAAATGCTCACAACAATGAAAACCTCAGACAGGAGGAAGAGCGCCGTCAGGCAGGTAGGCAGGTGTCTTGCTCGGCTGTACCTTGGGGGGCACTTTTTTCAGTGCCATTTTAACTTCAAACAGTCACTAAGCGAACTGTTGTAAGTCGAGGACTACCTGTACTTTATCACTTTTTTCCTTTTTTTTTTTGGTTATCAAGTTTTTGACACCTTCCTAGGCGACTGGTGGTACTCGGATATTGCCATATCCTAAAAGTGGTACAATGGTTGAAAAGGTTGAAAAGCCCTGCTATAGTCTAAAATTAGACTGTAGAGAACCAGTGTAGTGCAATGGTTAAAGATGCTGGCCTAGAAACCAGGAGACGGGGAATTCTAGTTCCACCTTAAGGATGAAACTGGCTGGGTGATTTTGGGCCAGTCTCTCTCAGCTGAACCCACATTATAGTGTTATTGTGAGGAAAATAGGATATCTACCTATCCAGCCACATTCACATAATGCATACATACATATAAAGTATATTTTAAAAGATGCAAATACATTCTCATTTCAAGCAATGTGATATAACAGAAGTAAGATACAGACCTTAAAATAAGTTCTAACAATAGGTATCCTTCATCAATAGATGTCATTGTGAGTAATGACATTGCGTCTCGGTAATCCTGAATGTCATCAATGCCTCCAAATGACTTTCTGGATTAAACATAAAAGCTTTGAACCCTGCTTCACAAATTACTAGAATAAGGAGAAAGTTCCATTTTATACCATTATTGGCATTATTTTACCTTGACATTTCAACTCTGCAGGCGTTCGTATGTTTCATCTATACTGTAGAAGGGAGAGGAATAGTGTTTTCTGATTGGCCAAAAGAACAGCCCCAGTTACAAATCACCTTACAAAAATTGGAAATGCAGAGTTAATTTGCTCCTAATTTGTTGCTTCATGAATGAGAAGAAAAGAACGTCTATTAAAGATTTTTTAAAACTGATCATGACAGGAACAAACCTTATTTTAAATTCCCCAAACTAAAAAAAAAAAAAAAAATCCATTCTTTTCACTCTGGGGAAAAGTCTACTTGACAGAGAATACATTTGCCCTCATTGCTTCCTCCTTTAATTTCAGCCGAAAGGTCAGTGATATAAATCACCGAATATTAAAGACATATTTCTGAGGTCTTGTCATATTAGCAGTGAAGTGTTTTAACCAGCCTTTTTGAGGGTTGGGGGGGGATTCACATTTGCCCCATTATTTTTTTTAAAGATGCTAATTGAGGACATATATTAGAAATATTTTGCCTCAAAATAAATAAATAAGGTGAAATAGGATATCTGGGTTTCATAAATAAATATGTGCAGCACCAGATTGCACTGTGAACTGCTCACATTGATATTTTTTCTTCTGGGGCAAACTGGGGAAAAAAAGAGCAAGGTAATTTCACTTCCTGCCCCATCCATATTTAAACTGTATGACTACATAGTCGTGAGGTTATTTCTCTAATGAGCTAATCATTATGTAAACATGCTCTAATATATTCTTTCCTGTCCCGCGTAGCCTGATGTTGCCTTTGTCTTCTCCCTCTAACTAACTGCACTATGTAAAGTAATGTATACCACCCCCCCTACACTAACAACATCAGACCTGAGTAGGTGACTCTGCCCAGAGCTCATGGTGTTCAGGCTGAGGAGGGCATGGCCCCTCCCCTCCTCTTTTCTCCCTGAAGGAATTGTGCACCACAAATAACAACTGTTATTTTCTGCTCTTTTGAAAGGCCAGCCCAAAGATATCTATGGGTGGAGCAGGCTTGTGATGGTGCTGAGCTGTGAAAGAATGATAGAGCTGCATTTGCCTGCTTTATTGCAGAATTGGGGGGGGGGGAGAAAGGGGAGGAGGTTCTTAAATCAAACTAAAGGCAGCACAGCCAGTATTTTCCCCTCCCATTCAACGTGAGTGGCAGCTCAGGCCACAAGCTCCAAGCATGTCCTGTAAGTAATCGTAGAAACTAAGGCATGTCCTGTAAGTAATCGTAGAAACTAAGGCATACGAGCTTGATGGAAATATGTAAGAACCTAATCAAAAGAGGCCAATTTTTTTTTGCAGGCCAGAACAGTCAGATAACACTGAGGAACATCTCAGACATCTCCATAATTCATAGAAAAAGGGGAAGGAGGCACAGCACAATCAGACTTGCAAGAAGACTCTTGTAACCAATTTAAATAAAAGTACAAGTAGTCCTGGATTTGGAGCCCAAATTTTCTGTTGCTAACATTTGTTAAGTGAATTTTGCTCCATTTCACAACCTTTCTTGTTACAGTTGTTAAGTGAATCACTGCAGTTGTTAAGTTAGTAACATGGTAGTTAAGTGAATCTGGCTAGTGAATCTGGCTTCCCCATTGACTTTGCTTGGCAGAAGGTCACAAAAGGTGATCACATGACCTCGGGACACTACAACCATCATAAATATGAGTCAGTAGCCAAGCATCTGAATTTTGGTTACGTGACCATGGGGCTGTTGCAAAGTATGAAAAATGGTCATAAGTCAGTTTTTTCAATGCCGTTGTAACTTTTTTTTTTTTTTTTTTTTTTATTGAAATTTTTCAAAAGTTTTACAAATAAAAATCCACCCCCCCCCTCCCCAACCACCCCACCCCCCCCCGACTTCCCAGAACTGGATATAGGATTATTTAACAAATTTTTTAAAAATAACATTTACAATTTATAAAAATGCCGTTGTAACTTTGAGTGGTCACTAAATGAACTGTTCTAAATTGAGGACTACATGTAGTTTTAACCATCTGATGAAATTGATTTCTTGTTCCAGATTACCTAGCAGGGCTGACCACCAGCAGTGCTCAGATGCTATGCCACCTTCTTCTGAGCTGGGCTCTATAATCTCTTGTATGCATCTTCTCTTCAGCCCCTACCTTAGACAGCACCAAGGGATTGTAAAGGGGGTGGCTGTGGGTTGGAAGGGCTAGGACCAGCCAATGGGGGATTCCCTTGTGTTCTTCAGGCAGCTGCTCAACTAGCATGGGCTTCCTTGAGGCATGATCAATGCTGCTGTGTGAAGTAAATAAGCTGCAGACTTGCACCAGAATGGTAGAGCTATGCTGTCCTGCTTTAATATCCACTTTGTATGTTTGTCCATTTTTTTTAATGTACACTCTTTATGATCCCTTTCAACTTCCAGTGCTTAATCTTTATCAAGGACAGGGTGTCACATAGGTGTTAGAGCTTGTCCCACTCCTGGACCAAAGTCATGATTGTAAAATATTAACAAAGGCATTTTTAAAGCTCCACTGAAATGGTTATTAGAACATTTCAAAAGATTGGTTGTAGACTTGTTTGTTGGAAATAATTGGTGCCAGCTTCCATAAACTGTTTAATTTTTGCTTCTTAATATTATACCTGATTGCTTTTACTTATGATCATCCTTCCAAATCTGAAGGCTTCGGGCTCTTTTTTTTTTTCTGCAGGCTCCACGAACTGCGTCTTGTGAATAATTACTCAGAAGCAATCATGTTTTGTTTTGTTTTCCTATTTCTTTGTCCTCATGAAACATTAAAGGAGGATTTTTTTCCCCTCACAGCAATCATTAAGGGGCATTGGGGAGTTTCTGCTGCAGAGAATATAAAACAAATGGCTTAAAACTTTCAATTTTTGACAGGAAGCATAATCTCAGTCAAACTCCATAGTTGTGAGGGTGCTGTCTGAGTGGCATGTACTTTGCGGATCTTTCAAAACACTGTTTTTCTCTCGCTTTCTGACTCTCTAGACCTTGACATGTCAAGATGACTGCAGGCTGTGAATTTTCAAAGGGCTCTCGACTACAGAGACCACCCTGACTGCCCGACTAAATTTGCTGTTGTTATTAGACGGAGCTTTCCAAGCATTTGAACTGCAGATTCTTTAAAGTAATTAAGGAAGGCTTGTTCAGAAGCCACTTAGGAGAAACTTTTTTTTTGCCTTTTTGGTCACTGACAAGGAAAGAGGGAGGGAAAAATAGCCTTCAAAAGGATGGTAACAGATGCCATTCTTCTGACTTTCTGATTTATTCTTTCTTGCTCAGCAATTTGGCCTTTCTTGGCTTTCTTCAATAGCTTTTCAGAGCCCTGAGCTATTCTTTAGATTGACTCCAGCAGCCTCCATTACTTACCTTTTTTGTTACCGACAACCATCCCTGTGAAGGGGAGGTCTGGAGGCCTAGTGGAGGCCTGCAGGTAGATAAGTGCTTGCTGCCTCCAGGTGTGGGGAGAGTGTGCAAGGGATGCCACATGGGTCGTGGATCGGAAAGGGTGTGAGGGGGGTGCATGAGAGGTGTGAGTTGGGAAGGCTATGTGTGAGAAGCTGCATGGGTTGAGGAGGGTGCCCAAAAGGTACCATATGGGCTGGGCAAAGTGTGCAAGGGTGACACGTGGGTCAAAAAGGCTGTGAGGGGTGCACAAAAGGTGCTGTGCAGGTCAGGAAGGATGTGAGGGGAGTCACAAAAGTTGTGTGGGTCAGGGAGGATGTGTAAGAGTCAGAGAAGCCACAAGGGGTACTGCAAGGGTTGGAGAGGGTGCATGGGGGGTGTAATGCAAGTCAGGGAGATTGTTCAAGGGTGTGCAAGTGGCTTGTAGAGAGGGAGGGTTCCTGGGTGAGGGAGATTTAGTTATTTGTTAAATTTATTTGCCACCTATCTCTCTGTGGCTACTCTAGGCGCCTTACAATCTTAAAAAGGAAGATCAGTGAAAGGAGTGTAAACCGAAGTAAAATAATAGAACAATGAAATAAACAATGTCAAAGGAACACAACACGAATAATACATCAGTATGATAACTAAAATTTACCCCAGCAATTTGCGATCTTCCCTGCCAGCTTCCCCATTGACTTCTGGGGAGGCCAGCAGGGAAGCTTGCAAACGGCTATCACATGGCTCTGGAGGTGATGGGATGGCTGGAGTTTTGAGCACTGGTGCAACCACCATTTGTTCAGCACCATCAGCATTTGGCAACACTACCAAGTTACAGCCCTGTAACTTGGAACAGTTGCTGACCAATGATTGTAGATTGAGGACTGCCCATAGTTTCTCCTTCAGGGAATATAGCATTTTTTGGTAAGGTAGGCTTTCTGCAGAAGAGCTGCTGAGGAAAAAGCAGCTGGCTATTCTTCAAAAGACTCCGTGCCTCTTGAGCGTGCATTCGTGGAGAAGCCGTTATAGTCTTCTTCTTCTGAAAATGTTAACAAATGTTAAAAACAGTTCTTCCTTGGTTTTAATACTATCCAAGTCAAGCTAGAGGTGTAATACAATTTGCAGCCTTTTCTGAGCACCCCAAAGCAGCTCTCTCCTTTAATATGACTTACCTTGAATTTTGACATCTATCTGCATGTTTTATTACAAATATGCCATGTAGTTGTCCTTCCAGGTTACAATCTCCCACAAGCAAGCTCTTGGGTCAGTGTAGAGTCAATCATGAGACTGAAGGCTTCTCTTCCAAAATTCCCCACCCCCATGAGATTTCATTTTTTTTAAAGGAAATTCTGCCCATTTGATTGGAGGAGAATGCTATTATAATGCATTACATAAATTTTCCTCCATGAATAAGATAGAATCCTGAGATCTCACTTGGGTTATCATGTCTGTACTAGTACAACAGAAGTCTAACTTGATTTGGAGGCTACAATCATACTGGTCTCCAGAAGAAACAGCATTTGCAGGATCTTGCTGCAACTGTCATTATGATGAAAACAGCTTTATACCATCACATTGCAATTTGTGGTGTGTGTGCCACACATCTTATATATTATGTTGTTGCAATAGTGCTTTTTTCAGTTTCAAACTTGTGTCCTTGCTGCTGCATGGATGTTTGTATGTGCGCACATACACACATATACACACACGGATACATACATAGGATGGATGTTGTTGCCTCCTAAAATGCAAATGCCTGGAAACCCCAGAGGCCAGGGCACTGAGAGTTACAGGAATACTCAATTACAAGGAAAAGAAAGACAGAAAGAGACATTCTTAGATTAAATTGGAAAGTGAATTATAAAAGCTTTTAGTAGCAAGCAGACTAGCTTGGAAGCAACGATTTTTGCTGATGATCTCAGATGCCCTTGGATTCCAAATCATCCCTTCTTGGAATATGAGTTGGTGTTCTTTGCTTTCCTTTTGATCTCTTGCTGATCTTTGAACTGTTGATTAACTTCTTCTCCATTTGTCTTTTGATCTAAAGAAGAATAAAACAAACTCCACAGGAAAAGGTTCAGGCTCTCCTATATATGTGTGGTGGCCTTGATCCAAATCAAGAGTCCAAAATCTTCATCTCAGTAAAACCATGACTTTAATGCAGCGGTTCTCAACCTATGGGTCGCGACCCCATTTGGGGTCGATCGACCATTTCTCGGGGGTCGCCAAACAAGGCGATCCGCCATTTTTCCCCCTCGGGGGGGCGGCGCCGCGCATGCGTGCCGCGCATGGGGCGGCGCTGCGCATGCGTGCCACGCATGGGGTGCCGCCGCGCATGGGGGGGCGCATGGGGGGCGCCGCGCATGCGTGTCGTGCATGGGGGCAGCCCCGCGCGTGCGCGGCACGTTTGTGTGACGGGGGTCGCCGTCACACAAACGTTGAGAAGCACTGCTTTAATGAATGAGATGGGAGTGCCTGTTAAATCTGAATGTGGGTCACTTGTATCAATTTGCCTCTTTTGCATAATTACATAACTGACATGAATGGTATAATTTGTAGCAAAGCCTCAGATAAATCAATAATGTTACCTAATTAATTAATTAATTTATCAAATTCATATGGACCCCCATCTCACAAGAAGGGGCTCTGGGCAGCTGACAACAATTAAATGTATATAAAAGGATCATTATTAAGTCAAATAAAGCAGTCATTGTTAAAGTCATATAAAGCAGTCATTATTAAAATACAAACCATCAGATAGAGGAGAGAATAAATCAAGCATAATGACGGAGCCATCTTAGAATATCACCATATTTTGATCATTAGACAGGAATAAAGTCAGATTGGAAAAAAATGTCCATTGTGCTTGAAATCCACTAAACCAAGTTCTATTAAACTGAGTAACTAAAAGCAGAAAATGTTATAATTTTAATCTAAAGCAGGTGCCCAGCCCATGGCCTGCAGACCACATGCAACTCTGGACAGTTAGTAAAACGACCCCACAAGATTGTAAACTTTTAACATTATTTTGTGATTTTTAGCTATAGTTACTATCATTTTATATGCGGTCCAAGACAGTTCCTCTTTACTCAGTGTCGCCCAGGCAAGCTAAAAGGTTGGAAACCCATGATCTAAGTCATTTCTGTAACTTATTTCTTAAACAGAATTAAAAAGATGTGGAGAACAGCATTAGAAGCGTATAAGCTCTTCCATGGACAAGAATTTGCAGAGTAGAGCAATGAAGGGTGTATGTGTGTACTGTGCTAGTAATTTTTTTTTTTTTTGTAAAAAAATGGAGTAAACCAAATGTGAGCCTTGCAAAATTATTTTTGTATTCCTCCTTCAAAGATATATTCTTTATACAGTACAGATTTCCTGGCAGTTGCTTTTATCAAGACCGGTCAGAAATTTTCTAGGACTTACCTTGGAGCCTGGGAAGCTAACTATGATTCACTGTAAGACTGTCGTGACTCAAAGAACTTCCAGAGTTAGGAGACGTTTCCAGCCACTTTATTAATCATTCTGAATTATCACCAAACCAGGCAAATGTCTGAAATGTTCAGTCAAGGTTTTGTGATGCTATCAGTTGCATTTAGTAAAATGCCACTGACTAGTGATAGAAAGAGCAGGGTTGCAAATCAGTAATTTGAAAATATATAGCTGAACCTGAAATACTGCCTTGGCAAACAAACTAAATAAGAACGATTATTTTAAAAGCCTAAAACAAAGAGCACAATCCAACAAAATTAGATTCAAAATACTGTCAGGAGCCACTAGCCCAGGGTTTCTCAACCTTGACAATTTTAAGGTATGTGGACTTCAACTCCCAGAATTCCACAGCCAGCATTGCTGGCTGTGGAATTCTGGGAGTTGAAGTCCACATGCCTTAAAATTGTCAAGGTTGAGAAACACTGCTGACTAGCCAATTTCTAATTACAGGTGGGAGAGAGCTGGAAGTGAATTTGTGATTCAATTTTTAGGGCCTCTTTTTCAACTACCATAATATAGGCAGCACCTTTTGGATGTCTGTGCCTTTCTGAAATGTCAAGCTGGAGAAGAAAAATCTTCAGTTTCTAAGTACGCCAAAAGTGTTGCCTTTCTATGCTAATTCTAAAATGATGAGATTGGCCAGAGGAAGATTTCCAGATAGGCCTGAATTCTTCTTTGATTACTCGAGAACATATTTTCAGTTTTGGTTCTCATCATCAGTGAAAGAAAAGAGTAATATGATCTGGTTTCATATGATATTAAGTCAAGGTTTCTAAGTTAATTATCTGGCGTATAAGTTACTCATGAGTCACTGACCTCAGATCAAAAAAAAGCAAGCTATGTGCAAAGCAGGATCATCAGATCTCTGTGTATGTATGCTTTGTCTGTTTAATCTAAAAAACCCTGGAAGTTTTCTGCAATCCAAATGCCATAGCATTGAGTGGGTGAGAACCAATAAACTAAGCAGGCAAGTGTGAGATCTTTTTAAAAATAGAAAGTGTCTAATCTTAGATATTGGAATTTTGGGACTTTCCATTGCTTGCCTTGCTTGTCTCAGTGGGTGCATTGTTATTCAAAGTGCATGCCAAAAATAATCACTGCTGACTGTGGGAGATTGGAGAAAAGTTGCTGGGCAGAGTTGCTTGTCATATGAAATAAGCCACACTGTAATGATTGATTTATTTGCTGTTCTTGCAAGCGGTGGGTGGTGTTGACAGTTGGTAAAAGACAGAGCCAGAAAGGTTTGCATGAAACAGTTGTCACAATATGGCCCTGTTACATGTGTCCAATCTGTGGACAACATTTTGGACCGCAATGAATACAGCTATTTATCAGTGCACATGGAGCTTAACAAATAAATTATATGTGAAGCCAGCTTCCTATCTCGTAGGTGATAGAGGGGCAAACACCAAAGAGCTATGCAAACAGAGACAAAGATAAAAATCTTTCCTGCTTCAGGTATAGGTGGGAGGTTTTATCATAAGAATATACAACCTGTGACCTTGTGGCCCTCAGAAACCTTCAATAGTTACTTAAATTTTAATGTTTCAATGACAGAAGGGAACTATTAGTAACTACAAAATCAAATCATAAAAATATCTTTATGTCATTTATTATACAACTACATTAAATAAAATTTACTTTGGCCCTGCTTCGGCCCACAACCAAAGTTGTGGGTTTGGTCACATAATATGTTCAAAGATTAATGCTTAAGAGACATATTCTGAATGTATTCTGAACCACTGTATCATGTATGGAGACGGCTAAATTGATATAATTTTCATTGAATGAATAAACAAGGGCACTAAATTCTATGCTGCTTTTGTATATTTTGCGATATTGTCTTTAAAAAAAATCAGGATTGGAACAAATCTAGGAGGATTTGGAAAGACTCCTAGGAAAAAGCTTTGGGCTGCTTACAATGAATGATATAATTAAATCTGCTGATCGCATTAGCAGATCACTGCATTTTGAATTAGTGTGTGTGTTTTTATGTAACCTAATACTTGAACTAATATAAGTATTATGCTTCGCTACAGGAAAAAAAGTTACTGATTTGAAATATATATATTATATTATATCTATCTGTCTGTCTATCTATCTATCTATCTATCTATCTATCTATCTATCTATCTATCTATCTATCTATCTATCTATCTATCTATCCACCTACCAATCATCTCTGCCTGCCTACCTACCTACCTACCTACCTACCTACCTACCTACCTACCTACCTACCTACCTACCTACCTATCTATCTATCTATCTATCTATCTATCTATCTATCTATCTATCTATCTATCTATCTATCTATCTATCTCTGTGTATACCTATCATCTATAGAGAAAATTGTTTTATTCTGCATACATATAACATGGTAATGTCTAAATCCTTAGTCTTCAAATGGTAAATTGCAACAGCAGCCTTGCCCCCAGGCAAAAATAAGTTGTCCTTGCTTAACGATTGCCTCATTTAGTGACTGTTCACAGGTACAACAGGGATGAAAAAGTAACTTTGTGACCAATCCTAAGGAAGTCCTATAATGCAAAGGAAAGCTGAAGTAAGATGTAAGCACAGTCATAGTTTCACTTAGCAACCATTTTGCTTAATGATTGAGTTGATGATCCCTTCACTAAATGAGGACTGCCTATAACCGATAAGCAAACAAAGTATTTATAGACATCCATCATGTCTCTATCCATACATGTTATTCCTCATAAAGTAAGCAGTGTTATGCAAATTGCAGAATGGGAACAAGAAATTGTGAGCCAAAGAATAAAGTTATAAAATATTTTTTTTTAAAAAAGAAAGAAATCTCACTAAATCTTATTTTTTACACTAACATCTCCCATGCCTATTTATTGTTGCAAACCATCTTTGTTTTTACTACATGCATTCATAACTTAACTTTTGGTATTCTTTCAACCTGTCAGGTTGGAATTTTGGTATGAGAGACGTCCGCAGAAGAAAGATGGAGTCAAAAAATGGGATGGATCCAACTGAGGGCTGTAGAGAAAAATATTTCAGGAAAAAGAATCCTCCAGGCATTCCTCTGGATAAGCCAATTGGGCAGTGATGTGGAAAATTGCTGAAAGTTGCGTTCTCATCCCCTTCCCTCCTGGTCACGTGATTCAGCCAGTCCTGTGATTCCCAGCATTTACATGCATTCAAATCCAACAGATGAAATGTGAGAAGAATGTAGACATATGCACATATACAGATACACACACACACACACACACACACGCACACACACAAATACATACACACAGATGTTTGGAAAAAACTTCTTATGGCCACTGTTACAGGCTGAATTGGAAAAAATGCCAGAAGACCTACACCATATCCTTTCTCTTTTTCTATCATTTAATTTCTCACTTTTCTCTTTAATTCCTACTCCATTCAGTCATGACTTTGTCTTTCTTGTCCCTGCAGACCACTCATTCTTTCAGAGATGCACAACATCTAGAATAATGTCTGTACACAATGCTATAATTTTAATTTCTACCTTAGGTGTTTTATTTTTTCTGTTTCATGAATGAAAACTGCCAAATAATTTTGCAGTTCTATTCTCATTCATTCTCTCTGTCTAGAGCCAATCTGCTTCAATTTGTTTACTTCACATTGCTCATTCACTTTTTTATACAATTTGCATTCCTTCAGCAACTATTCGTCTTTGATCCTATCTCTTCCTATCATGTACACACATTTCTTAAGCCATTCCTACTCTATTCAAAGTGCTCTTACAGGTGATCCTTTTACAATTAGGACCAGAATTTTCAACACAACTCAGTGGAATCATAAACTGATTCACCGTGTGACTGAACCCAATTTTACAATCATTTTTATGATGGTCGTAAAGCAATTCACCACAGTCATTAAACAAATCTAGCTTTCCCAATGAGCAAGGCAAAAAAAATCACTATTTGTGACTATTTTTTTCCAAGGCCATCATAACTCTGAAACATCATTAAATGGTTCTAAGTCAAGGACTACCTATATGTTTCTTCTGGCATACCTAGTTCTTATTTGCATATTATCAAAGCAGTATGCGCAATCCTTTTCATTGCTATCTACAAAATGTCATTCCTTATAGAACAGATCATGTACTAAGGCTTTTTTGCAGATGGGGGGGTGATGTAGCCTAACATGAAGAAGGTGGTGGTACACCCCCTTCTCAAGAGGCTATCCTTGAACCCAACAGTGTTTGTCCAGGTTCCACCATCCCTTTTTAGGGAAGGTTATTGAAAGGATGATGGACTTTCAATACAGAGGAACCTGGATGGCATGGATCCTCTAGACCCTTTTTTAGTCTGGGTTCAGACTGGGTTATAGAATTGAAACAACATTTGTTGCACTTGTGGATGACATCTGGAGGCCTCAGAATGGGGGTAGTATAACTGTCTTCCCATCGCTAGATCTCTTGGGGGCTTTCAATATCATTGACTATGCTATCTTTCTTGAGCTTTGGGGTTCAGAATGGTGGGTAGTGTTTTACTCCTTCCTCCATGATTTGGTCCAGTTGGAGATGGGGGAGAGGCACCCTTTAATGTGGGGTGCCTCAGGGCTTGGACCGCTCACCATTCCTCTTATCTACATGAAATTGCTTGGGGAGATCATTTGCCAGCCTGAAGTGCAGTATCGTCAGTATGCTGATAACACCCAGCCATAAATCTCTACCCTTTTCCCAGCAGGTGATGAGTTCAGGTGCTGATCTAGTACCTGGAGGGTACAACTCAATTCTAACAAGACAAAAAGGCTTTTGATTTTTGCCCTCCATCCCCAGGATCCAGAGAAGTCTCATCTTTGACTCTTGATTGGGTAGTACGTTCCCAGACAGAACTGATGTATAATTTGGTGGTTGTCAGAGCCACCAGGTAGACCATACAGACCAAACCAAAGATCAATTCCAGTGGAAGCCTAAGACTACTTTTATTGAGAGTGGCAATAAAAGAGTAATAAAAGGATCTTGCAAGCTTGTGTTTTTGCCTTTTCTCCATCTTATATGAACCAGGGAACTGTCTGAGCAACTTACACATAACTTTTTGCTTGTTTTGGTCTTAAACAATATATTTCTCCTTGCCATTTTAACAACTGGACAATCCATCTCATGTGCCAATTGTGTTCATTGCTCTAGGGTCTTTCTCAAGTCACTCATGCTTTGATCATTTCCCACTTGGATTAATGAAATGTGGGCTATGTGAGACTACCCTTGAAGGACATCCAGAAATTACAGATGGTCCAGAATGTATTGGCACATGTACTATTTAGATGCTGATTATCCCTTTTAAAGGCCTGCGTGGCATGGAGCTATTTTCCTCTCCAAAATAAATAAATAATACCTACTAACATTCTATCATGCTCATATATATATTTGGGCTCAGTCAAAAACATGGCATCATCCGTTTACAAAGGTAGTCATAAATTCACATCCCCAACCAGCAATCTCTAACATCACCAAAAGCCTTTCCTATATATTTACACATAAATATATTATACAGCCAAGGGACATCACTCCTACTTGTCTTAGTCCCTGCTAAATATTGAATAATTTGTTAAGCATTCAATTCATTCCCACACATGTCTTAATTTGATTATGTATCATATTAAGCAACCTATTTATAACTCCATACTTTTGCAAAACATGCCATAATTCAGGCCCATTCACATTACTGTAAACCAGCATTCTTCAAACTTAGTTTCAATAGCAATAGCACTTAGACCAGACATGTCAAATACAAGGCCCAGGGGCCTTGACGCTTGCCCTGGTCCCACCCCCTTCTGCCAGAGACCCTCAGATCTGTCCCACTCCTGCCCAGGCCCCCACAGGCATCTTTGACGCGAACGATGTAGAGCTGGCCATGCCCACCCAGTAGGCCACACCCACTCCAGCCATGCCCACCCAGTAGGCCGTGTCCACCCTGGCCACACCTACCTGGCCCCCCGAGGACAACTGCAATGCTGATGCGGCCCTCAATGAAATTGAGTTTGACACCCCTGACTTAGATTTATATACCACTTCATAGTGCTTTACAGCTTACCGAGTCAGCATATTTCCCCCAACAATCTGGGTCCTCATTTTACCGACCTCGGAACGATGGTAGTTTGAGTCAACCTTGAGCTGGTGAGATTTGAACTGCCGAACTGCTGGCAGCCAGCAATCAGCAGATGTAGCTGCAGTACTACATTCTAACCTCTGCGCCACCTCGGTTTATGTTCTGTGGACTTCAGCTCCCAGAATTCCCCAGCCCAGTGGTGGCGAACCTATGGCATGCATGCCAGAGGCGGCACTCAGAGCCCTCTGTGGGCATGTGCACCATGCCCCAGAGATGGCAACCGTCCCTCTTCAACCAGCTGCCCGCTAACTCGCCGAGGTCCCACATGGCTGGATGCATCCCACCACCCATGCGCTCGCTGGCCTCTGTGTGCAGGGGCCGATGGTGTCAGACAGCAGCCACCCCGGCCCCTGCCTCGCCTTGCCCTGTGACACCCCTCGCCCTGCCCTGCCTTGCCATGCCTCGCCTCACCCCGCAGGACGAGCCTCTTGCCCACTGCCCCATCTGCCAGAGACCCCCTGGATCTCCCCCAACCTTGCCCGGCCCCCACAGGCATCCCCATGAGCAACATCAAGGTGATCATGCCCACCTTGGCCATACCCGCCCAGTCTGCTATGACCACCACAGCCACACCCACCCGACACCCGACAATAAATAAGTGGGTTTGTGGTTGCAGTTTGGGCACTCAGTCTCTAAAAGGTTCGCCATCACTGCCCCAGCCCCATGGCTGACTGGGGAATTCTGGAAGTTGAAGTTCCTACATCTTAAAGTTGCTAAGTTTGAGAAGTACTGCACTAAACCAATAAGCCTAGGTTTTCAATGACCTCCTGAAGGGCAAAAGCTGATCTGTAGTTCCCACTTTTTGTTCCCTGTCCCCTCTGACACCCTTTCAGTCAGAATTCTGCCAAATATTTTCCCAGGCAAACTAATCACTTTGTAGTTTCTGCAGTCCTGTTATCTTTCCCTCGGTATGGAGAATAATAACAGCACTCTTCCAGTTGTCAGGCATAGATGCAATGTCTCTCAGCCAGTCCATGAGCAAACCACATTTAAAAATTTCACGAGTTACATTACACTATTACGCTTTCTGCACTTCCAAACAAATAGCCTTTCTAAATTTGTATTTCCTCCTCACGCAGGCAGACATGGTTTGTCCAGGATTTATTTTTATGTTGGCAATGTTATTTTAAAACCTGATATATCAAATATTCTCTGGCAAGGAATTAATTTGGAGTCTGTGAGTTTTGTTTAAATGTTATTTTTTTTTCATACAAGAATAGAAGCATTGTGAATATATTGGCAAAGTTGTATACAAGATGTGAATCTGTTACAAAAGTAAGCACTGGAAAATAACAATTACAGCACTAACATTCTGCCAAAAGAGGTAGCCTTACGTCTAAGCTTCCTTTCCCCTTTATATATCGTAATGTCACAGCACTGATGCAGTGAATATGTGTAAATTCTCTGCTTTAACCTTAGCATCATTATATTATGTGGAAATGCACTGGGAGGAACATAATGTATGACTACCATTTTTCAAGGGCAGCTCCATGGTTTTTGTAAGTCTTTGCTACTTCCATCTCAAGCTTGCCAAAAGTGTTTTCTCAAGATCCTGCCTTAAATATTACTGCTGATTTGTGTTCATCCACAAAACACAAACTTTTCTGAGGGTGCCACATTTGCAGAATCGCCATGCCTTCTTTTTCCTATTCTGACATTTAATGAATGCCCAATCTGGAATTTCATTTTTAATTAATAACAATTCATTATATTGAGACTAATTGATTTCTTGTCTTAAATGGGAAAGTTAAACCTAAGTGTATACAGGAATTATTGGGAGGCACGATGGCTCAGCGATTAAAGTCACTGAGCTTGTCAGCCGGAAAGCTGACAGGCCAGGTTTGAGGCCCAAGTGCTGTCTGACAGGGTGAGTTCCCATTACTTGCTTGAGCTCCTGCCAACCTAGCAGTTTCAAAGCAGTAGAAAGATAGGCACCACTTTGGTGTGAAGAAACAGCATTGCATGTGCCTTGGCATATACTCATGCTGGCCACATGACCACGGAAGCGTCTGGACAACGCTGGCTACCTCAGCTAAGAAACATAGATGAGTACCGTCTCCTAGGGATGGACACAACTGGACAGGGGAAACCTTTACTTTTACCTTTATATAGGAGTATATATTGTATTAAATGCCTTTATATGAATTACAATAACAGTTCACAGCTTGGTTTTTGTTGCTTTATTTAACAAATTGCTATTCTAAACTAAACTGAAAACAAAGAAATGTATTAATTTAATTGCTTATACATTTTAATAGATTTTTTTTTAGATAAGACACAATATCAATTATATTTTTAAAAGCCAATATATAGACCTGCAAAATGATCTTCTGCAGCAGTTACTCCTTCCCTGTCTCCGGTTCTCCATAAACATCTGAATTAGCATACAGTTAATTAGACAGATAATTAACCACATATCGAGGGTGTATTTTTTTCCTCACTACTTGATTTGCTGAGATGGCGGTTTCCATTCAGTACTTGGATGTTACAAAGTGCAAAGATTAACACCTTACAATTGTAAAAGTTTAATGCAAACGAGAAGAAAGACAAGCTGTTGACATTTTTAAATGCAAAAAAAATCTGATGAATAATTTTAGCAATAGCAAACTGCATTAGACCTCTTATTACCATTTTCTTTTTTGCAATTTGCACACATGCCAATGATTTTTTTTTTAAAAAAAATCCCATTATTATTCTTCCATATGGCAAATTACTGTCAGTGAAAATCTTATACTTTAAAGATTATAACGTTTTTGGATGGATTTACTAGTGACAGAATGAATTATCTTAGTTATAAGGGAAGGAGAATATTGTTTCTTGAGACATTACAAGCATTTTATTTAACAATTGTACCAGCTGGAAACAAATTATTGTCTTTATTTTAAATAACAATTCAGAACCCAGTGCTTTAATTTCAGCTGGAAGTCATCATTTTGACAGGGTTGTTTCAAATTTGGCAGGCAGAGAGAAAGTCTGGAAAAGGCAACACCCCATACAGTTTCATTTTAAATCTTCTCCCATTTCTGCGCCCATTCAGAATAAGGAAAACGAACGGAAGAAATTGTTTCAGCAATTGCCAGATAAAGAACAAAAGAGCTGCAAGGTGGAAAAAAAATGTTTTCTTCATGTATTGTACTGCATGTAGGAATGGATAAGAGGCCCACTGCATCCCACCCACATTCAAGGGGGATTTCACCAGAGCCTACACCCTTGTACAGGGTAGTCCTTGACATACAACCACAACTGAGCCCAAAATTTCCATTGCTAAGCAAGACATTTGTTAAGTGAATTTTGCCCCATTTCATGACCTTTCTTGCCACAGTTATTAAGTGAATCGCTCTGCTTAAGTTAGAAACATGGTTGTTAAGCGAATCTGGCTTTTCCATCGACTTTGCTTGTCAGAAAGTTGCAAAAAGTGATCACGTGATCCTGGGACACTGCAACCGTCATAAATACATGCCAGTTGCCAAGCACCTGAATTTTGATCACCTGACCATGGGGATGTTGCAACGTGTTATGTCCCGAGCCTTGCAAACGGCTCGGGCGTTTGCAGGCAGTCCCGGGCAGGTGCAAAGCTGCCCGGGACCAGACAGGCTGTCGCCAGCGCCGTGCGCATGCGCGGGTGCTGGCGCGGGAAAAGTAACACATTTACCCGGGAAGCGTCTATATAAGAAGCTGGGAGGTTTGGGGAGCTGCTGAAGCCATCTACTTGTAAGCTGAACGCTGAATAAAGGAAACTGAGAACTTCAACTGCTTCTCGTGTCTGCTTCCCGCCAAGGACTCAACACTGGCGACGAAGGGTGGGATGCCTTGCACTACCTGGAAAGGAAGAAGTGTAAGCTTACCCAAGGAGTCCTGAGCGGCGGAAAGGAACGGCGTCGACTCGGCAGCTGCCCGCCAATCCGGTGCGCATTCGGGGGTAGGCTGGCTGATAGACCCGTCTCCTGAAGATTGAAGATGGCGAAAATCGGAAGGCTTTCGGAATTCGACGTCTCACATCCAGAGCGGTGGGAGTCATACGTAGCCAGGGTGGAGAACTACTTCAAGGCAAACCAAGTGAGGGAAGAGAGCTTGAAGGCTGCCACCCTGCTTTGTGTTTGCGGTCAAGACGCCTTCGACATCGCAGAAAACCTTGCAGCACCTGTTCCAGTAGAGTCTGTCAGCTACGCAGATCTGAAGAAGCTACTGAAAGAGCACTTCCACCCCAAGATGTCCGTCATCGCATGGCGCCACACCTTCGAGCAGAGGGATCAACGGCCCGGCGAGTCGGCCAAAGAATTCATCGCCGCATTACGGAAGGCCGCCAAGCACTGCGAGTTCAAAGACCTCGAAGAACGACTGAGGGACCGATTCGTGTGCGGGTTAAGGCATCGAGATCTACAACAGAGACTTTTCGCTAAAGAAGAACTGTCCTACCAAGATGCCTTAAGGGAAGTCACCGCAGAAGAAGCAGCAGGCGGCGCTATCAAGAACATGCGGCCGATCAGAAACAGTCCAGAGGTTGCATCCGTGCACCAGGAAGACGCCCAAAGAAACTCCGAGGAGGATCCGGACGAGGAAGTCGACCGTCTCCACCCCACGACGGAAGAAAAACAGAAGGGAAGCTCTTCAGCTCCGCTCAAGTGCATCGGCTGTGGAGGTCGCCACAGGAGAACCGACTGCAAGTTCCGCTCCGCTACCTGCCGGGCATGCGGCAAACAAGGACACATTGCAGCTGTGTGTCTGGGCCGACGAAAGGTACAACCTCAGGAAGAACCGCGCCTGAAAGGTACCAGATTCCCCAGCCAGAATAGGGTAGGGTTTTGCGCTTCGCGAAGAAGCATCCTTAGGACAGGCACACACAAGCCAATTAAGAAAAAGCTGTCACTCAAGGTGAAGCTACAAGGGGTTCCATTATCTATGGAACTAGACACAGGGTCTGCCTTTTCAATTATCTCCTTGCATACATTTAGGAAGATTTGTTCCGGTAGTGGAACTCAGGCCAAGTTAAGGCCTTCTGACATTGTGTTAACAGATTTTCAAAATTCAAGAGTGTGTGTTAAGGGGGAGGCCACCCTTAACGTGCAATACAAGAGTTTTGAAGGTCCACTAGACTTATTAGTAGTAGGGGGTGAACGAACGAGTCTCATAGGACTCGATTGGTTTGAGGCCCTGGGGATACACGTCACAGGACTCAACAGTTTACAAACACTCGACCTACAGGAAGTCTGCAAAGAATTTGCAGATGTTTTCAGCCCCCAGCTGGGCACATTCAAAGGACCCCCTGTGTCCTTAAAGCTATACCCCACTGTCACTCCCATTAGAATTAAAGCAAGAAGGGTCCCTTTTGCTTTAAAGAGTAAAATTGACACTGAGTTAGACAAACTGATTCAACAGGGAATCCTAGAACCTGTTGATTCCAGTCCTTGGGAGACCCCCATTGTCACGCCTCTAAAGGCAAATGGGGACATTCGCATTTGTGCTGACTACAAATGCACTCTAATAAGGCATTGCAGCAACATGCCTATCCTGTTCCTGTGGTCAGTCATATTCTGGCCTCCCTCAAGGGGGGGCGCGTTTTTGCAAAGCTTGACCTAGCTCAAGCGTATCAACAGCTGCCTGTTGATGATGATGCTGCTATAGCTCAGACTATTGTGACCCACAGGGGAGCCTTTAAGGTAAAAAGGCTGCAGTTTGGAGTGAATGTCGCTCCTGGGATTTTCCAAAGCGTAATGGAAAACACACTACGGGGCATACCGGGGGTTTGCCCCTACTTTGATGATGTCTTAATTGCAGGAGACTCCACACACATTCTAGCTGAAAGGCTAAGGGCTGTTCTGTTAAGATTCAGGAAGTCAGGCCTCAAGCTCAAAAAAGACAAATGCAAGATTGGGGTGCCTTCTACTGAATTTCTGGGGTTCAAAATTGATGCTGCTGGGATTCACCCTGCTGAATCCAAACTAACTGCTATTTTAGAAGCACCTAGGCCAAAGTCCAAGGCCGAACTTCAGGCCTTCCTGGGCCTCCTGAATTTCTACAATTCTTTTCTTCCACATAAAGCTAGTGTAGCTGAGCCTCTTCACAGGCTACTAGACAAACAAGCAGTGTGGCAGTGGTCACATACACATGAGGCTTGCTTTAACAAAGTCAAGGCCTTGCTCACTTCTAACAGTGTACTTGCACATTTCAACGAATCTCTTCCTGTGTGCATCGCATGTGATGCGTCCCCTTACGGGGTAGGAGCTGTCCTGAGCCACCTCAGGTCTGATGGAACTCAGGTTCCTGTTGCATATTACTCCAGAACATTGTCTTCTGCTGAGCGCAACTACGCTCAGATAGACAGGGAGGCTCTGGCTGTTGTCGCTGGAATTAAAAAATTCCACGATTTTCTCTATGGCAGGCATTTCACGGTCTTCACTGACCATAAGCCTCTGCTGGGACTGTTTACCACACGTAAGCAGACTCCCCAAATCATTTCCCCTAGAATGCTTAGGTGGTCTATTTTTTTGTCTGCATATGATTTTTCTTTACTCCACAAGCCTGGGAAAGAAATGGGCCATGCTGATGGCCTCAGTAGATTGCCTCTGCCAGTAGTAGAAGCTGACCCTGCGCCAGCTGTCAACATTCTATCAATCCAAGCCTTGCCCGAGCTCCCTCTTTGTGCCAGGGATGTTGCCGCTGAAACAGGTACAGATCACACACTTTCACGTGTCCGTTCCTGGGTTTTGTCCGGTTGGCCTGAGCACTGCCCTAGTCCTGAGTTTCAGAGTTTCTGGTCCAAAAGAAACGAGTTGTCCCTTTCTCAGGGTTGTCTGCTTTGGGGAAACAGAGTTGTCATTCCCTCCTCAATGAGGACTAGGGTCTTAGAATCCCTCCACGAGGGTCATCCTGGCATTGTTCGTATGAAGGCTCTTGCATGCAGCCACTTGTGGTGGCCTGTTTTAGATAAGGATATTGAGGCTCAGGTGCATGCATGCCACCTGTGCCAACGATCTCGCCCAGAGATGCCCCAAGCTCCCGTGCATAAATGGGAGGAAACGCAGTCCCCATGGTCTAGGGTGCACATTGACTACGCTGGGCCCTTTCAGGGCCAGTTCTTCTTGGTCCTTGTTGACAGCCATTCAAAATGGCTTGAGGTTGTACCTGTCTCTTCCACCACCACTGCAAAGACTATTCAGGTACTGAGGGGGATTTTTGCTGCACACGGGCTTCCAGATGTCATCGTGTCTGACAACGGCCCTCAATTCACTTCCTCCGAATTCCAAGCTTTCTTACAGGCTAACATGATTCGTCATGCCACGTCTGCACCCTTCCACCCGTCCACCAACGGTATGGCTGAACGTATGGTGCGCATCACAAAGGACGCCTTGAAAAGACTCACCTACGGGGACTGGCATCACAGGTTGGCTGACTTTCTCCTTTCTTATCGCACCACACTGTCCACTTCTACAGGGAGAAGCCCAGCTGAACTTCGCTGGGGGCGTCAACTTACTACTAAACTTGACCGGTTGCATCCGGACAGACTGCCTTCATCTACCTCACATCCTAGGGCACCTAGACAACTACTTGTGGGTGCCCCGGTTTGGGCTCGCAATTACGGGCCTGGTCATACATGGGTCCCCGCTTCTATTTCCAGGGTCACAGGTCCTCTCTCCTACGAGGTAGCCCTGGACAACGGTCGTGTCCTGCGTCGGCACATCGACCAACTCCGCCCTAGGCGGGACTTTTCAGATGAGACTCCTGGGTCTTTTCCAGGGGGGGAGGGGACCCTTTGGAGCAAAGGGAAGGGCACGAGCTGCTGCCCATCTCCACTGATGGAGCCACAAACGGCCCATCCCAGGGTTCCGCAATTGCTCCGAAAAGGAATTCATGGAGCTTACCCACACAACAGGCACTCACGCCTACTCCAGTCACGGAGGATACCCGGGGGCATCCCAACAAATCATTCCCCGCAAGAGAGCTGGCACACAATCCCCAAGGTTGGCCTGACCTTACCCCAAATTCTACAGGGGGTCAAACATACAGGGAGGTGGTCGAGGAACCAAGTCCCGACTACAACACCTCTAGCCCAAATCAGGGAGTAACTGAGTTTTGGGAAAGTACAGAAACCCACACAAGCCCGGACACAGAACGGGGTTCAGGGAATGGTCAGCCTCCTGACAGGTCTTGGACGGACCTAGGAGGTTCAACAGAGACGCCCAGCAGTGGCTATCACTTCAAGGGGCCCGAGGGTCTACAGCTAGGCAGGTCAACCAGGTCACAAAGTGACAGAAGCCCTGGCCTGACGAGCCCGGTGGGCAAGCAAGCAGGCCAGGCATTGGGGCACAGTCCTTGGAAGGCACCAAGGCAAAATAAGGAGAACAGGCTCACATCTCCCTCCAGTCAGGGAACTCATGCTAGTAACCCAGAGCTGAGAAGGTCACAGAGAGCAAAGAAGTCTCCTAAATACTTAGAGGATTACATAACATTGCTGGCTAAACAAAAGCCAGGTAACGATAGGAGCACTGAGAAGCAGAACACTGCATAAAATAAATGTTTATATGTTGGTAGTAGTTTTAGCCCGGGGGAAAGGGGTGTTATGTCCCGAGCCTTGCAAACGGCTCGGGCGTTTGCAGGCAGTCCCGGGCAGGTGCAAAGCTGCCCGGGACCAGACAGGCTGTCGCCAGCGCCGTGCGCATGCGCGGGTGCTGGCGCGGGAAAAGTAACACATTTACCCGGGAAGCGTCTATATAAGAAGCTGGGAGGTTTGGGGAGCTGCTGAAGCCATCTACTTGTAAGCTGAACGCTGAATAAAGGAAACTGAGAACTTCAACTGCTTCTCGTGTCTGCTTCCCGCCAAGGACTCAACACAACGATCATGTGAAAAAACAGTCATAAGTCACTTTTTCAGTGCTGTTGTAACTTCAAGCTGGCACTAAATGAATGGGTGTCAGCTGAGAACTACCTGTACTAATTGTAAGGTTTGGGTCATTGCAGAAGAACTGATGAATGCCGTGGGAAGTAGAAGTAGGATCTGCTATTTGTGCTTCATTAACACCAGAATCCTTATTGTGTCCCCATGCTCTTTTATATCATATAGGGCTGGAAAAGAGCACCTGTAGTATCCCCACATTTGATCAAAAAAGTTAAGAAGGTGGCTACAATGGCGTAACCACAGCTTAGCCTGCTTTTAAGATGCTACAGATTACATATCAGATTATATTAATGTAATATATGGTGGTTTTACATCTCCCCCTTTTTATTAATATTGTACTAAACACAAAATGAGATGGCTGGATGGAGTCACTGAAGCAGTAGGTGTGAATTTAAATGGACTCCAGAAGATGGTAGAGGACAGGAAGACCTGGAGGAACGTTGTCCATGGGGTCGCGATGGGTTGGACACGACTTCGCAATTAACAACAACAAACACAAAATATGCTAACTTCTATAACAAGTTATTACTGCCTGACATAAACTTAATTATTCTCTTTACTACATTCTGTTAAATGAAGCAGATGACTTCAGATGACCTTAATTTAGGAAAATTAAATTATTTCTATCAGGTAATTATTACACATTGGAAGATGGAAGTAATAAACTTCTTTTGATTACTTTTTGATGATCTATAATGAAGAAGTCAGCCATTTCATAATATGGCTACTGATTAATCAAAGCCAGCATTAACTTGTTAGAAATAGAGAGAAGGTTATTCCCTATTACTTTTTTTGGATCACATGCTGCCAACCAAATATTTCTGAAAACCTGATTTCATTAATTATCATAGATTATTACAGAAGGAACAAAGAAGTCTTTCTAGAATTTTCTAGAATTCTAATACTTAGAGGCAAAATGGTGACTAAGCTGTAGCAGAAGAACCTCATGAATCTCCAAACTCTTTGGACTGCCTTTGACCAGAATCGCTAAAACTGCAAGCACAGATTTTTCACTATTTTGACATGAAAACTCATGAAAACTATGCCACAAGCCTTGATGTAAAATTTTAAATTTACATATAGATGGGTCTCATATAAAACTATATATTCAACTAGCTGTGTGTGTGTGTGTGTGTGTGTGTGTATACACACCTAGTTTGTGATATCTTCTTCTGAGAGTTTTACAAGAATCAGGACAAAAAAATGCATGTCCTATTGTCCCCCCTCTCTCCCCAAATCTAAATAGAAGCCTCACTGGTGGAAGTCACCTCTCATTGCTCTCATTACAGAATAACAGAGTTGGAACCCCCCACCCCCCATCCGTTCAGGCAGAAAACCCTAAAACATTTCAGACAAATGGTTGCCCAGTCTCTTCTTAAAACCTCCAGTTTTGGAGCGTTCACAACTTTTGGACACAAGTTGTTCCACTGATTCATTGTTCTCACTGTCAGAAAATTTCTCCTTAGTGGTAGGTTGCTTCTCTCCTTGATTAGTTTCCATCCTTTGCTTCTTGTTCTTCCTTCAAGTGCTTTGGAGAATAGCTTGACCTCCCTCTTCAGTACTCAGATTACTGCAGCACACTTTACATGGGTCTGCCCTGGATAGGAAATGGAGGAAAGGAAATAATAAAAACATACTGAAGTCAAGAAGAAGGTTAATAATAAATATATCATGAGAGTAAAGAAGCTCTTAAGGTCCAAACTCAATGATGGAAACACCATCAGGACAGTTAACACCTGGACAAATCCAGTCATTAGATTATAGTTGGAATAGTGGATTGGACTCAAGCTGAAGTAGAAACCCTGGATAGGAAGATCAGATCAATAAGGACAATAAATTATACCCTACAAGAAAGATCCAAAGCAAATGGCAAAGCTAAGTATTACATAGCTAGTACACAAAGAACCTAGCAGGCAAAACAGATAACAACAAGACCTGACAAAGGCTAAGAGCAGGAAAATTGAAGAAAGAGAAAGAGGGGCTAACTCTGACTTCACAAGATAAAGCCTTAAGCACAAATGCATATAAAGCCAGAACTGAGAGGATCGCAGCAGAGAGCAAATGCCATTTCTAGAAAGAAACTGAAGAAACAGTGACCACAGAAGATCACACAGGCTGACTACAGACAGTGAACCAATCAAGATATTCTGAAACTTCTCCAGAACTGTTGCCCCTCCTTCCCCAAATGAGCCTAAACACAATCCCATCCTTGGAACGCAGAGGCCAGTTGCTTCGTGCTTATTATTACTTGTTGCTTTCCAGAAGAAGAATTACATTCTTTTGGCTTTTGCCTACACTGTACAATGAAGAGGAGCTATAAATCATACTTTGCCAAACTCACACGGGTTTTGATGCCTGAAGGGTGGCCAAGTTTCTTTTACAAGGAAGCCAGCTGGCTTAGGGGCCAAAGTTACAGATTAGGAAGAGAAGGATGATAACTGTCTAACTGCTAAAGCTGCAATTTCCATTCCAAAGTCTGAAGGAGTCACTTCCTTCAACTCAGGGCTGAGCTGCCCTGGCACTTGGATAAGAGCCATGAACCAGCTGACACGACTCATATGATGGTAGCCAATGGGGAAGATGTACTCCTTTGATTGCATTATTGTTATAACTGCATAGAGCACCCTGTCCCTGTTGGTACGATTCTAGGATACCAGGAGGAATGAAGTGCTGTGTATTTGCTTTGGAATGAAGTATTCTAGAAAGCAAATAGAGAAAGAAGTGAGGGATCCAGATATGATAAAAGTCTGAGAGTGATGTCAGTTTATAACTTTCTGTTCCCTTCCTGCATCTGCAAGCATTTTTTGCTGTATTCTGTGTTTCTGCAAAGTAGATTAGTATTTATAGCCATATAATTGCCTCAAAACACTTTTTACCCTGTTTCTTTAGGATAAGCTAACTTGCACTTCTTCTCTATGGCCATCCCTTTAAGAGCTAATTTCATCAAACATTTTTCTTCCATAAATATTTTTATATAAAAAATGCCTTTGAGGTATAAGACATTCAGATCTTAAGTGGATGAACAAGCAAGCAACATATATCATAAATTTCACTATATATTAATCTGAGAAAGCCTCTCTCAGCTTGGTGCTCACCAGAGATGAGAAATTACAGCTCATCCAGGGAAACCATGATGGAGGCAGAGTGATCTAATGTAATGTCAAACCATATGATTGAAGGGGGAATGTTTTAGCTCTGTCTCATATTATTAGTGTCAATCTGATATTTGTCCAAAGATCAGTTATGACTCTTGTATGCAAGTGGTCATTTTTAGCTTTTAGCTTTTTTGTTGTCGTTTTTTTTTAAAAAAATACCATTAACAATAAAGCATGTGGGTTTTATACGTACAGAGGTCATTCCACATGCTGGGTGTAGTTCTTGATGTGTGCCAGACTGAAAGAGATATAAACACATGAACAATTAGGGATCATTCCCAGCTGTATTAAACTATTTCCATGCAATTAACATTGTTTCTAAAGCACCTAGTGGAAAAAAACCCTTTCATATCTGAAGTCTTAAAAAAATCCAGTGCCTAGAAAACAATCTGCATTATGCTGTTTCAATATCATTATTTATTTGTTTGTTCAATTTATTTGCCACCTATCTCACCATGGGGCTGCTCTAGGTGGCTTACAACAATAAAAAGGAAGGAATGAAAAGAGTGTGAACAAAACAGTAGCAAAAGAACAATGAAATAAACAATGAACAAGAAAACAATGAGACTATGATCACAAGCAGAGAACAAGGGTGCGAGGTGGAATGTGCCCTCAATCCAATAGCCACTTCCAGCGTGGAAATCCCATTTGTCAGTATTTACCAGTCCAGAATGTAATCACACATTTATTTTTATTTATTAATTAAAATTACATGCCACCTATTTCACTGGTAAAGCAACTGCAGATATCAACTCATACTTGTTTTTGTCCCTTGATGTCCCATTGCTAGTCATCCATGCATTCATATATATTCTTTCTCTACAGAATAAACTAGGTTTATTAGGTTTTATACTTCTCCCTAAAATAGTGCTACATTTGAGTTGCCTAATTATACTGGGGCAATCTACTCAAAAACAACTTGGAATGGGGCAACTCGCTGCAGCCATCAACTCGCTATGGGACAATTTAACAATTAGATTTAATTATTTAAAATGAATTTAAAAAAATATTTTATTTTTTGTCATTCACATTTCATCTGTCCCTCCTTTTCCATCCTTTCTTTAATTATTCTATTCCACCATTTCTTTGATATTAGTATTTCTTTGCTATTTCTCCCGCAGCAAGTTGTCCCATGTCGAGTTGGTCCTGGCGAGTTGTCCCAGAGCAAGTTGGTTGAGGCAAGTTGCCCACGGCGAATTGACATAGAGCCAAAACAATTGGTGTTATGTTCAAGAGATTTATCTCTCTTTTTTTTTGTAAAAAATTTTTTATTTTCAACTTTACAATACATAACAATCTTACAAATACTTCAGATAAAAAATAAAACAAATTGATACACACCAAGTTTGGTCTTGCCCGCCCATTTCCCTCCAAACCGCATCCCACCTCAAACCAACTTACTTCTTTCCCTCTTTTTCACTCACCCCCTCTCCTCCTTCACCTCAACCTTCCTACTTACTTCTCACTTTCTTCTTCTCCCTCTTGATGCGGTCCAGGGGAAATGCCTGAGCAGTTCCTCTCTCAAAATTAAAACATTAATATTATATACAATAAGACTATTTCTACTTTATCTGAACTACTTAAACTTCAACCCATCCACCCCCCACCCCCCTCCCCCCACCCCCCTCCCCCCGACTACCCAGAGCAAAATACAGGATTATGCAAACATATTAAACATAATCTATTTAAGTTTACTAATTATACAATGAACAAAATCATAAAAACCCTTAACTCTCTTCAAACTTTAACATCATAAGTTTATAAACAAAAGAGATTTATCTCTTAAACTCAGGTATTTGTTTTCTGAGGTTTTTACGGGTGTTTGTATGTAGGTCTTTGGTTATTCGGGTTTTCTCCCACGTAAAATTGGAAGTGTTTAAAATGGCACCCACCATGAAGATGAGACACGACCACAAACGCGAAGCCAAAAAATAGCAATGCAGCTCACCATTTTAACCCCCCTGCAACTCAGACTAACCTGAGCACAACAAAGCCCCCACCCAAACAGAACACTCCCCCAGCCAATCAGAGCACAGCCGACCCCCCAGCCAATCAGAGCACAGCCAACTCCCCAGCCAATCAGAGCACAGTCAAGCTCCTAACCAATCAGAACACACCTCCATCCAATCAGAACACAGCCAAGCTCTCATCCAATCAGTTCATATCCCCACTGGCAGTTAAAAGGAGGAAACAGCTACAATGACACATTGCTCCTAGAAGCACAAAGCCGAAAGCACCAGCCTGAAGATGACGAATGAGACTTTGTCGAAACGTCGCCAAGACACTTCCAATTTTACGTGGGAGAAAACCCGAATAATCAAAGACCTACATATATATATATATATATATAGGGTTATACTGGGTTATACTGTAGAAAGGGAAAAGAGAGACTGAACTCTGAGGAGAGTTGCTGCAAACAAACGTTAAGAACTAAAATAGTCAGTTTCTGGGGCAGTTTCTCTGAAACAAAGTTTGAATGGTGAAATTGATAGAGGTAAAAATAACAATTCCAACACTGCAGCATGGAGGGGTGATAAAATGGCTAAGAAAAAGAGAAGCCACCCTGTCCACTTTACTCCTTTTTTTAACGATGCATTTTGCACCTCATCTCAAACTTTCCAAATATGTGGAGCTCTCACAGAAAAGCCTAAGCTGATGTGTGATAATGAATCCCATCCTTTCGTGATTATCTGAAGCAGACTATATGGAAAATACCAGCTCAGAGCCAAAGTCTTTCCCTTCCCAAAGCTTATTTGTTCATTGTCCACTGTTGATAAAATGAGGTAATCTAATATTTTAAAATACAGTGTAGCTGGCAAGACCAGACCAGACCAGACTAGGCCATCAATTTTGAGAATCTTGTGAGCGCTACTATTAAACTATTGCAACAGAAAAAGAACTGGGAAAGGTGATAAAAGGAAGGCAGCATTTTGTCGGCTCCTTTCACCAATACTTATGCTAACTTAGCCATATTTTTCTAGCCTTTATACATATGGTTATCCAGTTATAGTTTATGCCAACTAAGAATACTTCTATTCACATAAAGCTGGGGACTTAAGAACAGGATGGTCCACTGTCAACCAGTATTTTAGAATAGAATACAGAATAACAGAGTTGGAAGGTACCTTGGAGGTCATCTAGTCCAACCCCCTGCTCAGGCAGGAAGCCCTATACCATTCCAGACGAATGGTTGTCAAATCTCTTCTTATAAACTTCCAGTATTGAAGCATTCACAACTTCAGGAGGCAAATTGTCCCACTGATTAATTGTTCTAACAGGAAATTTCTCCTTATTTCTAGGTTGCTTCTCTCCTTGATTAGTTTCCATCCATTGCTCCTTGTCCTGCCTTCAGGTGCTTTGGAGAATAGCTTGACTCCCTCTTCTTTGTGGCAGCCCCTGAGATATTGCAATACTGCAATCATGTCACCCTTAGTCCTTCTCTTCATTAAACTAGACATACCCAAATCCAGCAACCACTCTGTGTATGTTTTAACCTCCAGTCCCTTAATCATCTTTGTTTTTCACCATGGCCATTTGGTCTTTCATTGTGGCCAACCAAATATCTGGTAGTTAGGAAGTGTCAACATATTCCTTCACTACTGTGGTGGTGATGGTGACAAATCATTTCTATATTGCTGCCAGAAAAATGATTGAACTTGTCTCTGAAGACAGAACTGGGATTGAGGGAGTTTTAACTCATTTTACTTTTACCTATTTGGTATCATTGCTAGGGCTCCCAATTCATTGTTCATCATATGCAGTTGGTTTCTTGGATGAAATGCTTGCATCTGAGGGGGGGGGGGAATCAAAATAGTCAGTCTTTCTCTCTATGTGATCTGGTTTCATTCCATCTCATTCTACCAGGACATTCAGAATTCAGATGTGGTCATTGTGCGACTGCCTATGTTTTAATAATTCTGTTCAGTTATGCATGGATTCTTTATAGTGTAGTTCTCCAAAATGCTTGGTACATATTGGTTTTTTGATTATTCAGGCAGTGTAAAAACGGCAGGATGTAATTTCCAATATGGTACATAAAACCTGCATTATAGATGCCAGAAAGAACAAAATCTTTGTTAATTTTTTGATTGTGGAGATGAAAATTATGCTTCCTGTGGCATATACTATATGCTTATACATCTGAAGAACCGAGCAATAGATTTACAGGAAAATTATATTGAGGGATTGCCAAAATGAGAATTCAATACAGTCTTGGATCTATAATATTTTGTTAGGATTTTATGTATGAATTTAACAGGGAATATTTGACATCCTCTTAAATTTTCCCCATGTGAACTCACCTTTCTTTTTTTTAGTCATCACATTGTTTTCATTTAGGTTTTCTTCCAAAGATAAAACATATGACATATATATCATAACTATTTTATTAAGGAAAGCTAACATCTATATAGTTCTCTCTCTCTCTCTCTCTCTCTCTCACACACACACACACACACACACACACACACACACACACAATTTCACCACCATTTTTGATATGAGATATAGGAATGCTATTAATATGGAAATGTATACATTTCTCATAAAAAGAAGCAAAGCTCATTTGAAGTTCATTCTCTGTAGAAACAAGGCACAAAATAATTAACTCCTTAAAAATTGCATCTCTCCTGAGCAATATACCTCATTAGTATTTGCAAAATAAGAATTTAAAATTTTACATGCTACTGAAACAGATATTTTACTACCGTGTACCAGGCAATGATACTGCCAAGTTTCCCAACCACAACTTGGCAGTAAATCATAGATCCCTTGACTTGAAATGACTAAGCTCATTTCCTAGAGCAGTGGTTCTCAATCTGTGGGTCAGGACCCCATTTGGGGTCGAACGACCATTTCACAGGGGTCGCCAAACAATGCAGTCCGCCATTTTTTCCCCCTTTTCCTTAGCTGTGCTACTCCCTTTTATTCTGTTGGCTTTTGAAAGCCAATAGAATAGACTCTCTTGAATAGAGAGAGTCTGTTGGCTTTCAAAAGCCAATAGGAATTGTCCAGGCTGTCTCTGTCCTGCTGAGCCCACCAAAAGTCCCATTCTGCAAACGGTGCTGCACCAGTTGAGTAGTCCTCGACTTACGACCGGTTGAGTAGTCCTCGACTTACGACCGGCTGGGGGTCGCGGCATTAAAAAGGTTGAGAACCACTGTCCTAGAGTAAGACGCAGCAGAAGTCCCACCTATATAGTTTACCTAGATAAGAATCTTGATAGCAAACAAAACAAACCTAAACCGAAACAGTTGCCCAATCCTGGCGTAAAGCTACAAGAGCCTTTTCTAGCCACAGTAAGCTGAACTTGTAGCTTTTTCTTCCTATTCTTCCCATTAATGAACTAACTCTTTGCAAAACTGAAACTGAGTTGTGCTGATATAAATGCCACCTTTGCTTTGAGAACTGCGAACTCTTGGTTTATTTCTCACGGATAACTTTGAACCACAAAAATAGCAAGTTAGTGTCTGTTAGATTTGACAAATTAATATTGTAATAGTATTTTGAATATTTTATGCATATTATATATATAAACTCCACAAGATTTTTACATTATAAATTCTATACTCCCAATATCATCGACAGAACATGAGATTATTGTAGGACCAGATGCTAACCTTTCTCTATCATTCTCTCTTCTTTCACCATTTATTTACTTGGTTTATCTATACAATATTTATTTAAATGAGTGTTAGTTTGATTAAAAAACATATATGAAATAAAATGAGAGTTCAGTAATTTATAAAAGTTGCTATATATTCATTATGATATATACACACTGAATACAGATTAGATAATTACATCTGTATCCAATCTGTCATGTGAATCCAGAAATAGAGTGTGCTTTAATCTCATCAGAAATAACTTTTAAAATATATAAACAGCAACAAATGAGACCAGACCTGCCTGGCTTTAAGAATTGTGTGATCTGTCTTCCTATTTATTAGGGATCAGATCTTGGCTTAAAACATGGAGAAGAGAATTCTAAGTACAGAAAACTGTTTTGAATACTGTACCAGAAACAAATAATAATGTACAGTGCCTGAGCTTTATACTCATTCATCTATCTATTCCTAGTTACTAAAAGATTTCTTCCTTTCACAGTAATATAGGAGTGAAATCATTGCTATTATGTTTTGTTTTGTTGAAAAAATTAGAGAGGGAGACACAAAATCCTTGATGCTGTATTTTAGATTATCAGACATTTATCAAGAGATCTATATTTACCTTCTACCCCTGTTATAGTATAACAGTTTATGACTAGGATTATAAATTAACCAGTTTGACAAGTGTGTAGCAGATGGTTCGGACAAGGTAGACAGAGTGTTCAGTGGTCCTTTAGTCTGTCTGAAGAATCAGGTCATCGTATGACAGAATCTGGCACTGATTCGACTACATAATCTAGAAGGACGAGGAACAGCCTCTTCAGACTCCAGGAGCAAAATTAATCATTTCCACTGTTGTTTTCTAAAGTTGACAGCACCACTCTCCTCTTCCAGATCACTAAACTGATTGCGGAAAATATGTGTGTCCTTTTTCCACCCCCAGCCAGAAGTGTCCTTGTGGGCTATTTGTGAAGGAGGCAGATGGTTGCAGGGGTGGAAAATTCTCCTAGGCCCATTTTTACCAAGGTTCAATTTCTCCAAATTTGACAGTCCAGAAAACTGTATGTAACTACCACTGTACATTATCCTTGTCTCATTCGTAGGTTATGAAATGACCCAAGTTATATTTTACATGGTAAACCTTATGGCAGTCATACAAATGAATGAGTTCCACATGAACTAATATTCAAATAGTAGTGCACTCTCCATGTCACCAAGGATCTTACATACAGCTATAGCAATGCATTTGATCTACTCTGGTTTGGCCAATAATATAGTGGTTGGTCTTGGGCCATATGTTTGAAGAATTCATCAAACATTGGCTAGGATTTCTAGGATTTGTAATATTGACCCATATGGAAGAATGAAGTAAGCCAATAAAGAAAAGGTTGACTTCTAATATATCTAGATGGTTTCTATCACATTAGACCTGGTGGGAAGTGGAAACTACAATGCATGTATTGTGAATGTTATGTTATATCCTAAGCTGATATTTCCTCACCTGTGAAAACCTCTTAATAGATCAGTGCTAGCCACAATGTTTCTTTCAATTAACTTCACTGATTTCATCAATTTACTTTGAAGTTACTGTAATGTTACTGAGATCACGTGATTATTGAAATTTTAATATCCTCTCTGTGGCAAAATATTTTAGGAAAGAAACCATTTTGTTGGAAATCTGCTGTGAACTACAAATGTTTGAAAATAAAAGTTAAGTCCTGGATGAACTGGGCTATTTTCTTACAGAGTCAGTGTCACTGGCTTATTTTAAAGTGCAATTTTTGTGTTTAAAGAAATACTGTACTATTTGTTTAAAAACCAACGAAAGTAAGAATTTTGAGACACTGTGTTTAGCACCATTCTGTTTTCTGATTTGACTACTGCACATTTATTTGAATACAAATTATACCCTAACACTTTAAAATAAGGTGGCTCTACAATGAAAATGTAGCAACTTATTGCTAATTTGTTAGGCAGACAAATTTGGGGTTTAGTTCTGCCCCCTTTCAATAGTCAATATAAGGCATCTAAGCAATTTTAAGCAAGTTAATCTAAATAAACACATCATCTTCTGCCCACAGAACAGCTATTCCTATTCCTATATGGCAGATTAATTCTTGAATTTTTGGAAAAAGCACATCTCTGACAGTCATGTGTGGCAATGAGTGCTGCCTTAAGCATTTTTATTGATGCAAGACACATCTAGTGCTAAGATTTATGCAAATAATGAAGAGGTGATATAGTTCATTGCCAGTCCAGGTTGTCAGAAAAATATAGACCAAAAGCCATGATGTGGAACAGGCCTGATAGCCTAAAGCTTGTTTTTCCAGCAGGGAAGAAGATGAAGGAAATGTTAAAAACAGTAGAAATGATGGGGAAGAAAGTTAACTGACCCTGAAAGGGCATTGAGAAAGGCAATGGAAGGTAGGAAGAAATAAACATATTAAGAAAAGCCTACCATCATCTAGAATCCATATTTATGATATCAGTTTGAATTGGTTGATTTCTCATAATATCTCTGATAGAGATTTTGATACTCTAGTTATATTTCCAATGTGCTGAGTATGTCTTCTAGCAAACTAAAAAGCTGGCTCTGATAGTATTTATACCTTGGTGCCAGCTGGCTTTCCACTCTCCTGTTCTGGGCTTAAGAACCACAATCTGATTAGGCCTTTTGTTCCTTAAGTTTCTTGCTGCATAATTAAATGTTTTATATTATCCACCTTTAAATAATATTTTATTTGTTAGTCTTTTTTTACTAGTGTGTACAGCAATCTAGTGCAGACTATAAGTAATTTTCAACAAACAAATGTAAGAGAGAATGTCATGGATGCAACCTTGAGCTTCTGTAGAAAAAATAGAACGTAAATGAACAAAACAAACATGTTAGTAATTATATATTTAAATGTATATTGCATGCTTCATCCTATGCATGATTTTCACTTGTAGTCCTCTATAACATTGGCTTGAATACATATATTGCGCTAAAAGAATTTCCCCTTAGTGTAGCATGTTAAGATGATATGTAAAGTTTCTCCTTCAGGGTAGCATGTGTATAAAAATAATGCAAGTTAATGCATAAATTAACCTAGGTTGCACGTATCAGAATCTCTTATAGATAATATTCAGTGGTGCTTACTCATTCTAATTTATTGCTTATAAGAGTGCTCATCTTTCAAAGAAATTAAACGCAGGGGCACATATCCTAACAATATTTCATAATATGTAATTTAAAACTTCTTTCCTGAAATTCAAGATCTTTATGCTATGTCTTGCAACCTGGGGTGATAAAGATTGTGTTCTATATGACAGCCTGTTATGTTTTTTTTGAGCTGAAACAAAACTTAGCTTTCTTTTTGCCCCACTAGAGGTTGTTTTATTATATGAAAATAAGTGTTAGTAACAATCATTCTTTTAATTCTTAATTTTAAAGCTAAGCTTACACATCTCTTCCTATTTTCAGATTTCTGTCTGGGCAGTTACATGAAGTTGGCTTGGTCCAGCTGCTATTTTGCTGATCAAGCTCTCCCCCTCATCCTTTGGCCATGTTTCAGCATGTCTTTCTTGAAAGGTGTGTTGCAGTTCTAGCAACTATGCCAAGTAAGTAACAGACCCCACCTTTCCTGTGTTAGATCTGTAACTGTGACTATACCTCCGTCTAGTTCTTGAGAATGTAGTTTGAGAGTAAAACATCAGAAGGCAAGCAAAGGAGTGGCAGAAATACTTGGAGTAACTTGCTGAAGGCAATGAACCTCCATGAGCAAGTGGTGTGCAATAGCCTTACAAAGCTACTAGAATCACGGGGACTTCCGGTGGTATAGTGCTGGCGATGGCGGCTACTTTGTAGCCGTCCTCCTGAGACAGCATTAAAACCGCTGAGAACAGCAGGCATCAGCTGTTCCGCGGTTTGAAACCTCCTTCCCGGGCCAAGGGAGGGAGGGGAGTTTCACCCTGAATAGTGGTTGAGCCTCTGAGATCCCCAAAGGAGTGAAAGGAGTGCTCCCACAGAGTTCAGGGTGTCTCCGCTTCTCAGGTGCCTTTGTCCCTTGTTGTTTGGGACAAAGCAAGACGCCGCTCCCATCTCCGCGCTTAAAGAGAACTGGTGAGTTATTTAAAAAGCGGACAGAGCTGATTAGAGGATTTTATTTTTTGATTTTACTTGGATTTTAAGTTTGGATTTCAAGTTTAAAGAGTTACTTTCATTTTCTTTTTTTTTCCTTTGTTGAGAGGGAAAGTAAAATGGCGATTTGAAGTTTTTTCTTTTAAGGAGACAGAATGGATTTTGTCTATTTAATTATTATTAATTTTTTTCCTCTTCTTTTCCTATTTTTCTTTTTCTTATTACAATGATTTTTTTGAAGGAGGATTTGGGTTTTTTGAGTTAATCTCCCTCTCTTTTGTTTAACTCTTTTTTTCTTTTTCTTTTTTGTATTTTTTAAGAAGGAGGAAAGAGGAAAATAAATTTTTTTCTTTTAAGATGGCTTCAAAACGCCCAGTGATTTCTACAATTCCTAAGGTGGTTTCTTCTTCAGTGATATTACCAGTGCAACAACCTAAATCAACATTATTACCCTCTTCTTCTGCACAGTCATTAACGGTAAAAGATTTGCAAGATGTAATGGGAAATGCTATATCTTAAATTAGGGGAGAAGTGAAAGAGATTTTAGTGGAAAATAACAGGATCTTGAGGCAAGATATAGTTTTGGCTTTAAAAGGACTTGCCTCTGTTGTTGAAAAGTTGGATTTTCGTGTTGAAGAAGTTGCAGATAAAGTGGAGGTCTTGGAGGGAAAATCTGATGGCATGGAAAAAAAGATGAAAAATTTTCAAGATGAGATTCTTATGTTTCAATATAGAGAGATGGAATTTGCTTTAAGAATCAGAGGCTTGAGTGAACATCTGCAAGGAGATCTGAGAGAGATGGTTGCAAATGATTTTGCTGTGATTTTGGATAGAGAAAAAGAGGAAATACTCAGAGAAATTGAAAAAATATTTAGAGTTAATTCTTGGGTTGCAAAGCAAAGAAATCTGCCAAGAGATGTGGTAATTTACTTTGGGAAAAGATCCCTACGCAATGAAATTATACAAGTTTTTTACAATAAGAGGTTTCAGATTGCAGCACAAGATGTTATAATTTTAAAGGAGATTCCATCTAAAATTTTAAGAAGAAGAAAGGCGTTTGCTTTTTTAGCAGATGAACTTAAAAAGAGGCAGATGCCGTTCAGATGAGATATCCCGATTGGAATAGTGGTGAGCTATGCGGGGACACGTTATAGACTTAATACTGTTTTTAAAGCAAAGGAGTTTTATACTTCGGTCCTGGAAGCATGCTCATCGTCACCTATAACGTTTAAAGTCTTGGAAGAGAAGAAGGTAGAATTGCAGTCTGAAGAAGCTGTATTGATGAAAGTTGGAAAATCACAGACTGAGGGGTCTCAACAAGTGGAGATGAAGGAGCAGAGAATGACTCGGGCAGCATATAAACGCAAGGAAGAGGAACAGAAGAAGGAGGTTAAGGATGTTTTACAAGAATTTGTTTCTGAGTCTGTGGGAGAAACACAGTTCTAAGAGTTCTTTGGTGCAATCTTCAATGGTAGATCTTCAAGCAGTTTTTTCGAGGTTATTGGTTAAGAGAGATGGGTAAAGAATGTACAGATTGCTTCAAGGTTATTGACAGATTATAGTCCATTGCGGATGGAACTGGTTATTGGAAAAGAGGAGAGAAGATTATGGAGAATGAAAACTTTAGATAAGAAGTGTATGTTTAGAAATTTAAGGAGCATTTAAAGGAATATTTTGTTTTAAATATGTATAAGGGAATTTCAATGGTATAATTAATGTTTATATGTGTATTTTGGATTGTGATGACAAAGAAAGAGGGATAAATTTATGTATGATATTAGGGAGATTGAATGAAAATTTTAGATAAGTAGTGCATGCTTAGAAACTTAAGGAGCATTTAAAGGAATATTTTGTTTTATATACGTATAAGGGAATTTTAATGGTACAAACAATGTTTATATGTGTGTTTTTGATGGTGATAATAAAGAAAGATAGATAAACTTTGTATAATATAGGTATGATATTAGAAAATATTGTTTAGCTTTTTGAACAATTTATACTTAAAGTTTATAATATTTTAATGGTGGATTAGATTCTAACTAATTCACTTTATATGCAATATGATATTTTGTAATGTTATTAAGTTAGAGAGACGATTGGTTTATTAATTGTGAAAGAAACGGAAGTTTTGAATTATAGATATGGATAAATCTTACACAATATAAGTATGATATAAGAGAATACCATCTGGCTTTTGAATAATTTACATTTAATTTTCCTCTTTCTGTTCTTTATATATAATGGAGTTAAAGTATTTTACAATTTATTTACTGATTGTAACTATATTTGTTTAAGGTTTATTTGGGTTTAAAAAATTTTTTTTCTTTTTTTCTTTTAAGTTATAGTTAAGCCTGTATTCAGCTCTGGGAAGATTGGGGGAGGGTTTTGGGGTGGGTTGGGAGGGACTGGGGAAGGGGATTTTACTGTAAAAATTTTAAAAATTTTCAATAAAAAAAAAAAAAAGCTACTAGAATCACATCAGTCTGTGAGAACTGTCCTTGACTCCTGGTTTAACAAAATTTTCACTACAAAAAAGTCCCTGGCACTAGACCTTGACTTATTTCTTGACCTCTGTTCAGTGCTTTGGACATTGATTCCTTGGCAAGCTGGTTTTCAAATTAGGACTGATTTTATAATTACAAGGTTTGTCTGACAGATTTATTATGATAATAATGAGAAACAAGCTGTTGTTTGTGAGGCCAGGTCATTTTAAACATGTAACGTTCTAAACCTGACATGGTACTGGAGGTAGAGAATGTACCTGAGGTGGAAGATGTAGGATATAGTTCCCATGATTTGGAAATGAAATACCTTTTGTCGCAGCCTAAAGCTATGCCCTTTTCCATAACCATATCTCCCTGCTGATTTGCATTCAGCTTGTGATCTACCGAAGTTTTAAGAACTTTTATCAGAAGGATTGAAATGACATATTCTCTACTCTATACTTTTGAATCTGATTTTTTATTTCCAAAGCACAATGATTGTCAGATTTTTTTGGCAAATCTTTCTAATATTGTAAAGTGAAGACAGCATTTTCAGTGCACATGAAAGAACGCTGATGATTTAAAAAGTAATTTTTTGGAAGCACTTGGGTGGAAAAGGTTTAACAGAACTGCAGGAATTTTTTTATAGATTTTTTTATAGATTTTTCTATACATTTTCTATACATTTAACTATATTTCACCGATGGTCCTTGACCTACAACCACAACTGAGCCCATAACTTTATGATTTGGCATATGGTTGTAAAAATCTAAGCAATTTCTCCAAAATGAGGGAATAAAAAGTCATGGGAAAATATTGGGAAGCACTCACTAGAGATTCTATGGAAGGAGATAGGGAATCTACTTTTCAACATCTTGGTTATATCATGTACAGCATAAATTCCATTAATTTAAAAGACGGGACTCATATAGTAATTGCAGGAGACATTCCTTAGTTCTTTATTTATGTTCACTCACTTGCATAAAGGTACAATAATTTCAAAATCTAATAATCTCTAAACAGGAAAGGTATAGATCAGGGGTCACCAGTCCCCAGGCTGCAGACCAGTATCAGTCTGTGAACCATGAACCAGTCTGCGCAAGCAGCGGGCAAATGTGCAAAGCTTCATTTGCACATGTGCAGGAGCTAGGTTGCGCACATGAAACAATCCCCTCCCTACCACCACTGCTGCCAGTATGTGGAGCCAAAAAGATTGTGGTGTAGATTTTGAGATACATATTTCTTAAAGATTAAAAAATGCTATTTGGGGTGAGTCGTATGTTAATATTTTTAGAATGTAATTATAACAAGAACTAATGCTTAAAAATGTTTGTACATTCTTCTGGAGCTATTTTAAGATTAATTTAGATGTTTGATGTTTATTATAGTTGGACTGCAGTCATTTATTGTATTTGCTAACATAAAACTTAGATTTTGTAATGTTTCATTAAACTCCATTGCCTTAAGATTTTAAAATAAAGTCCGCTAATTCCAAATTTTAATGATAAAACTAAAGCGTTTATCTCTGAAAAATGTAATTAGATATTTTTTTCATTTAAGTCTCCTTCTAGATTAAAAAGGAAGGTATCTTCACAATCTTTTGAAATATATTTTTGTTCATCTCACACATTTCATCATATTATTATATAAATTTCCACCTACATTTTATAATGAAAAGCATTCGTGTCTTTTATTATATATTGTTTTAATATATTGCTTTAGTATGAAAGTTAGAATTTCCTGTCCCTGTCTTTTATATGAATATTTTTTAAAAAAAATAAATATTCTAAAGTATCCATGGTTTATTGTGGTTTGAGACAGTTAGAATATTGAAAAGTCAGCTCATCTATATCCTTCATCCAAGATAATGCAGGTAAGAAAAAAAAAATTCTAGGAAATTTATTTCTAGGAATCCTGGGTAGGTGCTTTTCCATACCTAACTCCTAAGGAGCCTGAACAGGACTGTAATGTTTCTAATCCAGGCTATATCACATATATCACATATATCACAGTAGGGCCATCTAAAAAGTTAAGAGAGTGGTGGCAATTGCACAATTACAGACACAATCCTTTTTACACGTGAACATAAAAAGCGGTGGGGCAGTATAGTCACGACCAGGGCTTTTTTTGTCATTAAAACGCACAGGAACAGAGTTCCGACACCTTTTTTTGACGGATTTTCCAAAGTTGCGCTCTTTTCCTATTGTTTCCCTTCCTATCGTTATTTGTTTTTGAAAATGCCCCACTGGTGGTACGATGCGAGGGGGGTCTCTTCTGGCGCTGCTGCCTCTTCTAGGAGGAGCCATGAGGCGCCGGAGCACCACAGCCAGTTCCTGGCTTGATTGGCTGGGTCAGACCATGTGGTGTGGAAGCCAATGGTGGCGGTGGGAGACACATAAACATGGAGGCCATTTTTCATGAGAGAGTGAGTGAGCCTTTTGCCTTTCCTTACAGAAGTTGGAGTGTGAGGTTAAAAAAAGGCGAAGTGAGAGGAAAGAAAGGTGGTTGGTGTGGAAGCTTGCCCGACAGTGAAACTTTGCTGTTTCAGTTCCTTGGGTAGTTCAAAGGCTGGGATGTCTATGAAAATCTCTTTTTAGTCTTTTATACTTTATATTCAAACTGCAGAGGGGAAGAATAAGAATAAAGGCAATATCTTGTGATTTGGAGGTATTATTATTATTAATAATATATATTATGTATTGGTCAGATGTAAAGGTAGACCTACAGTATGAGGTTTAATCAGATCTATTTATTAAATTGGGTTTAACTTAAAGGTAAATTAAAAGTAATCAGTTCACTGACAAAGTTTCAACTTTAATTTGTTTCAAGTCAATATCCATATTAAATGCCAAATGTAAATTTTTCCATCTTGTTTGACAACTTCACTCCACGTAGAAAGCTGACATTTCCACTCATTAAACTAAATGGGTATGCCAATGGTAATTGTCCCAAAAGATTAATAAAATGCCTTCTTGTAATTTAAAGCCACACAGTACATGGTAACATTAATAGTATTAACTTACCTTGAACAAAATCCTAGTCTTTTAGATACCCTAAAAATTGAAGGTTTTTTTTTTTCAACTACAAAGGTAAACCTTGTAGGGTAGGCAATGCGGGTTGTATGATATGTGTGAGTTCCGGCACCTTTTTTAATATATATATAAAAAAAGCACTAGTCACAACCCTTATCTTGATTTTTTTTTTTAATCGTGCCCTCTTGGATAAACACTGGTCAGAAAATTATGTAAAACTATTTTTATACATAATGATATTTATATGTGCTAGCGGAATTAACTTGCAAAGTTTTTAGAAACTTAGTTATCTTCTAAAAAACAAGACAAAAATATGGATACCCAAGAATTTATTTCTTTCGTCTATAGTAACTATTGTCACTATGGATTTTATGAACCAAATTTAGACTACAATTTTTATTTATTATTGATATGTAGAATTTGCAATTAGCTTACCATTCTTTTTTCTCTCAGTTAAAATGGGAAGCACAAAACTTTCATTTGCTGAAATTTTGCATAGAAGTAAAACTAATATCAAGTTTAACAACTGTTATTATTTTTATATCCCACCTTTATTACTTTTTAGAAATAATTCAAGGCCGTGAACATATCTAATATTCTTTCCTCCTAAAGAACTTTTGGCCAATTAAAACAAGCAACAGTGATATACGTTTTTCTAGAAATGGTTTCCGCCCAAAGTGTCTTTTTCATCCAAAGAACATATTTTTCAAGGATTTTCTGGTGTAATTAACTTGTTTACCTAGAAAGCAGTATTCAGAGTAAATTTGGACCATATAATGCTTGAAGTTAAAATGCTTTTGCTTGCCTGTGGTCCTTTACATCTACTAACTATTATTACTATACTTTGGGCATTCTTTTGTTTCTGAAACCATTAAAAATGTTGGAAGATACTTTTTTAAACCATGTTTATATTTCTTGCTATTTTTTCCCTTTTCTCTTTCTGTGTCAAGCAATACTGCTACTCTAAAAGGAAAAAGCTTGCAAAACAGTAGAGTGTTAAATAATTCCTAAGAAGGCCCAACATAAGTGCTAGTATCATTGTACAGTGGCCACTAAACGCTATTGAGCATAACAGTCATTGCAATATGGTGATTGCCTAATTATAGCAAGGTAAACTGACCCAGAAGACTAGCTCTCCACCTGTGATAGAAAACTGAAGGTTGATTCAAAGATATCAACTTTCAAATCTCAGTTGGCTATGAAACTGTTGAGGTTATTTTAGGCCTATCATAATCCATCAGCCTAAAGTCATAGTTGTCAAGTCCAAAACTAAGAATGACACACTGAGTTCTTTATTGTTTCAGACCTAAAGACAAAATCTTGCCAGACTGTACTACGGCATCTGCACCTACAACATACTCTGTGAACTATTAGGAGGGGCTGTCTTAATGTGGCTTAAAGCAGATTTCTTTTTTCCCCTCCTTTTAATTTTTTTTTAAATTTGTGTTTTCAAAAAACATGTCTCTAAAGGGATAAATATTAAAATTATACCATTAAAGTTCACATTAGTAAAAAATAAAACATACCAAGCAAATCACATTGGTTTCTTTTTATGATATTCAAAAGTATATTTTTTTAGCTTAATATCAAAATCTCCATTATATTATTTACAAATGTTCAAAAAAGGAAAAAGGGAAGGGCTCTGAAAAATAATATAAATATTTAATTTCTGACTCCCACTTCCTTTGTACCCCAACTGATTTGCCATACATATTGGTTTAAACTTTGAAACTTAAATATAATCTTCTACAGCAGGGTTGTTAAGTCTTGGCAAGTTTAAGACTTGTGGACTTCAATTCCCAGAATTCCTCAGCCAGCATAGTATTGAAGAAGAGCTTTCAGCATCTCCAACCAGCCAACACCCCTGAATGTACCATATTGGGGAAGACTCTTTTAAGCTACCGTAAGAGTCTTTCAGTACAGTAGTTCAACTTTGTACTTTTTTTGGCTGTTCATGTATGGTTTCGCTATGCCAATACTCTTGGCATGGGTATTCTTTATTCAGCTGGTACCGTACTTTTTATTACCTCCCTGCCTCTAATATGTAACCTAGCTGCTGTTTCAGTGGCAGCAGCTCAACACCGAACTTGATAGGTTTTTTGTGGTTCATGTGCAATGTCTTTGAGTTTGTAATACATGGACTATATCTATCTGGCAAAGTTCCTTAGTTAGCCGCCTGTGTTCTCAATGCCAGAAGGAAAAGAGCTCAAATGTGTTATCAGGTTACAGGCCCAAGCATGTTTGCTTCCAGCAATCATCGTAGCTGCCCCTTTTAATTTCAATTTAAGCTACTGCCTATTTTCTGTACCTAATCCTAACTAGATTTGGTTCAGAAATGCAACCTGGACTTCAGCAGCATTCTATGCTGTTTAAATATATGAGATTTTTTTCATCTTGAAAAGATCTTTTTTCTTCATTGTCTATTTGCTAGGCTGCCTGGTACTGATACAGGAACATAGGAACATATAGCAATATATAGCATGATGGACTTCATACTGGGTACATATAGGGATAGCTCATGGGTTTTTTCCCCTGTTATTTCATCTTACACGACTCTATCTTGACTTAGTAGCATTTTACAGCATGGTAACGTAATTGAAATCCTATAAAACTATAGTATATCTGTTGTTACTCCTACCTGTGTTTATGCTACCAAAATGGTTACTATTGAGAAAGGTCTAATTCAGAAAGCCACCTGTTTCTCTCCTCCTGTGGGTATCTGGCGTAAAACTAAAGTAATGGGGTTTGAACGATTTTACAGGCAAAGCATAGCAATTCACGTGTATGAAGTTAACCCATGTATGGCACTCATTGTTGACTCTAGCTGCCCACCCCAACCTGTCTTCATGCTCTCTAAATCATGAATTTAATCTTTAGAATACCCTTTGCAATTATAGCATGGAGCCATGAGAGTATACATTTTAAACATTTAAATTATAATTAATATTGTTGTTTTGGTTTGCTTTTGTTCCTTTTGTTTTGTACAAGCAAACTTTCAATGAAGTCTACCCCTTACCTCCTCCCAAACATACCTCATACATTCTCTCAGCAGTTTGACAGTATTTCTCCATCTTGCAACTTCTTCCTGTAGAAATGCATAGCATTTTGCAACATTGAGGAATGTTATATATACATTGGCAGGCAAGAGTTTTCAACACATCTTAAAAATTAAAAAACAGATATTTGAAGAGATAGATCTTCCCTAAGCACAACCAAGATAACATAACTGCTCCTCCCTGTTAACACATATTACTTTTGATGGATTATCTGACTGACTTTTAAGGCTTGTACATTGCCCTTAAAAACCAAGTTGCCTAAATCAGCTTATGGCAGGTTAAAATCACCGAATAAAAATCTAAACAATTAAAATAGGTAATGATACAAATTTACTATAATCCTTAATAGTAAAAAAGAGACAGGTTAATAAAAAAATAAATACACACAAATGAGTAATTTCTCATTTTAAACAGCAGATACATTTAAAACCAACACATGAATTGTTTAAAATGCCTTGGTGAATAAAAATGTTTGCATAGTATTTAAAAGTCAAATAGATTTCCCTGGTTTTAGTGGGAATGAACAAGTCAGCATGATGTTCATGCTAACATAGAACAGGATAAGGCTGCAAATGCGGAGATACAAGGAAAGCTTTGGAGGACACAGCTGTTGGTTATACGCACTTCCAACAGCACTGAAATAATACTGTTTGGTTGCCAACACCGAAATAAGATTAACTAGCATTCCATTCTAAGTTGAGAATTCTTTTGTTGCCTCAGGAAATGAAATTTCTTGGGCCATCTTTGCTGAGGATATCATATCAGGCTTAGATTAAATTCAAAAGTGTGTTTTCACTTTTAAAGCAGCTCATTGCTGGGACTAATATAAAAATTTCTTGTAAAAGACATTGGTCAAAACACAGCTTTGATGGCCTTTAGAAGGTACTGCATGTTCTTAGTTAAAGAAGATGGGTGTTAATTGAGTTCATTATAAACAGCGTTTATAAACAGCATTGTAAAGCATGCTGTTTTAGAAATGTTGTTTAACTGCTTTAATTGGTTTGAAGTATGTTTATAAGCTCTCTACTGATGTGAGATTTGAATATTCAAAATATGAATAAAACAGTAAACAGGATTTGTATTTACATCCTTTTGGTGGAATTTTCTTATATCTATTCCATTTATGGGCAAAAGACTTATGTGAATCCTAAATGCATCTATCATTAAATGTCAACATATTTAGCTAGGCATGGAATTAAATAGGAGGACTTTTTTATGGAAATACAATGGAATTACTGTACATGCAAGAGGGCTCTTCATTGATATTACCTGGAAAACAGAGAAAGCAAAGATTCCTTCTACACTGTTGTATCTCCAGGCTTTTGCTGCTTTTTATCAAATTGATGGGATCAGTGTCATAGCATTTCACTGAAAGCGCTGTCCCTTTGGGACACGTGTGCAATGTTGCAATGCATGTAGAAAAGGATCGGGCTGGTACTGTGATTTGCAATTCTGCTTTTGTCAGTCTGAAGTCCCTTGTTCCTCTTCTTTCCTAGGATGTTGCTGCTTCTATAGCATTTCCAGAATAGCTGTTCAATAGCCTCTTCCCATGCTTCTCTTCCCTCCCTCTAATAATTATTCCTGATAAGGCAGGGTTAGGGATGTTACAAGCTTTTTGTATCAAGCTGCATTATCACTTTTCAACAATTATTTAGAAGAAGTACTTTGAACCTTGGGTAAATACAATTACTCTCTGCTATTCATTAAAACAACTGGTCTTGTTTCAATCTCCCAACATAGTCTAAAAAATATAGCTGCTTCAAATTACGTGAATCAACTCCTTAAAGATGTTTCACTTTTTTTATATGACAAATCTGAAAAAAATGTGGGTCTGTTTTAAGGGACATCCTCCCCGAAGTACCACCCAATTCCAGATCCAAACAATCTTATTCCCAAGTCACATGATGCCCAAGTCACAAATCACAAACACTAACATCACCTGAAGCTCAAATTTAAATTTGGATTTTCCCAGGCTGCAGGAAACTCTTTCAAAACAAACCAAGAATTCAGTATAAAATTAACCAAAGCACCAACAAAAAGGTAATATAAAAATGCAAATATTTACATTATGTCAGATTATAATGCAAGACTAGTGCAACAAACACCTACACATGCACAAATATTATATTCTACTTCAATTTTAGGAACCACATTTTTTATGTTTATGACTTTTTGCTTGATAGGAATTTATTTTCAAAAAAATGTATAATACTAAGAATTTTACTATGGTATAATGTTATCCTGTCTTGTTTCCCATTTGCTTAAACCTTGTTTTTGTTTTATCACAGTAACACATATTAACATAGAAAAAGTGTACTTAAGTTAACAAGAAACTAGGGACTGAATAATTCTTTTAAAGAATCTCCTAAATTACATGTAAAATATATTTTTAATTGTCTTTGTGTAATGCACCCATTTTTGGATTATATATTTGGTCAGTTAAGCTTTAACTGCTGGTTGCCACAAAAATCTTTTTGTTAACTTGGAGGCAATCATTCAAACAAATTCAGGGTATTTATCTAATTCAAAAATACATGCTTCTATAGCTGTACAAATTATTCAGCTAAATTTGCTGTTGTATAAGTGCTGGAGCATTATGGTATGAACAAACCTGTAACAGAACACCATCCTATGAGCAGGAAAATAATGCAATCATCAAGAATGCTAGCAAAACAAATATATGGCTATAATCATTTTAATATAAGGCTGCATTTTCCCCATAAAAGCACCAAACACAACACATATTTACCTAGTATTTTTTTTATCACATTTTGATATAAAATCCAAGGAGCCAAGCATTTAGATTTACTCATGAAAATCAATGCAGTCAACGTTAGAAAATTACGTATATTAGAAATCATTTGATGGCACTCTATTGTTGCTATTGTAATCACTGTAATTTTCATTGGTAACAGTACTTCGTGATTAAATAGGGTTCTCACAGAATCACTATGAAAGATACCGGAAGAATCAGGATATAGCATCTGGTTATAAAAAGCTCTTCACATTCAAGTTGGCATTATATTTTTTTTCTTGGAAATTTATTAGAGATTCATATCATGCCATTTTAAGTGGAAAAGGTGAAAGCAAAGTAATTTTGTTCTATGAATTATTCATAATTATTCAGACTGGGTAAGATTACCATCCAGGCACTGATTTCGCTGACAGTTTCTTCTGCTGCTCCTCCATTATGCTTGTCAATTTTATTTCTTTTATCTGCAATTGCTTTCTTAGTTACTGAACTCGCCCCTTAGGGCTTCCTCTTCAGAAAAACAGAGTATTTCAAATCAGCAAGAATGCAGACCGGGTGCAACTTGCCTCAAAATCACAGTTCTCCATGAACTATCCACCCTCCACCCCAGAGCATTTCAAAATTCACATCCACAGATGTGACTATTTCTGATAAAGTTTATATATATTAGGTATTTATATCTAAAGTTACATATAAAAGAAAAAGCAGAAGACAAAAAACATAATACACTGAGAAAGAGTTACAGTATATTTTTCCTGAAAGATCCCAGGAGTCGGGGTATATGGTGATCCTTCCTTCCTTGGTTGTCAGTGTAACCCATCCTAGCTGCATAGTACCACGCAGAAACAAACCACAGTTAAAACAGACTGACTTCAGCACTCTATTTCCAACATGATGCGGACAAGGGGTGCCCTCGTGACAGGCTAATCCATACAAACATACACTTCAGAGACCCCAAAGCCATTAACTGCTGATGGAAAAGAGAAGGTAAAAGAAAGTTAGCAGCACTTGGGATCGACTGCAATGCCAGAGAAGCTCCACTTGATGGCTGGTTGTGTCCCTGCTAGTCGGTTGCTCTCCTGTACCCGTCCAAAAAGACTGGAACTGAGTTGAATCAGGGAGCCTGCTTTGCTGGTTTGAGCTTTGGCTCTGACTGATCTTTGGCTACCTACAGAACCAGGACTAAATACTACTCTGGGATGTTTAGATGGCTTCAAGAGTGAAGAGCGAAGAGGAAAAGAAAAAAAAAAGAGAGAGAGAGAGAGAGAGAGTAGAAGGGGGAGAGAAGGCCCCAGGCAATGATAGGTAGCATCTCCTTTCTCCTGTTCTTGCAGGTGTCTATCACAGTGGCATAAGCAACGGTTCACATGCAAGGCAGAAAACGAATCATTCTCCGTCAGAAGTATTTAGGAAAAGAGACTCCGAGCGGTGCCTGCCTCCGTTCAACATCGATGCTAATGCCAGAAGCCTACATCCACATCCCAGGTGGTCTGCTGCTCCTGCACTCCAGGAAAAAACGGAAATATGCAGTATATTAGAACACACCAACAGTTTCTCTGCAATAAAAATAATAATAAAACCTATGCTGCTCCGTGCCCGGTTCTAGGCATCTGCTTTGCCGCACTGCGACTAGAAAGCTGCAGCAGGGAGAGCTCTGGCACTTATAGTAATGTAGAAAGCAGCAGCTCTGTGACAAAGCAGTCAGCTGACTCACACTGCTATAATTCTGTGTCCTCTAAAAATAAGGCTAGTTTGGAAGGCAGCACCAGAAGGATGACCTGGCATCCCAAATCTGTTTTTCAAAAAGTAATGATCACCTAGGTAGTGTTTGGAATTCTTCAATTTTCTTTAAATTGCATGATTTTTGTGGTTTCGTGCTGTTTTGAACAGGCTAGTTTTCTACTGACTGGAAAAAGCACAGTCTGGCTGCTTTATATGAATTCCGGCATACAGAATTGTTTGTAATATTTATAAGGATAACAAAGAGTTGTGAACCTACGATGCATTGGAAACAGGCATGGTTCTTTTTTTTTTTTTTTAACCTATCATCAAATCTGCCCTTTTCTAACCAAAACACAAGGGTGGTCCTCAGAATCAAAAAAGAGGATGAAGATGATCAAGATTTTGCACTTTTTAACGAGATGAAAGGAAGAAAATTAGTAAATATGCAAGAGTAATTATATTAAGGTTTTTTTTTAAAAAAAAACACAGTTTAATTAAATTCTAAACAATTCTCTTGGCCTCATCCACTTTTTGGTATTCAGCTGTCAGCCCTTTGAGGTAGCTCAGGCAAGAAGCACAAACCTTCGGTATTAACACTAAGTTTATTATAAGGTTATAGTAACAGAATCTTGCAAATCTGAAAATACTCTTCCCTCATATTATGGTCCAAGAAACTAGGAAGGGTCCCTTTTGGCACATTTGCCACACCCCTGTATCTCCTCCAGGTGAAGCTGCCTCTTATCTGCCTGTGGGGCTCAGTGGTTTCTCCTGTCTCTCAAAAACATTGTCACAGACCATTATATCAGTCTGTAGTACAGCGGTCTTCAAACTTGGCCCTTTTATGACTTGTGGACTTCAACTCCCAGAATTCCTTAGCCAGCGTGCCTGGCTGAGGAATTCTGGGAGCTGAAGTCCACAAGTCATAAAAGGGCCAAGTTTGAAGACCCCTGCCAAAGGCATTCTTGTGCTAGGACAGTAAATGTCATATACAATATAAACTAAAAATTTAAGAGCCTAATTGTTGCTGCTTTGATTCTGGCATTCAGCATGCGTTCTTTCCAAATGGGGACTATGCAACAAATTACTCAGAAGACTATCTCTCCCCAAATGTCTCTACCAGTCATAGCCAATCTGGCAGCATGCCTGCTCTTTGTGGTGTGGGGCCATGGGTGTCAACTGGCAGAAAGAGGGCTTTTCTTGTCCATGGTCCTTGCCCATTGGAATATCAGCCCCCTTAGATTAGATTAGTCTTTTTCCTGTTGACTTTGAAGGTTCTGAAAACTTGGGTTAGTGTGTGTGCCTGGGACCATGGGTGTATGACAGAGCCTGCCTCCTGGCTATGTTTATAGATGTTCAATGATACTTGGCTGCTTTGTGTTTTATTTTTTGTACTTTATTGTAAGCCATCTAGAGTCACGTAAGTGAGGTGGGCAGTTGTAGAAGTCAAACAAATAAATAAATTTAGACAGAAAACTGTATCAAGAGCTTCCAATGTTGATGTTTTTGGTCATCAAAACTACCTGGCATTTCTCCTATAATTATAAAACATCTGGTGTTAAAAGTATATATTAAACATAGCATACATTAATAATTGATTGTGACACACAACATACTTAACCTAGTTATGAACCCATCTAGTGGTGGTCACATAATATCTTTAGACATAAATGAATCAAATCTAGTTGAGTTAACTCAAGAAGTTAAACTATTCAAAAGCAGATTAATGTTAACGCTGACCAAAGCTCTTTAAATGCATCTCTAGTTTTTACCTGGATAGTTAAAAATGTGAGATGAATCAACAAAGTCAAGGTGTTGCTTTAATGATGAAAGATAAATTGCTGCATTCATGAGTGCAAGTAAATGATTAACTGGACATTACTTTATAAGGAAAGGAACCAGAAATCTATAAAAACACAGGCAGAGAAAGATGAAAAAAAATGACACTGTTGACAGAGGCTGGAAAAGGGGTTATTTAAAATTTATAAAATAAAAAAGGGAAGAGTGGGTACTCTTGTGACATCACTATTTTAAGCACTAGGGAAAAGTTTTGTTGATATCTCTTTAAGAAGGATCCAAAGATGATACCATCTGTTCTTACAACATTAAATAAAGCTATAATGATTCATAATCCATTGGTGTTCTTAATAAATAAGGGACGGACTATAACATTCCCAAGTCTCTGGATTACACAGAAAGGATCTTCATATATAATGTTCAGAGAAATTTTCCAGTATAGATTTCCCTGATGCTATTTCACCTATGAGGCAGGTCAATGAGAGAGTGGGTGAACACGCAATAGTGGCCTGGAAGGTGCTGACCCCGTGTTCTCCACTGTGCCTTTGTCATTGTCAACTACCAACACCTAGTCACAGCATGAACACAAAATCTGCGAGTTAAGCTACCTTTTCAGTGGAAAAACTGAAAAGAGAATGGAGGTTTGTACTGACGGAGAATGGTCCCTTGTTATACCCTTTGGAGACGATTTCCTTCCAGGCTATCAGCCTTGCCTGCAATGTCCCAGCCTAGACAACTGATTATCTCATAGAGTCCCCTTGTATTTTCAGTCCAAAGAAATGAGGATTCTGTGTGCACATTCAATTGAATATGCTCAGAGTTTCATGATCAGCAACATTGAAAGAGCAGAATGCCCCAATACTTAAAACCTTATAAGAAGGTTGAGTTCCACTACAATTAACTTTTTTTTCTTTACTCACTTAATTTTTGAAGATTTTTTTTTTTAAAAAAAACTAAGGATGTTTCAAACAAATGCCCGCTTCTTAATCTGCAAATTTGTGCAGGTATAGGACTACAGCATATGTGCAATTTTATACATATTTATCTGAACATTTTGCTGGAAACTACTTCTAAGAAAACATATGCAGGACTGCTTACAAGTAATCTGTTAAAATTAGCTCATACCCCTCCCCACCCCTAAAACCTTTAAATAAGAATGTCACATCAAGCATATTGGGTGATTGCAATCAATTCTGCAACAAAACAATTTTTTTCTGTTGTTCCTTTCTTTCTGTTGAATGGTCCTGTATTTAAACGGTTGTTCTGCTCAGTCATTACCAACTCATTTTAATTTATTAAGCTCTAAAAGAAGCATGGCATCCCAATTTCCATAGAATATAGATGTGTTGTTATATTTATGTATCTGCATAATCTTTAAAGAAAATATGGACAAGGAAGGTGGAAAGGGGAGGAAACCAAGACAATGTTTATTTGATTATATCACTGAGTAAACTGGAAAGAATTTGGTTGATATTTTTAAGTTCTTTCTGTGAAAGAGGTCCTGGAAAAGGAGCAAGCCAGGATCCAGGAAGCCTCAATATTCTGATACACACTTCACCATAGTTAATAATGATCCTTGAAATAAATAATGATCTCTATTCCCACTGTAAATATTTTGATAGACTACCTTTCTTTATAGGCACAGGGGCCTAACAGGGATTATTTGGGCGTTTTTCTGAGCCTTAGTTTTGTTACATGGCACAGATTTTTTTTAAAAAAAATAAACATACTTATTAAGTCTATAAAAAATATTTTATCTGCTATTTAACCATTCAGCATATGGAAAATATGGAAAAAATTATCCTAAATATATAATACAAAACATGTATAGCATAACAACTATTTTTCTTGTTATGCAGTTGCACTGACATTTGAAAACTAACATTTTTCTATTTCACTTTGAAAAACTGTACTATGTAGCCTTTTTCCCAGATTTATCATGGAAAATGTCAATCTATAGGGAAGCCATCTTTTACTTTTTTAAAAATTATTCCCCAAACTGTTTTGAACAGCAAAGCTCTTAAACCATCTGTGCAAAAGTATAAAACTGCTCAACTGCCATATTGTTACACATTTGTTATTGGACAAGAGATGGCCTGGTTAGCAAAATACTCTAATTAAACATTAATATCAACATTAGAGATGACTTCTTGAATACATGTACACACACATATAGCACATATTGTTTTTTACCACAGTAAGCGGTTTCATTGAAGTTCCACACTGAGTGTTTGTGTTCATTCAAGCACAGGTATCTGGCTAGGTCAGATGATTAAAAAAAAACAAAAAACCAAAGGCAAAATAAAAACAAACCAGAAAAACCTCACCTTGTAAGGGTAATTTATAACAGGACACGTGCCAAGTTCATTTGGTTTATATAAACACATAGAGACAAAACTCCAGGAACAATTATTCTTCCAAGTATTGCAAAACAAGAGAGAGCATACTGTGTGCCTCTGAACACGTCATAAATGTTTAAAGGTATTGATAAAATGATGGCGTGCCTAGTTACAAAAATAATTGTAATGCTGCTTGGTAATTTTTAGGTATTATGTATGTTACCAAAAAGATAGCAGACATAGAAACAGTGGTTTCAAGAGTACACTACAAAGAAGAAATGAACTGACTGAACGAAAATTCCCCATTTCCCTCATGAAATAATGGTCCGGTTTTCACCTGTAGTTGAAGTCCAAACACAAAATAAATGAACATGATTTGTATGTTCAATGTAGTAAAAGGAATACACCCATGCACATTTTAAAACCAGTTTGTAAGGACAAAAACTGTATGTTAAATGTTATGCAAATATGATCCTCAACACTCATTTATTTTAAGCAGACTTTGAGCAAAGAATCCGATCTCAAAAATCCAGTAATTACTACTTGTCTGCACACTGCTTTCTGTGCCAATTGCCTTTAGCAGCTGCTTTTTCCCCTGCAGAGTTCAAAGCAGGAGCATACTTTGAATGCCATAGGTAGGAAAAATACTTGGGGAAAACTGTTAGAAATAGAGAGAAAAGAGGTGTCAGTAGGCCTGTTCATGAAGCTGTTTTTCTGCTTCTAGGCACTGTTTGACTCCATACATTATGCTGTTCCTGAACATGGAAGAAAATATTAATAATAATGCTCAATTCACCTACTGTACAAGCGTTAATCTCTAAACCATAAATGGCTTAATTTCCAAATAAGCAGTGGCATTAAAATTCAGCCTCTAATGCACATGCACGCCTGTTCAATAGTACAATGTTCTAGAACTAAGTCAGGAAACAGCAAAAAGGAAATAACATACTTGATAGCAAGTAAACTATTAACTGACACCAGCTATTCCAACTGCAGGCAAAACAATAAATGATAACACAGCACCTGGCCTTCTATAACATTCTTCCTGAGATATACTGTAGATATTGTAATAACTGAACATTTTCTGACTGGTAAATAAAAATAATAAAAGCTTCTGCTGTTTGTAAGAACAGTTGATGATATATTCTGTTTAATTCCAATTTTTAATTTCTTTTTCAGATTTATAGTACAATTCACAGGACAAAAAAGAATGCTGGAAGGATAAAGGATGGGGTACACTGACTGAAATCATGACTTAGCCAGGTCAACATTGTTTTGATCAAGACAGAACAATCCGTTTTTCAGCAAAGGAATGCACTACTCTTCCTGGCACAGGTGTTCTTTTCTCAAAAAAGAGACCTGCTTGAGATCTCCGCAGGCACCTTGTTAATGGGACTGCGGTAAGATCTATTAGGTTAACAGGCAAAAGACAGAAGCCCTTTTCTGGGGTTGATTCATTCTAATGGAAGACTTTTCTAAAGGGATTGAGCCAGTTCCATCCCTGTTTCTAAATCAATCTTAGGCTGCAATTCTAGGGCCCCAGGGATGAAGAATTAGAGCATTACAGTACTACCAACAAGGCCTGAAAGCCAGCAAAAAAAGCAGCAAAAACATAAAGCCAAGTCAGATTTTAGAAAGCTGTGGAAATTATAGATAAATTTATTTTATATATCACATTATTGTATGTCTCTTGATTTATGGAAACTACCTTGAATTATGTAATGAAAGGTAGAACATAGCTATTTCTTTAAGTATATTTTTTTGACTGCATACCACCACATTGTCCATGGAAAATATTTTTTATACTAACACCTTGAATGTTCCATTAAAATATAACCACAGTTTAAACTAGGTTTCCAGTCTGGTACTGCTCACTCACTGTAATATTTATTGAGCTACAGCTATTTCATTTCTCCTTTATTGGTATTTCATTTCTCTTAATAATAAATAAAAATTAAGTTCAGTTGCATTTGGCAGACTTGCTCCAAACATTGGATGTCGTCATTATAAATCGAAATTTGGAATGAACTGTCTGGCTCATACTGCTTCGAGCAGATATTTCATATCAACTACAAATTCAAGCATGAATAAGGATGACAGAAAAATCATGACAATACAGCAATTCATTGAAATTATTTTTTAAAGCGCACTCACCTGCTTAATTAAAAGAATTCTTATCTAAAGATCTGATGGATCAATGGAAACAGCCTTCTTGACTCCCCTTTTTTCCCCCCACTCTAAAACTACCATGCCTGAAAGTTTCACACATAACACTTTGTCCACATTGCTAGCAAGCTAATTCTTTTTTCACTTAAATATAAATAGGTTTCTTGCATTTCTTGTTGCTGGGTCAATTGGATGCTGCACATAATTTTCATCTTCACAAATAGCAAGCATCTGTTTAAATTCTCACAAATTGAACTGAAAACATTTTATGCAATAATCTTAAACATTATTTATAGAGCCTTTTCATGCATTTTAAGACTTGCAAACATAGCCCTACATATCAATGTTCCCAGCAAAATATGTGCTGGGATGTAGAGGTATACATTCACTTTAAGTAAAGGGAATCAGTCCTTTGCTAAGTCACTGCATGACTTGGAACATTGGTAGTTCACCCTATGATTAGTAGCAGTAACCAGGATCCTTCTAGCTGTTGATCTGCCTAATTTAATTAATTTCCTACACAAGTCTTCAACTAAATAGTTATAAACCAAGGAGTGTTCCTACCTGCAACTACTATCATCCTACTTCTGTATTTCTTGAGCCACTTTTCAAGGCACAGCAACTTTCCTGAATTGACAGTTGACAGCTTCATATGTACAGTATTATATCTTTATTTCAGGAGCACTTTACCCTGAATATTATGCAACAAAGACTTTGACAGGTGAGTTTGTTATTAGTGATAAAGATCTTTTTTCCACACTGTTTGTTTGGCTGGCTCACTTTGTCTCAAGATGGAGCTCCCATAATGGTAAATATTTAGCCCCCTGCACTTTATGGGTTTAATGGATCTGGTTCCTTCTCTGGATTTTGAAAGGACAGGATTGTAGTGCTGCACAAATGCAGGGGGTGTCACTGCTAGATTGTATGGAGCAGTCATCAGGTTTATTTTTATTTTATTTATTAGATTTGTTGGCTGCCTATCTCACTTCAAGGCGACTCTAGGCGGCTTACAAAGGTTGGGGTAAACTCCCTAATTGGTGACGATTGCTTCAGTTCAAACTTGACTGCTAGTGACATCCAACTACAGGTAGTCTTCAACTTATCATCATTTATTCAGTAAATGTTGAAAATGTGGACCCAAAGTGATAGTCACTAAAGAGCACCTGCAGTCATGTGAATAAAATTTAGATGCTTTGCAATCCTCTCACCTTCACAACCAATGGCAGAGACACTGCAGCTGCCCTCACCTGCCTATCTTCTGCCCCCTCCATCCTACCCACCTGAACCCCTTGGGCTTACCTCCCATCCAGCTGGGTCTCCACAGGCTTGGGCCTGCTTCCCATCCCACTGAGTGCCACACCCTTGGACTTCATCCATCCCATCGTGCCTCACTTCATTTATCTTTTCTGAAGAATGCCTGTCTTAAGGACAGCTGGTCTATTTGCTGCGTGGCTTTCCTGTTGTACAGAGGCCACATGGTTCCATCCAGGAAGCAGGTGTCATTTTGGAAATGGTTGCAATTCTTGCAAGTCAGTAAGCCAGTTTTCTTTTCAAAGGGAAATCTTTGGAAAAGTGGAACAAGGTGTTTAGTGCGGTGGGGGTGGGGCAAAGGTGTGGGACCCAGTGGGGCTGGAATCTGCAAGGAGGGTCTTGTTATGGAGAAGGCCCAGGGAAGGTCATGTGTGAACTATGGCCCTGGCCTGCAGGCTTCCTCCTCCTTGTACCTATATTCTTTTTAACAATCCCACTTAACAATTTCAATGGGGAGTGCAGAGATGGTGGTTATTAAGCGAACCAATTGCATGAGCGCTTCACTTAATGACCGCCATAATTTGTAACCATATTTTTGGGTTATGATTTTGATTGTTACGTTTAAGACTACTTGTAGCTTTATCAGAGGCAACAGGGAGACGATTGTGATTGCCCTTCTCCTTCCCCCACCTTCTTCTTTTCATTTTGCACTCTAGTGCAGGCATGTCAAACTGCCGGCCCACGGGCCGGATGCATCACACCGAAACCGTGCCCACATTGCCGGCAATGGGGAAAAAGTCGTGATACGTCACGTGACATCATGTGACATTGTGAGTTTGAGATGCCTGCTCTAGTGCAATAGCTATCCTACTATTTCTTCCATTCAGCTTCACTAGGTCCAATCCTGCTGAATCAAATTAACCAAGGTGATTGTTAATAGATCATAAAAATTTACTATAATGACTCATATATATTGGTGGTGATCTGGTTAATATTTGCATTGGTAGCTTTGGAGAAGGAGGTTTAATGTGCAAAGAGAAAAGAGAAAGCCTTTGGCAACTTTATCTAAAATGTAGGCCAAATATACTTTCCCTCCCTCCCTCCCTCCTCCACCTTCCAGGAAGACTGGTAAAGCCCCACTTTTTTGTCAGTTTCATCAAAACATTTGCTTTCAGTATCAATTATTGCACAACTGGGATTTAAATTCTAAAAATTGACAGGTGCCATGGTTCACCCATACCCTAAAGCAGTGGTTCTCAACCTGTGGGTCGGGACCCCATTTGGAGTCGAACGACCATTTCACGGGGGTCGCCAAACAATGCAGTCCGCCATTTTTTCCCCCTTTTCCTTAGCTGTGTTACTCCCTTTTATTCTATTGGCTTTTGAAAGCCAATAGAATAGACTCTCTTGAATAGAGTCTAATTCTATTGGCTTTCAAAGCCAATAGGAAATGTCCAGGCTGTCTCTACCCTGCTGAGCCCGCCAAAAGTCCCATTCTGCAAACGGTGCTGCACCAGTTGAGTAGTCCTCGACTTACGACCAGTTGAGTAGTCTTCGACTTACGACCAGTTGGGGGTCATGGCATTAAAAAGATTGAGAACCACTGCCCTAAAGGCATCCATCCACAAGTCATTTAACTGGATCTTCCTTGAGGCTCAGGCCCAAGCAGAAATAGGGAGGTGACTTCAGATGGTATCCCCCTCAACATAATCGAGGCCGGTGGGCCACACTAAGGGGTCTCCGACATTGACAACTTTTAAGATTTGTAGACTTCAACTCCCAGAATTCCCTGGCTAGTACAGAATAGTTTTCTGTGCATGGCTGATCGGAGATTTCTGGGAGTTGAAGTCCACAAGACTTAAAAATCGCTAACTTTGGAGTCCCATGACTTAGGCGGCAAATCCGGTCAGGAGAGCGCGCTTCTGCAACTCTCGTCCAGCGGGAGAGCCAGCGCTCCACGCCCCTTTGCGATCGTCGGCCAGGAGTCGCGTGGCGTTTCGCGGCAGTCCGCGCTGCCTTCCCGCCTCGCTGTTTGCTCAAAAAACAAAACAAAACAAAAAACCCCACCGGCTTTGAAAACGAGGAGGGAAGCGGGAAGAGTTTGGCAGGCGAAAGGTTGTTGCCGACGCTCGACTCGGGCAGGAGTGCCCTGGAAATCAAGTTGCTGCGCAAGCTGACGCGGATTTACTGGGGAGCACTCAGCGAGGCTGTTTGGTCGGGCTTTGCGCGCTCCCCAAAAAAGAATTGCCTGAATGTATTTGCATGACTGAAACGCAGACGCCAGCGTACCGTCTTCTGAGCCTGTGGCTTAAAAATTGAGGAATAATTGGCTTCCATAATTACAGTCTAAAACGGGCGGTCTTTTGCTCGCGGGGGTATCTATTGGGATGGAGTATCTACATGCAGGTTGTTTAAGAGAGTAATCCCCCGTCACCAGGGCGATGTGCTTCTAAGAGCGAGTCAGTAGACGGAACCAGTGAGGGGGAGTCGGCGAAGGTTTATAAAAAATGCTTCACGAAGCGCTCGCTCATCCTTCGGCGAAGAGTCGCGTCTCCGCCACCGCCGAAGCGGTTTTTCCCTCGCGCCGCCCGCCTGGCGTGACGACGCCTCTTGCGATACGGGGGGGCGGGAGACTGACTGACGCTCCCTCGCTCTGGCCCCGGGTAAAGCGGGCTTTCCCATTCGCTGCGCGTCGCGCCAGGCAGAAGCCAACCGTCTCGGCGCTGCCAAAGCTAGGTCACCGCGCGGCCGCCGAGCGTGCTCTTCTGGGTGGCGCGCCCGTCCGGCTCCGCCTCCGGTCCCGTTGGGCGAAGCCGCGCTTCTTTAGCGCCAGGGAGCGACTCCTTTTCTCCTCTGCGCGGGCCTCGGCAGGTGCCTTCGCGGCTCCTCGCCTCCCAGCAGCTGCCGCTTCCCTCTTGCAGTTTCTCTGGGACGGTGACCTCGCCGCCACCCCCTCCGGAGAAAACAGGAAAATGTGGGTGGAGAGCCTGGACTGAGTGGGGTCAGAGCTGCTGAGCTGGAGCTGCAGACGGCCCGACCTTCTTTTCCTTCTTTCCTGTGCAGAGAGTTTCAGATAATTATTACCCTTTTCCGCTTGGCAGTTTAGAAGCAACAGAGATCTAACAGTGATTTCCACCTTGGGAAACATCTGACAGGGCGCAGGAACAGGGCTGACACCAGTCTAGCTTGCAGAGTAATGAGTTGTACACCTTTTAGGCTACAATTCTCAAACTCAGTAGCTTCCTAAATTATGCTACTTAAAAGTCGCAATCCTAAATAGTCATTTGGAATCAAGCCCTGTTTTAAACCGTGGAATGCAGTGAATTCTTAAGGTAGCAATCCCTTTCCTCTTATCTGATGAGATCAGCCCTAAAATTTTTGAATGGTTTATATGAAATTAATCCACAAACTAACCACATTTTAGCCCTGTATGTTTTGTGAACTCAGACAGTGAATAAAAAGCATTTCAGATAAAAGAGTTTCTAATTGGGATGAATAATGGGGAAAATGGTCTCCCCTGAATTTTTTGTACCCTTACTGAGATCCTACATGTGAAAGCAAATATGATCAAAGGAACAAAGCTATATTAAAAAGCAGGATGTTTTAAAAGAGATGTTTCAGGAATTTGTAGTTTTAGGGGCCAATTAATTCAAGGCATACAGGACTGATTGAATAAACCAAAGTTAGATGGTTTTATGGACAACCATCCAACAAAACATTTATATGAATTTGTTAAAACTTACTATAAACAAATGAAAATTCCTTTTATGGTTGAATTTGCACTCTGCTTTGAGCTGGCACTAAGGTAGCTTGGGGATCCTCCTGGATTCAGCATTATTGCTTGATAACCATGTAACATTAATGGCCTTTCCTTCAATCTCTATTTGGAGAAAAGAGGCTTAGCTATAGTGACTCAGGCACTAAAGCATGATTTACCTTGGTAACTTGAAGATGTGTGAATTGCATGCTGGCCAGGGAATTCTGGGAGCTGAAATATAAGCATCTTCAAGTTACCAAGGTTGAAAAATACTAAACTAATAAAGTAATGCCCAGGTTAGATTATTGTAATGTTCCCACAATGTGCTTATTGTGAAGTGGTTTTTGAAGAAAGACTAGAAAATTACAGTGGGTCCAAGCATACAGCAACATGGATGGTATGTGGTGCCTCCTGAGAGTCCCAGGTATCCCCTATGTAAAAATAATTTAAATGGTTGCCAGTTGCCTACTGAGAAAGGTTCACCAATGTTCACAATAATGTATAAAACTATGTATGGTTTAGCTAAGAGCTCAAAATACTTGTTTGCCTAAGCATTTGAATTTTCTCAGTTGCGTTTTTAATCATTTTTAGGTAATTTTATTTATTTATATTCCACTCTTATTATTTTTACAAACAGTTCAAGGCAGGAGGCATACCCATTACACCTTCCCCCTCCTACTTTCCTCACAACAACCCTGTGAGGTGGGTTGGGCTGAAAGAGTGATTTAAGATTTAATTGTATTTTTGTTTCTTTCTTCCTTTAAAAGCTGTCTTGTATTACTGAGTGAATGGGCATCTTTACAAATAAAGCAAAGAAAAAGATAAAATATGTACAGGTGGAAATATTTATAATGAAGTACTGATCTATGCCGCACCCTTGTCTGGGGTTCCCCAGCCTTAAGACAGCAAAATCTAAAACCACGATCATGCTTAAAATGGCTGCTATGGCGGTTGGGAGACATCATCCAGCACCCATTTACCAGGAGGCAAACTACTAATGTCACTTCCCACTAATCTACAATCTTCCTACCCCATTTACCACCTAAGTGTACAAGTGGTTCTGTTCATGACCTGCATATGCAGCCACGGAGACCTCCAAGCAAGAATAACTAACAAGCTGTGGTTTGCTTTATTCAATAAATCACAATAAGCTGGATTGATACAACATATTAATTCTTAAGCCATTGTTTATAAATCATATTCAAGTTCATATAATGCAATAAACCCAAATGAGCTGCTTTATGGTGTGGATGAAACTATCTGAGGACTGCATTATTTCCTCTGCTGAAACTAGCATTTCAATGGAATATCAACCTTTTAGAAAGCTAGTTTGAACTAGTGGTTATGGGACCAGGCTAGAAATCAGGAGACCCCGAGTGCTAGTCCTGCCTTGTGCCAGTCACCCGCTTTCAGCCCTAGGAAGTAGCCTACTTCTAAAATCTTCCCAAGAAAACTGCAGAGACTTCTACAGGCAGTTGCCAGGATCAGTATGGACTTGAAGGCACGTATTCCCCTCCCCCGGGGCACCCTTTAACCCTTCACTCATATTTAAATGCTCCAATTCTGAGAACTGTCCAACTGTCCAAAATTACCAGTGCTTTTGGGATTTTTTGAAATGGAAAGATATGGACTATGTGATCCATATGAGGATTCTTTGCTTTCTAAGAACTGGACACACCGCAGCCCAACAAATCTATACACATGCTTATTGCAGCACACGCTTTCTCCAACAACAGACTATTGCTCTCTATTCTTTTAGGCTTTGCAAGATGATGTTGCCAAGTAAATAATAGTCTCAAAAAGTCTGTAAAGTGGCTTACAACCTTTGCCTTCTTCCAAAAGTTCTTATATTAATTGGGATGAAGTGCTGCCTCAATGTGGTAGTTCTTTCTCTGGTTGCTACTGAGCTCCTGGCAAAGGTCTATGATGCGGGCAGGACTCCCACCAGGGTATGTTGCTCATGGTCCTGGCAGATGAGTGAAAGTCCTCTTGCCTGCTTGTTCATAGCTGCTCATCTCCAAACATTGCTTCTGCTTCCCTGTCCATTTGCTTATCACCTTTCTTCCTACACATACCTCTCCATTCATGCCTTGGCATTTGCTTTTGTAAGCTAAGAGCCTGGGTGGAGCAAGGCTGCCTCTGGATGTTGGCACATTCTTAAAAATGCCAGGGTGTGGTTTTAATTATTTTTTTTAAGACAAGTTTTATTGGTTTTTTGATTTTTGAAACAAAGTACTCAAGACACACTGTGGTGTTAGGGTGGTCAAACATCCACAAACAAAACATATATACATAATTCAATGAATACATCAAATACATCCCTCTCTTTTTCCCTTAAGTAAGGTATTTTATTTAAAATAACCCAATTCTAGCTTAAATTTATTCAACCTAAACCTGTTTTTAAAGCTTTATAAATTTACACTACCATAATCAAAATAACTTTAAGTACAAACCTTATCAGTTCAGGTATCCCTTCCAAATATATTCTAATTCCTTAATTTTATCATAGATCTTATTTATTTCTTCCATTAATATCCCATATTTAAAATAAAGTATTAATCTATCCTATACGTATCTAATCGATCAATCAATCAATCTCTTTAAAATGACAAAATAAAGTCCAACCTTAAATCATTTCAATCCATTTGACAGAATTCAAATTTCATCCAGTTAATTTTCATAACTAATCACATCAATATTATCAAACAAACAGATCATCTTATTAGATTAACTCAACATTACATAATTTTTTTACAAATAAACCTATCATTCTAAAAAAAAACAAAAAAAAGGTGTGGTTTTAATTATTATAGACAACTAAAACACCAGTTTGGATACTTATGAATAAAGTTGTGAGTGTATGTATGAGTACATGAGGGAAGTGGGGGGTGGGAAGTATTTCTGCCTGGCTACTTTTCCCAACTTCACTCCCTCAGTCCAAAGGCTTCACCAAATCCTGTTTAGGTCCTCATTGGAGGTTATGACTCCTCTTTTATATCCAAGATGGACTTACCTCCAGAGAGGGATTGAGAGACAGACTCCCTGTTTTCTGTTAATTGATTAATCAGCATCAGCCCCCCCCCTTTTAGGTCATTCATTAGGGCAATTGGAGCATTGGCGTACATTTAGGTAAGAAAAAACAAATGCACAGGTACAATATAGGTGGTACCTTGCTCAATAGTAGTAACTGTGAGAGGGCTCTTGGAGTCCTAGTGGACAATGACTTAAATATAAGCCAGCAGAATGCTAGGCTGCATTAACAGAGAGACAGAATCAAGATCACGTGAAGTGTTAATACTACTTTACAATGCCTTGGTAAGGCCACACTTGGAATACTGCATCCAGTTTTGGTCATGATGTAAAAAAGTTGAGACTCTAGAAATAGTACAGAAAAGAGCAATAAAGATGATTAGGGGAGTGGAGGCTATAACATATAAAGAATGGTTGCTGGAATTGGGTATGTCTAGTTTAATGAAGAGAAGGACGAGGGGTCACATGATAGAGGTGTTCCAATATCTCAGGGGTTGCCACAAAGAAGAGGGAGTCAAGCTATTCTCCAAAGCACCTGAAGGCAGGACAAGAAGTAATGGATGGAAACTAATCAAAGAGAGAAGCAACCTAGAACTAAGGAGAATTTTTCTGACGCTTAGAATAATTAATCACTGGAACAACCTGCCTCCAGAAGTTGTGAATGCTCCAACACTGGAAGTTTTTAAGAAAAGACTGGACAACCATTTGTCTGAAACAGTATAGGGTTTCCTGCATGAGCAGGGGATTGGACTAGAAGATCTCCAGGTTTCCTTCCAACTCTATTATTACTATTATTATTATTATTATTATTATTATTACTATTAATCATTGCATACTCAGCCAGATATTCAGACTGGATTTGGCATTTTTGTGACCCTATCAAGTCCTTACCCAGGACCTGGGATAGGCAGATGTGGATGTTTGATGGTATTACAGATATCATTGCAGGATGGAAGCAGTTCCTAGTAAGGCCGCCTTTTGCAATTGACTAATAGCGAATTTGTCAATGCCAATGGTGTTCAAGTGGTGCTCCAGTTGTTTTGGGATTGCACCCAAGGAGCCTATTACTATTGGTACTACCCTTGCTTGCTTTTGCCACAGTCTTTCTATTTCTATTTGTAGGTCTTTGTATTTTGTTATCTTCTCCAGTTCTTTCTCGTCTATTCTGCTGTCTCCAGGCACTGCCACGTCCACTATCCAGACTTTTTTGTCTTTCTTATGACAATTGTTAAGTCTGGGGTGTATTATTATTATTATTATTATTACATCTCAGTATCAAAAGATAGGTTGAAGATTGACCCTTTTACAGAATTTTATGTTTTATCATAATTGATAAGTGCTATTGTTTTGCAGAAAATGAAGTGAGTTACTTACATCTAGACAAACCCTTGAATTAATTAGAGTATTTTCTCTTAAGAAAGTGTTTGTAAAAACATTTGCATGTCAGAAACATGTAACTGAATTCTGTTCAATAACTCAGGGAAAAAATACCTTGCGTTAATTGTGTCCAAATTTTTCCATAACTTAACTCTTTACAGAGGAGGCTTTGTACTGCCACCTAGTGATCTGTTTTATGACATAATTGCCAAGCAGCCTAATAAACAATGAAAGATCCAACTGTGAACAGGGAACTTCAGTAAATTGATCGCCACAAACTACCAATGAAATACAGGAACTGTATTTCAGAACTGAAACCACACATTCCCATTCTTTTAGATTCCAAGATACTATTTAACAGCATCACTATTGATAGATTTAATCACTAAGCTACTGATCCCACTTACTGTTTTTTTAAAAAAACTATAAATGAACAATTGTTAATTTAAATTACCCAAAGAAAGAAGTGAATGAATAGCTTACAATGTATCTTCTGCACTATTCAAAATGTTTACATTTGCAACCTAAATTTATGACTTAGAACAACTGATTTTAAATATATTGCAATTTATGGTACATTGTGGGTAGATAAAGCTGTTAAATTGTAAGACAAAAATGTCTTCAATTTAGAAGCTTTATTCACAATGCACTATAAATTGTCTTTATATGCAGATGATGCACTGAGTTTATCTGTACAAAGTAACTGAAAAGAGTGAAGAGTTTTATCCCTTTTCAGGTTACAGTCTGATCTCCTGAAAGACCAGCACAAGCAAATACACTGGGGACATACAAACTTCCAAGATTAAGGCTATCCAGGAAGCAAAAAAAAAAAAAAGCGTAATTTAAAAACCTTATGGTGGTGTATTCTTCAGAAGCCTTTCACCACTTATCCTTCCTACAACAGTCACAGACTCTTAGTTACCCCTTGAAAATTATGCTTTCTCCAATAGATGGTGGATAAAAATGAATGATGAGCCTGCTTGTCTCATTCATTATGAAGATAAAGCTGCTACTTAAGTTATTACAGCTTACACTTATATAGAATAATATATGCTTACCCAGCAGTGTAAATTCATAATGTGGCGTGTATGATAATTCTCTGGCTGAGTTCATATAGTAAATCACCACGTATTTATTTAGTTTGGCTAAATCTAATGGGTGAATCTTGGAGTTAGGGTTTTTAATAACCCAGTTGTAATTTATTTTCTAAACCATTGCTAAACAAATCATGCCTTAGCACAACATGGAAACCAGGTCATAGATTGTTATGCTCATTCAAAAAATTGTATATTAATGCTTTTCTTGGCAACAGTTATCATGCCTGGATCAATTATAGCAGCTATAAATGAATATGTTGAAGAATCAGGGCAGATTGGACATACTAAAGTGCCTTCTTACAACAACTTTGAAAGCTGATTGTGCTCAAAAGTATAAACCCAACCATCCTGATTATTACTAGTAAATATCATATTCTATTTAGCACATAAAACAGATGTGTCTCAGTTGATTCATGTGTGTTATTGTCTTACACTTTCCAAATAAGCACTGAACTAAATGTAACATGCATGCATGCACACATGCATGTGTACATATGTGTATATGTGTGTGTGTGTGTGTTCTTAATTACAAAGCAGTATGATAGGTAAGTTCTTTGGAAGCAGAAGGACAGTAAGGGAAAGAAAGTGTTGAGTAATTTCTTATCTGTTACTTTCTCCTTCAATTCCCCTTCCTAGTAATTTTGCTCTGTTGTAAGGTTTCAGGTAAGATGCAGTTATAATAGGTGATTCTGCATTATCAGCTGAACTCAGATTGTGTTAATTCCCACTGTTCACTTGTGAATAATACATTCCTTACCCTAATTTGTGTTTTCATCTTATTGAATGAATATACTTTTGGGCTTATGCTAGTCTTTGACCATAATAACGATTTCATTTGATTTGATATATACTTTTAGGCTGATTTTAGCTTACATGATAAGTGAACCCAATAATTGTGGCATAAACATAATTTATGGTTTACCGTATGTGTAAATGATCCCACAGCAGTATGTCCAATAAATAGTGAGTACAGTGGGTCAATCTACTTCAAAATATATTTTTCTAGAATAATAAACTAGCCAGGACTGGAGAAAAAAATGAGGCTGAAATTAAACCTTACAAACATATGTTAGAGTTGCTAGGATGTATTCATTAGTAACTAATATTGACTATGTTCAGTTATACTTGCATTTATTGAATAATGTTTGTGAAAGGGGCAGTACACAAAAGAAAATATATGCTTGTATTTAGGTGTTGGATATGTTCACGGTGAAATTACTGCTATATGTGTAGCATAAGAAATTTAGTAGTTGATTTGCATCTTTGCAGGCTTTTTATTCCAGTGGGCTTAGTAAGCACTTAGGCAGAATTCCTAAATGCACTTTCTTAGAAATTAATATCATTTACACAAATGGGATTTTAATGTAAATGGATTTAGGACTGGGTACTTAGAAAACAATGGTGCCAGTAAAATTACTGTCATTTTGTATTACTGGAATATTTGAAGATATTTCTAAGTATATTTATCCAGAGCAGAATCAATGCTTCTGGCGGGGTAAATACTTTATGGCATCTACCCATCTTCCCATCTGCAGAGTTGCAGAGACGCTAGAGAAGATGTGGGACATGTATAGGGACACTACATAGGAGGGAGAAGGAATGGGTGTCAGCATACATGTTAACTGCACAGAATCATGCATATGAAATAGGCAGCCATATAAATGTATTAAATAGGCAAATAAACAAATAAGACATTGAATTGATTCCTTGGTTCAAATTATCATAGTTACCTAGGAATTCCAATGGACTTTCTTTCAAAAACATTTCGTTCTAAATATTTTGCTTGACCTCATTTTTGTATAATTTCATTACAACAGAATGTAGGCAAATAATTTTGTATACAGTATTCTATTTCTGTAAATGAAAAGCAAGAAACTGAAGTGCTGTTAAGTTGTGCAGCCTGATTTATATGTTAAAACATATATATACTCTCCAGTGGTATCTCTCAGGAAGTGTTAAAAAAAAAAAAAAGCCAGTCATGGAACTGATGCAAACCCTACACCCTTGGAAATGCATGTGTTTTGACACACATACAAATGGGTTGCACTGCTGTGACCTCTATCTCAGGGGTGTCAAACTGGCAGCCAGCAGACCAGATGCATCAAGTGCAAGCCATACCCACCTCGGCTCTATAAAGGCAAAAATAGTTGCAATACATCACAATATGTCATGTGAAGCGATCAAGTTTGACACTCATGCTCTATCTGAACATTTTGACACACCTTCCCCAGATGATGCTCTTAATCCCAACTTTTCAATCCATTTGAAGGCCTAAGGATTTAAAACAGTTTAAAAACAATAAAATCAGGTAGAAATTTCACATCTGGTAGCAACAACAAAAGTAGCAATTAAAGAAAATAATTATTGAACTTAAAAGCAGTCTAAAAACAATGAGGGCATGAATATGTTTGTTATAATTGTCCTACAGATGGGTACATTGCAGACAGTGACCAGACTTTGTCAATACAACGTTTAGCTTTATGAGCTTAAAGTTAGATGATTTATCTAGATCTAGAAATAAGATTTAGAAAGCCATCCTTTAGAAAATGGATAACTTCAACTGATATCTTATACATGCATTATAACATTTTTAAAACATATACAAAAAATCTGACAGATGTATTTAGGAAAATATCCAATCTAAATGTAATTGGTAGTGCATTACTTGTTTTTAATACTCTTTTTAAATTAAAGAATGTTTTATTCCAGCTACAAACTTATTCCATATATCATATTGTGCATCAAGAGCCAACAAATTAAGAGCTCAATAGCCCTTAATATATGAAACTATATTTAAGGCTGGCTAACCTGAACCAATCCTGAATTGGTAGCATTTTATCTGTTTATTCTCATAAAAAATGACGATTGGAGATTGATTTAATGACTTTAATACAATGTTAATATTTGAATACAATTTTACTGATTGTATGATTAAGGTCTTGGAAGATGGCCTGGGATTCCCTTAATTATATTCCTTTTACTTTATTATAATTTTATAAAAATATGATTTCTTTTATGAGACTGAACAGATAGTTTAAATTAGTTTTGTAAGACAGTACCAATTCTATTTAACATACATTAATTACTTAGATGCAGTTTATTAGGAGCGGAACATAGGCAATAGTCTTCTATTAAATAAGATCCCTACACATCTAGTTCAGAATTATTTCCATTGATAGTCAGTAGGCTTCTTGGGTGGGGGCGACGGGGTTGAGAAAGTAGTTTTTAGACATATGATACTACTATCCGGTGCGATCAGTCTCTTACAATGCTTCTCTTCAGACAGTGTATTGCTGTTTTATATCATTTGGTTTAGAAAAAATGTTTGGTAAAATGAAAAATCAACATTTCTGCAAATTATTTTCTGCCTGCTTTGTGACTTGGGAGCAGTTTCTGTCTCCTCAACACTCTGGCTCCATGGTTTCAAATATTTGCTTAAACTGACATAAATAGCAACTGGAATGCTGCTTATTAGCAGTGTGAAGTTGACATTATTGGCAGCCTATCTGAACTTTTGTTGGGCTGGCCAGTCATTATCTACAATACATCTATAATGGTTTTATAGTAAAGTAGTCCAAAAGTGGAATAGGCCCAAGGATGACCCACTAGCAGACCAAACATATGGAAAAAGCAGTATTTATTGCCTTTTCTGTTTCTCTTTATAAATAGCTAAATAATTATCTCTAATTACTTAGGATGAGAAGAAAAGGAGGGAGAGATTTTTCATCAGTCCAGTGATTTGAGGGTTTTGGACACCTAACTTTCAGCTGCTGTGATGCCACCTAATTCAGGTGGGTTCTGAATATAGTGGACCAAACCACTATAAAGAAAGGGGCAGGTATCCTCTCTAAGATATCCCATTCCACTCCTCTAGTTTATTTTGTTTATCTATTATTAGACTTCTGTGCTGCCCATCTTGCCCAGGCAACTCTAGGCGGCTTATAATCATAAGTTTACAGTTTAGCTACAACTATGGAAAGTCAGGTGTGCTGTTGCCTCCTTGTCTTTTGATCACAATTTTTCATTCTTCAGATTTGTTTTATCTATATCAGTGGTTCTCAATCTTTTTAATGCCGCGACCCCCCAACCAGTCGTAAGTCAAGTACTACTCAACCGGTCGTAAGTCGAGGACTACTCAACTGGTGCAGCACCGTTTGCAGAATGGGATTTTTGATGGGCTCAGCAGGGCAGAGACAGCCTGGACAATTCCTTTTGGCTTTTGAAAGCCAATAGAATTAAACTCTATTCAAGAGAGTCTATTCTATTGGCTTTCAAAAGCCAATAGAATAAAAGGGAGTAGCACAGCTAAGGGGGAAAAAAATGGCAGACTGCGTTGTTTGGCGACCCCCGTGAAATGGCCATTCGACCCCAAATGGGGTCCCGACCCACAGGTTGAGAACCACTGATCTATATCTATATGTATATCTATATCTATCTATATCTATCTGTCTATCTATCTATCTATCTATCTATCTATCTATCTATCTATCTATCTATCTATCTATCTATCTATCTATCTACACACACACACACAAACACACAAACATACATACCTTTATTGTGAAGGGTTTGTACTTTAGACACATACCTAGATACTGTACACATATTGAAGCATCAGTTTCATCTTGGCATTTTGAGGTAAAAAGTCTTCAAGGGCCACTGTTAGTTGCTGTCAATACTAATAGACGAAAGGGATAATGGTCTTTCAGCACATAATTCATCCCCATACATTGATTTAATGAGTACTGCTAAGCCTGTTTGATTCACATGGAATTAATAGAGATCAGGGAATATACAGGGGAACTAGAAAGTTAAGATGTAACATATTTGAACAGCAGTGAGAAACGCAGGAAACTATATGATACTAATTGCATTATTTGCCCTGTAAACCAATCTTTGTTCTGTTTACAAGTCTGCTGGATCAGATCTTTCCCAGGGGTTTTTGCCTTCCCCAAGATGATGGGGGAAGGAGCAAAGGGACAGGAGAAGGAACTGCTCTCCATATTGTAATTTGTGAAATACAACACTGCCCCTTGTACAATCTAATCCATCTAGATTCTAGGCCTTCTGGGGGGGAGGGAGGGACGGGGGAAGGTTAAGAGCTTCAGCCGATTGACAACATTTATCAGGCAGACCAGGAGGAACTAGACAGGAAGCTGCGGTGTTTGAAGAACAATACTGCAAAGAAGCAAGTATTCTACAGTGTAAATACTGGTTTGTAGATTTAATTAGATATAATACAAGTCAGAATCTTTTAATTGGAAAAAACATGCCCTGCTCGCATGGATCTTTAGGAAAAAATGTAAGAGGGTGAGGATACTAATTGTATTGGCGGCGAATGGTGTGTTTCTTCATCAAGTCTCAGAATAAGATAAAACAAAAGCACGTGTCTTTTTTTTTTTCTTGGCGAGGGAAGGCAAGTACTCACTTTTACTTTTATGCAGATACTGAAGCTTCCAGCACAGAATGCGTCCTTTCTCCATCCCCCTCTAATATAACGGGCAGAGATGTCTCTTTCCCACCCCTTTCTGGAGTAGAGTTTCGCACAGGCGCGTGGCTGCTCTCTCTCTCTCTCTCTCTCTCCCCCCCCCTTACACGCTCAGTCACTCTCCTCATACTAGGTCTGTGTCTAGCGTGCTGTCTCTCGCGCGCACGCACACAACCACAAATACACACGCAGGCGCGCACACAGGGAAGTGGGGGGGGAGAAGAGGAGAGAAATCTCAGTTGCACTTCTGGCCCTTTTAAAAAGTTTGTGTAAATTGGAATGAGGTCAGATTTGGAGCTTCTCATTGCACACGGTTATTGGGTTCCAAGCCAATCGGAACTGAAGGGCGGGGTTTTGGCACGATGGAGCGTTGGATACAGTCTATGATTGGCTTAGAAAAGAGCTGAGGAAGGATAAAGCTCCACGAGGCGGAATTGAGCGCCGCTCTAAGCTGCAGCAAGGGAAAGTGTATGTAGTGGGGCGGGGAAGAGGCCAAGTCTGTAGTCCCGGTTTGTACATGTCTCTTTCCTTTTTGGGGGGCTGTGCATCTACAGGCGAGCAAGATGGGACTCTATATATTTTCTGCACCAGTCACTGTTTTTCCTATTGGGAAGACACACGATTATTAATGCTACTAGGTTGCATGAGCGGGGCTTTTTATCCTCAGCTAACTCCCTGGCAGCCGCTAAATAATCATAGAAAAAACTCTTGATCCCTCTAATTACGAGTTCTGGACGAAGATTTTTTTATTACTGGTTTTGCTTGGCGACGTGGGCATTTTTTTTTCTTAGTGGGTATTTTTGTATGTATCCTCAAGATTTTTAGCAGTGGGCGTGCTGCTTCTGCCGAGACACCTCGAGTACAGTATTAGAAGGGTGAAAGACAGAAAAAAAAAAAAACCACTTGTGAACGCCAGGGTGGGGGAAGAGGTGGAAAAGAGAGAGAGAGAGAACTAGGATTGGCGGCTGTTTTTTTTTTTTTTTTTTTTTTTAAGAAAGGCACTCTTTCCACTTAGAGCCGGGAGTCTGCTCTTAAACTCGCAGTGCAAAGTTGCGGTGAGAGGCGTGCGCAAGTGTTGGAGAGGCAAGCGCGGTGTGGAGCTACAACTACTTCCCGGAGGGAGTCGTGCCTTAAGTAACGGGGGACGAAGCACTCGCGAAGGGGGCTTGAGAGCTCCGACTGACCGGCAAAGTTGTTTCAAGCGGGTGGCCAAGCTGAGCCCCACCGACTTCCCCGCAGCCGCTGCGGCGCGCGCCAACCCCCAAAATGGTGCAACAGACGAACAACGCGGAGAACACGGAAGCCCTCCTGGCCGGCGAGAGCTCGGACTCCGGGGCCAGCATCGAGCTGGGCATCGCCTCTTCTCCCACTCCGGGCTCGACTGCTTCGACAGGGGGCAAAGCGGACGATCCGAGCTGGTGCAAGACGCCCAGCGGGCATATCAAGCGGCCCATGAACGCCTTCATGGTGTGGTCTCAGATCGAGAGGAGGAAGATCATGGAGCAGTCCCCGGACATGCACAACGCTGAGATCTCCAAGCGCTTAGGCAAGCGTTGGAAGCTGCTCAAGGACAGCGACAAGATCCCTTTCATCCGGGAGGCGGAGCGGCTGCGCCTCAAGCACATGGCGGACTACCCCGATTACAAGTACCGACCCAGGAAGAAGGTGAAGTCGGGCACGAACTCTGGGAAGCCGGGTGAGAAGAGCGGGGGTGGAGGGAGTGGCGGCGGCAGTCAGGGAGCAGCCGCCTCCGCTGCTGGTTCCAACTCTTCCAAGCTTGCCCAGAAAAAGGGCAGTGCCGCCAAACTCTCTCCCAGTGGCGCCGGCAAACCGCATCCCAAACTCAGCCCGAGCGGCGGCGGCGCAAAAGCTCCGTCCTCTTTTCCATCGGAACAGCCGGCTTCCCTCCTGCCCCCAGAGCACCATTCTCTATACAAATCCCGCGCCGCCTCTCCGGGCTCCTCCTCGCCCTCCAGCAGCAGCAGCAGCAGCAGCAGCAGCAGCCACAGTAGCCGACATCTCCCCGAGAAGAAGGCCAAGCGGCTCTACCTCTTCTCCCACTCGTCGCCCGGCGGCGCCGTTCCGGCCAGCCCGACCCTCAGCACTTCAACAGAAGCAAGTGACCCGCTGAGTCTCTACGATGAAGTAGCGGCGGTGGGCGCCCGGCAGGACGGGGGCGAGCCCTCGTCTTCCCCCGTGGGCAATTACTCCCCCTCGGACCACCGAAGCTACACCAGCCTGCGGGCGCCGTCGCCGACACCTTCGACCTCGCACTCTTCGTCGGCTTCCTCCTCCGCCTCCTGCGCTTCCTCCTCCTCGGATGACGAGTTCGAAGACGACCTGTTGGACCTCAACCCCAGCCCGGGCTTCGACAGCATGGCGATGGGGAGTCTGAGCTCCTCGGTCCTCGACAGGGATCTGGATTTTAACTTGGAGCCTGGCTCGGGCTCTCACTTTGAGTTCCCAGACTATTGTACCCCGGAGGTAAGTGAGATGATCTCGGGAGACTGGCTCGAATCCAGCATTTCCAACTTGGTATTTACGTACTGAGTTGGGGCGGGGGGGGGGAACGAAGGATTAAGAGGAGAGCAAACGGCGCGCGTGGGGAAGAAAAGAGACACGGACATGGCGCTCAATCCCAGACGCGCTGCAAAACTGGAGAGCGAGCATTTCACCCACCGTTGAGTATGGCCCCCCGCCCCACGTTACTGAAACTGACTTGAGGGGGTGTGTACGCGCGTGGTGGTTGGTTTTTTTTTTTTTATTTGCGCTAACGCGGCAAAAGGGATCAACACGCTCTTCACCGAAAAAGCTACCACAGAAATAACACGGGACTAAATCGATCCCCACCCCCTTTTCTGTTCACGTTTCATCCTTCTTTTGCAGCCGAAGAATGAGAAGCACGTTTCAGACTCTGGTGAGAATCTAGTGGCTTAAATAGGAATGGCAACTACAGCAGGAGGGGGTGGAAATCGAGCATATCTTTGCTTGTCGTTGGAAAGAGTTGGAGGGAGGGAGGAAGGTAGATTCTGCTAATGTGTATTAGATATGTCTTTGGCTTAGGAGCAAAAGCTCGTCTGCTTTAAAACAAATCTGCAGACCTGCAGTCAATTTGCATTTTTGGAAGGTTCTCTTTTTTTATACATCAAAAGGGATGGAGAAAGAGGATGGCCCTGGAAACTGGACTGAATCCTAAATGGAATGAAAAGGAGAGACAAGCATTTGAAAACGAACTGGAAATTCGGCTGAAAACAATAACACCGAAAAGGATTTGCACGTATGTGGGAGAAAGTGGAGGTGATTTTCTTTGCCGGATTACCTTATATTCATAGAAATCATATGTGGACTTTCAGCAACACATAACTTTTTTTAAATGGAGACAGATATAGAACATAACAACTGTAATAATGTGGTACAGGGGAAATTGAGGGCGTTTGCTCTTTCTTGCAAAAATGTGTTTTTATTACTCAGAATCGTGATGGTGTTGGATTATTTCTCTGGTGGGGTTTAATATAGCATGTTATCCTATCTTTTGGAGTTTTTTTGTAAGACTGTTGAACAGTTTAAAAATAGTGTTAGAATAATATAAAAAGCAGATAGATGGCGCTATGTTTGATTCCTTCAAAAATTATCACCAGCTTTTTTTCACTCTTAACTCTTTAAAGGATTCAAACGCAACTCAAATCTGTGCTGGACTTCAAAAAGAACACAGGACCAAATTTTTCCTCAGTGTGTGTGTGTGTGTGTGTGTGTGTGTTCCTCTGTAGCTGTAAATGACTTTTTTTCACACCAGGATTCATTCTTGAATTTTTTTTCTTTCTAAATGGAATTGGATGCCATTTTATAAGTGAAGTATTTATACTGGCCAAATGTTTTTTACTTGTATTCCTTTGTCCTTTTTTGGTAGTTCTGTTTGTTACCCACACCATTTTTATGTCACCTTCACTGAAGGGCTAGAGTTTTAACTTTTAATTTTTATATTTAAATGTAGACTTTTGACACTTTTAAAAACAGAAGAGAAGATGAAAACGTTTGATTATTTTCTCAGTGTATTTTTGTAAAAAATATATAAGGGGTGTAAATTGCTGTTTTGGATTTCCTGATTATAAATAGGGCTGCTGGTTAATCTCTCTCACACAAAATCAGTCCCTACTTTCATCATGTTTACACTCCAATCTGCAGGCTTCTTAAAGAGACAGTATCTGTTCTGTCTACCATTCAACTCTATTTGTGAGTTGAGAGAGGGATTGAACTCTAATCCACTGTAGGGCTAATTTCTAACAAATCCTCCCTCAATGAACATTACATTGTACAGAGAAAACAAGAATATTTTTCAGGAAAAAGGGATCCTGTAGCTTTAACTTCAAAACCACATCTTTTGCACTTTTTGTAAGCAAAAACAAAGTAAATAAAAACATGCCATTTAAATCACTGGACCTATCTAAATGCCGATTTGAGTTCGCAACACTATGTACTGCATTTTTCATTCTTGTATTTGACTATTTAATCCTTATACTTGTCGCTAAGTATAATTGTTTTAGTCTCTTATGGCATGATGATAGCATATGTATTCAGGTTTATAGCTGTTGTGTTTAAGATGAGAAAAAGTGAAAACATCTTTGTACATTTAAGTCTGTATAATAATAAGCAAAAAAGATTGTGTGTTTATGTATGTTAATATAACATGACAGGCATGAGCATATCTGCCTAATGAAGAGGTTCCGTTAAGGGTTTTTTATCTTCGGTTTTCTTTTTAGTTTTTTGTTCATCCATCCTGTGCAATATGCTGTGTGGAATATCTTTGTCTAAGGATCTGCCCATAATACAATGTTGGGGTGGGGAGGGGAGAAAAATCTGGCTAATAAAGCCAAGTTCACTGCCTGTCAGATTGTCAATATTCTTTCTGTAAATAACCTTTTCCCTGAAGGAAATAAAATCAGCTGGAACTGAACCCTAAAACCCTGCTTCTATTGTCATTATTTTAGACTTTCTGGCTGTGCATTTTTGCCCTGTCAAATGAAAATATTTTACAACGATGGGTCTCCTATATGCAGAGCTGTTAAAACAGAAATGTGTCCTTTTCCCCTCCCCTCCCCGCCAGCTGAAGCTTCATCTCTTTGTGCATCTTTGGATGTGTTCTATGGTTGCATGCTTTCTAGGAATAGGCATGTATTAAAGAAATGTTAATAGCATTTTCAGTGAAAGGCCAAAAGACTAGAATGGGAGATGAGCTTTTGCTCAGAGAAGGCCATTAGAGGGGAAATGCAGTGTGAGGAATGTGCTTTAAAAGGTCCCATTAACCATTCTGTCCTATCAGTGAGACCTTGCAATGTGAAATTCCTGTCTTCACATCCCTTCAGTTCTGATTGGGGTACTTCCAGAGTTTCCAAATGGATTTTATAACTGAGGACTTAGATCAGGCTTATCTTCATTCCAATCTTTGAAAAACTATAAATGTTCTTAACTTGGTTCATTGCCAAAATAACAAGCATGTTAAACTTGTTTCCCTTTTCTAGTAGCCCATAACCAATTGCAGAAGACCTAATTACAAAAACTGGACAGAGACTAAGAACAGAAATACACACTAGGAACAGTATTTTTCTTGGTGTAGTCTTTTTGCAAGGCCTCATCTGGCCCTTTTGTCTTTTATATAACCCCCCTTTCAAGCAGATGTGAAATAGTAGGTCAGTAGGCTAACTGTTAAGTATTGTGGCAGCTTTGATGAAGCTTAGAATATGCACTGCAGACCATTTGGGGGTGGGGGAAAAAACCTCTTACATAGCCACAAACTCAGTCTTCAAATTGAATTCTACTGTAAATGAATAAGCACTGAATATATCACTGATCAAATAGTTTTCCATCTCCCTCATCAATTATATTTAATACTTAAAACAAATCTTTAATTAGAAATGAGCTGTGTTTTTTAAAAGTACAATATTTCTTTTTCAAAGGAGTCAGGTAAATGTGAGCACATTTAATGGGCTGCTAAGTACTGGTATGGTTACCAGAGAATGTCACAAAAAATCAACAAAAATGGTTCCGTTTTAGTAGACAATGTTTTGATGATGAACTTGTGCAACAATGGACTGACACCATCTTCCTGAATTCCTAGAGCACAATAGATGGGCTGTGTTTGCATGATAATTTACCTACTGGTTGCTTAACCATGGTTTATGCAATCTGTTTGCAGGACCTAGTGAACTATAAACTAACTAAATGGATTAGGTTAGATTTCTGCAAGCCACCAGGGTGAAATATGGTTTGGTGGGTTTTTTAATGAACTGTTAAAACATAATCATGAATTAAAAATAAAGGTACATTTGGTTTTTAAATAAGGAGCAGTATATTTAACATAATAAGCCAATGCTTACACTAGAGCATATGTTTTCATTTACAAAGATTGTCAAACTACACAATTAACAAATGGAAAAAAAAGGAAAATGTTTCAAAATATAGCTGAATCCTTTGTAGCTTGTTTCATCAACTGCCTTCCCTAGGGATTTTTATGCACGAAGGAACACTTAAATATGCAGCTTATATTCTGTTTGTAGTATACATTTCCCCAGGGTTAACCATATTTTGGAATCAAACCAGCATTCTGGGTTTCCATACCACATTGAACTACCCATGTGGGCTGGACTAGTTCACTGATACTGTGCAACATTTAACATGCAGGGGATCCATTTTCAAATTCATGCAAAGTCATGGAAACCCACAACTGACTTTTAGTCCAATCTACAGCACAGGATTGTTGTAAAGATAAGATGGAAGGACAAACCCTGGGGATATGTTTACCATACATATCCCCAGACTTTAATGTTCCTCTCTAGGATATAGTAAACTGTCAGCACCGCAAACAGATTTCCTCAACATTTCTTTCTCTGTACCAATTATTCTATGGATGGTGTGAACCACATTTAATTGCTGGTCTTGTATTCTTGTATTTTTAGCCCTTTCTGGATACGATGCACAAAGCATGTTTAGCCACAAAATTGCACAATATACTAGGCTAAAATGTACTTGGCTAAGTCCTGCCCTTGTGACTTTAATATGAATAAGCTGCTGCCTGAATTGTGTCATCTACTGTAATAAGGCTTAAACTTCATTACCAATGATACTGTAATAGACTGTTGACAATGATTTTGACTTAATTTCCTCAGGATGGGAGGTGGAGAGGCCTTTAACTGTTCCTTCCATGCCATTTTCCAAATTACACTGCTGGTCTCTTCCCTCAGTGCTACTTCTTGATGCATGAAAAAAGCTTTGCACTGTGTTTTTTTCAATCAAGCAATTGGGTTTGTATATACTAACCTATAAAAGGGACAGTGAACAGAGTGATAGAGTTAAACATTCTCTTTACTAGCTTCATGGTATCTCCCAAGTCATATGTCAAGAGATTCAATCCCAATACAACAATAATTGGTCCTTTATTTTCCTGTTAAACAGTTTACATAGTGGTTTGCATGTTCATAAACTAGTGGCATCACATAATATCTTTCATGAATGAAGATTTTAGCTTCAATCATTTGCAAGTAGCACAACTGAGTTTGGAGTCTTTTATGTCACTCCCTCATCGAAATACACATGCTGCATGTTAAAATATCAGATGTAAGAGTGTGTTCCACTGAGGAATATTTCCTAACATAGGAAAGACAGTATGGAATATCAGGCAACAGATTCTAACCTGTCTACCAAGACATTGTAAGATTCCTATCCTGGATGTCACAATCACCAGTTTTATTTCTATTGGCCCACATCTGAGATAACAAATCTCACATTTCAACTTTCTTATCCATAGTTCTCTAGCACTTCAGAAGGATTCAAAACTCATGGGTTCTATTCATATAGATCTATACCCCATTTTTATTAAGGTGCTTAAAATGGTGTACATAGTTTCATATCTTTTATTTATCCCACCTCCACAACACACAAGAGATTGGACTTAAAAAAAGATTGCCTCAAAACACTCAGATTTGAGTTATGATGCCTAGAGGTAGACTCCCTTTGGTATCAACCCAATAACCTTAACTTAAGAGTTTCCAAATTTTCTGGGTTCATAGTACTCCAGTGGTTCCCAAACTCTGTGCTATGGTGCCCCATAGCCCTGCAGCAGTTCTGTATATTATGTAATAAAATATACTGCTGGGTCCCTGTGAGTTTGGGAAATGCGGTCTAGGAATGACTGGTCTGACTTTGTGCCTAAGGCAGAACTAGAATTCACACTCTCCCAGTTTATAGCCTTGTGCCTTAAGTATAGCACCAAATTGTCTCTTCTAAGTTCTAGTTTATGCTCCCAAAATGCATTGTTAAAATAAGAGAATGCTGAATTCAGAAATAACTTTTTCAGGAAAAAGTTGTTTTAGAACATAAATTTGCTACCTGAGTAACAGATTTAAATTATTACTATAGAAAACAAAGGATGGATGGTTTCCACCTGAAAACTGGTACGTATTTATATTGTCAAAATATTACGTAAAAGTCATGCATGCATATATCAACCCAGCACAATGAGGATTTTTGTTTTTTGTTATCAGACTTGTGGGAAAAGACAAGGGTGATTTATTGTGATGGCAGAAAAATAATGTAGTAATTGAAGAATTATTAAGTTCTAAATACAACATGAGTAAATAACAACTTCTGTAATAAGTGTAGACTAGGAAAATACAAGATGGGTCTTCTAGACATCAAAAGAACTATCATTCAAGAAGGCTCTCAGACCAAACATGAGCAAAAAGAATTATTAAGATTGATAATGTATATTATCATTGCTTAGCTGGGTTCATATCTAGACAGTCTTAAGCCATGACATATTTCAATCAAGGTTTTCTGAATAAAATACAAAGGCTGATTTTAGGTAACATCCCAAACCAAATAAACAATGTAATAGGATTTACATATTGTATGAACCCCAAAAGTATTATTGGTGATAATGTTATTGCCAAAAAATGGGTCATATCAGAAGAGAAACCAATAGCATTCCACTGGGTGTTGCTATAAATGGATGTGGATCTTTGCCTTAATAGACAAATTAATTCACAGATTTTATCAACAAAGGAACTAATTAAAAAAATAATTCCATCTGGCATTTTTTTTAAATTATGTGGCTCAAAGTTAGCAAGTAAATCATTTTAGGAAGATTGGCTTTCTGGCACTGAAGTTAAATAATTGTGTATTATTTAATATCTAATTCTCCCAAATAGCAAAATTTATTTAAATATTTAATATAATTTATATGCTGCCCAATCCTGAATTACTCTATACAGCTCACAGTCACAACAAATACATAATGTTGAGGGGGGGGGGAATCAGAAATCTCAAAAAAATAAAATAAAAATAAAAATGACCAAAACAACTAAGACATCTGAAATTACTAAGTGGAGGCCACAACCAAATCAGCTAGCTTGTTAGAATCCAAAGATACCTGGGAGTGCACACGTACCTCCAGGGGAAAGGATGTTCCAAAGTATGCCCTCTACAACTGAACAGCCTAATTGGCCCTCTTTCAAAGAAGATGGTGCTATCCCTTCCCTCAAAGAAGATGGTGCTATCCCTTCCCTCAAAGAAGATGGTGCTATCCCTTCCCTCAAAGAAGAAATATTTCCTGCAGCCAATATTTCACTACCTGCCTAATCACACAAAGTTGCCTGAAAGAGCAGGGGTTAAGCCCACAGGTTGCAGAATTCAAACTATGGAGAATCCTGCCCACTTCTTCAGGTTCTACAGCAGTGGTTCTCAACCTTTTTAATGCCGCGACCCCCAACCAGTCGTAAGTCGAGGACTACTCAACCGGTCGTAAGTCAAGGACTACTCAACTGGTGCAGCACCGTTTGCAGAATGGGACTTTTGGCGGGCTCAGCAGGGCAGAGACAGCCTGGACAATTCCTATTGGCTTTTGAAAGCCAATAGAATTAGACTCTATTCAAGAGAGTCTATTCCAGGGGTAGGCAACCTTGGCTCTTTTATGACTCGTGGACTTCAACTCCCAGAATTCCTGAGCCGACTGGAATAAAAGGGAGTAGCACAGTTAAGGAAAAGGGGGGGGGGGGAAATGGCAGACTGCATTGTTTGGCGACCCCCGTGAAATGGTCGTTCGACCCCAAATGAGGTCCCGACCCACAGGTTGAGAACCACTGTTCTACAGTCTCTGAAAAAATTCCAGATTACAACATCAGACACCAACTCATTTTCTCCTCCAGGTTTATCCAATTGGCAGCTAGCCATGAGAGGGTACCAGCAAATTTATCTGCCAGGAAAACTGAAAACAGATCCAGTGTGTCAGCATTTTGTCCCATCCACCTTTTATTAATATGGTCCAGATAACAAATAAGGCAGCTTTGCAGGATCTGCAGAACCAATTAGAAGAAATAATTTTGGTTCTGATAATTTGCTAATATTACAGCCAGTAGGTGTTTGTTTATTTAAACGAATTTATATGGCTGGTGATTTCAACCAATGCTCAAGATACCTTTAAATGTTTATCTAAAGAGTACAAGATGCTGGCTGCACTAATAGAGTTTGCTAAACTGTTAGGAAAAGTTTCTAGTGCTTTTTGGAAGCCTGTTGGATCCATTATGTGGCCTGGTGAGGACCAATTCACTGTTGATGCCAAGGCCCAGGGCAGCTGAACAAAGTAGTCAGAAGACAAATTATTTATGTCCTCCGTTTTCAGATCATGTCTCAAGTGCTCTGAAACAAAGATGAGACCCAGAGTATTCTCTTCTGCAATGCTCAGAGGCACCATGGCACCTGTGCATGTTAATGTACCTGCAGAAATTTCTTTGGCACCCTCCAAATATTTCTTTTTTCTTTTCATTTTAAAAATAGATTGCTAGAATTCCGATAAGGCAAAATATCTGTTTCTACCATCACTTTTATTTCCAGGAATGCTTCTGGCCCCACAGGGGCTGTATAAGCTTTCTTGTGGAGAAAAATGGGAAATGGTGCATTTATACATTACAACATTTTTCTGCAAACCTGAATGCATGCAATGATTCATAGTTTTAAAATATGAAAACAGTGAATGTAGAAAGTGCAGGAGCTAGACATCCTTCCATATATTTTTTTTAGTATAAAGTTAGGTCAAATTATGATGGACTTATTAAGCCTGCAGTTCACCAGGTGAAGGCAATTCCATACATAAACAGTCTGACCCTTCTAATCTCTCAGACTGTTGCAGCTGTTGTTCTGTCTACTTTCAACAACTGTAGACTTGTCTAAGCAGCTGTCTGAACATTTGAAAATAAAGATAATTCATCCTCACAAAGCAGGGGAAGGCTATTAAAAACCTCTTAAATGATTCCAAACAGCAATTTCAACTGTGAGAAACATTAAAAAAGAAGAAGCTATAAATAACTGTTGAAGTCAAAGCATGATCTGGAGGACTAAGATAAATTGCTGTTTCAAACTGCTTGAAAACTGTGGTCAGATCCACAAACAGAAGAGAGAGATCACTGCAAATGGCCTGCTGAAAAGTTTAGCTAATGCTATATCCATTTAGCACAGATCCACAGAACAGCATTGCTTATAGCATAATGATCTGTGTGGGATAGTTGAAGAAGGATTTTTTTCCCTCTGATTTCATGACAAAGGTAATTGTACACACACAAAAAAAATAAAAAATAAAAAACCCAAAACCCTGATAAGTTTGAAATGTTTTGGAACATCCTCAATCTCACAAGATAGATTTGGAGAAAAATAGGAGTGAAACATTTGAAGGGAAAAAAAAACATATTTCCAGCTGTTAAGCATGGAAATGGCTGTATTTAGTTTTAAGTTGTGGAGTAGCCAATAGCAGAGGGAATAACAACATTTTCTAGAAGCCAATGAACCATATTCAATGCAGACATTGAAAAACAATACTCTTAACACATGGGTGTCAAACTCGCCACGTCACATGACGTGACGCGACGTATCGTGACTTTCTTTACACTGCCGGAACTGGGGTGGGTGCGGCCTCCATATGATGCAACCGGCCTGCGGGCCGGCAGTTTGACACCCCTGCTCTAACACATACTCCCAAGTCAATCATGAAGAACCAGTAAAAACAATACTCTTAACACATGGGTGTCAAACTCGCCACGTCACATGACGTGACGCGACGTATCGTGACTTTCTTTACACTGCCGGAACTGGGGTGGGTGCGGCCTCCATATGATGCAACCGGCCTGCGGGCCGGCAGTTTGACACCCCTGCTCTAACACATACTCCCAAGTCAATCATGAAGAACCAGTATCTACAGAAAGAAGAGTGCCCAGACTTAGCTATTATTGAAAATGTGAGGAGACCTCAAACATGTAGTGCATGCAAGGAGACATAAGAAGCTGAAGAAGCTTCTTGGATGAGAAGCGAAATGTCTTCAAAGAAAAAACAACATCAAGAAAGTCCAGTTGCCTTGTGAAAAAGCATCTTTGGGAGACCTAAGAAGATTTGTGAGCTGAAAGCAGTGTGCCAAGAATGAAGAAAACCTCAAAAGCAAGAACAGGGAGATTTTTAGCTGGCTTCAGAAAATAGCTTTGGGAGCTATTATGTCTGCCGGGGGAAGCGTAAAAAGGTACTGTACTGACTGTGTCTTTTTCCAAGCATGTATGATTGCTCCAGAAATAGTTTTGGCTGTCTCCGTGCATGTGTGTGCATAGCTATTGTTTCAATGATTCGAAAAGTGGTAATTTCTATGTGCTCTTCTACGTTTCCTGCAACTCTTTCAAGGACCTGTATATCCCTAATGTGTGAAACTGCTGACAAAATGATTCAAACTAGTCTATGCAATTTGTGTTGTATGTTTTGTATGTTGCAATAATTAAATCATTTAATCCTATATCTGGCTCAGAATGATTATTCATTGTCATTGTAATTGTTAAGTCTACCTTATCGCAAACATGGAATTCATTGTACCCCATTCCAATCTTCCAGAAAACTTTTTGTTACAAATTGATTTATAGATCTCGAATTACCAAAATATAGATTAATACTAGAACACAAACCAAACATGTATTTCTATCAAAATAACAAAGGAGATGATGCAAAAAACAAAGTTATTTTTAAAAAGACAACCTTTTATGTATCAAGAATTCCTAACCTTTTGGGGCTGGTGAGAAATATTATGTTTTGCTATTGCCTCCTTCCTAGGATTGAGAGAGAGTGACTTGCCCAAAGTCAGCTAGATCAGCAGTCTTCAGCCATTCTGGCTTGGCAGACCTGGAGAGGGGGGAATAGAGGGGAAGGTTCTGTGTGAGTGGCAGGCACATGTGTGAGCTGCCCACTCACACAAATGGAGCTATGTGTATGAGCTGGCTGCTTGTGCAGCCTAGTTCTGAACAGGCTGTGGCCCGGTATCAGGCCACAGCCCAGGGGTTTGATACCCCTGATCTAGATGTCTTAATGTCAAAGGCAGAATTAGAACTTACAATCTCTTGGTTTCCAGCCTGATATCTTAACAATTACATCAAACTGGCTGTCTTCTAAAGATGTAACATGTTGTTAACATTCTATAACAATAGAATTGGATTCACACATTTCGCCAAGCCATGGCTTATATATCCAAGATTCACTAAATAAACTGTATTTGATAGTTCACACAATACACAAGGTTAAAAACAAACCCAAATCACATTATTGCTTGTATAGACACAATATCAACTCCTGCAACAGTTCAATATACATGACTAGAAATCTGAATTGACTGCAGGTATTTTGAAATATGGATGATAGCCACTATGCAAGAATAATAAAAAATGATGTTGACTTGCAGTTTTTCCCATTTCACATGAATGGGATGTACGTTTATTAAGATACCGAGCTAACATGAGTTTGATTATGTCCAAAGCTATTTCTCACGTTACAGGTAACTTTGGCTATACAATCCATGAAAATATATAATATATATTTAAGCGGAGGAGTATATGCAGTTTCTTAAACTACTTGGAGATCCTTACTTCATTTGTGAATTTTTGGAGGTACACTAAATTATAGGAAATTATAACTAATACTGCCTTGCTTAGTGCAAAATGGACGGTGGGTACCTGAATATTATAGCTCATTAGATAAAATAACAATGTTTCTGTAAGATTTGATTAGTAATGGCAAATGTTGATTTTGGAATTAGATGAAGTTCTAACACGAAAACCTATCTTTATTATTAAGCTAATAATCGCCTATAACCTACAAATAATATTTTACATTATAGAAATAGATATTTGCAGAAATATCACAAGGCAAATGATATTAACGCTTTAAAATAATTTCAGTAATACATTTGCAACAAAATATGTATGTATGTTAGACTGCAATCTTATATACTGTACACTTATTTGTGAGTAGGAACTACTGAACTTAATATACTTCTTGAGTAGAAAGTGTAGGATTGTACTGTCGAATGTGAAGTTAGAACTAATGTGATGTGTAGTACAGCAGCGGTCCCCAACCTTTCCATCTTGGTGGACCGGCCTAGGAATGGGAGGGGGGTGTGTGAGTGGCAGGCACATGTGCACAGCTCCATTTGTGAGAGCAACATACGCACCCTCCACTCACACAAATGAAACTTCACATGCAAGTGGAGGGTGCTGGTACTCATGCATGAAGCTCCACTCATGAGAACGGAAAGTGCTTGAGTGGAAGGCACTTGTGCTTGTGCATGAAGCTCCACTCACGCAAATGGAGCTTTACATGCGAGTGCAAGAGCCCTCCATTCACACAAGTGGAGCTTTACATGCACACGCTTGCCCATTTCTCCCGTGGACCAGTTTCAAGCAAGCCATGGATCGGGGTTCAGGACCCCTGTACTGCAGTACTTGCAGGTTTACAATATGTATAGATGTTTTCAAGTATATCTTAGATATCTTGGAAAAGAACAGGAACTAAATTAGCTAAGTGAGTATTCAGTTCAGGCATTGCAGATACAAATAACTTCCCTTGTCTCTCATCTTCAGTCCCACATGCCCCTTATCTGCAAGCAGTTCAGCTACATACCTTGATTTTATTTTTTATTTTTTTGCATTTCTAAACCTTCTATTCAGATTCTACTTTACCTATAAAGAAGTAGGCGAGAAACCTGCATCAGTTTGGAGGCTAAGAAGCCCTCAAGATCTTTTGAACTTTCTACAGAAATGCTCAAATGGCCCAAATAACTTTGAAGGCACTCATCTTTCCAGCTATTTCTTCCAAGGATTTGTAGCTTTCTCAGTACTTCTTCAGGAACTACTATGCCAGGGTCATGTAATATATAAATCAGAACTGCCTCTTATCAATTTGTCCAGGAATCAGCCCAATTCTATAAACACTCTAAGACAGGGCTTTTCAACCTTTTCACCCATTGTACCACTTTTAGGATATGGCAATATCTGAGTACCACCAGTCGCCTAGCAAGGTGTCAAAAACTTGATGATCAAAAAAAAAAAGGAAAAAAGTGATAAAGTACAGGTAGTCCTCGACTTACAATAGTTTGCTTAGTGACTGTTTAAAGTTACAATGACACTGAAAAAGTGCCCCCCAAGCCACAGCCAAGCAAGACACCTGCCTGCCCGCCCGGTGGCACTCTTCCTCCTTTCCGAGGTTTTCATTGTTGTGAGCATTTCTTGTTGAGGATTGGCAGCAGGGGTGGGGTGGGGGGGTTTGGCTTTTATTCCCCCCATCTGCTGGGTGGTTGCAGCAGGTTTTGGTCACTTCACATGACCCTGGGACACTGTGACTGTCATAAATATGAATCAGTTGCCAAGCATCTGAATGTAAATCACAAGACCCTGGAGATGCTGCAACATTCCAGCTGATCGACACTTCTTCTGGGCTCAGCAGAAGTGCCAGGATCAGCGCCAAGCTCCAATCCTGGCGCTTCCACTGAGCCCTGACAGCCCTACAGCTCCAGCCATCTCTCACTCAGGTTCAGCTGCCACTGGTTCAGCTCCCCTCCTCCGCTACCACTTTTCTAGGATGGTCACGTACCACCTGCCAGGTGCCAATGTACCACAGATGGTACCCGTACCACTGGTTGAAAAGCCCTGCTCTAAGAGGCACACAGCATTAAAAAAAAAGAATAACAACAAAGAAAATGATATGCATGCAGAACAACAAACAAACAGAAGAGCAAGCAGACAAATACAAACAAAACAAAAAAAAAATCAAGAATTGCATCATCAAGGACTGGGGAGAAAGCCAGGTTTTCAGAAACTTCTTAAACAGTGTGCAGGGAGACTTGTGGATTTTTTCATCTATGAGACCAATAAAATGGAATGATGCCTGCTAAAATTCTCAGACTAGGTCAATTGCAGGAGGTGGGAGAACACAAAACATACACCCAAGCCTAGTTCTGGAAGAAGAAAATGTTTTCTTAGTGCTCTCTGAACTTGGTTGTTCACTTGCAATTTGTCATTATCCAACTAGGTCACATCATCCATGGTGTTTGATGCCTGTTATAAATAGTAGTTTGCCCTTCCAATTTTGGTGGTAGGACGACTTCCTCCTTGCTGCTTCCATGATTAGAATGTTATTTTCTGCCTGATTGTTTGTCTCGTGTTTATCCCTACTTATCTGAGTAGCTGGCTGCTGGAGATGATATGTTCCAGTCTCTTTGTCTCCTTTTGAGGAACTGATGGTACCTGGTTGAGTAATGAAATGACTGCAAGCAAACAACCAAGCTTAGAGAGTGCCAAGAACTCCATAGTTCAGCCCTGAGCTGCCTATATTCTCCTCTATTGGAGTAAGAAATACATTGCCTAAACAAGAAGTTCTTCTTCCTAATGTACTTGATCTTTATCAGGACTTTTTAAAAAATTGCATCATGACATCCTTGTACAATGATATAAACAATCTGCCTTATTTGTGCAAGGATGTCATGAGACACATTATGTCACTTTGCCCTTCCTTGCAGGGCAAATCCATGCATATTTTTATTTATTTTTCCATCTTTCAAATTTATATAGATGCTCACATCACAAAGCAAATGACTCTGGAAGGCAAATAACAAAGTTTAAAAAAACCCAATAATTTATTTATATTTTGTATTTCTTAACCACCCATCTCCCTTGGATAATGCACAAATAACTAGTATTATTAAGACATTAACAATTATAAAAATGCAGTTAACAAAAATAAATAATCGGCAAAGGGATGTCAGTAGCACTGGAGCCACCTTACCAGTTCGCCATTTCCCCGGGGTTCCCAGGCTTGATGAATATTGAGGGACCTTCAGAAAGTCAGGAATGATGGTGCCAACCTAACCTCAAGGGGGAGGATATTCTACAACATGGGCTCCACGGCCAAGGAAACCCTCTGCCTGGGGCCACCAAATATAACTTCCTAAATGTTGGAACCTGCAGCATATTTTCTGTACCAGATCTGATGGGATGGGAAGGTGTAATTGGAGAGAGGAAGTCCACCAAATAAATTGGTCCCATGCCATGTACGGCTTTAAAGTTCAAAAACAGCATATTGAATTAGACCTGGAGACAAACAGGCAACCGATGCAGTTTGCCGGGCAGAAGTGTTCCACCAGGATAAGATAACTTAACTACACTGCTGCATTTTGCACTTGCTGAAATTTCCAGATACGATTCAGAAGCAACCACATGTAGACCACATTGCAGTAATGTAACCAGGAGGTGACGAGGGCATGAGTAACCACGAGTAGAGCCTTCAATCTAAAAATGAGCTCAACTGGCATACAATAGAAAATTGTGCAAAGGCCCTCTTAACCGTGAGTTTTACCTGCTCCTTGAACAGGCGTGAATACAGGAAGACCCTCAGATTGTATCTGTAATCTCATCCAGCACCAAACATGGCATTGTCCCAGAAACTGAGGGGCCAAAAGCCCAAAACCACTCAGTTTCACCAGGGTTCAGTTGACGCCTGTTGTTCCCCATCCAGTCTCTCACACCCTCTAGACCCCAGGGTAAGATGTCCACAGCATCGCTTAGTCATCCCCCAGGAGCAGAGATCTACAATTTGGTATCATCAGCATATTGATGATACCTCACTCATAGCAATGGAGGAACTCACCCAGCAGTCTCATGTAGATGTTAAAAAAGAGAGGAGAAAGCTTCAATCCCTGCAGCACTCTACATAGTAAGGGCTTAGGGTGGGATCTTTCCTCCCCAATCACCACCAATTAGAACAGTGGTTCTCAACCTTTTCAATACCGCGACCCCCAACCGGTCGTAACTTGAGGACTACTCAACTGGTCGTAAGTCGAGGACTACTCAACTGGTGCAACACCGTTTGCAGAATGGGACTTTTGGCGGGCTGAGCAGGGCAGAGACAACCTGGACAATTCCTATTGGCTTTTGAAAGCCAATAGAATTAGACTCTATTCAAGAAAGTCTATTCTATTGGCTTTCAAAAGCCAATAGAGTAAAAGGGAGTAGCACAGCTAAGGAAAAGGGGAAAAAAATGGTGGACTGCATTGTTTGGCGACCCCCGTGAAATGGTCATTCGACCCCAAATGGGGTCCCGACCCACAGGTTGAGAACCACTGAATTAGAATCAATCCTGGAGAAATACAACACTGTGCCATCCATCTCCAATCCTCTTAGTTGATCCAGGATACTCTGGTTGATGGTCTTGAAAGCTGCCAAAAGATCAAGCAAAGTATTTGTATTATCTTTTCATCTTTTTTATTATGCTATAAGCCACCCAGAATTACTATAACAGTGAGATTGGCATCATATTAATGTAATAAATAAATAAACGCAAGGATGGACACAGAATTCCATCCTGCCTATGCCAGAGATCATCCAAAAGCATGACCAATGCAATTTCTGTCCCATACCCAGTTCTGAATCCTGACTGAAAAGGGTTCCAGATTCATCCAAAACCTTCTGGAACTGCGGTAACACCCTCTTCTCAATCACCTTTCCCCAAAAGGGAAAGTTGGATACTGGATGATAGTTATCCAGTATCACAGGGTCTGGTGATGGCTTCTTGGGGGGAGTGTGTACCAAGTACTCCTTAAGAGGAAGAACCCACTTCTTTAAGTATTTATCATCACCAAAGCACACTAACACACCGTCTCCCTGGCTCCTTTAATAAGCCAGGAGGGGCATGGATCTAAAGAACGGTTCTCCAAACTTGGCAATTTTAAGACTTCAACTTCCAGAATTCCTTAGCTAGCTATGCTAACTAAAGAATTTTGGGAGTTGAAGTCCACAAGTCTTAAAGTTGCCAAGTATGGAGATCCCTGATCTAAATAGGTGGCTGAGCTCACAGTCCTAAGGAGCCTGTCCCATTTCATCAGGCCAAACAGGTTCAAACTGTTCCAAGAAAACCAGACAAAACTTAGTCCAGGCATCTCCCTGGAATTACAGTAAGACCATTATCCAATTGTGTGTGAATTCAAGCATTTCTGGCATATACTGAGCAAATTCTTGTGCATGGACTTGCAAAGGATCCTTCAAGCCATCTTTACTCAAGAGATGTGTCACCAGAAACAGGACTGCAGGAGGTCTCTCTGCAGATGCATTAAGGTCAGAGAAGTATTTAGTGCCTGCTGATGTACATGTCTTTGAAAAACCTCTTTGAGATCCCATAATCTACCATTCATCCAATCTTCCTTAAAATATCTTCTACTAGCAGGATTAAATAGGATGCTGTCATGCTGTAAAGTGAAACAGGAACCTCCAGGACTGCATTTAGTTGCAGCAGTGCTTTTGACCCCACATAGTTTCCCATGAATAATGGGCAGCATCCTAATGGATTAGATCACCTTTCATTAAATGGTCTTTTGTCATTGGCTATAGCCATTCAGCGCAACCACTTGGAAGCAGAAAAATCCCCGGAGGCAGCCATTTTATGAGTTCCCATTTTATCTCAGAAGATTAGAGACCTCCAAAAGTTGCCTAATTTTGCTTTGTATCTTTAAGACCACCTCCTTAAATCTTCTGCACTGGTACATTATATTGTATTATATCGAGGGCATGAATACAGTAAGGTAGTATAGTAAAGGTAATCCTCAACTTACAACAGTTCATTTAGTGACTGTTCAAAATTACAATGGCACTGAAAAAAGTGACTTATGACCATGTTTCACTTATGACCAATGCAGCATCCCCATGGTCATGTGATTTACATTTGGATGCTTGACAACTGACTCACATTTGTAACATTTGTTGTAGTGTCCTGGAGTCATGTGATCCCCTTTTGCGACCTTTTGACAAGCAAAGTCAATGGGGAAACCAGACTCACTTAACAAGCATGTTATTAAATTAAGAACTGCAGTGATCCACTTAACAAATGTGGCCAGAAAAGGCTTAAAATGGGCCAAAACTCGCTTAACCCATTTCTCACTTAGTAACATAATTTTGGGCTCAATTGTGATGGTAAGTTGAGGACTACCTGTGTAGGAATTTCAAAGGAAACGTTGTTGGAAATCCAGCCCTAGAAGATACTCAGGCAGAGACTGGAGTACAAAGGTGACATCATCCGAGATTTTCCCGCTCTCTTCTAGGGGTCCAATAGGGTGGGCGAGCAGGCTGCCGTTCCAAGCACGTGCAAAAAAAGAGTTTTAGTTTTATCGTGGTTTCAATATTTTCAACATTTGTATTATTCGACAAAAGCATTTGACGAACGGCTGTAGAGACTTTATATAATTCTATATTCCCTCAGCTCTTTGCCCCTTTCCATTTTTAAACGCACGTGGATGAACGTATATTTTATTTTCTAGACGCAGAGCGGTAGCGAGGGAGGTGGGAGACTTTACGCGGGCCATTATCGGGGATTCCCTTTCTACTCGGTGGACTTTCAGGCCTGCGTTTTAGCACGTTGTTTCCCTCGACAATTTGCCCGACAAAGTTACACGCGATGGTGTGGGGGACAAGCGGGAGATGCTTTAGACCCGCGCCACTGGCTGGAAAGGGGGCCAAGCAGACCCTGGACTCCGTCCACCATTTGAAAGATCAAGTGCTTCCCTCCCTCAGGTGAGCTCTGTTCTCTCTGGGTGCCCGGCTAACGCGGTCCACCCCCCTTCCCTCCTCCCCGGATTTTTCTTTTAGCAGTGGCAGAATTGGGGGCGCGCTTTTCCCTTGCTCCGCACACTTTGCGATCCTCCCGGTGGAAAAACCGGTGGGCTTGGAGAGGAGTTAGGCTACATCGGGACTCCCAGCCGCGGACCGTGTGTCCTTCGCAGCTTGGGAAGCGATCGGGAGCTGCGACTTGTTGCTTCTGCGCGACTCTTGAAGACGCGGCTCCTCTTGCAAAAGCAGATGCGCCCTTGCCGGGAAAGCTTCTTTGCTTTCCTTTCCAAATCCCCTCCCCCGATGTATTTGTGGTCGGTATTTGGCGACCGAGCCCAGTGGCTTTCCCTGCTTCCGAGGAAGGGGAGAAGCACGAGGAGGGCAGGTGAAAAGGCCGGCGCTTTGTTGTGCGCTGGATGCTCTGGCTTCCACCCCTCCCTGCCTGTGCAACAGGTAGCGATGTCAGAAGCCGGGAAAAGCTGCGCGCCGAGTCCCGGCCGCGGCGACGCTTTTGTTCTCCTCGCCTGGATGCGCTTCCAAAAGTGAAAGGAAAGAGGCTTCACCCAAAACTTGCTTCCCGTCCCCCCCCTCCCTTTCTCCCTCCTCCCAGCGCGCCGCTTGAGTAGCCCTTCCACTTCCCCGGCTCCCATCCCGGGTTCTTGAAAGCCCCGGTTTTCGTCCTTGGGAACGGTGAGAGGACTCCCGCGCCCACCCGGCCGAATTGCGAGAGGAGGTCGTTCTCCGCGCCTGTCAAGGGGGATCCAAACAAAGAGGTGCATTTGCCGGAAACAACGATCGGAGGGATTCTCCTCGCCTCCTCCGCCTCCATTAAGATTGTTTTTCTGGGAGGCTCACTTAGAGGGAAGTTTTGAACTGGAAGCCAGGGATGAGGCGTCCCTTTCTCTCTCTCGGTGTATATTTCTGTTATCTTATCTCGGGATCCAGACCTTTCGAAGGAGAAGGGGCGGCTGAAGTTGGTGAGTTGCTGTTGGACCCAAGGGTTGGGGGAAGAGAGATGGGAGGGAAAAGGGGAGAAACCTGCTGCTCGCTCGTTCTTTGTCTGATCGGGGAGCCTGAACAAAAGAGGAAACTCGGATGAACTCTTCATCTCCCTGTCTGCCTTATCTGGTCTTTCAAGAGGGTATTCCTTTCACTTCTTGAACTTTCCCAAAGACTTGCAAACTTTTCCAACAATTACTTCAAAGGATCTTGATTTTTTATTTTTTCCCCCTTGCAGCTTAGAGGAAAAGGAAGGTGAGCTGTTGATGTAAGTTTCTCTCTTCTTCCTTTGTAATTTAACTGAAAGTTTTACGTGGAAGGGGTAGTCTGATTTTCTGGAAGGGGCAAGCGCAGCATCGCATAAAATCCACTTGGGTTTGATGGCCAGCCCCAGGTCTTATGGGTTGATTTTGCTGATGTCCATTGTGGTCAAGTTGGATCTGCCTATGTAAGGCAGTTTGGGTGTTAGACAGAAGAAAGCATTTGCCTGCTGAGATGCGACTTCTGTAAATGTAGAGTGAAAGAGGGATTCTTGTGAATATGTGGAATAATAATTTTTAAAAAATGCTTAATTGAAGGGAAAATGGATTTGGAAGAAGTGGTCCAGAGTGGATCTATGTGGGTGGAATGCAGGTGGCTGGTAGTTTTTTCCTACAGAGGCAACTTTTGTACAAGAATAGAACCACCAGATAACTCTTTGTTTTGGAACAGAAGGATGCTTTGCATTTGGACCATTTTGTAAGCCCACAAAGGCCATCATTAAGACAGAGATTTTCAGGCAGTTTTGTTCTAGCTTCATGGTGTACTTCTGAAAATTCTGTTTATTTCAGATTTCTGGCATCTTCCCCTTCTGTCCTGGGACTTTTAGTTACTTTCCATTTCTTGTCCTCTGTTCCTCCTTTTGTTTAGCTTTATCCTATTGGTTTTTGGTTTTTTTTTGCAATCACTTTTCTCTGTCCCATTGTTTCTCTTTGTTTCCTGTACTTTATTTCATCATTGTATCCATCTTGTAACTTTTTTTGTCTTATGCATACTGTGGAATCTTGTGAGATTTCAACATTCTATAATACTTTGTGAGTTCTCAGTAGTTTTTGAGCAGATCAAAAACTTACTCTTACTCTTTTCTTTTTATGCTGTGCCTGCACTATAACTTTACCAAATTTATTCTTTTGAAGTGGACTAAGATTTTCCAGTGAAGTTTTCCTTGTCCTCGGGCATTTTTTGAATTACAAGTCCCACAAACAATTTTACAAGGTCACATAAGGAGTTAAAAAAAAATCTGAAAGGGCTGGGTTTGGGGTAGATTGTTATAATGAGGTTTCATTTCACATACCTTATCTTAAAAAAGTTTTGGGGAGAGAGTGTAAAGTTTAAGTTTGCAGCATAAATGTAACATAGACTAGTTTTGTATGTTGCAAGTTGTGTTTTCCTAGTTTATTAAATCATAATGAATTGGACTGAAGCAAGACAAAGCACATATCGTGGTTTATAAGCTAGAATGAAGCATTCATACAAAACACTAAATCAGACCAAATCAATTGCTGTGAACATATGTACTCTAATGTATTGTGGTAGTGGAGGAGCAGACTTTCCTGAACTGATATTTGTTGCGGAATTTCATAACTTTGTAACTGCCAGAGGATCCTGGCTTGTAAGATAGTTCAGTCAAACTATTGGCAACTACTGGTTGGGTTGTATGGTCAGGGTTTGTTAGGGTCATTACCTAAGTTATAAATATACAGTAGTCTTTTGGTTTAGACCTTGGATGCTGCTGTGTATGTCTGCACATCCATAAAACCTGGTTTGCAATATTATTTTTCCAAATTTGCCATATGGATTCAAAGAAGTTCCTGTATTAAGGATCACTATTGGTCCATTAAATTAAATATTTACTTTATAGCAGTGCTTCTCAAATCTTTTCCTTCATTACTCAAAGCTGCTTATCAGAACGCCTTTTTACCCAATGTAGATAAAATAACTTTAAGTCAATTTAAAATGTAACTGTTGTGACTGAATAATAGGTTCATGTGTTGTTACCCCCCAAAAACCATTTTTACCCATTTTGGGTCATTCAGCCAGGTCTGGGAAGTACTGCTTTATATGGTATTTTTTTTCAAGTGAAAAGTAATGATAAATATGCGCAAACAATAGCAGGATGCTTCAGTGATATTGGTGCAAGAAGAGAGACCTGACTTCTTATTTGCTGAACTGTCTCATGCCAGTATTTCATCTCATCCCTGAAATATTGGTTGTGTGTGTGTGTGTGTGTGTGTATTTGGTTCAGTACTTTAATCTGTCTATCTTGGTGATATCTTTCTCTTCAGGAACTTTTCAGATTCTGTTTTCTTACCTTTCAGCTAATTTACTAGGTGTTGAAATCAAGAGCTTTTCTCTGAGAATGGAAGAATCAGGCCTAGAGATTTAGATGGCTGCTTCTGTAATTTGGAGTTTAGAAAGTGTTGTGAATATATACTTGGCCAATGTATAGTTCTGCACATCCTTCCCTTTAGAAGATCCAAGTCATGAGAATGGATTGGCATGATTTTATTTATTTGTATCCTGCCTTTATTATTTTTACAAATAACTCAAGGTAGCAGACATATCCCATACATCTTCCTCCTCCTGTTTTCTTCACAACAAGAATCATGTGAGGTGGGTTCCGCTGAGAGAGATTGACAGGCCTGAAGTCACCCAGCTGGCCTTCATGGCTAAGGCAAGACTTGAACTCACAGTTTCTCCCTTTCTAGTCAGGTGTCTTAACCATTAGACCAGGGGTAGGCAACTTTGGCTCTTTTATGACTCGTGGACTTCAACTCCCAGAATTCCTGAGCCAGCTATGCTGGCTCAGGAATTCTGGGAGTTGAAATCCACGAGTCATAAAAGAGCCAAGGTTGCCTACTCCTGCACTAGACCAAACTGGCTCTCAGTTTGGTATTGATATGATATGTGAACCCAGTCAGTGTAGGGTGTACTTTGCAAAAGATCAAAATTTTATAAAATAAAATGTGTGCAGTTTATCCAAATTAAAGCTCGTTTTAATGATTAAAGCTAAAATTGGAGGATGCGTTCATTCACGCTTTTTATTGGTTGATAATACTGGTTTTAGTGACTTCTTCACTTAACAACCAAAGTTTTAACAACATCAGTTTTAACTCAGTATTGCAACTATATATTAGTAATGTCTTATAAACAATCTTTTAGTAATTTGCAATTAAATATAACTTTTAAAACATTTGGAAGTGAGCTGCCTTCTCCAATCTGGGACCATTTCATGTTTGTTGAGACTGCAGCTCCTTGAAGTCTCAACAGCCATGAAGAGCATCTAAAAGTTGACATTATAATAAATTTGGGTGTGTGTGTGTGTTTACGGTTGGGACATCACCTAATTATTGAATTTAAACTATTTTAATGAGGATGATACTCTAATTATCATAATTTAAGTGAATTATTCTAAACAGATTGAAACAAGGGTTTGCCTCAATATTTTAATCAAGTAAAAATACATTTCCAGAAATAGAAGTCCAAAGTATAACATATGACACCAGTTCTTAAGAAAATAACTCTCAGTTAGTGATGTTTAATTGTCCTATTATTAGTGGTTTTGATTGAGAATGGTGGTTTGTAATCTGAGACAGTTTTACTGTCATTGAACTTAATAGGGCTTAATTCTGAGTGAATTTGCATTGACTAGGCTCTGTATTGACTACAGAGGTAGTCCTTGCTTACTGGCCGCCTTGTTTAATGGCCATTCACAGTGGTGATGAAAAAGTAACTTTATGATCAATCCTTGCATTTAGGACCTTTGCAGGTCTGTAAAGCAAAGGAAAGCTGAAATAAGATTGTAAGCTCAGAAATGGTTTTGCTTAATGACTGAGTTGCTGGTCCCAAATGTAAATTATACCTCTAGCACACATATTCCTGAGTAAGCATATTCAATATAATTAAAAATAAAGTAAGTACATGTCTGTATAATTGACAAGCAATCTAGTAAATCCTTAGTAAATTTCCTTACCATCATGGTTGATGTTATTTTTATAGTATAGGTAATTAATATGTGCTAGTATGTAACCTTGCAAACTTTTATTTTTACTGAACAGATAAGAAAAGTGAATGTCAGTGAAACAGAACATCTACCAAGATGCTATATTTAAATCCCTTATCAAGTTCAGCAAGTTGGATGCTTCATTTTATTAACCTTCAAATGGTGAAATGGAATACAGAACAAAGAAAAGAAGGCATCAGTGCGTGGATTTATAAATTTGGATTTCTGGACATGAATGCTGGTGAAAATTACAGTTTTTGGCTTGGATTATGGAATATCGTCCCAGCACTTTTAAGGTAAATTTGCTTTCAGATAATTGAAAATAATTGTGAATAATGAACTTGTTTTCCTTTACTTATTTTGCATAATTAATACATTTCTCTGACATAAATCTGACACATTTGTCAGGTACTGCTCATAAATATTAATGCTGTGGCTGACTTCATATAGCACCCTAAACCACAATGCACAGTAAAATTTTGATGATGTGAGCCAATTGAGAGGAAAGGGTGCCTGCTAATGCTCAATTGTTATTTACTTTCATTTTTATGTAAATAGCAGAGTTTACATTATGTTAGTTTCTGAGATTTGCATAATGATGTAATTTATATAGTTTATTCATTTATACAAATAACACAAGATGAGAAAAATATGTCAGTTTTCCAGGCTGATTTAAAAACAATGCACTCAGCCATCCAGCTTATATTTGTCACCTTCCTCCTTACACTGTTGGTGAGGTGCGCCAGCTGAAGCAGATGCTGTCCCTTTACAAAGCCTCCATAACTCTATGAACACTCAGGCCTTGTGGAGGAAGATGATGATAAAGGTCAGCTGTAGGTGGCAGAGGTAGGTAGCAGTGGCAGAGGTCAAGCCCTCTGGAACTCAGGAGATTCAGGCAGTTCAAATGTGTATAAAGATTTATTGCAAGCTTACAGCTCTACAAGAATCTGGCCAAGTGACTGTTAAGGGAAATGTGCGGGAGCTAAGAATAGAAAAGAATTCAAGATAGATTGGAGTTAGATCTCTTGCGGGTAGAAAGGGACTTGTAACTTATGATTTGTTTGACCCCCGCCCCCATTGGGCTTAGCCTGGTCATCTCCTACAGCAGATTGTAGGTCGGGCAAAAGAGCAGAGATAGGGAGAGATAGGCAAAGGAGTTGAATTGCACATTGCAGTTGTAAATGTGGGTGGCTGGCCAAGCACACCAATTTTGAGCATGTGACCACGAGGGTGCCGCATCAGCCATAACTTTGAAAACTGATTGTGATTACCATTAATTTAAAAACATGGTAACTCTGAAGGGTCCCTGAACGAACAATTGTTAAGGGAAGACTACCTGTAGTTATTCTTATTCTGCTTGTGAATTATTGATTGCCAAGGTCCGGATAGACTCAGCTTGGGTTATTATTTTATTAAAACAATGTTGAATTTATTTAATCAAATTTATATGGCTGCCCATCTCATACAAGATGAACAACCTTGGGGATGGCTTATTTGCATGGAGAATTCTTGCTTAAGGGTTTAAAATATATAAGCAAATACATTTCTTTCTGGTTCTTTTAATGTATGCTTTTTATTGTTGTAATAGTAATGTGATGGTTTGGTTCATTCTCCAGGGTAATTATGAATTGGAATTGGACAAGTCATGCTTGGGTTGATGTACTAAATTTTTCATGTCTGATTCTTATCTTATGTTTGGCAATCAATCCAGATATGTTACTGATATGAATATTAATAACACATTGATAATAAAAGATTTAGCTCTCATGAAAAAAAAATATTCAAGATATATCTTAAATCTAGGTTCTGGTTTGTGGATTGATTTTTGTCTGCCAGTTTGTATACATACTCAGTATGTAATTGGGGCACAGTAGGAAAACAGTTGCTTTTGATATGCATATGTTCTCCCACAAGATTTGTTGAAGGCTATAAAAGATGTAGGGCAGTTCTTTATACTTTTCTTAAGAAAAGTCCCGAGTAGGACTGTTCTTTTTTTTCCCCCATAGTGGAATAGACACTTGTTTTCTAATTTTTGAAATAATGCTAGATAATGTGGTGGGGCTTCTTCTTTTACCACTGTAACAATGCTTAAATTTAGGGAATCCCATATTGTGAGCAAATGATATTACTCGTATAGCAGGGGTGTCATATTCAATTTCATTGAGGGCCGCATCAGCATTGCGGTTGACCTCGGGGTGTGTGTGTGTGGCCAGGGTGGGTGCGGCCTACTAGGTGGGTGTGAGTGGAGTGGGTGTGGCCTACTGGGTGGGCATGGCCAGCTCTAAATCGTTCGTGTGAAGGGTGCTTGTGGAGGCCTGGGCAGGAGTGGGACAGATCTGAGGGTCTCTGGCAGAAGGGGGTGGGACTGGGGCAAGCGCCAAGGTATGGTCCATTTCTTCATTCCTCACAAAGGGTGACACCTCCCCAGCATGCACCCAGGGGGCAGGGCTGACGCGGCAGGGGCTGGTTCCTCACTGTTTCCAGACAGCCTTGTGGAGCTAAGACTGAATGCGTTTCAGCATAGATGGCCACCACAAAATTGCACATTGACTCTTGGCTGGCCTGGGCCAGGGCCAAGGCAGCACAGGCCATTCCCTCACTGTTTCCAAATGGCTTCGCGGGCCACATGAAACCACTTTGCGGGCCGCATCTGGCCCCCGGGCCTTGTGTTTGACATGTCTGTCCTACAGGAACATGATCTTCTCTTTCAGTTTTCCCCCATGTACATGGGTAACTTTTTAGGTAAATAAACTTTAAGAAGTACGAGGAAGTGGTTATTCAGCTTGCTCCATAGAGCAAACTTGTCTTGCATTCCATTTCTCTTAGCTAGAGTGTCAGGATGGTCAAAACATTTCTTTAATATTATATATGATCAAAGATACTTGACTGTTAATAGTAAAGCAGTCCCTTTAATATGTAAATTAGTTGATAAATGTATCTGTGGTACAAGAATTAAAAGTATGGAAAAGTATTTTAAAGAAGTCAATGAAGACAAAATTGATGATATTTGGAAGATTTTAGATGTTTTAATCTAGGATATAATTCTTATTTAATAGTACTTATAATTTTGAGAAAGGGTATAAGGATGAATATAAACTTCTGGGTTGTTTTGGGTGTGTGCTACTACTGCTTATCTTGTGAACTAATTTCCATCTAAAGAATATACATCTGATTCTGTGGAAAGAGATCATGTATTCAAACAGAATCATTTGAGATGTAATAATCCATAGGATGGCTTCACCATGCACTGATGAACTTATCTATATGTTTGTATTATAAACTTTTAGTTTCAATAGGCCATTATCAAAATTATTTCAGCATTTTGATTTCAGTGTGCCTTTTTGGTATTCTAATGGTGGTGGGCTAATCCTATTATGTCCTAAAGGACATAAGCAGTCCCTGCTTCTCTGGGACTGTGGCTGATGACTATGTCCTGTGTTGGGATTTTGGGGTGAGGGGTTGCTGGTTCTAATGCTATCACTCTGCTGTTGTTAGCTATCAAATCTTGCTCCAAGGGATTTTGAAAGATCCTGTCTTGAATGGGCTTCTGCAGTAGTATTTGCTCATGAATGGGGCCTCAGTCTTTCTGAATGGGAATATCAAATCTGCATTTCTACAGAGCTGGCCTGTTAGTTTCTGTTTGGGGCTATTAAGAAAAACTGGGCCTGCTTTTCTGTCTTTAAGATCCTTTGGGGAAATATAGTATTCTGCTTTTTAAATATTTCCCAAAATAGTTCCTCCTCATTCCCCAAAACATTTCCTCCCACATACCTATGTTGTAAGAAAAGTGTTTCTTAATGGGATTATAAATATGTTTCATTGTTGCAATTGTGAAGCAATTTTAAAGGTTGTTAAGTGGATGGATCCCAGGTAAAGAGCCTGGGTGCTTCTGGGGTCGGTGAGACCTTGAGGGCCCTAGTGCAGGTCATGTGCAAATGTCTCCCTGCTTAGAAGTTGAAAATCCTCCCTGCTGAAATCCAAGGAAGATTTTCAGTCCCTGAGTGAAGAAACATTTGTGGGTAGCTTCTGTTGGGCCTCTCAGGGTTTCCTCCAACTCTGAGGCACTCCAAACTTCTTATCTTAATGTGCTGCCTCTCTGCTCTTGGATTTCAGCTTTCTCTTGTCTCTGGGAGCTGGCTCAAAGAGCTGCCTGCAGAAACATTTCAGCTCCTACAAAAGAGCTGTCTGTGGAAGGATTTTAACTGCTGCATGGTACCACAGGTGGTACCCGTACCACTGGTTGAAAAGGCCTGAGTTAGACTTCACAGATAATGTTTAATGTGATGGATATCCAACTGCTTGTGCTCCACGTACTGATGGAAAAATAGAAAAGATTGATGAGTTTTATGTTCAAGTTCAATCTGTAATTGACAGAACATGCAAGCAGGATTTGCTGCAATTTGGGTTGGAGGCTGGATTGCCAAAAGTGGAAATAGTAAGGAGAAAAACTAGGAAATAGAAAAAAAAAAGCAGAGTACCTTATCAATTTCTGCCAACCCAATGGTTTCTTCATTGCTAAAACATCATTTAAAAAACTAACTGCTTATATATCTGGACTTCACCAGAGAGATGATGAAATTGACCACATTATTGGTGACAAATACTTCGGTGCAAAGGATTAGGCATCAGATTTAGAAACCAGGAGACTGAATTTTGATTTTTCCTTAGACACAATCACCTTGGTCATATTGGGCCAGTCACTTTCTTTCAGCATTATGAAGGATGCAATAGAAAACTACTTCCAAAATTTGGCCAAGAAGATCACATGGACTTGTCCAGGCAGTCACCAAGAGTCAACACTGACTTGAAGGTACACACATATATACATTGTTGGTACAAGGAGATGGAAGACCTCAGTTAATACATGGCTGCAGCTAACTATGTAAGACAGGGGTTCTCAACCTTGGCAACTTTAAGACTTGTGGACTTCAACTCCCAACAGTGGTAGGAATTCTGGGAGTTGAAGTCCACAAGTCTTAAAGTTGCCAAGGTTGAGAACCCCTGGTATAAGAGATCACAAATTGCAGATTTGCAAATTCCAAGCCAAGTCTAGTGGAAGTACAAAGCTAGAGTATTTCCAAGATATGATCTTCAGAGCTTTCGTTTTCAACAAGAACATCAGGAATTGCACAGCAAATCAAGAACAGTTTTCCAAAACATTTCCAAACTCAATGTTCCAGGCTCAAATTGGTATGCCACAGGACATCAGATAGTGTAATGGTATGTGAGAATGATCTTGAGGAACAGAGGAAAAGTTGCTGCCCAGGAAATGATCAGACAATAAAGTTGTTTAACAGGCAGAGAGAGAAACTTAGGAAATATCGGCTCTAATGACTTAGTGTTTCAGCATGAGATAGGAACTTTCAGACTTGCAAGATTGATGTCAGCCCTTACAGGTAAATCAGGTAGGAAACACAACAGAAAGAGCTGATTCTACTTTATTGAAAGGTTACATTAACAGAATCTTGTAAGCTTGCAAGTACAAATCTCCTGCCTACACTTTTAACTGCTTGATCCATTAGGCCTAATCTTTTCTAGATTCTTCCTCTGATCTTTAAGTTGTTGTTGTTGTTATTATTTAGTTTCAAAAGTAAACCAGTGCCAGGTATTGCAAAATTATATTTTGCTTCATATTTTATATTTCTTTCATTCTTCTTTTTTGATTTGTTTGTTTTTTATGCTGCAGAGTCACATTGTTTAAGTTGGCAGCCTAATCTTACAAATAAATTAATAGCACAAACATTGTGAAATTCTGATGTGTTGATAAAAGATATTATAATGCCTAGCAAAAGGCATTATTTGTTTAGCTTTTTTTGAAAATTTAAGAACTTGGCCAGATCTGGTTTTGAATAAAGTAGAGTATGCAATAGTGGCGAATATCTGTAGTAGAGTGTGTCTTATTACAGTAAATGTCCTTTGAAGCCAGAAATATCTCTGGAGCAGCAACATAAAATAAAGTGGCTTATTGCTGGATTCATCTCTTCAATGAATAGTATCACTTTTGCTTTTCAACTCTTCAAATTACCTAGCCCCAAAGCTCCCACAGGGCTCTCTAGCATATTCAAAGCTGGGGATATACTGTACAAATAAAAGATTCCCAATGGCTGGGATTCTTGGTATTACCAAAGAAACGAGGTAAAAGAAAATTGGTTGAGTCAACTCAACTCCTAGGGACTTCATGGGGTTTATATATTCCATGTAAGTTTCATGGAGTTTGCATTCTTCTTGGGAGCAACATGGAAGTGACCTGCCTTTTCATCTTCCAGGGTGTCTGGTTGTTTTCAGATTTTCCTGGTTTTGATGCATTTTGGAGCTCTCCAAGAATTACCTTGTTTGGCTATTTGGGATCAGTCAAAATGCTTCTTTTCTCATGAATAAAGTGTTGGGTTTTTTTTATTTCTGGGAGAATTAAATATAATCAGAAGAAGAGTGGGTGTTCTTATGTGAATTTTTGGGTGGGGAGAATTATTATTATTGTTGTAGTTGATTGCATAATCAGCCAGATAATTAGATTAGATTTAGCATTTTTATCCACCTATCAAGTAATTTCCAAGGATCTGGGACAGGCAGATGTTGTTTGATGCTGTTAAAGGTAAAGCCACAGGATATAAGCTATTCCAAGTAAAGCCACCTTTTGCAATTGTCAGTGCTGATGGTGTTCAAGAAGTGATGCAGGTGTTTTGGGATTGCACCCAAAGCGCCTATAACTATTGGGACTAGCTTTGCTTTCTTTTGCAACAGTGATTCCATTTGCAGGACGTTATATTTTGTTATTTTCTCCAGCTCTTTCTTTTTTCTTCTACTGTTTCCAGATGCTGCCATGTTCACTCTCCAGACTTTGTTTTGTTTTGTTTTGTTTCTTATCAACAGTTGTTACATTGGGAGTGTTTTATGATAGAAGCTTGTCTGTTTGAATTCTAAACTTCCAGAGCACTTTCACGTATTCATTTTTAATTACTTTCTGTATTTTGTGACCTTGCCAATTTTTGCTTGCGAGCAAATTATATTTCTTGCTGATATTCCATCATTATTGCTACTTTGTCAGGCTATTGTTTGTAGTCAGTCTTGCAGCAGTTAACTAAATGGTCCAATGTTTCTTCAGCTTCTTTGCAGAGGCAGCATTTGCTGTCTGTTGATGTCTACTCAATTTTGGCTCTATATGCTTTTGTTCTTAAGTCCTGGTTTTCTGCAGCCAGAATTAACCCCTCTGTCTCTTTCTTCAACTTTGCTGCTATTAGCCATTACGGATCTTGTTATTTGCTTTGCCCGCTAGTTTTTTTTTTTTTTTTTAATGTACTGGCCATATAATACTTTGCCTTGTCATGTCTTTTTCCTCCCTACATTTGGTCTTTCTTTTGGGCCAGTTTCGTCTCTCCAGTATTCAGTAAGCCTTCATGGTTCATCTTCAGTTCATCTTCTACACTGACCTTCAGATATTCTTCCAATGTCCTTTTTTTTCTTCAACTGTCTGATGTACTTGCAATATTCCATGCCCACATATGCTCCTTGATAAGTAGAATCTGTCAACACTGTTCTTGGATAAAGAACATGATTCATTGTTACTATTTTTCTGGTCTTCCTATCTGGACATTTAGTTCTGCTTGAGTCCAGTCTACTATTCCAGCTGTATACCTAATGATTGGAATTGTCCAGGTCTTAATTGCCTTGATAGTATTTCTTCCACTGAATTGGGACGTTAAGATTTTCACTTTCTTGATTATTCATGTCAAACCTTCTTCTTCAGTGTGCTTGATGTTGTCAGCTTCAAGATATTTCTAGTGCTCTTTTTCGTCCACTTTTCATGTTATTTCCATAGAGCACCTTCATTACTTCCCTGTTGATGGAAAGGGGAAATTGTCCAGTCCAAACTCCACTGCAATATCTTGACTGTATATATACTGACAGCATTGAACAGCAATTATATTTCAAATGGTGTTTTTCCATACAGTTTCAGATCATCCATGTAAAGGAGGTGAGGTAGCCTGGCAGTTGTTTTTGATGATTGATAGCCATGACCTGACTTGTTCAGTATTGTTGACAGAGGAATAAATGTAACAGTAACAGTAGTGATGATAGTGAATCTCCTTGAAAGTTTCCTGTCTTGATATTAACCTCTCCTAGTCTGTTATCATTGACCAGAAATTGTGTTGTCCATTGTACCATTGAATTTAAAAAAAAAAACCCAAGATTGCTAAAGTCCCTTTGGTTTTGATAAAAATGGCAAATTATTTCCTGCAGAAAAAAAGTTAACAGAGGTCATTATAGAGATGATCCTTATTTTCTCTTTAGCTTGAATGGATGGTATGAGAAAAACTTCAAGGAAGTTCACAGATAGAAAAATGGGATGGATAGAAGGAATATTATGGGTTTTGAGAAGGAAGGAAAGAACAAGAATTTTAGAAGTTTCAATTGCATGTATACAAAAATATTATCCATGTTTGCTAATCCTTAAATTCAAAGGCCCTACAACCCACAGTGCAAATTGTGTTACATGCAAGGGTTCTGCATTTTTTGGGTGGGAGGAATACAACTTGCAAGGTTAAAATGTTTTTAATAGTGTAATAGGGCACATGCATGGAGGTAAAGTATTAACAAAACAGATTTTAATAGTATGTGTGTGTACAGGCATCTAGCTGGAATATTAAAAAAAATTATGTACAAAGACATCTTGTATATACCAGCATATCTCTGCCAATATTTAAGGTCAGCTTGCTCAAGAGATTCATGAAAGTGATTTAGGAGCTCAAAGAGCCAAATATATCATAGCACTTTTCATATAAATTCATTATGGTTTGCCTCTCTATCTGAACATTTTATATTCCAGAAACAGTTTCTATTAACAGAGATGGGTGACAAATTATTTTTTGCTATTGTAGCTAGCCACCATGTGAAACATGAAGCATGACAAGTTAGCTTTTTTCTCCCTGCTTTTGATTTTTTTAAAAAAACAAAACAAAACTATGTTATTATTGCTTTATCTGATATTGTAATGAAACTGAATATATTCATTTTGCCTCATGGAAATTGAAACTAAACAGAATCACATAATAATATGTATGTAAAAGTATTGGTCTTTATATTTATTTGGAGATAACTGAGGCTGATTCTCATTTGTTTGGATCCTGGAGTCTTTTAGGATAATCTGAATTACTCTATGAGTACATGTCAGTTAATGATCGTAAAGGCAGGTGTATGTGTGTGTGTGGAGGAGAGGAATACCTTAGCCAGCTCATGCAAATGAAAGCAGCAGCATGTATCATGCTTAGACTAGTTAGCCATTTAACAGCAATATTCCTGTTTGGTGCTGACACTTGCCTTTATTACTTCCTTTGATGCCTAGAGTAATTACTTTCCTCATCCGTCATTGATTTTAGCCAAGGCTGGTAAACCAAACAAATGAATAATCTCAATGGCAACCCATCCTAGGCTATTCAAGGACAGGATATGATGCATCTTGTTCATGTTTCTCATACTTTTTCTCACTTTGATTCAGTTCATACATTGGTTTAAGCCATGACATGCACTTGGTTGGCCTTTTTCTCACTTGTGATTCAGTTCATACATTGGTTTAAGCCATGACATGCACTTGGTTGGCCTTGGTGTATTGTATTAACCAGCTACAGCAATTCATAAACCCATCGTTTATGATGCAATGTGACACGTAAACACAGCTATTTGTGATTTATTCAATAAAAATGGTGAAACAAACTATGAGTTAACCTGATGATATTACTGTAGGAAAATTAAAAATACACTGTATTTCTGTGTAGTTTTATAAAGGAAACACATAAATATATATTAATAAAAAGTTCAAATCGCAGCCAGAATTTTGTTTGAAAATATTCTCACCTTCCACAATGCTCCTACCCAAATACATAGTTGTAGTGGTATAAAGCATCCTATAATTCAAAGGTTAACAGTGGTAGGAAAAAAGTTTGTCCTCTGGCAAATTAATTGTCATGGTTCTGATAGATGGAACTAAATAAATCAGAACTCTGAGGCTAGAAGTTTCTTCAAAGAACAAGTTTATTGGATACAAAATATTGGCACGATCAAAAATGAAACCAAGTCTGAAATTCCCACCAAAGAGTTACATTATTACAAAGTCAAGCTTCCCACCCCAGTGCTATGCAATCATCCACGTTCCCCAATATAATAGTTGGCGGGCTTTCTAACAAAATGCCCAACCCTCTAACATAACCGATAGAATGACCTTGGTTCCCATGGAATACAGAATTGTTTAGAGTAACAAAGATACTCCACACTCCTTCCCATTCATGTGGCAACCAAGAACAAGCAAGATGGCTGCAGCCAGATTCGTTGTAGAGTAGCCAGATGTAAGAGAGGAGGAGGCAGAATGGGGGAAGCAGAGAGAAAGGAGTCATCAGCCTAGAGTCTTTATGGTCCCACCAATGATCCAAATCCAACCTCTCTTGAACTCTGTTGAACTTTATCTGATGCCAATTTAATACTGAACTTTAGTTGACTAGATTTTTGGGTATATAGGCTTGAGCAATAAATCTTCTGATCTGCAACTTAACCTATAGTAATGATTTTTTGGGCTTGACACCATATCTGCCATCCAGGTCTGATGGGAGTAGAATTCAACCACCCTTGCAGGATAGGCTTTGTCTGTTATAGGCTAATGTAGACTATAATATGTATTGTTTTCCCCAAAACAATGAGCTGAGGTGGCGCAGCAGTTAGAGTGCAGTACTGCAGGCCACTTTAGCTGACTGTGTTCAGCAGGTCAGCGGTTCAAATCTCACCGGCTCAAGGTTGACTCAGCCTTCCATCCTTCCGGGGTAGGTAAAATGAGGACCCAGATTGTTGGGGGCAATGTAAATATATATATACATTGCTTACTGGTGTACACCACTTAGAGAGTGCTTGCACTTAAAGCGGTATATAAGTCTCATAAATAAATAAATAAATAAATAAAAGTTGGGTTCAATTTTCTTATAATTGATAAAGATGCTGCTTGATTATTTCTAGAGAGTGCTATTTTTCTGGGGCATGGATGTTTTAATATATCTATATACAGGTTATTGAGTATGTATGTGTGTATAAAACTAGCAAAAACAATGCTTCAAATAAGATCTGTTTCCTATGGTGCTAGAAGCAGAACATTTCATGGTCTGTCTGAAACAGATTTTGAGTGCTACAGGGTGATACTTTTGAGAGATTTTTATGACTCTGTTAAGGCTTTTTTATGGGGACATCCCAGTCTTCATAGCCACCATGGCACATATGGACCTCTACTCTCCTTGCTAAATGAGAAGATGAAGATCTGGAGACCATGATATTGAATGTAGAAATATTTTGGCATGAGGGTGAAGGTTCGTTCTCTGAGCTTGTGGGTTGGTTTCTGAACGTTTCATTACCAGGTTGGTAACATTATCAGCAGAGTTTAGGGGATGTCAGTGTCAGTGTTCTTCTATTTATAAGGGCTTCAGGTGTGGGTGAGCCAAGTGGGGGTCTTGTGATGGGTCAGGTGTGGGTCATCAGTGAGGGTCTTGTGAAGGGTCTTGTGATGGGGAGGTTAGATCAGGTCAGGGTCATTGGGAGGTGAACTGCTGGTGGGGGAGGGGGGCTTGCATGGGTTGGTTGAGGATCAGTGCTGTCTCTGGTTGGCTGTGTGGTCGATTTGGATTCTGAGGGGTTCATAAGCTGATTGCAGGTCGATATGTCTGTTGATGGAATTGCTTGTGGAGTTCCAGGCTTCAGTGAGCTCATGAGTGTTTGAATTATTTCAAGGTTTCATGATGAGTGGAAAAAAGATAAAGCTCTATTAACTTGGAGGTAAGAGCCATTGAGCTCTGTGGGATTTACTGTAGAGCATCAGGCCCATCAGAAAATCTGTTTTGTTAAGGTTTTTTTGCAAGTTGTCTGCACATTTTTGCAAACAGTTATTTTTCCATTATCTCATCTCCAGCTTGTTTTTGGTTACCCTTTCATCTCCCTTCCAGCAGAGACCATCCTTACCATCTTCTTCATCTTGTTTTCTCCTTGTTTTTTCATATGACTTTTGCAGGAAAGAGGGGGTGTTCAAAGAATGATTTCTCTCTCTATATATAAGGCAAGATCTGTTTTTACAAAAAAGGTCCCTTATTTTACAAGCCTGTGATTTTAATCAGTCATTAATTAATGTGTTGTTCTAGCTTTTCCTTCGTGGAAGTATTTATTTATTCATTCATTCATCACATTTATATGGCTGCTCATCTCACAAACATGTGACTCTAGGTATCATACAACAAGGCTATTTCAGAAGCAATAGAACACAACTTTTGAGATCTGCAAATGACCATCCTTCATTGCCCAGAGGCTACTATACAAGGACAAATCATGCACTAGAAAGATTGTTTGATGGAAGAAACTTTGAATGTAATTTACTGGATTCTCTACATGGGTTGCCACTGTAACTATGTGGGACAGATAGGACGAAGCTAATCACAGTTGGGAGGAAGCTAATTACCAGATTGCAAGAACATGAGCAAGCAGTTAGACAAGGAGACCTGGACTCATTGGTAGTCTCACATTGCAATGAACAAGGACATGCATTCAATTTCATGGCTACTATGATTGTTGGTAGAGCAGAGACAAAAATAGCCAGAGAAATTATTGAAATCTGGGAAACGGGCCCCTTGTCAGTCAATAGGAGTGCTGATTTACCATCAGGTACTTAGGAGCTGAGGGTGCAGTGGCACAAGGAGACAGCAATTAATAGTTAATTAGAGTATTAATAGCTAGCCATTAATACTCTAATTAACAACTAAAAGCTACACAAAAGTGAAAACCATATAAATATAATATACAGAACAGCCCAGTGTACATATTCTGGAGAGCAAGAAGTTCCCTATTGATGGGCCTCCAACATGATCCTAAATTCTTGGAAGAATAAACTTTTGGTTTGAATGACTGACTCAGATTGGATCCTGCAACATTATCCTAGGACATGCATATTTATTTCATTCATAACAAGGCTAAAAACTATTAAAATGTACAAAACAATATTATTATCAAAATATTATAGGACACATAAAGATTATAAGAGACATAAAGCTAAAAACTAGAAACAAAAAAATTAGGGGAAGAGCAGGTGTTAATTACATTGGAATCATTTCAGTATTTCACAAGGAAAGATTTTGGCAAGTGAGTTTATATGTACATATTTGCATGTACATATAAAAGAGTATCTTGCACAGACATGCTTATTGGAAGAAAGATCTCCAAGTTTGTTTTGATTTTTTTTGGGGAGAGTACATCAAATTTAAAATAAGCTTTGAATTTGAACTCTTGTTTTCTTAAGGTTTTTTTTTTGCCAGTTCTAATCTATAAATACTTTAGGAATGTTTATACAGTTTTTATTATTTACTGCTTACTGTTATTTAGCTTATCTATCTTAAAAGAGCATGATAAAATGGAGAGGAGGATTATATTTTAATTTAAAACTGAAAAAGACTAAATGAAAAATGGGGTCAGTATTTTAAAGCTGGGATGTGCCCTTTTAAGTATCAGATTAAAAAACGTCCTTGGAAAACAACTCTTACATTTATGCTGCCACACACGTACTTAATGGATTTTCGAGACCACCCCAATTGCAAAATTTTGGACTGTGTGTATCAGTAAAATGAAACTTAACCACATCTCCCATTTCAGAAAAAAGAACTTTAGAGCCATTTTATAAATAAAGTACCATTAATTTTATAAAATACAAACATACATATATACATACATACACAAAGTTGGACAACATAACAACTAAACTTCAACTTCAAAGGCTTGACTTAAAAGAAAAGTCTTGAGAGCTTTGCTGAAAAATAGGAGCCAAGGTTGGACAAGTGGATATCTCGACCAACATGGCTAATATTGTTGGGACTGCAACTATGAAAGCCTGCCTTTTAAACTACAATGTTTTTAATTTCATGAGGAAGCATAATTATCAGCAAATGATCTCTATAAGACCTGAGAGGATCGGCAGATTCATACTTTCATACTGGACATGGTCATCATCGTTGTTATATATGCCTTTATTGGTGATTACTAGCATTGAGTTGGATACGGCTACTGTAAAGTAGGTGTTATTGTACAGTATAGAGTTCCACCTGCTAATTTACAGTTGATGCTTTCTGTTGTGTTTGCAGATTGTATTGTCTTCAAAAGAAGCCCTATGTAGAGTGTGTTGTAATAATTTTGTCTCAAGATAAAAGACCTCCTGGGCTGGGTTGGTCCATAATTGTGCACCAGCTGCAGCTGGGAAAAAGTCCCCTGTTGTACACACACACGCCCTCCCCATTTGCAGTTCAAGTAGGAAGTTTAAATCCATGGACCACTCTTTCAAAGAGAGCCTCTTTCACTAATGCTAGGATTGCTGTTTATGAACAAACAACAACATCCAGTCCCTATGAGCCTGTAGACATTGGCTCTAGGTTTCAACCACATCTCCAGCTTGTTCTGGGATTGTGATACATAGCTGAATAGCATCAGGATAGCGATAATAGTTCACCACTATCATCAGATCAATTCTCAGATCAGTTTTATGTAGCTGTTAATAATTCCACACTGTCTAGATAGTAAAGTTCTTCTTAAAAAACTATGAATAGAATAGATGGAGGAAATTAAACCATTTCTCCCATTGGGATTAAAGTCATAGGCGTGAATATTCACAGGAGAGACAAATAACAAGGGATGAGTGAGTTCCTCAGGTAAATGTTTCTACTTACAGTATGTAAGAGCCCAAGTAGATAGCTTTAGCATTTATGTGATAATTTTATTACATGTATGGGGCAATTGCAGTTCGTGATAGACAGCAATGATCTTGAGGACTTAAGAATTAAGAATCAGAGCTTTATTGAGAAGGTTTTTTTTCCAACTCAAAGCTTTAAAGGGGAGGAAAAACTTCATATTTAGTTTAAGTGGGCCTCACTGGTAATTTCTCTTTCAATTAGAATTGGGAACTACTGAGTAATGCTATGTTTGGTAAAGCAGTAATGCTGTAGGGACTTAGTTTATAGTTTGTTTAGAAAAAGAGGAAAAAGTGCAAAATAAGTTCTTGAAGTCATGCAAGGCTCTCTCAATGAAATAAAGGACATTTTATTATTCTGTCAACACTCTTAGAAAATGTTTGGAGTTCAAGAGATCTGCTTTATATGAATACAATATTTAAGAAAAAATGTATGAAGTAATAGGAATTAAAACTGGAGACTTATTTTTTTTAAAGCCATCTCTAGATAAGATATTTAGTGATTTAATGGCAGGGTGATTGATGCCTGAGAAATTTGTTTTATTTAAGGTCAAATTAAATTAAACCTCTTCTTCCTTCTTTTCTTCTATAAATGTCTGTTCTCTCCTGCTATTCTTGATTCTTTATGTTTATCACATTTCATATAGCCCTCATCTATACATTGTTTGTTAAATTCCTTCTAATGAATTGATGTGAATCTTCCATTTTTAATTTTTTTGGAGGAAAACAAAAGAATATTTGATTGAATTTTGTTTGAACACTACTAGTTACTCCAGTTCTAACAGATGATTTGAAGTATTCAGGAATTAACTGTTCTTAACAACAAAGAGGACATTTTTTTCATTATCAGGCAAGATTGATCAACTGCAAATGAAACAGGTAGTACACAAATTGAGGCCGGCCTCTGAGAAAAGACCTTGGTGTTAATTATATTAGTGTATGTATGCACCTTTTGAACTGAGTACATATTTTTAATAAACCTTTTAAGTGTATATGTTTTATCTATGATAAATAATTTTGGGGAAAATATTACCTTAATTAAAGATTTTAATTTGTGGCTAATTTTGAGAGAGATTTTTTTTTTAATTTTCAATAATACTTCAATCTGTTGTTACATCTGAATCAGTTACAGTTCAAGCAAAATATTAATGGAATTTTGGAAAAAAATTAATGGAATTAATGGGAAAAAAAAACCTGAAAGGTCTTGAAATGTTGCAATCTGAACAATCAGTTTAAAGGCCTTGTCTTTGTTGAAGCAGAATGCTAGGAACTCTAAGGCCATTAATTAAAAAGTACCACTTTCTTTCCTTTTACAACACTTCAGTGAATTGAGGAATCTCTGCATGAATTGTTCATCCCATTGAAGTGAATGAAGAATACCAACAAATATGCAATGGGCCCAGCAACTTGTGGAACACTTACCTTGTGTTTGCAGAAGGTGTTTCTCTGTTTTCACTTGAATTCTTTTCACCATCTTTTCCCTCCTATTAATTGGATGTTGGGGTGGTGAGGCAAGAATAAAACCACTCAAATTTTTGTTCTCTGCCTAGAAAAGTTCCTGGGGGTTTTCAGGTGGGAAAAAGAGGAGCCAGTGGAATGCTTAACCTCTGCCTCTTTCTTTTCTTCTGCTTTGAATTCTCTCTTGGAGATGCTCAGTGCTTTTGTCCACTTACTTGACTGGCTATTGGAACATTCCTCCCTCGGCTGTTGGATTTCCCACTGAGAAATCCACTATCAAGCAGAAAGCTAATTTAAGATTGTGGCCTAGGAACCCTGGCTAAATAGGAAAGGGTTAAATGAAATTGAGAATGGCTGCTTTGTTGTTAATTTATACTCTCACTGTGACCTGAGAACTGTGTGACCTGTGTGACAACCACTTCAGTTAATTTCAGTTGGTGTTTTGTATGCCAGCTTCCTGGTAGGTTGTTTCCTTTTTATTTTTAGTAATAATGGTTTTTAAAGTGACAGTTGAAATAAGGTAGTTGTAGCATTATTTTACCATGTCATCTTGCTCGTAGGGTTAAGACACAGGGAAGTATTTTCACAGTAAACAGGTATTGTTGGGAAACCCATTTTAAATAAGTAGGTATTTTCAGAAAATCACTTCATAAATCTTCTTTGGCTATGTTGTTCCTCTGGATTACTAGTATTTTTTTAATGCTTTCCTTGGATTATCTGATTGTTTTTTTTTAAAAAAAAAAATTCTGTTAACAACAAGCCATCAACTTCAGACTTAACGTTTGTTTCCAGTAAGGCCTCTGGACTCCATGTAGACCCAGGAGACATTCTGGGAAAATAAAATGCACCTCACTGCTCAGATAAAAGACAAGGAGAAGCAGAAATAGTGGAGAACTAGAGGGCATGGCAATAAACTTATTTGTCTTCTACTAAATGAGTCAAGGTAATCCTTGACTTACAACCATTCATTTAATGACTGTTCAAAGTTACAATGGCACTGAAAAAAGCGACTTATTTTATACATTTATGACCATTGCAGCATCCACATGGCCATGTAATTAAAATTCAGATGCTTGGCAACTGATTTGTATTTATGACGGTTGCAGTGTTCCAGGGTCACATGATCACCTTTTGTGATGTTCTGACCAGCACAGTCAATTCTTCTTCTTGTGACATATCCGTTGTCGGACGTTGGCGATCATGTTGGCTATCCTGTTTTTATCAGCAGCCACATGAAAAAGTGCTGCTGAGTTTTGTCCAAACCAGTCCCTTAGATTTTGAAGCCACAATGTTCTTCTTCTGCCTGGACTTCGTTTGCCTTCAATCTTTCCCTGGAGGATTAAATGGAGTATGCCGTATTTTTCTGGGTGTTGCATTGCATGTCCAAAATATTCTAATTTTTGTTTTTTAATTGTATAACAACTTGTTACTAATTTAACAATCACAGTGATACAGTTAACAAATGTGTCCCCCACATATAGTAGTCTTAAATTAGAATACAAATGAAAATATATTCAGTATAAAACAGATTACAGATAGTCCTTGACTTATGATCACAATTGAGCCCAAACTTTCTATTGCTAAGTGAAACATTTGTTAGTTAGTGCTAGTTCTATTACAACAAGTTTAAGAACTTTTGAACTGCTGAAAATAGTTACTTTTTTTAAAAAAATAAAAGTATTCAGTAATTTCTTTTCTGGGGAGGGGACTTTGTTTTGGGGGGCTGTTTTGCCCTATGTGTACCTGTGGGTGAATTATAACAACAATAAACTTGTCCTGGGGGGAGCCCTGATGGTGCAGTGGTTAAAGTGTAGTATTGCAGGCAAATCCTGCCCACAGCCTGGAGCTCAATCCTGACAGGACTCAAAACTGATACAGCCTTCTGTCCTTCTGAGATTGGTAAAATGAGGACTCAGATTGTTGGGGGCAGTAGGAGAGTGCTGTAAGGAACTATGGGGCTTTGGCTATTGCTATTGTTATAGTCCTACTTTTTTTGAGGGATCTCTGTAATACCTGTACGCACAGAAGTGGATAAGAGCAAGAAAAGGATTTCCTAGGAAGAGCAACTCTACAGCAGTGGTGGAAAAGTCTAAATAAATGCAAACTCAGTAATGGTGAGCTTGGTGTGTACAGTTTTTCTATGCAGTCCAAAAAGAAAACAAGAAAAAGTGTCTAATTTGTTTAAGCAAAACAAGACTATGAGTAAATGGCTACTCATAATTAAACCTTGGTATTAGTGATTATATATATATTTTAGATTAGCAGATGGAAAGAAGATAATGTAAACTAACCTTGAAAATCCTGCTAAATAAGCCTAATTGAGCCCATGTATTTTAAAAATACATCAGTTTAGAGCAGCAGTTCTCAACCTGTGGGTTGCGACTCCATTTGGGGGTCAAACGACCATTTCACGGGGTTGCCAAACAACGCAGTCACCATTTCCCCCCCTTTTCCTTAGCTGTGCTACTCCCTTTTATTCTATTGGCTTTTGAAAGCCAATAGAATAGACTCTCTTGAATAGAGTCTAATTCTATTGGCTTTCAAAAGCCAATAGGAATTGTCCAGGCTGTCTCTGCCCTGCTGAGCCCGCCAAAAGCCCCACTCTGCAAACGGTGCTGCAAGTTGTCTGCAGCGAAGGTGAGCTGTCTGGAAGTTTCCACCCCTCCCTGCTGAGCAACTACTAAAAATGTAAGTAAAAGAGGGCCAGGGGTGGGAGGTGGGAGGCTGGCGGGCGCAGGGAGGATTGCTGGCACACGTGGGGCCCGGCAGGTGTCTTACCTCCCTTGGGCTGGGCCAGCTGGTGGCCCAGCCGGTGGTTACCCTGCGCCGTCGCTGCTCCTTGCCAGATATGCCTCGGCCGGCGCAGGGGGCGGCACCATGCATGCACGGCACTCCCGGGCAGGGAAAGTCCTCGACTTACGACCGGTTGGGTAGTCCTCGACCTACGACCGGTTGGAGGTCGCGGCATTAAAAAGGTTAAGAACCACTGGTTTAGAGCATGCATGCCTGACTTTTAGGCTAAACTGAGCCTAAACATTTGGGATGTGAACAGTTGAGGAGCTGCATCTCTTTCTTGTCTATATTACTTAAATTGCCAGTGGATATGAAAAGGATATTATATATTTGAATAAGTCTCTAGAAGATTAGCACGATGGAATGAAGCATAAATTTAATGCCTTTTTTTTCCCTGAGACACATTTTTTATACAAAGTTACATATGAAGGAATATTCGATGATGTGAGTCCTTGCTATACTCTGAAATGAAACAGTTCATCCAGAAGTTTACTACCTAGTGGGAACTAGGCCTATGATTTGGTTACTCATGAAATAGTAATCATAATGTTTGAGAGGTAATGGTAATGGGATTTTGAAACATTGAATTGTAAATCTGTAAAGTCTGTATAAATAATCTCTTTTTGGCAATAATCTCTTTTTCGCTTGCAGGCTGAGAAAGAATCCTCTATGCCTGAAGAAATTAATTTATATACTGTCTAGTTTCTACCTGGGAAATCAGAGAAAATTAGCAAAATAAAAATACATGCAATGTATATAGTGTACAATAATGTATAGATTGTTTATTACTAAGCTTTGGTGCCTAAATAAGCCAAATGTTCCATTTGGCAAAATCGAAAATGTTCAGACCAGATTGGATGGTAGAATGTATTTTTCTTAATCTCACCTAATCTTTTTTTCTTAAAAAAATACAAAATATTTTTCCGTTTATATTTTTCCAAAACTTTCTGTATATTTATTACAATGTGTACCTCCTTGTTTCTTTTGTCAAATTTTATTTACATCTGAATTATTGCTTTGTTCTTTTAATGGATTTTATAATTCCAGGGTCATCTTTACTACTATGTTTGTAAAGAATCTACTTTATGATGGGAACTAAAGAAACATTTGACAGCAAAAATCTAAGAACTCTGGATAATAGCTGCCTCTCATCCTCCTGTAGAAAAGTGTTCCTGTAGAAGATGACCAGGCTGAGCCCGAGGCAGGAGTCAAGCGGGCAATCAGTTTGGAGTCCTTTCACACTCACAAGTGATCAAAGTCCAGCCCTCCTTGAGTCCCATTGACTCTTATCTACTGCTAATTTGCCTTGACCATTCAGATTCTTGGGGATGCTGTCTTGGATTTCATTGGTCCTTTGATATAAAGATATTGTCTTATCACTATTGTGTCAAAGTTGTTCGTAAGTGCTGCATGGTTACTACATACAGATGTTCTGTTGTAGTTTGCTAATCCTTTAATGAGGAACGCTGGGCACAAGATAAGGTATTAGTCTAACAACAAGCCCCCAATACACAGCACCATAGTTAATTGCATCCTATTAGTCCGCAACTACTTATTACTAAATAATTTGACTTCTGGCAGCCTTGCTTGCCCACTATTAAGAAAACAAAAACAAGAAACCACAAAATGTTGCTTTATGATAAGCCTTGTTTGTGTTTCTGAGTGGGCTGGAATACTGACAGTTAAACGAATTGTTCTTTATATAGTAAGTAATAAATAATACCTTGTCTTGTTTTTTCTGTTTTTATATTTCCTGTTCAGTTTATTTAGCTATTTAGGCACAGTAAAACGGTTAACTGTAGTAGCAAAAGCAGAGTGACTTGGCAAATATTTTTATCAAAATGTTCGTATTCATCAGTGTTTTTTCTACTAGTGAATATTCATAATGTTGATGATTTATTTATTTATTTACTGTACATACTATGGTCTGGAAATTTTGTAATTCTGTTCTTCAACAACATCCATTGCTTTTAAGAAGTGTATTTTTAATATATAAATTCTCCCTTTATTATAGTAGTAATAATAATAATAATAATAATAATAATAATAATAATAATAATAATAATAATAATAATAATAGGAACTGCTTCCATCCTGCAACGATACCTGTAATACCATCAAACATCCACATCTGCCTATCTCAGGTCCTGGGTAAGGACTCGATAGGTAGACAAAATGTCAAATCCAGTCTGAACATCTGGCTGACTGTGTGATGATCCATAATAATAATAATGTTGGAAGGGACCTTGGAGGTCATCGAGTCCAACCCCCTGCTTCAGACAAATGGCTGTCCAGTCTCTTCTTAAAAACTTCCAGTGTTGGAGCATTCACCGCTTCTGGGGGCAGGTTGTTCCATTGGTTATTTGTTCTAACTGTCAGGAAATTTCTCCTTAGTTCTAAGTTGCTTCTCTCCTTGATCAGTTTCCATCCGTTGCTTCTCGTCCTGCCTTCAGGCGCCTTGGAGAATAGCTTGACTCCCTCTTCTTTGTGGCAGCCCCTGAGATATTGGAACACAGCTATCATGTCCCCCCTCGTCCTTCTCTTCATTAAACTAGACATACCCAATTCCAGCAACTGTTCCTTATATATTTTAGCCTCCAGTCCCCTAATCCTGTTTGTTGCTCTTCTCTGTACTCTTTCTAGAGTCTCAACATCTTTTTTACATCGTGGTGACCAAAACTGGATGCAGTATTCCAAGTGTAGCCTTACCAAGGCATTGTAAAGTGGTGTTAACCCTTCACGTGATCTTGATTCTATCCCTCTGTTAATGCAGCTTAGCACTGTGTTGGCTTTTTTGGCAGCTGCAGCACACTGCTGGCTCATACTTAAGTGATTGTCCACTAGGACTCTGAGATCCCTCTCACAGTTACTACTATTGATCAAGGTATACTATACTTGTGCATTTGGTTTTTCTTGCCTAAATGTAGAACCTTGCTTTTTTCACCATTGAATTTCATTTTGTTAGATAGTGCCCAGTGTTCAAGTCTATCCAGGTCCTCCTGTATCTTAAACCTATCTTCTGGAGTGTTGGCTATTTCTGCCAGCTTGGTGTCATCCACAAATTTGATGAGTCTTATTGATTAATTTGCACGAGCTGACTGTAGTAGTTTCAGAATCAGGATTTGAAGTAGACGTTCAATGATAATACCTACTATAAGGTAGAGATGGCAACTTCAAAGTCTAATTTGAATCAGTTTTGACCCAAATTAAATTAATTTCTCCTTTATTCTCTCCTATATCTTGCAGGAAAAGAAATCCCAGTCACACCTGTATATTTCACATCAAACCATCCACTTTTTATCAATTGCTTCCTCCCCCTCAACTTTTAGTATGTTGTCTGGCTGGCAGAAGATTGTGTAGTTCTGAACCATGTAGAAAAATGAAAGTCTGTAGTAAGTGTAAATTGCATTGAAAGATAGCTCTGCGAATAAAAAAAAATGATGGTCCATGGGAATCCCATTTTTCCGCTTACACCTACTATTGCAGGAAGATTTCTCCCTGATAAGCAATATAATGAGTATTCTAGTAGAATGTCTATCTGTATATCTACCTAAGTCTGAGCCAGCAGGTCAGAAATGAATTGTGTTTATTTTGGATCTTTTTTGTTTCACCAGTGATGGAAAAGGCTTAGTTGATATCTTCATGGGTGCTTGATATAATAGGATTTTGCCCTTTTTTAATCTTGTTCCAATATGTAATGATGAAATTCTAATTTGAATAAAATGCTTTCTGTGTGGTAAGTTTGTGTACAAGGTACACAACTTATATCTTGTACCATTACAGAAACCTTGTTATGAGAATTATGCAGTTTAAAAATTCAAGAAGGAAGCAAGAATAAAAATAAACACGGTTAGGTTAGAAATATTTTTTTTGTAAGTGAATTACAGCTAGGTATAAGACATATAGAGTGTTATACCAAAGGTTTAGTTAATATATAAAGAATTCAACAAAATCAAATACAAGCTAGTATGATAATCCTCGACTTACAACCATTCACTTAGTGACTGTTTGAAGTTAAACAGCACTGAAAAAAGTGACTTATAATCAGTTTTCATACTTATGACCGTTGCAGCAGTCCCATAGTCACATGATCAAAATTCAGACACTTGGCAAATAGCATGTATTTATGATGGTTGCATGTCTTGGGATCATGTGATAACCTTTTGTGACCTTCTGACAAGCAAAGTCAATGGCAGGATTAGAACAGAGGTTCAATCCAATGTTTTAACCACTAAACCATATTGGCCATCTTCCTGAATTAAGAATTGCAGAGCCAGCATACATCTAGTAGTGTTGCCAGGAGAGGAGAAGCTGTGTTTATGACCATTCTCCCTGTGGTAGTCTTTCGAGTCCAAAGAAGACACGCTGTTTGCAGTTCATCTGTGGACATGGAGGTGATTCTATAATTCTAGTCTGGAAGCAGAGTTTAGCATAATGGGGGCACTGGAAGTAAATGGAGGTATTATTTTGTGATGCTACTCAAAAATTTTTATCTGCTTTTAGTGGCACCTGTTTTCAAAGCTGTAGAGCAGACATGTCAAACACAAGGCCCGGGGGCCGGATGCGGCCCACGAAGTGGTTTCATGTGGCCCGTGAAGCCATCCTGGAAACAATGAGGGAATGGCCCCCACTGCCTTGGCCTTGGTCCAGGCCGGCCAGGAGGGAGCCAATATACAATTTTGTGGAGGCCATCTATGCTGAAACGCATTCAGTCTTAGCTCCACAAGGCTGTCTGGAAACTGTGAGGAACCAGCCCCTGTTGTGTCGGCCCTGTCCCCTGGGGCATGCTGGGGAGGTGTCACACTTTGTGAGGAATGAAGAAATGCACCATCGCCTGGAAGTGGCCAGCAAATGGCCCTTGCCTACTTCACCTATCTGGCTTGATGGGCTCCAGGAGAGGGATTTCAGCAGGCTCCTTCAGTGGACCATGCCTTGGCATTTGTCCCGGTCCCACCCCTTTCTTCCAGAGACCCTCAGTTCTCCAGTACAGGAGCAGGCAGACAAAGAAAACCCATTGGTGGATTCTCCATCTTCGTACTGAGAAAAGGCGTTCAGGTAAGACCAACGCCCCATCTGTTCCACTCCTGCCCAGGACCCCACAGGCACCTTTGAATTGAACAATGTAGAGCTGGCCATGCCCACCCAATAGACCACACCCACTCCATCCACACCCACCCAGTAGGCCACACCCACCTGGCCACACCCCCTGACCTTCCCAAGGGCAACCGCAATGCTGATGCATCCCTGAATGAAATTGAGTTTGATACCCCTGCTGTAGAGGCTTCATAGCATAAGGCTCTTGTTCAGCATCAAGTATAGATTACTGTCTTTGTACACCAGGAGTGTATATCAAGAAAGAGGGTTTTTTGAATGATTGATGGAGGCACTTTGTGTGTTCAAGTGACAAAGGTCAAAGAGAGAGTCATTAAGTGGGTACCTGATGAACACACTCCCTCCTTCAGAGCTGGACAGCACATGACAACAGGCAAAATAAAGAACAGTTTGAATAGGACTAGGACTAGCACACAATCCTGTTTTACTCTGTTGCAAGTAGCAAATGCAGCTGATGTATTCTTGTTGTAAATAACCTGTTCTATCATTCCATTGTGGAATCAATTTCACAAATTTACTTAGGCATCCATAATGTCTCAGGATGATTCAGAAAGCCTTCCTGTTTACAGTGTTAAATGTCTTTGTCAAGTCAATGAAGACAGAGTAAGGAGGTTTGTTTTGTTGATGCACTTCTCCTGGACTTACTTCATGGTTTGTTCATGGGCTGTTGTAGTCTGTTCTGCACCCACATTGTGCCCCTGGGAGGTTTCTTTCCAAGACATTGATAAATCTGTTCAGGAGACTGTGGGCAAAGATCTTGCCTGTGATGGACAGCAGTGAGATACCTGTAAAGTTTCCACAGTCTGAATTGCTCCCTTTATTTTTATAGAGCGCCACAATGAGTACATCACAGAAGTCATCAAGCATCCTCTTGGTGGATCAAATCTTAGATGTCTTGAAAAGCCTATAAGGTCTCTTGCTGAGATCTATACTTTCTAGATCTCAGCAAGAATGCTACCCTGCCCAGTTGCTTTAATTAAGCTCATCTGTGAGATTTCTTGATCTCATCAATAGAGTGAGGTAGGTATTGGGCATCCAGAATAGGCAGGTGAGGAGTCTGCTGTAAGACATCAGGATCCGCTGTGGACTGCCTTTTCAGTAGGTTAAAAAAGTGTTCAATCCAGTGGTGTTCCAGGCCTTTCTGTCTTTCATCAGGCAAGTCCCATCAGATGACAGCAAGGGGAAGCATCCTGATTTAGAAGGACCATAAATGGTCTTCATGGAGTTGAAGAACTCCCTAATGGCATATATGTCTGCAAAGTGTTCCACTTGCTCAGCCTTCCTCTGCCATAACTCGTCCTGCATTTCTGGCAGTTTTGTCTGTGCTTTGGATTGCAGGTGCTTATACTTGTCTCTCTTCTTTGAGACAGATGATGAATCTTTCTGCCCGTCTGCATAGGCCTTGTTTTTGGCCTGGACGGCTACTGAAATGAGCTTATGGTATTCACAAACCAGTTTTGTTTTTATTCAGGTTTTCAGTCCATGCACAGTTTTTGCAATCTGTGTGATGACACCTTTAAACTGTGTCCACTTTTCAGAACCGGTTTCCTACAAGTCGTAAATTGCCAGAGAATTTTTCATTAAGTACATATTGGAAGCGTTGGCCTGGGTTTTGTAGTCTGTCAATGCTGAATGACTTTCTGACAGTCTTTGGTTTTTTACAATGTCAAGGAGCTATGTATAGGTTGATGACTGGCTGGACCAACCTGTGCTGTCCATAATTCAGGGCCTCATTGTGGGTAATGGTGACATCTTTAAGATTATGTTAACTTACTAAGCCACAGCCAGTGTTTGGACTTGGGATCCATCCAGGTAGTTTACAAGTCGGAACATTGTGTTAATGATGCACAGGTTGTACTCTGCATATTTACTTAGAAACGGAGGGCACTGCTATTTAATTTTCCTACTCCATGTCTCCCAAGGACTCCATCCTAGTTATTGCTGCATTTTCTCAGACTGGTATTGAGAAAGGATTCTCTTGCTATGGCACTTATTCTTCTGTTATCGAAATTTATCTTCATGTTGGCAAAAGTTATATATATGGCCAGGTGTAATCTCTTATGGATATAAATATTTGGAGGCCAAGTTTGCTATTGGAGATCCAAGTGTCTTTTTTTTTTGGTCATTATAGCTTGTACAGTTAAGTAAACCTATTTATAATAAGGGTCTAGACACAACTAAGAAAAGCTTAATAAATAATATATTTCTTTACTATTTATTTTTAGTTCATTTCTGATAAGCTTTCAAAAACTAAATGCATCATGTGTGTCATTATACTTTGTGAACCATATTATTAAGTGATTCCTTGGTTAAGTTCACAGCAATCCTTTGCATTCTTGTTGAGAATAAATTTTCAAGTGGTGTAACAATAGAAATGCTGTTGATTCAGTTTTCCTGTCAAAAGCAATGAATCCCTTTATACCACATTGCATAAGCCACAGGGCAGATGTATGATTAATTGGTGGGTGCTGGCAATTGTTTGTTTGCATTTTAATTCTTAAACTAGATGAGGAACAATGATAACATTTGGTGCAGCAATATTGGAGTATGTGCGCAAGCAATGCAAAGATAAGGAAAAAATAAAATAAGTAATTTTTTTTGCAATAATATTTGGCCATAAATGTGTCCATAGTCTGTTATAACTGTGAACTCACATCAAGAGAATTACAGATAACTGTTTCTTCTTCTTCTTTGATATATCTATAAACATCTGAAGTGATATAATTGGGACTAAAATTAATTATTAATTCACTGAATCCTGCTTTGGAAATCATATATTCCAGTCTGGTGATGTTCACAAAATAAGTATCTTTTCAAACAAAGTAAATGCAGGGGTATTTTGCCTTCCCCCCTCCCTGCATATTCCCCTTTTATGAAGTCTTCAAAAGAAATTGGATAGGTTGAGATTTGGCAGAATATTGCCTGTTTTATAGAATGCCTTCACATAGGAGTAATTTTATGCTCAGAAGCTTGCCCAAGCAAAACTGTAAGCTTATATGCACACAGTTACTTCAGAAAGCTACTGTGCAAAAATATGGTCTACTATTGGTTGCTATTTGCATTTTATCCATTTTTCTGTATTAATAAAGCTGCTCATTCAGGTGGGGATTTAATAATAAATCCTCCATAAAATGCTCCAAGAGAATAGCGTTGGTTATATTTCCACATAACCAGTGCTACATAATGCTTTGTAGCTTCCTGTGCTTTAGACTTCAGTGGATCGCATAGGCAGTTTTACTTAAAATAGAATGCAGGTGGCCAACTAATGAAATCAGAAATGTGTAAGTGTAAATGTTTTTAATTGCATAAGGTTCACTGAACTGTATGGTAGTTATTAAGGTCTCTCCTAAGAAAATAATTACTGTTGAATAAAAATGTTGCCATAATAATTCCCAGTTGACAATATTGAGAGTTCAGTATTTTAGATCAGTAGCAACATGGAAAGTTCAATTATTTCAGAGCCAAAGCTCTGTCTGTTTTACACTTAAGCATGTACTGATCCTAAATTCACTCCTCTCTCTTCTGTTTCCACTTACTCTTAAAACAAAATCGGCATCTTTTACAGGACCATGGTTTCGTACTTTAGATTTTCTGATATTACTCCCAAGAAATGAAAACGAGTAATTTCATCTATAAAAGAAAAATACTGTAGTTATTTTTGTAGACCTTACAGTCCTACCCACAATTGGGTGCCCATCCTTAAAAAAAGTCATAAACGTGAACCAGTTGCCAAAGCATTTGAATTTTAATCACATGATTATGGGGTTGCTGCAAAGGTTGTAAGTGTGTAACTTTGAACGGTCACCAAACAAAGGGTTTGTAAGTTGAGGTCTACCTATATATATATCTTTGCATGTGAGTTCCTCACGTTCACCCTTTTATTAACCATACTTTAAGTAAGAGTCTTTTGGCAACATATTGTGGTTTTATCCAGAAACATCCTGGTTAGAGCTGAGGATTTAATAAAGCAGGTTTGTTTTCTTTAAATCCTGGGGTGCTAATAGAATAATGAATATGAGTATATTTTCTTTGAGTGCAGAAGGGAAAAAAACATATGTAACAACAATCTCTCTAATAATAGTATTTGTGAATTCTATAAGTTATCCGCAAGAGTCTAATTTCCTGATCCGGCAGTAATGTTTTCTCTCAGGTCTATGGCTATATATTTTATTATGCAGAACATTTATCCTGAAATTAAATTCTGGATCTTTTCTGTATTCACATATGTAATTTGCAGTTTCACCATTCAGAGTTATATTACCTGAGGAATATATTTTTAAGATCCTGAAGACATGTTCTTCTCGTTCATCATCAAATCAATGTTGATTCCTGGTTGATATTCTTATAATAGAACAAGACACAGATATGAAACCTGTAGGAGATGAGCAGGCTGAGCCTGAGGGCGGAGTTAAATGTGTCATCAGTTTGGAATTGCTTGGCAGCCAAAAGAGAAAAAAAAGGGCAAAGTTCCACTTCTTCAACTCCTGGGTTAAGAGTGCTGTTCATGTGCTATGAACACATAATTCTTCGCTATATTTGTATCTTTCTAAAGTCCCAGGAAAAGCAAATGCTGGTTAGCTCCTGCAATCTTCCCTTGCTCAGAGGTAGGTTGGAATGAATGTTTTCAATAATAGAGAATATTTGTAGCTCAGGGTGGAAATGAGGGGTCCTTGGTACTCTCTGAGCTTGTTTGTTTTCTTGCAGATGTTTCATTAACAAAACTAGGTAACATCATCAGTGTTAGTCTTCTAACATTGAAGATGTTACCTAGTTTGGGTAATGAAAGAAAACAGCTAATGAGCACCAATGATCCCTGATTATTTTCAGCCTGCAATTGAACAGACAGAATGATTGCAGGAGAGGATGGACAAGTTCTTAGGCCTGAAGCTCAGTCTGTCTGTTGCCTTTGTTATTTTTACAAAGTTGAGAACCACTGCACTAGGCAAAACTGGCTCGCCATTCCTTAGCATAGGACAAATATAGAGAGTAATGAGGGAAAATCCTGGAGCTAGTTTCAATTTCTCAACCCTGCTTTACTTCAACAAAGTTACATTACTATTGCTGAAAAGTAGGATGACATCTGTATGGAATATGTCATGAAGTAAAAAAATCTTCCATGATTGTCATGAAACATTGATCCAGTGAAAAGGTGTTTTTTTTTTAAGTCAGTATGGGCTGGAATGAGATGAGTAGGTTTGAATTAAGATATTGCTTGCAATATTTTGAACAATATTTAGATATGGAGTAAATTTACACTATTTGAGATAGAAGAGAGTTCCTTTTTACTGGATTATTGATGTTGGATTTACATTTTTGATGTGGCTCATATTTGAAAATGAGCAGATTCCACTGCTGACCACAAGGAAAAGTAGCCAATTTACCCAATAAGTAAGGAAGTTACCATTTAAGAGACTATACATTTTAATGATTTTTTAAAAAATCATCCATTCTTTTGAACATTAATAGGTGCTTTAAGTAAAACCGAAGTGATTTTAAATAGTTACATTAAAATTTTTATATTAATAAAATGTAAAATAATGAAAATAATGGTGTGCCGATATTTTTGTAGAAACCATTTTCCTAAAAGCATTTTAATAAGTAAAGGCACTATATCATAAAATCACATCTTGCCTTAGTCTGTCTTGGGTCAATTAATATATAACAGTAAGTTTTATCCACTGGAGTTTTTAATAGATCATCTTTATCTGGCATATATGGAATCTCTTGTAAATTAAGAGACCTAGAATCTAATTAGTTGGAAAATAAGGAATTCATCCTCCATTTAGATTACAAGTATACATTAGCACATTCAACTCTTATGATCACAGTGAATTAATAATATGAACAATCAAAAATTGGAAACAGCAAGGTAAGCTTGGTGCTGGATTATTGATATTAGAATGAAATCAATTAATTGATTAAATTATATTTTGACATATTAGTAGCTACAATACAAATATTATTTGCCAGGAGGCACAGAGCAGGAATATTTCTAATTAAAATGCCTATTGACATCTTGGTCATATGAATTCTTTCTATTTCTAGAGAATTCAATAGGTACTTTCTGCAAATAATACAACTATAACTATTATCTGTAACAGAAACATAGAACAGTTTTTAGTCAATAGGGAATTGGACTTTCCAACACATCAATGCTAATGGAGAATTATTCATATTTTATTTATTTATTTATTTATGAGACTTATATACCGCTTTAAGTGCAAGCACTCTCTAAGCGGTGTACACCACTAAGCAATGTATATATATATTTACATTGCCCCCAACAATCTGGGTCCTCATTTTACCTACCCCGGAAGGATGGAAGGCTGAGTCAACCTTGAGCCGGTGAGATTTGAACCGCTGAACACAGTCAGCTAAAGTGGCCTGCAGTACTGCACTCTAACTGCTGCGCCACCTCGGCTTGTAGATATAAAACTATTATTCGAAAAACCATCTATTTCGTATCTTTATGTATCATTTCAGGAAGACATTGATGATTCAGGTTATTTTTTGAGATTAAATGAAACCATTCAAAATACATTACTGGTTCATATCAGGTAATTTTATGCCACAATGATTCCCTTTTGATCTCATATATTAATTTTGTTTTTGAAGATTCATTCATTTTAATCACTGATCATGTAATTTTGGATTACTGTACTAGTGGTGTGAAAAGTGGTGAAAAGACAGAGGAAAAGAGCGTTGTTATGTGCTCAGAAATGTTGGCCTTACAAGGATGGAATTACATGTAGTGTCCCTCTCTCTGAACCTAACTTACTTCACAGAATTGTTGTGGGGAAATCAGGGGGAGGAAGGAGCAATTCCACCTTGAGTTATTTATAAAGATAATAAAGGTGAGATATAAATAAATAAAGAAAATAAATTCATTAACACAATACATTGAATGTATGTACATAATATAAAAAGAGAATAATAACTTCTGAAAACTAATTCTAAGTTTAAGAGTCCCCCCTCCCATTCTAAGCCAGTTCTTTAAATTAGATTTACTAGTCCACTTTGTGATTGCCCATTCATGTACATTTGAGGTTAATTGTCTGTTCTATCAAAAAATACTATGAGCTTTCAGTTACCAAAAACACATTGCTCAAATATGGATTTTGCGTTTTGGTAAATGGATGTATCAGTCCGTCAAGTTTTAACATGCTCCCAGAAGCAAGAGATGCTCCTTAATGTGTTCTTTGGTGTTTGCTTCATACCTAGTATTATTTATTTATTTATTTATTAAAAATAAATATTTTCATATTTATTTTTAAAAAAGGATGGACAGGAAGTTACAGGTAACCCTTAGCAACCCTTCGAATTTGTGATCTACCTGCAAAAAAAGGAGTTATGACTGGTTTGGAAGTTATGATAGTCATGTCCCCCCCCCCGTTGGTCATGTGACCATACTTCAGGTGCTCAGCAACACGGCTGCATTTATGGTTGTTTGCAGCATTTTGTGGTCATGTTACCACGTTTTACAACAGTTTGGCCCAAAGTTGGAAGCTTTGGTTTGTTTTTTTTTTTTTGTCAAAACTGGGCCAAGCAAACAATGGGTTTGCTTAACAACCTCCTCAAAAAAGTTGTAAAATCAACCTTTTACAACCATCATGACATACAACTATAATGGGCAGGGTCCATTATACAGTAGTCCTACGGTGAGGATTACTTGTAATGAACTATAAAACTAAAGATAAACTTTAAGAATAATAAGTATTGCCAACATAGACCCTAGTAGATATAAGAAAATTAAAATAGCAATTGACTATTGACTAGAACTGTTTTGCATTTGGGCTGTCTTGCAATTGTTCACTTCTGCTATGGCAACATTTTGTGAAACTGGCCACAATCCGCTCTGTAATAATTTGTCAACTGGCTCAAAAAAGTTGGAAACTTTGTGCTAGCATAATAAAAAGCATGTTTAAGCATTGTGCTGCTTGGATTATGCTTAGCCTTGTCATATCGTGCCATATGTACTGTATAACTTTTTATACAGGTTTTATTTCTCAGATTGAATGTTTATTCCTCAAAAAGTAACACATTTAAGGACTTATAGAAGAATGACATGTTATGTATCTTCACAATTGTTCTCCCCTTACAAACATATTGATTATTCCAACAACACTTTTGAAGGTGGGTGGTCATTTTATCGTCTCATCATGCTGTTATGACAAAATAATTGTTATATTGTGAGAACCGACAATATAATAGAGTTGTCACTTTGGAAGCATGATCTATAAGGCCTCATACCTATAACATCAAATTTGGAATACAAATTTAACACCTATTCTAAAGCTGTCCGTCAAAAATGCAGAAATGCTACGTGTCTAATTTTCACCATTCTCTTTCTCTTGAGTAAATAAATCTTGATTATAACAATGATCTTCACATGCTTGCCTCATGTTGCCATCATTTTCTCATCAGTCAATAGGTGTTTTCTCTTCCTGAAAGGTTCAGCAGAATCTGTGAGATGTATGGTGTAATTTTTTCACCCAGTCACGAGTTATGAGCAATCTGAATATTCCCTATTGCTCAGGGCTTATGTGATCTGTGTTGTCCTTTTTGAAAACAGGAGTGTTTTATGTGTTCTTTCTATACTATCCAATTCTGCAAACCAAGAGGTGTGTACTCTTATAACAAAACTGTGTTGGCATTTCAAAATGAGTCATGTTTCCAAGAACTATAAACCATAAACAATTTTTGTGTGTTATATCCTTTAGCTGCCAGTGCTGTTATGGATAGAGTTAGAAGTAAGTTTGCTGTTTTGTTATGTAATTGCACAGTGCTGGCCTTTTTTTCTAGTTTAATTAATAATTAAAAGGTGCCTTGGAAAGTTACTGAAAAATAAATATCTTTATGCATTTGTCAATTTCACTGACTCATCATGCTTTATTAATATTACTTGTTTGCCCCTTTTACTTCTGACAGTAAAACCAGGCATTTACAATTATACTGCAGTGTACATTTTGGATGCCTTTGGGTGTGAGTAGATTTTGCTATTAATTTATAACATTCATACTTTTTCATTCAGTTCATAAAGATTCTCCAACATTAGTTTTAAGCAGCAGCAGTAAAAATGAAATAAAACAAGAATAAGATATATAGCAGGATTGTCAAACATCAAATCAATTTAAAAGGCAAAATCTTCAGCACCAAAGAATAAAGAAACAGGAAAAATCTAGAATGTATTGAAATGCAAATTGGCAGACATGCTTTCCACCTCCTGGGAAAGTGAATTATATGCTTAGTCATTGGAACAGAAAAGACACTGTCCAATTATGCAGACATCTAGCAGCTATTGAAGATAGAACATTAGGACACTACAATTGGCAAGCAGCTTTTTAAATTGGCCTATAACTGAACTAATAGTTGGTACAGGACAAACCAAATCAGTGTTACTGTTGAAACAGAGATTTCCAGCAGAAACTTGGCATATGAGTTTTTGTTCAGGAGTCATCTCAGAGCTTTCTCCAGAGGCAACCTGATACTGCCTAATCTAAATTAAATGTGGTTAATGCATGAATGATTTACAAGATGGATAGAAATCAGAGTGATAAAAAACAAAAACAATCCTTCAAGAGAAGTGCTTTTTTCATGAGTCAAGATTACATGTACTTTTCCTTAATTGTCTCTGTTGGTCTACATGCAGTTTCAATGTCTGTGACTCTGGCCCATCAGTCAAAAACCATGACCCTTGGAAAATTGTGACTGTGGGATCCCTGGTGGTCTCTGAACTTGGTTGTTTTCCTGCAGATGTTTCATTACCAAACTAGGTAACATTATCAGTGCACTGATGATGTTATACCTAGTTTGATAATGAAACATCTGCAGAAAAATAATGAAACTCAGAGACTATCAGGGACTCCACAGTTCAATCCTGGACTACAAATATTCTATTAAATTGTGACTGACTGGAATGTAAGAAGTATAAATGAGAAATAGCATGAATCAAACAAATGAAAAGAAAGGAAACTAGATATCTTGTGCAAGAATATAAGAGATCTGAATGAAGATTTCAGATTCAGATCTGAGGATTCTACAACAGAGAGATCAGGACTCAAACAAACACCTCCCTAATTCATTGCAATACAAGAAGAAGGAAAAGGGTATAGCAAATCAGACTTACAAGTTCTATCATAGGCAGTTGAAATAAATGTAATATTTAGGCTTCTTGTGGAATTGGTTTTTTGGTCTACTCTGTCTAGTAGAGCTGACACATTAATGAATACATGCAGAAAAACAATGTAGTTTTCATTATGAATGAACGTGTTAAAATGTACGTCATGCATCTTTCTGTGTGAAGCTCAGATACTTAGTTTTAACCCATCTTGGCATCTCTATGTACCATTGTTCCTCTATGTCCCATCTTGTGATCTGGCCCAGGTTTATGTGAGAATATTTCTTTGAAATATGTTCTGTCTGTAATTTAAACAGCCCCTTGTAAGGGCGAGGTTGGTTTCTGAATGTTTCGTTACCACGCTAGGTAACATCTTCAGTGGTGTTTAGTGGATGTCTGTGTCAATGTTCTACTTATATAAGGGCTTCAGGTATGGGAGTGTCAAGTGAGGGTCTTGTGATGGGCCAGGTGTGAATCATCAGAGAGAGGTTTGTGATGGGGAGGTACTTCAAGTCAGGGTCATTGGAAGGTGGAAATTAGTGAGCCAGGAATGAGTCATCAGTGGGAGGCTGGTAATGGGTTTTGTGATGGGGAGATTATATCAGGTCAGAGTCATTGGAAGGTGAACTGCTGGGGGGGGGGCTTGAAGGTTGGCACTTGACACTCCCACACCTGAAGCCCTTATATAACTAGACACTGACACAGACATCCATTAAACACCACTGAAGATGTTACCTAGTCTGGAAACGAAACATTTGGAAACCAACCCTCAAGCTTGGCGAACGAACCTTCACCCTCATCCTACGCCCGAGCTATAGATATTTGCCACTATTGCAAACAGGCCTACTATATATTTAATTCCTCCAACGCTGATTGTTTCGCATGTGGTTACTTAAAAAGAAATTGTTAAACTCTCTCTCTTTCTTTAAATGTACATTTATTTTTAATGTTCACTTACCCGATTGATCTAGTTCCAAAGAAAGGGGCTGATTTCCTTAATCTCATGCATCAGCATTACAGGCCTGGGACGAGCTTGAGAGAACTTACTTCATTTTTATCATCTTTTCCCTTTGGATTTAACAAGGCCCATAGATCATTGAGCTCCTTTTCCCTCCCGCTCTGCTGTTAACAGGAAATAGGCCAGGTAAAGGCATTGCTCTGGAATACAGCAGGTGGTGGTCATAGCAGTTAAGTATCAAGCTGCTGTAACAAAGCAGAGGGTGGAGCTAGTATATACACCTAGAATAGTGGTTCTCAACCTGTGGTCTGCAAAACCGGGGGAGGGGGGCACAATGTCATCACAGGGATCTGCAAATGCTTAAAGAAATTTTATGGTTTAAATCTTGAGTTAAGTCTTGGGGGTCCATGGCCATGGTCCAAGGCCACAAAAGGTATTTAAAAGGGGTCTGTGGTAAAGAAATGGTTGAGAACCACTGACCTAGAGGATTTGTGAAAGAGGAAATATTGGGATCTGCAATTTTTCACCCTATGGAGTCAGAACTTGCTGCTACAGTGACACAAATGGATCAGCACAAAGGAGACCGGAAAGGGATTGGTGTGCTTGGAAATCTAACAATGATTGAGGATGGTAATTGTTTAGTGAGCATATTCTTAGAAAAAAGGTGTTTCTGTTTTGACCATGTGCTTTAAACATAACCCTCTTGGTATGTTAACACAGCAAAGAAATGAATATAAATTTGAAAGCATTATTGATTTTGTTCTGTTTGGTGGAAGATTGAGAGAATTAGTGAGGAATGAAAAAGTGATAAAAAGTCCTGACTCTGAGAAAAACTACCGTAAATGCCGGCGTACAAGGCGACCCGGCATATAAGACGACCCCCATCTTTATAGCCGGGCCGCATTCCTAGAACGTCGTCTTATAGGCCGGAAACTACCAGTATTTCCGGCGTATAAGACGACTCAGCGTATAGGACGACCCCCATCTTTGGCGCCAATTTCAGCGCTCGCGGAAGTCGCCTTATACGCCGGCATTTACGGTATCTGGTTTTGTCAAGAGTGGATATTGGGAAAAAATAGATAATGGAATAAAAATTGCTAAAGGAAACTGGATTGAAAGTACAATAGCAGAAAGAGAAAGTAAAATCTGTATATAAATATATTAATCTCTCAGCTGAATAAATGGAAGTATTGTAGACAAAATGAATAGGAAAAAATGTTTAATATGCATGGAGTGAAATGTGTGGAGTTGGATTAATGCAAAAACAGTAAAATAAAAGCTAGATGATATAACAGATGTATTCATTACTAACTGACCATACCCAGATGTACTCCTAAATGGCTCCATATTAGATTGAAGACCAGTATTGGACAAACTGCATTTAGGGCTCTGTCCAACTGATAAATGAAAAGAGTTAGGAGATGACTATAAAGTTATATCGACAATTTGGAGTGAATTCAGAGGAGAGCAGCCATGTTGGTGATGGGACTGCAAATCAAATCTTTGTGAAAAATGTTGAAGAAGTGGGTATGTGTAATCTGGGAAAGAGCCAACTGAAGGAAAATGTGAAAGCAGTCTACAAATATTTATAGGGGAAGGAAGGTACTTGTTTCCAAAGGACAGAACCAAAATTATAGGGATGTAGATTCATGTTGAGTATCAGTAGCAATGTTCAATTGTAACAGCTGTCAACCATTGGTATAGGTTGCCCCATGAAGAGGTATGTTCCCCTTCATCTACAGAGGTTGTACAGCCAACTGTTTGAGATGCTTTAGCAGATCCTGCATGAATCAGAGCATTCAACCAGTGGAAGTTTCAAATCTTAAGGTTCTGTTCAGTTTTTACAAGAATTATTATTTGTAGTTTTATAAAAATCAGTTAAAATATCTCACTTATATTAATGATAATACAGGTAGTCCTTGACTTACAACAGTTCATTTAGTGACTGTTCGAGGTTACAACAGCCCTGAAAAAAGTGACATGATTGTTTTTCACCCTTACAACCATTGCAGCATCCACCATGGTCATGTGATCAAATTTTGGATGCTTAGCAACTGACTCATGAGGATTGCAGTGTCCCAGGGTCATAATGATCCTCTTTTGTGACTTTCTTACAACCAAAGTCAATGGGAAACCAGATTCTCTTAACAATCAGGTTATTAGCTTAGAAACTGCAACGATTCACTTAACAATTCTGGCAAGAAAGGTCCTAAAATGAGGAGAAACTCGCTTAACAACTGTCTTGCTTAGCAACAAAAATTTTGGGCTCAATTGTAGTTGTAAGTTGAGGATTATCTGTATACTGTAAAGAGTAAAATGTTTACTTTGCTCAATAATCTTCAGTTTTTGGCCTAATCTCTTTAGTGTTGATTTTTATCTCCTTTTCTGTCATAGCTATATTTTGCACATCTAGTGTTTCACAGCTTTCCCATAACTAAATATTTCCCCCCCCCCCTCTGTTTAATATGTAACTGGGCTCAAACATGTTCTTACATTAAAATAAAATTCTAAAAAGGGACAATCCCCTCTTTTTTAATATAAATTTATTATCACTGAAAGATTGTTTTGTCCCATGCTTTTTCAGTTCTTTATATTAATTAATTAAACCTTTGCCCTTGGCCCATTTGACCTCTAAAATAATATGTCGGCTAATAGCAGACAACAATTGGGGCACAATGTAGACAGAAATGGAGGCCTATCAGTTTAATGCAGGCTATTCTGTAGTCACTGCAGAAAACTGTAATTCTTGTCCGGAAGATGATCAATCTGACTTAGTGACAGCTGCTCTTTCTGGCAATGGTTTTCCTGGCCTTTGTAACTGTTTACTGCTATTTCTCACACGTATGGGGAAGCTGCCTATAAATATAACCAGAAAGCTATAGGTCAGATGTGGTGTGCTTTCATGAACATGCATTTCTAAAACAGTATGACAGTACCCCTACCATGGAAAGGAATGGTAATTCTGTGAATCCTAACCCCAAAACGTATGCACCCACTCCTCACTTAGTGATTGTGTCAGTTAGTGGCCTTTCGCAAATATGATAATACAATAATTAAAAATTCATGTTCTCACTAATGGACTCACTTAGACTAAATTTCACACATCTGGCAGCAGTGTACAATGCAGTGACAGTAATGCTGGCATAGCTGTACAAGAGAAATTTATGTGAATGACACAGGAACTGGTGATTTTTGCAGCATCTCTCTCTCTCTCTCTCTCTCTCTCTCTCTCTCTCTCTTTGTGACTATTTAACAACTGGCCACAATGGAACAAAATTCAGTCTCTAAAAGAGGAGTGGATTTATATCAAATTGTATAGAAAGTGTGCATGAAGGAAAGGCTGTAGTAAATACATCATAAAATCCTGGCCCAATGCTTGTTTTTTAACCAAGTTATGTTTGCTGTAAAATTTGAACTGGGAAAAAAATGATCAGAAGCATATCAACTAATAATCTGATTCTCAACGATAAATAATTCTGAGCATCTACATGAAAGATGGGAAGTTTCAGATAGACAACATTTTAATATTTTTGTTCTGTTACTTTTCTTTTTAAGGTCTTTGACACATGTTCTACAATTGTACTGGAGCCCTAACAATTGATTATCGTAGTCTGCTAGCGTTGAAGCTTACATAATTCCTTATGAAGGCATTCCCTAATGGCCTGAACTATAGAAACCTACTTAATTGTTTAAAGAAACCATTCTTTAAAAAAATTCTGATTCAAAGGAATGGCTTCTTTGTTTGCCCTGAATTGCTAGGAGGCTTATGAGTAACTTTTGGGTCTGAACTTGGGCTCCTATTTTAATGAGTTGTTTGGCTGTGAATCAACTTGGTAAGAATAACATTTGTTATTAGCTGAAGTAAAAGGAGTCTCTGTGTCGGTAAAGTTTAATGCAATCAGTTCTTAGAACACACACACACACACACACACACACACACACACACACACTTAATGCTAATATCTTTTAATGGGTGCTATACATTTAGGGGAGACAGTTCTTTTTTCTTTTTTGAAGAAATGTATTGCAGTGTTTTAATTTCTTCTCTGACTAGTGCAACAGTGAAAGTAGAATTCCTAGTTTGCATTGCTTTCTTTAAAAACTACAAAAAAGGAAGATTAACAAGAGAATAGCAGCACTATCATTTCCAAGATTCATAGGCAAATGTGAAATGTTAGCAATGCATTTTGGGGATCTTTTTCTTACTTTCTAAAAAAAATTCCATAAATTACTCTGTGTCACTAGACACTAATAATTTGGGATAATGGAAAAAAAAAGTCTTTGTGAGTCAAGGACTAACTCTATGTCTCTGTGACTCTTAATAAGATGTAGGCTGGAAGGTGAATTCAAGGTGTTTTCATCACTATATATAGGGCCAGTCTGTGTTAGTGGAAATAATTTCCAGAACAATAATGTTTTTCTCTCCCTCTTTTTTTTTACTTTCTAGATCAAATAAATGCTATTTATGAGTTGTCAGAGAATTTGGCCAAATGATATTTTGTTCCATTTCCAGTCTGTGTGTAGTCTGCTTCCTACTGACATCATCCTAAAATTCTCTTGCATCTTTTGGCTTGAATCCTTTAAAGAAGCTATATTGCTTTTAGAGCATAATTGGAAACTCTACAGGGTTTTGAATCATCTAGAACAGGGGTCTTCAAACTTGGCCCTTTTATGACTTGTGGCTGAGGAATTCTGGGAGTCCACAAGTCATAAAAGGGCCAAGTTTGAAGACCCCTGATCTAGAAGGACAGACCCTTTAAGTGACTTCTGAAATTTGACTTTCATTTTTTTGCAGTATTAGTGTTTCAGTGCTTAGGCATTCAGTTGTTTCCTAAGAACATGATTTTGGATTTGCAGTATGGCAGATTCATAATACTTTATTCCTAGAAAGAAAATCTTGGATTTAAAGGAAGAAATCTTGGATTTAAAAGCAGACTTTTGAAAAGTTTGATTGTCACTGTCCTCTCTATTCAGACTTTCCCATAGTCATGCATTTCAACTTTCCATTATCTGCTTGCTTTTTAGGTTGCTGAAAGAAACTCTGTTTCTTGTAGTTTGGTTGAAATGGACAGAATCCAAGGCAAAGGCCGACCTTTTTCGTAACTACTACTAAGGCATTCTTTACTTAAAAGTTCATAACTGCTCTTAAGAGGATAGCACTGGTGCCCCAGGGTGATGATGGGAACCAATATATATTTTAGTTTTAATGCTCAGTTTTGCCTTGGCAAAGATTTTCAAGGGAAGGACTCCTTGGAGTGCGCTGGGCCAATTCTGTGTGAATTGTTCTCACAAATTAGGGGACAAAATGTGGGAGGAAATAAACTGGCTAGGTTCCCAGTTATAATCTGACTGTGTGATTCAGTTGGTCTGTTAAATCCATTATATTTTCTTGCAGCTTGAATTAAAAAAAGGAGATTGCTGAACTCTGATCTTCATCTAAATTGAGATCTGGAACTCTAAATTTCAAGAATATATTTTTAATACATGGCCTTCTTTGCAGCTTTTTAATTGAGCTTTAATGGGTAAAGCATTTATATAATTAAAGCTGTACTGCAAAATAAGAGCACAGCAAGCAGTTTCCACTGAATAAGGCTATCTAGTTCTTTCACTTTTTATTATCTATTCTACACATAATTGTCAATGGCTGGACAGGCTTTTTCTACCCTTATTTGAAGATGAAAGGGATTGAAAGGGGTTTTCTTCATGTCAGGCATGGTGATTTATGGCCTATAATTCACAGTTAAATCTTATGATGTCCACTCAGGGGTAGCTTTTGTGAATTCAGTGGGATTTGCTTCTAGGTAAATTTAAAATCATTTAAAAAAAACACAAAAAACTATTTCTCTACTAAAAACGGATTCTCTAGATTTCAGACAGAAACAGCCAAGTTGAATTCAGCATAATATCGAAGGGGTGGGAAGGGGGACAGGAAACAATGCAAGATCTCCATTAGGATAACCCCCAAGGCCCCTCCTTTATTTTCAGAAAGAGCCCTGAGCTGTAACTTGCAATATGAAACCTACCTTTTAAATGAAAGCTCTGATATAGATGCTGAACTCTCTTGCAGAAGCAAATCTGTGAGATGCACAGAACCCCCCCCCCCCAAGTATCTTTACAGCCCTTATTACTCAACAAATTCTTCTGGATTCCCCTGGAACCTTATTAAGTTGAAATGTATTCAACTGTGTAGTTTGGGCCAGAGTTGTTTCCTCAGCAAAACATAGCCTAATGATTACATATGAATCTTCTCCCTCCCGCTCCTTGTTGAAAACATTTGCATGTTGGGGGTGGGAATGTGCTTTTAAAATGAAAGATTCGTGTTCTTTTCTCTGTGGGTGGTCGGGAAAACAAGAGCTTTAAACTGTAGCTAAGATGCAAGTTTTCTTCAGCACGGAGTCTTCAAAGGCTTCCAGACTTTCCTGTATTATGATGCAGTCCGGAAGTGGTGTGGGAGGCATTTCTGAAGCCATTTTTTTTTAAAAATAGGAAACATACACAGTTCCCATTCTTTAGGGTGCAAGTTAATACATTTGCAGCTTTTTTCCTCTCTCTTTGCCCAAGGATTTTTCAGTGTTTCCATTAGTTGCCTTTCAGTGTGTGAAAATATCTGCTGTATGAATTGAATTGGCAATGTGAAAGGACAAATGCTTTTATTCATGATTTAAATTTTAAGCTGTTACTAATATCCTAAGGTTGAGTAATGTAAGAAGATGGACCTTGTGTTGCATCAGTCTGGGATTGTTCCAGGCCTTATGATGAGTGGATTTCTGCTTCCTGTCTTTTGATACTGGAAACAAAAATTTCTAACTATATGATTTAGGAAGATTTTTCTCTTTCTCTCTCTTTTAGAAAAAGAGATGGGTTGTTTTATTTGTCATGTATTATAACTTCAGTGCTGCTGCCTGTGGGTAGTAGCAGTACTGATAGTAGCATTTTGGGATCAAGTTATTACTTTTTGTCATCCAAACATTTCTTCTATGGTGCTTATCATGTGTGATGCCTCCCATTCCTCTTCTTTATTTCAACCAACCACATTATGAAGTAAGACAAAATGATAGTGCTGTCTATGTTATAAGTGCGCTCTCTCTCTCTCTCTCTCTCTGTATAACTGTATATATATTGTATATAATATACAGTGAAACAAGATGGATTGATGACATCAGCAAGTATTGCGGGCCTAATTGGCAAAAGAAAACTCAGGACCGTATTGGGGTTCAAATCCAGGCTGGCACCTACCTTACCAGTGGAGGTCCGTGGGCAAAGACTCTAACACTTCACCTATCTACCTCAAAATATAAGAGTGACCTGGACTAGGACAGTTATACCAACTTGGATGTCACCTGGATTAACAAGGTCCACATCAGATATTGAGGAACCAGGACAATCTGATGATAAGTAGGCTGCTGGAAGAAAACCATACATGGATGAGACAAGAGAACTTGTAACTGATGGAATGCCACTAAAACAACCGACATAATGAGAAGATATATATACATATATATATATATATATATATATATATATATATATATATATATGTAGGTCTTTGGTTGTTCGGGTTTTCTCCCGCGTAAAATTGGAAGTGTCTTGGCGACGTTTCGACGAAGTCCCATTCGTCATCTTCAGGCTGGTGTTTTCAGCTTCGTGCTTCGAGCAGCAATGTGTGGTCTTAGCTGTTTCTTCCTTTTAACTGCCAGTGGGGGTATGAACTGATTGGGTGGGAGCTTGGCTGTGTTCTGATTGGGTGGAGGTGTGTTCTGATTGGTTAGGGGCTTGACTGTGCTCTGATTGGCTGGGGGGTTGGCTGTGCTCTGATTGGCTGGGGGAGTGTTCTGTTTGGTTGTGCTCAGGTTAGTCTGAGTTGCAGAGGGGTTTAAGATTTTGGGCTGCCTTGCTATTTTTTGGCTTCGCGTTCGTGGTCGTGCCTCCTCTTCATGGAGGGTGTCAGTTTGCTTCATGTATGGATTGGAGGGGTTTAAAGTGGCTAATGATGCAGCTGTGGTCTGGCTTCTGGTTTGTGGTCGTGCCTCATCATCGGTGTGGCTTTGGGTTTGTTTTTTGCGTGGATGTGTGGTGGTGACATCCTGTGTGGTTTTTGTGAGTGTGGGTCTGGTATCATTTTTTGTGTTAGGGAGTCGTTTGTCAATAAGGGCGGGTTTCCAAATGGCTGGTAGGCGGGAGGTATCATCTCGCTTGTTCATGCTGTGTGGGCGTTTTTCTATCTCGATGGCTTCTCTGATTATTCTGTTATTAAAATGTTCACTTTTGGCAATGGTTCTGGTATTTTTAAAGTCAATTTCATGTCCTGTGGCTTTAAGGTGTTGGACCAGGGAAGATGTTGGTTCCTCTTTTTTGACTGAGTTCTTATGTTCTTCAATGCGTGCACTTATTCTTCTGTTGGTTTGTCCGATGTATGTGGTGGGACAAGTGGTGCATGGGATTTCGTATACTCCTTGATTTTCTAATTCAATTTTATCTTTGGGGTTTCTAAGGATGGTGGATATTTTTCTGTTTGTGCAGAATGCTGTTTTGATGTTGTGTTTATGGAGGATCTTACTGATTCTGTCTGTGGTGCCTTTTATGTATGGGAGGAGGGCTTTGCTGTTTTCTTGTTCTTTGTCTTGGATTTTAGTGGGGGTTTCTTTTTGGATTAGGTTTGTAATCTTATTTCTATGGAATCCATTGGATGTTAGTACATTGGTGAGAGTGTGTAGTTCGGTTTTTAGGTGTTGTTCGTCAGCTAAGCGTTTTGTTCTGGAGATGAGTGTCTCCGTGCGCGGGGAGTCCAGAGAGAGTCTCTCACCCCAACATGTGGATGGTGGAATAGAGGCTATGGACTCCCCGCGCACGGAGAAAGAAAGGGAGGGGGTGCCCGATATGGACGATCCATGCACCGCCCAACAACCCCATGTGAGCCTCACACCCCCCCAGGAGGGAGGGAGCGATATTAGTGGAGCCGGAATACCTAAAAGACTTAGTGCTAAAATCTTGGAGTGTGCGGTTGCCCATACAGTGAAGAGGAGCGTCCCATGTGGAGAGGGGAGAGAAAGCATAGAATGACAACCCGCTCGATCAGCAAGGGGAGGAGTAATGAGAGCGGTTTGAGTGCCAAACAATGGGAGGGAACGTATGTAAGGAAGACTGAGGTGGGGAATAAAGATTTGATTGTTGAGGCATACCATACCCAGATAGGAGCTGTTAACATGACAAAGGAGAGAGATACACAATTGGGAAGGGATATTAACCCACAGTTAGTGGAGCCCTATCCCCATTGTAAAACACAGGAAAGCATCAGATCAAGTCCTCCCCCCGACATGGCAGACGTTGGTATTATCGGAAGAGGAGGGGATGTAAGGTTACTAACGCCTCTAAAGTCCAATAGTGGAGGGATAGGGAAGGGCATCCGAAGAAAAGAACATAATGTTATAGACACATCTTGGCTCTTAGCTGGCCAATCAAGGCCGGTAACACAATCTAAGAGCCGTGCGCAAACGTCACTTGAACCTACTTAAACCACCTTTACTGCAATGGCCTTTTAGCCCTGACGATGCTGGGGAGTTCCCCCAGCGAAAGCTTGGCAACTTTTTAGTATTAATATACTTTTAGTAAAGTATTTTTACTTCAACTCTCCCGGTGATCGTGTTTTATTCTTTTATTTATAATTATGCCCGGGAGTCGTATTTTTACCAATCAACCTTTGACACTGATTATCAAGGCTCAGCAAAGAAGTACCTTCGGATAATATGCTAGAAGATGCCAATAGAGCCCTCACAACAATCCCTATTATCACAATATGTTGAACCAATGAACTGATATATGCTACAGCCATTGTAATTCTGGAAAAATAACTAAGATGACAGACATTGGGAAATCCTACCATGGCTGAAAAAGGTTGTACTAAGAGATACTAGCCTCAGGCAACAGCCTGAGACACTAATCATAGCAGCACAAAAGCAGGCACTAAGCACCAAATCCATAGAAGCAGGAGGCTACCACACTAGATGGGACTCAAAGTGCAGACTATGCTGAGAGGCCTCAGAGACAGTCCAACACAAAGTAGCATCGAATAAGATGTAGGCAGGAATAGCATACACTGAACAGCACAATCAAGCAGCTGTCATTGTGTCCAAGAATAACTGTGAAGAATATGGGCTAGACTCTCCAAAGTCTAGATGGGAGATCCCACAGAAAATTGTGGAAAATAAGAGGACTGAGATCCTGTACAATTTCTGGATCCCAACAGACAGGCAGATACAACTGGATACTGTGGCAGTAGACAAAGACCAGAAGATAGCTGTGGTGATAGAGGCAGCGGTGCCTTCTTTTCAAATTTTATGGACAGTCAAAGTACAAATAATGTAAGATAAGGATAGATAACCTGTGACTTTCTAGATATTTCTGAACTACCATATGTCTCTCTACTGCCCCTGCTTTTAATTCAACAACATCTGGAAAGGCTTCAAGTTCCCTACGTCCACTGCTCTCCCCTTTTAGAATGTGTAGAGGTGGTATAGAGGTAGCCCCTACATGGGTGAAGGAGAGATGGCTGCATTAGGCAGTGGTTTTTGTTTATTTCTTGGAGAACAGGCCTAGCAGGATTTCAGAATATCAACGTTTTCTTTCACAAGGTTCTGTCAAATTAAAGGGTATTGTTCCTTTGAATCGCTCCTGCTCATTTTAATATAGCGTGTGCAGAAAACTTTGCTTTCTGTATTTTAATCCAGGGGCAGGCAATTTGATGACACCAGGATGTGTCGAGGCACATTCTTGGGCACTGTTTTGGCTCCTTTCTGTTTACATTTAGGGTTGGACATCTGCCAGTTATATACCAAAACGATATTTTGCAGTCTTCTCTTCCAGATCTTTTGCTGTTTTCCTTTCTAACAGAAGGTCTGGTGATACACATTCATTTTACCCCATCCTACATGAAAACATAGTGAGTTGCCTAATTGGGATGCTATTCAGTTAAGTAGATGAGAAAAATGAATGGAATTTTGTAAAATGAATGGAATTTTCTTGGCAATACCTTATCCATGTTATGAACAATTTGGGCTGCTCTAATTTAAATAGAGATGGCATTATGCATTCTGTGAGCTTCCCATGACCTCTTTCTCAGTCACTCTAAGCAGCAATGGATTTTCAACCTTCCCAGATACTATTTTTGAATGCAATGAATGTATAGTTATTGTTAATTTGTTGTACAGGATCTAAACATTATCCCTCAAATAATTATATTTTTTGTGCCACGGAAAATGTCATTATAGCACAGCTATTGTTGGTACAGTTGCCTTTTTACAGTATTATAGAAGGGTAATATTAGCATTCAATGAAATATGGATTATTCTGCTGACCTCTCTCATACTACTTTGCCTCCTACAGAATACAAGCTTGGCTGATTTTGTGTGTGTTGCTGAGAATATAGAGTCAGTCCACTGTGCTAAAAAAGAGAGAAATATATAGAAATATTTGGTACTCTAGCTGATGTTAATAAACTTAAGGAAAGATGAATATCTTGCAGGTAATAAATACATACATTCTTGGATAGTATGTGTACTTTTATTTATCAGAATCATGCCAATACTTTGAGGACTCATTCACAATTTCAAGGATAGTACGAAGATAATTCCACAAAAATCAGTTCCATGTAGAAATTTTCTGTTGTGTAAATTGCCTTATTTTTCATAGAAATATAAGACATCACCTGAGACCTATCAGAAGTTGAATGTTACTCCATTGTGTCTTTCACATTGTAGCAATTTGTATCCATTTGGTGATAACTAATGCAGTAAATTGAAGGAATTCTACTCTTTCCAAGGTAATTGGCTATAGAAGCTGTGGTGTCAGTTGGGCACTGGGGAGGCCCACATTATAACCCAAACTTAACCCCAGAAAGTCATTGGGTGATGTTGGGACCGTTTTTCTCTTATCTAGTCCACCTAACAAGGTTGCTACTGTAAGTAAAAATGGCAGAAGAGAGAATTGTGTTTCCTATCTTGAGCTTCTGAAGAAAAACTGAGATATAAATCTTATAAATAAACTTGTAAGAGAGTCAAATACATTGATGCCAAAATGGATTATAGGGCAGATTTTTAATAGGTAGAATTTGTCATTCATTAGCCATCCTATTCCATGACACTTGAAGGTTCCTAAATAAAAATTGAGGATTCATTCAACTTTCAAACATGCACTACATCTCAAAAAATGTATGTTTGGCAGAATATAAAGGAATGCCACATGTGATATAAATGATATATGACAAAACATTTATTTAAAAAATATTTTATTCTATATACCAAATTTAAATTAGGCCCATTTATTCATTAGATGGATGGATTCTTAGAACAATACATTTATATTCAATTTAATTTACTTGACTGAGATTGTATATCTCTCTTGGTACACACAGTTATTATCCCAGTCACCACTGACTAATAATGAGAATCTTTTTTCTGTATGATTTTAATAAATTAATATAAAGGAAGCATTCAAACTTGAAAATAGGAAGACAGTTCTTTTGTTGGAGAACCTGGACAGAATGTGGATTTTACCTTAGTTCAATAATAGGATCAGATAATTAATTTTTGTTCCATTTTGTTTGAGCAGAGCAGAGCAGTAATACCTTCATTTAAAAGAACCCTTGGTGACTAGATACGGGCCCTGAGTGCTTCAGAATCCTTTCTAGCACAGTTCTTTTAGGAGATTTTTGGTGTTATTTATATACTGAATATACTGAAGATGTTCTAAATCTTTAGATATATAAAAGTACAGAGAAGCATATAGTTTGGAGACAAAGTATTTAAGGTATTAATTCTGTTCTGGAATATGTATTGATTCATAGATGCTTACATTTTTTTGAAGAAACTAATAAGACATTGCATGCTATTACAATGGTTGTAAAATATTGTAAAGCTGAAAGGACAGCTAATTCTCTGTTATACAACAATCTGAAGCAATCAAATTTATATTTACACTTGAACAAACATTATGCCATAGAAAGTTCCATGTGTAGGGGTATTTAGAGATTTTGAATGCAAATTTTACTGTATATGCTTAATGTTCCACATTGTATTATTACCAACTAAACTTATATGTATGTATGTAGAGTGTTTATTTATGTATGCATGCATAAGATTGCTTTTGTTGCTTACTAACTGAGGAACATATGGGAGACATTATGTGGTCAGTTTTTCACTTCTCATGCACATACGTATATACGTGCTTTTATAGAACCTGCACTATATTATTTGACAATGCCTGCTTTTAAAATATTAATAAGGTTGTCATTTCCATTGTTTCATTTTAATTTACATTTTCCTATTTTAAATATGCTAGCAGAAAAAGATCAAGTACTGTAATTTAGCTTGCTGTGAGTTTAGATTGCCATTTTAGCTAAGGAAAGCATAGCATATTCACACTTTACAAATAACTACAATACTTGTTGAAGATGGATATCATCCATCTTGCCGAACCTCTTTCATATTGCAAGATCTAATCAGGTGATGAAAGAGATGGTCTATATTAGAAAAGCGCTAAACTTGACTTGCTGAAAGCAGATCCAGCTAGTGGCAGAAGACAGTGATTCAGTATTATTTTGATCCTGCTTTGTTGGCAGAGAACATCTGGTTGCAAAATTCATGCAGCTGGATAAATGTTGCACCCTGTAGGTTTTTTCGACTTGGATTGAAGTGGAAGCATTGGGCATGTAATCTAACTTGAACATAAGGCCAAGATGGTGTTCTGCCATAATGTTTCCATTGTCTCTGCATCTGTCTCCATTTCCTCTTCTACTCTGCCTTCTTCTTGAAGTGGAGAATACTGACAATTTGTGGGTTTTTTTTTTTTAACAAATTAGGTGCATTCAGCAAACTAAACCAAAGGGCCAAATTGTAACCCACAATAAGTAAATGGAATGTATATATATGCTGGAAAGCATTTAATTGGAAGAAAACTATATGGGAAGAGCAAATAATACTAAACACCTTATGAATTCATTATTTATTTATAAAACACTATAAAACCTGGTGTTTTAGTTAATATTTTGTGATATTTTTTTAAGATTGCAGGCATCTAGTATATGAGCTCCTTATGTTGTTGGCAAGTTTTACGTTTGCCTAAAAAGCTTGTGTTGTATTTTATTCCCATACTTTTCTAACCTCTACATGTCCATCTTTGCTGCTGTTGTTCCTACTGCTTCCTATACGGGTGACAGATTTGTATAAAGAGACTTGATGTGTGCCCCACATCTTTAATAATTATTATGAATATAATCAGCAATAATTGGAGGAATAGGTCTAGATGTGCTGGTTTTGACTGTGTGATTACAATTGCCATCTTGATTTCTTTTTTCTTTTTCCATCCTCTGCCAGCATGGATGTCCTTGAACAGGGACTCTGTTGATGGAAATATATGATCTACATTCTTCCTACATTGTAAGCTGCTGAATTGATCTGGTTTAAAAAAATGTACTGAGAGAAAGGAAGGATTCCAAAATTAATCAGGTATCTTAGTGTTCTTTGGAAATGAAAGCTGAAATGAAATAGAGGAATTTCTGTTCTGGATTATCATTATTATAATATTTTACTGTTTTCCTCCTCCACTTTCAAGTAACAACATAATTTAATTCTGCAGAAAATCAACATCAAATAGAACATATCTAAAAATTCACACTTGATGTGGTAGCAATTCATACCTAACATATAAGGAACAAAAAAACTAGAAGTAGTAAACCAAAATTATGTGATAATTTAATATACTGGATATGCAAATCATTAAAAACTAGAAAACACTAATCTAGCATTGAACTCAGATAGTGAAGGATTGATTGTAACACATACATTTATTATATTTATAATCCCATTTTTTTCTACTATTGAACCTAGGGTGTATAAGCATGATTTTTTAAAATTTACATTAGTTTTCATCTTTATAATTGTAATGTTTAATACAATTATTACTAAAATGCATCTATTACAGTGGTTCTCAACCTTCCTAATGCCGCGACCCCCAACCATGTGGTCATAAGTTGAGGATTACCTGTATTTCCTTGCAGGCGGGGCAGGAGGAGGCATGCATGCTCCGCCTCCTCTCCTGGGGCTGGAGCGCACGCTGGGTAGGCCAAGGGTGCATGCAAGCCGTCGCCCAGCAACCGCCTCGACCCGGGAGCGCTGCGCATGCGTGATGCCGCCCCCTGTGCTGGCCGAGGCGTAGCTGGTAAGTGACAGCGCAGGCCGACCACTGGCTGGGCCACCAGCTGGCCCAGCCCAAGGGAGGTAAGGCACCCGCTGGGCCCACGCGTGCCAGCAATCCTCCCTGCGCCCGCCGCTGCCTGCTAGCCTTACCTTGGCCACCGCACGTTTGGTGCGGCGGCAGGCAGGCCCAGGCGCTCCTGGGCGGCCATGGCACGCGGCAACGAGGGCGCAGGGCGACCACTGGCTGGGCCACCAGCTGGCAGAGCCCAAGGGAGGTAAGGCACCCACCAGGCCCCACGTGTGCCAGCAACCCTTGCTGCACCCGCCGGCCTCCCACCTCCCACCCCTGGCCCTCTTTTACTTATATTTAGTAGTTGCTCAGCAGGGAGGGGTGAAAACATCCAGAAAGCTCGCCTTAGCTGCAGACAACTTGCAGTACCGTTTGCAGACTGGGACTTTTGGCGGGCTCAGCAGGGCTGAGACAGCCTGGACAATTCCTATTGGCTTTTGAAAGCCAATAGAATTAGACACTATTCAAGAGAGTCTATTCTATTGGCTTTTGAAAGCCAATAGATTCTATTGGCTTTCGAATGCCAATAGAATAGAGTCTCTTGAATAGAGTCTATTCTATTGGCTTTCAAAAGCCAATAGAATAAGAGGGAGTAGCACAGCTAAGGAAAAGGGGGAAAAATGGTAGACTGCGTTGTTTGGCAACTCCCGTGAAATGGTCGTTCGACCCCAAATGTGGTCGCGACCCACAGGTTGAGAACCACTGATCTATTACCACAGATCTATGTATGTATTGGTTTGTGCTCTATGGAAATGCTGATGTGAATTTAAAAGTATTAGACATAACTTTAAAAAGGGGGATGAAGTCCTGTTCTTTCACATTTGCTTAATAAAGTTCTGCTTCTCTATTTTTTTACATTCAGTTAAAAGAATTCATTAATTAATTTGCTAAATTTATTAATTTATTATTATTATTATAGGAAAGCACGTAAGAAAATTGGCCTTATGTGGCACGTGCTATTTTTTGGTTTTGTCAGCTGCCAGATATTGCTGTTTTGTAGGTATGTTTTTTCTTGGTATTGCTTGATTCTTGGTAGAGCACAGAGTCATCTAACAGATTCATGGAGGTCTCAGAATGAAGACAGCTGGGGCAGATCAAACCAGCTGGGATTCAGATTCTCAGAGCAGCCTTCTTATTGCTTCCCTCTCTAAAAACTTTAAAAGAAGTTGCTATCCTCATTAATAATAATAATAAAAAACCCTAAATGGTGTTTTTAACTGTGTTTATGTAAACAAAGAAAGAGTTGCCAAGAGCATGCAACATGGGCAAATATTTCAGAAGGGGAAGTAATACCAATGCATCTAATTATTTCATCTGGTTTTCAATAGTCTCATCACATTTATATATACATCTTTATTCTGGATTCAGCTCGGGAAAACATACAGGAAAAGAATGATATTGAACTTTTCATAGCGAGTGATTGGTTAGATGCTTAGTGTGCTGTTTTTCCTTTTAAAAATAATAACTTTTGGCAGAAGGCAGTTCAGATTGGAACAAAGTCATAAAGCAGATTAAAACAAACAGAAACTTCTTTCTGTCATGATCCTGGTGAAAATTCACTCTTAACTCCTAATCACCTGAAGAGAGAAGTTATGTGAGGGTTGTAAATTAATTTGATATATATTTGTAAATATATATTTTTTTTGGCTCATTGCTTAGTTTCCCCATTATAAACAACTGCTATCTTCCTTTCCATTTTTTTTTTTAAACTATTTCATTTAGTCTCTTCACCTAGCTGTTTTTCTGGTGAATATTATGTCCTAAAGCCATATGTTTTCTGGGGAAAAAAGGATGAACTAAAAAAGAAATCAGTTTGTTGACATACCCGAGACCTCTTAGTTCAACATTAGTTTGTGACCTTGCTGTTGGCAGTAATAATTAATATACTCTTACAACTCATTTGCAAATGTTGACAGGTGTATGTGTGTGTGTGTGTTTGGGGTTGCTTTCCTCCAACTGTTCAAAATAGAAGGAAATTAGAACCTTAAATTTGATCTCTCCACCATCAGTATGGGTTTTTATACAAATGAAATATTTACATCCTGAGAGGAAGATAATTTAACCTTGAAAGAATTTGAATAGTACTATGGCAAGATCAGGAAAAATTGGAAATTTGCTATTATCTGTTACTCTCTTGAAAACACTGATGTGAACAGCTGTGATTGCATGGCATGCACTAGTGCAATTAAACTATGTGTCTGATACTTGGAAGAATTGGTTGTTCCAAAAGGCGGCTTTCCATATTGAGAGCCTGGCTAACATTTCGTTTTTCAAACTGTTCTAAATTGTATATATGTCTCTATATTTCTATTGTGCTACAGTGCTTAGGGAAACTTGCCCCCATTGATTACTACTGCTGCATCTTAAAAAGGACTGAACTAAGGTGACCAACCATCCTCCTTTAGGGAGGACAGTCCTCCTTTTGTAAGTTCTGTCCTCCCTCGAAAAGTGTCCTCCTACATGTCCTCCTTTTTGATATTTGAAGAGTAATCTGCAGGGCTTTTTTTCTCTCATAGAATGCTCAGAACGGCGTTCCGGTACCTTTTTTGATGTTTTTTTTTTCAACTTTTGCATGAGCTGTGCTATTCCCCCTATTGGCATTCGAAAGCCAATAGGAATGAGAGCGCCAAAACATCCAGCCGGCAAACTTTGCACATGCAGCGAAGGCGAATTGGCAGGAACTTAGCACCCCTCCCTGCTACCCAATTACACCATCTCCTAGTTAGTTCTGAAGATACCTGGAGGAGACTGGAGCGATAAGTTTCTCTTGCTCTTCAGCTCTGCTAGGGCAATAATGGCTATGGGCGCAAGAGGCAGGGGTGACGGGGGTGCTGCAGGCGGGGTGTGAGGGGCGGCAGTGGCCAGCTGCCCCCCGTGCTGTGGGAGCCGCGGGGCCCTCTCTACATGGGGCTGTGCAGGGTGGGCGGTGATGCTGGCGGGGTGGCTGCAGGCGGGGTGTGTTGACAGTGGGCTGCCCCCCAGGGCCAGAGCCGGCACGGCTGGTACTTTGGGAGCCGTGGGGCCTGCTCTACATGGCAGGGCAGCGGTGCTGGCGGGGTGGCTGCGGGTGGGGGCACGGTGGGCGGTTGACCTTCTATGGGCCGAGCCAGCTTTTACAATATTTTTTTCTTCAGTTTATTTGTGTCCTCCTTTTCACTGTAAAAAAGTTGGTCACCTTAATTGAACACAGTTTTTCTTGTCTCCATTAGCAACTGACCCTGTATCCATTGTAAAGGGTGTAAAATAAGTCGATGTAACATCAACTATTGAGAAATTTTATCCAATTATAGGATATGAATTCTATCCCAGAATTAGACCACCCCTTGGATATTGTTTATTGTATTTAGCCAAAGCAATGTTGGTGGCATTGCTGGATCTCTTTTCTTTTCCTAGGTTCAGACAAGCATGAGATTAGCAGTGTTTCAAGATGCCGTTTTTTAATGGTTCTACTTCTCTTTCTGATCCTGCTTATTAAAAGCTTAGGTTTCTTGAAATAATTTTTTTGTGGCCTCTGCTTCTGCCATTTAAGCTTCCAGTTTAGCCATTGAATACCCAGGTGCTTGAATTCCACTTCTGCTTCAAACAAATTACCTAAAATAGGCCAGCTATTAATTACATCGTTTGTAATCGCTGCCTATCTGCTAATTAGTAAATCTTTTCTGTATTTGGGGAGAAGAGAATGACTTTGTAAATTGCTAAAGGAAAAAAGTAATGATACACTCCAGCTTTTGGACATAGTAATCCACTTTAGCAAAAAGCAAAGCAATATTGATATGATATTTCTCAAATATTTATGTTATGGCATTTCTCAAATATCTATGTTTTTCTGTTTTTCTCTTTTTGAAACAAATACTAGTACATTTACATTTGATGACAAGAATGCAAGTTATTTCTGGTAGTTTAAAAGTTTTCTTCTTGGAATATGGGATCATTTTCTGGCTTCGTGCTTTCTTTCACGTAATTTGTTCTGAATATATGATTTTTAATGACGTGAAAGAACAGGTAATATAGATTTACTCATAAACTCGAACAGATTCCTGGCAGATCATCATATAATTCCTAGAGCAATTTTGGTTACTCTTCTTTTAAACTTCACTTAGCTCTGCTCCAGTGCTTTTGATGGAATAGGCTTTTCTTTCTTTTTCACTTATTTTTGTTCTTCCTCCCATACGATTGAAGAGAACAAGGTTAAGAAAAAGGAGATAGTACTTCATGGAAATCTGAAAGCACAGGGTGAAACCTTATAATATAGATTAATTGTTGTAAATTCGGATTTGGCTTTTATCACAAATGGTTAAAGTAATCTGAACGAAGACTGCTGGTTGAACTTGAAAGTAGAATCTGGCTAGCTGGATCAGGTCAGAATTCTTCTGCTGGATCTATTGATCTACCCTGTTTGCTTCAAAAAAATGTTTGCTACCTTATAGGCTATACAGTTCTTTGGATTTGAAGAGGAAAAATGTTTCAGAAATCATGGAGGTGTTCAAATAGAATCTTGCTATCATTCTTTCAATTAGCTTCATCTGTTCATGGAATCACACAACTGCATTTCATATCTGCACCACAATCCTGAAAAAATAATTCTCCAGCACTGGAGATGGATAATCCACGCAGTGGGGTTGAGACTGTATTCCTGGCCAATCAGATCAGTCAGCCAAAGTTGCCACGCCCTGTCTTGGACCATGATCCTTTAGTCTTGACTGATCTGGCCATACAGAGACACCTACAACTTTTGGCTCCTGGGCAGGTATAGTTCCTTTCCATTAGGGGGGATTTTTTCTAGTAGCTGAAATTGCTTAGTTTAAAAGTTAATTAGAGATAATTTAATTCAATTTAATTGATCACTCAAAAATTTCCTTGCTAAATTGTAAGACTCAGGAAGTCAGATTCCTACAGGGGAAACCACCCCCACTTAAAAGGGGGAAATCCCTAACTCCCCTCCCTAACCCAAAAACCCCAGCCACCTTCCAGCAGCCGGCAGCCGCCTTAAACAAACGGGGAGGCTCGGGCAACCCCTCGCGTTTAAAAAAAAAAAAAAAAGACAGAAAGGCAAGCAGTTAGCGAGGGAAGCGGAGGACAAAGGGGACGCATGCTGGGAGGGAGATTGATTAAGGGAAACAGCTGGCGTGCGAAGGAGCAGTCTTTTCACTCCAGGCTGCTCAGGATTTTTTAAACGAGGCGCCATTGTCTGCACAGCTGGAAGCACGCGCAGCTCTTTGTTACAACCGCACGTGGCATAGGCAGCCTTGTTAACACATGCGCAGTAGTTTCCTGGCAGCGGCGGCCATATTTTTTGTCCAAACAGGGGAGTTAAAGTTCCTTAAGAAAGCTAGGTTCAGCCGCTGGAGTGAATTAATAGGCAAGCAGTACTGGGGTACTAAAGCATCTATTATTCATTCAGAGACATTCAAATCAGACACATAGCTACTGGTTCCAGGACTTGGTGTCTTCTACCTAAAGTAAATAAGAACCTTTCATAACTAACTGTGTTTAGTTGCCTTTGGCTCCTTCCAGACTTCGGGTCCCCCATTAGTGGCCCGTACGCCTCTGGATTTAGTGGTGGGTTCCAGGCATCCCCAGTCGCGTGCCTGTCCTTACCCACCATAGTCAAGCCGGGTTCCAGGCATTCCCATTAGCGTGCCTGTTCTTATCCGTGCACAGTGACTAACTCTGACAATTTTGCAGAGTCTGCTCCTGAGTTCCAGACGCCCCCAGTAGTGCGCCTGTCCTTACTCAAAGTTGGAGCTCTCCTACTACCTGGGTCCCCCCTATCGCGGCCCAGCGTTAGTGGAGAATGGAGGAAGCAATCATTCCCTCCACTGGAGCCCTGCCTTCATCCTCTGGAGCACCTGCTTCAGAGGATTCGGAATCCTCTGCAGCCCCTAGAAAGGCTGCAAGGAAGTCATCAAAGAAGGCTGACAAACAGGCAATCAGAAGACACCAAGCCCTAGAAAAAGAGTTCGACAGAGCCCAGAAAAGGGCCAGAATTGAAAATAGGCAGAATGGGGGAATAGGTCCTGATCTACCGCTGGGTCTCCCTTCATCCCCACGGGCCATTTGGTCATTAGGGAGCTCATCACAGTCCCAAACAGAGGGTGGGATAGGCGAATTCTCATCGCTCTCCCGATCCCCCTCCCCACGGAGGTTACAGGAAACCCCGAGGACCATGCTAACCACAGCACCTGCAGGGTCGCAGGCAATGGTCACTCCTCCTGCATTGACGGGGGATCTGCTAGCTACCCTAATAGCACAGGCAGTGGACCGTGCATTTGAGGCCAGGGCTCAAACTTCAAAAGCCAAGCCTCTAGGACTTAGAACGAGGCATCGGGAGGAAACGGAGGACCATCAGGACCTCTCCTCCATCTCAGACTCGTCGGTCTCTGAGGAAGCTTACCTGGACCAGCCAGGTACGTCACAAGGGATTCAAATGTCTGAGGAGGAGGAGGACACCTCACCTCAAGGGCCGTCCTTCAGCGGCCTGTTTAACCCTTCTCTTTTTGTTACTATTCTGCGCAAGGCTGAGGCCACAGCCCATCTGGGGCATGGGACACCAGCGGAGCCTGTCACAGTTGACACGGAGGCTGAGCCGACGTTCGCCGAAAAGGTAACCACTCAACACCGCATACCATGCCCGACCATGTTCCTAAACACAATAAGGAAACAGTGGGCAGCGCCAACCTCCCTACCGCTTCCTAGCAATGCGGAGAGGAAGCTATTTAACGTAGCAAGGGAGCTAGAGGGAACATTGGAGGTGCCGGTGGTGGACGAACCCATAGGTCCCCTGATATCGGACACGGCCATATCAGGAGATTTTGCTGAGGCTCTTAAAGCCGAGGACCGAAAGAGTGAGTCCAACTACAGGAGAACGCACCAGGCAATAGCTTGGGCTACCAGGGCGTCTACCTCCGCGTCCTTTTTCACCAGAGCCACACTTTGTTGGCTCCGTGAGTTACAGGGCCGGGTTCCCATGGAAGATATACGCACTCACCAGGAACTCAGCAAAATGGTAGCGGCCACGGAATATGCGTCGGACGCAACACTTTTAGCGACCAAGTTTTCAGCCAAGGCAATGGCGGCAAACAACACGAGCAGGCGCATCCTCTGGCTAAAGAACTGGCAGGCGGATACCAAATCCAAGTGGAAATTGGCTTCGGCTCCGTACCAAGGGGCAAAGCTGTTTGGTGAGGCACTAACGCCATACCTGACAGAGAACAAGGACAAGCGCAAGGTCCTTAAACACATGCTTAAAAGGCAGGACAAGAGACCCGGCTCCTGGGGAAGGAAACAATCCTTTCGTACGGAAGCCAGGGTCAACTACTTTCAAAATTCCCAACCCTTCCAAGCTAGACAGGATAGGGAAAGACAGGGGGACAGTCAGAACACAAGACATAGGCAAACACAGGGAAGACGGCCCTTTCGGGGGAACAACCGCCCTTCCGCCGTACCAGATGACTCCCGCCCAGACCTTCCCATAGAGGGCAGACTAGCAGGGTTTGCCCCCCAGTGGGAAGAGACCACCACGGACGTATGGGTCAGGAACACCATACGTCATGGTCTATCTCTAGAATTTCTCTCAAAGCCCCCGAACCGCTTCCGCCCGTGCCCCTGTCCCACAAACCCAACAAAGAGAAGGCTCATGAACGAGGCCGTTCAGCACCTTCTAAACATACGGGCCGTAGAGCCGGTGCCTATGAACCAGAGAGACCAGGGGTTTTATTCTATCCTCTTCGTGGTCCCAAAACCCTCGGGGGGTTGGAGAGCCGTTTTGGATTTGAAAAGGCTAAATTTCTACATAAAATACCGCAAATTCAAAATGCAGACACTACGCTCCATCCTTGGAAGTGTAAGGAAAGGGGATTTTCTGGCATCGATCGACCTCACGGAGGCATACTTGCACATCCCTATCTCTCTGGCTCACCGCCGCTTTCTACGGTTTGCCTACAGGGGGCACCATTTTCAATACAGGGCACTTCCATTCGGCCTGTCATCAGCGCCCAGGGTGTTCACCAAGATTCTGGCGGTTCTGGCAGCACAACTAAGAAACGTACCAGTCAGAGTCCAGTGCTACCTGGACGATATTCTAATCCAGTCATCGTCCGCCCAGCAGTCTCGGGCGGACCTAAAGTTAGTGATAAAAATGCTGCAGGACCACGGCTTCTCGGTGAACTTTCCAAAGAGCCATCTAACCCCAACTACGAGAATACTCCACCTGGGAGCGGTCATAGACACAAAGGAATGCAAGGTGTACCTATCACAGGAACGCCTCAGCAGCATAAAGAAAGCCGTAAAACAGGTAAGCCGCGGTCAGTCAGTGACGCTGGTCTGCCTCTCCCAGCTGCTAGGGAAGATGATATCGACCATAGCAATAGTTCCTTGGGCAAGGCTGCACTCAAGAGAACTGCAATGGTTCATGCTCCCGTTTCAGAGACAACAAATCAGTGCATCCCGGAAGAGGGTAGGCATACCTCTGAGAGTACGACACTCCCTCAGGTGGTGGCTATCTCCAGCTCTCCTCAGGGGGTCCCCCTTCAGGGAACCAGACAGAGTAGTAGTCACAACAGATGCGAGCTTATTCGGCTGGGGAGGCCACTTGGGGACCAAGTGGACACAGGGCCGCTGGTCAGCGGTGGATCTCCGACACAACATAAACTGGCTCGAGCTGCGGGCTATTCACCTAGCGTTAAGGCATTTTCACAGCAGCATAAAAGGCAGGCACGTACTGGTCCTGACGGACAACGTGACAGCCAAGGCCCACATAAACCGTCAGGGGGGCACACACTCTCGCTCGCTCTCGGCCGAGGCCCTCCTACTGGGGGCCTGGGCGGAACAAAATCTGGCCTCCATAAAGGCCGACCACATATCGGGGGAGGCAAACATCCAAGCAGATCTGTTGAGCAGATCAACAATAGATCACTCGGAGTGGCAACTACACCCGAGGATCTTCAGGGAGGTCTGTCACCGCTTCGGGCTTCCCCAGGTGGACCTTTTTGCCTCTCCTTCCAATGCCCACCTAACTCGCTTCTTCTCCCGATTCCCATCCAAGGGAGCAGAGCAGACGGACGCGTTATGGAGCCCATGGCCAAGGGGGCTCCTGTACACGTTTCCACCCTTACCACTCCTTCCGGCGGTAGTACGCAAGATTCTGCGGGAAAGGGCCGAGGTAATCCTTGTGGCCCCTTATTGGCCAAGGAGACCTTGGTTCGCAGACTTGAGGAGTCTCTCCCGCACGAATCCATGGCGGATTCCTCCGGAGAGGATCTCCCTCAAGCAGGGGGAGATCTCCCACCCAGAGCCACAATGGCTACAACTAGCCGTCTGGCTCTTGAACGGTCAATTTTAGCCAAGGGGGCTTGCTCACAGGGTGTAATTAGGGTCATACAGGCATCAAGGCGCCCCTCCACGAACCGTATCTACGAGGCCACGTGGAGAAGCTTCCAATCATGGTGCTCTAAACAGGAATTGTTACTCGAAGGGATCACAATTCCCAAGATCCTAGAATTTTTACTAGATGGCCTAGAGAGGGACCTCTCGCCAAACACACTGCGCAGGCAAATCGCCGCCCTCTCAACTATACTTTCTGCCAGCCCCGGTGAATCCTTGGGCAAGCATCCCTTAATACGATCCTTCCTCAAGGGGGCTGCGAACATCAGACCGCCAACCGTGCACAGGTATCCATCGTGGGAACTACCACGAGTACAAGCTCTTACAGAGCGCCCTTTGAACCACTCAAAACATGTGACATTCGCTATCTGACCCATAAGGTAGCATTCTTGGTAGCCATCACGTCAGCTCGGCGGATATCCGAGTTAGCTTCTCTCTCAATGAGGAAGGACCTGTGCCATTTTCACAGGGACAAGGTAGTCCTAAGAATAGACCCTTCATTCATTCCAAAGGTCAACTCCCTTTTTCACAGTTTACAGGAAATAGTCCTACCAGACTTCTGTCCAAACCCAGCTCATCCCCTGGAGCAACAATGGCACACCTTGGATGTACGCAGGGCACTAAGACATTACATTTCACGCACAGCGGAATTCCGACGCTCGGAAGCGCTTTTCATATCCTTCCACCCCGCTACTTGGGGCCGGAAGGTCTCGTCCTCTACCATCGGTAGGTGGATTACGGCATGCATCACTGGGGCATACCAGGCGGAGTCCTTGCAAGTCCCCAAGCATATCACGGCCCATTCCACAAGGAGTGCTGCCACCTCAACAGCATGGGCCATGCAGGCTTCTATTGAAGAGGTATGCAGGGCAGCCCCTTGGGCCTCGCCCTCTCCATTCATTCGTCATTACAAAATCGACAGGTACTCCTCTGCAGAGGCCTCCTTCGGTAGGAGGGTTCTCCAGCAGGTGCTAGACCAAAGTTGCACACGGGACCAGTCTATTCCCCAACCCAAGGGACAATAGGCTTTGGTATGTCCCACTGCGTGGATTATCCATCTCCAGTGCTGGAGAAGGGGCGTTGACTTACCTGAACGCCTTTTCTCAGCACGGAGATGGATAATCCACACCCACCCTTATAGACTAGAATAATAGGGTATATTTAGTGGAGCCAAAACGTCTTACTGTCAGTCAATGGCTGCGCTCGAGTCAAGACTAAAGGATCATGGTCCAAGACGGGGCGTGGCAACTTTGGCTGACTGATCTGATTGGCCAGGAATACAGTCTCAACCCCACTGCGTGGATTATCCATCTCCGTGCTGAGAAAAGGCGTTCAGGTAAGTCAACGCCCCTTTTCCCCCAGGGATTTGCCAGCAGGTGGTACATGTGCTCCTATACACGCTCTGAAGCATGTTTTCCCTTCAAACTTGAAGCCTTTTTACTTTATAAATCTATGCAAAGCTAGTCTATCCATTTTTCTGGAAAATTATTTTAACTTGATATTCCTTCCTTCCTTCCTTCTTTCCTCATATGTCAGAATTCAAATTCGGCAGTGCTGCTTCTGTGAATATATAGATCAGTGGTGGCGAACCTATGGCATGCATGCCAGAGGCGGCACTCAGAGCCCTCTCTGTTGGCATGCACGTCATTGCCCCACCCTGCCTCCCCCTGTGGTCCCCTCCTCACCTGAAGCCCCCCTGGAGGAGAGTTGCCTCCGTGCATGGCCCGTGCAGAGCAGCACAGGTGGGCAGCAGGGGCAAGACTCTACCATTACACCCCATCGTATGCAGATGATGCTGCGGGGTGGAGGGCGTGGCTGCTATGGCACTGCAGGGTTGCCTGGGCAATCTGTTGTGGTGGGCCGTGGAGGTGATAGGTGGCCCTATGGGCGGGCAGGGCAGGCAGGGGTGGGGGTGGAGTGGGTAGGGCAGGGGTAGAGCGGGCGGCAGGGTGGTTTTTGGGCACTCAGTGTCTAAAAGATTCTCCATCACTGATATAGATGATTTGAGAGTACTAGATATGCATGTATCTGTATGTATGATTTGTATCTCCCCTGACACCTGAAGCAGGGAAGGAAGAGAAGGAGAAGGAAGAAGAAAGAAGAAGAGGCAGGAGAAATGCATGGCAATGTAACTTTGATAGCTGAACTAATCAATTGTTTCTTTCAATAGAAAGTGAAATTATGGGTATCTATGGAGATTCTCAGACATCCAGGTCATTGTTGTCTAAAGGTGATTTTTACAGAGGCAACTGGATTTTCTTGTTTTTCTCTGAAGATGTTTCACTTCTCATCCAAGAAGCTTCTTCAGCTCTGACTGGATAGTGGGGAATGCAAGGATTTATATTCCTTGCAGACAGCTGGTTATTTCCATTCTTTAGAGAGTCGTAAAGGCCAATTGGTTTGTCTGTGTCCCCAGGGTCATCTGAGTAGTGCAAATGGGTGTGAAGCCTTCTTGGAACAGCTGAAAGGACTGTGTTGTGGAGCTGTGCTATCTGCAGGATGTTTTTTGCCCTGTGTCCTTTCATTGTTGAAGACAGGTGCAGCTTGTTGGGGATGAATCTGTGTTGTCTGCATCTCAAACTGAAGCACAAATGGTTCCTGCAATTTTTGGAAATTTGTTCATATTCCCGCACCATTTCAAGGGTGTTCATCCCAAAGTGCATAGCTAGATGAAATTATAGGGTTAAATAAAAAAATGAAATTATGAGGCTTAGTGGGGAAGAGAACAAAGTAAGCACAATTGAATTTTGTTAAATCTTTTTCTTTAGATTAAGAAAATGGAATTAAGAGAAGCACAAACACCGCTGCTTTCTGAAAAAGAGCACACGCATTAATTCTATTGGCTTGCTCTTAGCCACAGCTTCAGCACTTTGCTTCTTGTTAAACTGCAAATAGAAGTCTTCTATTTTTGCAAGAGCCTTCGACTTGGTCTTAGAATGTTCCATATGGTAAATAATTTACTGGGAAGGAAATAGGGCAAAATGTAGGAATATTTTGCTGATTTAAATATCTGCAGCAAGATACATGGTATGGGCCCCCATTCTTTTTCATGTACCTAGAGTAGATCCCAGGTAATACAAATGTAATTAAAGACCCTAATTCAGTGACTATATTTGGATCCAACTCAGGATCACAGTTGGCCTAGGTTAGAGAACTCTAATGTTCATTTAATCTCTTAATATATACTTTTTGTACTTTGTTTTAAAAAATTCACAACTGTAGGTTTAATATCATAAAGTAGAAGCTTGATGTTTTTGAACTGTTTCTGTGTGTCTGATTTACTTCACTTCTCAGACTTAATTAGGTAACATCTTATTTCTTCACTTCCCTATGTGCTTTGTCTTTCTTGAGTATAACTTTCCATGGCAGGCTTAATGTTGGAAAACATGTTTGCTTTTATGAGTGGTTACTCTTTACCTTATAATTATATTTGCCTTTCATCTAATTTAGAATTTTTCATTTGTTTGATTCCTGTAGTAATTAATAGTATTGGTAAAGGCATATGACTTGGTTACAGCAAGTTGCTTGCTATATTATACATTTAGATGCTATTTTTTTCATTAATTCACACATAACAATCATTCTAGTTATGAATTATAAAATACCAATTTAAAAATGTATATGCCACTTATTTTTCAAGACAGTAAATAAGATCACTAAATATGATTATCCCAGTTATCTCAACGCTGTTCTTTTAAAAAAAAAACATGTTTCAGGCTCAGGTGCATCTTCTTAATAGGAATGTTTTTAAGAATTGGTTTTCAAATTACATATTTAATAGTTACATGATAACAATTTCACTTTTGAAAGCAGTGTGGACTTAAAAGCCATATACATGTCAAGCTATAATTGAATGGAATCTACCTCTCCATGTACAAATTATTTTTAAAAATCTAATGGATGAAACAGCTTTGAGAGAGGGCATAATGCTTAGAGCGTACGTTGTTTTGAGGCTGAACATTGGAACTATTGATTGAAGAGTTATTGCTATTTGTGACTGTTTGACCTGGCTTCATGTCAAAGCAATTAAGTTTGAATAGCATAGTTTGAAAAAGAATGTAGTGGCTTTTTTAAAAAACTCATTAATCTAATTTATGGAAACCTCAATCCTTGAACCAGAAGAGCTTCCTCATTTCTAGGAATTTCATCAAAATGGCAACACAAGGCTTCAGGCTGAGTATATAGCAGCAGTTACCTAGGATTGTTTTGTTCCATTTATTGATTGATGTATTATTCAGATTTAAATCACATCTTTCACTGCCAGTATCAGAACATTTTACAGTGAATACGTCAAATGCTATCAAATGATTCAGCTGCAAACAGCATGCAAGTAAAATACTGTAGATAAATATAAACTGACGGAATAAAATAAAATTTAGCAAATTTGTTAATATTGGAGGGGTGTGTGTGTGAATGATTGAAATAGTCTTTCCAGAATCTGCAAGGGCCTTCTAGCGGTTGCTTTTCAGACTGGATTGAGAATGGGGACTGTGATAAGGATCTCAAAGTTTGAGCAATTATATAGGAGTCCAGACAGTCTTTCAAATTCTGGTAAATTTGGGAGAGTTCCAGTTTTGGAGATGAATCACACTTGGTCTTTCAACAACATCCTAGGTTTGGTGGAATAAAAGTGAGTAGCGCCAGGACAACTTATATTCCATTGCAATTAAAAGACAATTCTGATCTCAGAAGCTTATTCCAAAGCCTCAGAGCTACCGCTGAAAAGCAGTCCCTCCTTGGTTTTGCTTCCTTCATCTCCTGGAAGCGCAGGACCATCAGGATTGTTTCTCTAGATCGACGGTCCTCAATGTTTCTGACTCCGCGGACCAGCAGCAGTGACTGTGGTGGCAAGGGGGCAGGAATGGTTTTGTGCACGCTCCTGCTGCTTGCACAAATGGGGCATTGCATGCTTGCCCATTGCTTGTGCGGCCCAGTTCCCAATGAGCCATGGATTAGTACCAGTTCATGGATGGGGAGTTATGGACCCCTGCTCTAGATGAATTGTTAGGTGGGGCCAAATATGTTAAATATGTCCCTATATTATTTTCCTTTCAGTCATCTCAGCTTTGTTAATTGGTAAATTTTGGAGGAACTTTGGATAATAAAGCCAATGCTTTTATGGGAGGGGCATGTCTGTGACGCTGAAGCCTCAAATAGTGTACTTATAGTCTTTCTGTTTGATCCCCAGATCACAGATATTAGATTCTCACAATAGCCACTTGTGTTTATATCATGGGTCTTTCCCTAAGCTCTAAATCTGTCTATGAATCCTCCAAAGTTGGAAGCTTCTGTTTTGACTTTTCAGATAACTAGGATCCCACAATTAGGTTAAGCTAATGTGATATTTATCTGTCAAAAGAAAAAAAAAAACTTGACCCCTGTTGAGTCCGTGGCGGGAAAACAGACACGAGAAGCAGCTGGAGTTCTCAGTTTCATTTATTCAGCGTTCAGCTTACAGGAAGATGGCTTCAGCCTCGCCCAAACGCCTCGCAGCCTCTTATATAGGCAACTCCTGGGTAAATGGGTTACTTTTCCCGCGCCAGCACCCGCGCATGCGCACGGCGCTGGCGACAGCCTGTCTGGTCCCGGGCAGCTTTGCACCTGCCCGGGACTGCCTGCAAACGCCCGAGCCGTTTGCAAGGCTCGGGACATAACACCCCTTTCCCCCGGGCTAAAACTACTACCAACATACAACATTTATTTTATATGACATTTTGCTCCCCAGTGCTCCCACTGATTACTGGCTTTTGCCTTGCCAGCAATGTTATGTAATCTTCTAGATACTTAGGAGATTTCTTTGCTCTCTGTGACCTTCTTAGCTCTGGGTTACTGGCATAAGTCCCCTGACTGGAGGGAGGCGTGAGCCTGTTCTCTCTATTGTGCCCTGGTGTCTTCCAAGGACTGTGCCCCGATGCCTGGCCTGCTTGCTTGCCCACCGGGCTCGTCAGGCCAGGGCTTCTGTTACTTTGTGACCTGGTTGACCTACCTAGCTGTAGACCCTCAGGCCCCTTGAAGTGATAGCCGCTGCTGGGCGTCTCTGTAGAACCTCCTAGGTCAGTCCAAGACCTGTCAGGAGGCTGTCCATTCTGTGTATGTTTGACCCCCTGTAGGATTTGGGGTAAGGTGAGGCCAACCTTGGGAATTGTGTGCCAGCTCTCTTGCGGGGAATGATTTGTTGGGATGCCCCCGGGTATCCTCCGTTGCTGGAGTGCTGTGTGATGTGTGTGGAAAGTGAGTATGCCCCCGGGGTGACTCCCTGGCTGGAGTAGGCGTGAGTGCCTGTTGTGTAAGCTCCATGACTTTCTTTTCGGAGCAATTGCAGAACCTTGGGACGAGCCGTTTGTGGCTCCCTCAGTGGAGATGGGCAGTAGCTCTTGCCCTTCCCTTTGCTCCAAAGGGTCCCCCTCCCCCCTGGAAAAGACCCAGGAGTCTCAGCAGAAAAGTCTCGCCTAGAGCGAAGTTGGTCGATGTGCCGACGCAGGACACGACCGTTGTCCAGGGCAACCTCGTAGGAGAGAGGACCTGTGATCCTGGACACAGAAGCGGGGACCCATGTATGACCAGGCCCGTAATTGCGAGCCCAAACCGGGGCACCCACAAGTAGTTGTCTAGGTGCCCTAGGATGTGAGGTAGATGAAGGCAGTCTGTCCGGATGCAACCGGTCAAGTCTAGTAGTAAGTTGGCGCCCCCAACGAAGTTCAGCTGGACTTCTCCCTGTAGAAGTGGACGGTGTGGTGCGATAAGAAAGGAGAAAGTCAGCCAACCTGTGATGCCAGTCCCCGTAGGTGAGTCTCTTCAAGGCGTCCTTTGCGATGCGCACCATGCGTTCAGCCATACCGTTGGTGGACGGGTGAAAAGGCGCAGACGTGGCATGACGAATCAGGTTTGCCTGTAAGAAAGCTTGGAATTCGGAGGAGGTGAATTGAGGGCCGTTGTCGGACACAATGACATCTGGCAGCCCGTGTGCAGCAAAAATCCCCCTCAGTACCTGAATAGTCTTTGCAGTGGTGGTGGATGAGACAGGCACAACCTCAAGCCATTTTGAATGGCTGTCAACAAGGACCAAGAAGAACTGGCCTGAAAGGGCCCAGCGTAGTCAATGTGCACCCTAGACCATGGGGACTGTGTTTCCTCACATCTATGCACAGGAGCTTGGGGCATCTCTGGGCGAGATCGTTGGCACAGGTGGCATGCGTGTACCTTAGCCTCAATATCTTTATCTAAACCAGGCCACCACAAATGGCTTCGTGCAAGAGCCTTCATACGAACAATGCCAGGATGACCCTCGTGGAGGGATTCTAAGACCCTAGTCCTCATTGAGGTGGGAATGACAACTCTGTTTCCCCAAAGCAGACAACCCTGAGAAAGGGACAGTTCGTTCTTTTGGACCAGAAACTCTGAAACTCAGGACTAGGGCAGTGCTCAGGCCACCCGGACAGGACCCAGGAGCGGACACGTGAAAGTGTGTGATCTGTACCTGTTTCAGCGGTAACATCCCTGGCACTAAGAGGGAGCTCGGGCAAGGCTTGGATCGATAGAATGTTGACAGCTGGCGCGGGGTCAGCTTCTACTACTGGCAGAGGCAATCTACTGAGGCCATCAGCATGGCCCATTTCTTTCCCAGGCTTGTGGAGTAATGAAAAATCATATGCAGACAAGAAAATAGACCACCTAAGCATTCTAGGGGAAATGATGTGGGGAGTCTGCTTACGTGTGGTAAACAGTCCCAGCAGAGGCTTATGGTCAGTGAAGACCGTGAAATGCCTGCCATATAGAAAATCGTGGAATTTTTTAATTCCAGCAACAACAGCCAGAGCCTCCCTGTCTATCTGAGCGTAGTTGCGCTCGGCAGAAGACAGTGTTCTGGAGTAGTATGCAATAGGAACCTGAGTTCCATCAGACCTGAGGTGACTCAGGACAGCTCCAACCCCATAGGGGGACGCATCACAAGCGATGCACACAGGGAGAGACTCGTTGAAATGTGCAAGAACACTGTTAGAAGTGAGCAAGGCCTTGACTTCTTTAAAGCAAGCCTCATGCGCTTGTGACCACAGCCACACAGCCTGTTTGTCTAGTAGCCTGTGAAGAGGCTCAGCTACACTAGCTTTATGTGGAAGAGAAGAATTGTAGAAATTCAGGAGGCCTAGAAAGGCCTGAAGTTCGGCCTTAGACTTTGGCCTGGGTGCATCTAAAATAGCAGTTAGTTTGGATTCAGCAGGATGAATCCCAGCAGCATCAATTTTGAATCCCAGAAATTCAGTAGAAGGCACCCCAATCTGGCATTTGTCTTTTCTGAGCTTGAGGCCTGATTTCCTGAATCTTAACAGGACAGCCCTAAGCCTTTCAGCTAGAATGTGTGTGGAGTCTCCTGCAATCAAGACATCGTCAAAGTAGGGGCAGACCCCTGGTATACCTCGTAGTGTGTTTTCCATTACGCTTTGGAAAATCCCAGGAGCGACATTCACTCCAAACTGTAGCCTTTTTACTTTAAAGGCTCCCCTGTGGGTCACAATGGTCTGAGCTATGGCAGCATCATCATCAACAGGCAGCTGTTGATATGCTTGAGCTAGGTCAAGCTTTGCAAAAACACGCCCCCCCTTGAGAGAGGCCAGGATGTGACTGACCACAGGAACAGGATAGGCATGTTGCTGCAATGCCTTATTGAGTGTGCATTTGTAATCAGCACAAATGCGAATGTCCCCATTTGCCTTTAGAGGCGTGACAATGGGGGTCTCCCACGGGCTGGAATCAACAGGTTCTAGGATTCCCTGTTGGATTAGTTTGTCTAGTTCAGTGTCAATCTTACTTTTTAAAGCAAAAGGGACCCTTCTTGCTTTAATCCTAATGGGAGTGACAGTGGGGTCTAGCTTTAAGGACACAGGTGGTCCTTTGAATGTGCCCAGCTGGGGGCTGAAAACATCTGCAAATTCTTTGCAGACTTCCTGTAGGTCGAGTGTTTGTAAGCTATTGAGTCCTGTGACGTGTATCCCCAGGGCCTCAAACCAATCGAGTCCTATGAGACTCGTTCGTTCACCCCCTACTACTAATAAGTCTAGTGGACCTTCAAAACTCTTGTATTGCACGTTAAGGGTGGCCTCCCCCTTAACACACACTCTTGAGTTCTGAAAATCTGTTAATACAATATCAGAAGGCCTTAACTTGGCCTTAGACCCACTTCTGGAACAAATCTTCCTAAATGTATGCAATGAAATGATGGACAGGGCAGACCCTGTGTCTAGTTCCATAGATAATGGAACCCCTTGTAGCTTCACGTTGAGTGACAGCTTTTTCTTCATGGGCTTGTGTGTGCCTGTTCTACAGATGCTTCTTCGCGAAGCGCAAAAACCTACCCTATTCTGGCTGGGGAATCTGGTACCCTTCAGGCGTTCTTCTTGGGGTTGTGCCTTTCGTCGGCCCAGGCACACAGCTGCAATGTGCCCTTGTTTACCGCATGCCCGGCAGGTAGCGGAGCGGAACTTGCAGTCGGTTCTCCTGTGGCGACCTCCACAGCCGATGCACTTGAGCGGAGCCGAAGAGCTTCCCTTCTGGTTCTCTTCCTTCGCGGGGTGTAGACGGTCGACTTCCTCGTCCGGATCCTCCTCGGAGTTTCGTCGGACGTCTTCCTGGTGCACGGACGCACCCTCTGCACTGTTTCTGATCGGCCGCATGTTTTTGACGGCGCCGCCTGCTGCTTCTTCTGCGGTGACTTCCCTTAAGGCGTCTTGGAAGGATAATTCTTCCTTTGCGAAAAGTCTCTGTTGTAGCTCGCGATGCCTTAACCCGCACACGAATCGGTCCCTCAGTCGTTCCTCGAGGTCCTTGAACTCGCAGGGCTTGGCGGCCTTCCGTAACGCGGCGATGTATTCCTTGGCTGACTCACCGGACCGTTGATCCCTTTGTTCGAAGGTGTGGCGCCATGAGATAACGGACACCTTGGGATGGAAATGCTCCTTCAGCAGCTTCTTCAGGTCTGCGTAGCTTACAGACTCTACTGGGACAGGTGCTGCAAGGTTTTCTGCGATTTCGAAGGCGTCTTGGCCGCAAACGCAAAGCAGGGTGGCCGCCTTCAAGCTATCTTCCCTCACTTGGTTTGCCTTGAAGTAGTTCTCCATTCTGGATACGTAGGACTCCCACCGCTCTGGATGTGAGACGTCGAATTCCGAAAGCCTTCCGATTTTCGCCATCTTCGGATCTTCAGGAGACGGGTCTATCAGCCAGCCTACCCCCGAATGCGCACCGGATTGGCGGGCAGCTGCCGAGTCGACGCCGTTCCTCTTTCGCCGCTCAGGACTCCTTGGGTAAGCTTACACTTCTTCCTTTCCAGGTAGTGCAAGGCATCCCATCCTCGTCGCCAGTGTTGAGTCCGTGGCGGGAAAACAGACACGAGAAGCAGCTGGAGTTCTCAGTTTCATTTATTCAGCGTTCAGCTTACAGGAAGATGGCTTCAGCCTCGCCCAAACGCCTCGCAGCCTCTTATATAGGCAACTCCCAGGTAAATGGGTTACTTTTCCCGCGCCAGCACCCGCGCATGCGCACGGCGCTGGCGACAGCCTGTCTGGTCCCGGGCAGCTTTGCACCTGCCCGGGACTGCCTGCAAACGCCCGAGCCGTTTGCAAGGCTCGGGACATAACAACCCCCCTGAGTGGTCTCTTTGTTGAGTCATCTTTGTGCTGTAGTTTTTGTCGAGTTTTCTATGAAGTCAAAAATTATTAGTCTAAAGGGCTTGTAGGAAGAGAGCCACATTATTCTGGGGTAACCAAAAATCATGAGTCTGATGAAGTAAGCGGCAGCTCAAGAAAACCTAATGCCTTTTAATAAAATGCTTTAGTCACAAAAGAGATAACCAGACTCTTCTCAATTTTAGTTTGAAGCCAATTTTTTCAAAAAGTAACTAGAATCTGTAGCTGTTCTAGATTATGTTAAACTTATGACTATTGAGAATTCAAGCTAATAAGGCCAGTACTTGGGGGATTTAGCAAAATCTGGAAGATGACAATCTTCAAATCTTGGTATTAACTAAAAAAAAAATCTTTACACCCCGGTAGGTATATCTTCACGAAGGAATGTAGATTCAGTATCAGGGACAAAGTAGGACACATCAATTATAGTCTAATTGTCTATAGACCTTCTTGGTTTTAATTGCAACTAAACATATTCACTAAATATTGAAACTTCTTGTGGTTTGAATCCACAGTCCTTTAAGGCTGCCCTTGTCATTTTCTCTGTCCTCATAGAAGCAGAAAGTAATGGCTTGGTATCTCCATCCCATATCAACGATATTGATGTAGTTGCATGTGATATGCTTTCACTTAATGGGAATAATAAATTTCTATTTATGTTTCTATGAATTGGAGAACAATGGAGATGGCTTAAGATTAGTCGGTAGACACATAATTAAGCCCAATGACAGATTTCAGATAATGGAATTAATGTGTAGGTGGCCATCGTATGATAGCAGTGCAGTCTGATAAGTTACGTCAAGTTGCAGTTTTATTGACTGCACTTGGTTGAAGTGAAATGGACCATTTTGTACAGTTCATTTTGTAACTCTTCTCCCCATTCCTTTTCATTTAGTCCTCTTTGTGAAATTAGTTTGCTCAGTGTCTCTGAAGGAACTTTGGCTTTGTTTTGACTTTATTTTAAGCTCAGCTGGGGACTGTCTCCATGTCCAGAGCAATCTGCTTGCAAGAGAATTTTTTCCTATTATCAATATAAAACGTGTATGTTTTTACTGGATGATGCCTACAGTTTAGAAGCAATACATGATGTGGTTGGGGGACAATGCAGCTGAGGAAGTGTAGCACACAGAGTATTTTGATTACTATTTTTTATTTAGAGCAGACTCTGGCTTTGAAAATATATAGTGTCTTTTAAATAGTCACACTTGGTGGTGCTGTTCAAAACAGCAGGAACTAAAATGCAGGAAAAATACTACCTGCCACTGTAAAATGCCATATTTCAAACTAACTGCGCTGTTAACCTGGAGACCTCTCAAGCAGAGAGATGCAATTTGACTTGAGTTCTTTTAGGTAAAGCTGCTTTTTTTACTCCCTCCCCATCCCAAAGAATGATCAGACAAGTTTCAAAACAGTATTTTTTCCCCCCCAAAATGTAGCCAGATATTTCTATATTCTATAAGAAATATAGGAAAGAAGGAGACACAATGCAGTGGCATTTTCCCATTCTCTTTGTGGTTTCCTTTTATCTTTTTTTATTCTTAATTCAATTTTCAGAAAATTAGATTTGGAAAATCTTCTAGTAAACAGTTGCAAACAAATGTTATTTATTCTTTTTCTTATCTTTGAATTTTACTATGCTACAGCTACTTTGTTGTTTAAGAGATTGTATTATGAACTGCTGAAAATCTTTTTCATTGTGGTCAGTAAGTAAATAACTTATTTATTAAGTAATAGAATAGAAATCTTATCACAGAAGGGAAGTTTTTGTATTAAAATATTATCAACATTTTTATCCAGTGGTATTCTGCAATATTACTAGAAGTGTAATATGCCATTTCTAAATAGATATTTAGGTATTATTTCATTAGGAGAGGGCAAATAAAGGTGGGGTTGCTCCTTTTGGCAACTATCTACACAAATTTCTGCAGTTTTCTTGGCAAGATTTCAGAGTTAATTTGCTATTGGCTCCTTCATAGGGCTGAGACAGAATGACCAGCTCCAAGTCACCCAGCTGGCTTTGTGCCTAAGGCGGGTGTTTAGAACTCCCCCTCTCCAGGTTTCTAGTCTGATGCTTTAACCACTAGACCAAACTGGCTCTCCAGTTACATTTGCCCAGTAATTAATATTGCTAACTATAGGGTCAGAAGTTCCATTAAAACCCCTTTTTCCATGAGTTTATGTCTTTGCTCTTTGAAGTTTGCTGCAGACTGAAACTTGGCACTTAGATCTGAGCTTAGGCTGACTGTTTTTATATATTCAAGTCATAGCAGAACAGTAGAAACTGTTAGGCGGATGCATTGCTGGAATCTAATTTATATTCCGGAAAATGAATTATGAGAACAACTTTATCATTCCGTAGCATGGCAGAGATCCACTTTTTGTTATTATACTGCTGGTTCTGCACTTGGTGTAATCTGAAACCCAAGAAGTATTTTGTATTAAGCAAGCAGGCACTCCTTATATATAAGCTTTGGCTTTATTTTTCTTGGACGCCAATGGAACAGAAAATGAATTTCACTTTCAGTGCTTCCTTCCAAGCATTTCAGTGTATCAAAATGGAAATACTTGAGAAGTTTTTCTTTGCTTTCTCTTTGCTGCCTGGCATTTTTGGACGTAGTGATCGATATTACTTTAGATACTGCAGTAATACTATCTAATGAATGAACCTAACGCCACATCATTTGGAACTTCTGGTTTTTAACTCTAGGCCTTGTTCCCCAAAGGATCTTTTTTATGTGCTACTCGAAGTAAAAAAAAAAAGGGGGGGGGAGGGACTCAATCTGAACTGAAACCAGAAAGAGCCAACAATATGCATTTATGTGACTTGTTTCCCAACTTTTTGCTTAATTAAATCTTCAAGATGGCAGACAATAAAAAAGTAGAAGGAGAAAGTTCAAAAATGGTAAATCTATATAGCCCTCTTTTAATAATGTTGAGAGAAGTGTTTTGAACCTTCTAGAGGCAGAAAAAGAGGAATCCATAAGCAACACTCAAGGATTATATCCCACAGTCTGGGAAATGGTTAGGAGACCTGTGGCACTGTCTGAAGGACCTTTCTACTGGAATGCCTTGGGATAGTGAAATCTCAAGATGTTGAAGCTGTTGAAAATTAATTCAGATTAAATTGTGTCTGTTGTAGTAATTTAGTACTGTTGAAAGAAAAGTCTTCATCCTGGTTCATCCAAGCCGGGGATAAATAAACAACATGGTGACTGCTTTGGGAAGAAGGTTGCATTCTCCAGCAGGATGACTGTAGAGTCCAAATGGATGGGTTCTATGACGGCCTTCCTGCCTGGCAGACTGGGTAAAAACTTCGGCCACACCCCTTCCTTTGGGCGTGACCCCAGTTTTGACTCAGTCTCGAAGCCTGGTAGAAGTGCGAGAAGCAGCTCTCAGAACAAAACTAACTTAACTTAAAAAAAAAAAAAAAAAAAAAAAGGGAATCCCCTCTTCCTCCAGTTGAACGAAAATTTGTCTGGCAGCGGATAGGACTCGAGAGAGGCAGCCGGGATCGGCGGATTCGTGAGTGGGGCGTCAGGGACTAACGGGAGGCTTGGAGCCGGACCGGATCGCTCGCCCGCCGATAACCGGCCCACCGAGCAGCTGTTGGGGCGGGGGTTTCACTACCGGATTGCTCGCCGCTCTCCGGGGCCGCCAAACAGCTGAGCGGTTCGGGCGATAGAACGAGGCGCCGCTCAGCGCCAAACAGCTGAGCCGCGCGGAAAGCGTGATTGGGGCCGATAGAACGAGGCGCCGCTCAGCGCGAAACAGCTGAGCCGCGCGGAAAGCGGCTAAACCGCGGCGCCGCTCGGCATAGACCAGCGGAGCGGCGCGAGAGGCAGAACCAGCGCTAGAAGTGCCTTCTCCTTAGAGGAGAGGCGCGGTCCCTCAGAGTCAAAGATCCGCCATTGTTTGAACCTCGTGGATTCCCGGGCTAACATTAGGAGGCGTGGTTTCTTCCCCATTCGCCATTTTGAGCGAACGGACCTTCCCGCCGTTTTCCCTTGGGGGCGGGGCCATCCGGACTCCATTCCCTTGCAGACAAAGGGGCAGCCCTTAAGCTAAAATCCGGGATTATCGCAAGAAACTGAGACAGGAGGAAGGAAGAGGGAAAAGGAAGAGAACCTTTCTGATCGTGGTCTGCTGCCACAGCCACAGACAGGGGGAGAGAGAGGTATAAACTGCACTTTCTCTGGACTAAGTGAGGAGGTGAGGAGGAGTATTTTTCTCTGACTGTTCCTATAGTGACCTTTAGTCACTGCCTTGCAGGATCTTCTGTCCAAAGACTCCTGTCTGTCCGGCCATTGTTTGTATAGGCAGAGGAGGGCTCAGCCCCAAACATCTGCATCTGGTCTGCGTATCCTGTCCCCCACTCCAGGCACTACCTACTCGGGGTGTCTGGCACAATGGCAGACAATGTCTCGTATTCAGTCACACAGGTCCCTCAATTGTCCCCCCCACAGCAACAACAAAAACGCAGATCTTCTGAATCTGAGGTGGGGGGGAAGAAGAAAGCTAAAACAAAACACCTTTCTCAGAAGGGACAGTCTAAAACGGCTGAGCGAGAGGCTTTGAGGAGACATTTGGCTTTAGAAAGACAAATTAGCAGGGCACAGAGAACCAATGCCAATGGGACAAATTCGGTTTCCCCTGTCCCAGCGGTGGCACCCAGCACAGACCCTACTGCCGAGGAAGTGCTTAAGACTTGGTCTCCTCCTGGGGAAACTGAACAGTTAGACTCCTCCAACCCCTCCTCACCAGCTTCTTCACCCGACCGCACCCCAGCGCCTCACTCTAACGACAAAGCGCAGGAGGGCATTTGGTCGGCACAATTCCATGCATTCATGCAGGATGCATTCTCCCAGTTCATGGCTTCTAAGGGACAAGTGGCCTTTCACACACCCCGTAAGGGTCGGGCTAGGCCACCCCCTACCAGCACCTCTGAAACTTCCTCTCAACTGGGAGAGGGTGACTCAGTGGACCTCGACATGTCAGACATGCCCCTCTCGGAGGACGAGGAGACGGCACCTGAGCAGGCAACGAGCTCTGGACTCTTTAACCCAGCGCTCCTAAAATCACTCCTGGTAAAGGCTGTTTCCACAGTCAACCTAACATCAGTACAGGATGAGAAGCCCTCAACAAGCAAGGAGGCCAATCCTCTGTTTGCCAAAAAGGTTCCACAAGATAAGTACATCCCATGTGCGGAGGTCTTCATGACCACGCTGGAGGAACAATGGTCCTCACTTGCAAGCCCACCGGCACCAAACAGCGCGGAAAGAAAGCTTTTCAACCTATCTCCCTCCTTCTCTAACATGTTAGAGGTTCCCACTGTCGATAACCCATTAATCTCATTATTTTCTACCTCCGCGATTCCAGGAGACATGGCGGAGGTCTTGAGGCCTGAGGAGAAGAAATTTGAACACTCACTCCGGCGTTCCCATATGGCTGCAGCCTGGGCGGCCAGAGCAGCCACTTCCTCATCTTTCTTCGCGAGGGCCAGCATCATGTGGCTGAGGGAACTGCAAGGCACGGTGCCTCCAGACCAGGTCAGAATACACCAAACATTGGCCAAGCTCCTCGCGGCCTCGCAATTTGTCTCAGACGCTTCACTGTACGCAACAAAGTATGCGGCTAGATCCATTGCGGCCACAGTGGCCTCACGTAGGCTACTATGGCTCAAAAATTGGAAGACAGACCTGAGGTCCAAATGGCGTCTTTGGACGTCCAAATACAGTGGAGTAGACCTATTTGGTTCCATTCTGGACCCACATGTCAGCGAAGGCAGAGACAAGAAAAAAATCCTAGTACACCCATCAAAGAAGTTAGACAGGAGAGGCAGTCAGGACTTCCGGAGACAGGGTTCCCGCCCAGGAAGCCCCTGGGAATGGAGGCAGCCCTTTCGATCAGGGCAATCCTGGGACTGGCCCAGAGGCTCACGATCCTTCTACCCCAGACAGGATCGAACCCAGGATCGCCAGAGCCCGGGAGCCAGGGGCCAGTTCCAGTCCAGACGCCCATATAGGGGAGCGGGAGGCAGATCCTTTAAACGCACCAAGTGACGCCAAACAGGATACTCCCATTGGGGGTCGGTTAGGAAATTTCATCAGGGTCTGGGAGCAGACCACGACCGACTCCTGGGTCCTGGAAACGATCAGACATGGCCTGACCTTAGACTTCTGCTCTCCCCCACCAAACCGGTTCATCAGATGTCCCATCTCCAGAAGAGCACACAAGACGAGGCTGATAACTTCGGCTATAGTCCACCTCCTGTCAATTCAGGCCATAGAGAAGGTACCAAAGGAGGAGGAGGGAAGAGGATTTTACTCTATCCTCTTCGTCATCCCAAAGACATCAGGAGGGTGGAGAGCAATCTTGGACCTGAAGGGCCTGAACTATTTCATAAAGTACAGGAGGTTCAAGATGCACTCCTTAAAGTCCATACTAGCCAGCGTCAGGGAAGACGATCTACTATCCTCAATAGATCTCACAGAGGCGTACCTACACATCCCCATCCACCCCAGCTACCGGAAATTCCTCAGATTTACCTACGCGGGGCGACATTACCAATACAGGGCATTACCCTTCGGACTGTCGTCAGCACCAAGGGTATTCACAAAGATCTTAGCTGTACTAGCGGCCCATCTCAGGTTGATTCCGGTTCGCGTCCAGTTTTATCTGGACGACATCTTGATTCAGTCCAGATCTCGGGAACAAGCAAGGACAGATCTCAAGACCACAATCCGAACCCTACAGGGGCACGGATTTTCGGTCAATCTAAACAAGAGCCACCTCATTCCCTCAAGGAGACTGCAACACCTGGGCGCGGTGATAGACACGTCACAGTGCAGGGTATTCCTTTCCCAGGAGCGACTGATCAGCATATCCAAGCTAATCCACCAAATTCAAAAGATCAGGAGAGTGCCCTTGCTACAACTCTCGAAGCTCCTGGGAAAGATGATATCTTGCATGGGCATCATCCCATGGGCAAGGCTCCACTCGAGGGAGTTGCAGTGGTTCCTCCTACCCTACCAGAGGAGGAACCTCAGCACCTCAAACAGGAGTGTGCTGGTACCAGCACAGGTGATGAAATCACTAAAATGGTGGCTATCCCCCATGACACTCAAGGGGAGCATATTCAGGGAACCGAACAGGGTCACGCTCACGACAGATGCGAGCCTGTTCGGATGGGGAGCCCATCTGGGGACCCAGATAGCACAGGGCCAGTGGGGTCAAAAGGACCTGTCACACAGCATCAACTGGCTAGAGCTCCGGGCCATACACCTGGCCCTCCGTCATTTCTCACACCTAGTAACGAGGAGACACGTCCTCGTGCTTACAGACAATGTAGCAGCCAAGGCACATGTAAACAAGGAGGGAGGAACGAGATCAGTGGAACTAATGAAAGAAGCATTGGTTCTGGCTCGGTGGGCAGAAGCCAATGTGAGTTCCATCAGAGCGGAACACATCTCAGGGGAAACAAACACCCAGGCGGACTCCCTGAGCAGAGCCAAGGTGGACCAGTCGGAATGGCGTCTGGACCCGGCTCTCTTCGAGGAGATCTCCCGGAGGTTCGGACAACCGCACCTAGATCTATTTGCCAACCACAAGAATACACAACTCCCCAGGTTCTTCTCCAGATTCCCGTCCCCGGGATCGGAGGGAACGGATGCTCTCAGGTGCCGGTGGCCGGCGCAACTCCTGTACGCCTTCCCACCGCTGCCACTAATACCGGCAACCATACGCAAGATGATCCTGGAGGGCGCAGAAATGGTCTGCATTGCCCCTCACTGGCCACGGCGCCCGTGGTTTGCCGACCTCGTGGACCTTTCGATATCACCTCCGTGGAGGATTCCCCCGGACAGGGTAAAACTCAGTCAGGGCAAGCTTGTACACCCAGATCCCCAGTGGCTACAACTAGCCGCTTGGCATTTGAGCGGCAAAGCTTAACTAAACAATCTTATTCTGCAGGGGTGATATCGATCATACAGGCATCACGAAGGGCGTCCACCAATAGGATTTACGACGCTACATGGAAGGGATTCTGCAGGTGGTGCGCTTCGCTTCACCTAGACCCGACCGCAGTATCTATCCCCAATATCCTAGACTACCTATTGGAGGGTCTTAATAGGGGCCTGTCAGTCAATACCATCCGCAGACAGATATCGGCCCTCTCAACCGTACTCTCCTGCGACAACTTAACTTCCCTAGCACAACATCCAGCGATTAATGCCTTCTTAAAAGGGGCGTCTAACACAAAGCCCCCAGTCATACACAGGTACCCGTCCTGGAACCTGCCTAGGGTCCTTCTAGCCTTGACATCTGCACCCTTCGAACCTCTTGAAACATGCTCACTCCATCACCTATCACTGAAGGTAGCTTTCCTTGTGGCAATTACTTCGGCAAGGAGAATTTCAGAACTAGCAGCTCTGTCAGTAAGGAAGGATCTGTGTACCTTTTTCAAAGACAGGGTCGTTCTTAGACCAGACCCGACCTTCATCCCGAAGGTAAATAGCACCTTTCACAGATCTCAGGAACTTACGCTTCCTGATTTCTGTCCAAGACCCAAACATAAGCTAGAACACAGATGGCACAAGCTAGACGTACGGAGAGCACTGTGTTTCTACGTGAAACGCACCTCGGCTTTCCGAAAGACTGAAGCATTATTTGTGTCCTTTCAACCATCAACTATGGGAAAGAAGGTATCTTCTTCCACCATAGGCAGGTGGATCAGAGCCTGCATAGCGCAGGCCTACGTCTCACAGGATTTGCCAGCACCCACTCAGGTGACTGCCCACTCAACTCGGAGCGCAGCCACATCTGCGGCGTGGCTAACGCAAGCTCCGGTGGAAGAGATTTGCAGGGCCGCAACCTGGTCCTCACCTTCGGTTTTCATTCGACACTACCGTTTAGACTCCCTAGCAGCAGCAGACGCGGCTTTTGGCAGAAGAGTTCTTCAACAGGTCGTATCTGCTCAGAGTTCGGTAGCCTAGACATTCCCTCCCAGGGGGACATGAGGGCTTTGGTATGTCCCATCCATTTGGACTCTACAGTCATCCTGCTGGAGAAGGGGCGTTGTCTTACCTGAACGCCTTTTCTCAGCAGGATGATGTAGAGTCCAAGCCCACCCAGAGGATAGGTCTAGGCAGGGATATAATAAAGATATAATAAAGAGCTGCAAGGTTAATTCCAACAAAGTTTCTCGCCTAAGTCAAAACTGGGGTCACGCCCAAAGGAAGGGGTGTGGCCGAAGTTTTTACCCAGTCTGCCAGGCAGGAAGGCCGTCATAGAACCCATCCATTTGGACTCTACATCATCCTGCTGAGAAAAGGCGTTCAGGTAAGACAACGCCCCGTTTATTGAAGAGCCAGACTGAAAGATGGTTTTGGCAGGAAACAGGAGAAAAGAAGGACTGAGCACATGTGAGTAGTAGGTTTTTATACTCCCTGAAAGCCTTTTGTTTGGAATAGTTTCCTGTTCCTGTTTTAGGTTTTATATTTCCTGTGTCACGTATTCTGACCTGAGTCTGGGTGTGCCTTTCTGGTATTCTTGATGTTGGTGGGTTAGTCCTATTATCATATCCTGCTTCCCTAGTGCTGGGGCTAATGACTCTTAGAGTTTGGGTGTGGTATGAAGATTTTAGGTGTCTTTGTCTTCTTGATCTCCTAGCTGAGGCCTTTCTGATGGTTTACATCTGCATTTGTACAGGGCTGGCTTCTGCTTGGGACAGAGAGACTTGGGGGCAGGGTTGGTTTCTGCTTTTAAAATTTTTTTGAGGAAATATATTTTTCTGCCCTTTTAATATTTCCTTCTCTGGGGAGCTGACTTCCCTCAGTACCAATACACATCACTGCACTGTGGCCAATAGATATGCAGCTTTATAGATTCTTCAAATCCCATTTTGACAGCAATAAGAATAGGGAAATAATTTAAAGGTAAGTTTTTTAATCCACATATAATTGTTGCTGTTCTAAGGATGAAGTGCTCCACACCAGGACATGTTATCTACTGAAGACTAGCTGAACTGCAAAGTGGAACTGGGATTCATTTCTTTGAGAGTTGTGTAGAGCTTCATGCTGATAAGCAACACTAGAATTTTGTCTGGACATGCCTGCTTCCTTTTTCAGTCCAGTCAATGGAAGTAGAGATCATTTAGAATATTTAAAAGCTGCTTTGATACCCAAAGAGGCTGAGCATTTTATAATTAAAGGCATATGAGTAATTGCAGTTGGCCCCATGGTAATTGACTTTCCCTGTATTCAGCCAATTTTTATATAAGATTGCTGTCTGTTTCAGTGATGGTGATATAATGTCAAGGAGGCTGTCACTTCCATGGCATCTGATTTCTGAGACATCTTAAGAAGTAGTTGACCATTGTTGGTGAAAAACAAGGAGTAGCTTTGTGAGTCATTTTCAAGCCCAAACGCTTTCCCTTTGCCATAGGAAATTAGGAAAGTTCCCAGTGACCCAAAGGAAGCAGACATTTTAGCACATGTTTATCCTTACAAAAAGGATTTTTCAGTCTGAGCTTTTAAAATTGATAGCAGTGCATTGATGACAGCAACCTTTATCACTTTGCCATTTTCTAGATATGCTGGGAATGCAACTCTCACAATTTTCAGCAAGAATTCTAGATGTTTCTGTCCCAATTACTGGGAAGATCACAAGTTGGGAAATCTGAAATAGAAGTCTCAGCACAAGCAAAACAGGTTTATTCATTGAATTAAATGCCTGGGTAAATTTCATCCGTTCATTGAATTAAATGCTTTGTGCCCCTGTATGTTATATAATTAAACAGTGCGAGATAAATGTGTTGATTTTTATGAGGTTAATATTAAGAATGGACATCTCAAAGAACTTAGTTCCAGGCAAGTTTATACTGTATATAGTAAAGTATGTTTTGAATTAAGGAATCCTTAATAATAGGGCCAACATATTTGAGCTAAGGAGCAATAATGAATGATTTACAAAAACTAGGCTGATCTAATTTCAACAAGCATTCAGATTAAACTACCTGAATATTTCAATTTGAATTTAATATAACACATTAGAGTAGTCTAAGCAGGATATTAGCTGATAGACTAATATATTATTTTTTATTCATTTACAGCCACAGTACACTGATGAAACATTGCCCATTAATAACCTTGCACTTTTAAGGAATCAACATAGTAACAGTAAAATTTCCCCTAAATATATTTAACATTGAACTATATAAAGAGGTCATGTTTTAGTCACCTTTCCTGTAATGATTGAGGAATGATCTAGTAATAGACAAATTTCAGTAATCCCCTTTTTTCCTATTAAAATTAATTGAAAGGGACATTAGTAGGTGAGAGCAGTAGCTTATATAAATTAGGGCTTTTTAAATTCAGGATAATATTGAAATAATCATATCTATTTCTCCAGCTTCGAACAGTTATGATAATATTGCTGTATTTTCCTTCCAAATACCTTGGAAGGTATTTAGGCAACCTTAGATCCCTAGTTAACAGGTGAAGAGCTTGGGTTTAGGACAGTGGTGGTGAACTATGGCACAGGTGCCAGAGGCGGCACTCAGAGCCCTCTCTGTGGGCATGCACGTCATCGCCCCAGTCCTAGGCCTTCAGCTGGGTTTTATAAAACCCTTTTCGCTTTAGGCCTCTGCTGCCATGTACAAAAAAAAAAGGTTCAATCAATCAGTCAATTTCAACTTCTCGTGAAAAAAAAAGATCTTGCAAAGTTGGAATTAATTGAACTTTTTAGTCTCACCCTGTCTGCCGTTACCGCCGCAGCCACACCCACCCAATGGGCCACACCCACCAGGCACCCGACGATGCATAAGTGGGTTTTGGGTTGCAGTTTGGGCACTCGGTCTCTAAAAGGTTCGCCATCAATTGCCGCGGACAACTTGCCATGAGACCACTTGCCAGGGACAACTCATAGTAGGACAATTCAATGCTGTATTAATTCTTTCATTCAGTTACTTTTATTATTGGTGACTATATTTTTGTCGAAATTATTGTAACTCTTGTATTTCTGAGTTATTTTATTTTATTGTTATTGGCCATGATTCTGTTGAGATTAATCTACCTTTTTTATTTGTTGGATTGCCCCGTGGCAAGTTGTTCCATTCTGAAAGAGTTTCTCTTGTGTAGCCTCTTTCCATAAAAGTCTACAAGATGAATTCAGCTCAATTTTCTCTTTCCAGAACTTGGTATTTGACTTCAGCTTTAGCATTCTCAATGGATCCCTATTTAAGTTTTTATGTAATAAGGAATTAGTAATCATTATTGGACAAGGTGTTGTTAACATAATGCTTTACATAGATCAGTGGTTCTCAACCTGTGGGTCGGGATCCCATTTGGGGTCGAACGACCATTTCACGGGGGTCGCCAAACAAGGCTGTCTGCCATTTTTTCCCTTTTCTTTGGCCACGCCCCTGGCACCCGGTGATGTATAAGTGGTTGGGGGTCACAACATGGGGAACTATATTATGGAGTCGCGGCATTAGAAAGGTTGAGAACCACTGATATAGATATTTCATTTATATTTGTCAGAAAAGATAATTGCAAACTGATCTTTTCGTTCAAGTCTATTTTTTGCAAATAATTTTTAAAAAGGTAGGATTTCGCATTTCTTCTCAATGACATAACCAGAATAATAAAATGTTGCAAGATGGAGTACAGCAAGATTATATCTTGTTGAATGCATTTATTACAGTCCAAATAATTTAATTTTTCTATCCAGGACAGTAACTCAGAAAGCAGCCCCTCCCCCTATATGAATCATTTGCAGATTGTTAGGTCTTTTTCTGAGAGCATATTTTATTTGGCTATAACATCGCTTTCCTCTTGAACTAGGGAGTTGTGATATTTAGCTCACTGCTCTGTGTAATGAACTGTAAAAGTGCAAACTGTTTGAAATCTGTGAATGCAAAAATGCTGTTTAGACATGCTATGTGAATGAAAGTTTAAGCTAAACTGATTTTTTAAGGAGGATTCTGAAATTTGAGATGGCTTCTGAACTCATTCTTAAAATAAATGAAAATGCTATAGTATCATAGTAGTCATATAGGTGTCAAGTGCTTCCTCTTATAATATTTTGTCAGTAATCTACCCATCATAAATTAAACTGGAATCATGGTTCAATGATTCATCATTGTTGTGGGATTTTTTTTTTTTTTTTGCAGAATCCCCTCCTCCTCCTCCCTGCCTCCAACAGTGACTGTTTTCAGTTACAACAGTGATGAAAAAGTAACTTTGTGCCCAATTCACAAATTTACAACCTTCACAATTTCTCTCTTTCTGTCAACTGTTCACCATTACTGTCAGTCAGTACAGCTCATATGCCTGACCCATTTTTTGTTTTCCCCTCTCCTCACAGAGAGATTACCTTCTTCCTCTGTGCTCAGAAGCTCAGGTGTCTCTAAAAAAAGTGCTCACCACAAGTTAACAAGACCAGCTTTATGATCTTGTTAGCTTGTAGCTACTACCTAAAATTGACAAGATCCAAACCAGTTTCACACTAAAAGTTTTTGCTTGCCTGCTAAGTGGGTGGTGCTAAAGCATTCCTTTACATGTGTATTCCCCACTTTGAAGAGTGGGGAGAGAATCTCTGTGAAAAGAACCCAGTTACTCTTTTGTAATCCCTTCCTCTCCATTGAATGTAAATACAAATATCAATTTTCTTCTTGCTAATGATCCCAATTCTGGATTTAGCATTCCTAAGGGTGAGGGAGTGAGGAAAAAGGCTGTAAGATTTGCCCTTTTACCTGGCTTCCTGATGAGTCAAGTTTAAGAAATCTTCCCTGCTATTTTGCCTCCCTCAATGTTTTGGGTATATCCTTCTGATGTTATAAATGCATATCCAATCGGCAGCCCAGGGGCTGCATGTAGCCTTAGATAGCTAATAATACAGCCCCACAAAACTGTAAACTTTTAACATTATTATCTGATTTTAATTATAAAACTATATTATATATTTTATATGTGGCCCAAGACAATTCCTCTTCACTCAGTGCAGTGCAGGCGAGCCAAAAGATTGGATACCCATGCTATAAAGCAAAGGAAAGCTGAAGTAAAATCGCCAGCAGTGTTGCAATCATGCGATTTTTCATTTAGCGACCACTTTGCTTAATGATTGAGTTGCTGGTCCCAATTGTGATTGATAAGTGAGGGCTATCTGTAATACATAATATAAGGGGATTGCTAAAGTCAATCAAATGGAAAAGGATATCTGCTTCTACCTTAAATACGAAGTTCCCAAACACTTAGAGCAGGGGTGTCAAACTCGCAACATTATGTGATGTGTTGCGACGTATTGTGATTTTTTCCCCCACTGCCTGCAATAGGGTGGGCACGGTTTTGGCATGATGCATCAGGCCCGTAGGTTGGCAGTTTGACATCCCTGACTCAGAGGGATAGAATCAAGATCATGTGAAGTGTTAATACCACTTTATAATGCCTTGGTAAACCACAGTTGGAATACTGCATCCAGTTTTGGTCACCATGATGTAAAAAAGATGTTGAGACTCTAGAAAGAGTGCAGAGAAGAGCAACAAAGATGATTAGGGGGCTGGAGGCTAAAACATAAAGAAAGGTTGCTAGAATTGGATATGTCTAATTTAATAAAAAGAAGGACTAGGGGTGACATGATAGCAATGTTCCAATATCTCAGGGGTTGCCACAAAGAAGAGTGAGTCAAGCTATTCTCCAAAGCACCAGAAGGCAAAATAAGAAGCAATGGATGGAAACTAATCAAGGAAAGAACCAACCTAGAACTAAGGAGAATTTTCCTGACAGTTATTATAATCAGTGGAACAACTTACCTCCAGAAGTTGTGAATGCTCCTACACTGGAAGTTTTTAAGATTGGACAACCATTTGTCTGAAATGGTATAAGGGTTCCTGCCTGAGCAGGGGGTTGGACTAGAGCAGTGTTCCCAAATGTTTCCAGCTTTCTGGCATTGGGGGAGAGGGAATGGTTCCATTTGCACGAATGGTGTGCATGCGTGCCTGCCGCTCCCGTGAATGGAGCACATGTGCACGTGCTTGTCTGCCGCTCACGCAAGTGAGGCTGTGTGTGTGTGTGTTGCAATCCCCTCACAGCCCAATAGTGGGCTGCGGACCATAGGTTGGGGACCCCTGGACTAGAAGATCTCCAAGGTCCCTTCCAATTCTGTTATTCTTTTTATTCTACTTATTTTCATTCCCACATTTTATTCTTTACACTCTTAAATTGGAGTCCACCGAGTCTTATTATCCACCCTTTAACAAAACCCAACTTAATAAAGCAAAATCATTTTTTAAAAAATATTGGCCTAAGGCAGTGGTTCTCAACCTTTTTAATGCCGCGACCCCCAACTGGTCGTAAGTCGAGGACTACCCAACCGGTTGTAAGTCGAGGACTTTCCCTGCCCGGGAGCACCACGCAGGCGTGGTGCCACCCCCTGTGCCAGCCGAGGTGTAGCTGGCAAGCAGCAGAGACGGAGCAGGCCGACCACCAGCTGGGCCACCAGCTGGCCCAGCCCAAGGGAGGTAAGGCACCCGCCGGGCCCCACGCACGCCAGCAATCCTCCTGCGCCCATCGACCTCCCACCCCTGGCCTCTTTTACTTACATTTTTAGTAGTTGCTCAGCAGCGAGGGGTGGAAACTTCCAGACAGCTCGCCTTCACTGCAGATAACTTGCACCACCGTTTGCAGAATGGGACTTTTGGCGGGCTCAGCAGGGCAGAGACAGCCTGGACAATTCCTATTGGCTTTTGAAAGCCAATAGAATTAGGCTCTATTCAAGAGAGTCTATTCTATTGGCTTTCAAAAGCCAATAGAATAAAAGGGAGTAGCACAGCTAAGGAAAAGGGGAAAAAAATGGCGGACTGCGTTGTTTGGCGACCCCCATGAAATGGTCATTCGATCCCAAATGGGGTACTGACCCACAGGTTGAGAACTACTGGCCTAAGGTGATTTTCATTTTTTATTTTTTAATCAGACTGTTCCATAAGGGATGCAGTTGTGATACATTTAGAATGGCTTAGCTCTTACTGAAAATCTTCATTGTAGCCTGGAGTAAATAGATTGACCCTGGCCCCAAAGTTCATTGACTCATCAGAGAAGTTCAGCAAGTATGATTTTTAGCTAGGGGCTAAGCTTTTTCAGGATAATGGAGAGAAAATTAATATCTTTCTAAAGCTGGATCTGCAGAGGCTTGCGTGTTATTATTAAATAATGTATTGCAAATTTTGAGCAGATGCCCAATGCTAACCTTGCAGATTGTTATTATAGATGCTCTTTTCTGTGTACCCAAAGAATGTTCAGTTTATAAGTAAGATTTTTTTTATGCAGAACTGTTAATACTTGCAGACTTACACTTATCCTGAAATGCGGTTGTCATCAATAAAATTCACTCATCTATATACTTAGATCCAGTTGTTTGTATCAGAAAATATAAATGGTATATTAAGGAAGCAACAATACATGTCTGAGTATTTGTACACAAAGACCTATTTATTTGATCCTGGGGACTTGGTTATGGCTTGGTTGTCTTGTTGAGGGATAGATTTTGTTTCCAAGCAGATTTATTATGCCTTATGAAATTCTTGGTTTTGCTAATGAGAAAATTTTGCAGCTAAATCATGTGGCTACTTCACTATTTCATTCCCAATAGTCTTTCTGATTTCACTGTGTGTATTTTGACTATATAAAACTCCGTAGGGCTAGAACCAGGCTTGCTATCTTCTTTTCCCACCTCCGTTCTTTGGTTTATCTGAAAGAAAAAGGATGTAACGTTTGGAAATGCAACTTGTGAACATTTTTTTTTATCGTAAAAATTCAGTTGGATATCTTATCTTTTGGATGACTCTGCTTTTTGGTAATCTGTTGCTAAATACCATAAATTAATAAGGTGCATTGAGGGTAGAAATACAAGATATTTTAAGCACCAGCTTGGGGAGGGGGTAAACGGTTTTTTGTTCCACATGTACATCAAGACTGCATTTATTACGAGAGGTGACATACAGAACTTAAATGCAATTCTGGGTGTTCGGGGTAGATCTATGCCTGTGAAAGCTAGTAATTAAGTTTGAGCTAAAAATGGAACAGATCTAAACATGTATAAGAATTTCAGGTGGCAACTTTCTGCAGGTGGTGACTTGGAAATCTGTAACAACCTGAATCAATATTATTGCTGCTATTCTGTTCTTTTTCTTTCAGGAGCCACTGTGCTCCCTGTCCCCTCCCTCTATTCCACTTTAAAGACATTTAAGGGACTGTCATTCAGAAAGAGGATACTTGAACTTCTGCAGGTGCAGGTTGAGTAACAGTTTTAAGCTGACTGGGAGCTTAACTACAGATGAAGAGAAGGGAAGGGAAGGGAAGGAAAAGGAAGGGTGTGGTGAACCTAGGTAATATTATGCTTTCTTTTTGCATCCGTATTTTCATTTTTCCTTACTCTTTGCTCACTCCTCTACGGTTGGTTGTATGTTTTCTTAGTGTGTACTAATTACATAGCATATCCAGAAGGAGAAATAAACAGGTTTGGTTGAACTAGTTGTGAACTATTTGCACGTTTCTTGAATAACGCTGTCTCTTAAAAATAAACCATTATAGGCATGCATTGCTGGGTCATTTTTTTAAACTGGTATGTCCAACATACATTTTTAATAACAGGCAGTTTTATTTGCTGTTTTCCTTGGTTTCTTTTCAAAGATGAACACAAGAATTCACCAAGGTAGGTTATTGCCAACAGCTGTTTACTTGCTCAAAATCTAATGTTTTATTTCTTCAACAAAGCTTGCTAAAATAAGCAGTGACTGAATATAGTATTGCTTAACCTCAATTAAACTTTAACAATGCTTGCTATTTTAAATATAATTAGAATTTTAAAAAAAACTTGTTTTTTTTTTTTGTATTTCAAGTATGTGTCAGAACTCTGCAGATAGCATCTGTCTAGTGGGTGCAGACAATGGTGTATTGGCTTGCAAAGCAGTCCTTAGATCATATATCTTAACTTATAGAGAATAGCATGCCTGCAATGAATCTTGGTTTTAATTATGCTATGGTACAAAATGGGCCAAAAATGACCATAAGCGCAGAATGCTGCATTCAGACATAGGTATTGCTCAGGCTGATAGCTCAGTCTCCTTCTTTCCTAACTTATTAAAATGCTAATGAAAGCCTGACAGGTTGATATCCATGAATCCATCTGCAAAATTCAAGATATATAGAAAATATACGATGGTCAAGATATATATTGCAACTTGAAATGTAACAGGAGTAAAGAAACAGAGTATAAGAGATAAGATGAGATTAAATGGCTAGATACAGTACATAGATATGTGGGAAAATGAAAAAGAAAATGAAAGATGAAGTAGATCTGAATGGAGGTAATCTGATCTAATATATCTATGGAATTAAAGGTATAGATTTGATTATGATTGAAGGGGCCAAGACTATATCAAAAATATGAACTGGTATTATCTTGGCTGGTGTGGATATATATATATATATATATATATATATATATATATATATATATATATATATATTAATAAGAATAGTGAAAATAAAAATATGATTCCTGGGTGAATCCATAGTCAATTACCAATAAAACGTGAACACCAGGAATATAATAAACTATAAAAGTTTAATACCATCACCGATCACCAAGCTTTCGTCAGATACTTCTGACATCGTCAGGGTTAATGCTGGTCTGTGGGAGAGTGCCTTTATAGGTGAGCCGTCATTTGCACACGGCTCCTAGATCTTGTCGTAGGTCCTAATTGATATAACTGCTTTTTAATTACGGCTTCCATACTGATGACTCCTCTTTTCTTGCTTGGACTAGGGTCCATGAGCATAAATTAGCAGTAAAAAGGGGGGAACAGCACTCCCAAGTATGGGCGCACATGGCGGATTCTGGACATTGCTTTGACTTTGACAATGTATGCATCCTGTCCGGTGACAACACGAAAGAAGGCCGGTTACTAAAAGAGGCATGGTTCTCTGACGGGGACTCTGTCAACCGGCACATCGATTTGTGCCCGGCACATCTAACTTTAAGAGCATGGAGCAGGCGAGACCACCCACCCCTAAGGAGACACCCTGCGACAGTACCACGTAACCCCAGGGAAGAAGTTATGGAGGGGATGAATTTTCACCCCCCACAACAACAGCAACGGCCCATGGACATTCAGGAGAATAATCAACGATTGAGGGACTCCTCCCCCCCCTGCTCCAGGACCATGCACATGCTCCCGGACAGTGAGAGAATAGTTGCATGATGAGAAAGAGGCAATTAGCCAACAAACAATCATTTCCGACCCCCCGAAACCCAAAACAGCGATGATCCAGCAGCATCAGGAAAGAAGGAGGATGGGACCGGCTTGCGCTGTGACGACAGTCCATCAACGGAAACAACAGAGCGCCAATCGGAATGCCCGAGAGGATATAGAGATCGAGAGCAGTGTGAATGGGGGGGAAATGCAAATAAGGGTAGAATGTGATAGAAACTGTAAAAAAGATCACTGTGTTGATGGAGGGAGGGATATAAAGGAACCAGGCATACATATTCAAAAAAGGAGGGCACACAAGGGCTTGTGTGAGGAGGAAGGAGATATTCAAGGGATTCAGTCTGACATGGAGTCCGAGAACATTAATAATGGGGTGAAAGAGCAAGTAGATGTCAGACGGAATGGCAACGACAGAAACGGAGTTTATGCAGCCAAAGAGAAGGAAATGGAAAGCAAGGGATGGGGAGAAAGGCTGAGAGTGCGCCCCCATAGAATGAGGGATGACAATTGGGGAGCAAGTAAAGATCAGAAGAAGGAGGAAGGTAGGAGACACGGAGGTGTGAAGAGGGAACAACTTAGAGATACGAATGACCCAAAAAAGGGGAGGAAAGAACCTCCCTAATTCAAGACAGTGGGAGGTAGAGGGGAATAATGACACACCCACAAGCAGTAAAAGCAAGAAAAGAGGAGTCATCAGTATGGAAGCCGTAATTAAAAAGCAGTTATATCAATTAGGACCTACGACAAGATCTAGGAGCCGTGTGCAAATGACGGCTCACCTATAAAGGCACTCTCCCACAGACTAGCATTAACCCTGACGACGTCAGAAATATCTGACGAAAGCTTGGTGATCGGTGATGGTATTAAACTTTTATAGTTTATTATATTCCTGGTGTTCACGTTTTATTGGTAATTGACTATATATATATATATATATATATATCAAACATGGATAGATTGGCATAGTTGCATGCTATTTTCCAATGAATGATAGGAATGATAGTAAAATAATATTCATAAACTTGGAATGAATTTGGGGACATTGTACCATATTCTGAATGAATGTGACGGAGGTTGGGAGGCGGTGGAATTCTGTTAGGTGAACTGAATGGGTGTGAGATAACAAAATGAGAGACTTAAAGTTATTGGACCATTTGCAGAATTCTTTTGAGAATAAATGAAAATGGTGACTATTGATCATTGCCCTAGAAAAAAGATTATTTGTTTTGAATACATTAAGTTTATATCCACTCATATGTATAGGTTAGGAAAGGAATTAAAAAAAATATCAATGTAATGATTTGTGATGGAAGATTGAAATGAAATGGAGCCTAGCATGTCTGTGGGTCAAGTTGTTCTTATTGTAAGGAAATATTTTGTAATATTCCATCCAAATATGCCTTCTTGAAACTTAATATTCATCCTTTTGTAGATTGATTCATAAAACGCTGAAGAAAGATCAGATTCATTTTAGATAAGTGTTGAGATGCTTACGTATTTTTGACTTGCATGGTTCAAAACAAGCTAAAGGAACATTGTGCAGTAATATTTCTTAAATTGTTTAATGCTGCCATATACTAAGACGTTAATTTGGAATTTTTTATTTCTTTTTTATAACTTTTTAGGGAGTCCATAATGAAGAATAAGTCCTGTCCATAATTAGGAATAACTCCTGTAACTTATCATTGGACAGGATGTATTAGAGTTGTTATCTAGAATGTCTGGGAGTCACCAGTTTCTTATTACCTGATTAGGATGTTTGCCCAGGATCTTAAAATCTTAAAATCCAGCGAACTTAGAAGCAGAGGTCTGTCAGGCCCAAGTCTTTTGTATCTTAAAATAGGTTATGGACATGTGACATATGAGTCATCCCACCTGCTGAAATCTGAATGGAAACCTTATGTTTTCCATATCCCCAGAGAGATATTGGATCAAGACAGGTCATTTCAAAGAACTGATTCATAAGGGATTTTTTTTTCTTTCCTCTTAAATAAATAAAAGGACTTGAAGAAAAATTTAAATTATCAATGACTAGTCTTTCACTGCATTGTTTGCAGATTGGTAAAAATTGATCAAATTGTTTTGATAGTTACCTTTTATTGTTCTGCCCCCAAGAAAAGATTACCGGTATAATGTTTCAGATAACTGTCATAATAAGAAGTTACTTCTTGGAGCATTTCTATGAGGGCTTGTTTTGGTTTTGCTTCCAAAGAGGTTCTGTGCCCCTTCATTGTCGTATGGGCATCTTCCTTAGACAGTCTACTGTACCTTGGCTAAATAGACCAAAGAGCTCCATTTTTATGTATATCTTTGCTGCCATTTAATGCTGGTGCAGAGTTTTATATCCATTGCTAGTTCAGGGAATTTATTTCTGGAATAACTGCTTCTCAAATGGTACGGCATGTTTGTCACCCATATAATTAAACCCTAGTTCAAGTAGAGGTGAATAATCTACCGTGAACTTCGGCACAGATAGTAAAGAGAGATAGCACACAATCCTCTAAGTCACACATGTCTGCTTTTTTTCTTTAGTCACTCCTGATGAAAGAGAGGCTAGTCGCTTCCTAAGTGTTCCTCGCCTCCTTGACCCTGTCCAGAATTCATCACCCCTTACTGTGTTCTCTTAGCAATCTACAGATCAGTCACCAGACAGCTAGTCTGCTTAAGAGAGCCATTTTTTTTATACTCTAGTCATAAAGGGAAAAGAACACTAATTCAAGAATAATAGAATTGGTAGAAATTGAACGATTGAACTGAACTTTTATTTGCATTCGAATATTATCATTCAGTATTGCCATTTAGTTGCTCCCTAGTTACCAAGTAGGATCATTTTAGCAGATTCAGTTTTTGTTTTTACTTTTAAGGTAAGATTGAAATGATGTGAAATGTGAAGAAACTACAGCATTATTAATTTGTAATTTAAAATTTCTGTGGTTGGCTTATCAATTACGGAAGAAACAGAAGGCAAAGATCATAAAGAAAATAGATTATAAAGGTAAAGAGGTATATCAACAGAAATTGATTAAAAAGAGTTTTTTAGACTTTTATACAAAGTTATATGCTAGTGAAAACATAGAAGCTTTAGATACAGATAAGTATTTACAGGCAGCACATTTTCCTAGACTTTCAAATGAACAATGAAATGAGATGAATTGTTTAATTACTTCTGAGGAAATTATTTTTGCAATTAAACAGTTAAAGGTGGGTAAGGCACCGGGTATAGATGGATTAACAGCAATTTATTATAAAATGTTATTTGAAGAAATGGTAGAGCCATTAAAGGAACTTTTTCATAGTATTTTGTTGGGAGCAGAGGTACCGCCATCTTGGAGAAGGGCTTTTATATCGTTGCTTCCAAAAGAAGATCAAGATTTTACCCAGCCTAAGAATTATAGACCTATATCTCTTTTGAATACAGATTATAAGATCTTTTCGAAAATATTGCAAATAGATTAATGCATGTTATGAAGCAATTGATTCATAGTGATCAATCTGGATTTATAACTGGAAGATATATGAAATATAATATAAGACAAATTATTAATTTAATTGAATACTTGGATAAAAATAATCAAATTCCTGCGGCTTTGATATTTTTGGATGCTGAGAAAGCCTTTGGTCAGTTAGATTGGCAATTCTTATTGAGAGTTGTAGAGAAAATGAACTTTGGGGATAAATTCTTATATGCCCTTAAGGCTATATATCAACAACAATCGGCACAAATTATAATTAATGAGGAATTAACAGAGGTATTTAAAATTGAAAAGGGTACAAGACAGGGATGTCCATTATCGCCATTGTTATTTGTTTTAACAATGGAGATTTTATTAATTAAAATCCGCAAATCAACTACAATAAAGGGAATAAAGATAAATAAGAATGATTATAGGTTGAGAGCTTTTGCTGATGATTTGGTTGTGACATTATCTCAACCGATTCAATTGGTTATGCAATTAGTGGAAATTATAACCCAGTATGGGAAAGTTTCTGGTTTTAAGGTAAATAATAATAAGACTAAAATATTACCTAAAAATATGACTATGAAGAAAAAGGAAATTTTAGCTAAATTTACAGGTTTTGAAATAGTGAAAAAGGTTAAATATTTGGGTGTATTTATTACAGCTTCTAATGGAAAATTGTATAAAAATAATTATGAGATACTATGGGTAAAAGTCAAAAGGATTTAAATGATTGGAAAAAATTACAATTATCTTTGTTGGGGAGAATTTCAGCTGTTAAAATGAATGTTCTATCAAAGTTTCTTTTCTTGTTTCAAATGATACCCATTTTGAAAAAAGACACTAATTTGGATGAATGGCAGAAGGGTATCAATAAATTTATCTGGGCAGGGAAAAAACCAAGAGTAAAGTTTAAGATTTTACAAGATGCACGGGAAAGAGGAGGGCTTAAGGCACCTAACTTGAAATTATATTATGATACGGCAGCCCTAACAGTAATTAGTGACTGGGTTAACTTAACAAATAAAAATATACTATCTCTTGAGGGATGGGACTTATTATATGGATGGCACGCATATTTGATTTATAATAAAAAAGTAGATCAGGCTTTCAAATCCCATATCTTAAGAAGTGCCTTATTGCGCGTCTGGAAGAAGTACTATTATAGGTTAAATTATAAAATACCAATTTGAGGGATACCTGGACACGCGATAGAAGGGGTATCTAGGGGTGGGAATTTGGATAGGATCTCTTATAAGGAATTACTTCTATTGGTAGGGAGTGATTGGCAATTAAAACCTTTAGTTGAGCTAAAGCAAGAAAATATTATATAGTCTTGGTTTCAGTATAATCAATTAGTGGTTAGGTGGAGTTTAGATCAAAAGGTTGGTATTACTTTAGGGGATGAGAATTTGGTAAAACAGATTAAGATCAAAATCGGGCCCATATAAAGAGAATTTATAATGTTTTAATAGAATTGGATTCTGAAATGGATCTAATTAAAGATTGTATGGTAAAGTGGGCTCAAAATATTCAGGAACCGATCCCGTTGGATACATGGGAGATAATTTGGGTTAGAAATGTAAAATTTACACAGGCTCAAAATTTAAGAGAAAATTTTTATAAAATGTTTTACAGGTGGCATTTGGATCCCAGAAATCTGTCTTGTATGTATTCTAATTTACAGCCCAAATGTTGGAGATGTGGTAGCTTGGATGCAACCTATTTTCATATTAGGTGGACTTGTAGAAATATAAAAGCTTTTTGGATTAAAATTTGGTGGAACATTCAAAAGATGTTTAAAAGAAAGATAAAGTTTACCCCTCAATTATTTTTGTTGGGTATTATTGTAGATTTTGATGTTAAAGAAACTAATTTGATGTTGAACTTAATAACAGCAGCAAGGTTATTGGTAGGGCAATATTGGAAAAAAGAGTCCTTGCCTACTATAGAAGAATGGACGTTTAAGGTGTCAAATTTAGCAGAAATGGCAAAAATTTCTGCCTATTTGAAGGATCATACACAAGAAAGATATATTTCAGTTTGGAGAAGATGGATAGATTATATTCAGAATAAATATGGGATTAAAAAGTTTCATCTAGTTTATGAGTAAATTTTAGATTAGTATTGATAGTATAATAACTCATTTTAGATTTGGTATTACTGTGGTTTAATTAATATTGACTTGTTTATATTATTTTTTTTTGTTTTAATTTGCTTATATTTATCTTAAATGGGAGTTAAAGTATTTTATGAATTTGATTACTTATATAGTTGGGTAATGTTAATTAGAATTTGATTATTAACTTGTAACCCTGTACTCAGCTCTGGGAAGTGGGGGGAGGGTTAGGGGTGGGTGGGTTTGGGGATATTGTATACTGTATAAAACTTTTCAATAAAAAAAAAAAATTCTGTTTTAAGTTTCTGAACCATCTTCACCCCACCATAAGCCTATTCATTTGTGGAATCTTTCCATTGAATAAACAGAGTGGTTCAGAATAAGGAAGAGCATTAAACAGAAATGCATATTTCCAGACTGCTGTTAAATTTATACAGTGCGTATGTTAAAACAATGGCAGATTTGGAAGAGATGACAGCTGGAATCCAACTAGGAGCTCAGAAAATTAACAAGTTGAGCTATGTTAACATCACTATTTTCTTAGCTGGAAATAAGTGAGACTTAGAAATTTTTATTAAAAAAATGGGAAATCTGGGTTAATTTTAAATACTTTGAAGACAAAAATGTTGTCAGCCAACATGCTTAATAAATATAGTTGATGGTGAAGAAGTGAAAGTGGTAGCTTTGTTTTTTTGAGATCAAGAACAGATAAAAATGCAAATTCTGTGGGGAAACAAAAAAGGATATTAATTTTAAGGAAAAAGACAATGACAAGCTCAGTCAAGATGTCGAAGGGTAACAATGTTTCTGTAGAATAAATATTAGAATAATTAAAGCATTGGTTATGGATGGCTGTGAGGCTATTTTGTATGAAACATCCCAATTCTAAAACCCTTATTAAAAAAGCAAGAACAGATGCCTTCTACCTCTTCTGATTCCAGTCCAAATATTTTGTTTCCAGATGAAGTGGTAATGTAGTGGAAAATAAGAGTTCCTTGAACCAGAATATTTCTGTGGAATGTTATAATGTATGAAGGGGAAGAAATATGGAGGATACTCCCTACTCTTTTCTGCCACACCTGGAGTGCACACTGTTTCTTTTGCTGCTGCCACCGTTGACTTGCTGCTGGGTTTCATACATCAACTTGTCAGGGCACACAGAGAGAGGAGGGATAAATGGAAGAAAAATAAGGAAATCATTCATGGTCAAGAAAACAGTGCATCACATTAAAGAAATGCTCAGCCTGCTGGAAACCTCACACTTTTCCATTTTTGGTCTTGTCTGCCATCTCTCCCCAAACAGTTCCTTTGAGAAAGGCAGGAGAAAAGGGGGGAGGGGGAAATAATGGGGTTACCTAAGAATCTCTAGCTTTCAAAATTTTAGCCTTCTAATGGGGTGGAGTTTGGGGGTGATTAAAGGAATGGACTGTCTAAATTAGCAATCAAATGCTGAAAGCACATAAATAACTTAGTGTTGTGTCATCCTCACTCCACAGCATGGAGGAGATAGATATTGAAGTGATGGGTTTGGGAACATTAGAAATTACAATGACGCTGAAAGTACCAAGTTCGTTGTTAAACTTACAAAATCAGTTGCATAGCCACTCTTATGTTCTTTGGTTCAAATAGACACTGCAGACTATATTTGTAGAGAGAATGTATAGATGTTTTAAAAATGTAAATGCCACATTAGGCTGGGCTATTCCTGATTGTATTCTTGGCAGGAGTTGAAATGGATCCTCAAAAACAAATACCAGGGAAGGGATTTTCCTCAGCAGCAAAGCAGCAGGAAAGGAGGAAATTAAATCACCCCACTTCCTTTCGCTTACTCCAGTTAGGCAGAAAGAGTTTAGAAGCGTTGCTTTTCATTGGGGGGGCGGGGGGTGGTGGAAGGTTTTGTTATCCGTGTTTTAACTTGGCCTCTGTCAGAAGTATGTTTGGACGACAGCCTATGTTGTAATTAAGCTCAGATGGAAACTAACATTTCCAAACACTAGGAGAACAAGGAACACCTGACTTTTATATTAATGTCCAACTTAAAGTGTTCAAAGTGGCTCACTCCATGAAATAGTGATAACGAATCTTCTACAACAGTTACCCAACCTTTTAGGCTTTGCAGATTGGGGGGGGGGAGAGGGGATGGTTCTGTGCAAGTGGCTGGCAAGCGCACACGCATGCACAGCTCCATTTGCACGAGTAGCATGCACATGTGCCCGCCGCTCACACAAATGGAGTGTGCATGCTCATCTGCTGCTCATGCAAGAGGGGATATAAGTACACTCACCTGCCATTTCCACAGCCCTTTTGCAAATAGCTCACTGCCTACTAGTGGGCCATAGCCCAGAGGCTGGGGACCCCTGTTCTACAAAGAATTTTAAGATTTGTTCAAAAATGTAAAAGGTTCCCTTGCTTTGTTCTGTCCTGCCACAGACTTACCAGCTAATCAAGAGGTTCCTGCAGGCAAAAAAAAAAAAAAAAAAGAAATGTAGATCTATCATAATATAATCAAGTACATTCTGGCAGAAACAAACAATTATTGAGGTAGATCTTAAAAGGCAGAGTGAGATGGAATGGACCAGCTCATGAGTGGCAAAACAAAACCAAACCACCCATTATTTAAGAAACAACTCACACAAAAGAAATGGGTAAAAAAATTGCAGCTTGAGAAACTGTAACTTGAAGAGGAAAGAAAACATTTTTTAAAAACGCAAATTGAGAAGACTTAAAAGCTAATAAATTGAATTGTATACAGATAAGGAAAAAATAATTAGTAAATAAAAAAGAAAGGAACTGTGCAAACAGATTTCATGAATGGAAAATATAAGGCAAACACAGAATTGGACAAGATAGAGGCCTCAGCTGAGGAAGCAAGTGAGATGTACAACTTATTAAAATAACTGAATCTAGAAGAGATCAAAGAGTACATCAAGAACTGAAAGGTGTAATTAGGGACTGATTCTTGTCCTCGTCCTTGTTATTTGGTTTCATGGTAGATATGCATAGGATTGTGAAACTGGAAATGTTAAAAAAAAACCAGAATGAAATTGGTGTTAGCATATATAACATGAAAAGGAAACAAAAAGTCTACTCAGAATTACTCAGAGAAAACAGGAGATAGAAATTTCAGCAGTAAACAAAGAAATGTAAGGGATAAAGTGGGAACACGAAGCATTTAGTTATATATTTATTATTATAAATGTAATAATAAATACATAACTAAATAATTATGTCTTTCACTCTGTTTAACAAAATTAAATTAAGGAGAATATGTCTGAGAAAGCCTTTTTTGAAACTATCTCAGCATACAATGGGATAATGAAGACCTTATGCAAATATGTCACTTTTTTCCAAAATAAGAGAAAACAGTGATATTTCTGCTTCTATAAAACTTAAAGGATGTGTAAAACAGTGTGTATTTCTTTATTCACCTTAACATAACTTGTCATTTAAAACAGGGGTGTCAAACTGCCGGCCCATGGGCCGGATGCATCACGTGGAAGTCGCGCCCACCCCATTGCTGGCAATGGCAAACCTGTCCCGATATGTTGAACGACGTCATGTGACGTCGTGAGTTTGACATATCTGATTTAAAAGATCATTTTTCATCTGTTCTAAATAAAGCATAGTCTATCTCTGACATTTGCCAAGAGGAATTAATAAATAATTAGACCTCACTTAATGACCACAATTGCTTAATGAGCACAATTGCTAAGTGATGCAGATGTTAAATGAGATGTCAGATGTACACACTGAATTTGCAACAACTCTATCCCCCTCCCCCTCCAGTTGTTAAGAGACACATGAACACAACTTGCAATTTCACTCTGGACTTCTTCATTGACTTTGTTGAAAGTCAAGTATAAAGCATGAAGATGATGCTCATGTGACTGCAGGGTGTTGCTACAGTTGTAAATACTTACTATTTGCAAAGCTCCAAAATTTTGATCATATGACTGCAGGGACTGGTTGTAAACTTGCTTTTTCAGCACCGCCATAACCTTGGTCTCTAAACAGAGCAATAATTAAACAAGGATTACCTGAAGTGTAGTAGCTATCATTAGTTACAGTAATTCATCATTTATATTATGAAGATTGTGCCAAAGTTAAGTCCTGTATGAAGATATATATTTATGTTGGTAGATAAATAGATAGATATAGACCAGTGGTTCTCAACCTTTTTAATGCCGCGACCCCCAACCAGTCGTAAGTCGAGGACTACCCAACCGGTCGTAAGTCGAGGACTTTCCCTGCCTGGGAGCGCCGCGCATGCGCGGTGCCGCCCTCTGTGCCGGCCGAGGCATAGCTGGTAAGTGGCAGAGACGGAGCAGGCCGACCAACGGCTGGGCCACCAGCTGGCTCAGCCCAAGGGAGGTAAGGCACCTGCCGGGCCCCACGCGCGCCAGCAACCCTCCCTGCACCCGCCGGCCTCCCACCTCCCACCCCTGTCCCTCTTTTACTTACATTTTTAGTAGTTGCTCAGCAGGGAGGGGTGGAAACTTCCAGACAGCTCGCCTTCACTGCAGACAACTTGCAGCACCGTTTGCAGAATGGGACTTTTGGCGGGCTCAGCAGGGCAGAGACAGCCTGGACAATTCCTATTGGCTTTTGAAAGCCAATAGAATTAGACTCTATTCAAGAGAGTCTATTCTATTGGCTTTCAAAAGCCAATAGAATAAAAGGGAGTAGCACAGCTAAGGAAAAGGGGGAAAAAATGGCAGACTGCATTGTTTGGCGACCCCCATGAAATGGTTGTTCAACCCCAAATGGGGTCCCGACCCACAGGTTGAGAACCGCTGATATAGACAGACATGCATATATACACACAATTATTAAAAATACATCAAAGTAATTAGTTCATATAATTTCTCATATGAAGACTTGCGCTTTTGTATAAGTAGGATATAGACACTTAAACAAGAGTTTCCTAAGTCTTAACTTGTTTATGGATAATAATGAAACCAAATTGCTTAAATGGAAGAGAGCTGAGGCTTTATTTAGTAATTACATAGTATTGGAGTGACATTTCATCATAATCTTTGCGGGGGAAATTATCTCCTTTGAACAGTGCTGCTACCATGTTAGAGCCATATGCTATCATTCGGTTCTACTTAGTATGAGTTAAGCCAGATCTATATCTACACTAAATTCAGTTGGAACTGCTTGTCAAATTGTGGTTCATGCTAATTTAATTTCTCTTTTGAAGTAAAGTTTGCATATCCATTTGGCACAAATTCTCTAACCCAGTAATTTTGTTAATATTTATTCAGTAAGTAATACTTAGTAAGGATTGCAATCTTACAGTTATAATACTTGTCAACAACAAAAAACAACTTAGCTTAAATAGGGGTTTCTGGCAATGCCAAATCTTGGTCTTGATCTAAAGTCATTTCATTCTGAATGTTTTCTCCTTGGTTTTAATATGATTTAGACTGAGATGCTGTATCCATTTACTTGATAACAAGCCTCAATGAATTTTGATAGCCATGTATAGGATTGTGCTGTCAAAATCTCCAAATTGGGTTTAAGATGTGTAATTGAGATTGAATAATTATATCCAATGTATTAAATACAATTTGAGTATTACTTATAGAAACAGCTGTAATTAGAGCCAAAAGTTCAGTGTCCAAAATGACATTTAGATATGTCCAAGGAATATGAAATGGATGTTACTAGTGCAGAACATGATAATGTTAATTAAGATTTTTTCACACCATATTGAGGTAAAAATTGCAGTGATTTGACATTTTTTTCCAGTCGAATGGAAGGTAATATGCCAACTGAAAATATTATTTCTAAGTATATAAACATTGTAGATAACTTGTAGTTTTGTGTTTTATGTCATAAGTCGTTATTAGATCTTTTTCAATATTTGCTACAAGTTTAAACTACTAGTGCTTGCTTGTGTTTAGAGCCCTCCAATCACAAATTCTCTAGTATTGATATCTGCCCTTATTTCTCTCTAAAATAATATGTCTGTATGTTCTCCCCCTTTTTTGAAGGGGCTCTTAAGTCTGTGGTCACAGTTTCTAGGTTTGGAGCTTTTAAGCACCTGGGCCCACAAATCTAAAATCAGCTTTCTTCATGTATCTGTTGTCATGGTCCTGGTCGAAAAGCCCAACAAAGTAAATCTACCAGAGTCACTGCAATCTCTAATGTAAAACTTTATTAGGCATAACATACTGGTATGAAAGAAGGAATACCAGCTCTGGCAACATGATGGGAAAAAGTTAATTAAAGGAATAAAACCTTCCCTCCCCTTTCTGATGGTTCAAGTCACGTTCTCTGATTAGTCTTCAAGCTTCTGTTATGAGAAGAAAATCTTCATTCACCAAAACAATTCTTCAACGGGCTCGGCTCTCAGATATTAACCACTTGTATGTTCCAAACCTTCTCCCCCCACCCTCTGGACTGTTGGCAAGCTAGAAGCATCATGGCAGTTTTAAAGTAAGGGATCTTCATAGCTTGGCATCTGTATTGCAGTTTCATAGTTTTTAAAGAGGGTTAATAGGTTAACATAGGGTGTGATTGCTATACTCTATTTGCTGATAGTTCTAGTTAATACCAGTTCTAAATTATTACAGATCTACAGATATATAGGGCACCCAGTATTATTTCAGACCATTTTTAAGAATGTACTCTTTTATTTGATGTATTTATAATAATGCCATTTTTGTTTTATTGGGCTTTTCACCACACCTTGGTATATGTATGTAATAGCAATTAATAATAAAATTTGTTGTTGGGATAAAGATTGATGGCCTAGGAAAGATGAGGAGGTTGCAAAATGATCAGTCTTGGCAGCAGGCAACTCTTGCAACACTATTTATAAAAGGAGACTATAATGTTTTAGACTGATATTCTGAATTACGAGACCTCACAAAACCAAGTGGAACAATTTTGGATTAAAAATTGAGCTTATGTATTTTGTTAATTTGCTTCAGATTCTTTCTTAAGAATGTACAATCTATAAACAGGTTGTAGGCAGAATGCTACTACAAAACACAGATAATGAAAGAGCCAGTTGACTGCTGGGTGGTCTCTGTTCCAAACAGTACTAGATGGTGTTTACATCAGCTGAAGGATTACTATGAATGCAGAAAGTGAAGAGAATGAGGAATGCTGACTTCCATATCTGTCCTTTCAGCCAAGCTGTGTGTGAGTCAAGTATGGCATGTTTGATTTTTTTTTTGGGGGGGGGGAAGGCTCATTTATCATCAGAACAGGCAAGAGATAAGGTCTCTAAAGTCTGGACTATCTTTTTGATGTGTACCAGTCCAAAGTTTAATGGATGAGTAAAAGCCTGAAAAAAATTAAACCTCATCATTCTCTGTCTCCTGTCACTATATATATTTGTTTTAGCCATGTAGATGCATAGTTATATGCTGAGACAGCCATTATTCAAGTGGGTGGCTTGTTGAGAAATCTCTGTTGCCGCAAGTGATTACATAGCTTATTTTTAGATCTACATTTTGTTTGCACTAATGGAAGAGGTAAAAAAGAGGACAGTGTTTATTTAGAATCAGGTTTATCTGGGGTCAGCTATCTAAGTATCTATGTTTTGCCTAAAGTTAGGGAAAGTTGACAATATTGTTTACTAATTTCCGGCTTCTACACAACAGCATATGTGTGGACCTTTAAACCACCAAGATGAACTGGTAGAGTGCTGCTAGCAGTTTGCAAGGAATTCTGCCTAGTTGTTGGCAGAATTGCCTAAGTTCAGCATTAAATTCACTTTTAATCATAGCACCACTCAAGATGGGCATGACTTATTTAAAAAGGGATCGCCCTGACATTACCTCCCTCTAACTGTATGAAGAACAAACAGAATAAAAAAAATAAAGTGGGATAAAAAAAATGCCATTCCCACGTGCTAAATCATTGAGACACTTGCTTTAGCCAATTAATTTTTAGGGTAGGAAAGAAGGATGCCTAGGTAAGCCAAATCAAGCCTGACCCAGTGAAGGTGCCACATGAATGCTGCTCGTTGGCATTTATAATTTATGTTGGTGCCTTGGGTTTGTGTGTTTTCGCCACTGTATTTAAAGAAAACACACCTAACAACTGGATATACGTACAAGATAAACCACTTTTGCACTCCTTTTTTTCTTTTCCCTGTGGACTCCTTAGTTAGTGTCTTCTTGATAGTTGTGTTTGCTGACTCCAGTGATACTTTTGGCATAACTGTCTTTCTCCACCTACTCAGTGACCTCAAAAAAGGCCTTGTGAGGACAGACATTGCTTAGAAAAACAGGCTGTGTATATCTACATACAGTATTTGAGAAGTGGAGAAGGGTGAACGTTTATTCTCTGTCCATAATAAAATAGTATTGCCAACAAGTAAAGAGACCAACTAGAGAAATTCTGAAGCAGTTCAGTGTAACTTTGCTATGCAACAACATATCTCAATATATCTATCTACAAGGGACTGTGGAGACATTTTCAAGAGATCACTTTAAACCCCTTATTATGCCTGTTCTTGGTGAAGTTATGTATGAAAATTATTGTACATATGTATTCATCCATATTGTCATTTCTTCATATGCTCTCATTATACTCTTAAAGTTTATAATGTCATATTGTTAGGAAATTTTGGACTGCCTGTGGCTTGTGGCAATTAGAATGCAAAACATTTGGGTTGCATCAGATTGGAGAAAGCTAGTATTAGGAACCAAATAAATCCAGTTATAGATTCTGAATTGTCTATCACATTTTTGTCTACCACATTTCAGTTCAGATCTCTCTCTCTCTCTATCTCTTGCACTTTGAAATCCAAATTAAGGGAAATGGTTTATCTTGAGATGCTTCTATATTTCAAATTACTTACTTGAAAATAAGCTGTTACCCAGGCTTCATACCTTTTAAACTCAGAGTGAAATGTGAATTAATGTTCTTTATTTCAAATATGTGAAATAGCCAGGAGTGTAATAGGAAGGCTTATCTATACAAATCCATGTCGAGGAGTACTGAATCACCCAGAAGTATGGTGGCAGTATCTCCAAGTTTTAATATTTAATGTTCCCCTGTAGGAATGGAATACACTCATTCATTTACACAAGAATATTGATTAATTCATACTTGATGTTCAGCTACCCAGAGCATGTTTGAAGAGCAAAATAATATGCTTTGCTTATTTAGTTACTTCTAGGATCCCAACTCTTACTGTTGCCATAACTGAATCAAAACAATGGTGATTGTTTTTATAGTCATTCTCTTTTGCCCAGAATTAATTAATAAGTGCTTCTCTTTAAATAGCATGTTGGAGAACTCAAAATATTGAAAGTTAATGCAACAGTACTTCCTCTCCACACCTGTGTTTTTAAGTTCCACAAACAATGGATTCACTTCACATCATACATTTATTTTAAAAATACCACATTCCACCTTTCTGTAATAGATGTGATTCAGTTCTAAAATATCATATTGGTTGTTTGAAACTTTAATCAGATGATTTCTTCAGAGAATTTGTTATTGAATTATATACTGTATGGTTAGCCTAACACGTATGTATATTATTGTTACAGTATTGCTTATTTTTCCTCCTTTTGCTGGGACATAATACTCACTGTTAATTATTTGACTATAAATCTTATTTTGTATTTTTTTTTCTACATAATTTTAACAATACACTTTAGTTGTTTTGCTTCTTAGTCTGTAACTTAGTACCTACTTTCCTGGGAATAAGCTCTGTTGAAGTCACATCTTTATCGGTAGTGCTGTTAATATATAAGAACATATTCCTTTAGGCCAGGTGTGTCAAACTCACAATGTCACATGACGTGTCGTGACGTATCACAATTTTTTTTCCATCGCCAGCAATGGGGTGGGCGCGGTTTCGGCATGACGTATCCGGCCCATGGGCCGGCAGTTTGACACCCCTGCTTTAGGCTGGTATGTATGTTTTGATGTGCAGAACAGTGGATTAGCCAAACTTTATAATAGACTTGATAACATTTAATGTAATGGAAATAGTCTAAGAAAAGAACTAATTATAATTATTGCATGCCAATATTCTCCATCATAGTACCCTCCACTCAGATTGGACTACAGCTTGCTATCATGGCCAATGCTTCAGAACAACTGATGGCTTCAAGTTGTGGGTGGCTATGATCCATGTTTCTATCAAGGAACAACAAAGATATGTTGAAAGGGGAAGCAATGTTGGAATATTCGCTTCTCTTCACAAAGGGATGTAGGTAGATATCCCTTAGATTTCCTAAGCTCAAGATTCTACTTCCTTTCTTGGATGGTCTGTGCAGATTTAAAGAAAACCATCTTAAATATATTGTAGACTGAAGAGAGACCTTCCCCACCCCCCCACCGCCCTTTCTGTTTTGCATCAAAACATCTTTTCTTGTCTTATTATGGGTAATAGTAATGAGCAGTAAGGAAACAGCTTCATAGATGATAAAGGACATTATAGAAGTCTGGGAGTTAACTGTAAACTAAATTATGTTCAAATTATCAGCCTGGGGAATAGTTTCCTGCTGTGCTTTTTCCCATGTTTTCCTATGAGATTTACAGTTTTGGTGCTGAAGAAAAACACAAATTGTTGCCTTAATTGTAAAGAAACAATTTTGTGAATACTTGAGCTATTTTTTTTAAAGACTGTAAGGGGATTTATATTTCTGGCTTTGTTTGAGCAGACAGCTGTTTGATCATCGCTGACTCCCTTAAGTTTTCTTCATGAAGAATGAGAGTATGTGATTTCTATTATCTTTGTACACCTGTTAAAAGGGCTGCATGGTGAAAGAAGGCAGCCTGTAAATCAATTTCTAAGGCTTTGATGGGCTTAGTGGAGGAGTGGATAAGGCATTCATGTAGGATCATGACCATTTTCTTCAAATTTCAAGAAATTGTAAAAAGGGCTTTGACTAGAAATGCCTGGAACACTTTCTCAGTCCTCCTTCTGGGCCTTTGATCTAGTGATGGTTTCTAAACAAGACCACACCTGGAATACTGCACCCAGTTTTGGTCAACATATTACAAAAAGGTGTTGAGACTCTGGAAAAAGTGAAGAGAAGAGCAACTAGGACAGTGATGGTGAACCTTTTAGAGACCAAGTGCCCAAACTGCAACCCAAAACCTACTTATGCATCATCGGGTGCTGGGTGGGTGTGGCCCATTGGGTGGGCATGGCCCAGTGGGTGGGCGTGGTTGCAGTGATAACGGTAGACTGGGTGGGACTAAAAAGTTCAATCAATCAATTCCAACTTTGCAAGATCTTTTTTTTTTCCCCTCGAGAAGTTGAAATTGATTGATTGATTGAACCTTTTTTTTTTTTGCACACAGCGGTGGAGGCCTAAAGTGAAAAGGTTTTATAAAACTCAGCTGAAGGGCTAGGACTGGGGCGACAGCGCGCGTGCCCACAGAGAGGGCTCTGAGTGCCGCCTCTGGCACCCGTGCCATAGGTTCGCCACCACTGAACTAGGATAATTAAAAGCCTGGAGACTAAACATATGAAGAACGGTTGCAGGAATTAGGTATGGCTAGTCTAGAGAAAAGAAGGACTAGGGGTGATATGATAACAGTATTTGAGGGGTTGCCACAAAGAAGAGGAACTCTATTTATTTTCCAAAGTACCAGAAGGCAAGGCAAGAAACAATGGATGGAAACTAATGAAGGAGAAAAACAACCTGGAATTAAGGAGAAATTTCCTAATAGTGAGAATAATTAACCAATGGAACAACTTGCCTTCAGAAGTTGTGGGTGCTATATCACTGGAAGTTTTTAAGAAGAGACTGGAGAGCTACTTGTTCTCAAATTATATAGTATCTCCTACTTGAGCAAGGGGTTGGACTAGAAGAACTCCAAGGCCCCTTCTAGCTCTATTTTGATTGATTGATTGATTGATCGATTGATTGCGGATCTGTGGTGAATTGCAGAATTACTGCAAGTGGGCCATGATATATACAATAGCTGGAAAACAAAACATATTTTTTTTCTTATTGGCACAATTACTGAGTAGGAAGGAGGGGGGTTTGGGCTATGAGGGAGATTGAAAGGAGCAGTATCAGCAATTTGGGGTGGTTCCCCATCCTTCATCTTGCCTTTTACTGGTATTTCCCTCTCTCATATGCACACATAATGCATACATATTTTTTGTTTCGTAAAGCTTCATATTTCATACCTGTCTGTGATTCCTCTAACCTATTCATTGATGTGCTCCCTACATAACCAGTACCAGATTCACCCAATGTGGATAATGCTTGCCAGCTCCTTCCCCAGCCTCCCTGATGCCTGGCGTCATTAACTGGGGAGTGAAAATGCTTCTGGGGAAATGGTCAGCCAACGGTGGAAAATTGGTCCTGACAAATATAACAGTATTCTTATTCACTCATCCCATTTCTGAAATTGGGAATATCTTGATCAAGTACTCCGCAGGTAATTTCAACAAATGGGCATCATTAGTTTCAATTGCATTTGGAAACAAATAGAAAGCCTTTAACACTTTCAGTTGTGGCAGGATGCAATTCCTCTGTTTGCATTTGTTATAGCTTTCAACAAAGTTTAACAAGACATTATAGTGATTCTGTTTCCTCTACTTCAAGAGGATATGTCACTCCTTCTCGAACCTTTCCTGAAAGGCCAAGATAAAAATTGGGACAAACAGAATGAAAGTCATAAAATGATTTCATTAGAACCAGTGAGGGAGAAGCTGATCAAAATCAAACAGTGAAATATTCTCAGCAAAAGTAAGTAAACAGTCAAGAGAGGAAAACTACTGTATTTTTTTAAAAAATGAAACATTTCAGTATTTGATGAGATGCAAAAAAAGCAAAAGCAAAGTAAAGCTCTTCAGCATAAGCATGCCTACCAAGAAATATTTCTTGCTGACATTAGGTGGATGAGCAGCTGGAATAATTATGGGGGCTCCATTGATGATCCTAGGAAGTAAAGAGATCCATATGGGATGAAGCAATCCTTCAGCTGGTTGTTTCAAGTAGCTAATGAGATGCTGCTCAATGAAGCAAAGCTACAGCAAGATTTTAATTTTCCGGGAAAGGCTGTAATGAACATACCAACTAACTAGTTGGGGGAAGGCTGTTTTGAACGAAATATGAGCAAAGCAGAATTAAATAGGTATATATAGCTATAAAATGTGGCTGCAGACCCATCCACACATTCTTATCTCTAGCTATTAATACACTACCCACAGCATTTTAACTGTCTTAATTGATTTCCAATTTATTGAATGTTGCATTGCTGGTCATAAGCACCTGTTTAGGTCTTTTACTATTCCCAATTGAATTAAAAGAAAAAAAGATGGGGATCCCCAGACACTTTACATCAAATGACAGTTTGGCTGTAATATAGGTGTTAAATACTGCAGAATAGCAATAGTCATTTCTAGCAGTAATAACAGTAAGATAGTAGGTTGTAGGACTATGTGGCGCTTTGGATTTAATGATGTATGAAGAGGTGCTCACATAACACTATTAATAGCAATAGCCCACAAACCCACAGCCACGCTTCGCCAGGAATTATCCAGAACCAAAGACAAGATATAGAAGGAGGAAAGAAACAATGTAATATACAAAATCAACTGTAACAATTGCAACCAATTCTACATGGGACAAACAAAAAACCAGGATCCATGAACACTGACTGGCAGTCAAATGTCACAATCCCAAATCCTTAATCTCCACCCACACTGTCACCAAATAGCACCAGTTTGATTGGAGCAACACAAAACTCATCGGCCACACTACTACCAGGCACACATGTGAGTTCATTGAAACCTGGCACTCCACAAGCAATTCCATCAACAGACTCATTGACCTACAACCAGCTTACAAACCGCTCAGAACCCAAATCAACCACACAGCCAACCAAAGACAGCACCGACTCTCAACCAACCCACGCAAGTCCCTCCCAACCAGCACTTCACCTCCCAATGACCTCCCACCTCCTGATGTAACCTCCCCATCACAAGAGCCATACAAGACTCTCACTGATGACTCACACCTGACCCATCACAACACCCATTACAAGACCCTCACTTGACACACCCACACCTGGCTCATCACAAGACCTAGTGACCACATGAAGCCCTTATAAACAGAGGAACACTGACACTGACATCCCCTAAACTCTGCTGATAATGTTACTTAGCCTGGTAACAAAATATTCAGAAACCCACAAGCTCAGAGAACGAATCTTCACCCTCATCCAGTGGTGGAATTCAGCTGGTTCGCACCACTTCAGCAGAACCAGTAGCTAATTTTTTGCTGCCTAGGCCCAGGACTTCCGGAAAGGGCATCCACACAGAGAACTGATTGTTCACATATTTGAATCCCACTATTGCCCTCATCCTACACGTGAGCTACACATATTCTCCACTATTGCAAATTTTTCATATGTCTTTGATTATAGCTTTCTTGTATTCTTGTATTAACTTGAAGAAGGTTAATAGACAGTGTTTCTGAAAGTCTTTTCTGGAACTATTTTGACAATATCCTGAAAATGTAGTGTGTGTATTTGCTATATCACATTTTAGCAGGTATTTTCTCCTTTAACTTAGTGTTGGACAGCTGCTGTTTTCTGTGAAAAGCCCTGTTGATATAAAATGGCAGGTTTTCTGTCCAAATTCATGTTTTTATGGGGCTTTCTTTAGTAACTTAGAAAAGTAGCAATTAGTGAGCTTTTGCATCAGTAGTTTCTTTTTTGGGGTATTAGATTCGATGTTATACAACTTGACATATGGAGATTTAGAGCATATCCCTTGACCTGTTCATCAATTAGTTGGAAAACATGGAGGAATAAAACCATGAGAGAACAAGGTCTTCTATATGTTTCTTATTTACTGATCTGATGATAAGCCTACTGAAGTAGGCTGAGAGGGCAGCAGTTTTATATCTGATTAGTGCATGGCTATAAGTATTCAAGAATGTTTTGAATGAAGAGAGGTAACCAAGAAAAAGAGAATTCCATATACTAGATATTTATATCTATGTCCACTAAGCCCAGGTATTGAATTTATGCAGTACACTTGTCAGATGCTAACCCTTCACCAAAGAGTTATGTTCTTATGAAGGAATGAGACAGAGAATTGCACCTAGGGATAATTTACTTATTTTTACTTCTTAGGTTTGGTTTCAAGATGATTGGAAATAAGGGTCAACATGTGGGGGGGGGGGAAGTCAGTTTAATTAACAACAGTGAAATTGCAAAATAAACACTTAATGTTTTGGTAGACAAGTCATTAACAGGGTTTAACAAGTTAAATGCATTGTACGCAGTTCTGTGAAAATATTGAGAACTTATAACTAAAGATAAATTTAAAATGCAACTTAATAGATAATTTTATAAAATTAACTATTAATATGTCTGTTGCTTAATTATATTCAACAGACTATTCAAAAAGTCTTTCCACATAGAAAGTATATTCAAACAATTTCTTCAGTGTTGGTCAGTTGGGGCTCTTATTAATATGCCCAGTACTTCATTCCTTCTATGTTTAGCCTCAACTAAATATGATGTACAAATATTCGTAGGCACAGAGTAATCAAAATTTTAGAAACTCTTTTACGTGCAGCTATGGCCAGTGACTCAGGCACCAGTATAGATTGTCTTCATGTAGTTACTGTATGGGGAATCACTGAACTGTATTTAACCTACCCAGTTTCATAAACCACAAAGACTATTACAATGTTGACTTGTCTGCAGACGTATACACTTTACAGTGCGTGTAATATGAACATGTCTAAACCACAATGAGAACTTAATGTTGGTCTTTCAAATATTGCTGCTTATTTTAGAATCTCACTTCCACATTGGAAGAGTTGCCTAATTTGCTTGTTTGTACATATGTCCTTGTTTTCCTGTCCTGTTCTCTCTCCCCCCCCCCCCAAGCATTCTTAATACTGAAGATGGTAAGTATTTGTCTTAGTTTTGGAGAGAAGCCACAGAATTACTTTAGAGTTGGTTCAAGGGAAATATTCTGACAGTAACAACATAACTCCTTAGGGCTTTATTAAGGAAACTTTCATTTGCTCAAATGAGAATGCAGTATTGTAGATTAAAAAGGAGAATCTCTGCTTTTTTTCTTGCTTTTAATGAGCAATGATTTTATTTTGGAATAATTATGCAAATTTTATGTATTGATATTGATTTCTTTTTACTTTCTATAGTATGACGTGCTAAGCAAAATACCTGATATATGTAAATGATTACAGGAAGTCCTTGACGTATGACCGGTGGCCTTGTGACTGTTCAAAGTTATGATGGACCCCAAACAAGGGCCTTGATTTGAAGTTCTGATATTTGGTCATGTGACTTCAGTTTAGGCATTTGTCAACAGGCCTGTATTTATGCTCATTTGCAGTGCCCCATAGTTATGTGATCATGAGTTATGATGTTTTTGCTGGAAACCAGGGTTTATTTCTGATTTCCAGCAAAAACCATCCCATAGTGAACAATGGGTTTACTTAATAACCATGGTGTTTGCTTAATGACTGCTCCATACACTTAATGACTGCTACAAAAAACGTTATAAAATCGGGTGTGGTCACGTGGTGTCCTGCTTTATGATTGTCACCGCATACTGTATGACTGAAATTGTAGACTCAATTACATATATAAGTTGTGGACCACCTGTATGTTGTTCTGATAAGGAATTTCTCTATTGAAGTCAGTGAATTAGCTTCCAATATACAAGTGCCTCCATTTCCCCCCCAAGAATCCCAATTTGACCTGAATTAAGTTGAAACTGACACAAGTGAATTCTTTATACCACAGTTCGTAGAGCAGACATTTTGCTTCTGATACATAATTTAATATATTCTTATTTCAACTTATATTTTATGCAAATTGGGATTCTTTACCAATACTTTGGCAATATCTGTATATTCAGATCAGATACTTCTAACTTTCATAAGATCTTTGCTAAATGAATCATGACAGGGATTAAAGTGTTTATTATTCACATACCAGACAACCAGACATGTATTCAGTGGTGTGCATAACCAAGCCAACTGTGAATGGTTTATTGCATTATACTTTTAGTGATACCTATTAACGCTTGAAGACATATTTGCCTGTCCTCTATAATATAATGGATGTAGATACATGTTAGTTATATATTAGCAGTACTGAAATAGTAGCATGCAAATATTTTTAATGTTCAGAATCACCCCCAGATATCAATCATTGGGTGTCAGGACTGTAGGTGCTATAATAAATCACTCCTGGAAAATGTGCTGACATAACAGAAGGATATCTCACAGGATCCACATGCTGAAAGAGCCAAGGTCAGGGATCTGATGCTGATATGAAAAAGGCAATTGTACTCTAGATTTAATTGTAGGTCTAAGCATTTATATGTTTAAGTTGTTAATAGTTATAATGAGGAACAATCCTGAAATATACAGGTAAGTCCTCAGTTTACAACCATTCACCTAATGAACGTTCAAAGTTACAATGGCACTGAAAAAGTGACTTATGACTGTCACAGCATCCCCATGGTCACATGATCAAAATTCAGATGCTTGGCAACTGGTTCATATTTACAACAGTTGCAGCATCCCGGAGTCATGCGATCCCCTTTTGCAACCTTCTGACAAGCAAAATCAATGGGGAAAGCAGATTCACTTAACAACCATGTTACTAACTTAACAGCAGTGATTCACTTAACAGCTGTGGCAAGAAAGGTTGTAAAATGGGTCAATTCTCACTTAATAACTGTCTTGCTTAGCAGTGGAAATGTTGGGCTCAACAATTTTGGTTGTTAGGTCAAGGACTCTCTGTATTTGAAATAACTGTGTTTATGCTTGTAGTAAGAGATCTGTTTGGGCTCTTTCTTTATTATTTATATCCCACTTTTATTATTTTTGAAGTTGCAAACATATCCAACACACTTATTCCTCCCTCCTCTCCCCATAGCTAAAATCTTGTGAGGTGGGTAGGGCTGAGAGAGAGAGAGAGACTGGCCTAAAGTCATCCAGCTGGTTTTCATGGCTAAGGCCAGACTTAAACTTTAGACTTTTTGCTTAAAATTTTATTCTGATTCTGTGCTTTAAGGGAAAACAATGCAGTTTTTTTAACCAGTTAGATAATCAATCTTTAAAATTAGAAAAGAATTTCATCTCTAACTTTCTTTGGTTTTATACACAGAAGTTCCAAAAATGATCTTTTGCTGATGTTAATGCATTTGTCCAGGGTTTACCATACTTTCCAGCATATAAGACGACTTTCTAAAGCGTTGAAATCGGCACCGAAGTTGGGGGTCATCTTATATGCCGAGTCGTCTTATACGCCAGAAATTATGGTAGTTTCCGGCGTATAAGATGACTTTCTAGGCATGCAACTTGGCGCCGAAGTCGGGGGTCGTCTTATACGCCGGGTCGCCTTATATGCTGGAAAATACGGTATATAAGAATTCTATTGCTTGCATGTGTGTGTATTATATACTCTTCATCAGTGGTGGGATTCAAATATGTGAACAACTAGTTCTCTGTGTGGATGCCACTTCCGGAAGTCCATTCTGGGCCTGGGCAACAAAAAATTAGCTACCAGTTCTGCTAAAGTGGTGTGAACTGGCTGAATCCCACCACTGCTCTACATTCTAATTGTATTCAGACTAAAAAAAAAAATTAAACAAACACAGATAGAAGTAGTTGCTTCTACTGACATAAAATGGTTCAACCCTTATCTAATGCACGTTCCTTCTTTTAACAAGAATGACTTAAGCCATTTCAGTGAACCTGTGATTTATGTTTGTAAGAGTCCATAATTAAGAGATTTACGTGTGGCACTGTGAATGGAAGTTGCTTCCTGCTGCAGGACAAATACCTGAGGAAATTGAGTTATGAGATCATGCATAATACCACATGTCTTCCATTATAAGACGTTCAGTTAAAAGCAGCAATACTGTAATAAGTGCTTTCAGACTGGAATAGAAGCCTACTGAGATGGGTTATACACTCTAATTTAAAGTACTAAACTTCCTACCTTTCTTTTATTGCTTGGTAATTGTAAAGTTTCTGTAGGAAATAGTAGAGAGATTTTCTTAAATTACTTTAATGTTTTACTAAGCCAGTGATGGCGAACCTTTAGAGACCAAGTGCCCAAACTGCAACCCAAAGCCCACTTATTTATCGCTGGGTGCCAGGTGGGCATGGCCCACTGGGTGGGCATGGCTGTGGTGGGCATGGCAGATTGGGTGGGTGTGGCCAAGGTGGGCGTGGTCACTTCAGTGTTGCTCATGGGGAGGGATGCCTGTGGGCGTGGGCAGGGTTGGGGGAGATTCACGGAGTCTCTGGCAGGTGGAGCGGTAGGCAGGAGGCTCGTCCTGCAGGGTGAGGTGAGGCAGGGTGGGGTGCCATTGCCATGGGGTAAGGCAAGGGCCGGGGCGGCTGCTGCCTGACACCATCGGCCCCCGCACACAGAGGCCAGTGAGTACATGGGGGGCAATGGTGTCTGTCAGCAGCCACAGCCTGTTGGCCCCTCATTTGGTGCACTCTGGGACTTCGCAACCTGCCGCCAGCAGTTCAAAGAAGCCGACAGCTGAGGAGGCGATGCAGTGGGTTGTGCCCCGGAAAAGGAGAACATGCGAGGCCAGGAGGGATGGGACGGGGGGGAGGTAAACCAGCCGTGCCGTGATGCATCCGGCCACATGGGAACTCGGCGAGTTAGCAGGCGGCTGGTTGAAGAGGGACAGTTGCCATCTCCGGGGCATGGTGCACGTGCCCATAGAGAGGGCTCTGAGTGCCACCTCTGGCACCCGTACCATAGGTTCGCCACCACTGTAGTAAGCTGTATCGAGTTGAAATATTGTTAATGATTTTGTTTTTTCAAGGAATCATATCTGGTTGATCACTATCCTTATTAGGAAATACTTCAAATGAACTCACCATAATGGAGGTTCAGGAGTTCAACCTAATCTGCACATTTATTTTGGCATTAGAACATTGTATTTTGCTGAATTGGTAATACAGTATCATTTTCCATACTTCTCTTAACTTAATTTTCAGAATATATCTAAGTCTATTCTACTTGTTTATATGGCTTAATTATTTAGAAAGCAAGCAATAGCTCAAATAGCTATTCCTGAAATCTTTTGAAGGTTTTTTTTTTTTTTTTGCATGAGAACAATTTTCAAACAAGTGGCTATTTTAATTTGATGCAGGGAGGGAAAAAAAAGCAAAGATATACAGGAGAGTAGCCTAAAAGAGCAGAAAAGCTTTGAAAACCTATACATCTGGGGGAGGAAAGTTGTTATCCCCTTTTTAGATAGCAGGCACAATAAAATTAGCATAAGTACATATAAATGCACATATAAAAGCATGTCCCAGTTTTAGATCACTTACATTTCACATTTTAAGCCAGGGCGCTTTGCATTTGGCAATACTAATAGTCCCCAACTTACAACGCCAACTGAGATCAGAACCTTGGCCACTAAGAAAGACAGTCATTAAGTAAGACATGGATATTTTATGACCATTTTGCCACAGTCATTAAGGGAATCATGTGGTCGTTAACTGAATCCAGTTTCCCCCTTGACTTTTGTTTGTCAGAAGCCCCCTGTGAAGGCTGCAAATGGTGATCAGGTGATCCTGGGACCCTGTAACTATCACAAATACCTGCCAACTGCCAAGTGCTCAAATCATGATTAAGTGAAGATGCTGCAACAGTCATAAATTCAAGGACCAATTGTAACTCACTTTTTTCAGTGCCATCATAACTTCAAATGGCCGTTAAGCAAACGGTTATAAGTCAAGGACTACCTATATGATGTCGATTTTGTTTGTAAAGATGCCGATCTCACATTGTGAGACAGTATAGTAAACATATTAATAGTTTACTTCTGAGCTCATCAACTGAATGAGCTACATGTTAAAATCCCCCTTTTAGTGAAGAATAAAAAATATTCTAAACTTTTGACTGTTCTGCTTTGTGCCATGTGATATGGTGGTTTAATGCACACATTTCAAAATACAAAGTGTTAGAATCTCCATTCTATTATTTCTGCCAGTTGCCATTCATAATTCTTTCTGCTTTCTAGCCCAAACTGCTGTTGTGGTTAGTGTTAGATTGGGCGTGCGTGACACACAAATGCAGTTGCACCGAATAGTGCCTTCTTTTTAAATTAGATGTGACAGTAAAACTGGTGGTTATTACTGAAAACAGCATCCGACCCCCAGTTGCTGCTCTGTGAATATTGTGGCTGTCTTTATCAGAGAATGCCACGTTTATCTTCTTGCAGAATTTGATATGTCAAATACAAAGTGAATTCATTTGCTTTGGGTATTATGAAACTCCTATGAAATATGAAGTAAAACGACACCACTTTAATCTCATCCATTTCTTTCATTTACCTTTCCGTGGTTTGTGGAAACAGAACCTCATACTTAATAATAATAATAATAATAGTAGTAGTAGTAGTAGTAGTAGTAGTAGTAGTAGTAGTAAAGTTGGAAGGGACCTTGGAGGTCATCTAGTCCAACCCCCTGCTCAGGCAGGAAACCCTATACCATTTCAGACAAATGGCTGTCCAGTCTCTTCTTAAAAACCGCCAGTTTTGGAGCATTCACCGCTTTTGGAGGCAGGTTGTTCCACTGGTTAATTGTTCTAACTGTCAGGAAGTTTCTCCTTAGTTCTAGGTTGCTTCGCTCCTTGCTTAGTTTTCACCCGTTGCTTCTTGTCCTGCCTTCAGGCGCCTTGGAAAATAGCTTGACACTCTCCTTCCTTTTTTTTCCTCCTGGGCCAGTTTTCCTCTGTTGTTTTATTTAACATTCTGAACTTTCTATATGAAGAGAGCTACAGCTTGGTAAGTCCATGCCTCATCAAGTGCGGTGCCCGAAGCAGGGATAATTAACTCACACGTGTGATGACATGAATACATATGCAATATTTCCACTGGAAATTAAGGTACTCTGATTTGGTAGTCTGGCTAATACTTGGCACAGACCTTGTAGTCATAGTCAGTGCAATGTTAGCAAAAAACCTGGAGATGTGCATGATAAGCCACTAAAGATAGGCACCAAAGGGGTGCCTAATTGTCTTGGATTACTTTTTCCATCCAAGGAGCCAACTTACACTTCTTAGGATGGTAATGATAGAAATGTGTATAGAAAAAAATCTTATAATTATGTACCATAAAATTAGTAGAGTGAGAAGTTTTAGAATTTTCAAAGTGCTAGAAGAGTGTGAATAGACATTTCTGGACTTAAAATACATAAATTCTATAATTTGGAAATGATTTTGTAAATATATACAGTATATTCTGAATGATATTCTGTACAGTTTGTGTATAAAACTGAAAAACATAGTTTGTTTAGACAATTATTATAATAGTATTGGTTGAGTTTACTTTAACATGCTGTAAATTGGAACTGCAAGTTGCTGTACTCTTAAGAAATGTCACATCTTTTGCTGTTTAGAAAAATCAGGGGAAAAACTGATAACTGAAAACAAAAACCATCAATATTATAACAACATATATTTTGGATTCCATCTCCACTTTATCAGGCAGGCACAGACAAAACAAATTTTAAGGAAAAAAGCAAAACAAAGTTCAAAATACCATATGAAATGTGGTTTAGTCAATCTTATTTTCTGAGTATAAAGATTTCTAAAAGCAGTTGCCATTCTTTTATATCATGTTATTGTTTTCATCAACTTCTGAAATTTGAAGCCTTGCCTGTTGAATGAAGCTTTTCAGTGTTCCCAAAGCTACTTTTTTAAAAATAAAAAAAGGTTTTTGTTCATTCCCCCTTTTTTTCTCTGTCCAGGTGTTCATATTTCTACATGTAAATAAGAATAGATACTTTGTCTTTATCACTTTTAGATATCAGTTTGCTGGGTCCTGCTGGTCTAAACAGCTGAGCCTAGTTCCCATCTAATTCATGCTTTTATCTGCGTTGTCTCCTTGGTTGGGACATTTAGATTTTTCTTTCATTGCTAAAATGGTCAGGAATGTAATTCCTGCAAGAGTTTATTTTATTCAATAGGCTAATTCAGGAGTACAAAAAGCAGATTTTTTTCCACAATCCTGAAATACAAATCAGTTTATTTGACATTAGAAAATATTTCTTTGTTGTTAGGCAAGAAGTGTGGCTTTTTCAAAAATGTTAAACATTTTACTTTCCAAATAACAAATCTGTGGAAATTCATTAAAAATGTTTTTGCATTCAAGTCATAGGCTTGCTCAACTTTAGATATTTCCAGAATTTCTAAAAAAGCTGTAGGGTGATAAAAAAAATACTGAGATATTCGGTAACTTAGTATCTGAAAATTTTCACATCTACAAAAGTTACTTCTCTTCCAGCTGGGTGATTCATTCTCAGAATGAATATTTACAATTGTTTGCACATTGCTGAAGACTTCATTGCGCCTGAATTCCTTGCAAGAAAAAAAGTTGTGGAGCCCAGGTTCTACTGCATATACTGTTGAAGTGGCCCAAGATAACTTCCTTGTCCTTTTCTCAGAAGAGGAAAAAGTGAAAAGACTTTTAGAAAGTTTTTGAAACAACAGCCTGACTAAAATAGAAATGTAGAAATTTTGAAATGACTAGCTTTGAAAATAGGTCACCACTTTCTTCCTTTTGAGTTACTAAATTCAGTTGCTTGGATATTTTGATTGCTTCTAAAAATAAAACCTGGTGTCTAACTACTGTTATGGGACAATATGCTATGTTTGGATGGCTGTGGCTGTTACATATCATATGAAGCCTAAATGTTATTCTGAAAAAGGGACTGCTGAATTGTAGTCAGATGGGAATTGCTAAACAGTCAGATGTGAGATCTTGGAAAATACTAATATTGGCAGTTTTATTCCCAGAGAAGAGCCATTCGGCATATTTAGCTACTACACACTGGCCAATACTAGTGTAGATTATGCTTATTTTCATGTGATAGGCCATAATGGTAGCATTTTTCCCTCTGTTGAATGGTTGTGTGTTTTGTCGTACCACCTCAGAGCTTATAAAAGACGTAAGTTATTTGGAAATGGATGGTGAGATACTGATTTGTAGTAAAGCCCACCCTTTGGTAACATAAACTTGAAAAAAAATGGAAAAGATGAGAATATATTATATAATGTGGACAAATGCTTCTGTGAGAGGATAGGCTGCCTATAAAATGACTAGCACCTGTGCTCACTATTGTTCTGTCCCTTTAAGTCCTCTCCCTAGCCAGCACAGCAATTGTTTTGACTATAAAAGCTGAGCAGAGAGGCAGCTGGCTTTGCTGGTTTGTGGGGGAGATACTATTCTCCAGCAGAAAGACTCATAAGAAGTAGTACTTAGAGGAGCAGGAGCAGGAGGAGGAGGAGGTGTAGAAGTGGGAAAAAGTGGAGTAATGAATAATGAGTACAAGCCTTTGAATGCTTGTATGTGTGATACCTAGGGACATGTGTGGTAGTATTGGCTCTCATATATATATTGGACTTGGGTATATATATAAAAGAACCTGTGACAAGTTCACATGTCTAGTTTGTTATATGCATATGCTAATGTGCCTAAGGCACAATGAAAGTGCCTAATTATTTCACATGAATAACTTCCTGTGTAATAAACATAACCACATGGAGCAATGCAAAAACCTTGCAGTAATACACATATAGTCCTTGTATGGCTTGGGACATATTCTGAAATGTGTTGGGATTACAGCTCCCAGAAGAGTTTCTGTGGTGGAGAAGACTGCTCTGAAACATAATGAATTTCTTAGATTTGTATTGTTTTGGTGGTCAACTGGCAACCAATCATAATCCCTGTTTCTTGTCATTTCACCCATGGGTTCTGATAAGTAACTGATAAACATTTATCTTGCCCATTAACAGCACATCCCCCACCCCCTCTTACATAAATATACTCTCTTTAAAAGCAGGGAGTGGGGGAATGCTGATTTGCAGCACATGCGGTATGATATGTCTGTTTTTTTCTTTTTTATGAGAGACATTGTTCCTATTCCATATTCCTCAAAGGAAGTGTCTGTTGACACAGTCTGCATTTCTGGCCTCTCCTTCAGGGCAATTCACTGGCCCTGAAAACAGTATCTTGCACACAACGAGAGCTAAGCGAAGGCAGACATCCTTGATTCATACTTCTTTATTTACAGAGATCTCTGTAATGGTAATAGCAGGCCTCTATAGTAGCTTAAGACTGCTTGCAATTGGAAGTTGACTGCAAGGTGTGGGAGGAAATCTGTCCAGCTGTGACCTTACCTGGCAGGATGTGTTAAAGACACCAATCTCTCTTGAGCATTTGTTATGAAGCAGAATATCTTTGTTTTCAGTACTTCAGGCCCATTTATTCTGTGTTAACTCTGAGCAATGTTTTCCTCCTCAGATATTCATATGGGGACATTTAAGACCAGAAATGAAACATTTAGGTGCGGCATTTAGATACCAAGGAAGAAAAGCCATAAAGGTTAATGATCCAGGATGGTATTGGCTAAAATAATACTTTCCCTGGCTGCTGGATAGCAGACTGGGCAGGCCACAGAAGAGAATTTCTTATCTCCTTAATAGTCATTCAGGCAAGCCTTTGATCCAGTGGCAGACTTCAGGCAAAATGAGGCAAAATAAAGTGGAATTCACTTGAACTGAAGGCTAAACAAACAGAACAAGGCCAGGCAAGGTGAAGCAAGGTTTCAGACAAGGTGAAGACTGACAGAGCGTCAAGCAACTCATGTTCCTGGACAAGTTGCTCAACTTGTGACTCCAAGTCTTGAAGCGTAACTTTATAAAGCCCAAACGGCTGTGCTGATCATAAGATCTGGCTTAACTAAACTGCAAGAACATCTTTCCAGGTAAATTGTGCAGCAAAATCATTCCAGGACTTCTTCCTCCTTTTGCATTTCCTCACCCACAGAGGAAGAGAGAAGAGTGACTCTCATCATGTCTTGTGGTATATGGACTGTGTACCTGTTCTATAATTAGTTTTTTTTTAAATCCTGTTTTTTCTCTCTCTCTTTCTCTCAATCTCTCTCACACACACATAAAAACACATACATATGGATTGCATTAAGTATTCCAGTTCCGATGTAACCATAGATCAATATAAGAGTACAGATAATCCTCGACTTAAAACAATTCATTTAGTGACCGTTCAAAGTTATAATGGCACTGAAAAAAGTGACTTATGACCATTTTCCACACTTAGAACTGTTGCAGCATTTCTATGATCATATCATCAAAATTCAGACGCTTGGCAACTAACTCATATTTATGATGGTTGCAGTGTCCCAGGGTCACATGATCATCTTTTACAATTTTGTGACAATTAAAGTCAACGGGGAAGCCTGATTCACTTAACAACCATGTTATTAACAACTGCAGTGATTCACTTAACAGCTGTGGCAAGAAAGATCGTAAAATGAGACGAAATTCATCTAACAATTGTCTGGCTTAACAACTGAAATTTTGGGCTCAATTGTGGTCGCATATTTCCATTGCTAAGCAAGACAGTTGTTAAGTGAGTTTTGCCTATTTAATTACAACCTTCCTTGCCACAGTTCTTAAGTGAATCACTGCATTTGTCAATTGAAATTGGCTTCCCTATTAATTTTGTTTCTCAGAAAATTGCTAAAGGTGATAATGTGACCCTGGGATACTGCAACTGTCTTAAATACATGGCAATTGCCAAGCATCTGAATTTTGATCACATAACCACGAGAATGCTGCCATGGTTGTGTGAAAAATGGTCATAAATCACTTTTTTCAGTGTTGTTGTAACAAAATTAACTGTTGTAAGTTGAGGACTACCTATAAGTTGTGAAATACATTTGAGCTGGAAGTCAGTTATTGTAATTTTAAGTAATGTACATGCACTATGAGAGATTTGGTTTTCTTGATTTTTTTTAAAGTAGATTCCTTATTTTTTTTTTCTCCTTTTACAATCAAATGTGACTCTTTGGATGCTCTTAGCAGTTATGATAATGCATGTTCATAAGAATACCAGAGATTTTACAGAGCTTAAAGCCATCTGATATCCATGATGCGTTAGTTATGATATTTGTAAGCAAATTTACCTTGTGGTTTGGGGCTGGTTTTCCTTTGTTCCAATCATCAATAATGCACCAAGTTTCTTTCCTAAAGATCTTTAACAGAGTTTGCTTCTTAAAAATGAGAAAGTTTAAAATTGATGGAATATACTTTCAAACATTCCTATTTATAATTATAGTATTAATGAGTAAAAGAAGTAGATAGGATTATAAAACTGATGACCAGTAGATTAATCAGGTGCTTATTTCTTTTGTGGGTTTCTAGAGTTTATTAGCTGCCTAATCATTCATAATTCATCTTACAAATATCCAGTGTTTTGTGTTCTACAAAAGGATTATACATTGTCTGCAATAGGAACCAGCAATTCCATTGTTAAGCATTGTTAAGCCAATTTATGATGTCAGTTCCAGTTATGGTTATTACCTGAGTCATTCCCTGTAATCCCTTAATTTGTGGTAGAGTCAGGGTGACTGGATGGAGCTGAGCATTTGCTGGCCAGATGCCCTTCCTTACACCATGTGGGTTGGCAGCAGATATTTTTCCTTTGGGCTCTAAGAGAGAAACTTCTCCCACTACCTATGATTGAACTCTCAACTTTCCAAGTGGGAGGCGAGTGTCTTTAACACTAGGCTGCCATGCTGCTCTATTAGCTGAATCGCTGTGGGCCATTAAAATGTGAATGTCACAGGACTTCAACTTATGATTTCCTCTTGGCTTCCCCGTTAACTTTGCTTGTTGGAAGCTGGCTGTGAAGGCCACAAATTTCGATCAAGTGACCCTGGGATGCTAAGACCATTGCAAATGCAAGGTTGTTGCTAAGTTTATTTCCAGCACTGTCATAACTTCAACCTGAACGAATGGTTGTTGTGCAGAAACTACCTGTACATTAAAGTGGGTTTGCTAAGATGGCTACTGCCACTTCTGTATAATTTAATTAGGCTTGTATTTTGTCTTCTGCAAAAAATGACTGTTTATTTCTACAACTGGAAGAAATTCTTCTTTGGAATTATAAGTATCTCATAAATCCTCTGTATTTTTTTTTTGTTTCCTTTAGACAAATGATAAACAATATATGAACAATTGACAACAATCAAGATGTTTAAACCATGCTACCAGCAATTTATGTCTGGAGTTGGAGAAAGATATTACAGAAGGAAAAAAATCTGATATGAACAGGCGATAAAACATTAGCCAGCTCAACCATTGCTGAAAATTGTGGAACACAATTTCTGGAGAGAACCTTCTTGAGGAAGGCTGAAGTATGCAAAACTAAGTAAAACTATGCTTGGGAGGTCTACTTGGCAGGAACTAGATAGAATACACTTGGAATTAACAAACAGACGATAGACTTGCCAGGAGTGTATAATTGGTACCAGAACCCAGTTCATAAAATCTTCAAGATTGAGTTCACTTCTGATTCTCCTCTTTCCTTATTCTATTTCCAGCAATCTAATCTAGGAGGGAGATCCTTAGATTTTCAATTATTAGACAGCTGAGAATCAAAAACCCACGTCAGATCATTTAGGTATCTTCCACTACATCTGTCTATTCCAAGAAGTATGTATAACTTCTTGTATATTTTGCCAAGATTTACACACCTTAATTCATAATATGGGTTGTATGATTTAGTCTGAGCAGGTTGCGTGAACATAACTTTTTGCGGTATTTTCAATAAACCCTAATTAAAGAATAGCTTGGCCTGATGAGGGAACCAAGTTTTACGATATCCTTATGAGTTTACCTAACTTCTCTGGTGCTGTTTGCCATCTTCATATTGGGCAAGTGTTATTATCATCACTAACAAGTTTCTGCTTCTGGGAGGTGAGAACTTCAAATAACAACATTATTGTAAACAAAGGCCAGTAAAGAGAATTTCAAAGGGAAGAAAGAGGAAAAAAGAAATTATATACAGGTGTAAATTATTGTTTTAAAACAATATACTATTTCTGTGAATATACAAAGGATTTTATGGGGATCTCAGTGCCAAGACCTGTCACTTGCTGCTATCTATTGATTTTCCATAGAAATAGATCGGGAAGTTCTCTTTATTGGGAGATGCACGCTCTGGGTCCTCTCATCTCACAGGGCTCAGGAAGAGAAGGCCTTTTCTCTTGTTATGTCCACCCTTTGGAATACCGTCCTCTCAGAGTTCAAATTGGGCTTGATCCTACTGGCCTTTTGTAAGGCTTTGAAGATATAGTTTTCCCATTGGGTTTGGATTGTGTAGTATAGCCTCTTCAGTGACTATATTGAATATTGTAGAGCAGTGGTGGTGAACCTATTGTACGGGTACCAGAGGCAGCACTCAGAGCCCTCTCTGTGGGCACACACGTCGTCGCCCCAGTCCTAGGCCTTCAGCTGGGTTTTATAAAACCTTTTCGCCATAGAACTCCACCGCCGTGTGCAAAAAAAAAAAAAGGTTCAATCAATCAGTCAATTTCAACTTCTTGCGGGGAAAAAAAATCTTGCAAAGTTGGAATTGATGGATTGAACTTTTTAGTCCCACCCAATGTGCCGTTACCACCGCAGCCACGCCCACACAATGGGCATGCCTATCCAATGGGCCACGCCTACCCAATGGGCCACGCCCATCCGGCAACCGACGATGCATAAGTGTTTTGGGTTGCTGTTTGGGCACTTGGTCTCTAAAAGGTTCGCCCTCACTGTTGTAGAGTGTTTTCGTAACTTGGCTGCTGATTATGTTCAATTATTTTTTACCGCTATTATGTGATGTGTTTTTATATTGTATTTTGTTTATTGTCTGGGGTTTGTTTTAACTTTTGTAAGGTACCCCCTTGTTGTAAGAGTCATATATACATGAGATGGGTGGCTATACAAATCAATCAATCAATCAATCAATCAATCAATATATCCCTCTGCTGATTTGTGTAGTAAACAGCAGAAATACATAAAGGGGTGAGGAACTGCAAGAGGAAAAGTTTTCCTGAACAAGCATTCAGTTCTCCATCTTTCACTTGTGTCAATCTGTCTTGCTGCATTATAGGTGATTTCTAGGCTTCCATAAAGATTCATATTCTTCTTTATACCTAATTGTGAAGAAGATAAAAATCTCAGTTGTGGAAATTGCCAGTTAAGTGTTAAGACATTTTGTCTTTGTGTATGTGAGAGAAAGTCGTTCTGGCAGCATTGAAGCAAACTAAATAAACTTCAAACAGATTCTTTAAACTAACGCTTCATCTGGCCGAACTGTGAACTAGTTTACAGTGTGTGTTCCCTGCACATTTTTGTTAAAGGTTAACAAAACTGTTTAGACAGCTTTAATTGCTGTGCATCAATCTGCTGAATCAGGTTGATTAATGGAGCTCATTTCTGCAGTGAATTCTTTAATTGCTGCTTATTTAGAAGAGAGGAAGGGGGGTGGGATATAATTTTGATTAAGACAGCTGTCTGCATTGTTCATTCATTCACCTTGTGAATTTGCTTTTTACTGGGATGCATTTCATACATGAATATATAGCCATCCTTTTGAACCTTTTCTAAACTGAAACATCACTTTAGAAGTAGGTTATTATCATTTGCATAGGATGCTTGTACAGTCGCTGCCTATAAATCAAAATGTGTTTGTTTGCTTTGTTGCAAGTTTTCCCACTTTGATAGACTATATCCTCTATATGAAAAAATAATTTCATGGCAGCTGGTGGAGATTTTATTATTTCCTTGTTATTTTCTCTGCTGTGTTTTTTTCTCCTTCCAACAACAGTATATTTCTGTGCAAGCTTATCTTGAACAGAACTTGACATTAAAAGAATCTCATGGTTTGACTGCAAAAGTGATGACAAGAAATCATCCTTTTCAACAGGGCAAAATAATACTGCCCTATATGATAAAGTTTTTAATCTCTATGGTGAGTATACAGATAGCAGTTTTCAATCTGGAAGACAAATTTTTAGTGTTTCTGAACTCATAATTCTGAAACATGGCTCAGAGAATAACGCATATGTGCATGTGAGCAGTATCATGACTTTTAGTTATCTTGAAGAGTATTTTCCAAAGCCTCAAGGGATCAGTTCTATCTTAGGTGTGTTTGGGAACTGGAAATTAGACTAATGCATTCGCCAACCTGCACTGGACCAGCATGGCAGATTATGGTCTATTTCTTCCACATGCCAACATGAGGAAGAGGCCTTCATCCTGCAGTGGATAGAAAATGGCTAAAATAGTGTGACTTTTTTTTATATGAATGTAAGTTTCACATCACTCTGGTGTATTTGCTGTATCTTTAATAAGGCTGTGCAGTGTTTTTGACTTGCATTGGATGAGATGCCTTAGGCAGGAGTGTCAAACTACTGGCCTGCGGGCCGGTTGCATCATGTGGAAGCCACGCCCACCCCAGCTCTGGCAATGCAGAAAAAAGTCATGATATGTCACAACGTGAGTTTGACACCCGTGCCTTAGGGAGTACATAGGAGTGTGAATTAAAGCAGTCGTTTTTCAAGATAATGTGTATAGGGAGCCAGTGGAAACAGACACAGCTGCTATAATGAATTGCAGACTGGTGCTTTGTTTGTGCAGTCGTGTTCAGAAACATATCTTCCAGTTAAAAATAGTATTTTCTAATCTTGAAGATTGTCTCTATATGCAGCATAGCACAGAGAAATGGCAAGAGATGTAGATAGAGTTCATAGTCAGAATGATTCTATTAGTTCTCTTATTGCTGCATAGCTTATGTTTTAAGTTGTCTTAAACATTAAAAGAGCAGAGTAATGAAAACACTGTTTAAAAGTTATGTTAGAGGGTTGCTGTTCTTTATTGCTTATTGAAAACTTCAGAGTCATCCTGGATCTCAAGGATATCCCTGTGAGAAAGGTTTTCTCTTCTATTTCATGTGGGCTTTTCAGAAGAGTATAAGGAGATATCCAATCTTGTAATGTAGGGAAAAGTCATCACCTTTTAGCTCTGGCTGTGTTCATGTCCATTCTGAATAGTTTATTTGACTATTGACCATTTCATATGAAATCGTTCATATGAAAAAGGTTCTTGACTTTTACTGTTACTTCATTTCACCTTATAATCCATATTTCCTTCAACCAATAGATTTTTTTTTTTTAAGAAATTCAGAATGTCCTGGAAAGACAATGAGACATGCAGCTTCAGAACACCCTTATCTTAATTATTTGGCTCAATTGTATCTCCAAACCTAAACACTGACCTAATAAATACTATTGATTCTGCATTCCAGCTGCTACCTTCTCTTTTCTGTTACTTTCTCCTTTTAAGAGCTGAAACCCAAGAACTGATTTCAACAAAGGGCCCTGGAAGGGGGGGGGGAGGTGAAGAAAAAGGCAAACAGATAACAACCCCATGTAATCAGCATTTTATTACCATCTTCAGGAAGCTGGAAGAGGTTTTTTTTGTTTTTTTTTAAGAAAGAAGAAGAAAAGAAAGTAGATTGGAGCAAGGAAAGTTAATTATGGGGAGGTATTTGACAGGAAATTACAAAATACAGACAGACAGAAAAAAACACACACTTTTAAAAGGCTAGGAAATCTCCAGTTACTCCATGCTGTGTATTCAAAATCCCCAAAGCAAGTGCTGAAAATAGTAGTGTAAACAAAACTGTCTTATCTGATAAAGACATTTTGATTACAAAGGGAAATTTATATATTGGGCTGGCAGTCTTCAAATAAACTGATTGTGTTGATAATAGCATGGATTTAATTGTGTGTGTGTGTGTGGGGGGGGAAGTTCTCAGTTGAATGACCCACAGATGCCATAAGCTCAGTTTTTTTTAAAAAAAAATGGCTATATTCTCCAGCACTGGAGATGGATAATCCACGCAGTGGGTTGAGACTGTATTCCTGGCCAATCAGATCAGTCAGCCAAAGTTGCCACGCCCCGTCTTGGACCATGATCCCCCAGTCTTGACTGATCTCGCCATGAAGACACATCTAGAACTTTTGGCTCCTGGGCAGGTATAGTTCCTTTCCATTAGGGGGGGATTTTTTCTAGTAGCTGAAATTGCTTAGTTTAAAAGTTAATTAGAGATAATTTAATTCAATTTAATTGACCACTCAAAAATTTCCTTGCTAAATTGTAAAACTCAGGAAGTCAGATTCCTACAGGGGAAACCTCCCCCACTTAAAAGGGGGAAATCCCTAACTCCCCTCCCTAACCAACCCCAGCCACCTTCCAACAGCCGGCAGCCGCCTTAAAGCAGTTAGCGAGGGAAGCGGAGGACAAAGGGGACGCATGCTGGGAGGGAGATTGAGTAAGGGAAACAGCTGGCGTGCGAAGGAGCAGTCTTTTCACTCCAGGCTGCTCAGGATTTTTTAAACGAGGCGCCATTGTCTGCACAGCTGGAAGCACGCGCAGCTCTTTGTTACAACCGCACATGGCATAGGCAGCCTTGTTAACACATGCGCAGTAGTTTCCTGGCAGCGGCGGCCATATTTTTTGTCCAAACAGGGGAGTTAAAGTTCCTTAAGGAAGCTAGGTTCAGCCGCTGGAGTGAATAATAGGCAAGCAGTACTGGGGTACTAAAGCATCTATTAGTCATTCAGAGACATTCAAATCAGACACATAGCTACTGATGCCAGGACTTGGTGTCTTCTACCTAAAGTAAATAAGAACCTTTCATAACTAACTGTGTTTAGTTGCCTTTGGCTCCTTCCAGACTTCGGGTCCCCCATTAGTGGCCCGTACGCCTCTGGATTTAGTGGTGGGTTCCAGGCATCCCCAGTCGCGTGCCTGTCCTTACCCACCATAGTCAAGCCGGGTTCCAGGCATTCCCATTAGCGTGCCTGTTCTTATCCGTGCACAGTGACTAACTCTGACAATTTTGCAGAGTCTGCTCCTGAGTTCCAGACGCCCCCAGTAGTGCGCCTGTCCTTACTCAAAGTTGGAGCTCTCCTACTACCTGGGTCCCCCCTATCGCGGCCCAGCGTTAGTGGAGAATGGAGGAAGCAATCATTCCCTCCACTGGAGCCCCGCCTTCATCCTCTGGAGCACCTGCTTCAGAGGATTCGGAATCCTCTGCAGCCCCTAGAAAGGCTGCAAGGAAGTCATCAAAGAAGGCTGACAAACAGGCAATCAGAAGACACCAAGCCCTAGAAAAAGAGTTCGACAGAGCCCAGAAAAGGGCCAGAATTGAAAATAGGCAGAATGGGGGAATAGGTTCTGATCTACCGCTGGGTCTCCCTTCATCCCCACGGGCCATTTGGTCATTAGGGAGCTCATCACAGTCCCAAACAGAGGGTGGGATAGGCGAATTCTCATCGCTCTCCCGATCCCCCTCCCCACGGAGGTTGCAGGAAACCCCGAGGACCATGCTAACCACAGCACCTGCAGGGTCCCAGGCAATGGTCACTCCTCCTGCATTGACGGGGGATCTGCTAGCTACCCTAATAGCACAGGCAGTGGACCGTGCATTTGAGGCCAGGGCTCAAACTTCAAAAGCCAAGTCTCTAGGACTTAGAACGAGGCATCGGGAGGAAACGGAGGACCATCAGGACCTCTCCTCCGTCTCAGACTCGTCGGTCTCTGAGGAAGCTTACCTGGACCAGCCAGGTACGTCACAAGGGATTCAAATGTCTGAGGAGGAGGAGGACACCTCACCTCAAGGGCCGTCCTTCAGCGGCCTGTTTAACCCTTCTCTTTTTGTTACTATTCTGCGCAAGGCTGAGGCCACAGCCCATCTGGGGCATGGGACACCAGCGGAGCCTGTCACAGTTGACACGGAGGCTGAGCCGACGTTCGCCGAAAAGGTAACCACTCAACACCGCATACCATGCCCGACCATGTTCCTAAACACAATAAGGAAACAGTGGGCAGCGCCAACCTCCCTACCGCTTCCTAGCAATGCGGAGAGGAAGCTATTTAACGTAGCAAAGGAGCTAGAGGGAACATTGGAGGTGCCGGTGGTGGACGAACCCATAGGTCCCCTGATATCGGACACGGCCATATCAGGAGATTTTGCTGAGGCTCTTAAAGCCGAGGACCGAAAGAGTGAGTCCAACTACAGGAGAACGCACCAGGCAATAGCTTGGGCTACCAGGGCGTCTACCTCCGCGTCCTTTTTCACCAGAGCCACACTTTGTTGGCTCCGTGAGCTACAGGGCCGGGTTCCCATGGAAGATATACGCACTCATCAGGAACTCAGCAAAATGGTAGCGGCCACGGAATATGCGTCGGACGCAACACTTTTAGCGACCAAGTTTTCAGCCAAGGCAATGGCGGCAAACAACACGAGCAGGCGCATCCTCTGGCTAAAGAACTGGCAGGCGGATACCAAATCCAAGTGGAAATTGGCTTCGGCTCCGTACCAAGGGGCAAAGCTGTTTGGTGAGGCACTAACGCCATACCTGACAGAGAACAAGGACAAGCGCAAGGTCCTTAAACACATGCTTAAAAGGCAGGACAAGAGACCCGGCTCCTGGGGAAGGAAACAATCCTTTCGTACGGAAGCCAGGGTCAACTACTTTCAAAATTCCCAACCCTTCCAAGCTAGACAGGATAGGGAAAGACAGGGGGACAGACAGAACACAAGACATAGGCAAACACAGGGAAGACGGCCCTTTCGGGGGAACAACCGCCCCTTCCGCCGTACCAGATGACTCCCGCCCAGACCTTCCCATAGGGGGCAGACTAGCAGGGTTTGCTCCCCAGTGGGAAGAGACCACCACGGACGTATGGGTCAGGAACACCATACGTCATGGTCTATATCTAGAATTTCTCTCAAAGCCCCCGAACCGCTTCCGCCCGTGCCCCTGTCCCACAAACCCAACAAAGAGAAGGCTCATGAACGAGGCCGTTCAGCACCTTCTAAACATACGGGCCGTAGAGCCGGTGCCTATGAACCAGAGAGACCAGGGGTTTTATTCTATCCTCTTCATGGTCCCAAAACCCTCGGGGGGTTGGAGAGCCGTTTTGGATTTGAAAAGGCTAAATTTCTACATAAAATACCGCAAATTCAAAATGCAGACACTACGCTCCATCCTTGGAAGCGTAAGGAAAGGGGATTTTCTGGCATCGATCGACCTCACGGAGGCATACTTGCACATCCCTATCTCTCTGGCTCACCGCCGCTTTCTACGGTTTGCCTACAGGGGGCACCATTTTCAATACAGGGCACTTCCATTCGGCCTGTCATCAGCGCCCAGGGTGTTCACCAAGATTCTGGCGGTTCTGGCAGCACAACTAAGAAACGTACCAGTCAGAGTCCAGTGCTACCTGGACGATATTCTAATCCAGTCATCGTCCGCCCAGCAGTCTCGGGCGGACCTAAAGTTAGTGATAAAAATGCTGCAGGACCACGGCTTCTCGGTGAACTTTCCAAAGAGCCATCTAACCCCAACTACGAGAATACTCCACCTGGGAGCGGTCATAGACACAAAGGAATGCAAGGTGTACCTATCACAGGAACGCCTCAGCAGCATAAAGAAAGCCGTAAAACAGGTAAGCCGCGGTCAGTCAGTGACGCTGGTCTGCCTCTCCCAGCTGCTAGGGAAGATGATATCGACCATAGCAATAGTTCCTTGGGCAAGGCTGCACTCAAGAGAACTGCAATGGTTCATGCTCCCGTTTCAGAGACAACAAATCAGTGCATCCCGGAAGAGGGTAGGCATACCTCTGAGAGTACGACACTCCCTCAGGTGGTGGCTATCTCCAGCTCTCCTCAGGGGGTCCCCCTTCAGGGAACCAGACAGAGTAGTAGTCACAACAGATGCGAGCTTATTCGGCTGGGGAGGCCACTTGGGGACCAAGTGGACACAGGGCCGCTGGTCAGCGGTGGATCTCCGACACAACATAAACTGGCTCGAGCTGCGGGCTATTCACCTAGCGTTAAGGCATTTTCACAGCAGCATAAAAGGCAGGCACGTACTGGTCCTGACGGACAACGTGACAGCCAAGGCCCACATAAACCGTCAGGGGGGCACACACTCTCGCTCGCTCTCGGCCGAGGCCCTCCTACTGGGGGCCTGGGCGGAACAAAATCTGGCCTCCATAAAGGCCGACCACATATCGGGGGAGGCAAACATCCAAGCAGATCTGTTGAGCAGATCAACAATAGATCACTCGGAGTGGCAACTACACCCGAGGATCTTCAGGGAGGTCTGTCACCGCTTCGGGCTTCCCCAGGTGGACCTTTTTGCCTCTCCTTCCAATGCCCACCTAACTCGCTTCTTCTCCCGATTCCCATCCAAGGGAGCAGAGCAGACGGACGCGTTACGGAGCCCATGGCCAAGGGGCTCCTGTACGCGTTTCCACCCTTACCTCTCCTTCCGGCGGTAGTACGCAAGATTCTGCGGGAAAGGGCCGAGGTAATCCTTGTGGCCCCTTATTGGCCAAGGAGACCTTGGTTCGCAGACTTGAGGAGTCTCTCCCGCACGAATCCATGGCGGATTCCTCCGGAGAGGATCTCCCTCAAGCAGGGGGAGATCTCCCACCCAGAGCCACAATGGCTACAACTAGCCGTCTGGCTCTTGAACGGTCAATTTTAGCCAAGGGGGCTTGCTCACAGGGTGTAATTAGGGTCATACAGGCATCAAGGCGCCCCTCCACGAACCGTATCTACAAGGCCACGTGGAGAAGCTTCCAATCATGGTGCTCTAAACAGGAATTGTTACTCGAAGGGATCACAATTCCCAAGATCCTAGAATTTTTACTAGATGGCCTAGAGAGGGACCTCTCGCCAAACACACTGCGCAGGCAAATCGCCGCCCTCTCAACTATACTTTCTGCCAGCCCCGGTGAATCCTTGGGCAAGCATCCCTTAATACGATCCTTCCTCAAGGGGGCTGCAAACATCAGACCGCCAACCGTGCATAGGTATCCATCGTGGGAACTACCACGAGTACTACAAGCTCTTACCAGAGCGCCCTTCGAACCACTCAAAACATGTGACATTCGCTATCTGACCCATAAGGTAGCATTCTTGGTAGCCATCACGTCAGCTCGGCGGATATCCGAGTTAGCTTCTCTCTCAATGAGGAAGGACCTGTGCCATTTTCACAGGGACAAGGTAGTCCTAAGAATAGACCCTTCATTCATTCCAAAGGTCAACTCCCTTTTTCACAGATCACAGGAAATAGTCCTACCAGACTTCTGTCCAAACCCAGCTCATCCCCTGGAGCAACAATGGCACACCTTGGACGTACGCAGGGCACTAAGACATTACATTTCACGCACAGCGGAATTCCGACGCTCGGAAGCGCTTTTCATATCCTTCAACCCTGCTACTAGGGGCCGGAAGGTCTCGTCCTCTACCATCGGTAGGTGGATTAGGGCATGCATCACGGGGGCATACCAGGCGGAGTCCTTGCAAGTCCCCAAGCATATCACGGCCCATTCCACAAGGAGTGCTGCCACCTCAGCAGCATGGGCCATGCAGGCTTCTATTGAAGAGGTATGCAGGGCAGCCACTTGGGCCTCGCCCTCTCCATTCATTCGTCATTACAAAATCGACAGGTACTCCTCTGCAGAGGCCTCCTTCGGTAGGAGGGTTCTCCAGCAGGTGCTAGACCAAAGTTGCACACGGGACCAGTCTATTCCCCAACCCAAGGGACAATAGGCTTTGGTATGTCCCACTGCGTGGATTATCCATCTCCAGTGCTGGAGAAGGGGCGTTGACTTACCTGAACGCCTTTTCTCAGCACGGAGATGGATAATCCACACCCACCCTTATAGACTAGAATAATAGGGTATATTTAGTGGAGCCAAAACGTCTTACTGTCAGTCAATGGCTGCGCTCGAGTCAAGACTGGAGGATCATGGTCCAAGACGGGGCGTGGCAACTTTGGCTGACTGATCTGATTGGCCAGGAATACAGTCTCAACCCACTGCGTGGATTATCCATCTCCGTGCTGAGAAAAGGCGTTCAGGTAAGTCAACGCCCCTTTCTTGTAAACAGATACACGTTATTTTCTATTCTCACGAACATAGTTTATCACAGCTTTGCAAAACTTGTAAAGATAGATTTAAGAATGTAGAGCTTGGCTGCTAAATATGTGGCTGTTTTAAAAGCTATCTCGTAGAACTGGTATAATACATTGAATTTGCTGAGATACATAGCTAGAGCAGTGTGTTATCCAGAACTGAAATTAATCTGAACAAAAAACAAAAATTTTAAAGGTAACTTCCACAATATATGTAGCTCAGGGCTGAACTATGGAGTTCTTGGTTCTCTCAGTTTGCTTAGTTGCAGATGATGTTACCTGGTTTAGATAATGAAATATCTGCAAGCGGAACAACCAAGCTCAGAGAACACCAAGGCCTCCACAGTAACTTTCACAGCTTGACAGAATTCTACCCGATTATCACACTGTTATCATTGTGTTAGCTTTAAGGTGCCCTGCTCTTTAACTTCCATTAACTCTGCCTTGTTATCCTTTTCTGAAGCAGCGAGAAAGAAGGAGCTTTCTATCAGCTTCAAAGCTGAAAACACTAATGCAAGTAGAAGTAATAGGAATGGAGATACATTAGTACCATTAAAAGCTTATGTGGTGGTATTTGCCTCTCAATTTTTTTCCTCACCAATGAAGGCGAATAGATGTGTCCTAGGATAGTGTTGCAGGATCCAATATGGGTCAGTCACCGAAACCAGAGGTTTAGTCTTCCAAGCTTTCGGACTCATGCTGAAGCCCATCCTCAGGGAACTTTTTTTCTGTCTCGAATCTCGATTCGCTTTGGAAAAAGTGTTACATAAATAAATTCTAGATCCAGGGACAAATATACAGTACTTTGAATTATAGCATTAGGGCTCTCTTTTGGTATAGAAATATTACTGCCTACCATGTGAGAAGTACTGAATTTGTGGTACCATGTAATATGTTAGGAACTTACTCCAGGGTGTGCAATGGCTGTCTCAGGAATTCTGGAAGTTGAAGTCCACAGGCCACAAAGTTGCCATAACTGCCCACCCCTGACTTGCTGTTTAGCTCAATACCATCAACTCAGTGCCTCGGGCGGTAACTTCTCCAGGATAATGGATTTCACAAGTGAAATTTTAAAGATCATGTTACTCTTCTTTCTCCGCTGCCCATAAATGACTCTTTCTCTCCCGGATTTTATGTCATCATCACTGAATATTTTTCAGCACGTGCTTTAAAACCAAAGAAGGGGCTGGGAGAGGGAAGGCCCACAGCTGAAGCCTTTTGCTCACACAGCAGTCACGGCTGTGCCTAATGTGACTTTCTTTTTTTCCTTGCTGCGAGACAGTGGGATTTAGAGCCACAAGGGATTTTGTAATGAATGATACCAAAGTTACCATTATAAATGCTCCAGTCATAGCATCGAATCAGCAATGCATCATTGTGCTGTCTGGCTTTTCTGGGAAATGTCAGGCAATCTTTTTTTCTGGATTACTGACCTGACTAAAGATGTTGTCCACAAAACTCTGCTGTTGCCCATTCACACTGTGTTGCAATGAACCTCCCTCATACGGGCCTCTGCGTAATGAATGGAGGCAGTGCTGGGCTTCAACTTTTGTTTCCGCCTCCAGCTCCTCCAGTCTGTTGAATGTGCTTATTTTAAGAGATCCATAAAGAGTGCTATTCTGCTTGAGATGTGCACGGCATACATTTATTGTATGTAATAGAAAGGAGAGCTTCATGTGACCAAAGGGGACATTTATCTTGTGACAAAAAAGACTGGAATGGGAAATGCTATTCTAGAAATTAAATGTAAAACATGGGGCTGGTCCAGAGCAATTGGGAGCCCTTTCCTTTGTGGTGAGAGCTGAAACCCAGCTGTGGGCTCTGCTAACAAAAATAAAGATAAGCAAGGAGTGCAAACTGGAGCGTTTGTGGATCTATTTAAAAAGAGCTAGTGTGGTATAATAGTTAGGGTTACACTAAGAATAGGCTCTGGATCTAGGCCACCCTTGGCCAGGGAACCTCAGTGGCTGACTCTAAGCATTCTCAGCCCACCTCCCAGGTTTCTTGCTATAGAGGAAAAATAAGAGGAGGAAGAACTGTGTACAGGCGGTCCTTGACTTACGACAGTTCATTTAATGACCGTTTGAAGTTACAACAGCACTGAAAAAAGCGAGTTATGACTGTTTTTCAAACTTATGATTGTGACAGCATTCCTATGATTACATGATCAAAATTCAGACGCTTGGCAACTGACTCATATTTATGACAGTTGCGGTATCCTGGGGTCATGTGATCCCCTTTTATGACCTTCTAACAAGCAGTGGAGAAGCCAGGTTCACTTAACAACCGTGTTTCTAACTTAACAATTGCAGTGATTCACTTAACAACTGTGGCAAGAAAAGTCGTAAAATGGGGCAAAACTCAACAAATGTCTCGCTCAAGGACAGAACATTACGGCCATAAGTCAAGGACTTACATGTACACTGCTGAGCTCATAAATGAAAAGTAGGGTATAAAATAAATAGGTCCTTATGGGGGAAAGGAAGAATTGCTCCTCCCAGCCCCAAATAAAGGCTGTTTATTTCCCCCCAACCAAGGCATACTATACAATGAAGACTAGTTAACAGTTAAAGAAAAATGGGGCTTATTTGCTTGTGGAAAGTATTACAGTGAATTCCAAAGGAAAATTGTTTCATAATTAAAACAGCTCCTTGTAATGACCTTTTGGTTTCTGCGTAAGTGCAAGGAGAACATCGATAAAAGACATGCTTTCAGGGCCTTTCCTCACCGTTGAATTAAAATGTTCCCCACCCATCTGAGTCAGCAAAAACCTTCGTTGGCATGAAATTTGCTGCCTTGACTGTCAGTCCCTATCCTGTTTCTGCTGTTTCTTTTTCTGAGTCACTGCGGAATGGTGCTATTCTGATTTTGTGTGTGCAGCATATGATAACACGATGATTGACTCTTCTGACTTCTCCATCCTTCCTTCTTTGCATGTCACCAGCAGGTGGGGAAACATTTGCCAGTCATGGTGCTGCCGCAGGAAAAAGGTAGGCCTCAGTGCAGGTCTCCCTTTGCATCTCCCAGCTCCTTTCTGAAACCCTTGTGCTTCACCTCAATTTGTTTCAGCCTGAACGGAACAAAGTAAAATAAAACTGCAATTAAAAGGAACTAAATCTTAGGCTATATTTCCCTTCCTTTGCTTCTTTATGCAGGCCATAAATGCTGACTTCCAAATTCCTCTGTCCTCTGTTTTAGGTAGTAGAGGAGATTTGATTCCATTATTGCACTGTTTTGTTATTTCTAGACTTGCGTTAATGGCATTGAGTTAAAATACTTGCAGCATTACCTCATATATTGTTGTTGTTGTTCAGTTCTCATAGCTACCAGCTTTTGTGTGTCTTTCTTTAGGGAGACCACCCCAACAAAATAACTAACTTGGGACTTCAGATCTGCCTGAAATGGCCAATGGTGCCTCTCTGATCCCACTCACTTGACTTCATCCCAGACGTAATGGATTGTGTACCATAACAGATTTTGTACATCTTGTGGTTGCCCCTGAATACTGGAAAAAGACTACCTTAACACTGGCATAGCTTACCATGACTTAAATCTCTCTTATTTTTGTGCTGAGTACAAGATGGAATTAATGTCAAGAAGATACAGTAGAAAAAAGAGATAGCCTGACCATGTTTGTACCATAGTTAAGGAGAACAGAAGAAAAAGATCTTTGATTAATCTTTGCATCTTGTATGTTCAGCATATTTGAATTATAGTAGTGGGTTTTTTTTTGTGGCTAGTATAACTTATATATGTATAGATACCTACCTTATGGCTGTTGTGGATTTTCTGGTATGTTGTGATTGGCATTTTCTTATCATGCTTAATCTGGAATTTGTTGATCACAGAATCCTGGGTTTTGACATGGAACAGCATTTTGATATGAAACATCCTAAAACATCTGATCCCATGTTTGAAAGGCCTGAATATATGGAATTTGTTTTCCCCACTTTTATACAGCGACACAACTGGTGAAAATTAAACTGTGTCTTAATCAAAGGTACAAGTGAGCCAGCAATGTGCAGCAGCCACCAAAAAAGCTAATATAATCCTGGGTTGTGTAAACAGAGGCATAGAATCAAGATCACGCGATGTATTAGTACTGCTTTATAAAACCCTAGTAAGACCACACCTGGAATACTGCAGCCAATTTTGATCACCATATCACAAAAAAGATGTTGAGGGTTTGGAAAAAATTCAGAGAAGAACAACTAAGATGATCAAAGGCCTGGAGACTAAAACATCGAAGAAAGGCTCCAGGGCTTAGGTTTGGCTAGTCTAAAGAAAAGAAGAAATATGGGAGACATGATAACAGTATTCCGGTATTTGAGGGGCTGCCACAAAGAAGAGGGGGGTCATGTTATTCACCAAAACACCAGAGAGCAGGACAAGAAACAATGGTTGGAAACTGATCAAAGAGCAAAGCAACTGGGAATTAAGGAGAAACTTCCTGACAGTGAGGACAATTAACTAGTGGAATAGCTTGCTCCCAGAAACTGTGGGCGCTCTATCACTGGAGATTTTTAAAAAGAGGCTAGCTAGACAGTCACTTGTCTAAAATGGTATAGGTTCTCCTGCTTGAGCAGGGGGCTGAACTAAAAGATCTCCAAGGTCCCTTCCAGCTCCCGTTTCTATTTCTATTCTATTCTATTCTATTCTATTCTATTCTATTCTATTCTAATCTATTCTAATCTATTCTATCCCAGCACATTTGAAAATCAACAAATTGAGGAAGATTCCTCTTGAGTATTCTCTTTTTTCTAGTGGAAGGGATAGAGATTATTAGGTAACTAGAGGGATAGAGGAGGAAGAACTGCAATAACTTGAATCAAAGATTGCTTATAATCTATCATTAAATATAATTTATGGTAATAATGGTGCCAAAGAATTCTTCCTTTTCTGCCACCACTGTGAGTGTTCAGTGTTGTCCAGTGGAGCTGTTCCAAAGGCCTGTTATAACCTATTCCCTAGAAAGAAATGGGTAATTACATGAATGCTAGCTGCGACTTGCTTGCAAAGCAGTGTGCAAATAGAATTATTCAGATAGAATTGCTCAGATTTGTTTTAACTTTCTCTTAAGTAGCAGTTCTGGAGTATATGAAGGAAGCTGTCCCATTGGGTATCTCCCACTACATTGTATATGAGGAAATGAATTGGAGTATTTCAGTGTTTCTCATCCTGACTAGTGAAATCAGTCAGTATCCTTAACTGCAGTCCTCCACTAAGGGACTTCTCAGAATTTTCTGGCTGCAGGCCCAATATATTCATTGTGAATTCTGGGAGTTGTAGGTTTTAGTTTGAAGAAGCCTGCTTTTGACGATAATGCTGTAGAACACGGTGTCAAACTTGACTGCATCACATGACGTAACGTGATGTATTGCAATGTTTTTTGTCTTTGTGGATCCAGGGTGGGCGTGGCCTGCATGTGACGCATCTGGCCCATGAGCTGCTGTAGAAAATCTGTCACTGCAGGCAGAAAACAGAAATTGTGAAGCTTTTGGTTTGGCCAGATTATGTATAAATATTCTGGGTGTGGTTTTCTGCTTTGCTTGGTCAGCAGTACAATATCTTCTCTTTTGCCCTTTATTATTTAAAGTTAATGAATTATACATCATGTTGTAGTGATGCACAACACAGTGTTAGAATTAAAAAAATACTTTTGTAATACTACAAATATAACCAGTGTAAAAATACTTATTTGTTTTAAAGCATTAAAAGAGGCTATTATGGTCAAGATTAAATAATACATATATTTATATAGAAAAAGTCTGAAGAGATGAATCTTCACATGTCTGAAATAGTTCATTATCTCACAAATATTAGTTACAAGAAGTATGCAACATGACAAATAAGAGTCAGGTTTTTTTATTATTTGTTGACATCACTGACAATGGTTTGAATTTCCAAGAAGCTCTTCTAAACATTGATAGAGCTAAAAGTGCCAGTAGGGCCAACTTGATCCTGATACCTTCAGTTGCCATATGATGTGTGTACCTTACAGGCTCCATATAGTTTCAGTTTTGAGAGTAAAATGAGGATGGGGGAATAGTATAGCAGATTGTGTTTGTCTATTGATGAGGTTTATCTGCTGCCGAAAATGAAACAGATTCTAGGTGACTTACAATAGAGTCCTCAATCCCCGGGCTACACAGCTGGAAGTGAGTGGCAGGCGAATGAATGAAGCCAAAACCATTCCCCTCCCCCCCATCTCTGGAAAAAATGTCTTCCATGAAACCTCTCTGGTGCCAAAAAGGTTGGGGACCACTGACTTACAGAATGTACATATTGAATGCAATGTGAAAGAAATAATGATTAAAAAAGTAAATCCTTAGGCCAGTGATGGTGAACCTATGGCATGGGTGCCAGAGGCGGCACTCAGAGCCCTCTCTGTGGGCACACACGCCGTCGCCCCAGTCCTAGGCTTTCAGTTGGGTTTTATAAAACCTTTTCGCTTTAGGTCTCCGCTGCCATGTGCAAAAAAAAAAAAAAAGTTCAATCAGTCAATTTCAACTTCTCGCGGGGAAAAAAAAAGATCTTGCAAAGTTGGAATTGATTGATTGAACTTTTTAATCCCACCCAGTCTGCCGTTACCGCAGCCATGCCCACCCAATGGGCCACACCCCCAATTGACCACACCCACCCGGCACCCGACGATGCATAAGTGGGTTTTGGGTTGCAGTTTGGGTACTCAGTCTCTAAAAGGTTTGCCATCACTGCCTTAGGCTGTTGGCTGGAAGTGGTTGGTACACTAACAGAGAAGACACCCCACCTCTCCCATCACAACATTTCAAACTCTTGGTTTTTAAAATTTAGTTGTTGTAATTTTAACCCATTTTCATATTTATAAGCATTGAATGTTTGTTTTACTTTATGTAAGCCCCTCCCAGTCACCTGAACCGCGAGATGGACAGCAAATAAATTTGATGAATGAATGAATGAATAAATACCTTCTGAAAGAGCAATGTTTTCTCTTGCTTTCAGAAGGCTATGAGAGTGGTAGACATTCTTGTCCTTTAAGACAAGCTAGTCGGAAGGAAGGGAGCTGCTACAGAGAATGACTATTGTTGGGTACCTTCTACTCTTTCTCACAATAGAGGAGGACCATTAACAAGCATTCTGTAATTGTTTGGGTAAGATGGGTAGAAACCTTTGGGGAAAATGACTATTATGATAACCAGTCTTTGAGTCATATAGTGTCAGGGGCAAGAAACTGGGAATCAGGGTTAGGTCAAAAATGAATACAAGTTTATTTCATGCTAGAAGACCTCCAAGGTCACTTCCAACTCTGTTATTCTGGACTTAGATCTCTTGTGGGTATGAAGGGACTTTTAATTGATTATGTGCTTGACCCCTTCCTTGGGCTCAGCCTGGTCATCTCTTACATAAAGGCTTGGAAACTTGCAGCCAGTATCTTGAATTGCATTTGGATCTGTACTGATAATCAGTGTGGTTCCCACAGCAGAGGTGTAATACAGAGGATCACAACAAATAATATGATGGAGCTATAGGATTTAATGACTTCAGTGTAGAAGCAGTTTAAATTCTGTATGGAAAAAAATGCTTTTCCATTTCAGACATGGTAGTTAAAAGTTAGACATAAAATGGATATATGCTGTCCAACGAAGGGAAAAACCATTAACCGTTTCAAATACATTTAAAGAATTAAGTTTAGTTGTTCTAATTCATATTATTATGAATATTATTCTAGTGAAAATTCACTGTTATCCCTCACTGTTATGAGACCTTTTTACATGCATAGAGGACATTGGAAACAAGATAGATTGTTCTTTACAGACTTAAATGTTATGGTTATCTCTCAGTTCTTTTGGGGAGGAGAAAGTTATTTTATTTATTTGTAGTACTTATAACTTACCCCAAACCTTGCTTAACTAAGAGGATCTATTTTTGTTCCTCCTTTAAAATTGACCGTCTATACTCAGTTACATGTGTGTAATTCTCAGAACATGTTTCAACTAAGTTAAAGGGCTTGTAAGATTTTTTCTTTAAGGGGAAGTTCTTATCTGCTTGCATCTGTAAACACCACAAGAGGAGGCCCAGTTTTAAATTACCACCCTACTGCTGCGAAGCCTTCCTCCTAATCCTATAAAACTGTCAGAAATTGATGGGTCCTTGGGGGTTATGGCAATTTTCAACACCCTGCTATCAAATATCACAAGAATGGGAGGGTTTGGTTATTACGCCAATTTCAAAACTGGATTTTATTGCATCTTATTTTGTGTGCACTGAAAAAAAAATAGTTGCACGAGAAGCACACAAAATGAGGTTCTGCTGTTTTATGTACATTTATGGGAGCTGTTATTTATGCAGCAAACTATCTGCTTGAGAACAGAAGGAAATCCAGCTTTTTGAAGCACCAAATCATGTTCTGAGATCTCATTTGTGCCATTTTGGAGTTATTGTGGAAAAGGCAATTCTTGCATTTTTTTTCCCCCATGGCAGCCATAATATGGTTTTTTGATGAACAGTTTTCTCACAGTTCGGCATTTTTGCTGTAGGCAAAAGAAGTTTCTCATAGTTGATGCAGATAGTATTGAGCCACATGGAGGAGAGTTACAGGTAGTAATTACATTAGGCAAAAAGAAAACAGAATGCAGTGTTGGCATATTAACATGTGCCATTTAATTTACAATTGGGATTGGAACTTCCATCGCCAAGCGAAATAGTATGGGACAGCACCCGAGTTTGCAGTGTATTTTGCCACAGCCGTTAAGCAAATCACATAATCATTAAGCAAATCTTAATCCACCCATTAACTTTGTCAGGAGCCTACTGGAAAAGTCGCAGATAATGTTCACGTGATCCCAGGGCAGGGCAACTTTTGTAAATACGTGCCAGTTGCCAAGTGCCCAGATCTCGATTATGTAACTGTGGGGATGCTGCAATAGACATAAATGTGAGATACTTTTTTTCAGCTCTGTTGTAACTTTGAATGGTTGCTAAATAGGTGGCTATAAGTCAAAGCCTACATGGATATAAGACAGTCAAACAAAACTATATTTTGTGATTAGAAGCAGTCTTCAGTTCTTGTTTAACCTTATATTTTGCAGTTGAATTTATCTAGAAGTGGATTTTGGAAGTTTTAAAATATGTCCTGGGACCACATTTTTGTAATGAAAATACATACTTGTGTGGTCAAGTACGAAAAAAGTCTTTATTACAAGCTCCTTTTGTCTTCAGTTTTTAAAAGCACTACTAATGAATCTTAAATATAAACATTTTTCTTTTAAGAAGAATCTTTAGTAAATCCTTAATTAATTTTATCTCTATCACACCATAGATCTTGTTTTGTGGTCCTAGAGTAGTTGATTTGGTCCTACAGTGACCTTTATGCTATATTGTCCTGTGTACAATACTCAGTAAGTAGATTTTCTCTTTAAGTTTTACTCTTAAAGTATTCCCATTACTTAATAAAAAAATATTTTAGCACAATCACCTGCTACCTGTAGTAAATATTATATGCAATCCTGTTGACATGTTAGAAATGTCATGAGCATTTCTATTGTTCTTTCTAGATAATGTCTATGATTTCATTTCTATGTTACAGGTGCCTGTACTTTGTTTTGTTATTCTTTTTTATGTTGTCAACTCTTTAATGATCTAATATGGATATAATACAGATTATCAATTTTATCATTTGTTTTGCTGCATCTTCTGATGGGATATTTAAAATAAAAATATATGTCTTGTTTTAAGATTAAATGTGCAAATGTTCACATTTTAAGGGATAATAAATAAGAATATCACATCAGTATTATTTTCTTAGAAAATATCAGAAACAACCAAACAAATTCTTCATTATAATAAGCAACAACATCTTGTACAACTTTATATAAGAGATTTATAAAAAGAGATGAAGAGCAAGAAAAATAAATTATTAAATTGGTAAATAAAAAGGCAAATAAAAAGCTAAACATACTCATACATATTACATATTAAGAAAACATTAACTAAAATATTAATATCAGTTATGAAGTATTACTAAAGCATGCTAAAATGTGAACTATTATTGCATTTCTAAAATAACAGAGTACTTTTAAAATATTACAATGTAAATGAATACTCTCTCAATGTTTTCATAAAATCAATTAAAAAGCTGAAGATTGGAAAAGTACACTTTTTAGGGAAGTGGTTATCAACCTGTAATATAAATAAATAAACTGAAGGGCTCCTTCTAGATGGAGGAAGATTAAATTGATGAACCTTATAAAACTTTGAAACTTACCATGAATAATCAATACAATAATAGTATAATTGATGGGATTTAAGGTATAAAAATGGAGAACACCTGCTCTAGGGAATCCATTCATACATCATTTTTAGGATGACAAATAAAAGTTTGTAAGTGCAGCTCACTATAGACAGTCTGAAGCCATTTAATAAAATTTATCTAGCAATATGATAAAATTATCTAGATGTCCTTGCTTCAAGATAACATAAATTTAGCTGTCAAGACTTATACACACACACACACATATATATATATACACACACACATATACATGTGTATGTATATATGTATATGTATATATGTATGTATATATGTATGTATGTATGCATGTCATGTCTTATGTTTGAGAGCAAATGTGAAAGAAGAGATGCAAACATATATATGCAGCAATTTAAAGTTTTACGCTTAAAAGGTTATTTTTTATTTTGTTTTCCATTTGAAATAAGATTGATGTATATTACTAGATGGAAAATCATCTTGTTAAAATCAAATCAGACTGAGTTGCAAGAGTTTAAAAATCCTAGCTATTTTATCTTAAAGGGAAAAAAGGCTGCTCAATTAAAAATTTAGCAATTAATACTTATCTGGATGGTGGCTCAGAGGGAGGCAAGGATAAAGTAATTAAAATAGGCTAATATTTGGGTATATCAAATGAGAAATCAATATCCCAAATACTGGAAATCTGTTTACTGCACACATTATTTTTTCAATGTGACCTTCAAGTAGCAATAGCTAACAATATAATTCTGAGTGAAGACCCAGTGAGGATAGCAGCCAATTCAGTGGCTCTTCTGAAAAGTGCTCTGGATGTTTTTCAGCAGTTATGCCTAATGTTCCATTTCTATATGAAGGAAAGGCTATCAAGCTGGGAAAAGAACCAGGGGTCCTTGGTGCTCTCTAAGTTTGCTTGTTTTCTCACAGCTGTTTCATTATCCAAACTAGATAGCATCGTCAGTGCTGATGATGTTACCTAGTTTGGGTGATGAAATGTCTGCAAGAAAACAGCCAAGCTCAGAGAACACCAAGGACTCCTTGTTTCAACCTTGAGCTACAAATATTCTCCTTTATTGGGAAAAGAGCTTAACTAAAGAGACTATGAAATGTCTGCAGTCTGCCATTAGAGTTGGTTGGGAAACAAGAATATAAGATTGATAGAAGACACAAGCTAGTGTCGCCGTCACTTACTTTCAAAAAAGATTTACCATTAGATTATGGAAACATTAACTCCAGGGCCATATGAGCAACGAGCCAGAGGATGAACTTCATATATTGATTTGAATTTGCACCACGTACTTTAAACAGAATTTCCAGTAGTGCTTGAAATTCCACAAAGTCGTGTTTTGGATGTGGAAGGGGAAAAACAAGAGTTAAAATGTGCGATGTATCAGTGACATATTATTTGACCTATTGATTCTCTCATTGGTACATTCGCAGTTTTTGCATGGGTGATGTGTCATGGTGACATTTTAGCTTGCATTACTGGCAACGTTCATTCATCCAGCAAATGAGGTGAGAAGATAAGCATGCTGAAAATGGTGCTTTCTGGGAAAGAATCTGTGTAACAACTGGTGCTTGCTTTTTCATCGCAACAGTAAATTGTTTCAAGGCTGTTGTCATGATGATGAGTTACCATTAGCTTCTTATCTCCAGCAAAAGAGTCTGTAGTTGATCAGCCTACCATAACTGGGATGATAGAGCGTGTCAGAGAGATAGGGGAAAAAAAGCAAGAAAAACAGAAAAAAGCAAGCTCCTTAGAGTATGATATGAATTTGGATACATTTGTCATAATGATTTTTTCTAAGTTTCACTCATGATATGAAAATGTGCTTAATAACTTCGTTTTTATTGGTCAGATGCTAATATCTTTGAACAGAATAAATGCTGCTGCAAATCTAGTTTTCATTTGCATCCTCGTGAAGGTTCTTTGCTCTCCAAGGGCTGGACACTACACAGTGTAGCAAAACTGTACACAAAACTGTATACTTTAGCAAACCCTTTCCCCCAAAACAGGGTATTGCTTTGAATCAATTCTACAAGGTGATGTTGCCACATAAATGTCTTTAACACCCAGAATAATAATTACTCTGTTAATAGTTTTTAAAGTGACATAACAATCTTTTCCTTTTTCCAAATGTTCTTGCACCAAGAATACCATTATTGGGATAAGATGATCTTTCACTGTGGTTATTCCTCTTCTAGTTGCTTCTAGGCTCCAAGCAAAGCTCCAGTTAGGAGTCCACCGGCTTTTGCTACTCCCCATAGTTTGTAGTCTTTGCAGTTGAGTAAAAGTTCTCTTGCTTGGTTATAATAGCTGCCAATCTCCAGACGTTGCCTCCACTTCCTCCCAGTGCATATCTGTGTAAGAGATGATTGGAGACTAGCTCAAAATGTTGCTGTTTGCTCAATTTTAAGTCCCTCCCCAAACCGATCCAGACCTAGTTTAGAAGTTACATTAAACTGTATTTTAATAGCATGTACATACACTTCTTTGAGAAGGCCAAAAGCATCAGTTTCTGCTTTAAAACTTGTCAAAATGCCTAGGGATATCTGCCTTTCTGTCTGTCTGTCTAGATAGTTTTCATCTTAGCTTAGTGACTGTTCAGAGTTACAACTGACCCCCAAAAGGGAACTTATGACCGGGAGCCAAAGTTCCAACAGTTACAACCCCCAAGGTCACATGACTGTACTTTGGGGACTTGGAATGTGGCTGCATTTGAGGCTGTTTGCAGTAATGTAACTGTGTTTTATGACAGTTTTGCTGAAAACTGGCACTTCCGTTTCGCTTAACAACTGCAGTGTTTGCTTAGTGACTGTAGATTTGTTTAATGACTACAGTGATTATCTTAATGATTGCCACAAAAAACAAAGCCATAAAATTGTATTGGCTGATCTGTTTTATGACTATTATGACTTATGACTGTAATGGGCAGGTTACATTATGGTTGTAACTGGAGGATTATCTATTCCTATCTATTTTAGGTTTACTAAATATATATACAGAGGCCTAATGCACCTTATAGCATGCCAGCCATGTTAAATATCAAGAGCAGCCTGTGGTTTCCAAGTTGTCCTCTCCTGGCTTAAATTTTGAAAATCCTGGTGCAGATTGAAAGGTTGGGATTGATTTTAGAAGAAAAATAATGAGTTAAAAGACATTAACAGTGGCAATAATTAATTATGTATTTGTATTTCATGTGACTCTGAGCTATTATTTTTTCTTGCCTCAAACTTAGCACAGAGTTATTTATTTATTTATCTATTGCTAAGGATAAAATGGAAAATCATTTAGTCTGAGCATGCAAATGAGATTATTGCTTTCAGCACAATGAATGCTTTTCCTGCCCACCCCCACTCCCCTCTCAATTCAAGGAGTGGTCATCAGTTTGTTGGCAGGTGTCATGTTTATGGAAATCCTTTATGGGCCTTCTTAGGAAAAAGGGCAGAAATTGGAATAGTACTATTTATTTTTGTTCATTTAGGTCAGGGGTGTCAAACTGCCGGCCCATGGGCCGATACGTCATGGCAAAACTGCGCCCACCCCGTTGCCAGCAATGGAAAAAAAGTTGTGATACGTCACGACACGTCACGTGACGTTGCAAGTTAGATACTCCTGATTTAGGTGATCTTCCTAATTGCTACTCCTTGCATTTCATTTATTCTTCCAACAGCTTTCCCAGACTGATTTGATATTAATTGGCTGAGATTCTTCTAATAGTCAGAAAACATATGTGGCATTAAACTCAGCTTAATATTTCAGGAACAGCTATTTCTATCTACAGCTTTTCATTTTTTAAAAAAACAACTTGAGAATTTTGTCATTCCCATATTAAATCTGTGAAGTAGGTTAAGAAAAGATGAAAATCAGTAAGATGATCCAGATTAATTTTTTCTAATAGGATGTATTCTATTAAAAAAACCCAAAAAGTTTGAAAACATGCTTTAAAAAGTAACCAAATCAGTGTGAATTATTTTTATTTCAAGTTCACAATGATCTCATATCTGGAAACGTTTAATGTTTCAAAGAATATTTAAATGTTTATAATATATGCTCATGTGTTTAGGTTTCATCAAAAATACATTTCCACACATTTCCACAGATCTGTGTCTTACTTGTAAGATATACTGAACATTTAAAAATAGAAATTATGAAAAGCAGGTTTCTACTATTTAGAAGACCATTGGGAAGAATCAGTGAAACTTGAGATTTGGAATTCAGTCCTTAGTTTGTAGCAAAAATGTAATATTTAGCTATTGGCTTAGCACAAATCCCACAACAGGTTGTTATTGAGAGACGGACAGAATATAAATTCAATAAAATAATTAAATGATGATGATGGATAATGATGATATATTAAAGCAGCCCTATTCAAATCAATTATAATTTTAAATATTCTTAATGTCAGCAGATATATTCGAGTGGCACAATGACCTAGAGGTGAAGATACTCAGTTCCCACTAGGAAGATTGATAGTTCAATCGTAGGCAGTGACAGATGTTTCTCTATTAGGGCGCAAAGAGAAAATATCTGCTGCGAACTCTGCATAGGTGTTAGGAAGAGCATACAACCAGTAAATGCTTAATTCCATTCAGTTGCCTTGACCACAGCTTGAAGCAAGGGATTACAGCAGAGGTCCCCAACCTTTTGGGCACCAGGGACCGGTTCCGTGGAGAAGGTTTTTCCATGGACCAGAGAGTGCGTGGTTTTGTGTGCTGCCTGCATCCCATGGATGGGGCTTTGCTTGTTTGTGCGAACTGGTTGCTGGCATGCTGCAGCCTGGTACCAGTCCAGGGACCGGGGGTTGGGGACCCCTGGATTACAAGGTCGTAAAGAGAAAAAAATGTCAGTGGATCTATTCCTCTTTCTCTATAAAGGATTGGCTTGAAATTAAAGCAGTATATCTTTAAGAAACTAGCAGTAGCACTGCAGCAAAACATAATATCAAAGCAACTCAAGATAGGCTGATATGATCTTGTAAATATCCTGATTGCATACTTGCATCAGGGCTAATGCAAATAAATAAATTATGACATCTGAGTGATATGTGATCTTTTGCTGCCTCTTTGCTGCTCCCTGGACCTAAGATCATTAAAAGCTAACCTAGTCCATGACTAGCAGTGCAATCCTATTTGTATATATTTAAAAGTAAACTGTACTGAATGGAATTTATTCCCAAGTAAATATGTATAACATTAAAGCCTAAAATTGAAATCCCCATATTATGTTTTTCTTTGTTATGCAATAACTCAACTGTTTTTAATAATTGCCCATAAATGGAAAAAAGCATAGTGTAGAATCACTTTCTTACAATAATGCGGTTGTAAATAAATCTAATAACTATTGTCCAGAGTTTGCATGTTAATGACATGCTACTTTTGGTTTAAGTAAGAAGAAAGCGGGTAGTTTAGAGGCTGGAAGAAATTACTTAAGCATTTCAAGAAGAAAAGGGCACTCAGGAGAGATGTCATTCCTTACATTTATATGTTTCATATATTTCTATCAAATATTTTTTCTATCTTATCTCTTTGCCAACCAAAGCCTTCTGAGGAAAGAATAGCATGCTTGATATTCTAAATTCATGAACAGAAATTATTCTAATTCAGTTCTTGTAATGACATCACCTTAGTAAAGTCTCCCGTGATTGCCTGGCTCTTAAACTCAGTGTTTAGGTTTTAAATGAGTCTTTATTGTCAATACTTAGTTGACTTTAAGGCTATGGGGATTTTTTAGTTGCATTTACAGGCTTTACAGCAGGGGTGTCAAACTCAATTCCATTGAGGGCCGCATCTGCATTGTGGTTGCCCTCGGGGGGCCGGGTGGGTGTAGCCAGGGTGGGTGCAGCATACTGGGTAGGCGTGAATGGAATGGGTGTGGCCTACTGGGTGGGCATGGCCAGCTCTACATCATTCGCATCAAGGGTGCCTGTGGGGGCCTGGGCAGGAGTGGGACAGATCTGAGGGTCTCTGGCAGAAAGGGGTAGGACCAGGGCAGAGCCCATCAAGCTGGATATGTGAAGTAGGCAAGGGCCATTTGCTGGCCACTTCCAGGCAATGGTGCATTTCTTCATTCATCACAAAGGGTGACACCTCCCCAGCATGCACCCAGGGGGCAGGGCCGATGCAGCAGGGGCTGGTTCCTCGCTGTTTCCAGACAGCCTTCTGGAGCTAAGTCTGAATGCATTTCAGCATAGATGGCCACCACAAAATTGTACATTGGCTCCCAGCTGGCTTGGGCCAGGGCCAAGGCAGCGGGGGCTGTTCCCTCACTGTTTCCAGGATGGCTTCGCGGGCCACATGAAACCACTTTGTGGGCCGCATCCGGCCCCCAGGCCTTGTGTTTGACATGTCTGCTTTACAGACTTTTCTAGTACATTAAAATCCTGCTTGATATGTATATTGAATGAATATGGAGAAGGATGAATATAATGATTGAATAAGCATGGCTAGACTCCAGTGAGGCAAAGGGAAGCAAGTTAGAGCTCCATTGATGTCAGTGAAATTGTTAGGCATATGGTTTAAGCTTTAACACCTTTTGTTTGCTTAATAAGCTGTATCTAAAAACAAATGCATGGCATCCATATGAACGACCTTGAAGTCAGCTTCCTAAATTATTTTTTGCCCCACAGTGTGAAGTTTTTATTAGTGAGAAATCTTGTTGGAACCATCCTACTAAGTAATTCAGTAATTATTCTGTGCTGTAAGAAACTAAGTAAATGATTTTTGTCACATAAAAAAATTCTAGAGACAATTTCTTATATCTTAATTTCCACTTCTAAAAATCAACTGTGGTTAAAAGTAGGTACAAATATGAACACCATTTTAAAATTTTAAGGTCGTTTATGAAGTTTGGCAGGCTTGTTATATTAATCCCAAAGTTACTTTTTTAATTCTGTTTTTATTTTTTTAGTTTAAAACAGTTTCAGGTTTGCAATGGTCTGATTTAGATTCTTTCTTAAGTTGCTATACCATTGTTCTACAGCCTAGAACAGTTTGGCATCTTGAGTTATTTGTAAAAATAATAAAGGTGGGATATAAATAAAAACAAAAAAAATATCTGCGGTGATAATAGACAGTAGAATCACACGGTTGAAACAGAGTAGTTTGGAAAGAGAATTTTTATTGGCAGAATTTTGAAGATCAAAATCCTTCCCTTTCATAGTGAATCAATCTTGAGGATTTTAGTTGGTCTTAAAGACAGAGTACGCTGCTTTGCTTTTAAAATGTATATATATTACTATATTAATTATGCTTAATCAGCTTAACGTATTAAATTTTCACCACAAACAAAAACAAATTTAGTTTTAATTCTGACGCCACCTATATTTTCATCATTGAAAACAACTTGGGACTTTTGGCCCCTGCTTTAGGAAAACTTGAAGCTGTGATTAACGTTGCTAGCCATTTTCTCTATTTGATTGATTATATACATCAAGTTGGTGTCAAAGTCTTGGTGACCACAAACTCCGCCCAAAGTAAGTTAATTTGAACTTGGTCATTTGTATCTCAAATGAGAACTCTGCATTGATTTCTTTGATGATCAATTGTTCATTTCCTTGACTAATCATGTTCCCAGAAATCTTTTCCAATCTTGAAATTCAAAAGTGTTATCATACTGTTTTTCTTATCTTTCTTCTTCAAAGTCCAATTTACACTTCCATACAGTACCATGGGGAATACCATGATCTTTGGAGGTTCTCTTAAGACACATAGTTGTATCTGAATACCTTTTTCAAGGTCTTTCTTAAATGGCTTTTCTATTAAGTGGAAGTCTGTGGCATATTTCTTGTTTCTCTATATCATAGTTAAATTTAACTATATTAACAATGATTAATTTAAAGCAATCTTACTTTATCTGCTTACTTTATATCCAAATCATATTGGAAAACAACAGATTGCTCTACCATTTGTATCCTGTCCTGGGTTTTTCAGGTCATTTGTTGGTATTGCAGGAAAAGAGTCCTGGACTTGATGGACTTTTTATTTATCAAATCCAGTCTAGTAAAGACCTTAGTTGATTTTTATTGTATATTGCTTCTGTTGTTATAAGCAATAATAGAACCAGTTGTTAAAATTAAAATCTGTGTAAAACAAGTGTAGCACTAAACTAAAGCCCATTAGGGGCAAATGCAACCAAAGTAGTTCAGGATTTCATATTTCCAAATTGAACACAAAAATTATTTATTTTTTTTAATTTTATTTTTAAAATTTATAAGCCGCCCCACTCCCGAAGGACTCTGGGTGGCTAACAATAAAAAACACATAAAACATAACAAAACAACAATACAAAAACAATCATCCAGGGGTAAGGTTTTATAAACCCCAGGCCTGCCGGAAAAGCCAGGTCTTAAGTAGCTTACGGAAGACCAACAGGGTGGGAGTGGTCCTAATCTCCAGGGGGAGCTGATTCCAAAGCGTAGGTGCCATCACAGAGAAGCCCTCCTCCGTGGCCCTGCCAAATGGCACTGCTTGGCCGACGGGGCCTGAAGGAGGCCCAGCCTGTGAGATCTAACCGGACGTAGGGAACTATGAGGTAGTAGGCGGTCTCGCAAATAGCCTGGCCCTGAGCCATATAGGGCTTTAAAGGTAATGACCAACACTTTGAATTGGACCCGAAGACCAATAGGCAACCAGTGCAGCTCACGGAGGATAGGTGTAAAAATGGTATTCTAACCACTAATCTATGGTTAGTTCCCTGTGTTAAATTCAACTGCTTATTTTTTTGTGAAACCCAAATCAAGTGTTCACTACCAGCTGTTTCATAACAAAAGTCTTGGCGTTCTTTGATCCTACAATGTAAGAAAATGGGTTTGGATAGAAAAAAATAAAGTTATAATGGAAGAGTTCATAATACAGAGTGTATATACTAGCTAAATTAAAATTATTTATCATGAAGCTTTGAATTCAGCTGTTTGTGTGCTGTGGATTTGTTTTTCTGTGCAGAGATACAATTTATCTACATATTTCAACCATACATTGGGAGATTATAAGAGAAATGCAGGATCTCAAGCTAATATTTGGCAACCAATTCAACATTCTTTCTACAGGTTCCATGTGTATGAATTTCTTATAGTTAGACAAACAAACTTGAAAAGAGTAATAGTACAAGATTCTAAATATTTGTTCAAATACTTTCTAAAGTGTTCATATATTTGCCAGAACCAAAGTAGCAGCCTCTTCTGTTATTATAACTTGCTAGCAAAACATTAAGGAATCAATTTTTGCAAACTGGGTTCATGCACTTTTAAGCATGGGAAGAAATTTGTTTTGCTCATTTTTTACTGATGGGGTATTTAAAAAAATACTGACCCATATCTTTTGTTATCCCTTTCCTATGAATATTTGTAACAAGTGTGGTAAGTAACCATCATGCCTGAAGTCAAGTCAAACAACTGTGGTGGCTGGAGAAATTGTTTGAATTTTAATGCTCTGAAAGTTAGAAAATGCAGTTCTTTTAAGTATTATTTTATTTGAATTAATTTAAAAAGTGCATTTAGAAATACTTGCTTGTTTGCATGCTGTTTCTAGGATGAAAGTTTAGTAATATAGAGTATAAGGGAGGATTTGCAAGAGTCCTTGAGAAGATTTTTTTTTTTTTTGGTTTTATATTGTGGTTAGAATAATTCTATCTGCTGTCTTGACTGTTAATTAAATAACAAAACTTGAGTGTTGATACTGGAACAAAAATAATGACTAGAAACCTGTCACAAGAGGGTCACTGAAATATAAATGGAAGAGCTACAAATCGCTTAAGAATTGTTAGCTTGGGAGTTAAATGAAAAAGAGGAAGAATAATTGGGAGTTAAGTAGGAAGATAAAGGGATAATTCTCTATTAAAACTTTTCTGGTTAACCTTCCAAAAGTGGCACCTGAAACATAATTTCAGTCTCCCACACAACATCCAGCAGAAAAGCCAAAAAAAATCATATTTGGAGAAGTCTTAGCATCATAGGAGACCAATGTTTTTTAATCTTATAATACCCAGTTCTATGTTGTGTAACAGGCAGAATCTACAGTAAAAATTGATGTTTGTGCAATCTTTCATGTATTAGAGCAGAAATCAGGTGCTTTCAAAGTATTCTGGATAACAACACCCACAGTCACTTTCGTTAACTGTGCAGCTTGGGTGTTGATAATGTTGAAATCCAAAATACCTGAAAGGTACCAGGATGATAATATATTTCATCAGATGCATGAATCTTCATCTGAGAATAAAAGTCACTTCCTGGTTGATAGAAAGGGTGCTCAGAAGGGAGTTTTGTAACAGTTCTTTAGTTTTGTAGCAAAGATTCATCTCACCTCAGTATGAAATATCCTAGGTTTCACTGTTTGCTTGCTGTGCTAGAAGAAGAGAGTAAGGAAATTATTTCACTACTCCATGAATGGGAGACTGTTTCTATGCTAAGTTATACAACCTTTTGATTGGTCAGCAATCAAATGTAGGAAACCCAACCCTGAAAAGTAGCAGCTGCAGTATATGGATACTGATGATGTGACAGAATGGCATATGTTCACACTAAGATGCTGAGATTGGTTTTGAACCAACAAACAAATGTTCTGTGTCTTTTCTTTAAAAAGCCATTTGTTCTTATATAGGATTTAAAGGTATGTAGCTTACCACCACTGATGTATTTCTTCCAAAATAAAATTTCTTTAGCACTTTTCCTTTTCTTCTTCTTCTGGAACTAATGTTGTTTGACTCAGTTAAGATCATCCATATTGTGGCTTGATCTAGGCGGAATGCTAAGCAGCATTCAGTATTAAACGGGCATTTATAAGGAGCAAGTAAAAACTTCCTTTTCTTAACTTTAAAATGGGATTAGATAACCAGCTTGTCTACTTACAAACAGGAAAAATGTTGTTGATGATTGTAAGTGGACATTCATGGAAATGGTCATGATATAATAGATAAAATAAGAATCAAGACTTTTTTTCTGCAATTCCCTCATTGCATCACTATTATATAATACTATTATATGTCCTGTTATCATAGTTTTTTTCTGAACAATGCTGGAAGGAACCAATGGCAAATCACTTCCTTTTTTTACATGTATAATTTTAATACACACACACATAACTATATAAACTAATACAAACTGATATAGAATAAAGAGGAAAAAAGAGAAAGGAATCAAATAGAGCTAAAAGTGCAAGAAAGAAAAAGTAAAAGAAAAATAGAAATAAAGACAAAACATAGAAGTGGCTTTGGATCTTCTCTATAGCAGTTATAAGTACAATTATAAATGTATTTATTTCTCTACATAATCTTTTTATATCTATCCTAGATTAGATCATCAAAATCATAAATAAGTTTTTTTTCTGTTTTACATAAAAACCCACACAGGGTGTACAATCAGCAATAAATGTAGAAATTGTCTGCAAGTGATTTTCTTACTGTTGTCCAGAAAACTGTAAAATTGGAACATTGAAGCAAATTGAAGGAGACTACTTGTTTAAGGTTTAGTTGATTATTTCCAGAGGGATAGTCATTTCAGTCTTTTAAACAAACAATTAAATTTTAAAGCTTAATCCCAAAATAACTATGTCATAAATTATTGGGGCCCATATACTCTTACGTTTGATGGTAGGGTTATCGATAGTGATCAGAAGAGCATCAAATGTGGGAAGTATGGATGATGATAAGGAAGGTCATTTTACTAAACAGTTGTTGGATAACATAGAATATTTTTTCCCCTTGAATGTAACTATTTATTTCCCATACCCCCAAAAAATATTGGTTGTATATGTACTTGCAACTCTCAGTCCAAGGATGATTCATGAAGCATCAATACTAAAAAAAAAAAAAAAAAAAAAAAATTGCACAGATTTTCCCGTCATCTCTTTTATGGATGTTTAAGTAGGAAATAGAAAAACAATGGAAAACTTAGAAAGAGCATGTTGTTGGATTGTCTGTAAAATTCCATGAATGAAACAAAGTAAAAACAGTTAAATCTACATATTTTCTAATATTGAAGACTTACGACCGATTGTTTAATAGCCCGTAAAACACTTCTGGTTGTTGTGAAACATCTTTCCCCTCCCCCTCATCACATGACCACATGTCAGGCTCATGACAACGGACTAGTATTTACAACTGGTTGCAGTGTTTTGTGGTCACGTGATGGCAATTTGTGACATTTTTTTTTTGCTGGTTTCCAGGAAAAAACAACAACATGAATCGGGGAGGATAGATTTGTTTAATGACTGCATGATTCAGATAGTCAAAAAAATCAGGTCTGGTCATGTAGGCACCTTCCTGACCTGTTCCTAATCTGCAGAAGATTGCATTACATGCTATAATACCTGCATATTTTAAGCTTCTCATAAACATAAGTTGTTGAATCACTATCCCTATTGAATAACTGTTTTATTATGGAAAAGTAATACAATGATTCAGGTAAAAGTTACCTGAAATAAATAGTATCATTGTATTGTTGATATGCATATGAAGGATACAATATGAAGAAAAACTATTTTAAAAAGAAAATTATTAAGAATAACAAAGAATATGGTCACATGATAAGTACTTGTAATGCTGAAGAGGCAGCTATTGCTATAGGTGACATGTCCTACTCTTTTATTCAGTAATAGCAAAATAACTTAATTATATTAACCTGTCAGTTATTTTCTCTGCCTATGGTATCTGCTTGATACATCACAATGGTCTCTTAGAAAATTTGTGATCACCTTATTATTTTAGTAGGGTTTGATGATAGTGCTACATGCAGAATAAAAATCTATTTTTATTATTGCATATCACTTGAATCCGTATCTTTCTCCAACAATACCCTTCTTCTGTTTTATGGTTCAACATCTGTAATATTAAAAAAACCTATCAGAATTGAGTGAGGTCATTCAAAGATTAGAAATGAATTGCCATCAGTATGATACTCAGATCTTTTCTCTTTGACATTTTGGGGATATTTTTCCCATTGTGGTTTTCATAAATATGGAAATTGCAATGCCTATATTTATTAGAAATAAATATAAGCTCAAGGCTGCATCATAACCCTTCTTCCCTCAATTTTCTCCACAGCAGTCCTGGGAGAGAGGTTGAGCTGAATGATTGTGCTGACCCAGAGTCACCCAATGAACTTCTATGGCCCAAATGCAATTGAATTTGTGTCTCTGTGACCTTACTCCAATGGCCATTACAATAATATTCATTCATCTGACAACATATATTTGGTCTTTTTCCTATTATTTTAAATTAAAGATTTATGTTATTTTTCTGCCTGTGATATCTGATACACTGTGTAATTTAACAACAATGAAACAGAGAAGATTGTTCTTAGAGCAAATAGCATGAATTGCCTTAAAATTGAGACTGTGTTTATCTACTATCAAAAGTATTTACACCCTGCTCTAAAGTTGGAAAACCTCACAGAGTGACTTAGGCTCAGTTAATGAAAACAAGGCATTTCTGCCCTGAGGTTTACAATCTAAATGACATTGCATCAAAACAAAACAGAAAAATGGGAAAGGGATAAAAGAAAAAGAAGGAAAAACCAGAGTCAAAGATCTGGAATGAAACCATTATGTTTGCATATACATTGCAAAATAACCATCGAGGGCAGTTCCTGCATTTGCACTTGTACACACTCCTTTCTGAAGTGTGATATCTAAGTAAACACATGCCTATAGTTTTAGATATTCAAAAACAGACTGTTGGACTTGACAGCAAAATATGACCATGTAAAGTCCTTGTCTTGATGGTGCCTTCAAGGAAGGATCCCTTTCTCATTCTAATACCATGGAGCATGGTCAGCTTTTTCCACTTTGGATTGCAAGTTTGATTTTATTGTCTTAAGCCAGGATGGATTTATTAAAATATACCTTTTTTAGACCTGGCTGAAATTTCATGTGGTTTCTGATATCTTATCCCAAGAATCAGAAATCTCACAAACATATGCATAAAATTGTTGAAGTCATGTTTACATTTTACTATTAAAAATATTTATATGCCGTCCCAACTCATAATGACTTTGGGTGGCTTACAGAAATAAAAGCTTAATACGAAACCTAATACCCTGCCCCCCCAGTGACATCAATCAAACCAACTATGAGATGGGCTCCATATCACCCTTGGGTCTCCAGTGCTATTGGCAAAACCATGTCTCCAGGGCCTTTCGAAAGAGCACTAAGATGGAGGTGGTTGTGTCTTGGGCCTGATGAGGGAACTCAGCAGGCCAAGAAATGTTGCAAATGGTCCCGGGCAACCTAAAAGCTGCCCGGGACCAGACTGGCTGGCGCCGGACTACTGCGCATGCGCAAGGCATGAAGAAAGAGGGATTCTTATTGGCTGGACTGCCTGGGGTTTGGAAAACTATAAAAGGCCTGTGTGCCTGTTTTGCAGTTGCTTGGAGTGGAGTTAAGGAGAAATAAAGAAGTTTGGTTTACGATGTGTCGTGCTTCAATGCCTCGAATCCCGAAACACAAAAATGGCGACGAGGGTGGGATCGCTGCAAGGAAAAAGGCAGTAAGAAGAGGATAAGCACCATCTGAAAAGCCTGAAGCTTGGGAATCAGCATCCAGCTCTGCACTTACCTGCCAATAGAGCATCGCTGGAGGTGAGCTTGGCAAACGGGCCCCTCCCCTCAACAAAGGCTTGCAGCGAGGCATTCGAAGCAGAAGATGTCAAAGATTGGAGGTCTGTCCGAGTTTGATGTCTCTCACCTGGAGCTCTGGAAGTCCTACGTGGCCCGGGTGGAAAATTACCTAAGGGTTAACCAGGTTCGGGAAGACGGCTTGAAAGCAGCAACCCTGCTGTGCATCTGCGGTCAGGACACTTTCGATGTAGCCAAGAACCTGGTAGACCTGGCACCACTGGAGTCTGTCACCTATACAGACCTAAAAAACATGCTGAAGGATCACTTCCAATCCAAGCTGTCTGTGATCGCGTGGAGGCATGATTTTGAGCAGAGGGATCAGAAGCCGGGTGAGTCTGCCGCTGAGTTCATTGCTGCTTTGAGACAAGCTGCCAGACCTTGTGAATTTAAGGACCTGGAAGAACGCTTACGAGATTGTTTCGTCTGCCGCCTGAGAAGCAGGGAGCTGCAACAAAAAATCTTTGCTAAAGCTGAAGTCACCTTCCAAGATGTCTTACATGAAGTTGCAGCTGAAGAAGCAGCAGGCAGCACTGTGAAGACTCTGCGGCTTGCCAGAAACACTCCAACTGTCTCGACCGTCCATCAAGAGGTCGCTCAGGAAGTCCAAGGCTCGGATCCTGAAGAGGAGGTGGACAGACTTCACCAGCTGGCATTGAGAAGACCGTGAGAGAAACCCGACAAGGCCCCAGCAGCCCTTCTCGGTTGCGGAGGATGCCATAAGCGGACAGACTGCCAGTTCCACTCTGCCAATTGCCGGGCATGTGGTAAGCAAGGCCACATTGGCACCATTTGTTTGGGTCACCAGCAAGTGCAACCTTGGGAAGAATCCCTTTGGAAAGGTACCAGGGTCCCCAACACAGGGTGGGTTTCTGCGCATTGCGTAGAAGCATCTTGCAAACGGGGACACACAAGCCCCTTAAAAAGAAGCTTCGCATTGATGTACAGTTACAAGGGGTTCCCTTATCAATGGACTGGACATCGGGTCCGCTCTATCAATCATTTCACACAATACTTTTAAAAGGATTTGCTGCAGTAGTGGCTGTCGAGTCAAACTCAGGCCATCAAACCTAATTCTTACTGACTTTCAAAATTCAAAGGTTAATGTATTAGGAGAAGCCACATTCAAGGTGCAGGGTAAGGCTTTCCAAGGCCTTTTAGATGTGGTGATTGTTGGGGGTGATCGTACAAGTCTAATTGGACTCGACTGGTTTGAGGCCCTGGGAATTCAGGTGACTGGTCTGAATAGTCTGCAAACTCCAGGACTTGCAGAAGTCTGCAAAGAGTTTGCGGATGTTTTTAGTTCAGAGCTTGGTTCATACAACGGGCAAGCTGAAAGAATGGCGCACACCATCAAAGATGCACTCAAAAGACTAACACACAGCAGCTGGCATCACAGGTTAGCAGACTTTCTTGCACACTGCACCACACCTTGAACTGCCATGGGGAAGAGCCCAGCTGAACTCCGCTGGGGCTGCCACCTCATCACAAAGTTAGACATATTGCACACCAACCAGGTGTCATAGCAACGGGCTCCTCAGAGACTTCAGGTGGGCGATCCGGTCTGGGCTAGGAACTATGGTCCTGGATATTTCTGGGTTCCTGCTGTCATCTGTAAGATCTCTGGACCTCTATCATACGAAGTGACCTTGGGAGGTGGCCATGTCCTGCGGCGCCACATCGATCAACTGCACTGGCAGAATCAACAGGGGCGGTTATCCCCTGTTGATTCCGCCCCTGCCTCCACTCTCGAGGGGGAGGGGGCCCAGGAACTACATCACACTTCAGGTCAACATTCAGAGACCCTGTCTCATTGTTCCTGGGAATTACCGCAGGTCGCTAGGGACTTCCCAGGGGAGGAGCAAGGGCATCCTCATGGTTCAATTATTGTGCCAAACAGGGAGTCATGTGTATCCGCAAGAGCTCCAAACAGGAATTCTCCTGAGAAGGGGTTTGCCATAGAGGCAGCTCCTGACTCTGGCACCTCGGCCAGAGGGGACTGGAACTATTGGGGCACTCCTGCAACGCACGTCATGTCCGAGACTGGTCGCGGGCTTGAGGGACTAAGTTTCCTGGAGCCATACAGGGTAGTTGGGGAGTCCTCAGCCACTCCAGGGGGTTGGGGAATTTCCTCTGCTCTAATGGAACCTGGGAAGAGCCCCGGCAACTCTACCAGCACACCTCACCAGGGGTCACCTTCAAAATTTGTGCATAAAAGTTCTGGTCTAGCGAGCCCACCAGACGGGCTGGTAGGCCAGGCACCCTTAAGTACAAGTCCTGTCTGCCTAGCTGAGCAGGTGAGCTGACAGGTGACCTCCCTGACTTTGCGTAGGTCACAAAGGGCTAAGGCCCTTCCTAAGCACCTAGGTGAATATGTGAGGTTCCTGTCAGCACAAGGAAACCTTACTAGTCTAGGATAGGAGTTGGACCTATGTGGGGTAGAAGATAGACATAGGAAGTCCACATTAAAGGGTGGGTTGTTAGAGAACCCTATTATTTTATAAGAATATTGCCTGCGTGTGAGCAGGAATATTATTTTATTTTTTATTTTTATTATTATGATTGTGAAAAATTGGAAGGAGTGTATTCTATCTAGTGGGGAGGGGTGTTGTGTCCTGGGCCTGATGAAGGAACTCAGCAGGCCCAGAAATGTTGCAAATGGTCCCGGGCAACCTAAAAGCTGCCCGGGACCAGACTGGGTGGCGCCGGACTACTGTGCATGCGCAAGGCGCAAAGAAAGAGGGATTCTTATTGGCTGGACTGCCTGGGGGTTAGAAAACTATAAAAGTCCTGTGTGCCTGTTTTGCAGTTGCTTGGAGTGGAGTTAAGGAGAAATAAAGAAGTTTGGTTTACGATGTGTCGTGCTTCAATGCCTCAAATCCCGAAATACAAAAGAGGTCAATTTTATTTCTGCAAGGATGATGTTCTACAGGGAGGGAGCCACCATGAAGAAAGCCGTTTTTCCTGGTCCCATTAGATGAAACCCTTTAAGAGAGGGGACCTGTAGCACATCCTGACTTCCCATTCTATTGGGTTGGGTAGATGTAACTGGGAAAAGATGATCCCTCAAATAATCTTGCCCCAGACCATGTAGGGCTTTAAGGACACTTTGAATATTTGTGGGGACTGTTTGGGAGGGGCTTTTTGGCTTGTGGGGGGGTTCTGTTATTATCATACAATATGCATAATTGTCATAAATTACAATTCTGATTGGTCTGGTGATGGATGTTTAAAAGTTTCAAATATACAATGTTTATTCAAATGCATAGAGCTTGATCATACTAAATATTCTTTCTTGGGATTTAGATACCACCCACCCTGTTATGAAAAAAACAAACAAACTGATTCCATAATCACATTTATGCAAAATTTTAGAGTTCATTGTGGCTCAATAGTATAAATAGAAGCAGCACAGTCCATAAAATTATGTTTATATCTAAAGGAGAAAAGCAGGCAGAGCTGGTGGGGGGGGGGCAGAGTTAAATGCATCATCAACTTAGAATCATTGCACTCCCACAAGCATTCCAAGTCCAACCCTTCCTGAATTTTTTTGATCTGATTGAACTTTAGTTAATCAGATACTTGGGTATAGGCTTGAATAAATCTATGTGGTCCTGTTTCTTTGTACCTGACAATATCCCTACATTCACTGTGGGATGATGAAAATTTACAAGGTTGCAATGAGCATTTGTCAAATTAGTAATTCCCAGAACTGTGAATTATTGATAGAGAATTGAATACAAATACATCGCAAATCATTGAAGATGGTTTGAATTTAAGAAATGGTTACTTTAATTTAAATAGATATATAAGAACTCCTGCTTGCATACCAGGTGCTTATTTTGAATGACCTATATCAAGTCTTTTCTTCTGTCTTTCAGATCTTTACTTGGGGGATGTCTAGGGCCAGAGAGTCCTTCAAACAAAGAAATGGTAAGCTGAAAATTATTTAGAAAGTTGATCATTTTCTGAATAAATGTTGTGTATGGTCACCTGATGGTTAGGGTTTTCCAATCATGCTGTTTCCACATTTTAACTGAAGTTTTGCCTATTAAGATGCGTCTCCTTTAAAATTAGTTATCACATTTTGTGCAGCAAGGATGATTTAGAGTATTAGGGTAATAATAAGAAAGATCCATATAAGTAGGATTATATATGTGACCCACAATCAGAACTGATATTTTAGTAAAATAAAAGAAGCCTTTTCCTAATCCAAGTGTTTCTGATTTTACAAAAAAATTAGCAATTAGTTTCTTGCCATTTTATTTTAAGACCTAATCTCTATCTGGCTCAATTCAGACTTGGCATCTTTAAGATGTGTGGACTTCAACTAGCAGAATTACCCAGCCAAAGAATTGAAGTCTATACATCTTAAAGTTGCCCGGTCTGAGAAACACTGCACTAGCTAGAAAGTCCAAAGAAGCCTAAAAGGCTGCTTGTGGCAAAGTTTTGGTAGATCTGGACCATTGAATTTACATTCGTTCCTCCAGCTGTCTCACCCCACAGTCAGGAACAGCCATTAGAAGTAGGTGAGTGGGAAATGAATTTTACAGTTTTCCAACTGCTTACAGCTTTCCCAAAGAATGGAAAGAAATGTAATTATTTTTCCAAAACGAAAATATGGATTTAATAATTTATCTACATATCAAACTCTCTATGTCAGGTTTAAATGCTAAGAAGCTAATTGAAGCCAAATGCTAATGTCACAACACTCAGCATACTGAGACCATAATACATTAGTAGACGGAGTTGAGATTGTCCAGATTTCCACCTTTTCTCTCTGGTTAAAGAGGGCAGCTCATCTGGATAAGGAACAAAAAGTTCTTGGGTTTTTCCATTTTTTTAAAAAAAATCTGCCTGCTGATGCTCTGTAGAGTAAGAGAATGGCAGATTTGGGAGAGATCTGAGGCTTGATAAAGTTCTATCTTTTATATTCCAGTTTACCTGTCTTTTGTAAAAGTGAAAATTGTTTAGGAGATTTTTTTTAATGCTGCATGGTCTTTAGGCTTTTGGAATCTGTATGGGATCATGCTATTTGTCTGTTTAACTCTGCAGAAAACTTATTAAATTTTAAGAAATTCTCTTAAATCAGGGGTTCCCAACTGGGGGTGCGAGACGATATTCCAGGGGGTGCAAAAACTTGTTTAGAAGTTTCAAAATTATAATGTATATGCATAATTCGTGGCCATTATTTTAAACTTTTGTAAGGGGTGCGAGAATATATCAGAAGCATTCTAGGAGTGCAGGGTATAGAGAAGATTGGGAACCGCTGTCTTAAATATTTTACTTTTACTTTGATGATAGCAAATCTTATTTATAATTAATTAATTTCTGTAGAGGCTCATCTCAAGCAAGTTGCAATCTATAATAAAAACAATTATAATACAGTACAAAAATAAATATACTGTATACAGCAGCCAAGAAAAATTGTCATTGTGGTTGTCAGTCTTCTTGATCTAGATATCAGTTTAGATATCAAAATCTTCCACTGCTTTTTCTGCTAATTCCAAATTTTCAGCAGCAGGTAAAAAAGAAAAAGAAATTCTGAAGATGTTAGAACAGGCATAAGATGGCTTGTTATCTATAACTATTTAAACCCAAACTGGCAAAGGTTTTTGTTTGAAGAAAGTCCTCTCCAGTGCTGAATTATACTGCTGAAACAATATAAGTGGTATGTATGTGGGAAAAATTATTCCATAAACGTGTATCTGTGGAGATTCTCGATTATCCAGGTCATGGTTGTCCCAAAGAAAGCAACTGGATTTTCTTAGTTTTTTTTTTCCCTTGAAAAACATTTTGCTTCTCATCCAAGAAGCTTCCTCAGTTCAGTTCTAAAGAAGCTTCTTGGATGGGAAGCGAAACGTTTTCAAGGAAAAAACTAAGAAAGACCAGTTGCCTTTTGACAAACACCTTTGGGACATAAAACGAGTGTGTACTCTATTCATGGCTAGTGCTCAGAAATAAGCTCCCAAGCTCAGAAAATGAATAAAGCTCTGGCTGTAGATCCAGCTGAACAACATTGTGGCCTTACAGACATGAATTCTGCCCTTCTTTTTGTTAAGAGGCCAACATGGGCCAAGCAGAAAAAAGCAGGGAGGTATTCTTCCTTTTTTGCAATAACATTAGTGTATCAGTGTTGGGGAACTATTATCATAGTTGACCCCAAAATTCCCCAAATATTCCAGGGACATTGGGGGACCAGTTGATAATCCCTATTTTTATACATCAGATTGAAACTGTACTGCACAAAACCAAGTGCTACAGTCTGGTTGTGCAGATCATATGCAGATTTCTCAATTACTATAGAAAGTCTTTTACTTAAACCACCAAAATGTGTTTATTATTGAAATGGCTTCCTTCAAAGCTGCTGTACTGTGCTGATTAACCTGTTCTACTGGCAGTGCAAGATTTTTGAAAACTGTTCCAGACACTTAATTTCCCTCAGTCTCCCCAACCTTTCATGTTTAGGGAGGACTTATTTATATGCATTTACAAAGAATTATTATTTTTATCCAGTCCAAGTGTTGCTAAAGAATGATAAAATGTATATATGTACTGTATTTCAAGATTGGATACATGTTAGTGTCTCCAAAATAAAACATTCAGAAAATGTGTTGAGAAATCTGAGGAAAAAATTATTTTAGGCACCCCATTGGATCTTGCAGCTTGTGACTTGATATTATCATGCTTCTATACCCAAGTATTTTCTTTTATTATCGGTCTTCAATTGGTTACAGAGATTAGTACTAGCCATGTGGAACCATTTAGGAATGCAAGCCATGACAGTAGGAAATGTTGAACTGTAATGGAATAAGGACAGTAAAATTACACATGGAAAATGTTCATTAATTAATTGGAACAATGTGTTTTGTCTAATAGCATTGTTCTCTGAGATATAAAAGACTGTATTTTTCCAAATAACTGTTATCATTTAACCTTTTCCATTTGGGAGAGCAGGAAAAAAAAAAACAAATGGAAACTAACTGACATTCCCCCTCTAAGAAATGTGTTGCACATTTATCTATATTTATCTACAAAAGTAGATAAATCTCTGAGGCCTTTTTCTGCACACACACCCCAGTTGCACACTGGGTGGCTTTAAATGGAAGGACTTTTTAGGGGTGGCCCCCTCTCTGTGAAATGACTTCCCTGGAAAATATTTTTGAGTCGGGAGAAAATCATTTTTAATATTTTGCCAGCATTTCAAATACTGCTTTAGTGATTTATAAAAATGCTGCACAATTTCATCTTGCAGCTGGGTTATCTTTCATTTTGTCATATGCTGCATCGCCCTGACACTCATTTCTTATTTTATCTTGGTTTTATCATTGAATTTTATCATCCATTTCTCATAGAACTTAATATATTGAATGGTCAAAAGTTTTAATGTCATTTTTTTTCTTAGTAACATTTACAATACTTCCTATGACTTCAAGTATACAAATTCTATGGCTGGGTAAAATGTGTGAGTAGGAGAGGTCAGTTTTAAGTTGTAGGAAATCATGATTATTAGTAAATAGTAATATCTGTACCCAGATATATATTCTGTACCAATCCTTAATGCAATGTACAGCTATATAATTAAAATAAAGAATACAGATAGGCAATATTTGTGCTTAAAATATGCATACATGCAGCATTAACACTGATGGAAGGAATGTTACACATAATATGAAACAGAACACAAGTAAGGATAAGGCTGTGTAGAGGCAACTTTATGTGTTACAGACTTAATGAAAATTATTGCCTTATACTAATGGTTCCCAAATTCAGATCCAAAGGTGTTTAAAAGCACATGTACACATTTTTACACATCATAGGTGCATCACAGGTGCTTAAAGAAATATAGACTGGTTATAAGTGCTTTAAAAAAATAGACTTCTATACGATCTGGCAACTCAGAACGCAAAGCAGTGTTTTTCATGGTTCCTGTTTCCACAATGCATAAAACTGCTTCTGTTCTTCTCTGCCCTGGCTTGTGTCCTGTATTCTCACAAAGGTCAAGTTCTGTGGTGCAAAATTCTCTCATAAAATTAGTTCAACTTTTGCCGAAGATTTTTCACGCAGTAGGCAGGATATTTGGCAGTGGATAAACCACCCTCCTCCTTCTTTAATCATCTTGCTTCGTTCAAGAGGAGTGTGAGTGAGCCCAGTTCTTTCCACAGCAATGTTTTTAATTTTAACTCTCTTCAGAGCCACTGAAAAAGAACGGCCACCCAGTTGTTAGAAGGAGCAGCTGCAATCCTCCGCAGACTTCTCCACAGTCAAAGAGCAGCAGTGCATGTTCCTATTTTTCAGCATTAAACATGGGTGGCCATAGACCTCTCCCTTTCTGGAGGTGGCAGATATTGTCCCTCACTCCAAGTTCACTGTTTGAAATAGTTTTGTTTGGCTTCCTCTGTCTGCTAAGGCAAACACATTTGGATAAAAAGAATTCAAAGCAGAATACAGAACAAGACCCTCCAGGGCTATTGTGGCTTTTATTCTCCCAGGAATCGATGAGAAAAATATAGACCTATAAAGAATTCATCACTGAAGATTCCCCTTTTGTTGTTCAACTCAAAATAGTCTTTCAACTATTATTATTATTATATTATGAGACATTCTAACTCGCCTCAGGTTTAAACCTGACTCATTGTCCAATGTGATATAAGCCACTGAGGCTTTTAGGTTATGTATTTACCATACCAGATTTGGAGGACCCCCTTCTTCCAGAACAATTTTTTCAGGAGGTAGTACAAGAAGTTACTGATAATCTATCCTACAGGTGGAGTGGACAGTTAAATTACTGCATGACATTTCCATAATTTTCGAAGAGTTTTATAAAGGAACATGAGATGCTTGGCAGGTAGCAGATGAGATCTCTCAATGTAAACAGAAATAAATTCTAGCTTGTGCATAATATTACCCAATAGCAACACATAGAGGTAGTCCTCAACTTACAACCACAATTGAGCCCAACATTTCTGTTACTAAGCGAGACAGTTGTTAAGTGAGTTTTGCCCCATTTACAACCTTTCTTGCCACAGTTGTTGAGCGAGCCATTGCAGTTGTTAAGTTAGTAACACTGTTCTTAAGTGAATCTGACTTCCTCACTGACTTTGCTTGTCAGAAGATTGCAAAAGATGACCACATGACCCCAGGACACTGCAACCGTCATAAATACATGCCAGTTGCCAAGCATTCAAAGTTTGATCATGTGATCACAGGGATGCTACAGTGTAAATGTAAAAAATGGTCATAAGTCACTTTTTTCAGTGCCATTGTAACTTTGAATGGTTGCTAAATAAGTATATAGCATGTGTATATGTGTGTTATGTATGTGTATCAGTAGATATATACTTGTTTTTGAGAGCAGGCAACAGAATTTCATTTTTAATGTGGACTAGTATGCTCACAGTAAAAAAATGGCAATAAAAGTTATCTTATCTTAAATGAACTGTTGTAAGTCAAGGACTAACTGTACTTCCAAATCTAGTTCTAGTATCCAAAGTATTGATGGCTGAGCCAGCATATTTTTACCTAGATTGGTTTCCAGTGGTACTCATAATACTCAGATTTGCACTATAGTAACAGTCACTATGTGGGAGAGCCTTTTAACTATTTTGCATGGTTCAAAAGGAAATTGTCATGGAATTAATTGATGCGCATAGAGAAGATAGAATATAATATCAGTCTTGTTTTAACTTTGATAACTACCCTCTGTTTGAAAAGCTGGTGGTGCCTTGTAAAGCTGAAAGCCACAAATTGCATTTTCCTATATCAAGGGCAACCTTTTCCCTGTATAAATATTCCAATGCTCTTGAAAATCTACTCCAGGTTTCCTACTCTGGGATGCTCTCATGATGCATAGGGCCACAATTCTCAGAATTTCTTGCCAGCTTGGCATATTGGCACAGAATCCATGGAATCTCAGAACATCTAGAGAGGGACTAATTGGGGAATAATACTCTGTCCTGTGCTGTCTAAGATAAAGTAAATTTAATGCAGTTTAAATCAAATCAATACTTAGATTTGATTAAATTAAATCAAATAATCAATACTTCAAATGGCGACTGCTCCTCGTGCATTTAATGAATTCTTTTGTATTACATCCAACATTACAATTTGGTAGCATGTTTTAAAAGTTGTACTTCTGGTGCTGCTAAAATATAGTGCACTTTTTATACTGTATGATGATCTTTTATTATTATGGAAGATGGTTGGTAGTTAGATTTTACAGAAACCCAACTGTTTTGGCATGGAAGGTTGAGAACACCATAGGAATTATGCATTCTCACTATTGATATAAAAGTGAATTTTGTAAAGAGCATTCAATAGTAGCTATATATGGGCCATCCTGGTCCAATTTCCATATTTTATGTACTTATATTTAAGATAAGTCATTATAAACATAAAAGCATCATTAGTGTTTGAATGGGTACTAGAATTCATATTTGCTTATTACACATATTTACTTGGCTAGATTGGTAGTTTACCATTCTTCCAGCAGGTTTAGAAAATGTACATTAGCATCCCTTCTCCTGTTATATTTTCCTCCTCACAACAATTTCGACTGCGAAATTGTGCTGGCCCCAAATCGCCCAGGAATGGCAGTGGCTTTGAACCTGGGTTTCTCTTTCCTAAACCCTTAATACCTGTGGAGGGAAGAAGCAGATGCAGAGAAGGTAAGAATATCTATGTCTGTTTGTCAAAATTGGCAGCATGGAACAGCATATATAGTGCAAATCCCATTTCTTTTGAATATGTATGCCTTGTTGAGAGGCTATGTTCACCACTTTGCCAGTTTTCACCCTTCTCCGAGAACAGTGCTAACAGGAAAAACTATTTTATGCAGAAATATATATCGCCATATTTCTTGATCTGTTTGAAGTACTCCGGATAGTTAGAAAATCTATGAACATTAACATAGGATATTGTTTACATATTTCGGAAATAATGTTTTGCAATTCTTGAAAGCTTTCATTTCAGTTAGAAATGAAACTTCAATGTAGGTCTCAGCAGTAGAGATAGATTTTGGAAAGAGCTGAAATAATTGTGAAAAGCTAAGGAAGTTAAAGATCAAAGTAGCCAAAGTTTTTGTTTTTTTTTTTTAAAAAAAAGACAGATGATAAATCCTGAAATGGAAATGTTCAAAAAAGCAGTTAAAGCTAAGGAAAAAACTAGTGGGAATAAAATATTAAGCACTCTTAAGTAACTTTGTGCTGTTTAAGTTGCATGTCTATTCTAGTTTCTAAGATCTTTATAGAAGCTGTTCCCTTGATTTTCGCTTGCCTTGCCTAAAGAAATGGGGCAGGTGATTATTAGGGAAAAGGTCTTTTCCATCCCAAGTACAGAAAGTCCTCTTCAGAGAGCTTCTACCTGGGCCCAAATTGAAATCGTTTAGTCCCAATTGCTTTCTGAAGTCCTTTAAGTTGTTTTTCAGTGTATTTTCCTTATTGTTTTAATTTTGAAGTATATATTTTGAGCTTACATTCTTATACTAAATGTATGCTGCTTTATATTGGAATTTATGCTGCTTTAGGTCTTGGCTTCATTTACGGGTTGTTTTTTTAGCATGACTTAATTTGATTGATTTAAAGTTTTAAACACCACACAGGGAAGCTTTGCTTAACTGGGCAGACTAGAAATGATGGTAGTAAGTCCTGAAGTGGTTGCTTGGTTGCAAAAACTGTCCGGCATTCACATGAGCTGAAGGAAGTGGGACAAATAGGCAAAGGGCTAAACAACAAAACAAAAGAGTGATGGTTTGTGTTGCGTCCTTGGCGGGAAAACAGACACGAGAAACAGCTGGAGTTCTCAGGTTCTTTTATTCAGCGTTCAGCTTACATGAAGATGGCTTCAGCTCAGCCCAAACGCCTCACAGCCTCTTATATAGGCAACTCCCGGGTAAATGGGTTACTTTTCCCGCGCCAGCACCCGCGCATGCGCACGGCGCTGGCGACAGCCTGTCTGGTCCCGGGCAGCTTTGCACCTGCCCGGGACTGCCTGCAAACGCCCGAGCCGTTTGCAAGGCTCGGGACATAACACCCCTTTCCCCCGGGCTAAAACTACTATCAACATACAACATTTATTTTACACGACAATTTGCTCCCCAGTGTTCCCACTGTTTACTGGCTTTTGTCTTGCCAACAATGTTATGTAATCTTCTAGGTACTTAGGAGATTTCTTTGCTCTCTGTGACCTTCTTAGCTCTGGGTTACTGGCATAAGTCCCCTGACTGGAGGGAGGCATGAGCCTGTTCTCTCTACTGTGCCCTGGTGTCTTCCAAGGACTGTGCCCCGATGCCTGGCCTGCTTGCTTGCCCACCGGGCTCGTCAGGCCAGGGCTTCTGTTGCTTTGTGACCTGGTTGTCCTACCTAGCTGTAGCCCCTCAGGCCCCTTGAAGTGATAGCCACTGCTGGGCGTCTCTGTAGAACCCCCTAGGTCAGTCCAAGACCTGTCAGGAGGCTGTCTATTCCCTGAACCCCATTCTGTGTTTGGGCTCGTGTGGGTTTCTGTACTCTCCCAAAACTCAGGTGTCCCCTGATTTGTGCTAGGGTGTTGTAGTCGGGACTTGGTTCCTCGACTAGCTCTGTGTATGTTTGACCCCCTGTAGGATTTGGGGTAAGGTCAGGCCAACCTTGGGCATTGTGTGCCAGCTCTCTTGCGGGGAATGATTTGTTGGGATGCCCCCGGGTATCCTCCGTTGCTGGAGTGCTGTGTGCTGTGTGTGGAAAGTGAGTATGCCCCCGGGGTAACTCCCTGGCTGGAGTAGGCGTGAGTGCCTGTTGTGTGGGTAAGCTCCAAGACTTCCTTTTCGGAGCAATTGCAGAATCTTGGGACGAGCCGTTTGTGGCTCCCTCAGTGGCGATGGGCAGTAGCTCTTGCCCTTCCCTTTGCTCCAAAGGGTCCCCCTCCCCCCCTGGAAAAGACCCAGGAGTTTCAGCAGAAAAGTCCCGCCTAGAGCGGAGTTGGTCGATGTGCCGACGCAGGACACGACCGTTGTCCAGGGCAACCTCGTAGGAGAGAGGACCTGTGATCCTGGACACAGAAGCGGGGACCCATGTATGACCAGGCCCGTAATTGCGAGCCCAAACCGGGGCACCCACAAGTAGTTGTCTAGGTGCCCTAGGATGTGAGGTAGATGAAGGCAGTCTGTCCGGATGCAACCGGTCAAGTCTCGTAGTAAGTTGGCGCCCCCAACGAAGTTCAGCTGGACTTCTCCCTGTAGAAGTGGACGGTGTGGTGCGATAAGAAAGGAGAAAGTCAGCCAACCTGTGATGCCAGTCCCCGTAGGTGAGTCTCTTCAAGGCGTCCTTTGCGATGCGCACCATGCGTTCAGCCATACCGTTGGTGGATGGGTGAAAAGGCGCAGATGTGGCATGACGAATCAGGTTTGCCTGTAAGAAAGCTTGGAATTCGGAGGAGGTGAATTGAGGGCCGTTGTCAGACACAATGACATCTGGCAGCCCGTGTGCAGCAAAAATCCCCCTCAGTACCTGAATAGTCTTTGCAGTGGTGGTGGACGAGACAGGCACAACCTCAAGCCATTTTGAATGGCTGTCAACAAGGACCAAGAAGAACTGGCCCTGAAAGGGCCCAGCGTAGTCAATGTGCACCCTAGACCATGGGGACTGTGTTTCCTCCCATTATGCACAGGAGCTTGGGGCATCTCTGGGCGAGATCGTTGGCACATGTGGCATGCGTGTACCTTAGCCTCAATATCTTTATCTAAAGCAGGCCACCACAAGTGGCTGCGTGCAAGAGCCTTCATGCGAACAATGCCAGGATGACCCTCGTGGAGGGATTCTAAGACCCTAGTCCTCATTGAGGTGGGAATGACAACTCTGTTTCCCCAAAGCAAACAACCCTGAGAAAGGGACAATTCGTTCCTTTTGGACCAGAAACTCTGAAACTCAGGACTAGGGCAGTGCTCAGGCCACCGGACAGGACCCAGGAGCGGACACGTGAAAGTGTGTGATCTGTACCTGTTTCAGCGGTAACATCCCTGGCACTAAGAGGAAGCTCGGGCAAGGCTTGGATTGATAGAATGTTGACAGCTGGCGCGGGGTCAGCTTCTACTACTGGCAGAGGCAACCTACTGAGGCCATCAGCATGGCCCATTTCTTTCCCAGGCTTGTGGAGTAATGAAAAATCATATGCAGACAAAAAAATAGACCACCTAAGCATTCTAGGGGAAATGATGTGGGGAGTCTGCTTACGTGTGGTAAACAGTCCCAGCAGAGGCTTATGGTCAGTGAAGACCGTGAAATGCCTGCCATATAGAAAATCGTGGAATTTTTTAATTCCAGCAACAACAGCCAGAGCCTCCCTGTCTATCTGAGCGTAGTTGCGCTCGGCAGAAGACAATGTTCTGGAGTAGTATGCAATAGGAACCTGAGTTCCATCAGACCTGAGGTGACTCAGGACAGCTCCAACCCCGTAGGGGGATGCATCACAAGCGATGCACACAGGGAGAGACTCGTTGAAATGTGCAAGAACACTGTTAGAAGTGAGCAAGGCCTTGACTTCTTTAAAGCAAGCCTCATGTGCTTGTGACCACAGCCACACAGCTTGTTTGTCTAGTAGCCTGTGAAGAGGCTCAGCTACACTAGCTTTATGTGGAAGAAAAGAATTGTAGAAATTCAGGAGGCCTAGAAGGCCTGAAGTTCGGCCTTAGACTTTGGCCTGGGTGCTTCTAAAATAGCAGTTAGTTTGGATTCAGCAGGATGAATCCCAGCAGCATCAATTTTGAATCCCAGAAATTCAGTAGAAGGCACCCCAATCTTGCATTTGTCTTTTCTGAGCTTAAGGCCTGATTTCCTGAATCTTAACAGGACAGCCCTAAGCCTTTCAGCTAGAATGTGTGTGGAGTCTCCTGCAATCAAGACATCGTCAAAGTAGGGGCAGACCCCTGGTATACCTCGTAGTGTGTTTTCCATTACGCTTTGGAAAATCCCAGGAGCGACATTCACTCCAAACTGCAGCCTTTTTACCTTAAAGGCTCCCCTGTGGGTCACAATAGTCTGAGCTATGGCAGCATCATTATCAACAGGCAGCTGTTGATATGCTTGAGCTAGGTCAAGCTTTGCAAAAACACGCCCCCCCTTGAGAGAGGCCAGGATGTGACTGACCACAGGAACAGGATAGGCATGTTGCTGCAATGCCTTATTGAGTGTGCATTTGTAATCAGCACAAATGCGAATGTCCCCATTTGCCTTTAGAGGCGTGACAATGGGGGTCTCCCATGGGCTGGAATCAACAGGTTCTAGGATTCCTTGTTGGATTAGTTTGTCTAATTCAGTGTCAATCTTACTTTTTAAAGCAAAAGGGACCCTTCTTGCTTTAATCCTAATGGGAGTGACAGTGGGGTCTAGCTTTAAGGACACAGGTGGTCCTTTGAATGTGCCCAGCTGGGGGCTGAAAACATCTGCAAATTCTTTGCAGACTTCCTGTAGGTCGAGTGTTTGTAAGCTGTTGAGTCCTGTGACGTGTATCCCCAGGGCCTCAAACCAATCGAGTCCTATGAGACTCGTTCTTTCACCCCCTACTACTAACAAGTCTAGTGGACCTTCAAAACTCTTGTATTGCACGTTAAGGGTGGCCTCCCCCTTAACACACACTCTTGAGTTCTGAAAATCAGTTAATACAATATCAGAAGGCCTTAACTTGGCCTTAGTCCCACTACTGGAACAAATCTTCCTAAATGTATGCAATGAAATGATGGAAAGGGCAGACCCTGTGTCTAGTTCCATAGATAATGGAACCCCTTGTAGCTTCACGTTGAGTGACAGCTTTTTCTTCATGGGCTTGTGTGTGCCTGTCCTACAAATGTTTCTACGCGAAGCGCAAAAACCTACCCTATTCTGGCTGGGGACTCTGGTACCCTTCAGGCGTTCTTCTTGAGGTTGTGCCTTTCGTCGGCCCAGACACACAGCTGCAATGTGCCCTTGTTTGCCGCATGCCCGGCAGGTAGCGGAGCGGAACTTGCAGTCGGTTCTCCTGTGGCGACCTCCACAGCCGATGCACTTGAGCGGAGCTGAAGAGCTTTCCTTCTGATTTTCTCCCTTCGCGGGGTGTAGACGGTCGACTTCTTCGTCCGGATCCTCCTCGGAGTTTCGTCGGACGTCTTCTTGGTGCACGGACGCACCCTCTGCACTGCTTCTGATCGGCCGCATGTTCTTGACGGCGCCGCCTGCTGCTTCTTCCGCGGTGGCTTCCCTTAAAGCGTCTTGGAAGGATAATTCTTCCTTAGCGAAAAGTCTCTGTTGTAGCTCTCGATGCCTCAACCCGCACACGAATCGGTCCCTCAGTCGTTCCTCGAGGTCCTTGAACTCGCAGGGCTTGGCGGCCTTCCGTAACGCGGCGATGTACTCCTTGGCTGACTCCCCGGACCGTTGATCCCTCTGCTCGAAGGTGTGGCGCCATGAGATAACGGACACCTTGGGGTGGAAGTGGTCCTTCAGCAGCTTCTTCAGGTCTGCGTAGCTTACAGACTCTACTGGAACAGGTGCTGCAAGGTTTTCTGCGATTTCGAAGGCGTCTTGGCCGCAAGCGCAAAGCAGGGTGGCAGCCTTCAAGCTATCTTCCCTCACTTGGTTTGCCTTGAAGTAGTTCTCCATTCTGGATACGTAGGACTCCCACCGCTCTGGATGTGAGACGTCGAATTCCGCAAGCCTTCCGATTTTCGCCATCTTCGGATCTTCAGGAGACGGGTCTATCAGCCAGCCTACCCCCGAATGCGCACTGGATTGGCGGGCAGCTGCTGAGTCAACACCGTTCCTCTTCCGCCGCTCAGGACTCCTTGGGTAAGCTTACACTTTTTCCTTTCCAGGTAGTGCAAGGCATCCCACCTTCGTCGCCAGTGTTGCGTCCTTGGCGGGAAAACAGACACGAGAAACAGCTGGAGTTCTCAGGTTCTTTTATTCAGCGTTCAGCTTACATGAAGATGGCTTCAGCTCAGCCCAAACGCCTCACAGCCTCTTATATAGGCAACTCCCGGGTAAATGGGTTACTTTTCCCGCGCCAGCACCCGCGCATGCGCACGGCGCTGGCGACAGCCTGTCTGGTCCCGGGCAGCTTTGCACCTGCCCGGGACTGCCTGCAAACGCCCGAGCCGTTTGCAAGGCTCGGGACATAACAGTTTGGGTATGAAGAAAGAAGAAACCAAGAAGATAATAGAGCCAGGCTAAACTATAACCACAGTAGAGGAGTAAGAAAGAAAGGAATGGAGTAGAATAATGTGTTGTACTGTATAGGGCAGCCAAAGAGCTAAAATATGGGACTTTGAACTCTTGTAGCCTTGCCAAGATATGTGGAAACCCAGCAGGCATTGGGGGGGGGGAGGAATACCTTAATTTGATACTATACTTGAAATGCAAAGAGCCTCTCCGGGGCTACAGTGCAGAAAAAGAGAGGCAACACAGTAGGGCTGGAAATGCCAGACAAAATCAATAGCTGTTGTTCCTTTCTGTGCACTAAAAAAAGAGCTACACAGGTAGTCCTTGACTTACAATACTTCCTTTAGCGAACATTCGAAGTTGCAACGGCACTAAAAAAAGTGAGTTATGTCTCAGTTAGCAACATAAATTTTGGGCTCAGTTGTGGTCATAAATCAAAGATTACCTTTAGTTGAGAGTCATTCTTGCCTCGGATGTATCTTACAATCCATAAACTAACTAATGATAGACTTCCCATTATAATGCCATGTTCTGGGCCTGCTTAGTACCAGAATGCACTTTTTCCCCTAAAGTAACAAATCTCAATCCATGAACAAATAAATAATACAGTGAGGGAAAAAATTATTTGATACCCTGCTGATTTTGTACGTTTGTCCACTGACAAAGAAATGATCAGTCTATAATTTTAATTGTAGGTTTATTTTAACAACGAGAGACAGAATAACAACAACAAAATCCACAAAAATGCATTTCAAAAAAGTTATAAATTGATTTGCATTTTAATGAGTGAAATAAGTGTTTGACCCCTTCGCAAAACATGACTTAGTACTTGGTGGCAAAAACCCTTGTTGGCAATCTCAAAGGTCAGACGTTTCTTGTAATTGGCCACCAGGTTTGCACACATCTCAGGTGGGATTTTGTCCTATTCCTCTTTGCAGATCCTCTCCAAGTCATTAAGATTTCTATGGGATTAAGGTCTGGAGACTGGCTAGGCCACTCCAGGACCTTAATGTGCTTTTTCTTGAGCCACTCCTTTGTTGTGTTGCCCATGTGTTTTGGGTCACTGCCATGCTGGAATACCCATCCATGATCCATTTTCAATGCCCTGGCTGAGGGAAGGAGATTCTCACCTAAGATTTGACAGTACATGGCCCCATCCATTGTTCCTTTGATGTGGTGAAGTTGTCCTGTCCCCTTAGCAGAAAAATACCCCTAAAACATAATGTTTCCACCTCTATGTTTGACGGTGGGGATGGTGTTATTGGAGTCATAGGCAGCATTCCTCCTCCTCCTCCAAACACAGCAAGTTGAGTTGTTGCCAAAGAGCTTGATTTTGTTCTCATCTGATCACAACACTTTCACACAGATTGACAGTTATTTTGTATTTCTTCCATTTGCGAATAATCACACCAACTCTTGTCACCTTCTCACCAAGCTGCTTGGTGATAGTTTTGTAGCCCATTCCAGCCTTGTGTAGGTCTACAATCGTATCCCTGACATTCTTGGACAGCTCTTTGGTCTTGGCCATGGTGGAGAGTTTGGAATCTCATTGATTGTTTCTGTGGACAGGTGTCTTTTATACAGGTAACAAGCTGAGATTAGGAGCGCTGCCTTTAAGAGAGTGCTCCTAATCTCAGCTTGTTGCCTTATAAAAGACACCTGAGAGCCAGAAAACTTGCTGATTGATAGAGGATCAAATACTTATTTCACTCATTAAAATGCAAATCAATTTATAACTTTTTTGAAATGCATTTTTCTGGATTTTTTTGTTGTTATTCTGTCTTGCACTGTTCAAATAAACCCACCATTAAAATTATAACTGATCATTTCTTTTTCAGTGGGCAAATGTACAAAATCAGCAGGGGATCAAATATTTTTCCTCCTCACTGTATATTTAAATACTATTGTTGTGGAATTTCTTCTAGTATCTCAATCCCTTGGTTTCTTGTGACCTGCTGGCTCTGGGTTTCCCAATAAAGCGCCTAAAATAAAGGCAGTAGAGAATCACTTCATTGCATACAAAAGGTGACCTTTTTGCTGACATACTCCAATTTTGACACAGTAAAAAATGATTAAGCATTTACTAGAAAAGATGTAGTCAGCCTACATTAAAGCACTGTGTGCTAAACTACTTCCCATTAAGAGATGTAGAATTAAATTGGATTTAACCCAATTGCTTTTGGCTTATGGACTAGGAGCTTGATCTAAACACCCGGCACATTATTTTACATTACTTTAAAGACAAGTTTTAAAAATGAAATATAACAATCTGTACCACTTTAAGCTACAAGTAGAGGAGTTCATTAAACGTTCCTAAGAAGCACTTAAGAAGAGTCTACCTGCAGCTAAAAAAAAAGTAGCAGTAGCCAGAAACACTCATGGAGTATAACTTTTCTCCCTGAGTTATTAGTTGCTATTTGCTTTCTGTTTGCTTTCACTGCAGTTAGAGTTTGACATAGAGAGAATTCAGAAATAGTTCTCTGTGCAATCTGAAATACTGCAGTGCCGTTCTGAGAGGAGACCTAATCTTACCTCTGATCAGATGATATCATCTTTTAGGTACACATGCTTTCAATTTTGTTTAATCTCACAGAAGGCTCCTTAGTTAAGTCCCCTGTTTTCTATATGCCCGACTAATGATGTAATGCTGATGCAATAACATGTCACCTCCTTCCAACAGGTTCGTGCAACTTCTTGTTTAAAACCTGGTGATGTTGGATGTTTTGATGCTATTGTTTTTCCTCCCACTGTTTGGGACTCGCTTTCTGTATAACTCTGCAGGAAATTCACATGGGATGCTTTCAAGAACTGTGTTTGTTTGTTAAGCATGTGATCAGATTAAGTAGTTCTCCACTTGTTCAGGTGATCACAGAGTTAATCAAGATAGTAGAAAACAGTCTTGTTACTGAACCCCCCCTCCCTCTCTGCATTTTTGATATTCCTACATTTAGTAATCTGAAAGCTATATCATATGAGAATTTAGAAGCAGTTGCAGGATGCTTTTCAAAATAAATGTGAAACTATATTCTGGCATTTAGTTGCTTGTGAATCTATGTGCAAATCTATCAGGATCAGTGGCAAATGCTTCAGTGACAATCCCAATGAAAATGGCTTCTCTGCATGTGTACACATATGCAAATGACCCAGAAAGTCCCTCAGAGTGACCCAACTAACAACATGACTCAATATGACCATCTTTAAGAATTAGAGCTTCCATCATAGCCCTGTTCTCTAAATGACTCCCAGTTCCTTATAAATCATGCGTCCAGTTCTAATATGCAGAACTAATTCTAAAAACTACAATTAAAATATACTCTTTTAGAATCTGTGAGGTACATTCCACATAGCTGTTCTTGGTCTTCAGGAATACAGCCTTTTACTTTTGGTGTTTCAATCTATGTATTCCCCATTACTTACTGTTGCCTGTAATCTTTGGGGAAGTCACTTACAAATATGACTTCCAATAAATTTTTCTACTAAGGCTAAGTAAAATTTATCTAACTAGAATATTTTTGCCTAGTTTATTTGGCCCATGGATAGGTTTCTGGTTCATGTATTCATGGCAAATTTGATATTTAAAAAATATGTCCAGCTAGTATATCTTAATTTATTTTAGACAAAATATTATTTTTAAGCTGCTTTTAGACAAAATTAAGGCTAAGAATGAACAAAACTCAAAAACTTGACTAATAAGTTTACAAGGTTATCAAAATGGATGCCATTAATAAAAAGATCCTTTTTTATTATATTTACTTTAATGCTTTCTATGGAACTCAAGTTTCTTTATCAGAACATCAAATGCTTTCTCCTCCCTTCAAATGTGTTGAACTTTGCAAACTAAATGTTTTGTGATTTGAGTCTAAGTTATGGTAGGATGAAAAACAGGGAACCATATCCATGTTTTTACAGTAAACTACTGATGTGTTTTTCAAATGAGGTGAATTACTGACTTTAATACTACACAGACGCTATCTTTAGCTGGTGTTTACTGAACAGAGAATGACTCATACAAGAAGTTACATCATGAGAGATGTGAAAACAAATGCAAGGGAGAGATTTGCATCTTTTGGGCTGTTTTCTCTTATCCCTGGAAGTTAAGGGCAAGAGATTGATGAACAATTGTGGGGTCCAAGAAAAATGTCTAGCACACATGCCTAACTAATGTGACAACACCCCAACTTTTGTGCAGCTGTCTATTTTTTCATACGAAAAGTCCTGATCCAGTGGTTACTATGTCCATCCCTTTATTTTTATGTTATTATATTTTTATTTTATTTATGACCATCCATCTTACCTCAGGATAACAATTTGTATCAGGCACTGTTAGAATGTTTGGCATTTGCCAGTTGGATCCTTGGCTACTTTTCCCAACACCACCCTGCTTGTGTTTAAAAAAGGCTGCAGTGTGCCAGCTATTTTCTTCCTTTCAGATCATTTTTCTCCTCCCATTATTCTTTCTTTTGGGAGGCAGCCTGCAAAGGACAGTATTCCTGTTCTCATTCTCAAAATTTAATTCTTAAAATTGTCTTCATATGGGAAAGGAGATGTGGGAGATATCAATTGTTAAGTATGGAAAATGTAGACCATTTTAAACTTGAAAACTAAACTGAAGCACTTATAGCTACATTGATTGGACACCTTCAAACTAACCTCTTTAAATAAATGATTTGTAAGAATTTCAGAGATAGCTTTTTATTTTCTGCCCTGCCACCTTAGATCTGGCATTGGTTCCACCTTCCAGGTAGTAATATTCACTGAAAATAGCTTAACCTCAGTCTGTGGTATTTTGGCAAATTGTTGCCAATCAGGTCTACAAGGCCTCTCAATGGCTATTGTAATGAAGTCAGTGCTTTGGTTTGTCAAGCTATGTTTGACACAACATATGGTGGACAAGAGATGGGCATTTTCTTTGACCCTTACGTGATTTCTTGTTGATTGCTGTGGAAAGAATGTGGCTAGATGCTGGCTTTTTTTGTTTCTATTTTTTATACAATGTGGTTTATATTAAATCCCCCCCCCCAGGATTTAATATAAAGCTGCCTTTAATAAAGTATTAAATTATGGAAAGTGTAGACTAGATATGCGTGAAAGTAAATACGTTTATTGGATACACTTCCTTATTCTGGAATTTTTATTCCTGATGGTTTCTGGCAACGAGGTTTTATCCCTCTTGACTCATCTTGCAGTAGCAACTGGCTGAATTCGAAGAAAATGCTGATTATTCCTGAACCAGTTTTCTGATATCTGCTGCTTAATTGCTTCTGTATAGCTTCTTTTGCACATGGAAGCAACTTACAACCCAGGAACTTATCAGAGCAGAAAATCTTATATGTGAACTAGAGTTTGAAGTAGGCTTCTAGATCTGCTGTAGATTAAATTCACACACTGCAGCATGCAATAATAGGATTTGTTTGGTTTTAGCATAATCTAGTGTGAACTTAGTCATTGTTGTTTGTAAACTGTGGTTTATGCCTGATGCATTGTATAAAGCCAGTTGTGTTTTGTCAATCAACCATGGTGGAATGAGGGAATTCAATAATAGTTTATTAATGAAAGGACAAGGTAGGCCCCGGATTTGGTGATAATACTAATGCTACTTTTTTTATTAATACTTATAATACTTTTATTGGTAATTTCTTGTTACCTTAGTCACTCTCATTGCAGATAGAGCTGAAAAAGAATAATAGGCCATATACAATAGATGTTTTCTCATGAACAGAACTGATGTCGGAGCACTGTATCTCCACTGGCTAGGAGCTCTGTTTTTCCCTGAATTCAGAATGGAGATAAGCAAGCATGAAAGTTAGTCCTGGCATCATGGACACTGTGGAATAATTTCCAAGGGAAGTCAGTTGATTCAGATGTTCCTAGCTTTTTTATTAACAAAACCTGGCATTAATTGATTTTACTGTAATTCAAGTTTTGACTTGCCACTTTTATCTGTTCAATGCAATTTTCTTACAGTCTAGATTCTGAAGGCTGGAGAAACATGGGTTTTCTTGCCAACCTGAAGCAATGGTCTATCTGTGGTATGAAATGCAGTAAATACATTCTATGACTTTGATTCTCCCTTTCAGTTAAAGCTATAGAAGGAGAGCTAACAGTGAAATTCACAAGATCCTGAAAAGGGAAAACAAGCACATTTTAATAACCCTGTGGAGTTCAAAGGCAAACAGGGCAACCTTTCAGGTTTATGGCTTCTAGATGTTCCTGGCAGCAGTTCAGAAGCAGTAGACCTCCGGTCACATTGGGAAAAGTAATAGGATACTATTCCAAAATAGGAAATAATTTGAAAAATGTGAACATAAATTGCATAAAGGTTTCCATCTTGTTCTCGGTACTGCGTGAAATGGGGTTAATTCTTAGTTTAAGTTCCATATCTGTACTCATGTTGTTTTACATGCCCACGTTTATTTTCCCAAGTCACTATTGCAGACAGTAAAACTTGGGGCAAAGCAGGGTTGGAACTACAAAACAGTTCCAATCTACAAGCAGGCTATGCAAAAAGTATTTTGGTTGCAGGAAAGGGAAAAGTGAGTCTGCATATTCATTGCTGGCAAAAACAAGCCTCTAACATTTTTGTCTTTCATGTTACTAAAACATTTTAGGTTTGTTTTCTGAATACTCTGATTCAGAGCAAAAGGAAAATCCATTTTAAAGTAATTATTATTTATGAAAATGTTAATGTATTGCTTCCTGGAATAGTCATTACTTGTTTTGCCCATTGCTTTGTTTACAATAAATAAATGTAGTAGTCTGGAAAAAAATAGCATAATGTGACCTGGAAAATTGTCCCATCTTTTCCTAGTTTGGAAAACCTGGGGAGAGTATTCATTTTAAAAGGTTTTCAGCTTCCATAAGGGAGCAGGATAGCATGTGGCTGTTCTTTTCCATTCAGCTGAAGAAAGGGCATCAAATCAGACCCAAACTAATGGCTTTCCATACTCTTATTTTCTTGACAATACCTGTCAGCTCCAATAGTATAGTGATAATATTGACATGAATCAAGGGAACCACTGGAGATTGGGAAAACAATAAATTTCTTTCCGCTGGGTGAACATTTTTTACCTCTTTACAATTTGAAACAGTAAGCCACAGCGCCCCGTGGTGCACAAAGCTCTGTGCAATGTTTATTCACTTGAGATACAATAAAATGGTTCAGGTGATACCTTTTAGATTGGATCAACTATGTTGGTATTGTATTGACTCACATAGGACTTTTTTTTTTCAGTCTTGTGCTACTTGAAATCTTGTTATTCTGTTCATTGGTACATTCAATGAAGCCCAATGCAATACAATAGATTATCTTCATTTTTCCACTTCAACCTCATACTAGCACTATGAAGTTAATTGCAGTTTGTGGTACAGTGCAATTCATTGACCATGATGGCTAAATTAAGGTTTAAATTCCTAAGAGCTGCTGTTCTGTGTGCATGTTAGATATACATAATATTTCACATAATCCCCACTCTTACTCTCTTAAACATTGATAAACATTACCTTCCTTTAATCTATTTCCATTTTTGTTTTGAGGAGATGATAGAATAACCAAAACAAAAATAGCCACTCCCCCCAATAAATCTAAGATAACAGTATATCTGCAGCATGTCAGTACATACAGTAGCTGGAAAGAGAGATCTAATTTATTAATTCTGAAAGCTTGACTAAAACATGGTTAAAAAGAGAGGTAATGCAATGACAGAATATCTTCAAGAATCAGGATAGGTAAAGACTCTCAGAAATTAACACCCCAACAAAAAGTCCTCTCCCCAATTCTTATCTGCCTTGTCTCATTTTAATAGGAGGCAAAAAAAAAAAGTGGGTAAAATGCGCTTCAGCTGTGTGGCTATGAGGACAGCTAGAACAAGTTAACTTGAGAGGTCTTTGGTGTTCTCTGAGTTTGGTTGTTTTCTTGCAGACATTTCATAACCCAACTAGCTGACATCATGAGTGCTGTTGCACCGTACTATTGCTGATAAGCCCTGCAGATATCACCTAGTTGGGTAATGAAACATCTGCAAGAAAATAACCAAGCTCCGAGAGCATCAAAGATCACTCATTTCAATCCTGAGCTACAAATATTATCCTTTATTGGTACAAGCTAATTTTTCTAGCTGCCTCCATGTTTGCCTTGGGTCTGAACTCTGAGGCACAGTAAAAATCCCCTTCTATAGAGTGCTTCCACCCTCTCATTGTTCAGCTGCTTTTATTCATCCTTATGTTTTTTTTTTATTGAAAATTTTTTAAATTTTACAAAAACAAATCCCCTTCCCATACCCCCCCCAACCCTACCTCACCCCCCCCCTTCCCAACCTCCCAAACCCTCCCCTGGACTTCCCAGAGCTGAGTACAGGCTTAATTAAAAAAAAAAAAAACTTAAAACACTTTTAAAACCTAAACAAATTTAAATACAATCATCATTCTATATAAACTCCCTCCAAAAACACAAATTTAAACATTACTTTCTTTGAATATCTATATCTATAGTGTAAAATCTAATTTCTCCCTCTTTCTTTATCCTAAAACGAAAAAATAAACATATAAACCTTTGTTATACCATTAAAACTAAATACTCTTAAAAAACTTAAAGTAAATACATATTTCCTTCAATCTTCATAATCTTCTCTCCTATCCAAAAAGAAAAAACTTAAAAAACCTATAAGTCCTAAACAAATCTAAGCACATTTAATTAAACAAATTATTTTCTCTTAAAAATATTAATAATAATATTTGAAAACTAGAAACACTTTTAAATCCTAAACAAATCTAAATACAATCATCATTCTATATAAACTCCCTCCAAAAACACAAATTTAAACATTACTTTCTTTCCTAAACAAATCTAGACATTTAATTAAACAAATTATTTTCTCTTAAAAATATTAATAATATTTAAAAACCAAATTTAAGCATACTTAAAACTTGAACAAGTTATACTCCCTTCAAAACACAAATTTAAACATTACTTAAAATTTAAAACATTAGAATCCCCTCACTAAAATGAGCAAATTATAATCCCTTCAAAACACAAATTTAAACAATATTATCATTAAAGGTTCAAAACTTAAAACAACAAAATTCCCTTATACGCCTATCCATAATAAACACATTAAACATTTCAATCTTCACCAATAACAAATTCCATCCGTAAGAAACTGCATCCTTATCAGTCTCAATTATATTAGTATTATTATTAATTATTCACATTCCAGTTTTTTCCATTCTCCATTCTTCCATTCTTCCATTTCCATTCTCCATTCTTGTATCAAACTCGTAAGAAATGCTGCAAGTTCTGCCTTAGGAGACTGCTCCAAAATTCCTGAATCTCCCATCGACTCCGAAGCCAATACAGGTAAGGGTTCCTTGAATTCCTCCTTGTGTTGGTCTTTACAATTGTAAGTTGTACAAGTTATCCTCTGCCCGTTCCTCTCTTGTTGATGCCCCTCAAACTGAGATTTCCCAATTTCCATTTCAGGCAGCAATTCCACCCTTGAAGATTGCTCCAAAGACTTTGTAGGTCTAACATCTCCCAGAGATTCAGAGACCACTGAATATGAAACTTCCTTAACCTTCTTCTGTTGCTGCTTTTCTTTGGAATTGTATGCTGCACAAGTTGTCTTCTGCTCCTCAACCTGGACTTGTTGAGGCCTCTCACACAAAGATTCGCCAGTTTTCATAAATATAGGCTCTTCAAACTGTAATTCTACGTTCTTTTCTTCCAAAGCTTTAAACTTAATAGATGGCGATGCACATACCCCCAGGACCAAAGTATAAAAATCTTTTGCTTGAGAAACAGTATTAAGTCTATACATGTCCCCAGGTAGTTCACCACCATTTCAGTCGGAACATCCCATCTGAATAAAATTTTTCTCTTTTTAAGTTCATTTGCTAGAAAAGCAAACTCCTTTCTTCTTCTTAAAATTTTAGATGGGATCTCCTTAAAAATTATAACATCTTGTGAAGCAATTTGAAATCTCTTCTTATAATAGGCTTGCACAATTTCATTGCGTAAAGATCTTTTACCAAAGTAAATTACCACATCTCTTGGCAGATTCTTCTGTGCTGCCACCACAGAGTTAACCCTAAATAATTTTTCAATTTCACTAAGTATTCCCTCTTTTTCTTTATTCAAAATCAATGCAAAGTCCTTTGCAACCATCTCTTTCAGATCTCCTTGCAAAGACTCTCCCAGGCCCCTAATTCTTAAGGCATATTCCATTTGTCCATATTGAAGCATAAGAATCTCATTTTCCATTTCTTTTTCCATACTTTCAATTTTCCCCTCCATTATGTCCACTTTTTCAGCTACCTCTTCCACATGGGAGTTCACCTTTTCAAGAACAGAAGCAACTCCTTCTAAAGCCAAAACAAAATCTTGTCTCAAGATCTTATTATTTTCCTCTAAAATCTTTTTCATTTCTGCCCTAATTTGAATTATAACATCTCCCATCATGTTTTGCAAATCCTTCATAGTTATTAGCTGACCCCCAGAGGAGGGTGAAACTGTTGATTTAGAAGCTGTAGAAATCCCTGGACGCTTTGGAGCCATCTTAAAGAAAAACCTTTAGTCCTTCTTAAAAAATTATAAAAATTCCTTCAAAAATCATAACTCCCTCCAAAGAAGGTCATTATAATAAAAAGAAAAAAGGGGAAAAAAAAGAAGAGAAAAGGAATTAAAAAAAAGCTTTACTCCTTCTTAAAAATTGCAAAAATTAAACAGAAAAAAGTCCTTCAAAAAAGGGTCATTACAATAAAAAGAAGGGAGTTCAAAAAAAAAAGGGAGAAGAAAAAAAAATAATTAAATAGAAAAAGTCCGTTCCAAAAAAATACTTAGAGATACCAAAAACAACCATTCCAATCATAAGAAAATAAAAAGGGAAAGGGAAAGGAAAGAAAGAGAAACACCAAAAAGCCTGCCGGTCAGCATTCTAACTTCCAGAAAAAAAACACCGAGAGATTTGCCGATCGCCATTTTACTTTCCCTTTCAACAAAGAAAAATAAAAAGAGAGAATAAAAATAGAAACAAGTCTTAAAACTTAAAATCCAAATAAGTCAAAGAAAGCAAAAACTAAATCCTCTACTCAGCTCTGTCCGTTTATAAAAAAAAAACAAACTCACCAGTTTTCTTTAAGCACGGAGGTGTTTGCAGTGGCTCGTTTTGTCCCTGAGGACAAAAACAGCTGGGAAGCGGAAACAAGTCTGAACTCCGTGGGAGCACTCCTTTCATCCCCCCCCAAAAAACTTGGGGGGTGCAAAAGAGGCTCTACCACTATTCAGACACTCTCTACCCCCCCCTTTGCCCGGGAGAGGGATTTTGAACCGCTGAACAGCTGATGTCTGCTGTTCACAGCGGTTCTTACACTTACCCAGGAGGACGGCTACAAAGTAGCCGCCATCGCGCGCGCAAAATCCACCGGAAGTCCATCCTTATGTTTTTGAGATGATGAGAGTATGTGGTGGGAGGGATAATCAGTTTCATACAAAAGGGTCAGAGGCCAAAAAGAAGAGAATGAATGAGAATCTTTCAGCTGTCACAATGATGAAAGGCCTGTAATATAGCAGGGCTTCTCCTTCTCTGCTAGTTGTATCCAATATTTATATGTTTACTTACTTATATACAGTAGTTTACAAGATCCGGTAGATGTTGTTTTTCTCACTGAAGATTCTTTGATCCAGTGGAGCTTTTCATGATCACAGCAGGGAGTGAAGCTATTTTTGGTAGCTCAGTCTCTTGGGAGATCAGTTGGAGCAACATGGCAAATGTCAGACAAAGAGAATGAGATAGAAGGAGAAGAGAAATTGACAGGCTTGACTATTCTTTCCCATTTTAGCGCCAAAAGTTCTACTTGAGCCCCCCTCCCCATGGGTTGTAGCAAAGGCATCATTGGATTCAGGCTTATGTGTGTTGCCAACTCAGTAGTTGCATCATCACATCAACTTGCTAGAAGTAAATTTGATTCAGGCATGTATACTCTATTTCCCCAAAAACTGATATTTGCCCATATATGTTTTCCCAGTATATTGTCTGGATACTCCTAAGTTGATAACATTTGAAAAAGCAGGTAGATGATTGGTTGCGACAGGGAAGTGACTTGACTATGGAGAGTAGAAATATCATTATTTTAAGCATTAAAAATACCTGCTTTTAAATCTTCGATTCTAATATTATAATCTTGATTCCAAAAGAAGCTTGTTTAAGTCAAATAGCAGAAAACAAATTGAACTGCAGTGCTTAGCACACACACACACACACACACACACACACACACACACACACACACACACACACACACACACCATTAGAGGGCCTGAGGCAGATATTTAGGAATAATTATCCAGGATATTTTTCTTCGCTTACCCTGAAACCAGTCTGCACAATCCTCTGTCTGAAAAGAATTAGCATCCTAAAATGAAGTCATAATGACCTAATTGTTGTTCAGTTTTGACAGATAATCCAAAATGTGATCTTGAAACTTGATGCTTTAGCTAGGCTTGTATGAGCCACTCCACTGACATCAGAAACCCTCAGGGAAAGGCTTGTCATGATGACAATTAGAATGCAGAGATTCAACTCATTTTTAAGGGGTGGGGACCCTTCAGTTTTGTTTATGACTTTAAAGTTCTGTTCCTTCCCCTGCGTACACCATATAACCAGGGAGTGAGGTTGTTAGGGTGAGCTGGCAGCTCTACAGGATCATGTAAATGAATACAGTACACAGGTGCTGACCGCATTCCTGTGATCTCATTCAGCAGTATGAGATAATTCACATGAGGTCAACAAGCTATCACTCTGCATAGGCCTTTCCCTTGAGTACATAAACCATACAAACAGTGATGTAAGCCTGATGCCAAGTATATACGTAATCACTTATTGGGTTTTTGATATGATGAGGCTTTGCAATTTATATTCCTTTTTTAAAAAAAAAATCTCTTAAACTATCTCATCACAGTTCTTGAGAAGACTTTTGATTTGTTCAGTTACTGAACATGCTACAAAGCACAAATGTGATGTTTGGAATTGAGAAAGCTGGTAGTGCTAAGTATGGAAAGTTCATTTATCTGATTTTTTAAAAAAATACTCTTTAAATCAAAGCTGAGAAATTTTATCCTCTATGTATGTGAGTTAAATGTAAGCTTCCAATGAAAGAGGAAGGGGAATATTGCAGTTGCATTTCAGCTGTATCTGGAGGCCTCTTAAATTGAAATATGGCTTCTACATCCTACCTGGTTTTAAAATATTACTTCAGTGTCAATGAACATGTAGATCCTAATATACACTTATTGTCTCTCTCCATTGATGCAAATGTTTCAAACTGTTCTGTGGAGGAATTGTCTATTAAATCAAAGTTTTGTTGCAAATGATACTACTGACATCAATTTATTAACAATTCAAATAATGTACCTTGACACTCATGACATAAACTCAGATTTAATGGATACTCTCTCCTTCAAATGATCTGTTATATTGTGGTTTTACTATATTATAGTTCAGGTCATTAATTTGGTGGTTTGGCTAAATCCACTGTCCCTTGCTTGCAGGCAGCCTCATACCTTCATTTTTGAGGTTATTATCACCCTGTGAGATTCTGTCACTGAAAAGTATACAGTGTGTGAATTTATTCTTTTAGATATCTGTTTTCTCTTCCTGTGCTTCCTCTTGATAGTGTCCTTAAATATCTACTAAAATAAAGTACAAATAAATATTTTTAGTTGCACACTGCCAAAATGTCAAGGCATTATTTTCTGAAAAATTGAAATATTTAGTCAATCCAAAATGCAAGACACAACATCAAACGCAAAGCAGAAATCCAGGCCCACTTATTGCCTGATAGTACAAGATGCCATCTTGTCAGCTATGGCCCTTGGCAATTGAAAAAAAAAAACAGTTTAAATCTGCCCTCTTCTTGGGACAACAACTATTTACTCTTTTTGTAATGGTTTTCACTTTACATCTGCAGGAAGCTTAAGTGGCAATTCTTTGTAAGTTTTCCTATCAAGAAAAAACTATTAGAGACAGTGGGACTGTAGTAGGTATAATACTATTTATTATATGCCTTCTACTAAGACATGATATAAATTTAAAAACACCATAGAATATCCATAAAATAAGATGCCAGTATAACAGCTGTCAATAAACACTAACATATATTAAACAACTAAGACAAGACAGCATGACAATCATACATATTTAAAACAATGTGCTGTGATTATGACTGAGTATCAAAAATAAAACAGGAATTAAACTTGACACTGCCAGGATTAATAATAGTAGGGTAGGACTGTATCTCAGTTTTCAAAATACTCATTATTTTGGCTTGATTTTGAAAGCCAACTGTTTAGAAAAAAAAATAGCACAAAGTCCATAGTTGAATTTACCTTGTAGTTTTTGGGAAAGAAGCAAGGGAAGAATAAGATTCTTCTTTCCTTCCATGAAATAATGGAAGTACAAAACATTCATACCAGTAGAATGCAATAATTGCTTAACTGCTATATTGATTCTATGCTTTTTCTCAAAATGAGCCCCTTAAAATCCAGCATTCGTTGCTATATGAGTTGTTTTTAGGGTAATTTTGAAAGCAGAGTGAAGCACTTAAATATTTCAGACTTCTCTTTAAAAATATGTTTTGGAATTCTTATCTTCTGGACAATTCTCAGTGTATTCAGGAGTGTTCTGGTCTATGACTGAGTCATTTACTTGACCCCATGCAAACCTAGTTAGGCCTGTAATCGAATCAGAACTAAAAAAAATGTTCCAGAATTTGATGGCCTTAAATTTATGCAGTATTAAGAGATGATATGAGTACTAGTCAGATAAAATAAGGAAACTTATGACTGAGTGCTCTTTACTGAGGTTGTGTCTGTAATTCTTCCATGTTTCACTCTGTTTTAGCATTTAAATGGCTATAGATATATTTATTACCTTGTTTAGTTCTTGGCCATGAGTAAACAATGATTAATGTGATTTTAGGTTGCAAGAGTTTAAATATTTTTGGAATAATTAGCTATTTGCAGCCAATAACATTTTTAATATTTGGACAATGTCCTTGTGTAATATATTGTCTAACAAATATTTCTTGTAGCTTGCTACAGAAAGAACAGCCACATAGTTGTCAGAGGTGTTCATCAAGAAGATTTATAATATATGAGTTTCCTTCTTGAAATGTAGCCTTGAGTAAGGTGACCAACTTTTTTACAATGAAAAGGAGGACACAAATAAATTGAAGAAAAAAATATCGTAAATAAAAGAAACATTTTATTCATTGCAAGAATAATACAGAATACACTATAATATGATAAATGCATAATAAAAACATTTGTAACAATAACATTTTATATTGTAATTATGTTTACATGCCGTGCCCCTGCCTGCAGCCGCCCCGCCAGCACTGCTGCCCTGCCATGTAGAACGGGCCCCATGGCTCCCAAAGCACCAACTGTGCTGGCTCCAGCCCCGGGGGCAGCCCGCTATCAACACACCCCACCTGCAGCTGCCCCACCAGCACCACCGCCCACCCTGCACAGTCCCATGTAGAGCAGGCCCCGCGGCTCCCACAGTATGGGGGGCAGCCAGTCACCACTGCCCCTCACACTCCCACCCACAACAGCCCCGCTACCCCTTCCTCTTGTGCCCGCAGCCATTATTGCCCTAGCAGGGCCGAAGATCAAGAGAAAGTTACCATGGCGTCGCTGCTCCAGTCTTCTCCAGGTATCTTCGGGGCTAACTAGGAGATGGTGTAGTTGGGTAGCAGGGAGGGGTGCAATGTTCCTGACAATTCGCCTTCGCTGCAGACAACTTACATGTGCAAAGTTTGCCGGCCGGGTGTTTTGGCCCACTCAGCAGCAATTCGTATTGGCTTTCGAAAGCCAATAGGGGGAGTAGTACAGCTCATGCAAAAGTTGAAAAAAAAAATCAAAAAAAGGGGCCGGAACGCTGTTTGAGCGTTCTATGAGAACAAAAAGTCCTGCAGATTAGTTTTCAAATATTGAAAAGGAGGACATGTAGGAGAACACTTTTCAAGGGAGGACAGAACTCACAAAAGGAGGACTGTCCTCCCTAAAGGAGGATGGTTGGTCACCTTAGCCTTGAGTCCCATACTTTGAATTTAGGCAGGAAGTGGCTTAAAATGGATTCAATTATTTACTCTGCGTTTAAGTTGATAAAAAATGTTCTATGACCTTAGGCGTTTGTTTGTGAATTTTGATAGTCTTTTGAGTGAGTTTGACATCTTGTGACTTCATGGATATCTCCCCAGAGTTTTCTTGGCAACCATGTGGAAATGGTTAGCCATTGCCTTCTTCTAAGATTTCTAGATTTTTTACTCAGAATATTCCTAGTGGTATCCTGTTCAAACATCTTGTTGATTTCCAAAAGCATATCTTCTGCCTTTTCCTTTTTTGTATCAAGCTGATTATGACTTTACCCTACCTGTCTAGATATAAGGGAAAAAGGGATGTGGCATTTTTTTTATCCTTTCCTTTCATATTATTTCCCTGTTGAACAATTCTGTACTGATTTTTAGCTTCACTACAGAAAATATATGTTCCTGTATATCTTTTTCCCAGCCAAGTTAATCCAAAGGGAGCAATGAAGGTTGAGAAATTTTTCTTCTTTCGCAATTACAACCCTAGCAAATTGCTTTGCATAAAGCAAAAATAATCTTCTTTTTTAAAAAAACAACAACTTTAAATTCAGGGCTCCTAATTATATTTATTTAGGGGAATTTCAGCATCTTCCTTGTAAGAAAAAGGATATATGAGATATGGGTTGGGATTTTTTCTTCTTTCATGGAAAACAGATCCCAGATTCTCATAGAAAATAGTAGCCAACAAGAATCAAATCATCATCTGTCTGATAATGCATAAAATACACAGTGACATAGTTGGCATCTTCCTTGCACCATTTCTAGTTTTTCTTTGTGTAGGAAAATGTTTGTGTGAATGGATATTCTCCTTATACTTGTAGGAAAAATTCTTGCTGGATTTTGCTTATTCTGTTATTTATTGTTGCTTTTGATTTTTGGCTTTGAAATAGAATAGAACTTCAGTTGTCTTGTCTCTCACACAACATTTCAAAAACAACTTAAATTATTTTCATCCAATTTTATTTTTGTAAGTTCTTATATTTAAAAAAACCTAAAGGAAATCCTTATGCATTAGCACTGGCCAATTTCAATGAGTCAGTAATTCTTATCATGAGATACTGTCTCTTTTTACCATACTGTATAGCTGATGGGTCGGACACGACTTCACAATTAACAACAACAACAACAAATAGCTGGTAAAGAGGCAGAACTCTTAAAAAGTAGAGGTGGTTCATAATCACAAACATAACCAAGTCATTGCTGGGATTCACATCTAAACTTTAAAAACTGAACATTCAGACTTCAGCTGGGATGAAGAAATTGTCAGTTTTGTTTTCTTTCTCATTTGAATATGTTAATTCTCAACTTATTCCTATTCAATACATTGATTCTTTGAGGAGAATGATGAAGGTTTTGAGAAATTTTATTAAACAAATTAAGACACTGTTGGTCATTGTTTAGTTTTCATGACATTGATCATGAGGTGCTACTGTTATAGGTATGGCAAAAGAATTCAGGAAATATTCTAGAGAAGAGGGATAGGTTTATTAAAAGAACTCCTTAGGACAGTGATGGTGAACCTTTTAGAGACCGAGTACCCAAAAATCGCCCTGCCCCCAGCCCACACCCACTCTGTGCCTGCTCCACTCCCCTGCTCCTGCCAGCCCCTGCTCCGCCCCGTCCCCACCCACCCAACACCTCCACGGCTTGCTGCAGCAGATTGCCCAGGCAGCCCTGCAGTGTCATGGCAGCCACGCCCTCCACCTGTGCCCCGCAGCAACATCATGCGACGGGGTGCAAAGGCGGAGTCTTGTCCCTGCTGCCCAGCTGCCATGTCCTAGACTATGCTGCTCCACACGGGCTGCGCATGGGGGCAACTCTCCTCTGGGGGAACTGCTGGTGAGGAGGGGGCTGCAGGGGGAGGCAGGCCTGGGGCGACAGCATGTGTGTCCACAGAGAGGGCTCTGAGTGCTGCCTCTGGCACGCGTGCCATAGGTTCGCCACCCCTGCCTTAGGACCTTCCTAGTATATCTCGTAGTGAGATGGAAGGCAAACAAATTTAATAAATAAATAAATAATTTCCAACAAATCCCTATAGCCCACATCCTGAGTTCAATACACAAACATGGAGGCACCAAATAAATAGAGAAGAGCCTTTGACAATCCACTAGATCAGGCAAAAGAGTTTCCTTTTTTGTAAGGTCTCTTGCCATTCAGAAGGAACAACACGTTATTATGTGTGGGCAAACTATAGTTAAATTCAAGTCTAAGACTGGTTAAAACTTAATGATTCAAGTCCTAAGTCCTAAGGTAGTGCCTAAGAATATAGGCAGCTACAAGCAGGGTGGGTTTTTGTAAAATTAGGGTGTTCGGGTCTGATAAATTCAATATTTCCATATATTGAGGAAGTGTTTTAGATATTGCTCCAAGGGCTTCAAACACAAATGGTATAGCAAAAGAGTTGTTTTTCCAAGCATTCAACTTTGATCTGCAAGTCCCAATATTTTGTATTTTTTTCCAATTGTGTTTCCTCAATTCTAGCATCACATAGAATAGCAACATCAGTGGACAGACTACTTCTTTTTAATAATTGTTACATTAGGTACATTATAAATAAGATGCCTGCCTGTTTGGATCTTAAAAATCTTAACCAAAACCTTCCCATATTTTTGATGTAATAATGTCATTCATATTTTTACATAGTATAATAACTAATGGTGGTATTTTATTTATTTTTATTATTCTTAGAAATAACTCATGATGCTGAATACTTCTTCCTCCTCCTGTTTTCCCCACAGCAATAACCTTATGAGATGGATTGAGCTGAGTCAGTGACTGTCCCAAAGTCACCCAGCCAATTTACATTTCTAAAGTCTCCTGGTTTTTAGTCTGTTGCTTTAAACCCTAGATCAAATTGGGTCTCATTCTCTATATTATAAGTAGCTATATTAAAGTATTTTGTAAGTTGTTTTTGCAAGAAAACAAAAGTTTGATTTTGAGCTCCTGAAGGAAATATGGAATGTAAATCTAATGAATGAATAAATACATATTTCAAATGGATAAAGATAAACCACTCTGGTTGTGACTTCATTCTCCTTTGTTTCAGTTCAACTATGTAGGAGTCTGAGTGATAGGTTTTTTTCTGCAGATTAAAGATTTCCGTCTTGGAAATCACTTCTCCATTTACAGTGCTTGTCTGATACTTTTGAAATGTTTTCGTGCCCTCTTTTATTGTGTGTATTTGATAAAATAGTTCTGTTGATGGTCAAGTTGAATATGTGGGGGAGGGGCATTAGAAATGAGGGTATAGGGTAATTTGTGGTTTGGACATACCACATTGCATAAACCCAATTACTGACTGTGTTGTAAACCATCACTGGCAAATCATGATTTCACATGAAGTACGAACCCATTAAATATGTATGATTCCAGCACTTGTTAAAATTATTTACAAAATAAAGTTATGCATCCTCAACCTCTAAAGATGATTATGTTGTGTGCCTGTTTTTTAATAAATAGAAGGAACTATCTCAAGGTATTTGCATTGTAACCTGAATACCGCTAAGGATAATGCTTATGAAGAGCTTTCCTCATAAAGATTATGAACCTTGATTACAGGGTTGGCAATTGCAGGGAGGGGCAGCAGTTAACCCTAGTTTCCCTATAACTCCCACCCACCCCAGGCTTTTCATAGCACAGCTATGTGCAACAAAATTCCTCCCATCGGTTTCAGTGTGAGGTTTTTCTTAAAATGTTGAACTCTTATGGGAAAGGAGCAGGAAGGTGAAGTGGTGGACAAGGACTGTTAGACACAGCTATCCTGTGGGACCCTAGTTACTTAAATAAATTTCAAGTATGATTCTCCTTGTCAATAATCTCCTCTGCATTAACAGAATCCATTACTGTCAGATTGACTATCCTTTTGTTCTTCATGGCCAACACAATTCCAGAAAGCCAGTTGTAACTTTGTTTTATTTATTGTAAGTACAAACAGATTTCTATTATGTGAGCTCTGCTGCAGATTGGCCATTTCCTGTTTTGCTTCCTTGCTTTTTTTTGGAGGGGGGGGATACCTCCAGTTTGGTTTTTGAGAATTGATTTCATAAGCATTTGTATATTATATTCCATTATCTTCAAATAATTCCTTAATTCTACTGGCCTGCATCCCATTTCCCATGTTCATGCTATTCAATGTCTGAATTGCAGTAGCATCAGATAATACTGTGTACAGATGACATGTAGCGTTGGAAAGTATTGTCTTATTTCCTTTCTCCTCCGTTTTCCCTCTCTGTAGCAATCAATGAAAACACTCCAGAGGAGGAGAGCCTGTGCAGGGAAGGGGATCAGTCTAGACTTCCAAACAATTTCCCTTTCCTGACCAAGGCAGATCACATTTCCTTCCTAAGGAACATGGCTGTGAAGTCACCGTTTTGTTTTTGACCCTGGTCTTCCTGCAAATGTTTGAGTCAAACTCTGATTGTAAAGAATGATTCAAGGCACATAAACATTTCAAAGGTGAGTGTACATATTACAAGATTTCATCCTCTTCTCTTGGCATGTGTGAGAAAGAGGTTCCTTGGATTTAATATTGGGGAAGGCAAATATTTTGTGCTAATGCCTGCCTGAATTTAATAGCAAATTTAAGATGTGGCACAATTCAACCCTTGTTCATTTTTTAAAACTTTGTAACTTGTGGCTCTTCCCTATAGAAGCTCTGTTCAAATCTGAAATCATGTCCAGACTTCAGTGATTCCATGGCATTGGCTGTATATAGAATTAAGCCCATTTCTTTCTGTTTCAGCTACAGTTATGTTTGAAACTGCATTGAAACTACTGTTTTCTTTGAGTTGCTGTGATTTATAGGAAGTGGATTGCCCCATTTGTGGGAATATTTGCCTCCAAAGATGAGCTAGGGCAGTGGTTCTCAACCTTTTAATGCCGTGACCCCCAACCGGTCGTAAGTCGAGGACTACTCAACTGGTCGTAAGTCGAGGACTACTCAACTGGTGCAGCACCGTTTGCAGAATGGGACTTTTGGCGGGCTCAGCAGGGCAGAGACAGCCTGGACAATTCCTATTGGCTTTTGAAAGCTAATAGAATTAGACTCTATTCAAGAGAGTCTATTCTATTGGCTTTCAAAAGCCAATAGAATAAAAGTGAGTAGTACAGCTAAGGAAAAAGGGGAAAAAATGGCGGACTGTGTTGTTTGGCGACCCCCGTGAAATGGTCGTTCGACCCCAAATGGGGTCCCGACCCACAGGTTGAGAACCACTGAGCTAGGGGTTCTTTCAATAGGAAAGGTAGCCTCGATGTTTTGCAGTTTGCCTTCATGGGAAATGCTTGGAAATGTAGGGATTCATGTGACCTGGCAAAATAAATGATGTGTTTAAACACTTGCTTTCGTGTGGGAAGGAAGAGATTTTTGTTACTTCACTGGCTATTGGATCTTAAAGAATGGCAATGACTGAATTAGGCTCTTACTCTTTTTTCGTAGGATTTAGAAAAGCACAGAAGGGAAAACAATAGTGAATGTTTTTTTTGTGAGATTTGGGAATGAATACAGTGGCGGGATGAAGTGTGTTTGGGATCTTAAGTAAGTTATGATTAACATTTGCCTGTACTTTCAATGAATTAATAGTATAAATACATCTCTGCAATGACATAGCTCAGGGGTCCCCAACCTCCAGGCTGTGGCCCACTACCAGGCCGCAGCCTGTTTGGAACCTGGCCATGTGAACAGCGGGCGAGTGTATGTGGATGCTGCTCACAAGCATCTGCTGCTCACGCTCAAAGCTGCACTCACATGAGCAGTGGCCGCTTGTGCTTGCACACAAAGCTTCCCTCATGTGAGCGGCGGCTGCTTTCACTCACACACAAAGCTCCCCTGGCACGAGCGGCAAGTGCATTTACCTGGCGCTAACGCAAATAGAACTCTGCACACTTGTACCACCACCTGCCAGTCACAGGGAACTATCCCTTCCTCTCTTGCCCTCGGGTTGGGCCACTAAGCCAGAAAGATTGGGGACTGCTGGCATAGCTGAAAAAAAATGTAACCATAGGAAATAATAAATTTGATGAAATAGGACATTTCAACAATTATTCTGCAGCATGAAACCACAACTTTTACAGAAATTTACACAATATTTTTTATTCTTAATTGTGGTATGATTAAATTGATATTTGCCTTACAGAGTGAGTCCCAATGTTGTTAGAACATAGATGACTGTTGATTGGTCTGTTTTTCCACAACTGAACAACATTTTTTTCCCAGCTGAAACAAACAGTCTCAACCAAACAGATATGAAGCAGCAAAATGGTGGATCCAGCTAATTTATAAGAATGTGAATCTGATTCTTTGTGGGAGCTCACCTCTACCAAAATAAGCTTTTCATCTTATTTGTTTGCAGTGGGTTCAGCCGTAGAAAAAAAACAGTAGGATGGCAAGAGCTTAGGATCAGTGTGCTTCCCCCAAACAATACTGTATTAAAATGAACTTAAGCAGAACAATGAAGTGAAAAGTTGGTAAGGGAGCACCTGGCTACTTTGGACAAGTCTCTGGGATCAGGTCAGTTACCTCTGAGAGTCTTGAAGGAGCTTGCAGATGTCATCTCAGAGTTTTTCTGTGATAAATCAAGGAGGGTAAACATAGTACCATAGGGTTGGAAAAGAATAAATGTTGTTCCTTTCTTCAAAAAGGGGAGAACATGAACCTGGGTAACTACAAATCACTCAACCTGATGCTGATACAAGGTAAACCTTTGGAACAGGTTATTAAACATTTGGTATGTGAGCATTTAAGGAAAATGCATTGTTTGCAGAAACCAGCATAGATTTATCAAATATATTTCATGCCAAACCAACCTGATCTCCTTTCTAGATAGAGTGCTCAGTTTAGTTTACTATGAAAATGCATTTGCATTCAGCAAAGTCTCCCATGAGATTCTAGAAGAGAAGATAACAGAATGTGAATTGAACCACACTGCCATTTCTATCCAAGAATGAATGCCAATCGCTCGATGTTATTGAATGAAAAATCTTCATCAGGGTCCAGTCCAAGCCGGGAATAAACAAAATGGAGACTGCTTTAGAAAGAAGGTTGTAGTTTATTGAAGAGCGAAGCGAGACAGAAGCGTGGCTCTGGGAAAGCTGACCACCTGGAGCAGGGAGTGGTGGATTTTTATACCTTCTTGGGCTTTTGTGTTTGGAGTTGTTCCTGTGACATGAACTTTGACCTGAGATTCAATGTGCCTTTCTGGTATTCTGATGGTGATAGGTTAATCCTGTTATGTCCTAAAGGTCATATCCTGCTGCCCTGGGTCTGTGGCTGATGGCTATGTCCTGTGTTGTTATTTTTGGGTGAGGGGTTGTTAGTTCTAGGGTTCTTTGTCTTTCTAATCTCATCAGCTCATAAGCTTCCTGGTGCTAGTCTTTCTGAAAGGATTATGATATCTGCATTTCTACAGAGCTGGTTTCTGCTTGGGGTAGGGAGATTTGGGGCTATTAAGAAAAACTGGGCATGCTTTTTTGCCTTTCTAAGATTCTTTGATGAATTATAATATTCTGCCTTTTTAATATTCCTTCTCAGGGTGGGGCTGACTTCCCACAGTGTCAACTATGTGACAAGTGTTAAGTGGCATACCAAAGAGATGTACTTTGGGCCCTCTGTTGTTTAATACATTTTAAATTCACAAGTAATACAGAGACAATAGGGATAGAAAATATCTGAGAGAACTTCGATCAAAATTCAGGAGAAATTAGCTCATAAAAGCCTTGGTAGCTCAGTGTTTAGAATGTAGTATTGCAATCTGACTCTGCCAACTGCCAGGAGTTTGATCCTGACCTGCTCAGGGCTGGGTTTCAAGAGCATGATTCCAAAGTTCCTTCTGATCCTAACACTGGTTCTATGAACCAGTAGTACTTTTTATTTAGAGTATGTCTAATGTTGTTTGCCAGCTGCCATTAATGATAGGAGACAGTGGCCTACAATTCCAACATCTTAATAGGATCTATGGCAGAAAAGAGGTAAAATTTAATATTGCTGATGATATCATAACTAAAATTGGTGGCCACGTTTATTGGATTTGGGCTAAAGAGTAGGGTACTAAATATAATTACATGTACAATTCTGTAAGTCAAAAATTATACTGAAGGCTGGCAGACACACAACCCCCCACCCTCACACACAGCCTGAGTTTATCATTTTTCCTTTAAATATATAAATACTGTAATCTTTTAAACCTTGTCATGGGGATAGGCCCCATTATATAATATCTAATAATGTATATTAATTAACCACCTCTGTTCAATTGAGTGCAGAATCATTATTCTGCAACAGATGCCTTGGGAAAAAATGGTACTTAGTCCAATTCCAGAGAAGTATCTTTTACGGCGGCCAAGTGATGTTGAAAATCTTGAAGAGATGCAGAAGAATTAACTTGGTTATACTCCTTAGTGCTGCTAAATTTGTTTGGATAGTGCTGCAGTTTTGACAAGTATCATTTTGACATGAGGAATTAATGCGACTGAATGTTACTGGCAAGTGGCATTGTTATGTAATAATTAATTACTGTCACTCATTTGACAGTGAAATTCAGGTACATAATTTTGGGCAACACTTTTTGATCTTTATTTTGATTTGACAGTTTTTATCACAAATCACTCACATATTTTGTTTTCTCACAGAATCTTTATATTCTTAACTTTTAATATTTGGAAGCTGTAACAACACATTATTTTAAGGAAAAATGCTTCATCAGGAATTATGTATAATAGTTTACCAATAATAATCAACAAAAATGTATTGCTAGATAACTGAACCAGTATTTGAGTTTTGAACTTGCATAGTTTGCAGAGGAAGTTATTAGAAACTGGATTTAGTATAAGTATATTGTCTAAGAATCAGTATATCTTCTATTCTGAATCAGTACATCTGTTGAAATTAGTGTGTGAAAATAGTGCTGCATAATAACAGAATCTTAGTTGTCCTACAATGTTCGTCAAATATTATTATGCTACATTTTCTGATAAAAGTGTAACATAGAGCAGAGGTCCCCAACCTTTTGGGCACCAGGGAGTGGTGCCATGGAGAAAGGTTTTTCCGTGGACCAGAGGGGCTGTGGTTTTGAATACTGCCTCCATCCTGAGGATGGACTTTGCTTGTTTGTGCGGCCCACTTGCTGGTATGCTGCAGACCGGTACCAGTCCACGGACCGGGAATTGGGGACCCCTGATATAGATTTTCTTTTGATACTAATCAAAGTTTCCTCAATACTCTAGATAAATCAGGAATGTAAAAGTGATCAACTTCATCATTGAGCTTAGTTCGGATAGATTTCTAATGCTCAAAATGATTGTCAAAAGAAGTCTGACAATCATTCATATTTAATGGGAGTAACTCTGGAGTGAATATGGTGAGATGAATGTACATGTAAGTGTGGTATTGACTTGATCCAGAAACTCAAGCATACAATCTCTGAACTAGGGTTCTTCTTTCATTACTTACATGTGTTGTACATACAATCATACATTGATGCAGCAGTGCAGACAAAACACAAAAAACTGTGTTGTTGTTGTTGTTGTTAATTGCGAAGTCGTGTCCGATCCATCGTGACCCCATGGACAACGTTCCTCCAGGACTTCCTGTCCTCTACCATCTTCTGGAGTCCATTTAAATTCACACCTACTGCTTCAGTGACTCCATCCAGCCATCTCATTCTCTGTCGTCCCCTTCTTCTACTGCCCTCAATCTTTTCCAGCATTAGGCTCTTCTCCAGTGAATCCTTCCTTCTCATTAAGTGGCCAAAGTACTTGAGTTTCAACTTCAGGATCTGGCCTTCTAAAGAGCAGTCGGGGTTGATCTCTTCTAGGACTGACCGGTTTGAACGCCTTGCAGTCCAAGGGACTCGCAGGAGTCTTCTCCAGCACCATAGTTCAAAGGCCTCAATTCTTTTGCGCTCAGCCTTTCTTATGGTCCAACTTTCGCAGCCATACATTGCAACTAGGAAAACCATGGCCTGGACTATACGTACTTTTGTTGGCAGGGTGATGTCTCTGCTTTTTAGAATGCTGTCTAGATTTGCCATAGCTTTCCTCCCCAGGAGCAAGCGTCTTTTAATTTCTTGGCTGCAGTCCCCATCTGAGGTGATCTTTGAGCCCAGAAAAATAAAATCTGTCACTACCTCCATTTCTTCCCCATCTATTTGCCAGGAATTGAGAGGGCCGGATGCCATGATTTTGGTTTTCTTAATGTTGAGTTTCAAGCCAACTTTTGCACTCTCCTTCTTCACCCGCATCAAGAGGCTCTTTAGTTCCTCTTCACTTTCTGCCATTAGAGTGGTATCATCTGTATATCTTAGGTTGTTGATATTTCTCCCGGCAATCTTAATTCCAGCTTTTGATTCATCTAGCCCTGCCTTTCTCATGATGTGCTCTGCATATAAGTTAAATAGGCAGGGCGACAGTATACAGCCTTGCCAGACTCCTTTTCCAATTTTGAACCAATCAGTGGTTCCGTGTTCGGTTCTCACTGTTGCTTCTTGACCCGCATATAGGTTTCTCAAGAGACAAATGAGATGATAGGATGTTCAGTGTGATCCCTTTGGTAACAGTTTTAGGTATTTAGTTCCATTGAAGTTGAATGAATTGAAAAACATAGTCCCACAGGGCATTGTAAAATATTTTGATAAATGTTAGATTGCTTTTCTTCTACAGCTGTACTATTTAACATGGGATTTGTATAAGCAGGTTAATCAATCAAGACATTCATCTGTTCTCTTGTAGTCTTTTAATAGAATGTTAAAGTTTGTTTTAATAATTTATTATCTGTTGTTTAGATTTCAGAGTAGTAAGAACAGTAGGTGGTAAAAATAATGCTGTCATTGGAACTTTCAATTATGCAGAAATTGTGCAGAAACATAGCAAATGAATAAAATGTCAGATAAAAATCACTACAACCAAACGAAGGAGGAGAAAATAAAGGGAAACACACTTAGAAGAACCTTAAACTTTATTTTACTTTTAGTTTCTTAATAGTTTTTGCTTTTGCAATGGCTATATGATTTTTAAGCAAATTACTTTCATTGCTGTTCTCTGTAGTGTCATATATAAGGTGATGACTTTAAAAATCCTTCTATATCCTTTGGTGAAAATCTATTTTCTGTCTTTCATGTCTTGACATTTATAATATTTCGTTGGTGTGGGTAGATAGCTGGCAATTGTCTTGTTGCAGAGCAGCACCCATTGCTTCCACCAAACCCACTTCCTTCAGCTAAAGAGCCCATGAAGCAGGTGCAGCAAACATCAGTCAAGAAACTCAGTTTGTTCATCATTGGAACAGGTGCACAAGGATGTTTCCGTCAGATGACAGCCACATTGCATCACTGGGGATGTTATACTGGCAGTTTAAAAGAAAAGTGCAGTGCAGAATTGGCCTCCTACAGATCCTTCAGTTCTTTTCTCATTTTGGGTGATGGGAGGGACATGATGTAAGGAAGAAACAGAAAGCATGGAATAATAATTTGGAATAAGTCCATAAAGCTTTTGCCTGTTTTATAGCAAGGAAGACACGATGGAAGACAAAATTTACTGTTCCCAAATGTTTTATTTGGCAGTAGCTAATACTTTTACTATTTACTAAGGCAGGGCTCTTCAAACTTGGCCCTTTTATGACTTGTGGACTTCAACTCCCAGAATTCCTCAGCCAGGCATGCTGGCTGAGGAATTCTGGGAGTTGAAGTCCACAAGTCATAAAAGGGCCAAGTTTGAAGAACCCTGTACTAAGGAATATACCCAAGAATCACCAAAGAACGTAGAAAGAATATATTCTAATGCTTAAAGTGATAGCCAAAATGCTCAGTTTGTGGACTGTATAATGTCTTTGTGTGTATACTGTCTGTGTGAAAGAGAGACAATTATTGCAGCTGGACCATTTAAATTTCTCTTTTTATATTTTGCCTTACTGTGTTAGGAAAGGGAGCAGAAGGGATGAGTCCTACTTACTGGTGGCATAGGTATCAGTACTATCTCTCCCCCCCCCTTGGGATTTGTCACCTGAAGCTTACTGTACATTACACTTTATTTTACTCTCAAGATTTGTCAAATTAACATGGTTATGAATTTCACTTCTATAGCTCAAAGAAATAAAAAGGGGTTTTGTAAGCAATATTGACTTGTTACTTATAGCAGGATTTTAATAAGCACATTCAACTTTCTTCATTTATTTCAAAGTATGCTCACCCTTTCCTAGTTTAGGTCTTCTCATTTCATAGATGTGCGTCCTCCTATAAATTAGCAATAAACTCTGGTCTCAGTATGGTTCTAGTAATGTTTGGAACTCAATAAAGTTGCCTTTGGATATTAAGTATGTTCATGGTCATGTTAAAAAAAACAAATCAGCAAAGTATTAGCTTGTTTTCTGCTTCATCAGCTAGCTCAGTTATCTCAATTGCTCAGTTTCTCCATAGGGAGAATAAAGGCAAAACAGAGTGGTTCATGCATCAGGAAAGACTCAAAAGAAAAAAAAAAATATTTTCCAGGATTAATACTATTAGTCAGAACATGAAAGAAAGGAATTGGATTGTGTTTGGAAAGGAAGACCTTTTCTGACAAGTGTGACCTATGTTTTTCTCTTGAGCTGCTGTCTTTGAAAACTAAGTCTGCCTTTAATGTTCACCAGGTGTCAACAGGGTGTTCAACTTCCCTTCAAGATAGGAAATTCATCTTTGCAGCTCTAGCATCTCACATCCACCAAATGAATTTATTCATAGACCTTAGCAGTTGTACTCCAAGACCTCAAAGGGCACAAAAAGTTGAAAAATATCATATTTTTGTATCCCTAACATTACAGTTATGGAAACAAAAAACTTGGTTTATTTATTTTAACAGCAAAACAAAAAGAGCCAGGATTTTGGTTTCTAAAGTTACAAATGGAGCTTTGCTTCAGTCTTCTGCTGCAGAAATTTGGATTTTGTTCATTGTGTATATATATATGGATAGTTATTTAATTTAAGATTAAATTAAAATTAAATTAAACTGTTGCAGGATGCAACAGCTTACATGAGCTAGTAGGAAACACTTTGAACTTTAGAACAGAAGCAACATGGTTCAAACTACTCTAGCTAATATCCCAAAACTGCCCTTAAAGATTTGCTCATTAGTTCCCATCTTTATAGACTTTATGATCCCTATAGATTGATGATAGCCATATGAAAATGTAGAACTACAGATAATTCCCGAGTTACGAACATTCCCTTAGCAAATGTTTGAAGTTACGCGATAAGTGCCCCCTAGTGTTTATGAGCAAGTCCCGAAATTACGAATGTTGCAGCACCACGACAGTTGTTCGCCCCTACAAACAACCACAGAGGCTCTGCAGCATTCACCCTATTCCCTCCCTGCTCCCCGTAACTGCTTCCCCCTCCCATCCTGGCATGTCGGACTCACTTACCTTGCAAAGATCTGTCTCCTCTCTGCCGTGGTTTCTTTGCTTTTGAGGGAGAGGAAATCGGCTTGGAAATGCTTTTTGCACCAAGAATGAAAGGTTCTGGGGGCTGTAATCTCACGCAATCTCAAGAACCCATTCTCTGCAAAAGCGGATGGGTGCCTCCGATCACACGAGATTACGGCCCCCAGAACATTTCACTCCGAGCGCAAAAAGCATTTGCAAGCCGATGCTTCACTCTCATTGTCCAGGCAGTTCGCAAACACTTTGGGCGCTGAGACTGGAAGCTCCTGAATGCTGGACGCTTTGAGGCAATGATTTTACAGCACTCAGGAGCTTCCAGTCTCAGCGCCCAAAGTGTTTGCAAGCTGAGCGGATGTTTTGAGGCAGCGATTTCACTGACCCAAAGCCTCACATCAGCTTGCAAACATTTTGCATGGAGACGGGAAATTTCTGGGGGCCGTAATCTCACAGCCTCAAGTCACACAATATTATGGCACCCAGGAGCTTCCAGTCTTGGCACTCAAAGTATTTGCAAGCTGGTCGGATGCTGGGAACAAAGCTTTCGGCTTGTGCGGCAGAAAGGATGGAGAGGAGACAACTGGAGAGGAGACAGCTCGCTAGATCTCCGCAAGGTAAGTGAGTGTGGCACAGCAAGATGCAGGGGAAAGCAATTGTGGGGAACATGAGGTATCTCAGTGGGTTGGGAGAGGCCTTGGGTGGTCTAAAGCAGGTAGCTTGTTCCATCACTAGCCCCCCCCATGGCCTTCCCATAGCCTTCCCACCCTGAGATACCTCATGTGCACTTAATGATCCACACATTCAATTAGTGAATGTGTGGGTGAAAGCAGGGAGTGATGGTGTTCTAGTTACGCCATTCACTCCTACGAATCCTCGAGTTACGAATGGAATGGGCAGACTCCATTACATTTGTAACTCGGGGACTACCTATATTCTTTTTCCCCCATATAATTACATTGTAGAGAAAAAGAGCTTGGGGACAGTGATTCCATAAAAACTCACACCCTGTAGAGAACAGGGTGACTGGCTCAAGATCACCCCACTGACTTTGTTCCTCAGATGGGACTAGAATTCCCAGTTTCTAGCCTGGTGCCTTAACCACTAGACTAATCTGGTTCTGGTTATATATTATTGTCTTCTAGTATTTGGGTAGATTGTTAGCAAATAAAACTTCCGATTTTCAGTTCTGTTTCAGTTTTGTGTGTTAATGTGCTGTATTCAATTTGTCAATAAAACATCAAGATTTTCTTTTGATATAGTGGTTAAATTACCTCTGAACTCCCCCCAAATACTGGAAAATTAGATAAGTAGATTTATTACAGGTGATTAGGAAACTGTACCACTGAAGAGGTTCTAATGTCACTCAGGAATCCTACTCTATAAACATATTAGTAGTCTCATATTTTAATTCTTGGTTTCTTCCTTCTGCCATTTTGAATCCATAGTCATTTTCTAGCCTTGAAGGGTTCTGCTAGCTTTCTGGAGTTCTCACGTAATCAACTTCCACTCCTCATATCAAATTATTATTTTAAAAACTAGCCTTACATTCCATAGTTCTTTAAAGTTTACACATGGTGTCATTCTTTTTCTTTAATGGGGATTTTCACTTAGAAGTTTTGAATCATACCCCACAGATGGTAGCTTTGCTCTATTAGCTGCAGCCATTTGTGCTGCAGTAAAATCTGCTTTGGTGGCTCATGATTATTTGAATTAAAAGCAGTCCTCAGTGACTTTTGCAGGATATAGGGTGAAGGGTGGAAATAGGATAGTCAATCCCTCCTCATAGGGAGACTGTTTTACTCTTTTTCTGTTTCCAGATGATTGCTCTTGGTACTTGTTAATCAGGCAGGTCAAGTTGTGATCCTAAAGATGATGGAATCTGAACAGTTTCTTATCTAAATGGATCAAAATATCTATTCCTTCTTGTAAATATTAAACTGGGCTATGATAAAATCCTTCCTTTAAAGCAATCCGTAATAACCAAATAAAGTGAAAAAGTTTGTCTGTGTTATCTTTGGCAGAAGTTCATGGCCGAGTGTCACAACGGTCATAACAAGGGAAGGAGGAGGAGGGCTCTTTATCAAGGAGGTTAAAAGGTTCTGTGTAACTTTTTTTTATTGTTTAGTATCTTTAGCTCTGTTTCTCAGTAGTACACAGATTGGAATGTTTTGTTTAAAGAACACAATTTAACTTGACGTTCTCATCTTTTGCTCTGAATAGCACTTTTTTTGAAGCAATTCCCCATAATTTATATTAAGATAATAATGTTCCAAAACTATTTTTCAAATTTGAAAACATGCAAGACTACAAAAAGAAAAACAACCCACCAGATGTTCTTACAAGTTACCTAATCACAGTATGATTATCCAGCTCCTTGTAGGATATATTCCACTTTGGTACCACTGTCACAGCCTCTGTCTATTGGTACCATTGTCACAGCCTTGGTTCATGTCTGTTATCTTTAATATTTTACTAACCAATTTCTTCCAGGATCTATTTCATCCAGTATTCAGCTAGTGGCAACGAAGGGGAAAAAAAAGATCCTATATGCTTTTAGATGAAGAGCAGAGAATGTTATCTATAAGTTGAAGAAGTTAATTATAATCTGTTAATGTGGGTACAGATGGGCACAGACGGACTTAAACAGTATTTATTTCTTGATCCACCTGTATTAGGTAATAAAAAGTTAAAAAAAGATGCTTCATTGATATTTAATTAAACTCATAAATGTAGTTATAAAACTGAGATTCAAACATTACAAACATGTCTATTTAATGCATGTTGATAATTGTAATCGATTTAAAAGGAAACCTTAAAATAGAAAGTTAAATTACGAAACATACAAGTTAATTATAAGAATCTTGTAGGAGATTTAGTTTCAAAATGAACAGAACAAAAACAGCAGGAGCGCTGGTAGTTGTTGATAAGTACATTACAAACTTAATAGAAAATGTATACTGAATCAATCAAAGCACAAATAAGGTTGTACTGGTAGTTGGACTGTCTATTAAAAAGAGGGAATTAAATACAGGGGGAAATGCTATATAATGGAAGTATTTTGCTGTTTACCCTGTCATCACTTTGGTATGAGTTGTATGCTTATATGTTACAAAACTTACTTCTTAAAGTTTTGAATATACTATGTCAATTATCTTTTTAAAGCTCTCTCTAAATTATTAAGTAGATGGGGCATTTTTAAAAATGAATACACTTCTTTGTAATCTTGGTTAAACAATAAAAATTCATAAAAGTCATAATATGAAAAGTCCCCTCATACATGTTGTTCATGGAGGTCTCTGTGAAGTTCATCATACTTATTTATTACATTTATATCTCATGCCTTGTTTAGGACCAACTTGTCTCATTTTATTCTCAAAAAAATGAAAGTAGATAAAACAGTAAGCTTGTAACTGACCCGAACTCACCAAAGTTGCTTCATGCTTGACAAAATATTTGAATCTTTGTGTCTCCAGCTGGCTTCTACACTTTATTGCTTTAAGACCCCACCTATGATGGGCTAGAACATGCTGGCTCAAGAATTCTGGTAGTTGAAGTCCATGAGTCATAAAAGAGCCAAGGTTGCCTACCCTGGGCTAGAAGATAAGCTGTACCTAAGAGTGCAAAAATGGAAAGGTAAGTGCCAGTGGAACCTAAGATTAGGATTAGGAAGTGGATTTATCACTTTGGCCCAAGCTGATAGATATTTCCCTTCCCAGAAATATTCTTTAAGTGTAATAGAAAAGTAACTTTTCTTTATGTAATACCAATTTACAGTGGATATAAAAAGTTACACAACCTCATTAAAATACCAGTTTTTTTAGATATATATAAAAAATCAGACCAAGATAAATAGAACTTTTTCCACCTTTAATAAAACATATAAGCTGTACAATTCAGTTGAAAAAGAAACTGATTTTTTTAGGGGGAAAAATAACAATAAAGAATAGAGTCATGTGGCTGCATAAAGATGTACACCCTTAAACTAATATTTTGTTAAAGCACCTTTTGATTTTTTTTGACAGCCTTCAGTTTTAGTTATGATTAAAAAAAAGTCTTTTTTACTTGATTCATCATAGATTGATACCTCAACAACTTCTTCTAAGTGGTAGCATTGGTTAATTAGGCTTCAGGAATATATACTTTCTTTGACAGCAAAGAAAATACTTGATTTTGAGTAACAATAGCCTTGAGAAGAAAAGGGCACAAAACATATTCCTTGAATTGGGTACTTCATTGTATTGTATTTATTTATTGCTGTATAAATTCTCATATCTGAAATAAATACTGAAATCAGATGATGCTTGGCAGTCCTAATTTTATTCCTTGTTGCATGTGAAGTGCTATTTATTTATTGTTGCAGGAGTCCCCAACCCTTGGGCTGTGGTTTACTTCTGGGCTGCGGCCTATTTGGAACCAGGCCGCATGAGCAGCAGGTCGGCATGCATGAACGCACAACTCGACTTGTATGAGCGGTGGCCTTGCATACGTGCATGCAGCTCAACTTTTGCACGTCAAGCTGTGTGCGCATGCGCGTGTGCAAGTTGGGGAAGTTGAGCTGCATGCAAGTATGAGCTCTGGCTCACTGCTCGCACTGCCTGGTTCCCCTCTCCCCCCCCCCCCAGCCAGGTCACCAAGCCGCAAAGGTTGGGCCCACTTGACTGTCATATTTCACCCAAAATTTCAGGATGTTGCCTCTGTTCTGTAATATAAACTAGCCATTTTTTGCAGTAAGAACTATTTATTTCTCAGCAGTTTCCCACAGAATATCTTTGGGCAGTCAGAACAACTTACATGATTCATCCCAAAATGAATTAGCACAATTAGGTTGTCAGTTTTAGCTAGACGTGAAGCCAAAATGTTATTGATGGTACAATTCAACTACGAACATTTGTATATTTTACCATTTATAAGATAAATGGCAAAAAGAAAAATAATAAAGTGATGACTGGGTGCATATATTATTATTATTTGTTTTTAGTTTAAAGCCACCTGAAGACTTTAACTAGATGAATAGCAAAAACTCAATATGGTTTCCGTTCTTTTGGGGTGATAACGCACAGAAAGCAAATCTACTTTTAGCTCTGGCTTCTGTTTGCCTCTTTGTGAGTGTGTCTGAGAAGGTTTCCTGTCTGCTGACTGATAGGAAATGTTAGTAAAACAGACAGGTTGAGTGACATTTCTTATGTATTGGTAACATTTGCAAACAGGCACAGAGGACCCATTTTTATGCAGTACTTAAGCATGAACGGATTCCTTATAACAGAGGGAAAATTCATCATCATAGTTCTTTGAGAAACAAAATGAACAACACTTCAGATTTGCTCATAGTCTGATTCTGAACTCGCAAAGAGATCTGGTGTTTTGTGCGAAGTTATTAATTTAAAATTCATATCCAGTTTCCAAGGATCTCACCTATACTCTTACATTTTTACACTTACACACATATAAAATATTCACAGTATCACACCAAGAAACCAATATTTTAAGGCTATGCAGATGAAAACGGGATCAGATTTTAATATCAGATAAAATTTCCTTTGAAGTAAATGTGATTTCTGCCACCTTCCTAGTCATGTGTGCATCTTCTTGATCAGGAAAAGTTTGTCATCACCATTTCTGAGGATCATTTTAGATTTCTCAATTCAATCTGCAGTATGGGATTTCCTGGTAATCTCCCAGGAGTTCCAACCATCTTTAGTGGATGGGTAAATTATTTGAATTCAACACTTTTCAAGCTTGAAATATTGTTCAAATCCAGAAGTGTGTTTTATTTATTTTTATTTTCATTTATTCTTAAATTTGTATGACATATGACTCCCAACAACTATAGGTGGCTTGCAAGTAAAAAAAAAGATACAAACAGAAACAAAAATAAGGAATAAAAGAAAGCAAATTAAGAGAAATCAGACTGAAATAGTCCAACATTGAACATGTTTCAAACTCCACACTTTTAAAAAATTCTGACTAGCATCAGAATACTTTCAATAAAGTTTGAGTAAGCAGTTTTAAACTGTTTTGAATTTCAAATGGACCATTTTGACCATATGGTTTGAAATATTTTGCATACCACTGTTAACTGAACCTAACTGAGCTTTTCCAGAAGAGTTGCCTGGGTGCAACTTGCAACAGAAGGACTAGGCCTGATTAGTTTTTGAATAAGAGATTACTTGGAATTTTCTAGTCTTCCAGATTGGGAAGTTGAAAAAAACATTAATGAAGGAATCGATTTCAAACCACTTCTGTGCTATTGCCAAATATGTGTTACCTTTACACTACATTTTCATAGGTGTAAAGTATATAGGGCTTATGTGGGGTACATCTTCAAAAGTTATATTTATTGGATCAGAATATTTTTTCTTTATGTTCTTTCTCATGCACACCAAGTTCCCTAACTGCTGATACTTCCACTCATTCTCTTTGTACTATTTTTGATATGGGGAAGTCTAGAGATAGGATTTCTCTAGGAAAATCCTAGCTTTGAGTCTCAGCCACAATTACTTCAAATCTTTTCTCAGCATTTCTGTTGCCATATTAATCTCAGTTACTGTAATGCCAGAAACAACTACTGGCTACCCCTTAATCCATTACTTCATGCTTACATAGAGAAAAATTGAAAGACTGCTACAGATAGAATGAATTGCTCTGGACATTGCTCAGGTCTGAATCATGATGAGCAATCATTATATTCTTCTGGTATTAACTTTGTCTGGCAGGCTCAAGCCACGTCTCTTCTACAAAGTAACCTGGTTATATGTGCCCTACAATGCACGAAAGCTGTACAGTATTTGCATGACAATGTACTTATTCATGTATTACCATTGTTTACTGAAAACTAATTCCTGGTTTTGCATGACACACTAACTATCCATATGGAGCGCATATGCATAATATTCTAGTCTTAAATGAGATTATTTAAACCCTGCTCTCCTATTTGAGTACATTTGTTTTTTTTTATTTCTGTTTAACATGGAAGAATTTTTCCTCGAATGCTTCTAGATGTATTGGACAACATCTCTTAGAATTTCAAGGCAGACTTACTATTGTCTGTCTTTAATTGGGAAAGGATGACAGGGGTTTTATGGCCAACTTCCTTAATTTAAAGAATGAGTGAAAAAGCATTATAGAATGTAAAGTAAGAAATATATGCCATATAAATTAAAATTCATATAATGTCATAGATGATACGGTGTTTTCTTATCTGGAGTTGTAGCTCTATGTTTTTCTTTATATATGTGTGTGTGTGTTTGGAGAAGTGCAGGTTTACTTAATCTGAATAGTAGACCAAGTAATGGGATGATAAAGTGTAGGCAAACTGTAGAAAAATTCAAGTGAATAAAGTGACTTGAAAAGGAAAAAGGAATGAAGTGACCTTTTTTTTCTGATTCCCAGGTACGGTAATCTAAATGACAGATTCCTGGGAAACTTTAATTTATAACATAAATGGAACATAACAAAGAATACATAATATACAGAAAGATACATTAAGGGCTGATTTGGGTTCCCAAATTCTTTTGTAAATGTTGCTTTATGCTGTTTTCAGTTCCAGCTGCTTAATTATTTGGGATTATATGTCTCCATCTGGGTTTAGATAAATGGAATTATAGTTTTTGATTATTTTTATTTTCATTGTTTTAATAGATTTGCACATAACTTTCTCTTGAGCCATGTTTGTTTTTGTGTAAACTTCTTACAACTTGGGGATGCCCATCAGCTGCTTTTAGTCTTGACTATATAATTCCAGCTATCACCTTGATTAAAGAAATCTGTGTAAAAACAATTTATGTAATAATAAATGGGGGAGGGGGTGCCATCACTATTTTATCAGTCTCTGATTCGCCTGGCAATTAGCAAGGCACTACCAAATTTATTACAAGCAGCTCTGAATATGAAATATCAATAACACATCACTTAAATGCTTATCCTTCTGGATATAGAAACTACTCCCCTTATATAAGTATTTTCCTCTGGACAAGTCGTGTGATTACTAGGGGTTTGATACAATAGGTGTGGCCGACAAGGGATTTCTATATTAATATAATCAACATTCATTTAACAAAAGGCCATCCAGAAAACATCCCTAGGAAACATATGCCAGAACTATTGTCAAAGGCTACACGATGGCCTGCAGCAAACTGGCAGGAAGCTAATAGGGAAGGACTAGTGTAAGGAAGGCCATCAGAGCCCTCTGTGCTTTTGAAGCCAAATGCTGAATCAAAATTATATTTATATGACTGGAACAGTATGTTGGTGGTGTCAGCAACATTAATATTACGATTTTCATGCTGCTTTAGGATTCTGTATAGTCTGTGTTGTTTATTTTGGCTGCTGTTTAACAGAAAGTATGCCAGAAGTACAGAGGAAAAAAACCAACATCTGAGATGTTTATGAAATCACTGAAGGCCCTGGACAGCTCTTTATATATGTTTGAGGAAGAAATCTGTGATGCACATTAGGATATCTGTCACTGAGTATAATGAGGCTCTCTTCCCTGGCATCCTGAAGAACTGCCATTCCATCCTTAGTGGATAGGAAGGGTATGAGTTTTTAAAGTACTATCAATAAAAAGTACAGACTTAAAGGGAGACATAAGCATACAAGGATGTGCTTTGCTATCCTTGTAAAGTAGACATGTCAAACACAAGGCCTGGGGGTGGGATGAGACCCGCAAAGTGGTTTCATGTGGCCCGCGAAGCCATCATGTGGCCCCCTCTACCTTGGCCCTGGCCCAGGCCAGCCGGGAGCCAATGTACAATTTTGTGGTGGCTCTCTATGCTGATACACATTCAGTCTTAGCTCCATAAGCCCCCCCCCCCTGCATGGCCTGAGAGGAACAGTGAGGCTCCTCCAGTGGACCATGCCTTGACACTTGCCCTGGTCCCACCCCCTTCTTCCAGAGACCCTCAGATCTGTCCCACTCCTGCCCAGGCCCTCACAGGCACCCTTGACGTGAACGATGTAGAGCAGGCCACGTCCACCCAGTAGGCCACACCCACTCCATCCACGCCCACCCAGTAGGCTGCACCCACCCTGGCTACACCCACCCTGGCCCCCTGAGGGCAACCGCAATGCTGATGCGGTCCTCAATGAAATTAAGTTTGACACCCCTGTTGTAAAATAATAAGAATCAGGATTATTTGAATTTCAAATGGGATGATTGTTGTCACATCAGTTAAATATTTTAAGTTGTGCCAGAGTTGTCAAAAGGTGAAAATTCAGAACTAATTGGAAATGAACTATTTGACAAAGTTGGATGCATTTTCAGAATCCTTTGAAAAAATGTAGTTATGATTTAAAAAAAATGTAGTGACAGTATTGAACTTGCAATTATTTTTTTCAACAATTGAAAGTGAGGGTCTTTTCAATTTTATGTTGGATGTAAAAGCTATAAGAGTATCTGTCCAACTTTGCTCTATGTAATCTGAAGAGAAGCTGTATTTTGAGGTGTAAACAACAGGGTTAATCTTGCAATGAGGTATTATCATAGTTGATTTGCAGAAGAAAATCTTTCTCACTCTTTGAATACTGCTTAGAGATAAAAACCAAGAAAAAAAAATGCCCCAAGTATTTTAAGAGCTAACAGATAAGGTCAATTTTCAACCAGAATGCTATCTTGTTTTTTTATTTGTGTTGTTCTTATCTTTTTTTCAAGATGTGGTCTTAATTTATGTCAGGTTCTATCATAGGCTTTTCTAAAAAAGAAGGCTAAGGCCTACTCTTCTGAATCAGGGAGCCCTTTTCCTCTTTCATGCAGAAAATTTTAGTTAAATTAGGGCAGGGCCCTCACAGTTTGGGGCAGAGGATCATACTGATGCTTTTAACATCCTATATCAGTGATGGCGAACTTTTTAGAGACTGAGTGCCCAAACTGCAACCTAAAACCCACTTATGCATCGTCAAGTGCTGGGTGGGCGTGGCCCATTGGGTGGGCTTGGTTGTGGTGGTAATGGCAGACTGGGTGGGACTAAAAAGTTCAATCTATCAATTCCAACTTTGCAAGATCTTTTTTTTCCCATGAGTAGTTGAAATTGAGTGATTGAACCTTTTTGTTTTTCACACGGTGGCGGAGGCCTAAAGTGAAAAGGTTTTATAAAACCCAGCTGAAGGCATAAGACTGGGGCAACGGCATGTGTGCCCACAGAGACAGCTCTGTGCCGTCTATAGCACCCGTGCCATAGGTTTGCCACCACTGTCCTATATCCATCTTTCACTGAAGTATGAATTTTCAGCTTATTTCTGAGAACTTCAAACTTGATGCTTGCTGTAAACTTTTGTTTGAATTTAGACTAGGATAAAGTGCTGTCCTTTCTGACAGTATGATTGTACCCTTTTTTTGCTGAGTGTTTCTGAAGTGATGTTACAGTTTTCTCCTGGAAACATTTATTTTGAACTCTGTCTTTAATCACTGATAAAACAATTATCTCATTTGGTTATGCCAGTTTTGCAAACTTGAGCAAAGCAGCTGAGCCTCTGAGGAGCTACAAGTAATCTAGCATAATATCACTGTCAATATGATTTGGGTTCTCTATGCATTCCTGTTTAGTCTAGCATCAACCAGAAGAAACTCCTTTCAGGAATTTAATTAAAAACAGCGTTTAGTGGTATTGCTTGGTATACATACATTTCTATGAAAATTCCAGTTCCCAAGCAGAAAAGGTATTTCATTGTTATGACATTCATTATGCATGACAGAATTGTGTTTATTTAATCATGTAATTTATTGGCCAGACTAGTTGCTACTGGCAAAATTTTAGGGAAGGAATTCTTAGATTTGCTGGATCTTTATATGTATAAAATTAAATTCAAATCATAGAAACCTCTACAAACCAATGTTTGAGCTGATATATATTTTTCTTCAGATAATGTACCAATAAATGTACATTGATTGCTATTTTGTAAATTGTGTTACCATTTTATACATCTTATAAATCAAATGGGCTTTGGGCATTTTTTTCACTTTGGAATAAGAACTACAGTAAGCAGTTGGCTTTCTTGTTTCAGAAGAAAAGCCAAAGCTGGAGATAATATGGAAAAATACACATGTTGCCTAGTTCTAGGCACATAAAAAATAAAACCATTACTATTACATTCACTTTCTGTTTTTGTTCTCACTATAAAACAATCTTCTAACTAAGTGATTTCCACTGGTAGGCTATATGCCATGTAAGCAACTGATTTTTCTTTCCTAGTCAACACCTATCAGCCAGGATGAATTCTATTTAAAAACAAAAAACAAGAGCCATATTTTCTGCGAGTTCATCACATTCTTGATGCTAACTTCAATATGGAGAAATGCTTTTTATACATTCATTTTGTGAGAGATATTACATGCCTTGCCAGTTCACTGGGTCTTCTTTTTATATGTGCAAAAGAGAATGTCCACCCAAAAAAAGATATGTGTGAACTCTTTGGCTCCTTACCCCACAAAAGAAAGCTTTCCTTGTTAACAGTATGTATATTGTAATGCTTGAATTAGCTTTTCACTCACATTCTGGAACAAGGAGAATGTCTCTGTGTGGTAAAAATGCTCTGTTGTGGGGTATATTTAATTTGGGGTCTTGAGAAAAAGACCTCTGGCATCTGAATTGGATAAAGGTGGAGGTGGTTCTAAGTGCAGAGCTTCCTCATTCATTTTCCTCCCCAAGACATGTGCATTTTGTTTAATACAGCAAGTAAGAATACTGCCAAAATCTCCTTTAGCCTTACACGGGTTATTTTGGCCTTTACAATCTTGAAGAATTATGCAGTAAACATGTAATGACTTGCGATTACCATGCATATTTGTGATGCAGAAATTACTTTTCTGTCAAAGCGAAAGAGTTTCTTTTGCCCTTAGTAACTGGAAATGCACATGACCATTAAATGTATATCAAAGTTAACAATACTGAAAAGACTCTAAATCACTCTATCAATGAAAATGATTGTAGATTAGAATGTCCTTTTCAACTAGTGAAAAATTATTTCCAGATTCTAAGCTGTAATTTTGGAAGCTATTTCAGGAATTCACCATGACCTGAAGCCAATTCTTCTTATATGTGAGAAATACCAGTGCAATAATGGCAAAAGCTTTATGTGCATATAATTATACAGATGTGTGAAATATCTTCTTGACCTTGATAAAATGTAATACCTATAGGTGCTTCACTATTAAATAACTTTTCTTTTTTTGAAGAAATGTCTAGTTAAGCACTGCAACAGTAGTAAAGCAATAAAGCCTTTTGAAGTATAAAGGGTAATTATTATACAAAATAAACAGGGATTATTGAACAGGAATTATTGAAATCAACCCATCCCAACAGTGTTCAAAAACTGGACACTTCATTTACTAATAATGCCTGCAGTCTTGTCAATGAGTAATGCAACAAGAGAATAAAGTTGACTACTCATAAGCTTAGTGTAGTTATATGAATTAATTAGGTCATTTTTAATTCTGAAAAAATATGCTTCACTTTGTAATACAGGTGTGAATGCGATGTGGAAAACAGATGTAGGACCTCAGAAGAGGTTAAAAAAGAAACTTCTCTCTTTCAAGACATTGTTATTCTTCAGTCCATCTCTTTCTTCCTAGTTGTTCTCATATTCTGACTATTCATTGCATAAATCAGCAAATGAATATTTAACTATAACTATTAATAAGAGAAAAGATTTTGAAAGAGCTTGATCAAGATGATCAAATGTCAGTTAAAAAGCATTGCTGGGTAACTACTTGAGGCTGGAAAAGCAAACCACCTCCTGTTTTTTGAGAGCCTGCTTGTTGGTAGAATAGATGTTTCTTTTGATCTTTTGTTGTATAAATTTTCCCCACCCACACAGTTTTCCTTTTTAGTGGAACTCTGTCCTCCACAACCCTATTTTTAAAAGAGAAAAGCTATCTGTATTTATAGTGGGGCTAGTTTTCTGGTTTATTTCTGCTTTGATGATATGGATTGCTCCATCCCACACCTTTTAAAGCTGAGGTAACCATCTCAGAGGTTTTCTTTTTTCCAAAGAAAAACAAAATTATAAGAATGGTCTATGAAAACTGCTGCTGGTCTTTCAAAAAAGAGAAAAATGGCATCCCACATGATTTGCAGCATAGCTTTTATTCTCTGCATCCTGTGCGATCTTAGGTGACTCCTTGTAAGTCATTATTTAAAGCAGCCACCACAGGCAGGCCTAGCTGGAAGTCCTATTGAACATAGTAAAATGTACTTCTGGGAGACATGTAGCACATCGCCTCTTTGGGTGTGTTTAAATATTTTAAAGTGAATAAACCTATTTTTTAAAAAAGAAATGTGATTCTTTGGAGTCTCTGGCACAATACTTGCTGTGTTCTATAAAAAGCATTGGTTTTAATTTGTTCTCTTTATTACCCTTTTTATTCCTGAAATATAACTATTAGGATTTATTCATTTTATTTGTTGCAGTTTATACTTATCTAATGCGCCCAAATAAACAACATAGAATCAGAATTTTCTTTACAGATCTTTGTTTTGTCTCTACAACCTTATATTGACATGAAGAATCCTTGAGAATGTGGAAGTCTAAAATGACAGTAGTGTTAAAGTGAAATCTGATTTACTAGTTTCTACTAATTTCATATTCACAGTTCAGCAAAGAATGTATATATCATGACATTTTTCAGAACTTTGAAAGGATATTCTGGAGAAGCAGTTACATTCCAGCTGGATTTTTTAAAATATGTCTTCCATTTTTACTCGATGGCTTTGTGTTTTGTCATAACACAATGTAAAATCCTATGCAATTTCATTTTTCATATAATTTTATATGAATTATCTATAGTTTTTAAAAACATTAAAATCAGTGTTGGCCCATGTATTATTGGCTATATTGGCTGAGTGTTAATGATATCCCTTAATTAACTCTGGTTTATTTACAGCTTTTTTTTTTTGTTTAAAGCATAGTTATCTTATTCTTCTAAACTATTTTATGCATCAGCAACAAACATGTAAGGATATATGTAATGTTGATGATAAAAGACATGACACAGTTAGATGGTGGATGATTGCAAACTAACACATCAGCTTTTTTAGTGCTATAAACATTTTGTAATGATCAGATTAAATTACACAGTTTAGAAAGAGGAAGAGTGATGCAACTGGTTTCTGAATAGAGCTGATTGACTGTTCCTTCATTTGCATCCTTTCTCTTCCTTTGCTCTTGTTTGATGGATTGCCCACCATTTATGAACCTGTGACCATCGCTAAGACCAGTAACTTTCCTCATATACATTTATGTACTTTTTCTGATTAGGAAAAAATAGAGGTAAAGATTTCCCCTGTCCAGTTGTGTCTGACTTTAGAGGGCGGTGCTCATCTCCATTTCTTAGTTGTAGGAGCCAGCATTGTCTAAAGACACTTCCATGATCTTGTGGCCACAATGACTGTATGCCAAAGTGCAGGAAACGCTGTTATCTTCCCACTGAAGTAATACCAATTTATCTACTTGCATTTGCATGCTTTCGAACTGCTACATGGGCAGGAGCTGAGGCAAGGATGGGAGCTTACCCTGTTACACGACTCTCAGGTCTCAAACCCGGGCTGTCAGATTTCCAGTTGATAGGCTCAGCATCTTTAACTGCTGAGCCATCGTGCCCCCTTCTGATTAGGAAGTGCCAGTTAAAAGAGCAGTATAATTACAATAAGAAGTCAGGTCTAGAATCTAATGCACATGAAATAAGAGTTCAGATGTTAAAGAGAGTTCTGGCTAAATATAAGGAAGGGCTATTGTGTAGCACATTTATATTGTCTATTTTCTCCAAGGAGGTCATGATGCATATGCCAATTCATTCCTCCATGTTACTTCCAAGGAACAGGCAGATGAATGAATGCAAATCTCTTTCTGGAGATTTTGTTGAACAGATAGATACTGACCGTCACTGCCTTTAGGATACCAGCAACCCTCTGAAATTATATGGGCAAAGATATATAATTAGAACAAATTTCTAAATTATATTTAGAATTTACAAGAGGAAATGCTATTTACATTTTTGTACATTTTGTTATACATTGTTTTATATTATACTGTGCTTTTAGTTTGTGTAATTTGGGACTTAGGCAGTCTAATAATTTAACAAATAAATAATTTCATCAAATAAAGTAACACAGGCAAGGTCATATTTTAGAAATATGGGAAATATATGCATATGCATATATATTATATTTATGAACTGGAATGAGACAGCCTTTTTCTAATGTCATTCACCTGTCAAGAACATATACATAATTGACTCTTAATACAAACTACCTCGTTTTATCTTTATTAATTGTATAGCACAGTACAAAATAAAATATTGGCTTCTAAGAAAACTCTGTGGTGTCTACTACCAAATGTATATTGATTGTGCCTAATGGAATCTTCCTCAGATTGTTGATCGAGTGTGCTATGTATTCAAGGAACATAACACATTAGTCAGTCAGGGGCTGTTTTATTTCTAAAGGTTATTGTCTGACAAACAGCTTATGTTTTACGAACAGGAATATATTACTTCTGTATGTATAAAACTTTTGCAATGCTAACCCTTCGGCTGCATGGGCAATTGAGTCACTCAAAGCAAAACCAAACAAGAGCTGAACACACTTGATTGAAGACATTTCTGAACCTTCTTAGAAAAATACTGGGAATCATTGCCGTTCAGTTAGGTTTCTTCTTGTGTCTATTATCTAAATAGAGAGGTCCAAGTCTCTGGAGAGGTATATATTTTTCATGTACCTCTTGAAATACTTAATAGATGTGGTATGCAGTGCCAACGATATTTCTTAAAGCCTATTTGATATGTGATGTTAATTACTGGCTAAAAGGGTGAGAAGAGCATGTGCTATTCCACGATGCACTCACCCACTCATACAGCCACCTACATATATAAGAAGGGCTATTTTACTTTATTTGCAAGAAAAAGAGAAGTAATGATAAAGGAGAATGTTTGTAGTTCAGGGCTGGATGAAGGGTCTTTGGTGTTCTCTGAGTTTGGTTGTTTTCTTGCAGACATTTCAGTACTCAAACTAGGTAATGGTGCTAGTAGGGAGTGGGATTTGCTCTCAATTTATATTCTAGTTGCTTGCCCTGTCAGTGTTGGTGAGAGTTTGTCTTGGTGGGGTTTTTTTTGTTGGCTGGTTGGTTGTTTTGCTGTTGGCTTGTTTGGCATTTCTTTGATTGGGCTATTGGGCTGTTGGTTTCTGGTGGGGTGGTGTTTTGGTCTTTTGGTCTTATTGCTCCCTTTTTGGCTTATTGATTGTCTTTTTTGCACAGTATGTAGAAGTTATTTATGGCGAGGTGGCGCAGCAGTTAGAATGCAGTACTGCAGGCCACTTTAGCTGACTGTGATCAGCAGGTCAGTGGTTCAAATCTCACAGGCTCAAGGTTGACTCAGCCTTCCAACCTTCCGGGGTAGGTAAAATGAGGACCCAGATTGTTGGGGGCAATGTAAATATATATATATATACATTGCTTACTGGTGCACACCGCTTAGAGAGTGTCTGCACTTAAAGCGGTATATAAGTCTCATAAATAAATAAATAAATAAATAAATAAATATTGATGGCCGATTTGCCAGTGTGCCAGGCTTTCAGGTATTCTCTAATATTGTTTGGACTTGACTTGTGAAATTAAAGATTTTTCATCATGTATTCTGACCTCTAATTGATGTTCAGGGATGCCTTTTTCTAGTCCTCTGACTGTTTGTCCTAAACAGTGGCTGATGCACTCTTTACATTGTATGTTGCAGATGACTCCTGATTTTCTGGGGTGGCTGGGTCTTTTGGTTTACTTAGGATGTTCTGGAGCAGTGGTTCTCAACCTTTTTAATGCCGCCATCCCCAACCGGTCATAAGTCGAGGACTACTCAACTGGTCATAAGTCGAGGACTACTCAACTGGTGCAGCACCGTTTGCAGAATGGGACTTTTGGCGGGCTCAGCAGGGCAGAGACAGCCTGGACAATTCCTATTGGCTTTTGAAAGCCAATAGAATTAGACTCTATTCAAGAGAGTCTATTCTATTGGCTTTCAAAAGCCAATAGAATAAAAGGGAGTAGCACAGCTAAGGAAAAGGGGAAAAAAATGGCGGACTGCGTTGTTTGGCGACCCCCGTGAAATGGTCGTTCGACCCCAAATGGGGTCCCGACCCACAGGTTGAGAACCACTGTTCTGGAAGGTTTTAGTGGGTTTGTGTGTTACGCTGATGTATGGCAGTGTTATCCTTTTTATGACTTGGGTTGGTTGTGCTACATTGGGATGAGATGAGTAGTAAAAATGTTTATTGAAATGAACAGATTAACATGTTTCCTGCTATGACAAAAGTCAGGGATCTGCTTTTCCTTGCCCGTGACAATCTGCATATTTTGTCATTATGATGCATGCTAGTTGTGATTGCTGTTTCTTAGCTGTGATTTTTAAGCCCTGGCTGATGATTAATGCCATGGCTCAGAAGACTGAAAATGGCCTTTGCTCTAGTCACATAAATTTACATATCTTTAATAGCAATGGCATGGGTTATAATACAGTGTGTAGATGTGGATTGCTTTGCAACACAGGAAGAAAAAAAATAAGTATACAGTACTCATTTTGATCATTTTAATAGTTTTGAGAAATTTAGTTATGCACTGTATATTAATAATGCCTTATATTCACATCAAATTTATAGTACACAATGCTAGATGCCTTAGAAATTGATTGATTGTTTATCTGCTGTCTAGACAGTATTGACTCTTAGTGACTGCATAAATACATTTTCTCTATGACAGTGTGCCTCTAATCTGATCTTTCAGGTCTTCCATAGGTGCAGGTAGTCTTCAACTTACAACCATTCATGTAGTGACCATTTGAAGTTACAGTGGTACTGAAAAAAAGATACTTATGACTTTTTCTCATTTACAACCATTGCTGCATCTCACAGTCACGTGTTCAAAATTTAGACATTGGGAATTGGCATCTATTTATGACAGTTGTCCCAGGGTTGTGTGATTATCTTTTGTAATTCAAATACACACACACACACACACACACACACATACATGCGCATGCACACAGAAAGAGACCCTTAGATTTCTTATATTGTTTTCGTTTTAATTGATAAAGCTACCCAGATTGATTTTGGAGTCTGGCAGCCTCCAAATCTTCAGTGGGATGTGAGTGTGTGTGCCTGTTTGTGTGTATAGTGTCCCACTGAACAGAAGGCTTCTGTCTGTAAAGTCAAAATGGTTTCTTTCACTGCATTTTTTTTAAAAAAATATTCTTTAAGCTTCATCTTTCATGTGCCAAAATAGAATGGAATCCACTGCTGAGCTCTAATTATTGCTGAGAGACACAATATAATAATTTTCCTTATTCTCTTTTTTTTCCTGATTGTATTATCATACAGCCAGCCATCAGCCAACGGAAAGCCTGTACTTGACACACAAGTCATTAAACATGTTCACTGTTTTTAGAGGACTCTTAGTTGAAAAGGGTGGATTTAGGTTAGATTTAGAGTATTAAGATCAGGAAGTGACTATCTTCTGACGCATTTGCTTTTCCTTTTTGTGCAAGTCTTCCTTACCTTCATCAGTTTGTGTCAGGCACAGGAGTCTTCTGATAATGCTCAGCCAATTCCTGACTCACATGTAGTAAAGCTGCGTGTGTAGCTGTTTCCTTGGGCTTTTGTTTCATTTTGTTTTTACCAGATGATAAGGACACTGCCGCAACACTTTTAGGAGCTTTCGCAGTCTTCTTTAGTGGATTCTTGTACAGCATGTTCTTTTTATTGACTTCAGCGAGAAAAGAGCAGTGATAAGGAACACCCCTGCCCCATCTCTAGCTTGAAAGTAGGGATACAAGCTTATGTTGATCCATAGATTTTATCAGAAGGATAAGTGAATTTAAAAGAGGCCAGGTTAAAAGTATACTCTTAGGTTTAAAACAAAAATGTTTATTTTGTCTGGCCTGGGGGTCATTGATTTCAGAAAAATCTCTCTGTCCTTTTTCTTTTTTCTTTTTTTCTTTAAGCTTTCAATTACATTTGCTTTCAGCCATCTGGAAAACTTTCTAATTCCTGCTTACACAGCCTTCTTAAACAATACATGATTTAATGGAGTTGATTCATGATCTATTGTTTCTAGAAATAGAATATATTAAAACAATAAACTGACCTTCCCCCAAGCCTCCAAATTTATTCTAAACTAACTGAATTTTCAATAAAGCTATCCATGAGGTTTTTTTTCTATCTATCTATCTATCTATCTATCTATCTATCTATCTATCTATCTATCTATCTATCTATCTATCTATCTATCTATCTATCTATCTATCTATCTATCTATCTATCTATCTGTTGTGTCCTGGGCCTGATGAGGAAACTCAGCAGGCCCAGAATTGTTGCAAATGGTCCCGGGCATTCTAAAAGCTGCCCGGGACCAGACAGAGTGGCGCCAGCCTTGTGTGCATGTGCAAGGCGCGAAGAAAGAAGAACTCTTATTGGTTCACTGTGTCCGGGTTTCAAGCCCTATAAAAAGGCCTGCGTGCCTTTTGCTTGGAGTTGGAGTAGGAGAATAAAGCATTGGTAGTTGTCACCATGTGTCTTCATCATTCACACGTGAACGAAGGATTTAACAGTTTCCTTCCTTCCTTTCTTTCTTTCCTTCCCTCCCTCCCTCCCTCCCTCCCCCCTCTTTTTTTTTTTTGGACATTGGCTAGCATTTTGTATAGTTTAGGCTCAGATTTAGTTAGAATACATACAGGTTTTCTAGATGATTAATAGAATGAAAGAATGCTTCAAAGCACAAAACAATATAAATACCAAGTGTAATATAAAAAAAATTAAATTCTTAAAACTACTTGATTGAATTATAAAACTACTTTGTGAATAAAATATGAAAATACTAAACTACTAAACTATTAAGTGAACCTTCTAGAGATGTTAAGGTTCCAGCTGGAGAGTAAAAAACAAATGAAGTCATCCTTAGAACAGGCAGAGCAATTTTTTTATTGTTTTTTAAATATAATTTTACTAAAGTTTCTACTGTACAAAAGTAGAAACTAACAGAAACTAAACTTATGGAAAGAAAAGAGAATGGGAAGAAAGAATAAACAGTGCAGGATAAAAGAAAAAGAAGAGAAGAGATGAGAATAAAGAGATATGTAAGCAGCGGAAAATAGGCATGTACTAGGAAAACTTGAGAAACTGAATGGGCCATAATTGGACGGTCCATGCTGAGACAGTAATAGAACAATTCTAGTCTCTTGGCATTTGATATTGTTGCTAATGTGGGTGACTAGGGAGGCAAGCAATGGAGCCCATCATTTGATGTTATTTCTCAGCTATTCAGGAAGTACCAGATCACTATTGGATGTGTTCCCATCCTTTACTTCATTAATTAATTTAAATATTTTTAGATAAAAGACTGGTGGTTGGGGGAAGTTGTATTTAGAGGCATACGTTGAGGATGAAAGCTGAGGGAATGGGATTTGTATCATCCTACCTCTTGAATAAAATCTTTGGGTGAAACTATCTTAGTAAAGGTAATCCTTACCACCATTCATTTAGTGACTGCTCAGAGTTACAACAGAAGTGAAAAAAGTGACTTATGACTGGTCCTCATACTCATGTACATCGCAGCATCCCCTGATCAAAATTGAAATACTTGGCAACAAGCATATATTTACAACTGGTTGCCATTTGCAACCTTAGAAGCCGGCTTCTGACAAGCCAAGGCAATGGGAGAAACTGGATTGCTTAATGACTTTATGATTCACAATACTTGCAATGACTTGCTTAACAACCATGGCAAAAAGGTTGTAAAATCATCCATGACTCACTTAACAAACTTCCTTGCTTAACAATGGAAATTCTGGTCCCAATTGTAGTTGTAAGTTGAGGACGTCCTTTATTCTGGAGGTTGCAATTAACTTCCCCCCATCCCCCCAAAAAGAATGCCACGTCTACCCGTGGCTTTGAATAACTAACTCTGGTTGGTTTGTAGAAATGTTTACTCCTTTTTTAAAAATTAGATTTTTATAACTTCTTTTGTGATCTAACCCAGGGCTTTTCAATCAGTGGTACGGGTACCACCTGTGGTACATTGGCACCTGGCAGGTGGTACGCAAACATCCTAGAAAAGTGGTAGCAGGGGAGGGGAATGAGCTGAACCGGTGGCAGCACCACACAAGCCTGAGCGAGAGATGGTTGGAGCTGCAGGGCTGTCAGGGCTCAGCAGAAGCGCCAGGATCAGCACCAGGCTCCAGCTGGAGCTTGGCACTGACCATGGCGCTTCTGCTGAGCCCAGAAGAAGCACCGATCAGCTGGAATGTTGCAGCATCTCCAGGGTCTTGTGATTTACATTCAGATGTTTGACAACTGATTCATATTTATGACGGTCACAGTGTCCCAGGTCATGTGAAGTGACCAAAACCTGCTGCAACTACCCAGCAGATGAGGGGGAATAAAAACCAAACACCCCCCCACCCCCGCTGCCAATTCTCAACAGAAATGCTCACAACAATGGAAATCTCAGACAGGAGGAAGAGCACGGCCGGGTGGGCAGGCAGGTGTCTTGCTCGGCTATGGCTTGGGAGCCACTTTTTTCAGTGCCATTGTAAGTTCGAACAGTCACTAAGTGAACTGTTGTAAATTGAGGACTACCTGTACTTTATCACTTGTTTCCTTTTTTTTTTTTTTTTTTGGTCATCAAATTTTTGATACTTTGCTAGGCGACAGGTGGTACTCGGATATTGCCATATCCTAAAAGTGGTACAATGGGTGAAAAGCTTGAAAAGCCCTGATCTAACCATCAATTCCTATTAGTGGGACTCTTGCTAAATTTTTAAGATTTGAAAGTTGCATTAAATCTTGCATGCAATCCTGGTCAAACAATGGTTTTGTGCTAGAATGAGAGGATTTACTCAACAGGAAGCTGATAAATTTGAGTGATCCCTGAAAATTACGTAGCAAAATATATGTAGCTAAATCCTCTGCAAAATCTGAGCTCTCATTCAGGAATTCAAATAGCTCAGAAAAGTCATGATTATATCAGTCTTCTTGTCTCTTTGGATCATCTTATCCTAGGAATGACTAACTCTACAACATTATCCATAAACCAAGTAAAACTGTCCGAGGAAGGCTGAATGAGGTCTAAGACTTAGATGAAGAAATAGAGGTGAGTACTTTCTGTACTGCTTGACGTGACTGGTTGAAAACGATTCTGTTTATTTTGGGGATTTACAAACGTCCATAAAGTTATAACAGTTTAAGGTCACTTAAGTTAAATACTTTTAAAAGTATCAATATAAATTTAATTTATGTACTATATTTTTATATTCATAAATATAAAACATATATAAAACCATGAACAAAAAGTTCATAATATTTCATTTAAACCTACAGTTTTCTATTTTGTTGCTGAAAACCAACTGAAGAATTAAGAGTATTTCCCATCATCATCCACTCTTGGAAGTGATTGGGAGGTGACTCCTGACTGTCTTCACTTCTGCTGACTTGAAATGCTGCTCTGTTCTGAGCTGCTAGAAGATTGACTTTACTGCTTTTTCAGTGCCTTGCTTTGCTATCATTGAATTGACCAATATGCTAAATTCTTTACAGATTATTCAGTGCTTACAGGATTGCTTGGTATGCCAGTCTCTTTATATTCTTCCGACTAAATTTTCCATCAATAAAAAGTGCATTATCAATAAATTAATCAACTTTATTCTGGTCATAGAGCAGCATAAATGCCTTATGACAGTTCAGGTATTGCATTAAGCCATAATGCGATCTACAGGTAGTCTTCAAGTTACGATTGTAATGGAGCCTGCCCATTATGGTCATAAGTTGTAACAGTTGTAAAACTGATTTACAACTTTTTTGCAGTGGTGATTAAGTGCAATGCAATGGTTGTAAGTGCGAATGCAGAGGTTGTTAAGTGAGTGAACACATTTTTCACTATGGCATGGTTTTGCCAAAAAACGAAAGTAAGGGCCAGTTTTCTGCAAAATGTGACTGTGGGATGCTAAAAACAGCCATAAATGTGGCTGTGTTGCTGAGTTCCCAAAATGTAGTCATGTGACTGTGGGGAGGAAAACCATTGGAACATCGAATCCAGGTCATAAGTCCCCTTTTTCAGGTAGGTCATAACTTTGAACAATTGCTAAGCCACCAGTCAAAAAAAGCAATGTACTTGCTTTTTTCCTGATGTGTTATAGCAGGACTTTTCAACCGGTGGTACCCCTACCGTTGGTGGTACTTTGGCACCTGGCAGGTGATATGCGACCTAGACAAGTGTAGTGGAGGAGATGAGCTGAAGTGGCGGCCATGCCGATGAGCTGAAGTGGCAGCAGTACCGCATAGGCCTGGGGGAGAGTCATCTGGAGCTCTGCAGTGTTGCCACAGCTCTGTTGAGGGCCTAGGATTGGCATGAGCAGCTCCAGATGATTGGAGCTTCCGGCAGCTTCTGCTGTCACTGGGAGCAGAAGACAGGCCTTGGGGGGAGAGAGTCAGCGGGAACTGCAAGGCTACTGTGGCTCAGCAGAGGCCCTGGGACCAGCATGCGCAACTCCAGCTGGTCAGGGCTTCTGGCAGCCTTTGCTATCACTGGGAGCAGCAGATGGGCCTTGGGGTGAGAGAGACAGTTGGAGCTGCAGGGCTGCTGGGGATTGGAAAAGGCCCCAGGATCAAACCATGCAGCTCCAGCTGATCAACACTGTGTGCAACGGCCAGCCGGGGAGTGGATGACTGCATGGGGGAGTGAGACTGGGGTAGCGACTGACACTGAGCCCCAGAGAAGAGAAGAGAAAAGAAGGAGGAGAAGGGAGAGAGGAGAGCATATAAAAGGAGGCATCAACTGTCCAGTTGGCATTTCTAGAAAAAGAAACTCCTGGGACATGATTTAAGTATAATACTTTACTGAAAAATTACATTGGCATAGAAGAAAACGAATCCAGCTCTGGTTTTTGCTGCTCAAAGGCTTGCTTAGTTAAATGATAGACTCCCTCACCCCCACCCATCAGGTGTCCACCTTGTCCAATAGTAATATTTCTTCTTGTTATGGAAACAGTCCCATTCTTCTTTGAGCAGCTGGCCTTGACTCTCGGTTGCCAAGATATCACCCCTCCCACCTTTGCATTCCATTGTCAAGATATGAGCAAAAGAGAAAATCTAGGTGAAAAGGTGAATCCGTTTTGACATGAGTAGGTTTTGGCGGAAGAGGGAGAGGAAAAAAATGGGGAAATAGAAGGGGATGGAGAAAGAGAAGAGAAGAGGAGAGGCTTCTGTGAGACAAGCAGAGGGATCAACAAGGAGCAGAGGCTGTAGAAGGAGAGCCAAGCAGGCAGTGAAAGAGAGAGGAGAGGGAGAGAGGAAGAAGGCCGACTAGCCACCTGACCACCAAGGTAGAGGTGCATATTAATAAATATGGATAAATTTGTTATAGGTTCGCCAGTGCAAAGGGAAAGTGATTCAGCAAAGGAACCACCACTGAAGAAATTAAAACTGGAACTTTTTTTCCTTTTTTTTTTTTTTTTGGTCATGAGGTTTTTGACACCTTGCTAAGCACTGTCATGCCTTAAAAGTGGTACAATCTGTGAAAAGTTTGAAAACCACTGTGTTATAGGACCCAAGATGTTGTCATTTGTTATGCAATGATTTATAGGCTTGAAGTTTAAAACCATTTTTGTGGTTCATAGCTCAGTATTAACCTTCACAATTGTGAGTTTTTCAACACCCCATGCTTTGAAATACTACTGCCAATTTGATAAATACAAATGCAAAAAAGCCAGATTGGTCGAAAGCTTTGGGTGCTGGCCTAGAAACCAAGAAACTATGAGTTTTAGTCCCACCTAAGATATGAGAGCCAACTGGGTGACTTTGGGCCAGCCATTCTCTCTCAGCCCAACCCACCTAACAAGGTTATTGTTGCGGGGGAAATAGGAGGAGGAGGAAGTATTATGTATGTTCACTGCCTTGAGTTTGTTTGTTTATATTTCCTATTTCTAAACTGCCCATCTCCCTCAGAGAGGGGTTCTAAACGGTGTGCAATATAGTCAAGATAATAAATAAAATACAATCTAAGTGAAATAGAAATTAAGTCTGAGGCTTGCTGAAACAAATTATGCAAGTGGAAGAGTAAGAACAATTAATGTAGAGTCAGAAACTTTTCTCCATTCTTCATGTCATACCAGAAAAAGCCCCTAGCTCCACTTTTAAATCAATTGTACCTCTAGCAGAGGTGGGATGTGCAGAAGTAGATTTTTCTTAAACTGGGATCCTATTATTTTACTTCAACTCCCACAGTCCTTTCCCTATTGTCCATGTAAATAGAAACTGATAGAAGTTGAGGTCAGAAATATCTGGAAGGGATTAGCTTAACAGATCAATGATTGAGATGGATTATACAGGCTGAATCAGTCATTTAAAAGCTATCAATTGGAATTACATATGCAATTGATCTGCCAATGGAGTTACAGCCTCCAAAAAACTAGATAATCAGTCCCATGTTGCATTTTAAATCAGATAAACTTTCTGAATATTTCTTCCAGATGGGGCTCTGTTAATTCACAGGTTTACGATGGGCAGAGATACACACTCCAGATCACTGTCACCAAGTGAGAATTCAAGTATAGTCTAACTTTATCTCCAGCCCATCTCAGAACAATTGAATTCATATCATAGGATCAGTTCCAACGCCTGTAAATCCATTGGTAATCTGCAACCTCTATGACCTTCTAGGACTTGAATGGAAAACATAATGAAAACTTCATGTTTTCAACACAATGCTTATTAGGTTAGGCATGTTTGGCATTTGGGAAGTGCCAACTGTGATATCATTTATAGAAGTCTTAAAATATACCTCTTAACCATATGAAGTTCAAATGTATTTTAATTTGCACCCATGATGGTCAAGTTCCCAAAAACAGTTTGTATTTTACATTGTTATTGTTATTATGAGTGCTTTCATCTTGTGTACTACCTTGTGATGTTTTCACTGCTTCAGTAAAAAAGTAATGTATACTCTTTTAAATGGCATAAGAATGACATGAATGTGCATGTGCCTTGCAAAAAGGTTGTGAACTCCTAATTCTGAAGATTACTAAGTTTATTAGAAATTTATATATTAGAAATCTCCCTCCCTCTTTCTCTCCCTCCTGTGCATGTGTGCACGCACATTCTGCCTAAGGCAGAGTTCTTCAATGTTTCTGGGTTTGTAGACCAGTGGGGGGGGGGGCGGGAGAGGGGATGGTTCTACCTGAACGGCCAACGAGTCTGTATGTGCGCACGTAGCTCCATTTGCATGAGTGGCGTGCACACAAGCTTGCCGCTTACACAAATGGAGCACATGCGCACAAGCTCATCTGCTGTTTGCGCAAGTGAGGATATGCGTGCCCACACGTACTCTTACTGGTCGTTTTTGCAGGTCAGTTGCAAACCCCTCACAGCCCACTAGTGGGCCATGGCCCACAGGTTGGGAACCCCTGGCCTAAGGATCATCAGTTGAAATGCAAATATTTGTTTTGTAAGCCTTATAAAAGTTTGTAATCAGAGCAACTTTTTCTCCTTCTCATACTGTGACTTGCTTCACTTATTGTTCTGGGTTTGTCGGACACCAAGGAACATTGCCTATGTCCTCCTTTTGACTTCTGTGAGCCCAGTCTTCCTTTTGTGGATTGTAAACTTACTCCTTCCCTTATTTGATATAGTGGGTTAGCATGACATCTTACAGCTATCTTAACAAGATACAATTGGAATTTGTCTTCTGCTAGTCTAATTATCAAGTCACTAAGAGATTGATCTCCTACCTCTTTGATGATTTCATTAGCATACTAATCTCTCCTCTGTCTCTGCTTGTTATGACAGTTGCCATTCAGATTAATGGTAATTCAAAAATCTGCTTCTACATAAAAGTTTTTAGATGCAAGTATGTGATTCTTAACACTTGTTAAAACAATTGTTTTATATGTCTATAATAACAGCTGTCAGAAAAGTTCCTCACAAGCACAACACTGGCTTAAATAATGGCTGCAATAGCTGAAGAATTCCTCAATAGTGCTAAAATATTTATATGAGCAGCAACAACATACTTTAGCTTGTGTGTGCAGTATGAAATTGGATATGGGTGAAGTTGGATATGGTAGCAAGACACAATGGTAATGAAAGAAACAATCCAGAACTGAATTATTCTGTTCTTCCTCTATCTTGGTTTAGGCATTATACCTTCGTAGGAAATTCCAGCTCTTATACTCTGTCCTCTAGACTAGAGCAGCGGTCTCCAACCTTTCCAGCTCTGTAGACCAGCAGAGGCGGCGGAGGCGTGGTGGGGTGGGAAGAGGGGATGATTTTGTGTACACGCACACACCGCTTTCATAAATGCAGCTCCATGCTCTGTGTGCACACACTTGCTCACCACTTCTGCGGCCTGATTCCAAACAGGCTGTGGCCTGGCATCGGCCCATGGACCAGGGGTTCGAGACCCCCTGCTCTAGAATCTAAATCTTCAGAGTCAGAAATGGATTTCAATATGAGTTTAGTTGAATGCAAATAGATGTCTTCTAACATTTGGAAGCCCAGCAGGGTTCTCAGTGTCATAAAAGTTTTCAAAGTTTGCACCTGATAATTAAAGCTGTTTTCCAGATAAATTAGAAACACAAGAATGTAAGATATTAATTAAAATGTAACACATAAGAAACTAAAAAATAAAGTTGGAAGCAGATGCAAGAGCAAGCAGTCTAAACATACTAGAAATGGTGCATAAAATGTGTGGAAAAATAATAGAAAGATTGAATGATTTGAAAGAAGAGTGCTGTTGATATTCTAAATACCAAGGTATTCCATGGATAAGGTGCCAACTCTGTAAATGTTTTTCTTCTTATACCCATCTCACACTGGTATTTGTTACAATACTTCAGTTTCTATCCTATCCTCAAGTTTACCTACATAGATGCTTTTTAATTATCCTAATTAGAAATTACAGGGGAAAGATGACATTCAGTAAGCTTCATGACTCAGGAATTGGAATCCCAGGCTCCTTGTAAACACTCCATTCTTGAATAGTTTAGTGCACATTTTTCTTTTTAAATAAATTAAGAATAACTGTAGAACTACATGTTTGTCTACATTATAGACTATGCATTGGTTCATATTTCATCTCCCTTTAAATACTTATTTATTTAATTTACATAGCTGTCTGCTTAGCACATGACTCATTGGGTCTTTTGTGATACCTTTTTCAATGGATAATTTAAAATTCCTCTCTGAGGAGATGTATCTTGTATTGATCAATCCTTCCATCTGAATGCAGAAGTCTTTGATTAGTGTGTTTAAAGCAATAAAGATGTCCACAGTAGTGTCACCGTGATTGATAATAATTATCTGTCTTTATGTGGCCCCTTCAGTTTAGCCGCTTCCTCAGCAGATTGCAATTTTATCGTTAAAATAATGCCGGTGCTGTCCATGGAGCAAGTCATAAATTGCGGACTATCTTGTTTTAATGATTCTATATCCACTGGCAGAATCTCAATACTCTTCATTATCTTTGCTCCAAGAAGTCAGTAACTTCCGTTGTGAGCAAGTAATGGATTTAAGAGGGCAACTGAAGATAGCTGAGATCACACCAGAGGTTATCTTGATACTGTTTCTGGTGCATTAGAATAAACAGGCATTTGCAGATAACAGATGATTTTCATTTGATGTCTTTCTTTCACAGTAACACTGCAAATAGAAATTGCTACTATTCAGTAGGTCACACTCTTGTGAAAATATATGGGTTGTTTGATAAAATGTTGCGGATGTGCCACTTAACCACATTTGGTGTTGGTGAAATGTGCATAATTATATAGTCATATTGTTAACTCTTTTGCACTCACATTTATAACAGAACATAGAGAATCTGTACTGGAATAAAGAAAAAAACAATGATTATGCTACTGATGTGCAGATTGCATAAGTCATCCTTAGCTGAATGTTGTTCATAAACATAGAAGCATACTTGCACAAATTCACACAAGATGGTTCAGTGATACAGAGGAGGAGAGATCAGAGATTACCCCTATATTGGAATATGCTTCCTAACATTTTAGGTTAGATAGTGTGACAATCTTTTTTTTTTCCTGTAAAGACCAGAGAACAGGGTACAGAGTGCAGCAGCAAATAAACTAACTTGCCTGGAACTCCATTGTTTTAAGTACAATAAAGATCAAGGCTATTCTGAATTGAAAAAATTTGGGAAAAGGCAGCATTATGTATGTAGGTGTAAGATTATTATGCTACTTCAACCCTACAGGAATCTAAGCAATGTACAATAAAATAGAAGTAATGGAACAATATAATAATAGTACCCTAAATTATAAATTATAAGGACTACAGAACTATAAAAATTTGGGTCAGACATAAGGGATGATGAATTTAGCTAACAGTTTACATGGAATCCAAATATTAAATTGTTATCTGAGATCTGGGAAGCACATAAGCAACCATCAAATCTCAGAAATGACATGTACAATTATTTTAGAAACTAAAAATATTGGAGTTTGAAGTATAGAAATAAAACTGGTATGACATGTGTCATAGATAAGGAAAGGGATAACTTAGTTCTTCTGCAAACACACACACACACACGCCCAGATTATTTCCCCAATGGACAGTGCTTGTTTGATTGCTTGTTGTCACCAAGGGGATAGAGGTTTATTGTTTGTATTCTTTTTACATTGGGTTTTTGTTTTTTGTAACTCACCTAGACTCATTGAAAATGAGTGGGCGGGCCTATAAATTCTTTAATTAAGTAAATAAATTGCTGCCACTAAAATCATATGAGCCTTAGATTTGGAAGAGGCCTATAAGTCATTGGGTCAAACTTTTTTCTTAAGATAGGAATGTAACTGAAAGTATCCCAGACTGCCAAGTCTCTGCTCAGATATATCCAGTAAAGAGAAGGCCATGTGGGTCCAATGTCAAACTCTTCTTACTGTCAGTACATTTTTTCTAACATCTAATTTCGCTATCATAATTTCATGATTTTCTGTCCTTCACTTTGGAATGAGAGAGAATAGGTTTTCATCTTTTATATGCTGCATTTTATCGGGTATTTGAAGACTGCTATCATATTTACCCTTAATCATTTTTTCTCAAGCTAAACATACCCTGTTTCGAATAATACTGCCTCCTCATCATCAAAGCAATTTACAAGGACAAATGACAGGACCATCATAAACAGCTTTACCTTAATGAATTACACAAGTATATACTAGTAAGGAAGGAGGGCTATGTAAAAACTAGGACTGAAACATTACTGCTTTATAATAAAATTGTGAAGTATACTGGATATGTAGTGGAAGGAAGGGTGGCCTGTCAAACAAAATTTGATAAGCAAAGCAACTGAAGGAAGTTCAAGTGACGATAGAAATGGGAAAGAATTGAAAGACAAAAAAAAATTGTTTGGAAGACAAAATACCATCACAAACTTAAAAAAAAAAATGGGGCGCAAGAACGGATTCTAGTAATATCCCGAGTCCTATAATTATGCCACTCATTCAAAACTCTCTGTTGACAGATTACAAGGAGGAGAAATTGTTACTCCCTGAATCCAATTCTCCTTTATCAAACTGTGCTGCTTGAACACATGCACAATGTTTTCAATGCTAATTCTCACCAGTAATGATGAGCTACATATTGGAGGCAAAGTTCTGCAGAGGACTTTGAATTAGAGACAGGGCATAGTGGATACTGTTGAGTCCGTCGCGAAATGGTAAGACACGAGAAGCAGTTGTAGTTCTCAGGAACCCTTTATTCTTCAGTTCAGCTTACATTGGAATATGGCGGCAACGCCCAAAACTCTCGGCCTCCTTTTATAGGCCTTTCCCGGGTCAATCTGCTACTTTTGGTGCGCCAGCACCCGCGCATGCGCACATGTACTGGCGATAGCCTGTCTGGTCCCGGGCAGCTTGCACCTGCCCGGGACCGTCCGCAATGCCCCGAGCCTGCTTGCACAGGCTCAGGACATAACACTCCTTCCCCCCGGGCTAACACTATTCCTTATATCATAATAACACATAACTCATTTCTGTAGTATAGTGCCATGCTCCCAATACCATCGGTCTCTGTGCCTCTATTGTTACTGGCTCTGTTTTGCCAATAGTGTTATGTAATCTTCTAAGTACTTAGGAGATTTCCTCGCTCTCTGTGACCTCCTAAGCTCTGGGTGCTTGCCAAGTACCCCTTGACTGAGGGATGATGCGTGCCTGTCCTCCTCGTTATGCCTTGGTGACTCCCAAGGGCTGTGATCCAATGCCTGGCCTGCTTGCTTGCCCACTGGGCTCGTCAGGCCAGGGCTTCTTCCAGTATGTGACCTGGTTGTCCCGCCTAGCTGTAGGCTCTCTGGCCCTTCTGTCACTGTCGGGCGTTTCTGTAGAACCTCCTAGGTCCGTCCAAGACCTGTCAGGAGGCTGTCTCTCCCCTGAATCCCGTTCTGTGTCCGGGCTTGTGTGGGTTTCAGTACTGTCCCAAAACTCAGTTGTCCCCTGAGTGTAGTCAGAGGTGTTGTAGTCGGGATTTGGTTCCTCGACCACCTCCCTATGTGTTTGCCCCCTTCTAGGGATAGGGCTGAAGTCAGCCAACTAGGAGGAGTGTGTGCCAGCTCTCTTGCAGGGAATGGATTGTTGGGATGCTCCCGGATATTCTCTCTGACTGGAGTACTGAGTGATGCGGGTGAGAAGTGATCATGCCCCCGGGGTGACTCCCTGGCTGGAGTAGGCGTGAATGCCTGATAACTGGCTAAGCTCCTAGAATTCCTGTTTGGAGCACTCGCGGAATTTTGGGATGGGCCGTTTGTGGCTCCCTCATTGGTAAAAGGCAGCATTCCATGCCCTTCCCTTTGCCCAAAGGGCTCCCCCTCCCCCCTGGAAAAGACCCAGGAGTCTCAGCGGGAAGGTCCCGTCTAGGGCGAAGTTGGTCAAAGTGCCGACGCAGGACACGACCGTCGTCCAGGGATACCTTGTAGGATAGAGGACCTGTGATCCTGGATATAGATGCGGGGACCCATGTATGACCAGGCCCGTAATTACGAGTCCAAACCGGGGCACCCACAAATAGTTGCCTAGGTGCCCTGGGGTGTGAGACAGAAGGAGGCAGTCTATCCGGATGCAACCGGTCAAGCTTGGTAGTCAGTTTGCACCCCCAACGAAGTTCAACTGGGCTTCTCCCTGTAGAAATGGACGGTGTGGTGCAATAGGAAAGGAGGAAGTCAGCCAACCTGTGATGCCAATCCCCATAGGTGAGCCTCTTCAAGGCATCCTTGGTGATGCGAACCATGCGTTCAGCCATACCGTTGGTGGACGGGTGGAAAGGTGGAGAAGTGGCATGACGAATCATGTTAGCCTGCAAGAAAGCTTGGAATTCGGAGGAAGTGAATTGAGGGCCGTTGTCAGACACAATGACGTCTGGGAGCCCGTGTGCAGCAAAAATCCCCCTCAGTACCTGAATAGTCTTTGCAGTGGTGGTGGAAGAGACAGGTACAACCTCAAGCCATTTTGAATGGCTGTCAACGAGGACCAAGAAGAATTGACCCTGAAAGGGCCCAGCGTAATCAATGTGCACCCTAGACCATGGAGACTGTGTTTCCTCCCATCTATACACAGGAGCTTGGGGCATTTCAGGGCGTGAGCGTTGACAAAGGTGGCAAGCATGCACCTTAGCTTCTATGTCTTTGTCTACACCTGGCCACCACAAGTGGCTGCGTGCAAGAGCCTTCATTCGTACAATGCCAGGATGACCCTCGTGGAGGGAATCTAAAACCCTAGTCCTCATTGAGGTGGGAATGACAACTCTGCTTCCCCAAAGCAGACAACCCTGAGAGGTGGATAACTCATTTCTTTTAGACCAGAAACTCTGAAACTCAGGACTAGGACAGTGCTCAGGCCATCCAGACAAAACCCAAGAAAGGACACGTGAAAGTGTGTGATCTGTGTCTGATTCAGCGGCTACATCCCTGGCATTCAGGGGGGACTCGGGCAAGGCTTGAATTGAGAGAATATTGATGGCTGGCACGGGGTCAGCCTCTATTACCGGCAGGGGTAATCTACTGAGGCCATCAGCATGACCCATTTCCTTCCCAGGCTTGTGAAGTAGGGAAAAATCATATGCAGACAAAAAGATAGACCACCTGAGCATCCTGGGGGAGATGATTTGGGGTGTTTGTTTACGTGTGGTAAACAGTCCCAACAAAGGCTAATGGTCAGTGAAGACCGTGAAATGCCTACCATATAAAAAATCATGGAATTTTTTAATTCCAGCAACCACAGCTAAGGCCTCCCTGTCTATTTGAGCATAATTGCGCTCATCTGAAGACAATGTCCTGGAGTAATATGCAACAGGAACCTGAGTTCCATCAGCCCTGAGGTGGCTCAGTACAGCACCCACCCCATAAGGGGAAGCATCACAAGCGATGCACACAGGAAGGGACTCATTGAAGTGAGCAAGTACACTGTTAGAAGTGAGCAAGGCCTTGACCTCATTGAAACTAGCCTCATGTGTTTGTGACCACTGCCACACTGCCTGTTTATCTAATAGCCTGTGAAGAGGCTCAGCTACACTAGCCTTGTGTGGAAGAAAGGAATTGTAGAAATTCAGAAGGCCCAGAAAAGCCTGTAGTTCGGCCTTAGACTTTGGCCTAGGGGCTTGCATAATGGCTTTTAGATTGGATTCAGCAGGATGAATCCCAGCAGCATCAATTTTGAACCCCAGAAACTCAGTAGAAGGCACCCCAATTTTACATTTGTCCTTCTTGAGTTTGAGTCCCATTTTCCTGAACCTTAATAGGACAGCCCTTAGCCTTTCAGCTAGAATGTGTGGGGAGTCTCCTGCAATTAAGACATCATCAAAATAGGGGCAAACCCCTGGTATACCCCGTAGTGTGTTTTCCATTATGCTTTGGAAAATCCCAGGAGCGACATTTACTCCAAATTGAAGTCTCTTTACCTTGAAAGCCCCTCTGTGGGTCACAATAGTCTGAGCTATAGCAGCGTCATCATCAACAGGCAGCTGTTGATATGCTTGAGCTAGGTCAAGCTTTGCAAAAACGCGCCCCCCCCTTGAGGGAGGCCAGGATATGACTGACCACAGGAACAGGATAGGCATGTTGCTGCAATGCCTTATTTAGAGTGCATTTGTAATCAGCACAGATGTGAATGTCCCCATTTGCCTTTAGAGGCGTGACAATGGGGGTCTCCCAAGGGCTGGAATCAACAGGTTCTAGGATTCCCTGTTGGATCAGCTTGTCTAACTCAGTGTCAATTTTACTCTTTAAAGCAAAAGGGACCCTTCTTGCTTTAATTCTAATGGGAGTGACAGTGGGGTCTAGCTTTAAGGACACAGGAGGTCCTTTGAACGTGCCCAGCTGGGGGCTGAAAACATCTGCAAATTCTTTGCAGACTTCCTGTAGGTCAAGTGTTTGTAGGCTGTTGAGCCCTGTGACGTGTATTCCCAAGGTCTCAAACCAATCGAGTCCTATGAGACTCGTTCGTTCACCCCCTACTACTAATATGTCTAGTGGACCTTCAAAATCCTTATACTGTACGTTAAGGGTGGCCTCCCCCTTAACACACACTCTGGAGTTTTGAAAGTCTGTTAACACAATATCAGAAGGGCTCAGCTTGGCCTGAGTTCCACTACCGGAACAGATCTTCCTAAAAGTGTGCATAGAAATGAGCGAAAGTGCAGACCCCGTGTCCAGTTCCATAGTTAATGGAACCCCTTGTAGCTTCACTTTAAGTGACAGCTTTTTCTTAATGGGCTTGTGTGTGCCTGTCCTGTAGATGCTTCTTCGCGAAGTGCAAAACCCCACCCTATTCTGGCTGGGGACCCTGGTACCTTTCAGGCACAATTCTTCCTGAGGTTGTACCTTCTGACGGCCCAGGCACACAGCTGCAATGTGTCCTTGTTTTCCGCACGCCTGGCAGATAGCGGAGCGGAACTTGCAGTCAGCTCTCTTGTGGCGACCTCCACAACCGATGCACTTGGGGAGAGCTGAAGAGCTTCCTCTTGGTTTTCCTTCCTTTGTGGGGTGGAGATGGTCCACTTCCTCATCCGGATCCTCCTCGGAGTTTCTTTGGACTTCTTCCTGGTGCACGGACGCAGCATCTGGACTGTTTCTGATCGGCCTCATGTTCTTGACAGCGCCGCCCGCTGCTTCTTATGCGGTGACCTCTCTCAAGGCATCTTGGAAAGACAAGTCCTCCTTGGCGAAAAGTCTCTGTTGCAACTCTCGATGCCTTAGCCCGCACACAAACCGGTCCCTCAGTCGTTCTTCGAGGTCCTTGAACTCGCAATGTTTGGCGGCTTTCCTCAGTGCGGCGATGTACTCCTCTGCTCGAAGGTGTGGTGCCACGCGATGACGGACATCTTAGGTTGGAAGTGCTCCTTCAGTAACTTCTTTAGATCTGCGTAGCTGACAGACTCTAAAGGAACAGGTGCTGTGAGGTTCTCAGCGATTTTGAATGCGTCTTGACTGCAAACGCACAGCAGGGTGGCAGCCTTCAAGCTCTCTTCCCTCACCTGATTCACTTTGAGGTAGTTTTCCACCTTGGCTGCGTAGGACTCCCACCTCTCTGGATGTGAGACGTCGAATTCCGAAAGCCTTCCAATCTTCGCCATTTCGTATCAGGAAGGGTCTATCAGCCAGCCTACCCTTGAATGCACGCTGGGTTGGCGGGTAGCTGCCGAGTCAACGCCGTTCCTGCTGCTCCGGACTCACTCGGGTAAGCTTACACCTTCTCTTTTCCGATGTAAGGCGATCCCACCTTCGTTGCCAGTGTTGAGTCCGTCGTGAAATGGTAAGACACGAGAAGCAGTTGTAGTTCTCAGGAACCCTTTATTCTTCCGTTCAGCTTACATTGGAATATGGCGGCAACGCCCAAAACTCTCGGCCTCCTTTTATAGGCCTTTCCCGGGTCAATCTGCTACTTTTGGCGCGCCAGCACTCGCGCATGCGCACATGTACTGGCGACAGCCTGTCTGGTCCCGGGCAGCTTGCACCTGCCCGGGACCGTCCGCAATGCCCCGAGCCTGCTTGCACAGGCTCAGGACATAACAGATACCTTTGCCTCTTTTTAGAGTGAGTGACAAACTACTTCAAATCGCCCTACTTCACACCAGTTTTGAGCATTGCATTGAGTCTGCTCCATTTGTTTGATATCTTTAACAATCCTTCATAACCAGAGGTCCTAAGCTATTGCAAGAAATTTAGTGCCCTAAGGCAAGGTAAAAAGAATACTATTTCTCTCATCGCAGGAGGCTTATTATTAGGTTCTTAGAGGTACCAGACCTGCAAGTGGTTTGATGATGGACAGGATAAAGAGATTAAAGTATATTCCCATTGAGAATGTTACCACTGACATCAATATTTTTGAAGTTTCCCCCAACTTCATAGAATGTCAGTGTGGATTCCATTATAAAAGTGAGTTTATTTCCTATGAATAGCTACCAAAAATACTGACTGTCTTGGCACCTTCCAAAAGATTCTTGTAATGCAAAATTTGGATAAGGGATTGTGATATTTACATAGGATTAGATTGCTATTACTATTTATGAAACACTTTCTGATCATGCCAAGTGTTCCTTCCTGAGAAGAGGAGTCACTTATTATTCCTGTTATATAAATGGATGCCAAGTTTAAGAGGTAATTATTCACACCCAGCTACTCAGGAAGGCCATGCTTGAGCTATGACTTGCAGTTGAATTTCTTAGCTTCATTTTCAAAACCCTGCCCTTGGAATCATGTCAGTAAACATAGGACACAAAATGATTTCAGATTATTCATTTTGAAAACTTTATGCTTGTTTTCGTATGAAACTGCAGTATGTTTCTCCATGCAATTCTGCACCCTTGCCCTTTTGGCAATTCTGCCAAGTCCTCAATATGGATCATGGAATTATTTTTTGCTTTCTTAATCCTTCCATCCAATATGAATACAGACTAAAAAAGATCATATGAAGCAAACAAGGGTGTTATTTCTTCTTAAACTGCCTACATTTTTTTTTAAAAAATATCTTCTTTCATCAGCTTAGACTTCTGTAGGTATTCTTTGTGAAGAAATGGCGGCCAGTTTTTCTTAATACAAAGTCCTGAATCTTTTCAACAGAAATTTCTGGAGAGCTGGTTTGTATATTAGGAATTAACCATTGATTTATATATTAACACGCGTGTGGGAAGGTTCTCCTTGCGTGACCATTTAATGGTAGATGGACATACTTGATGTCTGCAATGCTTATTCCTGTTGAAACACATTTTGTACTTTTGAGAATGCAGCAGCCCTACTGCATAAGACTAAAAAGTAAGGTGACCAACTTTTTTACAACAAAAAGGAGGACACAAATAAATTGAAGAAAAAAATATCGTAAATAAAAAAAACTTTTTATTCATTGCAACAATAATACAGAATACACTATAATATGATAAATGCATAATAAAAACATTTGTAACAATAACATTTTATATTGTAATTATGCTTACATGCCATGCCGCAGCCCGCCCCGCCAGCACTGCTGCCCTGCTGTGTAGAGCAGGCCCCACAGCTCCCAAAGCACCAGCTGCGCTGGCTCCAGCCCCGGGGGGCAGCCCGCTGTCAACACACCCCACCTGCAGCTGCCCCACCAGCACCACTGCCCACCCTGCACAGCCCTGTGTAGAGCAGGCCCCGTGGCTCCCACAGTATGGGGGGCAGCCAGCCACCACTGCCCCTCACACTCCCGTCAACAGCAGCCCCGCTGCCCCTTCCTCTTGTGCCCACAGCCATTATTGCCCTAGCAGGGCCGAAGAACAAGAGAAAGTTACTGTGGCATCACCGCTCCAGTCTCCTCCAGGTATCTTCGGGACTAACTAGGAGATGGTGTAGTTGGGTAGCAGGGAGAGGTGCAATGTTCCTGCCAATTTGCCTTCGCTGCAGACAACTTACATGTGCAAAGTTTGCCGGCCGGGTGTTTTGGCCCGCTCAGCAGCAATTCGTATTGGCTTCCGAAAGCCAATAGGGGGAGTAGCACAGCTCATGCAAAAGTTGAAAAAAAAATCAAAAAAAAGGTGCCGGAATGCCGTTCTGAGTGTTCTATGAGAAAAAAAAAGCCCTGAATATTAGTTTTCAAATATTGAAAAGGAGGACATGTAGGAGGACACTTTTCGAGGGAGGACAAAACTCATAAAAGGAGGACTGTCCTCCCTAAAGGAGGACGGTTGGTCACCTTATAAAAAGACATTTCAATATTATCTTGCATGGTAGCCAGTCCAATATTTATGAGAAGCCTATAAACTGGATATATAAATGCAGTGTTTTGTTTAATGCTTATTGGGAACTAGTATTCAGAATTATCCTGCATCCAAATGCTGGAAAAAACCCCTAGCCAAGAGATCTAGCACCACTGATTTCTCTAATTTTCTTGAGAAGCTTCCCAGGGTTATTTATTTAGAAGGTTTATATGGCCATCCAACTAGCATTGTGAGTTGTGGTTTCCGTAAAACTTTCTTCTGACACTCTCCTGCTCCTGTGAGTTTATATCCATAGAAGATACAACATACTATGTTGTGAAATCTAATGTACAAAACAACTTGGATTAGAATAAATCTAAATCCAGGAAATGTTTTTCCCAGTTATAATTAAGTTGCCTCAAACAGCCAGTAATTTGTAAAAGTTTCTAAAAACAGTTGCTTGTTTTGTAAAAAGCAGTTTGTCTTACACTATAAATGATGTGGTCAGATAAATATTTTTGTGCAAGCCTGGCATATTTTATTTACTCACAAATAGCCTATTTACTTTTTTCTTCAAGTTTGATCTATACCACCCATTAAAGCAGTGGAAGCAGAGCTATGCCGTACACACACAGACACAAAATACACATGCAGACATACACAGATACAATAAAGCAATATTGTAAATAACACCTACAAACTTAAAGACAGGGGAAAATGACACAGTTAGCAAAGCAGATTGGAATATATTTGTCCCTGATTTAACAACACATTCATGCTATTTTTTTTGTCAAAAATGCTGAAGTGGTTTGCCATCTTTGATTTCCCAATCTAGTCCATAGTCCTAAGGCTTCCTGGTGATTTGTTTAAGTGTTATCACTTGCTAAGAGCAGGGTCTTAAAATAGAAAGGTACATAGAAAAATCTTGACTTGGAGCAAAAAGATTGAAACATTGTGAAGAAGCGAAAATGCCAATGCCAAAGAGCCTGTTCCTTCAGGCACCTTTCTATATGGAGGAGTTGCACCGAAATTTCCCAAATTCCCAGGTTGAGAAAAGTTGTTTTGCCTTTGCATGCAACACGATCACAGGTAATCCTTGCATACTGACTGCCTCATCAGTGACCAAAATTATGACAGTGCAGTATTATCCCTGAATCATGTGATTGCCATTACAGATGGTATGTGTTGCCCTGTGTCTGACCTGTGGTTTTTCTCTCCTTCTCACTCCCTCATCTTGCAAGAGGAGAGATTGGAGAGGAGGGGATTACAAGAGAATAAGTAGGCCCACAATGGAGAATACATATCAAAAGCAATGCATTGGCTCTGGCAGCTGCTAGCATGCTACACAAACAGCCTGGTGTATTTCCCATTGTGTACCTGCTTACTGTCTTATAATCCATTCCTCCTCAATGAATGTAAATGCAAACATTATTTTCCTTTTGGTTAATTATCCCAAGGCCAGGGTGAGCATTCCTAAGGGTGGGGAAGTGAGGAAAAGGAAAGCACAGCTGTGGTCACATGAGTTTCCATTTAGCAACTGCTTTGCTTAGGAATAGTGTTGTGAGTCTTAATTGTGTTCACTAAATGAGGACTGCCTGTACTTAAAGAGGATTCTAAAACAGGGATAGATTATTTTTTGCAAGTAATACTTACTGCTATGGTACAAATGTTATGAAGTGGCAGAGCAAATGTGGACAGGATCATTTCCCCCCCCCCCCCCAGAGATTGGTTAACTACTCTGTAAAGCACATTCTGGAGCTTGCATTTTGTTTTAGCGTGCTTTTTATTTCCAATAGGCAGGAAGCTTTGCCCGTTGATTTTTGTAATTGCAGCCACCAGGATTCCAGGGGCTACAAAAGAGTGTTAGAATTGCTCACAGCCCTCGATCCTCAGATTGCTCATCCTTGCATAGACACATCCCTGCCTAAACCTGAGGCAGACAGGTATGTGAAGAAGGTTTCTTTAACACGTGGTCCTGATGTAATTAAAGTTTTAAAGGTAAATACCTTGAAAACCAACAGGCAACCAAAGTGGTCTTTCAAATCTGAGTAATGTAGCTCCTGCTGACTCTCAAGCAGGTTCTGTACTGTTTGTACTTCTCTGTCCTGGCAATCATATAGTGAAGCTGTTCATTCCTCAGGTGCTGATAAGCAAATCCCCAAAAGTACACTTGAATCTATAAAGATTTCATGGTAGGAAGTTGATCTGATTTTTTCCCCCACCTCCTAGTTTCTTCTGGCAGTCAAGTAATTTGCTGCTTTCTTTCTTGCACACGAAACTAAAACCAAAGAGGCATGATTTAAAATGGCTCTTTAAATAAGAATCGGAAACCACAGTTTCATGGTTTGAATATGAGAGAAAATTCTGGCTTGCACTAACCAGAACTGGTGTCATTTGAGTTGTGCTGTCAAAAGGTTGGGAAGGAGTTTTAAGCCCACTGTAAGATTTTGCTTATGTAACATGAACTTTCTTGACCTTTCCTGCCTGACCTTGTATGGTGCTCAGATTTTGCACATGACCTCTGTCACTTTCTTTTTTATCCATATCTTTAATGAGAATTGCTTCTGTGCTTTTTCTCAAGCTCTGTGCCCCAGATGGGGAGACACACCTATAAATATGCATATCTTGCTTCCTTTTTCAGTTCCTCCCATCCAACCATTCTTATTTGTGTTTAGCAGCAGAATAAATGCATTGTTCAACTGAAGGTGTTCATTCTTTGAAATTTGATTATTTTGCTTTATTGTTTTGGACAAGCTCATGTGTAATGCATGAGAGGGTTTTTTTCAATGTTAAAACCCAGCATTATTATTATTATTTTTTTGTCTAAAGAAACAGGGTAAATTCCCAAGGTTTTCTAAAGTATTCTTTCAGAATGCTACTAATTAGATAAGGCTATTATTTTAAGTAATTCCAGGAAATCAATTAGAGGTTTTGCTAAGTACCATAAGATTTCATTTTATCTCCATTTCAGTTCAGTGTTGATTTAATTGAAATATGGGAAGCCAAGGAGGCTACAGACCACTGGAGGGATTACCATACTGTAGTATATGATGAATGAGAATGAATCCACCCAGACTCTTTCACCCTGTTTTAACAAAATTATGCAAGAGGACCACATTCCTTCTCCTTTTGAGAATTTTGTTGACATTCTCTCCTCTTTGAAACAATTTCTCTCTCGCTAGTAAGAGGATTTTTTTTACCCATCATGATTAAATCTTTCTGGAGGTTGCAGCTGAACTTTGCTCAAGCAATGTGGTCTGCTTGGTATTCCTTACTTGCTGATGCTGACTCCTATCTTTTTTTTCACTCCAGCCCTGTAGGCTGCCTCTAAATACTAATTACCCTGCCGTTTTAGTTTCTGGCTCCTACACTTGATCTCTGCTTCTGACTAGCATTCTACGTCATCTAGGAATATTTGGGAAGCAAGGCTAAACTGATCTCTTTGTTGGTCACATTTAAGAATGTGCTAAAATCTGGCTTACTTAGCTACTGTTTGTTACATTGTCCTCTTGTATGTGTGTGTTGTGTATGCACGTGTGTGTGGATGGCTTACAACAGTGGTTCTCAACCTGTGGTCTGCAGACCCCTGGAGAGCCACAATGTCATCACAGAAAGTCTGTGAAGGCTTGGAGAAATGTTATGATTTAAATTTTGAGTTAAGTCTTCGTGGTCCGTGGCCACAAAAGGTATTTAAAGGGGGTCTGTGGTGAAGAAAAGTTTGAAAACCACTAGCTTACAATGTTCTTTATAAATCTTTATTTTGTTATAAGTTTTTATTTTGATATACCAGATATATAAAATAAAGCATATTAAAAGTATAAATTAAAAATATAGAATATAAAGGATGACTAAAGTAATGATAGCTATACGTTATATGGATAGTCTTCAACTTAAGATCACAACTGAGCCTAAAATATCTGTTGTTAAGCAAGACAGTTGTTAAGTGAGTTTTGCCCCATTTTACAACCTTTCTTGCCAGCGTTGTTAAGCAGTTGTTAGTAACACAGTTGTTAAGTGAATCTGGCTTCCCCATTGACTTTGCTTGTCAAAAAGTCTCAAAAAATGATCACATGATCCTGGGACACTGCAACCATCTTAAATACATGCCAGTTTCCAAGCATCTGAATGCTGATCATGTGATCATGGGGATGCTGCAATGGTGGTATGTGTGAAAAACAGTCATAAGTCACTTTTTTCACTGTTGCTCTAACTTAGAATGGTCACTAAATAAATGCTTGTAAATTGAGGACTCCTGTACCTCTCATCTCACATGGAATACACAGGATCAGTTCCTAGTACACATGAGCAGGAGGACTTTATTGTTATATCTTACTTGTGGACTTCCTGACTTACTGGGATGTATAAGCACTTGGTATGATGCAGCCTTATTCTTCTATATGCAACATGAAAGGATCCTTTATCCTAAAAACATGAGTTATAACACTTGCTTATACTGTAAATAAAAGTTTGGCTTTTTTAAGGCACATCAATAGCTGCCATTATATTGAGCTTGAAAAAAAGCAGATTTATTAAAATATGATGATAATTTTGCAAAGAAAAACAATGGGAAAAAATCTTTCAATGAAAAGAGTGGTTCTCAAAACAAACTATAACAGAAATGTGGTTTGTCTAATGTGGGAACTTCCTTTCTTTCTGACTCCCATATTCATCTAGAGTATTTCCATTCTCTCCATTCCCACAAGGGAGAATCTAGCAATGAAAGGGAAATGAAAAACCAGGATATTTTGAATACACCATTTATTTATTTATTTGTTTGTTTGTTCGTTCGTTCATTCATTCATTCATGAAAGTTGACAAGATGCCTTTGGACCAACCAATCTCCCGCAAACAATATTAGTTTAGTATTAGTGTTATTTTAGGTTTAGATTTTAGGTTTAGGTTTAGTTTATAGGTCTCCAGACTCCCAAACAACTCTGGGAAATTAAAATTAAAAATGTAGCAAACCAGAAGCAAAAACACAACATAACAAAAGAGTGACTCCACAATCACAGTGTCTCAAAAATCTGAAAAAACAATCAGGTCTGATTGACATAAGATTGGAAGTTACACAAATCTTGGGAAGAGAAGGAGCAAAGGTTATTCCAGGAGACAAGAATTGACATTCTTTAGATAGGATTCAGAATGGACGCACTCAGCTCAAATTTTCCGCATGGGGCAAAGGCAACTGGAGATAAATCATCCTTCAGACAGCTAAGTCTTTTGCCATGAAAGCCTTTGTAGATGAAAATCAGCATCTTTAATTGTACCCAGAAGTCAGGCACCAAAGTAACTCATTAAACAGTGAGGTCACATGCCATCACTGTCTGCACCACTGTATTCTGGAGCATATCCATATTGTCTTCAAGAGCAGCCCCATGTAGAGCATGGTGCAATGCTCCCGTCATCATCACTGAGAGCTTTGCAACTGGATTTGGCATTTATGCAAAAGTAGAGATGACTATAGTGAACAGTATACAGAGATACATATACATGCACATGCACCCATGTCTCAGCTATAACTATTCTCATTTTTATAAATTTTTACCCATTCAAAAATATATATTTCTTAAGGACTACAATCTAAAGCAGCAGTCTCCAACCTTTTCTGCTTTTCGGCCCGACAGCAGGGTGGGGGGGAGAGAAAGGGGATGGTTCAGCATAAATGGTGCATGCGTGTGTCACTTGTGCGAGTGGAGCTGTACGTGCATGCCTGCTACTTATGCAGCCCGGTTCTAAATGAGCCACAGCCCAATACCAGGCCACAGCCCAGGGGTTGGGGACCTCTGATCTAAAGTACTAAAGATTAGTAATCTAAAAAGGTGAAAAAGAAGTTAGCTGAAATGGAGATTACACTGCCACACCAATAGCAATAGATAATACAGATGGATGAGGGCCCATAGATTGCTGCAATGGGTTAGTTGTTCTGTCTCTACCATTTCTCATGATTTCAAGCTCTGATTGATTAATTTTCAAAGTATATTAACCACCAGCCATTCCCTTAAGTACATTAAATTGTCATTTTAAAGTCTAAAAAGAAAACATTGAAGAAAAGGCTTCACTGGAATTTAAATGTGAGGTTTACAGACTTTATTCCCTTGCTGAATTCTACTTGCTCTTGCAGAAAAATGGAAAGCAAAAACTAAGATAGCCAAATACATTTCTTTAGAAGCACTGGTTTAGCACCATAAGCAATGACCCAATGAAGTGTTAATATTTTACCTTGGGCAACAACCCAATTTTCCTTTGTTAGTTTAGGACAGGGGCCTTATATGGAACACATTGCATAGTTTCAACTAAAGGAGCTGCATTTTTTTCACACCTGCCAGACACTTCACCTTCGACTTTGGGAGTGCAGTCGGGAAGCCCATTTTTCCATGCTTGTGACTGTAAACAAATAGTGCATGGCAGGCATCCAAGTGTTACAAGGGGGAATGGCCGGAATTGTAATAAACAAGACCTTAGTTCAGAAAAAGAATGGGAATTAAATATTCAGACTACCATAAAAAAGTCTGGCTGGTTTATAGCAAGGCCAGTATGATAAAAGCTGTACTTTTGCCCCTGAAAATGCATGCAGTGTATAATTATTTATACTGTAAAAAATGTAAGGAATTTTATAGATGAGGATGTTATAAGCATTTCAAAGTAGTGTGACTGTGGAAAAGAATCCAGTGAATAGTTTGGCTTAATTCAGCATGTAGAGGAAAAATAGCAATAGCTATAACTCCTTGGGAAGAGCAGACACTGGGAACATTACAGCATGTATGTTCATGTATGGAAGCTACTTTATTGGTCTTACTTTCTTCGGAGCTTTCTAAAGCATTCCTGGGTGTTCACATATAGTGATTTAGGTAGCAAATCTGACACTCCTACCATGCTTCCCCTCCAAAAGACCCGGTCTTATTTATTTATTTTGCCTCCAAAAGAAGCGCCAGGTCTTATTTTGGGGGGTGTCTTTTCCACTGTCTCACCTCACAGCGGCACTGACAGCCTCACCCAGCTGGCCCACTTCTTCTGCGTCTGAAGGAAATGCCTCTGCAGCTGAGAATGGAACTCCAGCCTGCATTTCGCTGTCAGAGGCCTTCCAGTAGGGCCTCTTCAGCCAAGAACTGAGCTACGGATTGAATACATAGTTTAGTTCTCAGCTGCAGGACCTTTCCAGAAGGCCCCTGATGGTGAAATGCAGGTTGGGAGGTGCCGCAGAAGTGGGCCAGCGAGGCGAGGCAGATGTCAATTCATGGGAGGTCTGGCTGCAATGGTAAGCAGGTGTGGGGTGCCTGGGGCACCCATTGGGGAAAATTGATTTGCTTAACAACTATGGCGTTCCCTTAACAGCCATGGTATTCACTCATTGACTACCACAGAAAATGATGAAAAATCAAGTCCAACCATGTAATATCTAAAATTATGATGACAATGTCTTATGATTGTAATTCCAGGCTCAATTACAGACATAAGTCAAAGACTATTTGTAATAGTTATGCTAGTATGATGGGTTTTGTTTTGGGGTTTTTTTTTTTTTGATAGCTAAATACTTATTGCCTACACGAATTTGCAGAAAATTCCCAGGCTTTCAGATGGCAGTTTGTGGAATATATTGTGTTAATAGATAACACCTTCTCAGGGAGAGGAGCGGTAAGAGTATTTTTCTTCCCCTTTTGATTTGAAGAAAGAAATCATAATTTCATTCACACATTTCCACATACCTAGGTGTGATAGTGGGAGAAAGAATTTTCCACCTTTCTGTGTACAAACACATAGGAAAAAAAGTGCTGCCTTTGTGACAATAATAGAGAAGCACCTTGCGTTAAAGATCTGAGCCATGTGCACAGCTTCTATTAAACCCAGCACTTGGATAACATGATTAATGTGCTCTCTCTCTCTCTCTCTCTCTCTCTCTCTCTCTCTCTCTCTCTCTTTGTGATTTCAGCAAGAGAAGTCGTCTTTCTGTAATGGCTTCAGCATGCAGTGGTAACAAGGGACAGAAAAAGGCTAAGTGAGCATCTTATTTGTCAAAGGTAAATTATTCAGAAGGCAGTCCAAATGGAGATTGCTGGAGAACTAATGGCATGGAGGATTTCATCTCACCCTCTCCAGTTCGGAGCAGGCTTTTCAGGAATTCACTGATGTGGAATCAGCTTTGAACACTGCAGCCAAGAAGTAACATTCTGCCATCCAGCTTGTGTCTGTGGAACAGCATCCCCAGCAGCCTTCCCTTTAGTAGTCACATGCAGAACCATAGGCACAGGCATGGTAGTGTGTGCAGGTCCCTGTCAAGCTCTTTTAAGGGGACCGTTTCTCTAGGGCTGCTGCAGAGGAGCAGTTATGGTCTTGTTATGTGTGGATGCTGCTGTGCTTTCCCTGAACGTGAATTGGGCACTAAAGTGCATCATGCAGTTCTCATGTGACACTGACTCTCTGGCAGTTTGAAACCAGAGGTTGGGCGATTCCGCATTTCTGGACAGTTGCATTTCAGCAACATAAGGCGGTCACAATCCCAAATGACAGAAATAAAAAAAGTTTTATTTATTAGTGGCTTGATTTTGCAATGGTTTTGCTTTAATCCTCCGTTTTGGAGGGGATATGGGGGGGGCACTCCTGCTCTTCCTGCAGGATTTGAGCCATGCTGTTGGGAAGGAGCGATTTCGTCTTCTCTCAGAGTGATGACGCTGCACCACTTTTGGCATATCCTGCTTCCCCCATTTACCTGGGTGGCTGTTGCTGCTGCTGCTGGGGTTGCTGCTGCCTGCCTGCCTGCCTGCTTGCATTTCAGCCCGGCTTGTTTCAGGAGAGCATCACTCATCAGCACGCAAAGGGAAAGACATGATGAAATCTGGGCACTGCATTCTGTTATTGCTGCTGGAGGCGAAGAAATGGGGGATGCAAGGTTTACTTTTCCCCCTCCCTGAATGGTGAAAATGCGAGTTAAAGGTTTCGGGAGCAAACATTTAAAGAAATGCTATGCCAGCTAATCCGGTACATATAGGGAGGGCATTGGCAGCAATGCAGCATGGATGGAACAGTATGCGTCCAGAGGAAGAATTCAACCACTGCTATTTGGATTATTATGGGGAAAGCCGTGGTGATGCAGTTTCACCTCAGAGGAGAGCTGTGCTGAAGATGGATAAATGAAGTTCCTTGTATGTGTGCCTGTCAGAGCACAGCCATGGGAGAAAAGGAGTGAAAGCCAGCAAGTGGCAGGAAAGAAGGAGAGCTGCATGCCGTCTGATTGTCCTCTTTGGTGTCTGCTTATTCCAGCAATGGTGATAGCATAATTTATGGAAATGTGCCTGGAGAGAGGGACTTGAAATTGTAGACTGAACACTCCCTAATGCTGTTACAGAGGAAACGAAAGGTGTATGTGGCTGCAAAGACACAAACGCCTTGTGGAGGAAAAGAGAAGTGTGCAGTCTCAATGTATGTCTGTATTTGTACATTGTGAATTGAGCTTTCTGATTTGGGAATGCTTGAGAGATATTCTGGCTGCTGGGAGAACCTTGGCTAAGGGGTCTATGTTCAGTTGCCTTCGGTATACATGTTTTTCAAGAAATAGGAGTTGCGAGACATTTCTGCACACAAGATTCTGTAGAGTCTCTCTCCCTCTCCCTCTCCCTCTCTCTCTCTCTCTCTCTCCCCCTCTCTCTCTCTCTCTCTCTCTCTGTGTGTGTCTTACATCTCTAAGTCTTGAATTTTCTGTATGATCTAGGGAGGGATGTTGGGCTTTGCCCCCCCTCCCAATCTTTAAACTCTTTATAAACACAGCTGTACTTAGTCTAGTAAAAAGGAAAACGTACTGTAAATATAAGTGTGGTCAGTCTAATCAAAATAAATTATCCCAGATGACTTTTGTAGCCCAGCTGGCAACTGGGCTTAGTATTCAACTGAGATGAAATCAGTAATGTATTTACATTTTTAATGCATTTCAAAGTCAGCCTGTAATTTGTTTTAAAGGGAGGGAGAATTCCACTGAAAAAAAGCACAGTGCTCAGTTTTGGCAAGAGTGCTGTAGTCTACAGTGTATACTGCTAAGTTTTATTTCTGGTGTAGCATAGTAGTGGTGAAATGGACTAATATCTCTCTCTCTCTCTCTCTCTCTCTCTCTCTCTCTCTCTCTCTCTCTCTCTCTCTCTCTCTCTCTCTCTCTGTGTGTGTGTGTGTGTGTGTGTGTGTGTATACATATGTGTATATGTATATGTTACAGCTCCTGCCAGGTCATTCAGGAAGACATACCTGTGATAATGGCCCAAATTAAATGAAAGAAACTCAGGCTAGAAACTTCATCTAGAAGCTCAGCTAAATAGGGGAAGCTTGGCAGAAATGTCAGTAGCTGCCTCTTTGGCATATGCACGCATGCACAGCTGTGTTTTTAAATCCAGCAGCCCTAAGTTGTTCTGAAGGTGTCACCTCCAGCAAGATTTCTCTGTAGCCATGTAAGCCATTCTGGAATGAGTTTGCCTGTCCTTTGTATGATTTGTTACTGCAGAAATCATTTTCTGCTCCATTGTAGTTTAGTCAGTAGTTGAATTGCTTTCTGCTCTTAGAGGAAGAAAGATAATTAGAAAAATATATTTTTCTCTGCAGCCTTCCTAGGCTTCTACTCAGCCTTGGGCATTTTAAAGGAAGATGTGCGGGTGGGGAAGGGAAGCAAGAAGGAGGGACACTTGTAATTCATATGGAGCTGCACAGACCAGCAGAATGTCAGCAGCTTGTAATTAGCAGTCCGGTGGTTACATCAGTGACTGTATTTTTCCAATAATAACTATGATGTATCCCACACAATGAGGAAGATAGGCATAACCTGGTTATCAAGCTTGGTTTAAACAAGGGCAAATGGATTAATGAATGTGTTTTGTTATAAAATTCAAAATGGACAGTTCTGCAGTTGTGTGTGAAGTTATCCAGAGAGGCTGGAGAAATGTGGGTGGAAATGTGCATACCTGATTAAGTACAGACTGGTCACTTCTAACTAATAACATTGCCTTATAAACCTGGCTGGTCTAGCTCACCCAGGTAGTTGGATGTCACGAATGTATCACAACTGAAAAAATAAATACAAAGGGTGCTGTTTAAACTGAAAAGAAACCAAAAAGACTGAATTGCCTTACAAGTTTACTGTTTTGAACTTGACTGCAGTTTAGGTATGCTCTTTGGTATGTGATTTGACTTCCAATCAGTCTTTTCTATTTCTCCAAAGAGAGGAAGAAGGTCAGATTTGTGAATTGCAGCAAAGCACTTTAAATCCACAGCAAATCCTGCAAAGATTTCTTGGGAACACTGCAAGATTGGAGCTTTACAAGGATGTTAACTGTACTATTTTAGACCCGCATTTGCAGTCCTGCAGCAGGCAGGCAATGAGTGATGAGGATGTAGGAGGTGCTTAATTTGCAATTGGACTTTCATGCGTCTCTTTCTGATTTTCCTGTGCAAGCCTTTGCAATGTGTGGTTTGTGTTTCACTCCTGTTCTGGGCTGCCCAAATTGCTCTGAGCCTCTTCTAGTTTCCCAGATTCCCTGCAAAAAGTCAGACTCAGTTCAGCTCTTTGTTTATTTAGCTCTCCTTAATAATATGCTTAAAATAAACTGCATTGTGCAAACATGTGTATTTTAGGCTGGGAACGTTCACATTTCTTGGGGGAAGAAGGCTGTGTGTTGCATGCAAGCAATTACTTGATTGTCTCAGGCAGGGCAGTTTTAAAGAGCCTTTCATTATTTGAAGAGTTACAAAAAACCCACATTTTCCACTCCTGCCTTTTGGATTTGGGCCTGCCTGACTCCAGGATACTGTTATTTTGTGCATCCAACTGCGTAGAAAGATTTCATTGGGTTTGTGTATGCAAGCCCGAGCAGCTGGCCATTAATGTCGAATCCATTGCCCGAGCAAAATGGAAGTGGACGTGAAGGGCTGCGTGATTAATGCTAGCCTGCAAAGGCTGTTCCATCTCAGACCCAGGCTTGCAGTAAAATAATGCAGGAGCCTGATTTGATGGCTCTTTAACAGGGTAGTATGTCATTGTGTCGCCAAGCAATTGAGGTTATTATGGGGCAGGGCTGACAGACGGGACAGTGGGGTTACTAGACCGTGGCATTTTTAGAAATACAGGCCTGACCTACTTTGAGTGATCCTGGCTGCCAGCTGCATGGTGCATGGAGCCTCCTGATTGGCTGTCACTGTTGCTAAGGGGAATTAGCATGAATTTTTCCACATGCATTCTCTGTGATTGAATGATAAAAGCTGACTGGAATTAAAGCGATTCAGTTCAGCTTTATGTAGATTAATCTTTCATTTTTCTCTTTCTGGAGACACAGAAGAGGCGAGGGAAGGCAGAAGAACTCTAGCTTGGTTTTTAATTTGTTTTTTCCAGACAGGGCAGGGCAGAAGCCTAGTTCATGAAATATTGGAGAAGGAAAGTGTTCTTTAAAGAGCCAAGAATATTGAAGGATAACTGGTTGTGATGATATTTCACTTTGGCCTGTTTTGAAACTAGCATGGGAACTCCTGCTCCCCCTTCTTGTCTTTGCTTTAAAGGAGAGCAAGGGAATGGGCTACGTAGGCATGGTAGATACAAACCTGATTTGTCTTTTTAAGAAACGAAGGCAGAATGGAATACAGGTAGTCCTTGATGTACAACCATTTGTTTCGTGGCCATTCAAAGTTACAACGGCACTGAAAAACATGACTTAAGACCGTTGCAGCATCCCTGTGGTCATGTGATTAAAATTCAGACACTGTGATGTGATCACCTTTTGCAACCTTCTGACAAGCAAAGTCAATGGGGAAGCCAAATTCACTTAACAAATGTGTTACTAACAAGAGCTGTTACTTAACAACTGTGGCAAGAAAGGTAATAAAATGGGGCAAAATGTATTTATGAACTATCTCACTGAGCAACAGACATTTTGGGCTCCATTGTGGTCATAGGTCAAGGACTGACTATCACATTTTGGAAGGAAGCTATTTTTATCTCTGTTTTTGTTACAGGCTGTCATTGAGAGTCATTTTTGCTGGTAAGCAGGCATAAATGGACTTCAGCTGTCTCAACCCAAAGACATAGATTTTGGTGTTATCACAATATTGGAGACCAAATTCTGTTCTCTACTTATTTATTTATTTACATCAAGCTCATCTAGGTGTAAAAATATCTTTACATGCTCTGGGAAGATATTTCTTCATGGAGGAGGAAATATTTCTTTTATTGTGTGAAACAGGTCTGTCTTTGAGCTTCCTGAAATAACAAATAATGAAGTCAATCAAATTAGTTGAATATAATTGATTTTAATATTCTTGCCAGTATTTACTTGTTGTGAAAGAAGAGTCTATGGATATTCTCAATCAGCCAAGTCATAGTTGTCCCAAAGGTGCTTTTTTCAAAAGAAAGCTTCTTAAATAAGATATATTTTATCTTTTATCTTTTCAAAGATAAAACCAAGGAAATCCAATTGTCTTTGGAAAAAGCATCTTTGTGTTGTGAAAGAAGGTTACACTTTTTTTATTTTGCTAGACTCATTTTCATGATAATTGAAATTATTTAGGAAGAATTTGTAATTCTCTATACAGGAAGTGCTGCCATCTGGAGAAACAGAACAAAATAATTAAATTTTTGGTTAGCAAAATGTATAATTTGACCCCTGGCTGCCACATAGGTAGATTTTCTCCACAATGATCTGTCTCTAACCTATTATTTCAGGTTTCCCAATGGTGCCTCCATGGCCACTATAACTGAATCCATCTATGTTGCTCATGGTTATCCCCTTTTTCTCTTTCCTTCTACCATTCCCAGCATTACAACTTTTTCCTGCCGGAAGTAGGATAATTCAGATCAGGGTATGTAATAAACAGCCACGTGTACTGTAAGCCTTAACTGCTTGTCTCATTTACAAACTCTTGCTCTTACCTTTTATCATTAACCCTTTATCATTATCATAATACATATTTGATATATCACAAAATCACAGATTAGATGTAAATAGAATGTTAAAATATACATTTCTCATATTCCATTAGCAATTGTGTAGATTCATTCTCATTTTATAAAATTTGTCTAGTTTTTGATGATGATCTGATCAGTGACTACTGTATCTTGATATGCTTTGAAAGACCTTAGACCTCACTATCATGGTGAGTTCTCCTTCCTTTATGTCTACAGTATTACACTTATAGGAGGCACAATGCGGGCCTAAGAAAAGCTTCTGTATGCCATAAAAAAAAGAAAACTTTGCATGTAATATCTATCTTATAGTCCAGGATATATTGGAAATACAGTTCTCCTAAACATCATGATTATTATTATTTACTTGCCATTAAAGCTAGGACACGATAATGAACTCAGAAAATATTGCCTCTTTCCCATCTTGTCACATATCCTCTTAACTTTAATTTAAAAATTACTTAAAATTTGTGGAAAAAAACTGACAACCATATTCCATTCCTCTACAAATTATTGGTATTATTTATGAAAACACATTCTGATTATCTTTCAATGGCATGCACAGGTAGAGATAGTTGAATGCTTTGAATATAAAAATGAGAACATCAAAACACCCCAAAGGAATGAAAACAATTCCAAGCCCTTACAAAAACCTAACACATTCTGAATGGAGCAGGAAGTCATTACTACCCACCAGAAACTAAGGAATGGAAAGCCCCACACAACAGGCTTGTGTAATCTCCAGGCAACCTGAAATTTCTTTGCAAGCATCCTCTATTCACAGTTTGCTGTCTGCACAGGTGGGAGAAATGATTGTTGAGAGGATAAGTTGATATAAACTATTTTTCTTGAGATTTCTTATGATTTACTAAAATAAGATTTTAAACATACAGTATCTCCTCTAACCAAACCCTCAGTATTATTTGCAAACCATGAATAACTATAAAAATGAAATATCAGTGGATCCTTAGCTGAAATATTCTGATTAAACAGTTCATGTGACATAAAGGATCCCATATTTCTTTTTTTTCATTTTGTCCAAATGTATGATCTTGCAGACAAGCCAAAGAATCAGAATGCCTTCCCTTTATTTATTGAGAACTTGCTAATTATTGCTTCTGAATCTCACCTATTGATTTAAATGGAAAAACATATATAGTAGTGGTATTCAGTCAGTGGAAACAATCATGAGATTGCTGATAAGGTGTGTCAAAATGGGAGCATATATTTTGGGAGCAATACCTGCATTTGAAGCATATTCCATTCCCCCCCCATATCTCTGAGATAATTGCTAATCATGAAAAATAATGAAATGAGCTAGAAGCTACAATAAAACTCCTAATATACTCCAATGCATATAATAATGGCCAATGAACTTAGTTACACCAAGATAAAAATAATGTCAGATAAGAATGGGAGATTGAGAAGTAATGACTATTAATGTGTCTCTCACTGCCGCCTACATGTTTTAGCAAAAGGCCACATAGTTATGGAAATGTAAATTTTTAGTGGATTTTATTTGTCCTTAGTGATTTGGCTGAAACATACAATATTAATTTTTTTTGGGGGGGGGGTAAACAGTATGAAGTGGTATGTGTAGATTTCTTCTCTCCTTTATTTAACCAGTTTCAAATAAATAGAATTGGACATTCTCAGTTTTACAGGTGGAAAATGAAACTGCTGCTCTATAGACTGATTGATCAAAGAACTCTTTCAAAGAGGAGCAGCTGGTTCACTTATTGGAAATGCACACACTGAAACAAATTGTAAATTTTACTTGAAAAGGTAAATCATTTAAACATATAGCATATGCAATTAAGAATATTCAAGGAAAATGTAAAGCTAAGTATTCAGTAAAAAATTGATGTCATTTTTCATAACAATGTGGCTTCTTATTTGTAACATGATTTATCCTTTGACACTCAAACTAAATTAGTATGCCTTCTAAGACAATTCATCAAGCCTTCTGATTTTTAAAGTCTGTCTTGACTTTAAAGATTGGAAGGCATTTCTTCTAGTTCTAAGCATCTCAGATTTGTGATACTTTTATATGAAATAAAAAACAAAATAATTTTATTATATATTCCTACCTGCTTTATTCATTTTCATTTTAGAAATCTTGACAGAGTATAGCGATGAACTTGTGTTGGACATTAAAATTATGGGTAAACACACTCATAATGAAGTACTAAAGACATTATAAGAGGACAGTTGTATTAGTCTGTGGTGGCAAAAATCAGGCCAAGTCTGATAACACATTTTCTAACTAACCAATTCTGGTAACAGTAATAAGCTTTTAATAAAATTAATCACAAAAGATGCTATCAGACTACAGATTTTTATCATTTTGAAATAGCAGTAAAGATAAAGATTTTTTGTGTGACTATGCTAAGATCTTTTTACAGATTACAGCTAGGTATGTACAAAAAGGCTACCCTACATTAGTCGACTTTCAGTGCTTGTGATTTTTCAACAATCTCATTTTTAGTATGAAAAATTAAAATGATCAGGACAAAACTAAGGTAATCATATTTAGGTCTGAAATTTCACAGGAATGTATAACAAATGAAGATAGATTTCTTTAGCAATAGAATGCAGGACAGGGTATAATCAGGAAATCAAAATAGCAAACAGCCATAAACAAGAAAAATCCATAAGGCAATATGGCCAGTATTTTTATAAAATACTATGCAACTAAAATATGTATGCTTTGCTCAATAAGACCCTAGAGCTTGTATAAATAACTAGTTTATAATTAGACAGTAAAATAAACATTTTGTTTGTAATAAATAGACTTCTGGAGAAAAGGTAGTGTATAAATAAGTAACAGTCAAAAAGGCTTCGTCTCACTTTTAATGGATAGATCTTGGTAAAGGGGTTCAGGCCTTATTAAAAGGTGTGGAATTGTTTGTGCCTTCAAGTCAGCCTTAACTAAATAGACACGTCTGTGTAGTTTTCTTGGCAACGTTTGTCAGAAGTGGTTTACCATTGCATTCTTCCTGGGGCTGAGAGTGAGTGACTGGCCCACGGTCACTCAGCTGGTTTTGTGCTTAAGCTGAGATTGTGGTTTTAGCCTGATGTAACACTATACCAAACTGACTTTGTAAAAGAGGATATTTTTGTTTGTATTTTTTGGGATGTCTTTGAGTCTGTCTTAATTCCTAGTGACTGCCTGGATTAGCCTCTACAGCTTTCTTGGCCAAATTTTTGGAGTAATTGTTATTGCCTGTTTTCTAGGACTGAGAGAGAGTGACGGGACAAGACCACCAAGTTGATTTTGGGGCTAAGCAGATTAAAGCTCATTGTCTCTCAGTTCCTAGCCTGGTGCCTTAATTACCACATAAAATTTGGCTCTCAAGAGGGAACACATACCCTTAAATATCAAGATGGTGAATTGTTGTGGCAGTTTTCTAATCTTAGTGCCATTCAGTGCCATGATTTCCTTAGGCCAGTCACTCACTCTTAGCCCTAGGAAGAAGGCAATGGGAAATCACTAAGAATGGAAATTTTGGGCTCAATTGTGGTTGTAAGTCAAGGACTAACTATAGTGGGGATTTACAAACTTTAGCACAACTCCATTTTAGAGCAGGAAGAATGGCTGAAAGGTCAATATGGTCTTTGGAATTCAAAACAGCATTAGCTATATCCATGAGTTCAAGGTGCAAAAAAGTTGTCAATTAAAGTGAAACTCATGAACCAGAGTTCTAAATATGTAACCGTGCTCCTATTGTCAGTTATTAAAAAAATACTTTAATGTTGTAGAGCTTTTAATTTAAGGTTCTAAAATGTATTAATGTTAAGTTTTGTATTCTTTTCTTTTCAAGACAGAATAACTGGGCATGCTTTCAAAACAGTAAATGAAAGCCAGTTATTAGCTTGCTTGGAAGCACTGTGAGGGCACAGGGCCATATGAAGTGGCACCAATAAAGCTTTGCATTGGTCTTGAACTAGCAGCTGCTGTAAATCATTTTCAATTATTTACACATTGCACTAAGCCAGATTTGCTTTAATTAATTTGTTTTAATCGTGTTCTGCTGAATAAACCGTGGTTGGCAGATTCACACATCTTGCAAAGCCAAAACTGAGCAAGCCCCACAATAAGTTACGGTGATGTGTGAATCCATTTAATATTTAATCATGGGGGAGAAGAGGAATGCAGGCACTGAATTCTGGTCAGCTATTACTGATTTATTAGATGTTCTCTGGGTATTGAAATTTTACTCTCAATTCAATTAAAATAACTTTTTTTTCATTTCCTAGAGTTCAAAGTGATAGATCTGGCTCTGCTGTCAAGTTATCTTCACAAAACAGTGTGATACTGACTGGTTCAGATCAACCTTACTGTTGCACTGTTGGTTTATACCCATTTTTTGTGCTCCGGTTTGTTCCAAAGGCTCAGAAACATCCATATACATGATTTCTAAAATTCCCATTTCATTCATGCTACAAAATTCAACTATACACTAAAATGAAAATAAAGGTGTGCTTGGATTATTATTATTATTATTGATTGAGTTAATAAAATATATGTAATTAAACCTAGTTAGACCAACAATACTGATGAAAATTATCCTTCAAGAACTGCTAGATTCCTAGCCAACATCTTCAAGTTAAACTGGTGATTCAGGAGTGACTATGGGGCTTATAGGAATCAAAGGGTATAGTGATAGTTTTGGTTAGAAAAAGTAAGATTGGAATCCACCGGTACATTTTTTGTGTTGAAATATGTATATGAGTGACAAATAGCCATTGATGATAAAGGTTATTCACAAGAGGTGGGGCTTTGGAAAGATTGCCAATGCTGAATGTATAAATACAAATAATTAAATTATTATAAGATTCCGCAAGCCAAGGCTTCACATAAAAGGAATTCCATTCAAGAGGGCTTCTGTTTAGATCCTTGTCTGTGCATGTGTACAAAAAATGCTTTATTACAACTGAGTTAAGACACAGCTTGAAGCAAAAGCAACTTAAATCCAGAAAACCGCCATTAAAAAGCACACATGCATACACACATTCACGTGTGCAGCTTTTTTCAGCTACTGTAGTCATGTATTGTCTTAGCATTTCCCAATGTTTTTTCCTCTGGTAGATGAACATAAGGCAAATAACTTAAGAGTTCCTTGAATCCTCCTTTGTACTCAGGCAGCTGATACGTGAATAAACCAAATGTGAATTTAGGCAAGTAGAGCCATTTCCAATATTCTTTTACACTAGGAGGAAAAATAATATGGCAGTAATACTGCTACAGCATGTTTAGCCAATAAGGGGAGAGGGAAGAATAAAATCATGTTAATAGAAGGTAAAGAGGAGAAAAAGGTTTTTAAGAAGGGGGATGAAGGACACTAAAGACACTTATTTTTCATATCGATCCAACTATGAAATTCCAGAGGGTTTTACTATCAATACACCTCTCCCCCCCCATGAGTGGAGGACAGACAAACCTCAGTGTTCAGTTATGTGCAAAAAATTCTTCACAATTTTTTTCTTCTCAAAATAAGAAAAACTATACACTTTTCATTTGAAATACATTATTTCTAAGGAGGAAAAAGTCCCTTCTATATTTAAGTATTTCCAATTTTAATGTTTAGAAAATCATGCTTATGTTGTTTTTGAGTTTGAAGGACCATTTAAGGCAGTTTATCAGTTCCCTCTTCGTCTGCTCCCTGCAAAATCTTGAACAATGCAGGATCTGTTGAGGCAAAACTGTTTCAAATTAAACTGAATGTCAGTCTTTAAGAATTTCCAAGGCTAATTCAAAGGACAGTCCTGGAGCTTGGTTTCAAAGTGATGAAAAATCAGAATGCTTTGCCTGAATAAATTATTTTATGCTACAAAGCAGAATTTCAGCTTGTAGAAAGCTGAAAGAAGCTGTATAGCTTTCAGATAGACTTAAGCTGTCATAAATCAGGAATCGTTTTTGTGGACAGGAGCCAATTATTGAATCACTGAAGGTCTGAATACACTGATATATTCACTGTTGTTAACCTTGGTTGTATTGTTCCTGGTAGTTCTCCAGATCAAGCTGTCTTCAATCTAAATAACACTGTATGCTTTTAGAAATGTTCATTTTTCCATCTTTGTATTTCTAAACATACTTCTACTTTCCTTATTATACTATAAAGCAAAAATGTAGTGGAAAAAAGAGGCACAATCATACTTTAACAATATGCAACAATATGTAACCACATTCAGATGATCAATCTAGTACTTTTTATGACCAAATGGTTGCATAGTTTTTCTAATTTATTCTGTAAAAACAAGCTTCTTAGCTCCTACCTTCTGTTCTATATTTTGTTAGCAATATCCAGATATATACCAGTTTGTGTGTATGTTTGTGTACACGCAGTCATTTCCATTACCAAGGAAATTCCACTATTTTTTTCAACACTAAACAAAACTTGACCAGATGAATATTTTATGCCATCCATAGTTGCCCAGCTACTTCTAGACTTAAAAAAATTAGTTTCTTAAAGAATTACAGCTTAATGTTTAGTCGAAATACATTTTATTACAATGAATATGCAGATTCTAATTTCTTTTACTAAACAATCACTGTACATAGATCACGTACACAGGCACACAAGCACAACTTATTATGCTAGAGATTAAAAAAAGGATTAGGCATGAGTGATGGATTCCTCTGGAGCAAATTTATGTGTTCACACAGCACATTAATTGGCCAGGGTCAGCTGTCTTGCTCAAGACAAATACCTGCACAATTACATCTGACACACTTATTTGTCAAATCCTGTACCTCTTGCTGCTTTTAAACTCACAGTGAAGCTGCCATTGCAGCCACACCTTCTGTGGCTAAGCTTAATACAATACTTAGCCTTTAACAATTCAAAAATCTTTTATTTATACATTAACTTATTATTTTCCAGCACATGTGTGAAGGCCATTATATATAACATTAAGGAGGATATGTTACTTTGTTTGCAATGTTTATATATTTTCTTGGAGCTAGTGATAAAATGTCTTTGTCATTTCAGTTCCAACAGAGATAGATTTGACGTCTATGTTCCTGTGCAATGTGTTTCATATTTTGAGTCATATTAGTCTCATTCTGATAAATAGATATATATGACACAAAGGCATGAGCAGACAGTGATGTCTAGACCTACTAAGTGAAAGCGAATATCTATGATTGCCAAAGGATAAGTGAAGCTAAAACCACAAATACCATATATCTTTTTTTTAAAATGAAACTCTGCAAAAATAATTGTGCTTTTATTTTTAATTGCATCCCAATTTATATCTATTAATTGTATCATTCAATTTATATTGATGAGACTGCGCATGGATATCTGTGTCTAACAATGATTCCAAAATGATGTAACATCATGATGTAAACTCTACTCTCTTGTCCTTGGGTGTCAAGCTCTGCATGACTGGCAAGCAGAAGAAGCAAGAATCTCCTGAAATTCTGAAAAAAAATCTTTATTGGTAGAAAGACAATCATGAAAACGTAGTGAAATAATTTTTATGCACAAATTATATCTGGTGTAATTAAGGTGGAACTACTCTGAGGCTTTTTTTCACACGTGGCCCATTTTCTGGATTCTGAGTTCACTTCCATAATGGCTCTGTTCCTCCCATAATTATCTTGCTGCTTCCTCCATATTCTCAAAGTCTCTTAGGCATTCCATTATGTTATGTAATGATATCACATACTACTTGCAGCTCATGGATTGTTATGCGCATGGACGGGGAACCTTCTCTTGATACATTTGAAATGCAAAAGGTATAAATTTTTTGTCTTCTTAGCTTTTTCAGTTTCTGATCTCCACTGTTCATGTGAGCTTGAATATTGATAAAGGTGGTATTTAAAAATTTAGAGAACAGATGTGATCTTTCTTCCCATGAAGAACATACGCCTGCTTCATATTCATGCAGTTATATGCATGCTTCAAATGCATATGCATGCTTCAAATATGCATGCAGCCATCTTCCCTCATATCTGCTCCATACAGAACTTGTAACAGAAAATTCATTAATATTGTCTGATCCTTATCTGGCTTTTATTTGTGGGCCTTTTGATGGGCTGGAAAAGTATATGAGCTGCACACCATAATAGCTTGATGATGTGGTTTTGAACAGGCTAAGACAACAGGGATCTATTAGCTAATTACAGAAAGAGAAAGTATAGTCATCCAGACAAGGAGAAGTTAGAGGTGAGCTCTCTCAACAGGATCTGCATAAATCCCAAAGCAGCTGCTATTAGTGTTGTGTAGAGAGGGATTTCCTGTAAAAGGAAGCTGCTTTTTTTTGCTATTAATGTTGCTTATTTCACAACAGTAAACATGCATTTATATAGGCTGAGTGGGAGAGTGGGAAACGTCTACTAGTGTTGAAAGATGAAATCACATTGCTTAACCAAACAGGAACTTTTTTTCTTACATCTGTTAAAGAAAACAGTGTGAATCCATAGGCACAAATGATCATTTTAGCCTTTCTAACACTGGAAAGTTCTGAGAGTCCTGACAGAATTCAGAAAGAAAGACAAGGGAAAGGTAACACATTTTTTTCACTATGCATTTTGTCAAGGTTAGTTGGTTGCTTTACCTTCGTCCCCATTTCCCTTTTGGCAGTTTGACTTTTCTAGACTGTGTGCCAGGACATTTTTCTTTTTGCCTGCTTTCGTATAATTATTCATGTAATTGTAGTATTTTCTTTAACAATTGGGAAATACTGAGTTTCTTCTCCTACAACAGGGGTGTCAAATTGTCAGCCCGCGGGCCGGATGCATCATAGTGAAACTGCACCCACCCCATTGCCGGCAATGGCAAAAAAGTCACGATACGTTGTGACACGTCATGTGACGTTGCGAGTTTGACACCCCTGTCCTAGAAGGAGAAAAGCAAGTAAAACTTAATGGGCAGCTTGAACTCCACCTAGAGTTACCCTGTGGTAAGATGGGCAGCCAATAAATTTAATAATAAAAATAAATAAGCTCTAAGAAATGTGTGGCTTCTGACATAGAGGTGTCCTTTAGCTTTAGGAAAATGGCTTTAATAATGCTTTGGATTTTTAAAAAAATGGTAATTTAAGGTGACATTTCCTCCATACAGTTGAAAATACAGTTTATAAATTATAGAATTTGAAGCTTTTAAATTATCAATTTACTACTTGAATTGCATATATTCTCTTTTGTCAGTTCCCCAGTATGTCAGAGTTGCTTATTTTTGCTACAGCAGAAAAATAGTTCCCAATGATTGCATTGTGAAATGCTGATAAGCTGAATTGGCACATTTTCCTGAAAAGCAAGATTTTCACTGCGGTTGGGAAAAGTAAGACTCCCCCCCCCATTTCAAAAATACACTTAAATATACTAAAAAAGACCAGGGTCTAATTTCTGCTGATAGTTGAATGAATTAGTTTTAATCTAAAAGACATCCTGTAACAATAAACATGCTTTCTGATAAGGTGATGCTAACAGTATGTAAATAGCAAAGTATATTGTAGAGTTTGATGTTGTTACAACTTTATCTGGTGTTTCTCTAGTGTGTCTTGGACTTGAAGGGTAAAGAAAATTTCCTATCTCAGATAAGTAGAACATAGTTATGAAATTTCTCTTCGCTTGTTATTGAAAAGCTCTGACTTTATTTTCTTTCCCTGTACTTCAGTATATATACATTTCAATAGCACTAGTGGAATGGGACTATGACAAAATCTTGAGATCAGCATTCTGGATCTGGTATTCTCCTGATAATACTTGCTTTGAAACTTACACAATTCCCAATCATATGAGCCTTCACCCATAATCATTCCAAATAATGAAGTATACTATTCAGTATTTAGCATGCTAAGCATGTATTTATCATTTGCTGCTTGCAATGCTGGGCTTTGTTTTTTAGCATGTTGGCATCCCGATTCCTAGCTGCAATACTATAATATAAAGGGAAAAGCAGCAGCCCCACAAACATTTTAAAATGTTTTACTAAATAGAATGGAGTCTACTTGGTCTAAATGTTTTCTGGTGACAGTTGCACATCAATAGGATTTGGTCTTTACAGTGACAACATTTTTAAATGGCATAATGAAGTCAAGAACTTCTGTTTCTAGTTTACTAGCAAGACATTTCCTCATTCACATTAGTTTATGCTTACAGCAATACAAAGTCAAACTCTTTTTGTAATCCTGATTTGCAGGCAAGCTATAATTGGGCTGTTAAAGCATTTAGGCCAGCTTATGGTTTGATGCTGACTGTATTATAGCAGGTAAGAAAGAAGAGAAGGAGAGAAGGTAAATGTAAGTCTGACATTCTTCTGGATTTTTTTTCAAATAATTGCATTTTATAGTCAGTATCTCCTTTTTTAATTACTTGGTATACTAAATGAAATCATTTTTTTTTCACAAAGGTCACATACACTAATATTACATTATCCCTTTCAAAAATTCAATGTCTGCTTTTTATTACACCGGTAAATTTATATTTATTACTTAAAGTCCAACTAGTCTACTCAAAGGACAATTATACATTTGACAAGATTTGTGAACATGTAAAATATATGAAATTCCTATCAGCACTTGTCTCTGTAGGAAAAAAAGTAAAAAAATATACAGCTAAAAAGAGATTTGCATAATCAAGTCAGTTAATTAACTATTTTGATTGTCATATTTTTCAGTCTTGTTTTTAAACTCTATATGTTGGATAGTTTTTATTTTGTTTCTCTAATACAGGAACACTGCGGATAGAAAGCAAGTTGTCATTTGAGCTAATCTCATGGTGTTATTATTTCCCCTTAAGGAAAAACTAGAATTAGAACAGATTGATATGTTTTAAACTAATTTGATTAGGGGGTAAATCATGAACTTAAATTGAGTTGCTGTCATTGATGAAAAATATAATTGTAATAATGAAAGCTGCTGTATGAATAAAAAGAAGTGAAACATACTTGTTATTATCATGATAATCTAACATCAGATATCTGGACAACTTAACCATCACAAATATTTGATAGCAAAAGAATTGTGGCATAATACGTTACTATAGTACAATAGTGGCTAATAAATACAATTCATTGCTTAATCAAATTTTAATAATAAATGTAAGTATACTGTTTTCTTATTTTTCATTTCTACTGATATCCTCTAGGTTATGTATTTAGAAGGATATATTGCATACAAAAGCGCACATTCTGTAAGTTTAAAGTTTTATATAAGCACAATTTCAGCTAAATATAAATTTAATTTTTGTAATGAGTCACAATGCTGCAAATTCCTTGTTTTGCAGTTATTAAAAGTTCAAGAAACCTGACCTCTTTTGTTTAAAATCACAACCTAACAGGCACTCAGGCACATCTGCTTCTACTTGTGGTGATTTGGGAAGCCTACATAAGAAGCACTAACAATGAGGGAAAAAAAGTATATCGGAGAATGTGGGGTTTTCCTCTAAAAAAATTAGAATATTAGAAATATAATCCATCTATAATACAAGACTACTTGTTCCACATTTTTTCTACCTTTTTCCTAATCTGAACAAAGCAGCAGACATCAAGAAGAAGAAAAGCATAATTAACAAGCAAAATTGGGTGTAGGGAATCATTCAATTCTGTAACAGATGTCAGATCTTTTCTCCTAATGTCAAGTTGTACTTTTCACTTGAAAGTGATAACATTAACTCTACAGTATGGGGAATAAGTATGGTATAATTTGTATGGCCATTTAAACTTCACTAGTTTACTGAGGTAACTCATTAACTTGATAACCATTCTCAAGTATTTTGAATAAGAAAAAGAGTGGGTCTGTAGATCATATTGTTTTCCAAGTATCTTTGTGTGCACCCCTATGCACATACAGTGTATTTCCACTTTTTTTTTTTTTTTTTTGCTAGGACTGGATACTCCCAAAATCACAATAGATATCACAACATCAGGGTTTATAAATTTATAGATACATATTTCAATAACATTTCCTTGGTTCTTTTTTAGCCAAGAGACTAGTGCAAAATTTTGGATTCCATGACTGTTATTCTTTTTTTTTTTCAACCAATGAACTAACCAACTTTCTTTTCTTTTTCAAGTAATGTGCATGTTACGATTCTCTACAATATGGAGAACAACAATAAATATATAAATAGGAATTGTGTAGATAGAGAAGTTAAATTTCTAATCCTCAAACTATATGAATATAGGCTTTTCACTTGATAGGAGACCTTTCAGTGAGGATATTTGATCTGTTGAATGCACTATGGAGAGGTCTGGCAGTGAAAGCAAGATAATGTGTAGGTACAAGGCACATTGTCTCATTCTCTTTCTGGACATGAAATGTACATATAATTGAAAGAATTAGATCATGGTTGGGGAACTGACTGGTTTTTCACATGTTGCTGTTTCTACACTGAATTAGGCGGCAGCTTTCTTCTTTACTCGTAGCCTATAACATAAAAAGAAAGAATTGCCCCAGATTTCAGGTGCAATCCAATGCGGTTGCCTTTTCTGAATGAAGAAAGCTTTGTCAGTTAAATGAAACATATCTACAGCAGTAGTGTTTGTTATAAAATTTTTTTCAAAAGAAGTGGTATTTTGCAACTATCACCTCTGTAAAGCAATAGTGGATTTGTTTCAATAATGCTATATTGAAAACTGATTTTCCCTCCTCTTGTTTTTCACTATTTCAACTAAGAAAATAAAGTGGGTTTTCAAATATAGAACTCTTCAAAGTACTCTATACCAAATACTTTAGTTCATCCCTCCCTTCACTCAAAATGAAAAAGAATGTAATTACAACCAGATTCCAGAAATGGTGATGAATTTTATTACAAAAATCTGTTGGGGGTGGGTGGGGTGGACTGCTTCTGATTTCGTGACATCCTCCAGTTAAACAGATCAGTTTATTCACTGCTAATCCTCCTTCTTTCTATTTCATTTCCATGTTTGTTGACAATGTGCACTGTCGAACTGGCATTTTCATATTTCAGGGCACCAGAGGCCCCTTAAAGAAGACATAAGAGAAAGAGAGAGAGAGAGAGAGAGAGAGAGAGAGAGAGAGAGAGAGAGAGAGAGAGAGAGAGAGAGAGAGAGATGACTTGCTCCCGAATGGCTTATTACCATCACATTTGCAATTCAGATCAGTTTTAAATTGACTGAAATTTTTGAACACATAGCATGCAGTTTAAACTAATGATTGTCTGGAGGTTCATATCTGACATGAACTAAGGTTCTCCTTAAAACAAATAGCAAATAATTCTTACTATGGAGTCAAAATGTCACAGTTTGAAAGTATATATTGTTTCCACATTGGGTCAATTCCACAAGAAATTCTACCCACCCACAAACGATTGATATTACAAATTCCTAGCTGATACCCTTTTACTTGATTTTAAAAAGATATATGTTATTGAGGTGTGTAGACGCACACACATATTTGCACCTCAATAGACTGAGTGAAAATCCTTAAGGAAAAACACACTCAAATATCCTCATTCTAAAATAAAGGGCCCTTGGGGCAGTGGTAGGCTTCAGTTGCCTAGCAACCCTCAGCAGGTAGCAGAGATACAACTGCAGCCATCCTGATTCTTTCCTAGAAATCTCCTTATATCCGTTTGTGTTAATCTTTAACCAGGCTTTTAAATGTTATATATATATATATATTTCTCTTCAACTGGCAGCTTACAGTAAGATGCAGCTTAGAATAATAATGCAAGGCATAGTTTTAGGCGCTGTGGTTAAATATTTGAAGAATGATAAAACCTGATCAGATTTAGCATTCATATATTGTCCTACCTTTGTCTGTTAATACATTTGGAATGTTTACAGAAATATTTCCATAGTAAACCAGTGGACATTTCTGAAATACAACATGGAAGCTTGTCTTTTTAGATTTCCCATATTAAAATGTATTTTTAACAACTATTTTCCAATATCCAGTGATGATTACTCAAATCATTTGGGATTTGGTTTAATTTTAGAAAGGAATTATATAATGAAATTATACTATACATGATTTTTAAAAGGGCACTGTACATCAGCAGATATATTTGTAATATAATACTGCAGAGTTTAAAAAGAAAATATGCTCATGATGACCATCTAATCACTTGAAAAAGATTTGGGGGATTTTCTGCTTTTTATATGAAATGGAAAAATAAAAATTTCCTCCACTATGTTGCTATTGCTGATATACAGGTTTCAGTGGCTTTCATTTTAAAGATGTTATCAATGTAGAATCCATTTTATGCATTTTCTACTTATGGCAAATAAAAATATTAAAATAGTGAGCTAAATGAACAATCTGTGGGCCCAGATGGGTCTTCTTCAGCAGATGCTTTCTAGGATCATCATCACTTTATGAGAGAGCAACTGAACTAGGTCTCTGAAGAAAGCTGAAGCCATTAATGTAAGCTTCTAAAACAAACTCTAAAAAAGACAAATGGATATTGAGGAAATAACTGAAATTTGTATATACAACTGCATCTGCATGTAACATTTACATATAAATAACAATATGTCTGCAGGCAGGGTTGTATATGAAATTTCCATGCTGCTGAACTCTCCCTCATTTTGCTAGAATATCATGAGGTACAAGAGCCTTGTTGCTCCTGGGCTAGTCTGTTTATATTAATATTCCAAACCAGATACAAAACAGCTTGTCTGAATATTGGTCTTAGTTATAGACAGTATAACCTGGCAATTGTGAAGGAACTAAGTTTACTGCTACTTTCTATTTGAACTCAATTTAAAAGGCTGCTCTTAAGTTCTAAATCAGCGGTTCTCAACCTGTGGGTCGGGACCCCATTTGGGGTCGAACGACCATTTCATGGGGTCGCCAAACAACACAGTCCGCCATTTTTCCCCCTTTTCCTTAGCTGTGCTACTCCCTTTTATTCTATTGGCTTTTGAAAGCCAATAGAATAGACTCTCTTGAATAGAGTCTAATTCTATTGGCTTTCAAAAGCCAATAGGAATTGTCCAGGCTGTCTCTGCCCTGCTGAGCCCGTCAAAAGTCCCATTCTGCAAATGGTGCTGCAAGTTGTCTGCAGCGAAGGCGAGCTGTCTGGAAGTTTCCACCCCTCCCTGCTGAGCAACTATTAAAAATGTAAGTAAAAGAGGGCCAGGGGTGGGAGGTGGGAGGCCGGCGGGCGCAGGGAGGGTTGCTGGCGTGCGTGGGGCCCGACGGGTGCCATACCTCCCTTGGGCTGGGCCAGCTGGTGGCCCAGCCGGTGGTCGCCCTGCGCCGTCACTGTCCCTTGCCAGCTACGCCTCGGCCAGCACAGGGGGTGGCACCACGTATGTGTGGCGCTCCCGGGCAGGGAAAGTCCTCAACGTACGACCAATTGGGTAGTCCTCGACTTACGACCGGTTGGGGGTTGCAGCATTAAAAAGGTTGAGAACCACTTATCTAAATGGCTTGTGCTACAGACACCTGAATGTGTGGTGATATAGGAATGCATTCAACCCTTAACTTCTTTAGAGGTCTAGTTTACTATACCTTTACCTTCTAAATTAGTTGTAAAATACTTTTATCTTTTCAGCTGGGGAATTTAATACTTGGATCTGGCCTTTCATTCTAATACATTTAATTATCCACTATTACTGTTTTTAGGCAACAATTTACCAAGAACCTTTACTCCTTTCTAGCATTTAATAGCATCTGAATTTCTTGTTTCTTTTGCTTTTTCAGTCTACCTTACCACTTTTTCTTTGTTATTGGTGAATAGTGTTAGTTAGCTAAGAGGTATGAATACACATATTTTAATTAGCTAAGGCTGAATATGTAATCATCTCACCCAGGAATAAGACTCATTGGAGTAAATAAGACAATATGTGCGGAATTGAATCACAATTAGAAAGAGGTATATATACAGTGGGGCAAAAAAGTATTTAGTCAGCCACCAATTGTGCAAGTTCTCCCACTTAAAAAGATGAGAGAGGCCCGTAATTGTCATCATAGGTAGACCTCAACTATGAGAGACAAAATGAGAAAACAAATCCAGACAATCACATTGTCTGATTTGGAAGGAATTTATTTGCAAATTATGGTGGAAAATAAGTATTTGGTCAATATCAAAAGTTCATCTCAATACTTTGTTATATATCCTTTGTTGGCAATGACAGAGGTCAAACGTTTTCTGTAAGTCTTCATAAGGTTGGCACACACACTGTTGCTGGTATTTTGGCCCATTCCTCCATGCAGATCTCCTCTAGAGCAGTGATGTTTTGGGGCTGTCACTGGGCAACATGGACTTTCAACTCCCTCCAAAGGTTTTCTATGGGGTTGATATCTGGAGACTGGCTAGGCCACTCCAGGACCTTGAAATGCTTCTTATGAAGCCACTCCTTCGTTGCCGGGCGGTGTGTTTGGGATCATTGTCATGCTGAAAGACCCAGCCACCTTTCATTTTCAATGCCCTTGCTGATGGAAGGAGGTTTGCACTCAAAACCTCACGATACATGGCCCCTTTCATTCTTTCCTGTACACGGATCAGTCGTCCTGGTCCCTTTGCAGAGAAACAGCCCCAAAGCATGATGTTGCCACCCCCATGCTTCACAGTAGGTATGGTGTTCTTTGGATGCAACTCAGCATTCTCTCTCCTCCAAACACGATGAGTTGTGTTTCTACCAAACAGTTCTACTTTGGTTTCATCTGACATAGGACATTCTCCCAATCCTCTTCTGGATCATCCAAATGCTCTCTAGCAAACTTCAGACAGGCCCGGTCATGTACTGGCTTAAGCAGGGGGACACATCTGGCACTGCAGGATCTGAGTCCCTGGTGGCGTAGTGTGTTACTAATGGTTGCCTTTGTTACGTTGGTCCCAGCTCTCTGCAGTTCATTCACCAGGTCCCCCCATGTGGTTCTGGGATTTTTGCTCACCGTACTTGTGATCATGTTGACCCCACGGGGTGAGATCTTGCGTGGAGCCCCAGATCGAAGGAGATTATCAGTGGTCTTGTATGTCTTCCATTTTCTAATTATTGCTCCCACAGTTGATTTCTTCACACCAAGCTGCTTGCTTATTGCAGATTCAGTCTTCCCAGCCTGGTGCAGGTCTACAATTTTGTTTCTGGTGTTCTTTGACAGCTCTTTGGTCTTCACCAGTTTGGAGTGTGACTGTTTGAGGTTGTGGACAGGTGTCTTTTATATTGATAACAAGTTCAAACAGATGCCATTAATACAGGTAATGAGTGGAGGATAGAGGAGCCTCTTAAAGAAGAAGTTACAGGTCTGTGAGAACCAGAAATCTTGCTTGTTTGTAGGTGACCACATACTTATTTTCCACCATAATTTGCAAATAAATTCCTTCCAAATCAGACAATGTGATTGTCTGGATTTGTTTTCTCATTTTGTCTCTCATAGTTGAGGTCTACCTATGATGACAATTACAGGCCTCTCTCATCTTTTTAAGTGGGAGAACTTGCACAATTGGTGGCTGACTAAATACTTTTTTGCCCCACTGTATATACATATATACACACACACACATTGTAAAATTATTGGCTGCCCATCTTACCATAAGGTAGCTCTTATGCTGTCAAGTTGAACATGTTTGACAGAGAACTGTGCAAAGCTTTTCCACAAAAAGTGCTAGCTGGTCTGAAGCACCTCTCTTTAAAGTATTGAAGCAGCCACATCCTGTGAATGCATGGGTACACACATGTATACACATAGCTACTGTACCCCACTTTGTTGCTGTCCCTACTACAAAGTTTCTAAGTGTGTGCATGCAGGCAATAGGAGATAACTTTTGAAGCAGCCATACAGGCCTTCCAAAGGAAGTGGTTTCTTCACTGTTTCAAGGAGAAATGCTTTGTAAGAGGTAACAAACTTTGCAAAGCACATCTTTCAAATATTTAGCACACCCTACTGTCCAGCTTCTACATGAGCACATCCAGCAAAAAGGTCCTTATCCTCTTAGTAGGTTATTGGTTTCATTGTTATAATCTTCTTTCTCAGAATAATTTTTCTTTACATTCATATAGAATCTGCTTTAATCAGTGTCCTTCACTCTGTGATGAACTGAACTGCATATTAAATCATACCCCTCTGTCTCTCCTAAGGAGACAAAAGACACTTGACTAAAAGGCAGGCTTTCATGCTGTTTGCCTTACTGAAATTTACAGAATTACTATGAGTCTGCAAGAATTACATTTGACTACTTGTATTGTACATGTGTAACCAAGCAATAACACTTTAATGAAGAGAAGGACATGATAGCAGTGTTCCAATATCTCAGGGACTGCCACAAAGAAGAGGGAGTCAAGCTATTTTCCAAGGCGCTGAAGGCAGGGCAAGAAGCAACGGGTGGAAACTAATCAAGGAGAGAAGCAACCTAGAACTAAGGAGAAACTTCCTGACAATTAGAACAATTAACCAGGAACAACCTGCCTCCAGAAGCGGTGAATGCTCTAACACTGGAGGTTTTTAAGAAGAGACTGGACAGCCATTTGTCCAAAATGGTATAGGGTTTCCTGCCTGAGCAGGGGGTTGGATTAGATGACCTCCAAGGTCCCTTCCAACTTTATTATTATTATTATTATTATTATTATTATTATTATTATTATTATTATTATTATTCACAGACATGAACAAAAACAGTAGTAACCCAATACAGCATACTCCTTCTGACCAAGAAACCTGTTATAATTACACATCTAGCACTGTAATAGCTTATACATGCAAATGAGATCAGATCTGTCTATCACAGTCAGAAACCCTTGGATGCCCAATAGCCCTGATGACTGTGGAACAATTACCATTTGTTTATCTATTGGGTTGAGTTGAGTTTCCAACCATGTCACACACAGCCACTTCTTTCCATATTTCTTATCTCTTTAGCCAGTCAATACATCGTATTTCATCATCAGAAGAATGCTTGCCATTTTCAACTTAGTGTTTTGAACTGTTCTCAGATTAGGGTTGAGAAAGTCCAACTTTGAATGTAAGATACAATCTGAGAACAGTATCACTAGCATTTGATTTCTTGTTGCATTTATAACCTTGTCTTATATAAGCAGAAATTTGCAATCTTTTGATTCAATATGAAACTGAATCTCTGGACATTGCCTGTAAAGCATTCTTGAAGCTTCGAACAAGTACCAACATTTGTACCTGTATCATATACAAAAATCATTTCTTTCCTTTTGTGAAAGCTTGTTTGAGTTGTTTTGCCCATTGCTATGCCCTCTCCACTTGTATAGAGAACTCCAGGGTTGTGGAACTATGATTACATTTGGCAAGAATCTGTTACAGTAATTAACAAATTTTAAAAAGCATCACATCTGTGATGTGACTCAAAGCATTCACAATAGCTTGAATTTTCTGTGTATACTTGCATAGGCCTTGTATGGTCATTGTATGGCTGTACAACAACAACAACAACAACAACAACAATAATAATAATAATAATAATAATAATAATAATAATAATAATGTTGGAAGGGACCTTGGAGGTCTTCTCCCTGCTCAGGCAGGAAACCCTATACCATTTCAGAGCATTGGAGCATTCACAGCTTCTGAAGGCAGGTTGTTCCACTGATTAATTGTTCTGACTATCTCCTTAGTTCTAGGTTGCTTCTCTCTTTGATTAGTTTCCATCCATTGCTTCTTGTCCTGCCTTCAGGTGCTTTGGGGAATGGCTTGACTCTCTCTTCTTTGTGGCAACCCCTGAGATTTTGGAACACTGCTATCATGTCACCCCTAGTCCTTCTCTTCATTAAACTAGACATACCCAATTCCAGCGACCGTTCCTTATATGATTTAGCCTCCAGTCCCCTAATCATCTTTGTTGCTCTTCCCTGTATTCTTTTTAGAGTGTCAACATCTTTTTTACATCGTGGTGATCAAAACTGGATGCAGTATTTCAACGGTAGCCTTATCAAGGCATTGTAAAGTGGTATTAACACTTCATGTGATCTTGATTCTATCCCTCTGTTAATGCAGCCTAGCACTGTGTTGGCTTTTTTGGCAGTGCAGCACGTGCTGGCTCATATTTAAGTGATTGTCCACTAGGACTCCGAGATCCCTCTCACAGTTACTACTATTGAGGAAGGTACCACCTATATTATACTTGTGCATTTGGTTTTTCTTGCTTAAATGTAGAACCTTACTTTTTTCACCATTGAATTTCATTTTGTTAGATAGTGCCCAATGTTCAAATCTGACAAGATCCTTTTGTATCTTAAGCCTATTTTCTGGAGTGTTGGCTATTCCTGCCAGCTTGGTGTCATCTGCAAATTTGATGACTTCCGCACCTATCCCCTCATCCAAATCATTGATGAAGATGTTGAAGAGCACTGGGCCCAGAACAGAGCGCTGGGTCACCCCACTACACACTTCCCTCCATGTAGATGTGGTTCCATTGAGGACCACACGCTGAATACAGCTGGTCAGCCAGCTACGAATCCATCTGGGGATGATGCTGTCTAAACTACATTTTTCTATCTTATCAGGTAGTAGGCTGTGGTCTACTTTATCAATGTAGTACAATGTAGTATTATGTTTAGAAGACTGATGTCTATTCATCTCCATAACATTGTCTTGAGGTTTTGCAGATGTATTTCATTGTTTTCTTTAGTGATGATCTAAATCAGGTCCCCAATCCCTGGGCTATGGACCAGTATCATAGCCTTCCAGAAGCTGGTGGAAACATCACTCTTCTGGAGGGCCTTTAGGGACTGACATACCATATTATAATTTGTAAGTTTGTAATTTAATTGTAATGTAATTTTTAAGTTGTGTCTTTATGAAAACAGTGAATTATGTATTGCAACCTTACTGTAAGGGGTAGGTCTCCAATATCAACGTATGGAAAAATAGGGAATTTGCCGATATCTCCCTGGATCAGCATTTTAAACTTTCTGGGTCAGAATTGTTGAACTTCATTGTTGTACCTGTCACTGATGAAACAAAGAGCTAGGCTTCGTTCTGAAATCAGTCTCAAAGGTCTTATGGAAGAAAGTAGCTCATGAGACTATTTAGGAGTTTCCTTCCACCAATAGAAATTATTCTTTTTGTTTTGCATAAAACAGTGTGGAAGAATTATAATGTAGTTAGTATTTTTCAAGATGAATAATACAAGAAATTATTGTTTGGAATTGAATACTGTAAAAATGTTGCTTACAACAACAATAAGCACTACAAAGTAGAACATATTTAAATGGGGAGTCTTCCTACACATTAACTGAAACCTCTGCACATATCTATAGCTTTTATTCCAATACTACTCCAAAATTTAGTAATAAAACCAGGTCAGGTGTGTTTATATTTGATAGTGATTTTTATATACAGATGGTATTCAGTTATAGTGTCAGGTGATTTGAAAATAAGTGCTGCATGGCATGCTATAGATAGTAAAAGATAATATAGAAAAATAATTCTGATTATTTTCAATATAGAAAAACAAATTTGTAATAATTTAGATAATTGGGTCAGTCATATTTTCCTGATTTCCTTTAGGTTGTATATTGCTAAATGTTTTTCTCAAACATCCCACATATCTTTTTTGGTCTCAGACTGAAATATGATGTGAACATTTATTTGAAACTCCTTATATGATATTGTTAAGCTATTAGATATACAGACATTCCTTAATTCAGTTTAAAAAAAACAACAGATTGAGCATTTTGCTTTATGATGATATATTTGTAAAGCAGGGACAGGCAATTTTTCATGACCTGACAAATGCATCGAACTCCCCATTCCCGCTAAGCACTGCAATGTATGTAAAAATTGTTTTTGAAATATGCAGAAATAATTATTTAAAAAGATAGTGAGACATACAGAAAGAAAGATAAAATCAGAGTGGTATAGAATGAATAACACTGATTTTTTTTAAAAAAAATATCTTGGTTTTCTCCTCATTTTCAGTGACAATCAGAGGGAATTACAGAGCCAAAAATATAGCTGCCTACTTCTGTATATAGTAACATAGCAAGTAGAATTGTAGAGAAAATTACCATTAATATATTGAAACGATCCTTCAACCTGGTAATTTCCCCAAAGGAATGTTATCATAGAAGTAGGAAAAGGAGTAGCTGACACTGAAAGTGCAGTGAACTATGTGATTTATTTTGAGAGAGAGAGAGATTTTATACTAGCAGAAAAACAACACTTTTCATTGCAGGACTCCAAAACAATTTCTATGTGGTATAACTGGAGCCAATAGTATCCAAGAAAAAAAATATCCCAGAATTTCCATTAGGTATTTTTGAGGGCATAGCTCTTTCTAAATGGACATTTTGAATTCTGCACTAGCCATAATAAAACACTTTGGAAATAGACATCGTTCTTCTTGATGCATACATGCAGATAGTTTTAAAGGTTTCACCCAAAGATTAAAAATCCAAAAGCATTTCAAATTGAAATACTTTTGAAATGGTGTGGGAGAGAATTCTCAAAGAGAATTCCTAATGGGATACACAGAAACCTTGCATATTAATAAATAAACTAACATAATCAGTAAACTATGCAATGCAAGTGATTTGGTTAACATGTTAGATTAGGCCCAGGAGGCCAACTCTGCCTTTATTTTCTTCAATCTGTTTTGCATGGTTGTTAACTGTGGAAAAGATTACAGGATGAGAATTAACTATGCAGGACTTGCAGTCGTGGTATAAACAGAGAACGTAAAACTGACTAAGTAACTAATTAAAATTAAGAGTTTTGTAAGTCCAGTAGTTTAAAGACCAAAAAAGAGAAACTTGAGGTTTTGAATTACACAACATGCATGCTGACTGACTGATGTTTATTAAAAAAAAAAAATCATGAAAACATCAGCCTGAACATTGTTGCATAATAAATATGCTGACAATTTACAAATATTTTTGCTGTCACATCTAGAATTAGAAATATGGCTATTTTGGAAGGTCTTTGAAGTTTAATTAGTCTGAGTAGAGCTATTACCAGAATGCATTAATTACTCATTTATTTTTGTCCTAGGTATTTTTGCATAATGTTTTATTATATTACCTGTATATATAAACTGTCTGCTCATTAGAATCTGTAGGATTAAAGTAATCTAGAAATTTAATATATAAAAATTGCTATATGATCATCTATAAACTTAGGTACTGTCAGACATTATATTATTAAAATAAGTTATGAGGTTTTAGAGAATACTTTGGTATATATATATGTGTACAGATTCAGATTTTTCCTTTATGAATGTCTGACTTAGACTTGGGTGATTTAAAATTGATGTTATTGGACCTCCAAGGAATAGTTAATAGTTAATACAATAATAATTATAACAGCTACAGTTATGTTTCATTATTTATTATTAGCAATTGCTGATGGTCACAGCTGGTTTGCTACACATTCAAGAATAACATGACAAGAATGGTAAATACATATTGAGGCATGCAAAGATGATGTCTTATTTGGAATCCTGTGAAAATGAGCCATGCATCTATGGTATTGGGTGCCTCATACAGGCGGTCCTCGACCTACGACCACAATTGAGCCCAAAATTTCTGTTGCTAAGCGAGACATTTGTTAAGTGAGGTTTGCTCTATTTTACAACCTTTTTTGCCATAATTGTTAAGTGAATCACTGCAGCTGTCAAGTTAGTAACACGGTTGTTCAGTGAATCTGGCTTCCCCATTGACTTTGCTTGTCAAAAGGTCACAAAAGGGGATCACATGACCCCGAGACACCTACAACCATCATAAATGTGAGTCGGCTGCCAAGCATCTGAGTTATGGTCACATGACCATGGGGATGCCACGATGTTTGTTACTGCCAACAGTCATAAGTCACTTTTTTTTCAATGCTGTTGTAATTTCGAACGGTCACTAAATGAACTGTTGTAAGTTGAGGACTACATGTATTAGGCATATTTAGTTCCCTGTAGGGTATAAATTAGTAATTGATAGTATAAGACATTAATGGATACATTAATAAATTAGATCAAAACTAGGAATTGAATTTCTCATGAAATTGAAATACAGTGTAGGCATTCATGCGGGGAGAAGTGATTCCATAGTAAAACTGTGGTAAGAGCTTTTTGTATCTATTTAATCCATGAGCAGTAACACTCCTAACTGCTAAGATGTTTGCTTTGTTTCTTGATATAGCAGCTAACAATATTGTGTGTCTCACTACTGAGTCTGCTATTATATTGCCTTGTTGACACTAGACATGACTCTTAATGCAGGAATCTTTGTAGCATACTGGCCCCACTGCAAGTACTGTAGGCAAGTAAGCTAATTAAGCAGGCTTCACGGTACATAATGGCAAGTACCACTTTAAAATGATGCATTCCCTACCGAGCTACTGAAAAAAAAGGCAGAATCAAGATGATTGATCACCTAGAGTTTTACTCTAACAACCGAAGTCCTTTTATTTGCACCAATATATTAGAGATTTTCCAAGGACAGAGCCATTCTCTGATAATATTATCGGGACTTCCTGTTTCCACCCACAAGAGTACTTGTAAGTGCACACTCACCACATTTGTTTGGTTGTTTGACGCTTCTAAAACCAGAAAGCATGCACAAAGGTTGCAGGAAAGGAAAGCCTAACAAAGTACTGTGGAAGTATGGAGATTAAAATTAAAATGTCATCAATTTAAATAAAAAAGCACTTATATCAAGCCAATCCATGTTTTTTTTTTACAGAATTTGGAAACCAAAATATTGGGGAAAAAGTTCTTTAGAGCTTAATATCCTAAGAAACTTGAGAGTTTATGCAGAGTTCTGTGTAAAAAACTCTTTCTGGCACACACAATGAAGATTACTTTGATTGCCTCATGGGAGTAAAACCAGCACAGACATGCTTTGGAGATCGAATAAGGATAGTGTGGTCTTATTGCATTAAAAAAGTCTTATTGAGAAAAGCCTGGACTATGCAATACATCTTTTGCCCATTTCTTGTCTTTCACCAATATCTCTGATAGGGTAGCTCGAATGCAATTGATCCATAAAATTATGAACATCAATAATAACTGTTCCTAGGTCTCAAAATCTGTCTGCGTCTGATTTAGGTACAGGTGGTCCTCGTTTTACAACAGTTCCTTCAGTGATTGTTTGAAGTTTACAATGGCACTGAAAAAAAAGGGGGATTTACAATCATTTTTCACACTTACAACTGTTGCAGCATCCCCATGGCCACATGATCAAAATTCAGATGCTTGGCAACTGGGTCATATTTACGACGGTTGAAAATGTCCCGGGGTCATATGATCACCTTTTGTGACCTTCTGACAAGCAAAGTCAATGGGGAAGCCGGATTCACTTAATAACTGTGCTACTAACTTAACAACGGTGGCAAGGTAGGTGCAAAATGGGGCAAGGTTTACTTAACTGTCTCAGCAACATAAATTTGGGGCTCAATTTTGATCATAAGTCAGGGAGTACCTGTACACTGGACACTGATATTGAGAGCAGAATCAAGACAATGGATTCCTATAGAAGGTCTTATATATTTCCGTCTGTTATTTTAGGAATGAGTACAGTTTTTGCCAATAAAAAGAAGTGCTTCTTTTTACAGCGATATGAACAACAAAAATTGAAATAGGGAATAGACGCAGACTATCCCTCCCATACAAAAAAGGCAAGCTTGCAACTTCAAATCATAGAAAACCCAAGAGGAAACAGATAAGAGTTCTGCTTCCCTAAACTGCTATATATAAATGTCTCACTTGAAAGTAGGGATAATCTTCCTTCTTATATATTCCAGGTTAGACAAAGCTCTTAAATTTTAGTTCCTTGGATCAACTACTAACTCCAGGTAATCCTCAACTTACAACAGTTCATTTAGTGACCATTCAAAGTTACAACAGCACTGAAAAAAGTGACTTATGACTTTTTTCACACTTACGACCTTTGCAGCATCCCCATGGTTACATGATCAAAATTCAGATGCTTGGCAACTAACTCATATTTATGACGGTTGCGATGTCCCAGGGTCATGTGATCCCTTTTTGAGACCATCTGTCAAGTAAAATCAATGGGGAAGCCAGATTCACTTAACAACTGTGTTACTAACTTAACAACTGCAGTTATTCACTGAACAATTATGGCAAGAAAAGTCATAAAATGGGCAAACTTCACTTAAGCAATGTCTCACTTAGCAACATAAATTTGGGGCTCAGTTGTGGTCGTAAGTCGAGGACTACCTGTATTTCTTGGAGGAGAGAAGTCTGGCACAGATGATGGCAATCCAATCATCTGAGTAGGACTGTCTCCTCTTGTGTAGAAGCTCCACAGTCTCCAGCACCTCTGCAAAGCTGGCAACATTACAGCAGTGTTTCTCAACCTTGACAATTTTAAGGCATGTGGACTTCAACTCCCAGAATTCCACAGCCAGCATTGCTGGCTGTGGAATTCTGGGAGTTGAAGTCCACATGTCTTAAAATTGTCAAGGTTGAGACACACTGCATTACAGCATCCCCACGGTCACATGATCAAAATTTGATTGCCTGGCTACTGGTTCATATTTATGACAGTTGCAACCTTCCAGCAAGCAAAGCCAACCGGGAAGCCAGATTCACTTAACAATCGTGTTACCGACTTAAACAGCTGCAGCGTTCCACTTAAGAACTGTGGCAAAAAGGCCATAAAATGGGGCAAAATTCGTCTAATAAATTTCTCAGGTAACAACAGAAGTTTGGGGTTCAATTGTGGTTGTAAGTCGAGGACTACTTGCACTAGAGAACACAGGACTTTCAGAAAATGGCCAGGGGCAACCTGGTTTGGCAGATCTGTCTTGTGAGGGGGAGGGAAACTGGAGGAGAGATTACCAGGAATATATGTGGGAGCTTCAAGAGAACCTCATGATCTGGACCCCTCAGAGTTAGCAACATCTTTAGATGAGAAATGTTTTAACAATGAAAGGACACATAAGTCAGATGGGTTGGACTAGAAGACCTCCAAGTTCCCTTACAACTCTGTAATTCTGTATTAACTAAAGGAGTCAGCATTTCAAAAGATTTCAATAGGACATGCACTAATTTGGGGGGAATGGTCTATGACTGAGAGCTATATCTGGCCTTTTTATACCATATTGTGAGATGACTCTCAAAGAGTAGGTGGGATCTGGACAAGAACTAAATTCGATTTTATTTAATTTGAAATTCTAGAGAGTCTTCGACTTACGATCATTTGTTTAACAACTGTTCAAGGTTTGCAATGGTGCCAAAAAAAGTGACTTATGACCAGTCCTTGGGCTTATGACCATCACAATGTCCCTTTAGTCAGGTAACTGACTGGGCACTTGGCAACCTGCGTATATTTACAATGGTTGCAACATTCTGGGATCATGTGATCACCATTTGTGACCTTCCCAGGAAATGTCCAACAAGCGCATTCAATGAGAGAAACCAGATTCATTTAACCATATGATTCACTTAATGACGGTGGCAAAAAAGTTTGTAAAATTGGCATGATTCATTTAATGGCCACATTGCATAGCGATAGACATTCCAGTCCCAATTGTGGTTATAAGCTGAGGACTACCTGTAAAGTAATTTAAATGTATTTAATCTTTCCCCCTTTTTATCATATTCCAAACTATAATTTTGGTGGCAATTTTGGAGGGGTTTGAAGAACTGTATCAAAAGCATTTGGAAGTTGCATGTAGCTCTGGGCCCCCTTGTTTTACACCAGCACCAATGTTTAAGAAACACATTTTAACCTCCATACATTTTCAATGTTTTATTGCTTGATTTGAATATTGCTGCAATCTGAATGAAAATGCTCTGAACAGAAAAAAATAATGGTTTATCTAACAATTTAACCAGAAAGAAGCGAGCACAATGGGCCTCTAAATCTTTTTTTTTTTTTGCAAGCTGAGATTTTCTAAGAACAGTGAGGCTAAAAGCAGAGTATTTTAAAAAGATGTGGTGCTATCATTTTAATAAAGTGAGAGCACAGCTGTTCAACAGTTGCTGTCATGAATGAGGCGACATTTCAGGAGTTTCACATAGTTGTCAATTTTGTGGGAGTCCCGCCGCAAACAGTGCAACAGATTGTAGAAGGCAAAGAGGCGAGAATATTCATCAGCCAGTTGGAGGGAAGGGAGATCAGTCCATCTAGAATAGACTTCATTGCCTAAGTCACCTGGGTGAACCTAAGGAAAATGCAAAGTCAAAATAAACCTTGATGGTTTCACAATTGCTCAATATATTTTGGTCAATTTTCAGAGCAGAGACTTAGAACTTCCATACAAACCCATTCAGTAAGCTACACTCCCAAAATTGGTAAGGCCAGGAAACTAGAGAGATTCTTAAGAGATAAAACGTGCTCCCTTCTATGAGATAAAATGTGTGCTTTAAACGTGCTCCAGGTTTAATATAATTATTTTGCTCCTAAAATATCCCCCTTTTTCAACAGATACTATCTGTAGATTACATATACATAGTCCTCAGTTAATGGCAATAATTGGGACCAGAATTTCCTTTGCTAAGTGATGTGGTCATATAAAACATAATGTCACATGACTGCACCACTTAGCAATGGCAATCCTGGCAATCCCATTGTCATCCCTGAGCAAGGATTGTGGGTTGTTAAATGAGCCCTCGGTGGCTGACAGTCAATCAGGCAGGTAAAGTACAACATGCAATGCAAGTGTAGAAGGATTGGGGGTGGCTGCTGCCAGGTACAGAGGGTGCATGAATGGTTCACAAGGTATGGCACAAATGCAGTGGGGCCAGGGGTGGCTCTGCTGAGTGGGGAATGGTGTGAACAGTTTACCAGAGTGATTGTGATCTTTCCTATCAGCTTCCCCGTTGACTCTGCTTGTGGGATGCTGACACGGAAGATAGCAAATGCAATTGGAGGACACTGCAGCCATAATAAATGCAAATCAGTTGCCAAGCACACAGATCACAATCTCATGGTGTGTGTGTGTGTGTGTGTGTGTGTGTGTGCTGTGACAGTCACTTTAAGTCTCCTTTTTCAAAGCTGTTGTAATTTTGAATGGTTGCTGAATGAATGGATAAACAAGGATTACTGATACAGATAGGGATAGATATATAGATATACAGTGGATATAGATATAGATAGTTTTGTTATCAGTGTGTACTGCTTGAACAAGTTCCTTTTGTTTTTTTAGCAAGATTTTTGGAAGTGTTTTACCATTGCCTCTTACCAGGGCTAAGAGAGAAGGACTGGCCCAAGTTCAGTCTGGCTTTATGCCTAAGGTAGGACTAGAACTGATGGTCTCCCAGTTTGGTGCCTTAAACCACTGCACCAAACCATCTCTCATCATCTTCCAAAATGTATATATATTAAAAAAGGGAGTCAAAATGTCTGGTTCAATCAGCTTTGATTGTATCAAAAATGCTTGTCGGCTGTACCTTTTGCACCCCTGCCTTAGAGAGGTGTAACATAACTGAAGAATTATCAGATAGTAATTTGGAATCTGAGTAGATCTTTGCTTAGATTTAAGTATTCAACAGAGTGAACATTTTACTTATAGTGTATTTCACCAAAAGAAACACTTTTTTGTAATACAAGTTCATGAAAAGATATATATACAAGATAATTAGAATGCACTTTGCACATTAGAGCTGCAAAGTAAACAAGTAAGACTTGTATGTTTGCCTACTTTCACCAATCAAAGGCTTTTATTATAGTGTGAAGCAAATACAATATTCCCCCAGGAATTTGTCTTACCCTGCTTGAATTACTGGGCATTTAAAGATCTTTCAGTGTTGTCTAATATCTATTAACCCATGTCGTATGGTTGTACTATTATTTACCCTTTTTATTATTTTCTTTACTCCCCCTTTTATCGGTATTATTATTGTTACTGTTATTATTCTGTTGCTTTGCATGTACACTGAGTACTTTTGTACGAGAGACAAATTCCTTGTCTGTCTAATTCACCCTTGGCCAAATAAAGTATTCATGTGTGCTAGTGAAACATTGGCCAGTAATGATAATCTGAAATGCTTGAACATGCAGGATACTGCTTATAAGCGCTATATGCATAGAGCTCGAAGCATTGTTAGAGACTCCACATACCCACTTCATGGTCTGCTTCTATTGCTCCCCTCTGGGAGGAGGTTTTGAAGTATTTATAGCAGAATTACTAGATTCTGTAACAGCTTTGTTCCTTGTGCCATCCGTCTTGTAAATTCACAAGGGTTTTTTTTTGCCATGTACGTATACATTCAAATTAGACGTGTGTGTGTGTGCGTGCTTGCGTGCATGTGCATAATGGGGTTTTTTTGAGAGCTGAATGCAATGAAGTTTCATTTTAATGTATGCTGATTAGTGTTCATTTAAAGTGATAATAAAATTTTTATTCTATTCTATTCTAATTCAATTCAAAACATCTTGTACCAACATATACAATGTTTAGACAGTGTTGAGCATTAGATTGGGAAAGTTTTCTGTAGATGTTATATCCAACTTTTATTATTTGGCAGTTCAATAGAGGCAACCTAAAAATCTCACCACCAGTCTAAAGGACAAATACTTTAGGATTGGGGGGATTATAGGCTGAATGTTTTAATATGGCAAAAGAAAAGCATTCTACCTGATGTTGTGTAACTAACCAAAAAACACAGTAGGGCTTGTCAGGATCCCATCTAGGTATTAGTAATCTAGAATTCATGTGTGCTAGTGAAACATTGGCCAGTAATGATAATCTGAAATGATTGAACATGCAGGCATTTTCAGATAAGTGTTGTAAGCATGACTTGCACTAATTTGAGGATGGAAGGCAGTCATATTAGCCTGTTCCTGGTAGATCAGGGAAAACAGCAAATACAACTCCCTACATACAATATGGTTGTGAAAAAAGTTTAGTGCATTTGCTTAGAATAGATTTTAGTGCCCTTGCTCAATCAGAATGGATAGCTGCTTCTTTAGGTATGTTTAAATTTTACATAGAAAATGCTGCATAGGTGTCTTTCTGAAAAAAGTAACTATTTCAACTGCTGAAAGAAAATGCAAACATAAAAAGGAAATGATGCATGCATCTTGTTTTTAAAATTGCTTAGAAATGCCTACTTTGATGTGTTTTACTTTCAATTCTGTCCTTCATTTTCATAGTAGATTTTGAATATGACACATTAGAAATTAAGATAATTAATAAGGAGAATTTGGAAATATTCTTGAGTTCAAACAAGTGTGGAAAGAAAGAATGTTAGCTTAACACTTTTAATGTACAAAGTATGTACTAGATATGTAACAACTTTTATTTATTGCCTTCATTCATGGCACAGGCTTCATTCATGGCTCATTCTGTTACTTTCCTAAGACACATACCTACATATGTTAAAAAAAAGTATTGACTGCTTTCAAACTAAACATATGACATATTAAATATGTAATGTGCAGCTGATTTTGAGGGGTTTTTTTTGTAAACTCATCTTTTCTTTTCTTTTTAGTCTTAGCTTGTAGAGGGTAAGGGAAAGATTACATTCCTCTCTGCAAGGAAGTGTTAAAAAAATCACATTAATGAAAGTTATTGTTTTTTCAGCACTTTCATGTGCAGGGGAATCATGTTAATTTTATAAAATATAAGATAGGAGGCAAGATAAAAGTTCTAACCTGTTTGCTGATTCTCAGTCTAGGTTGGGCCATGTCCCTTTTTTAGTATTAAGAAAAATTACAAAATCAGCTTTATGCTTTGTTGTTTGGCACTTCATAACTTTTTTTATTAGTAAAGATCAAAATGTTTTGCTACTTCTTATAGATGCCAAACAGATCTCCAGATCTGAAAGGTTTTGCTGACACTTTTAACTTCTTACTTTCTTTCTTTGAAGCATTTTAATCCAAACAAACAAACAAAAAAATCTGTCTCATTTTATACATTCCGAATAGTGTTATGAAGCTGGAAGAACTTCAGAGGAGTTTTTGACTCACCCGTCCAACTATTCTCTCCATCCCCTCAAGAAGCCGTTTATTTTGCTCCTCAATCTCCATGGCCTTCCAGAGAATGGTATCAGGAGCTTCCTTGATTCTTTCAACTTCAGAGACCAGATGTAATAGAGGGTCATTCCAGGAACGGAGTACACTCAAAACTAGATTTAATAGGTCCTCGTGCTGTTCATTGGCAACAGAATTGTGCAGTTAGTGTGCAAAATCTACCCAAGAGATATGGAACAATTTTTTTAATCAAACTTACCTTAAAATGTCCTTACTGCAATTTTGTATCTGCCCATTTATCAAATATAGCTAAACTACAGACTATAGTGCAATTGCAAGGCCTTTTTTTTTGTTAAATGTAACTAGACAAGAGAGTGCCCTAAATATCATGCTATCAGTAAATTATCTGTGCTGCCAGTAGAAATCACTCCATTCATCTTTGTTGCATAAATGCCATTTAATCCAAAGATTAGCCTGAGCATTAATGATACATTTTTAGAAATAAAGGATCTAGAAAATATTTGAAGATATAATGGAAGATGTGATCTGTGGTAGGCCACTTAATATCTCATCCCGAAGCATTTATTGTGTCTACATCAAATCCTGCAAACATGCCCAGACATAAGGCTGATTTCAAGTGTTTTGCTTCTGGGAAGATTTCTTTTCTTTTGAAACTTTGCCACTGCTTGGGGTGAGCTGAAAGATCAAAGGGCTCTTGGCTTTCCTAGGATCCTCCTAGCCATTGTGCTGTCCTTGAGACTTCTCCAGTGTTGACACAATCACTTTTCACTTTCCTTACATAGCAAAATGCATCTATTCTGTGGTATAAATGTCCTCCTGCTTCTCTTGGGAGAATTGCTATTGTGCTGCTACGTTGAAAGGCTCAAACATCCCAAGTAGCCCATGCAAACATAGATAAATGCCAGACACATACATATCTCAAATATTTGTGGCACATGTTTTGGTTTCTGAAAAGAGATTATTCAGTGGATGAATGGCATTTGAAAACTGAATCAAAAGGAGGAATGGGCTCTCAGGCGACACCTTAGCATTCCAAAGATTTCCTCTTCAAGTGCACAGAGTAGAAACCTTTTTTTAAATATGATTATTCAATAAGGTATGTTTTATTTCCAAAACTGGAACACTGAGGAAACCTCTGTGATCAAGAGACCATTGCAATATGGAGTTCTAGCCCCTGACCTTTTAAAATTATCTTTCCATTTTTGCCAGATCTATTTTTCTTTCCTGCTAGGGAATATATAGACTATTTAATCTATAGCCTATTGTTTATGCATCTCTTCACACAAATATACCATCTTCCCATCTCTTCTTAGGACAGATAAAGGAGATTCTTTCATCAGCCCTCCCTGGATTTTTCCAGCCTTGTGAAAGACAATCTTGTTTTGTATTGTGAATGTATTGTCTTTCGTTTTTGTTCATATAGGTCAGAGCATGCTTCCTTGTTTTGTGCTTTGCTTATTCCTACCACTTACAGAGGTGGAGCAATGGTAAAAGCTGCCCTTTATAACCCTATCTATGGTAACTGTATGCTTTGAAAGGATTTCATCAGATTTCTGGTGAACTTGCACACATCTGTCAACAAACGGAGACAACTTACATGTATCTGCTGAGCTTGTTCTTTATCTTCAGGAGTGGTTAGGGAAGAAGTATGGCAGCTGTTAACGGCCTTTGCAATAAAACCCCGGCCCTGAGCATAGCGTTCATCCTAACAGTAAACAAAGATGACATTTAGTCAAGTAGATAACCAGCATTTTTGAAAAAGAATAGACTGATTCTTGTTTTCATTGGTTGCTTTGTAAAATGTATCCTAGAGTTATGGAGGGCATTAATTTTGTCTCCCAACTTTATTGCATGACTTAGTCAAAGGTGATCTGCCTCTTTGTATACTGTGAAAGGAAATCAATTTTAAGCATCGTAGTTTTTTCATAACAATAAAAACTTCTTTATGGTATAAAATGGCCCAGATATTAATAAAAGCTGTTTATGGTACAAAGTGGCCCACATCCCACAGTTCCTCAGAGAGTATATTTTCTGCCATACTCCAGAATAGCTTTCTTGCATGCATTTAGTTATTTTTCTCTGAGCAAACCTTTCACTTGGACGTTTGTTACTTAGTCTTCCATATTTTCATTTTGTTACTTTAAATGACTTCTTTGTACAGAAGACAATGTTTTCCTTCTTCCACATCCTTTGTTGAGGTTCGGTTCCCCCAGGGTAGATGAAGCTTTCACTACAATGGATCTATTAATGAGACGTAACTATCTGCCCCATCCGATTTCCTACTCTTGCGTCTTAAGAAATAATAGGATTTCCATCTTTAAAAGGAATAGAGGTGGGCTTTTTTCACTGATGAAAACTGTATTGGAACAGATTCTGAAAACTCTGTATATGAAATATAATATCTTGTCGGCTTCCAGTCTAGAAATCCACTTAAAAGCTTGTGTAGCTTCTTTTATTATGGGGCTTTGATAACTTTTTCACAAATACAGGTAGTCCTCCGCTTACCACCAAAATGGAGCCCAACATTTCTGTTGCTACAGTAAGCAAAACAGTTGTTGAGTGAATTTTGCTCCATTTTAGCAATACTAATAGCATGTAGATTTACATACCGCTTCACAGTGCTTTACAGCCCTCTCTAAGCGGATTACAGAGTCAGCATATTGACCCCAACAATCTGGCTCCTCATTTTACCGACCTCGGTAGGATGGATGGATGGCTGAATCAACCTTGAGCCGGTCAGAGTCAAACTCCTGAAGTAAGCAGTGAGTTAGCCTGCGGTACTGCATTCCAACCACTGTGCCACCCCAGATTTTTTTTGCCACAGTTGTTAAGAGAATTAGTTAGTAACACTGTTCTTAAGTGAATCTGGCTTCCCTATTGATTTTGCTTGTCAGAAGGTTGCAAAAGGGGATCACATGATCCCAGGACACTGCAACTGCCATAAATATGAGTCAGTTGCCAAGCGTCTGAATTTTGATCACATGACCACGGGGCTGCTGCAGTCATAAGTGTGAAGAACAGTTATAAGTTTGTCTGTTTTTTTCAGTGCCCTTGTAACTTCAGATGGTCATTAAACGAACTGTTGTAAGTCGAGGACTACCTGTAGTTTAAGAATCGCATTAATTAAGCAGACGACACCAAGCTGGCAGGAATAGCCAGCACTCCAGAAGACAGGCTTAAGATACAGAAGGATCTGGACAGACTTGAACACTGGGCACTAACTAACAAAATGAAATTCAATGGTGAAAAAAGCAAGGTTCTACATTTAGGCAAGAAAAACCAAATGCACAAGTACAGCATAGGTGGCACCATGCTCAATAGTAGTAACTGTGAGAGGGACCTCGGAGTCCTAGTAGACAATCACCTAAATATGAGCCAGCAGTGTGCTGCAGCTGCCAAAAAGGCCAACACAGTGCTAGGCTCCATTAACAGAGGGATAGAATCAAGATCACGTGAAGTATTAATACCACTCTTCAATGCCTTGGTAAGGCCACACTTGGAATACTGCATCCAGTTTTGGTCACCACGATGTAAAAAAGATGTTGAGACTCTAGAAAGAGTACAGAGAAGAGCAACAAAGATGATTAGGGGACTGGAGGCTAAAACATATAAGGAACGGTTGCTAGAATTGGGTATGTCTAGTTTAACGAAGAGAAGGACAAGGGGGGACATGATAGCAGTAGTCCAATATCTCAGGGGCTGCCATAAAGAAGAGGGAATCAAGCTATTTGCCAAAGCACCTGAAGGCAGGACACGAAGCAATGGGTGGAAACTAATCAAGGAGAGAAGCAATCTAGAACTACGGAGAAACTTCCTGACAGTGAGAACAATTAATCAGTGGAACAACCTGCCTCCAGAAGCAGTAAATGCTCCAACACTGGAAGTTTTTAAGAAGACACTGGACGGCCATTTGTCCGAAATGGTGTAGGGTTTCCTGCCCGAGCAGGGGGTTGGACTAGATGACTTCCAAGGTCCCTTCCAACTTTACTACTACTACTACTACTACTACTACTACTACTACTATTACTATTATTATTAATAATAATCTTTTAATTTCAATAAGCAATAACTTTTGCGTGATGCAACCTAGCAATAATAAAGGCTGCCTTATGAAATTACATTTCTAAATAGATAATAAACACTGAGCAAATACTTTATGTTTTACCCATTGTGAAATGGAACCAGAAGAAATAAGAAAACTATAGTTAAAAATCATAATTACTTTCATAAAGTACTGGTGGGCAACCTGAGGTAGTTTAGACATTACTAATCTACAATGTCCAGAAATGATTACAACTAACAATGACAAGGGATGCCTGGAGTTGTTGTTCAGGAACACATGATAAGTCTTTTCCTTATACCAAAATTACTTACAAATTCATTGAATATTTCAGCAGACAGAGAGTGGATGTAATGGGATAGTTTAACGGCCCGGTCAAAAAGATCCCCAAGAGAAACCTGGCAGTTGTCGGACCCATTAGGGCAAATGGGTGACGATGTTACACACTTCCTTGAAAGGAACATATTAGCCAGCAGCACAGTGGCTAGAAACAGGCCTTGAAGACAAAAAGAAAAAGGCATATACCCATAAAATGAAGTAAATCAAGAAAAGAGAAAACTCTGTTTAGTATTCCGTGACCTCTTACTTTAATGCTTGACTTCTTTAAATAACCATATTTGAGGAATTCAACCTTTTCACCTTAGCCGAGGTAGGATATAAACTATGTAATAACAATAATCATAGCGACAATAAGTGTAAAAGTGTGGAAGTGTAGTTAAGCCCCTTTCCTTTATAGCTGTTTCCAAGAGTGACTTCCTTCTTGACAAACATATGGTTGTAAAATTAAATTTGAGGGAAGGTAAGTAGATCACTATCTAGATTTTAGATTGTCTTGAGATGCTGCCTGCAATTTTTCAGCAGCTGTGCTATTTAAAGACTTTGGCATGAACAACTTTTAAGGAAGTTGGTGCTGAATATCTTAAGAGAGCCAAAGATCTCCTGAGATTATGTCTCATACAAAATCTTTAAAATTAATTACTGATAAATCAGTATATTGATTAGACAATGTTCTATGCCTTGTTTTTTACAAAAACAAATGAGTGTGGTGAGAGCATGTACCAAATCATTAAATAAATCATATATAAGGAATCAGAAAGATTTCAGTCTTACATTATGCCCCATACCCTGTTAAAGTAGAAAACATTGCTTACATGAACAAAGATTCTGATCAAATACATGGTAGTTTTCCCTGCTCTGAATTCAGTACTTTAGACTGGTATTGTAGCACTCTAATTTTGTTTTCAATATCCAGCATTGTGTCTGTTATGTGAAACTGGTCCTGGACCTTGCTTTGGAAAACCTTTTGTAGTATTAGTGAGTCCATAGTTTAGTTATGTCCAAACTACAGCAATGGTGTAGTATCTTTATGGGAACTCGTTGAACCTCTAAAGTTCTCTTTTAAAATGCAAAGAATGGAAAGGAACTACTGCCAAACATAGTTAAACTCTGTACAGATTGGTTGATAATATTTATGCCATGGAGTTGGTATCATAGATAGATTTTCTCCTTGACAATTTTTCTCTAACCTGATTTTTCAGGTCTTCCAACAGTGCACCCATTGTCACTGTAACTTGAGTCTATCAACCTCACTGCAAATTGCAATATTCTATGGACACACACATGGAGTAAATTACATTGAATACACTAGAATATACAATACCAACATACACAAGTCTTTAATATTTAGGTAGCATGGGAAAAGCATTTTATCATCTTAAGCAGGTCTTTATTCTTAGAAATACTTAACAAACAGCAATCTTATATACAGTATTCCATTTGGGTGCTCCATTAGCTTTCAATTAAATTTATGTCTGATTGGTCATTCATAGGGTGTACTTTATTTTGGTTGGAATAGTCCAGAAAAGCAGCCCCATAACAGTTTTATTTTTAAATAAATTGAAAGCACTGAAAACATCTGATACTCTCTTTAGTATATAGAATAATGCTAAACCATGGATATAATCTATCCCTTAAGGACATAACACGGTCTTGTGGAATTCCCATTCATTTAATAGGATTTCCACAAGTTCTTGGTTTTTTTTAATTCTTAAATATATATTTCCCTTACATAACAGATTGCAAAATGCTTAATTTTTATTAGTCAAAATTATGTTATTACTTTTTCTTTTACAAAATTACTCTTATTCAGAAAAAAAAAACATGGAAAAGAATAACAAATAAGACATACCTTTCAATGAAATCTTCTTGTTGGCCATAGCAGAAACCAACTCTGCAACCGTGCTTTGTCAAATACACGATGGGAATTTTGATTTTTGTCACCCGAAGACTCCATTTTTATATAGACCGTGATGACAAATTTGCATAAATGTAGTAGATTTTGTTTTTTCTCTGCTGATGACTCTGTAGCTCAGATTAAAGTTGATAATTATAAACATCAAATCATTCCTATTACCCTATTCATTTGAGCAAAAGTTTAGGGCAAGTTGAGTTTATTACAAATGCAAGAGATGAGAGAGAGAGAGAGAGAGAGGGATAGATAGATAGATAGATAGATAGATAGATAGATAGATAGATAGATGATCCACACAAATACAGAAACCATTTCAAATTATAATTGATCTTGATTTTTGTCAATTCATTAGTGTGTTCACAATTATCAGAGATATTATGTATTGTCAATATAGAATAACTATGAAAAAAGAAAATACTGAGCATTTAATCATGAAAATTGAGATTCAAGATGGGCAAAAAAAATGATAACTTTGACAAAATGTCCTGATCATTTCGCTCATTGAAATGATGGGATTATTTCACAACTTGCTAAGATACATTTTGAGAAAAGAGTATTTTATCCGGATAATAAAACTTGAATAAAACTTGCTCTTTGTGTGTATAAATTTCTTAAGAAATGTAAATTTAGAAAAAAGTCTATTATTATTATTATGTAAGGAAGAAAAGAGGAGAAATTTGAATCATCTCTTTGTGGGCAGTTTGTACGTGTTTTATATGTTTTGTGTGAGCAGGAGTATAGCCATTCTAACTTCTATCCTATATTCTTTTGCAGGTTCTGGCCATGTTTTGGATATGGATATGAGAAAACAAAAGTGAATAAAGCAAAATGGTTGAACAGGACTTTTAATGGAAACATGAAAAGAATCACCTGTTGCCTCTGTCACATTAAAAGCAAGTGAACAAAGGAGAGTCTTTTGGTCAACCAAAGACATGTTAAAAGATTTTCTCCCCTTGTCTAGCTGTCCCTAGTGATCTATGAAATACCTTAACAAGAGCAGAGAAGAAAAATAGTGAGCTTATTTACCTCAGGTACTTTTGTATTACAAACTCAGCCACACATCCTGCATACCCAGGTGTCAGGAAGCCCCATTCAGATTATGAAACCAAGAACTCATCTTCAATCTGGCTCTGGCTACTACAAAGGTAGCCTCCCCTTGTTTTCCTTCTTCCTTGGCATCTGAAAAAAGTCTTACTGTTTACAGTATTCTCCACAGCTTGGTACTGCTGTTCACCTCTGTAACTTTGCTGTAGAATTTTGCCACAAGTATAGAATGTTCGGGGGTGTGATGGCTCAGGTATTAAAGATGCTGAGATTGTCAGCTGTCAGCCCGGGTTCAAGATTCAGTGTCACATAACAGGGTGAGTTCCCGTTCCTTGTCCCAGCTCCTGCCCACCTAGAAGTTTGTAAGCATGTAGATTAACATGTACCACTTTGGTGGGAAGGTAACAGCATTCCATGCCCCTTTGGTGTATAGCTATGCTGACCACATGACCATGGAAAATGTCTTCAGACAATATTGGCTTCCTCGGCTAAGAAATGGAGATGAGCATCACCCCATAGAGTCAGACATGACTGGACAGGGAAACCTTTACCTTTACCTTATAGAACGTTCTCCACCCTGCAAAGCTGCCAGATGGCAGTTCTACTGCAGAAGCCCTGTAGTGAAACCATGGGCAGCTTCACTGTGGACTGCTTTGCTATAGGAATGCTGCAGAAGTGGTTGGCAGCTCACTAATGAAGTTGCCCACAGCTTCACATCACCACCATGGGTTGCTGGGAAGAGCTGCAGCCAGCAGCCCCACAGTGAAGCCGAAGAAAGTAGCTAGCTTTACCATGGGACTCTCAGTGCAAAGAAACTTTCACCCCATTTTTTGTGCTATGGTGGAGAAAAGGGGAGGGAAAAAAAACTAGGCCTTCTCTTGTCCAGAGAAATTTTACTTTGGTTTATATGTATACATTTAATTCATTAATTATTTTTAGCCTTATACACTATCCCGTTATCATTTATGAAATGGGCAGCTATATAAATTGCTTAAAATAAATAAATAAATTGACAGCAGAAGACATGTTTTTTCCAATTATTTTCCATACTAATTAAGGCATTGGGAGAGAAGGGGGAAAGTTGACCCTTGGGATTTCTGGTGTCATACCACCTCTTCTCCCCATGCCTTTGGTATGGACATTGCAAGAACCCCTACAGTACCCAAAAGCTGACATAGTTCTTTGTGGACCCCCATACTGAATAAACAGAATTTTATTGATATCTTGCAACAGAATCTCCAGTCTAACGCTTATGCTGATTTTTTAAAAAACAAAACAAAACTGAAAATGGATAAAGTTATTTCAGTCTAGAAAGAGTATCTGAGGAAAGCCTTTGACACTTTACTCTAGAAAACGGTGAAAAACCACTGGTATTAAACCAGAGGTGCTTACAAGACTCTGCTAAGGCTCTAAAGCTCTTGCCGTGAAACCTTAGTTTTCTTTTTATTTCAAACTTTTATTGAAGGTACAAAAGCAAACCATTATATTTCAGATAGATCATCTGAAACTGTTGACTTGGAATGTTGTCCTGAAATATGGCTTTATGGAATGAATTATGGTCTTTGTTAAACTGGGGTTAGAATAAAGAATGTATCGCTGTTGCAATATTTGAAACATTTTGTGTTTAGTTGCCAAGTATCAAGCTTCCATTTAGTTGTTTTTCTCTTCCTACTTTGTACCCTCATCATGTAAGTCCGTTGCCTATGAAACAGTTTTGGAAATTAAATGAATAAGAAATAATTTTTAATGAATTTTCCAAACTTCAGATAATTTAATGAATATTTTCACTGAAAGCTATGCAGTAGTCACGTACAGCACCCCAGATCCTTATCTATTTTGTAATTGTTTGCGTCAGTGGAGTTTGAGGTAAAATGGGTCAAGGAAGTGATCTTTCCAGGGCAAAATAGAGTGGACAGTGATGGCTGAAATTATGTGGTAAGACTGAATTTGAGCCACAGTATATTATAATATTAAAAAATGGGCCTTGTATTAATTTTGTTATATTATGAAGTGATACCAGAAAGAGTCATGTTACATTATCAAATGGAAAACAATTACCTAATGAAAGAATTCACAATAAATTAATTTTTTTATTTGTATAAGTTTATAAAATATAAGCAGAATACCAAATAATAAACATATTGCCAAAGCTCTTAAAGACCTTAACAAAATTTAACAAATTACAACATGAGTTAGAGTTATGGTGAAAACTGTAGATAAAGATTTAGGTTATAGTCAAGATTTATAAAATATACCATATAATACTATATAATTAGGAACAAAAGATAGAAAAAGAATTTTTTACATAATAATACAACATTTCCAAGAGTGGAACTTAATATTTATTTATTTATTTATCTATCTATTTATCTATTTATTTATGAGACTTATATACCGCTTTAAGTGCAAGCACTCTCTAAGTGATGTACACCAGTAAGAAATGTATATATATATTTATATTGCCCCCAACAATCTGGGTCCTCATTTTACCTACCCCGGAAGGATGGAAGGCTGAGTCAACCTTGAGCCGGTGAGATTTGAACTGCTGACCTGCTGAACATAGTCAGCTAAAGTGGCCTGCAGTACTGCACTCTAACTGCTGCGCCACCTCGGCTCATATCAATATCTGGAATAATACCTTTTTTCTTCAATTTTTTAATACAATTCTTTTGACCACTGCCACAGTAATTCATCATAGTCATTTTGGTATATAATTCAACATCATATTACTATAACATATGTAGCAGTGAGGATTTCCTCTTAAATCCACTGATGTACATTAAAATACTATTCTACAAAGGCACCAAAATTTCATATGACCACATGGGGTCAATAAATTTAGAAGCTGAGACAGTGGCTTTAAATCAATTATGTGCCAATTATTTTAAGGATTTTTCACAACTTAAAACTAAATTTGATCCAACAAATTTGCAGCAGAGGTAGCATTTTAATTTATGCATTTTTAACAGCTCAGGATAGACCAGCTAATTTGGTCATTTCAAAGGCACCTGAGATGTTTTCTTATTTGATGGAATTATCACAGAAATTAAACTGTAAAAATGATGTTTACAATGATGGAATGATATTTACATTGATTGGCTGTCTCAGATACAGCTAGTGTAAGGATTAAGTTGTTGGACTATGTCTATGATGACCTATATTCAACAGACCTCTCAAGCATAGAAGCTCACTGAATGACTTTGGGCCGGTCAGTATTTTTTGATCCAACCTATCATGTTGAATCGTTGTAGAAGAAAACAGAAGAGTCTTGAATAGCTTTCAGCATCTATAAGTAAAGTGTGGTTTAAAATAAACAAATTTATTTCACTTGCCTGGGTACAGTATTGATTGAATAGTATTGATCTGCCTTCTCTGTGGACACTTACAAGGTTATATTTCAAGAGAAGAAATACAGAAACTATTTTTTATGAAATGTTGTTTTACTGAATTTTAGGTGAGACAAGTTTATGCATCTGTCTGTCTGTCTGTCTATCTATCTATCTATCTATCTATCTATCTATCTATCTATCTATCTATCACGTATTTACCTACCTACACATACATACACACATATACAGTATGCATTAATTTACTTAGATATGCACATATTTACCAAATATAACTTATATGATTTTTTTGTTTCAGTAGTACAAGGGGAAGGAGGAAGAGAACCAGCAATTTCATTTCATCCACTTTCCCTCTGTCTATAGTTAGATACATTTAAAAGTCCCACAATGAATACCAACATAGAGACAATGGATTTTGAATGTTTTCTCATTATTCCTCAGATCTTCTTATGATGGCTTTGGGAACATATGCATTAAGTGGAATGAGATGAGTTCCACCAGCCATGAACCAGATAAAGCCAACAGTTGCTTTTAGTGAATATTTGTATTCCCTATGGGAAATGAATATTCCATATTCAATATTCTTCCCTCCCTATGGAGCATCATCCCCATAGTAATAAGATTGGATCCCACTTCGACACTCTTTCTCAAGGCTTTTGCCAACAGCCCTGGGGAACCCAGAGGGAGATGGAGCCCTTCAAGTAGCTTATTTGATTGATTGTTATCATGAGAGGGGTGGGGTATTGCTTTTTATAGTTTTTATATTAGATTTTTATAGTTGTGAGCTGCTTGGAGTCACTGAGTGAGTTGGGCAGCAATATAAATTTTCTTAAATAAGCAAGCAAGCATGCATGCATTTGGGAATTTGTGAGAATATTTTCACTGTTTTTTAAAAAATTAAGTCTTAACAAGAGGAACAGGTGTATCTCTTATTTTCTGGTATTAAACAGTTTTTCCACTCTCTCTTTGTTAAAAGTCTATCTAACATATTATTTCTCAAGACAGCTTTCCTAAAATGAGAGTAGATTTTTTTTCATTAGCCAAGAGAGGCAAATTTCCTTTGAAGTAAGCAGAAGCTCCTATTTGATCAAATACCCACTTTTAAAAAATAGGATTTCAGCTACTCTGCTTAGGTCTATAGAAAAGGGAAAATGTATTGTGCAGGACCCTTAAATCAGAATGTTTTCAATCCAAGGCAGCATAAAAAAATTATATTCAAAGTGTATCATAAATCCGATTGGTATATTTAGTGCATCCCATTTCCCTGTGAATAGTGGCAGTATATCTGCAAAAGAATTGAAATGATGTGCCATGTAGATTTAATTCAGTTATGCAGCCCCTTCCTACCCAATGTGCTATTAATTTGATATGGTACTGTTTCTGAGTAGAGAACCAATAGTTAGGGCTGCTTCATTTAAATGTTTTCCCATCATACTTGAGCTTCTTATAAGCAATCATGCAAGTAGTAATTCCAACTTACAGGCCTTCTGACTTTATCAGTTTGGCTATGTTCCATATATAAACTATTTTTGAAGTGGAGGAAGGAGTCTTAAACCCTAACAAATATAATTAGCTGTAAAAACTAGAACTTGATATAGATACAGTTCTTGTATTTAAAACAGCAATTGTTGAGTCATGCTGCATCGTCTAATTACCAGCTACAATATCTGTGATTAGGGACTTCCATTATGTAATGAATGGTCGAGAAGTTCTCGTGTTTTTTTTTTTTATGAATGGGTAGTGCATTTAAAAATAAAGTGGTTCTCTTTCTTCACTTCAAGAATGCTAACGTTTAAATTGATTTTTTTCAAACAATTGTCAGAGAATGGACCAGGGCTTTTTTTGTCATAGAACATCCAGAATGGAGTTCCGGCACCTTTTTTGGAGGGAACCTTGTAGGGTAGGCAAGGCGGGTTGTATGACATGTATGAGTTCCAGCACCTTTTTTTTTTTTTTACATCTCATCTCATTTTACATTTCATCTGGAATGGACAGATGAAGATTGAAAAAAAAATATAAATTCTTTATGTTTAAGACATAATATATTTATTTAGAATAGCCAATTTTATAACTCAAATAAAAGCACAAAAACAGGGTAGTGCTGAAATTATTTTGCTTTAAGGGGGAACCTTAGCTTAAGACTTTTTTTGTTGATACTTAGGTCCATAACTATTTACCTTATATTATAAACCAAGATGTAGGTTAGTAATTTGTCTGCTGCTAACTTTCATCAGTCATATTCTGGAGAATTCCCTTTCCTGCAGTTCTATCAATACAAATACATGAAATGATAGAAGGCTGGTCTTCCTAAGCCTTCAGAGGAAAGATTCTGTCTAGCGGGGAAGCAGGACAGACCAAATTAAAACCAAACCATCTACTAAGGTATGGTAAGAGGAGCATGGTAGCTCACAAGGTTAGAACACTGGGCTGATGACCAGGAGACTCATGTTCAAGACCCTGTTGCTGCCATGGGACAGGGTGAGTTCCCATCACAGAAGCTCCAGCTTCTGTCAACTCAGCAGTTCAAAAATGGGTGATTGCAAGTAAATTAATGGGTACTACTTCATGAATAACTTAACAGGGATGTGAAAGAAGCCCCAGCTGGGTGTTCCCTGGGCAACGGTGATGTCACTGTCCAATCCTTTCAACCCAGAAGCACTTTGGTGCTCCCGACATGGCTGTAGTAGTAGTACTAAGGAATGGTAGAAATTGCTATGATATTATTTCCCAATACAGTCAGCTCTTGCATGAGACATGGGGAAGGGACACCATTTAATCAATTGCTTTAGGCAGTGAAGTGCTTCTTGTCAATCCTTCCCATATAAATAAACAAGCTATAAAAGCTACCAGCATGAAAGAACTATGAAATATTTTCTTGTATGATTTGACTAGGGACTCAATTCAAGTTATGGATTTTGCTGTCTTAAATAAATTATATAACAGATTATGGGGACTTTTGGCTATGTAATACTGGATGGAGAAATGTTAGTAGATAGGGATGAACATATGCTGGCAAAGATGGGCATCTTGTATTGCCCTTGGAGGCAGAAAATATTGTCTATCTATTCACGTTTCTAGAAAGATGTTTAAGCCATGAAATGCTGAGTTAATTTTGTTTTCCACCAGGTTTGAATGTGGTACTATTAAAATTGTTATATTCCAATGCTCTTTTAATGTTCTATTATTCTAGCTTAGGATAGTTATAATTGGGTTTTTTGTATTTTTATCCTTGTTAAAATAAAATGATTACAATATATCCTAAGCTGAACTTTTAAACCTTTTCTGCACCAGCCCTGTCTTTCCCTATTAAATGTGTACAAATTAACAAATATTGTGCTTAATTGGATAAATGGCCTAGATATTAATATATAGAATACTTATATTTTTATGAACCAATGTATTTTAACATGCAATTTGTAATTCAGTATATAACTTCTTGAATCTCTTATACTTAACAAAATTGACCATGCATCTTTGCAGCTGCTATCCATTTAATTTGTGCCATACACTCACTCAATAAACAAACAAACAATGTTGAAATACAATTTCTGTCATCACCCACAGGGATGGGCATTGGTGGTACTGACTGGGGATGATGGGAGTTGTTGTCTAACAGATAAAGAGGCATTAGGCTAGAAAAGAGTTGCCCAAAGTTTTAAAATTTCTCTGAGTTTGCACAACCCACTAGGCTAAATTATAGTTTGTTAGATTATGGATCAGTGTATTATGCAAATACAGGTAATTGGGTAAATTCAGTAAACCATGTTTCAGCTAATTACAACCAAGCAGATTTCCAAAGACAGCCACCTGGAAAAACACAGTAAATTGAAATACCTGTTGAGTAAGAGCAGAAACCCAGGGTCTACATATTGTGTTAAATGTCAATCACATTAAAAGGATGACTGCTTAATAGTTTAGAATTCTTAAAAATTCATTAAATAATAGGTATCAGCTGCTTCTACCACTGCAGTAATGAATATATTTGCATCTGATCAAACCAGAGGTGGTTCACTTAGTCAGCCTTGTTAATGCATGTCAAGTTTCTCTCCTGAAAGTTGGGTTGAGCAGACCTGGAGATAAAAATATAACATTACAGAAGAAATTCAACAGACTGTCAGCATTATTTTCAACAACAACAAAAAAGAAATTGAAGGTTGACTGTTCTGCTCAACAAGGAGGTGGGCTGAAGATCATTAAAACTTACATATTTCAACCTATTTAAAGACATCTATTTTTTCCCCATGCATTTTCTGAAGAACTCTATTATTCAGTCACCTCAATCTACTGCAAAGATGTCAAAGAATTATCTCATTCAATATCTCAGTTTATTTCCCTTACCTGTAGACAAGAAATCCTTCCAAGGAAATTCACAGAAAATGGGCAAAACCAACTATTTTTACCTTTCCCAAAGCACACTTTTATTGAAATGTTTATTTAAAAATTATGAAGTGGCAGATCTACCTACTCTCTGATAGGTCATCCTCATTATCCTCATCATCCTGATATTCCTGTGCCAAGAAAAAATTCAGATGGAGGTTCAGCTTCAGATCTGACACACAATGGTGATCAAACAAAACTTACTATTGTGCAATTCTTGACTGTTTTGAGAGAGCTCTGGACAGCAGTGAAATGAGAATATAATATTATTTTGCCTCAACGGTTGTGTATACCACTGAAGAAGAATATACTCACTATGGTTTATGTATTGGTCTGGCACATTGACTATGTTAGCATCTTTAGTGTGAAGGTATTAGAGGCCTGCAACTTTGGTGAGTATAGAAACTGTTGTTGCTACTTATGAAGAGCATGAGGAGAGTTGGGCTCCCCCCCCAAGACATATGTAATGATGGAACAAGCCAGATGGCATGTGAACATTGATTAGCTAACCAATACATTGCTCAAAAAGGAAAAGTGCTGATTGATTAGATAACCTTTATTGACATTTTTTCCTGTGGGCACAATGCCACACATTAAAAATGAAATTTAGTTGCTTGCTCTCAAGTGTACACATACATAACCCACATTTAAAACCTACTATATACAACATATGTATAGACCTATAACCTTACATATAAGTAACATGTAAATATTAATCACTGTCCATCTTGAATACATAATGGAAGGTTAATACTGTATGGAACAAAGCTGTGATTGAATCTGGATGTTCTGCTTTGGATACCATGGAGCCTCCTCCCAGAAGATAAGAAGGAAAACAGGTCATGAAGAGGATTTGTTGTGTCCCAGACAATCTTGTGGACCCTGCTAAAGCAATGCTTCTGTGCTATGTCCTGGATGGGAGGGAGGGAACTGCCAATGATCTTTTCTGTCATCCTCACCACTCTTTGCACCACCTTCCTGTCTGAAGCAGTAATGCTTCTAAACCAGGCTGTGATGCTGTATGACAGAAGGCTCTCGATCTGTTCTATCCCAGCCTATAGCCGTCCTTGTTAAAGGCACAAGGACCAAACCCCTGTTGATAAAATAAGCTGGAGACTTAAAACAAAACAAACCCCTTTTAATATGGGTGACAAACCTGCCAAATAATCTAAAAACAAAAGCAACAAAACTCAATCCAAATGGAGGAAATAGACCACATGAAACACGATACAAACAGAAGAGTACTCACAGGCAAGATGAACAGAACAGGATCCCATGAAGTACTTTGCAAATGGTTGCCTTCAGCAACCAGCACCACCCACACCTCCTCTTTTTATACAGCAGTCCCAAGGCGTTGCCTCTCAGTGCCTTCTCCTTTTTCCCTGGAGTTGTCATATTGACTGCTGCTGATTTACTCTCGCTAATTGCCGGCGTGTGCGAGCATCAATTAGCATGTCCATCAGGTGTGAGTCCTCTGAGTCTGACTCATTCTCCTCACACAGCTGAGCTTCATCAGGAACACGACTGGAGGGCCCAGGCTCTTCATCAAACCATGATTCTTGTAATTCATCAGAGCCTCCCTCTGACCCTGATGGTCCTTCAAATGCCTCCTCCACCTCCTCCTCAGATTCTTCAGACTCGGCTGTTGGGAACACAGGCTGGCACGGAATCACAACACGATCATCCCTCTGTAGAAAGTGGTAAGGACAGGGGAAGGAAGATGTGCTTTTCTCATGTGATGCAGAAAATGCAGGCACTGCTGTGCCCGCTTCAGCAGTGTCTTGCTGTTGAGTGACCAAGCCAGCCTACTTGTTAGCTGCACACCCAGGAATTTGATGCTGGTAACCATCTCCACAGGTGAATCATTAATGCACAGAGGAATGTGGCTGTGCAGGTAGTCCTCGAATTATGACCACAACTGGGACCAGAATTTCTATTGCTCAGTAAGGTGGTCGTTAAGTGAGCTGTGCTGAATTTTGACCTTTTTTTGCCATGGTTGCTAAGTGAATCACTGCAGTTATGTGAATCACATGGCCATTAAAGGAATCCAGTTTACCCCATTGATGTCTCTTGTCGAAAGACAGCTGGGAAGGTTGCAAATGGAAATCACGTGATGCTGGCATGTAGATACGTGCCATTTGCCAATTTTGAGCACATGACTGTGGGGGTGCTGCAAATGGTTGTAAGTACAAATACTTCTTCTAAGTCACTTTTCTTATTGCTTTTTTTAATGGCAACTCACACACTTATTGCAATATAGAAATTACTCTGCTAAACAATGTGGCATTGATCAGGTGAGCAGCTGTAGCTGACAGAGGAATGAGTCACTGACTTCAGAAATCACAACTGGAGGACCAGCCCAAGCTGGCTCAAAGGACTTATGGCTACAGCTTCTACCCGCTATTTTAGCAGAATCCATGACTCTAGGAAAGGAAAAAAAAAAACCTGGCTTATACAGAGGAAGTGCAATCTATCAAGATGTTCCAAGATGGAACATTCATGTCACCTGAGTCCTTCTATATTGCCAATTACTTGCTGACATTCAGTCTGAATCTATCCCATCCAATCCCTCTGCCTCTAGGCACCAGATAAAGACTTCTGCTCAGGTGAAGATATACCTGGGTATCATCAGCATACTCATGATGTTGCAGTTCAAACTGATGGATGTTTTCTCCTGGTGGCTTCGTGAAGATGCTAAAGGCAATAGGGACAGTACTGAATGCTGAGGTACATATACTGAAGTGTCCAAGAATCAGACTTTTCCCCACCATTGGATCTGTCTATTCAAGAACAAGTAGAACCCCAGAGAACAATGTCCTTGATCCCTGAGCCTTGCAGATGGTCCAAATAATATTGTTGAAAAAATCTTAACAGGGCAAAGAGGAGTGTATCACCTCTTTGGTCTTGCCTCAAAGTAATTAGTAGGTGACCTGAGGGTAAGGTGACCAACTTTTTTCAGTGAAAAGGAGGACACAAATAAATTGAAGAAAAAAATATCGTAAATAAAAGAAACATTTTATTCATTGCAACAATAATACAGAATACACTATAATATGATAAATGCATAATAAAAAACATTTGTAATAATAACATTTTATATTGTAATTATGCTTACATGCCTATTAATTATTATTTAAATGAGTACTTTTCCATTAAATGAATATTTTTTGTTAAGGTATCATCTTCTAACAATATATTGGAAATATCTGAACAAGAAATATCCTTCATATTGAATTTTACAGCAAGTGCTGCAGCTAGAGTATCAACATTCAATCTTGATTTCCCACTTTTCCAAAAATCATTAGCAATTGAAAAAATCCTTTCAACTGCTGCATTAGTTCCAGGGCAACACAACGTAAATTGAACAAGAATAAATAAATTTTCACATGGAATATATTCATTTTTGAAATGGCTGAATATTTCCACCCATCTTTTATCAATTTCAACGTGTTTATTTTCCAATTGTATTAATTTTTCAGAATTTAAAAATATATTCAGTCTTTTAATTTCTTCAAAGAGACGATTGTCGTCTATTTTAATGTCTGGCATTTCTTTAGATAAAAACTCAACACAAGATTCAATATCTGTCCAATATACTTGCGATGAAGTCAAAAAACACCATTGAAAACTGTTATTTCCTGTGATGTTTGTTTCAGACCATTCTTCGATATATTGAAAACATGTTTGGTAAAAATTCTGCACTTCTTTGACAAACTTTTCCGTTATGCCTGGATTTGATTCCTCTAGGTCTGACAATTTTCTTTTTATAACTTGCTAAAGAAAGAATTTTTTCTTCAAATTGAATTTTATAATGAAGGATAAAGTCATTCAAAATAAGACTAACTTCTGTAGCTGAAATATATTCACCTTCAATCATTTGAATTGTTTTGTGAAAATTAGATGCTTGATTATGTACAAAATACATTAATATCTCAGATATTTCATTGTTGAAAAACGATTCCAGGATTTTAGGACATTTGTCTAAACTTAAAAAATATGAATGGAGAGGCTCAAATAATTGTAGAACACGCTCTATAGCAGGCCATCTAACTTTTGAATATCCTAAAAGTTTTTTGTATTGAACATTCACTTCTTCACAAAATTGTTTTAAAGTAGCCACACGAACGGTAAAACAACTAAAATACAAATAAATTGTAGTTATTATTATTTCTACATCAATTGGCATGGCACATGACACTGTGTTGATTGCATTTGACAAAATATGTGCATTACAACCTATTCCTAGTATTTTCTTTTGGAGTAAATCTTGTAATTTTACATACACATTATTCACCCCTTTGCGTCTTCACCCACCAAAATTTGTGTTTGTATTATCAGTTGTTAGTGCAACAAGTTTGGATTTCAAATTGTTTTCATTTATTACTCTGTATAGATGGTTTGACAAAATTTCAGCAGTTTCGCCCTCAGTGGATTCTAAATTTAAAATTTTTACTTAAATGCCCTTGGTAACATTAAAATATCTTACTAGTATTGGATACAATTTAATTTCATTATGATTGGGTGCATCAAATAAAACCATTACAAATGCTGCAGTTTCCAAGTCTTCTGTAAGTATTTTGTCACAGTAATTTTTAAATATTGATTTAATAATAGCCTTGCATTTTGTCCTAGTGCATGAAAATTTAGCATTATGAAACTTTTTCAATAATTTAGTTGTACAATCCATACTACGAAAATTTGATTGTGAATTATGGTATGGAATGCAAATGTTCCCTCCATTGCAGCTAACTGTTTTTCATCTTCAGAATACTTTGAGGTTTTAAAAAAAAAACTTGTTACTTTATAACTGGAAACAGATGCATCTGATGATTGCTTATGTTTCTTAGTAGTCAAGTGTTTTGTAATAGCTGCTCTGCCCCCAACTGCAGTACAAAATTCTCCACTGCAAATATTGCAGAAAACAATGTTATCCTTCTGTGCTGTGATAAATGGAAATTCCTTATTCAATTTATCATTGAAATGGCATTTCCTCTTTTTTGATTTTTCCATCCCTAAATGAAATTTAAAATTAGGCTCCAGCCCCCGGGGGGGCAGCCTGCCGTCAACACACCCTGCCTGCAGCCGCCCCGCCAGCATCACTGCACACCCTGCGCAGCCCTATGTAGTAGAGCCGGCCCTGCGGCTCCCAAAGCACCAGCCGCGCTGGCTCCGGCCCCGGGAAGCAGCCTTCCATTGACACACCCCGCCTGCAGCTGCTCCGCCAGCACCACTGCCCACCCTGTGCAGCCCCATGTAGAGAGGGCCCCGTGGCTCCCACAGCACGGGGGGGCAGCTGGCCGCTGCTGCACCTCACACCCCCGCCCGCAGCACCCCCGCCACTCCTGCCTCTTGTGCCCGCAGCCATTATTGCTCTAGCAGGGCCGAAGATCAAGAGAAACCTACCGCTCCAGTCTCCTCCAGGTATCTTCGGAACTAACTAGGAGATGGTGTAGTTGGGTACCAGGGAGGGGTGCAAAGTTCCTGCCAATTCGCCTTCGCTGCAGACAACTTGCATGTGCAAAGTTTGCAGGCCGGGTGTTTTGGCGCGCTCAGCAGCAATTCCTATTGGCTTTCGAAAGCTAATAGTGGGAGTAGCACAGCTCAAGCAAAAGTTGAAAAAAAATATCCAAAAAAGGTACCGGAATGCCATTCTGAGCGTTCTGTGAGAAAAAAAAGCCCTGCAGATTAGTCTTCAAATATCAAAAAGGAGGACATGTAGGAGGACACTTTTCGAGGGAGGACAGAACTTACAAAAGGAGAACTGTCCTCCCTAAAGGAGGACGGTTGGTCACCTTACCTGAGGGTGAATGACATTAACAATGTTCCTTCATTATCTGGTTATTTTGAAATGTATGGTCAATGCTCTCCTGCATAAGGAGGTTGGATCCCCCAAGATGATCCACCCCAGGCAGTTTATGGATTCAGCTGGTTTCTATTGGGAAGTGGGGGAATTTCCCAACAGTCAGTCAGCCACCTTGGAGGCACAGAGGCTATGAAACTGCTTGATAGGGTTTTCCAAAGCAGCCTCTCCTGATTCACCAAGAAGATCTGGGAGATGAAGAACCAGTGAAGCCATTTTCAAGCAATCTGTCAAATGACAAAGTTCAAAGATGACTGGACATGGATTCAAACTCAGATTTGAGCCTATACTGTGATGGTAAAGGTGCAAAAGGATTTCTTCCAGTGTCTGCAGAATACAATCTGGTAGCCTTATCTAATATTGTCTGCTCTATTTGGCTGCCAGGCTGCCATTAATAGTTTGCCATGCATTTTTCTTGGAAAAAATAATTTGCAGGTAATCCTTGATTTAAATAGTTCATTTAGTGACTGTTTGAAATCACAACACAAAAAAAGTGATTTATGACTGTTTTTCAAACTTATGACCATTGCAACATCCCCACGGTCACATGAACAAAATTCAGACGCCTGGCTATTGACTCATATTTATAACAGTTGCAGCAGCCTAGGGTCATCTGATCACCTTTTGCAAACGTCTGACAAGCAAAGTCAATGGGGAAGCCAGATTCACTTAACAAATGTGTTACTAACTCAAAAACTACAGTGATTTACTTAACAACTGTGTCAAGAAAGGTTGTAAAATGGAGCAAAAATCCCTCAACTGTCTTGCTTAGCAACAGAAATTTGGGGCTCAATTGTGGTCGTAAGTCGAGGACTACCTGGACAGTGTCTGTGAATTGGATGCCTAATGGCATCTCCAGGAATGACAGAGATAACATCTTACAAGTTCCACTGTTTTGCAAGCCATGCTTATTACTCATGACATCTACTAAAAATAACTTCCAGTGATAAGAAACTTCCCTGTAGAAAGATTGTGCAAGCCATTGGCTCAAAAGCTACACCAGATCTATCCTGGTTTTTTTTCAAACTTGGCAACTTTAAGTTGTTTGGATTTTAGTTCCCAGAATGTCCTGGTTGGGGAATTCTGGGAGTTAGTCAACGCATCTTAAAGTTGCCACATTAAAAAAAACACTGGTCTGTACCACATTTCAATAATCTCACTCAGCAACAGCTTGGAGTAAGGCATTGGGATGTGGGGAGAGAGCTCAGAAGCTTTAAGGTGCAATTGGGAGCTTACAAAATCTGCAGACTTAAGGCATCTATTTTGTAACTTAAAATCCTCTCCAAAGATTGACATTTTCCCTATATTCAGAAGTGTTTGAGGGTACCGAGGTTACACAAGGGAGGCTGGTTGGTTGCATTGTATTGTAGCTCTCTTTCTTAGGCTTGCTGAGAAGGAGTGTAATCAAAATATCAAGCCTCTCAGTAGGCACTTTGTAGAATGGAAGGCTGCATTCAAGCAACCAGATCATCAACACAACACAAATGTGTGGACAAGCTGTAAGAGGAAAACACCTGCATTTTAAAATTACATGCAAATTTTTGATTTGCCGAACCCACAGTTTAGAAGTTTACGTCCACATGGAATTAGGCACAAACTCGCTGGTTTCACAAATCTACAGAAAACTGGGCAACCCCCCCCCCCCCAGTATCTATTTTGGATTATGTCCATTGAGCCTAAATGGAATCTGTCTCCTAATTATTTCTGTCTGTCTCTCCCACCCCCACCCCACACATACAAAGGAACTTGCTTTCTGGCAGCTGAGCCGAAAGGGGAAAAAGGATATACTGAGGCCCCAAGTGACTGAACTTTTCTTACCACTGTTTTGAGCTGTGAGGCAGGCAGTGTGTTTAAAAATAGACCCACAGTCCTCCTTCCTGTATAGTCTTTTCACAGCAATTTGTCTGAAGAATGAAGTCATGCTTGGAGTTTGCTGGTGACTGAATGGGTCGCTTCCAACAGTGTACAAGCTAGAAAGAGGCTGTTCAGGCTTTGCAAGCCATCTACCTAAAGGCAAATGAATGAATAGCTAAAAGGAGGGACAAGAAAGTCAGTAAATGTGTTCCTTTTTAAAAAAAAGAATTAAAGGGTGTTTTTTTAATGTTTGGATTTTTGAAACTTTCTGGAGAACTGGGTACAAAATACACCCAGAATTGGATTGTTGGATTGCTTTTTTCCAAGAAACTTAATTTACAAATGCACGACAATTTGCTCTGAAGCTTATAACAATTTTAAAAGCTCGGGATAAATGCATTTGGTGTTAGCTATTTTACAATTTAGAGCTATGAGAAAAATGTCTTTAAAAAAACCTATAAGTCATAGAAGTACTCTCTAATTTTTCTTATGTTTTCTGTTGGTGACCTTTGACTTTCCCACTCCAGAAAATTGTTTAAGCTGAGCAAGTTTAAAAAGAGCTTTCAGAATCCAACTGACCTTTGAAGGCAAGCTAACCATCCTTTTTCTAGTGTCTCAAATCATTATATAACAATTACATTTAATTTATATGTTGGTCTGGTGAACAAGACAGATCAAAGCCACCTCTTAAAACTCATTTGAAAAATGCACATCTGCACTGCAGAAAAAAGAGGCCTGTGTGGAAATCAATAAGAGTACATTTGAGCAGCCCCTGTGACTTGGATTTCATTGTACGTCCTCAATTTCAAAAGAAATATGGGCAGTGGAAGAGCAAAATAAGACAAGGGCTCATGGCCCCTTCATTTTTAATTCTGTTTACAACCCAATTGCATTACAGGCTATTCCTTTGCCATTTGGTGATGCAGGTTTTGCAGGCCGAGAGGTAGATAGATAGATAGATAGATAGATAGATAGATAGATAGATGTAGCCCTCGATTTACCACAGTTCATTTAGTGACCATTCAAAGTTACAACACTGAAAAAAGCGACTTATGACTATTTTTCATCATTACGACCTTTGCAGCATCCCCATTATCATGTGATCAAAATTCAGATGCTTGGTAACTGATTCATATTTATGACCATTGCTGTGTCCCAAGGTCACGTGATACCCTTTTGCAATCTTCTGACAAGCCATGGGGAAGCCAGATTCATTGTTATTAACTTAACAACTGCAGTGATTCACTTAACAACTGAGGCGAGAAAGTCATAAAATGGGGCAAAACTCACTTAACAAATGTCTCATTTAGCAACAGAAAGTTTGGGCTCAATTGTCATAATTTGAAGACTACCTGAAGAGAGAAAGAGAGAGATGGAGAGAGAGAAACGTGTTTATGGTCAAATTACCAGATGAGACTGCTAATTTTCTGCCCTTTTGTGACTTTTCCAAGAAAAGGAAAGGCGGCAGGAGATCACTGCTTTTGGAATCCACACTTTTATGAAAGGACACAAAAGATGGGAAAACAAGCCCATGAAGGCTAGGAAGCCTCAACTGGTAACTTTAGGCATTTTCGAATTACATTTACTTTCTTCTCTTCAAGCTTATCTCTGTAAAAAGTAACAAAAGAAACAGATGCCATAATGTGACCTACTTGCCTTTAAGAGTTTTACAAGAATTATGTAGGCAAGTTATTGGTTTAATATGTTTCATTTCATTTTGTGCTCTGTCCATGTTTTGATGACTTTTCCTGATGTTCTTTTGTCTCTCCTGACTTCCTACTTATAAGCTTTTGAAACGCGGTCAAGGCCATTTGGAAAAGTAGACTGGAAATGAGGGCAAGAGCTCCAAAGCCCCAAAACAGAGCAGGGCCCATTCAAATACAAATCACTGTTTAGAAGTTTCAGGTAATTGGATAATTCAAAAAGCAGTAAATTTAATCAGTTTAATCCAAAGAGTAAGTCCAGCCTACAAAGACTTTGCTGAGCCATTACTATCTCTGAATAGATACAATGAAATAATGATATAGACAATAGGAAGCAATTAAGAGAGTGTGGAGTACATTAAATGTACATTAAAAGTAGTCCTCAACTTACAACTGTTCACCTAAAAATGGTTTGAAATAACGACATCAGCAGAAGGGGGGCTTTAGAGCCTGAAAAACACTTCCAATTGTTGGAAAACATTGCAGATGTTCCAGCCTTCATGTGAATGAGATCTGGGGACTTATCAACCTGTTCATACACGTAGTCCTTGACTTACAACATTTCATTTAGTGAGCCTTCAAAGTTACATTGGCACTGAAAAAAGTGACGTGAGACTCTTTTTCACACTTATGGCTGTTGCAACATCCCCATGGTCATGTGATCAAAATCTGGACATTTGGCAACTGACTCATATTTATGGCGGTTGCAATGTCCTGGGGTCGTGTGGTCATCTTGCGGCCTTTTGACAAGCAAATTCAATGGGGAAGCCAGATTTACTTCACAACCATGTTACTAACATAACAACTGCATTGATTCACTTAACAACGGTGGCAAAAAAGATTGTAAAATGGGGCAAAACTCACTTAACAACTGTCTCACTTAGCAACAGAAAAATTAGCCTTAATGTACTTATGACTAGTTGCTGAGCACTCCAAGATCATGTGATCACCCTTTGTAATGTCTACCAGCTTGCCCAGAAAGTCAATGGGATTGGACCTTCTAAACTGGGTTCCACGTTGGAAAAAATCTACTGGGGGGGAGGGAGGGAGAGGAAAGCAATGGAAGGATGAAAAAAAAAAGCTTTCTGTAGCAATTAAGGGAACTGACCTTGAAGGAGATATGCAGCAATCATTGCCTAGTCGCTAAAGGAGCTGAAGCATTTTTAAAATCTAGAATAGCGTATAACATTTGGAAGAGGTTCATGCAGACACGGTGCTGATTCAGTGGTTTATAAGGAGGAGGAGGTGCAGCACAATCAGACTTGTAACATTCTGATTGTATAGCCAATCTCAAAGTGGGATTAGCCTTCCAGTAGAGTTGATTTCTTGATCTTATCTACTTACTGGAGCTGACATACCCTTCTCTGCCTGCAGTGGCACTGCCAGGAGAGATAGAGCAAAATGTCTCTAAGTTCCATATGCACATAGTCTAGAAGCTTGTGGTTTGTTTTTTTTTTCAACCCTCTTCTTTCTGTTCAGGAGAAAAACAAGATCAGGAGGTGAGACAGCCAACTATAGGGATGGTTGGTTGGTTTCACCTCAGCCTATTTATGTTTATTTTTAAATGTGAATGCTGAATGTATAGTTTTTTTTAGACTGCTATTTTATGAACCTATGTCCAGTAGCTCAGCTCAGCATACTATTGCATGCAGGTTCAGTACAGTATTCCTAGTTTCCCCCTACTTTTTCATGTCATTAGGAGATTCCTGTTTTTTTTAAAATGCAGAGCTGCCATCAAGACTTGTGGGGTAATGTTGCAACACTGATTTTCTTCAGAGCTAGGCTACTGTTAATAAGAGAAGTTATATAGCTACCATTCTGATGACATCAGTTTAAAAAACCCTTTGGATTTTAGAGATATGATTGGTCTTTCAATTTAGTGGTTGTTCAGCAAATAAAATCATGGCAGTGCTTTGCAACTGAGAGTTGCAAATAATTATTGACAGATGGCCTCACATCAGCTCACTAATATTAAGTCAAGTAAAGGCTTAATGTAGCATGCATGCACCCATAGTTCTTAAAAATTCCCCCAGTAGGAGTTGGAAAAGGAGGAAAAATGTGACTAGTGTCTAAACCATCTCTGCATGCAAAACAAGTCTTCAGTTATGCACACCAGGCCCTATTCAGTACCAAAATAGTGCTAGACTGCATTAAGCATTCTGCCAAAACTTAACTGAGAAGTGAACAACTATTGAGTCTCACATGTGGGAGGAAATATACAATTCAAAGTCAAGCTTTTGGTAAGACATCCGTTAGCCAGTCATTGCATTAACAAAGTGGAGATAATTGAAAAAAGTTGCACTAAATAAAAAAATTGCACTAAAATTTGGCACATCTGGAAGGATTAATTATTAGCTATACCAGACACAGAGTAGGGGTATACATTTTCTTCCCTTGAGTAGAGTCCTACTCAGATTCAGTAGAATTGAGTAGCGTCTTATTCAGTGTGGTCTTTAGTAAGATAGAAAAGGACCCCCATTGTTAGATTATTTGCTTTCTCCTTGTCTTGAAACAGTTCTACAAGCCATTTGGTGAGCACTTTTACTCTAGGCTGGAACTCCATACTTCAGGGGGCGAAGATGGTGATCTGAAGCACAAGTCCAGCAATCTAAGAACAGAACCTGATTTGAATGCTAAAATAGATAGATAGATAGATAGATAGATAGATAGATAGATAGATAGATAATCTTTATTGCCATTTTTTTTTTACTGTGGGCATACTGGCACACATTAAAAATGAAATTCTGTTGCCTGTTCTCAAAAGTGTACACATACATAACACACATATAAACATGCTATATACATACATATGTATATACCTACATCCTTACATATAAATACATATAAATATTAATCACTGTCCATCTTGAATACATAGCGCAGTGATGGCAAATCTTTTAGAGACTGAGTGTCCAAACTGCAACCCAAAACCCACTTATGTATCGTCGGGTGACAGGTGGGTGTGGCCCACTGGATGGACATGGCTGTGGTGGTCATGGCAGATTGGCTGGGAGTGGCCAAGGTAGGCATGATCACCTCGATGTTGCTTGTGGGGAGGGATGTCTGAGGAGGCCGGGCAGGGTTGGGAGAGATCCAGGGGGTCTCTGCCAGGTGGGGCGGTGGGCAGGAGGCTCATCCTGCGGGGTGGTGAGGCAAGGCGAGGCAGGGCAGGGGTGCCATTGTCACAGGGCAAGGTGTGGCAGGGGCCAGGGCGGCTGCTGCCTGACACCATTGGCCCCTGCACACAGAGGCCAGCGAGCAAATGGGTGCTGGGATGCATCCGGCCAGGTGGGACCTCGATGAGTTAGTGGGCGGCTGGTTGAAGAGGGACAGTTGCCATCTCCAGGGCATGGTGTGTGTGCCCACAGAGAGGGCTCTGAGTGCCGCCTCTGGCACGCATGCCATAGGTTTGCCACCACTGACATAGCGGAAAGAGGAAGCTTTAGAGTTTACAAGATTAATACTGTATGGAACAAAACTGTGACTGAATCTGGATGTTCTGCTTTGGATACCACAAACCTCCTCCCAGAAGGTAACAAGGAAAACAGGTCATGAAGAGGATGTCTATCCTGCAGACCCTGCTTAAGCAACCCTTATATGCTATGTCTTGGATGGAAGGGAGGGAACAGACAATGATCTTTTCTGTTGTCCTCACCCCTCTCTGCACCGCCTTCCTGTCTGATGAAATGATGCTTCCAAACCAGACTGTAATGCAATATGACAGGGTGCTCTGGATTGTCCTTCTATAGAAAGTGGTAAGGACAGGGGTTTTTCGGCAGACCGGAGGGGGGCGTGGTTTCATGTACTGCCTGCATCCCGCAGATGGGACTTTGCTTGTTTGCGCAGCCCAGTTTCTGGCATGCCACGGCTTGGTGCTGATCGATGGACTGGGGGTTGGAGATCCCTGTTCTAACCACCTTTGGGCAACTCCCAATCAAAAGTTAAAGCAACATGTGATATAACAGCATAGTAAAGCTATAGAACTAAACATATTAGAACATCTTTTTTTTAAGAAGTGGTGCCAATGACAAATATAGCAGTAGCGTGGATCTACTGCCATGTATTCTCTTTTGCTTACGAGATTGTTCAGAATCTTTTCATGGGCGAACATGTCACATGGATGGACTTTCACAGAGCTGGAGATCTATGACCACTCAGACCAACTCAAGAAGCTTAGCCAGCACAAAGGAGTTGAAAGTCAGAGTCTAAGAGAATCTGGAAATCATAAGTTCCCCTCATCCTGTAAAAGGAAGAGAAGATGTTAACATCTAAGTTACTATTCCCAAATCAGTTCTTCATAAGCAGTGTGAATGCAAACAGTGAACAAATCTGATAAAGTACGCAGGTACAAAACCCCAAGCCAAAGACATTTCATTGACATTCGTCATTAAAAGCATAGTAGTGGCACAAACATTTTGTTTTTCTCTGCTAATGAGATAGCAACTAAAAAGAACTGTGTACAATTTCTCTCTTTTTTATTCTGTGTCCAATTTTATCTGCCTTTTCAATTCAATTTCTTCCAAGTGGCTGGACCTCTGCAGTCCAGCTGTTATGCCTTTCTTCGGCCAGCTGCTGAAGCTATGAGGTGAGTCATTTACTCTTTACAGCCAGAGGCCTCCCAGCTTCCAAGGTGGGAGGTTGCATTCTGGGGCAATGGAAACCTGTCCCTGGTGGTTAATAAATAAAATTGAAATGAAATAAAAGCTGCCCTTTATTCGTGATTTATTTTGATCATAAACTAGTCACAGAAGATATACCCAAGGCTAAAGCTAAATTATGAAATGCAGTTCCAAATATTATTTATAATGCAAACATTGATTTTTTTAATGATTTTTATGCCACTTACTACAGGCAGCTACGGGTTTATTTTTTTCATTCTCACATTAATAAGAGATGTAGTTCAAGAATTCCAGACTGCACTCTTTCAAATTGTACATTCCATTTATGCATATTTTTAAAAAAATGCTGTTAGAAGAGCCAAATGATGTAATATAACCCAGAAAACTGTAAGTACAAGCCAAAGCTCAATAATCATAACAAAATGGAGTTAACTATGCATAATAAACAAGACATTAAAACGGAATTGTGCCAGTGGTGGGATTCAAATATATGAACAACTGGTTCTCTGTGTGAATGCCACTTCCAGAAGTCCATTTTGGGCCTGGGCAACAAAAAATTAGCTACCAGTTCTGCCGAACTGGTGTGAACTGGCTGAATCCCACCACTGAACTGTGCCCAATATTCAAGATTTCTTTGCTTAAAACTAGTTTCTATTTATTTCAGTAAACTGAAAATAGAAAAAGTTCCTGCTAGCGAACTATTCTTTACTGCACTGTAAAGTATTATCTGTTAATTGGCAATTTGCATCAGGGTGTCAAAATCTTATTTTTGAAGATTGCTCAGGTACAAGAACATTTTTGTAGTTCCTTCTCATTTGGTTTGTTGCTGCTGTTGTTGTTTACTATTTTTACCTGTTATGCAGTTGTGACTGGTATTCCACAAGTAATTTCTCTAGAGGAAACAAACAGAACCGAAGCCACAACATGGTACTTTAAACAATTCATTTATATTGCTGTTCAGGATCATTAATATTTGTTTTCTTCAAGGATATAGTAAATAGGAACATATATGTATTATTCGCATTGCTTTCATTTAAAGTCTGATAAATTTGTAAACTTGAAAACTTGCATATTTCCCACATATTTCCCATATTTTGCTTAACCTGGAAGATAAATTGGACAAGTGGAGAAGCAAAGTGTCTGAAAGATCTTGCTGCTTTTGTTAGAGGGACAAAAGTTTTGTGGCATCTCACTGTAAGCTCCACACCTTTTGTACCTGTGTGTGTTGTGCATAATTAGGTGTGGGGCTTCTGTCGCAATGCTGCTTTTGACACTCTGATCGTACCTCCCTCCTTGTCCCCAGCTGCGCTGTAAATATTCCTGGTTGGAAGCTCATTGCTACTTAGGTTTGCAATTGATCCTCTCCTGTTTTTTTTTTTTTTTTCCTTTAACCTTGCTGATGATGTCAGCACAACTACTAACAAACAGATTGGGTATTTGGTCATACAGGAATCTTAAAAAGAAATAAGGAAGGAAGGATGCAGACAATTACTAATTCCCATTAGAGGTGAAGCTCAGAGAGTGGTCAAGGATAATTTATTTCTATGAGTCACTTACCCAATGCATTTCATCAGTGGCGTTCAGTGTAGTGGTGATTGCAGTTGAAAGTTCTCTTCCATCAAAAAAGCACTCTCTTGAAGTTTTCTTTTTGCAACCTCTGCCTCTTATTCGGATGGCTTCAGAATAATTTATTTTCCAAAGTGCATTGATTTTTATATTCAGGCAGGTAGCAGTAAATAACAATTTTGGCTGATCTTGAAAAAGCTCACTAAGGCTAAGTTTGGTTAGTATTTGGAAGGAAGAACACCAGGGAATCTCAGGCCATTTGTGACTGAAATGTGTGTCACAATAAAATTTCCTTCTCTTATTTCCTTTTGTACTCATGTACAAAAAGATGTAAAATTACCACATATTTTCTGTCATTCTGGCGGGCTGTGGATGTCTATGATTGTAGTCTAGACTGGAGGTCAAAGAAACATTGCAAAACTAAACAGTCAAACCAGGGCCACAATGCTTTCAAGAAAATCTCATTGATCTATCTATGTAGTTATCAGGAATTAGGTTTGACCTGGTGATGACTTTTGCAGTTGTTGCATGTTGGAAATCCAGCAGAGATTACTTTCTCAGAATACATTCAGTGCATAATGGCTTCTGCAGTTCCAGCTTCTTAGAAAAGCTGTGGACCTTTGAGGGCTACTCAAGTGTATAGTCAAGCTGGAGACTTCTGGCTTTACAGGATCTGTGGATATATTATTTGCTCTCAGTGTAATCTAGTCTCTGCTGATTGTAACTGCAGAATTATCCCTCCATCTTTACTGCTGGCTTTTCCCCCCTCCAACAATATGGCAGAGAGGGCAAGAGAAACTCAGTGTTCATTGCAAGAATCACAAGAGGACATCTATGCCTTATAAAAGGAAAATGTCTTCCAAGGAGAGAAGAACTGGTAACACATGGGCACATAATTTTCTTCCCACCAGTGTGGACATGGCTAAATTTTTCAGCATAGTCTACAGTCCTGGTATTTTCTGGTGATCTTCCATTCAGCTATTAATCAGATACCTCACTGCTTAGATATTTTGGGTTTTACCAGGTCTCAATGCATCTTCTACCTGCCATGCTTTAGGGAGGCATTCACTGTATCAAAACATCACTGTGGTGTTTTAGTTTAGCTTTACATAATTATTTCCAGGCACAAAATGCTGCCATTACTCACCCCTGCTACTATTACATCATGTTTATTGGACTTATTGATCAATGGCTGTATGATAATTAAGAGGTTTTTATAAAGCATTGTTCTTAATAACCGCGGAGGGGAAACAACTTTAATCAGGCAGGTTAGGAGACAAGCTCTTGGCTTTTGCATATTAATTTTTAATAATAATAAGCCCTTTATTATCAAAGTATAACATGTATACAGTAAAATTGGCTGAGCCTCCCTCTATGCCCCCCCTCACCACAAACCCGTGGTGACTGCAAACCCCCAACTTATTTCACCCGGTGAACTAATTGCACATCACACCGGCCTCATGAGTCTGTCATGCATAAAGTTATAAAGTTATGTCCCGTTCAGAAGCCTGACAGCCTATGGATAAAAGCTGTTCTTCAGCCTGTTGGTACAGCTGGCTATGTTTCTATATCTCCTACCCGATGATAGGAGAGTAAAAAGGTACCAACCAGGTGTGAGTCACATAAATAGCAATATCAATAGCACTTAGACTTATATACCACTTCACAGGGCTTTACAGCCCTTTCTAAGCAGTTTACAGAGTCAGCATATTGCCCCCCAACAATCTGGGTCCTCATTTTACCAACCTCAGAAAGTAAATCAAGATAAATAAAAGTGCACAGTTGGTCTGATTTAAGAAACATAATGCATCCTGCTTGTATGTACAAAATCTGCCTGGAATATCTTCTGCAGATAGTTCATTCAAGTCTGAGGATTTTTCAAGTCTAGCTTGCTTTGCTAGGCCTAAAGAATATCCCTTGTTTTTGCCTTGGATAATTTATACGACACAAATAGCTTTTCATTGAAGAAGGGGACTTTCCCAGGCCTTTATTCTAATCCAAACTTCTAAGTCCCACAATTATCTTCAGAAACGTTTGGGATGGAATATGTATGAGAGGAAAATGCACAGCTGCTGACAAGATTTAAGTTTGTTTTAATTGGCCTTAAAGTGGGGGTGGGTGGAGGGGGAGCATGAGTGACACACGGCATGTGCTTTCTGCCAATGAGGAAAACACTTTAGATCAGCACAAACTAAGCTTCAAGATAGACTCTGCTGGTTCAGCTTGAAACCATTTTCTCAGTTATTGTTAAGTTTTGGTTACTGTACTGTTCAGTGCACCTGGAATCACAGGACACAATTCCTTTCAGCCCTTGCCTTTGTCCCCATCCTGACTTTTAAGTATGTCATTCATTTATAGTTACTGAAAATTGTATCTAACTTTTTTTTTTTTAGCAGTGGCAACAGCAAATTAACTCAGCAGCTGAATTTGTTCTTATGTCCCCCAGATCCTTTTCTGGGGAAGAGGCTTTAGAAATGCTGTGCTGTTTTTTTCTTTTTTTTTCTTACTACTTAGTGAGAAGGGAGTTCTTACAGTAACAGGATTTGTTTAAGGAATGGCACCTATCCAGGTGGAGGCCCTGAAGAATATCAATAGCAGAATACATTTCCAGCCTTTTAGGAGTTTGCTGGATGCATGTGAACAATTAAGACTCCAGTCAAGACATAGTGCTCAGCATCTGAAATACCTCCGTTATTATCGCTGTGTAATTTGATTCTATAGATATCAGTGGGCTCAAACTGCCATCCTGTAATGTATCACTTTTCTTTGCTTCCTCCTTTGCTTCCCCCCCCCCAAATAAACACTTAGATTGAAAAATCTGTGGGCTAGGTAAGCTGTGCAGCACCTCTAGTATTCCAAAAATCAAATAATAATTAAACTTTGAACCAATTGATGGAATTGCACGAATTGCAAACCTCTAGGACAGTGATGGCGAACCCTTTAGAGACCGAGTGCCCAAACTGCAACCCAAAACTCACTTATGTATAGTCGGGTGCCGGGTGGGCATGGCCCGCTGGGTGGGGTGTGGCCCATTGGGTGGACATGGCTGCAGTTGTAACAGCAGACTGGGTGGGACTAAAAAATTCAATCAATCAATTCCAACTTTGCGAGATCTTTTTTTTCCCATGAGAAGTTGAAATTGATTGATTGATTGATTGAACCTTTTTTTTTTTGCACACGGTGGTGGAGGCCTAAAGCAAAAACGTTTATAAAACCCAGCTGAAGGTCTAGGATTGGGGCGATGGCATGCATGCCCACAGAGAGGGCTCTGCATACCACCTGTGGCACGCGTGCCATAGGTTCGCCACCACAGCTCTAGGAGTTTGGCATTCTTTTTTGAGATCTTGTAACAAGTTCTCAGCTCTAAAGATGGGAGGACCATAATCTTGCTATTTTATTCTTTTATGAGCTTGTGGCAATGGCATGAGCTCTGCTAAAAGGCATAATCTATATAGCCAGCAGAATAGAAATAGTATTAATTCCCTCTCTTGATTCCATATACTGTATGTTTTACCTGTTAAATACACTGCCTTTTGCCCCAAAAGATTTTCTGCACTCATTAAAGAAAACTCTGTGCACATAAAATAGTATTGACTATCCCAACAGCATTGAAATATATCTCTCCAGCAGATTTATAGATATGGAGAAGGGGGCAACTGTGACCCCTTTCCATTCAAAAAGATTTCGTTAATCTGGACTCTCCAAGTTGTATAAGAACGGCAACTTGTTTACAGCTAGAGAATTCTGGATGTTACAGGTCGAATATCTTTTGTGTAAGTTGTGTAAGAACGGCAACTTGTTTATAGCTAGAGAATTCTGGATGTTACAGGTCGAATATCTTTTGTGGGTGGCAAGTTAGAAAGTCTGTTATAGGAAGACAAGGACATCAGAGTGGCAGGATGGTGGGAGTTGAATCAATAACATTTGAGCAGTAGTTTAAGTAGAGCTGTGTAGACCCCAAGACAAATTTCTCAGCTGATGCCCTCAATAATGAAAGTGCTCAGGTGGTAGGCCTCTGTCCTGTGCTCTGGAAATTGAGGGGGGAAGGGAAGAGGGGGCCCATATGACTTCTGTTTCCCTTATGCTGCCATAGACCCACAGTAACATAGAAGAAGAAAGCTATCAGCATTGGACTCAGGTTCCACCATAAGGTGGAAGGGTAGACTAGTGGAGACCACATTGCTGTTGACTGAGAAAGTGCTGGTAATGGAGAATCAAGGAGTTATGTAGCCAAGTTGATTGTGTAAGGGTTTTCTCTTTCCTATGTGACAAGATTGTTGAAGGCACAAGGGAAGTGAGAGCTCAGGATCCTTGTGTCCAAGGACACTAAGGTGGTCACCTCTTTTACCTTCTTTATTTGAATCCCTTTCATTCAATCATGTCTGATTCTCAGAAACTTCCTACATAAGCCTGCAGTTTTCTTGGTGAATTTCTGAAGTGATTTACCATTGCCTCTTTCCTAGGGCTGAGAGAAAGTGACTGGCCCAAGGTCATCCAGCTGGCTTCGTAAGCAAAGTTAAGCTAGAACTCATAGCCACTGGGTTTCTAACCTGATGCCTTCACTGCTACACCAAACTGGCTCTGAAAGGTAGTCAAAGGAAAGTAATTGTTTTGCAAAAAGAAAAGGAAAAAACAAGAGGATGAAAAGGGAAAATTATTTTAGTCACTTCGTATATGTATTATTTATGTATTGATAACATTTTTATAATGCAGGATGTTGTTATCATGGATTTTCCCCCTATCGCTGCTACAGCTGCACCTCTACTACACTGAGAGATTCAAAGATTTAAAGTACCATGCTTTTATTTAGTTTGGATTTCAGTTGAACAGAGTTGTTTCTTACCTCAGCAGCTTATTCAACAGCAAGTCCGGGAGAGAGAAATGAGACTTTTTTTTTCTGAGCATAAATAAAAATAAAATCTAGCCAAAGAGATTTCAGAAAAAGAGCAGCTGCTTAGCATTCCAGAAAACAATGCACTGTGGAACAAACAGGATGCCTTCAGAATTGCAAACATTATCTGGACAAACAGTTTACAGGTCCCAGGTGCAGACTGAGTGATATATCCTGCTCTCTTTTTCTTTTGTAAAGTTTTCTTCTTTTAGTTTTCCTTTGCATTTGTACTAAAATAAAACAGAAGCCTCTTCCATCAAAATTCCAAAAGAAAGCTTTAAGTGTTTCTTCTAGCCCCTACACACTGAAGAATTCAATTAAAAATATGCAGCAAAATTGGTTTGGGACCGATATGAAATTGAAAAGCATGTTGCTTCTTTCTTTCTTTTTTATGTTGTCTGGATGCCATCCCAAATCATGATGGTGAACATGCCTGATTTTCATATAAGCCAATTTTTGAATATGCTAAGTGAATGTTTTCGCAGATTTGTTCCTAAATCAGAACAGTGAAATCAGTTATATCTCTGTCTCATCCGGTCTGCACAAACATACCCACTTTTTAGATGCTTGCATTTTTATTAGTCATTTTCTCACTCTGATAATGCCAGCATATCAGCATGCCTTTTAGACTTAGGGAGGACAAGTGCCTTTGGTTTGCAGATGAATATGTTTATTGCCTACTTAAACTAAACAGAGACCTAGAAAATTAATTTCTGTCAGTACATATATGATGCATATCTAATGTAAAAGTTCATTTTCCATGAAGTCTGGGTCACTATAATGATAAAAGAAACACATTAAAACAACCTTTCTAATGCTTCCACAATACACAAAGCATTTGAATAAGACTTATTCTAAGTGCTCCTTGGAGAAAAGCTATCATTTTGAGATTAAATATGTTGCTTCTCACAGAAACATGGAGTCGCAGACCGGTACTTTGTTTCTTCTTCTTCTTTTTGGAAAATTGTATTTTATAATGCCCATTGTTAAAGGAGCCCCTAGAAATTGGAGGCAATTAATTTCAAGGTTGATTTCTCTTCCATTCTCCCCCATCTTCTGTTTTGCCAATAAACATGTTTGAGCCAGGTGTTAATTTCAAGCACTGATAAAGCCACAGAGCTGTTCCTCCTCTCTTGGGAGAAAGGACTGGATTCAGCAGTTTGCTATAAGCTCCTAACTTATTTACTTTATTTACTCAAATTTGACCCTCCTGGTTTGGGGTGGAAGGGTGATGGTACTGTATTATTGTGCACTTTGGGGGGGGGGGATATCCTGATTGGTCTTTTTCATTTGACAGCTTCCAGATATAGTGGATGTGTTTCGTAATTCCCAGTTAGCCCGCCACTGCCTAGGATTATGGGAATTATGGTGCAACACAGCCAAAGTATGGCTGCTTGGAGACCAGCCTAGGCTCTTTAAGTTACAGTGGTCAGTTAACATGAATGAAATCAGTTTCCCCTAGTTTTAGCCTTTTGTCAGTTATTGCTACAGCTACAGAGTGACATTTCTCCCATGTTGTATTTGCAAGCAAGATCACGCTGACACTAACAGTATAGGTGAGGGTGTTGATCAAATCTGGATTCTCGTGTATTTAATCTATTGTGGTTTTTTGTTTTTTTAAATAAAGGCTTAAATTGATTTACAAGAGTTCCCAATATGACCTGAGAATGGAGAACTCATCTCCTTTTTCACGTCACATTGACTTCCATAAATCTATTGGTTAGGCATCAATATATATTCATGCAGTTGAATAATTCTGGATTTAATTTTGATATTATGCATAGTTATGAACGGTTGATAGACCTTGATATGATATGATTAATAACTTTTAGAATTAAAGTTTTCATAACAGCCTGTTAATGTTTGGTCCTTATTTGTGCAAATGCATAATTGGCATGTTCTTGTGGAAGTATATACACCTACACATTTATCTGTACAGACAGAAACAATTCAGGGAAGCATAACTTCTAAGAGGCAGAGCACAGAATGCCTGGCTCCATATCCTGGTTTAAGCCATAACAGAGTGTGTTTGACTTTAGTTTAGCTTGTTGTGTGTCCCTCATCCATCACAATTTGTAAAGTATGGTATGATGTATCAATAGTGACGAATCTAGGCAAATAAAATGGTTTGTTTATTTTATATGCTAATATCACCACAGTCACTAGGATTGGGCAATGCAGAATAAACAAAAATAGAAGTAATGCAATATAAAATATTTTTTAGTAAACAGTAGTTGCCCAACAATTATATTATAGGCTGAAAGCCTATTGGAATAAAAGCATTCAGGATCTTCCTAAACAAAAAGGAGAACCAATCCTCTAGAAGCAGAGTATTCCAGAGTATAGAGGCTATTACCAAAAGGCCTGGCATTTTGTCACATCCCATAGATCGTATGGTAAGGCAGTGGTTCTCAACCTTTTTAATGCCGCGACCCCCAAGTGGTCATAAGTCGAGGACTAAACCGGTTGTAAGTCGAGGACTACCCAACCAGTCATAAGTCGAGGACTTTCCCTGTCTGGGAGTGCCACGCATGCGTGGTGCCGCCCCCTGCGCCGACCAAGGTGTAGCTGGCAAGCGGCAGAGACAGAGCAGGCCGACCACCAGCTGGGCCACCAGCTGGCCCAGCCCAAGGGAGGTAAGGCACCCATTGGAAAAGGGGAAAAAAATGGCAGACAGCCTTGCTTGGCGACCCCCATGAAATGGTCGATCGACCCCAAATGGGGTCGCGACCCATAGGTTGAGAACCACTGTGGTAGGGGGTTTCTTAACATACCCTGTTTTGATGGTGGGATGTACAGAATCATATTTAGTAAGATAGTCCCATATCTATGCCAGTACCTTGTCACCTAAAGCAGGGGTGTCAAACTGCTGGCCCGTGGGCCGGATACATCATAGCAAAACTGCACCCACCCCATTACCAGCAATGGCAAAAAAGTCGTGATATGTCACGCCACACCACGTGACGTTGCGAGTTTGACACCCCTGACCTAAAGCTTTATAGGTTCTGAATAGCACATTTAAGTGTTTTTAATGTTTAACTGCTACAGCTACAGAGTGACATTTTTCCTACATTATACAGTACTTGTAAATCAACTGATAATCAATGCAATGACCTGGGAAGAGGCTAGCAGCTTAGTTGTTTTGTTCTAGACCAGTTATAGCTTCCAAGTCATTTTCAAAAGCAGCTTCAGGTTGGGTGTGTTTCAGTGATCTAGTTGTGTGGTGATCAGGGCATGACTTACTATTGTCAAAACATCTTAGTATAGTTAGGACCATAACTTCTGGGTGATGGTCCCCCTGATTCATAGTGTCTATCTGCAGGGGAAGTCTAAGAAGAGCACAAGTCATGGACATATCTCTTTTGTGGTAGTATAATCCCATTAAGAACAGTATTCCTGGATGTTTATTAACAAACAGCAAGTCTGTCTTGAAAGGATTTAATCTGAACTTGTTTCTCAGGTCCTTAAATTACCTTAAGCTAGGTCCTTAAATTTTCAGGTCCTTATTCAAGACATATAGCATTTCCAACTTGGCTAAAGATGGTAAATGCAGTTGAGCATCATCATTATACCCTAAATATATAAATTCTTCAAGGGATTTCATGTAGATGTTAAATAAAATAGGGGATAAGACTGAGCCATGAGGGATATCACTTTGGAGTGCCTATAGAGTTGAGTATTCATTCCGTGTAAATAACAACTATCCACTCAGATAGATGATAAAGATAAACCATTGTGTCTTTCAGAAGTGATTAGAGTAACAGCCTTCCTCAAAGAAGCTTAACCATGTCCTGAAACCAACCACTCAATTCCTGTTTGACTGCCCCAAGGTTTCGAAAGACATACGGATGAAGCTTGGAATAGAGTTCATCCTTTAGAGAACCCTATCCACTTTCTCAGGTCTCAAAAGCTCAAACAAAATCCTAAATCATAATTCAAGATATTGTCTTGCAAATCTCACTGTGGTTATCCTACTGGCATCCAAAATAGTATGAATAACATATCCATAAGATAACCTGTGAAATCATGCAGACTGCTTACCTTTCCTTCCCCATTCTTCATTAAAAATAATATCAGTGAATCTACAGCAGAGGTCTTCAAACTTGGCCCTTTTCTGACTTATGGACTTCAACTCCCAGAATTCCTCAGCCAGCGTGCCTGGTTGAGGAATTCTGGGAGTTGAAGTCCATAAGTCATAAAGGGGCCAAGTTTGAAGATCCCTGATCTACAGTAACTTGGACAGTTTCACATTGTCTCAAGCAAAGACATTCTTCCTGAAACTGTTTTTTGAAGTGTTGTGTTCCAGTGCATATGAATCTGATGTGACACTGGAATTCTTAGCTCATGTATGCTAGGGAAGCTAGCTAAGTTTTTAACAGATAGGTTTCCATTTATTGGTTACCTTCACAGCACTGATTCTGGAAAACATACCAAAACATACTAAAATGTTTCCTGGGGTTTCTGATATGTGTGCCAGAAAAACTGAATTATTCAAATAATAAATAATAAAATAATGAATTATTTCAAATCACTGCCATGAAAAGACTGGTAAATGAAAACCTGTTCTTGGAAAACCTCTAAAAAATCTTATAGATAAAACATGGGAATAACTGGCACTGGGTTGGGCAGTTCTTGTATAGAAATTAGAAAACAAAAACTGCTCTCAAAACCCAGAATTACATATATTTGAAGACAGATATTTAAAAGAGTCGGTATTACATCCATGTTGTACAAAGGATTTTGTACAACAAGCTCTATAAGTTTATTTCTCCCATAGTGGTTTGATTGATAACTTAAACACATGGTAGATAAGGTAGGGATGGAAAGAACAGCTATTGTTTTCTAATGTTCCAGGATATTTGCCAGGAACATTCATGTATACTGCTCAAAAAAAATAAAGGGAACGCATCCTATAAGAAATCCTATAAGATGTGTTCCCTTTATTTTTTTGAGCAGTATATTTCACTTTGTGTGTTTCCTTTTTTGTTTTCTTTCTTTTTTCTTTTTTAAAAAAGTATGGCATAAAGTTGCTATACAAATTCACCCAACTGGTCTTAATATATAAGACCAATTTACTGCCCATTTATCAGTTGCTGAAATTTGAAGTGGAAAGAGCTTTACATATGAAGTGTTAGCTAGAGAAATATTTGGCTTATGGTGACAGAATTTGTTTTCTGCTCTAGATAAAATGAAGCAGAAAATGAGATTTACACCCAGTTGTTAGACCAATAAAAGAGAATAATTGCAGCTCAGGTTTAAAATGAGGGGTCCTTCCTGCTCTCCGAGCTTGGTTGCTTTCTTGCAGAAAGTTTCATTATCCAAACTGGGTAACATCATCAGTCTGATATTACCTAGTTTGGGTAATGAAACATGTGCAGGAAAACAACCAAGCTCAGACAGCAGCAAGGTCCCCTCACAGTTGTTAGATCTGGAAGACTAAATCAGGCAAATCGGTTATGGAAAGATTTTAGATTTTTGCTATAGGCAAAAAGCACATTAAACTTTGGCTATGTTGGTAATTTGCCAGAACTGGGAAGTGATTGGAAAGCAGGGTTCAGTACTGGCATTTGTAAACAACCCCGTATTTAGCATCGTTGCCACAAGTAGCTTCCAAATCGTTTATTTCATTAGAAATTCCACCTGCCTAGCAGAATGCCAATTCATAAGTGCAGCATCTTTGTTGTGGCATGATCTCAGCTTGGTGCCTAGATGTACTCATAAGAAACCAGCTGTCTTCCAGAGGTTGCTCAAATACAGTTGCCACTGGCCATCCGTGGTTAACCTTGCTAGGAATTTTAATTTGGCAGATCTGCAGAGCCACAGATTCTCAATGCTTCTGGGCATTGTGAACTGTCTCTGCACCTTTTCTTTTCCTTTCTAAATTTGCCTGTGTTAGATGTATAACATTATGAATATTAACATTTAGAAATATTATATAGCAAACAACAACGACAAAAAAAGAGGAAAGTGATATGATGCTGAAAAGCAGCAGGGCTGATTGCATGAGACACTGGTCTGTGGTTAGCCATGTGGACATGCCCAAAGAAGGGAATGAATGAAACCTAGAACTGAGACTGGGAGTATTCATTCTGTAATTTTGCAATCTGGGGCCCCAGGCACTTACTTTGCACAATGCCAAAGGTCGCAGAAAACTTGAGTACATGGAAATTCTCTCACGCTTCACATCTAGAAGAGGGAGGAGGGCAGCCGTATATCTTTGTAAGTGATATCTCTGTTACCCTTTATGTTGTGCAGCAAGGAAATCCTGCAGCATTTGTGAGAAAACAGCGTTGAGGATTTTTGGCTGGATGGAAAATGTATAAAAATCCCAGGTGATTAAAGAAAGAAAGAAACACAGTACATTGAAGAAAAAAAAAAACACCTATGGAATCTGGCACAGAAAATGAGTGGAACTTTTGAATAAGTCAGTTGATGTTTTTCAGGATGTGGTTGAAATCTGACATCACTTTCAGAGTTCCAGAGGCTGTTCTTAGTGACATCCATACTTGGCTCGCTCAGGATCTCTGCAGCATGGAGAAGGGAGCTATGTTTAGATTTCACTGTCTGCTTCAGAACGGACAGAGTCTTTCCTCTCTGGTCCCTGGGGTCCTCCCTTGCTGCTCTGCTTCCTTAGGAGCCTTTTGGAGCATCTGAGCTTTTGTGGCTGCAATCTCTAAGTATCCAATTTAGGATTAAAAGTCACCCTACCCAGTAACAGGAGTCACACGTGTAAGTTGTGTGCTATGTTGTCCCCTGATCACTAAGAGGTGGCCTTCTATGAGCTACGCCAAAGGACACGTCTTAGCATTTTGAAATGTAATCCTCCGATAGGATCAAGAGACTATAATAACCTTAAAAAGATCAACAGTTATATCAAAGCAAATAGCTCTGGGTAGCTATCCAATTATTTCATGCTGATGAGTAACAGAGTTGTTAGCTACATCTATCACTACTTTCCTAGAGGTTAGAACAACCCTCACTGAAGAATGTTCTGCCGCAGTATTTCTCAACTTTGGCCAGTTGCAGATGTGTGGTCTTCAATTCCCAGAATTTCCCAGCTAGCTAGGCTGGCTGGGGGATTCTGGGAATTGAAGTCCATACACCTTCAAGATGCCAAGTTTGAGAAACAGTGGTCTACCCAGTGTGTGCCCTGGTGCTGGTTTTAAAAGAGAACCACTATAGATACTGAAGATGTCTGTACTAATCTATATGATGACTTAATGGCATCGCTCAGCCGTTGCTATGATGAATACAAGTGTATCTGCCTTAGAGATACAACACTACAGCAATGGCTGAGTGACATTATAAATTGTCAGTGTGGAAATCCTAAACATGGCTGGAATTTTCTAGATTTTGTTTTAATAACAACAACAACAATAATAATAATAAAGTTGGAAGGGACCTTGGAGGTCATCTAGTCCAGGCAGGAAACCCTATACCAGGGGTGTCAAACTACTGGCCCACAGGCCAGTTTCATCATACCAAAGTCGCGCCCACCCCATTGTCGGCAATGCAAAGAGAGTTACGATACATCGTGACACGTCACTTGACATGGTGAGTTTGACACCCATGCCCTATACTATTTCAGCCAAATGGCTGTCCAGTCTCTTCTTAAAAACTTCCAGTGTTGGAGCATTCACCGCTTCTGGAGGCAGGTTGTTCCACTGGTTAATTATTCTAACTGTCAGGAAGTTTCTCCCTAGTTCTAGGTTGTTTCTCTCCTTGATTAGTTTCCAGCCGTTGCTTCTTGTCCTGCCTTCAGGCGCCTTGGAAAATAGCTTGACTCCCTCTTCTTTATGGCGGCCCCTGAGATATTGGAATATTGCTATCATGTCCCCCCCTCATCCTTTTCTTCATTAGACTAGAAATATCCAATTCCAGCAACTGTTCCTTATATGTTTTAGCCTCCAGTCCCCTAATCATCTTTGTTGCTCTTCTCTGTACTCTTTCTAGAGTCTCAACATCTTTTTTACATTGTGGTGACCAAAACTGGATGCAGTATTCCAAGTGTGGTCTTACCAAGACATTATAAAGTGGTATTAATACTTCACTTTCCTTTTCTTGTAAGGAAAATATGATCATGCAATTTAGCCAAATGCAGAAAGGAGAAAAAATACAGCAGTGTTATCTTAAAGCTTTGACATGATGTAGATATAGAAGAACATTACAATATGTAAGAGAGAGAGAGAGAGAGAGAGAGAGAGAGAGAGAGAGAGAGAGAGAGAGAGAGAGAGAGAGAGAGAGAGAGAGAGAGAGAGAGAAGATACACGGAAGAGCGAGTTTGGACAGAGTTGTTGTGGGGAAAATAGGAAGAGAAAGATTTATTAGGTATGTTCACTGCCTTGAGTTAATCATAAAAATAATAAAGGTGGAATAAAAATAAATAATTAACTAAAACAGGGAGATGACTTTTTAGCTGTATTTATTGCCTGTTTATGCACGTTACCAATCATTCTTTTTTTTTTTCCTATTTAATGTAAGAGAAATACAGTATATGTTTAAGAATTCAAGTTTGGCAGTGTCTGCCAACTTACTTGGCTAGGTTAATAATTCTTTTCCTACAGACAAATATTTTGTCTGAAACAGAATGAATATGTGTGTGTGTGTGTGTGTGTGTGTGTGTGTGTGTGTGTATGCCTAGAGTGACTTCACACAGCTCCCCACTTCTACTCAATATTTCACTACAAGAATTGTTCTCATGGACCCTGAACCTCCTTCTTAGTTGAGTGTCAAGTAAATTACATTTTAAAAGTCCATCTGAGCCATGTCTCAGATGTAATTAAATGTAAAATGGTACTTCTTGTGTGTGAGTGTGCCTTTGAGTCATTGTTGATTTTTAGCCACTGCCTGAACTAGTCCCTGCAGTTTTCTTGGAAACTCCCCCTCCCCCAAAGTGTTTTTCCATTGCATGCCTCCTAGGGCTGAGAGAGAGTGACTGGCCCAAAGTCACTTGTGCCTAAGGCAGAACCAGAATTCGCAATATTTTGGTGTTTAGCTTGGTGCTTAACCACCATACCAAGCTCGCTCTGTAATAGAATATCTCACTATCATAGGATTCCAGAGTGGGGAGGGGGAAAGGTTATTTGAATTCCCATTCAGCCCTGATCTGTATTGTAAATGAGCAAAGATGACAGAGTTGCAAGGGTTGGGCAACTATGTCCGCTTTATGACCTGTGGACTTCAACTCCCAGAACTCCTGAGCCAGCTAAGCTGTTGCAGTTCACAGTTCGTAAAGGGGGCATAGTTTCCCACCCTTGTCATATTGGAATTTCACCCAACACGAGGCAGGTAGACAGACATTTAGGTAAGTTAGAGCAGGGGTCCCCAACCCCAGTCCATGGACCAGCACCGGGCTGCGGAATGCCAGAAACCAGTCCGTGTAAACAAGTAAAGCCCCATCTGTGGGATGCAGGCAGCATACAAAACCACGCCCCCTCCGGTCCGCAGAAAAACCTCTCTCCATAGAACCGGTCCCTGGTGCTCAAAAGGTTGGGGACCTCTGAGTTAGAGTCTTACTTTTTACTATGTGTCAATAAAATTTCTGTTTTCAAGACGAAACTCACAGCACGTTAAATTCCACGTCATTGTTTCAGAACCATTTATTGCAAAAAATACCCCCCACCTTAAATAGCAACATAAATACAGCAACATGCATGGCTTGACATTAGTCAGTAACTTTAGCATCAAACAATTCAAAGGTATCTCACATAAGATTGTCCAACTGGTTTCAATAAATCATGTTGATTTCAAGGGAACATGCCTATTTCTTTCTTTCTTTCTTTCTTTCTTTCTTTCTTTCTTTCTTTCTTTCTTTCTTTTTCTAGGTGGATTTTAGATAACTGCAGTCTAAACAGTGGGTGATACTGTTACCGAAGAATTCAGGACATTTGTACATGAGGATTCTGCTCCTGTTTGAAATTGTCTCTGCATCATTGTTATCTCCTCAGGGCTTCATTGATATTTGAAAGCTGATCCAATCTATCTCTGACTCGTGTGTTATATTTGAAACAGTAATAAAACATATATATATATATATATATATATATATATATATATATATATATATACACTTCCAATTTTACGCGGGAGAAAACCCGAACAACTAAAGACCTACCTACATATATATATATATATATATATATATATATATATATATATATATATACACACACATATATATATATGTTTAAAATAAAATGAGCACCAAGGTAGTTAAAACTATAAAAGTTATATATATATATAAACGACACTAAAAATAGAGGAATGATTCCTGGGTACATACATATTTAAAAACAACAAGGTGAACACCAGGAAATATAAACAGTGAAGTTTAATAAATAAAACCAAGCTTTCAATGGCCTAAAAGCTGCCATCATCATCAGGGTATAAACAGGATGCTGGGAGAACTTGCTTATACATGTAACCGCGTCTGCACACGGCTCCTGGATCTCATGACAGGTACCGGCCAGTAAAACTTTGCCTCGTCTACAAAATCAATTAGTTTATCGTTGCATTTTTTACTTACATGTGTGTTACCACCCACCTCCCCCGCTTCCCATGTTCATAAGTCAGGAGGGTGTCCCATGATTCCCCAGGTCGGGACACATTTCTCATCCTTGGGTTGGTTCTTATTCTCACATTCTTTGGGGCGCATTTTATTCCCACTCCTTTGATGTATATTGTGGTTATCTCCACTTTCCCTTCGGCGAGGTTTCACCCTAGGGATCCTGCATCCACTTTCATTATCCGGCACACCTTTTTCTTCCGTTCCTCCAGCGTTCATGCAACTCCCCTTCCTGACGGGGTTCATCTTCCCATCTTCCATGCTAGCCCCTAACACATCATAAGAGTCGACTCGTTGCCTTCATTGTTCAGTCGTGGGGGCAACAGGCATTTCCATGGACACACATATCAACATTTCACCCAATTGGCATCCCCCCTCCCTTTCTCCCCCCCTGCAATGTCCGGAGCAGCTCCCGATCTACTGGCGACTCTTTCCCCCTGGGAAATCAGTTTTCCCAGGAATTGCATTTCTTACTTCCCCTACTAGTTTCTGAGGAAAGCTGGCTTCATGGCTTTACCACTGCTCTTCATAAAAATATTTTTTGCTTTTTTTAATTGTGTAACCATGCTAATCTCTACAAAATGAAACAAGGGAGTGGATTGGGAAGAGGGGAACAGACAATTTATTTTCTTGCAATGTGCAGTGGGGATGAGGTTTTTTGATGGAAAGGTTACTGTAGAAACTATGGTATATAAGAATTAGGAAATATTTGCTTCACGTTCTCAGTGTTGCAAGGTTGAAGATAAAAACAGATCATCTTCAAAGTGCTTCTGATGGATAGGGAAGTAGAAACAGAAAAGGACTTTGGTCTCAATAAGCTTTTTATTCATATATTTCCAAATAAATACATTTGCAGATAATAACTGAAGAAATCAAGGAAGGTGTTTTTTTTTTGGGATGTTATTCTGATATTTTAAATCAAGTTACCATTTTATTTTGGAAAACGTAGCACAGCCAAAAATTGCTGTGTAGCTAGGCATGTTATTTATATGTACAAATATAAAGCTGTAAATATGGACAAATACCCATCTCACTGCTCAACTGCTTATATAAATGGTTCAGTATAGAGCTCCTTTTGACTGACATCCTAAAATGGTGTTGCAGTTATAAAACCAATAGTGCATAAGCACTAAAAATAAAATTTGCAAATTTGATTTTGAGTATTTAACTATTATTTTGCATTCTGGAAGTCTCCCTTCCTACACAGTAAAGAAATCTGCGATGCAAGCATCACTTCTCTGGAGGAATTCCTTTTATTATCTTGTTTTCAGACAACTGCACATGGGTTTGTCCAAAGGCGTGTCTGCTTTTATAGAAGATAGTTACAAATGCCAGGAGGAGGATGCTAATCATTGCATTTGACATGAATCTGGATTTTAACAAATGTGACAGGCCCTATTGTTGGTCTAATTGCTTCTTGTTTGATGTCGTAACTTCAAATCTGTCTAAGGCAGCCTATCTCAACCTTGGCAACTTAAAGATGTGAGGATTTCAACTCCCAAAACTCCTCAGCCAGCATGTGTGGAATTCAACTCTCAGAATTTCTCAGCCAACATGGAGAGGCTGGGAGTTGAAGTCTATACATCTAAAAGTTGACAAGGTTGAGAAAAGGTGGTCTAGGGCAGGGGTCCCCAATCTATGGGCTACAGCCCGGTACCTGGATGTGGGCTGTTTGCCAGCAGGCTGCAGAAATGGCTGGCCAAGGCACGCACATGTGGGTGCATATTTCTCCCCCACTCGGGCTAGCGCCCACGGCCCTGTTTGCCCATGGGTGTGGGTGCGCACGCGAATGCTAGCGTGGGTGTGTGTGTACACCCCATTTGTTTGCATGCACGAATGGGCTGTTAGCGCAGGAGTGTGTATGTGCGGCCCATTTGTGCATGCGTGAATGGGCCTCTAGCATGGGGGGTGCGGCCTGTTTTCATGGCATCAGTGCATGCTGCATACTTGAATGCAGCCACTAGTACTGCACCAGTAGGCATGGCCCTGTTTGCACGCATGCAGGCATGCACGTATGCAGTAATTTGGGAGCTGCTCTCCCCTCCGGACTGCGAGCCGGGAATAAGGTTGGAGAACTCTGGTCTAGGGTCATCCTGTCTGTGTTGCAAAAATCCAGATGTCCACTAGATGATTGTGCAGAGTTTCCTGTGTCATCTTGCTGCCATCTAGTGGCCATCTAATTTTTTGTAGATGAGATCTAGGGGCAGTATTTTGTGTCTAAATGTCTATGGCAGCGGTTCTCAACGTTTGTGTGATGGCGACCCCCGTCACACAAACGTTATGCGCATGTGCGGCGCGGCGCGCATGCGTGGCACCGCCCCACGTGCAACGCACGTGCACGGTGGCGCCCCCATGCACAGCGCACATGCGTGACGCCACCCCCCGGAGGCGCGCTGCTGCCCCATGCGCAGCGCGCATGCGCGGCGCCGGCCCCGGAGGGGAGAAAATGGTGGATCGCCGCCTTTGGCGACCCCCGAAAAATGGTCGATCGACCCCAAATGGGGTCGCGACCCATAGGTTGAGAACCGCTGGTCTATGGAGATTCTCAGTCTTCCAGGTCATGGTTGTCTCAAAGGTGCTTTTTCAAGAGGTAGCTGGACTTTCTTGTTTTTCTTTGAAGATCTTTTGCTTCTCGTCCAATAAGCTTCTTCAGCTTTGACTGGATGGTGATGATCCTTCCATTCCCCACCATCCAGTCAGAGCTGAAGAAGCTTCTTGGACGAGAAGCAAAACATCTTCAAAGAAAAACAAGAAAGTCCAGTTGCCTCTTGAAAAAGCACCTTTGGAATATTTTGTGACTAGTGTATTTCATAATTAAATACAGAAACTACCACAGTAAAGAATAGCATGCTATAATGAACTAATGAGCTGGCTACAGCTATTTTAGCAAACCCAGTGGAGAGGAATGTGTGCTGTTTATTTAATTGATTCTAAGCTACAAAAGAAACTTTCTGTATTTATGAGAAATCTTTCCAAAGTGGAATGTTGGATCAGATGTTTTTACAGTACTAGGGCTTTGCCATGATTTGAGTTTACAGAAAGCAGTGGCTTTAAGCTGGTTCTGCTTCAGATTGTGTGCTAAGACGCCACATTTAAATCTGACTATAATCACGTTTTGCAGTGTAGTATAATTCCTCATGTATTTCATGATTCCTTCATTACAGAATTGTAAATAGCTCCCATTACATCTAATACTAGGCCTGGAATAAAAAGGAGAATCTAGACCGGGTAGAGGAAGGATCTGGAATTAAAGATAAAATTGGGAGAAGGATGAACAAAAAAATGTCTGGGGATAACTCCCTTATCAGCTGCAGTTTAAAATAAAACTGTTTGGAGACACAGACTACAGTAAGAACCTGTGCCCTTAACAGTAGCTATAAATACAACTGTGCTTTACAACTGTCTGTTTGCTTTACCAGTTCTCTTTATGGAAAAAGGAAGCATCTGGAAAAATCCTATCCCACATAAAATATGTAGTAATATCTGGACTTTGCCAAAATATCCCATTAGCTGTGTTGCAATTCAGTATTAATTATAATCCAAACAGCCATTTTCAAAGTCATGTGCCAAACAGGGACCAACAAGTTGTTTTTGTGGCTGCAGGCACTGTAGTACAATGGCCTGGGGGCAAAGGAAAATAAAATGAAATAGCGGAGATCTTATGCTAGGCCCCCAGTATCTTGTGAGATGTCATAAGTCTTTAAATTTTATCTAAGATTTTGGTTTTTCTTTTCATTGTTCTGTTACAGGCACTAATGGCTTGTTGATGTCAGAATCAGGTAAGGACTATCAAAGCAGTGCTTCATTATAATGCGTCATTTGTGTTTGATTTGGTAACCTAAACATTTAGTGGACCATTCATTTCTGCCTGCTTTGCTTTCTTTTTAGCCAGCCTTTCCTAATTAAGCTCTTTTCAGATAAATGTGTTACAATTTACCATTTGATGACTGTCTACGCTGTTTGTTTGGCCTGAGAAGTTCAAAAAAACTGAGCTTGTAACAACCTCTCTGTCTGCAATGGTTGGTTGCAATATAGATAGATAGATAGATAGATAGATAGATAGATAGATAGATAGATAGATAACCTTTATTGACATTTTTCCCTGTGGGCACAATGGCACACATTAAAAATGAAATGTAGTTGCTTCCTCTCAAAGTATACACATATATAACACACATTTAAAACATACTATATACAACATATAAGTACACCCTTACATATAAGTAACATAACCCTAAATGCAAGAACATTTCAGTTTTTTCTGATATTAAACCCAAGCACAACCCTAATTATAATGCCAACTCTAACTCTATACCTAACCCTAACCACTAAACCAAACCTAGACCTAACTTTCACTCTAAACTGAACCTCAATCCTAAACCTAATCATAATCCCAACACTATCCCAGACCCTAACCCTAACTCTAACCCTGACACATACCTTAACCTGAACTCTAACCCAAACCCCAATCTTAACCTAACCTTCTCAAAAAGTCTTGCAAGCATACTGATGTACTACAAATCTACTGGCAATTTCTATGTTACTCTCAGATCAAACCATAACCTCAAACATAACCCTAACCTTATCTTAGACCCCCAACCCTAAACCTAATACCAACACCAACCACAACCTTAACCCCATCCCTAACCAAAACTCTAAACCTAAGTCCAGCACTACCCCTACCTCTAACCTCAACCCCTAATCCTAACCCTAAAAGTAACTCTAAACCTAACCCTAAACATAACCTTAAGTGGATTCTCATCCAAATGGGATTTTGTCCCATGTGTTTTACAAGAAAACGTAGATAAGGCAATCTCAAAAAGTGCGAGACCTCCTAAGCTCATTGATGTGCTATGAATCTATTTGCGATGTCTATTTTATTCTTGGAAATTATGAAGAGCTAAATTTACTCAAATGCTAACCCCAACCTCAATTCCAACCAAAATCATAACCCTAAAACTATCTTCAACTACTAACCCTAACTCCAAACCTAACACTTAGTGGATCTGCAACCAAATGCAACTTTGCCATGTATTTTACCGGGAAACACAGATAAGAAATTCATAAAAAGTCAGAGCATAACAATGTGCTAGGAATCCATTAGCAAAGTCTATTTTACTGTTAGAACCTAACAGTAACCTAACAGTAATCCCAAGCCTAAACCTAAAGCCCACTCTAACTGTAACTCTAAACCTAGCCTTAACCCTAAGCCCAATCATAAATCAAACCCTAACCCTACTCCTAATCATAACTCCAGCCCTAACCTTAACCTTAAGCATAACCCTTACACTAAGCATAACCCTAACCCTAAGCAAGGCCTATCCCTAACCCTAAGCCTAACTGCAACCCTAACTCTAACCCGAGTTTTAGCCTAACCTTATCCCTAATCTTGGTTCTGAATCGAACATAACCTGTAGATTTCCATTCAAGTGAGATTTTTTCCATGTATTTTACCAGGAAATATAGACAAACCAGTCTTGCGAAGTCAGAGGCCTCCTAAGCATTACAATGTGTTAGGAGTTAGAATTAGAGTTGGGGTGAAGATTATGGTAGGGGTTAGGGCTGGGATTAGGGTTGCAGTTAGAGTGAGAGTTTAGTTTAGGGTTAGGGTGAAGTTTGAGTTAGGGCTAGGTTTCCATGAATTCTGAGAATAGAATAGGCATTGCCGATACATATGTAAAACATTTATTTTACTCCAAGATTTCTTGGATACCTAACCTTAAGCCTAATCCTCACTCTAACCCTATCCCTCACCCTAACACTAACCATAACCATAACCATAACCCGAAGTAGATCTGCACCCTAATGGGATTTTTTTTTCATGTATTTTACCAGGAAATGTAGATAAACTAGTCTTGAATAATCAGAGTTCCCCTAAGCATAGTTATGTGGTACAAATGTATTAGTGATATCTATTTTACTCTGAGAATTCATGGACACCTAACCCTAACCTTAACCCTAATCCTAACCCTAAACCTAAATCTGCCATTTTATATGAATGGAAGGTTTGCCTTAGAGGTAATTTGAGAGAAAGTTTTTTTTAGTGCAATCAGTTTAAAATTCAGTGATGAGTTCTGTATAGCTCAACAGGTGTTTGTGTAGGAAGAGGAGGAAGCAATCAAATTCAAGGTGTTGGTTGCTATTGTATGATGGTGGCAAATATTTTGACTTTTTAAAGAAAGAATCAAACAGTTAATAGTGTTGAAAATCAGCTTTATGTGACAAATGAGAAAAAAAAATCACAGCTACATCTGGCAGTTGGGTTTTGGCTTGTCACTATTCTAAATTCTCCTCAAGACTCCCTTAGCTGCTGATCTCAAACCATGGTATAACTATTAAACTGATCATCCATGTGTCTCTTGGGATGCGTTAATGTTAGTGGTATTTAGTTTTTGAAAAGCTGCTATCTAGTATATGATTTTCCCCAAACAAAACCCCAAATTAAAAGATTTGAAAAGTGGAACCCTTAAATTCCATTTTTGCACCTGTACATCTTTTGTACCTGGGTTCCTTTCTCATTCTGCAGCATCAACTTTTCCTCCCCCCCCCCGCCTCTCCCTTTTGCTGTTTTTTTTTTTCTCCTCCCAGTGTACTTTTTCTTGGGATTCTGCCACCACCTGCAATAAACGCGAGCCAATTTCTACAATTGGATAGTAACCAAAAATTTGGAAATCAGTTTCCTTTCCACCCTCCATAGCTGCCAATCCCTAAAAACGGGAGAAAAGAAGAGAGAAGTTGTATGTGTGCGTACAGGGGAAGACCCAGAAACCAAGGAAATCAGAACCATGCCATGTAAAATTGTTACAGCTGTTTCTGTTTGCATTGGCTGTTTCTTTTGGCTTGTTCTTTTCCAGCAACTTCACGAGATTGGGAAGGAATGAAGCACAACTTTGCTCTTGGTGGAGAGATCCCACCACTGGGAGCAGCAAGGAAGTGGGTGTGGTGACAAGGAAGGCTTGCGGGAGAGACATCAAAGGGCAGCTTCCTAGCTTAGCAACCCACGACACTGAGATCAGATTAATTTAATAAAAATCTAATAGAGGAGAGACATAAACTTTGTAATAGTTGGGCCAGAACATCCTTCCCACAGTTCAGCAGAGCTGATGGAAACCTTGATGTTTTCCTTCAATAGAAAGGACACCCCCTTCTCCACCTCTACAGAGAAGCACTTACTCTTTGATCCTTCTTCTCTTCCTGCAATTCTTCAAAGATCTTTGGAACCCATAGCAACCCACACATGCTTACCCATGTAAAGGAAAACAAACTATGTAGTAATTAAAGCATGTCTCCCTGGAAAGAAGCCGGGAGGTTGTTAATTGCTTTGGCTATTTATTTTAAAAAGGATTTGTAGTGCTTAGCATGGTGGGAATGGTCAAATAGTGGAGGTGGGGAAAGCTATGGATGAAAGAGATGGGATACATCAGTGTAACTAGCCTTTGGGCAAGGAGGAGGAAGTGGGATTGGGGATGGGGAGAGACATATATTTTTTTTTTGTAATGCACACAAAAATCAAATATAATTCCTGTTTTGACTCAATGGCAAGCAAGGCAAGGTTGCTGTGAGCAAGGACATAAGAGCATCAAATGTTTTGCATTCATTCCAACTTTTTTATGAGATTAAAAGGATAACAGGAAGAAAGCATGGCAAGGCGGTAGTGGGCAACATTTTAATAGTTTAAATCCCCCTTTGAAGTTAAACATAGGTGGCCTTTGTTAAGAAGGGCAGTCACCAAGGCCAAAGTTTGTCCTCCATGTGCAAAAGCCAGTGGAATATAAGGAAATGCCTGTTACTGCTGCTCAGGTGGCAGGTTGGGCACTTAACCACACGAGCACTCAGATGTACAGTAATGGCTAAGGAAACAAACTTTCATTGTACGAGCAGTTGCTAGAAGGTGATTCTAACAAACCTCACTTGTCAGAAAGTAAAGAATTTTCTTGATTTTAGACCAACTTTCAGTGACTGCAGGTCATTGAAGGTTGAGACTCCGGCAAGCTGACATGCTCCGAGAACCAGTTCCCATGTTTCCTTGCCTACTTCAATCCAGGTTCTTCATGGATTTTAAACCAATTTGGTTGGTTATATAATTAAAATCCCAATTAAAAATGTACCCTTTCCCCACAAGGGATGATTTCAAATGCAATTACACATGGCAGTTTTATACAGATAGTCTTCAATTTATGACTGCAATTGAGTCTAAAATATCTGTTGTTGTGCATAGCAAAAAAAATATAAGGAACGTGTGGATAAGTATTGCTAGGATCCCTTCCCATCACACTCCCTTTTTCATTAAATCTTCGTTCTTTCTTAGAATTCCTTTTTAAAAGCCATTTCCTAAGTATTCTCATGTCAATTAAACTTGAGAGTACTTAGGAAATGGCTTTTAAATTCTAACAAAGGGAGACTTGGGGAACACCAAAATATATGCTTTCTTTAATTAATAGGGCCAACAAAATACTGGAATAGAATAGAATAGAATAGAATAGAATAGAATAGAATAGAATAGAATAGAATAGAATAGAATAGACAAAGCTGGAAGGGACCTTGGAGGTCATCTAATTCAACCCCCTGCTCAGGCAGGAAACACCATTTCAGCCAAATGGCTGTCCAGTCTCTTCTTAAAAACTTCTAGTGTTGGAGCATTCACAATTTCTGGAGGCAGATTGTTCCACTGTTTAACTCAGGGGTCACTGAAACAGTGAAAGAGCCACTTGGACCTGTTTCCCTCACAGAAAAAAACCCTGGGAGCCGCAAAATGTGTGTTCGCGTGTGCACGCACGCGCAAAACAAGGGGCTTGATTGAAGAGTGCAGCTTAAGGCGAGACATGCACTGGCCCTGCCCCCCCATCCAGCTCTGGTATGGACGGCTCTGCCATCCTGGCTTTTCCTCCCCTCCCTGGACTTTCTTCTTTCTGCCTTTTGGCGCGAAGGTTCCCAGGGAGTGGAGGAGGAGGAGGCTGATGGGGAGAAGGAGCTGCTGCAGCAAACCTTCTGAGGCAGCAGCAAATGGCCGCTTGGGCTTGTCTATCTCAGCCTGCTGTGGGAGGCTGGAGTTGAGGCTTCTGACTTGCTCTGGGAGGGATGCTCGGAAAAGAGAGGATAAGAAGCAGAAAGTGGGAGAAATGATTTCTTCCAACTCTCTGGGGTTCTTTCACTGGGAGGGCGAGGAAGAAGCAGTTCTGCTCCGTGGGAGATGGGAGCAGGCGGCCTCTCTTTCAAACTTCACCAAGTCACTCCAAAAGCGAAGTGCGCTCCGAGTCCCCAGAATGTCAACTTTGCAAAAGAGGGAGGCAGTGGTGGGATTAAAATAAAATGGGGTGGAGGTTGAGGAAATCCAGCAAGAGCAAGAAAGGCAAGATCAGGGAGAGGAAGAAAGCTTTCGGGGCTTGTGCACAGACATAGCTGACTCCTCCTCGTCTCCTGTCCTTGCTGCATCTCCTATGGAGATGCATTTGTGTCTCTCTGTGTCTCTCTCTTCCACTCAAAGCCATCCTGCAGCTCGATCATTGAAGCAATTTCAATCTGCCCCTTCATTGCCAAGCATCCCCATGGAAGTCAGTGGAGGTCCACGGTGACTCGAAAGCCTAGCTGCGGCGCTTCCAAGTCCATTGGTTTTACCGGCGAGCCACCACCTTCACCTCCTCGGCTTTGGCATCAACACAGATCAATGAGCAGGAGGATTGGGTGGGTCTCTCCTGGCCAAAGTAGCAATGGTTGGAATGGGACCTTGCCTGATCTTTTGTCTAAACTCAGCCAGGTGGGTTCCTTGGCCTTTCAAGTCACAATGGACCTCCATTGACTTCCATGGGAACGCTTGGCAATGAAGGGGCCTTGAAACTGCTTCAAGGATCAAGCTGCAGGATGGCTTTGAGTGGCAGAGAGAGAGACACAGAAACGCAAACGCATCTCCACAGGAGATGCAGCAAGGGCAAGAGACAAGGAGGAGGAGGAGGCAGTGGCTCACTGGTAAACCAATGGACTTGGAGGTGCCGTGGCTTTCTGGGACACCCAGTCCGGGGTCTTACAGAAGACACAGCCCAGGTCCAATTCCCTGCCCTGCCCATCTGGAGATCCCACCACAATCCCCCCTGTAAACCAGCCTGCAGGATACTCAGGGGGGGAAAGCCCAGCACCGGGCTGTGGGGGGAGCTGGGCTCCCAGGACCCCCTGCCCCAAGGACTCCCCCAGCCAACATGTGCTGATCCTTCCAGGCGGCCCTTCTTCCCTCCGGCTCTGGGGCTCTACAGCGATCAACTTCCTCTCCCCCCATCCCTGAGCCAGGCCCCCCAGGAAGCCGTGGGACCCCAGCAGGTGTGGGGATGGACTGGGGAGGGGTCCTCCCACTCCATTTGGGTATCCTCCCTCTTTTCAGAAACAGCACCCAAAAGGAAAGGAAGGACGGAGCACGCTTCCCCCCAGGGGATCCGGCGCTCGTTGCCTACCTCCCTTTCCAGGGTGGGAAACACCAACCCCAGCAGATCCACTAGGCTGGTGAAAGTCCCTTGAGAGAGCAGCTGTCATTGCCTCCCCTCCCATCTCCCAGTGGGCTTCAGGGGAAGTGCAGGACTTCGGGGGGATGTTCCTGTTCAAAGCGAGCCGTGTGCCTTAAGGGTTTGAGAGACAGAGCAACGCTGAGCCTAAATGGGGCAGACCCCTTTCCTGGGGCTGCAGCTTGCAGGAGGGCTGGCCTACTTAGTGGAGGCTCCAGCAGGCCGTTCCCAGGGGGATCCCAGGACTGCCCTGTGCATCTCCCTGGCCACATGCGCCTCGGACAGGGCCAGCCAGGGAAAGGGACTTCCTGGCTGCACTTCTCCCAGGGGGCGGGGCAACTGGGTGCAGGGCCAATCAGGAACCCCACGAGGGGGCAAGTCCACATGAGAGAGAGAGAGAGAGAGAGAGAGAGAGAGAGAGAGAGAGAGAGAGAGAGAGAGAGAGAGAGAAAGAAGGGAAGCACAAATGCCTCTCTGTCTGTCTGTCTCTCTGCAAATGGCAGAGGAAGCTCTGGAGCCACAGGAGAAGGCCCAAAGAGCCACATGCGGCTCCGGAGCTGCAGGTTGCCGACCCGTGATTTAACTGTTCTAACTGTCAGGAAATTTCTTCTTAGTTCTAGGTTGCTTCTCTCCTTAATTAGTTTCCATCCATTGCTACTTGTCCTGCCCTCAAGTGCTTTGGAGAATAGCTTGACTCCCTCTCCCTTGTGGCAGCCCCTGAGATATTGGAATACTGCTATCAACTGTATGCAGCATATGTGTGGGAACATTTCTATAAGATACATATATTGTAACTGTATAAAAATAAGCCTCCATTTGCCTCGAAGACCCAGAAATATTATTACAGGGTTTTTCCAATAAATCTGACAGCATGCCAGCATCTTCTTTTTACAGATGTTTAGTTGCTTGCAATTATCTGAACTCTTGAATTGTTGATTATAATTGAGCTAAATCCAAGTGCACATCATTTTCCCGATATTCTTGCTAAATGAGATAACACATTCTTCTAAAAAAGCTTTTTAATCACTAATATGCACTTACCATACTGAATATATTAGTCCTGGAGACTACATAGTCTTTCTCTCCATGCTTCCCTCCCTATCACTGATCAGCAACATTCAGCCCAAGAATTAGCTGCAAAAAAAAAATAAAAAATCATTTCAACCTTCTCCTGAAATTCTGTGGTTTATCAGTAATATGAAAAAAATAATTCCAATATGAATCTGTAGACTTTTTTTCCCCCTATAGCTCAATGAAAGAATTGACCAAACCTCTGTACTTGGATCTTTTTTTCCCTAGAAACTTACCTTATTATTGATTATTTTTGCAACACTGGTCAAGGTGTGCCATATTTACCTTCAAGATAAACTCATGAGATGGGGGGGAGGGGTTAGTATTTCCATTTTAGAGATGGTAGACTAAAGCCAAAATAAGTGAGCCTTGCTATCTAAGTTTGATAAATAAATAACTAAATAAATAAACAGATTTTAATAGCATCAATGACAGCTCTCTTGAATTGATCTTGAAAATTGAGTTAGAATTTACAGCTCAGATTACCATTGCTTTTGAGCAGTTGAGAGACATCATATCATTATCTCCATTGCATTGTTGTTCACATCTTGATTGGATGTGATAATGTTATGTGACCTGTGTAATAAGCTGATTTGTTCAAACCACTGAAATTATCTTCAAGAAAATCATCGTGTTAATTTTTTTTATACTTCATCACGTATTCATAACTCCTTATAAACCTCTCTTTGGTTTGCTCAGAATCCCACATCCATATACCTGTCTAAAATCTGGAAGGGATATTTTCTATAAAAGCTGAAAATGTCATCATATTTACACACCCAACCTGTCATGGAGCAAAGGCGATTTTTGAAAATATCAGCTTTTAAAGGTCTATCACATCCTATGAAACTTGGCATAATCCAGCTCATTTGTTCATAAATTTGATTCCGTTCCATTGAAAACATAAACAGGTTTAAAACAATTGTATTTTGCCCATAATAGACTGTAAGCAAAAGGAACTCTTTTTTTTCTGCATCTCATTCCAGATTCTGAGAGCATGTCATACAGGCTATCTTCACGATGACGTAGAATGCATCAGCTTCCTGATTCAAACTGGATAGTCTCTGTACACCGTTAATTATCATATTTCCCATTCCTATACCTGTTGCAAGGGTATACACACATAACTAACTGATTGACATGTCCAGAGACAAAGACTGAGTCGGAGAAGCTCTACTTTATGTTCGTATCAGTTGAGAACAGTCTAAAATGTGAAACATAGGGCTTTTTAAAACACAATATGCAAATTTAATAAATACATGATTTTGATAAAGAACAAAAAAGCTGGTTAGAGTCAACTCATTAAGCTTGGAGTGGAAATTAGCATAAACATGCTATATATAAAACCAAGAAAGAGAGCAATAGAGACAGGGAATGTGGGAGAGATTTGGCAGACAAGGTCAAGGGCCTATATACAATTGATTAAACTTAGTATGGAACTGCATATGCTGAACAAGCAAGAACAAGCAAGAACTCTCTTCTTCAGAGAGAAAGTGTGGAGAGAAAGTGTGGAAGGGAAGATTAGAGTGTGTATATTTATCTTTTCTAGAGGACAAATACAAGAAGATGTTTGGGATAATATAAAGCTCAATTCAGAGCTTGTCTTTTCACGATTCTCTATCACAAATTGGACAACTTTGGAGGTAGGAAGGTGCTTTTACATAAAAGGAGGTAGCTTTTATTTGGAGAGATAAGCCCAAGGCTATAGATTTCCTTGGATCCTGATGGACCAATAAAGAATAACAGATGTAGGAATGGAAGTAGAAGAGAAAGGAGATTACTCTCATAACAAAAGGAAATCTAATCAGTAGTTCTTTAACGCAGGGCAAAGAAACATGTGGCTCTCTAAATGTTGTGAATTGCAATTGCTGTGTTGGCTATGTTGGGAATTGAACTTCAGCAACATCTGGAAGGTCACATTCCTGTTCCAGTCCATAGACTGGGCAAAATAGAACACTTCGATGAGTTTTCACTATTGCTAAAATAATTTACTGGTAGTCTTGTACTTCATGGAGTAGTTTTCCAAACAGCATTCTCTAGTGGACATTTCAGAATCTCCTGAACAATTTTTAGAGTAATTTTATTCCTGCAATTGCTTCATTAGACATGTGCAGGGACAGGCTTCTGATGAGTTAAAACTAATTGACATATTTGCTGCACCTTGCTTAGCTAACGTCAGGTCAGCTGGCTTGTGCAACTTTGGTGGGCCATTCTCATCTCCTGTCCTGGTTCCATATGCACCAGATAACAGTAGGATTGGCCCAACAGGATCTGGAGACACATGAAATGTTGGGGAAGAGGATGTGCTGATCCTTGGTAGTTTCTCTTCCCCACCCTCTGTCACACTGATTGCCAACCAATCTCAAGCTATATAGTTTGCCTGTTGCAAGCAGCATGATTTCTAGGTTATCCAAATTCATTATGGGAAACTCTCTTAATAGTTACAAAATTTGTAGCCCACCAGTGAGAATACTGACCATGTGGAAGGTTTTCCACAAGCTCATAATTCCACAATCAAGCTGATCCAAAGGAAGAACAAGCTGCATGAGAAAGCACCTGGTCTCTATGGAAACCATAGTCAAAAAGGTCATGGAAAACCAGAACCCAACAGCCATATGAGAAGCTGCGGTCTTGGTACAGGTTGTTAATCTCTGAAGAACCTTCTATGAACCTCAGAATGTTCACATGGGAGACTTTCTTCTGTTTTCTCATGGAAGACTCTTTCCTGCCAGACCACGTCAATCAGCCTGCCTCAGCAGTGGGTTGGCAATGAAATAGAGGCTCACTTTGAGAATATGCCCATTTTTTTTCTTCTAAAGAAAACTGAGACATACTGTACATGCAACAAGATGTGGTTGTGACACATAATCCATTTTAAATGACAACCACCAGTAGTAATGCTTCTCAACTGAATAGAGAAATATTTATCTACTCAATTAAGAAGCACAACTTTATTTGTGAAATGTGAAATCATTACAGAATTTTGCTTAAGGTCATATTGTGTGTCTTCATGTGGAATTATGGAGTTATTGTAAATATTTTTCAGAAGTAATAATAATAAAAATAATAATAAAGTTGGAAGAGATCTTGGAGGTCATCTAGTCCAACTCCCTGCTCAAGCAGGAAACCCCAGTGCTTTTTTTGTAATAATAATAATAAAAAAAAGGTGCCAGAACTCACACACGTCATACAACCACCTTGCCTACCCTACAAGGTTCCATCCAAAAAAGGTGCCTGAACTCCATTCTGGGCGTTCTATGACAAAAAAAGCCCTGGGAAACCCTATGCCATTTCAGCCAAATGGCTGTCCAGTCTCTTCTTAAAAACTTCCAGTGTTGGAGCATTCACCGCTTCTGGAGGCATGTTGTTCCACTGTTAATTGTTCTAACTGTCAGGAAGTTTCTCCTTAGTTCTAGGTTGCTTCTCTCCTTGGTTAATTTCCATCCATTGCTTCCTCTCCTGCCTTCAGGCACTTTGGAGAATAGCTTAACTCCCTCTTCTTTGTGGCAACCCCTGAGATTTTGGAATACTGCTATCATGTCCCCCCTCGTCCTTCTCTTCATTAGACTAGACATTCCCAATTCCAGCAACCATTCCTTATATGTTTTAGCCTCCAGTCCCCTAATCATCTTTGTTGCTCTTCTCTGTATTATTTCTAGAGTCTCAACATCTTTTTTACATCCTGGTGACCAAATCTAGATGCAGTATTCCAAGTGTAGCCTTACCAAGGCATTGTAAAGTGGTGTTAACCCTTCACGTGATCTTGATTCTATCCCTCTGTTAATGCAGCTTAGCACTGTGTTGGCTTTTTTTGGCAGCTGCATTCTCTCCTTTAATTCAATCTACTGGCATGACTCATGCTTCTTTTTTCTAACTCTTCTGATAATATACTGAACTAAACTTCCTGTCTTACTGGGAAAAGTGTAGAGATTTATGATATAAACTCTGTAACTATGCAAGGTGATAGTCCATTTACAAGAAGGCTATTGAGAACTAAGTACTTTCCTTAATTCATAATCATAAACCATGTTTGCTAGAGAATAAACCCCTACTGAAAATTGTGGGATATGCTTTCAACTAATCTTCATAAGTTTGCAGGTCATACATCATTATTTGCAGTTTCCACCAATAATTATCAACCCATCTCTTCATTTTCCACAAGGTTACATTTTCACAGGAAAATGATTCTAAATAGATAATAACGTATTAATAATAATTACACTTTATCTCATTCTTTCTCTAAAGAGCTCAGTGTGGTATTTATATTTCTCCTTTTTATTTTCAAATGCACCCTGTAAGGTAGAGATTCAATTAATTTGATTCGAGCTTTAAATGACATTTCTGAATCCTAGCAACTCTGGGTTAGAGAATACAGTCCAATTAGGAATAAAGGCAAAACTGCAAGAGATTGGCTTCAGATACTATGATGTTCCTTGCTCCCTCCATAATTTTGTATGTATCCCTCTGCTCTCCCCTCTTCGATTTGTTTTTCTCTGTGGCAAAAATTCACTGCAGTTTTCTAGAACATGGTAGTGGATGGCCAGAACCTTGAAAATTCTGTGAATGGAAGTTCCCATCTTTTTGAGAAGTCGCAAGACAAATATTAGAGTTGATAGTGCATACAACTTTTTTTCAGCAACTACTATGTCTTGAAATGTCTAGGGAGATTCTCAGTCATCCATGTCATGATTGTCTCAAAGGTGTTTTTTCAGGAGGCAACTGGATTTTCTTTTTTCTTTTTCTTTGAATATGTTTCACTTCTCATCCAAGAAGCTTCTTTTGCTTTGACTGGATGGTGGGGAATGGAAGGATTTATATTCCTTCCATATCGCTGGTCATTTGCATTCTTTTAGTGAGAAGTTGAGGGCCTTTGGAGGTTTACATGTGTCCTCAGGGTCACCTGAGTAGGCAAATGTGTGTGGAACCTTCTTGGCTGCAGGATGTTTTCTGCCCTGTGTCACTTCACTATTGAAGACAGGCACAGGCTGTTGAGGATGAGTCGGTGTTGTCTGCATCTCAAACTGAAGTGCAGATGGTTCCTGTAGTCTGCAATGTTTTCTGGAAATCCATTCATACTCCCGCACCCTGCAAAGGGTGTTCATCTTGAAATAGTGTGGTGGCTTCAGCCATATCACAAAAATCCTCTGGCATGCGGATCTACGTACAGTATACTCAACCCAAATTATTTATAATCTCGGCTGATGGCAAAATGCAGAATCCTAAATGTTATCCTACTCTTGACCACATTCTTAGTATCATTGATCCTATTTGTGGTGGGAGTATTTCTGAACCTTAATATAAGAAAGAAAAGAAAGACAAATGCAGGACATGATTTGGTAATGAGAGGGTAGAGTGAGATAATGGAGCAGATGGGGCAATCTATCCCAATTCCCAAACTGCCCTGGACATCTGGTCTTCCTGAAAAAGGCTATTGGAACAGCTGTTTTGTTGTTGTTGTTGTTGAGATAGGATTGTGCATTGAGGCTGACGATGCTATTAACAAATCCATATTGCACATTATTTTAGTGATGGACCTGGAAGAACCTCACAGTCACTAGTACTGAGTGACCTTGTCCTATCTCTTTTTAATTTGTCATGACAAGGTTACAGCTTTTCAACTATGTTTGAACCAAGCTACTAAAAAAATAAAATAAACGTGTTTCAGATTTAGGCAATATGTCGATGTTTCTGGATTGAATCTTTCCTACTTTCTCTACGCAGCAATAGTCTTCTACCTCCCCTGTCTCCAAAGTCTTTGTATAAGAATCTTATGGCCAGGGTATCATGATTTTCACTAAAATAAAGAAATAATATTGTCAGTTTTTGTTTTTTCTAAAATAATGCAAAGAGGGTTTGAAGGGAGAAACCTAAAAAACAAAAAATGTACTGAGATGCTAAAAAATAGAAAAGAAAAAAAAATCATTTTGTAGGCAGGATTTGGACCTGGGTGTAGAACTAAAATGGTAACATAGGACATAGATAGATTATCAAGACATGGATAGTGGGAATGTATCTCTTCTGGATGTAGATAGAAGGAATGTATCTCTTTTAGTTTTATTATACCTCTTGGTGACCTTCATTACTAATGCTCACCATTATAACCTTCTGGATGCCTACAAGCCTTGGGGCTTTGGACATACGTTGCAATGGTTCCATTCCTTTCTAAATCAGTGGTTCTAGTTGGTATTTACAGAGGAAGAGTAGTTACACCCATGGTTGCTTCAGCGTAGAGTTTCATAGGACTCAATCCTCTTCTTCGTGCTGTTTAATATCTACCTGAAATTGCTCTTAGTTTGGGGGCAAGTGTAATGGTATTTGGGAAAGACCTTGAGAGACAGGGTAAAGAGATGCTGTCTAGGAAACAATTAATAAGACAGAGCATAGCCTGAAGCTGGAGAATGGGTGGGGTAAGAGAATTAGAAGGGACTCTCCCTAATATCTCAGACTATACAAGAAACGGTGGGAAAATTGTTCTTTCAGACTTGCAAGATTCTGTTAATTTTATCTGTACAATAGCAACAAATAGCTTAATAAAGTAGAATTAACTTACCTGGTCATTTACTGTCTGTCTATCTGGTAAGGCTGACTTTCTTGCAAGTCTGAAAGTACAATTGAGCCATCTTTACAGTGATTTAAAAATACACAAAACTCAACTTTATTTAAAAAAGGGGAGGGAGGAGAGAAAGGGCACAAAAAAGAAAAGAAAACAGAATGTAGGTATACAGAAAACAAGATAGACTTTCAATGAGCAAAAGACATAAGAGAGATATTCAAGGCTTTTTTTGTCACAGAACGCCCAGAACGGAGTTCCGGCACCTTTTTTGGATGGAACCCTGTAGGGTAGGCAAGGCGGGTTGTATGACATGTGTGAGTTCCAGCACCTTTTTTTTTTTTACAAAAAAAGCACTGGTAATATTTAAAACGTGCACTTTCCTCTGCCTTTCTCCTTTAAGTGATCAGGATGACTAGTGACAATTTATCTGAAAACCAGGTCTGAATTCAGGCTGAATAGAGAAAAGCAAAACATCTGCAGCTGCAGAAGGGCCTGTGACTGGGTAGGAATTGGCATAAATGTCCATGTTCAAGGAGTTTTTTTCAGGCTGGGGACATCATTCAAACCATGTCAGAATGCTTTCAACAGTCACTTTGATCCACCCAGTCAATGTACTTTGGCTATATTAAGTAATGATGGCTGAGGCAGGTGGTATTCTGGAAGGTATCTAGAAAATTTACTTATTTGATTGGTTGGTTGACTTTTTAAACTCATTTATTAAATTTATATTACCACCCATCTCGCTGTTTGCTCATTCACAGTGAAAATGGTTCATTGTTTATCTACAACAAGGTTTTTCAAACTTGGCAACTTTTCAACTCCCAGAATTCCCTAGCCATCATGCTCACTGAAAATTCTGGGAGTTGAAGTCCACACATCTCAAAATTGCCAAGTTTGAAAAACACTGATTTGGATAAACAATGAACAATCTTCATTGTGAATGAGCAAAGAGCAAGACGGATGGTATATAAATTTAATAAATGAAGTACTATGATTTCATTATTTTGTAATTTGACAGAAAGCTTTGCAAAATTAAATCAGAGGATTTTACTTTATGGAAAACTTAGTCATGCTAAACTAAATACTAATATTAATACTAAAAGTATTTCTGGAAAACTTTAAGTTAAAGCTCTCTTTATCAGCTGTTGTGTATTTTGCTCGGTGTCACAGTTTGCTAGACCTATAATTATAAAGCTCCAGTTTTCACTTTCACATTTACACTTAAGCTATTAAATTGAATTTCTTTTCCTATGGATCAGAACAGATGTAATACAAATTGAGGAAATTACCTGAAGAAATTAAGACTTTTATATTTCAGGGGGAATTGAAGATTGACAAGGGAAACACATACATGCTAATGCTTTTAAAAATGTACTTTATAGATGCAATTGCAGGATGCCATTATTTAGTGTTAAGATTTCCAGTCATTAAAAGACACTCAGTGAAATGGTGGTCGAATATACAGTATTTTAAAGCTCTTACAGCTGCATTCAGCTGGAAGGAATGAAAACTGTTTATTAACTTTTTGGAGGCTAAATATGAACAGTATTCTCTTCCCACACAATAAACTGGTCATTTAGCTTTTAAATGACAAAAGTTTGTTATAGTTAGTCTCCCTACCTTATTTCATTTTTTAAAAATGGATCAAATAGGTAGGTTCCTTTTTCTACCAATGATAGAATGGATGAATATAACTATTGCTGTACTCCCTGAGCTAAGATGACAATTTATGAGTTGAGGAATAAGCTGAAGTCAGTTATAAACTGAGGACAGTTATAAATTGAGGAATAACCATGGCTAGAAATTAAGAAGTTAACTTTAGTTCAAGAGTTTCAAAAAGGTTTAAGTTTGGTAACCAGATTAACCATTTAACCAAGAGACAGTACTAAAGGCAAAATAAAAAAGTCCTCCTCCTACTATAAATATCAGGCAATGCTGAGCAATTGCTCAAGGATGACTATAAGCATCATGTCAGACATTGAATAAGGATCTTTACTGAGTGGAGTTTAAAATTTTGCCAAGTAAGTTAACATTAAAAAGAAAGTCTCTCCAGGAAGCTGGGTGTGCTGATGTAAACCTTTTTGCTGGAATCTGATCTCTTCTCTGCTGCCAACATCTGTCTCAGCCAAGTTTGTTAACCTTCTTCAGTTACATATGTGTTCCTTCTACAATACAGCAGCCTGTCCTGGCGGTGTGTTTTTTTCAGTGCTTCTGAGGGGATGAGCTCTTGGAAGATATGTCTACTGATAAAAATGGCACCGTAATCTGAGTTCTGCAGAAGTGTGAAGGACTTTTAGAACACAACATGAGCATTTCTGAAACAATATGCAATCTACCTCTCTGACAATATGGAGGATTTCCAGTACATGAACAGTTATGGCTGCTTATCAAAATCCATGTTTATTTGTAAAAGGAGTCCAGTTATCCTCAACACCAACACCATTAAAAGTCTCAAGTCTCAACTGAAGACTCAACTCAAGCCTCAATGAAAACCCTCTTTACAGTTTTCATTGGGGGAATACTGTATGGGAAGGAAAAAGCTTTTACCTCTGGTAGAAGCTGAGATATAAAAAGAAATGTATACAGGAAGTCCTCGCTTAACGAATGGTCGCTTAATGACTGTTCAAAGTTATGAGCCTCCCCCCCTCCCTTAAAAATGGGGAGCCTTTTTTGAAGTTATAATTGCCGCCATCACATGATGTGTCACATGATCATATTTTGGGTATTTGCATTTATGACTGAGTGCAGCATCTCATAATCATATGACCACAATTTGTGATGTTTTTTTGCCAGTTAATCCCATTTGGGAGAATGGGTTTGCTTAAAAACCACAGTGGCTCACTTGAGGATTATCATAAACATGGTTATAAAATCAAGCCAGGTTACATGATGGCCCACTTAACAAACTGCAATGACTTGTAATTGAAAGTTCAGGCTGAGGTGCGATTGTTAAATGAGAACTAGTCACTAATCTCTTCATTTTATAGAAAACCCTGTGTTGTATTTTTCAGAGTTTTAGCTAATAAATGTGATACAGTCCCAGTGATGACTGACATACACGCTGATCATTTAAGCAGTTAATTCCTTAAAAAAAAAATCACCTTCCACGTGGGAAGTTAATTACTGTTTATGATAAAAAGAAAGAAAGAAATCTAGGCTTTGGCTATAGTTCTGTTGGATTAAAGCATGTCTATTCTTTGCCCTTCAAAAACACTGAATTAGAATTCAGAATAGATTATATTCAGAAAAAGTATGGGACTACAAAGTTTCATTTATTTGATGAATAAAGTTTATAGCAAATGTTGTAGAGATTTGTTTATGATGATTTAATTTAAGGGGAGTTAAAGGTTAAGTATGATATTTTTTCTTTCCTTTCCTTTTTTCTTTTCTTTTTCTTTTATTGTTAACTTTCTCATTAATAACCCTGTACTCTGCTCTGGGAAGTAAGGGGGGGAGGGTTGAGGGTGGGTGGGTGGGTGAGTGGGTGGGTAAGGATTATATAGATATGGTAGTTTACCAGAGACATGCTGCTTGGGCATTTCCCCTATGCTGCGTTCATGTGTTTGAGAGGGATGAGAGGGGAGGAAGGTGCAGGGAGGAAATAGGATGGTAAGAGGAGAAGGGGAGGGGAAGAGAGTAGGAGGGGAGGAGAGAATGAGGAGGGAAGTAGGGAAGGTACCAGAGAGGGTGACGCGGCCTGGGGGGAATGGGCAGGCGGTACCAATGGTTATGAATTTATTTTATCGTGAATTGTATTTTGTATGAATAAATGGAAAATAAAAAAAAATTATTAATAAAAAAAAACACTGAATTGCTAGGGAGGCGGGGGAAAAGCCAGCCATTTATAAACTGAACTTTAAACTCCAATTTCATTTTTAGAGATTTGGGATATTTCTGAGTTTCTTAACATTTTTTTTTTAAATAGAATTTGTCCTCCCAATGCTGGCTCAGGAATTCTGGAAGTCCATGAGTCATAAAAGAGCCAAGGTTACCTACCCCTGGCTTAGGGGGAAAAAAAGGGATATGTTGCACAATCCAGATGAGGAATAAGGGAGTGTTCACTATGCCACATTGATTGCTTATGAACACTTGCAGGGCAGGGAGGGGGCGGAGGGAGGGAGGGCGGTTAAGAAATAGAAAATATAAACAAACAAATAAATAGCAAGCGTATTGAGGTAGTCCTCAACTTACAACAGTTGTGACCAAAGTTACTAAAAAAAGTGACTTATGACTGTTTTTTACACTTACGGCGGTTGCAGCATCCCCATGGTCACGTGATCAAAATGCAGGCGCCTGGCAACCGACTCATATTTACGACGCGTGCAGGGTCCCAGGGGCATGGGATCCCCTTTGGTGACCTTCTGACGAGCAAAATCAATTAGGAAGCCAGGTTCACTTAACAGCTCAGTTATGCACTTAACAAATGCAGCAATTTACTTAACAACGGTGGCAAGAAAGGTTGTAAACTGGGGCAAAACCTACTTAACTAATGTCTTGCTTAGCAACAGACATTTTGGGCTCAGTTGTGGTCCGTAAGTCGAGGATTACTTGTATTTTAATTCTGTCTCTTTTACAAAAAAAGGTTCTCCTTTTTAAAGTGAGCTTTCCTGGGGCATAAGAGAATTTGACGGTTGTAGCAATAAATTGATGAATGCCTGGAAAAAAGGGCTGTGGGCTGCAGTAAATGATCTTTTTGAATATCTATAATCTTCAGGAGCTACCTGTGTAAATTTGTCAAAAGTAATTGGCAAGGTTTGCACCCTGTGAGCTGACACCTCATTTAAGTTTCAGTGGGGATGAGTATTTGTATTTCCTAGTCAATAAAAACAGGAGACAGATAATGTGAGGCTGGTGGGTTGTTGTTGATTTTTTTTTTCAAAATTTAAATTGCATAGGAACACGACAAGACAATTTTTGAGATATGGACACCTGAGTGCATAAATTGGCCAATTTTGAGAGGTGGGCAAGGCTGGTTTTATGGCTCTTGAATAATATGCTGCACCAAATTGGGCTTCCTGCTGTGAGTTATTTCTTTGGGAGGTTCCTAGTGCGAAGGATATGCTGTAGTTTACTTCATTCTATTTTATCAGCGTGCTTACCAAACATTTTTCATGCCAGCAATACTGAATTCAAGCAGTTTTACAACACAGATGTATACTTAAAATATATGTGATTGTAGATGGTAATCACGGCTGAATCAATTCAAGACTGGCCAAAGTCCAAAAGGGAAACTGCTGTAAGTATTAATTTTGCTCCAACGTTTCAGACAGTTTTTGGAGAATCTACTTAAGCACAGAAGTACAGGTAGTCCTCAACCTATGACCATAATTGAGCCCCAAATTTCTTTTGCTAAGTGAGACCATTGTTAAGTGAGTCTTGCCCCATTTTAGACTTTTCTTGCCACAATTGTTAAGTGACTCACTACAGTTGTTAAGTTAGTAACATGGTTGTTAAGTAAATCCAGCTTCCCCATTGACTTTGCTTGTCAGAAGATCGCAAAAGGTGATCACGTGACCCCCGGGACACTGGGACAACCATCATAAATATGAATCAATTGCCAAGTATCTGAATTTTGATCATGTGACCACGGGGATGCTGCAATGGTCATAAGTGTAAAAATAAGACATAAATCACTTTTTTCAGTGCTGTTGTAACTTTGAGTGGTGACTAAATAAACTCTTGTAAGTCAAGGACTACCTGTATCTCAGATGGATTCTACTGTTCTCAAAATAGAAGAATATATTCTTTTCTTAGTCTAGGAATTTCCTGGAGAATGTGCAAATCTTTACACTCGTATCTGCTACCAGATACAGGGGTTAAGGTAGCATCCCAAGCACTCCAAGAAATATTCAAGAAAAAAAATCAAGAATGAAAAGTAGATCTGATTTAATACAGTTTCAATTTAATTTAATCAAAATTAAATAAATCAACATACCATTTTTAATCCTGATGTACTGAATTATCAGTTTCTTCCTAACAAGTGGGACTGGAAAAGAGACCCAGGCATACAAAGAGGCAACTTTTGATTTATTGTATAAAACTAGAAACCATGACAAAAGAATTCTAGTGACTGCTTTGTATCATGGGCGGGTTCTACTTTTGTTGCAATCAATATTCAAATTTTTGTAGTGATAATTTTTGTATTTTCTCCCATCTGCTTTAAGTAATCCCTTCTCACTTGGGCAGAAACGGTAGTGTTAATCTGTTCCTTGAACGGTAATGGCCAGATCTGGTATCAAGCTGTTTGTTTCTTGACTGTGTGAGAACCAATCACACTAATAATTTCCATCTGTGGTCATAATAAAATCTGCCACTTGGTGACAACTTTTTCAGGAGCTCTGAGGTGGGGCTGATGTTTTAATATTAAACCCTGGTGTTCTGTCAGCCTTATATGAAAATATAGGGATTATTTTTGGAACGGTAATATCTTGCCATTATGAGAAATGGGCTTGTGTTTGTGTTTATTGTGTGTTTTTTTTTATTTATTTTTTTTATTTTTTATTTTTTATTAAAAGTTTTATAAATTTTACAAGAAAAACAAGAACAATACAGAACAAAAAACAACATATACAAAAGAAAAAAAAATTAAACAATACATATAAAAAAAAAAAAACCCCACCCCACACCCCTCCCAAAAACCCTCCCTTCCCCCCCCCTGAGCTTCCCAGAGCAGAATATAGGCTTAAGAAATAAAAAAAAATAAAAATTAAATTAAAAACTTTATATTTATATATATAAAAAAGATATCTATAATATATATAAAAATAAAACTTATGAAAAAGCTATATGATATTTTTGTATACCCAATCTAAATTGTATAAATTTTATCCATTTGTCCCAGATAGCAAAAAACTTCTCTTGCGTTTGTTGCTTTAAGAAAGCCGAAATCTTTGCCATTTCCGCCAGATAAGCTACTTTAAAAAACCATTCCTGCAATGTAGGCAAAGATTCCTTCTTCCAATATTGTCCAACTAACAGCCTCGCGGCTGTGATCAAATTTAACATCAATACAACCTCCTTTGTATCACAATCTGTAACAATACCTAACAAAAATAATTGCGGAGTAAATTTTACCCTCCTTCTAAAAATTCTCTGGATATTCCACCATATTTTGATCCAAAATGCTTTTATCTCTCTGCATGACCACCAAATATGATAATAGGAAGCCTCCTTATAACCACATCTCCAGCATTTAGGTTGCACGTCAGGGTACATGTAAGACATTTTTTGTGGATCAAGGTGCCATCTATAAAACATTTTATAAAAATTCTCCCTTAAATTCTGTGCTTGAGTAAATTTGACATTTCTCACCCAAATAGTTTCCCAGGTATCCAATGAAACTGGCTCACCAAAGTTCTGCGCCCATCTAATCATACAATCTTTAATTAGTTCCGTTTCTGAGTCCAATTCAACTAAAACCCCATAAATTCTCTTAATGTGGGTTTGTCTTTGATCCTTCAGTTGCTTAATAAGATTTTCATCTTCTCTAAGAAAACCCACCTTACAATCCATCTTCCATCTATCTAGTAGTTGCCTATATTGGAACCAAGAATAAGTAAAATTTTCTTGTGCTAATTCTTCCCGTGATTTTAATTGCCAGTTTTGTCCATCCCATTTAAGTAACTGTCTATAAGACACCATATCCATTTTAACCCCTCTTTTTATTCCTTCTATCGCATGCCAAGGTATAGCCCATAATGGTACTTTAAAATCACTTTTATAATATTTTCTCCAGATCCTAAGTAAAGAAATTCTTAAAATATGAGATTTAAAAGCCCAATCTATTTTTTTATTAAATATTAAATAGGCATGCCACCCATAAAGTAAATCCCATCCCTCTAGATAAAGTATCTCAGAGTTTGTCAAATTTACCCAGTCACTAATTAATGTTAAAACCACCGCATCATAATATAATTTCAAATTTGGTACCTTGAGTCCACCCCTCTCACGGAAGTCTTGCATAATTTTGAACTTAACCCTTGGTTTTTTCCCTGCCCAAATAAATTTATTGAGACCCTTCTGCCACTCATTTAAATTAATCTCATTTTTCAAAATTGGTAACATTTGAAACAAAAAAAGAAACTTGGGTAGAATATTCATTTTTATCACTGCAATTCTTCCCATGAGGGATAATTGCAGCTTTTCCCAGTTCTTCAAGTCTTTCTGTACCCTGACCCACAACCTTTCATAATTATTTTTAAATAATTTTGCATTAGAAACAGACAGCATCACCCCCAAATATTTTACCTTATTAACAATCTCAAAACCCGTCGAGTTAACCAAAATCTGCTTCTCCTGACTCGACATATTTTTAGGTAAAATTTTAGTCTTATTTACATTAATCTTAAAACCCGAGACCAAACCATAATGGTGAATCAACTGTAATAAGTTTACTACAGAATAATCAGGTTGCGACAAAGTAACAACCAAGTCATCCGCAAAAGCTCTCAACTTATATTCTTTTTTATTAACATATATTCCTTTAATTTCCTGAGACTCTCGAATTTTAATCAATAATATTTCCAATGTTAAAACAAACAACAATGGCGATAAAGGACACCCCTGTCTAGTACCTTTCTCTATTGTGAAAACCTCCGACAAACCTCCATTAACAATAAGTTGTGCTGTTTGTTTTTGATATATTACCTTAAGGGCTTGTAATATGTTTTCACCAAAATTCATTTCTTCCATTACTCTTAGCATAAAATGCCAATTCAGTTGGTCAAATGCTTTTTCAGCATCTAAAAATATGAGCCCTGCAGGAACTTGGTTGTTCTTATCTAAGTATTCTAATAAATTAATAATTTGTCTAACATTGTTTTTCATATACCTTCCTGTTATAAACCCTGATTGATCTTTATGCACAAGATGATGCACCACCCTCATAAGCCTATTTACCAAAATTTTTACAAATATCTTATAATCCACGTTTAAAAGAGATATAGGCCTATAATTTTTTGGTAAAGTAAGATCTTGATCCTCCTTTGGAATCAATGATATAAAAGCACTACGCCATGAAGGAGGAATCTCTAAACCCTGTAAGATACCATTAAAAAGATCATTTAATGGTTGGATCATCTCTTCCATTAAGGCTTTATAATAAACAGCTGTTAACCCATCCGTACCCGGTGCTTTCCCTAATTTCAATTGTTGAATTGCTGAGGCAATTTCCTCCTTAGTAATTAAACCATTAATTTCATATTTCTGATCCTCAGTCAGTTTAGGAAAACTTGCCTCAGCTTTTATTGTGTGTTTGTACTTCAGGAAGAAGAGAAGGTAGAAGGGAAAATGGAAAAGATTGTTATTTTATTTATTTATTTGCATCCTTCCTTTATTATTTTTACAAACAACCCAAGGTGATAAACATATCTAACACATCTTCCTCCTCCTATTTTTCCCATAACAACAACTTTGTGTGATAGGTTGGGATGAGAAAGAGCAACTGGCCAAAGTCACCCAGCTGGCTTTCATGGCTAAGGCAGGAGATAACCTTAACCACAAGACCAAACTGGCACTCTCTAGATGCATGTAGTCATATTTGGAAATAACTATGGAATATGGAAACTCGGTAGGGCTTTTAAAGATATGTCTTCAGGAACTTTTCAGTCTAATTTTATGTAAATGGACAGACCCAGCTATCTGGAATAAAGCAAAATTGGATTGCAGTAATACATCTGAGAAGCTTTTAAAAAGGAGTATGCTTTTCAAAACATGCTGAGATATAAATCAGCTAGAATATACTTCTAGGAAAAGGAGGTTCTGTCTAAGAATATATTAACTTGTCAAGAATGTATTTTACTGTCAGATGTATTATACTGCTGTGATGAATGTGAGATGGACATACATAATGGTATGAGAAACCCTGCTTGCTTCCAATGTATCTAGAAGAGGCCTCAGAATTTATTCACATTACTGCATGATCTACTGCATAGATCTAATGTTAAATTGTAAATGTGAACCAATCAAAATCAGAACACTATAAACTAGGATATGCTCAAACCAATTTAATTAATTGCCATAGACAAGGAAAAATGGAATAGGAATAATACAAGCTGAAAAGTTTCAATTAGCCCTGAGGCTGAAGTATGGTTAATTTGATGAAAGGTGAATTGTGGAATATATTTTCCCAGCTTTAACAATACAGTACATCTTCATGTAGCCTAGCTGAAGATTTTTTAAAAAATGAAACTTTTGGGCCATTCTGTATTTAACTCATTGACCTGATATGCAAGAGAATTACAGTGATGGGGGAAAAAAATCTCAGATGTTATCCTATTTTGCAATGTTAATTTAAAAGATTAAAGCTGGGTTTAGGCTAGGTAAGAATGGTGAAGACAGTACATCAGAAAGTGAGCACTGAGCCTTCCTTTGATATCTCAATATTATTCTTCTACCAGGTCCTGTAGATGTTCTTGGTACTCCCCTAGATTAGAATTTAGGTTATGTCAGACTCCTCACTGTAAACTAAGTTGGTGTGCTGGTGATACTCATAACTGTGAGCAATGGAAAATGGAGTGGATGTTCAGGTGAAAGATAAGCTAAAGTGATAAATTATGGGCTTGATTATTGGAATGATGATAAAGGACTTTGATCTTGTTTTTTGGAGAACCAAGTCATAAGGAATTGGGTCAGAACTACTAGAAACGCAATTTCACAGGAAGACTAATATTATTTTTATTGAGATTGGCTATATAATAGAAAAATGCAAGAGTGATTGTATTGTGCCTCCTTTTTCTTACAGTTCAATGAATTAGGTCTGCTTTAGCTGATTCTGGAAGATATTTCGTAGTTCTGGACTTTAAAAAAATGTTTCAGTCCCTTTTGCCCCGTCCCAAAGGTGCTTGTCTATGGAGATTCTCAGTCATCCAGGTCATGGTAGTCCCAAATGTGTTTTTTCAAGAGGCAACTGGGCTTTTTTTGTTTTTCCTTGAAGATGTTTTGCTTCTCATCCAAGAAGCTTCTTCTGTTCTGACTGAATGGTGGGGAATGGAAGGGTTTCTATTCCTTGCAGTCATCTGGTTGTTAGAAAGAGTGCTAACGACCAGAGGACTGCAAGGAATATAAATCTTTTCATTCCCCACCATTCAGTCAGAACTGAAGAAGCTTCTTGGTTGAGAAACGAAAGGATAATACAAGTGACGCATACCAAACGAGGCAGTCCTAGGCTGTATCGACAGAGGGGTAGCATCAAGATAACAAGAAGTAACAGTACTGGCTTTATACTGTACTAGTGAGGCCACACTTGGAATACGGCATCCAATTCTGGTCATCAAGATACAAAGAAGATGCTGAGCTACAGTGCAGAGAAGAGCAACAAAAATGATAAGGAGTCTGAAGGCTAAATTGTTGAACGGTTTAAGGGAACTAGGTACATTTAGCCTAATGAAGAGAAGGTTTAAGGGGTGACATGATAGCTGTCTTCCACTACTTGAGGGGCTGTCACAGAGAAGAGGTAGCTGACATTCTCCAAAACACCCAAGGTTAGGACAAGGACCAATGGGTGGAAGCTCATCACAGAGAGATCTAACCTGGAACTACAGTAAGGAGAAATTTGGGTGGAAGCTCATCACAGAGAGATCTAACCTGGAACTACAGTAAGGAGAAATTTCCTGATCGTGAGAATAACTAATCAACGGAACAGCTTGCCTCCCAGAATTCTAGGTGCTCCATCGCTGGAGGTTTTCAAGAAAATATTGGACAAGCGTTGTTTGGATGGCATAAGGTCTCCTGCTGCACTTGACCTGAATACCTCTGAAGTCCCTTACAGGCTTGATTCTATTCTATTCTAAACCATATTTTGGCTTCATAGGTACAAATTCCATGTTCTTCCATGATATTGTCAAGAGATCACAAAGGTGACCATGGCTGAGCCTATTAATCTATGTTTGGCCTAGGACAAATAAAGCAATACTAGAATATGCTTTTGAGTAGGAACAGTCACTTTCTCCAGGGTTGTCTCTTGTTAGTCTGAATGAGACCTTTGCCTCAGATAGCAGATGCCGAAGAGGTTCCTCTGCCTTCCAAGAAGAGGATCACAATTGCCATGTTAGACAAATTATTTGGGGCTGCCTAAATTAATTTCAGTAAACTGGATTCAATATGACAGTGTAAGAAGATTTACAACATCAGTGCTGTAAGAAAGATTTAACTGTCAGTCTAATTGGCATCTATATATGAAATGGTGAATTGGCACTTGGTCTTTCTCTCAGGCAGTAACATCCTTTGGGCGGGCCCTGGCTTTTAACTGGCCAGCATATGACACAAAAGTATCTCCTCACACTCTAGATAAATTTAGCAATCTCTCTTGCTCTTTCCCCATTGACATAAAGCAGCAAATAGGTCCTATTGGATGTTGTTGTCAACGCTGCAAATATTGTATATTCTTGCTTTTGACAATATGCAGAATTGTCTGGTAATTATGGGGTTAATACAGAGCAGAAGGGGGGTTGGGGGTAAAGCCCAGGAAAGAAAGAGGAAGAAAACATTTGACCTTCACACTAATTGGATAATGTGAGATATAATGGCTAATTTAGGGAGGGAACATGCTGATAATTTAACTGCTCAGAGGAAGAGAACGTAGATCCTAACATCCCTCCATTGTGCCTGTGCCGACATTTTGTAACAATAAAAGACTTTTAGGAAAATAAATGCCTGAAAGTTCTTTGAAATGGTTCATTAGCTGGAACCATAACAGTTGTATTGTTCAGTAGAATAATAGACCCAATGGAGAACCTACATTTGTGGTGCTGTCGACTTAGTCATTCTGAAATGGACTGAGTTACGCCAGCGGTTAGTTGCAGATACAAGGACAGTGGCCATGCCAATAGAAGCATGCCCAAACCAAATGCCTGAATTTGTTTCAGTGCCTGAGAGAATCTGTGCTTCAGTTGTCCCTGGTCCAGCACCAATCATATCTAAAGACTGTCCTTAGGGTGGCCTGGAGAAACAATTTGGACATTTGTATTCATTTCATCCTTTACAGAAGAAGAAGGGATATAGCAGGTAAATGAGTAAATGAAAGGAAGCTGACTTTCTTTTCTTTCTTTCTTTCTTTCTTTCTTTCTTTCTTTCTTTCTTTCTTTCTTTCTTTCTTTCTTTCTTTCTTTCTTTCTTTCTTTCTTTCTTTCTTCTTTCTTTTCAGAAGCCAAGATTACAAAACCGCAAATACAAACAATTATGCTTATGCCAAAATGTAAAATCATTATTAAGAGTTTTTGCTAGGAAAGTAAATAAGGAAGGGATCATAACTTGCCAGAGGCATTACTCTGCTAGCCTCCAAACAAGGCAGGAATTTTGCCAATTTACACTATTTTCAGTCTTCTCTCAAGAGGTTTTAGCCTGGCAGTCCTGAGAGTTTAAGCATATAAATATATTTGTTGGATGAAAATTTGCTGACTGATGCAACCTCACCAACAGGTTTTTGTTTTTGGCTTTATTAAAACAAACATTCTAGTTGCACAGTAACATTTCGCTGGATTTGAATGAACAATTAATGATATAAACAGCAGACCTGATATAAAATGAATATTTAACAGGGTTGATTTGGAAACATGTATCCCAGACAAAACAAGTCAAAAAAGTGATCAGATAGTTTAAAAAGTCTTTTATTTAACAATCTGTTGCTGAAAAGCAAATGTAGATCTTGTATCTTCCAAATGAGTTTATTTCTGCTGAAGGCAAATGTGTCTCTGTGTGTGTGTGTGGGGGGGGGGAGTTTGCTGGCAGGTTCACAGATATTTGCTTTCTAGGTATCAACTTCCTAGTAATTTATATGTAAAGTAAATTTATGTAAAACAGCCTGAGTAGTTTGTTTACATCTTTAAAGCCAAATACATATGTAAATTAAGGAATAAAGCTGAAAACTCAAAATTAGGATATAACCTTGGTGCCACTGAACCCGTAGCTTTTATAAGCAATGCCTAATTAGTGAATATTTTGGTAAGCATTTCTATGTATTTTTAGACTAGCTGATGAAAACAGGAAATGCCTCACCCCCCCCCCCAAAAGTCCTTCTATGTTCCATTCTGTCTCACTACCACTCACTCCAATGAATTGCCCAGCATACAGGAAACTGAAAAAAGCAAAACAAGGTATTTGTTCCCCAGCTACTCTTGTATAACTCAAGGCTGTACAACAAAAAGACCAGTGCATGTGCACGTATGCGTGCGCATACACACAGACATGCACACAGACATACAGAAGCAAAAAAAACCTGGATTATACCAATTAGGGGATTCCTCTACAGCAGGGGTTCCAATCTTGACGAGTTTAAGGTGCATGGACTTCAACTCCCAAAATTCCCCAGCCAGGAGGCTGGCTGTGGAATTCTGGGAACTGAAGTTTGTGTATCTTAAAGCTGCCAATGAAATGAAATAGACCTGCTCTACATCTTCTCGATCACAAGACCTTCCTGGACTCATCTTTCCAATATCTTTTCCTCTCCAACTTTACAGGACCTGAACTGACTGAGAGACAAGAGTGAACCTTTTTCCTGTCTTGCAACATTCACATGAAGGCCTAAGTGGCACCATGCTCATGGTCAACCTGGGGGAAAACAGTTTTATGAATTCTGCATTTCTTCTACAGTTGCCCCTTTGTCAACATTTATGGAATATGAATGCATTTGAACTGATGTCTGCATGAAAGTTCACCTAGAAATCTTATACACATATTATATCACTGGAAATAAAAGAGGGAGAAAGAATATGATCCTGCAAAGATAACCTTGGGAGAGCAGTTTGAAATGATCATTAGTGACTGGATTTTTGGACTGGATTCTGCGAATGTAGTGAAACCTTATTTTAATAGTTTAATTGGGGATGGAGTATATGTTAGTCACAAATGTCCATAAAGTATGAAAATACATCATCTTGGTGATTTGTATCATTTGCATAATGGCCTCATTACACCTATGAAGTAATTGATGACATTATGCAAATGAGCTTCAGTGGCAGAGAAAATAATTCATTGTATCAATATTCTATAAAATCAAGTTTCACTGCTCTGCCAAAGACGCATTGCATAGCCAATGTCTTCTGGTCTATAGTTAAGGGGCATGTATATAGATCTGTGCCTAATTTCTCAAGCTCCTATATGCAGTTTTCTTTTTTTAGTAATCTTGTTAAGCTTATCAAAATATAAATTACAAATGAACATTAAAACAGTGGAAAAATAGGGAAGGGAAAAGGGGGGGAGAGAGAAAAAATGTAGGATAAAGGGAAAAAAGAAAGAAAAACATTGACTTTCAACTCTTTTTAGCACAGTAGAATAAAATAACATTACAGACTCAACTTTTTACTTTTACATATTTAATATCTACTAGCCATTTCTATAACGACAAACTTATCTAAGCTGCAAAACCGAAAGTCAGTTTCATTTTTTTTATCTCAAGCATTAAAATCCAGAGGTGGTTTCCAAGTAGAAAAAAAGTTGGTTATATTCTTTTCTTTGATTAGAGCAGTTAATTTAACCATCTCTGCTAGCTCCATCAGTTTTTCCAGCCATTCATCCATTCTGGGATTAAGGTACCTTTCCATTTTTTAGCCTAAAGCACAGGTATCAAACTCGCCACATCACGTGACGTGTTGCAATGTATCGTGACTTTTTTTGCATTGTCGGAGCTGGGGTGGACACGGCCTCTGCATGATGCAACCGGCCTGTGGGCCGGCAGTTTGACACACCTGGACTAAAACATCCTTGCCGCTGTCAACTTATATAAAAACAAAGTTCCAGGTTCCCCCCCCCCCCAAGTTCTTTGTCCATTGAACATTAAAACAAGTGTCTGGAAACTCACATCTGATTTTTGTACACTCAGATAAAAAGTGGACCTACAATATGTACATATCCATCATGCCATTCTCATTTGGGCTAACCAAGATTGTAGAAAAGGATTAAGAAATGGTAAGAAAAAAAATACAGGCACAAGAAGAGAAAGTGAACTAACAATGGCATATAGAAGTACCACTCACTACATCTCTCCATATCTTTCCAGTCTTGTAAAACATCTTTGCTTCCATCCCATCCACACTCTACTTTATACAACTCCTGCACTTATGAACTTCATAACCAATCTATTCTTAGATCCCCCACCTCCCACCCCTCCATTTCTATGTCCAAATAAAGAGTATGGTGGGTCAGGGGTTCAGAATTTACTCCTAGGGCCAGGAGGTCAGTGCAGAGTTTCAAATGGGTGGTTCAGTTCAACAAAGCTTCAGTAATATCACTCAACTGAAGTGGACTCATGAATCCAAGCAGAAAACTTGCTTCAAAGCAACATACCAATTGGAGATACAGGTAGCCCTCGACTGAAGGCCATAATCAAGCCCAACATTTCTGTTGCTAAGCGAGACAGTTAAGTAAGCTTTGCCCCATTTTACAACTTTTCCTGCAACAGTTGCTAAGTGAATCACTGCGGCTTTTAAGTTGGTAACACGCTTATGAAGTGAATCTGGCTTCCCCATTGACTTTGCTTGTCAGAAGGTCACAAAAGGTGATCCCATGATCCTCAGACACTGAAACCGTCATAAACCTGAGCCAGTTGCCAAGCGTATGAATTTTGATCATGTGACCACGGGATGCTGCAACCGTCAGAAGTGTGAAAACGGTCACAAGTCATAAGTTTCCATGCCTTGTAACTCTCGAACAGTCACTAAATGAATGGTTGTAAGTCAAGGATTACCTGCACAGTGGTTTTTCTGCTGATTCTTACAGCCCTCATCCACTATTGCAATTTCAGTTCCAAGGATAAAGAATAATTGGGATATTAACTTGAGCACCCAGTCAATGAAATCTATTAAATTCTCTACCTCATGGGGGGTGAGGGTGGCAAGGCTAATATTACCTTAGAGTTCCTTCATTTTCTCAAGTCTCAAATCCACCACAAACCCTAATGGTGCAGTTGAAGAAGCTACACTTTTCATTGTGATCTGAAATCTTCTCTGATAAAGCTGCCTATTCCTTCTGCTGATCTATGGCTCCTCTGCCTTTCTGTTTACTTCTGTTTACTTCTTGTTTGACGATTCTGTAAAAAGACACTACAGGTGGTCCTCAACTTGCGACCGCAATTGAACCCAAAATTTCTGTTGTTAAGTGAGACATTTGCTGTGAATTTTGCTTCATTTTATGACTTTTCTTGCCACAGTTGTTAAGTTGATCACTGCAGTTGATAAGTTAGCAACCTGGTTGTTAAATGAATCTGGCTTCCTCGTTGACTTTGCTTGTCAGAAGATCGCAAAAGCTGATCACATGACCTTAGAGCACAGCAATGGTCATAAATATGGACCAGTTGCCAACCATCTGAATTTTGATAACATAATAACTGATAACTGACTGATGACCTCTGGCGAGCCCGGGATAGGGGTCCTTCCTCTATCTTGGTGCTTCTTGACCTCTCAGCGGCTTTCGATACCATCGACCATGGTATCCTTCTGCGTCGTCTCGGAGAGGTGGGAGTGGGCGGCACCGTATTGCAGTGGTTCTCCTCCTACCTCTCTAACAGGTCGCAGTCGATGTTGGCGGGTGGACAGAGATCGACCCCTAGGTGCCTCGATTATGGGGTGCCTCAGGGCTCGGTCCTGTCCCCCCTCCTTTTTAACATCTACATGAAACCACTGGGTGAGATCATTCAGCGACACGGGGTGAGGTATCATCAGTATGCGGATGATACCCAATTATATATCTCTACCCCGTGTCCTTTCAGTGAAGCAGTCGATGTGATGTGCCAGTGCCTGGAAGATGTGAGGGTCTGGATGGGGGTGAACAGGCTTAGACTCAACCCTGACAAAACCGAGTGGCTCTGGGTCTTGCCCCCCAAGGGTCATTCAGATGGTTCATCATTAGTCCTGGGGGGGGGAAATCTATCTCCCTCAATGCAGGCACGCAACTTGGGTGTCCTCCTGGACTCACAGCTAAATTTGGAATAACATCTACCGGCTGTGGCCAGGGGGACCTTTGCCCAGGTTCGCCTGGTGCACCAGTTGTGGCCTTATTTGGACCAGGAGGTTCTACTCACGGTTACTCATGCCCTTGTCACCTCAAGACTGGACTACTGTAATGCGCTCTACATGGGGCTACCCTTGAAGAGCGTTCGGAGGCTGCAGTTGGCTCAGAATGCAGCTGCGAGAGTGATTGTGGGTGCACCAAGGTACACCCATGTGTCACCTATCCTCCGTGAGCTGCACTGGCTTCCTGTGGGTCTCCGGACGCAATTCAAGGTGTTGGTTGTCACCTTTAAAGCCCTTCATGGCTTAGGACCAGGTTACTTACAGGACCGCATACTGCCGCATAGTTCCCAGAGACCGGTGAGGTCCCACAGATTAGGCCTCTTTCAGGTCCCGTCGGCCAGACAATGTCGGCTGGCGGGTCCTCGGGGAAGGGCCTTTTCTGTGGTGGTTCCGATGTGGTGGAATCAACTTCCCCCCGAGATTCGAACTACTCCCACCTTGCCGGCCTTCAAGAAAGCTATTAAAACTCTCCTGTTCCGGCAGGCCTGGGGTTGATGTCCCCAGGGGGGCCGGGATTCGATTGGGACATGCTGTGTGAATGCATTCACTTTTAATTGTTATACTTGTTGTTTTAATTTTGTACGCTGCCCTGAGTCCCTAGGGATTGGGCGGCATATAAATTTTACTAATAAATAAATAAATAAAAAATAAATAATCATGGGGATGCTGGAAAGCTCATAACGGTGAAAAATAGTCATAAGTCACTTTTTTTCAGAGTAACTTTGAACAGTCACTAAATAAACCATTGTAAATCGAGGACTATCTGTATGCCCTCAAAATAATTAGAAACAATGCCCATTGTAACTCAACCAGTGATTCTTTTTATGAAGAACAGAAGAATAGAGGGAAGGGTAGAAGTAAGGCTAGTCTCTGATGTTTAGGGAGTTGAGTACTGAAGACAAGAGAAAACACCAAATGACTGGATGACTTTTGCATAATGTGGCAATAGAAATTACACCTAGTTCAGTACTATGTGTAGAGACCGCAGTGAACTAAGGAGGGAGGGAGGGAGGGAGGGAGAGAGAGAGAGAGAGAGAGAGAGAGAGAGAGAGAGAGAGAGAGAGAGAGAGAGAGGGAGAGAGAGAGAGAGAGAGTGCTTTAATTCTGAAGTAACTTCAAGAAGTTGTTTGCATATTCATTAAAACAATGAGCTTCCATCTCTTTGCTTTTAAATGTCTTCCCCCTTTCACATTTTTTCCCCCTAATGAAGATGACTTTACTTTGAAATGTCATTACCAAGCCCTATAATCAAGACTGGTGAATAGAAAAGTGGGTAGACAGAGAGTCTGTAAATGGGGTGAAAGCCGTAAGCTTTCTTTGCCCAAGGCTGGTCTTTTCAATGTCTCGGCATTACTTTAATATGTCTAATCTTGGAAAGACGAATGGGGGAAATGAGTAGGGTGTGAAAAATTTCAGCTAACAAAGTGGGGCTAAAGAAAGTTAATGGGGTTTTTTTGGAGAAAGTATTTTGATAGGAGATCATAAAAGCATTTATTCTTTCTTTTATGTAAACCCTAATACTCTTTAGCGGAAGGAAGGAAGGAAGGAAGGAAGGAAGGAAGGAAGGAAGGAAGGAAGGAAGGAAGGAAGGAAGGAAGGAAGGAAGGAAGGAAGGAAGGAATTCTTAGATTCATTTAGTTTGGCTCTTCATAACCAAAATAGTTTTCTTTTCCTGTGGTTATTACTGCTTCTTGATCCTTCAGATCACCTGTGCCAAAACTCTAAATATATATTTTGTTCATCCCATTCTCTTTGCCTTATTTTTCTAAATTACAAAGCAGTATCACATTTCTATAAAGAAAACTGAGAAAGAAAAGACGGTTTTGAAACGGTTTGCTTCAATAGCTAAGTTCCTCTAAAAAGTCACCTGAAATAGAGAGTAGTCCTGGGGATTGTTGTTTCCACTTAGAGCTGGATGTCCAGCCTTGACAACTTTAAGATTTATGGACTTCAACTCCCAGAATTCCCCAGCTAGCATGGGGAATTCTGGGAGTTGAAGTCCACAGGTTTTAAAGTTGCCGAGATTGGACACCCCTGACTTAGGGGTTCATATTCATGTGTCTCCCATCTTAACTGTTATAAGATGGCAGCCCTGACAATGTGATGGAAGCTCCATTTGTTTTTATATGTACAGCAATATATCTAAAAATGAGTGGCACGTCAATTATTATGGCTGCCATCTTGACTTTCTTATCCAGCCCTTGGACACTTCTGTCTTTCAGCTACTGTAGCTGAGGGTCAAGGAACCCCATTTTTCCTCTTAATTTTCCTGCTCTCCCAATATGAACTGCAGTTAAACTTTCTAGGTGTCAGGGTGGATATTTAAGCTCTTGAAATGCCTGTTTGATTGTATAATACTAGTGATGCTATTGATCTGTTCTCTTGGAATACAGAAGACACGTTTTTCATGGAGTGCTGCCAGGGATGAGAATTAACCTGTTTTGCATTTAGTAATTGAAGAGATGAGCTATTTAATCTCACCACTGAACCACTTTCACTGGCGTTCATCACCTTCCTTCTTTCCTTCCAGGGGTTAAAGGAAGGGTTAACATGATAACTGATACGGCTTTCTACCACAGCAGTTTTTGGAAGATATGTGAGTCTTTGTGATTTTGACTCAGCTAGGGAAATTCCAGCCAATTCCTGGCAAAAATGTCAGTAATATAATGTAGTGATTTATATTTATTTCATTCAGGTATGTTTCTCCTTCTTTCCCTCCCTGCCTTTGTATATTCCTTGCAGTTGATGTCATCTAAAATGACATGCTGCCTGTACTTTATTGCTTCAAACAGTTTTATATCTGTTCATGTGAAACTCAGCTTGAAACGATGCTTCAGAAGTGCAATAAGATATCTATTTTCTTAAGACATGTTTTATAAAATATATACTAAGAAATATTTTATATATTATTTACCAAAATATGGAAAGATTTTCAGTCATGTACATTCTGATCTACAGTGACTTAAGACTAACAACCTGTCAGTGAAAAAGCATGGTTTAAGAAGCTACAATTCTTTTGCGAATGACATTTATGGGTTTGTCCTTGTTTTGACTTTAAAACCATAAATAGTTTAGGACAAGATTATTGAGAAACGGATCATCTCCATATACATAAGATCTAGTATTGTTTGGAAATCATTTTTGAAGAGCCTAATGCCTTAAATCACGAAGAAACTCTGTCTGTGTGTTTGCTAGGAATTGAAAAACAACTTGATGGCATATAATGAATCAATCAATTATTTTCTTAAAAGCTTCAAACTTGGAAGAAATTATTATAGACTTCTCAGTGGTGGCCACTGGGTGGCACAAATGATGTTAATATTAATTTCCTCAGATAGGCAATAAGAATTGTGGGATTAAGATTAATAGCTGCAACATCACAATGCAAACATTTTCCATTCATCCTTCAGGGCCTGATCAGCAACTCTGAGAATACTGATATATGTACTTAAGATTCAAGAATGTAATATTCAATATATTACATCCATAGTTCATGTGAGGAAGAATCATGACCAATTAAAATTGTCCAACAGGCAGAAGCAAGTCACACTGTCACCTACAGGTGGTAATGTGTGATACTTTCTCAGGCTCAGAAGGTAAATTCTGCACTTGATTTGCTTAGTAAATATTTAATTGACTCTCACATAATTGAGTTCTTTATCCAAGCCTTGGACACAACTGTGAAAAAGTTTCCCTGAAGTCAAATTATAAAGATTAGGGAATGTTCAGCCTCTGTCTTTAAGCGCAAATGAAATTATGACAAATGTACAAGTATTGCAGTTCATAATGGCATCAAGATGATGACACATACATCATGGTGGCATCACACAAACAATGCAATTAGGTACTTGCATTGTGACATCTGATGCAAAGTTTAAATGGCACTGTTTGTATACACGTTATTGTTTGCCTTGGATCCTGTCTTTGTCTCCTGTAGATGGCTGTGTGAAGTAATGTGCATGCACAGCGAGATGGTATATATCTCCCTTATACTGTAAGGGACTTAACATGGGTAAACTGAGAATGTTTAACTCTTTGCTCATAGCCTACAACTGTTGTTGTTTTAAAATAAAAATAGCAGGTATTTTAGGTTGAATCCAAACAAAACCCGGCTTCCAAACTATATCAGCTTCCTTTTCCTGCATGTTGAGTATGTGCCCACCAATGTAAGCAGCACAAACAAAAACTAGCCCTTTTAATGTAGAAATAAGGATTGGCTCAGCATTTCTGACACAAGTGAAATCCTGGGGAAAATATATAATTGCATTGTACAGTTATAGAAACTTTGCTTGGCCAGGAGTGAGATAGATTTTGGGATGAAGCAACTCATTTATGGCCTTGGAACTTTTCTTTTTAATCCTGTAGATCCTCTTTCTCTTGGACTTCATTGTCTTCCATCACTTAGGACATATAATGTAATTATTGTTTGTTCATTTAAAACAACCTTCACCAATTTGGTGCCCTCAAATTGCTTGGACCAATATAGGAGTGTCTATAAGGGAGTTATGTTAATGCCCAAAACTATATCACTGAACTGCATGATTGAAGTCCCACCCATTTTTAAAGTGTAACACATGCAAAGAAGCTTTGATCTTGTGGTCATGGCTGCCATCCTGACTCTTTTGACCCTCTCTTGGATGTCCCTCCAACTATAGGATCCAAAAACTATTCTGGATTGGAATTTGATGTCTATACACATCTCAAAGGCTACATAAGGTGGGAAGACTGCATTAAAACATTACTATGTAGCTGTGGTTTTCTGCTGGAAGTCATTCAACATTGACTGGGGTTGGGATGTGACAATAAACTTAATTATGAATCAATTGCATTTCATCACATAGTCTATGATTACAGTTACAATTCAGACTACCTCCTTTCTGTTGTAAACTTGGTTGAGGAGAGACTACAATGATGCTACCACTAAAACTCAAGCACTACAAACAGAATAAAAAGAGGAAGAAGCTTTGAGCTACGAGAACATAGTGACATTTAAAAAGAAAGGAAAAAAACAAAACAATAGCCCTGAAACACATTATTTCACAAATCTTGCCCTGAAAATCTTAGTGGTTGAAAGGGTAAGATAGATGTAAGCCAAAGGGGGAAAAATATATATTATAATCTGGAATGTGAAAACCATGTCTATTTGTTCTGCAAATCTGGTTTTAATATAGGAGTGAAAAAGCCAAGATCAGTATAATCTCCTTGTTTTGCTGATCTTGCTTTTATATTTTAAGACACAGGGAGGAGGGACCCATTTGGATGGCAAACATGTGTTTATTGTTAAATTTGTTAATTATACACACACCCAGCTTTCATTTTATTTGTTGAGGCATTTTTGCATACCAGTTAAAGCTATTTTGCTAGCAATTGATGGCAGCATATTTTTTTTTAAAAAAATGGTTTCATCCAGAGTATTAATCCACAAACAAACTTCTCAGGAAGCTAATTAAATACCATTATCTTTTTTTTTTAACGAGAAGCTGATAATTCAATGTACAGTACTATATAGCAGTGGTTCTTAACCTGGGCGATATTGCCCCCCAGGGGATGATTTCATTTTTCAGGGGGGCGAAGGAACGAAAAGGGGGCGATATGGGGGCGATGGAGCAAGAGGTTTTGGGGACATTTTTGAGCCTGCCCCTGCGGCTCCGAGCCTCCTCCGCCATTTGGAGAGAGAGAGAGAGGCACTTGTGCTTCTCTCTCTCTCTCTCTGATGCGGATTTGCCCCCTCACAGGGCTCCTGGTTGGCCCTGAGCCCGGGTGCCCCGCCTCCTGGGACAAGTGCAACCAGGAAGTCCATTTCCCTGGCTGGCCCCGTACCAGATGTACGTGGCCAGGGAACTGCGCAGGGGATCCCCAGGATCCCCGCTGGGAGCAGCCCACCAGAGCCTCAGCCTAGCGGGCCAGCCTTCCTGCAAGCCGCGGCCCTGAGGGAGAGCTGCCCCTGCAATCCCCAGCCATGGGACTGTTGGCCCAGCTGGCCGGGAAGGTGCGCCAGAGTCCTGGCTGCTTTGAGAGGTGAGTAGAAGATGGGGGGGAGAGAAAGGGAGGGGGAGGCATTTTCCAACCAGACCCGCGGGAACGCCTCCTCCTGGGGTCCGGCACCGGCTTCCTTGCCCTCCTCCTCCTCCCCTTCTTCCTCCTGTTGCCCCCCGGGCGGCAGTCGTGGCTGGGGTGGTGGCCGGTGGGGGCATCGCTCCCTGGGCGATGCTGGTGGGTCGCGGATGGCCGGGAGCGTCGTGCGTTGCGGAGTGGCCCCAGCTCCTTCAGCAGCTGATGGGGTGTTCTGCAGATGCCCTACGAGTTAAGCCCGGGGCGCGAGGGGAGGCTTGGCGATGCAGCCGATGGGCAGGGCATTCTGCAGATGCCCCGTGGCTCTGACTTGAGCTCAGGGACGCCAGCAGCACTGGGACGGCCTGCCAACGTGACCATGAGCTGGGGTGTCCCTGCAGGCCCAGTGGGCAGCGAAGCTGGGTGCCTCCAGCAGCGACGGGGTCTTCTGCTGCCTCCTGCCCCCCCTCCCCACCCCTTCGGTGCCCTCTGCCTTTCATTTTTTTTTCTCTCTCTCTCTTTCTCCTCACCTGGAGAAAAAAGGGGGAGGGAGGGAGAGGAAAGAGAGAAAGAGAGAGGGAGAGGGGAAAGAGAAAAAGAGAGAGAAAGAGAGAGAGGAAATGCAAGTGCCTCTCTCCCCCCCCCTCTCTCACACACACACTGAGTGGGGGAAGAGGACTGGCAGACCAAGGGCAGAAAGAGGGAGGGAGAGAGAGAGAGAGAGAGAGAGAGAGACCCTTTTGACATCTAAAATGAAGATAACACTGAAGATATATATATATAATAAAGGTAAAAAAGGACATAGGCAGTGTTATCTTCATTTTAGATGTCAAAAGGGTTTTGCGGCTCCCAGTGTTTTGTTTTCAGTGGGAAATGGGTCCAAGTGGCTCTTTGAGTGTTTTGGATTGCTTACTCCTGCTCTACCCATACAGTGGTTCACCATTGGCCAGAATGGGCAGTGATGGAGGGGGGAGTGCTTCTTTCGAAACATTGCATGCTGTTTTGTGTGTCTCTTTGTATTGTACTTTTTTAGCATGCACTCCAGTTCGATATTATATTTTCTTTGTGACTTTTTAATCCTTTTTACAATGTGCGTGACTATAAATACTTTCCTCGCATCTTAATTTAATTTTAGAGTTTTCGTCTTGAAATTCTTAGTTCCTGCATTGCGGTTTGTTCTTATGCCCTTTTTATATTTCTTTTTGCATCTTAAATTGCACTTGTAATTCAATCATTAAATGTTACTGTTTTTCTTTTCAGGCATTTCACTTTCTTGCAGTTGAATTTTGTTTTCAATGGTCATAACATTTAAGTGTCTTGAATAAATAAGATAATAATAAAATACATGTATCACGAAGTTTGGGAATAAAGTGACGGATGGCACCAAAATTTTTCACACAGTTGAGATATGGGGAAAAGACTGGAAATAAATTATTTGCATCATATGTCCTGATAACAATTTTAAAGAAAACAAAAAAAGTGTTTGCATAAATTGAAGAATTATTTCCTATGTTGTGATTGAGAGATTATGTTGGAGGAGGGGGGTGATGACAACTTCCTCATTGGCTCAAGGGGGCGATTCGTTCACTGCTCTATAGTTTGCAAACAGGAATTTTGTATACTTATTTTAGCTCCTACCCATTCTTTCATAATTGTTTCCATCAAACCTTGCTTGAGCTATGTTCATCAAAACTGTGGGTACTCCAACACTGGAGGTTTTTAAGAAGATATTGGACAACCATTTGTTTGAAATAGTATAGGCTCTCCTGTTTGAACAGAGGGTTGGATTAGAAGACCGCCAAGGTTCTTTCCAACTCTGTTATTCTGTTAAAATCCTCATTTTGTTTCTAACCAGGCGTGCTAGCTATCTTTAAAAGCCTGCAGGTAACATAGGAAAATTGTGATCTTGTTACTTGCTCCAAGAATCTAATAGCAAGATGCCCTGGCTTAACACTCCCACTGCATTGTCCTCCAGATGTTTTTGATTACAATATCCAGACCTCCTCCAGCATGCCCAGAGGCCATATATTGAAACTGTAGCCCAAAAGATTTGGAGGGTAATGGATTTTACGTTTATCATTTAAAAAAAAAAGTCTAAAAAAGTGATAATTGCTGTATATGGTAATGGCAAATTCCATATATCAATGCTTTTTTGTGATATGGCTCTCTTGTTTAATTTCTAGCCTTTTTCATTTAGCTTAGCTGAAAACACACTCCCCCCCCCTCAAATATTTTGATACTTGTTTGTTTGGCTAAGAGAATTGGATGAATTTTGGACAATTAAATTGTCCAGCCTGTCAGAAATTTAATAATAAAAAAAGCTTGCGCCTCAGCTCTTTGCTCTGCTATTCTGTTTGTGTCCTTCTAAAAAGTTTGTAATTTGTCATTCTACGAAGCATTGCATGAGCTACAGATCCATGTCTTGATAAGCTGTTTTTGTGTTATTTGGGTACACCCTGAAAGGATAAGATAATCTTCTTTTCCCATTTGTTTCCCAAGCTTGTAACAACTTCATATGGCACATAGTGAAACTGTCTGCTGCATGGGTTAGTAAAGAACATTTAGATTCATTTCGCATGCACAATATTTTCCTCCTTTAGATGACGTTTATCTGTAGCAATGCAGGCCAAGGGTAATAGCAACAACTAGAAAAGCAAAAAGGCAAAAGGACAATATCTATTTTTATTCTGCAGTATTAAGAAGTTTCGTGGCTAGTTGGCTTTATTGGTGGTTTTCTTCACTTATGCATTGAGATTCTTGTGTGACACGGCTTTGTCTTTTTATGGCAAACGTTACCAGTTTAACATGATGATTTCACTCAGCAGTAATCCTAGGATAAGACTTCTGCAATCACCAAGCCATGCTGGCTGGGAATAATGGTCAGTTGGAAGAAGATTATGGTTAGATGAAGGTTATTTGCTATGTTCATTTTTTCCAGATGAAGCTAGCTTAGGTGTTATGATCAGTAGCTTTGACAGATAGCAGGCTTTCTCCCAATTTTTTTTAAAAAATTACACAGAATTTTGCAAAATCATCAAATCCCGCAAAATTCCAGCAATCCCAGTCTTAATATAAAGTATTAACTTTTCTGTAAACTTGTGAGTGTTCAAGAATCTTGAAACCTCATGAAATGCGCTTATACTGTACTTGAGAACTGAAATGTCTAGGTACTGATGACTCCTAGTTATTAGAAAGTGCTTTCTAAGATAGCACTCAATAAATGCCTAAAAATGGTGCTTAAATAACAGGTGTCCTCTCCTTGGTCATCTCAAGGCCAGGCATGAAGGAACACATAGGCCTGGCTCACAGATAACACTTTGGAATAATACTTTGTGTGAAACAAGCCAAATACAATACATGCTCTGCAGTATTGCAGGTCATAACAAACCACAGGCTTTCATCTTGTAGCCCGCTTCTCACACAAGCCCTTCAGGATTGTGCCACTGAAATTTGGGAATAAAATTGTGATTTTTTAATAGATGATCTTTATTCTTTTTTGGCCTTAAGTAACTGAAAGTTTATACACTTACTCCCAATGACACTTGTAACGGAACCATTTTATTCCCCATATCCCTTTTGGCCCTGAGAAGACAGAAATATGGAGAAACCAAATGTCAGAAATCCTTACCACACCCCTGGCTGCAAGAAGACACAAGTCGACAAGTTCACAGGTGGCTGGATTTGATCAAGGAACTTCGTTCTCACCCCCTCCCCCCACCCGTTAGTGTTGAGCCTGCAGAGGCTTGACACCAAAGAATGAATCCTATAGGAAAAATCTTTTCTTTGTCCCAATTTATGCTCAGTAAATGGATTAATGATGAACAAAATGCTGCACTCTGGACAACAATGAAACTTGATTGGATTTACATTTTAAAGGTAGAGAAAGACAGACAAGAAGAGGATGACCAGCAGCATTGTCCGAAGACATTATCATGGTCCCATTCAAGACATTATCATTACATGCTGAGGCACACAGAATGCTGCTATATTTCCACTGAAATGGTACCTATTTATCTACTCGCATTTCCATTCTTTCAAACTTCTAGATGGGCAGGAGCTGGAACAAGTAATGGAGCTCACCCTGTTGAGTGGCACTCAGGTCTTAAACCTGGGCTGTCCAGCTGACTAGCTCAGTGTCTTTAACAGCTGAGCCACTGGGCTCTCCATACGGAGTATAGGGTCTGATTATTTGAGGGAATGCCTTTTTCCTGGGCTTTCTGCTGATATGAATTGACAGAGTAGGCCATTTGTCAGCTGGTTTATTTAGTTTATTATATTTTAAACAAGTATTTAACTTGTTTTTATTATATTGTGAGCCATCCAAAATCAGTTTGGAGTCAGCTGGTAACAGAATCAAATAAAATCAACCTATACTGTAAATAACTTTTGTTAGTTAAAAAAGGTGCTACTAGACCAGAGGTTCTCAACCTTGGCAACTTTAAGACTTGTGGACTTCAACTCCCAGAATTCCTCAGCCAGCTTTGCTGGCTGAGGAATTCTGGGAGTTGAAGTCCACAAGTCTTAAAGTTGCCAAGGTTGAGAACCCCTGTACTAGACCAAATCTGGGCATTCTACAGCTCTCAAACTACATTTGGCAATTTGGCTGTCCCTGTCCAGCCAGCATGAGGTCAATTAGGAATAAGAAATCAAATGTAAATAAGACATAATATGTATTTTTACCAGTAGCAGCTAATCAAAACCATATAATTTACTGCTTTTTATAAAGCAGTAAAATAAATACTGAGCAAATTTAAGATCAGCCATTTGGTTCAGTCGTCCAGAACCGTCCCAGTTTCTCATGTGGCCTCTTGGGAAAATTAATTGCCCACCCCTGTACTAGAGTCTTCCTTTCTGCCACCTTGGAATATGTAGCTATATTACTGTTTTTCTAAGCTTTAACCATAGCCTAGAACAGTAAATCAAATGACAAATGACAGATATATCAGTAGTGTCTTGGAAATCCTGTCTGTGCATTTTTCCAGTACTGCAACTGTTACAAGTACAGCATATATTTCATATTACCAAGATAGGTTCTGAAACAATAGAAAAGTGCATGGATTCAGAAGCAAACCAGATGACTTAATAAGCCTTTGTGCATGCATTTATGTAATGGTTTAGGGCCTGTTTGTGCTGACACAAATCACAATTACCCTAATTCATTGAACTTCATCTAAAAGCAAATATAATCCAGCTGTAATCTTGAAAAGATTTCAGTTAAGTTAACTAGCTCAATTGTAAAGCATTTTAATAGCATCTGAATGTCATAAATATTACCCCAGCAGTTTTTAAAAATGCAGTCAATGGACTGTGTTTGTGGATAATGAGAATTCCTAAAGTAGCTATATGCTGTAGTTCTAGAAAATGATGAGCTCAAAATAAATTCATAAATTCGATCTGTTAAACTGTTCTCTGAAATCTGTTTCTGGTAGCATATTTCATTCTGAAAGCTTGTCTCTTTCTTTGCACACAGAAATATCTGTCTGTCTAATCACCCATCTACCTACTCATCAATCCATTCATCTGAAGGTGGCAAAAGGGTATCAAGTCCCGTGGGTAAATACAACACCATCAACTGGCATAAAAATTGCTAAATCTGGCATAATTTCTTTTCGTCCCCCATTTAAGATATTACATTCAGGAACATAAAGCAGAAAAGTGAACCTCACTGAGTTGTTCTGAAGCATCTGTATAGAGGTGGCTCCTTGTGTTACATGACTGTGCAGTTTATTGGCATGGTGCCCATTTCATGTTTCTTATATGCTATTTCTTCTTAGAGGTTTCACACCGAGCATGGCAAATCAGTTATGTAGATGGCATTTTCTATTTCCCTAAGTCCCCTGAGTATGTAGAGCCTTGGAGGATCATGGATTGGATTTGTGGCAAAAGCAGCTACGGTCTCCATAATCAGGCCCTCAATCAAACTTCCAGTTACTGATTACATTAGAAAATACTGTTCCTTGGAGTAGACAGAGCAAGCAGAGAGGAAAGGTGAAATTTAAGAGCAGAAAAAGGCATGAAACAGGGGTCTGAGGGTCTATGTCAGACATGTCAAACTCGTGACGTCACGTGACACATCGTAACTCTTTCCCCATTGCTGGCAATGGGGTAGGCGCAGTTTCCTCATGACGCATCTGGCCCGTAGGCCAGCAGTTTGACACCCCTGGTCTATGTGGTCAGTTGCATGGGTTGAAAAGCTAATTTGCTGAAGAAACTACTGATTGTAACAGGTTTGTTCTGAAAGCTACTGGTAGCTATTCCTCCCAACAGGAATGCCTACTTCCTATTAAAGAAGCTCAGCCTGCTACAGAAACTGTAGAAGAAACCAAGACAACCGATTTGCAAGGAGCAAACTAATTCAGCAACTGAACAGAAAGCTAACAGAGAGAGAGTTGATGAGGAGTCTTTTGTCATTTTTTTTCTTCTAAGTGGAAAGCAAGTAGTTGGCTAACTTGAAAGGGAACAGATATAAAATCTGGTCTTCTGTGGTGCTTTATAAAAGACAGCTGAACAGACATGCCTCTATAGTTATGGCCTTCTGTTAAAACAGTCAAGCATATATCTGCCGCAGGTATAAGCTTATATTTATGCTTGAAGAAAAAGAGGAGTAGAGACTGTTTCCACTTCAGTTTGTTGTAAGAGTGAAGAGATAGTAAACCAACAAAGAAGGTAGTGCAATAGGAACTGGCAGGAGCAGCAACTCTCTAAGGCATAAACTGAAACAAAAAAGCAAATGCAATGGAAGAGAGGAACAATCAGAAGAAGAAGATGTAAGAGATTTTCTTCATTGGTGGAACTCAGAAGCAGGTTCGATGCCCTCACAAGGATCCTTCATGAGATGGATATGAAATAATAAATATTATTGGCCAAGATGTGGAAGGAGGAGGAGAAAGAGAAGGGGAAACAAGAAAAATTATTATAATATAATTAGTATAGTATAGTATAGTATAGTATAGTATAGTATAGTATAGTATAGTATAGTATAGAATAGTATAGTATAGTACAGTATAGTATAGTATAGTATATAGTTATTAAGGTTTGTGAGATAAAGTGTCTTGACCTCAATAAAACAATACAGGAACTTCCCAATGATAACTTGATCAGCAAGTTAGTTAAGCATAAGTTGGATGACATGACTATAAAATGTATATGTAGCTGGCTTGAAAATCACATTCAGGCAGGACAAGAAGCAATGAATGGAAACTAATCAAGGAGAGAACCAATCTAGAACTAAGGAGAAATTTCCTGACAAAACAATTAATCAGTGGAACAATTTGGCTCCAGAAGTTGTGAGTACTCCAATACTGGAGATTTTAAAGAAGAGATTAGACAACCAAGGCAGGACAAGAAGCAACGGGTGGAAACTAATCAAGGAGAGAAGCAACCTAGAACTAAGGAGAAACTTCCTGACAGTGAGAACAATTAATCAGTGGAACAGCTTGCCTCCAGAAGCAGTAAATGCTCCAACACTGGAAGTTTTTAAGAAGAGACTGGACAGCCATTTGTCCGAAATGGTGTAGGGTTTCCTGCCCGAGCAGGGGGTTGGACTAGATGACCTCCAAGGTCCCTTCCAACTTTACTACTATTACTATTTATCTGAAATGGTTATAGGGGTTCCTGCTTGAGCAGGGGGTTGGACTAGAGGACCTCCAAGGTCCCTTCGATCTCTGTTATTTTATTATACTGTATTCAACAATTTCTCATAAAACTGGAAGGAGGTATGAAGTAACATGCCTCAAAATTCAGTTCTGGCCCTGTGCCCTGCACTCTTCAGTATTTTTATTAATAACTTAGATGAGGAGATGGAGAGACTGCTTCTAGAAGTTGCTGATAGGACAAAATTAAAATAGAATGAAATTTGCTGATAACACTTTAGTTTATCCTAAGTTACGCACTTAAGAAACAGAAATCCAATGCCCAGGGGCTGCATAGCTTGGTAAAAGTACTTGTGACAAAGATTATGCAGTAGTTGTTGGGAGTAAATACAGTTTGACACTGCATAAATAGAAATATATTTTTTAAATTGTATCAGGGGGATTAAGTTCCACTTAGACTTTATCTCAATTCTTGGAGAACTTTAAGGAAAGTCCAGACAAACTGGAACAGTTTAGAGAAAGTCAACAAAGATAATTGGGGAACTAAAACTAAACCCTGTGAAGAGAGATTGCAGGAACTGTTTAGCATTAAGAAAAGAATACTGAGGGAAGATGATACTCTTTATGTACCTGAAAAGGTATCAACAGAATAAAGCTATCTCTTGTTCTTTGTTTTTTCAAGGGCAAGTTGGAATTTAAATTACAAGAAGGTTGCTGAATGATTAAAAATTCCGAACAAAATAGTGAAACCACCGACCAAGGAAGTGATGTTGTCCACATCATTGTATGAGGGTTCCTTGGTGTTCTCTGGCTTGATTGTTTTCTTGCAGACATTTTATTACCCAAACTAGGTAACATCATCAGTGCATCATCAATGCATCATCACTGCATGTATATTAATTTGGGTTTTGCATACATCGGGGTGTCAAACTTGCAACGTCACATGATGTATCGTGATGTATCGTGACTTTTTTGCCATTGCTGGCAATGGGATGGGCACGGTTTTGCTATGATGCATCTGGCCCGCGGGCTGGCAGTTTGACACCCCTGGCATTCATGGTTGATCTTGACACTTAATTCTGATTTGATTATTCACCTGTTGTATTATCCTGTGGAAGACAGAAAGGCAGTATGGAAAAATAAAATTATATAAGGGTTAAAAAGACACTCCGAGTCAAACTTTTCCAATTTGATGCTCTTTAGTTGTCGGAAATCTAAATCTAAATACTGTATCTGGAAAGCATTAGTTGGAAGAAGACCATACATTTATTCCATATCTTTTTCAAGTAGCCACAACCACTTGTTCTCCAGTTCTTCCAAATTTTCCTATTGATCTGGAGACAATTGCAGGGAATGGTTAATTCAGCTCTTACAATACCATCTAAGTGGTTTCTTAGAAAAGCAGAAATAGACATTGAAAGGTTTCAAAGTGTTACCTTTGCAGAGGAGAGTTTTCTTCTCAGCTGCTAGACAATAAGCTAACCAATCTGAAGACATTTCAAGGCCCTTTGAAGTCAAGTAGCTGTTCGAGAGAATTGTGTAGAAAGCATCCTAGCATCATCTAGAGGCCAGTTCTGAACTACACTGCATTGTTTTTGATACACTTTCAATAATATAGCAAAACACAGAACGAGACGTTATCATAGAAGGAACATAAGGAAGGAAGGTTTAGAGGAGTCAAATACTAGAGACTATTAGTAGGCAAAAATAGATAGTTTGGTCTTTTCTTTGGCTGCATTCCATTTATAGATTCCTATTGCAAGATTGTTCAAGAAAGATGATTATTAACTGACATGCTGTTAAATGAGTGTTTCTTAACCTCAGCAGCTTTAAGGCGGGTGGACTGACTGGGGAATTCTGGGAGTTGAAGTCCACCCACCTTAAAGTTGATGAGGTTGAGAAACACTGGTCTAGACCAGGGGTAGGCAACCTTGGCTCTTTTATGACTCGTGGACTTCAACTCCCAGAATTCCTGATCCAGCATAGCTGGATCAGGAATTCTGGGAGTTCAAGTCCACGAGTCATTTATTTATTTATTTATTTATGAATGAGACTTATATACCGCTTTAAATGCAAGCACTCTCTAAGCAGTGTACACCAGTAAGCAATGTATATATATATTTACATTGCCCCCAACAATCTGGGTCCTCATTTTACCTACCCCGGAAGGATGGAAGGCTGAGTCAACCTTGAGCCAGTGAGATTTGAACCGCTGACCTGCTGAACACAGTCAGCTAAAGTGGCCTGCAGTACTGCACTCTAACTGCTGCGCCTACCCCTGGTCTAGACCAAGAATTGCCCATTATAAATACATAGAGGCAGAAACAGAGTTTGGGGTATTCTGTTCAGAATTTCAAATTTGAAAGAAATTTGATGAGTAGCCTTATTTAAAAACATTTAAACTTTAACGTAATTATTTGTATGATGCATTTTGAATAGAGAAATGCACATTTTAAAATCCCATATGCCTTAATGTGATATTAAAATTATAATTATTTGCGGGACACTTCATAATAAAGTCCCAAATACTCATTTTTTTTAAATGTGATCATAGCACATAACCTTGTAGAAACCTTTAGAAATTCCAGATATTGCTGAACTACAGTTCCCAACATCCTTTGCTGCTGACCATTTTGGCTTGGACTCCTCAGTTTCAAATCCTTTGAATGTTGTTCTCCATTGAGGACACAAAGCAAAGTTCCTGTGGATTTGAATTCCTATTCAGTTTTGCTATCTCACTGAAAGTGAGGCCAATGCTGAAACGGTCTGGGCTGAAGTTGTAATTCCCCTGATAATGGGCCAATCTGGGATGGTGATGTCATCCTGTTAATTTGGTTTCTGCCGATATGGATGAGTTCATATACGCTTTGCCTGAAACACTGTCATTTTCAGTTATTTAACACTGTACAACAAAAGTACTCTTCTGCCCAATTAGCAGGTTTCAGATGCTTTTCAACAATTGCCCCATTTGGCAAAAAACACACAAGTATGAATTGGCAGCAAGTAAGATCTTGCCTACGTTAAAAACAAAATGCTGGATTTAAAATTAGTTTCTCAGTGATGCCTAGGAACTGATAGTCTGTCTGAACTCAACAGCTGCCATTTTTACATGCTTTGTGTATCACTGTTAGTTTTACTTCCACATTACGAAGAAATATTTCCTTAACTCTTAAAGGTAGCAGTGATCTAACTGGGAAAAGCTCCTTTTGAAGTGGAGTAGAGAATGGTGTTTGCATTTTGTGGCTTTGTATCTGCTCACAAGTACTAGCAACAGATCATGAACATCCCCTTCTGTTACCAACTCAACCTCTGCCCATATCTGATAAACTAATATAGTCTTAAAATGTTAGAATGCAAAGAAATATATACACAGACATACAGAAAAGACAAATCCAAACCTTGCTTCATACAATTTAAATAAAGCAGTCTACTGATCGATATATAAAATTGCATAGATGTTGTGCTTTAATCTTAAGATATTTGAAGTGTCTTGAATTACAACTTGACCAGAAGATATTTTATAATGTTAACTTACAAATTAATACCCATGAAGCCTAATCCCACAATGGAATAATTGTCTAATCCTGCTTTAGTACTATTGGATTAAGGGGTCTCTTATTGCACTGAAGAAACATTCATTGCAATATGGTAATATTGTTTTTACCAAATGAACTGTGATTGCATGTTTTCTCTATGAAATCATTTGATGCTCCTCATCTATGCAGACATTGGATATTTGATAAAAATGATATAAATGTAAAAAATGAGGCCTCCTGCAGCGTATCCATTAGGTTAATTAATCCCAGTGTATTGAACACTTTGTTGTAGTTTACACACTTGGCTGAGAATAAGATGTTCTTTCTGAAGAATCATATTGAAGGTCAAGGCTTCAAGGTTTAATACCACATCAAGGGCCTTTCAAAAATTGTCCAATGTCTCACATAGTCCTTCTTGGAATATAAGTAAAAAGGAAAAAAAAAACCCAGCTTCTTAGCTACTAAATTATGAGACTTTCTTGCTGATAATACTTTATGGATCAGAAATGTAATCTGGTCATCTATTTATGCTAATATTTTTGGTGATCGTGGAACATTTAAACAAGCATGTGAGTGACTTATTTTCAAAAGCCAGATTTTTCAAACTACTCTTGGATACCTTATAGGTAGCTAGAAAAATTAGAACAGTAAAAGCTAGGTTCATTTAGGGATACCAGGTTTTCCCTTCTAGCAATGGTTAAAAAGACATCTGTAGGTAGGATAGGGTAGGAAGTGATGAAGTCTCTTGAGATGCTCCCAGCTATATTTCACTGAGTTCCCTTATCATAGTGATACTGTGGTGTGTTGCACCAGAATAAATGTAGGTCCAAAAAAGTTCAATCAAAGCCCCATCTCTTCATGCATGCAGATACTTACCTGGGGATACAATGTGTAGCAGGAGATTTGGGGGCTACGTGTACCTATTCAATTTTCTCAGAAGGTACTATATATGTAAGTATTAAAATAGTGACAACCACAATCCCCTCATCAACAACTTTTTTTTTCTCATCAGCAATTTGTTGTCAGCTATTGTTTGTTGTCAATTAATATCAGCAAAGAAAATCTTCTCCAAGACCCATTCATCCTATTTTGGCAGGAACCTATGTTGGGTTTACAGAAATGAAAAAATGTACTAATTTCACTGCTCCAATCCTTAAAATCCCATGTCTCTATATTAATATTAACCATGTTTACAGAATAGACTTAACTATATATACCAGCAAGTATATGTGTGTGGTCTTATTTTTCCCACTCTTAAAACTCTGCTCTTTAATTGCAATTTGAGGCTTCCTGTTCATATGATTCTGGTCACATCTTGGATCTCTTTTGCCCAGATGATCTAAATTACAGTATTTACAATAAACCTAAGATGCCACATCTGGATTAGAGGGATCCAGAATGAAGGCAATTTAGGATTCAGATGACAGATAATCCTGAAACCTTGGTGAAAGAAAGACATGAGGGGGACCACAAAATGGTGACATATTCGCTCATGGAGGTTTATAGCTAAAGGAGTTGTGCAAACACTATCACCATTAGGTGTTGACTATTTCTATTCCTAACATAAAGTCTATTCTTCCTCAATAGCTTTAGCAATCAAAAGCTAGGCTTTTTAAGTGATTATTGATTGAAGTTGCCTTTTCCTTTTTCTGAGAAACTCCAGCAAAAGAAGATTTGGAAACTGATAACCATAATTTGATACATCCCTCTTTACTTCCCTCTTTTACAAAACTTTATCAATTATACATAAAATATAGGTATTTCATTACTTGTAACATTTTGTAATATTAAAATAACACTGTCTCTGCAGCTTCTTCTATCTTAAAATTTATATTCATTTTCTGGATCAATTGACACTTTTCCTGGGCCAGTGTAATTTCCTTTTGCACTGAACTGTGAATGTAACAGACTCCCCTCCCAACACCTCTCTCTCCTCCTTTTCCTCTCCCTCTCCCTTTCCCTCTTTCTCTCTCTCTCCCTTTCTCCCTCCCCTCTTCCTCCCTCCCTCCCCCCCCTCTCTCCATAAGATGTACCTCCGCGCTGAAATTATTTTCCAATCTTTGGATCACTTTTAATTTGACACTTATTGAGCAAGGCCTAGACTTCCTGTCATCTTTAATAATTCTGGGAGGTCTGTGATGAGGTAAATACTTGTGGTGGCACTTCTTTTTTAAAAAAAATATTGGTGTAATAGGTGGCAACGTAACCTTGATCTTTAAGGCTTTCCACACTGACTAAAATTATAGGAGATATAAATATATGCTGGAGGAAGAAATTAACTTAGTGTTTTTAATATAGAAAATCTCTGACTGAATGGCGTTGATTCAAAAATCCTGTGGCAGGCCTTGGAAGGTTATAAATAATATTAATTTAATGCATGCGCACATATTAGTGTGCACACACACACGATGAAGAATTGGAAAACAATTCCAGCTCTTGAAGGTGTTGGCAGAAAGCCAATGAAACAAGACTACCATATAGGTCATTAATGATCTATCAGCCCTAACTACTCCAGAGGGTTGTTGTGGTATAAAAAGTTGAGAAGAAGAACACCTGGAGAAGAGGCTGGATATAAATCTAAAAAATAAAATAAATGTTAAATATTAAATAATTTGAAGTTCTATAACCTCCTTTCCAGTAGTGGGATTCAGCCAGTTCGCACCACTTTGGCAGAACCGGTAGCTAATTTTTTGTTGCCCAAGCTCAGAACGGACTTCCAGAAGCAGCATCCACACAGAGAACTGGTTGTTCATATATATTTGAATCCCACTACTGCTCCTTTCCCTCACTGAATTTAAGAATTAAGGGGAAAGTAAGGACTGGGAGAGCTAGAAACCCCAAACTTTCCTCCTTTTAAGTCCCTAATTAAAAAGTATTTGAAAGAGATTATTCTCCAATCCACAAACAAGCCTCTAGAAGTAGAAACTGAGTAGGATCAGTAGCAATAAAATTAGTTTCATAAAGGTCTAAGGATTCACGTTTTCAATATGGTAACCAGAAGTAACTGGTAAAATAAAATAGAAATAGAAGCTAAGGGACTTCTAGTGTTAGTATGCAAACAACATTTATCATGTGTTCAGTTCACTAAAAGTAGCACAATTTAGTCACAAACCCAAGGGTATTATACTGACTTATTAGTTTTATTTTTTTTTCATTAATTGACTTAGTTTGCCTTATTAGTTGGGAAAAATGACATGTTTCAAAAAGATTTTGAGTTATTCATCCATATAAAGGAATATTTCTAGATTCCTGATCTAGATTTTGTGAAATGTGCAGTTCCTACTCTAGATTAAGCACATGTATACTACACGCATGGCTGGTTTGCCCAAATATCTTAATTTACTTTTTCACTGGCAGTAAATACAAATGGGACAGAAGGATGAGTATTAAGAACCAATAAAGCAAAATAAAACCTGTAACTGCCACATTACATACTTTGCCTAAAAGCATTAAAATTAAATGAGTGTTCTTCTGTTTTATAATTTGTTGTCTGCATTTGAGAGATTGTATTTCTGTAATTATCAATTCTTATTTTGTGTTTTGTCATCATAATCATGTCAGTAGATTAAAACTCTAATTTCTAATATACAACTATATACACAATATATATATGTATGTAATTTAGGAGCACAAAGCCGAAAACACCAGCCTGAAGATGACGAATGAGACTTCGTCGAAACGTCGCCAAGACACTTCCAATTTGACGCGGGAGAAAACCCGAATAACCAAAGACATATATACATACATTGTTGTTGTTGTTGTTAATTGCGAAGTCGTGTCCGACCCATCGCGACCCCATGGACAATGTTCTTCCAGGTCTTCCTGTCCTGTACCATCTTCTGGAGTCCATTTAAGTTCATACCTACTGCTTCAGTGACTCCATCCAGCCATCTCATTCTCTGTCGTCCCCTTCTTCTATTGCCCTCAATCTACATACATATATACATACATACATACATACATACATATGTGTGTGTGTGTGTATACACATATACATACATACACACAAACAAATCAACGGTTGGGAAAAAGGAGGAGGGGGGAGCAGCGACCCTAAAAATCATTGAGATTACAGCAGATAGCCATGGGCAGGTGAGGGAAACAACCAAAAAAGAGGGGGAGGAAGGAACAACGAATCTGGATGATGGGATGCATACAAAGAAAGTGATGGGCAAAAGGAAAGAGGGGGGGGGGAACAGCAGCCCTAGAAATTGGTGGTGCAATGACGACAGTGGGGAGTGCATAAGGGAGGGGATTGGAGAAAAGAAAGTGGATAAGGGAATTGCGGCTTTAAAAACCATCAAGGGAACAGCAAGTACGTGCCTTTCAAGAGTGAAACAATTAGAGACATCAGATGGACCGATGACTAGGTCCAAGAGCTGTGCGCAAAACCGGCCAGTGTTATAAAAGGAAACTCTCATTGACTTGTTTCTATGCTCTGATGATGTCAGCAGTGCTGGCCGACGAAAGGTCAGCATTTTATTAAACAAATCCTAGTTTGATATTATCCTGGTGTTTGTATTTATTTGTTTTTACTACATGGCATTACCCAGGATTCGAATTTTTAACGTAATTAGAGACATACATACATACATACATACAATATATAATCATATAGCACAAGCACAATAGAACAGAGAGATAAGTGTTCATAATGAACAATTATTTTAGAGTAAGTTTTCAGTAAAAATGAAGGTTGACTCAGCCTTCCATCCTTCTGGGGTAGGTAAAATGAGGACCCAGATTGTTGGGGGCAATGTAAATATATATATATATATATATACATTGCTTACTGGTGTACACCGCTTAGAGAGTGCTTGCACTTAAAGCGGTATATAAGTCTCATAAATAAATAAATAAGATCAAGATGGAGTAGAATTGAGTGGTGAATATTCTAATTCAATGTTTCTTAACATTGGCAACTTTAAGCTGCATGGACTTCAACTCCCAGATTTCCCCAGCCATTGAAGAAGACAATGAAGTCCGTGTATCTTAAAGTTGCCAAGGTTGAGAAACATTATTCTAATTTGATCATGTCCTTTTCTACAGGGAAAGATGCTGGTCCACATTAGTCGGTCTTTCTAAGAGTGCAAAGAATGGAGAAATCCACTAAGTCTAGAAACTATCTGCATCCTATAGGAGAAAAGCTGAACCTAATAACCTCTATAACTGTAACAGCATGGACATCTCTCAAAGTTTGAAATATCATTCTTTATAAATATTGAAAGATGACCTTGGGCCAGTCATTCTCTTTCATTTCTCTTTCAGGCAGTGGCAAACCATTTCCAAAAACTTGCCAAGAAAACTGCGGAGAATTGTCCAGGCAGTCACCAAGAGTCAGTACTGATTTGAAGGCACCAAAAAGTAAAATATATTCCGATTAAAGGATTAGGAATCTGGATTGTGTTCAACAGTGTGATTGTTGTTTTAAAAAGAGTTTTTTTTTCTTTTGCCAGTGATGAAGCTCAAAAAGTAATTTCTCAGGCTGGTTGTAATGACAATAATATAAATAGTAATCTAATTATACTCAGGAGAAATGTATAGCACTAATTAGTACTGGTTTAAAATTACAAAAGGATTGACATGAGCAATCAACACATTCCATGCTGTGAATCCATCTTGCTATTGTAAAAGCTACCTGCCAATTGCTTGTCAGCTGAGCGAAGTGCATTATTTCAGGAATTAGCAATATGACAACTTCATGGATAGAAATGGTTTCTGTTGGGCTAAATGTTATCCAGAGGTTATAGCATTCTAAGCCTGATTCCTGCAATTACATGTTGCAGTTGATTTTGCTGGATTAGATTTTAAAATGTGTAATGTTTAGGAAGTCCTCCTATAAAAACTCTTCAGATAGATTTATTGCTGTGGAAAAACCATCTTTGGAAGACTTTATTTCTTCCAAATTTAGAAAGCTTCTAAGCATGAGATGTTGAAGATTTCAGGAAATGGTGGAATCCAGTGGTGGGATTCAAATATGTGACAAACCGGTTGTCTGTGTGGATGCCACTTCTGGAAGTCCATTCTGGGCCTGGGCAACAAAAAAATTAAGTACCGGTTCTGCCGAAGTGTTGCAAACTGGCTGAATCCACCATTGGTGGAATCTGTTCAACATGCACATGCATCTAACCCATTTCCTATTTATTTATTTGTTTGTTTGTTTGTTTAAGTTAGAAGCTGTGCAGCAGGTGTCCTTAGGCAATTGTTTCCCTTTTTTTAGCCAATAAGAGTAGAGCTAAAGTGTGAGGTCCTTGGCGTGTTTAATCTTGCATGATTTTATCCTGGCCTCACACTAAAGGCTAGTGTTATTCTAATGTGCCTTGTCCTGTATCAACAAGCATATTTCCTGCACTGAACATGGGAAATGTCTAGGGTAGAAATAGTAATTGAAAGTCAGGTACTTGGCCATGCTTTTAGAAGATCAGCATGGAGCCAGTGCAGGGCTGAGACATAAAGAAGAGAAGCAATAAAAGTGCTGCCCTCATTAACAGTTCTCCTTTGTGCTACCCTTCCCTTCCATCAATTAATTTCAAGTCAAATGCTTTTTCTTAACTGGTGTCATTCTGGATCGCAAGAATTTCATGCCGCTATTGGTAGCATTGATTTGTTCTATCCTGTTTCTAAGGATTCCTTTTCTCTTGCAGAAGTCCTGTAGAGCCTTCACACTCTGATTGGCCCCCACTCCTTTTTCTGTTCTTTTAAATTATGCACAAACATTGATCATTAAGGCTCCAAAATGAGCCATGATAAAACTATGAATATGTTTTGTGTGTATGTGATTTTTTTTTAAAGATCCATTTCTTATTTTCATCTTGGGGTATCCAAAACAAAAGACTTTCAAAGTGCCCAAGATAAGCTCATCTAATTGCTTCCATTTTCAGCACAGCTGTGTGCAATTAGGCTCCCTTCAAGATCCCAACCATTTAATGTCTCTCCACCCATCTTCACAATATGGCATAAGCATCCACAGTGAAAGCTGAAAGCTTTCCATCTTCCTTCCATATAATTACTGCTCTTCAATGCTGCTCTGTTCTATGAGAATTTCTATTTTACATGTGTATTAAAGTACTGTAGTTGAACACTGGTGCCAAATCCTATGATATATCCATAATGGGACACACTTCTCCACTGCTGATCTAAGAATCAGATAAATACCAGTCTTATTTCACCGTACAGTAATCCTAAACAAGAAAACATTATGGAAGAGTTTGAAGTTTTAACGGTTTATGCATAGAGCATTGGATTTACAGTCACAAATATGCAATCCATAGCAAACCTTTAAAAAAAAATCCTATCTTTACAATAGCATAGCATATCATTTATATTTCAGCTTAATGTTTGCCTTTTCTGTACACATGGCCTTTATGCCTTTATTGAATATTTGTTTTCTCTTGTTTTAAGCCAGTGGTCCCCAACCTGTCCGACTTTGTGGACTAGTGGCAGCGATAGTGGAGTGTGTGTGTGTGGATGGTTCCGCATGAGTGATGGGTGGGTGCACACACATGCAGCTCCATTTACGCAAGAGGGCACACATGTATGCTGCTTGCACAAATGGAGCTTTGCATGTGCACCTGCTCGCCCGCTGGTTGCACAAGTGGAGTTGCATGTTCATGCACTCGCCTGCTGCTTGTTTGGCCTGGTTCCAAACAGGCCGAAGCCTGGTACTGGGCCATGTCCCGGGGGTTGGAAACCCCTGCTCCAAGAAGCATATTTTGCTTCATTACTATTCATTTCCAAATTTCTTAATATGCAGCAGGAAAGCATTTGATGTTTGGGAACTTCCCAGTTACGGATGCACAGATCGCTTGACATTTGTTCTGTTTTACTGTCCATGTTAATAGGATTCTGTTTGGTCTGTTCTTAAAATTATTTTTTTTAAAGTTGTAAAAGTAGCAATTTTTACCTAACAGGCAGAATTTTGAAGAGTACGTGAAACAGAGGGAGACATGGAGCATGCAATGGGCAGATGGTGGGAGAATTAGTTAGAAGGTGAAGTAATATGGGAGGGAAGCTGTCATAAGAAAGAATAAGACACCTGAGATTGTAATTTACCCTGATCTGACAATTTACACAAGATATTTGGATTGGTAAGGCCAGGTGGCTTAAGAATTGGGGGTTTTTAAAATATTTTTTTGCCATAGGGTCAAAATGAGACTCTTTCTGTATTTTATTTGTACTAGTGATCTTGAGCAACAAACCCTTGTCAAATTATATTCTGAATTCCTCCTGGAGTTACTTTTCTTTCTTATGGTGATAATATATTTATTGAACCTTGTCAAGTTCTCATCCCTTTTCAGGAAATCGTTGGCTCATTTGGAATAGAATAAGCCCATTCCACCCCACACTCAATATGGTTGTCATAACTCTTTTTCACACTGAATCTGCTAGGGCAGCGGTTCTCAACCTATGGGTCGCAACCCCATTTGGGGTCGAACGACCATTTTACGGGGGTCGCCAAACAACGCGATCCGCCATTTCCCCCCCTCAGGGGGCAGTGCCGGGCATGCGCGTCGCTTCCGTGTGACGGGGTCGCCGTCACACAAACGTTGAGAAACGCTGTGCTAGGGGAAGAAAAGAACTAAGGAAAGCTTCATTTAATCAACTATAACAAACTGGTGATTTTTCTCTCTCTCTCTTTCTCCCCTTCCCTCATTCATTCCAGTCTATACCAAATGGGCTCTTTCATCCTCAAGTACATTTGGAGTTTCAGTTATACTACAGCAAAGAATAATAGAATTGGAAGAAATCTTGGAGGTCTTCTGGTCCAACCCCTGCCTATAGCAGGAGATTCTATACCATTCTGATGGCCATCCAGTGTCTTCTTGAAAACTCCGGTGATGGAAGCACCCACAACTTCCAGAGGCAAGCCGTTCCAGTGATTAATTGTTCTCACTGTCAGGAAATTTCTCCTTAGTTCTAGGTTGCTTCTCTCTTTAATGAACCTCTAACTGTTATTTCCTGTCTTGCCCTCAGGTACTTTGGAGAATAAGTTAATTCTCTCTGCTCTGTGACAGTTGCTCAAGTACTAAAAGACTGCTATCATATCACCCCTAGTCCTTCTTTTGGTTAGACTAGACATAGTTAGTTCCCTCAATTGTTCATCATATGGTTTAGCCTCCAGACCCCTTGATCATCTTTGTTGCTCTTCTCTGCACTCTTTGGATCCCAACATCTTTTTTGTATTGTGGTGACTAGAACTGGATGCAGTATTCCAATTGTGATCTCACCAGTGCAGTATAAAATGGTATTATCAATTCCCATGATCATGAAACTATACCTTTGTTGATGCAACCTAGGGTTGCATTAGCTTTTTTGGTAGCAGCAGCACACTGCTGGCTCATATTTAAATGGTTGTCCACTAGGACTCTTAGATCCCTCACACAGTTGCTACTATTCAGCAAGGTACCACCTATTCTATATCTGTGCATTTGATTTTTCTTGCCTAAGTGCAGGACTTTACTTTTTTCACCACTGAATTGCATTTTGTTGGATAGGGCCCAGTGCTCAAGTCTGTCAAGGTTCTTCTGAATCTGGAGTCTATCATTTAAATCTATTGCCCCCAACTCAGTGTCATCTGCTGATGTGCAAAGAATAAAGATTTTGGAAGTTGCAGAACTTCTAATTCATGCTTCTTTTTGTAAAGACATTTGGAGATGCAGTGGGAGTGAGTGTTGTTGCATGGTTTATGTTAACTTTTATTGTTTAAGAAGCCATGTCTCTGTGTGTGTGTTTGTATTTTTGTTTGTTTGTTTGTTTGTGTGTGTGTGTGTGTAATAAGAAGCCATAATGTGAGAATCCCATATCAATACAATTTTACATGTAATTGTACACATTGAAAACCCCTATATAGCTTTTTGATCTGCATGGCTGAAAGCAAATTATTTAAGTGGTTTGGGGGATTTTCCTGGGAAATAATATTCATTTCATTTGGTGGAAGCTACAACACCATCAACACACTGTTCTTATGTGTTCATTTTTTAAAAAATATTCTCTTGGCTTGCTCAGATATTTCATTTTAGACCAAGCACCAAGACAGAAAACTTACTTCTAGGATCTCAGCATTGGGATCAAAAAAATTCAAGATGGTAGCCACAATTATGTGGCATATATAAAAAAGGATGGGATTTTGATTAGATGGTTGTGGCCATTTCTGAATTTCTTGACACCCACCCAGCCCCATTTTGAGCCCCATTCCTCTTTTTCTTTCTTCTGGAACAAGGGCTTGTGTGAAGAAAAACATTTTTGTTTATTCTAGGAAAAAGAAATCAGCAGAGGCATCCGCAGAGGTAAATACATCAAGTTCAAAAGTATTTGCTTATTAAGGAAGTTAAATTCTCTAATAAAAAGTTTCCATCTCTCATTTGATCCATAGGGGAGGAAGAAGAAGGAGGAAAGAAGTTTATTTGTAAAAAGCAGTATCTGGCTCCATGTGTACAGAACATGTTCTAAATTTGGTATTTTATTGAGGTAAGATGATTACATAATCATCTCTATATCAATAAAATATCATATTATTTAGACTGGGTTTCAGCATTGTATTTGATCCATTCCAGCAATCAGCTTATTACTGATCAGAGGAGGATCTGTCCACAACAATGGAGTCACACAGATCTCCTTCACGTTATAAATGGGAAGGAGATCTGTATGACTGCAGTTTCTGGTCAGTATTTGGCCAATTGCTGGAATGGATTCAATCAGGAGTCTCCAAACTTGACAACTTTAAGACTTGTTGCTTAAAGTTGGCTGAGGGATTCTGGGAGTTGAAGTTCACAAGTCTGAGCAGTTTATTGAATATACAGTACCTGAGAATTTTCCTGCATTTGTTAGCACTTTTCCAGCATCTGCTGGCATTAAGGGAAAAGCCAGGTCTTCTGAAAAGCCCTTGCAATGATGGGCATTGGGAATATTTTTCAGTTTTTTCTCCTCTACCTAGAAGCCCTGATTAAGACTGAGACAGCATTTGGGACCTCAGTAACACAGCTATTTATTTTTTAATGACTGGGTTAGGAAAGGCAGTAATAGAGTAGACCATGAATTAGGATATTAACCAGGATTATAATGGGAGGACTTTTTTTGGATATTTCTGCTAGTAAGTGAGCAAAGTAATTTCAGTATAGTACTGAGGCTTATACATTTGAGATAGGCCTCACACTATACTGAGGAAGAAGGAGTATATTTAAGAGAGAAAAAGCATGAAACTCTCAAAGAATAGCAATCTGTTCATTTCTGCCCTTTCTTTACCATTCCACAGCACGTTACACACAACAGAACAAGAAATATGGGAAGGAGGAGAGTGGAGAAAAAGAAAACATGAAGCATGTTATACCCTAGCCCAAATGTCTATACCATGAAAATCCCATTTCTGGAATTGCCATGCTGCATCACTTAAAGTAATCATAAAATCACTTTCACTTTTATAAAAATCTCTTAAGTGCTCTTGATTAAATTCCATCCCTTTCCGCTTCAGAGTTTTCAGCAGAGGAATCACGGAAAGCACTCAATTCACAAAACAGTTTTGATATAATTTTAGTGAGACTTTTTATTACCTAGTTGGAATGAAGCTATGAAAGGAGAATGGATGTCAAAAGGCAATCAAATGGAGAATTTTTCTAATCTGGATCTTTAAAAAAAACAACCCAGAGAGTGAGTTTGATAATGTGAGTGAAAAATTTACTTTTAATACATTCCTCAGATATTTTTCCACTTTGACTCTGCTTGCTATATAAAATAACAATTCCCAATTTGAGGGATATCTTGCATGTCCGATGTCTAAAAAATAAGAAAGATGAAATTAAAACCCCCTCTTCCATTAAGTCAATTTTGTTTTAAATGGAAAGGCCTTTTCATGATACCATTTATTTGAGTTAGCTCCTGCTTACTTGCACCCGAAAAGATTTTATTTAGATAGCTGAGCTTTCTAAAAGGCTTGTGTAGGATTCTGAAGTTGGTGGCATCAATTTGCAACTCAAACATCTGTCTTGGAAAGCTGTCAGTCTTTGTTTCAAATACCACTCTTTTGGGTTCATATCCCTTGTCAGACCTCTGAAAAGCACCAGTATGTTGTTTCTCTCAGCTTCCTGAAACACCTATGATACCTGTCATGTCCGGATTTTTGAATTTTATTAGGGTTGACAGAAAAATATGATTATTCTTAATTGAAGATTCACACCTGTGGTACAACAGCAGCTGCTTCTTTTGAGGGCTACCTTCAGGCCTCTTCTTTTGTGCATCCAGCCATCCATGCCTTATGCATATTTTTTTTAGCTATTTCACTGTTTGGAAACATTCTGCTGACCAGTTTACTGAAACTGTCATTCACAGTAAAGGGTAAACAGTGCTGCAGTATAACCCCCCCCCCCAAACGCACACAGAGAATGAATTTCTGTAAATTTTGCTGTACATGTCAGAAGGAGAAATGTATGGATTGAATCAAGAAGTTCTTTGTTGCTTGGAATAATTTAACTTTCTTTTTGACTCCTGGCCTCCATGAAAACCACAAGCAGCCAAAAAACAAAGAAACGGATCATTGAACAAATCAACTCAGAGTTCACATTCAAGATACAAATGGCTGATCTCAAAGTATCCTACTTCAGACATATGTTGTGAAGGCCCAACTTTAAAGCTGGGAAAGTGGAAGGAAATTAAGAACATGGTTGGATTCAGTTACACTGGTTATGGAGGCACTATTGGCCAATTTGAAGAAGCTGGTTAGGGATAGCTTATCATGGAGAAAATCTATCTACACAGTCACTAAGAGTCAAAAAATGACTTGATGGCACATAATCTATCAGTCATTTATCTTATACTTGATAAACATCAATCATCATCACAAATTAATCCACTATGGAAGTTTGGGGACCAAAATCTACTATGCTAATTCAGTGCAGGTGGGTAGATAGATATTTTTTTGACTTCCAAGTCTATAGCAGATAAAAAAAAAAGATTGGCCCCAAGTCACCCAGCCAGCTTCTCTGCCTAAGAAGGACCTGATTCTCCCCACTCCTAGTCCAGCACCTTAATCATTATGCAATGCTGACTCTCCCAATAATAGCGGCCCTCAAACTTTCTGGCTCTGAGGATCGGCAGCAGCAGCGGTGGTGGTGGCATTGGTGGGGGAGAAGGGATGGTTTTGTGCATGCACCTCCCACTTATGAAAATGGAGTTTTGCATGCTTGTGCGCTCACCTGCCACTTGCATGGCCAGTTCCCAATGGGTTGCAGCCTGATACCAGGCCACGGTCTGAGATTGGAGGCCCCTGCCTAATAACATAGGTATATTCCTTTATATTATGGGACATTGAGAAATCACAAGTGTGTATTTTCTAAGTTCTTTTTCCTTGTAGGTCTTGATTAATCCTTTGCTCTCTATAGCAGGGTTTTTCAACCTTTTCACCCATTGTACCACTTTTAGGATATGGCAATATCTGAGTACCACCAGTCGCCTAGCAAAGTGTCAAAAACTTGATGACCCAAAAAAAAAAAGGAAAAAAGTGATAAAGTACAAGTAGTCCTCGACTTACAACAGTTCACTTAGTGACTATTTGAAGTTACAATGGCACTGAAAAAGTCCCCCCAAGGCACAGCCAAGCAAGACACCTGCCTGCCCTTCCTCCTGTCCAAGGTTTTCATTGTTGTAAGCATTTCTGTTGAGTATTGGCAGTGGGGGTAGGGTGAGGGTGTTTGGTTTTTATCCCTGCTGTCTGCTGGGTGGTTGCAGCAGGTTTTGGTTACTTCACATGACCCTGGGACACTGACCATCATAAATATGAATCAGTTGCCAAGCATCTGAATGTAAATCACAAGACCCTGGAGATGCTGCAATATTCCAGCTGATTGGCGCTTCTTCTGGGCTTAGCAGAAGCACCAGGATCAGCACCGAGCTCCGGCTGGAACCTGGTGCTGATCCTGGTGCTTCCACTGAGCCTTGAAAGCCCTGCAGCTCCAGCCATCTCTCGCTCAGGCTTATGCGGTGCTGCCACCGGTTCAGCTCATTCCCCTCCCCCGCTACCACTTTTCTAGGATGTTCTGTATCACCTGCCAGATGCCAATGTACCACAGTTGAAAAGCCCTGCTCTATAGAATAGAAGGAACTAAGAACACTTTCCATGAGGCTTCTGTGGACTTTTGTTTCAACATAGGAGAACAATTATATATATATATATATTTTTTCTCCTGCGTAAAATTGGAAGTGTCTTGGCGACGTTTCGACGAAGTCCCATTTGTCATCTTCAGGCTGGTGTTTCCATCTTCATGCTTCAAGGAGCAATGTGTGGTCTTAGCTGTTTCTTCCTTTTAACTGCCAGTGGGGGTATGAACTGATTGGGTGGGAGCTTGGCTGTGTTCTGATTGGGTGGAGGTGTGTTCTCATTGGTTAGGGGCTTGGCTGATTGGCTGGGGGTGTTGGCTGTGCTCTGATTGGCTGGGGGGTTGGCTGTGCTCTGATTGGCTGGGGGAGTGTTCTGTTTGGATGGGGGCTTTGTTGTGCTCAGGTTAGTCTGAGTTGCAGGGTATTTAAGATGGTGGGCTGCCTTGCTATTCCTTTGGCTTCGCGTTCGTTTAACCAACGTATAAATACTTTAGTTAAACAAGAGCCTGGATCTCTTTGTGCATGATTTGAATATTAAACTCTCTGCTGATTAAGAAAACGGTTTAATGTCACCAGTTAAGTGACATTTGAAAATAAAATACTATCTGTGCTCATCTGATACTAAAGGTAGTCCTTGACTTACAGCAGTTCATTTTGTGACTGTTCTAAGTTATAATGGCATGAAAAAGTGATTTACAGTGGTTTTTCACATTTACAACCATTGCAGCATCCCTATGGTCACAGGATCAAAATTCAGATGCTTGGCACTTGACTCTTATTTATGACGGTTGCAGTATCCCGGGGTCATGTGATCACCTTTTGTGACCTTTTGATTAGCAAAGTCAATGGGGAAGCCAGATTCACTTAACAACCATGTTACTAATTTAACAACTGCAGGAATTTATTTAACAATGGTGGCAACAAAGGTCATAAAATGGGGAAAATTTCACTTAGCAACAGAAAGTTTGGGCTCAGTTTTGGTTGTTAAGTCAAGGATTACCTGTACTAACTGAGTCATTTTCTCCCCTCCCCTGCCATATGACCCAGCAGCCCCACTTCCTCCTGCCCTCCCACCCCTGGAGTGATATGATAAGATTTCCATTTGGAAAGAGACAAAAGGTTTGATTGGAGTGAGTAGGATGTATGTCACTTCTGTTCTTTCTATTGTTATAGAGAAGCTGGCAAAATTCAGGCATGGAATAGCCCTTTCCTTACAGTGACTGCTGCTTGTCTTATGGCTCTTGGTCTGAAGCTGCCACCATCAGAGCAAAGCCATTAGGAGCTGAAGTCCAAGCTAGGATACGCTAAGCTTTTCTAGTTGGGGTAACTTGTTGAAAAGCTTGATTGATACAGTCTGACAAAAACAGTTGTCAGGCATGCCTGTTTGTTTATTAAATGTATAGGCTGCCCATCTCAATGTCAAGTGACTCTACTTCCGGAGCTGTCTTAGGCATTGTTCATATCTCATAGTTTTGACACAGGGTTAGTCTGCAAGGAAAGAGGGATAGAATTGAAACCCAGGATTCATTTCCATTCAGCTGAGCATGAATTGATAACATAGCCAGTATCTAAGCCAGGGTTGGGCAACTATGGCCCCTTTGTGACCTGTGGACTTCAACTCCTAGAATTCCTGAGCCAGCCATCCTGATGTAAGCAGTATTTGTCCCTGTTCTTTAACTATTATAAGCACTAGTAATTATAGGAGTTGGGAAATGTTTTCCCTCAACAAATCCCATCTGAATTTCTGACAGCATTTAACACATAGTTCAAAATCTTGCACTAAACTTATCAGAAAAAACCTGGTTTCCCTCGGCTATTTTCTCTTTGCAATACTGCTGAATCAGTATTTTTCAAAAATTAATATACCACCCAGAACAAATCATACTTTAGCAACATACCATCCAACTACGGTGACATTTCTGGCCTTACATTTTAAAATATTGCATGTGTACTTAGAAGGAGACAGAAAGCAGACCCTTTTCTTTTTGCCATTTTCACTTTCTACCTTCCTCTTTTCTTGTCACATTTCTATCTCCCTCCCTTTTCATCTACCTCTCCATTTCATTTTTCTCTCTTTCCTTTTCTCCCCATATTGACCCAACAAGTGCATCAGTATTTGCATACATGAAAATCTTTTTTCCCAAAATTAGCATAGATGGAGGGAGCCAGTTTGATGTGGTAGTTAAGGCACCAGGCTAGATTCTAGGAGACTGGGAGTTCTAGTTCTGCCTTAGACACAAAGCCAACTGGGTGACTTCAAAGCAGGCTTGCACACATGTGTATTCCCCCATCCCCATTCACACACAGAGTGTAGAAGGAAGGGCCAAGGAATGGAGCTAAAAGCAAAGTTTCCACTTACATTTTGACAGAAATATAAGATTTGTATAAAGCAAGCAGAAAAAATTATTGTGAGGATTCTATCTTGGCCTTGAGCCGTAGATGGATATGATTTAGATGGAGGTAACTCCCTGATTATAGGCCACCATTTTGAGGAAAATAAATATAGTAGGGGAATTGGAGGGCCAAAGAAAAACTTTGCATTAGTAGGGAAAAGTAAAAAGGAGGGGAAATATGAATACTGTTTTATTAAATTAGGATGGGCAAATGATAGTTGAACAAAAATAAGTAAATAAATGAAGGAACAAGAGAGATGCAGTATATAGCATTAAGAGGAATTGAATTATTCCAGAATTTGAAGCTGCTGAGGCTGAAACCAAAAGAAGGCTTCTCCCTAAGCGTTTTGGTACTATTTCTCATTGACTTAATCCAGGACATCTTGAGTTTATATACCCATATTGCCAATTTTTTAACAATGTAGCCCAGATATATTCTACCAGCATTGTTAATTAGCCAAGAGGAATTAACGCACTGAGGAGAATTCATTCCAACAAGTTTAATGTTACATGTTTATCTCCCTCAGTTTGAATCATGGGACCTGTTCCCATCTCTATCCAATAGCAATTGTTTCAGAAGACTTAAAGCACAGTTTTTAAACAGAGAAACATACTAATATACACTTGGGTAGTTTCATCCTTTTCATAAGCCCACATGGTTTGTTCATTAAGCTGCAGCTTTGATGTGTGGTAATGTGCACAAAAAATGAACTGCATTTCATGTCTCAAGCACATGTCAGCTTAGCCTCAGGAATTTCAAAGCTCAGAACAATGAGGATAGTGTAAAACCACAGTAGTACATCACTTGTCAGCTAGCCTTGCCATAAAATTCTTGAGGGGGGGGGAGCCCTGAAAAACTCATTTGATTTATTTTTTTTAATGAAAATCACCTTTTAATGGTGATCAAGTAACAATGATGCATGTAAAATTTCTGTTTAGATGACACTTGTGTACATCCTTTTTTTCTCTTGGGTAAAACAGAGAGCTGATATTTCTAACTCAGGAGTCTTAAAAATGCACAGTTTTGGAGTGACCTCCCCCCAAACGATTTTATTTAGTGACACAGCTTTTCTACAAATGCATCTGTGAGAATTCTAGCAAACAATGGGTTATTCATGTTAGAGTATGATCATTGTTTCAAACTTCAGTAAAAAGCTGTTTGTGGTGTCTAGAAAAAAGAATTACAAACACAGCGCTTGTAAATTCACTCAGAATTACTCAAAACAGCTGGGAATTAATTTTGAAGAAATGGGAAAATAGTACTTTTAATGGGTTAGATTCTGTATTGGAGAATGACCTCAGTTTGAAAGAATTTCTTCAGGATTTGGTTGGATAATATATCATCACAGTGTGTTTAATAAAAGACTCTTGGTTATAATGTAAACCATAGTTACAAGAATGGGTCTGACTTAGAGTAATAGGATCTAATGCTTCTTCATCTCTTCTGTTCTTCCAGCGTGACTGCAAATAATTGGGAGCTTTTGGTTCAAAATGATGGCTTTTAACCATAGTTAAGAAAAACGAGCTAGTCTTAGGAACTGGAATTTGACTTATTGTCTTAAATGATTAAGATAAAATGTAACTTGGGTAACATAGCTAGCTACAGTTACTTTAAAATGGAAAGGGAAAAAATGCCAAATTCAGTTTTGCAGTTATCGTGGAGGATGAGAAAATACTAGCAGTTAGTCCAAAGGACTGATATACTATACTCTCCAAAAGGTAAATTGTCATTGTAGTAAGATCGGAGCAGACGCTTCAAAGAAAGCTTGAATTGGCATCTTTATTTTTCAGTTCAGTTGTACTGTACACTCAGTTTTGCATAATTTTATATCGGCTCCACATTTCTGTTTCTCTCTTGTTTGCTCAGATGAGTGTTTCTCATCTTAGCAACTCTAAGATGAATGGACTTCAACTTCCAGAATTCTGCAGCTGGCATGAAGTCCACCAATCCATCCATCCTGAAACTGTCAACGTTGAGAAACACTAGCTCAGACTGCTTATGGATTACTAACTGCTAGCTTTACCCTATAGATTTCAGCCTCATGTGACTTGGGACTAGTAAAGTATTCATGTAAAGCTATTGATGATTTATTATTAAAATTAATATTTTTTCTTCTTTTCTACATTAGTCTAGTGTCAGGTTTATTTATTTATTAAATTTAAATGCCGCCCATCTTCCTGATTAGGTGATTCTGGGTTTGCACTAGCAGCACATATTCCAAGCTTGCTTGGGCTTGATGATCCTGGTTAAAAAAGAAAACTAGAGACTCTTATTTAAATACTTATTTCTAAGAAAGGGAGATTTCCTGTTCTCTTTAATACAGCTCAGGGAAGCAATTCTCCATTTAAGAACAGGTGTTGGCAACACTGCTACCTTTAAAGAGTGTAACTATAAGGGTTCATGGGTGGGTGTTTGTGTCTCAAAGAAGTCAAGATGGTGACCAAAACCATATCCATTTCTACATCACAGCCAAAACTATGGAAGCATAAGCATCTGCTGGGGGCAGCATGTCAAAAATATCAAGGTGAGTGTGACTATGTGCCCATTTTAGTGTACATGTCATATACAGAAGGTTAGTGATTTGATTGCACACTTGTCATTGCTGTCTTGACTTTTTTGACCCTTCTACTTATGCCCCAGTATGGAACATAACTAGAAGGATTGTAGATGCAGAGATCCCAAGAAAAGGGTCTGATGTGGGCAACAATGAAAGGCAACATCCTCAGTCCCTGCTACAACATTTAGCACTGTGTTTTGTTCAGCTCAGCATGATGAAACTAAGTAGACAACAGTAAAGAGAAAAGAAGAAAGCTGGGAAAAATAGTTAAAGTTGACTTTAGGCTTTAATTATTCCATTTTAAAGAAAACCTTCTTAACATTCCCAGTTGATTTGCTACTCTTCCGCCCAATTTGTATTACATCCATACAGTGTGTACTTAACTTTTCTTTTTGTATTGTAATTATAATTTTTTAAATTGATTTTATGAGCGTTTGCCACCCGGAGTAACTTGTTTGAGATGGGCAGCTGAAGAAATTGAATAAATAAATATATCCCCAACATAACCATAACCAGCAAATAATTTAAGAACTCATTAAGAATGGACAGAATTAAATAAGCATAACATTTTAAGAAAACCGTCCTAGCTGATTAATATTAGATTAATTTGTTCTTATATTATTCTTATTGGTGCTAGGTGTTTATGTGGATGAACCTTAAATATATATCCAATGAGGATAAATAATTAATTTGCAAACATTCACGATGTTTCCTCATTATACACATTCACAAATTCACCAGTCTATAGACCAGAAATTAACTGTGGTCTACCACATGGAATAAAACCCCTCCAGTTGGAGTCTTTCCTGACCACGAGAATCTGCAAGAGTTTGCTGCTTTTGTCAGAACATAGAAAGAATTGTGCCTCAAACACAATCCCCTTTTGTATCTCCATCTGACATCACAAAGCACATCCAAAAGAAGTGTGGCTTACATTTCAAAGAAAGTTTAATTAATCTCAGGAACCTAGTAATACAACATGGGAGCAGGAACATTGAATGTCCCCAGAGATCTTAAGCTGAGTTTGTACTGATGGTTAACTTGCACATTTGTAAATAAACTCAAATAGGACAACACAGGAGACTGTGAGTTCAAGTCCCGTCTTTATCAGCTGGATGACCTGGGGTCAGTCCCTCTCTCTCAGCCCAACCCACCTCAAAAGGTTGTTATTGTGTGGAAAATAGGAAAATGTGTTGGGTATATTCACCACTTTATTTATGAAAATAATAATGGTGGGACATAAAAACAAACAAACAAACAAACAAACAAACAAATAAATAAATATTATTAGGAGCCTCCCAGAGTTGCTTAAGATGAGTGGCCATATAAATACTTTAAATAAAACAAATAAATAAAAGTCTTCATCCTTAGAAAGGAAACCCTACTTTGCAAAGTCCTGTGCCCTAGCATTTTGAAGGGATGAGGGGGGATGCTCCAGGAACATTTTGGGGGGTTGTTAACACTAAAATTATTCAAGGGAAGCTGGGTACATCATTTGGGGTTTACTTTAAGGTGTCCAGGACCACAAATATGAAGTGTGTGTGGGAATAGACCCTATTTACAGGATGTGAATTTTGAAACGTCTCTTGAGAATGCAACATATAACTAATATAGGAAGTATTTCATATATTTCTCTGATGCCGCTGTAACCATCGACTGTAAAGTGGATAACTCTTTAGTAACTCTTTAGAAGGCTCGTGATCTGGTTTTCTTCTTATTGCATTTACACACACAGTACAAACTGCATTTCTTTAAAATAGGCACGCCTCTCTGCGTTTTTAGGGATAGATTCATGTAATCATACATTTTTCCACATGAATTGAAAGGCTGCAAATTAGCTGGGGGAGCAGATTCCTGAATGTGCAATCAGGTAAAGAATAGAGTTAAGGAGTCAGATTATTATTATTATTATTTGTTTTAAAAAAACTCATTTGCTTTGATAACATTATTACATTATTCCTTGCTATTGGTGCTTTTGAATGTATTGCTGTTGACCTGAAAAAACACTTGCAGCCTTCTGAATTTCTCGGAATGCTAAACATCCAGTGGAAATGTAGTCAAATGGTACATATGCTACATCATCATTATATTTATCATCAGAGTCTTAACTGGTACAAGGATTAATAGATGGAAGAACTTAGCTTGAGGCCTTCATAATACATTAACTATTCATGGCTGCTGCCTCAATCAGAAAGTTGTTTTCTGAGACCTAATTCTCTGGAATATTGTTTTTCTATAGATTTGGCTTGGTTCTGTTCCTGTCTCATTCCAGGCAAAATATTGTTTCCTTTCCTTGTAATTTGCATTTTTTGTATTCTTCCAGGTACAGGTGCCTAAGAAGTCATCATTTGTGGCATAAAACAACTTTCTCAAAACTGGTGACTCCAGAATCATTGGAATTTGATATCTACAATTCTTAGCCAACAACTGTTGGTATAGAAAGCTAGACTTGTAATATAATCAAAAGAGATGAAGGCAGAATTGTCCAATAGTACTATACACTCATACATATACACTCGCTCAAACATACTGAAAGAATGAAGATTAATCTGTGTAATAAATCTCTGATCTAGTTTGATGAATGCTATTGAGGACTATAGAACTTATGAATTAATATACAATTATATTTTCAGCATTTTGTGATCATAAGAAAAGTAAATTTTATCTGAGGAAAGCAGTTATCTATTAGTTAAATAATAAACAATTATATCAGAAAAGCTTAAACAGATTTGTAAAGCTGTTTTCAAACTCGGTAACTTTAAGAAATGTGGACTTCAACTCCCAGGATTCCCAAACACATGAGGGGACCTTACTTTAAAGGAATCAAATAGATAGCTTTTAGGCAATCAATTAATTAATGAAGTGTAAATGTTGCCCGTCTTCTTTTGCTGGCATTCATTTACACTTTTTGTAACTACTGAAAAGTGAAAAAAAATCATGCAAGTTTTAGGAAAATGGGTTAATTCTTGTTTGCCACAGGAGACTAAATATAAAATACAATGCAATCCTGCAGACGAAAAAAGCAAATTTCTTTCACTATTCTCATAGCAAATTTAGAACTGAGGTCAGAAGAAGATTTGACTGCAGAGGGGTTGAGAAGATTAAATCAGGCTCTAAGTAGCTGAAACATGAAAGAAAACAGTCAAATTATGGTTGAAATAATTCATAATTTCAATTTTCAGTTTAGCTGGTTTTGTTTGCATATGTATTCTGTGGTTTTATTTGTTAGCAATACCTTTGTTAACAAAATAGCCCAAGAAACTGATATACCAAATTCTGAGAATAAATTCCATTCTTATTTTATTCCTGGAAAGTTCAAAAGCAGTACGTACTCCTTAATTAGCTTGCAGTGGTTAATTTTGTAGAACCACATAGTAGAGGGGTTTTTTTTTTTGTTACTAAAGCTTGGCAAAGATTGGAAATAATGCCATTTTAAAAAATGGAACACAAAGTCCCATTGTTTCATGAAGTTGAGAATCTGTGTTTGACCTCTGTGATAAGTACAAAAGCAAACACTATAATTCCACTTCATTAATCTTAAATAGTTAATCTTAATTCATTAGCAATTTTTCCTTTGGTCAGGCTCCAAATTTAGCAATCATAAAAGAATGGAAATTACCTGTGCTTGTTTGAAGTGATACCAGGATTTTATTTTATAAATAGATTGTTCACTTTTCCTTCTCTCTCCTTCCTAGAAAGATGCTGAGGCAATTCCTGGAAGAACGTTGATTTATTAGATAGGCCTCAAACAGGGGTCCTTCTGGAGACAAGAATAATTCAGCATAGATGACATGGTTTGGAGTCAAAGGGTTACAGTAAGGTTATTTATTGGTGTGTTTATTCTTTTTCTGGACAGAGCCTACTTTTTGACCCTGAAACCTGTGGTTAGATAGAATTTTTTCAAAAAGCACCCGGACATCTGCAATTCTTTTAATGTAGTTTCTTCATCTCACTTGAGATAATGCAGTGGATGCTGGAAAAGAAGCAGCTAGAGATTCCAGTCTTCCCTTAGGGATGGAAGCCAATTGACCTTGGGCTGATGACTCCTTCTCAGGATCAGGCTTGTGATATATACACCTTCTGTAAGGGTATGTGTGAATGACCTGGGGAGGCAGGAGGAAGAGCCACAGACCAAACAATGGTCAGACAAATGGCAGCTGAGTCCACAGAAGGAAAGAGGGCATGGCAAATTTCTCAGTTTCTTGGACTGTAAAGTTGAGGAGAAAGAGATATGGTTTCAGAGTTGCAAAATTCTGTTAATGTAAGTGTACAAAAATTAGAGTTAGTATGAGTTTGCTCCTTATCTGGACTATCTCATCAGTGTATACACTGTCTAGTCTGTGGCTTTTCGTCCTGTCTCCCCAAGCCATTCCCAGATTCTGTTACATTCTTGTATAATGAATAACTTATAACTTTGCTCTAAGAACAGCAGTGCGTGCAGCACAAACTAAGTGGGAAGAAAGTTAGGGACAAGAACAACATTCTTAATCAGAATTCACTGCATGGTGAAGGTGGCAGTGGTGGAGTCAATACAGTGGCTTGAGAAACCAAGGAAAGACAATTGCCCCTCTTGACCGGTGATGTTGCTCCTCATCATTCTGATACTGGCATTGGAGAGGAGAAGGGAGAAGTAAGCAGCAAGGATTGAAGTGCTAACCCAAAGGTATGGCGGAAAGACTTCCATAGTGGATTAGTAGGTATGGTTCTAAAGTTAAGATCTTAAGTTATTTATTAGTCTAATTCAGGGCAAGTAAAGAGACTTTGAAATGCTGCTTATTCGCCAGTCTTTTCAGGTTGAAACATGTTATTTCATTTTGCAATATTGTTTAGTCCAGACTTTTGATTTATATATGAGAAGCTACACATCCAGAGTTGGTGGTTACTAATAGAAATAATCCACCCACTCTGGAACCTCTTCATTTTGAAAAGTTAAAAAATGGTAACTTTCCAAATAGCTGATTTGTTTGTCTTCCCCTGTGACATATACAGTGGACATTGAGTGTATATGGGGACTCTACAGTACTACATTGGTTCTTTTCTACTTGCACTTGCCAGGAAGATGCTCTTAACTGAGAAGGATTCTGCAGACAACTAAAGTCTTCTGGCAGAAATGGGCAATGTATAGTATTCCTTAAATCTGTGTGTGATCTGATAATAGAGAATATGAGATTCTGGTTAGATTTTTAATACAGTATAGAAAAAAAATTGTAAGTTCCATAAGGAAAATTAGGAAGAGAGAGAGAGAGAAAGAACAGAGCCAATCATCAATTAAAGATAAAATTAACATTCAATTTTTACATTTCTTATGTTGAATAACTGTAATATAACTTCTTCATTTTAATGCTATGAATAGATTTTTTTTGTGGGTCCAGTTGAAGACGAAATGAATGAAAATCCTTCCAGCTTTGCAGTTGTTGTTTATTCAGTTTGTATGGTCATCCATCTCATCTAAATGACTCTGGATGGCTTACAATGAAAACAAAAACCAACATACAAACATCATCATCATCATCATCATCATCATCATTATTATTATTATTATTATTATTATTATTATTATTTGCAGAACAGAACAGAATAACAAGGTTGGAAGTGACCTTGGAGGTGTTCTAGTCCAACCCACTGATCAGGCAGGAAACCCTATATCATTTCAGACAAATGGTTGTCCAATCTCTACTTAAAAACTTCCAGTGTTATGCTAAGTGTAGTTATGCTTGGGAGAACATACTCTCCCTGTTAATCAGATCTTGCAAAAGGATGTTTATTTTAGTATCTATATGCTTCATCCCATATATTCCAGCAAAGAGGGTCCACTCCAGGTCCCCTCTGTTAAACACTGCCATCAGTGATGGGATTCAAATATGTGAACAACTGCTTCTCTATGTAGATACCACTTCCGGAAGTCCATTCTGGGCCTGGAGCCTGGGCAACAAAAAATTAGCTACCGGTTCTGCCGAACTGGTGCAAACCAGCTGAATCCCACCACTAACTGCCATCTTGTAGACCCTAGGAAGAGGGCTTTTCTCTGTTTTCCCTACCTTCTGGAACAGCATCACCCTGGGGTGAAGGATGGCATCCTTTCTCCTAGGGTTCTGGAAAGCTTTGAAAATCTAGCTTTGATCCCAGGCCTAAGGTTGATGCTTGTGTTTATGATTTACCGCGTTGACTTATTTGAAGAAATAATAAAGGTGGGATATTAATAAATAAAATAATAATTTGTCTAAGGCTCCTATTTTGTTGATTTTATTTTTTATTGGATTATTTTAATCTCAGCTGCCTGGTTTTAGCTATTTTTATGTTTTTATTTCAAGTTTTTGTATGCCACCCATAGTGTACTGCAGTTGAGTAGTGATTACATTTAAATAACAATACTTAACTATTTTGGGTGCATAATGGAAAAGACCTTGGAAAAAAAGAGGCTGATTGAAGACTAGGTGGCTATATAATATCATTGTGAATACAAGTTTTAAGTTTAAATGAACTCAGAGAAGCATTTACTCTAAGAAAGTCTTGGTAAAATAGTGTCAGGTCACAAATTATCAAAAGTGATTGAACCACTGAACAATAACAATAAAAAATGATTTTCCATTGTGATGTTTTTGGGTTAGATGTATATATCAGCAAGTCTGAGATAATTTTCAGTGGCTAGTAATTCATTTCTAGTTCTTGTAACTGAGGCAAATCATAATGGAGGAATGGAGCATGTCTCCTGATTCTGCTTTCCTATCACCTCACAGATATCCCTCTCTGTGAGGCAGAGTTTATTAATGGCTGATCACTCTGTGGCCTTAGTTATAAGAGGCGCAAATGCATTTCTGTGCAATCAAACATTATCAGATACGTTTTATCATGATAAAAAGCTGAGAAGTCTGTGTATGGTTATCTCAAATTGCACCAAATAAAGTAAGTAATACCACAAATAAAGCACAAAAGAAAATAGATACTGGAATTTTGCAGAAATAAATACATAAACATTACAGATATCAATAAAGGCATCATGGAGTGATACAGCTGCTTTAGAAAGTTTTCAGAACTTTGAGAATAGTTCTTCTCAATGCAACAAAGGAGCTGAGTGCTCATATAATTCCTTCTGTCCTTTAAGTGCTCCTAAATAAAGTAGAGCTAATTAGTCTGATACTAAAGAATAAATCTATATGACTCGTTCTAATGGCTTCACATTATACTGCTATCTTTTACAAGGAAAATAAGAGGCAAAGCTTTTGGAAGGAGCAAGGCACTGATGACTACACTTTCTTTTGTCCTTCAGATGGCTCTTCCACCAAACTGCAGCCCCGAGCTTTATTTCTGTTGAGTCCGTGGCGGGAAAACAGACACGAGAAGCAGTTGAAGTTCTCAGTTTCCTTTATTCAGCGTTCAGCTTACAAGTAGATGGCTTCTGCAGCTCCCCAAACCTCCCAGCTTCTTATATAGACGCTTCCCGGGTAAATGTGTTACTTTTCCCGCGCCAGCACCCGCGCATGCGCACGGTGCTGGCGACAGCCTGTCTGGTCCCGGGCAGCTTTGCACCTGCCCGGGACTGCCTGCAAACGCCCGAGCCGTTTGCAAGGCTCGGGACATAACAATTTCCATTGATTTTTTTTTTAAATGTCATTTCAGCTGTAGACACTCAATGACTTCCAGCTGTGGTCACTTCATACCTAAAGATGGAGATAGGCAGATTATGCCAAATAGTAAAACATTAGGATAGATAAATGTTTAGTGACTTCTAGTAGTTGGTGATTGTGAGAAATAGCCTATTGTGAATTATTTTGCCTTTAAAAAAAAATCACATTGTTTCTGGAAGGATTCTAATTGTTCCCAGTTGAGTTATCCTGAGGTGAAATCTTCAAGTATTTTAGGCAGGCTTAATGAAATCACCTCATACAGAACAAAATCTTGGCACTTGATGATTCCCTGAATCATAACATTTAACTTTTTTCCTTTTCTGTCGTTTATCTATCCTGCCAGAAACTGATACGATAATTGGATGATATAGTTATTTTGTCAAAAGCATTTGATTCAGGGCTTTAGGCAAAGCTTTAAAATAGTTGCCAAGAATGAGGTTATGGATAGAAAATAGTTACTCATCCCCTCCAAAATTCACATGCTGGTGGTAATGGTTGGTTTCTTCAGACAATAACAATTCCTAAAGTGCTACATGCAAGTCTCAGCACTTTAACAGAATAACAGAGTTGGAAGGGACCTTGGATATCTTCTAGTCCAACCCCCTGCTCAAGCAGGAGAACCTATACCATTTCAGACAAATGGTTGTCCAATTTCTTCTTAAAAACGTCCAATGATGGAGTACCCATAACTTCTGGAGACAAGCCATTCCACTGATTAATTTTTCTCACTGTCAGGAAATGTCTCTTTATGTCTAGGTTGGTTCTCTCCTTGATTAGTTTAATTATCTTACTTTTCAGGATGCATATACAATTATTGTATTTTGTAGGAGTAAGAAATAGGGTTTGCCCTCTTCTCTATGAATGTTCATCTGATTGGCAAATACCTTGCAGGTAGTCCTTGCTTAACTACCCTATTTAGCAGCCAAAGTTACGAAAGCATTGAAAAAGTACCTTTACACTCATCGTTGCCCTTACAACTGTTGTAGCAGCCCTGTGGTCACTTGATCAATATTTAGGCATTTTGTAACCAAGCGTTTTTGATAGTTGCATCATCCTGCAGTTCTCTGATTTGCCATTTGGATACTTCACAGCTGGCTTCTGACAAGCAGAGTCAATGGAGATGTTGGCAGTAAAATGGCAAGTTACTGTCATGTAATGTTCTGCTTAAAAGCCCCACCTTATTTGCTTAACAATCATGGTAGAATTGAGGTCATAAATCTGTCACAGTCATGTGATGTCTCATGTAATGACCACTTTGTTTAGAGACAGAGTTGCTGGTCCCAGTTGTGGTTGTTAAGTGAGGATAACCTGTCAATACAGCTGAGGTATTTCATTAGAATAGAGAGGAAAGAGATGGAGTTCAATGGATACATTGAAGAAGAGCTTTCTCTGCAACAATCAGAGTAAACTGAAGGAGATAAAAATCAGCTTTCCCATCAGTCAAGCTTTTTCATCTCAAAATAAAAATAAAACAAGATTTTGAAAGGCATTTATTTTTGTGCATTCTGTTCATTGTTGAGTCCTGGTGATGGTTTGGACAGATCCCTGCAGTTTTCTTGACAATATAATAATAATAATAATAATAATAATAATAATAATAATAATAATCCTCCAGTGAGGCACTACCTTGTCGTGGTAGTGGGGCTTGTGTACTCTGAGGAAGATGAGAGCTATGCCAGAGGTTCAACCATACTGGACAGGTCTCATCAGAGGAGTCAGACAAAGAGTGTCTCTCCCATAAAAAATATGGTGAGACGTAAATTGCAGAATGCCATACCGGCTCGGACGTCGCCCGGGTTAACAAGGTCCGCGCTAGATATGGAGTTCCTGGATATCTGGTGAAAAATGGGTTACAGGACTCAGGACTGTTGGCTGAGCAACCAGGGCCAGCAGCTGCAGAACTACTGGAAGAAAAGGTGTTTACCCGTCGCAGATACACAGTAATGGAAAACAAAGAAATAATGATCTGTTACTACAGATCAAGTCCAACAAGAAGAGGATATCTAAAACGAATGCACCAGTTCTGGAAAGAACAACATCCCGAATCAGAAATAACAGAACAGAGACTAGCAGATCAACGCCGATTTATAACACGAAATAAAGTATTCACAGAAACAGAATTGGACGAACTGCAAAGGTTTACCCAGGGCAAAGAAATCAAAGCCTTACCAGAAGTAATTCAGAATGTAGAGGCAAACCAGGGGGAGTTGGCAGTGAAGGAATCCAGCACAGATATACAACTGTTCTCATTTGGAAACCAGGCACCTCTTCCTCAGGAAGAACAAAACCCTCTAACTAAAGAAATAAAAGAATTGGAACAAAGAATAACTGAGCATCTAGAACAGCACAAAAACAACAGAATAAGGCTACCTGAATTGAAGCTTGTTCCAAAGAAACAGCTAGCACAAGCATTAAAAGATGCAAATATTGCAATATCAAGTATAAGCACCAATTCATTGCAAGAAACAAACCAACTAATGTACAGCACAGCTGCAGTTATAACAGAATACCTGGGATGCAAAATCAACAAAAAAGAAAACAAACAAACAGTGCACCAGAAAAATGGAAGGTTAGACTAGAAAATAAGATCAGCAAGTTAAGATCACATGCAAGCAAGCTAGAACAGATGAAAGAAAAGAAGCTGAAGAACAAGAAGACCAAAGAATACCTAATCAAGAAATACCACTTAGAAACAAGGAAGATCAAGGAAGCACTGGAAATAATAAAGCAACAAATAACAGCTATAGCCAGGAAAATTAGTAGATATGAAGCTCGAATTGCAAACTATAGGCAGAACCTCCAATTTCAATCCAATCAGAAACGTTTCTACCAATCCATCAATGGAGAAACTGCAAGGAATCAGTCAGTACCTGACAAGGAAGAAACAGTGCAGTTCTGGAAGCAGATATGGGATAACCCAAAGAAATACAACAAGGATGCGGCTTGGTTAAAAGAGGTTGATGCAAATAAAACAGAAGTTGAAATGAAAGAACTAGTAATAACAACAAAAATGGTAGAAAAAAGAGCAAAGAAAATCAAAAATTGGTCAGCACCAGGTGAAGATGAACTGCATGGGTTTTGGTTGAAACATCTAACTGTTATACACCCACTCATTGCCAAGCAGTTCAACAATATACTACAAGGAGGAGAAATTGAAAAGTGGCTAACAACTGGGAAAACCTACCTAATAATGAAAAATCCAGCAAAAGGGGCAACACCAGGTAACTACAGGCCAATTACCTGCTTACCAACAACTTTCAAATTACTAACTGGTGTAGTAGCTGATGCAGTGCAACAGCATCTAGTTGAAAACAATCTCTTTCCACCTGAGCAGAAAGGAAACCGCCCCAATAGCAGAGGAACAAAAGATCAACTCCTAATAGACAAAATGATCTTGGAAAACTGCAAGAGAAGGAAGACCAACCTGAATGTGGCAATCAAGTGCCTAGAAATAACAGGAGTAAGTAGAAACATCAGAAAATTTGTGCAAAAATCGATGGCACAATGGAAGACACAGTTGCAGATCAATGGTGAGAAGCTGGGAGAGGTTAATATCAAGAGAGGAATATTTCAAGGAGATTCATTATCACCATTACTATTTGTTATTGCACTGTTTCCTCTGTCAACAATACTGAATAACTCAGGACATGGCTATCAAACATCAAAAACATCTGCCAGACTATCCCACCTCCTTTACATGGATGATCTGAAGCTGTATGGAAAAACATCATCTGAAATAGAATCGCTGCTCAACACTGTCCGTATATATAGCCAAGATATTGTAATGGAGTTTGGCTTGGACAAATGTGCCACACTTACTATCAAACAAGGAAAAATAGTGAAAACTGAAGGAATCAAGATGCCCCACGAAAATAACATTAAGAGTCTGGATGAGGAAGAGTACTACAAATACTTGGGTATCCTTCAAGCTGACAACATCAAGCACACTGAAGTCAAGAAAAAGATTAGAGGTGAATACATCAAGAGAGTGAAGAAGATCTTCACTCTTCAAGTCCAAACTCAATGGAGGAAATACCATAAAGGCAATCAACACCTGGGCAATCCCAGTCATTAGGTACACACCTGGAATAGTGGACTGGACTCAAGCAGAACTAAAAGCAATGGATAGGCAGACCAGGAAAATAATGACAATGAATCACACCCTTCATCCACGCAGTGACATTGATAGACTTTATCTACCAAGGCAAATAGGTGGGCGTGGAATGCTACAAGTACATCAGATGGTTGAAGAAGAAAAAATGGCTTTGGAAGAATATCTGAAGAACAATGATGAAGATGCACTGAAATTAGTATATCAGGAAGGCTTACTAACTACTGGAGAGACCAAACTGGCCTACAAGAAAGACCAAATGAAGAACAGAATAGAGGCATGGGAAGACAAAGCACTACATGGCCAGTACATTAAAAAAATAGCGGGGAAAGAAGATAATAATAAAACCTGGCAATGGCTAAGAGCAGGAAAATTGAAGAAAGAGACTGAGGGACTAATTCTGGCTGCACAAGACCAAACCTTAAGGACCAATGCATACAAAGTCAAAATTGAGAAGATAGCAACAGACAGTAAGTGCCGCCTATGCAAAGAAGCTGAAGAAACAGTGGACCACTTGGTAAGCTGTTGCAAGAAGATTGCACAGACTGACTACAAGCAGTGGCATGACAAAGTAGCAACAATGGTGCATTGGAAGATCTGCAAAAATATCATTTGCCTGTAAGCAAAAACTGGTGGGATCATAAAATAGAGAAAGTCATAGAAAATGATAAAATTAAACTGCTCTGGACTTCAGAATTCAAACAGACAAGCACCTGCAACATAACACCCCAGACTTAACAATTGTCGATAAGAAAGACAAAAAAGTCTGGATAGTGGACGTGGCAGTGCCTGGAGATAGCAGAATAGAAGAGAAAGAACTGGAGAATATAACAAAATACAAAGACCTACAAATAGAAATAGAAAGACTGTGGCAAAAGCAAGCAAGGGTAGTACCAATAGTAATAGGCTCTTTGGGTGCAATCCCAAAACAACTGGAGCACCACTTGAACACCATTGGCATTGATAAATTCGCTATTAGTCAATTGCAAAAGGCGGCCTTATAGGAACTGCTTCCATCCTGCGATGATACCTGTAATACCATCAAACATCCACATCTGCCTATCCCAGGTCCTGGGTAAGGACTCGATAGGTAGACAAAATGCCAAATCCAGTCTGAACATCTGGCTGACTGTGCGATGATTGATAATAATAATAATAATAAGCCTGTCTTCTGGAATGTTGGCTATTCCTGCCAGCTTGGTGTCATTCCCAAATTTGATGAGTTCCCCATCTATTCCCTCATTCAAATCGTTGATGAAGATGTTGAAGAGCACTGGGCCCAGAACAGAGCCCTGGGGCTCCCCACTACACACTTTCCTCCATGTAGATGCGGTTCCATTGAGGACCACATGCTGAGTACGGCCGGTCAGCCAGCTACGAATCCATCTGGTGATGATGCTGTCTAACCCACATTTTTCTATCTTATCAAGTAGTAGGTTGTGATCTACTTTATCAAATGCCTCACTGAAGTCCAAGTAAATTATATCCACAGCATTCCTTTGGTCCACTAATTTTGTCACTTGGTCAAAGAATGCAATAAGATTTGTCTGGCATGATCTGTTTTGACAAACCCGTGTTGGCTTTTAGTAATGACTTTGTTTGCTTGTAGGTGTTCACTGATTCGTTGTTTGATTATCTTTTCCAGAATCTTCCCAGGTATTGAGGTCAGGCTGAGAGGTCTGTAATTTCCTGGGTCCTTTTTTCCCCCTTTTTTGAAGATGGGAACTACATCAGCTCTTTTCCAGTCCTCTGGTAGTTCCCCAGTGCTCCAGGATCTTTGCAAAATATAGTTCAATGGTTCTGAGATCACATCTGCCAGTTCTTTAAGAACCTTGGGGTGTAATCCATCTGGTCCTGGTGATTTGAACTCGTCTAGGCTGGACAGGTGTTCACTTACCATTTTCTTGCCTATCTTAACTTGTATTTCTATTTTGTTTTTTATGGCATATTTTTGATAGGTTGGTCTGTTTTTTCCCTTTGTGTAAAGACAGGTGTGAAAAATGAGTTAAATAGTTCTGCTTTCTCCCTGTTGCTTGTCACCTTCTTGCCACTTTCACCCACTAATGGACCAATCATTTCCTTCGCTTTTTTCTTGTTCTTTACATGTTGAAAGAAGCTTTTTTGGCTATTTGCTGATATTCTGACTTAGTTATGTGTCCCTCTTTCTACTTTCTATACTTGTCCTTTTTATCTTTCAATTGATCAGAGAGTTCTTTATGCAGCCATGCTGGTTTCTTTTGAGAGCTGTTATTTTTCCTCTTTGTTGGTATTGTGTTAGACTGGGCCTTTATTGTCTCACTTTTCAAAATTTCCCAAGTCTCTTGAGTTGTTTTCCCCTGGAGGATTCTCATCCATGGAATCCTTCCCAAACCTTCTCTAAGTTTATTGAAATTAGCTCTCTTGAAGTCCAAGACTCTAGTTTGACTGTTTTCTATTGCTTGTGCTTCCATAATGTTGAATTCCAATATTGCATGATCACTTCCTCCCAAGGTTCCTATGGCTTCAACTCCTTCTATCATTTCATCTCTGTTAGTGAGAATTAAGTCCAAAATGGCTAATCCCCTAGTTCCCTTCTCTACTTTTTGGGAGACAAAGTTGTCTGCTAGGTTTGTCAGGAATCTGTTTGATCTTCCACTTGGTGCAGAGTTTGTCTCCCAGTTGATGTCAGGGTAGATAAAGTTCCCCCATTACTATTGTGATGTGCTTCTTACATACCTTAGTTAGCTGACTAGCAAAAAGTTCATCTATTTCCTGTGTTTGGTTGGTGGCCTATAGTATACACCATATTTTGGAAGTGATTTGCTGTTGCCTGTTTCCTAGAACTGAGAGAGGGAGAATGACTGGTCCAAAGTTGCTCAGTTGACTTTGTGTCACAGGTGGGCTACAACTCCTGGTCTCCCAGTTTGTAGCCCAGTGCCTTAGCTACTACACCAAACTGTCTCTCTGAAAGGATTGTAAAGGCAATTTACAATCGCGAGCATGCAATTGCACTTTATAGATATGCACTCATTTGAGAGAACTAAGAGCAAGGATTTCACTGCTATGCATTTCTTAATTCTTTACTGCTGATAATTGATCCTAAGAGACAAAGGTTTTCCATCAGTTCAGTATTTTCATTGTCAATTCTCTGGTTGGCTGCTGTATCTCTTGTCATTAATTTTGTCTTCTATTTAATCTTAGTCTCATTTTTTTTCCACTTTCATTATTAGAGCTTGCAGTTCATCTGCATTTTCAGCAAAGTAGTGTCATCAGGATAGAGCAGGCTATTGATATTTCTTCCTTCAGTTTTAAGCCCTGCTGTTCTTCTAATCCACTTTGCCTCAATATATATTCTGCATATAGTTTGAATACATTCCTTTGCCAACTTAGAACCTGTCTATTCTGCAATATTCTGCCTGCATGAGAGTTTCCTGACCAGTGTATAGGTTTCCATTGAGGACAATAAACACATTCCACAGCTTGACATGACTGAAACAACTAAAGGTTTTTCTATAATCAGTGAAGCACATATTGAATTCTCTTTGGCATTTGGCTTTCTTGTTTATCCAGTGTGCATCAGCAATAATGTCTTGTGTTGCTTAGACTTTTCTAAAACTACCTTGGGCATTTAGCATCTCCCTCTCTATCAAAGACTCTAATTTGTGTTGGATGATCCTGAGCATTATTTTACTATGGTGTGAAATTAAAGTTATTATTGCATACATCGAACACATTGTTAAATCTCTTTTCTTAATGGAGTATATATTGTGTGTGTACCTTTGAGTCAATATTGACTTCTGGCAGCTGCCTGGACTAATTCCTGCAGTTTTTATAACAAGATTTTTGGAAGTGGTTTGCTATTGGTCTCTTCCTAGGGTAGAAAGATAGAGACCGGGCCCAAAGTCACCCAGCTGGCTTATTCCTACAGTTGGACTAGAACTCATATTCTCCTGGTTTTATTTATTTCATATCCAGATCAAACCCTAGACTACCAAAATGAGGCCACCTTTTTTGGCTTTATCGTGAGCCAGAAACAAATCAACTTTTGGTGCGTTCTACTGGGAGTAATCAACAGATCAACAAGTGGGCCAGACTCTGCATCTCTCCACATTCGCAAAGTGGTTGTTATCCGCCAGCAACGCCCTCTTGAACATATTGATCATACACTTAGGATCTCCTAGCCTCAGCCTATTGAATATTCTCCCAATTTCTAGACTATTATCTTACCTCGAAATCAAAACTGGCTCTTATATAGATTGATCACATTAATTTACTGACTATTTTTCTCCAGAATGGCTTGCGTTGCTTGGTAAGAATCTTATTTTTTCTGTCACTTGCCATATTTCCATTGGTCTTCCACCTCCCTGTCATCTTCCAGCTAGATAATGACTGGAGTGTTATCTAGTTTAATAATCTAGTACTAATTTAAAATAGGTAAGTACCTTACCTAAGTAAGTAAGTACTTACTGTCAGTAGGGAATATCTTCTAAGATATCTTGGCTTCTGACGTCTCTACTGTGCAGAATTTTAGACACCCACATTCTATCTTCATTTGATCTTCTTAAAATCAATTACTTTGTCCATTAATGTCATTTTGTATATCAACTGGGCCTGGGATCTTTTTCTGAGTTCTGAAGATTTTTTCTGTTTCTCCATTACTGTTTTCATTATTAATACAGATGCTGTATTAATAATACTTCTTGTCTCTTCTAATGGTTCTTGGCATTATTTTTAAGCTCTTTCATAAGATCTTTGTCTCCTCTTCTCTCCTCTTCTAACCTCCCCTCCCCTCCTCTCCTCTCCAAAATTTCCACCATTTATTCTGACCATTATTATTCCATGTAGAAATAATGTTTATTTAATATTTGATTAATGTTAATTTGATTTCTGTTTGCTGTCGAGTGATGTTCATGTGTATAAATATTGTTTTGGTTGTTGAAGACTGTATTAGCACTGAAGAAATATTTGGGCTGGCAAAAAGTGATAGGTAATCTTCCTGCTTCATTTCTATTTCTCTGGCCATACAGCTAAGTTTTTATCCTTATTATTTCCAATCTTGACCTGCTCTCCTGTCACATGGAGCAAATCTTGTTTGCATGTTCTGTTAATTCAGACTGAACTGCACAATAACAGTTATCAACCTCTCTTCTTTGGTATCAGTAGTTGGAACACGAACCTGGATAACCATCATATTAAAGGATTATCTACAAAGTCTGGCAGATATTATTTGGTAATTACTTGCATTGTACTGAAATATTCTCTCTAAAACGGTCCAATTCCATTACACTTCAATTTGTCGATACCTAAAATGTCAACTTATTCTTGATTAATTTCATCTTTCACAGAGTTGAACTTTACCACCTTCATGTTTCTAATGTTCAATATTCCTACTTAATTCTGACTTTGCAGATTTGAATTTTCTTTTCCTGCCTAACAACACCAGTAACTGCAGTAGATATCCTGGTGACTTTAATCTAGCCACATCATAAAGACCATTAATGCTCTGAAAGATCCTTGCCTTTTCTTCAGTGACAAATTCACTGCTATTTGACCTGAGCAGCCCATCATCTGGCACTAGTTTATCAATTGCTTTATATTATCTATCCATATAGTTCTTTTGATAAAATACAAGACTGGTTAAATTTTGCTTTACTTACACAGTATGCATTTCCTGTTGTCACTAAAATGATTGTAGACTGCCATCCTCTTCCTATATCATTACTGCCTGATATAGGAGCCTGCTTGCTTTAGTTAGGCAGCTAGGATGATCTTCACACTTTGGGAGGTCTGATTGGATGTATATACTTTTGGCATGCACTCCCAACATTCTTCACTCATCCTTCCCAAAAATGCACACAAACACCCCCCCCCCAAAAAGTATATACATACAGGAAGATCTCCCAAAATGTGAAGATTGTCCCAGCTCCCTACACACACACACACACACACACACACACACACACACACACACACACAGGTCACAAGAAAGTAGCATAGCAGAATTTGAAGGCAATCTTTCTCTTGAATGGTTAATGATTTTATAGGTTATATTCCTATTATGTGGACTCAATCAAGATATAGGAAGCTCTGGACCATTCCTGAATAATGTCTAAATGAAATGGAAAGATGCTGGAAAGATAAAGCTATAGCTAATTTTCAGGAAAGAACTATTGATATGTATGGTTTTTTTTTATTTTATTGAAAGTTTTATAAATTTTACAAAAAGACAAAAATAATACAAAACAAAAACAACATATACAAAAAAAAACTAAACATCACATATAAAAAAAACCCCCCATCCCCCACCCCTCACAAACACCCTCCCTTCCCCCCCCTGAGCTTCCCAGAGCAGAATATAGGCTTAGTTAAAAATTAACAAATAAAAATAAAAAATTAGATTAAAAAATTTATATTTATATATATAAAAAAAGTATCTATATATAACATTCTCTATATATAAAAATAAAATTATGAAAAAGCTATGTGATATTTTTTAATACCCAATCTAAATTGTATAAATTTTATCCATTTATCCCAAACGGCAAGAAACTTCTCTTGCGTTTGTTGCTTTAAGAAAGCCGAAATCTTTGCCGTTTCCGCCAGATAAGCTACTTTAAGAAACCATTCCTGCAATGTAGGCAAAGATTCCTTCTTCCAGTATTGTCCTACTAACAGCCTGGCGGCTGTAATCAAATTTAACATCAATACAACCTCCTTTGTATCACAATCTGTAACAATGCCCAACAAAAATAATTGCGGAGTAAATTTTACCCTCCTTCTAAAAATTCTCTGGATATTCCACCATATTTTGATCCAAAATGCTTTTATCTCTCTGCATGACCACCAAATATGATAATAAGAAGCATCCATATAACCACATCTCCAACATTTGGGTTGTACGTCAGGGTACATAAGAGACATTTTTTGTGGATCAAGGTGCCATCTATAAAACATTTTATAAAAATTCTCCCTAAGGTTCTGTGCTTGTGTAAATTTGACATTTCTCACCCAAATGGTTTCCCAGATATCCAATGAGACTGGGACACCAAAATTCTGCGCCCATCTAATCATGCAATCTTTAATTAATTCCGTTTCTGAGTCCATTTCAACTAATACCCCATAGATTCTCTTGATATGGGTTTGTCTTTGATCCTTGACTTGCTTAATAAGATTTCCATCTTCTCTAAGAAAACCCAATTTACAATCCACCTTCCATTTATCTACTAGTTGCCTATATTGGAACCAAGAATAAATAATATTTTCTTGCGCTAAATCTTCCCGTAATCTTAACTGCCAGTTTTGCCCATCCCATCTAAGTAACTGACTATAAGACACCATATCCATTTTTACACCTCTTTTTATTCCTTCTATCGCATGCCAAGGTATGGCCCATAATGGAACTTTAAAATCACTTTTATAATATTTTCTCCAAGTCCTAAGTAAAGAGATTCTTAAAATATGAGATTTAAAGACCCAATCCATTTTTTTATTAAATATTAAATAGGCATGCCACCCATAAAGTAAATCCCATCCCTCTATATGAAGTACCTCAGGATTTGTCAAATTTACCCAATCACTAATTAGTGTTAAAACCACCGCATCGTAATATAATTTCAAATTTGGTACCTTGAGTCCACAATATGTATGGTTTATCAACATTTGAATTAGTATTTTAGAATCAATGGGAAAAAGAAAAGAATTGTCAAGCAATTAGATCAAATTATTTGGAGTTATACATGGTATCATTTTTCCAGATCTCTCTCTCTCTCTCTCTCTCTCTCTCTCTCTCTCTCTCTCTCTCTCTCTCTCTCTCTCTCTCCTGACTTTATTATTTTAATAAATAACTCAAGGTGGTGAACATATCCAACACATCTTTCTCCTATTTTTCCCACAACAACAACAACCCTGTAAGGCAAGTTGGGATGAGAGACAGTAATTGGCCCAAGGTCATACAGCTGGCTTTCATTGCTAAGGGGGCACTAGAACTCATAGTCCTCCACTTTTTAACCTGGTACCCTAACTACTAGATCTGGTTCTCTTTTCTGACTTTCTCAGAATTTTATCCATATTGCATGTACATATCTATTAGTATTGTATAATAAATATATTTTTTAAAAAAATAGGAGTTGTTTTTAAGACTGATTAAAGAAGCCCATTCTGTCCCAGGGCAATATTATAATTAGTGAGTCAGCTTAATGGTTTGTCAGCTTATAAAATAAAATGGACTACTTTCATGAAATTACTCAAACAGGACAATTTCCCCAAGGTTCAAATTATTTCACTCTAGATGGAGGTATTCCATCAAAATCCTGCTGCTTTAGATGACTACCTTTTGCATATTTTTGATGAAAAGTACAATCCAGATAGTTAAACAAAATGAAAAATGGATGAAAAAGACAATGTCTTCCAACTATGGCAATATATATTACCTATATTCCTTAACTCTGCTAGAGATATAAAAAAGAGAGATCAATCTTTGTAACATATCAAACACCACGGCCATTTATAAGGATCTTGATAAATCAGCATTGTGGAAAGCAATGTTTTTCAATCTCAGTAACTTTAAGCTTTGTGGACATCAACTCTTTCAACAGCCTGCTGGCAGGGGAATTCTGGGAATTGAAGTCCACACAGCTTACAGTTGCTGAGGTTGAGAAATGCTGGTGTAAAGTATCAATGATATATTATTTTGTGTACTTAAATTCATTTCTCTTTCACCATCCCCCATGTCACTTGGGACATATGAGCCATATTTCCCAATTTTTCTTGATTTTTTTCTTTTATAAATTTAGAACAGATGGGCTCACCTAATTCTCTCATCATCAATAAGAAAGTCAAATATCAAAGTGCAATCTTTCCTTTGAGTACAAAAGTGCTCACTTAAAATATTGCTAGAATTCAATCACATTATTATTATTACATTGCCTTTGTATTTTATATGTTTATTTAATCACTGATATTTATTTTTTGTACTTCTATTCTGGTTCCTTTTTATTTTCTTTATTTAAAGAATAAATAAAGATAAAAAATAATGTGCATTATTAACTTATAAGGCTATGCCTGGTATTTTTGGAATCATGTCTGCTAGCATTTAAGTTAATATCTCTGTAGGTTTTGGGAAATAGAGTGTTTACAGTAGGTAATTGGTTGTTATATAATAGATCTGCATGGTTTGCATCAGAGTTTATACTTCGCAAATTTTTGGTAACGTATTATTATTAGTTGTGGGATAGTTAAAGCAACAGAGTGAAGTAACCACTGTAATACCTAATATAAGAAAATAATTTATTTTTCAGAGAACAACATGCTCTCCTACCCTGTGTCTCCCTTAGCTCAAGATGTCAGAGAGATGCATTTTAATCAATGCCAATTGATTCCAGATTAAAAATAAGGTTATGCCATATAAATACAACAAAAAAAGATTTATAAATTGAGGTTAGAAACCAGGAGGCTGGGAGCTCTAGCCCTGTCTTAGGCACAAAGCCTGCTGGCTGACCTTAGTTCAATCACTCTTGTGTGTGTGACAGAGAGACAGAAATAGACACACACCTTACATAATTACTTTCATTCAATATATGGACTGTTTGCCCAGCTTCAGTGTGAAATGGATCTTAGTTTCAGTTCATCCAGTTTTTTTTTATCATGTCATAAATATTGATATATATATATGCACATTTTTTTTCTTGCTCTTTGGGTGACTTCACTTAAATGTTGCAGTGGTTCTTACTTTCCTTATCCTTCACTTGACAGGATTTCCATCTTTGGAAAGTTTATGTGTAAGTATATTATATCCTGTTCTTTCTATCTTTGAACACTTACAAGAGACTTCCTCTAATTTGTCACTGTTCACTACCTTCAAACAGATGCATACTATTTTAAATATTGTTGAAATATGTATTTGTGCAGCTTGGCAGTATTCCTGTTCACTCTATTTCCCTTTGCAATATTCCCACAGATTGTTTTTAAAATTCTCTGCTCTCAAACATTCAGAGAGTTAAATGACAATCTCATTACTGTTTATTAAACAAAATACTTAGTTGCATGGATAATTCACTTCATTTTTTAATGATGCCAGTATTTAGGAAATAATGCTAGGTAACTACTGCCCCATTGCATAACTGTTTCAGAGCAATTTCCTTACCTAAACAGAGAAACAGAATAACCAAAGGCAAAAAAACAGTGGGAGCAGAAGCGACTTTTGACTTCTTGCCATTGCTATTGATCATTTCCGGCAGCTGTTGGTGGGACCAGTATACTCAGCCTATAGAGTATATAGGGCTAGGACAGGACCATCCACTTGTTCTCCAGAGACTGAAGGAAGAGCCAGTCTATCCAGTATCCAGAGTGTTGGATTAGGACTGCACTACTGGAAGGTGCAGTGTGGTAGCACTGAAGTGACCACAAATTTGCCAAATGTTAATCCCATGAAGTCATGGGTCCCAGATTTTGGATGCATGTTGTACATTAGCTCAGGGATAAGTGAGGACTGTTGCACATAGTCTTTAGTTAGTGGTCCAAAATACCCCCAAGACATCTTGTTCTTCTTGTTTCTATTTCCTAAAACCTATTGCTCAAGAACAATGATGCCTCCAGATAACAATGTATGAGCCAGCCCTCTCTCAGATATTCATCATGCTCTTCTTACTTGACCTAGCATCCTTTATGTGAGATTCAACTGCAGCATTTCTGTTGTGCTTCCATTTCTTCATATTTGAGATGTGACCAGATCCTTCTTTAGCACTTTTCTCTCATTATATTACTCAGTGCTTTTTTTCTTAAAAAAAAAAAAGGTGCCAGAACTCACACACATCATACAACCCGCCTTGCCTACCCTACAGGGTTCCATCCAAAAAAGGTGCCGGAACTCCGTTCTGGGCATTCTATGACCAAAAAAGCCCTGATATTACCATTTCCCATGGTTGCAATGTTAAATTTGATCAGTCTAATATTTTTAACAAGGGGCTCTGCAAATTCTGAAATATTTAAGGAGAGGCACCTGTAATCTTGGAAACCATGCATTCCACAGGTGGACCAACTCCTCTATTCTTGCCCAAAATATTATTTGTACTTTAGTGTACTCTGTAGTGGTTAACCTGTTAGAGAAGAAGCAGGGAAACTTGGATTCTGGTCCACTGTCAGCCACAGAAAATTATCGATGATAATATAAATGAAAGATGGCATATACAATCTATTAATCAACTGACATTTTCCCAACACAATCGATCTGAATTTGTTGTGCATAGCTATTGCTATAGTGATTATACTAGCCATGCTATTTCTGCTGAATGTCAGAAATACTTGTATATTTAATTTTAATTTTTTGCCAAAAACATGTTATATTGTACATAAACTGACAAGAGTTTCTGTTATTTCCTCAGCAAGGTGTTTGAGCCAAAAAGCATATAACAGAAGGACTGCATATATGCCTTGACTTGTCTGGCAACATATTTATAAAAGGAAAACTTAAAGAATGTAGTGATGGTCTCAAGATCCACAGCAGCCTGGTTTGTTATATGCAGTTGTCAAGCTCAGAACACTTTCTTTTATTATGAACTGTGAGTTCTTTCCCTTGAAGTTCTGAGCCAGCTGGGAACATTCAGTGAGCTGGCCACCATCACCAAGCCAGCCCCTTTGTGTGGATGCAGTCCCACCATTCTGAAAAGCTAAATCATGTCTTTTTAGGAAACTCTTGTTCCTAGTTGTGAAACAATGTAATTTTGAAGAGAAACAATCAGATGCTCTCCTCCATGCATTTCAAAAGCAACAGATGCTTTCATGGCAACTTCAGCCATGCACGGAGAACTCAACCAAACCAGTTCTCAGGGAATGGATTTGGATTTGTTTATTTAGTAATTCAACCCTTACAAAACAAAATATCTCAAAAGAGCTATGTTAGTAAAGTAACATAACGTAACATAAATAACCTGTACACAAGCATGATTAAAACTATGAACAAGGCATGCAACTCGAGATGCTAAACCTTCTTGACAAGAAGAGAATTCCCCTAGTTTCCCATGTAACATTAATCTCGCTGACAACACAGCTCTTATAGAAAGAGTTTACTGTGGATCTCCCCAAAAAATCAGCCTACTACTGCTTCAAGGGCACATCATACAAATTTTGAGGTAATACATTAAATTTATGGTGCCTGTTTTGGATTCCCACATAAATCTGCCCAGCTTGCAAAAACTGAGAAGTCCCATTCTCACTGCTACTGTCCCAAACCATGTTAGTTTATATATGGTAGCATTATTGGGAATTCTTGCATTCTAGCTCCAGATGTTTCCTTTTTCAGTAATTAGGTGACGTCCTGGCATTGCTTCTTGATTTTTGAATGTTTTATTTGATTTTGTATTTGGTTCTTGTATCCTTCTATTTCACTGGATTTTTTTTTTAATTTATGTGAATTATGGGGTTTCTTGAATCTTGGTTTTATACAGAGATCATATTTCTAATCCTGATTTTCATTCTTTTGGTTAGCTATAGTGAGCATATTATGAAGTAAAAAACTAGGATCAAGTAAATAATACAATAATAAGGAGAGAGCCTGTTTGGTATGGTGATTATGGTACCAAGCTAGAAACCTGGAGACTGTGAGTTATAGTCCTGTCTTAGGCAAGAAGCTAACTGAGTGACCTTGCCCAATCAGTCTTTCTCAGAAGAATGCAAGGGCAAACCATTTCTGAAAAACCTTCCAAGAAAACTGCAGGGACTAATCCCAACCAGGAATCAAGATTGAACATATCCAAGCAAACAAAAAAGTAAACACATTTCATGCGGTTTCCAATAATGCAGTCAATAGGGTCAGGACAATTGAAGGGCATTTTTACTTTACTTTTATATCCCCTTTCTGAATAGCTGATGTCATGTTGTTTCCAAGTTTTAATTAAGATTATCTCCTCCCTGAATTCCTGGATTATCCTTATGTTTTAAAATGTGGTTCACTACTAGCGGAAAGCAGCCTGTCATCAATTATTTCTTCCTTCCTCTTGTGCATTTCATGCAAATCTTCAAGAAAACATCTGACACTTGCACTTATACTTTTAATTTTGATCAGTCTAAAAATACACTTGACATCTTCGTTGATGTGTATTCTACTTAAAGTTTAAGAATTACTGCTGTGGTACTAATGAAATGCATTGTATTAATTTATAGCAAATCATTAGAAGCATGATTGTGACATACTAACTTTTGAAACTGAGTATCACAATGTGATTTAAATGAACTAAAATCAAACCACAGTTTGCTAATTGAGTCTTGATATGATAATGACTTTTGTAGGCCTCCTGTCACTTTCTAGACAAAAATGTGCTGATAATCATCTCTGGAGCCTTAAATGATCTAAAAAAAAAGAGACTTTTCTCAAATAAATATACCTGTGCTGTGTAATTATAATTGTGGAAATTCCTTTGCCTCCTTCTGCCATCACAGGTGACTGGGAACAGAGCCAAAATTCTAGAATTTGTAAACAAAAAACATTCACTGAACTCCTTTGCTTCTTCTGGAGACACTGGCAATTATTGTATTTACTGTAGTTGGGGATTATGATGAAGGATTCCCTAGGTGGCAACCTCTGGATTCGGGAGGCAAAGAGGATTGGATCTATTTGATAAGACCATGGGAGATTTCCAGAAAAATACCATGATGGTTGGCTGATCGGGGAAGTTTTTTTTTTTTTTTTTTTAAGCCAGAAAAAAGGCAACGGAAATCACTTCCAAATATCATCAAGAAAATTACACGTCTGTGAACTTGAAGAAGAATGAAACACAATTGTGAAGCTACCCTGGGAATTGATTTGGCCATTCTAGTCAAGAAATCAGCCACAAGTACCTCATTTTTTTTTATTTTTTTTTTGCATCGCACATTCCATTTTGGTATTTGTTGCTGTTAATGAACATATCTTATTTTAAATGGAAGTTTATTTTACTGTTGGTTGGGGTTTATTTAAAAAAAAAGTTGGGACCATAATTAGCAGTATTTCTGGGCTTTCTCATTAATCATCATTACAATGATTTGCTATCTTACTCTGGAAACATGTCATCGTTCTTCACTCTTTCTCAATCTGCCAACTGTTCTGTGCTTCATTTCTTGGCCTCTCAAGCCATTTTATCTCTGTAATCATTACTTTTGGGGAATGGTGTGCTTTACACCTCATTACTACTAAGCTGGTATCATCTCTTGCTGATCTCTCATTTTCAACAAGACAGTTCCACACTTATCTCCACTTAGCTGTCTTTTGCTCATGCAGATCTTCAGAGCTAAATGTTTTCCCGGTCATCAGGCACTGAGAAAACTATGGCCATTTCCAGACTCAGCTGTTATTGACCATCTCCGCCACATTCTTGCATCCTCTTGCAGTTTCACAATGTCTTCTTACTGCTGAAAAAACGTTTTGATTACATTTCACCTTAATAAGAGGCAGTATCATTTAGCCAATTGTAATGAGGTTATATCCATTTGCTGTAGTGTTTAAAACCGATCTGATACCTGCTAATCTATTTTTATCATGTTCATCTCTTTGCAAGAACCTAAAGCAAGCTTTTCTGCAGAAACATCAAATTTATGGAAAATAATTCTGCGGGAATTGGATTTAGAAGGGAAGTGACTGATTAATAAATACCCATGATATGAAAAGGAAATAGAAAAAGATAAATATAAACCTCCATTCAACCAAGAGGTTTGATGCTTTGCTTTTGCTCAATATCCATGGATGTTCAAAGGATCTTCTGCCAACTCTACCCTGTGATCCCCTTTCCCTATACATTGATGGTCATCAGTTTCCTCTGAAGAATGACAGAGGCAGGAATTCTTGAACTATCAAATCCCCATGCTGTTTGCATCAGCTTCTCATAGGGTATCTGAGAGGTATAAAAAAAAATGGCAGATTATGCTGAGGCTTAATAAAAATTTAGCTCCTAAATAAAATAATAGACAAAGACATGCAATCACAAAAAGATCTATGACCATTCATAGTGTAGTGTGGGAAGTCACCCCCCCAGAGAAGGAAATATTAAAAGGGCAGAATATTATATTATATTTCTTCAAAAAGGAAAAAAAATGGATCCAGGAAATTATAGACCTATCAGACTGACCTCAATACCTGGGAAGATTCTGGAAAAGATAATCAAACAACAAATCAGTGAACACCTAGAGGCAAACAAAATCACTACTAAAAGCCAACAGGGGTTTGTCAAAAACAGATCATGCCAGACAAACCTTATTGCATTCTTTGACCAAGTGACAAAATTAGTGGATCAGAGGAATGCTGTGGATATAATTTACTTGGACTTCAGTAAGGCATTTGATAAAGTAGATCACAACCTACTACTCGATAAGATAGAAAAATGTGGGTTAGACAGCATCACCACCAGATGGCTTCGTAGATGGCTGACTGGCCGTACTCAGTGTGTGGTCCTCAATGGAACCACATCTACATGGAGGGAAGTGTGTAGTGGGGTGCCCCAGGGCTCTGTTCTGGGCCCAGTGCTCTTCAACAGCTTCATCAACGATTTGGATGAGGGGATAGATGGGGAACTCATCAAATTTGTGGATGACACCAAGCTGGCAGGAATAGCCAACACTCCAGAAGACAGGCTTAAGATACAGGAGGACCTGGACAGACTTGAACACTGGGCGCTATCTAACAAAATGAAATTCAGTGGTGAAAAAAGTAAGGTTCACATTTAGGCAAGAAAAACCAAATGTACAGGTATAGTATTGCTCAATAGTAGTAACTGTGAGAGGGATCTCAGAGTCCTAGTGGACAATCACTTAAATATGAGTCAGCATTGTGCTGCAGCTGCCAAAAAGGCCAAGACAGTGCTGGGCTGCATTAACAGAGGGATAGAATCAAGATCACATGAAGTATTAATACCACTTTACAATGCCTTGGTAAGGCCACACTTGGAATACTGCATCCAGTTTTGGTCACCACGGTGTAAAAAAGATGTTGAGACTCTAGAAAGAGTACAGAGAAGAGCAACAAAGATGATTAGGGGACTGGAGGCTAAAACATATAAGGAACGGTTGCTGGAATTGGGCATGTCTAGTTTAACAAAAAGAAGGATGAGGGGGGACATGATAGCAGTGTTCCAATATCTCAAGGGCTGCCACAAAGAAGAGGGAGTCAAGCTATTCTCCAAAGCGCCTGAAGGCAGGACAAGAAGCAACGGATAGAAACTAATCAAGAAGAGAAGCAACCTAGAACTAAGGAGAAACTTCCTGACAGTTAGAAGATAAGATAACCTTTATTGTCATTTTTATACTGTGGGCACAATGGCACACATCAAAAATGAAATTTAGTTGCCCACTCTCAAAGTGAAACAATTAACCAATGGAACAATCTGCCTCCAGAAGCGGTGAATGCTCCAACACTGGAAGTTTTTAAGAAGAGACTGGACAGCCATTTGTCCGAAATGGTGTAGGGTTTCCTGCCTGAGCAGGGGGTTGGACTCAATGACCTCCAAGGTCCCTTCCAACATTATTATTATTATTATTATTATTATTATTATCATCATCATCATCATCATCATCATCATCATCATCATCATCATCATCTTAAAGAGGCAGAAAAGCATACCCAGTTTTTCTTAATAGCCCCAAGTCTACCTCCCCCAAGCAGAAACCAGCTCTGTAGAAATGCAGATATAAATAATCCATTCAGGAAGGTTGTAGCCCTCCAGCTAGAAGCTTAGGAAGACAAAGACATCTAAAATCTACATACCTCACCCAAACTCTAGGACAGGACATAATAGGATTAACCCATAGATGCCAAAGGGGCACACTCAGACTCAGGTCAAATACATGACACAGGAAATACAAAGCCTCAAACTGGAACAGGAAACAACTCCAAACAAAAGCTCAAGAGGGTATAAAACCCACTCCCTACTACTTGTGGTCTCTCTTTTCTTCCAGAGCCATCTTTCTGTCTGGCTCTCCTCTTCAATAAACTACAACTTTCTTTCTAAACAGTTGCCATGTTGTTTATTGAACTGAATCCTGATGAAGACTTTTCCTTCAACAGTAGATTAAGGCTATGCTGAATTTTTTTTTAAGCTTGGCAGTGTTTTTGAACCTTGACAACTTTAAGATGTGTGGATTTAAAATTTCCAGAATTCCCCATGCTGGGGAAAAACTATAAGAAAATCAGAATTAATCAAACTTCACATGGAGAAGCTCAGTAGGATTGTGTGTACCTTTTAACTTCTGAGAGGTGGCAAAGAGTCTTTTCATCACTTTTTAAGTACAGTACATCTTTGTACCTTTGTACTTATCAGGTTACAGCTCTATTTCTCTCCGAATTCTCTTCTTCTATGAAACATTTTGAAAGGAACAGAAAACCATCTAACATGGCATGGGCCTATGAGCATTCTGGAAACCCCTGCAGGAAAATAAATTTGAGTACACTTGTACGAGTGAAATACATGCACTTAACAAAACTTTCTAATGCTATGCTAGATTTTTATTGCTGTGTTTTAAATATGTTTGATTTGCCTTATAGTTTAACTTTACATTTATGAATGTAAATGGTACGTTATATTTAGTTGAAAGACAGACTACAAATTAAATAAATTTACTTCCATTCAATTGTTGTTGAGGAGATTAAAAAGGTCAGTGGCAATGGGTGTGCACTATCAAAGCCTTTCAACCCTCTTTGGCCCAGAGCATGTGAAAAGGGAATGGGTTTTCCAAGCATGATTGTGTCTGCCAACATTTTCAGAGAGAATTCTTATCCAGCGGAGAAAGAATGCGCTTATCCATTTAAAGTGTAACAAATAGCTTAAAGTGCAGAGAGATCTGTATTTTAGTCCAGGGTTACAGGATAAACAAATGCTATATTAATCAGAGATCAGAGACAGGAGAAGCAAGTGTTGGTTGTAGGATTTTCATTCACAATGTTACTGTGTGAATAACTATTTCATTCTATCATTGTGTTGGTTATGAAATAGCTTCTTATATGTTTCATCCTTTGATCTTCTTAAAAGAAATGGATGTTTGAAGGATAATTCGTTTTTGAAATGAAAAAGAAGGAGGAAACTGTGGATGAGAGGAAAAGAATGTTGTGTTTACCGTCTCTGAAATATTTGCTTAAAATATCTTCCAATTATACTTAATAGTTGAATAATTATATAAAAATAGATAGGATTATTGAAGCATAATTCCTGATTTAAATCTTTCTTTTCAGTTATCATGTGCCTGGCTCGGATGAGAATACAAAGGAACTGCCTGTAATTAATCTTAGTTGCAGTGACCAGTTGGAATTTATTGTTCAATGGATGGCTTAAAAAATTGCATTCAAGGTTTCTGATTGCCGTAGTTTCTACATCATTAATTACAGCAGAACAAGTAGTTAGTTCCAGGATTATATTACTATATCATTACATAGTAAGAATGTAAGGAAAAGAGAAAAGCAAGCACACACTAAACTGTATTATTGTTCTCTTTTACTACCTTGCTTAAAAGGGAAGTTACAAAGTACAATATTGTTGCTTTTGCTATCACTTCTGATTAATACTACACATTATTCACAGGGGCAGCTAAGGTCACTTACATGTGCTTTGTGCAAACTTCTACTATTCATTCCTTATAATTAGTATTCTGGATAAAGATTAAGGAAAGACCCTATTCATCACCATCACTATCATGCTTCTGTTTGGCTTTCCTTTTCAAAACTTGAGTAGGTGGATATGTTTTGTCACAATGTCCAAAGTCTCCTGCTAAATACAGATTCTTTATACTTCCTTTAATCATTAGATAACCCTGAACCTTTCCTAGTTAAAAGAAAATATAAATATTTTATTTCATAGCAAGCTAGAAAGTTGTGGAAACAAGTTCACATGCTGATCAATAATTCTCCGTGTTACAATTTCCAAGTCAGAGAGTCAGATAAGACATTTAAAAATGTTGACTTCTATAGTAGTAAATATGTTGAATCAAACATTTTCTGGCAACCGTTAGAATTTCCTCAGAGCTAGACATGCGAAAAGCAGGATTAATTCATCCATTCAAATGTAAACGGTTGTGGAACAATTTCCAGATCAACACATTTTTGTAGAGTTCTGTGTTCACTAGATATGAACTAGATATGGTTTGAAATGTACAGGGTGGCAGAAGTGGGTTTAACTATCTTTCTTTAACTAAAATAAAAAAAGCTTGACATTTAATTTTTGTCTTTCTGAGGCACAAAAGGGATCCATCTACCTATTTTGCTACTTCCTTTACACTTGTTTGTCATGGGAATAGTTATTTATGTATTGTATAATTAGGTCCCACTTTTTAAATTTAAGAAAGAAAGAGACATGTCAAATTATTTTTATGGTTCTAAAAATGAAAGACTCTGTGGAAATGGGCAACTCAGGATTTTCCAAGGGCATCATCACACTCAGAACCGATGACTCTAACAAACATATTTTTTTTAGTTTAATCATTCTTTTCCTTTTGCCTTCCATCTTTCCCAACATCGGGGTGTTTTCTAATGAGTCCTCTCTTCTCATTTGGTGGTCAAAGTATTTGAGCTTGAGCTTCAGCATCTGTCCTTCCAAAGAACAGTCAGGGTTGATTTCCTTTAGGATTGACTGATTTGATTTCCTTGCAATTCAAGAAACTAAAGAAGTTAACATGTTGCTATATTATGTTCCAAAAATACTGGAATTTGTCTATGTATGAAGCACTTTGATTTACAATGCTGGGAATGTTGTCAAAAATGCTGTCATGTGTTCCTGATAAAAAAACTTTACTGTTATATATGAACATTGGCTTCTTCAAATGCACTGACTCTGCTTTAACATAGTTAAAGTGTAGCTAAGGTTTGATTCATTACTTAAAAATGGAATTGTAGACTTTTTACAAAATTACCATTACTATTTCTCCATTTGATTTAACTTTTTAATTTTTTTCTTTGCATTTTTGTATTTGTTTTCTATTTGTACTTGTTATATAGTTATAAAACTTATAAAAAAGTTTTAAATATAGAGTGGTTGAAAAATAAAAAGTGGCATTTGGCAAAATTATAAACTATTGGCCTTCCTTGCCTTCCAGGACAGCTGTAGACATAATAAGAACGCTGTAGTATGGCAGTCTATAGAAATAATTAAATTAGAGTAAACAAATTAGCAGCTAGAATAATGTTTATTTTTCTGGAAACAATAGCACATATGAAGGCTGCCATATCACCAATTTAATTAAAAATTTCCATATGTTCCTAAACTGTAGGGTATCCCTCTCTCCCAATGTTTGTTAATAAAGAGCTAATTCATAAGGTCAGGAACATGAAGGCATTCTTGGCTGCATTTTTATTTGTTGCAGGATTTCAAGCTTTTATTAGAAATTCTTGCTGGGAATTATGACTGAATAAATTTGGGGGTATTTATGTTTGATATCACAAATATAGCATGGTTGGAGACATTTTTGAGTTCAAGATGAATGACCTAATGCAACTCAACTCAAAAGTAACTTCCATTGAACTGAATGGGGTTAATCCTAAATTGCTAATTAAGCAATTTAACACTAAGTAGTGCTGTGCAAAGCATGCAAACGAGATGCTCCATAAACTGTGTCAGTGCAAACAAAATACCCCTCCAGTAAGGATTATATAGCTGCTTTGAAGGCTGCTCCAGGCAATTCTCTCTCTGAGTGTGAAGTTTATGCATTTCACTAGTGGTCCAAGTAAAAGTGTGGTCTGTGTTGCATATATCGTGCAAGCTTCCTTGAATACTTTGGGAAGAATCCTTTTTATATGCTTCACAGTCTTATCATTAAGGAATTACTAGAAGAATTTCATAATTTTGCAGTGCTCAGACTGTTCTTCCTTTTTTATAGTGGTAAAGTTTAGAGGTCACCAAACCAGGCCAAGCTTCATCACACTCTCTGGTTGCTGACCATCCTTGACACAATATTAATTATAAAAGGTTTCCTGAAGCTTCAAGAATTTCTATGGCAGGGGTGGGCAATTAATTTTCCCAAGAGGGTCACATGAAAAACTGGGACTGTTGTGGAAGGCCGAACCAATAGAACTATGAAGATGAATACTGTAGGCATGCATCCACATATACACATACATAAATTGAAAAAAAAAAAAACAGTCACCTTCAAAATAAAAGCAATGCAGTTTTATTGCATACACTTATTTACATGTGATTTCTAATTTCTCATTGACCTTGTGTGGGCCAGACAGGGGCAGTCAAAGGATCAGATATGGCCCAGGGGCTATAAAATGCCCAGGTCTGCTTTATGGCCTGAACTTTGATACAAAGAATGTGAAGCACAACCATATGGAAAGTCATGTGCTTCTTTCAACATGTAAAAAACAAGAAAAAAGTGAAGGAAATGATTGGTCCATTAGTGGGGGAAAGTGGCAAGAAGGTGACAACAACAGGGAGAAAGCAGAACTATTTAACTCGTTTTTTGCATCTGTCTTTACACAAAGGGAAAAAACAAACCAACCTACCAAAAATAGCGCCATAAAAAACAGAATAGAAATGCAAGTTAAGATAGGCAAGAAAATGGTAAGTGAGCACCTGTCCAGCCTAGACAAGTTCAAATCACCAGGACCAGATGGATTACACCACAGGGTTCTCAAGGAACTGGCAGATGTGATCTCAGAACCATTGAACTATATTTTGCCAAGATCCTGGAGCACTGGGGAACAACCGGAGGACTGGAAAAGAGCTGATATAGTTTCCATCTTCAAAAATGGAAAACAAAATGGACCCAGGAAATTACAGACCTATCAGCCTGACCTCGATACCTGGGAAGATTCTGGAAAAGATAATCAAATAACGAATCAGTGAACACCTAGAGGCAAACAAAGTCATTACTAAAAGCCAACAGGGGTTTGTCAAAAACAGATCATGCCACACAAATGTTATTGCATTCTTTGACCAAGTGACGAAATTAGTGGATCAAAGGAATGCTGTGGATATAATTTACTTGGACTTCAGTAAGGCATTTGATAAAGTAGATCACAACCTACTACTTGATAAGATAGAAAAATGTGGGTTAGACAGCATCACCACCAGATGGATTCGTAGCTGGCTGACTGGCCGTACTCAGCGTGTGGTCCTCGATGGAACCGCATCTACATGAAGTATGTAGTGGGGTGCCCCAGGGCGATGTTCTGGGCCCAGTGCTCTTCAACAGCTTCATCAACGATTTGGATGAGGGGATAGATGGGGAAATCATCAAATTTGCAGATGACACCAAGCTGGCAGGAATAGCCAACACTCCAGAAGATAGGCTTAGGATACAGGAGGATCTGGACAGACTTGAACACTGGGCGCTATCTAACAAAATGAAATTCAGTGGTGAAAAAAGTAAGGTTCACATTTAGGCAAGAAAAACCAAATGTACAGGTATAGTATTGCTCAATAGTAGTAACTGTGAGAGGGATCTCAGAGTCCTAGTGGACAATCACTTAAATATGAGTCAGCAGTGTGCTGCAGCTGCCAAAAAGGCCAACCCAGTGCTGGGCTGCATTAACAGAGGGATAGAATCAAGATGACGTGAAGTATTAATACCACTTTACAATGCCTTGGTAAGGCCACACTTGGAATACTGCATCCAGTTTTGGTCACCACCACGGTGTAAAAAAGATGTTGAGACTCTAGAAAGAGTACAGAGAAGAGCAACAAAGATGATTAGGGGACTGGAGGCTAAAAGCATATAAGGAACGGTTGCTGGAATTGGGTATGTCTAGTTTAATGAAGAGAAGGACGAGGGGGGACATGATAGCAGTATTCCAATATCTCAGGGGCTGCCACAAAGAAGAGGGAGTCAAGCTATTTTCCAAGGCGCCTGAAGGCAGGACAAGAAGCAACGGTGGAAACTAATCAAGGAGAGAAGCAACCTAGAACTAAGGAGAAACTTCCTGACAGTTAGAACAATTAACCAGTGGAACAACCTGCCTCCAGAAGTGGTGAATGCTCCAATACTGGAAGTTTTTAAGAAGAAACTGGACAGCCATTTGTCTGAAATGGTATAGGGTTTCCTGCCTGAGCAGGGGGTTGGACTAGATGACCTCCAAGGTCCCTTCCAACTTAAAAAAAGATGGGTATTTTAAACCACAAGAGCATCTTTCTCATTGAAGTAACCAAATCTGCCCCCTTCTTTTTCTGATACTATCTGTCAACTGCTTTCTTATACTCCTGCTTTCTGCATTTGATTTGGCTTCTTTGTACCTAATTTTACCATCTTCTCATATTTGTTTCTCTCCACTAAACCACTCCCAAATCAATCTTGTTTCACTAGTTCCAACTTGTTGCATTCTTCTTTCCCCTCATTCCCATGGTCATCCTGGAATGTGGAATGGAAGCAAGGCACCTTATTCAACCCTTAGCAGCAAAGCATGCTGGGCCCATCTGTCACAAGTCTGACTTGATTACAGTACTTGGACAATAGCAATAGCACTTAGACTTATATACCACTTCATAGTGCTTTACAGCCCTCTCTACACAATTTACAGAGTCAGCATATTGCCCCCAATAATTTGGGTCCTCATTTTATTGATCTCAGAAGGATGGAAGGCTGAGTCAACTTTGAACCAGTCAGGATCAAACTTCTGGAAGTTGGCAGAATTAGCCTGAAATACTGCAATCTAACCACTGTGGTGCCTTATTCTGTGTGAGGCACTTCAGTTTATCCAATTCTCAATTTGGCACTTGCACTGATCCTAATAATCCTACATAAAAAAGATCCATGTTCATGACCTCTTTGGTTTTCAGTATTGTTGTTTCCACTAAACTGCTTGACCTTTTTGTTTTCTTTGGCCCTTGGGAAATATTTTAAAAGTATTAGCATGCCACTTAAAGATCAGAAATATTTAGTTAATGCTCGTTTGGGATCTCATTTTATATCTCCTGCACCTGGGAAGAAAGGGGGAGTTGTTATATATGTCAAACAAAACCTGCCAGCTTGTCTGGTAGAATCAGATCCCCAGGGGAGATATGTGATGATTGAACTTGGTATTTATGGTAAGAAAGTACTTATAGTTGGACTTTATGCTCCAAATCAACAACAGGAACAATTTTATAAACAGTTACACCAAAAAATAACTTTGCTTGACTATAGATCAGTGGTACTAATGGGTGATTGGAATGGTGTCTTAGACACACAAAGGGATAAGAAAGGTTCCTCTCCTTTTCTTAAACAAGCAAGGCTACCTAAAGCCTTTTTTGATATGAAAGAAGACTGGGAATTAAGGGACTATTGGCGGGAACGTAATCAAGAGGAGAGAGACTTTACTTTTTTTTCTGACAGACACCAATCTTTTTCAAGAATTGACTTTTTCTTGATTACCACGGATTTGTATAATAAAGTAAAGAATGTAAAGATTTTTCCTAGATCACTGACGGATCATAGTCCAGTTTGGATGGAGTTGATTCAAGAGAAAGAGGAAAGAAGATCCTGGAGAGTTAATGAAAATTTGTTTAGACAAGAGAAGAATGTTCAAAAACTAAAGGAGTGTTTAAAGGACTATTTTGCTTTGAATATGTACAAGGGGACTTCAATGTCAATGGTATGGGATGCAGGTAAAGCATTTATGCGCGGTGTTTTGATAAAAATGAATAATTTTTATAAGCGAAATCAGATTCAGAAACGTAGAGAACTTGAAGATGAAATTAAACTAAAAGAAAGGGCTTTGATTCTAAATCCTTCTGATGAAAGTACTAAAGAATCTGTAAAGTTATTAAGGTCACAATTTAATATGTTGATAGCAGATCAAGCTGCAACCAATTTATTATTTATGAAACAAAATACATTTTGTAATGCTAATAAGCCGGGGAGATGGTTGGCTTATCAATTAAGAAAGAAACAGAGACAGAGAATAATAGAGAAAATAAATTATAAGGGTAAACTAGTTTCTCAGAAGGAATTAATTAAAAAATCTTTTTTGGATTATTATCAAAACCTATACAAATCTACTAATGTACAACTGTTAGATATAAATAAATATTTAGCTGAGGCAAGTTTTCCTAAACTGACTGAGGATCAGAAATATGAAATTAATGGTTTAATCACTAAGGAGGAAATCGCCTCAGCAATTCAACAATTGAAATTAGGGAAAGCACCGGGTACGGATGGGTTAACAGCTGTTTATTATAAAGCCTTAATGGAGGAGATGATTCAACCATTAAATGATCTTTTTAATGGTATCCTACAGGGTTTAGAGATTCCTCCTTCATGGCGTAGTGCTTTTATATCATTGATTCCAAAGGAGGATCAAGATCTTACTTTACCAAAAAACTATAGGCCTATATCTCTTTTAAACGTGGATTATAAGATATTTGTAAAAATTTTGGTAAATAGGCTTATGAGGGTGGTGCATCATCTTGTGCATAAAGATCAATCAGGGTTTATAACAGGAAGGTATATGAAAAACAATGTTAGACAAATTATTAATTTACTAGAATACTTAGATAAGAACAACCAAGTTTCTGCAGGGCTCATATTTTTAGATGCTGAAAAAGCATTTGACCAACTGAATTGGCATTTTATGCTAAGAGTAATGGAAGAAATGAATTTTGGTGAAAACATATTACAAGCCCTTAAGGTAATATATCAAAAACAAACAGCACAACTTATTGTTAATGGAGGTTTGTCGGAGGTTTTCACAATAGAGAAAGGTACTAGACAGGGGTGTCCTTTATCGCCATTGTTGTTTGTTTTAACATTGGAAATATTATTGATTAAAATTCGAGAGTCTCAGGAAATTAAAGGAATATATGTTAATAAAAAAGAATATAAGTTGAGAGCTTTTGCGGATGACTTGGTTGTTACTTTGTCGCAACCTGATTATTCTGTAGTAAACTTATTACAGTTGATTCACCATTATGGTTTGGTCTCGGGTTTTAAGATTAATGTAAATAAGACTAAAATTTTACCTAAAAATATGTCGAGTCAGGAGAAGCAGATTTTGGTTAACTCGACGGGTTTTGAGATTGTTAATAAGGTAAAATATTTGGGGGTGATGCTGTCTGTTTCTAATGCAAAATTATTTAAAAACAATTATGAAAGGTTGTGGGTCGGGGTACAGAAAGACTTGAAGAACTGGGAAAAGCTGCAATTATCCCTCATGGGAAGAATTGCAGTGATAAAAATGAATATTCTACCCAAGTTTCTTTTTTTGTTTCAAATGTTACCAATTTTGAAAAATGAGATTAATTTAAATGAGTGGCAGAAGGGTCTCAATAAATTTATTTGGGCAGGGAAAAAACCAAGGGTTAAGTTCAAAATTATGCAAGACTTCCGTGAGAGGGGTGGACTCAAGGTACCAAATTTGAAATTATATTATGATGCGGTGGTTTTAACATTAATTAGTGACTGGGTAAATTTGACAAATTCTGAGATACTTTATCTAGAGGGATGGGATTTACTTTATGGGTGGCATGCCTATTTAATATTTAATAAAAAAATAGATTGGGCTTTTAAATCTCATATTTTAAGAATTTCTTTACTTAGGATTTGGAGAAAATATTATAAAAGTGATTTTAAAGTACCATTATGGGCTATACCTTGGCATGCGATAGAAGGAATAAAAAGAGGGGTTAAAATGGACATGGTGTCTTATAGACAGTTACTTAAATGGGATGGACAAAACTGGCAATTAAAATCACGGGAAGAATTAGTACAAGAAAATTTTACTTATTCTTGGTTCCAATATAGGCAACTACTAGATAGATGGAAGATGGATTGCAAGGTGGGTTTTCTTAGAGAAGATGAAAATCTTATTAAGCAACTGAAGGATCAAAGACAAACCCACATTAAGAGAATTTATGGGGTTTTAGTTGAATTGGACTCAGAAACGGAACTAATTAAAGATTGTATGATTAGATGGGCGCAGAACTTTGGTGAGCCAGTTTCATTGGACACCTGGGAAACTATTTGGGTGAGAAATGTCAAATTTACTCAAGCACAGAATTTAAGGGAGAATTTTTATAAAATGTTTTATAGATGGCACCTTGATCCACAAAAAATGTCTTATATGTACCCTGACGTGCAACCTAAATGCTGGAGATGTGGTTACAAGGAGGCTTCTTATTATCATATTTGGTGGTCATGCAGAGAGATAAAAGCATTTTGGATCAAAATATGGTGGAATATCCAGAGAATTTTTAGAAGGAGGGTAAAATTCACTCCGCAATTATTTTTGTTAGGTATTGTTACAGATTGTGATACAAAGGAGGTTGTATTGATGTTAAACTTGATCACAGCCGCGAGGCTGTTAGTTGGACAATATTGGAAGAAGGAATCTTTGCCTACATTGCAGGAATGGTTTTTTAAAGTAGCTTATTTGGCGGAAATGGCAAAGATTTCGGCTTTCTTAAAGCAACAAACGCAAGAGAAGTTTTTTGCTATCTGGGACAAATGGATAAAATTTATACAATTTAGATTGGGTATACAAAAATATTATATAGCCTTTTCATAAGTTTTATTTTTATATATATTATAGATATCTTTTTTATATATATAAATATAGAGTTTTTAATTTAATTTTTATTTTTTTTTTTTTATTATTTCTTAAGCCTATATTCTGCTCTGGGAAGCTCAGGGGGGGGGAAGGGAGGGTTTTTGGGAGGGGTGTGGGGTGGGGGTTTTTTTTTTTATATGTATTGTTTAATTTTTTTTTCTCTTTTGTATATGTTGTTTTTTGTTCTGTATTGTTCTTGTTTTTTTTGTAAAATTTATAAAACTTTTAATAAAAAAAAAAAAAAAAAAAAAAAAGTATTAGCATGCCTACAAGCTGTATTAGGATAAAAGTGTGCTTCTCTCTCTCTTTCCTTAAAAAAAATCCATTATATTTTGGTAAAAGCTGAGCTGCATGATAATAACAGCACATGTGTTTGAAAAGGCCAAACATCTCTTTCCTGCTTAGGATTTTGGAAAGTCCTCCCTGAGACTGTTTTGTGCTTTTACTAAAGGAATTTAGTGCACCTTTCCCATTTCCTTAATGAGGTATCCATCAAGGCAATTGACAATGTCTGAAATAAAAATAACAACCTGACTATTGCATACATCTTAATCAAGGATATTTACAAAAGAAATGCACTTTCTGGTGCCTGACAAATGCTGGGCTGTACAAGGCATTTTTATTCCCGAAGAGACAGCTTTTTGATAAGTTGCCCGACAGATTTCATTCTTTTTGTTTTTATTGAAAAACAATAAAAATATTGTTGAGAAAGCTTCTTTTTTGCAAAGAATGTTTCTTTGATTCTGTTTTGCACTGAGTGGCTTGTTTATGAGAGAAATTCTAAGGGTCAACAAACCTGAACCTAATCATGTATGTTGCTCTTATCTGCACTCTTTCCAGGGTCTCAACATCTTTTTTTGTATTGGGATCACCAAAACTGGATGTAGTATTCCAACTGTGGTCTTACTAAAGCAGTATAAAGTGGTATTACACTTCATGTGACCTTGATACTCTCCCTCTGTTGATGCAGCCTAGGACTTCATTGGCTTTTTTTGGCAGCTGCAGCACATTGCTGGCTCATATTTAGGTGTCTGTTCACTAGGACTCCTAGATCGCTCTCAGTTACTGCTATTGTGATATGAATAGATATGAGTGGACTAGATTTAAATGGATTGCCTATTGCTAATAATGGCCGATGGCATTCTCCTTCTTCAAAATGACAGTGTGTTGAAACTATATAATACTTCCAGGAACCCCTGAAAACAGGCTGTATCGTAAAAACACTCAGCTTTAATGATTCCTAAAAGGGTAGCACAGCTTCAGTGCTTGTTTGGCTCAAGGAAGGAGAAAATGCACACTTATATATAGTTGACTATATGAAAAAAAATTGCTTGACTCTATTTTAAAAATAAAAAATAAAATCCTTATTTTTACTTTTCTGCACCTCAATCTCATAAAGATTATTTATCAAATACCAAACAAGCATTCTAATACTCAAACCTAGTTAAACCCGGAAGAAGAAAATGGAAATCTGTATGGTGCAGAATAATATACACTAGCTTTTACCCCCACATTCTGCTGGAGAATAAATTGGGCACTATAAAGATACATTTTAGCTGACAGGCTAAGACATATGTGATGTATTTTTTTAAATGGTCTCTTTTTGAAAAAAAATGAGCTTTTCTTTAAATAGTGAAATAGAGAGAGAGAAAGAAATATAGTGAATATGATCTGGCTATATAAATCTAATCACAGAAGAGATTATTCCCTTCTATGGCCTAAGTGAACACCAACCTCTTAAAGTGATTAAATATTCTGTACCACAATATTATTTTGCTGCATAGAGCTAGAGCAGTGGTGTGCCACAAAAGAGTCAGCAGTAGATTTTTTAAGGAGCTAGAAATGTTTCTGGACATGATCAATCACTGTTTAAATTGTTGGAGAATCACTGTGAGTAATTTCCAGTTTAGTTTACACACAGCATGCTCCCAGTCAATCTCTCTATCCAGATCAAAGCAAACATAGAGGCCATTCATTTCAACCATCAAAAATATAACCTGGTGGTTTTTTTTATTGATAAATAAGGAAACATAAAAAAAATTAACAGGCAAAAATGGGAGAAAAATCAGGAAGAAATAGAAGCATAAAGCATCAGAAGTTAGAATGACTTATGACCCAATTTGTGGGTACAATTGTCATAAGCTGAAGACTCTTTCTATTATACACTCTCTAAAAATCTAACAAGGCAGTGGATGAGGACTTTCTACCTGCTGAGCTTTTAAAGCTCACCATAAATATGTTATTGGTGAGCTCCACTCCTAGCAGGCCTGTTCTCTCATATGAATAACACCAATTACATCCTCACAGAATGAAACTTGTCTATTGTAGTCTTTATATACAAAAAGGAAGCAAAAGAGAACCCAGAAATTATAAACCTGTAAGCCTAATTAACATATTGGCCAAGATGTATGCCAGCTATCTCCTAAGCAGAATAGAGGACTGGATGTTCTAGTAGAAGAACAGGCAGGGTTCAGACGCCAGTGCTCTACTATACACAATCACTTTACTTTGTAACACCTTATAACAAAGTATACAACATCAAGAACATAGCTCTATGCCACTTTTGTTGACCTTAGTGCAACATTTGATTCTATTAACAGAGACATTACGTGAAAGAAATTGGCTCATCTAGACATGGACCCCAGACTTCTACGCCTGATTTAAGGCTTTCTACACAAATATTTTTCTAAATGTCTGTATGGGAGTAAATGGCATCCTGACATACACCATACCTCCTACCAATGGTGTTAGACAAGGATGCATCCTAGCCCCAACTCTGTTTACCATGATGTCAGTGATGTCTCAGGATTTCTTTGCACTCAGGATTTCCATATGCCAAAGATACTTAATAAATCTATTCACATTCTTCTCTATATGGATGATGTAATCTTTATAATGAAATCTCATGCTGGCCTAAGGAGACTCTTCTGGAAGTTGGATGCTTACTATGCCATTAACTCCTTGACAATCAATAAGGCCAAGAATACAACTGGTACATGGAGAGGGAGCCTATAGAGCATCAACTCTTTTTTATGCCCAAGGACAGTTTCCATCAATATAGTCCTCTGACTTTTGTCTGCAATTAATTTCATAAAGCTATTTAAAAAAATAGAACAAGGCATCAGAATGAAGAACTATTTTCTAACAGCTCAATGGGATAGCTACTTAATATATATATATATATTATTGAAAATTTTTACAGCTTTACAATAAAATAATCCCCCTCTCCCACCCGTCATCCTCCCCCTTTCTTCCCAGAGCTGAATACAGGGTTAATAAAAACTAAAAAAAAAACCTTACAACTTAAATAAACATCAAACAATTATAAATACATTCAAAAAAACAACAAAATTTTAAATACTTTAACTCCAATATATAAAAACAAAACAATAGTTCTAATCATTACCTTAAGCATAAATTATTCAAAAGCTAGATAGTACTTTTTAATATCATATTTGTGCTGTATAAAAATAGCTACTTAATATATTGACATATTATCAGCCAAGAACAGAAAACTCTTATCCTTCTCATCTTTTCTATTACCTTCTCCTATTGGTATCTTATGATTATATTGCTTTGCTGTTATATGAGAACTTACGCACCAGAAACAAATTCCTTGTGTGTCCAATCACACTTGGCCAATAAAATATTTTCTATTCTATTCTGTTCTGTTCTGTTCAACAGAAAACTGTATCTCTAATTATGTGGGACTTCAACTTCCATCATACCCAGACAAGAGAAGGGAAAGGGAGAGAATTATAATCCCAAGTACTTGGAAAACTTGCTAAAATATATTATGTTTTTAGGCATCATTATACTGCACAGTATATCAGACATATAGATAATACAGAATTGTAACTCTACAAAAAGAATATTTTTTTTCTATTCAGCTTTGTTTTGCTCTATTCTTTGCTGTTTTCACAAAAGAACATGAGTTGCTTATATAGCAGCAATTTTTATTGCTGCTATAAAACAACTTTTAATTTAGAAAATCAAGAAAGCAGGTTCCAAGATGGAAATCAAAACTCACTAGTAATGCACGCATGGTGTAGTTACATTGTTCTATAACAGATTACACTGTGCCAAGTTTTGTTTATATTAGTGGGAGAGATGTCAGAAAAATTGTTCATGTATAAAACATCTGAATCAAACCTTCCTTTGTAATTACAAAGCTTAAAGTACAGCAAGGATAACAATTTGCATATTTTAATCTAGAGGTGAGGGACCTCTGTCACATAACAGCTTGGCCCAGATCAGGAAGGAGAAACAGAAGAGAGGCAAATAATTGAAAAGCAATTCACAGGAAAATGAAATTTGTTTCATTGTCATTTAAGAATGTCTTCTCATCTGTCTAGAGGAAGAAAGTCGATTTAAAATGAAACCTGAAAGCTAGAAAGCCATCATAGAAAGACCAAAGGCTAATTTCCTTTTTAATAAAGAAGTCTGTCTGTGTTAGAGCTGTGCATGCTTTGAAAGTGATTCAGAAGAAATTCTTTGGATTTATGCAAGTAATATACTTCTGTGCAAGCGAAAGAAAGAAAGAAAGAAAGAAAGAAAGAAAGAAAGAAAGAAAGAAAGAAAGAAAGAAAGAAAGAAAGAAAGAAAATACACCTGTTTCCAGAATTGCTTTAACTTTACTGGTTTGGCTGCTAAAAGCCAAGAGATTTTTTTTTCCCAAGGGAAAAAAGCCAGGAAAAGATTAGGCTGCTTTTGGTAAGAGAACAGAGGCACTGTGTTTATAGGAGAGTCAACTCAATTCTTGTGAGTCCTTTTTGAAAAAGAGTATCGTCCATGTGTATACAGGTGCTCCTCACTTTATATGTATTTGCTATTATGTGATTGATCATTTTCATCCAAGAATTTGCTTGATACCAGTATTATGAGATTTCTGCCAGCACAGTCAATTTGCACCAAAGGTCTGTAAACATGCCAAGACTTCTTCCTACCAAAACTGATTGAACATTTATCCACCAGACCCCCTTTCCACCCTCCTCATTCATTTACCATCATGTTCTACAGTTGTGCTAGTGATGCACAACTGTAGACAGTGATGCTGTCTATCATTTATTTCCAAATCTGCACTAACTACTTCTGTTAGCATGAGGTCAAAACAACCATCAACATCTTGTCCATCCACCTTACCCCAAAATGACAATGAAAAGGAACTTTCCCAATATTAGGAATAAAGATGGATATCTTACATCATCCCAAAACTGGTAAACAATCCTTAGCCCTGGAACAAGCTTTTTACCTTAGCAAACTTAGCAACAATAAAATAATAAAATTCATAGTGCTGGGCTGTGTTCTGCCTCTCTGTCTGCATAACAAACCCACACATTTTATTTATTATTATGTATTTATTAATCAAGGGGCGCAATGGCTCAGTGGCTAAAGACGGTGAGCTTGTCAGCTGGAGAGCTGACAGTCCAGGTTTGAGACCCGAGCTCTGTGCAATGGGGTGAGCTCCTGTTACGTGGCCCAGCTCCTGCCCACCTAGTAATTAGAAAGCATGCAAATACAAGTAGATTAATAGATACCACTTTGGTGGGAAGGTAACAGCATTCAACCAAGGACAAGAAACATTGGTTGGAAACTGATCAAAGAGAGAAGCAAAGTGGAATTAAGGGGAAATTTCCTGACAGTGAGGACAATCAACCAGTGGAACAGCTTACCCCCGGAAATCATGGGCACTCAGTCACTGGAGATTTTCAAGAAGAGACTAGACATTCAACTGTCTGAGATGGTATAGGTTCTCCTGCTTGAGCAGGGGGCTGGACTAGAAGACCTCCAAGGTCCCTTCCAGCTCTGTTCTGTTCTATTCTATTCTATTCTATTCTATTCTATTCTATTCTATTCTATTCTATTCCATTCCATTCCATTCCATTCCATTCCATTCCATTCCATTCCATTCCATTCTATTCTATTCTATTCTATTCTATTCTATTCTATTCTATTCTATTCTATTCTATGCCTTTGGCATATAGCCATGTTGGCTACATGAGTATGGAAATTGTCTTCAGACAATGCTGCCTCCCTCAGCCAAGAAACAGAGATGAGCACCATGCCATAGAATCAAACATCTTTTAATTTATTAATCAAATTTGTATAGTCACCCATCTCACCAAAAATGACTTTGGATGGCATACAACATTAGAAATCCAGTTGTAGAAAATATGCACAAAATGCTTTTACTCTGCATAGAAGTGAAGACCAGGAAGAACACATCTGTGTGAATAATGTAGTGCTTAAGAATAAAGCTCTAAAAAATTATGAGCACATTCGTCAATGCATCTGTGTTATAAAAATTCACACCATATCCTATCCCCAGCTTCCCCCACCCCCACTGGTTCAGTGTTCAAATCTGATTTATGCAAAGTGTTGAGGGAACATAACACTGGCATGAAATGAAAGAAGCGTGTTTTGGTGGTGGTAGCAGTGGTGTAACAAGGACACAGTTCAAATAGATTGCCATACTACTGTCCTTTCAGCACCATCTATATAAGGTGGATCAAAAATTGCTTTCAAAGTAAGGTTTAGAGGACAATAAATACTTAATGAAATAATTCTTTATAACATTCAGCCACTGAAGGCATGAAGCCAGCAGAAGATATGAACAATAGTGAAGATTTCTGATTTGAAACAGCTGCAGCAGCTGTACCCCTGGCCCTCTCATAAGGACTTCATGGTGATAATTGGAAGCTTTTTCTCATCCGTCCTGAACTTGGCAGTAAAATTTAACAGTCGGTGTTAACTTTTTTCACATCAGATGAAGATTTCATCGTTTGAAGATTTTTATTTTTTCATTTGGTGTTTGGTTGTCCTCTGGAGAACAAACTCTTACTAAAGTTGATAACTTTTAAGTCCAGTTGGCTTACACCGGAGAGATTTAAGAGATTTAAATGGAAGAATGTCACAGTTCTGTACTATCTCTAATTTTCAGATATTAAACAAAAGGGGAAATGTAAGAACGTCCTGCTGCTGTAAGAATCAACCAGAACACCAGGTACGTTTCAGTAGTCAACAAAGGTTTATTTCGCTATGTCGAAAACAAAATCAGCTCTGGGAAACACCCCAGCCCAGCGTCCTATTAATCCCATCACCACACCCACCGCGCACGCCCCAATCACCCCAATTACCCAATTACCCCTGCTGAACGCAACCCCATCTGCACCACACCCTATCATCATCCTATCAATTACATTCTGTCAGACCCAGCGTCATAAATCAGCGCTGTCCGCCCACATAATGTCTGTTCATCCGGGCTTCCCGTGCAATAGAGTAAGCAGTGACGTGGTTCCTCCGTCATAGCGGAAGCGCCGGTATCAGTCCCGACACTGCTCCGCGTCCAGCTCCACCAAGGCTGTTCGGAAGTCGGTTCAGAGCTCCGGAGACCGGCCAACGTCCGTACATGGGTAGGATGCACGCTGGGGCTGACATCCGGCTCCCCCTCACCACAGGGCCCCCTGAAATGAAACAGAGACATTCACGTATGCTATCACCTATCCCCCTGTGTTCCTCGGTTTGTGCGGCCACAGCCTGTGATATTGACGAATCAGGGCAGGAGCGAAGACATCCCCCTCCCGAACCCAGGATGCCTCGGATAAGGGGTATCCTTTCCATAGAACCAGATAATACATATCGCCCCCCTCCACCGGGAATCCAGTATGTCCTGTATTTCATACCTTCCCGGGGCAACGGGCCCTGGGGGAGGTTCATCATGGGTGGTCCCTTCTACTGGTTTTAATAGACTCACATGAAATACTGGGTGTATCTTACCAAGTACTCCTGGTAATTGCAGTTGCACCGTGACAGGATTGATGATACGTACTATGCGGAATGGTCCAATGTATTTTGGTGCCAGTTTCTTGCATGGTACCTGCAACTTAATATACTTGGTAGACAAGTACACCCGGTCACCCACTCTCAGATGCATTGCCCTTCTACGACTTTTATCTGCTTGCTCCTTCACCGCCTTTTCCGCATGTTGTAACGCCTGTTTCACTGTACTCCACACCTGACCTGCACGGGACATCCAATCTCCAGGACGTATATCTGTACCCCCCTGTGGTTCAGCCCCAGGTAATGGAACCGGATCGTATCCATAAACTACTTGGAAAGGGGTCAACCTGGTGCTTTTATGCACTGCATTGTTATACGCTAGTTCCGCGAATGGTATGAAGTCTATCCAATCTGACTGTTGGTGAGATACATAAGACCGGAGATATCGTGAGATTGCCGCATTAGCCCGTTCCGCCGCCCCATTAGTGCAAGGATGGTATGCTGAACTCAGGCCTTGTGTGGTCCCAATGCTTGCTAGGAATCTACGCCAGAATTGAGCCGTAAATTGAACACCCCTGTCCGAGATAATTCTACGGGGTGCTCCATGTAATCTATATATGTGTTGCACGAACAATGTCACTAGTCCCCTCGCAGATGGCAGTCCTTTGCAGGGGACGAAATGTGCTTGCTTCGAGAACAAGTCCACAACCGTCCATATGACCGTGTACCCTCTGATGTTCGGTAAATCAACAAGGAAATCCATCCCGATGTCCTGCCAGGGTCGGATCGGATTAGCTACCGGTTGTAGCAGTCCCATTGGCCTCTTCGGTACCACTTTAGACTGCGCGCAAATCCTACATTCCTTAACGTATCGCTCAATGTCCTTCCGTAAACTGGGCCACCAGAACCGTCGTCTCGCCAAATGGAGCGTCTTGACGAAGCCAAAATGGCCTGCCAGCTTCGAGTCGTGACATTGATGAAGTACCCGATGACGCATTTCCTGGGGGATGTATAACCTATTCCTATACCAAGCCAAGCCATCACGCTGGGTTAATAACCCGGGATTCGCCTGCAACCAGGGATCGGTCAACAATACAGTTTGCAGTTCCTCCTCAAACGTCACCACTTTGGCACATCCTTCTACGTGTGCGGGATCCCTACTACATAGCGGCATAATGGTCTGGATCACTTGTTCCTTTTTACTATCATATTGTGGTAGCCGGGAGAGTGCGTCTGCTAGGAAGTTCTTTCCTCCGGGCACCACCTTCAGGTGAAACCGGAAACGCTGAAAATACTGCGCCCATCGAACGTGTTTCGGCGCCAATCGCCTTGGAGTCTGGAGGACCGCCAGGTTCCGGTGGTCCGTCCACACCTCGAATGGGTGTTGCGCACCCTCCAAAAGATGTCGCCAGGTGGACAACGCCCATTTTATCGCAAATGCTTCCTTCTCCCACACTGCCCATCGTCTCTCGGGGTCGGTAAACTTCTTGGAGGTGTATGCGCACGGTTGCAAGTTGCCTTGGCCGTTACGTTGCATCAAGAGTGCGCCGACAGCCACATCACTGGCGTCGGCCTGCACTATAAATGGCTTATTTGGGTCGGGGTGCAATAGCACTGGTTCCTCTGCAAATAGTCGTTTAAGAGACTCGAAGGCCCGTTGGCAAGCTACCGTCCATTCCAATGCCTGTTTGGGATGGGGTTTGCCAGGTGTGGTTTTGGTGCGCAACAGTTGAGTTAATGGTAGAGCCACATCAGCGAAAGAGGGGATGAATTGGCGGTAGAAATTGGCAAACCCCAAGAATCTCTGCAGTTGACGACGGGTCCTCGGGGCCTGCCATTCTAGAACACTGCGCACTTTATTAGGATCCATTTCTATCCCCATAGCTGACACCCTGAACCCTAAATAATCTATCCGGTCTTTGTGAAACTCGCACTTTGACAGCTTACAGTACAGGTTGGCGTTTAACAACTTTTGCAGTACTGTCCGTACTAATTGTACATGGTCTTCTAACGTCTGCGAATAGATGAGTATATCATCCAGATAGACAAGGACGCCCCTATATAGATGATCATGTAATACTTCATTTATTAGTTGCATGAAGACGGCCGGCGCTCCTTGTAACCCGAAAGGCATCACCTTGAATTGGTAGCTGCCCAGGGGACAGTTAAATGCTGTCTTCCACTCGTCCCCTTGCCTAATGCGTACCCTATAGTATGCCTCACGGAGGTCTAGTTTTGTGAAGATTTTCCCAGCCGCCAAATGAGTGAGCAGGTCTTTCATAAGCGGCAGGGGATATACTTGGTTTATACACACTGCGTTCAGACCTCGGAAGTCTACACATAACCTCAATCCCCCGTCCTTTTTTCCCTGGAATATAACTGGAGCGGCTATTCTCGAACGTGCTGGTTCTATAAAGCCTCTGGCTAGATTCTTATCAATGTACTTTCTCATTTCCTGCAGTTCTGCAAACGTCATAGGGTACATTCTGGGTTTGGGTAGCTTAACTCCTGGAGCGAGTTCGATTGCACAATCAGTCTGTCTGTGCGGCGGCAAACTATCACATTCCTGTTCGCTAAACACTGCCGCGAGATCATCATATACCCGTGGGTATAGGGTTTTGTCCTTCTCCTGTACCGATCGTGAAGCGTTTAACTTTCTATCCCTATTCAAGTCATCTGGCGACCGCGGATGCGGACCTACTGCTAGCCGTAGGTGTCTGGACCCCTCCGCCCACCAAATGGTTGGTGTCCACTTATCCATCCACGCTAATCCCAGAATAACAGACTCGGACATAGTGGGAACAACTATGAACCTTATCATTTCCCAATGACCCCCAATATCCATTCTAACAGGCTCCGTTACCAATGTAGTGGGGACCCCTCCCAACAGGGAACCATCTACCTGCTCAAAACGGATCGGGGTCTTTAGTCGGGCCACCCTAATCCGCATCTGTTGTACTAACCCCTTACTAATAAGGCATCTTGTACATCCCGTATCTAATAACGCCGGACAGGGCATTACCTCACCCGTGACCGGGTTTGTCAATGAAATGGGGATGGTGAAGGGGACGATGGGGTCACTCACCATCGGATCTTCCACCGGTCCTTCGTCCTCGTATTCCTGTAATGTAGGAGACGCCCCATCGGGTGGTTGCTGGATCGGCGACTGTCCCAGTTGGTAGGCCACCCGTGATTTCTCTGTCGGTTTTTTCGATGTGGTACCCGGGTGCCAACCGCCGTAGGTGTACCTGTGGGCTTGGGTGTTCCACACTCCGCAGCGCGGTGGCCCGGCCGATTGCAGCGGAAACACCGGAAGGTGGGCTTTGGACGTACTGTACTCAGCACGTCCGGACTGGTGCCACCTACAGGCTGATCTTGATTCCGGCGGGGCCTCTCCTCCCGTCTTCCAGGACGATCCCTCAATCCTACATCCAACTCTACCGCGGCCCTATACCAATCAGTCAAACGCCCAGCCACCCCTCGGACTATACATGCTTGGCGTATGGTGGTATCCAGACCAGTGCGGAAATGATGAATTAGCAGGCTGTCCGGCCATGACCTAAGCCTCCCTGCCACTTTTTGGAATTCTCGAATGTAGTCCTGTACTGGTCTGCCCCCTTGCCGCAGACCCACTAACTGGGCTTCAGCCCGTAGCAGGCGTGTTGGGTCCTCGAACCTTGTTTTTAGTGCGTCGAGGAAAAGACCCACATCGGCTAACTCCCTGGCCTGGTCGCTATATAGGTCTGCGGCCCAAGCAGCGGCCTCACCTTGCAGACTCGCTGTTACCGCGACCACCATGGCCCAGTTGGACGAGTACAAGGTTGTATAACGGTCCAGATGGTTAAGAACGTGGCTTAGAAATACCGCCAACCTGTCTGGATCCCCGTCAAATGTGAGGGAAATTGGTGGGGGATTCCATATCATCTGCTGGGGCCATGGCGCCGGTACCCTACCGCCATATGGACCCGTCCCTGGATACGCCCTGGAACTGGGTCCTGCTCCCAGGTTCTCCAGCCCGTCTCCATCCGGACCTTCCGGTGGAGCCCGCGCCTCTCGTGTATCCAGTCTATACCGTGGACGCTCAGTTCCGGTTTGCCTTGCCATCGAATCCCGGATTGTAAACCGACCCCCTTGCGGTAATTTGAACTCCGGGCTTGCCAGTTGAAAGTGGGACACATAAGGGGTACTATCCTTACCAGGGCTGCGAACGGTATCTGGGTAAATCCGTTCCCCAAACTGTTCCCTAAGGACCTCTAACGTATATTGGCCTGGAGCTGTGGAGCAGCTCCAATCTTCCTCGTCATCTCCGGCCATCCTGCGTTCCCTCCAGCCAGCGAAACTAGGTGCCAACCGCCGCCCCCTACCATCCCCCAAGGGACCGGCAGCTGCTCCGGCCCACCACTCGTCGTCCGCCGACGTTGGTTTGCGCCGTTTAGGTCCATGCTCCACAGCCGCAGGGAAACGTCCTTTCTCCTTCGGGCGTGTCGCCACACGCTCCTCTTCCTCGACTCCTACGTCCGGATTCTCCGACTGTTCGTCAGCTTCCTCAGCCTCCACATCCATAACCGGTTCCTCTCCCTGTGTCCCTTCAGCCATAGCTCCACGAAAAGCAAGACGAAGTGAGAGCTGATTTACTGTAAGAACGTCCTGCTGCTGTAAGAATCAACCAGAACACCAGGTACGTTTCAGTAGTCAACAAAGGTTTATTTCGCTATGTCGAAAACAAAATCAGCTCTGGGAAACACCCCAGCCCAGCGTCCTATTAATCCCATCACCACACCCACCGCGCACGCCCCAATCACCCCAATTACCTAATTACCCCTGCTGAACGCAACCCCATCTGCACCACACCCTATCATCATCCTATCAATTACATTCTGTCAGACCCAGCGTCATAAATCAGCGCTGTCCGCCCACATAATGTCTGTTCATCCGGGCTTCCCGTGCAATAGAGTAAGCAGTGACGTGGTTCCTCCGTCATAGCGGAAGCGCCGGTATCAGTCCCGACACTGCTCCGCGTCCAGCTCCACCAAGGCTGTTCGGAAGTCGGTTCAGAGCTCCGGAGACCGGCCAACGTCCGTACATGGGTAGGATGCACGCTGGGGCTGACATGAAATGTTTCTTCCTATTGCTAAAATAATTGAAGAAGTTTTAATTTTCATTATGTGAAACTAACTCACTTGATAATTCTTCCCTAAAATGTATATGGCTTATTGATATGCAAAAATTTTGCTAAATGTGAATCTTCAATATGGCTCATAGATTTATTATTTAGAGGGCTGATATATATAGCACATATGGCTACGTTACAGATATGGCTATATGAAGTTGATTTACAAAGCGAATCTTTATTTCAATATGTATGCTACCTTCCCAAATAAATATTTTGAAATAGTAGTTTAAATTATTCAAACTAAAAAAGAAAGTTTTTTTTTAAAAATAGCATATAATTAGTAATAATTTCTAAGTCACAAAAAATAAATCAATAAATATTCAATTAATTAAAATGTTCTGTAACTATTTTGGTTGGATATTTTTAGCTTATTAAGAGTTGATTTTAGTTATTTAGATACTATTGATTTGGGTTTAACTCTTATAAATCCCCCCCCCAAAATCTTTCTCTTCTCACCTTGCCAGTTGTAATTTATTTATCAAGAATGTCTCCATGCTGCTTCTCTTTTCTAATAATGAGAACTCCAGACTGAAACATCTGGACCACCTCAAACTGCTTCCAGCCTGGAAGATTTATTTCTGAAAACTACTGAACTGCCTCTTTGAATTAAAGTTCATCTATCTGTCCTTGAGCTGCTCTAACTAGTAATCCTTATCCTTTCATAAGCATGAAGCCAGTAAATCTTATTTATTTATTTTATTTTATTCAATTTGTACATGCCCAACTCACAACAATTCTGGGTGGTTATCCATATTCATAATGTACAGACACAGTAAGGAAAAGGATTGGTAAATTCCTCTGCCTTTATTTTCCTCCCTACAATAATTCAAAGCCCCAAGTAGACTTAGTTGCAATTTTTTTGTAAAAAAATTACAAGGTGAAAATTAAAATGTCCCACACTTGTGAACAAGACTTTCAGTTGCAACATAGCCTTCTCCTGTGCCAGACAGAACAAAACAGGTCTTCCATACATTCCTGTAACCCAAGAAGGTCAAAGCTGGCTGATCTCTACTGAAAGGGAGTTTCAAAGAGTGAAGATACAAATGACTAAGACTTCAGAGTTGAATCCTAGAGATAATTGACTCTATTTGACTTTGTTGACAGGCAGATATTATAGGAGGAAGAAATGAGATAACTGGAGATAATAGAATAACCAGTTCTGGAGCTATATAGGGCCTTACAAGTGAAAACCAACACCTTGAATTGCATGAGGTGCTAAATCAAGTGATGGAACTCCCAAAGTGGCAGAATTACCCATCACTGCCTGGATTGACTCATTCCATCCTAGTTGTAGCTTCTGAACGCACTTCAGGAGCAACCTCTTGTAGATGCATTGCAGTACAATTGCAGTTCAATTACAGGAATCCAAACAGGAAGGAAAATCAGTTTAGACTATCTGAATGCACACAACTTTCTCCTATTTTCTTCAATGAAAATAGTTTGACAGGTAAATTCATACTGTAGCCTCTGCAAGAAAAATGTACACTTATTGATTTGATAATTTTGCTCATAGTAGTTTAAAGACTCTGGGCAGGTTACAATCATAGCAATTAAAATCTATTGGAGAAATCCAGATACATAATCATTAACAATCAGTAATGACCCCAAATTAAACCAAAGACTGGATCAAAGTAACCAACATAAAGCAATAGAAATTCCTGTCATTTAACAAGGAAGGAGTTGATCAGATTTGAGGAGTATCACCTTCTTCAAAAATAATGGATTGTGCTGAAATCCTAAAGAAGGCACACCTTTAGTGTGATTTAGCAAAAAGTCCCTGACATAGTTGGTTAATGGAAAGAGGATTACTTTCAAGGAAAACTGGTTTCTGTTTTTTTTTTTTTTTTTTAGCTGATGCAATCTTAAGGAACTAAACACTGAAGACAAAAACTGAACAAATTAAAAAACAGAAATTACTACTTGCTGGAAGCTTGAATGATTCTAATACTAGACATTCTAAATAGCACTTTGTGTTTTAATATCTTTCTTTTTCCTCAGAAGAGGAGGTGGAATGGTTAATTTGAATTAAAAAAAAAAAGGCCTGCTATAACCCCCACACATCAATTTACCTGTGAACAAAAAGATTCACACAGAGAAAATGGGATTTGGAACTATTTGATAAATTACTGCAGACTACTTGAATATTCCATTAGCAAAATAATAGCTCGTTATGGAACCCAGAAGAATGTAGTGTAATTATGATAGGGACTGTCCCCCCACTAAGGGGTGAGAGGAATGCAAATGTTAGAACTGATAGCTATTTAAAAACTGCTTGGTGATAAGCTGCAAAACAAGCTGAGGAGGGGGCTTCACAAGGATTTCTTCAACGCTAATTCTTCTCAGTAGTGAATATATTCTAGGAAGGTGAAGGTCACGCATCAGATTTGTATGCTCATTCTTTTCTTTTCTCCAGGAAGATACACTTACGTACATATAGCTGTCTATAAGATAGTATGCCACAGCTAAGTATACCACAATGAAATAAAAATCTAAAAGAATCGGTTGTGTGGAGAGAAGGATTGACTGGATAATGTGATAGGGTGAATTTCTCCAAGGTTTAAGTGGCAATGTCTTTTCCTTGGGGAAATAAGAGTCATTTTTAGGCCCTCAATTCTCACTTGGCCTTTTAAGTTACTAAAAGGCAATGCACTTAGTCTTCCTAAACACACACACACACACACAAATTTTGGGATGTATATACATATACATTTTTTTAGATTGCTAACAAAGAATAAAGGGAGAACTGGAATAGCTGTTTTGAGCTTCTTAACTCTCTTCAGCCAGACATACCCTTCTGAGATTCGAACCTGGGCTGTGTGCATGTTAGGCAGCTGTATTAACCTAGGCCACAGGCTCTTTCTCACTTTGTCAGTGCATTGCCTATTAGTAACTCAAAGGGCCAAGTAAGAACTGAAGGCCTAAAAGTGACTCTTAATTCCCCAAGGAAAAGACATTGCCACTTAAACCCTATTGCATCATTCAGTCAATCCTTCTTTGTACATAACTGATTCTTTTCGATTTTTACTTCATTGAGGTATATTTATATATAATTGTTTGCTGGGCTTTGGACAATTGGTAGCACTGCAATGTCCCATTATGATTGATAACATTTTCTCTGGCTCTACCATCCTGGAATGTGCAGAATTTAGCTTGATTCTGAGCATTTCATGGTTAAAGGGAAGACATTGCAAAAAGGATCAAATTGCTCATATTTTGTGAATTTAAGAATAATTCCTACACTGAAATGCCAACTTGCATTGGAAGGAGAAAAGGCAGAGTTATTTCTTGACAGGTGATTTTATACACCAATCCACATCTTCTCAAGTAGATGACTTTCTGGCATGAAAATGAATGAATGGATTCATACTGTACTGTTAAAGATATTTTTTTAAGCGTAGCATGTTGAATAAGGCAGAGTGGTTGGGTGTGTGCATGTATGTATATATAAACATACACATACACATGTACACACACACACACACAGACACACACACACACAGAGAGAGAGAGATATTGAAGAATGTTGGTAAGGAGGGGAACCTAAACCAGAAAGGCGCTAAATGACATGTTGCAATACAAGCCCCACCACTTTAGTATGTATTTCAACATTGCACATATGTTCATAAGAGATGGGGCTTGCATTGCAATGATCCATCTGCCATCTTGCTCATTTTCACCAACCCTACCGCATATCAACCCTTATTTACTGTACCTCATGGCTTGGTTTGTGGGATGTACAAAACTGAAATGAAAGTGATGATGATACAGCTTATGACTAGGTGAGAATCCAGCTAATACCATAGCACTCCAAACCTATCCTTATTCCAACCATGGAGTAGACTCTTAAAGGCTCTGTTTTTTCCTGAGTTAGTATATTCCAGATATTCATTTCCTTTAATTAATTAAATATGCTGACCAGGGTTACTAGTGTTAACATGATCAATTCTCAAATAAATATTTTCCATACTAATGGAAAAGATAAGGCTAGGAAATTTGAATTTCTCCGTACAATTAAAAAATATATATCTGCAAGCAGAGCATTTATATTCCAGGTTGTGCAGGAAGATAACGAACTGTTCTTCCATTAAGGAATTATACTAGCTTCACTTGGATAGAACGGTGCATTACAGCCACAACTGAGCTAAAAATTGCCATTGCTAAATAGGCAGTTGTTAATTGAGTTGTGCCCATTTTATGAGTTTTTTTTGCCACAGTGGTTAAATGAATCACTCCAGTTGTTAAGTAAAACATGTGGTCATTAAGTGAGTCTGAATTTGCTTTTTGGAAGTCATCTATAAAGGTTACATATGGGGATCAGATGATCCTGGGACAGTGCAACAGTCATAAATACATGCCAACCACCTGAATTTTGCCCCCCCCCCGTGACCATGGAGAAACTGCAACAGTCATAAGTGCAAAAAAATGGTCACTTTTTTCAGTGCCTTTGTGACTTCCAACGGTCACTAAACAAACAATTGTAAGTCGAGGACTACCTGTACTATTACTATCAGAAGTGCAGCTTTGAAAATTAAATTAACCCAAGAAAGCAGCACGATGAAATTGTTGACAGGCTGACTACTTCACAGTTTTGGGGCTTAAATTCCTCAGAACATTTCTCTAAAAATACTTGTGGAAATAGCTACCCCATATCAATATTATAAATGATATGCATCGCGGAAAAGAGCTTGTCAATGTTCTCCAGTATAAATAGAAATGTCCAATATGATGGGTTAATGAAGATGTAACAAATAACCCGTCTGTTGCTCTTTCTAGAAAATGAGTAGTCATATTCCTCCAAGACTGCAAGAACTTAAGCTTCATCTGTGAGATGCCAGAATGTTAATGCGGCATTCAATAAACTACCTAGGAGAGCTAAACACTGCTAATCAAGTCATTTAATCTTTTAAAGTTAAATGCTGCTGTAAGAGAATAGAAGGTATAATTAATACCTCAAGCTGTGCAGCTGCTTTTTGTTTTATTTTATTTTTTAATTTAAATCAGAAAATGCAAACTTCATCTGTTGTGAAATATGTAAACTAGGTAAAAGCTCCTGAAATTTAAAGCAAATAAATGAGTGTCTTGTCTTAAAAGTACATATATACCAACTAATTGATGTGTATTTTGAGGGCTGATGGAACATTAGTATGGATAAAATAATGCAAGACTCTTTCCAAGATAAATTGACCGAACCTCCAGACATAGAGTGGGGAAGAAATAAATAAATAACCCACCAACAAGATAACCTTTTTGGCAAAGAAATCCTAACATTAGGCATGCTTTGAGGAAGATAAATAAATGGTGGTAATCTTTTATCCTTATCAAACAGGTTTTAATATATTTACAGAAGAGAATATTTGTAGCTCAGGGATGAACTGTGGGCTCCTTGATGCTCTCTGAGCTTGATTGTTTTCTTTCAGACTTTACCTATCAAGTAGGTAACATCATCAGTGCTAGTACAGTTTGCTTTTATTTTATATCCTAGTGCAGTGATCCCCAACCTTTCCAGCTTGGTGGCCTGGCTTGTCCGGGGGAGGGAGGTGTGTGAGTGGAAGGCACATGAGCACGTGCACAGCTCCATTTGCATGAGCGCAAACATCCTACACTTGCATGAGTGGAGCTTTGTGTGCCAGCACAAGATCCCTCCACTTGGGCAAGTGGAGTTCATGCTGTGCATTTGCCCATCTCTCCCGTGGCCCAGATTTGAACAGGCCATGGCCCGGTGGTTGGGGACCCCTGTGCTAGTGGCTCTGTTAGTGTTGGTGGGAATGGTCTTGGTAGTTCTTTGATAGGGCTATCATTTGCTTCTTGATTGTTGGTCTATTGTTAACCTTGATGATAATCTCTATTCATCTGGGTGTTGATTGCTGGTAAGGAGATTTTTGGTCTTTTTGTTTTCTTTTTGGCTTTTTGATTGTCTCTTTTAAATGGTGTGTATATGTTGTTTTATCTCTATGTGCCTGTTGATGGCCAATTAGTCTGAGTGCCAGGCTTCCAGGAATTCTCTAGCCAGACTTGGCTTGATCCAGGATACTCACAGTTTTCCAATTAAAACTATGTCCATGTGTTGTGAAACTAAGGAGTTTTTCTCATTTCTTCGGACTGCTAGTTGGTGTTCATGGATGCATTATGCCATCCAATCTGTCTGTTTGTCCTGCATATTGGCTGTTGCAGTCCTTGCACTGTATGTTGTAGGTGACTTCTGTTTTTTTCTTCAGTGGGCTGCTGGCTTACGTAGGATGTTTTGGAGGGATTTAGTTGGTTTGTGTGCTATGGTGATGTCATGTGGTTGCAATAATCAGTTGGTGGTTTCTAAGATGTTATGTATGTATGTATGTATGTACAGTATGTATGTATGTATGTATGTATATGCTATCCTTTTCACAGCTTGTGTTGGTTGGGCTATATTGGGTTGAGTGGTCATGTACTTTTTGATGGAGTTGCATGGATATCCATTTGTTTTTAAGGATTGAAGGGAAACTTATCTGGTGCAGTTATGTGTTGTGGATCCAAAGGTTTCTAATAACTGAAAAGCAGTTAACAAGCAATTTCCAAAAGTGATCAGAAAAGGAAGTATGCAAACTTAATGTCCTTTCAAAGGTGCTGACTGCTGTTTGAGCAAGATGGCTATTCTCTTATCTCCTCTGAGGACCGCTGTCTTGTGATATCCTCCTGAAGAGCAGTCTGGAGCATTTTTGGGTGATTGCAAGTCATCTCCTTGTCTGGAGAGGTTCAAAGAGCCAGTCTATTCACCAGCTCTTCAATCTAGGGGGCAGTTCCCAAGTAACCTTAGGCTGCTTAATCTTGAAACCACCAGCAGTTATCTTTAACAAATACAGGTAGTCCTCGACTTACATCCATTCATTTTGTGACCGTTTGAAGTTACAACACTTCACTGAAAAAAGTGACTTAGGAATGTTTTTCACACTTGCAACCAATGCAGGATTCCCATGATCACGTGACCAAAATTCGAACACTTGGCAACTGGCGTGTATTTATGATGGTTGCAGTGTCCTGGGATCATGTGATCCCCTTTTGTGACCTTCTGACAAGCAAAGTCAATGGGGAAACCAGATTCACTTAACAATCATGTTACTAACCTAACAAATGCAGTCTTACACTTATCATCTGTGACAAGAAAAGTCATGGAATGGGGCAAAATTTATTTCATGATTGTTTTGCTTAGTAAAAGAAATTTGGGGCTCCATTGTGGTCATAGATCAAGGACTATCTGAAGAGAATCTAAGGGCACAATCCTCTTCTGGCACTATGTTATCAGCAAACAGGAGAGATGAATGTCACAAGGATAAATAAATGTGAAGATATAGCCAAGGACTGAATGCCTGTCCTATAGTACTCTATTAGTTTTCTGCAGGGATTTTCAAATGTTGTGATGAACTGCTAAAATTAAATTTTCTATGGAACAACCTTCCCCCCACATAATAATATTATTAACATTGGAAATGGCTAAATAAATGAATTACTGTTACCAGTAGCTCTTGAGTGGTGAGCCTAACTCTCTGTTCCCTTCCCAGCTCTGAGAAGCAAGCCTTGAATGATGCAAACCCCATCAGGCCTTATGCCATCCTGCTGTGGAGTCCTCCACTTTTGCTTTCCCAGAAGTCAGGAGTCTGCAGACCTGATACTCCCTAATTGCTCACCTTTTAATTGTCTACCCGTCCCCATTTCCTCAGATCAACCCAAGCTTTGCAATCCTGCCTTATAGAACAAGACAGTTTAATAATTCCCTGTGCCCATTGAATTCAAAGTCTTTATCTCTAGATGAGTTACATTTTCAGAGTGTGGTTTTCTAAAATTACCTTCGGTTTATTGTTGTCAGTTTATTAAAAATGGAAGGAAGCGCAGCGATTTATTATTAAAATTCCACTGTAATTACTTCTGCTCTCATCAGCATCACAATTAAGTTTAATACTGAATACTTTAATGTTACTAAGATTAAGATATTAATAACTATTAAATTCTGGCCAACATAATCTGATATTAAATTAAGCAATGGGCCATGGCTAACTGATTATGGTAATAGATATAGTCACATCTCTAGTGAATAGAGAGGCATAGAAATAGAGAGATTTGTAGAAGAATGGATTAAGATCTGGCTAAATGTGTAACCCTGATAGTATTCATTGGAACTATCTGTAGAAAAACTGGAATGCCTGTGCACATACAATACATGTCTGCAACATACATTGTAAGCACAGAATATTTCACTGTCACAATCTTGTTTTTTTTTCTTCTGTACAGGTAAGATTCTGCAACATATAATTCTTGGAAACTTATTCTGAAAACTGAAAACCGTGTGTATGGACCGTGGTGTTGATATATAGAAAGAGTGATGACCTGGGAAAAGTTGTAAATTCATTATCATCAACACTGATGAATCTTTTCCTTCCAAATTTGTTTAGTAAAAATAAGCAAAGAAAAACAGAACATCAATCCAGTCATTTTCTCAAATTCCTGAGTTTTATATCTCCCTTAGGCCCTCAGAAGGTGAAAACAGAGTGAGGCGAAAATTGATTAAACTTTTCTGGGGAGTTATTCTACACAAATGTAATTTTCTTAAAATTAATCCTGAATTAATATTTCATAATTACTGCAAATTTAAACTTTCTGTCTAGTTTGATTTCTTTTTCTTCTCATCTTCATTATCTGCATCATATAAAGGATATCCTGCTTAAGCTTGAATGTATACTGATATACATATATATATATATATATATATCCAAATTTCTTTTTCTGACAAAGAATTAAAGAATTAAATTGGGAGACTAAGATGGCCATTTCGAGCTCATTCTGCTCTCGTCAGTTAGCCACACCCTTTATGGGATTCGAACCTGGGCAGTTTACATACTAGGCAGTGATTTAACCACCAAGCCACAGGCTCTCCTCCCTCTTTGCCAGCTGAGTCAAGGGAGTATATGCAGGAAGTTTTTCAGACAGATGTCTAATTGATTACACCTTGACATTTTTTAACTGCTATACTGCAGTTTTACTTTTTACAATTTCTTTTGCCTTGCAGCCCCCAACTAGGGGCGTTAAGCAGGCTCAAGTCGCAACTGCGAAACATTACAAATCCAAATTTCTTTTTCTGACAAAGAATTAAAGAATTAAATTGGGAGACTAAGATGGCCATTTCGAGCTCATTCTGCTCTCGTCAGTTAGCCACACCCATTATGGGATTCGAACCTGGGCAGTTTACATACTAGGCAGTGATCTAACCACCAAGCCACAGGCTCTCCTCCCTCTTTTTTTTTTTTTTTTTTTGAAAAACTTCCTGCATATACTCCCTTGACTCAGCTGGCAAATATATATATATATTTCTTTAGTACTTTTGGAAATTTCCTGGTGTGGAAGAGAATTGAAGAAAATGTGTTTTAATATTGAAAAAGTAGCTGGGTATCACCATGAGAAATATGAGCTGTATGTTATTTCAAAATAATTATGTTAAGACATGGAATGAAGTTAAAAAAGATATGTTAAAAGGGGGGGAATTACAGTTGTCATTGCAATGATAAAAATGGAAAGTTTTGGCAATATCTATAACTGAGAAATTGTTAGTGAAGATGATAGAAGTTGCTGAGATGTCCAAATTGAACTATTTGATTAAAGAAAAGATAATATATACTGTACGTTTATTGCTGATTGGAAATCCCTTATGGACTTTTTGCATAAAACAGGAAAATGTATTTATGATCCATAGTTTTGATAATTAGATAGAATGGATTATAGAAAGAAGAGATTTGTGATGTAAATATAGAGAAAGAGGTAAATTTAAATTGATAAGGATGATTGAATGCCACTTCTTTTATTTTCTTTCTTTTTTATTTATCTTCTACCTTTTTCTTTCTCTTTTTGCACTTTAGCTTTCTCTTTTATTTCTTCTTTTTCTTTTTTCTTTCTTATTTGTATTGTTTATATTAATATTTACTCTTGTTTTTAAAACTTTCAATAAAATGATATTTAAAAAGATAAATTATTTTCAATAGAAAGACCACATATAAATAAAGTTATTCAATGAATAATAAGCAGTACAATCTTCCCCTTCAGAGTTGGGACTGCAGTTCCCAGAATTCCCAGCTCATCTAGCCAATATTTCTGAAGATATCTGAAAAAGCCTTTTCTGCCCTGGTGCTTTGGATCAGATTGCTCTTTGCTAGGCAGAACTGGAAGACATTGGGGGAGGGTCTTTCGTGACTCATAGCTCTTGCTTGAGAAGCAAGTGACAGCTGTAGCCTTTGCACAGATTTGATCCTGTATGAATCCTGACCCTATGTTCCTTCTCATGTTCACTCATGCCTCAGTCACATTGCATGTATAGAAACTGCAATGGACTCTACTTGAGGTTGCCCTTGAAGACCACTTGGATGGAGCCTAATGAATAAACTTTCACTGGTTGTCAGGGGAGGTCAAGGTGTCATTTGTTATCCAGAAAGCCATTTGTGTCATACATCTAGATCAACTAGTGGATTTTAGAACTAGAATTTTGGAACATGTCATCCTCAATCTTCTAAACAAATAACATATTTGAACAAAGAGTGTGGCATCCAGTTGTGATGACTGTCAAAGTTCCGATCAATAAGACCAAATAAATCAGAACTCTGAGGTGGGAAAGTTCCCCCAAAAACATGTTTATTGGATACATAATATCAGCATGTTCAAAAGTGAAACCAGATCTGAACTTTCCCTCCGAGAATCAAAGTAATACAATGTAACAATTCCCATCCCTCTATTCATGCTACCCAATAGAACACCTTGGCGGGCTTCCTGACTTAACGATTCTCCTCCTTCCCTCCAGCATGGGAATGACCTTGGTTCCCACAAGAGTTGCTCCTGTTTAGACTACCAGAAATACCATCTCCCCCCCCCCCTCTCCTTCTCGTGGCAACCTAGAATGAAAAAAAATGGCTACAGCCAGGTTCGTTGTAGAGTTGACAATGACACTGATTGCTTTCCCCTTAGAAGTATTTTCTATTATTTAATTTTTTTATCTAGGCTAAATATCATAGCTACTTTATGGGGGATGCTTTGCAGAACATCAGGCTGGGAAAAGCTGTAGTGAGTGTGCTTAGGATTGCGGCTATAAAGATGAATGTTATGGCCCATAGCAGCACATCACTCTGGCTTTATAGGAGTGTTGTTGTTTTTTTTTCCTTTCAGTGAATGAGACATTCCAATATGCTTGCTGGAAATAGACTGACCTCCTTTTATTTAACATCTAACTGTCATCTTCTCACTTCCTAGCCTTTCCTATCCACAAGCATTAGCTGTTTAATTGAAAAAGAAATACCAAAAGGAATGGAAAACATAAGTGTAAAACTTCATTATTCTAAGTCCTGCTCACAGTTGTGTAATCTGATCTTTATTTATTATCTGCCATCAAGTTGTTGACAGTGCTTAGTGACCACATAAGTAGACCTTTCCCATGAATTCCCATCTTAGTTATGTGGCGTGAGCCCGTGAAGCTGGCACTCCAAATCACAGCCACAACAAGCCAACTGCGTCTGTGTCTTGTGATCACCATGATTGCCTCATGAAAGCTTTCAACTTTTGTCCTTTTGTTCAGAGAAAGGAAGGAGAATTATTATTATTATTATTTTGGCATTGCAACTTTTGCATTACCATGTAATACTGGGTATGCATCCACAGGCAGCTGGCGGAGCGCTATTTAAGCTGGGTGCTGAACTAGGCACAGACACTGACAGGCAGTAGTTAAGCTGCTCTTATCTTTTTTCCTCCGTGTCACCAATAATGATACCGTAATTCTCAGTAAACTCAGATCTTTTGGCTGTGTTTTGACAGCAAGCTTGTTATTCCAGTGGTCTGCACTTTTCTCCGACTATGTCATTTCCGTTGGTGAGGTCTCTTGTCTCCCATCCTTTCATTTATTTTGAGAGCTTTGGAAAGAAGTCTTCCCCTTCCCCCAGCTTATGTTTTCTTGCAATCTTTTTTTTTTTTAAATTTCACTAGTGTGCATTGCTCAGTCTGAAAGGAATTGTTCTTTTGTGAAGAACGGTGGGGCAAAGCAAATTTGGGTATCATTCACTGACATTATTGTGTCATTATTAGCATAGCTTTAAAGAGGGTGAATAGGGCATACCCTTAGCCAAGAAGAGAGGCCACCAAAGAGCATATTTTTGCTTGCAGAATATTCCTGATTCTATCAGGGATGAAAACATTCTCAGCAAAGTTCTTACCAGTCAATATAAAGCAGTTTTATACTTCATAAACCTATCCTGTTGGGAATAGAACAGTTAAGTAGGCTGGTCACTAGAACAAACGTCTAAACTTCAGAAAAGTCTATCCTGATGAAATGTTATCCCATTCTCTTCAGTGCTTCACCAAATATTCTTGTAGCAAATGAAGGTAAGTTTGCCTTCTTAAAGTAAGCCATGTAGGTAGGCTTCTTTGAAAAATACCTGGGAGAATATTTGTTACTAAGAACAGGCCTGCGAAGATTACACATCTCTTTATGCTTCTTTTCAAACAATTTTATTGATAATGTTAAATGAAAAAAATAAAAGTCAATACAAATTAAAAAAAAAATACAAACGGAAAAAATACAAGAAAAAAGAGAAGTATATGAAAAATGAAAAAGAAAAAAGAAGCGACTTCCTCCATTAGGTAAAAATAATTTTAGTAGCTTATCACTATCTGTAAATAAAACATAAACTTTCTTCTCCTCAAATCAATCTTTGTCAGCAAAAATTCAGTAAGGGCAACCAGATACTATTTTCTTCTTCTAACCTTGATCAAACAAGCCAACCTTATACACCCCCTCAGTTTTTAAAAATCTTCTTTAACCCCTTCAAAAAAAGCTCCAGAGGTAATTTGCTAATTATCTGTGTTTCAAACCGAAAATCCTTCAGGACTTTAACAGAGTTCTTTTGTATCAATAAGCAAAGTTTATCCTTTTGTTTGTCATTTCTAAAAATGTCTTTCCATGTCTTAGCAGAGCGCTTTTGTGTATCCAGAAAAAAAAAGACTTATCCAAACCAGTTTCCTGGTTTAATATCTGTTCATCTCCTTTGGGGAATAAGTTATTTATCAGATCCATTTGTATTATATTTAAATCCCCCATCAAATTAATTTCATAGACATCCATCGGAGCTTATTCTTGTTTTACAACTTTATTAAAAGAGTTTGATCCATTCTATCCAAAAGCTTGGCTGAGAAGTATTCAAAAATTTGCACCAAGGATTTCCATTCCATTTTCTCTATCCTCTAGCTTTAATGTCCAATCCTCAAAATCTCCTTATTATGAAACAAAACAAAACAAAAGCAACATCCATTATTAATAAGAAAATATCTTCTAAATAATTCAAAACTATAATTCCATATCCTCCTGGATTAATCTGTTGTTAACTTTCTTAAGTCCATATATTAACAAGCCTTTTACTGCATAGTCCAAGAACACATGTATTTTTAAAACTTCTAAAATGAAATTTACACCATTAGCTTTTAAAGAGGTAACTGAAAAATCAGATAACAAGTAATTTCCAAAAATGATTAATAAAAGGAAGCATATGAACAGAACGTCTTTCAAAGGCACCAACCATGGTTGGAGCAAAATGGTTATTCCTTCATCTCCCAGAGCTCTGAAACTTCTGGAGATGGCTGTTTTGCAGTCTCATCACAAGGAACAGCTGACTAGAGTACTTCTGGGCAATCTCAAGTCCTCTCCTTGTCCCAAGAGGAATTACGAAGAGCCATCTCCAATCTGCCATTTCTTTCCTGTAAGTCTTGGAAATATGTTAAATTCCCAAAGCCCTTCATGTTCTGAATTTTCCTTTGCCAACCATCACGAGTTTTTGAAAATTTATGAGTGGCAAAAATGTATGGCCACTTTCCTCTTTGGTTCATTCCCCAAGACCTTTTTTAGTTTATTAGTTATAGGAAAACTGTTAGAAGATTGTGAAAGAGACTTTTGAAAGGAATGAGCCAGGAGAATAAAATAAATGGGTTTTATTTTTTTTTATCTTAGCAACTGCAGCTGCATGAGTATCTTTGGTGTTCTGCATTTATTTCTTGCCTCTTTTTTCATCCAGTCAATAAAAGAGAAGTAGGTATAGTTGGTATAGTTCTGCATAGCTTGTGAGCCATCCATTTTTCCAATGATAGGATCCCTTGCATGTTCTGCCATATTGGCTTCAACCCCCCTAGCATTTTGTTCACAAGACACTTTTCTGCTTTTTGACTAAGGTCAATCGAAAGTTCCCAGCTTCTAAAGGAGTATGTGACAAGTCTTCATTTATTTTATTAATTGTTTAGAAATGACCAGCCTATCTTACTAATTGCACATTTGAAAGATGACCAGGCAGTCAGCTTCAAAATTCTTTAGATCAGTTTTTTTCCAACTTAGCAATTTTAAGGTATGCAGATTTCAACTCCCAGAATTCTCCAGCCAGCCAGCATGCTTTAATGTTGTAAAGTTGCCAGAGTTTGAAAACTCTGTTTTAGAGGAATTAGGAGGGATTCTGTATAGTCAATTTTGCTATTGCAGTATATGCAGGACTGTTTCTTTTAATCAACCTCCTTGTTTCCCTCTTTCCCCCTTTATTTGTATTTTAATATTTGTATTTTTCCTATATTCTTTTTATTGCAATATTTTAACAATAAATACATAGACGAAAGGAAATAAAACTAATAATCTTTTACTGAGATATTTGTACACTAGGTGCTGGTAACTTCTGACTTAAATTTGAAGCTTTTGATATCATTAATAGTTTCACAGAAGCCTATGAAGCATATTAAATCTCATATATTTAACCTATTTGGTGCTAAATTTCTCTAGTCATTTCTAGATGCCTGTTTTCATTTCCCATGTTTAGACAGAGGAGTTATTTTTCAAAGCTTTTCTGTCATTAACAGCTAAAATAGCTATTATACTATGTAGCCTATCACAGTATTATTTAGTATAGTTTAGTTTAGTATTTTTTTAAGTTCTGAAATTATCACAAAAATGATAAACTGTATATTGTTTATAGAGAAAATAGAAACAGCATGCAATATTTCCTTATCATCTCCTTTACAGATTTTAGTGAAATGTCTTCAGAAATTTTCCAGTTACATAAAGTATATAATCTCACATCATCCCTCTCACATTTAATCAATTATAAATTTGGCATAGTTGGGGTATTTTGAAACTAGAATGGCTCACTTCTAATCTGCAGAATCTTTATCCTATTGGAACAAAATACCGTATGCTATACTTTAGCTTTCTAGCTCTCCAAATTTAATAACATACTAATAGATTCATGGAGAGTAACAATCGGTGTAACTGCAGAGGCAATGTAAGTTCATGACTTTAGTTATACTTTACCAGGGAATTAAATATAAAAGCGTAAGGCCCACAGTCTGATACCTTTCTGCCCAGTAATTTGATTTGTGGGATATTTGATATATGTTAGGACAAAGAACAGCAGGGGAACAATTTAAATAATTCATTTCTCCACCCTAAAGCATTGTATGGAAAATGAATCTGATAAAAGTTCCTAAACATTACAGTGGTGGTCCTAAGTGAATTCTTTCTATACCTTTTTGACTTAAGGATTAACTTCCTGGTAATAAGATACATTAGATCAGAGGTCCCCAACATTTTGGGCACCAGGGACTAGTTACGTGAGAGAGGTTTTTCTGCAAACTGGAGGGGCGTGGTTTTGTGTGCTGCCTGCATCCTGCAGATGGGGCTTTGCTTGTTTATGTGGACCAGTTGCTGGCGTGCCACAGCACAGTACTGGTCCACGGATTGGGGGTTGGGGACTCCTGCATTAGATCATGTAACGTGGTTTATCCAATCCAATAGAAAAGAACCCTATAGCTCAGGGTCCTTGGTGGTCCCTGAGCTTGATTGTTTGCTTGCAGATGCTTCATCGCACAATTAGATAACATCATATGATTTACCAAACTAGGTAACATCATTAGACACTGATGATGGTACCTAACTGGATAATGAAACATCTGCAAGCAAACAATAAACTCAGAGGACTCCTCAGTTTATCCGTAAGTTGATTCATGGCATAGCTATGATTTAGCGAATAAAACACAGTTGGCAAGTTGGCATATTGTATTAATAAAATATGGTAGCCAAGGAAGAAATGTACCAAAGTTAGTGCACTTTTCAGCATGCATCGTGTCAACATCAAAGGTTATCATTATTATCATTTTGTCAGAGGCAGCCCCAGAAGATCTAAATGAAATAGGACTAAGACTCCTTTCCAAATTTCTGTTATAGCAAAACTGAGCAAGGTTCAAGGTTAACCTACATAAAATGGAGAAACAATAGTTGTCTCTTTTCTTTTTCCAAACGTTTCTGCGTACAACTCTTGTGACATTGTCAACAACTTTTTAGCAAAGGGATATGTGCCTGGTCAGTGGTGGGATTCAAATATGTGAACAACTGGTTCCCTGTATGGATGCCGCTTCCAGAAGTCCATTCTGGGCCTGGGCAACAAAAAATTAGCTACTGGTTCTGCCAAACTGGTGCAAACTGGCTGAATCCCACCACTGTGCCCAGTTGAGTATAATTAGTACAGAAATAGCAAATTGGCCAGAAATATATGTGGCATTATGGTATAACTTACAATAAATGGTCCAAAATATTAAAGGGAAGGTGCTTTTTCTGCCACTTCACAACTAGCACTCCAACTCACTTATTATTGGACAAATTAGAAGCAAATTAAGTTGATAACTGGCTTCAGATATCATATTCATATATTGTGAGAAGTGGTTACTGAACATTTAAAAGCTATCTGGTGTTTCTTAATATAAATTATATCCAGAGTAATGTGAATGGATGCTTGAAAAACTCTTATTAACAAGAAGTGTGTAAGGCCCTGTAATCAATTTAGTTAAGGACAACTTATCCAAAGATATCTTTGCCAATGAAGCCAATTATCTATTTTATTCAAATTCATCTGCATTGAAATAAAACATTAGTTCTGATAAAATCAATATAATTAATTTTTCATTGATGAAATTTCTTTTCTTTTATGCTTTACTCTCCCTCCATAGATCTCCATAACATCCATTCATATCTACTCTCAATGAACATGATGGAATTGGGCAGGAAGATTTGATTCCATTCCAATGGAATTTTTCCATTAGTGAAAGTAACTGAAGTTTTTGTCTGTAACTTTTTGGGCTTTTCAAAGCTGCTTGGGAGAACTGGGCAACACACAGGGCACATTTTCAAAATATGTGGGGAGAGGGCTGCAGATCAATACCTTCCTTTTATGCTAAAATTCCATCGGTAGAAGCAATAGGAAGCAATCAAAGCCGTCTGATTGGTTCATCATGAATGGACCTGATTTATGAAATAAATGTCATGCTGTTTCCTGTTCTGAGAAATACAGATTTGGAAATAACAGAATGATGGAAGAAGTATCATTAGTAATTCACATTTTAGTTAGACTTGGATAAGACAATTGTTTTTTCTGTGTTTCTAAATAGCGTCCAATAAATTTGTTGTTGTTCAGTTACTAAATAATATCCAGCTCTTCAGTTACTAAGTAATATCCAACTCTTCATGGCCTCATGGACCAAAGCACAGCAGCTGTCCCCCCTCCCCATCCTCCACTATCTCCAGGAGTCTGTCCAAATTCATGCCATTGTGTCCATGACATTATCTAATCACCAGTAATTTTAGGAGCTACAAAACATGTCAACAACAAGACTGGTACCTGAAGCTACTGGGATCACGTTCTTTGTTAACACCCTTCAGGAACTTCCAATTCATTTACCAGCACAATTAAAAGGGCCAGTTAATTGTCTATGAAAGGCCTTTTCTACAGCTGACACACTGAATTGTCAAAATCTTTCCTTAGAGCCTTGTCTTGTTCAATTATTGATGGTTACTCTAATATATTTCTGTGTCAACAGGCTGGAGCTTGTCAGATTATTTGTTTATACTCTGACTACTGTTTATATTTTAATACTCTTGCCTATATTTTTTTTCTGATCGTATTTTAATTTTTTTCCATGCTTTTTATCTTTAAATTTGATGTATTGGCTCTTGATTTATGCTTTGTGTATGTTCTTGTCTTTGGCAACCTTGGAAAGGCAGGCTATAAAAATAATTGAGGAATAAATACCATTAATCTGACTCCTCTCTCTCCCTATAACCACTATAATTCCCAGATCTTCTAGAACAGTCATTCCCCAACCTTTCCAGCTCTGCTGGCGGGGGGGGGGGGGGGGGGGGGGGGGGGGGGGGGGGGGGGGGGGGGGAAGGGATTGTTTTGTGCGCTTGCCTGCCACTTGCGTGGCCCAGTTCCCAAAGGGCTGCAGCCTGGTACTAGATCACAGATTTGGGGTTGGGGACCCCTGTTCTATTCTAGCTATCCTCAACTTGATGCACAGTCTGGGAAAGACTGTTAATATTCAGAGTCAAGGACTTGATCATATTCCAAAGGATGCAGATCCTGATTTCTGAATATGGTCTTCGCTTTTTTAGAAGCCCTAATGATACCTCCTTTGGGATACAGGATTCCTTTGGACTCATTTCAGGGACTCTATCTCTTTCTTCCCCAGGGGGACTTCTTTTTTTTTTTCTTAGAAGATGGTGGGTGCAGGCCGGCCACGTACACCAGAACAGCTTCACTTGAGTTGGAATCCCTTCCTCTCTCTTATTATAAAAACATTATGATTATTACCATTGCCCAGCAATAAATTATTCTGACAATGTTTAACTTGCAGATAAGAAACTACAATCAGCCTTCACATATTCCCCTCATACTACTGAGTTAGTATCAGTCCAAAAGAAAAGGCAGCTCACCCAGTGCTGATTTGCTGTCATAAATTATAGGTATCCAACATGCGTCCTAAAAAAGAGAAACAGTCAAATAGCTCGGGACTCTGTTTCACATTCTGAGAGTGACAGAAAACACTACTCTGAAGGGTTTAATCTACCATAGCTTGTTTATTCCCTTTCTCCACTGATGCCAGATTGAAACATTTGGCACTGCATTTTGTTGCTATCTGCAATTAACACAAGTATCTATTTAAAGCTTGGAAGGAGGTTGGTCTTTGATAGAAAGCATCAGTCTTTCTAATCACCAGGCAATGGAAAATGGAACCATTGTGGAAGGAAAGGGCTGGTATTATTTTAGTCCTTTGCTTAAAAAAAAAGAAAAGAAAAATGCTACACTGAGGAGCATTTTGCCTTCTGTCTCTACTAAGCAACTGTAAGTTGCAAATTCAAAAAGATCAGTTTTGTGGAGTTCAGTTTCAAGTGTAACACTTTCCTGGCTGTTTGCAAAATATAAAGGCGGGCAATTTAACTTTGGGATGGGGAACTATCTATGCAGCTTGTGATCCATCAAACAACAGACAGCCTGCTGTTGGGCATTTGACAGCTCCAATCTTGGTTCCCTAACAGAATGCTCTTACTAAGCTGGGGGGTTTTTTTCGCCTCTTTTTTTGGCTTGGTGGGTCACAGCACTGGTTTACGAAATGGCCTGCTTCAGAAAAATCTTCATTGAAATTACATTACATTATAACAGAATTGGATAAAGTCTATAGAAATGAAAAGGCACAGTTGTGGTAGAAAAGAAAACCAGCTACATTAAAGGGAGAGAAAAGGTCTGTCTTGTACAGCGGCTCCCAACCTTTTCTATACCCCGCACCCCTAGAAAACTTCTGATATAATAATAATAATAATAATAATAATAATAATAATAATAATAATAATAATAAAGTTGGAAGGGACCTTGGAGGTCATCGAGTCCAACCCCCTGCTCAGGCATGAAACCCTACACCATTTCGGACAAATGGCTGTCCAGTCTCTTCTCCAGCATGATTGGATGGAGAACCCACGGATGGGTTGTCTTAATCTATCTGCTCCAATTAGACTAAGTCTGAAATTTAGTACCGCCCCCTCTGTGCCAACTGCACCCCAGTTTTAGACTTAGTCTCTTTGCCCCAAGACGCGTTTTGTCTTCGCTCCTGGAGCAGAAGACTGTTTAATTCTATTTAATTACTTAGCTCAGGCTATTATTATTATTTGTTATTTTATTATTGATTCAGAATCGATTATATCTAGAAGAAAGATCAATTATCCCAGTCTGAAGCCTATTCAGGCTGACAGACTCACAATCCTCTCCCTCTGGGGGGGGGGGAAACTTTTCCCTTCTTTGTTTTCCCTCAGTTAGGGACAGCAAGATCAAACCTTTGATTTAGGTCGTTTTCAGAGCCTCATCAAGCCTGGAGGGAGCCTTCCCAGGTCCCTCAGCCCCAGCAGAGAGCAGCAGGTGAGAATTTGGGCGTGGCCCAATTTTCGGAGCCGGGAGGGCCTGTCAGGCCTTGGACAACAGCTTTTCCAGCCGGCCTAATCACATGCCACCAGCTGCTTTAGGAGCCCAGGCGATTCACCCGAACGAGGGCTCGTTGCAGCTTAGACCCTAGGCCTCAAGGCCTTCTTCCAACGGCCGTTTTTTAGGGCGCGAAATTGGCGGCCGCCATTTTGAATTGCCTCCCGGCGGCCATTTTGAGTGTGCCTGAAGTCACTGGCGGCCATTTTGTGGGTGGCTGAAGTCACCGGCGGCCATTTTGTGTGGGGCTGAAGCCTCGGCGGCCATTTTGAGTGTGCCTGAAGCCCTCAGAGGCCCTTTTGTGCATGGCAAAAGCCCTTGGTGGCCATTTTGTGTGTGGCTGAGGCCCAGACTGCCTGGAACTTTCTTCTGAAGGCAGTATTACATCATCGGTGGCAGGATCGTCGAGAGAGCAGGTTCGACCGGGGAGGGCCTGATCAATCCCAAGTGATCGGGGTGCCCATTAACTCCCCGCCCACCCCCCTCTTGGGCTGAAGTATCTCTGTAGACTCCCTTGGTGAAGTACAGCGCCAAGGGGGGCGTTTTGCCAAGGTTGAGACTAGAGCAACTCATCATGGCAGAGAAAGGCAGCAAGCCGGCCAAGAGGAGTCGCCAATCCGAGGCAAGTGGTAAGAGCACCACCAAGCGAGCTCGGCCAAGCAGGGAGCCACAGAGGGAGGAAGGGTGCCAAAGACTGAGAGCGGCCTCCCCAGATCTGACAGGCATGATGGGAAGGTCTATATTTGAGCCCCTTTCTTCGCACAGTGCCTCAGCCCCAGGGGCCTGGTCTCCCCCCAGGGGAATTCCTGAGTCAGATTCAAACCTAACAGTGGCTTCAGGGAGGGGTATAACCGGTCAGGACACCTCAGGGCCCCAGGCCACATTCACTCCCACTGCAGCAGGACTTCGCCCTCCTGAGAACCAGGCCCTGAACCCGAACCTCCTCCAGTCCATGATAGCCCAGGCTGTGGCTCAATTTATGGCCTCCAACATCCCACAGCCACCCCCACAGGCCACACATCATTCACAATCTCCGGATTGGATGGATGATCCCGCATCGGATTTGGAATCTACAGGAGCTGAACAAGCTGGCCTAATTTTGTCTGAGGACGAGGGCATCGCCCCATCCGAACCCACCCCTCCTGTCGGTCTCTTTGACCATTCCTTCTTCAATTCCCTGCTTCTCAAGGCCTGCACCACTGCAAACCTCGCCCAAGAACAGGAGAACCCACCAACATCCCAGGGTCCCCATGCCATATACACTGAGCCCTCTGTCTCACAGAATCATATTCCCTGCCCTCCCCTTTTTCTAAATATAGTCCAGAAACAATGGGAAAAACTAGGATCCCCCTTAAGCCCTGGTGCGGTAGAGAGAACATTGTTCAATGTTGCTCCTTCCCTGACCTCCCTTTTGGAGATTCCTGAGATTGATGAGCCCTTGAACTCATTGTTTCCCAAGTCCAACATCCCTGGGGACATAAATGAGGCACTAAGGGCAGAGGACAAGAAGATTGAGTCCACCCTACGCAGGTCCCACCAGGCATCAGCCTGGGCAACGAGGGCGGCAACCTCCATGGCCTTCTTTGCCAGGGCTTCGGTCCTGTGGCTACGGGAGCTCCAGGACATGATCCCTCCGGACCAGCTCAGAGCCCACCAGAATCTGGGTAAGTTGGTGGCCACGTCCCAGTATCTAGCCGATGCCTCCTTACACACGATCAGATACACTGCCCGGACCATCGCGGCAGACATTTCAGCACGAAGGCTCCTTTGGCTCAGAAACTGGCAAGCAGACACCAAGGCCAAGTGGCGTCTGGCCTCTAAACCTTACACAGGTGGACAACTCTTTGGTAAGGCGCTAGAGCCATACCTAACCGAAGGTAAGGATAAATGCAAGACCTTGGTTAATACATCAAGGAGGGGAGATAGACGCTGGGGGAACTTGTCGCAGAGTAACTACAGAAGGCAGCCCTTTCAGCCAGCACCAGCCTGGGACTGGAGGGCGATCTTGGACTTAAAAGGTCTAAACCTCTACTTGAGATATAAAAAATTTAAGATGCAATCACTTCAATCAATCCTGGCTGGCGTCAGGCAAAGTGACTTTCTTACCTCCATAGACCTGACTGAGGCATATTTGCACATCCCAATTTTTCCTGGACACCGCAAATTCCTCAGATTCAGTTATGCCCGACGCCACTACCAGTACAGAGCCCTTCCATTTGGCCTCTCATCTGCACCGAGAGTATTTACAAAGGTACTGGCAGTGATTGCAGCCCACCTTAGACAAATTCCCATCAGAGTTCAATGCTATCTAGATGACATTCTAATTCAGTCATCATCATGGCAAGGTGCCCAAGCAGACCTCGCCCTAGCCATCAAGGTTTTGCAGGAGCACGGTTTTTCTGTGAATTTCCAGAAAAGTCATACTGTACCAACAACTCGGCTCCTCCATTTGGGCGCAGTTATAGACACAGGCAACTGCACGGTCTACCTATCTCAGGACCGACGGAACTCTATCCAGACTCTTGTACGTCGGATCCGAAGGGACAGAGTAGTCACATTGGCATCCCTTTCACAACTACTAGGGAAGATGGTGTCCTGCGTGCAAATTGTGCCATGGGCACGTCTCCATGCCAGAGAATTACAGTGGCTTCTCCTTCCATTTCAGAGACTTCATACCAGCACATCCCACCAGAAGGTCCGAGTTCCACGGTCGGTGTTGAACTCCCTTCGTTGGTGGGACTCTCCGGCACTGTCACGGGGAGCAGAATTCAAAGAGCCAGACAGGATCACCATCACCACAGACGCAAGCCTATTTGGGTGGGGGGCACACCTCCACACACACTGGGCCCAAGGTCAGTGGTCCAGGCAAGATCTAAAGAACAATATAAACTGGCTGGAACTAAGAGCCATACACATGGCCCTAAAGAGATTCAGCAGCTTAGTACAGGGCCAGCACGTCCTGGTCTTAACCGACAACATCACAGCCAAGGCCCATATCAACAGACAGGGGGGAACAAGGTCCAAGCCTCTCATGCAGGAGGCCAGATTGCTGGGGTCTTGGGCGGAACTGAATCTTGCCTCCATCAGGGCGGAGCACATATCCGGAGTGGCCAACCAGCAGGCGGACTCACTGAGCAGAGCCACCGTGGACCATTCCGAATGGCAGCTGGATCCGAAGATCTTCAGAGAGATCGTGGACAGGTTTGGTTCCCCAACCCTAGATCTGTTTGCCTCCCCAGCCAACTCACAGCTTCCCAGATTCCTTTCCAGGTTCCCGTCTCCATCAGCGGAAGGAACAGATGCACTCCGCAGTCCCTGGCCCAGGGAACTGCTCTATGCCTTTCCTCCCCTGCCCCTTCTACCTGCCATGATCAGGAAGATCCTTCACGAACAAGCAGAGGTCCTCCTGGTCACCCCGCATTGGCCGAGACGATCTTGGTTTGCCGACCTGATGGAGCTCTCCGCATCCCCTCCATGGAGGATTCCAGCCAATTGGATCTCCCTCATTCAGGGGGAGTTGCATCATCCGGACCCTCAATGGCTCCAGTTAACCATCTGGCACTTGAGAGGCAGGCCTTAGGCCTAGACTCATATTCATCAAGGGTCATAGCCATGATCCAGCAATCCAGGCGACCCTCGATGAATAGAATATACGATGTCACGTGGAAGAGCTTCTGTAATTGGTGTTTAGCTCACAAAATTGAACCCTTACAGGCTGCAGTGCCAGTTATCTTGGAGTTCCTGATGGACGGTTTGGACAAAGGGCTTTCCACAAGCACCATCCGTAGGCAGGTAGCAGCACTCGCCACGGTTATTTCCTGTGGCAAGGAACCTTTAACACAGCACCCTATGATAAGCTCCTTCCTAAAAGGAGCTAACAATGCCAGACCACCAGCGGTACATAGATACCCCTCCTGGAACCTTCATCAGGTTTTACAGGCTCTTGTCTCACCACCCTTTGAGCCAATTGACACTTGTTTGCTCAAACTATTATCAATGAAGGTGGCATTTCTAGTTGCTGTAACTTCAGCCAGAAGAATCTCTGAGCTGGCTGCCCTGTCAGTGAGAAAGGACCTGTGTATCTTCCATAGGGACAGGGTTACTCTCAGGTTAGATCCCTCTTTCATGCCCAAGGTCAACTCCTTGTATCATAGATCACAGGACATAGTTTTGCTGGATTTCTGTCCGAACCCATCTAATGACATAGAGGCTCAGTGGAACAGATTGGATGTTCGCAGGGCCTTATATTGCTATATAAGGCCCTGCGAAGACTGAGGCTCTGTTTGTGTCATTTCACCCTTCGTCGTTAGGACAGAAGGTTTCCTCACCCACTATAGGCAGGTGGATTAGAGCTTGTATTTCTCTGGCATACCAGACTCAGTCACTACAAGCTCCCAGCCATATCACGGCCCATTCCACCAGGGGCGCAGCCACTATAGCAGCCTGGTCTACCCAGGCATCCATAGAGGAAGTTTGTAGGGCAGCAACATGGGCATCGCCCTCCTCCTTTGTCCGTCACTACAAGATGGATATATATGCATCTTCTACGGCTTCATTTGGCCGCAAGGTCCTAGAACACGCATTAACATTGGGTGGGAACCAGGCCCAATCTAATTCCCCACCCTAGGGACACAGGGCTTTGGTATGTCCCATCCGTGGGTTCTCCATCCAATCATGCTGGAGAAAGGGGCGTTGTCTTACCTGAACGCCTTTTCTCAGCATGATGATGGAGAATCCACTCCCTCCCATTAGGTCAGTTGGCCTGGTCCCCATTTGTTCAGACGCGTCGGACTAAAGTCTGGGTATCGCCTTAGCCTAAAACTGGGGTGCAGTTGGCACAGAGAGGGCGGTACTAAATTTCAGACTTAGTCTAATTGGAGCAGATAGATTAAGACAACCCATCCGTGGATTCTCCATCATCATGCTGAGAAAAGGCGTTCAGGTAAGACAACGCCCCTTTCTTAAAAACTTCCAGTGTTGGAGCATTCACCACTTCTGGAGGCAGGTTGTTCCATTGGTTAATTGTTCTAACCGTCAGGAAGTTTCTCCTTAGTTCTAGGTTGCTTCTCTCCTTGATTAGTTTCCATCCATTGCTTCTTGTCCTGCTCTCAGGTGCTTTGGAGAATAGCCTGACTCCCTTTTCTTTGTGGCAGCCCCTGAGATATTGGAACACTGCTATCATGTCCCCCCTCGTCCTTCTCTTTGTTAAACAAGACATACCCAATTCCAGCAACCGTTCCTCATATGTTTTAGCCTCCAGTCTCCTAATCATCTTTGTTGCTCTTCTCTGTACTCTTTCTAGAGTCTCAGCATCTTTTTTACATTGTGGTGATCAAAACTGGATGTAGTATTTCAAGTATGGCCTTACCAAGGCATTGTAAAATGGTATTAATACTTCACATGATTCTTGCACCCTTTACAAAAGTTCAAAACAACAAATTATGCATATACACTATAATTTTTAAACTTCTAAACCTAAGTTTTTGCACCCCCTGGAATATCGTCTTGCACCCCCAAGGTGCAAGCACCTGCGGTTGGGAATCCCTGGTCTCGTAGATAGAATTTTATTCTTGTTTTTAATCTAAGTATACATGACGCTAACATATACTGTATTCCAACTATTGGCCAACTGTTCTAACCTGTCAGGAAGCTGCGGAGCCTTTCCTGTTTAGGCAAGTATTGGTTTTATTGCTATATGTGTTTCATATAGATGGAAGCCTTTTATCTGCTGAATGTTGGCTTAATATTGATTACATTGTACTTTTAAAAATATTGTTCTTAGTTGGAAAATATGTGTAGGGATGTGCATCTCTGGCTTTCCTAAATAAAGCAGAAAATCACAATTTCTTTCCAATAGATGAAAATAAGTCATTGATCTGGCTATTTTACCCATCCCTCTTCTCTGATTAATATTGTAACTAGCAGAAACATGAAAAATATCCATCAAGATAACCTTCATGTTTATGCACTACCTGGAGCTTTATAGAGGACATGACAAAGATTTTTTGTTAAACTCTGAATGGCATAACATTTTCTAATTGACTGGGAACCAAGAACCTTATTGGATTAGATTCAAACATTTGATGTAACTAATTGAGAAAATGTTCCAATTTTCAACATGATCATTTTTGGATTGAGAAAATGTAGCTTAACATCATCCTTGAAAGAGTTATAAGAAGAATAAACATTGATAAAAGGATGCAAAATTCACTATTAAAATATACAAAGTTCAGAAAAGACTTGTGCTGAAGGCAGTTTTGTGAGAAATGGGAATATATGTTCTTTTATCATTGACCCTACACTATCTCTAAACCTGAAATTATGGAAAAATAACAATAAATCATTCATGATCCATTTTTAGTATATTTTAAATTTATGTTGGCATATGTTCAAACTTTTGTTCACATACATAAATATATACAGGACAAGCTATCTTGATCCAACAGCAGTACAATTTTATGAACATTGTTAAAAAGATACTAATCTTGATTCCATTGCCCAATATTCATAGACACACAAGAAAAGGATGAGACTTTGATTGCATGGTTGCTTTTGACTTTTTGTTAATTAAAAGTTTTTTATTTTTTCCATATAAACATTATTAAAAAAAGGTACAACACAATTTTGAAATAAAATAACCATTAATACGACCTGCCCACTCCCCTCAGGCCGCGTCCACCCTCTCTTAAAACATTCCCTACTTCCCTCCTCTTTCTCACCTCCCATCCTACTCTCTTCCCCTCCCCCTCTCCTCTCACTGCCCTACTTCCTCTCTACACTTTCTCACCTCTCATCCCTATCAAACCCATGAACGCAGCATAAGGGGAGTGCCCAGGCCGCACCCCTTTAAGCAACCATTATCTATATTACACTTACCCCCCCCCCACATTTCCTCCCTCCCACCCCCAACCCCCCTCCCTTCACTTCCCAGAGCAGAATACAGGGTTAATAATAAAAAAATTTGTAATAATAAGAAAAAAGAAAAGAAAAAGAAAAAAATAAAAATAAAAAAGGGAAAAAAAGAAAATATCATACTTAACCTTTAACTCCAATAACCTATAAGACAATTCTCTATAATATTTACTATAATATTCATTCATAAAATAAATGAAACTTTTTAGTTCCATACTTTTTCTGAATATAATCTATCCATCTTCTCCATACAGTAATATATCTTTCTTGTGTATGATCCTTTAAATAAGCAGAAATTTTTGCCATTTCTGCAAAACTAGATACTTTAAATACCCATTCTTCTAAAGTAGGCAAAGAATCTTTCTTCCAGTATAAACCTATTAATAACCTTGCAGCAGTTAATAAATTCAACATCAAAATAGTTTCTTTATTATTTAAGTCCACAAAGATACCCAATAAAAATAGTTGAGGAGTAAACTTTATGTTCCTTCTAAAAATCTTTTGAATGTTCCACCAAATCATAATCCAAAATGCATTTTGGCTTTTGACTTTTTTGACCCATGCTGCCAATGTTCCTGGTCCATATATTAAACAATCACTGATCCTACAGTTTCCTCTTCAGACACCTGTATTCAGCATGTAGTAATGGATGCAAGATGGTCACACAAAGTTGGAGACAGGATTATAATTCCCCACGGTTTATTAGCAGTTTTATCAAATAACCTAACTCACAGCACAATGAGAATATGAAGGCAAGAGTCTTTTCTAATGCCATGCTGTCATGGAAGCTGTGAGTTTCCCATGGAAAAACCTCAGGTACTTCTACAGATACCAGGGATCCATGCTGCTCTCTGAGCTTGCTTGGTTTTTTTTTTTGCAGACGTTTCATTAGCCAAGCTAAGTGGCATTATCAGTGCTAGCTAGGGGTTTGCTGTTAGTTTATATTCCAGTGGCTTGCCCTATCGGTGTTGGTGGAGGATGGTCTTGGTGGTTCTTTGGTTGGGCTGTTTACTTTTGGCTTCCTTGGCAGTTTCTTGATTGGGGTATTGTTTACTGGATAGTTGGTCTGATGTTAATCTTAGAGTTAATCTATGTTGATCTGGGCGCTGATTATTAATGGTGAGGTGCTTGAGTTTTTTTGTTCCCCTTTTGGCTGGCTGATTGTCTCTTTTGCCTAGTCTAGTCTATAGATGTTGTTATTATTTATGTACCTATAGATGGCTAATTTGTCAGACTGCCAGGCTTCTATTTTTGGATTTGGCCTGGTCTAGGATGGTCATATTTTCCCAGTTGAACTATGGTTAAGACTATCTATATGTTGTGAAATTTAATGAGTTTTCATCATGTCTTTTGACTGCTAGTTGGTGTTCATGGATGCGTTCTGCCAATCTTCTGCCTGTTTGTCGTACACAGTGGCTGTTGCTGTCATTATATTGTATGGTTTAGATGATCCCTGTTTTTATTTCTGAGGTTGCTGGATCTCTTGGTTTGCTTAGGAATGTTTTGAAAGGCTTTAATTGGCTTGTATGCTATGCTGGTTCCATGTGGTTATAGTAGTCTATTGTGGTTTCTAAGATAATCTGACAGCAAGCCATACTCCTTACTAGCTCTGGTGATATTACCTAGTCTAAGTAATGAAACATCTGCAAGAAAACAAGCAAGCTCAGAGAGCACCAAGGACCCCTCATTTCAGTCCTGAGTGACAAATATTCTTCTATAGATATCCTTCTTTCTATAACCCAGTCTTTCCAAACTATTGTTCTTGCAGCTATGCCAAGAGCGAAACATTAGCAAGTTGCTGCAGTTCAGAAGAAACAAAACTATCCGTAGCTCCATTCCAGCCAAAAAGGAAATAAAATAAATCTCTTGCATCCTTTTCTCCACATTTTTGCTTCAGCTTGTATCCAAGTGTCTGATTCTATGAAAAAAGTAAAATAAAATTTTAAAAATTCAAATACAGGTAACTTCTCGATGGACGGCAACAAAGGAACCCAAAATTTCTATTGCTAAGCAAGGCAGTTGTTTGGTGCATTTTGCTCCATTTTATGACATTTCTTGCAAGCATTGTTAAGCAAATCCCTGCAGTTGCTAAGTGGATTGTGTGGTTGTTAAGCAAAACTGGCTTTCCCCAGCGATTTAGCTTGTCGAAAGCTGGCTGGGAAGGTGACAAATGGTGATCACATAACCCAGCATAGTGCAATTGTAATAAATATGTTGCCAAGTGCCTGAATTTTCATTACATGATCATGGGGATGCCACAATTGTAGTAAGTGTGAAAAACAGTCATAAGCCACTTTTTTCAGTGCTGTTGTAACTTCAAACAATTACTAAACATATGGTTGTAAGTTGAGGACACCCTATAAAAGGGGAGCTAAGAGGGGCTAAATATTTCAAAAATGTAATTACAGCTGGTCCACGGCTGATGCTGTGGAATCAGAGACCACAAACTAGTTTCGAACTAGTCCTCATAAATAAACCTCCTCAATTATCCTGGTGATTTCTCCATTAGTAAACTATAATAATATATAATCCCTGGGCTGGCTGCCTCTGAGGATTCCGAAATTCAAAAGCCACATTTATACTAGGAACATGCAACGAGCGATCATTAAAGTATGAAAGGCCAAAACTCCAATCAGCCTTAACAAACTGTATGTTTAATTATGAGAGATGATGGGAATTGCAGTTCACTCTCTGGAGGGCCACATTTTTTCCAACCCTACTCAAAAATATTCTGCAGCTATAATTGGGATGAGTCATAACTAGGATGAACTGCATTGGATACAGTTCAAAGTATTGTAGTTTATTGATTTTTTTTTTCATTATCACAATTCTTGCTTGGCACAATAGGAATAATAATCAGAATAAAGTGTGAAGTGTGTGTTTATTATTTCACCTGATTTACAACAGGTCATTCTATTTTTCCATTGAACAGACCACACAGAGGCTGAGTTCTCTTGAACTTTCAGATTTTGCATTGGAACACGTCAAGCATCCTCTTGGGCTTCTTGATTCCTGTCCAGGTGAACAAGCCTGAGGTCACCTGGGAACAAAGTGGTGCTCATGCAGAACACAGTCCAAAGAATAAAATACTCAGCAGGCATGAGCCGCACTTAGCCTCAGAAACTTGGTGACTTTTCTTCCCATATAAGCCAAATGTTTTGTGCGTATACTGCACATACGGGACCACAATGCTAAGCAGCCGATATATTTGCAGGCAGCAGCTCAGCCAGGTGAACCAGAATTAAAAACCTCCCACTGGCAAAGCTATTAGAAGGAAAGCCAAGCCTCTCTCAGCTAGAAACAGCCTTTCCCCCATATCTTGTGGAGTTCCCAAGAACTGTTTTCTCTTCTAGGAGTTGTAAAATCTCTAGCTCAGCAGATAAAACTGAAAATCACATCAGCACAGAGCATACTTATATTCAAATGAAAGAATCTATTCTTTTGCTGAAATGAGCTTCCAGGATTTTATTGAAATCAGATGTGATCTATATGGTTTGCTGGAAAGGTGCACTTCAGGAGCCAAACACATAGTCCAGTTACACACATGCACACACGCGGTTCCTCTCGAAAACCCAAACGCACAGGAAGTTGACTCAGGGATGAGGTGCCCAGAATTTACAGAAGCTTTCAAGGTGTTTCTGGAATATAACTTGCTTTACCTACCCACATAGTAAATGATCAGTTAATGTGTGAATGTTATTTTAAATAACTAGTTATTATTCTAGGTAATTAATTATAAGAATAATTAATTATTCTAGGTAATCCTTCTACAACTGACGTTCTATTTCTCATCTGATCTTGACCTCCAGAGACACCTTTGCAGGAATCAACAACATGTCAGAATTAGAGAAAAACCTGTTTTTCCATGCTTTTAGCAATGTGACCTTAGCTATTGATTTTATAGCCTGCTGCAGCACTTCAGTGCATTGAAGGAGCTGAGGTAATTAAGTTAGTATCTCCACTTTCTAAACTCCTGCTGAACTGCAACAAAGAGATTCCACTTTATGTTCCTTGGTATCTCTTGCTGAATTCAGAGGCAAGGCAGATACCACTGACCTTTTGCAGCTTTCTTCGGCTGCACCTGCGGTTTTTTTTTTCTCTCTTGCTGTCTTTAGTGCGGATGGGTGAGGAAAATTGAGGAACTGAGAGTCCCGCCTCTTTTCTCATCACTGACACAGAAACAGATAGCAATGGCAAATAGTCCTCCACTTGTGACCATGATTGAGCCCAAAATTTCTGTAGCTAAGGGAGACATGTGTTAACTGAGTTCTGCTCCATTTTACGACATTTCTTGCCACATTTGTTAAGTGAATCACCTCAGTTGTTAAGTTACTAACACCGTCATTAAGCGAATCTGGTTTCCCCATTGACTTTGCTTGTCAGACGTTCACAAAAGGGGAATCACATGATCTCGGGGCACTGTAACCGTCATAAATACGAGTCGTTTGCCAAGCATCTGAATGTTGACCACATGATCATGGAGATGCTGCAATGGTCATAAGTGTGAAAAAGAGTTATAAGTCACTTCTTTCAGTGATGTTGTAACTTCCAACGGTCACTAAACGAACTGTTGTAAGCTGAGGATTAAGAATACACTCTACTTGCTTTCGTGAATAGGAAGGGAAATAAAAGCAGGAGGAAGCTAGTGGTGAGAGGAGAATGCAGAAGGCAAAATTACTTCCTGCTTCCTCTTTTTTAAAGAAAGAGACCTGGATGGATTCTTGCTCATCCCCCCCCCCCCGTCTTTTTTTTGTGAAAGATAACAAAGCAAACTCAGTGAGAATGGTGGTCTGTACTCCATTACGTTAATTAGGAAAATAAGGCTACAAAAGGTAATAGCACTGCAACTAAATACCTTGAGGTAAATATGGAAATGACATGTTAATTTACGCAAATTAGCACCCATGTTCACTGACCATTAAACCCGCGCTAAATGCAGCTAATTAAAGAAAGGTAAGGAGCTGCCTGGGTGTTATGTAGAAGGCAGTATTTAATCACAATTAAAATATGTATGCCTTGGGCAATCTTACCATGTATCTCATATTCCAAAAACCTTCTCTTCCCTTTGAAATTTGCCCACTGCACTGGAAACAATGAGCTCTTGTTCTTCTTCTTTTCTTTCTTCTTTAACCATCAGCCTAAGTGTGCTGTAAAATTTAGTAATGCAAAAAAGTTTTGGCTTCGCTTTTTGTGGTGCTGTGTAGTTAAGATTTATTGATATTTGTCCTAACCAAGATGTTATTTTTACAAACAGATAAGGACAGAAATCCGTTATTTATTTTTCATCTGAGTCAGATCTAAGTTAATGATTGTTTAGAGCTCAAACATGGGTTCTATTGCCTTTCCACTGTTCTAAACATATTATAAACATGCTACTGCTGTGCACTTTTGCAGCCCTTTGCATAATGCTATATTATAGTTTTCTATTCTGTTTTCTGCCTGGAGCTTTCAGGAATAGGCTGGGTTAAACATCTCAGTAGATGAATGGATCCATTGTGTAACTTCAAAATTAAATATATAAGATTTTCAGTCTTTGAACTGAGCAATTTTATACCCTTGGTGTTTACTCTATGGTTTTAAAATCTTTTCTCTTTAAGGGATCTAGCTGCATGATAATGCAAATGAAGTAAGGCCAGGACTATTTATTCATTTATTGTAACAGACCAACCTCTGTCCCCCACCCTGGTTAAAATAGAAGCATACTACATAAAACCCCCATTCAGAAACTAAGCATGCCTAGAGTAATTCAGACCCTCTGCTTCTAATGGCTATTACAACATTTGGCCATTTTTCTGGCGACTTCACAATACCGTTCATTGTGACTCAATTGTCCCAAAGACTCAATTGTCTTTTGGGACCAGTCTAAATAGTATATAATAAGTGAGATTAGCTTACTCCTTCAAATTCGAAATGGCTTTTCAGGAATACACGTGTGACTGTCTCAACTTTGGTATCTGAATATATACTGAAGTGTTCTGAAGGAGAATATTATGAAAGCATCCCATCAACACCACTGAGGACAGGGAATCTGAAGAGCCAGTGTTTTATATGAGGGCACAAGAGCATGGTAAAAACTGCTAAAAAGCAGTATGTAAGTTCATTATAGCAGAGTTGTTAGCTCTATCCCTATGTAAATTAATATTTAATGCTTGATCCCATTTATCTAGGACCAGAATAACTAGATAAAGATTAGGTGGTGGTAAAAGTAAGCTCCCTGATATAATATGGTTCTTCCATGGGGAAACCTATTAATACAACTTGGGTCAAAGGTTCACCCCATATATTTGTTTGCACATTTCTTTCAATTGGAAGAACCTCAAACAATTTTAACAGGGACACACCCAAGCTATTACTCAAGAAACATATTTGCATCTGAGTGAGCAAGTATATCACAATCTCAGCAATTTAGACTAGACTGCTTCTAGCAAGGGGATATCCTTTTATACACAAAATAGTGTGCTGTACAGCAAACAACTTAACACTTTAGCATTCATATATACACATATACATATGTACATACACATATACACATGTACACACATACATATACAAACACACACACACACATAGAACAAATAAGTGATTTCAAGCAAGGCCACCCATTGGGTTAATGGCTCTGAGATGTAAAGGGATTTGAGTTTAGCTTATGGATGAATAAAGATCAACTGTGGTTGACTTGGTAAGAGGGAAAAAAATGGCTTGTCTGGAAAAATCATTCCTGAGAAATGAAGAAACCCTTCAAAGGAATGGTGCAACTTCTTTTGATTAAACTATTTGTGGACTGGGATAGGGCAGATCCTGCTGATTTTGGCACAGGTGATCCTCAAGGCTTTTGACATTTCCCTTGATGGATATTTAGTGAGAGGTTTTGGTTCTGGCATTGATAGGACTTTTCCCAATTGTTTTACTTCTAAATAGTCTTCAAAAGCTTCAGATACCCTACAGAAGTGTAAAGAGAAAATAAATAAGAATTTACTTTCTAAATACTCTTCAAAAGTGTTACGTAGGATAATACTTTGATCATTCAAGCACAGACACCACTGATGCTTATAAGGCATATCCATTTCAATAGGTGATTTTTTTCACTGTTTCTTTAAAATAAATGCCTCAAGCACTGCTTTTTTTTTGTTTTGTTACCAAGTTCAGTAAACAGCCTCCACCAATTTGCAAATATATTTCTGCGAATTTTGGCCGGGATGATGCGAAGGATTAAAATATTATTGGTTCAAGATAAATGTCATGTATTTGTTTATAATTGTAAATAAATGAATAAATCATACAATAAATCGTATATGTTTTATATATGAATATTTTTTGCCTTGTGTATATCTACTATAGTCCAGGGTTTATTCATTTTAAACAAACGGACCATGATGTGTGTCTTACAGTACTTAAAACTTAGTCTTCACCTCAAAGTTTGAAGTCTACAAGGAAGCCCTAGCAAGTCGAAGATGTGTGGACTTCAATTCCCATGCTTGCCGGGGAATTCTGGGAGTTGAAGTCCACGCTTCTTCAAATTTCCAAGGTTGAAAAACACTACCCTAGTCTTGACCTGCAATTCCAGAAGCATAGACGGATGCTGCTTAAAATATTCCAGAGAATCTAGGAGGCAACCTGGAACATCTCTGATTAACTAGTAACAGTCAATATGTTCCCTGCTAGTTTCTCTCCCATTGACCAAAAAAAGAGGATTTATGTTGATGCTGACTTTGAAACTTCTTAGCATTGACAATTTCAAATCATTCCTAGTAATGATGCCAAAATATGAAACATGCGTCATGATGTCACAGCAGCATGATGTCAGTTCTACCCTTTCGTATTTGTATCTTGATGTGGTATGCAAACAGGTAAGGGATGGAATTTGTATTGTGACATTGCAACACACATTTTATCACTTATCCCTGTGCCTATGCTGACAGAAGTGTTGTAAAAAAATGGGTATGCTGGGATTGAAGTTAACAAAATATTCTCATTTAGTTTCTATTTATAGTTTACTGGAATACACATATAAATAATAGTTCCACCTAGCAATGCAGATATTTTGCTACCATTTCTTTGTAAAAGAAATAATTCCTATCTTGTAATGCTTGCGGACTCTTTATTTTTATAGATTTTTAGCACAGTGTTCCCCAATCTTTTCCAACTCCCCAGACCCGCAGCGGCAGTGGTGGGAGGGGCAAGAGAATGGTTTTGTACGTGGACTTGCCGCTGGCAAAATGGAGCTTCATGAGCTCACCTGCCACTTGTGTGGACTGGTTCCCAATAGTCCATGGATCACTACCGGTCCATGGACCAGGGGTTGGGGACCCCTGTTTTAGCAAGTGTAATGTCCTTTAAGCGATGAGATGATACTACTCCAGTAATTTATAAGCTGATATAGCAGGTAAACTGGTGCTGGTGAACACAGAGCTGTAGAATTTGCTGAGGGCCTGGCTGCATTTTTGGGGTGGGGGAGGGAGGAAGGGAATATTTGGAAGAGGAAATAGTAAAGTTTATTTCCAATCTGAGCAGTAGCAAAATAGTTGGAGTGGATTTAAAAAACTAATGATGCTAATTAGTTAGCCCCAAAGGTTTTGGAGGAAATAATAGTGCTGAAGCAGCTGCTGATCAGGCTGTGTACAGCTGGAGCAAAGCAGTGGAATATGAGAGAAAATGAGAAAGCTCAGGGAGCATAGCTAAATATTCCCAAACAATTTCTGCTTGAATAAGGACATTCGCTACTTGTCATTGCCTCTTTTGAAATGTGACTGCTACTTTTGAATCACCTAACCTAAGTTAGATCTATTTCTCTTCTGACCAGCAACACTTTGGATGCCTGCTAATTGCTTTTTTAATTAAATAAGGTGGATCTGATATTTTTCTCACCAGCAAAGCAGATCTGTGGGATAGAGCAGCTATGTACTGTTCTCAAAAACCCACTGTGTCTCCTATTGATCTTGAAACACAGTGACAAAAATATTAATGTCACCATGATATAAAAAAAGATGTTGAGTCTTTAGAAAGACTACAGAGAAGAGCAACAAAGATGATTAGGGGACTGGAGGCTAAAACATATGAGGAATGGTTGCAGGGATTAGGTATGTCTAGTTTAATGAAAAGAAGGACTGGGGTGACATGATAGCAGTGTTCCAATATCTAGAGGACTGCCCCAGGAAAAGGGGGTCAACCTATTCTCCAAAGTACCTGAAGGCAGGACAAGAAGCAATGGATGGAAACAAATCAAGGAGAGAAGCAACCTAGAACTAAGGAGAAATTTCCTGACAGAATAATTAATCAGTGGAACAACCTGCCCCCAGAAGTTGTGAATGCTCCAATACTGGAGGTTTTTAAGAAGAAATTGGACAACCATTTATCTGACATGGTCTAGGGCAGGGGTAGGCAACCTTGGCTCTTTTATGACTCGTGGACTTCAACTCCCAGAATTCCTGAGTCAGCCATGCTGGTTCAGGAATTCTGGGAGTTGAAGTCCATGAGTCATAAAAGAGCCAAGGTTGCCTACCACTGGTATAGGGTCTCCTGCTTCAGCAGGAGGTTGGGCTGGGACACCTCCAAGGTCCCTTCCAACTCTGTTATTCTATTAATAGGAAAACAACAATCTTTTGAACAAGTGGCCTTGGAGCCAAAAATAAGAATCAGGCCATCAAATGCCTCTTGGAGCAAAGCAAGACAATCCAGACACAATCCAGACACTTTTTCCATCACACAATTCTAACATATGACCTTGAAAACAGACAGTCAAAATGCTGCAAATACATCAGCACATCAGTCACGTGTCATTTTTCATGTCATTTCTAGGGTGGGGAATTATTTCTCAGCTGGATCCAACATTTGACAGTAGGAGTTTTTAGCAGATTAAAAAGCAAAGAAATATATCACAAGACTGCCCTGGTCCTGCACCCTTTCTGCATTTTAAGTTGGAGTGACCTCAAAGAGCACAAGACTGCTTTCCCCTCCTCTTTCTTCAATCCAAGACGATCTCAAAGAAGTCTTGTTTTCCTGCTGGCTTTTGCACAGCAAGGCACTGTTGTATGACTTAAAATTATAAATTAGGCCTGTTTAAGAAATGTCAGTGTTTTTCTAAAAACAGAATAACAAGAAATGAAGAGGCTTGGCTGCGCATTTGGCCTCAGAATTTAAATACAAGCAGAATGATACATTCATCATTGTAATCAGCAGCATGGGACAGATGATGGATGCACAATCCCTCTTCAGTTCTTAAGGAGCACATGAGCTGCTTCTTTTCTTGAAAAGCAAGATTCTCTGGGACGCTTTAGCACTTGTAATCTAACATTAGGGAATGAGGCACTACTGTATCAATGCAAGTCTCCACTTAATAAGTAACTCAGATTTTTGAAAAGCTTCTTTCTTAAAACTGAAATGACATTCATGTGAGCAGAGAAATGGTTTTGCCTGAGGCTTTATGTGCAACATTATATAAGAAAGTTCCATCTTGTACTTGGTTTTGTGAATTTATGCAATATCGTTGCATTTTAGTTTCCCCAACAGAGAACAAATGGTAACATATATACCTTTGCATCAGTGAAACCTCAGTTTAGGTTTATCTGAGAATCTTGATATCCCCAATATCAGAATATTTAACTACAAACATAGTCTTATATCTCACAGATATTTTTTTTTCCTGAACTAAAATATATGGTAACATTTATGAAGGCTACTATACATGATTGACACACACACACACACACACACACACACAGAGAGAGAGAGAGAGAGAGAGAGAGAGAGAGAGAGAGACAGAGAGTCAAGATTTTATTCTATATGATCTTCATTTGAAAAAAAATTAAACCAGTAGAAAGGAATACAGGATTAAACCGAAGGAAGTAGAAATCATATTAATGGTTTTTACTGGCTTCTTTAGTGGTTAGAAAAGCACCTGGCTGACTGATCTATTCATCCTCCACTCACCTTATCTCCATCTAATCAGAAAGAAAATATATTTTCACATGATCACCAATTCCTCTATAGCAGTTAAAAGATTATCTGTATTCATCTTAATGTTGTTGACAGGGTGAGCCAATACAGACCAGATGGTTGTCAGAGCACAATGATCCATAATACCCTGCTCCTTTTGGATGTGCCTCAATCTGGCATAAAGGGACAGAACATGGGTTGTAGAATATTGCCCTGTCTGCCATCTTGCCAGTTTTGACCTGATGTGCAAATGCCACCGGATCATCTTCATTTCTGCCAGCCTCTAAAGCAGCCTTTTTCAGCCTTGTTAACTTTAAGATGTGTGGACCTCAACTCTCAGAATTCCTCAGCCAGCCATGTTGTATAGACCAAACTGCAGAGCCCAAAAATCTTCAAGAAATTGATACGATGTCCAATCCAAATGAGATTTCATAGGTGCTTAAACACACACACACACACACACACACACACACACAGGTAATTAGTTTGGTCCTAAATTTTGGTTTTCTTACAAATAAACTGTTGGTTCTCCCAGAATCCAGGGTATTGTATGTATGTTGATTTCTATTCAATTATACATGGGTGACAAAACTCATTCTCTCTCTCTCTCTCTCTCTCTCTCTCTCTCTCTCTCTCTCTCTGAGAGATGACTTTGCATATCACAAGTGTCTATTCTACATTTATTTTATTGAATTGCAGCAACTTTACAGGGAATAGCCATGCTAAGGCAATATATTCTTTCAGATTTCTGATAATCTTCAGATTGCTTGTTAAGAACATTTCTTATTACATCTCTTTGTAAATGCAATAAAATGAACTGAATTTTTTAAAAACATTGAGGATGGGAGAAAATGCAAGTGCCCTACTTGCCAGCCAGCTTGGAATAATTTGCTTTTAGAAATCTGGATAGGGAATTTGGTGCCCAATTATGCTTGCAACACTTGATATGGACTGCTACTGAAGAGCAATGCAGAACCAAAACTTCTAAAGGGCTAAACATGACTCTCCCAATGCCATGAAGAGCTTGCAGCGATCCCAGGACAGGGAAGGGGATAAAAATGGGCAAGAGGGCAGTACTGCAACCCCTGTCCCTTTTGTTATGGGATTGACATTGCAAATAAGGCTGGCATCAGCTTAGATACTTGTGCATCCACACTGCATGCTATTATTGCTTAGGAGTGCTTTTATCAACCATGGTTGATGTGCCAGCTGCAAATCTTTCTGGAATGAGAAAGTCTGGCAACCACCCAGCTGAATTAATGTTATGCATTGTTTTTGGCTTTTGTTCAAAACCATTCAAAAGCTTTAATTTGCCCCAAATAATGTTTCTGATGGAATCAAGGGATTCAAGTGTTCCTTGAGCTTATTGTTTTTCCAATCGATTTCTGTGACTAAATCAACAGTGTTAGAAGTGATCTTAACAGTCTTTACGGTTGCAGTTTGGAGCAGAGTACTTAAAAAGAGGCCTTAGCCAAGGCCATTTAGGGTGTTTCTAGTTGTTCTACAGTATTTGCTCTTAATAAATAAGGAGTAAAGTTTTTCTAGATTGGGACACCTATTTATGAAATGTTTCTCAAAGGAGATTTGGCCATCACACATTATTTTTTGCACCAGGTGAAGGCCTTCCTTTTCTCTGTTATTTTGAATGTTAATCATTTGATATATTTTAAGTACCTGCATTATGTTGGGATGTCTTCTTTTCTAATTTTCATGTACTCCCCCTCGCCTTTGCTTATGATTTTGCTTATATGCTATTTCCCTTTTATTGTTTTTTCCTACTTAGATAATTTTGAGCTTGATTAAAAATACCATAAATAAGTCAATATTCTGTTACCTGCTATTTATTGTATGTCTGGAAGGCTGCCATGTTCTTTTCAGGGACTTATTTGTTTCTTGAATCCAGATTTCAGTTCGCTTTTATGTTTTCCGTGGCAAGGCCTGTTTCTTTCCACTTGATATTCTGACTACAAATTACTTACGTTTCCTTCATTTCATTGTTTTATTATCCCATCCATATCCATTTCGCTGCTTTGAAGCAGATCCCTCTTGGATGAAACATTGATAAAACCTTATTCCAGCATGACCCAGGCGTAATTCTCTAGCTACTATTCTAACAGAAACTCAATTAAAATAGCTTTTGCACGAACTGCTCTGATCAGATTGGAGTGTACACAAGAAAAGCACATTACACATACATTAATTTAAAATCCAGCATTCATAATTCAGCACTGTGAATAATAGGAGAGGCACAGACTATTGTTCGACAGACCCATGAAAATATGAAACAAATTAGCTTGTGCATTACTGAATATTGCAAGTTCTGCTTTCAGAAATGCAGAAAGTGTCTGAGGCTCTTTAGATTGATACTGTAATACACTATAAAACATAGCTAATGTATTTTAATAGTAATATAATTTTCATTACATAAACCACAATGTTGTCTTTCACATGAAACTCTAAGCAATCAGTTATATCCCAAAAATATTATAAATATGTTGGGGTTAATTAGATGTCTACACATTTCTTGCATCACATTCTTCTAATCTGGAATCTTGATTTATTGAAATCAAGTCTTGTAATTCTTATACTAAGATTTCATGTAAAGCAACTTGCTTCCATATTCATTATGCCCCATGAAAGATTCTTAAAATTTGTATATGTAAATATTACAACTCTTCTCACTTTTGAATAAACCAGCTTTATAGAAAATACCTTTATATCTCAAAAAGCCTATTGGAACTGGAATACTATTCAAATGGAACATTAAGTTCAGTCTTTAAGAACATCTCCTGTTTGATGTGGTTGCTTAGATGCAACCTATTATCATATCTGGTGGACGTGTAGAAATATAAAAGCTTTTTGGATTAAGATTTGGTGGAACATTCAGAAGATTTTTAATAGAAAGATAAAGTTTACACCACAATTGTTTTTGTTAGGTATTGTTGAAGATTGTGATGTTAAAGAAACTATTTTAATGTTGAATCTTATTATGGCGGCAAGGTTATTGGTTGGGCAATATTGGAGGAAAGATTCTTTGTCTACCATAGAAGAATGGTCGTTTAAAGTTGCTAATTTAGCAGAAATGGCCAAAATTTCTGCCTATTTGAAGGATCATTCACAAGAAAGATACATCTCGGTGTGGAGAAGATGGATAAATTTTGTACAGAATAAATATGGGATTAGAAAGTATCATTTAGTTTTTGATTAACTTATAGTTTAAATTGGGATTTGTTTGTATTTGAGTTAAAGTATTTTAGGGATTTGGTTATTGGTATAGTTGGATAAGCTTAGTTAGAATTTGTTTGCTTATTTTTAACCTTTTAATTAGCTCTGGGAAGTGAGGGGGGAAGGTTGGGGTGGGGGGGGAGGGAGGGAGGGTTATTATATTGTAATAATAAATTTGTATAAAACTTTTCAATTAAAAAAAAAAGAACATCTCCTGTTTTGATCAGTTTGGTCAATGTCCATCATTGCTTCAACTGTAAAAAAAACAAAAGAAAACAGAATGTTAGGAATAAAATGAAGGATTGTTGGGAAGGACTTATTATTACTAAAGTGAGACAATTTAGGCAAAGGATCTGGAAAGTCTTTAATGCAGTGGTCTTGCTGAAACTCAGCAGGGATGAGTCTGCTTGGCGTGTGGATATAAGAACAACTGGGAATCTCCATATAACCCCATGAGATGTGTGTGTGTGTGTGGCCTCATTCCATGTAAATGGTGCCATCCAGTCAAAATGAATGTAACATCAAAGAACTTTCAGTTTAAAGCAGCAACTAAAAGTACTGTGTCCATATTTTTAAAATATCAGAGAAGAAGCTACTTAAGCAGCAGAAGGAACTGAAAAACTTGGCAAAATCAATGAGATTTTTATTGGTAGCAAAATGATAATAGACTAGACCAGTGTTTCCCAAACTTGACAATTTTAAGGCATGAGGACTTCAACTCCCAGAATTCCACAGCCAGCGTTACTGGCTGTGGAATTCTGGGAGTTGAAGTCCACATGTGGACCTTTCTTAGGGAAATATTTAATAGTGCAGAGATGGAGTTAGGCTATGACTTAGAAGGCCCATTCCTGAATCACCAAGTAATAACCTTATCATAAGGGCCACTGATGAGCATGTCAAGGCCAGGGACCTTTCTTTAGGAGTACTGCCTCTATATTGGCATCTGTATATAAAAAACTATAACTCTGGTTGATCATTCTGCCTCTGTCTTTATGCCACACATAAAAAAGTAGGAAATGGCTCCTTGGAGGGATCCTGCTTGTATGGAGCAAAAGCACAACATCAGACAAAGTTGGAAACAGCCAGTTCTACATTAGTAAAAGAGCAAAAAAAAAAACAAGGATATACTCGCTTAAAAGCAAGCAGAGGGGACCTCATTTTTTTTAAAAAAAACAACAACAACATGCATTTTATTTTATGGTATCAAACAACGAAAGAAAGTGTGTATGCACACAAGTCATTATAAAATAACGAGACATCAAGATTAATAAGATTAATCATGGTGGGACCATAAAATAGACAAAGGAATAGAAAATGAAGAAGCTAAATTGCTCTGGGTCTTTAGAATTTGAACAGACAGGCACCTGCCACATAAGACCCCAACTATTGATAAGAAAGACAAAAAGTTTGAATAGTGGATGTGGCAATTCCTAGATTTATTTATTTAGTGTATGATGACGTTATGTTAGCCAGAAGATTACAATGTTAATAACAATAGCAATACCACTTAGACATATATATCGCTTCACAGTCTTCTCTAAGCTGTTTACAGAGTCAGCATATTGCCCCCAACAAACTGGGCCCTCATTTTACTGATTTTGGAAGGATGGAAGGCTGAGTCAACCTTGAGCCGGTGAGGATAGAACCCCTGGCAGCTAGCAGAATTAGCATGAAATACTGCATTCTAACCACCACAGCTCATTTCAAAGTAGTTGTTTTGCTGCTGACAATTGCTAGCCATTCAGTTCACACTAGTGTGCTATCCAGAGTACACCACACAGGGGGCAAACTAGCTCCACATCCAGAAGGCTTGATAACATTCTGCAGAGTTATCCAGGGCTTTTGACCTTTTGACCAATGTCACTTTGCATTCAGATGTCACATTCAGATGTGTACTATCACTCAAAGTGCCTGTATTTCCCCATCAAAGTACCGTAAATGCCGGCGTATAAGACGACTTCCGCGAGCCCTGAAATCGGCGCCAAAGACGGGGGTCGTCTTATACGCCGAGTCGTCTTATACGCCGGAAATACTGGTAGTTTCCGGCGTATAAGACGACGTTCTAGGAATGCGGCCCGGCTATAAAGACGGGGGTCATCTTATACGCCGGGTCGCCTAATACGGCGGCATATACGGTAATACCTATTTATCTACTTGAATGTAGCTTTCAAACTGCTAGGTTGGCAAAAACTGAGGCAAATGATCGGAGCTCACTCTGTCACACAGTGCTCTTCGCAATACCTGCAGATAGGAGAATACATGAGAAAGAACTGGAGAAGATAATAAAATACAAAGACCTGCAAACAGAAATAGAATGATTGTGACAAAAGAAGGCAAAGGTAGTTCCAATAATGATAGGTGCCTTGGGTGCAATCCAAAAACAATTGGACATCATTTGAACACCATTGGCACTGACAAATTCACCATCAGTCAATTGCAAAAGGCGGTTTTACTCAGAACAGCTTACATCCTTTAACACCATCAAACATCTACATCTGTCTATTCCACATTCTTGGAATGACTCAAGAGGAGGGCAGAAATGCCAAATCTAGTCTAAACTTCTGACTGACTGTGTGATGAATCATAATAATAACAATTTTGTAACTGAAGAAAAATCTAGCCTGGAAAAAAAAAAAAATGGAATGCCTTCATGTTTAACTACATTGCTCAGAAGTTTGAATCTCTCTGCCCCTTTCTTGGAAATAAGCGAGTGCAATGAGTGGACAGACAACCTACTTCAGCAATCTTGCTCTGCACATCTTCTTCCAGAGTTGCATAATTCTTTTAGCCAGTCCATTTCTGCAAAGTTCATAATTTTTGATCTTGAGATTATTGGGTTCTGAAGCATTTGCATTTCCTTTACAAGTTGACCTTAGTATTTAAATTGTAAATTGTAAAATGGCCAAAGTAGAGGTTAATAGTAACAAATGCACAGATCTGTGCAGGACTGTGAATTGTACAGTAAGATTCAAACTATGAAGATAGGCTCAACTAAGTGGTCACATTTAGATTGCAAAAATCCAAATAAACATTAGATAGCATAGGAGTATACTAAAATTGTTAACTCTCGGCTGCTATCAAGTGTTCATCTGGAATTTTGGAGCCTATATTTAGTATCCTAAGCTCAGCAGCCAACATAATGTTATCTGAAAAAAATATCCACCCACTGTATGTTTTATTTATTTACACTCTATCTTTATTATTTTCATCTCAAGGAGTCAACATACATAGTACTCCTATTTTCCGCACAACAATAACCCTGTGAGGACAGTTGGGCTGAGAATGAATGACTATGTCAAGGTCACTTAGGCCTTTCATACCTAAGGTGGAACTAGAACTCACAGTCTCCTGGTTTGTAGCCTGGTGCCTTAACTAATAGACTAAACTGCTCTATGTATAGACTTTATTGGTATCCAACCCTTGTCCCAGTAAGAAGGAAAGTTTTACTGATGGGGGGGAAGGGAAATATGAAAGAAAATGAACAGTAGCTAAGAAGGAGAAAGAAAGGTCTGTAAAACTATTTTCTGCTTTCTCTGCCAACTGAATTTTACTTGTTGTCAGATCTGTACACTGGAGTGTGAACACATGGATCTGTGGCTGAGATTGCCCAGGTGATATGCAGGTGTTTCTGTTTATAACGTTTCCTTCAACTACAGCAGCTAAAATTTAGCAGATTATGCTCCATGGTTTTTCAGGCGAAAGAGGAGATATTGCACAGGTTCCCAGATGTTGGCTGTTGATAAGTATATTTGTTTTCATCATTTTTTTTTACAAATCAAAGCAACTTCTTCCTTTCTTTGCAGATGTTCTCAACACAGTGCTTTGGCCCGTAAAAGAGCCCGGCATTTTACAGAGTTGCTGTACCATTCCAGGCTCTGTTATGTTTCTGCTAATCCTGTAATCCCCAGCACCCTTCCACTGCCAGTTCAAGAACTTTGCAATCAGAAACAGACCTCAGAATAAGAGAAGGGTAGCAAACTTCAATTGCCACCTGAAGCAGACATTTCCATCAAGCACTTCCCCCATTCTTGGCAGAAAAAAAGAGAATATTAATGAATTAAATAGTGTTCAACGTGAAGTCCTTCCAGCCCAACTGAAGATCTGAGCAATAATTCCTCTTCCCAGTGGTATAGCTGCATGCATATTATGGCTTATCAATCTGTTAAATCACTGCACTGGAGCATTAGACAGAATAGTAAGTTGATAGTATTGGACTTGCTTGTTGTCAGGTCCAATTGATACTACTTAATAATTGAACTTATATGACATTTCTATTGTGAGTAAGATTATTGGCCTTTACTCCAAGAGTTTGTTGAAGTACCTTACTTTATCTAGGATAGACTCCATTGATTTGGAGCTAATGGCTCTAAGCCAGTGATGGCGAACCTTTTAGATACCGAGTGCCAAAAACTGCCCCCCCACTCCACCCCCTGCCCCACCCTTACCCTGCCCCCATCCCCCACCCCACCTTTCCACAGGGCCATCACTGCCTCCAGGGCCCACCACAGATTGCCCAGGCAGCCCAGCAATGCTATGGTGGTCACACCCTCTGCCTGCGCCCTTCACCATCAGCTGTGCACAATGGGGTGTGAGGGCAGAGTCTTGTCTACGCTGCCTGGCTGCCATGTCCTTGGCAGCGCTGCTCTGCGTGGGCCATGCTCAGGGGCGGCTCTCCTTCAGGGAGGCTGCTGGAGAGGACGGGGTCATGGAGGGAGGCGAGGCTGGGGCAACGGCATGTGTGCCCACAGAGAGAGCTCCGAGTGCCACCTCTGGCACCCATGCCAGAGGTTCGCCACCACTGCTTTAAGCTGTATAGCAGAGGTATCCAGCCTTGGTAACTGTAAGATCTGTGGACTCCAACTCCCAGAATTCCTCAGCCAGCCATGCTGGCTGGGGAATTCTGGGAGTTGAAGTCCACGTGTCTTAAAGTTGTCAAAGTTGGACACTTTTGCTGTAGAGTTTCAGATGCTCACTAGATTGTAGTTAAAAATTACATTTCTCTTTCATTCTACCTAGTGTTCCTTTTGATTGTTGCACCCCAGATTTGAAAACCCCAGCCATACTCCCAATAGGAAGACCATTTTAGAAGGACCACAGCTTTAGACCTATGTGGTTTCTGACAATAGATTCACATGTTTCAAAAACTGCTTTGCCTAGGATATCAATATTGAGAATCTTGTTTCTTCCTTTTCCTTCTGGGGAAAACTACACTGAAGTAAGGACGATTGTTTTGTGGATCAAGAGTTATGCTAGTAGTAATAATTGTGTCTTGCAGCTAGTATTTATTCACCCAAGCATTTCTTTAGGATCAAGAATTCAGTCTTATTTTTATTTTTCTCTGGAGATCTATGATATAATTCCAAGTTAAACAGCACGACATTTATGTGATATATTACATGTAGAAAATACAACAAATCTTCTTCTGCTAGTTTAAATTTGCTTGCCTCAGCTTTGTGAGTCTGAGAGATTAAGAAAAAGAAAGACAGAGCTAAATAATTCATAGTATTTATGAAACTTCTTTTTCCAGTGAACCTGGCAGTAGTCAGACAATTGCCAATGCATCTTTGGAATGGATGGATGGATGGATGAACTGGCTACTGTGGGTAATGAGTAAGGTTGGGAAGACAACTTGAAAAAAAAATAGCTCACAACAGATCCTAATATTCATATGATACTCTGCCCTAGAGGAGGCCGGGAGGCTTTTAGATGGCCTTTTGGAGGGATTTATTTTTTATTATTATTTTCAGGTCAGTTGCCAAATATGTATGCATTTTTTTTTGCATGTGTAAAACACAGGAATTGAGCCCCCAACCATGCATTAAATGTCACAATAACTGTGTGTAAATCTTTTCAGCTGAGTAAAGACTTTTTTTTTTTAGTTGCAGTGCCCATCTGTGAAATGTTCTCCTTGGAGAGGCATTTTTATAGGTTTGTATTTTATGTTTTTAATTTGCTTTTGTACCATCTAGAGAACTCTGATTATTAGATAGTCTTAAAAGTGTCATAAATAAACATATATATATATTTAAAAAAGTGGAAAGTGTTAGCAACATTTTGATTTGGTGTTTGCTTACCTGATAAGAACCTTACGCAGGTGGTCAGTCTGTATGCATGGAGGTCAAATATTTGAGCTCAGATCTTGCTATCCTTAATAAGGCACCGAGCATGGAGACCTGGGTAGGAATTCTAAACTTACACAACATTTTTTGAAAATTCAAAGGTCTATTCAGCCTTGGATCAGATGTGAACAATCACAGCTTGACCCAAGCTGCCAGTAACACTTATACTGGACCTACACATTCAAATTAGAAAGGAAGTCTTCAAGCTTGCTGCAAATTGCTCTGGTTTTTGTAACTTACACACCCACACTACTAAGACCTCAAGGAAGATAGCAAGCCAAAAGGCAGCTCCCTATTCCCAAAAGTTGAAGGAAGCCAACTTAAAATAGAGCTGAGTCAAAGGTCATAGTTCAGTCTAATTTCAGCCTAAGTGATATAATATGTTTTCTAAATACAGACCGAGAAAAGGAAGGCTTTACACTTAATGTTTGTTTTAATTTCCCCCCCTGCCAGCAATTGCTGAAAACACAGGTCATAAATTTTGGGGTATTGATGTTATTTACCGTTCACGATCCTGGGGGAAATTGGTGCTCTGTTAAACTGTACCCCTCTGTAGCAGCAGGGTAAGAAAATAGCTTGCAACTTAAAATAAGAGAAAACATCCCTTTTAGAAAATAGAGTTTACAGTATTAGCAGTAAAAAAAAATTGACATGGTAATTGTAAGTGAAGTCTTTTTCTTCTACTATCCCTCTTTCTCCCTTTTGGGGGGTTAAGTGATTTATAGCTCATATACATTTTAGTATTTGCCAATGATAGCAACTATGAAGGGTGATACTGTTAAGCTGTGTCTTTTCTTCTTAGGCTTCACACTTTGATTCCTTTGATTGATTTTCTAACTTCAGAAAAATATATTTACCTAAAAACAGTTGGATTCATTTTGTTCATACATTGTAATAAATGTGGCTCAAAGTTCAAGAAATGTAAAAAAAAAAAACCCACCAAGAGAAGATCATCTTTCCTTCCAAGGATGAAACCAAATGGCTCTGAGCGAGGGTTTTTTGTTTTGTTTTTTAAGTCAAGATGGCAGTTTGTGCTAGAAACTTGAATCCTTATCCCTTTCTAATTTGTGTGTGATGTTTACACACGTACAACAGAGTGAGACTCCAATTAGCCTGCCACAACCACCATTTTAAAAAAATCTCACTGCAGATATCCCTGGATGAAAGTCCTTTTTTCCACTTGCATAGTTCAGGCTCCAAACAGATTTTCGTCCTTTATTTGGTCCTCTCAACTTTGAAGCTTGTAGAATCAAACTGCCTAATTCCTGGTGTCTCTTTTTAATTTTGTAAGACAGACAGACAGATGCTCATGCATTAAAGAAGGAGCCAGAGACTTAAACTTCATTTTGCCTATGTGCATATACACCAAACAAAGTTCGAGTCATCTGCACTTTTTTTTTACAAAATAAAAATAGTAAGGGCTACAGCCAATTCCAGTTTTGGAAGTGTGCTCACCTGCTCAGCCAAGAATACCCATTAAATCAGGGATCTTCAAACTTGGCCCTTTTATGACTTGTGGACTTAAACTCCGAGAATTCCTCAGCCAGTATGCCTGGCTGAGGAATTCTGGGAGTTGAAGTCCACAAGTCATAAAAGGGCCAAGTTTGAAGACCCCTGCATTAAATCCTTAAATCTTCACACTTTCCTAGCTCTCACAAAATGGAATGGGACAACTTTGCCACAGCCAACTTGCCATGGTCAACTAGCCACGACCAGTTCACCATGGGACAACTCACCACAGCCAACTCGCCATAGGACAACGTGCCATGGGACAACTCACTGCAGGCCAATTCAACAATTCAATTTATTTTTTTTAAATAACTTTAAAAATATTTTAATTTTTGTCATTCACATTTAATTTTGTCCTTCCTTTAGCATCCTTTCTTTAATGATTGTATTGGATCATTTCCTTGATATTAGTGTAACTCTTGTCCCATGGCGAATAATCCCATGGTGAGTTGGTCATGGCAAGTTGTTGTAGGCCTCCCCCCCAGAAAATATGGGTGTCCTTGGCCTATCTTATGAAAAGCAATTTATAGCCCCTATTGAAAATCATGGCTTCTTGTGACTTTCATCCATGTGTTAGTGTGAACACTTGACATGGGAACATCCATGAACATGGAATTCAGTACAGCCTGAATCTCTGACTGCACATAAGAACTGAGGACCCAGGAAGTCTCTTTGAATAAAGTACTAGGAGCATATTCATCTCATAGCTGAATCTACTATATGCTTTTATACAGATGGAAGATAAGTTGTGCATTATTGATGGCAGGTATAGCCTGAAGCTTTTTTGGCACACTTTCTCCTTGGGATTAGACAATTCCACAAGAGGAACTAAAATTCCAAGCCACAAAAGATTAAAAGTTAATCTTCTAGATATGCCTGAATGTATGATGAGAAGAAGAAAACAAGCAAAAGTTTCAGAACTATCCCTGGGAAAATGTGGTGGAAGAGTCAAGAAGAAACTCTTCTTTAAATTTCATGATAACTTGAGATCTCTATACAGGGGAGGACTAAATATCTCAAATGTTGAAATTTGGCAGCAGAATATTCAGCTTTTCTCTCTGTGCTACCTATGCCAATGCTGCTGAAGTTGACAGTACTTGAAAATTGCTACCATCTGTTGGTTACACTATTGCCAAAAGGAGATAGTGATTACTCTTTGGCTCCAAGAAGATGACTGTTCATCACAACATAAAAACTCTATCGTGCTGGGCATCAGCTACTATCATATTTCATGGCTTCTACAGCTAGCAAACAAAGCATGCAAGCAAGCGAGCAAGTTTAATGTGTTTTGGGAGTGTGTGTGTGTGTGTGTGTGTGTGCGTGCACACACACGCATGAGAGAGGGAGAGAAAATTCAGAATTACCAGTTTATCTGAAGTCATGGTATGTTTTTATGGTTTGGCTGACTGTGACTTCTGGAACTAATAATCTCAGCATATCTGAAAGGCACCAAATTGGAAAAGGCTGTTTTATGATATTGTAGTAGGCAATGGACCTTCAGATCTCAATCCTGTTTGTCAGTTGTATTCTGTGCTTAAGAACACAAAGAATTTTTGAACCTTCATAGCCTCAGATTATGTTCCTCTTTTCAGGCCCCACCCAGGCCCTAACCTCAGTCACTCTTAACCCCAATTTCCAGCATATTATTCTGGGTCAAGACTGTGCAAATCCTTCTGAAGGGGTGGGTTCAAAATGCCTAGGAATATCCATTAAGCATCTTTTTTCCAAGTTTGTGCTGCTGTTTTGTATGCTGCTGGCTGTCTCCATAGGCCTAGTTAGGAATAGTTTACAAAGCTACAGCACAAGTCTTGAAGAAGAGAGGGCTGCTTTCATGTTTTGAAGAGAGAGATTGGTACATGGCCTTATACATCACATACATCTGAATGATCCACATAGCCTACAATATATGTTTTCCATTCTCTTCTCTGCAATCTCTGCAAGTCATAAAGACAGACGTTACCAACAGAAGAGAATATAGGTAACTCAGAGCTGAACAATGGTGTCAGGCAATGTAAAGTCTCCAAGCAACAGTCACGCTCTGAAAGCACCAAGGACTTCAAAAGAAGAAGAAGAAATGGATTATGATAGTATTGATGACACTTATTTACCTTCATGATTCATGCTGTTACTCTACAATACCCATCACTATCTTTAGCACTCTGGCATAACAAAGGCTCTTAGTTGAACGTGGTAATTAAGTCCCAACTTGTATATATGTAGTAGTTGTAGGAGTTTCATCTCAGAGAGAGAGAGAGAGAGAGAGATTCTCGTTCGTCTGTGGGTTTACTTTCTTAAGCCTTTTTGTAGAAATGCATATTTCAGGATGATTATTGTATAGGCGTAGGTAGATGCACAGCACTCATAATCTATGAGTGAAATAATTTATTGATAATAGAAATAATGTAGAATGTTACTGAGCCAAGTAAAGAAGCATTTGTGCTTCTGCAAGGACCACTTTAAAAAGTGGGGGTTGCATGCACAAGGAGTAGAAACATCAGCTAGAAGTTGGACAAGTATCCCAGATTCCATTTAAAACTCTTGGTATAGTGGTTATTGCCACACTGAACCAATGCTTTTCAAGCCATCTGCTTCTAAAATCATCTCTAATTTTCATCAAGGGCCGTATCTCATGAGAGAACACATGACCGCCCAGCCAAAATCCAAGCTCCTTTCCTCTTTGTGAGGGGCTGGAAAAAAAAAGTCCCATTTGTGGCCGAATGCCTGGGAAAGTGGTGGTGAAGAAAGCATGACCTTCCAGATGTTGCTGAGCTCCCATTCTCAGCATCTTGGGTCATCTGGCCAGAGCAAGTGTGAGTGTTAATACAGCAACATCTGGAAAATCAAAAGAAAGCTAGCCCTGATAAACAGGCAGGTAGATAGAGGACAGATTCAATATCAAACAGTTCTATGCTCATAAATCTTTTCCATCACCAGAGCTTTTCAATATAGCATTTTGCTTACAGTCAGCACTTTTTTTTTCACACAGTGATAATGCACTTGGATAAATTTGGACCAAAGGGCACTGCTCCAGGAAATCTGAGGCTACTGTCCAATGGAATTTTCTTGTAACCCTACACTGGTCTTTACAAAAATATACCTTTTGCAAATATATACCTAATGGTGGAGCAGTCAAAACACAGAACTAGCTCTAGTGTATACCAGAATTATTCTGGTACACAAGATAATTTCTCACAGGAGAAATATGCCTGGATGGTTGATTTAGTGCAGAGAGAACTAACAAAGCCTATAGATTAGACAGAAATGTACCAACTGTGCTTGTCAAAATACACTCACTCAGAGCTTGCTGCCAGATACCTTTTGAAGCGAGAGCCTTTTTGTATGTTTCTATAAGCTTGTTTAGCTTTCTTTTTCCCATCTTGACAAAATTATGCTTAAGTAATCAATAAATCTTGGCAGCAGGTGCAGTATTGCAAACACTCCCGTTAACCTACTCTGCAAAAACAATGCTTGCTGTATATATTCATGCTCTCTGTATATACATATATCAGTTATTCCAATTCATGAGCATTTTCATTGGTAAGCATACCCGTTTCTATGTAACAATGCATGCATGTGTGCATGGTGTACAAAAAAAAAAAAAAAATTCAGGGTGTCAGCAGGAAATTCTAATGCATTGAAAAGTGCACATAGGAATCAGTGGGGTGCATATAGCCAGATCATCTTCTGCCTAATAAGTGTAAAGCTCTTTGCATTTACCTACCACTTAAAAGGAAGCAGCGTGGAGGAGCCCATGCTTAAGACATCATCACTGGATCCAGTCAGTTTTATTGACTATTGTTCAGTGTTTTATATTTAACCAGGCTGGTGGAAATGGTGGGAGCACCAAAGGTTCTTAAATTAAATAGATTATTTTGGTTCTTTTTTTATCTGAGCATTGCTCCAGATTTAGCACTGAATTAGCCTTAATTGCTCTGATAGGTAATCTATGCTGGCAGAGAGCTACGGAAAGGGCAACTTTATTGATTCTCCTAGATCTTTTGGCTGGCATGGATACTCTTAGCCACAGTACTGTTAAAGTGCTCTGGGAATGTGAATGTTGTGGCGTTGCTTTTTAGTGGTTCCATTACCCTTCTAGGTGACAGAAAGACAATATTGCAAGACTTTTGCTCAGCCTTCTGGGAGTTAGCCTGAAGGCTGCCACAAAGCTCTCTACTTCTAATTTTCTGTGAGCTTGGAGTGGGTCATCTCCACGGTCTTTGAGTGCCTACAAGCTGGCAAGGACTGGGTGTGGGAGATCAAACTGAAAGTGAACTGAAGTTAGTTGAATTAAAACTAATTAAATGAATTTCAATGCTTTGCACATACACTTTGTTACTAAATCTGCAATCTGGAGTTCAAGACTCATATTTTCTTTTGCTGAATAGAGCTGCATTCCCTGTTAAGTACCAGGTTTTCAATCTAACGATTCCTGGACCTAGTATTGCTTTTATATTTGCTTGACTTTCACTGTTCCTCAAAGAGTTCTGAGAATAGTACTTTAGTGACAATGTTAACAAGTATATTAAATATCACTATATTTCCCCACAAAACTACAATTTTCAGAGCTCCCTGGTGAGAGAATGATTATTAAGTTCATTTATGACTTTAACTTCTCTGTTCACAAGTAACATGTGGTCTCTTTAACTGGACTCCTTCCAGGAAAATGTGAATAGAATTGAAGCCAATGTCTACATTACAGATATTTCCAGCAAGATTGTGACAAAAACAAATTTTCCAGCAGACCAAAAGCTATCTGTAAAGAATTATTCAAAGTTTTTTTGAAAATGCTAGTTCTCTTCACTCTGTTATTTCTTTGATTCAGCATTAGCAAGGTATAAAAATAATTTTAATTCCTCATACATGCGTGTGCATACACACACACACACAATTTATAATATTTTTATTACATCTTATCCAATCCATCCTAAATACTATGGCATGCCAGTTTCACAAAGCTTACTTCCATATGTATTTTGCATTGCTCCAGACCAACTCTAGATGGCATGCTCTCATGCTGTTGCCATTCAGAAGTTGAATCAATATATTTCTGGAGAATAAAATTAATAAAATAATGGGATAGATCTATGGAGTATAATGAACTCTGATTCTCCTGATTTCTACCTGGTGCCTTAACCACTGCACCAAACTGGCTGTTCAGCTAGGCCAGGAATGGGCAACTATGGCCCCTTTACAAATGTGGATTTCAACTCCCATGGCTAGCTCAGGAATTCTGGGAGTTGAAATCCACAGTTTGTAAAGAAACATAGTTACCCACCTCTGAACTAGGCTGAAGCTTTAAAGTGAAGGACCAGTCTTTTGAGTTGTATAAAGAAACCATAGACATTTCCAGATGGTCATCAAGATCACCCTTGTTTATATAAGTGTACAGTACTTACTCAAGATAAAACTTTCATTTATCTAGTGAAATGCCTACTGTGCATCTGTCTCAAAACAAAACACAAGTAACTCCACTCAAACAACTGGTCTAAGAATCAGATGAGAATTGTGCCATTTTTGAAAACTCATCAGATTTTGCTGGAAAAAATATTTATTGCGTAAGGGAAGTATAACAGTAGGTCCATTAGCCAAGTGCAAATTTATAGCTAATGGGATGGCAAATCATTGTTTAAGTTTCCATATATTTCCATCTCTTTTTTTCTTAGAATAGACTATCAGTTGATGATTGAGATGCATGCATTACATATGTATTCATAAAAGAGAACTGATCAGCTTTTAGAATGCCAGATTACTTGGAAATGAAGTCATTTTTCTAAGATGCTTTCTCCATTAGCACCTCAGGAGTACCTTTAAAAAAGCTATCTTCCTTGAAAGTACATGTATTCTTGTACTTTCTGGCTCAAAAACAATAACTGTGAGAGGGACCTTGGAGTCCTAGTGGACGATCACTTAAACATGAATCAGCTGTGTGCAGCAGTAGCCAAAAAAGCTAATATAACCCTTGGTTATATAAATAGAGGCGTAGAATCAAAATCACGTGAAGTATTAGCATTGCTTTATAAAGCCTCAGTAAGACCACACCTGGAATCCAGTTTTGGTCGCCACATTACAAAAAAGATGTTGAGACTTTGAAAAAAGTACAAAGAGCAACTAAGATGATTAAAGGCCTGGAGTCTAAAACATTTGTGTTTGGCTGGTCTAGAGAAAAGAAGGAATAGGGGAGACATGATAGCAGTATTCCAGTTTTTGAGAGACTGCCACAAAGAGGAGGGGGTCAACTTATTTTTCAAAGCACCAGAGGGCAGGACAAGAAACAATGGATGAAAACTGATCAGGGAGAGAAGCAACCTGTAATTAAGGAGAAACTTCCTAACAGCAAGGACAATTAATCAGTGGAACAGTTTGCCTTCAGATGTTGTGGGTGCTTCATCACTGGAGGTTTTTAAAATGAGACTGGACAGTTACTTGTCTGAAATGGTATAGGATCTACTGCTTGAATAGGGGGCTGGTCTAGAAGACCTCCAAGTCACTTCCACTCTAGTCTGACTCTGTTTCTGATTGTGAACTACTCTATCTTTCCATCCTTGGAAGCAAAAGTATCAGAAACCTTTTCAGTGTGAAATATCAGGATATTTTGAACGCAATCCTAGATTCCATCCCTGGAAACCTCTGGATTGTGTTGCAGAATACATCTTAATCATTTTTGAAATGGCTTAGTTTAGGATTCTATTAGTGCAGAGTTTCTCAACCATAGCAGCTTGAAGATGTCTGAGCTTCATATCTGTTCTGTGCTGATTAGGGAATTCTGGGGGTTGAAGTCCACACATACTCAAGCTGCCAATCTAAAACCAGACTTTGCTTTCCCTGATTTACGGATAGTACCATGTTTCCCTGAAAATAAGCCCCACCCCGAAAAAACGACCTACCTTGATTTTTGAAGGTGGGCCTAATATAAGCCCTACTCCAAAAAAAAGCCCTAATTAGGACCCTTCCCACTCCATCCCACCTTGTTGCTGCAATGTGCAGGAGGCCGTGTGGCACATTGAGCCACTGCCGATGCAAGGCAAGGCAGGTGGGGGAGGGGGTGGAGCTGCCCATGTGTCCCACACCGACTTCCTTCAGGGCACCCCCAGTTAAGTCATTCCTTGCTCAGCGACCTTCCCTTTCACTCCCCTCCTGAGCTGGACTGCCATGCTATGGAGGATGTGCAGGGTAGGCCCAATCCCTCTCCGCCATTTCAGAGCCAGGGGGGAGTGATGGCAAAAGGCTCCACTGCCACAATACGCTGCTGGAGGAGCTTTCTTCGTGCTTCGCCCAACAGATCACCTCTTCTTTCTCCTCTACCAACTCTCTTGCAGCATGACCGGGCAGTGCAAACCTTCCCAACCACCTCCCTCTGCCAGCCCTCCATTGCTGCCACTGAAGAACAGGGAGTGGAGAGGCTCTGTGCAGTGATGCAGAGCAGAGAAGAGCACTTGCTTGCTACCCTGCATCACCTTATGTCTCCCTTCTCCCTTCTGGAAATGGCAGTCCCATTTCCTGCCGCTTCTCCTCCCGACATTGCTATAGAGCTTGGCGCACCACCGCCCAGTTCCTCCCTGAAAGCTAAACAAATCTTCACTAACCTGCTTTCCAGCTCTGGCACATTTCTTTCCTTCTGCAGGAGTTTATGGGACTAAAAAAAGTTCAGTCAGACCTTCCAACTTCTTGTGAGATCTTTTTTTTTTCTGTGAGGGAGGCGGTGGGGAAAGCTTGCGCCACTTGGTCATGGCGCAAGCCATGAGAGAGTTGGCAGAGAAGGAGGCAAGTGATCTGTGGGGTGAAGTGCGAAGAAAGCCCTCCAGTGGTGCGTAGTGGCAGCAGAGCCTTTCACCGTCACTCCCCCGGCTCCGAAACACTGGAAGGGGACCGGGTCTACCCCACCCATCCTCTGTGGCATTACAGTCCGGCTCGAGAGGGGAGTGAAAGGGAAGGTCACTGATCAAGGAATGGCCTGGCTGGGGGAGCCCTGAAGGAAGTGGGTGCAGGGTGCATAAGGTAGCTCCACCCCCTCCCCTACCTGCCTCGCCTTGTTGTGCTGGCAGCGGCGTCATGTGCCATGTGGCCTCCTGCCATGAGCGGCCACAGCAGAAATGGGCTGGCAGCCACAAGGGCTCCTGCTGGACGGGGTTGTTGGTGCCACCACCGTGAGGCAAAGCGGGTGTCACAAAAAATATAAGACACTCCCCAAAAATAAGACCAAATGCCTTTTTTGGAGGCAAAAATAATGTAAGACCGGGCCTTATTTTCAGGGAAACATGGTAGCAGTATATCTGACTGAGTAAATAGAATGGATAATGAATATGCAAACTCATTCTTATGAACCAGGAGTGAGTTACAACTGACTATTCATCAGGTCTGCTTTTGGAATCTAGATTTTGGCTGCAAAACTGAACAGACAGCTATACATGTGCCCATACACACATACACACAGACAGACAAAATGTGCAATATCTAGAGCTGTTTTTATTTGAGTACAGAAACTACCTATGGTGATTGATATGCACTTATATTTTAAGAGCTAAGTCTTCCTGTCCCTTGGTCATTATCTGTTGATATTAATCAGAAAAAGAGCTGAACATTGACTGATGTTCCTATGTTGTAACCAGATAAAACAATTTGGTAGTTGGCATGAAGATTCCTGAGAATCTCAGTATTTACTGACTTATCCTCAGCTGTAATCTTTACTCATGTAAAAAGCAGTGTGTCTGAATGAGTAATTAAATGTGATGAGTGATGAGTAACTAAACAAATCCCAATGTTAAGGGATCTGTCTTCAACAAATAACAACTGAATTTATGACTTTCTGAAGCATATTTATACTTTTACACTCCATACTACTGTAAATCTAATAAATAGGCCTATTAATTTGCTAAAAGAAAAGGTGATAGGTTTCCTCTATTGTCCACATGGCGACCCACATTGAAAAACCTCAGTCTTTTTCTCAGATTACTTTGTTAGGGGCACAAAGAGTCTCATCTGAAGGCTAGATTCTGCTCTCCTACTTTACCTTGAAACAGTAATCAGTGCTAAAATAGAGAGCCAGTTTGGTATATCTAATAATAATAACTAGATCCTACTAGCTTCCATGTAATTTGGTCTCAGTTACAGTGGTCACCCATGTTTCTCATTTGCAGGGGTATTAAGATGATCACACAGTTTTAAGAAAATCAATGAATCTGGGAGAAATATTTTAGATGTAGGGCCAGACTTTTCAAACTCTTTTTTATAATACAGTTAAGTCTTGCTTACTAAAAATTGAGACCTACCTAACTTAGGTCACATTAGATGAGGTCACATACGCAAAATGTCACAAATCTAGTCAAATGTAACCACAGCCCTATAGTTTATTGCACTGTATCCTAAAAAGCTTGAAAAAGTAGACTTCCTGTTTTATTTCCTTTTGCTTTGTATCAACTTTTTTGTTTAATAGGTAAGTGACTTGGTAAATTCATTTGACTTAATTATTAAATAGATTATTCAGTAAAAATACTGAATTAATTTAATATGTTGGAATCAATGTAATTCTTTGTTGTTATATAAAGTGTATCTTTTTAAACACAGTCTCCAAGCTATAGTCCTGTGGCTATTTTACTTGCTATGATATTTAATGTATGGTGTATATGTATCTGTAACATCCTGTCAGTGTGATGTCACAATATTTTACAGCATAGAACAGAAAAACAATGTGATTCAGATTACTGTTGCCACTAGGCTGATTTTAAGAATCATGGGAAAACCGAGAACATAGCTTGAATAACACAGCAACTAAACCAATATTGTGCACTGATTGGCAAGCACTGTGCATATTCTGAGGTGAGGATTTCCGTCAAGTATGACAGTTACATTTTTTAAGCTAAAGATGCAGGGAGCTGAGTCTGGAACTTTCTAGATGCTTCAATGAACTGATGGACTTTCCCAACAGCAGACACAAATCCAATGCATGGAGAAACCACTTCAGAATCATTTGCCATATATTGCTTCAAAATCATTTGCCATACCCATAAAATGATGTCATATGTAAAAGACTAAGGAGGCAAATTTTATTTTCTGCCTACATCGGAGAGAAGAATGGCACAAGGGCTTTCTGACAATGTGAAAAGCCTCTGCCCTGCGTTTACCACTATGAAGTGCTGTTTCATCATGTTCAATGGCAAGAAAGTCCCTTCACCAAAATCAAACCAACAGGTTATTACAAGCATAAATCAGTTTTCAATCACAAAAAGCAAAATAAATCTACCTAGTCTTTCAGACAACACAAAGCCTTTCCTACATTAAAGTATTATAATAATTGTGGCAGTTTAATAGGATTGATGAGCTCAACCAGCAGCAGTGACCATCCTGGGCTTAAACGGCTTGATGAATTACTCTTTGTGGCTACAAAATGCATCTGTCTGTGGAAAGCATTAAATATTAGTTGACCAGATCTCTTAAACCTTGGAACTGTGGGAGCTGAACGATAGAAATGTAACATACTTTAAAAAGGAAGCCATAATCTATTACTACTTTTCTTTTCTAAGCCTCGGTTTTATCCTTCATCCCTTCAATACGCCTCTGAAAACAAGAGAGTGATTCAGAAAGTCGGATGGTGAATTGACAGTATATTTCATGGCTACCTTGTTGCAAACTGAATTATTCCCATATGTGTTTAAAACAACAACAACCACCACAACAAAAACCCTGAATGTTCCTAAAAACTTTTCCCCCCTAAAAAGAACAGGATTTCCAAGTTTGTCACCTGCACTATGCTCTGTAGCAGATAAAAATAGCAAAAGAACCACTAATGAAAACCAGATACTGAGGAAAACTAGGACCTATATTTTTATTCCATCTGTATAAGACCACAGGAATTCTTTCCGGTACCTGGCCAAGAATTAATATCAATGAAATGTGAGGTCTCTTCAATCACTGATTGCCAGTTCAGGACTAAGCTAACCCTGCTTCTTGCCTACTTTCCAAAAATGTAAGATTTGTCCAGGTTACCTTGCTTGAATTACAATTAAGGCTGATCTTCACTGTGGCCATGCCATAGGAAAATATTTGTCTATGGATAAACATGCAGGGTCCACTCATTTGGCTTCTAAACTTGCTCCAAGAAGACTTCCTGCAGACACGTTAGTAGCTAAGCCATGTTTATAATAAGGGAGGAGTGCTTATGGAAATCAGAAGATCAGCCCAGATTTAACTCAGTGTATAGTACAGGAACAGCCATCTGCTATCTGAAATGTCCTATTTATCTTGCTAAAAAGAATGACAAAGATTACTACTTATGTTAATGTAGCTTCATTTAAATGCAGAATATAAACTGCTTCTGTCTAGAATTTAATATAATCTTGGAGAAAAATCTTGGTGGCTTAAAGTCTACTAGTTATCAATCTTATTTATTGGCTGAATCAGTACATTGATCAGTTGCTGCTAAATAAACATGTAGGTCAATTACTGTCTGCAACCATTAAGGATATCTGCTTAGTGAATGCACTTATATTGGCTGACATCTTGTTATATATCTTTTGATCTGTCAGTCAATCAATGAAAATTTATTTACAGTGACTGACCAAGTCTGAACTATAAGAAAATGCAGCAGCACTCTATGATATTAACTAGAATAATGTAATAAGAAATGTATGCATATTATATTGATTGTAATACAGAACTTTGAAGTTATATTTATGTGTATGAATAGATTTTAAAAACCCATAGTACTTTACTAGGGTTGTAGCAACTGTCTATAAATTTGGTTCGAGAGCAAATATACATTTAGCAAATGTCTATGGAGATTCTTAATCATCCAGGCCATGGTTATCACAAAGGTGCTGCTTCTCTTGGATGAGAAGCAAAACATTTTCAAGGAAAAAAAATCCAAAAATATCTAGTTGCCTTTTGAAAAGCACCTTTGTTGGGACATACATTTATCAAGAGAAAAAAATAAATAAAACTGAATGCTTCTTTTATAACATTAATATTTTCTGTTTTTAAACAAAAAAAATAAATAAAAATTTAATTTGAAGGTGCATGGGAATCAAGATTTCATCCTTACAATGTCAGGGACAAGCATTACGCTAGCAACACAAAACAAATGAATGTCTGTCCTATAAAAATTCAATATTTGGCAACTGCTTAATCATACACATAATTAACATGACCCTTAATGTATTAAAAGCCAGACCTAAATAAACCAGACAGTAGATGTTTGAGCAGCAGATAAAGGATCAACCTCCTTAAACTGTAAATCAAGAATATTTTTTCCCTTGGATTGAAAATAAATTATGTATGTCATGCCCCAGCATATAATTTGTATATATATTGTTGTTCTCTAGCCCCATCTAGTTGCCGGGGGCCAAATACCAATCTGTATTGTTTGAAAGCTGACCCAACCCTTTTATCCATCAACCCTCACTCCCTAAACAAGTGCATACTGGAAGCCAGACTCCATTTCCTTTAGCATTTAGAAGAAAACAGAAGCACCAGGAAGAATCCAGCCTAATGTGTGGCACATGATCTTCCCATACATACAGCATGGCTGGTGAGATTTAGATTTATCTGTATTTATTCATTGTTATGTTCACCAGCAACTCAATACTGCTTATTTTGTATTTGGGTTCTTATTGTATGTATTTCTATTTTTCCAGTTTCATCATCCTCTTCTTTTCATAAAGCATTCAGATCTACGCACACAGTCTGCTTTATTGGAAGATAGGTGGGTTTAGCTGTATGCTAAGCTGTACACAGAGTAACGTGTACTGAGGACAGAACAATGTAAAAACCAAATAATTGATACAAATAAAAGTTTTCAATGATGCTGTTCCTGAAATAAATACTAGAACCATAACCTATTTTTATCTAATATTTAAATGATAGGGACCAAACTTTCCAACCAGCAATAGAAAGGTTTGTGTGCAGTTGAAGAATGGATTGAGATGTACACATGGACAACCAAGAAAGAAAGCTCACATAAAATACAGAGATCATCTTCTGCAGAATGTGAAAACTTATGAACTGTGAAGGAATGCTGGACAATAAATGAAACGGTAGCTGAGATAATTACAAAGATTTGTACTCCGAAATAATATGGTCAGATAGTAGTCCAAACTCAAATACTCCAGTATAAACACTAGATGAAGCACATTAACAATTACAGAATCTGAAACACTTTCTGATTAAAGTCCAAGACTTGAGTTCTAGAGTTATAATCAAAAGAGTTGGACCATTTAGGAGACTGAATACAAGCAACGTTGTTGCAGGTTGACTGGAAACTTTTATGCTCTAGCCCAGGGGTAGGCAACCTTGGCTCTTTTATGACTCGTGGACTTCAACTAGGAATTCTGAGAGTTGAAGTCTACGAGTCATAAAAGAACCAAGGTTGCCTACCCCTGCTCTAGCCCATCATGTCCACCTTAAGACAGACATTGGCAATTAAGGGACCAGAAATTGATTTGTGAACAAGGCTTTCTTTATAGGTAGACCAATTATTTTCGAGAAGCTCTTCCTAGGACTTGCCAGAACACTGTGATTCCATTTCTTGAAGATCAAATGATTCTTGAAGTTCAGTCTTCAAGAGGATGAGTACTTTAGGGGGTGGGCTTTTAAGATTTTTGACATTCAAGAGCAGTATAAATAAGATCTTCTTTCCTGAATGGCATTTGCATTACTTTTACTTGATTGAACAACAGAAGGTGAATAGGGGATTCAAGAAAGGGAAAAACTGAAAGTAATAGAAAAATATTTAAACTATTTGTCTTTCACTATGACTCCTATGGCTTACATATTCAAACAGTAAAGTTGCTTTATCTACTCTGTGAAAAGCTGGACAACCAGTAAATGGCTGCAAAGTGATTTAATCCAGAAATGATACATTTATCAAACAGAAATATCATAATCTTGATTTTACTGAAAAGCATAGATATTTTTTGTACAGTGGCCCTTAAGAAAGCATTGTTATGATTTCAAAATAACTTCACCCAATCCTGAATTAGTGAAAGAAAAAAAATTCTTTCTCCATTCAATCCTGAAAGAATTCTAGAATCAGTCAGTGTGAAAAGATGCTAGGAAATGAACAAATTATATGCAAATAATTGTCATATTAATTATCACAAATCCCTTTAGGAAGTACAGTTTTTAACTGTAACCAGTTTTATTGTGATGTTGTTATAGAAATAGGAAATTAAATCACCCCTTTCTCAATAAGGAAAAAGTAGATTCATTATCTCTTGACTATGAACTGAAAACATATTTGAAATCTATAACTAATTTTTGCTCATTTGCTAGAAGTTGTCATTTATTTTCTGAGTTATTATCAGGCAGGGAATCAGGTGCTGATTCACCTGCCAAAATCTCCTACTATATATAATCTTTGTTCAATGGTCAAAGGAGGTGGCATATAAGATGCCAATTACTGACAATAAGCAGGTCATTGGAATAATAATTCCCAAAAACGTTTATATATATTGGAATAACTGTTTGAGGAAGGCAATTAGCTAGGTTTATTCCCTTATGTAAACAGGGGTGGTGCCATCAAAGTTCTATAGTTCTGGTTGTAAGAATCATGTCCAGCAGTTGTCCATACTTTATTTGTTAAATCAATGTTTGACCCTCAATTGGAAGGATACAAAAAGGAGCTCAGATATATCGAGCGTAGATGACACTATATTAAATAAAGGAATAATATAAATTATTAGCTGGCTAGAACCTTTGACAATTCAGAACAATTTTTTCTATATTTTGGATAAATCACTTAGAGTTGCTGAAACTGTTGACTTAAACAATACTGCATTCTTATTTCCAGTTGAAACAGCTGAAATTCTTTATTATTTCTCCATAATGTGAATTATTTGAACAATCCTATGATGTATGTTTTAGGTTTACAAACTCAGTTGAAAATTCGGATGTTCTCCAAGAAGGAAGAATAACCTATGGACTACATGTGACAGTTTTAAATGTTATGCAGAAGTTCTTTCCTCTGTCATAGAATAACTGAATGTGATTATTGGAAGATTTCTTGGAGGTGATTCAGTCCAACGTCCTGAAGGTCTAAACCCCAAACATCGTCCCTGAAAGACAGACTTCTAGCCTCTGTTTAAACGCATACGGCAAAAGAGACTTCACAAGCTCCTGGGTCCAGTCCCTTCTATCATTTTATAGATCTTACACTTAGGATTTCCCCGCCCCTGATATCTAACCAAACTCTGTTTCTGTAAAATTTAAACTCATTGTTTAATGTCCTTTCTTCAGGAACAGCTCTGAATAATTCCAGTTTCTCTTCAACAAGAAAGCCTTCACCTACCTGAAGACACTGTCCAAGCTTCTCAGAATCTTCTGTTCTTTGGGCTAAAGATACGCGATATCTCCAATCATTTCTTGTAAGTTTTTCCTTTCTGGTTCTGTATCATCTTAACTGTTTTGCCACACATGCTCATTTGTCAGTGTCCCTCATAAAATGCAGTGCCCAGAATTTGGTGCAAATATTCTAAGTTAAGTTTGTCCAGAACGCAGAATAAACAGAATCTATCAATAGAGATCTTAATCTTGCAACAAAATACATTTTTATTGATATAGCCATTCTCACCATTCTTCTTGTGAAGTCTGGCAGTCTCAATGAAGAACACACTGTTCCCCCAATCAGGCACTTTTGAGATGCTCTGGGCAGTCATTCCTAGCCTCCCACCCCAGAAGACGCGTTTCAATTTCAATCATTTACATAATGATACAAATGAGGCAAATGACATTGCATAAATGATGTAAAAAAAATCACTACAATGACATGCCCTCCAATTTACCAGACTTTCATGAGTAGTAAACACCCTCTCCCCAATTAGTGTGTGCATGTAAGATTTTATTACATTTAGAGAACAATACAAATTGCTGAACAAAAGCTTGCCAAATGTGATAAAATACTCTCAATTAATTGCCGCCAAGAAAAAAATGTCATCGGATTCTTCTTGAGGAACAAGCACTGCTGTGGCTCAGTGTGATTACTAATCTTAATCCTGCTTCTGCTACTAATAATAATGATAATAGGAAAAAATATATAGTAAAATAATGAAAGTATACCTAAGTATTGCTGGAAATGGATGCATGATAGCACTAAGAATTAAAGATATGAGAGAGATGTAAGGTAGGAGTGTAGTACGATATGGTAGGGCTTCCCAGGAGCCAAACCAGATTTAAAAAAAAAAATCACAGCTACCAGTTTCCTTTCCCATATGTGCATGTTTTGTTGACACAGGTTAAATCTGTATACCCTAAGGCAGGGGTAGGCAACCTTGGCTCTTTTATGACCATGCTGGCTCAGGAATTCTAGGAGTTGAAGTCCACATTCATAAAAGAGCCAAGATTGCCTACCCCTGCCCTAAGGCAATAAGAGTAACTGCCTCATTTTTATAAGCAAAACAATATTGCAAATAATGTATGGGAAACTATTTCATTAGCCAATCAACCAACTCTTTATAACTGACAGTTATGTTAGCCATGAATGAGCCATAAGCCTGATAGCTTAATATAGAAATAATGAAGAGACTGGTCTCTGGTCAATATCCTGACCAGATAGATGGTCTGCATGGAGGCATATTGTGTATAAACAAGGTTAAAGCAGCTCTCTCGTTCCAAAGCCCTGCTTGCAGCTTGCTTTAACCTTATCTTTACCACCACTACCACCACAATCTTCTGAGATGTGCAGAGTACAAGAGTGTCTGCCCGTGTCTGATCACAAAAGCTCTTATTCTAATCATGACCTATAATAGCAATAGCATTTAGACTTATATACCACATCATTATGCTTTACAGCCCTCTCTAAACGGTTTATAGAGTCAGCATATTGGCCCCAACAATCAGGGTCTTTATTTTACTGACTTCAGAAGGATGGAAGGCTGAGTCAACCTTGAGCTGGTCAGGATCGAACTCCTGGCAATGAGCAGTGAGTTAGCCTGCAATACTGCATGCTAACCACTGTGCCCTCACAACTCTAATATGAGTTGACATTCTCAATCCATTATTCTGGTAAGGTGCTAGTACAAGATTTTCATAAATGAAGCAGCAAATAGCACACAATGTTTCATAAGCAGGGCTCACAATTGAAGACTTTATAAGGTACATTTGTAAAGCAAAAATCATTTAATTCATAAGACATATCACTGGGTTTTTTTTTTTTAAAAAAAAAAACAACTTTTAAGGTTGTAGAAATCTTCTCTCCTTTGAGAAGGCAGGCCTACATTGTAACATTTAGTTACTTAATTAGTATACAATATATATAAGTATTGTAAATTCATGGAACAGCTGATACCGGTGACAACATTTAGTCCTAGCATCATAAACCCGGAAGATGCAACAAAATTTGGATTCAGTTTTTTTAAAAATGTCCTATTGAGTTTGATCAGAAAACTGATTTTATTAAGTGATGCACAATTGTTTTAGAGAGGAAAATTTTATATACTGGCATCATACAGAGTCACTGAATGGTCCAGTATAGGTTCACTGTGGTAGATCAAATGAAAAATTGTCTGTTATGCCTGTAAAAATCTGTAGATGGCATAAAACTGGGAATTGGAAAAAATTAGTAAATGAGATTAAAATTTAGATGGTACCTGGCATACAATCTATGCTAACACAAGTAGAAGGACAATATGATTATGAGATAAAAAAGGAAGGAAGGAAGGAAGGAAGGAAGGAAGGAAGGAAGGAAGGAAGGAAGGAAGGAAGGAAGGAAGGAAGGAAGGAAGGAAGGAAGGAAGGGTTGGGAGAATTAAGTATAGGTTTTGTTTAGGCAGAAAAATAATTCACCTTTCACCACTCTCCCCATAGCTACTTCTCTTCTAATAACTTTACTAAGGTTAATAATTATCATATAAAAACTACCTGGCCCTTGCTTGAGCGACCAGTTTTACTGCCATTGAAACAGCCTGTGCCTGTTGGCAAGTAGCTTCAGCTCAGATAGCTCTTGCTCCCTCCCTTTCCCGCTTATACATAAAATTGCATGGTAGAATAATTAAGCTGATTACCTACTGCTGTCTTTTTTTCTTTTTCTTTTTTGCCACCTTGAGTAATGGAATAAATATACAATGCTTCCTCCGAAAGCAACCACAGAAAACAGCTGTTGTAGTAAACGATAATTCAATACCTGCAGGGTGGACAAAAATCAGGCATTGATCTGAAGCCATACAGACATTCATCCTCATGGGTGGATGGATGTCTATGCTGCAGTCTGGTCCAAAGAGTCATTGTGAGGGCTCCAGAAAGTCAGCAGGTACCACATATGGCCAACTACTGATAACCTGTGGAGTATCAAAGTATCCATTGATATGTCGGCCACAATCAAGTCTTGAATAGTCAATGGATTCATAATTAGTCCAACAAAATATTCTACGTAGGGATGGAGTTGTCTGAGCATGGCGCACTCTCTGGAGTCCCATACTTATGGGCAAGATAACATGAAGGATTCCATGTTTACGGCATTAAATGACTGACCTTGCTTTTAATGCTAGTAATACTATGCAATCATGGTTTATTTAATGTTTGTGAGTTGGAGCAGGTGAGATTAAATACAGGCTGCAAAGAGTGAAAACAAAATAATTAAATAAAGAAATTGCTATGTTGATTCCTTTATTTGACAAGAAACAAATTCTTCATTTTAGCACAGGTCTTCATTCTACTAATCTGGATATAGGAATATTTAATTAATCAATCAGAATAGAGCTGGAAGGGAACTTGGAGGTCTTCTAGTCCAGCCCCTGCTCAAGCAGGAGACCCTATACCATTTCAGACAAGTGGCTGTCCAGTCTCTTCTTAAAAACCTTCAATGACTGATTAGCTACCTACTATTTAATCAATCTTGGTTCCAGTTAGCTAGCTTGTTTTCCCTCTGGATGTATTTTGTTTTCTTTTAATTTTTTATCTGTAAACTACCCAGAATCCTTATGGAGTTGGGAGGCCTCCACATTGAAATAATAAATGAAAGTAAAATACTTGTTCTCATTGGGGTTTTCAAGAACTGATGGATATGTTTGGCTATTTCAACTATCTTTTCAGTTTCAGTAAGCTCTAACTATAGAAGAAAATATCTGTAGCTTATTCGAATGATGCAGTGTTTTTGTGTGATGTGTTATCATAGAACTGTTTAACTTTTGCTTCCTCTGCATTTGTGGTTGGAGCATAAACTTGGATCACCATAATGTTTATTCAATTTCTGTAGCTGTCCATCTCAATCAATAACTCCGAGCTGCTTACAATTCCAAAAATATGCAACAATTAATACTACTGATTGGTTTGCTTTTAGACTGGAGTTGAGACAGCTGTATCATTTTTGGACTGTGTCTGAATACTTGACTGACATTCTTGTTAAGAGTGATGGCTATTCTATTTTTTCTCTGATTTTCTTGTCCACAGTAGATGACCTGATGCTTCTCTGATATGAAGTGATCATTCCAGTCCATTTCAAGTCAGTGATTTACAGAATGTCAATGCTCATTCTTGACATCTCTGCTCTGACAACATCATGTTTGCCTTGGTTCATGGTTCTGACTTTCCCTGTACCAATAGTATACATATATTTCCAGTATTAAATTTACTTGTTGCCTTTGGGCAAATCAGCAGCTGGATGTCTTTTCAACTTGAATCTAGCTTCATCACAAGCACCAGTGGAGCTTGTACTTGCTCTCTGCTATTCCCAATCACATTCTATGAAATTGCTATTAAGATGAACAATGGAGATGTTACTGGAACAGTTATACTGCAGCACTATTTGGGAACTCTATTACTTTTCTTTTCTTTTCTTTTTTAGCTTTACTAGGAGAAAAATGCGTAAGTATTTCCCTTCAGACAACGTTGAGATGAAATAAATTACAACTGGTCATAAAACACAAGAGCAAACTGAAATTGGAGATCCATATGTAAAAGGACTTAAGAAATTAGCTATATTATGTATACAGGGAGACTCTTAATCAGATATGATTCAAGAGCAAATGGTACGAAAATGCATTGTGTTATGATGACAAAAAGACCAGTAAAATGCAGTCAAAAGACACTACATTCCTTGATTTAACACAGTCACATACAGAATTCTTTGTTATTCCAGTACCTTACACAAAGCAACATATTGCATTGCATGCATATATTTCCAAAGCAGAAATATTATGTTTAGTTCATATTTATTACAAAAAACAATCTTGTATCATCAGATAAAACAACCGCAAGGAGCAAGTTTGTATGGTGTGCTAGAGCAACAGAAATGATGAAGAGAGAATTTTTGTTTATTTCATAGATTCTAGAGAGAAATAAATCACGAGCCTTGTTGGGAAGAAACTAGTGATAGTGTTTTGAGATTGGGAGAGCATGGAACTTCATTTACAGCAAACTTTCCTATGCAGAATTTGCAAGCAAGGTATTAAGTTCTTCTATATGTATACATAGAAACTTGCCAGCTGGATGACTGTAGCATTCTCACTCCTAAGAAGGCAATGGGAAATCGCTTTTGAAAATGTTGTATGTGTCCTGCTCATGTGTTTGGACTGTTTTACTGCATAATGTAATTATTTTGTATATATTATAAAAGAAAGCGTGGAGCCACTTCTTAGCCAAATAGCTATCTATGGCCTTCGTATTTTTCAGGAAAAAAATTCTGAACTATGTTGTAAGTGCCACTGTACATTCTGACTGTCAGGTGGAAAAGTAATCTGAAGAGGTTTGAAGGGGATGTGCAAATTATTGAATATCCTCACAGAGTTACAGTCAATGAGTCTCATGTATCCTTTGCACAAAACCTGAGTTATGTGCCGTATGGGAGCTGTAAATTGTGATTTAGAGACAATGTGGTAGAATAGTATCAGAGTAAATATATGAAAGTACAAACGGTGTGTAGAATATGTTGATTCTGCAGAGGGGGGAATGCAATCCACCTTTGTACTGATGTGATGGCAATAAAGAAGGCTGTGATGTGAAAACATCATCCCATATCAACAATAAATGATATTTTACATGCTACACAAAGTGCTTGGATTTTTGCTCAATTAGATGCTATCAAAGTAGAATTGACACCATAATTCTGCCAATTGATAACCATGACACCATAATTCTGCCAATTGATAATAACTATGATTATTATAAAGTTCCATCTGGATTCCCAAGTGCACCTGAGTTGATTAATTCTATTCAAATGCTGTCTGGCCTAAATATGATAAAGTTGTTTATACAGCAATTGTTGAAGCACTTTGGGATAGACTGATGGGAGTTTTTGAGGAAGAAAACTGAAACTAAACAAAAGCAAATATCACTTCAATGTTTATGACTTGTTCTATTAGGATACATGGCCTCATTTGATAGAATTAAAACTGCGCTGGAGAAGCTATGTGTTATCTGCTGTATTATTTTCTAACTACACAGTCTATCCATAGAGTCAGATGTCTCCTTGATACAAATAAAAATAATTTTTCAAACAGATCCTTCAACATTTTGAGCAAGACAGCTATTCCTTCATCTCCTAGAGCAGTGGCCCCCAACCTTTTGGGCATAAGGGACCAGTTCTGTGAAGAAAGGATTTTCTACGGACTGGAGGGGGCATGATTTTGTGTGCTGCCTACATCCCATGGATGGGGATTTGCTTGTTTGCGTGGCCCAGTTTCTGGCATGCTGCAGCCCGGTACTAATCCAGGAACCGGGATCTGGGGACATCTGTCCTAGTGCTCTAAACCCACTTGTGGTCTCATTGTGAGGAGTAGCAGTCTGAAGCACTTGTGGGTAATCTCAAGTCTTCTCCTTCTCCAGAGAGGAATTACGAAGAGCTGGTCTACTTACTGGCTCTTCATTCTGCCATAATGATTGGCTCTGCTTTTTGCTTAGCTGTCTTCGGTCCATCATTTTTTTTCTTTTTCTTGCTTTCAAATATTGGTGCTTTGTTCATATAAGTGAAACCTTATTAATACAGTACCTATATATCTGTGATGAAAAGTGGACCTGCTGCAGCAGAGAGGGGTATTTTTGCCAACTCAGACCTTCCCAGAAAGAGTCTTGGATTAAGAGATTGCCCAGCCCCAAATGGGGGAGGGTGGAACAGATTCAGGGTAATCACACCCTAAAAGCTCTCAAGATATATCTGGTTAGAAAGTTATACATTTAGTTTGCAAGGTTTTGTCCATTAGGTGCAACCAAATAAAAGATTGAACTCAACTGGATTTCACTGGGTCTTGTCTCTGGGTCTGACAATACCAGAGTTTACTTGGCAAGTTCCTATGTGCTTTTAATACAGATAGTCCTTGACTTACAATAGTTGATTTAGTGACTGTTCAAAGTTACAATGGTGCTGAAAAAAGTGACTTATGACATTTTTTCACACTTACAACAACTACAGCATCCCCATGGTCTTGTGATCAAAATTCAGATGCTTGGCAACTGGTTCACATTTATGATGGTTGCAGAGTCCTGGGTTCATGTGATTCCAATTGGTGACCTTCTGACAAGCAAAGTTAATGGGGAAGCCAGATTCACTTAACAACCGTGTTATTGACTTAACAATTACAGTGATTCACTTAACAACTGTGGCAAGCAAGCTCATAAAATGGAGCAAAATTCAAAATTTTGGGCTCAATTGTGGTTTTAAGTCGAGGACTACTTGTATTTAATATATACTAAGATCTCTATTCAGTTTCTGATGAGAGGCTGAAAAATCATTTCATAGTCTCTCCAGCCAATTTAATAATTAATTGCAGAACATCCCAGAATTGAGAGGTGACACAATATATTTTGGAACATCTGATTACGATCTTAAAGATTTCTATTGGCAAGTATTTGTGTCCTTTCTTTGACTTTATTTGTATTACACTATTTAATAAATTGACTTTTGAACTATTTTTTTTCCAGAAAAGTTTACATATTTTTCCAAAGTTATTATTTTGCACCAAATCCAGGGAAGGAAATGAATACTTTAGACTTCAGGGGATCACTGACATTTGGGGTATCCATTTATGAGACCAGTCAGTCTGTACTGACTGTACTGGAAGCTACAACATATGGATGCATTAATTGGAATGGATGTCAGTGGTAATCAAGATAGTCTGTCTGGGATCTACATCAGTATAGAAGCAGACATTTGTGCATTTTTCCTTTGCTGGTAAGTTTTCAAGAAAATGCCAACTGCTGATCTGGCCAATTCTATTTCCTGTTCTAGTAAGTTCCTGGTTCCTTTAACTGCTTCTGATTATGTTTCATTATCATTGTTAATATTTTCACCTCATGATACATACACACACACACACACACACACACACACACACACACACGGGAGGGAGGGAGAACAAGGGAGGGATTCACTGTAGCCAATTGATATGTGGCTTTCCCTCATAGGAAAAAGTGGGAATTATTTATTTCCTTACTAGGAAAATTCATTGCATGTGACCTGACCCTTTGTTATCCTCATGGAGGTTACTGTTTCCACAACCTGATATGCAGGTCTTGATTCCTTCAGCACTTTTAGTTAATGATGTAATCCTTTTATGTCTGTTACTTCTTGCTAGTTAATTAAAGGGAATGTCAGATAGTTCAGAAAAGATGTTAGTAAGATGTCAAATGCAACAAAGAGAGAAAATAATTTTAGGTTATAAAAAAAATAAAGTCTATGTAAATTACAAAGCCTGCATTTTCTCCCAGCTACAATCTTGACTGTTTGAAATGATTTTTGTCTGGTAGTTTAAACTGAAATGTAAGTCTCTTGGCATCGTTCCCTAAAATATTCTGCTAAATGTTTTCAATTATATGTCGGTCCCAATAGAATCTGGCTAAGAGGTTTTTAAATGATCTAGTGTCATTTGAATGCTATCACTGTTGCAATAAATAAAGATAAATTAAGTAATTAAAAACAAGATTGTAGCTTTGACTCAATAGGCTGATAGTGGCCGACCAGATATACCCACGAGGACTAGGTTGTTGGAAGAATTTTTTTAAAAAAAGAAATTGCTACTGAGCACTGCTTCTTCTTCTTTATTGAAAAGGGTATATCCTGTTTCTATTGGGCTGTGCATATGCATCCGTGCGGCCACATCTGTGATAACCCAGGGCCCCGAACGGAGGCAAAGCACTTAACTGGTCAGAATAATTGTCTTTGTAAGCACTGCCAACGTTCACCCAACAGCCCCCACATATGCTGGCACAAGTTCAATAAAACAGTCAACGAAGTTAAACAGTTCTTTAAAGTAAATCAGATAACAAAGTATGATCTTTTCCACGCCCAGTTTGCCTGTAACCTGCAAACTGCAAAACTGAGGACAGCAAGGAGAACTCAGCAGGAAACAAACTTGATCCAAAATACAAAGAGTCCAGGTACAAGAGCTCACATCACAAGAGTTCACGTTTGTTCCCGGCAAATGCCCCACCCCACAGCATCTCCTTAAATACCTACTCCCCAGGTATGCCTTGTGGAGTAGGGCGTGACGCTCTCTTCCCGAGCAAGTGAGCCTGCCTCCGTTGTTCCCTCCTTCTCTCTGCTCTCCTTGCTCTGGGATCTGGTGGGGAGGGGACTTGCTCCTTGCCTGAGCTCTGCCTTCCCTGTTCCAAACTTGAAGGGCCCTGGCCTGCTTCAGCCTGCTCCTCCCCACAGTCCTCCGAAGCCACATACACCCCCTCCTGGGCCTCAACAGGGAACTCCATGTTGTCCTCAGAGTCAGGCTTGGACGGAGGCATGACAACATCACAAAATGAAGGTGAAGTTTAAAGTATACTATCAGTCATAGAGTTCTGCATAAAAGTACACTGGACAAGCAGCTAGAGGTACATAATTTGTAGCCTTTCTTCTGAACTAAAAAAAAACCCCATCACTTCTAAAAGTTGTGCCAGAAAATGGAGGACGCTAGATCTTTGCAAGCTTTTGTAGTTTGACTGCCTGTAGAAGGCTGTCTGAAATGTAGCCTTTCAATCCTAGCTGGACTTAATTGGATTCACTTCCTCTGCAAATAGGCTTATCTGCAAAAATAAAAAGCAATACTTTTTAAACCACCCATATGTAGAATGTTTAATTAAAATGTAATTAAGATATCATGAAAAATGGATAATCCATGGTTTACCTATGGATAAACCAACTGCGAAAATCAGAAGATACAAAAATTTTGAGGGTCAGCTTATCTCCAGGTGGCACATTTTTCATGGTATTTTGGTGAAAAATTCAAGGGTTGGCTTATCGGGGATGAGCTTATCTGTGAGTATATAAGATAGTAGCTAGTCTGTCGAGTCAATGGTTTCAACTTCATTGCTGTACCCTTTTTATTTTTGAGTTTTAACTTGCTGATATTCTCCTATCATTCCAATTGGATGTTAGAGAAATTTCTAGGATGTGTCATTGTGCCCTTTATCTATATATTACTAAAGTTCTCATTGTCATGATTTTTAACTGAGGCAACCATTTTTGACTAAGGTATCTCAAATGAATTAATGTGAAGAATGAATCCAAAATCCATGACTCCAAAGGAAATGACATTTGGGGAAATTGTGGCTGCTTCATGCTGTTCCTGTTGACAGGCTGTTGCTACTGCTGCAGTCACATGATTTTCATTTTCAACGTTCTGTGACAATTTCCCAGCCAGTCTCACAATCCTTCATTCCTTCCCCCACCCAGCAGCAAGGATTGATTCATCATGGGACTTTTAAAGAAGCAATAACTTTAAGGTATATGAAGAAAGGCTTATTGCTTTATCTGCCCCCTTCTCTGGCACATATGTATCTATATTCCATCTTTATTCAGGAACTCAAGGTACATACATAGTGCTCCATCTTCCTATATTTCTTCACAACAATATTCCAGCATGGTCAGCTATATGTTGCTTATGTATAAGGAAAAAGAAGTAAAAACATCATTCTTAAATAATGATAGATCAACCACAGATGTTATCATCAAAAGTGTTCTTTAGAAAACAAAAAAGCTAGTGATCTTCCTTCTTCAATAAAATGTTTTCTTCTTTAATTGTAAAACCAAAACAATAGCAATTTGCCTGTGGTCATTCTGTTTCTCTGTTTAAGTAAAGAAATATCTCTAAAAGGGTGACTCAGTCTGTTATTATTACCCTGCAGATTGGAATACAACTCATGGCTTGCAGTGTAACATCAACAGGCAAAAGGGTCAGAGAGTGTGATGAGTAAATTAAAAGATATTGCTGTACAGCAGTGTTTCCCAAACTTGACAATTTTAAGGCATGAGGACTTCAACTCCCAGAATTCCACAGCCAGCAACGCTGGCTGTGGAATTCTGGGAGTTGAAGTCCACATGCCTTAAAATTGTCAAGTTTGGGAAACACTGCTGTACAGAAACTACTTGATCGTTAAGTCACCATCTACTTACTTAAATCCTGTTTTTGTAAAACCACTAATTTAGCCAATGTTATCACCTTTGTCAGAGGTGCTAGAAAGATGTCCTGGCATTTTGTAGAAATTTGCATCTTACATATGAACTGCTGATTTTGAAATCAATGACTGATCATAGGAAAAAATTAAAGAGCCTTGGAGAAAGGTGCTACTCAAAGTCTTAAGCCAAGTGCAACTATTTAGTCACAGCCGAGCATCTGCTTTGGTACCCAATTCTTTGCTTGTATGGTTAAGACTCCATTGGGTTTCCCTATTATCACAATTCCTTGTGTCAAAAAGTGCCTCAACCCAACACAAGCTGTGAAAAAGATAACATTGCCATATATCCAAAATGTCTCAGAACACCAACAGACTATTACAGCCACATGGCATCACCATAGTACACAAACTTTGGGGAAAAGAAAACTTGGTATCTCTTGATAATTCACGTCTAAAACATGGATTTACTTGCAAGGCACCATCCAATTTTCGAAACATTTTCTTATGTATAATTTTTCTGCTTTAAGGGGACAAGCTGTCACCATGAATTATTTTGTCTTTGTTCAGAAACATTTTTCTTCTGAGACTGTTCTATTGTATGTAACATTAAATCCAAGTGCTCATATACCCTACCAGATCTTCATTATGATGTAGGGAAGTTCTTTTCTTTTTTTCACTCTTGTGTATTTTTTACAATAGAGGACAGGCAGACTTTGAACAGTTGCTGGTGTTATTGTTTTATCTGATGTTTAATTTTAGGCAGCATTTGTGTCTTATACCTTATTATAATATTTTTATTGTAAGCCAGAGAACACTATGGCATGGAGAATCAGCATAGTAAATTAATATTTTTATGTTTATACATAGGTAACTAAATAATCAAATCATAATTAAGAAAGTGCCACCCACTATTAGCACTGAAAGCACTGAAAAGATGGAAACTTCTGCTAATTATGGAGATAATATATAGCAATCATATATAATATACATTTGTGTATGTGTGTCTGAGATAATGAGCTATCTAACATTATAGATAGGTCATAAATATTGCCAAACTAGGCAACTTCCTGAAAACAAGACATTTCTATTATGTCAGGTTAATGTGTTTACATTAGGCATTCGAAAAATATATATATAAGAAACAGGAAAATAAGGGAGATGCTATCTCAGCAAAGTTCAAATTGCTTTAAAAAAAACACAACTGTAAATGTTGCAAATAAAAAATTAATATACACTATTAAATGAACTTGTGACCAGTAGCTCTAGTCATTTCTAACCTACAGTATTTCTAAAGATTGGGCATAGAAATAAAAATAAAATAAAATAAGAAAATTAAAATTTATCAGAATGTAAGGAAAATATTTTGGTTCAGTCTAAAGATTCATCTGGTACAATGTTTTGCTCCCATTGAACCGGGCCTGATGATTCCAAGAAACTCGCAAGTAGCTCCTAGCTCATGAAGAAAAGGAGGCCCTACTCAAACTCCTGTCATTGGTGCTGCAAAGAATATGATATATTGCTATCATGCAAAGTTGCCATTAATATGAGGCAATTTCACCCTAGCATATCATGGAAATGCAGTGCAGTTATCCCTAGATAAAATCATCATATGAATGTACAGTATAAATACATGGATACATTACACACATCCGTCTTTATCTATCTGTCTGTCTGCCTACCTACCTATCATCTATCATCTAACCATCCATCCATTGCCTTTCCAGATCTTCAGAAGATTATGGCAATTCTCAGCCCTGCTGGACTCCATGGCACGTTCTCCAAAATGAGGTAAATTGAGCAAAGCTCCATCGTCATCTAATTTGTTTGATTACAAGCTTCTTAACTTGTTGTCATTGTTTAACAAAGATTTATAACATTCTAACCACCAAAGGCCCAAGGACTCATGATAATAAAGGGTGGGAGATGAAGCAAGGCCACTAATATAAATATAATATTCCATTATGATAATTAATATGAAATGTGAAGACTTTTTAGAAATTTGATGATCTGGTTTAATTATTGCACACACATCTATATCAAGGCATAGTAAAGGATGGCTTAACTGGAAAATAGGTTAGAGATGGTAATATATTATCTTCCTATGAAGAAAAAAGCCCATTAATTCCATTCTAATGTACATCACGCCAAGACAGATTAAATCTTGAACTTTCAAATTCTGATTTTGACATACATATATACAATTAAATAGTAGTGAGAAGGCTTTCCCCCCTTTCCATTACATAATAAAGTAAACATTTATTAGAATAATTTAGTTTAAAGTTATTATGAAAGGGCCACTCATTTATTAATATATTTATTTGTTGTCCCTGTAGTCTTAAACAGCATTATAATATCATAATATCCTTAACAAGCACATATGCATAGATGTCACTTTAACATTTTTGATCGCATGGTGATCCTAGAAAATCAAATCCTGTGTTCAAAATATGGATAAATGTTAATGCTCCTGAGGTTTTTTTTAAAAATGTTGAATAGATACTGTGGCACCAAGATCCATAACAAGGCAAAGCATCTTCATTACATATTTTACTTAAAATGCCATTCAATTTAGGCCATTGTAAAATGATGCACACTGGAGGAAGGAAAAAGAAATCTAATTTTGTGTACACATTGACTGGTCTGAGCTGTCTGTAAATAAGCATGAAAATGATCATGGAGACATTTTGGATGGTTCAAGGAATATATTGACTCAATATGCGGTAGCAAATCCCATGCCTCGAATCACTAGAAAAGACTGCAAATAAAACTGCCAGCACTGTAATGCTCTACGCAAATCTACATTAGGTCCACATCTGGAATACTGTGAATAGTGCAGGAATTAGGGTCAAACACCTTCCATAAAAGCAAAAGATTAGAAAATCTGGGACTTTTTAAGTAGGGTGATTGAAGGGACTTGATCAAAGAGTCTAGAATTGTACCTAGCGAGGCAAGGGTAGACAGGAAGACATTTTTCTTCCTCTTGAAATTTTAGGTCTAAGGGTCATCATCATCCAGTGAAACTGATTAGAAGGAGATTTAGCTGGGATTTAAAAAGTACTTCACTTAGTGCATAATTAATCTGCGGAAATCATTGTTGCAAGATGTGGGGTTGTCCACTAACTTGGGTGGCTTGAGAAGGAGACTGAACAAAGTCATGAGAGCAGACCTACTGAGAGCGCTCAGCCTTGAAGACTCTTGTGTAATCTCCAGTGGGACTCCAAATATCAGGTGTAGCGGACAGATGGTGGGGGAAAAGATTGGTCACTACTGCTGTTTGCAAGCCCTTTGTTCATCTCTATGGGAAAAGAACATGCTTTTTCTATTAAGTGTTGTTCTTACACACTTAAAATACAGTACAGGTAGTCCTCGACCTACAATAGTTAAATTAATGAAATAATGGAATAACAGAGCTGCAAGGGACCTTGGAAGTCATCTAGTTCAACCCCCTGCACACAAGCAGATTGATCCTCTAGGATAGGCTTGCATGCAGTTTAATTTGCCCTCCATATTCCATTTTCACTGTCATTTCTCAACTTTTTATAGTGCCCTGCCTCTTTGATTTTTTTATCCCTTTCTGAAACAGAAAACAATGTAGTTGAATATATGTTGCAATGGGTCTAAATGGAACAGGCTGAATCATTTTGATTTAAAATCTATTGGTCTTTCCAGCCAATGGGATGGATTCAAAATTTGTCAAAGTTGTGCCACTAAAATCAGTGAGATCTGTTAGATTCAGTCCTGCTGAATTCAAGGAGACAAATCTATTTCAAGGTCTATCCTTAACACAGTCAAGTCTGCTTCCAACCCCTGACTTTAGAAAGCAAAAGCAGACTATTAAGCTGTTCAGCAGTGCTGAAGTGCTTGGTGGAGCTTCTATAACAAGAGGCAATCCACACCCAAAGACCAATGGTTTCTGTGCAAAAAATGACAAATAGGCTGCTTTGGTGATTGATTTGGTAGCTTCAAAGAGACCTTTGTGTGTGGCATGGCTGCAGGTCACAAAGGCAGAGGATCAGGTGCCCTTTGATAGGAGGATAAGAGAGGCGGGTCATCTCCTTGGGAATTCTAATGGCTTTATGACTTCATCCCTGCAGGCTAAAGTGTCAGTTATTGTCAGTTATCAATTATCAAAGTGAAGTTGCCTTCCTAGAGGTCAGTTGCTCTTCAGTGGGGCTCCTGGATTCTGTGGAAGCTTCTCTCCTTTTCGCACCAACTCTCAGAGGGATAAGTAAAGGAAAGAGTTTGGTTAGGTTTATGGTGAGGGTGAGAGGGTACGAGAAGGATGAGATTGAGGGCGAAAGAGTGAGGGATGGCTGAGAGGGAGGGGAAGGCTGAGAGTTAGGGGAAGGATCAAGGGGAAATAATAAGTATGGGGAATGGGAGGAAGAAAAGGTAAGAAGGCAAGGGGAGGGGCAGTGAAAGGGGAAAGGAAGGTAGGGAAGGTGAGGGGGACAAAAAGTTGGAGTAGGATGAATAGGAGAGGGAAGGAGGACAGGGAAGGGGGACAGGACAGGGAGGGAAGGGAAGGGAGGGATATTAAGAAGGGGAAGGGGAGGAAGAATGGAGTGGGTCTGGAAAAAGAGGGGAAGGAAGGGAGAGGACAGGCAGAGAAGGGATGGTATGCACAAATAGGGATGGGGGAATTCTAATGCCTTTAAGACTTCACCTATGCAGGTTATCAGAGGTAATGGAGAAGGAGGTAGAGTGAAGATGAGAGATGGGGAGGAGAGAGGGAGAGGTGGGAGGGGAAGGGATAGGGAAGAGGAAGGGGTGGGGGATGAAAAGGTAGAGTGGGCCAGGGTGGAGTGTCAAGGGGAGGGGAGGGACAGGGAGGGGAAGGGTGGATAGGGACATGGGTGGGGGAAATTCTAATGTCTTTAGGACTTCATTCATGCAGGTTATTATTACAGGTGAGGGAGGCTGAAGGGATTGGGAAGGAGAGGGGGAGAGACAGGAAGGGCAGGGGAAGGAGGAAGGGGAGGGTGAGGGGAACAAAGAGCTCATAGGGCCATGGAAAAGAGGCAAGGCAAGGGGAGGGAGGGGGAGAATGGTAGGGTAATGGGACAGGGGGCAGAGGGGTGGATGAGAACAAATGGTGGGGGGATTTTAATGTTTTCATGAGTTTATCCATGCAGGTTACCAGAGGTAAGAGGAAGGGAGGAGGAGGGGGAGGGAAATGGAGAAGACAGGGGTAGAGGCAGGAGGGGGAGGGGAGGGGGAAAAGAGGGGGAGTGGTACAGGAGGAGTTGGAGTGGGAGAAGGACTGAGGGAGGAAAAGGGGATGTGGAGATGGACAGGGAAGGGCAAGGGAGAGGGACTAGCAGGGGTATGGGGAGTGGAATTTGGAGGGGAGAGGGACCAAGGGAGGTGGATAGGTGGGGAAAGGGCAGGGGAACAGGGTTTCTTCACCTCCCCATTCTCTTCTTCCCATCCCTCACCCTGTCCCCTTCCCCTCCCCCTCTGATTCCCAAACCTGCTCCCTATTCTATTTTAATTCTAGAATAGAATTACAATTACAATAGAATTAAACATAGAAAAGAATTAGAATAGAAATTGTTATGTCCTGAGCCTGTGAAGGCAGGCTCGGGGCATTGCAACGGCCCCGGGCAGGTGCAAGCTGCCTGGGACAGACTGGCTGTCGCCAGCACTCACGCGCATGCGCAAAGTGCAGGCGCACCAAATGTTACAGTTTGGCCCGGGGATCGCCTATAAAAGGGGCAGGGAGACTTGGGCGTTGTCGGCGTCTTGAACAGAAATAAAGTATGTTGAACAGAAATAAAGAGGTTCCTGAGAACTACAACTGCTTCTCGCGTCATTGCCATTTCGCTGAGGACTTAACACTGGCGATGAAGGTGGGATGCCTTACAACGACTGTAGACAAGTTGTAAGCTTACCCTAGAGTCCTGAGCACTAGGAAACGGCGTTAAACTCAGCAGCTACCCACCAATTCAGCGAACATCGGGGGTAAGTTGGCTGATAGACCGTTCCTGTACTACAAAAATGGCAAAAGTTGGAAGACTTTCAGAATTCGACATCTCGTATCTGGAAAGATGGGAGTCCTACGTAGCCAGGGTAGAAAACTATCTTAAAGTCAATCAAGTAAGAGAAGATAGTTTAAAAGCCGCCACCCTGCTGTGCGTTTGCGGTCAAGACGCATTCGAGATCGCTGAAAATATAGCAGCACCTGCACCTCTAGAATCTGTTAACTACACAGATCTCAAAAAACTACTAAAGGAACACTTCCAGCCAAAGTTGTCTGTCATCGCTTGGCGCCACACCTTCAAAGAGAGGGATCAGCGGCCCGGAGAATCAGCCAAAGAGTACATTGCTGCGCTGAGAAAAGCCGCTAAACCAGTGGTTCTCAACCTGTGGGTCGGGACCCCATTTGGGGTCGAACGACCATTTCACGGGGGTCGCCAAACCACGCTGTCCGCCATTTTTTTCCCTTTTCCCTAGCTGTCCTACTCCCTCTTATTGGTGGCCACACCCACTTGGGGGTCACCACAACATGGGGAACTGTATTATGGGGTCATGGCATTAGAAAGGTTGAGAACCACTGCGCTAAACACTGCAAGTTCAAAGATCTAGAAGAACGGCTGAGAGACATATTTGTATGCGGACTGAGACATAGAGAATTGCAGCAGAGACTTTTCGCTAAAGAAGACTTATCATTCCAAGATGCCTTGAGAGAGGTTACTGCAGAAGAGGCAGCAGGTGGCACCATCAAGAACATGAGGCCGATTAGAAGTACTCCAGAAGCTGTGTCCGTGCACCAGGAAGGAGTCCAAAGGAACCCAGAGGAGGATCCTGATGATGAAGTAGACCGTCTCTACCCCACAAAAGAAGGGAAGCAGAAGGAAAGCTCTTCAGCTGTCCCCAATTGCCTCGGTTGTGGAGGTCGTCACAAGAGGACCGACTGCAGATTTCGCTCCGCTATCTGTAGAGCATGCGGAAAACAGGGCCACATTGCAGCTGTGTGTCTGGGCCGTCAGAAGGTACAACCTCAAGAAGAATTGTGCCTGAAAGGTACCAGGGTCCCCAGCCAAAACAGGGTGGGTTTCTGTGCTTCGCAAAGAAGCATTTATAGAACAGGCACACACAAGCCCATTAAGAAAAAGCTGTCACTTAAAGTGAAGTTACAAGGGGTTCCATTGGCTATGGAAGTGGATACGGGGTCTGCACTTTCAATCATTTTCATGCACATGTTCAGGAAGATTTGTTCTGGCAGCGGATTTCAGGCCAAACTGAGGCCTTCCGACATTGTGTTAACAGACTTTCAAAACTCCAGAGTGTGTGTTAAGGGGGAGGCCACCCTTAACATGCAGTACAAGGATTTTGAAGGTCCATTAGATGTAATAGTAATAGGGGGTGAGCGAACGAGTCTCATAGGACTCGATTGGTTTGAGGCCTTGGGAATACACGTCACAGGGCTCAATAGCTTGCAAACAGTAGACCTACAGGAAGTCTGCAAAGAATTTGCAGATGTTTTCAGCCCACAGCTGGACACGTACAAAGGATCCCCTGTGTCATTAAAACTAGACCCCACTGTCACCCCTATTAGAATTAAAGCAAAAAGGGTTCCTTTTGCTTTGAAAGGTAAAATTGACACCAAATTGGACAAATTGACTCAGCAAGGAGTCTTAGAACCTGTCGACTCCAGTCCTTGTGAGACCCTCATTGTCACGCCTCTTAAGGCAAATGGGGACATTCGCATCTGTGCAGATTACAAATGCACTCTGAATAAGGCATTGCAGCAACATGCCTATCCTGTCCCCGTGGTCAGTCATATTCTGGCCTCCCTCAAGGGAGGGGGGCGTGTTTTTGCAAAGCTTGACCTAGCTCAGGTGTATCAACAGTTGCCTGTTGATGATGCTGCTGCTGTAGCTCAAACCATTGTGACCCACAGGGGGGCATTCAAGGTAAAGAGGTTACAATTTGGAGTAAATGTTGCTCCAGGAATTTTCCAAAGCATAATGGAAAACACACTACGGGGTATCCCAGGGGTTTGCCCCTATTTTGATGATGTCTTAATTGCTGGAGACTCTACACACAACTTAGCTGAGAGATTAAGGGCTGTCCTGCTGAGGTTCAGGGAAACGGGCCTCAAACTCAAGAAGGACAAATGTAAAATTGGGGTGCCTTCTACAGATTTTCTGGGATTCAAAATTGATGCTACTGGGATTCACCCTGCTGAGTCCAAATTAAAAGCTATTATGCATGCTCCTAGGCCAAAGTCCAAGGCCAAACTACAGGCCTTCCTGGGCCTTTTGAACTTTTACAACTCCTTCCTTCCAAACAAGGCTAGTGTAGCCGAATCCCTTCATAGGCTCCTGGACAAACAGGCAGTGTGGCAATGGTCACAAAAACATGAAGCAAGTTTCAATGAGGTTAAGGCCTTACTCACTTCTAACAGTGTGCTTGCACATTTCAATGAATCCCTTCCTGTGTGCATCGCTTGTGATGCTTCTCCTTATGGGGTGGGAGCCGTACTAAGCCACCTAAGACCAGATGGAACTCAGGTTCCTGTTGCATATTACTCCAAGACCTTGTCTTCTACAGAGCGAAATTATGCTCAAATTGACAGGGAGGCTTTAGCTGTTGTTGCTGGAATCAAAAAGTTCCATGATTTCCTATATGGCAGGCATTTCACGGTCTTCACTGACCATAAGCCTTTGTTGGGGCTGTTTACCACACGTAAGCAAACTCCCCAAATCATCTCCCCCAGAATGCTGAGATGGTCTATCTTTCTGTCTGCCTATGATTTTTCTTTACTTCACAAACCTGGGAAAGAAATGGGCCATGCTGATGGCCTCAATAGATTACCCCTGCCAGTAGTAGAGGCTGACCCTGCACCAACAATCAATATCCTCTCAATTCAAGCCTTGCCTGAGTCCCCTTTAGATGCCAGGGGTGTGGCTGCTGAATCAGCCACAGATCTCACACTTTCTCGTGTCCTATCTTGGGTTTTATCTGGATGGCCAGAGAGCTGTCCAGCCACTGAGTTTCAGAGTTTCTGGTCTAAAAGGAATGGGTTATCCACTTTCCAGGGTTGTCTGCTTTGGGGGAGCAGAGTTGTCATTCCTACCTCAATGAGGACTAGGGTCTTAGGTTCCCTCCACGAGGGTCATCCTGGCATTGTACGTATGAAGGCGCTTGCACGCAGCCATTTGTGGTGGCCTGGGTTATACAGAGACATTGAAGCTAAGGTCCATGCATGCCACCTTTGTCAATGCTCGCGTCCTGAAATGCCCCAAGCTCCTGTACATAGATGGGAGGAAACACAGTCTCCATGGTCTAGGGTGCACATTGACTACGCTGGGTCCTTTCAGGGTCAATTCTTCTTGGTCTTGGTTGATAGCCATTCAAAATGGCTTGAGGTTGTACCTGTCTCTTCCACCACCACTGCAAAGACTATTCAAGTACTGAGGGGGATTTTTGCTGCACACGGGCTTCCTGATGTCCTCGTATCTGACAATGGCCCTCAATTCACTTCTTCCGAATTCCAAGCTTTCTTACAGGCCAACATGATTCGTCATGCCACCTCTGCACCCTTCCACCCATCCACCAACGGTATGGCTGAACGCATGGTTCGCATCACCAAGGATGCTTTGAAGAAACTAACCTATGGAGACTGGCATCACAGGTTGGCTGACTTCTTCCTTTCTTATCGCACTACACCTTCCACTTCTACCAGGAGGAGCCCAGCTGAACTTCGTTGGGGGCGCAAACTGACTACCAAGCTTGACCGGTTGCACCTGGACAGACTACCTTCTACAATCACACATCCCAGGGCACCTAGACAACTGCTAATGGGTGCCCCGGTTTGGACTTGGAACTACGGGCCTGATCATTTATGGGTCCCTGCCACTGTGTCCAGGGTCACAGGTCCTTTGTCCTATGAGGTTTCCCTGGACGACGGTCGTGTCCTGCGATGACACATCGATCAGCTACGCACAAGACGGGACCTTCCCACTGAGACTCCTGGTTCTTTTCCAGGGGGGGAGGGGGACCCCTATGAGCAAAGGGAAGGGTGTGGGCTGCAGCCTATCATTAACGAGGGAACCATAGACAGCTCATTCCAAAATTCCTTGAGTGCTCCAAACAGGAATTCATGGAGTCCAACTAGAACTCAGGCACCAGTGCCTACTCCAGCCAGGGAGTCACCCTGGGGGCATAATCACTACACACCAGCATCATTCAGTACTCCAGTCAGGGAGGATATCCGGGAGCATCCAAACAACCCACACCCTGCAAGAGAGCTGGCACACATTCCGTCTAGTTGGCCCAACACTGTCACTGCTCCTAGAAGGGGGCAAGCACATAGGGAGGTGGTCGAGGAACCAAATCCCGACTACAACACCTCTGGCATCACTCAGGGGACAACTGAGTTTTGGGACAGTACTGAAACCCTAGTAAGCCAGGTTACAGAACGGGAACATGAGGGAAGACAGCCTCTTGATAGGTCTAGGACAGACCTGGGAGGTTCTACAGAGTTGCCCAACAGTGGCAGTTACTTAGGAGGGCCAGAGAGCCTGCAACCAGGCAGGACAACCAGGTCAAACAGAGAAAGAAGCCCTGGCCTGACAAGCTCGGTGGGCAAGCAAGCAGACCAGGCATTGGAGCACAGTCCTTGGGCATCACCAGGGCCAAGCAAGGGGAACAAGCATACAGCACCCCTCAGTCAAGGGGTACTTGGAAGGTACCCAGAAATCAGGAGGTCACAGAGAGCTAAAAGATCTCCTAAGTATTTAGAAGATTTTGTAACCCTACTGGCAAAACAGAGTTAACAGAGAGTATTCCTGTACATGTAGAAAAAAAATGGAACACTGGGGAACAATAGAAGCAAAAGAGATAACTGGTACGAAAGCTAGTATGGGTATCACACTCGTATTGGGTTGCATATTATTATTTGTATGATTATAGTCTTAGCTGGGGGGGAAGGGGTGTTATGTCCTGAGCCTGTGAAGGCAGGCTCAGGGCATTGCAACGGCCCCAGGCAGGTGCAAGCTGCCCGGGACCAGAGTGGCTGACGTCAGCACTCGCGCGCATGCGCAAAGTGCAGGCGCACCAAATGTTACAGTTTGGCCAGGGGATCGCCTATAAAAGGGGCAGGGAGACTTGGGCATTGTCGGCGTCTTGTAACCAGTATGTTGAACAGAAATAAAGAGGTTCCTGAGAACTACAACTGCTTCTCGCGTCATTGCCATTTCGCTGAGGACTTAACAGAAATAGTGCAGAATTAAAGCATTATAACAGAATGGATATGGTAGGATAGGTTAGGATAGGGTAGGGTTCTATTAGTGATTGCTTGAAGTTACAACAGCACTGAAAAAAGTGATTTATGACCGTTTTTCACATTTACGACCATTGCAGCATCCCCAGAGTCCCATGATAAAAATTCAGAGTCTTGGCAATTGATTTATATTTAGGATGACTATTTGCAACCCGCTGACAAACAAAGTCAATGGGGAAGCCAGATTCACTTAACAACCTGTTACTAACTTAACATCTGCAATGATTCACTTAACAGCTGTGGCAAGACAGATTGTAAAAGGGGCAAAATTCATTTAACAACTGTCTCATTTACCAACAGAAATTTGGGGATCAATTGTGGTTGTAAATTGTGGACTACCTGTATCTGTGCAATTTCATAATCACAATTCTATTTGTGCGTACTTTATCCTGTTAACTGTTAGGTCTGTTGAATCACTTGCTGGAATAAAAATTCTTCTCTGTTTGGATCTCTTTATTCTTTCAAGCATGGTTTTATTGCCCAGAGGGATTATAAGATTGTGTCTTCCTATTTAGTATTTCTACTTCATTGACTCTCTAAGTTGTGGTGGAAACTTGGCTTATGTAGTCAGAAATGAAATGAGTTCTTCTAAGTTTATTTGCAGATAAAAATAGTTTAAAATCACGCTTGTCACCACCTAAAATAATAAACTTAAAGCTCTTTTATTCATTTTATAGTCTCGCGTATCAGCTGTTTTCCTGGTAAAGTGCTGGGTGGGTATAGTTCTTCAATCTTGTCATTTGTTGATTGCAAGAATCAATTGTTTACAACATTCATTCATTCATTTTAGCCATCATCTATCCACTGCAGGATGAAGGCAACTTCTGCATGTTTCCAACCTATATGGTCCTGAGTTTTCTGTTTACAACAATTAATATTTTATTTCAGAATAATATATGAATAAAATATATGGAAAATAAGTGCCCCAATCTGCCCTTTTTTCCTTCAAAAGTTTTCATTTACAAATATCCAGTAGCGAATTCCAATTCATGTTTACTGTCAACGCTGCAAATATTGTATATTCTTGCTTTTGACAATATGCAGAATTGTCTGGTAAATATGGGGTTAATAAAGAGCAGAAGGGGCGTTGTGGGTAAAGCCGGGAAAGAAAGAGGAAAAAAACATTTGACCTTCACACTAATTGGATAGTGTGAGATATGACGGCTAATTTAGGGAGGGAACATGCTGATAATTTAACTGCTCAGAGGAAGAGAACTTAGATCCTAGCATCCCTCCATTGTGCCTGTGCTGACATTTTGTAACAATAAAAGACTTTTAGGAAAATAAATGCCTGGAAGTTCTTTGGAATGTTTCATTAGCCCGTAACCACAACATTTACATGATGGCCATGGTGAGGGTGGTAGGGAAGGGGGGGAGAGAGAAAGAGTTGTAAAAACCACTACTTTTGCCTTTACACTTGCATTTTTCAGTATTACATCGAAAGCCTGTCAGGTTTAGGCAACAAAAGTCCACCTTTGAAGAGAATACTATCCCACTATAGCTGCTCCAATGTTTTTATACCCTTTTTTAACATCTTACCTGCTGAACAATGCTCAGGATCACCACTAAGCCATTTGTTTTCTATTCTCTTACAAGCAATGCTCCTCCCAATCCCATCTGTTCAAGCCCATCATCTGCCTTTACCCTGAAAATTGGTGGTGGGAGGCAGCTTCCAGCAAGCAGACCCTTTGCATCCAGAGCACAGGGTGTTGGGTTGGGGGTGAAGGGATTTTATTGTGCTTATGATTTTAGTATGATTTTAAGTTTGACATCAGCAGCTGTTTTATATATAGTGACCATTTTATATTGATACTTGTAGTGTTATCATGTAATCATTGTTTTGTTGTTTTGTAATCATTATTTTGTAGCCAATTGCCTGAGCAGATGTTTTATGTATATTGGAAAAGTAATAGTCTCATGTTAAACATACAGGAGATTGCTTACATGAAAAGAGCACAGTAAGGGAAGGGGGAAAAGGAGTTGTGGATGGAGCCTGGGCTGTTGTGTATGAGTCATCATCTTGGAATTTTATTTATTTATTATTATTATTTTGGTGCTATCTTATGTCTGGTACAAAGACCTCATCTTTTTATTCTGGAAAGGTATAAAAGGTGGAAGACAACTTTCCTGGTTGTTACCTTTATTCCTTTACCAGCCACGAAGAGGAACTGGGCAACCCCTTTCTGTTTTGATCAAAATAAAGTTGTAATTTTTTGCTGAAACCTCAGCTCAGGAGGTTTTTTTTGCTCTCTTAAATTCCTGAGTAACACTGGGATAATTATGAGGCTAAATGGATAACCTTACAGGGGGTTGTCTTCTTTGCTTTGTAAATTTAACACTGCATCCCACTTTGAATCATTTGAAAGTTGCCCACTATTTTTAAAAGAAATACAGCAAAATGACATACAGTATTTAATACAAGTCACTGTTTGAAAGAGAAACTAAAATTGGAGCAATATTACATTTACATTTTTTCTTGACGGGAGCTTGGGAACACATATGGAGATAACATGCAGATAACAAGTTGATAGATATGGTTTGCTTAAGAGAACTTGGAGGTGTGTTCCCAGCAGCCACTTCCTGTTTCTGGTCATTCATCAGGAAATAAACAAAATGGAGACTGCTTTAGAAAGAAAGTTGTAGTTTATTGAAGAGGAGAGCCAGACAGAAAGATGGCTCTGGGAAAACTGCTTACATGTAGTAGGGGTGGTGGGTTTTTATATCTTCTTGAGCTTTTGTTTGGAGTTGTTCCTGTGGCATGAACTTGGACATGAGTCTGAGTGTGCCTTTTGGGGGCGGAGAGACTTGCGGGGGGGGGGAGAATCTGCCTTTAAGATCCTTTGGGGAAATATAATATTCTGCCTTTTTAATATTTCCTTCTCTGTGGGGGGGATGACTTCCCACAGTCCAGTCCAAGGTCACCCGATGGCTTTGTGTCTAAAGTGGGACTACAACCCAGTCTCTTGGTTTCCAGCCTGATGTCTTAACTCAGGGGTATTCAACCCTGGCCACTTTAAGACTTGCACACTTCAACTCCCAAGATTCCCCAACCAGCATGGTTGACTGGAGAATTCTGGGAGCTGAAGTCCACAGATCTTAAAATGGTCAAGGTTGACACCCCTGCCTTATTACTACACCAAATTGGTTTTCTTCCTATAGAGCATAGGTGGGGAACAATGGCCCCTTTATGACTTGTGGACTTCAACTCCCAGAATTCCTCAGCCAGCACAGCTGGCTCAGGAATTCTGGGAGTTGAAGTCTACAAGTCATAAAAGAGCCATTATTCCCCACTCTTGCTATAGAGAAAAGAAAAGGTTTCAAAGGGGGAGTTCTGAATCAAAAGCCAGAGGAAGCAGAAATGAGTGGGCTGGTTTAACCTCTGTTTAGGGCCATTTGATAAGCGTCTTTCTTTTAGAAGGCAGGCATAGAAGATACTGAAAAAAAAGGTAGAGCTATTTCAAAGGGAGTGTGTGTGTGTGTGTGTGTGTGTGTGTGTGTGTATGGGGGGGTATTTACTCCTCCTTTTTCCCTCCCCCAAGACACATTAAATCTTTAGGAGAAAGTATTATTGATTCTCATGTTTAACAAATCAAGGAAAAATTGGGACTGTATAATCCCTAAAGCAAAAAATATAGCATTTTACACATGTCCCTATAGCCCATTTGGAAAATACATCCTTTTGTACAGTATTTGGGGCATAATCCACCTAAGACCCATTGAAATCTTTAGAATTTGGTGAATTTTTAACAATTCCCCCATACAATTAACAAAGGAACCATCTCCGCTGCTAAGTGAAAACTTTGTCAGCCTGTTATCACGTTTGAATAAATGAATAATGCATTTTTAATTTCATTCGTGCTGGGTTCCTGATTTTAGAAAGGGGGCGAACAAGTTTTTTTTTTAAAAAAAATGTTTTGTTTTTCTGTATAAAGAGGAACCATGAATTGCCTATAAAAAGCTTCTTGAATGCAGAAGTTTGCAAAACCTGGTCATTAATTCATCTTTAGATCCTATTCTTCTTAAAGCATAACAAATCTGAGAAAACCAAAGAAAGTAGAAAATGAGACCCATCTGCATTTCAGTGGCATGGCTTCAATACAAAAAGCGATCTCTTATCTCTTTCGCAACCCCCATCTCCGAATGACTGCACAGAGACTTTTGGGGTAGGTGGGGAAGATTAGAGGAATTTATTTGCTATCAGCCTGTACTTTGCATATCAATACAAAAATTAATAAACTAATTTCAGGCATATATGACACAGTCAATGCAGAAGGCCCATTGTTAGGAGAGGAATAGTATATTCTTATCAGTGTCTTTAAACAGCTATTCATCATTTCTAAAGGGCAATTATTTGGAATCCATTAAACTCCAATTCGTAATACTACTGTGTGCTGAATTTTAAATAGAAATCTGTATTTAGATGAAGGAATACATTAGTACAAGTCATTAGAGCACTGAAAAATCCATGACTTGTTCATTTTTCACTCTCTTCCTCCTCCTCCTGCTCATATAAATCAGCAAGGACAGGAGCATTTCAATTAAGAAAAAACAGTGCCAAATATTTCTCATATCTACCTAGACACACACAACATGCACACAGATACACACACAGATTGAGGCATTCTTGGACCTGCATTTTTAGAATTATTGTCAGGAAAAAAGCTATTCATGACCAACATCTGAGCAATAAGGAGCAGAATAATGACTGACTGAAAAATAAACACATCTAAGCCTAGTACAAAGAAATCAGGGGAAAAAAATCTAGTTAATTAGAATACAATTTTAAGAGAACATATTAAAATTAGATATATTTAATTCTATCTACCCCCTAATAGAAATTCTGTCTTTTTTAATTTTTTTCTGATTCAGATTGATTTTTAGAAAACAATTTGCCATCAGCAACCAAAATAGTATACAGTAACGCTTCATATAAAAAGTTAAGGAAATTTAAACAATAATATATTTTAAAGTTTTTATGAATGATCTGCCTAACAAATCCCTCAGAACAGTGTACAATTATTATTTTAAAAATGACATTAATACAATAAAAACTAAACATGCTTTAAAATAAGATCAGGGTGCTTTATAAGTCCTGTTGAAACTATACAAGTTTAACTGAATGTCTATAGAGGGGGATTTCAAAAAATTGTTTAGATGTTTCTAGAGGAAAATCTTTGGGTTTCAGTTAATCAGGTGATTAACCCAGACTGGATCCTGCAACATTATCCTGGGACACATATATTTGCTTTCATTCACGAAAGATACAGATGGCTAGCACTTTGAATGAGGATGGGCTTCTGCACAAGTTCAAAAGCTCTGAAGACTAAACATCCTCATTCAAAGTGCTAGCACCCATATTTCTCATGAATGAAGGCAAATATACATGTCCCAGGATAATGTTGCAGGATCCAGTCTGGATCAGCCACCAGAACCAGAGGTTTAGGCTTCTGAGCTTTTGGACTCATACTGGAGCCCATCAGGTGTCTAACCCAGATTGGATCCTACAACATTAACCCAGGACACGTACATTTACCTTTATTTGTAAATATCTCTCTGGACAAAATAAGCTGTCATAGCCCTCTAGCACAGTGTGGGCAACTACAGCAATTTTACAATCTGTGGATTTCAATTCCCAGAATTCCTGAGTCAGCCATGCTGGCTCGGGAATTCTGGGAGTTGAAACCCATAGTTTGTAAAATTGCCATAGTTGCCCACCCCTGTTCTAGAAACATAATAATATGCATAGCATAGTAGTATAATTTAATACGTGAGGTGATCTTCCTCCTCCAAAAAGGGGTATGATTGGTACTTCAATTAAAGGAGAGCAAAGGGTTCCCAGCCAGAGAAATGACCTGTTCCTCCAGAAACAATGCTGGCCCTAAGACCATTTTAAAGTTGTGAACATGCTCCATTGCAAATGTCTTCCATTGAAACTGAAACCTGCTCAAAAGAAAATAAATATGTTGGTTTTATCTCTTAGGGGGAGTCTAAACAGGATCGCCAACATGATCACCAACGTCTGATAACAGATATGGCACAAGAAGAAGAAGAAGTTGGGCCATATATGATAACACTTCAAGTTTTGTGTACATCCAATTTCTCCTATTGTTGAGAACTTCTTTACATTACTGAGTATCTCCTCAAAAAGAAAAAAGGACTTGAGTGTCCGCGGCACTCAATTTTGATTGAAAATTTTGATTACAATGATAAAAACAAATACAAACTAAACTTGGTTTGTACCATATATCAAGATCCAGAGTTTTCTTAGAACAGCTAGGGCTTGTCAATCTCTATGACAAGCCTTATATTATGTTCAATGTGAGATAAATTAATATGAATTTTTTCAGGACCCTTCAGAAACCCATTTTAATTTCTTCAATTTTGACATCTGAATTTGAAAACTAAAATTAAACATCAAAATTAAAGATTCAATTGTTTGGATTAATGGATGAATTCAAGTAATCTGTCAAATGCTGTCAAATATTGCCAGCTGTCACATATGGGGAAACATTGATTAGATGCTGCAAAATATTGATTTTTACACCACACCAAATGCCAAATGCTGTGAAATATTAAACTATGTTGCAAAAACTTTAGAGGTCAACTGATGATGTTCACTATTAAATATTCATTAAATATTCACATATAATTAGTGACAGATTATTCATCTCCAGAATTTGCTAAACAGCATATCATAGAGATTATGGGATCACATTTGCATTCATTAATTTTGAGCTTGACTAAATGCACGAATCTGGAATTGAATCTGAGTATCCCCGTGATTCTATAGCTTCTAGCTACCTTGGGAAACTGAGTCACATTGTATAGCTCTTGTGACAGAGGAAACACTATGGCATAGGGTGGGGAGCATGCATTTTCCTTTATTTGCATTACTAAGAGAAAAACCCCTAGCTAGACTGCTGGGGACATCCATGTAGCTTTTTTGTAGCATCACAGAAGTGGCTTGCACTATCCTTTCTCAAAACAGTTCCTTATCTAATCGATAGGAGTGAGATTTCATAGACTGACCCATAGCTTCCAAGATTCACAAACATTGCTTTTATTTCCTGAAATTCCATTTGCATTATTATCTATGCATAAAAAGATGTACATGAAAAAATGACTACATTTTCTGTTCCTGAGATTACTGCCTAGAACTTCAGATAGCTGATAGCACAGTGGTGGCGAACCTATGGCACGGGTGCCAGAGGCGGCACTCAGAGCCCTCTCTGTGGGCACATGTGCCATTGCCCCAGCCTTGCCTCCCCCCGTGATCCCCTCCTCTCCAGCAGCCCCCCTGAAGGAGAGTCGCCCTCAAGTGTGGCCCACGTGGAGCAGCGCAGCCAAGGACATGGCAGCCAGGAAGCATAGAGAAGAATCTACTCTCATACCCCATCATGCAGTTGATGCTGCAGGAAGCGGGCAGAGGGTCTGGCCGCCATAGCGCTGCTGGGCTGCCTGGGCGATCTGCAGCGGGCCCTGGAGACGGTGAGTGGTCCTGTGGGCAGGCGGGGTGGGGGATGGGGGGTCAGTGCAGGGGCAAAGCAAGGAGGTGGAGTGGGGATGGGGCCAGTTTTGGGGCACTCGATCTCTAAAAGGTTCGCCATCACTGCTATAGCACATTTGCTGGAGAACTCTAGAGAATGGAAGTCCACACATTTTAAAGTTGCTGAGATTAAGAAACATTGTGCTAGAGTTTTCCCTGCTTCTGGAGCTGCTTGTCAGCTTTGCAAGTCTCCAAAGATATATTTAGGACAGACAAAGGCCAACATAGGAAGAAGCTTCCATTAGATACCAAGAATCCAAACTACTAAGGGCCATATAGATCAAAACTCAGCTTTTTGCATTGGCAACTGATTCATCTATAAGATAAAACAACAATTTTCTTGAATAAGCTGAATATTAAATGTTAAACCATGAATAACTTCAGTATCATAACACCAATAATATTCAGCAGCAGAAAATGAAAGTGATAAAATCCCACATTATTAGCTAATATACAAATTTCAGTGTGAAGCATGCTTATTGCAGATAGTCACACTTAATTGTTCAGTAGAGTTTATATCATTGTCCTGGTGGATAATATCTGTTGCTTCTCTGCTACTGATAGAAAAATCATTAGGGTTTCACAAAGGCATGATTAGCTCAAGGCTCCTTTTAGATAAGCAATGGGATCGCATTTTCCAATACAGCCTATCACTCTGAAATTATTTTGAAAGGAAGGCTTGTAATTCAGAAACTAAGTGATACTCAGTATATCACTACAAGAACATAAGAAACTGTATTTTACTGAGTGCACTATTAGCCCACCGTAGTTTATAGCAGCCTTCCCTAATGCTATCTTTTAGATATAATGTATTATAAATCCCAAAATATCCAGCCTGCATGGACAAACAGAGCAGCTTCCCTGTGTTTCAGATACTCATCTTATTTCATTCCACCTGAAGATATTAGGGTTGATGGTTTTGCACGCAAAGCAAGTGCTCCGTGACTGAGTTGGTACTGAGCCTGTCCTTTTAAGTTGCATTTACCATGGTTCTTATTTTTTAATGGTAAGCATGTGCTGTCTAAGCCATTTTTTTTAAAAAAAAAAACATAGTAAATACATCCCAATGCATTCATACTGATTAAAATGACCCAAAGCTGCTGTTTGTTATGGTAGAAATTGCTATTGGTTTTCAGATAGTCTGGGGTATTTATTAGGGACAAAGATTTTGGGAAGATGGAAATTAGTAAGTAATAAACTCCAGTCTGGAAGCAAGATTTGTTCCTAGTAGAGGGAAAAAAATGGCTATGGACTCTATTTTTCAAAGCTATTATAACAGAATGTAGAATGGTTCCATTGCTTAGGATCATCTTTTTCCTTACACAAAGAAAATTATAGCTCTAATTTCCTAACTCTAGTCTTATTGTAACCAAATCTACTCCTTCTTGAGGATTTTCTCTGCGCTTCGGAAGGATTTTATAGCTAGGAAAAGATCAGCTGAAGAAACTATCAGCCAACATATGAAATGAATCATAAGGTTGTGCAAAGCTTCAGAGACCTGTTTTGATTAGTTTAAACTTCAGTCAAATGACTCCATTCTTGACAAATCAGAGATCCCCTCTGATGCAATAAACTGAATAAGCTGGTATTGAAGTGCTTTGCAGCTTTGAGTAGCTCTTCACAAATGTTTTTTTCTGCTTCTTCGGGCATTGTTTCAGACAATGTCAATATTGCAACTTCAATTCCACATGCGTAGAATATTGAAATTGGTTGATGTATGATGAGTCCTGTAACACTGACACGAATTACCAGCTACTGGATTTTATCCTATCACTGAATGTCTGCCTCTCAGAGTTCTTGTGTCAAAAGTAATATTGCTAGGGTTTCATTCACTTTCTCAGCTTTCAGCTCTAAGGTGGTCAGCCACAAGCTTTAGCTTTGCTCTCTCTCTCTCTTGAATTAATGGAATGAATTACTTTTGTGCTGGTACCATCAACACAATCGGGAATTTATTCCACTTCCTAGCACTCTGAACATGAGCTCAAGACTGACCAATCAATTATGCACTTTTGAATCAAATATGACTTTTAAATTCTGACTGACAAGCAGTTTTGATTGCTCACTTGTAAGAGTATGGTTAGCAGCAAACACATGCAAGGCCTTGTCAAAATACTTTTTTTCTTCCAAGAATGAGTAGCTAAAGTTCACTTATTCTCTTTTATTATGCTTGTGAAATTATAATACTGCTGTCTCAGCTAACTAGCAAACGACAATAATGGCACAACCAAATTCTACACAAAAGATACCAAGCTTCACATACTTATCACTCTAATTTCCTAACTCTAGTCTTATTGTAACCAAATCCCATCCAATTTGATATCCCGGGGAAATCCCTTTCTAGGAGAAACCAAGTTTGCCAACCAATTATATTAACCTTCCTGGCACTCCATGAAGTCTTACAGAGGTCCATTCTCATTAAAAAGTTCTTAAAAATCAAAAGCAAAAAATTATTTATCAAAATTACAGGTAATCCTCACTTTCAAGCAGAACTGGGGCCAGAATTTCAGTCATAAGGTGAGATTTATGTGACCATATAACTTAGCAATCAGAATCCCTGCAAAGCCCATTGCTATTATTAAGTGAATTTTACTTTTCATTAGCTGAGAATCCATCCCAATCCAATCAAGTTTGGGCTTGGTCTCTCCCAGCCCTGAACCTCAATAAGGTAAGAGGTTACCTTCACCTGCCCCCCCCCACTCCTTCCCCAATCTCTGTCCTTTTGGTCTCCCTACATTCTGCCTTCTTGTATTCATATTGTGAACCATGCAGCTCTGGGGCTGCTTGCTGCATCCTGGAGAATCATAACCAGCCCAGCCCCAGCCCAGTTGCCCTCACCGCTCAGCACTCAAGCCCCCTACTGATTTTTTCATTTTGCACCCAAAAAAGGGCGGGGATGAGGGCAAAGAGATAGGCTGGTTGGAGGATTGAAGCACCCCTGCAGTCCTAAGTGCTACCAAATGCCCAAATTATGATCACATGACCACAGAGGAACTGCAACGGCCATAGGTTTTTGGAGGCCAGTTGTAAGTCCCTTTGTTCAGCACTGACATACTTTGAGCTGTGGCTGATGGATGGTTGCAAGTGGAGGATTACCTGAGGATACTGAAGTGAAGCAGCTAGTATTTTGATGCTTCTCCCTAATAGCCTGTGGATCCAGGTTTCTCAGATTTGGCAATTTGGGGGCTTCAACTCCAGTAATATTGACTCAAACCTCAATAGAAACTTTAAAAGCATGTATTATTTTTCTTTCCATGCTTCCGTTTCATTATTTCCTTTTTAAAAAATGAACGCAATTCATCGTTTTACTTATTTTCCAGTCACCAGAGATAGAAAGGGTGCACTGCCAACTTCCAAATAACTTGTATATTTTGTAACAGTTCTGTTGCCTTTAATGTAAGGAGCATATACACTAAGCGGCTTTTATCTCGCATTTACAGAACCAAGGCCTTTGATAGCCCCAAGGGCTAGCCCCAAGCCCATAAGAAAAGAGCTTCTTATGAATAATATAATTCCTGGAGAAAAATATTCTTGCAGAAGTATTTAAAATAATATATGTCGATGCGTTCTATCTTAATTAAGCAATTTTAATATGGTCAGAAACTTGCCCAACAATGGAATACAAAGAATTCTGAATTTAACAGACTTTGGTTTAAAAGATTTAACATTCATCAGACAAAATTTGAGGTGATTAATGGACAAGGACTTCCATTTAGCAGACAAGTCCATTGAACCAAACTTCAGAAAATTGATGTAACTGATGTTATTATGCAACTGTGCAAATGGGGAAACATTTGCATAAATATACTTAAATGATGTAAGTTCATCTTTAACCAATGTTCTGATTTAACAGATATCCCTTTTCTTCAAATGGCCCTTTAAATTGAAGTTACACTACATTAGGATTTTGTTTTCAATATATAAGAAAAGAATCAGGAGCATCCAGCAAATTGCAAACCAATCAGTTAATAGATACAGTGGCCAAACTGTATTCTAAATATTTATTATACAAATTAGAGGTTTATTTTATGACAAACAACATTATCTGAAGCAGGCTGGTTTTTTTAAAGGATGTTCAATCTTGGACCACTGTTCTGTGTTGGCTCATTTATTTAATAAATATGTGAAGCATTGGAAGCTAACATTATTTAGTGTTTTTCGATTACTGTGCCGCTATTTAAATGAATGACAGAAATAGATTATGAAATAAATTGGCAGATACAATCAGCACAAGAAGTTGCTAACTTTGATTCAACTTTTGTATTCTAAGATTAATATTGAATTTATCTTTCCACTGATAAAAGCTTTCTATCAATTATGAGAAAACTAAGAGTAACAGAAAACCCACTGAAAGCATGAATAATGAATAGGTAAACAACTTTAAACAAATTCTAAAAATCTAATAGTATTTCTAGAGGCACAATCTCTTTTTAAAGATTTATTTATTTATCCCTCTTTATTCCAATAATATATAGATTGGCATGAATATCTCTTAAATTACAATATTATTTATTTATTTATTTATGAGACTTATATACCGCTTTAAGTGCAAGCACTCTCTAAGCGGTGTACACCAGTAAGCAATGTATATTTACATTGCCCCCAACAATCTGGGTCCTCATTTTACCTACCCTGGAAGGATGGAAGGCTGAGCCAACCTTGAGCCGGTGAGATTTGAACCGCTGACCTGCTGAACACAGTCAGCTAAAGTGGCCTGCAGTACTGCACTCTAACTGCTGCGCCACCTCGGCTCTTATATTATAACATACTGTCACCTATAAAAAATAGAAGTCCATTAATATCAAAAGAAACTAATGAGTTCAGCTAATAGTTGGAGATACAGAGCACAAAAAGCAGACCTACTTCCAAAATTGGTGTCTTGAGTTACTGTTGTGAAGAACTCCAGCATTATTGAAATATCCATTTAAACCAACCTTGGTAAATCCTGCTTTAGAACTACATATTTTTGACTCTGCTTATTAAGAAGAGGCAGTTACCTTAAAAGGTTTCATTCTAGGATACTGATGTGGTTGGAAACCTCTCCAGAGTCATGTACCTTAGATACAATGAAAGAATTGCCCCAGGTGATTTATCAGAAAGGTAGTAGATGACAACCTGGATCCAATTTGCCACCTGTTCCTATCCCATTACAGGTAGTCCTTGACTTAGAACCTATAATTGAGCCTAAAATTTATGTTGCTTAATGAGACATTTGTTAAATGAGTTTTGCCCCATTTTACGACCTTTATTGCCACAATTGTGAAGTGAATCATTGCAGTTGTTAAGTTAATAACATGGTTGTTAAGTGAATCTGGCTGTCCCATTGACTATGCTTATCAGAAGGTCACAAAAGGTGGTTATAGGACCCTGGGACACTGCAATTGTCATAAATATGAACCAGTCACCAAGCCTCTGAATTTCAATCACGTGACCAAGGGGATGCTGCAATGGTCATGAGTGTGAAAAATGAACATAAGTCACTTTTTTCAGTGCTGTTGTAACTTTGAATGGTCACTAAACAAACTGTTGTAAGTCAAGGACTACTTGTACTTGAAATCAAGATGGACTTATCTGTTAGGCACAACAGGCTCAATGCCTAAGGTCCACCCAATTTTTAAAATCAGAATTAATACAAATGAAGTAAAAGAAATACACAAAATTTGAACAATAGAACCAATGTAACCTATAGGTATAAATACTAACATTCAGCTATGTTGATGATATGCAATAGATATCACAATTAACTGGCAAAAAGTGGTTATTCTTGCAAAACAATGTATACAATTTGCTATTTACTGTTCCCTATTTCTCCGTAAAAATACAAATGAAATCACGCGGAATATATTTTTTAAAACAATTGTATTTATGGAGGGGATCTTGAAGACAAAGGCATCTAGAACCCAGAAAAGTCATACTGCATTCTGCTTAGATTCTTATTTAATTTATCCAGTGATTATCTGGCTATGCAACTATGGATTAACACAAAGTGCCTGCTTCGGTCTGAGCTTCATGAATGTGCAGTCCTTCAATAACCTGATTTGAGATTTAATAATAATATAATAATACAATATTTTTCTGTCTTGTCCAAGGACAATAGTCCTTGATTCTTATATTTTATAGCTCATTTGTTGTAATGATAATAATATCTGTTGGACTGAACCTTCATAACTGAAAAATGATCTCCTGCTTTGAAAAGAAATACTTTAATGCAGACATTTATAGTACATAGGAGATTATAATGCAGTCACAACCTTCAGGTGTCAGTTTCATTGACATTCACACTTAAACTGGTCATTCTAACAGAATATTTTTATGTAGAATAACTGAAAATGAAACAGGATTTTAGTTCATTTGAATCTTCTGATAAAAGACTCTGAACAGTATGATTTTAATATAGTCATTGATATGTTATTAACTTTGAAAATATATTCAAATTATTATTCATTTATTATTATTATTAAGGTTATTGTTTTTTGTTTTTATTCTTTTTGTACTGGGTTTTTTTATTGTTTGTAAGCTACCCAGCATCACTGAAAATGAGTGATAGTAATCCTACAAATAAATGAATAAACAAATGAAATCTAGACTGTAACTTAATAATAATAATATTAAATTAATAAGAGTTAACTGTATGGGTGTCTTCAGGTGAGCAAGAGGACTTTTTTTTCTTTTGACGACCCTGTAATCCCTCGCATCGGGGTAGAGTCGTGGTGACTGAATGGAGCTGAGAGTTTACTAACCGGATGCCCTTCCTAAGCCTACATGGAGTTCACAGCAAACAATGATTCATTGTGCCCAGAGACAGAAATATCTGCTGCTACATCAGATCAAACTCACAGCCTCCTGATTGTGAGGCGAGAGTTCCACCTCGCACCACTCAGCAAGAGGACAAATGATAACATGATATAGTGGTGGGACTAATATTTTTGGTCTGCTTATTAAGTGGCAGTGGTGATAGTGTTTTAAGAGTGGGAATCAGCAAACCACTTCCATTTTAATTTTGTAGTTCTTCCCAGTCCTTTCTGAAGAAGCCTCAAAATATGCCATTCAAATATGGAAGACAAACTGCTGGAACTAGGCAGTATGATTGCATGTTACTTGGGATATGTATGTGTTTGTGTTATGGAAACCATGCTCCCAGTGGCTTCTTTTCTATTTCCAGCCTTATTTTTGAGGAAAAGTGCCCCAAACCCCACAGAGTTAAAAATTGGCCATTTTACTCCAGGTTTTTCTGCCTCATATTGAGAGTTTAAAATGTGGTGCCAGAGGCTGAAGATTCCTCCTACTCTAAAAGCATGTGTTGAAAGCATGAAGGCCTTTAAAATGCATCTGACAGCCAAGAAAGGAAGGAAAGATTAAGAAAAATGGAAAGAAAATTGAAAATGATTCTGCTTATTCCACTGATTTCAGAATGTTCTGACATTCTTGCAGCTGCTAGACAAGATAGAAAAGTGAACAAAAATCCACCTCCCTAAAAAAAGGAATTATATTTTATTAAAATAGGAGTTGAAACAAATGTAGTAGGGTTTGTCTTAAAAACAACAGTCTTGAAAAGAATTGGTGATTCTTTAAAGTAGATGCTTCCATAGTTGTTGATGAACTAAAAGTCTCATTGCCATTGATGACAATGATTTTTTAATAATATATCATTTCAAACATGCAAAGCAGTTATGTTCATGGTACTACATAAAAGGCTGAATATGCAGAGACGTTCGGAAATAATCAGAGGCTTTTCTGAGAATGACGAGCTAGTTTATCTTGGCCAGAGGTGTCAAACTGCCGGCCCACAGGCCGGACGCATCACAAGGAAACCCCGCCCACCCCATTGCTGGCATTGGGGAAAAAGCTCCGATACGTTGTACAACATCATGTGACATCGCGAGTTTGACATGTCTGATCTAGGCATTTCACAAAGATCTTTTATTTCATTAAATTGACACCATTCAATGTTAAAGTCACATACTTGGTTTAAAAACAAACAATCTAATTGATTGCCTTGTATATCTGAACCAGATTTCAATAATTTGTTGAAAAAAACTGTGATTTTTTTCCTCTTTGATATTCAAACAAAATTATTTTATATGGCTCTAAAATCAAACAGAAAGGATATGAATTAATAGTCATAATAACATTCTAAAAAATGAACATCAACAAATTTGCATAACTAGCAGAAAGCCAGCATTCTGTCATACAATTTCTGAATTATTAAATGTGTGTGTATGTGTGTGCATGCGTGTGTGTGTGATGTACATTTCATCTCACTTTTGTTAAAATGGAAATGCATATTAGTTTTTTTAATAGATTTTATGTTATACATTTTAGTACAAAATGTCTGATGCAAAATCAGTGAACTGGAATTGGTATAATATGTGTCGTAAAACAAATCTTTCCTTGGATGCTCAAAATACTTTAAAGAAAATTCAGCATTCACAACTTAGACATCATGCCATAAGTTTAAATTAAACCATATGGATATTTATGAAAATAAAACCTATTTAAACGATATTCTTAGCTGTACTCTTGATTATCAACATGTGTTTCTTTGGGGTAAAATCCTCAAGATAATAAATACACTCATCTGGCAACTACAATATCGATTTTTTTAAAAAAAAACACCACTCATAAAGAAAGAGTTAAACATATGGAATAAGAACTTGGTTGAAACTAGGTTGAAACTAGTTATAGTGAACTACTATACACCTATGAAAATATTATATTCTTAACTAAAGCAAAGTTTGATCATTTGTGCTTCAGCTTAATCAAATGTTCATAGTAATTGAAGTTCAGAAGTGGTTTTTTTTTAAAAAAAATAGCAAGTATTGGATCTAGGGTATTTCAGAAGGCTGTTATAGCACCGAGGGCCAACAGTTTCATATTTCAAATTTTACATCCAGACAACTCAGTCCAGACTCCAAATGCACATGAGAGAACGATAGCCTGTTCCTCCAAGATTAGCTCATGATCAAAAGAAGAAATATGCACTTGGGATACTCCTTGATTTATCTTTGCTAGCAGAAGTGCAAGTTACTTTATTCAGTAGTTTGCTAAACTGTTGATATTAGTAATTTATTAATGAATTACTTATTAACATGATTAGCTATGGGTGATGATAATGAAATAGGTCTGCCATTCACTGAAATCCTTTTGTACAAACTTCAGATATGTACTGTACACGTGTCCTTGAAGGTATACCCTGCATATTTTTTCCTTTGTTTCTTTTTTCCAATTTTCTTTTTGTCTTCTTTATAACTTTTTATAATTCTTTTTTATAGTTAGTTTTCTGTGTTCTATTAATAAAAGCAAAACATGAAACATAAACAGTGAAAATGATGTGTATGACATGGACCAGATGAACACAAAGATATATCTATAATCTATGAGATAATTGCCTTCCTTGTGCAACACACACACACACACACACACACACACACACACACTTTCCTCCTATTTCCCCCCCCCCCTTCCAATTCCTTTTATGATGGGCCTTTGATTAATTGTAGTTTCAGTGGACTGGTGACTACTATTGCTTCTTAAATGTACTTTTCCCTATATAAGCAGGGAAAAATAAGTTTTCTGTTGGCATCACTAAAGTGATTATGAGATTGTGAAATTCATTTTATCGGGTTCAGTGAAAAGATCACATGATCCAACTAACATACCAAGCAAATTAAGCAATGTGAAGGACTTCCCCAAAATATGTGCCTGTAAGGATTTCATGGGCATTAAGAGTCCTTTAAAAACTCACACACACCAATAACTCCACATCAAATGTGCAGGGAAAGTTCACAGGTAGAAAATTGGGAAAATAATAAAATAAATTAACCCTGCAACTGCAATACTGTTGCTCACGAAAATGATATTTTTAACATCTTCTTCTGTTATGACATATGCACATAAATTCTAAACATGTTGAATACAGGTAGTCTTCACTTCATTTACAATCATTTGAAGGTACAATGGAACTTTAAAAAGTGACTTTAAACGAGTCAAAAGGACTGTTGCAGCATCCCCTCAGTCACATGATCAAAATTTGAGAGTTTGCATTTATGATGGTTGCAGTATCCCTGTGTTATGTGATGGCTATTTGCAAGAGGGAGTCAAGCTATTCTCCAAAGCACCTGAGGGCAGGACAAGAAGCAATGGATGGAAACTAACCAAAGAGACAAGCAATCTAGAATTAAGGAGAAATTTCTTGACAGCTAGAACAATTAATCAGAGGAACAATGTGCCTCCAGAAGCTATGAATGCTTCAGCACTGGAAGTTTTTAAGAAGAGAAGACCTCCAAGTTCCCTTCCAACATTATTGTTGTTGTTGTTGTTATTACTATTATTATTATTATTAATCATCACACAGTCAGCCAGATGTTCAGACTGGATTTGGCATTTTTGTGAACCTATCAAGTCCTTACCAAGGACCTGGGATAGGCAGATGTGGATGTTTGATGGTATTACAGATATTGTCGCAGGATAGAAGCAGTTCCTAGTAAGCCACCTTTTGCAATTTACTGATGGCGAATTTGTCAATGCCAATGGTGTTCAAGTGGTGCTCCAGTTGTTTTGGGATTGCACCCAAGGCACCCATTACTATTGGTACTACCCTTGCTTGCTTTTGCCAAGTCTTTCTATTTCTGTTTGTAGGTCTTTGTATTTTGTTATCTTCTCCAGTTCTTTCTCATCTATTCTGCTGTCTCCAGGCATTGCCACATCCGTTGATGTTGTTGTTGTTGTTGTTATCATCATCATCACCATCACCATCACCATCATTATCATTATCATTAACCTTCCCAGCTGGATTCCAACAAGCAAAGTCAATGGGGAAAATCTAGATTCATTGAATGTTTTCATTTAACAACTGTAGTGATATTCTTAACAACCACGGCAAAAACAGTCTAAAAATTAGGCATGACTCACTTAATAACTGCCTTGCTTAGCGACACAAAATTCTGGTCCCAATTGTGGTCCTAAGTTTAGGATCACTTTAGTGTGGAACATTATTTGTCCTGTGCCTTCTGAGCAACCAATGTAGCCCAAGTGTTGGACTTGAATCAGGGGAGCCAATCTCTGTCCCAGATCTCACTGTCTGACCTTTGCCCTGTCCCCCTCTGTCAACCAACCTACGTCAAAGAATTCATTACTCTTGTAAGGATAAAATGAAGAAGACCCCATACTCATCACATTTAGGAATAAACATGCAATAATAAATAAGTGAATAACAGCTTAATTTTGAAATACTACTGCCACCCAGTGTTCACACACAAATTTCTACATAGATCTTGTCATGGAGTGCCTTTGACCACCTTAAGCTCTCTTGCTAGTTGTTTTGAGATTATTGCCCTAGTGACTAATATTCCAAAGTCAGATCATGGCGTTGGAGCTGTCCTTCACTGATCTTGAAAAGCTAAGCAAAGGACCCTGGAAGCATGCAAATAGGAGACCCGCTAGAAAATACCAGATTGTAGGCTGGTGGTTTTCTGTTGCCAAGAACATTGTGCTTATGAAGCTATTAGGAGTTAAGCTTGAATCAAAAATTTACTAGCGTCAAATCCATTATGCCATAAGCTTTTTGAAGATTTCAGTCTACTTCAGCAGAGATATTTCTGCAACCAAAAAGCATGCAACTTCTTTTCAACATAATGAAGAAGCTCTCTTAATTTCAAAAATCGTAAGAAGAATTAATGTATAAAAAGGGTGGAATGGGCTTGAAATTCTGATTTAGTATAATCCAACTGGATGAATTCTGGTTTTCAGACATCCAACTCTACAATCTGCAAATTGGTCTTCATTTGGTCATATATAATTACTTGTTTCTAGACATATCCTAAAACTGAGCCTCTTATGTTTTCCATCAACCCCACCATAAAAATAATATCATATATTTTTCATGACAGAACATGGCTGATGTATTGACTCATAACCTAGGCCTGTGATATAGTCTCTGCTTTGTAAAATAAGTTAACTTTTAAAACTATGAAAAATGAAACAGAGATCTAATGCTTGATATCTTTCCTCTGTCCCACCTGTGATAGTTAATAGCTCAACTGTTTATATTACTGTCAGATATGGGTATGATGTGAAACTAGATCAGGCTCCTTGCAATTGACCATTAATGAAAGGAGGAACTTGGATTGGTTTGATATATGAATGGAGGAAGGGGACACATACCTGTATGACAACATATAACATCACAGTAGAGTGGGAGCACACCTGGAATATCTTAAGAGGAGCAGCTGTGTTATGTTCTCTAGCAATGGTAGGATTTAAAACTTGGTGCTGGGATGAAATTGTCAAGACTTCAGCTAATTTCTTATTCTAATCAAAGTGACCAGACAAGTTTTGAGTTTGCTTATTTCCCCCATCAGTCCACCACTGAAATGCCCATTGTGTGAGTAAAGAACAGCCTCCCCAGGACTGCTAGACATGATGTTTGTTCATGTGCCGAGTTCAAAAGCATCCCATGCAAGAGAGGGGTTGATGGAAGGGAGCTTATACAAAAGGTCTATCAAGAGAAACCAGATGTCCTCCAAACTCCACCAGTACAAAAGAAAGTGATTGGCATTTGCTTTCCAAATGGCAGTGGGAGGTAAAAATGGAAGAACCCACCAGGTGTCATCTGTTATAATTGCAGTTCAAACAGAATGGCAGAATATCATAATATAAGTGGCGATTTTGTAAACCGCCTTCATTTTCAGTTATTTCCAGGGCCTGAGACATACAGCTTAAGGCCACTATGTGGAATTGCCCATCTTGTTTCCTTAAATCAGGATTGCCAATTTAGTGTAGTAGTTAGGGTGTCTGGGCTAGAAACTGGAATACTCTGAGTTGTAATCCTCACTTAAACTTGAAGGGTGTTGGGCACCAGGCATTCTCTCTCAGTTTAATTCACTTTGTAGGATTGTTTTTGTGGGAAAAATAAAAGGTGGCAAGCTTAGGTATGCTTGAGCTGACCAAAAATACAAATGGTATAAAAATCTAATAAATAGGATTTTTTAAAAAAGAATACATATATTTAATGTTTATTTTTGTATGTAAACCATTCTGAGTCAAGGAATTAGAGAGGTATAAAAATTTAAGCAGTCACTAAACCTACTTACACACAACCCAGTGTTCCGGTGGGCACTGCAGAATCTTCAAAACAAATACACAAATAGTCAAAACATTTCCTGAACCTTGTAAGTCAGCTAATGCAGAATCTCTGGCCTATAGGTCACAATACCTACAAGCCTGTCTCTGGAGATCTTGCATGTATGTGTGGATGTGTATATGGAATCTACTCCAAAGAAAGGGTTACCAAATCTATAATGAGAATCTTCTGGCTTTTCCACTCTTAAGCATCCTTATTTCCCCCTCTGAGATATACTAAAAACATTATTGTGTTACAACTGAGAAGATTTTTGTATGCAATCACAGTCTTCACAAGAGGAAAGGGTATCTTGATACTTTTCCTCTTGAAAAATAAATAATAAGATAGATCTCTTGACCTCTAAACCATTTTTTTTTGCCTAGAAGAAACCCATAACATTTGCAAAGCAAAGCAGTTGATGCCTATTTTTCCTCATCAAATTACAGAACAGCCTGTTCTTAACCTCAGACCTACAGTTTCTAGCTGATGATAAAGACAAACACATCAGAGAATTTTAGTTTTAGCCAAGCTATGTAAGTTTAATATAGTTCCATGTAGTAAATGTGCTGTTTGGTTTGTTTTTATGCTTTTGCTTTGCTTTTGTTATGATTTTAATGGTCAGAATGAATTCTACTGAAGCATAACATTTCTATTTCTTGTATAATGCCACAACTTGCTTGAGTAAATTTTTTTTATTAATTCTTTACTAATTCTAGATTTATTTACTAATTATAAATAAATAGAAAACTTACTTCCAGTATGTCAGAGGTCCCCAGCCTTTTTGGCACCAGGGACTGGTTTCATGAGAGACAATTTTTCCATGGACCGGGGAAGGGGGAGGGGGGAGATTTCAGGATGATTCAAGTGCGTTACATTTATTGTCAATTTTCTAAATAAACAAACAAACAAATAAATAATGCACTTTATTTCTATTATTATTACATTGTATTAGATTAGACCAGCGACTTTCTGCTTCTAAGAAAGTGGGGAAAAAAGAGACAATCCTAAACTCAGCAGGGATTCCCTTGGAGACACCGGACTTAAGGGGAAGTGTAGCTTCTCCCCTCCCCCATTGCAAGCCAGGTAGGAGTATGCTTGGTTTGCAAACTTGGAGAGCTTCACAAAGAAAGGAAGAACACACACACACACACACACACACACACAAATACCCACACCAAATTAAACCACGAAAAGCAGGCAGGATGTTGCCAAAACATGAGGCACCCGAAGCATCAAAACAAAAGCAAAAAACTGTGGTTGAAGTGCAGCAGAGTCCAGCGGTCTTAGAAAAGGTGCAGACAAGAGAGAGATTCAGTGCTTAAGATGAAAGGTAGCTTCTCCCTGCCCCTATTTGCACCCCACCCAAAAGACACTCTCACACACACATACCTTGGGAGTGGGGTCCCCCTTCAAAGAGTCTTTGGGGAAGCCCTTGGTTGCAAGCTGGGCTGGCGTATGCTTGTCTTGGAAACTTAGAGAGTTGCATGAAGGGAGCGCGAGCCCAGCTGGGGTGCCAGGAGGGGGTGAGGAGGAAAGTGAGGAAGAAGAGGAGGAGGAAGAAGAAGAAGTAGCAAGAGGAAGAAAGAAGCAGGACCAGGAACAGGAGGAGGAGGCAGAAAAAGAGATAGCAGAAGAAGCAAAAGGAAGGAGGACATGAAGCTCAGATGTTGCAAGCCAGTTGAAAATGCAGCCACTGGAGGACCTTTGTACTGAGCAAGACGGCTTCTGCCCCACCACTCTCCTGCAAACTCGCCACATACCTGGATGTGGAAGACGTGCCTTCAGCACACCTCCAGCTGTACAGCCCGGTTCCTAACTGATTGTGGACCGGTAGCAATCTGTGGACCGGGGTTGGGGACCCTTGCAGTATGCAATCACTGAGATTAATTATATTCTAAAAATCAATTCCCTGCTTGCAAAAAACTGCTGCTGAAACATCCAGCATGGATAGGTTAATATACTGTGTTTTCCTTAGTTGAGTGTTCAAATGCAGGCTTCATGGAAATTCCCGTTATAGCATACATGGGTCGTAGGGCATCCAGGAAACCTGTGTGATCATATTGAAGCAGCATTCACCTGACCGGTGAGTCCCTCCTTTGAAGCCCCTATAAAATTATGCCACTGAACCCCCACAGGAAACAATGGCACTTCTTTAATTGTGTTGTTGATTATGGTGTTGGATTGAGGATAAGGAGAGTTCTGCTCTTACAAATTACTCCTGAAAACATTGCCATAAAACTACATGCATTTATTCAAGAGGTCATCAGGAATCAAGATTGATTTTTAAAGCATTTATATATCTACATTTCTATCTACATGGGGACTAGGACAACTCACTGCAGCCAACTTGCCACAGCCAACTCACTGTAGGACAACTTCCCTCGGGACAAGAGTTACATTAATATCAAAGTGGAATGGAATCATTAAAGAAAGTATGCAAAAGGAGGGGGGAATGAAATGCGAATGACAAGAATTAAAATATTTTTAAAAATTATTTTAAATAATTGAATTGTTGAATTGTGCCGTGGCGAGTTGTCTATGGGAAATTGGTCATGGTGAGTTGGCTGAAGTCAGTTGTCCCATTCTGTCTACATCTACATTTACATCTACATCTACATCCACATCTATAAAGGTAGTCCTTCCTTATTGACCATTTGGTCAGCAGCTGTTAAAAGATATGATGGTGCTAAACAAGCAGACTTAAGATTGGTCCTTGAAGTTGCAGCTGTTGTTGCAATATTTTCCATGGTCATGTGATTGCCATTCATAACCTTCACAATCAGCTTCCGACAAGTCAATGGAGAAAATAGCAGGAAGTCAAAGTTGCAGTCATATGATCTCAAGGATGATTTGTTTAATAGCTACAGCCAGAACTGACAAGCAAATGTCCTAAGACAGTCACAGTCATGTGATTTAAAAGGTTTAAATCATGCAACTGGACAAAGTTTATTAAAACTGAGACTTTTCTTTACTCATCCAAGTAACTTCTTCAGTCAAAATGAAAATTTGGGTAGGCAGAGACTCAATGAGTTGTTGGAAACAACCAACTCTTGCCATACAGATTGCAGGGGGTTTCGTTCCAGCATACACCCAGTTATGTGTCTTTTCACTTTATAACTACATTGCTAAGAGATGGAGTTGCTGATCCCAATTGTGGTTGGTGAGAAGTACTTGCATTTATATATTTATACACACACAAGAAAAGTACATTTTCTCCTTGTTTAGTGAATGTATTCCTTAAGTCAAGAGAAAAATAGTTGTTAAGCAAAATGATCATGAAGTAAACATGTAATAGAGAGAGATAATTCATTCAGACAAGTTATCTCATACAACTATGCCAGCATTCCTCACTGTCAACTGTTATCAGGTACACAAACTTCAGTCATAAATGTGCACATTGATTGGAAAAAAATTTTTTTTATCATAGTTTCATTGTATTTGTGAATGGTCAATAATGGAGGTAGTTACTAAACAAATAGTGGTTGATTTTTTTTCCCAGTGTGCAAGCAAGAAGAATTGGTCCAAGTGAAACAGTTTGTACTGTTTCCATGCAACCCTATGATCCTGCTATTGTTTCCCTACACTTATTCTACTGTAATCATTATATAATCTACAAGAAATTATTTGGAGACTGGGAAGAAAATTATTTTAAATATAGTCTGTATAATTTTTCCTTACTGCCATCTGTGTTAGAATAGTTTCTTTCCTGGTTGCATACTGTATATGTGAACATTTTGCATTTACTCCCTTTACCTCTCCCTTCCTTAATCTGCAGTGTTGATATTTGGCAGAAGTATGACAGCTAAGTTCTGTGAGGCAACGAACAGAAAATATTATTTTTAAAAGTTGGCTGTATGTACTGACATATTATCTGTCAAATCATTTCTAAAACTGGGCAACAGCACCGAAAACTCAAGCTGGTAATCCATCGCTTTGATGTGGAAACAAAGATAGAAGGCAGATACAGTGCTAGGTGTTTTGCTTTTGAAACAGCAAAACCAGAGTACTGCTAGCAACTTTTCTTTAACTTATGAAAACGTGCACCATTGCTTAGAAATGTTGGCATTATCTTTTAAATAAAGCACCAAACTTCTAAGTTTAAATGCATATCTTGATACAATTTTGCAAAGTTATTACCAAATCTCTTCTTCCATTCTATTCTTCCCTTTCACTATCCTTCCTTTTTTAACTTTAATGGATTTTGTAAATTTAACCAATTATATTCTTTATATATTTCATATGATACATTTTTTTATAACAGCTATGCTTATTTAATTGATTTTTAAAGAAACTTTTTTAAATTGAATCTTTGGTTTGTCCAAAGCCCTTCTTTTTTGGTAGTTTAATATAGAATATATTAGAATAGAATCTTCATAGGTGTATAGTATTTTTATATATGTTCTTCCTAACTATTTACCATTGCAACATTTTTGTTCAGTCATCCACTATCATTAAATTTATAGTTTTAACTATGAATAAATATTTAGTAGCCAAAGTCACATATAATACTAACTTGTGATTTGATGCCAATAGTCTGGTTTTACACAAAACCAAGCTAGTGTCATTATGGCTTTTGTGAAAAGTGAATTGTGGTTATAACAGCTTTTTTCCCATAGGCAGTAGAGAGAGAAATGATGGTTTTAATCTTGGTCATTTTTTAATGGATCTTTAGCCACATAATATAATGTTATTGCTGTTGTTAATTCTTCATCATCTCGTATCAAAAGGTCAAATCATTTATAATATTCTATTCTATCGCAGAACCCTGAGAATTAATATAGTTATTGGGGAGGGATTTATGCTTTATTTCTGAGAAGATACAAACATTGCAGACTTAATATTTCAACTCATCCAAACTATTGGCAAAGAACAAATTCTAAACAATTCATTTATCATAATGTATGAACACTGAAGGCACATTCCAGCAGTGCCAGGCTTCAAAAACCAAGAACGCGGTATTATTTAAAAGCAGTTCCTTTTTTTGTTCCTCACCTATAGACAGAAATCTTGCCAAACTAAATCAAACTGCATCATTAAAGATAGATCCTGAGAACTTCTAGGGAGGAGCTGTCTTGACAACCTAGAGTTTGTCTTACCAACCAAACTATCTAAACTTTGCTGTGTCTTGCTCCTCTGGAATGCAACTCTTCTCCTAGGGAATCTGGATTACATTCCACCACAAACAGACACAGAAAATCTCTGCATAAAATTGAGCATTTTAGCCTGATGTGAGCACACCCTCTTCCCCAGTGGTCCCCGGTCTTTCGTCTGCTGCCATTCTGTTATTGCCTGTAATCTATCAAAAGTATTCAGTAGAGTAGCCTGTTGGGCTACTCTTAGGCAGATAATTTTCTGTCATATTAAATGACATCTCACAGCTGTTAATAATCCTTATGTACAAGGTGATAATTGTTTGTGTGTATCTAGAATATTGGAGAATTTACTCCTTCCTTTCCCTTTTAAGTGAATCAGCTAATTCACACTTTCCACATTTTCATCATCTCCACTGTCATTGTTGCCATCAATGATGGCCTATCATATTGTATGAGATGTGTGTAATTCTTATTTCCCATTAAACTGGTGGTGGATGGGCCACACAAGTCACACATTGTGACTGAAAGGGGCTCTCTGGATGCTGGGTAGAGAAAGGACAGAATCTACAAACAGAATACTATTGCCTTGTTATAAATGAAATGAACCAATGCTTCCAATTCTCTGTAAAAGCTGCACAGCTTTTTAAGCTCTGTGGGGATTGAAGAGGCTGACAGAACAACTGTTCTGTGAGTGATAAGAAAAAAAAAAACTCCAAGGAATTCCACCTTGAGAGTTCATTAATCTATTATTTGGCATGATCATGAAACCTGACCCATAACCATTGGCACACAGTGAGAGAGAAGTAGACTAATAGCAATAATGACTGAGATAATCTTCAAATTCAATGGTGAAAAAAGCAAGGTTCTACATTTAGGCAAGAAAAGCCAAATACACAAGTACAGCATAGGTGGCACCATGCTCAATAGTAGTAACTGTGAGAGGGACCTCGGAGTCCTAGTAGACAATCACCTAAATATGAGCCAGCAGTGTGCTGCAGCTGCCAAAAAGGCCAACACAGTGCTAGGCTGCATTAACAGAGGGATAGAATCAAGATCACGTGAAGTATTAATACCACTCTTCAATGCCTTGGTAAGGCCACACTTGGAATACTGCATCCAGTTTTGGTCACCACGATGTAAAAAAGATGTTGAGACTCTAGAAAGAGTACAGAGAAGAGCAACAAAGATGATTAGGGGACTGGAGGCTAAAACATATAAGGAACGGTTGCTAGAATTGGGTATGTCTAGTTTAACGAAGAGAAGGATGAGGGGGGACATGATAGCAGTATTCCAATATCTCAGGGGCTGCCATAAAGAAGAGGGAATTAAGCTATTTTCCAAAGCACCTGAAGGCAGGACAAGAAGCAACGGGTGGAAACTAATCAAGGAGAGAAGCAACCTAGAACTAAGGAGAAACTTCCTGACAGTGAGAACAATTAATCAGTGGAACAGCCTACCTCCAGAAGCAGTAAATGCTCCAACACTGGAAGTTTTTAAGAAGAGACTGGACAGTCATTTGCCCGAAATGGTGTAGGCTTTCCTGCCTCAGCAGGGGGTTGGACTAGATGACCTCCAAGGTCCCTTCCAACTTTACTACTATTACTATTACTAAATGTCTTTGACTCTAAGCATCTCTCTTTCTCCCTATAAAAATATAGAATTTACTAGTGCATGTTAGCTACCCTTGTAAATTATTTCTTTTCTCTGCAGGCAATGAGATGATATAATATTTAAGATGGACTTTTGCTAAAGTCCTTCTTCTGATCCTTGATTTTTTTTATACATTGTTAGCATTTGTGTAAATAATTTATGCATCATTAGGAATTAACAAAATTAAATGTATTTGTGGAATCAGACAAATATTTACATTACTCATATGAGGAGAAATATTTTGGCTAATAATGTGCTAACTCCATTCACTGTGTCTACAAGAACTGATCTGCTCTGAATGAATGGAAAAATCCACAAATATGATCCTAATGGTTGACTGTGTGAAATTACTAACCTCATCAACCTAGGAAGCCTTGTGGGTGGGGGAGAATTGGAAAAATAAAAGAAAAAGAGAAATACGAAGTTCTTAGAGCAGTCTTATTCTTGCTGGGCTGGTTAAGATTGCACCAGGAAGCTGAAAGAAAGGATTAACTTCATATCCTGGGAGAGAAGAGGGGGGGGGAGCAATTTATTGAAAACAATCTCAAAAATATTTGAGACTAAAATTTACTAATTCCTTGACTCAGTTAAAAACCAGGAGTCTGGTAGCACCTTTTCCAATTAACAAATTTCTTTAAAAGCCCTAAGCTTTCATGAGCTGCAGTTCTCTTCATCATAAGCCTATGTTTTTAAATAAAATTCATTAGATAGGAAAACTGCTAACAGACTCCTGATTATTTTGCCATCCTATACTAACACAGATCTCATCTTACATTGACCCAGTTAAGCATGATTGGTGAGCACAGACTGCATATATTTTGCTGCATATGTTCAGATCAGGACAATTTGCCAAGGCAGAGTAGTAAGTGTTATCATAGATAACTTCTAGAACAGTTAGATGTTGCATTGAAATGCCACCCAGAGTCAGAAATATAATCAGGTTCATGAATTCAATTACTACAACAATTTTTGCTTAGAAGGTCTATCAAAATAATATTTCCATTTGCACCATTTTGAACATTAAGTGATTTTTCCCTCCTATCTTTATTGCTCTTTTTCTTATTCTAAAAATTTAAAAATGTTGCATATTTCCATTATAATACCTGGTATCTCACTTTTTATTTTTGAATGTATTAATTTTCTCATCTGATCAAAGTGCTGTTTATTTAATATTTTACTATACAAAACTCTACATAAAATCTCTCAATATTTGGGTACAACTTTATACTGAAAAATACTAGGCAACCTTTCTGTATAGAGTATATTTAAAGCCAGAGCTGATGAAATCAGGAAGTATCTAGGCCAACTGTGGAAATTCTCTCTATCCTAAATTTTACTTCATAATACATAGTAACTTTTCCAAAGTTCACTGATTTTTTATGAATCTTCTTTGTGTTGGTTACCCTATAATCGTTAAATAATCTAATCTTATTTAATGTCATTTTTGCATAAATAATAACTCTAAGCATTTTCATTTATATATTTATATTTTTAAGTTCTACCTGACCTTTCTAAACTAATCCAAGGGCATTCAAAGCAGGTAACAAGCAAAAAATAAAAGAGTAGACTAGATAGGCTAAACCAAATAAAGCCAAGATTAAAAACCTATGATTTGTATTGTAATCGTAATTATATGTGTAATAACATAATAGTTAAGATAATAGTTTAGTTAAGAGAATAACTAAATATTTTTAAAGGATGTTTTTTCATACTGATAATAAAATCAATATTATAATATTATTTAAAACATATGGATGGTTATGATGATGGCTTCATGACTGCTGTATATGCATCTAGATGTTTCCTGTAGAAACATATATAGAAATATCTAGATGCACATACAACAATTTTGAAGCTAACATTCACAAGGATACATTTACACTTTTTAAGAGAAGTTCTCTTTCTAAAAAATACAGTCTGGTATAGACTGTTATGGAACTCCTAGTAAGCGCTATTATGAGCGTTTCAAGGAATAGCTGATGAATCATGCTATTGTATATAAATTAATCAAGCCTTGTCAAAATAGTCTCTACTAGAATTACTTCACTGACTAATGTCCAAATCTGCATGACCCAATGCTGACATTAGTAGAACTCTAATTATATTGTAATTTTACAGCCCTATTTAAAAAGCACGACCTATATTGGCGTAATTGGTTTCACTTAACATGAAATCTGTTGGCATTATTTCATCTCATGAAACAGAACAGGAAGGCCTAAAGCATTATATTTGTTGATTTGTATTTTTTTAGCTCCTCTCCCTTATACCTTACCATGCTTGCAACATCTTCCTATCAAAGTTTTAACACTATGTCCCTCAGAGGAATAAAACCATCTTCTTGTTATTGACTATTTTCTCTCAGAAGGTCATGCCTTGCCTCTTTGCAATATGGCAACAAAGCAGAAGGCCAGGCATAACAAAAGAAGGTAGGAAGAACATTTTATGAGGAACATTTAAATAAGAAAAATAGAGTACAGAAAATTTTAGAGAGTTAGTCCTTGGCTAAATCTTTACAGATTTACACAACATATGGTTTCTGTCAGATTTAATCTAAAGCCGAATCTTAAGCACAATAAAATGGCAGGTTCAACTATTGAGTTTTGGCACCTGCCCCTTCTCAATTTCAAATATTTTCCAAGAATCTTTCTGGTATGTTGTGAACCAAAGCACCTTTGTCCAATATCATCTTTATTTCCAAGACTGTCTATTCGCTCTGCATGGGCTAACAAGGCCGTTAGGCAGGTTGTTTTCCATTCATTTCTTTTAGAAGACTTACTTATAATGGCAGCTATTTGAGAACAGCAAGCCTCCAAAGTGGCCAGAGTTTAAAGTGGACCTGCCTGCCCCATACTGGAGGTTCCATTTTAAGTAGAATGTTAAGGGAAGTTACATTTCAAAGAAAGTAAAGAAATTTTAATACATTTAAAGATATTTCTGAGTCAGTTTGCATATCCCTATAGTTGGATGTCCTCTAGATATCTGATTGTCCTACATGCAAGGCTCCTACTATCAGGCAGAATGAGAGTCCCAGCAGCCCATATTCTATCCCTTGGAGAAAACACACACACACACACACACACACACACACACACACACCTCATTCTACTATATAAATCTAATCTGTGGGGTCCTTGGTGCTCTCTGATTTGGTTGTTTACTTGTAGATGTTTTGTTATCAGTCTAGGTAACATCTTCAGTGCTAGAAGGGAATGGGGTTTGTTCTATATTTATATACAGTGACTTTCTATCAGGTGCAAGAAGTCAGGGACCAGGATAGAGTTCAAAAGTACAAGTTTATTTCATGTTATCTATACACAGGTGTCTGAACTACTAACAGCCAGGATGAATTGGCGCCAGATAAGAGTCTTAAGGAGGGTAGGTGAATGTGGACTTAGATCTCTTACAGAGAATAGAGACTCCAAACTAATGATGCATTTGACCCTGCCCTTGGGCTCAGCCTGGTCGTCTCCTACCCTTACCCTGTCATTGGTTGGGGTGTTGCTTTTTCCTTGATAGTTCCTTGTTTAGGGAATTTTTTACTGCTCATTTTTTGTCTAGGGAAGGAGTTGGGAATGATGACCCTTTTATGATTTGTGGACTTCAACTCCCAGAATTCCTAACCCAGCCATGCTCAGTCCACAAGTCAAAAAAAGGGGCCATTGTTCCCCACCTCCGATCTAGGGGTTAATCCTGGTATTAAATGTTTTTATGTATCTGTGGATGGATGATTTATCCAAGTGCCAGGTTTCTAGGAATTCTCTGGTGGTTTTGAATCATTTGTTTTAAGATGCTCATAGTTTCCCAGTTAAACTATGTTAAGACAGTCCATGCATGATGAAATTAAAAAGTTTTCATTGTGTCTTCTGACAGCTAGTTGGAGTTCATAGCTGTGTTTTGCTAGTCTTCTGCCTCTCTATATATAGTAGAAATACATTACTCCTTATACTCCTTACATCTATGTGGTAGATGGCTCCTATTTTTTTTTTTTTTTTTTGGGACACTGAGTCTTTTGGTTCATTTAAGATGTTTTTGAGGGCTTTGGTTGGTTTGTGTACTAAGGTGATGTTGTGTGATGTTGTATTCTAGAACAGAGTTCCCCAACCTTTCTGGGTTGGCAGCCCAGAACGGGAGGAGGCGAAAAGAGGGGATACTTTTGAGGGAAAGGCAGGTGCAGGGGTGTCTGTGTGTGTGTGTGTGTGTGTGTGTGTGTGTGCATGCAAGAGCCAGTGAGTACCTGTAATGAGGCTCGCGCGAGTGGGGCTGCGAGTGCCTGCAATGAGGCTCACACAAGTGGGGCTGTGCCTGCACACCAGCCAGCCACTCACTTGGCCCAGTAGCAATTAGGCCATGGCCCAGCAATGGGCCATGGCCCACAGGTTGGAGACCCCTGTTCTAGAAGATAGAAAAGGAGATGTGCAACAATATGGAAAATAGTCTTATGGCATTATGCTGCTTGGATCTTAGGTGAATCATAATTATTTTCAAGGGCTCTGGAATGAATAGCTACAGGCCATAAAAGCTGTTGAATGTTATTAGCCAGTCTATTCCGAATATATTGTAATAGTGCTGAAAGTGGGGACAATGACTCGCAATCACTCTAGATATGAATTTATCTTACCCACTGTATAATTTATAGGCACTTATAGAATCATTATAGTTATCAGTTTATGCCAATTCACCCAGTCTCTGACCTATATATCTACATTCGTGTAGGTTATCTTATTTGCATAGGTTTATGTGTGAACATTTTCAATAATAATAATAATGTTAAATTAGTATTTGATGGCATGTCTCTTGTGTCTTTTCAGTCACCTGAATATGCATTGTCTGAATGATGTCAACATTATTTTGTAACCTAAGAATGTAAATTGTAGAATAATAATTTGAAAATTGAAATACAAGCATTGTTTCCACAATTTTCACCATTAAAGATTTTCCCAAATGGTATTTTTACACATGAATTGTGGAGCACTTGTGCAACACCAACTGCATTTGGTATAAATAAGATAAAACATTTGGTCTGGAATTTCTGTCAAAGCATCAACTCACTTATGTCAGTTCACAAAACAACAAGATTGTTCTAGTTCATTTTCTTTTACAATTATGTAGCTCTGAGTCACAAAACAGTAATTTTGCATTATGGCTAAAGAACTTCTTTGGAAAATATATTTTCCACATTCTGTATTTCTGTGCTGAACCGATCACTTTTTATTGGTTTTCTCCTCCTTCCTATTTTCTTGATTGGCATGGTTTTTACCTCATTTTATAAGGCGATGTTGTTGTTGTTAGTTATGTTAGTTATGTTAGTTATGTTAGTTATGAAGACCCATCGTGACCCCATGGACAACGTTCCTCCAGACCTTCCTGTCCTCTATTTTCTGAAGTCCATTTAAGCTCATGCCTACTGCTTCAGTGACTCCATCCAGCCACCTCATTGTCTGTCATCCCCTTCTTCTATTGCCCTCAATCTTTCCCATCATATTCCCCAAGGCATTTAGTTTATCTCTCATGTTTGTTTCAGATATTTTTGGGGGAAGGGTTTACATGTCCTGAGAATCTACTATTTTCTATTGTATTTCATGTGCATATGTCTCCTCAGGGTAGCTAGCAAGCAAACTGGTGGTGATATCTGGTTCATAATTAATAACATATATATGATCTGAACTAAGTTCACTCCCTTGCTGAAACTGTCTGCTATGTATGTGTATGCGTGTTTGCTTTTTCAATTGCCGCTTTTGTCAAGATTGCATAGCAGCTGCAGAAGGCAACTGCATGACCCAGGAAAGACATGGCTACTTTAAAGAGTTGCTAGTGGATCTTTTATTTGTGCCCTTGCATATGCCAAAGCATTTTTGGTCTATGAATCCAAAGTGTGCAACTATGTACAACTCTTATATGCAATAACAATAGGGAGATCATTTTGAAGAAAAGATTGAAAATGTATAAATAAGTTATAATTATGTCTGCTTTTTCCATTTGTGTAGCTCATGCATTCTTATATATAAATTAAATAATTCAGTAACGCAAATACAGAACAATAATATATCACATTATCCATTATTTCTATATGTCTGCTTTCCAATTTGCCTCTTGTAATACTTTATGATGCTTGTGCAACATGTTTTTCTTTCAGTGCTTTGTTCTCAGATGCAAATAATTACAATAAAATGTAAAATGTGATCTAAAAGCTATGTTTTTTTCCTATTGAAAGTCTGAATCTAGACAACATGTTAATGTCTAAAACAGCAGTTGTCTGTGGCTGCAGTTCTTCACACATTTGATGGGATTATATAGCAATATGATTCTAAATTAACCCACATTTCACATTTTTAAGAAACACCATTTATAAGTAAGTATATTGGTGAATGGATTTCGGGATGCTTCTACATTAATTGTTTTGTACATTTAGTTTTTCTAGGGTATCATCCTGAGGTTGTCAGGAAAACAGTTTTCTCCTACATAACTTTTCATTTAAATGTATTTTGCTTTTTTAAAATATTTTTGCAGAGTTCAGAAGATTTACTTTAAATAAAAACAAAATAGACCAGCTGTACCATCTCCCCATCACTTTTTATCTGCTCCTACAACACATTTAATTGGGAAAGTAGGGAATTGTTTGCTGAAGGAACATCAAAAGGGAACCAATTAATCTGGTTATCTAACCTGAGAGTTAGATTTAGTTCTGAACAGACCTAGGTCATTTCTCCATTAGTGACTTATAGCATTTTGGTAATGATTGGGCAATGCTAAGCATCGGCATAGCATCATCCAATCATTACCAAAATGCTATAAAGCTTGTTCCCATAACTATTATTTTGGCACAATGATAGTTCAATGATTCTAAAAGACATTTTATGACCCTAGTGAACAAATGGCTATTAGATTTGCATAGGGTTAACCAAGTTTTACCTCCTCAGTAGATATAGCCTTCTTCCTACAGAGGTTATTTATTAGAGACAGCAAAGAAATAATACATTCACCCATAACAGTGATGCAAAGAGGTGCAAAGTACCTGCATGCTATCATAGCCACTTGCATTTTCTACTATAAAATTCAAAATTTGAATGGGGTCTATTCTGCTAGTATTTCAAAGGGCCTTAAGACCTGTCTCTTCACCCAGGCCTTTGGAAAGAATAATTAATGTCTCTTTTTTTACTTAAACAAACAAACAAACAAATAAATAATATTTAATAATTTTTTATTTATTCATTCATTCATTCATTTCCATCATTGTTCTTTTGTCTTTTGCTTATTTTTGGTGTTGGGTAACATATATAATATATTATTATGATTTGTCGCACAGTCAGTCAGATGCTCAGACTGATTTGTCATTTTTGTCTCCCTATCAAGTCCTTTCAAAGGAAATGAGATAGGCAGATCTGGATTTTTGATGGTATTATAGATGGTCACAGGATGTAAGCTGTTCTGGGTAAAGCTGCATTTTGCAATTGATTGATGGCAAATTTGTCAATGCTGATGGTGTTCAAGTGGTGCTCCAGTTGTTCTGGCATTGCATCCAAGTCACCTGTTACTTTTGGTACTATCTTTGCTTACTTTTGCCGCTGTTCTATTTCTGTTTACAGATCCTTGTATTTTATTATCTTCTCCTGTTCTTTCTTTTCTCTTCTGCTGTTTCTGGGTACTACAACATCCACTATCCAGATTCTTTTGTCTTTTTTATCAACATTTGTTAAATCTAGGAAGTTACATGGCAGGTGTCTGTCTGTTTGAATTCTAAACTCCCAGAGCAATTTAGGTTCTTAATTTTCTATGACTTTCTCTATTTTATGGTCCCACCAGTTCTTGCTTACAGGCAAATAATCTTTCATTGCAGACCTTCCAATGCACCATTGTTGCTACTTTGTCATGCTGTTGCTTGTAGTCCGTCTGTGTGATCTTCTTACAGCAGCTTACCAGGTGGTGGCTCTTACTATTTGTTTCTGTCTTCTCAATTCTGGTTTTGTATACATTTGTTTTTAAGCCTTGGTACTGTGCAGCCATAATTAGTCCCTCAGGCCCTTTTTTCAACTTTCCTGCTCTTAGCCATCACCAGGTCTTGTTATTATCTGCTTTCCCTGGTTTTTTTCTTTTTTAATGTGGTGGCCATGTAATGCTTTGTCTTCTCATGCCTCCATTCTGTTCTTCATTTGGTCTTTCTTGTAGGCCAGTTCGGTCTCTCCAGTAGTCAGTGAGCCTTCCTAGTATACTAGCTTCAGTATATCTTCTTCACTGTCCTTCAGGTATTCTTCCAATGCCCTTTTTTCTTCTTCAATCATCTGATGTACTTGCAACATTCTGCGCTCACCTATTTTCCTTGTTAGGTAGAGTCTGTCAAAAATGTAAGTAGCCTGAAGTTTTGGAACTATTCATAATGTTTATTGCGTTGGAAAAGAAAGTTCAAACATGATTGATTCACCTCATTTTAAGGTATAATTAGCATGCTTATTAAGGAACAGTTTTCTTTACAATAACTTATTTTTGTCCAGAGTGCCAGCTATTTTTATGATGGGTCCATGAGCTTAGATGCCAAATCAGTGTCAACCTTGACTGCATATAGCAGTACTTGAGATAACTGGACAATTGAAATAAAACCTGATCAACTTGCAATGCAGTTTCCCAATAATTCTTTGCCCTGAGGACCTTACTTGCCAATGAAGACTGTTCCTACTTCTTGTGAATGTACAACCTCCAGTCTTTGGGTTTTCTCAAGGAGCAGACAGTAATATATCTTAATCATCTTTAGATCTGGTCCTGACAATTTTACAGTCTAATAAAGCTTTTCTACTTGGAGCTAATTTCTTTTGCTCAGCTGTTCCCTTAAATGGAGACTGGGGTAAAGTTGTCGCAAAGACAGTAGCTTTAGTCCTTCTGTTTTCAGAGTAAAAGTCAGCCAATGGTAGAAAAAGTGGTTTTAGTGATCTACATTTTCATCCCTGCAGTTATTGAAAACAGTTTCGCAAGGCATCATACAGCCTGTGAAACAAAGAAAGCAGTAAGATAAAAATTGCTACAGTTAACAGGTCTGTACTAGTTAGGTTAAAAAAAGAAGCATCATTAGATATCATTAGACTTATATTTTAGTGTGTACATAATGAAGGATTTCTAACCACTTTTGCCTTACTGAGATATATAATTGAATATTCAGGAAGATATTTGAAATTTAAAATGGATGTTCACTAGCCTTTCTGCCTTAGAGGAATGTAGGCAGGCCAGTTGCACCACAAATAATAATAGCACAATGACATTTTAAAGGGGTTATTGTGACCCAAGGCAAAAGGCTATATTTGTCTGAATGATTTTGCTGCTTTAACATTTTATCTAAAGGGGTGTACCCAGTCCAAAAACAATGTCACTACACAAAACATTTACTGCTCATAATTCAGTGCAAGGCCTTTGATACAGGATACACCAGAAAGAAAGAAAGAAAGAAACCCTATCTTTTCATCTATTGTAAGAAAACACTTTGACATCCCTTCAACACTTTGCAATCCTGAATGTGGATTTTATCTCTAATTCTTCCAATTAGGTACAAAACACCAGAGAGAAAACTTTCATTATTAGCTCATAGGGAGATCTTGGAAGACCAAATTAAAACTCATCTGTCACCCCAGATTTTCTGTGGCACTTCACTAGAAAACACCAGGAAGGGTATTAAAAGTGTGTGGTAGATGTACAGTATTTAGAAAATCTTTTCAAGCATTCTGTAGCATGCTATTTGGCTGTGCCTATATTGAAATAGGATAGGCACTATATATTTGCCCCCTAGGAAATGTTGGTGAAATCTCTCTTTTTATTTCAAAATAAAATCCTCTGCACCTTTCTTATTTGGGAAATACACATACAGTACTCCCTCTGCAATAATCTAAGAGAATCAGGTATATTTTTATTATGATGATCAGCTTTTTAGTTATTTCAGAGTTTGCTTTTATAATTATTTAAGTCCTGGTTTTATTTTATATAATTAGGTTTTTTCAGTCTATTTAGTGTTTTGGTTAGTATGAGTTATTTCTAACTTATCCAAATGTAACTTGTAAAGATACCTTACCCTAAACAGCAGGTAATTTAATCTATTAATTACACAAAATAAACTTAGTTTTCTCATATAGATTCATATATTTTACTGTTGTTCACAAAACAAAGAGTAGACCAGTGAAAAAGGAAAAAACAGGATTGTGGATGTAGTCAATATGCTGATTCCTGATAATTAAATATCGTATATGTTTATCAAATGAATATGAGCAATTGAGAAAAAAGCATGTTGACAAATTGATTTCCACTCTTCTTTGCTTTTTCAGTAAGCCATTTCATATCAGTTAGATAAACCTCTGAAACAGGATTACCAGTATATAAAGATACAAATAAATAATTTTTAAGTCAACATATTACTGCATTAGCTATCCAAAGAAGAATATGAAACAATTATCTAAACATGAACATGATTCTGCTTAAATGAAGCATTTTATGATTCATTAAATTTACAGCTGGGCACTGAGGTTAAAAGTTCTTCAGCAGTTTTATAAATGACTTAGATAACTGGATGCTTATCAGAGTTGCAGATGGCACAAAGCAAAGGAGGGATTACTGACACCTCAGAAGACAAGATGAAAGTTGTAAAGGATCTCAATAAATCTAAATATTGGATCCTAGCTAACAAAATAAAGTTCAATGATGAAAAATAGGTGGTTCTGTACTTAAGTAGATGGATAAGCACCATGCAGATTATAACGGACTCAGCGGTAGTATTTGTGAAAAGAAACTGGGCATCGTGATAGATCATAGATTAAGTACGACTGAGCTGCATGCTGCAGTGGTAAAAAAAAATAATACAATCTTGTGCGCCATCAATAAGCATACGGTGCTGAAATCACAGGAAGTAATAGTTTCATACTACTTTGCATTCATCTAACTACACCTGAAATACCCTTGCCTAATTCTGGTCATCACAATGCAAGAAGGATACTAAAGAACTAATAACAACATATAGGAGTAGTAAAGATAAGGGCCTTGGGGGCTAAATTTTACAAAGAATGATAAGAGGAACTGGGCATATTTAATCTAAAGAAGAGAAGGCTATGGGGAAACATGATAAAGGGTTATCACAGGGACAAAGGTGTGGATGTATTTTCCAAGTGTTGGAGTGTCAGACAAAAACTAATGAATAGAAGCTTCAGGGAAGGCCATCTAGACTCAAAATGAGGAGGCATTTCCTGACTAGTGACACTCTTAAGCTACGGAACAGCATATTTTCTGGAATATTGGAGACCCCATCAATGGAGGTTTTGAAGACTGGAAACCATTTGTCTGGAATAATAAGAGGATTCCTATCCTGGGGAGGGGGTTGAAATAGAAAATCTCCATGCTACCATCCAATCCTATGATTCTATATTTAATACATCTTACTATGTCTGTTTAATTTAATTTTAAATATTTCTATCTGACATCCTTTTCTATTTACAAAATGAATAGAACATCAAAGACACAGCTAGTACCTTTTCACTAAGATCTAAAGCTCTATTCTTCACATTTTATGAGTTTAACATGCTTACATTGAGTATCAGTAATGAAATGAAGAACAAGTGTATTCCTTTAAGAGAAGAAATAAATCATCTTTCCAATTGATTAATTCCTTGTTGACAAAAGGATTAGTACATTGAATGACAATCAGTGTTCTTTCTTCCATGGTCTGTTGTTGCACATACATTTTGTTATCTCCCATTGCTTTTATTACATGACAGCACAATTCAGCAGAATGCAATATGTATTTGACCCAAATATTATTCGGTGGAATCTGGATCATGCTGGGCAACTTGCTGCTTTTACAGTAATATATGTGTTCAACTACAGTTTTTATTAGAAAATATTTTTGTTTACAAAGAAGGTACATCAATAGAACATGATACAAAGACATCTATGATAAATTGGCTATATCCATAAAGATGTGTTTGTTCCTGCTATACAACAAAAATAGTGGGAGATTAATGTTGGATGGAAGCCCAGAAGAAAAAGACAACCAAAAGGCCCTGGATGGGAAATGGAATTATTACACCATCAAAAACAAGGACAAGGCATTTGCTTATTAAAAATAAATAGATATAGTTTGAGAATATATATATATTCTTCCAAGGCCGGTGAAGCAATGAATTTGATAGGGCTTAAGTAAGTAGCTTATGATTTATTTAGTTACCTCTCTGAATTGCTTTCTATCAGAATCCCACATTTGAAATTAATATAGCTTAGCAATCCTTTTGAGCCACCACACAAGTTCATAGCAAGTTGAAATCTTGGTGATCCTTGCCATGTCTGTATGTTAAAAGCCCTTTTTATATGATTAGATGCCACGAAAATCATGTAAATACATAAAGTTTGTCTTTCTTCTTAGATAGCTATTATCACTAGCATTTAAATCATTGGTTTTAAAAAACAACAAATGTATGAATGGCTAGAGTTTAAGTCAGTATTTAATTCAGGAGAGCAGTGCTGATTTTCATCATGAAGTCATCAGCAGTTCCAAAATAGAACAGCTGAAAAGAGTTTGCACAGGGTCCGGCAACTATGGCAAGTTTACGACCTGTGAACTTCAACTCTCAGAATTCCTGAGCCAGCATTCTGGTTTAGCAGAAGAGGCCATTTTATATGACCAACAATTCTGATTATTATTACTATTATTTCATTATTATTACTATTTCATTATACATTGAAATAACAATGTGTACCACTACCATTACAAAGGTTATTGTTTTTTTTTTCTTTTCATTGTATCTTTTCTTTTGGAACACCTTGTCCAACTGATAAGTAATTGTAACAGAATAATTTATGAAATATTTAAAAGTCATAAATACACAGGATGTAAGGCTTAGAAGGGACCTTGGAGATCTTCTTATCCAAATTCCTTCCCGGTATTGTAATTTATTACAATAGCATCCACAACAGATGACCATTCAACTTTGGTTTCAACAGGTCAGTGAAAAAAAATCTTAATGTTTTTTTATTTCAGTGTCAGAGAAAAAAATCCTAATGATGGGAACTGTTTGACAATAAGACAGACTGCTTCCAGAGAAGATGGACTGTCAATGAAGGAGAGTCCATTTTCTCCTAAGGTAGCCTGTTCTATTATTGAACAGTTCTCACCATTAGGGCCTTTTTTTTCTCTGATCTCCACCTGAAATCAACTTCCTTTTAATTTACATTCATTGTTCCTGTTCCTGCCTTATAAACAATGCTAACAGGTCTTCTCAGTCTTGCACATGACAGTCATTGAGTTACTTGAAGACAGTGATCATGTCTCCCACAGTCTTGTCTAGGCTTAACAAAAAAATAATAATCATTTATTATCATAGCATTTTCCTCTAATGTTTCTTCCTTCTCTTCCAGTTTGCTCTTTTCTGGACATAGTCCAGTTTGCCAATGTCCTTTCTAAAATACAGTGCCCAAAATTGGATGTAATGTTTAAGGCGCAGTCTGACTAATGCAGAATACAGAATAATTTTTTTCTTGATTCTGACAATATACTTCTGTAGATGCAGCTTAGGAAAGCATATGACTTTTTTGTAAGTTTCTCACATTGTTTATGTTTATGTTCACTTTGTGATTCATTTATGATATTCTGATCTTTTGCATGTACTGCTGCCCAGTATGAAATGGAAGATAGAGAATTTATTACGTCCTTCATGAAATCCCTATCAATATTTCCCATATCAACCAGAAACTCTTTTGATCCTCTCAGGGAACACAATAGGATGAGAAGAGAAGTGATGAAATTATTTCCCCTTTTCCGGTAGAGATTTTCATAGGCTACAACCCATCTGATTGGGCATACATCCTTGGCTGTTCAAACCAGTGTTTGAAATAGAAACTGTGCTTATATGAAACAAAAGTTGTAGGATCAATGTTTTTGTAGCCCTGCTTTATCAGTAGAGTTGTCATCTTGCAATTATACAAAGACTTAACAGCTGCTGTTGATGTTTCTCTTCTCTCTGAGCTGCTCAGGCCCTTCCAACCAGATAAGAATTTCTGTGATCAACTGCAAAGAGATGATCTTTGATAGGCTAGTTAGCTGATGCTCTTTGATTGGCTGGTGGTTGGAATCTGGCCACTTGAACAGGAGGAGCATGCGTGTGGGGGGTGGGTTGATTTGGAGAGAGAGGAAGTCTCAAGAGCAGGAAATTGGAATCAGTGTGCAGGGGAAAAGAACTACCTGTCCCAGCAGTTAGAGGGGGCCCAGGAGGCTGTCCCTAGAGGGGGCTCTAAAATAATGCAGGAAAAAGGGACTGGGAGGGAGCGACAGTATTGTTCTGAGGGAGAGAACTGCTATGGCATTCTGGGCTGTGGACTGAATTCCTGCTGCCATAAGACAGGTGACAATCCTAACCAAAGGCAGAATTCAGAAATGGCTGCATTTCTGATCTGGCAGCAGTTTCCTGATTCATCACCCTTTGGCTAAAGAAGACTATTATCTGAATGAAAACCTCACAAATCCCACAAGTTGTGTTTGGGCCAGGTGGTTGGTCATCTGAGGAGAAGGACAGAAGGATCTGATCATTGGTGCTCCTCTTTCTTGGATGAGTGCTACACTTTAATACCACGTTAATTAGTACAGAATAGGTTGTAATGCTATATAGCCTGCAAACCAATGCCTAAATTTAAAGAGCCCACTTGAAACATATTGCTGAGTTATAATGGTTAATACCGCAAAAGAGAAGAATATTAAATACATACAGAATAATCATATTAGCCTACTAATTAATATATTAATTACATTAAATTAAAGTGATTTGCTTAGATCTTTTGTCATGCCACTCAATTGCTGCCTATGGCTCAGGAAAAGCTGTGCATCATAAACAGTCATTATTTTACATTAACATTCAGCAAGTTGATGGATTGCCTGATCTCTCACTTTTGTTGTTCCTTTTGCCATGTCAGGAGAAAAATAACTTTCTAAGAATTTTTATCTAAAGCTGATACACAGCTCCGTAAATCTGCCCTGGTCTGTGAAATACATGAAGTCCGAACAACTTTGTTGCTGAACCAAAAAATAAGCTCTTTCAACATCCAACAATCCAATTTATACCTGTGAAAGTTCATATGCCTACTTCTTTGACTTGTAATCTCTCGTGGGATTTTTGGAAGCAAAGCTACTCCGCAGATTCCCTTCCCCTCTCTGCTTGATGTGCTAGACAGAGATCTGCAAGTAAGAGACAAAGCAGAAGCAAAGCAAAGAAAACTTATTTTGCCCATATCATCTGGCACAGAAGTCAAGCCAAGGCATTTTTAAACAATTAAAAGTGAACTCCAAACAAATCTTAGGAGGCAGGAAATGTTGATTCAGCTCAAAATACAGGCAGAGACTTAAACAACTAATTGGTTCAGAAAAGTTATTGCATAAATCTCTGGAGTGGCCTATGGGTGGCCTATGGAATTTAAAAGCCTATCAGTTTTTCATAGCAGGAATGCTCTCCAAAGCAGATGAAATGGGATTTTATACCTGTTTGGGCCATCTGTTATTAGAGAGACTGCATAAATTGTAAGCACTAGAGATGACTGTTGTGCCACCCATGCCACCCATGCAGGAGCTTCTAATAAAGATTTGCTATTGCCATTTGTCTTTGTCAGGATCCTGCTTGGATTACAATTAGAGCAATTCTGCAACTTATTGTACCAGATGAAAGGTGAACTTTATTCCATTAGGAGGCATCAAGGGATAATTATTTCAATCCCCTAAGGTGAAAAAATTATGAAGGAAAGATGAAAACGATAAAAAGGCATATATGAAAGGCTATGAGATATGCTTTCACATTCTAAATGGACTTCCTGATACAGTCAGGTGAGGAGGGAGGTGAATGAACAACTATCGCAATGAAGGGAGTATTTGAGCTATCTGACAGTTCTAGAAGGGAGAATGAATTTGGCCATCTCCAGAGACATCATTGGCGAGTCTTCTTTATTTTTCCCTCTCCATGGCATCTTGCAACTTAGGTCAGAATCTCCTGACCTCTTAAAGTGCCAGCCCCAGAAATGGTAAAATAGGAAAATCTCCATGTTATCAAAGTGCCCTTTCAAATCACCATCTGTTTCAATCTCTGGAATGAAAACAAGGAACTCATTGCAAAGAAACTTCATCTTTGCCAGACTCCTAGGCTCATGCAAGCATTCATTCATTGCTTTGTCTCTACTGGATCATATTCAGGGTTCCTAAGGACGACCATTTGCCACATAATATCTTGATCTTTTTAGAAATGCAACCATTTGATGAGCTTGAGACTTTCCCATCATGGGACCGTAGATGAAATTGGTACTCCACAAACAGCATGTCCGGGGGCCCCGTTACGGTACAGAGAATGATATTAAAATGGAAACATGGAAAATAAGTTTTATTTTATTTATAAAAAGGAAATCAGAGAAAAGCAACACTTGTCCTTTCTTTCCACTTGCCATTCAACTTCAAGCTTGATTGATTTTGAAATCTTAAATTTAGGCAATGTATTTGATGGGCATTGCATTGCCAAGAAATAGCAAGGAACATTTGTTCAATATAGGAACTGAATAAGATACAGCCTGTCAATAGCAAAGACAGGATGCAGCATTTTCCATGTTTCCATATTTAGCACCATAAAATATAAAATGCCCAGAGGAACATTAAGCTATACATTTGTTTAAAAAAATATATTCTGAATGTTGCAATGTTTTAGCATTTCAGTAGGGATAAATCTGGAAGATAAATTGCTTAATAACCGTGGAAATCAAAACTGGGAAAGATATATCAATAACAGGTCCATAAAAATGAGCTATACATCACTAAATATGGTGAAATTGTTTTCCTTAGTTGGGAATCTGTTTTTCATTTCATGTAATCATCAGTGTTAGCAGTACAAAATAGGTTGGGAAATGACTGCAAATAAAATTTGGGAAGAAATAATTTTTGGATATATCTCCATAATGGATACCAAATGATTTATATACCCTTTGTACTGACATCAATTGCTACTGCAAATGCAGTATTGCAATATATATCTCTTGCATCCAAAGCTGTAACTTCCTGGAGTTATGGTCTGTGGGTTAGAACAGAGATTGCACAGTTCCCTGGAATTCTTATCAGCTTTTAAACAGCTCTGATTGAACCATGATTAGTGTCCAAAATTTGGACGAAAGACAGAGAAACACTTTCAGTTTCTGTGCAGTTTGTCTTGCTGCTTGATCAAATGGTTCTTTTCATCCAAAGTACACATTTTTCTCTGTAAACAAAACAAAATTTAAAAAAAAACAGAAATTCAGTTAATATGCTTACATAGACAAATCTCTTTGCCTGGAGGCAGAGGTGAACTCTGTTTACATAAACCCTAAGCTGTGGATTCTATTGTACAAAATGAAGCCTTCATTTGTACCAATATGATTCCTTGTCATAGAGTTGAGCTGTCACCGCCAGCATTTATTTAGTTTCAGATGCCATAAACAAATTTTACAACAAGAGGAGGAGAAGAAGAAAGTATTATCTTTGGTTATAAGATTGTAAAAGCTAAAGCGATCTCTTGTAAGGTAGTTATGGCGTTTATTTCCAAGCACTTTACATTTCTGACCTAGGTCAAAGTTCAAAGTTTCCCACTTTCATCCTTTAATGTTATCATAATAGTAGTAAAAGAAAAATTTTAAAAAACCTGATTTTTCCCTTAAGCTGATTTTTATTTTAAAAAAAGAATTGTAACTATAGGCCAAAAAGGAAATAAGAGCCATTTGCTTCTTTCATCTATTTCCCTATCTCTAAAGTCACTTCCATCTTCATTTCCAAAGGAAAATGATAATTAAATGTTGGTTGGAGAGAGGAGGAGAATAAAAAAAAATAGAATCCAACATGTTTTTTCTAACATGGTTTTTTGAAATACCAACAATAACAACAAATCTATATAAGAGAGAAATGTGTTTATTGTCATTTCTTCCAATTCTGACAAAATCATAGGGTAAGTACTGTTCTCTATGTTGAATGATGAATATGATCACCTAGAATGTGCAGGTCAGAGTATTTTGCTTTGCTCAGCATTTTTAAAAAGTTGTGTTTTTTCTTTTTTTTAAAAAAAAATCTGTTTAAAAGATCTGTAAATGAACACCACATCTCTATTTTTCTTAACTATGTTTTTATTAACAGTTTTATGTGCTGCTTTCCCTAAAATCTTTTAAATTCTGCTAATATAAAGCAAACAAAATCCAAAACGGCCACCAGGAATATGTAAAAATGCATTGTTGGATATATATATACATATATATAATATTTAGAAACCACCCTTCACTCTCATAGAGCAATATTGGGTGGTGTAGAAGTAGACATAAAAACATAAAAGTGATGTATAGTAAAAAAAAATATTGGAATAGAAACAGCTGAAGGTAGAGGAAGGCTTCAGGACACTAATCAGCCATGCATCTCTGTGGGCTTCAAGTGAGTAGAGAAAGCCAGGTCTTCAACCAGGAGATATGTTGTCATTATATTTGTAGTCTTAGGAGGAGAAATTTTACATAGCCATAATATTTTTTTTTTTTACAAAAAATCATGTATTTGCAATGGAGGAAGGCAATCTACAAATGAGGGCTTTTAGCATAATTTAAAACGAGAGAGAACTATTGTGAGTAAAACATCGTTTAACAAAAATACTTATATTTTAAACTCTCAGCCAGTAGTTGTTTTCCAGTATTAAAACATTGGTTCAAATAAAGATATACCTTAATGTTCATCTATTGGAATCTAAATCTGGCACTTGATAACCAAAATTAAACAGACATTACAATGAGAGATGGTTCTGTATAAGAACATGAGTACAAATTTCTGGCACAATTTAGAATGTAACACCATTTTTAGGCTCTGTAGTATCATTTACTTAGAATTGACGATGAAGATATTGTTATGGTAAATAGCTTCTGTCTTCTGGGACCAAGCATCAATAATAAAAGAAGCGTAGTCACAAAATACATCACTGACCAGCACTTGGTAGAGCAGCTATGAAGGCCTTGCAAAAGATATTCAGATGCTATAAAAGGTCAATCATACAAGAGCCAATGTATTGTATGTGACACTCTATGGGACTGAAAGTTAGAAAATTCTGATGAAGCAATATACGAAGAGTAATTTTGAATTTTGGTGTTGGAGAAAAACGCCTAAGAATTTCTATGAAATCAATCAATGAGAAATACTAAATCTCTATTTCCAATCCCCAGTCTTGAGCTTCAGAATATTCTCAAACTACACTTCTCATCAGCCAACCAGTATGGCTAATTGTCAGGGATGATGGCCTTTGTAGTCGAAGAAGACAAATGAACAAGACTGAGCACTACTAAACAGTACAAATTGTACTAAAACCCCTGGGAATATCCAGGTACTATGCTTTGACAGAAATATGGCAAATTTTGAAGGATCATGTTTGGGTCTTATCTACTTTCCATGCATATCAGCATTTGCCGGTTTCAGCTTCCAGTATGTTTCAGAAATTTGATTTGTATCTGAATGCACAAATATGCCATTTGTAAATAAACTCATTATTTCTTTTAGGAAAGAAATGACAAGGAGATTCTCTTTCTTCCACCAGAAATTATTTGCAATTGTCATCAGGTCATTAGAGATGTTAATGCACACCTCCCTCCAAATCTCCCACCAAATGGCCTCACTGGATGAGAAAGTTGGCTTTATCGTTTATTTCTATTGAATTAATCTCATGTCTGCAACTTCGTTCTAATTGAATGCAGATGTACCTTAAGCAAAGACAAGGCTCTTTGTGAACAATTCTTATCCTGCTTCAGCAAGGATCATGGGCCCCCAAATTAGCAACTTTCCTTTAAGCAAAACTGGCAAATCACCATCAAAACCTCCTCCTCCTCCATATATTTCCAACACTGCTCTTGAAATGATGGTTTGAGTAATTTTTGCCCCTGTAGCACAGCCACATTGGTACCAGAGGTTTACAAAAGAATATAAATCTATGTGTTCCCAGCAAATCCTGTGAATTTCAAAGGTCTGGACAGTGAGAGGTTCATATACCACAGTCTTGTAAACTTTACATGCTACTCTGAGATCAGAGGGTGGCTTCTGTTGTGTCTGCCTGCCTTAAGGCTGACATGGTGACCTAAACATACTCACATGAAAGAAAGCCAGCAGCTGTACTCCAATATTTGCAGAAACCTCTGGCTCTGAAGCCCTAATAGGTGTATATTTTTCCTTGAGTCTAGAAAGCATAGGTCAAGTAATAGGAGACTTCTTTGAAATGAATCTGTTTTTATAGGCCGGTCAGATGGCTTGTAAGAGCAAACACACACACACACACACACACACACACACTATTAAGTTGTGTTTTTTAGACTCTGTGTTTCAGAAATGATCTTGCAGTAGTTTTCAAACATTTAACACACATGAGCCAACATTTGGTAAGGTCATTATAATTTTTTTCCCTGTTTTAACTTTGAACAATAGAAACCTTTCTGACCCCAAAATGGCCTTGTATCATATATCATCTTTTAAAAATGAGAAGACAAGTGTGAAGTCAGGTATGAAACTGATGGGAGGTGTTCAAGGCATGCTTCCATTTCTCTAAGACGTAAGGAAAAACAAATACATACAATAATTCTGGCCAACTTTAGCCTACCACACCTTCCAATTTATCAAACAGAGACTTTAGTGAGGTTACGCCCTCTCCTAGAAACAATACCACCTTTATTGTCCATGGACCAGCTATTTGAAGTCAGTAGAAGAACCTGCAGGTGATATATCTCCATTGCTCTATATGCCTTCATCTTATCTTCTCCATTGGCAAAAACAAGGATAGAGTTAAGTCATGTAGGGATGTGTGTGTGTGTCTGTCAGATACGTGTGAAATTTGCAATTGTTTGCCTCACTCATTGCTGGTGTGTAGCACCAGGCACAGGTGGCTGGAGATGATGAAGCCTTTAGATTGAAGATTTTTCTCCTCCATTGACTACAGAAAGTCATTGGGATCAGGCACATATAGCTACTATTTCCTTAACAATAGAATAGAATAGAATAGAATAGAATAGAATAGAATAGAACGGGGAGGGACGTTGGAGGTCTTCTAGTCCAGCCCCCTGCTCAAGCAGGATGTATGGGATATATGTGATGCTTTCTCTTTTTAGACCAAGATTACAAAAGGTTGGTGTGTTTCATATTTCTTAGCCCCAGGTCTACAGTTGAGTTCCAATAAACTCTGAATGTTTGTGCTGCATTCTGAACCAGCTAAAAATGCAGTCTTTTCATTAGAGTTGTGTGGTTTGTTAGAAGTTTAGAAAATGGTTTGGCAGAATTTCCTGCAAAAAAACAAGTTATTTAGTCAATACATCTTATAGACTTATGCCAGGATTCAGTATGAGCTTACAGGTCTGAACAGTTCATATCTGAAGTATTGAAAGTGTACATCAAATTATACCCAATAGACATTTAGAAAAGGAGCTTATATTTCTATACATTGCCATCTGATAGCAACCACATATTTATTACATTTATTTGCTGCCCATCTCACCACAAGGAATTTTTCTGCTGCCATCTCACAACTTAAGAGGAAGACCTCTTTCAAAAGTTAAATTAAACGCTGAATTTATTAGAGGAAAATACTACTTGCCTAGGAAGTTATAACATGCTTTTTTTTTCTTTGTAAAGAATTATCAGCAAAGAAAATCAACTTCTTGATTTTATTTTTTAGGCTTTCAATAAAAGCTGGAAAGCTGAAAAACAGTTAGTGGGCTTGAAAGAGAAGGAGCCAGCAGTATTTTACAATTTGCTTTTCTGGGATTAATCCCTGACTTAAAAGGCGAGATAGCTCTTCCAATCCTGAAAGAAATTGTTTAAGGAGCCGACTTTCATTTGTGGCAGCCAATCAAACATGACCAGAAGAGGAAATTAATACAAAGTATTGCAAAACGCAGGACTAATAAAACTACTTGCCTCAACATAGACTCTTAAGAATTCAATCTTTCCTGGGAAAATTCATTTTTGAATTTTTGAAAGGTAGCATCTTATCTAATAAGATAAAGGGAGCCGGAAAGTTTATAGCAATGTTTCTCAACCTCAAGAAGTTTTAAGATGTGTGGCCTCTAAATCTCAGAATTCCCCAGACTGGCTTAGGCTGAGGAGGGTTGGTTAAGAGCAGGGGCAGGCAACCTTGGCTCTTTTATGACTCGTGGACTCTGTTGCAATTGCCGTCTTGACTTTTTTTTTGCTTTCACTGCTTGTGCATATTGTGGGGGCAAAAGTGCTGTTGTTGTCTTTCTTTTCATGACTGTATTCTTTGCCTTCCTTTTTGATCTGAGAAATTTCCACACATTGCCGTTATGCTCTCCCAAAAAGGTTGCAAATTAACCACCATCTAGTTAATTGATTGCAGTACCATTCATTTGAATGCAACCCCACCTGCTTTTTGACTTAAAAAACAATGCATACTTTTTGAACAGGATCTTTGGGCAGATGAAGCAAACCTCTGATCCCCACCCCCAATGCTCACTGCTGCTTTAAGATAGGACTCAAAGTCTTGAGAAGCCCTTTCCTTGGAGATGTTATCATTGAATGAAAGACATTTTGTAGCTAAGCGAAGGAAGGAATCTATATTTCCCTCACATAAATTTCACTAGGAAAAAAAAGTGGTAGATATTTTCCATGAAACCAAATGTTTAAAAATGATTGGGAATGTGTAAATTGAATATTATATATACACGTGTTCATATACCTCCAAACTGCTGAAACTGCTTCCAAATGGAGTTTTAGATCCACATTACATAGTTTTTCCAGTTTAGCTGACCAGACTAAAAGATATTTATGCCCTTATTTATTTTTACAGCTTTGCTAAGCCACCCCATTCCCAATGGACTCTGAGCATCAGACAGCGAAAGAATAGCAACGACTAATTAAAACTATTAGAATAAGAATATGATGAAAGCTATTATAGCATTCTCATTTAGCTAGATTCAAAAGCCCAATGGAATAAGACTGCTTTTACTTGCTTATGAGAAACCAAGAGTGCAAGGGTTGTACAGTACATACCTCTGCTGGGGGGAAAACAAGTTTTGTGAAGTGAAACTCACTACCACCATTTGGCAAGCAGGCCACTGTGAAGTAAAATTAAAAAGATTGCACTTAGTTTTGCAATAATAAAAAAAGGTTGAAGTTAGTTTTAACACAAGCACTGCAAGCCCATATTTCATGCAAGCATAAAAACACATTTTATGGAAACATTAAGAAAGAATAACGTGTATCATTATGACTAGTATATAAAAAGAAAGCTTTCTTCAAACTAGTGTTATAAAGGATTACAGCAAATTGTTGGGTAGCCATCTCTGGTATGTGTACTGGTACTTAAATTTACTGATATTTTGATAATTGTTTTAATCAACTGATGGTGGAAATTGCCTGGACTATTAACCTAAATGCCTCAACACCAGACAACACTTTGCTAGAATAAAATATGTGCAATCTCTCCTAACCTGAAATTTCTGTAAAACATTATTTACAAAAACAGTGACTTCATTCTGATGTTGTTATAAAGAGTTTTAACATCCCATCAGTTTACTCAGCTATTTTTTAAGGCTGAATGTTTAAAAATAGCCAGACAGTCTATGCTTTGAGGCCATACAAAGCTTTTGGTCCTAATCAGACTTTAAAAGACAGATGTTTGTTTCTGAATTTTTCGGAGTGCATTGGGGATGGTGTCTTTTCTAGACAAATTAATTGTCCAGGACAGCTCTCTTCACTCTCCTGTGGAGGAATTATTATATTGCTTTTTAAAAAATGCACACAGCTCCATGGCATGCTTGTCTAAAAAATATTTATTAACATTTCAAAGCGACTCCCAAAAGTTTAGAGTATAGAGAAAAATTCAGAGGATTAAAAATCCAACATTGTTCAGTAATGTGCATTTAAGTGGCACTGCCCAACATGGGTGGATACCCCAGATCCCCCAAATTAGTTGTCCCAGAACCATATTTTTATTTCCAAATGGAAATTTATAAGGGAGGAAAGATATTACACACAAGATCAATTCATTCCATAAGCCAAGTGTCATCAGTGAGAAGACTGCCATGGGATCCTTGTATTTAGAATTTTCTTGGTGCATGGACTTTGATGATGATGATTTCAGAAACAGCCACAGATGTGTTGATACCCTCATGCAAGAACTTCTAGGTTGTTTTTTCCTGAAACAACATTCTATTCAATCTTTTCTTGCCTAAATCTATGGTATGTAAAGTGGTATAAACCAGAAGCTTGGGGTTGTTTTTAGAAATACAGTTATATTTTGTTTCCATGCTTCTCTGCTTTTTGTAATGTTGCTTGCTGATTACAACATATGTTCAAGTAACTGTATATTATGGAAATTGATACATGTTATATATGCACAAAAGAAGCACAGTAGGAGAAATTGTGTAGAAAAATGTATACAAATGTGTTCATGTCCTTACAGATGCATAAAGGCTTAAAAAAAAGCTGATGTGCAAATTGGTGGAACAAATTACACTTGAAAAACTGTCAGTGATAAACAAGTATATAATATTAAATAGAATTTTTCAAGATATCCAGTTCCAATATGATACGTCTTTTTTCATCCCATCCTTAAACAGTCTTAAAGCACTGTAGAGAGTTAGCACTGAAGCTATTTATTGTTAAAATATTTACCTTTAAACACTGTTTCATAGAATACATTTCCTAATACATTTAGGGAAGTGACATGTGTAAAAATACATACCTACTATCTGTATTTTAAAAATGTTGGATTAATATAGTCTATGCCAATATAGAAGATAAAATGCTTGGGTTCCTTTTAATGTTGCATTCCTGCATATCTGTTAGCCAATATATTTTCATAATTGACTTCACAGAATCATTGGATACTACAAAGCAATTCTGAGGTGATTTTTTTTCCCTGAAAGTCAGAGAAAATGTAAAGTCCACAAAATCCAGTAGATGGTCCAGTAAATTGCCCTTACTTTATATTGTAAGTTATTCAATCACTTTTCTTTGGGCAAATTCAAAGTTATTCTTCACATTACTTTATCTATCTGATAAATGTGCATGAGAGAGAAAGTATAGGGTGTAATTTCCACAGAGCTCCATTATTTCCACAAAATTCTACTAACAAACATTGTTCAGCTCAGGAAAGTGTTTTGAAGGTAACTGAATTTTTCTCTGCTTCTCTCCTCTTTTTCTAATTTATACTATTCTGCTAAATTATAGCCATTATGGCTATCCACATATTTCTTCTCCTTTAAATAGTTATATAGATTATCCTTAGAATGTATGTATGCACGTATGCATGTATATTTTTTGCTCGCATTTGATGAAATATCTTCCATTTGCTATTTTTTAAATAATAGAATACTTTTTAATCATTTAATCATTTTAATAAATCATTTATTAATAATTTTAATACATTTTATATAGTACTATTATACATAATCAACTTATCCCATATGATATACTGTATAAATAGTTTGACGCAGCGTTTTTAATAGTACTGTGCAATGGGTCTGAGTCAAATTATAATATTTTTACAGACTGTTTTTCATAAACAGAAAATGTGCCTTGCTTTTTAGAGACAATACTTTGTTTGAAGGCTCTCCAACCAATTTATTTAAAGATTTTTTAAAAACACATTAATAAGGTTCTTACATAGAAGGCTCACCTGATGAAGTGCCCCCCCATAGTAAAAAATATGGGATTCTTAAATATTGTTTATTAGTTCCAAATTTGCATCTGTGCCTATAAATTATCATATTCAGCTGTTATACAGATATGCATCCATGTTTGTTATATGGTGTTTCTTTGATAATGTGTTTCCCCCTTTTTTTCTCTGGAGACCCAAGAAATCAAATAACTTTAACCATGCTTACTACTGTGAAAAAGAAATAAAGAAATAATTTAATGGGATATAAACTAGAATATATATTTAAGAAAGAGAAAAAACAAGAAATAAAAGAAATGCAGAGACTAAAAGTTTTTAAATAGCAGAAAGTAAAATCCAGAATTAAATGATCCACTGTCCTTAAACAAATCTGGGTTTTTTTTCTATAAAATATTTTACGGTAGGCCTCTGTTCCTTTGGAATCTGTATGATACTGTCAGAAAGCCAAAGGAAAGACTATTCAGCTGCTTAGATTTTATTCAGATTTTCCCCGATGGTTCCTTAGAATTGTTCTTGTCCATCTCTCACTCTCTTTGGAAGTTCACTTATTAATCTCCCATTCTACTCAGAAATTCTTTTCACAATTCTTTCAGTCAGGAGTGTCCAGACAGTATAGTTAAAAGGAAAGGTTGTGACTACAATGATCAAAGCTGGAGTTCAATTCTATCATTCTAGCTGTCTTTTTTTTTTTTTTTTCTCCTGCATGTGCAGGGTCTGCTTTATTTTGGACCAAGGGAGTGTTGATCTGTTGGTTATGACAGGAATTGTTGCCTGAGCCTGGCATTATGGGCTGAAAAAGAGTGACTGGCCCAAAGTCACCCAGCCAATTTTCTCCCCCCTATCCTGTATGTGTGGGTGAGTGGGTGTATGTCTAGACAGGCAGTCAGACAGACAGACAGATAATAGGAATGGAAAGTCCATGAACAGCCTATTAAATTTATGTCTATGTGCGGCTTCTCTTGTCTTCAGGCTGACATGCTAAGGATATGATCAGAGAGGTTATCTCTCTTTTTCTCAGTAAAAGGACCACTCCAGGGTTTGAAAGGATCTCTACTGAGAAAAGGGTGGGTTTTATATTATAAATATCTTTATAATAAGATACTATGTTTGTTAATGATTAATAAATTTGTTACTTTTTTCCCCCATCCCAAGACTTTGTGGTGCCTTCTGCACTAGGTTGGCTAGTAGCAATGAGCATAGATTGGCATTCTACTTACTCTTATGTCTCTGGGATGCAAAACAAAGAAATATATAAAGGGGAAATTATTTTGAGCTCCCATTATTTTCTGTTGAAATACAATAGAATTAAAATAAGCAAAATGTTTTTTTTTTTAAAGAAAATCAATGGAGTTAACTGGATGGGGCTTGCTCCCAGATATGTGTAAGGCAACTTAAGAATAGACATTTTAAAATATTGCATTTGGAATTAGTATGCCAGGCAGCATATTCTTTTAGGCATGTAACTTTTTTAAATGACATGCAAAATTTGTCTCACTCCTATTTACTTGAACTTTTATTGCGACTTTTCTTGAGAAGAGATAAAAATCTACCTCAAATGGGATATATTACTGTCTTGCAAGTCACATTCACTGAACTGAATGGCCTCCCAGTATAGATTGTTGTGGTTTGGTGAACAAAAGAATATGTTTCGAATATTCTAGAACACTCTTGTTATTTCATCTGCTGTATTGCCTGATGCTGTCAGGACCAGATTCTGGAGTTGGAGGCCCAGTTTCAGACAGAACCCCCCCCCCCCTTCAAGTGAGAGAGTCAGTTCTGAAACTAATATATCTTGCAGGCAGAAGCAGAGGCCACCACTCCTTTAGAGAAGCTGATAACGTTTAGCTAAGCTATTAATACATTGGCTTAAAAAAATGGAAAAGAAACACAAGAGTTTGACCAAAATCCTATTGCTCAGGGGGAAAAAAATCAATAGTGTTTCATTTCCAACATTGTCAGCTGCTTTCTAAGCTATGAGGTGCAATAGGTAATTCACAGAGAGCCTGGCACATTCATACTGACCCTTTATACCTCAGCAAGGCCTCATGCTGAAATCACTTCATCTGTTCTTAAATGGTTGCAAAGGAGGAGGTGGGGGGAGTGGAAGTGAGAAATCCCAGGGTGCAGCAGATTTTCAAACAGTTGCATCTGTGTGATATTTCTGGCCACAGGCCTTTATTTTCTTCCCCCACCGAGGTAACTAAATCTCCTTGATGCTCACCATGCCACAGGACAGATTATTCTGCATTAGACTTAATCTTTGGATGCTCTGTGTGTGTCTGAACCTTGGAGAGAAAACTACAGGGCAACGTGGATGCTTTTCAACAAGCTTGCTGTAAAGCATGATTTAAATATTAGTATAACTCAAAATGTTGGGTTGGATTTGCAATCTATTCTCTGTGACTGGGCCAGCTTGTTTCTTAACCATGACATGACTAAAACTATCCTACCTCTTGCAGCTGAACATCTGAATAATTAAAAAAACAGCCTCCAACTTCATTTTACCCTTTGTCTGATTCATATACAGCCATGATTTTTTTCCCCTTTTAACAAATCCCAGCTTCTCTACTCTCTTATGCTCCTTCTGCTGAAGAAAATAAATCCATTGTAGTTGTAACATTTTAAAACCGGATAGTCTTAAACACAGAGAACCAATTGAACATAGTGTGAAAAAGACAAAACAAAGGCAAGTTTGTGCTTATAATACATTTCTATAAAAGGAGTAAAAGGTTGTTGTTGTTGCAAATGTAAATACCCAGCAGATGATATTCAATATACGGATTTGTTTTCAGAAGCATCCAGCTGTTTGCATTTTTTGACTGATGTCTATCTGAAAAGCTGATTCAGAAAGCATTTGCTGAAGGGTGAAAATTGCCTCAAGTTGACTCAGCATGTGTCCATTTTTAGGGCAAAAATTATGGAAATAATCTTGGAACTATTGGGGTAGAAGCAGTTGAGGGTGGGCTGGCTGGCAATCTGCAAGGGAACTTGGCCTCTAAGTGATTTCCTGATGTTCTTCAGCAATCTTTTTCCTTGGAATTCCAAACAAACTGGCCTTGTGTCTGAAAGGGAATTGAATTCTTGGGAATGCTTATAAACCTCTTTTTTTTCAGCATCCTCATAATTTCAAACAGTCACTGAATGAATGACCAGTAAGCAAAGACTACTGGTATTCAAATCAACATGCAATTGTGTCTTCTTTTTTGGACTTCAAGTTCTGGTAGAAAATTACCGTATGATGTGATGCATTCTAGGTTATGCAATATCCCAAGTCAGAGTTCCCCAATCTTTCTGGCTTTGCGGACCAGCCCAGAGTGGGAGTGAGAGAGAGAGAGGATGGTTCTGTGTGTGTGGCGGGCAAGCATGCATGCAGCTCCAATTGTGTGAGTGGCAGGCATGAACGCCCACCACTCACGCAAATACAACATGCATGTACTTGCTCTCCTTCCACTTCTGCAGTCCAGTTCCAAAAAGCTCAAGGTCCAGTAATGGGCTATGGCCAGGGGGTTGGGTACCCCTGTGTTATTTTCCTGCCTCTTTGATTGCTTCTCTATTAGCAAAATAGCAGTGCGGGTTCTTGAACCCAAGATGAACATTAACCTTCTCTTGTGAGAGATAAGTATAGGGAAAGCATGTGCGTTCTAACCATTTCAAGCTGCGTTTGAAGGGAGTTATGGATTCTGTTAACTTGTAAATGGATTGCAATCTCTGCATTACTAGGGCCCTCATTTCATAGGAATTCTCATTTACTTGGAGAGTCCTGGTTGTGCTCAAGTCATTGTGAAAGATGGATGCATTACATTCTAAGCCCAAGCAAATAAAGCGTAGTATATTATTGCTTAGAACAGTGTGTCATATTGAGGAATCACTGCATGAGTGAATAGAAATTTCCAGTAGAATTTTCCACCTAATAATTTAACTTCTTATCTTATGGGGACTCCAGATCTTCCATTGACCAACCAGTTGAAAATATCCCAATCCCTCACATGTCTAATGAAAGATTACAACCCTAATGGTTTTATGGAATCATAGAAAGTACCCAGAGGGAAAATACAGGAGCCACTTTGTTTCAAATACTGTCAGGATCATCCATTACACTGATATGTCCGTGGTTCGCTCGTCTCTTGAATTATTGTAGGAGATTTGATTGTGTTCATAATTGGGTCATCATGATGAAAACACTTTTTCATGCACAAGGCTGTTACAGCTGGCACAAAATCAAATATTTAGTTACCTAGCCATCATTATAGACACATTGGATATTTATGATGCAATGAAATATTTAGCCAGCACATTGAAACATTTACTCCCTTGCATTAGAATTTTAAAAAAAATGATGTAAATGCACCTCTGACACAGAAAATGTGTATTTTATTTAAATGTGTGTGCCCTGAAATATTCATACAATTCCACAAACTCTTTGCATTCAGGTGGCAAGCTTCTAGATATTCCGCATATAAAGGCAGTTCCTAGGTAGAGGGGTACCCAACCTCATCTTAAATAGTCTGTCACCCACTGAGCTGAATCATCTGATCAGGCATCTCTCATCCTAACTTCACCCCTCTAGAGGATTTTGTCTCTCTCAGGTCACTAAAGAGCGACAGCTGCAGGGATCTGATAAATTGTTTTGTTCACAAGCACAGCTAGGGTTTGGCTAAGCTTCTGCACATAAAAGCAGCAGATTTTGGTGCATATTCATAAAGGGAAAAGAGAGAATGGGGGCTTTCTGATATTACTTATTCACATTCACAGGCCAGTGTGAGGTCTGGAGTGATCTTGGCGATTACTCTTGTTTCGGTTTTATAACACGTCCTTTGCATGTCTATAAGGTTGCCTTTTAGAGATTAAAAAAAGACATCACATTTATATGGAGATATAAATATAAAAGGAAAATCTGAATCCTGCTTTGCCCACTCAGTTGTCTGTTGATAGGATGTTGGCAGGAGGAAAACAGCAGGTCATAAAATCAAAATAAAAAGTGCCACACAAATGATATTGTGATCTAAACATCTGACCCAATGCTACCACCACCACAAGTAGTCCTTGACTTACGTTCATTTGTTTAGTGACCACTCAAAGTTACAGTGACACTGGAAACAGTGACACCCATTTTTCACACGTGACCGTTGCAGCATGCCCATGGTCACATGATCAAAATTTGGACACTTGGGAACTGGCATGTATTTATGATGGTTGCAATGTCCAGGGATATTGTGAACACCTTTTGTGAGCTTCTGACAAGCAAAGATTCATTTAACAATCATGTTACTTATTTAACAACTGCAGTGATTCATTTAATAACTGTGGCAAGAAATGGAGCAAAACTCACTTAACAACTGTCTTCCTTAGCAATGGAAATTTTGAGCTCAAGTTTGGTTGTAAGTTGAAGATTATTTGTACTTATTTGACTGAAACAAAACTTAACATCAGTAACTCTAGAAGTAGCATTCCTGCATTCAGATTTATGGAATTGATTGGTATAGAATTTTTATTGCTCTGGTTGATTGTTTAAAGGCACCCTTGCAAAACCAAATGCAAATTCTTACGAAAATGAAAAGACAAATTCTCAAATAGTTACAGGGCTACCATTGTGCTAGGAAATCTAGGCATGATGTGAAAGCCCCATTAATAAGTCAGAAATACAAAAAAGAATAGCTCTAAGTCTCATGGTTACGAATCCAACGGAACTGACTCTTAGCCCCTCATGATCTATTAACCCTTCTTAATTTTGATTGCTTTAAAAATATTCATAATTACTACCCTATTCACTATAATGGTCAGTAAAACAGAGTAGACTTTTGTGGAGCTGCCTAAGTTACACCAACACTTTCAAAAGCTGCTTGGGGAGGAATGCAGAACGATTCCTTTTTAAAATGTCACCACGATTCAACAAATCATGAGTTTCTTTATGATATTGGTGTGATTTTCGCACCCTGCCTGAAAAATAGGAAAATGATCACGGAAAAATCTCTACTGCTGTCTTTTATTGGAGTGAGTAATTTGAGAAAAGCTGTAAATCTAACCGTGCCTATATTCCTGTGCTGGAATTTCAATTTGTAATGCCTGCTGAAATTACACTTAGAGATTTAGACACCACTTTGTGCAGCTCACTGCTAGATTTGCAAAACTATGTTCACTTGAAGATTATCAGAAAACGTTCTACAGGAATCTTAATGCTGGGTTGACCCACTGCTGAGTTGAAGTATTAACCCCAAGTCGGTAGAAAATGATTGCCTGCTTGCTTTAGCTGGCCAGCTGAAATGACTTTTACACCTTGGATGACCTTGGCATATACTCCCAGCATTCTTTGCTCATCCTTCCCAGGACATCTCTTGCCATGAAGAGACAGCACAGCAGGACTTGCAGGGGAAACTATACAGTACTGATATGAAAAATGTTGTACCCATTGGGGGTCTCTATTCTGCCAGTATTACCTCTCTGTCCTCAGTCTCTGCCAGCGTAGAGAACGGAAAAGATAGCCTTGATGGAAAGAGGAAAAACCCATTACCATGACAATGGACAAATAAACATGGCAGAAAAGAGATCTTACCTTAGGCATGTTTGTGCCTCAGTTGGGTGCACGTAAGAAGACAAGGCCCATCCGGTGACAAGCATAAAGAAACAAGGGGATTTTGCATGGGTCTGCTGTAGCAAATAGGCAGATTTGTGGTTTTGGGCTGTTTTTATTATATGCTTGAGGACACCTAAATTTGCTTCCATAAATCTTGTATGTGTTCATTTCTGATTCTCTTTTATTTAGTTTTTTAATTACTTGATTGGAATGGGAGGAGATCAAAGATTAAATAGATGTTCCTGTGGGCCTTTCATACAACTTTGAAACCTGGTTTTGTGAGCCCTGGGCATGAGTTAGAGCTCATGTCTGGATTGTATGGATGATAGCTTAGATCATGCTTAGCTTCTATGTGGTTTTGTTTCAGTTTATATTATGTACTGTATTTTGAGGGGAGTTTTTTTTTATTGTAAGGCACCTAGAGGTGGGATGGGCAGCTATATAAATTGAGTAAATAAATAAGATATGACTAATAATAATTACAAATAAAAGAGCCAGTTGGGTCTAATGGTTAAAGCTCCAGGCTGGAAATTAGAAAACTATAAGTTTTTGTTCCACCTTAGACATGAAAAACTGGCTGGGTGACTTTAGACCAGTCGCTTTTTCTCAGCGCAACTCATCCCACGTGGTTGTTGTTGTTGTGAGGAAAATAGAAGGACTAGCAGCTATCTAAGGGCACCTTGTAGGGGAGACGGGTGGTATAAAAATTTAATAAATAATAAAATAATGTTTATCACCTTGAGGTGTTTATAAAAAATAATGCAGGCAGGATTTTAAAAATCTTTAAAAATAAATAAATAAATTATGGGGAGTTTTTTTAAAATCAAACCTTGGGGGAAAAAAGTTCAAGTTGAATCCCTCCATATTTGGACATCTGCGGTGGAGGATAAGGTGGCAGATAATGCCATATGCATGATGATGTCACCACATATACCCCAACTTATTTATCGCCTGGCATCAAACATTGTGAGATAAGTGTGTGGTTGCAGCATTTGGCCAATGCTGTTGTTGCATGCGTTTCATCATTTTGGCATCATCACTGTTGGTTACAGATGTCACTGCCTTCACAGTTCAAAGGGCTTTTTATCTACTTCTTTCACAGAATTATTTCTTTGCCTTTTAAGCATGCCAGACTATATCGTGTTGTAACCCTTCTGAGTTTGATTGGAACTGAAACAGTTTGTAGCAACAAAGCATGCAATTTTGTGCGTTAGAAAACAAAACAGCTTCCTGAAGGAGAGAAATGGAGGAAATCACTCCTTGGGGAGTGGGGTTTGTTTTGCTTTGGTGAAAATCTCCCTGATTTTGAGCACTGCTTCAGCTGAAGTTTACATTAACATTACACAGGCAGAGATTCATCTAATTAACAAATTATCAGTTTGTGGAGTTTGTCGTGCATGCATCAACATGCACACAAAGCAGTTCTTTGTGATCCAGCAGCTGTCCTCTTCTCAGTTCACGGCTTCATTAATCATGTTCTCAGCATGTTACTGTCTAAATTGCAGTGCCATTGGAGACCCAGGCCAACACTGCAAAAGAAATGTTGGTTCCTCCCAGGAATGGGCTTAGATTACCAATGGCCATAGGGATGGGAAAAAACTCTTATGTTGAAGAGGAGATGGTTCATTTAAATATAAAGTCTTGCTGTTTTCCCATGGAAATGGTCCCGTGTGGCTTTTCCTAGTCATACTCAGCTCCATTATGAATTGGCTGGCAATGGAAATTTAACTGGCACTGGGAGCATTATCTAACGGGCTTTCTTATTTTTTTCTGGTTATAGAAAAATATAAACATTCTTACCGATCACAACTGGAGAACTGCCCTTTTATCCAAATAACTGCAATTGCAACTAGCCAATAACTCAGTGAATTGGCGGAATTGTGGTAAATATATTTGTCCCTCTGCAGGTGTAAGTCATTGTAATCAGAGCGTTTCTAGCTAAGGGAAAAAGAGTGAGAAAAAGGAATCATGTTGCTATGCATTTCTAGGTCATTTTGATAGGGCAAACAATGAAAGCAGCACAGCTTCCCTTCCTTCCTTCCTTCCTTCCTTCCTTCCTTCCTTCCTTCCTTCCTTCCTTCCTTCCTTCCTTCCTTCCTTTCTTTCTTTCTTTCTTTCTTTCTTTCTTTCTTTCTTTCTTTCTTTCCCCTTTAGCTACTTCCAGCTGGAGAGAAATAAACCCTATCAACAGCCTTTTTCCCTTGCCCCTCCCATTCTCTGAAGAACAGGATCAGTATAGATTTGGTGGCTCCAGCTGGATTGGGCAATTCTTTATTTTTGGTCCTCTTGGACATCAAAAAGGTCCTAGTTCTGGACTTTTTCACAGCCCTTGCTAAGAGCCCTATGAGGTTATAGTTGCCTCTTTGGGAGCATATCTCTTATGCCTTTAGTGAAAGAGAAGAATTGAAAAATCCCACTCAGGGACCATACCTGCATACAGAGAATTCTTGACTTATGATCAAAATTGAGCCCACAGTTTTGGTCATAAGTTGTGATGGTAGTAAAGTGGGTCATCACGTGACCAGACCTGATTTTACAACCTTTTTCTCAGTAGTCATTAAGTGAATCCTGCAGTTATTAAGTGAATGCCATGGCCATTAAGCAGATGCTATGGTCATTAAGTAAACCCACAGAGAGGGCTCTGAGTGCCGCTTCTGGCATGCGTGCCATAGGTTTACCACCACTGGTATATACTAAAATTGCTTTAGCTACTTTTGTGGGTGGATGATTTTGGACAGAAGAGTGCAGCTCTACTGTTGGTACTTTTGATATCATCAATAATGATTCTGGTTCTTCTGTAGATAGTGTTTTTACAAATTCAAAGTAATCTCCCAATCACTACCTACATAGCACTGTTGGAAGAGATCATCTGAAATTTTGGAACAATTGTATAGTTCTCTACTATTCAAATTTAAAGAAGTAATCAGTACTCTTGAACATTGTGCATGTTCAATTAGAGCAGGGGTCTTCAAACGTGGCCCTTTTATGACTTGTGGACTTCAACTCCCAGAATTCCTCAGCCAGCATGCCTGGCTAAGGAATTCTGAGAGTTGAAGTCCACAAGTCATAAAAGGACCAAGTTTGAAGACCCCTGAATTAGAGAGAGCCAGTTTGGTGTAAAGGTTAAGGCATCTGGCTAGAAAATGGAAGACTGGGAGTTCTAGTCCTACCTTAGGCAAAAGCCAGCTGGATGGACGTGGATCACTTACTATCTCTCAGCCCTAGGAAGAAGGCAAGGGAAAACCACTTCTGAAATCTTCCCATGGAAACTGTAGGAGTTTGTCCAGACAACAGATATTAAGCTGAAGTTATTATTTTTTATTATTTATTAATTTTTTATGTTGCCCATCTCCTTTACAAGGTGACTCTGGGTGGCTTACAAGTTAAATTAATTTAATTCTAGACAAGGTGCCTTTGGATTGGAGTAATATAATAAACTAGATTCTGGCACTGAAATCCAACATTTCCTTAAAGTTGCCGATTCAGGGAATGTTCCTTCACCCTCCATAGTCACTGGGTTTGCAGATGGAAGCGATGGTGAGAAGTGCCTTTGCATAATTGTACTTAGGGTGCCAAATGTGGCCCACAGAGAGCCAATTTACCTTGATTAGATTCTGTTCTGATTGCTGTAATGTGCTCTACTTTTGAAAAATGTGTTGAAAATTACAGCCGGAATAAAATGTGGCAGCTAGGCAGCAAGCTTGTGCTGAAAGAGCTGCATCAGATGCCAAAACCTTGTCAGGCAAACTTTGATCTTTACAGCCTCAGACTCTTAAGCCTGACTAAGATATCCTAGGACAAATACATCTGTGTGTATATACTGTATACACACATACACACATTTATTTATTTACAAAACCTGTAAAACTTTTTATTAATGTTGGTATCTATTTTAGTCATCATTTTAATCCATGTTTTTACATTTTGTATACTCTGTTGTTTTATACATTTTTACTAGCTATCTTAAGTGCTAGCTGGAACAGAAATGCCGAATATAAATAAAACAATGTTAAAATCCATGCAGAATGTTTTCTTCTTTTTTTTTTTACATTCTACTACTCTTTATTATTTTATAGACCTTGACATAGTTATTAGCATTCATCCTGCAAGATAAGCTTAACTTGCTGGTTTCTCCAAAATAGCCGTTCAGTGAGAAAAAAAAAACCAACATTTCCTGAGTCACCAGGCAATTAAATGTTTTCCTATCAGCATAGACAACCCCTTCTTAAATCACTTACATATGTCAGTAATAGCTTCTTTCTCCTCTGCAGAACCAGATGAAAACAGAATCTCCTAGCTTTGCTAGGCTAAGAGTTTGCTTTTATAAAGTTAGATTTCAGAGAGACAATAAGGCAGTGTTGTCACTGGCTCAAAATACAGATTCTCAGTTCAAGCCACATGCACTCAGTGGCTATTAGGGTGATCCAGTGTTGATAGCATTTATAAAATAAACCATGGAGATTATTGAGAGCTTTGGAGTGGATGCATTTTATGAGATCCTTCAATCTTCCAGATGATTCCATTCCCATTGAACAAACACCTGATCCTTACAGGCAGACAGTCTCATTTGAGGGCATATTTGATTACATGTATTTGTGTCATTTGACATTTGCCTCAAATTTGGAGTATAGATTTGAGTATGCCAGTCTTAAAGAATGGATCCAATTCTACTACTTTCTTCCTAGTTTACTATTTTCACAATGCAAATAACAGAACACAGTTTATATTGTAGTTAACCTTCCCAAATTAATTCACCTTCATTTTCAAAGGGACATTTTGACATATTATTAAGTGAAAGAATAGAGGCACTGTGTTTGAATATTTAGACCTCCATCCAACTGAGCCAGTTCAAGAATAGATTAAGCAAGGTGGTCTTAAAATTAACTGTATGAATCCATCAACCAGACCTTATTATGGACAATGTATTTACATCAGTAAATACAATAAAAAATTGGAATGCTATTAAGATAATCAACAGAGTTATACGTATGAGAAACCTTGCATTAATTGGCTGCACAATACTTGGCACTACCATGATTTGTATTATAGACTATAAATTGATTGTATCCATTCTTTATTATCTTCATGATCCCCCCATTTTCATAATGTATAGCAGTTATGAAGAAATTGCTAGAGTTTTCTGCATGAAAAACCTTTTACTAAATTAACAAGTATCAAAATACCATATTTGTCTCCAGCAACTTGCATCTTTGGGGAAATACCACATTCGCACATGTGGGCATGGTATACATGCACACATACATACAGAAAATCAAGGTATCTAGAATTCACTACAAAAGTCTGCCATACAAACCAAAAGAACAAGAGATCAGTTATACAATTTCCCAAGTTATACTCCTAAGCAGAGATCTTTATAGAAGTGGCTGTAAGTACCTGGTCATCCTTCAGTTAGTACTCATTAAGCTCCATCCAGCCGCAAAGGCTTCCTTACAAACTATGACCTTAATTTGGCTGATGCTAATCAAAATTGATTTGATTGTAAGGCAGGCTGGCTTACGCTTGTGTCATGGCCAAAATCAAATCTTAAAATCAAATCTCCACTCCCAAGATTGATTGATCATTCATTCATTCATTCATTCATTCATTCGTGCAATTTCTATAGCCACCCATCTTAATCAATGACTCTGGGTGGTTTAGAATTCCTAAGATCTTTAAGATCATCCCCATGATCACTTTTTTGTCTCTTAATATTCAGCTCAATTTTTCTGTCATTCATATGAGATGAGCCATCAGTGGCTTTATTGGTGAATCAGGGATTTGGGCCCAGGTGTATATTAAGTTTTGGCAACACTACTGAGACAGCTTGGTAAGATTGCCTGGGATAAGGGAAGATTACACTGAAGGTTTTGTTTAGCTACTGATGAGGCAAGCTGCTTTCATTATGTTTTAAAATTTATTCCTTGCACCTTATATAATATTTACAGAATATGTAAGACAGTGAAGAATCGTAGCTTAAAGAAAATTCTGTACTTCGCATGAAGAAAATTCTTACACATGTGGCTGCGATTCTTAAACAGAACCTTGCCTAAATCCCAGAAGATCCATTGTTGGCCAATATGAATCGGCCTTTCTGAAACTGGTCTCCTCCAGATGTATTGAACTTTAACTAGCATGGAACAAAAGATAATCTGAAGTCACATCCATTTAAGATTTAAGTGAAGAACCTCTAAGCTTTTTGTCCTGTTGAGCCTCTATCTGAGGTTATCAGAATACTTTGATAAAGTTGTATGGGAGCCTACCTTACTAGCAGCCTATTTATTTGTCCTTGTTTCCTTCAATTTGTATTCTCTCAAGATATTTTCAAATGAATTGTGTGAATATATAGTATTTCACTGGATGGCTTTTAAATTGTGTGCACCATCATTTTTCTTTGTTTTGTATAATTTACTCTGGTTTTCCAAGTGCAATTTCAAATGCTGATATACATTTATGATTTATCTTGGATTGCTTGATATAAATTCACACATACACTTCAGCTAGAGATTTTCTGTTGTATTCTCAAAACAAAATTATTGCTAATGCTGCTATTCTCTTCCCTCCCCACCACCACCACCACCCATGTACTTTCTGCATCCCCAGAGCCATTATGCTAGCACCATATTTTTGGCAGACACCTGCCACCCGGACTGTCAGTTAATACAACTGTGGTAATTATGTTTCTGGGCTTGTATTGTGTTGCCTGATGGAAAGCCAGCACCATGATTGAGAGTATGGGTGTTGCCAAAAAGTTTGCTTCTTTATTGTTTTCAGAAGTGGAAGCAGACATTAAATGCAAGAAACAAAGAAGTCACAGGTTTGGTCCTTTGAGCAAACAACAACAACAATAACAAAAATCAGAGACACCAGGGAAATGAGGAACAAAGAGGAGTTTTACATGTTGTGAAAAAATAAATAAAATTCCCTGGGGAAAACCTGAAACATTTAGCAAGCTAACCATATTTAACTGTGGCTGATTTCAGTAAAAGTATAGCAATGTTTAGTTATCTCCTACGAAATGAAGGTGTCTTGAAGTGCCTTAATTTTGCTTTTTGAAAGATGGGGGTTTAGATTAAGAGAACTACAAAGCTTTGACTTTAGGAGGCCTATATAATATTCCCTGTATTGGGATGTATGAAACAGACAAAACAAGTTTAACATTGTAAAAACTTTCCAAAACAACAACTTTACATTAATTGACACTTGCCAAGGCTGGACCTTAATAAGATGAAAGGAGCAGAAATTTATTAATTTGATATTTTCCCTACATGCTTATTGAGATCTCTTTATAGTGATTACAGATGTTAATTATTTACTCATGGCTTATCCCAGGAAACCAAAGAGTACTGCTTGACCTTTCCTATCTCATGTCAAAATGGCCCGTCTCTGAATAATGATAACCAATTATAAGTTGATTATGCTTTCACACTTCACCTACAGTGGAAAGCATTTGCTACATCCAGTTATCAGAGGCAGCCCTGAGAATGTCACTGTTATGCCTTCTTCAAGCAAACTTGCTTGACATCATCATTAATTTTTTTTTTCTAGATGTCAAATTAAGTTGACCTTGTTTGCAGCAACTTTCATCTGCAATTACATTTTCTGTTTTATTCTTTGCAGATTATTCTGTTGGCTCTCATTCTTTTCTTTTGTTGTTGTTGTTGTTATTGTTATTGTTAAGATTGTTTTGAATCGGCATTTCATGGTGTTTCAAACTGTATTTGGAGAAAACCAATAGGATAGAAAGGCCAGACTCCTTTTCCATCAGTTGTCTTCATCCTGATGTCATCCATCATTTCTAACTACACTAGTTGTTCTAATTCAACCATCCAATGGATAATAATAGGGTGAGAAAGCTTGCCCTGTATAAAATGAAATCTGCATTCGTTGCAGTTTTTTTAGGAACAGTTATTGAAGTAGAGGAAACTATAACTGGCCTAGCTCCTTGTTGTGAATCTATAGGGTGTGACCAATGAAAAAAAATTCTGTGCTACAATTCCTATTTATTTCCTAAAGTGGATGCAACTAAATCAAGTCACTAGTGGTCTATGCCACTGAAAGCCATTCCTTATTTTCTAACTACTTGGATCTGATCAAAGACTTCTAGAAAGCAAGGGTTATCAGTCATCCCTCCACCTAGCTTTCACTTTGTGGAAAGGAGACCCTATTAATGCATTGTTATGACTGAGCTTCTGTATTATTCTCTGCCTGTGACAGCAAAATGAGAAGAGGTTGAGAAGCACTTATATACTGTGGGTACCTATGCATTAAAGCAAAAAGGCTTTACTGAATGAGAAGACAAAATATGTAGAGTAAAGAGTAAATCATAAGTAGCAAATTTTCAGGGTTAGTGGCTACAAGCCCTTTCTGTGACAGACTAGATGGCCACAGATGATGTCTTCAAAAAGGCAATGATTTCAAAAAAAATTTTTTAGCATTTTGAGAGTGTAAAAGATGACAGTGAGAACAGGAAGTTCCTGGAAGGTAAAGAGTTCCAATTCCCATCCTTTAAACATTTTCAAATCGTTCAAAGTTGCACCAATTAAATTAAGTGAAAAATATTTAGCTGAATTTCAGTGACAAAATTCTAGGCTGTTTGGGGACATCTGGCTCACTTGCTACTAAATCTCAGGTACCATTAACCCAACCTAAATCTTGATTTGACACTTTTAGCAGTTTTTTTAAATTAAACCCTCATTAACTGCATTATTTGCACAAAAGAGATTCTATTCTTTTAACACTTTGATAATGTAATTTAATTCCTTTTTATGCAAATAGCAGACTCCACTGTTGAGTTCTGCCTCGGTCTATTATTTCTTTCCCATATCTCAAGTAAGAATGAGGATAGTTTGCTGAATTCTGTTCTGAGTATGATTGTTTACAGGAATGACAAGTGTGACTTTTGCTTTTCCTATACAATATAATATAGTGCAAATTAAATACAAGATTCTAACGGATGCCCATCATTCCAGGTTTGCTAAGTGGTTAAACAACATTTTACATGCAGATGATTCTAAATTTAACTCTTGGGTTAAATTTGTTGGGTTAAAAATACATCTGTCAAAAAGTCTGACTTTCTATTAATCACAGTTAACTATGCTAGGCCATATTCACTAATAATCTGACTCATTGGAAGGCAACTTCCTGCATTTGAGGAGTGATATAAGACTCAGCTGCCACTCCAATAGCCTTGTGTTCTTGGAACATCTTTGTTTTCAGCTCAGGCAGTGGGAAAAGTGAGTTTAGGTGAGAAGAAGCAACATGACGTGAGAATTGTGGGAAGCAAATGTTTTGAAGGAACTCTCATTTAATGAAATCACTATAAGCCTTACTTGGAATTTACAACTTTTAAGATTATGCTTTTACTCCATATTTCCATTAAAGATACTTTTCTAATATTTATATTCTTGGGTTTTTTTTTGTTTTGTTTTGTTTTGTTTTGTTTTTGGCTAGCCAGTTATGTGGGGTTTGATAGGCACCCAAATGTCTTAGGCTGATCTTGAAAAACATGCTTTCCATCCAGACACTGGCAACCCCCAAGTATAACTACATAAATATTTCTATCTAGCTTTATGCATCTAGAATAATGATGCCTAATAAGATACCTGGCTATACACTTGCTTATGTACAGTATATATTTCTTTACTGGAGGAAAATTAAATCTTGATGTGACTGGTTGTAAAATGGGACAAAATTCCCCTTCATCAATTATTCAAATATGTTGCATAAAGTTCACTGGCTAAAATTTTCTCTTCTGCACCATAATTAAAGGGATTGGAATCCAGTTGTCTGGATACTATAATGCTTTTTCCTCCTTGCAAAGGAGCATATATATGCCATACAATTTATGGAAAATAGTATTGGTGTTCAAAAGATTTGAAAATCAGATGTGTTGGGTAAGGTTTCAGGAACTGGCATAATTATATATTTCCCTGCTTCCATAGTGATGGACACAGGACCCCCAACAATCTGATAGGACCTTAGTCTGCACTAGGATACATGCATGGACTGAGATCTTTGAGTCTTACATTTGATGTTTCAGAGATTTCAGAAGAATATTTGCTCTGAAAGGATTTTTAAGACTTGAATTGCACCTATTTTATTTGGAGTTCAGACAAAACAGTTTGCCAGCTTGTGGACAAAGTGCCAGGGTCTGTTTGTTTTAAATGTAGTCATTGGCCAAAACCTGACTGCTGAATTTGCCTTTATAGCACTCTTCAGCAGAAATCTAATTTAAGTTAAGGGTTGGCCTTTTTAAACAAACGAACAAACAAATAAAAAACCCTCCTGCTTCAAATAGAATTTTTGGCCTTACTGTTTCTTGCTCATTGTCTTTTCCTCTCTGAACTCCTGGAGAACTTAAAATTTGTAGCCCATTGTCTTTCCATTGTTCATATCACAAATAAGTACATTCAATATATCCTCTTCAGAATCACAATATATTTCTTATATTGTAGGCTGTTATTCTAGCCTACTTTTTGTCAATGCTACCTTCCCTATCAGAGCCTTGGCCTTATCACTTATGTAAGGAGGACTTATAAATGGAATGCAAATCTGTTTTGTTATGTACTGCATACGTATTACAGGTAAAATCTAGATCAGTCTCAGTCAATATATATTTATAGAAGATTTTTTTCAGATTTATTTCATTGGACTAGATCAATCAACATTTCTCAACTTAGTGCCCTCCAGATGTTTTAATACAAGGATTTGCCACAATGGTTGACAAAACTAAGAATTATCTCCCAACATTTCAGAAGGTATCAGTCTGATCTGAGTTGTCCTTTTTCCAAACTGATTTGCATTGTACATGGTTTTTATTCCATTCTTTCTTTCTGTAATATCTTAATTTAATTGGTTACTATTTTCTTTTCAAAACCCATCAGGGAACCCTTACACGATCACTTTTGGCTACAAATATGGAAAGTCTTTGCTTTTTCTCTGTTAAAGCGATTAGTGCTAAATAAATGTGATCATGTACTGAATTAAAGCACCACTAGACTCTGCTCTCATTACATGATCTCATACAGGCCTGGCTCACAAAATATCCCCTGGGAGTTTTATAAAAATTGTTCATCTCATTGTTTAAAAGCAACTTCTGTTCAACCAAGGAAATGTGTCTGGCATTATCACTTGAAAGAGACAATTGATGCCAACACCATTTAAAAGTGAATAGAAGAGACTCCAGTAAGAACAACAAGAAAATTGTAAGATGTTCCTTGTATTTATTTATTGCATTTTTATCCCAGGTGGCACTCAAAGGAACTCAGGTAGCATACATTTGCTGCCTGACATTTCAATTGTCTCCATTGTCCATGTAACAAGCAGTGAAGTTAAGAAATGGAAGCTGGGGGGTAGAGGTGAATATCTGTAGCTTGGGTGTAGGATGAGGGTAGATGTTCTTTCTCCAAGTTTGTGGGTTGGTTTCTGAACGTTTCATTACCAGGCTAGGTAATATCTTCAGCGGAATTTAGGGGATTTCAGTGTTTGTGTTCTGTTCTTCTTACAAGATCTTGACCTATTGTGACCTTCACCTGATATGACCTCATCATCACAAGACCTACTGATCACACGAAGCTCTTATAAACACAAGCATGGAGAACGAACATCCACCCTCAAATAAAGATTGGTCCGTCTAGGGTAGAGAATGTGCCATTTGTAAAGGGGCCCATTTTTTTTTAATACAAATTGTAAACTTAGAATTTTTGGAAATTTATTTTCCAAAACAATTCTCACTCATTGGACCAGCTGAATGTAACTAATATAGAATTCCCTGTTTCAAAGCAATGTTGGCATTATCTACAGCAAGGAACATCTAGAAGCGAAAAACTGGAGGAATCGGTGCATGTTGCTTTTTCCACTTTTTTTTTTCAAATCTTGAGTTCTTTCTGTGTTGTTGACAAAGAAATATGTAAATGTTGGCGAATTGACAAAAAAATAAAATATCCATGGCCATAGCATCTGTATTTAATAAGTATAAGGTGTCCCAAGAATTTTAAAAGCCCACATTATACTTCATGCCAAGTTATTTTTAAGAACCAATTCAAATTTTCTCTCATCCCTATATCCCCAGCATTTTATTTTAGATAAACTATTTTATACAAGATATACTGATATCCTGACTTATTGTAGGCTCCATAAGTGCTATCGGTTTGTAGAATACATTTACTTGGAATATTATTCTACCTTTTCCAGGTTTTTAAGTTATAAAGCTTGTCTTTGAGTTGGAAGATAGGACAGGAGAAGAATGAAACAGATTTCTAGACCTTCTGATTGCAGAGATATGCAGGGCATAGGGAACTCTTAAATGTTACAAAAAGATGGAGTAAATATTAATAGAGATTATGGCAAACCATGTAAAATACCACACAGTGTGTGACTGTGATACTACATTTCTCAACCAAACTTTGCTGAGCAGTGCTAATGGGAGGGTTACTGATCATTAGCAGAAGGATGCTGATCTCCTTTTCATTCTGCCCAGCGCTGGGTGTGCAGGGACTTGCCAACAATGTAAATTTTGTACATTTGATATGGATGTGGCATGAGGGACATGAATAAGAAAAATTGAACATGACTATAAATATGTGTTCTGGAAGTCTTCCTAGGGCAATGCAGCATTTAACAGTTGTCCTTTATAGCTGTAGTGCCTTGCAGAGCAGACACGACAGTCCATAAGCAGAAAGCAGTTGATACTATTATTATGCAAACTTTCATTTGATAATGGATTTGTGCTCAACTCATTTCTGAAGCAACTAGTACAATCAATTTTTGTGCATTATTAAAGCAATATAGGATCATATAGAATATGATACCTGCAGTGAGGGGGGGGAGAGAAGAGAAAACCCCCTGGAAATTTATATTTGTCCAAATTAATCAAAAGTCCTCTTTCTTAGACCTTTGCTGGGGAAAAAAGAGTAATTCAAATATTGACAAATGGTATATATCTGTGGCTGTAAATCAGATGCAGATTTATTCTTACAATACTGTATAATAATTCATTTGGTAACATGCTTATGTGCAAAGGGGCCACAATTCTTGATATTTCGATGAATTCAGTATTGCAGCTGTAGCCAAGGAGAACTTGTTCATCTTTGATAGCAGCAATCACTCTAATGTGTTTTGAATTTCAAACAGAAATACAACAATTACAGTAGAAACCCAACACTATATGTTAACAATCCAGTTCCTAAACTGCATCTTCAATTGTAAACCATCATAAACATTCATGGCTAAACATTCTCAAATTCTATACCTGAAACCTAAATCTTGAGATGTTTTGCTAATTTGTATGGGCAAACTATCAACAAAGGCAAGCAATTAAAAAAAAAAAAGCAAAATTAGCAGATTTGTCTCCATTGCCTTCCTTACTATACACACACACACACACACACACACACACACACACACACAATATGTGTGTATATATGCATGTATGTATGTATTTAGTCCTTAAGTTATGACTTGTCATTTTACTTCAAGTGCTCGGCAAAACAACTGCATTTATGGTCATTTGCAGCATCCCTAAGAGCCATTGGTCCATTTAATGACTGTCAGACACAAGGAACCAGAACAACTCCATGAGTAGGCCAAACAGTTTCTGTATTGTTGTCCACCTATTTGCAGTCAGTCTGGCAAGATTCTTATAGTCTCTTGGGAACCAACATATAAAGGCTTCAGTAGTCTGGCCTCTGTCACTTCCTCCCACAAAACAACTCCAAGTTGGAATACCTTTACTCCCTCTTCTATTTCAGCTATGATTCCATCTCAATGACCACTGCAAAAAAAGGCAGGGTCCATTACGGTCCTATATCAAGAATTATGTTTGTGTGTGTGTGCGTGTGTGTATTACCTAGCCTGGTAACAAAACACTCAGAAACCAACCCACAAACTCAGAGAAAAAAACCTCCACCTTCATCCTATGTATACACATACATACAAACACACATACATACCTATGGCTTCTGCTCTAGTAAACATCTAATGTATTCATTATTATTACAATTATTTAAATTTATATATCAACCTTCTAAAGGATCTAAGGCCAGTGGAGAAAAGAATTACTATAAAATATACTTACTTACAATAAAAACAGTGGAAGCCATAGACATAATAAAAACATGGCACCTACATGTAGAGTCATAATACTAAACACTTTCCTAGTCTTATAAATGCTAGCCAATACAATGCCTAATTCTTCTGCAGCATTTTAATCATGGACTTTAAATTTACAAATCCTTTGCAAATACATCATGAGCTGTTGTCTAAAACTGGTCAATATGAAAGTCAGCCATTATATATCCCCAAGAACAGAATTCCTGGTATTGATTATGCATGTAAAATTAAACTCTAATAAACATAAATTGATTTTTTTTTTTAGAAAAAACAAATTCTAGATGTGGATTGCTAAGACCCCAGCCTAGAGGAGGAGATACAGGTGGGAAACCTATTTCAGTCTAAGACAAAGATTGCCCACATACAAATAAAATTCAGATTATAAGCATAGACAAGCAATAGGAATTTCTGGCATCATTCCAACCTAATGATGTTCTTGTTGTCATGCTTGGATCCTTTAAAATAAAAAAAGATTGTGCCACTGAGCATTATCATTTGGAATTCCATTTTATAATCGAGGATTACTGTATAGATCTGTCATTGGATCTGGATAAACAAACCTAACATTGGTAAGTCATTTGTGAACAATATGTGTCTAGCAGCTTTTGAGGATTTGTTCAAGGAAACAAATGGAAACATCCAGTAGAATTAAACTTATCGTACTTATTATTATCACACGTATTCACAGGTGGCAAAAGACTGAGCTTGAAAGTTTTGTATATTGATCTGCCAAAGAAAATGCATTTAATACAACCCTGAACAAGATTTTGTTGATTTTGCTTCTACGCCAGGTGCAGCATAGGAACTGATGGTTTTGTATAATTTTTCAGATCTCTGTGGGAGGTATTGGTTGCTCTCCTTTTTTTTTCAACAGATCACACCACAATATGTTACTTTTATTTTTTATTCTGTCCAGTTTCAGCTGCTGAATAATACATGATTGTACCCTTTGCTTTAGGACAATAAAGCTAAATGGGTCCATCTAATCTAATGAATAAAATCATGATGCTCCTTGAAAGGTTTTTGGACTCCATTAAAGAATACAAAAAAGTATTTTGAAAAAAATAAAATAAGATGTTGACAATTGGCTCCAAAATTCTAGCACAGGAAGTATCGCAATATGGTGAAATACTTCACTTGGTAAACATCTTTAATAAGAGTATGAAATCAGATCACTAGTTTCCTCCTGAATGTTCTGATCTCCTAATGTTAAAGCTGGCTGCAAAGTTTATATACAGAATAAAAAAAAAATCTCAACTTATTTAAAAGTTGGATGAAGACTGCCGAGAAAGAAAAGCTCTGTTTTCCTCTCATCTTTCTGAAAACTACAGGCATTCCTCAACTTAAATCATTTGTTTAGCAATTGTTAGAAGTTAACAACAGCACTGAAAAATATGACCTATGATGGGTCCTTTCACTTAGGACAGGGTTCTTCAAACTTGGCCCTTTTATAACTTGTGGACTTCAACTCCCATAATTTGTCAGCCAGGCATGCTGGCTGAGGAATTCTGGGAATTGAAGTCCACAATTGAAGAACCGTGACTTAGGACCATCACTGCATCCTCATGGTCCTGTGATCAAAAGTTGGGCACTTGGCAACATAAATATATATTTATGACCATTGTAACATCCCAGGATCATGTTATCACCATTTGCAATCTTCCCAACCAGCTTTAGACACACAAAATCAATGGGGAAGCTGGATTCATTTAAGATTGCATGATTCACTTAACAATTGCAGTGATTCACTTAATAACTGTGGTAAAAAGATCGTAAAATTGGATTTGATTCACTTAACATCCACCTTCCTTAGCAGTGGAAATTCTAGTCACAGTTGTGATCCTAAATCGAGGATTATCTGAATTCCAAAATCAACAGGTCTGGCCACAGAATTTATAATCCAAAAATGTATAGATCTTACTATATCTTGGCTGCAGAATTCTGATCAACCATTACAAAAAAAGAGGTATACAAAGTTCCATGCCATCAGCTGGTTGTCTGGATTGGTGCAACTTGGGTACAGCATTCCCATTTAGTGTTTTCTAGCATCATCCAATTATTTATTGTGCTGTTCTAACCATAGGAGGACAAGCTTTCAGTGATGCTGTTTAGATTCTGTAAGTCCCTAGAGAGAAAGAGCAAAGGGTTGCATAATTTTCATATTGCATGTAGGAAAAGAGAAAGTTCAGGGAAAACAGTATATCTCAGCCTTTCCCAACTCCAGTTCCTCCAAATTTGGAATTAAAATTCCCAGAATATTCAGCCAAAATGGAATATTGGCCATACAGGATATTTGAAGGGCATCAAGTCTGGGAAAGCTGACATACCTTTATCCAAAGTTAAAAGTAACTTTTCTTTCAAATATATGTTCAAAAGCTGCAGTCCCAATACAGCTGAAAGTCATCAGCAGAAAATTGAAAGCCCGACAGTGTTTTCTCCCTTCCCTCCTTCTTATACCCTAGTGAATTAGGAGGAGCCAGTCTGAGCTTCTTTCCCATGGTTTCTCTGTTTCCTGGATCACACATGCTTTTGTTTTCATAACTGTTTCTGCATATTTGTTTCAAGGTCATCTCAAAATTTCTCCACATCATTTAGTTTCATTTAAATTGATGAATCAAGTGTAAGTGTGGCTACCATTGTATGTAACCACAAACAACTACAGCTAAAATACATCCCTGCACAATTCTCAGGAATCCTCTTTGTTCTACCATTTATTTTGGGAGGAAAATTTACACAAGACTAAGGGCAATTGGGAGGGGATATTTTTCATGAAAATTAACAAAATTCCATAGAAATATTTAACAGGGTGAACGGGGACAATCAGAGGTTGTAATCCATAGATATGCAAAGAGGTTTCTTTAGATTTGTTTAGCTTGTAAAAATTATTTTACATTTTTATTTATTTTACTTTATTTGACTTGTATGGAAGATTTGTTTATTTATTCATTTATTTATTTGGTAAATTTATGTAGCCACCCATCTCACATGTGTGACACTGGGCGGCTTACAAAATTAAAAATATTGAAACAGTACCAAAAATAATTGAAATCATACCAAAAGTCATTAAAATTAAAAACAAATAAAAAAAATATTAAGACCATAAAAACATAATTCGCCGAAGAGTGCTCTCAGGTTCTCTAATGGTACAGTCACTTTGCAGACTCCATGTTGGTGACTTGAAGACTTATGGACTTCAACTCCCAGAATTCCCCAACCAGCCATGCTGGGGAAATCTGGGGGTTGAACTCCATAAGTCTTCAAGTTACTTAGGTAGGACACCCCTGCTCTACATTACCATTACTGAATCCCCAGGTCAGGCCCTTCCAGAAGGCCCGCAAGGTCAAGGACAGTCTGACCTCAAGGGGGATGATGTTTCATAGGGCAGATGCCAAAGCAGAGAAGGCTCTGTCCCTGAGTCCAGTCAGGTGTCGTTCCTTTGTGGAGAGAGCCCTCAAACACTCTTCCTTCTTTCTTGTTTGCTTCCCACATGATGGGAGGGAGGGAGAAAGGAGAGCAATGGTGTGCAGATATATTTAAGCTAATCTACTCACTTGTATCAGATGGGGCACAATTTGATGACATCATTACTTGTTTGATAAATGCATTGGTTGCATGTCGTCATTTTGGCTTCATTGCAATTTATTGCAGGCACCTTGAGGTCTGTCCAGGAAATGCTGAATAATGAAACTGTTCAAGGTGCTTGCATGCAGACCTGACCTCCTAAGATTAAACAATTCTAGAGCAGATCCTCCAACAAACTTGCACATTGTTTTGAAACTCAGTGATGAACACACACACACACCCTCCCAATGTTTCCAGATTTTTGTGTGGGAAGAGCAAATCTTAACTGTTGAGTCCTTGGCGGAAAGCAGACACGAGAAGCAGTTGGAGTTCTCAGTTTTCTTTATTCTGCGTTCAGCTTACAAGTAGATGGCTTCAGCAGCTCCCAAAACCTCCCAGCTTCTTATATAGACATTTCCCGGGTAAATGCGATACTTTTCCCGCGCCAGCACCCACGCATGCGCACGGCGCTGGCGACAGCCTGTCTGGTCCCGGGCAGCTTTGCACCTGCCCAGGACTGCCTGCAAACGCCCGAGCCGTTTGCAAGGCTCGGGACATAACACCCCTTTCCCCGGGCTAAAACTACTACCAACATATAATCATTTATTTTATGCAGTGTTCTGCTTCTCAGTGCTCCTATCGTTACCTGGCTTTTGTTTAGCCAGCAATGTTATGTAATCCTCTAAGTATTTAGGAGACTTCCTTGCTCTCCGTGACCTTCTCAGCTCTGGGTTACTAGCAGGAGTTCCCTGACTGGAGGGAGATGTGAGCCTGTTCTCCTTATCATGCCTTGGTGCCTTCCAAGGACTTTGCCCCGATGCCTGGCCTGCTTGTTCGCCCACCGGGCTCGTCAGGCCAGGTCTTCTGTCACTTTGTGACCTGGTTGACCTGCCTAGCTGTAGACCCTCGGGCCCCTTGAAGTGATAGCCACTGCTGGGCGTCTCTGTTGAACCTCCTCGGTCCGTCCAAGACCTGTCAGGAGGCTGACCAGTCCCTGAACCCCGTTCTGTGTCCGGGCTTGTGTGGGTTCCTGTACTTTCCCAAAACTCAGTTACTCCCTGATTTGGGCTAGAGGTGTTGTAGTCGGGACTTGGTTCCTCGACCACCTCCCTGTATGTTTGACCACCTGTAGAATTTGGGGTAAGGTCAGGCCAACCTTGGGGATTGTGTGCCAGCTCTCTTGCGGGAAATGATTTGTTGGGATGCCCCCGGGTATCCTCCGTGACTGGAGTGCTGTGTGATATGTGTGGAAAGTGAGTATGCCCCCGGGGTGACTCCCTGGCTGGAGTAGGCGTGGATGCCTGGTAGTTGGATAAGCTCCATGAATTCCTTTTCGGAGCACTTGCGGAAGCTTGAAATGGGCCGTCAGTGGCTCCCTCAGTGGAGATGGGCAGCAACTCGTGCCCTTCCCTTTGCTCCAAAGGGTCCCCCTCACCCCCTGGAAAAGACCCAGGAGTCTCATCTGAAAGGTCCCGCCTAGGGCGGAGTTGGTCGATGTGCCGACGCAAGACACGACCGTTGTCCAGGGCTACCTCGTAGGAGAGAGGACCTGTGACCCTGGAAATAGAAGCGGGGACCCACGTATGACCAGGCCCGTAATTGCGAGCCCAAACCGGGGCACCCACAAGTAGTTGTCTAGGTGCCCTAGGATGTGAGGTAGATGAAGGCAGTCTGTCCGGATGCAACCGGTCAAGTTTAGTAGTAAGTTGACGCCCCCAACGAAGTTCAGCTGGGCTTCTCCCGGTAGAAGTAGACGGTGTGGTGCGATAAGAAAGGAGAAAGTCAGCCAACCTGTGATGCCAGTCCCCGTAGGTGAGTCTTTTCAATGCGTCCTTCGTGATGCGCACCATACGTTCAGCCATACCGTTGGTGGACGGGTGGAAGGGTGCAGACGTGGCATGACGAATCATGTTAGCCTGTAAGAAAGCTTGGAATTCGGAGGAAGTGAATTGAGGGCCGTTGTCGGACACAAGGACATCTGGCAGCCCGTGTGCAGCAAAAATCCCCCTCAGTACCTGAATAGTCTTTGCAGTGGTGGTGGATGAGACAGGTACAACCTCAAGCCATTTCGAATGGCTGTCAACAAGGACCAAGAAGAACTGGCCCTGAAAGGGTCCAGCATAGTCAATGTGCACCCTAGACCATGGGGACTGCGTTTCCTCCCATCTATGCACGGGAGCTTGGGGCATCTCTGGGCGAGATCGTTGGCACAGGTGGCATGCATGCACCTTAGCCTCAATATCTTTATCTAAACCAGGCCACCACAAGTGGCTGCGCGCAAGAGCCTTCATAAGAACAATGCCAGGATGACCCTCGTGGAGGGATTCTAAGACCCTAGTCCTCATTGAGGTGGGAATGACAACTCTGTTTCCCCAAAGCAGACAACCCTGAGAAAGGGACAGCTCGTTCCTTTTGGACCAGAAACTCTGAAACTCAGGACTAGGGCAGTGCTCAGGCCAACCAGACAAAACCAAGGAACGGACACGTGAAAGTGTGTGATCTGTACCTGTTTCAGCGGCAACATCCCTGGCACTAAGAGGGAGCTCGGGCAAGGCGTGGATTGATAGAATGTTGACAGCTGGCGCAGGGTCAGCTTCTACTACTGGCAGAGGCAATCTACTGAGGCCATCAGCATGGCCCATTTCTTTTCCAGGCGTGTGGAGTAAAGAAAAATCATATGCAGACAAAAAAATAGACCACCTAAGCATTCTAGGGGAAATGATTTGGGGAGTCTGCTTACGTGTGGTAAATAGTCCCAGCAGTGAAGACCGTGAAGTGCCTGCCATATAGAAAGTCATGGAATTTTTTAATTCCAGCAACAACAGCCAGAGCCTCCCTGTCTATCTGAGCGTAGTTGCGCTCAGCAGAAGACAATGTTCTGGAGTAATATGCAACAGGAAACTGAGTTCCATCAGACCTGAGGTGGCTCAGGACAGCTCCAACCCCGTAAGGGGACGCATCACAAGCGATGCACACAGGAAGGGACTCGTTGAAATGTGCAAGTACACTGTTAGAAGTGAGCAGGGCCTTGACTTCGTTAAAGCAGGCCTCATGCGTCTGTGACCACCGCCACACTGATTGCTTGTCTAGTAGCCTGTGAAGAGGCTCAGCTACACTAGCTTTATGTGGAAGAAAAGAATTGTAGAAATTCAGGAGGCCCAGGAAGGCCTGAAGTTCGGCCTTGGACTTTGGCCTAGGTGCTTCTAAAATGGCAGTTAGTTTGGATTCAGCAGGGTGAATCCCAGCAGCATCAATTTTGAACCCCAGAAATTCAGTAGAAGGCACCCCAATCTTCATTTGTCTTTTTTGAGCTTGAGGCCTGATTTCCTGAATCTTAACAGAACAGCCCTTAGTCTTTCAGCTAGAATGTGTGTGGAGTCTCCTGCAATTAAGACATCATCAAAGTAGGGGCAAACCCCCGGTATGCCCCGCAGTGTGTTTTCCATTACGCTTTGGAAAATCCCAGGAGCGACATTCACTCAAAACTGCAGCCTTTTTACCTTAAAGGCTCCCCTGTGGGTCACAATAGTCTGAGCTATAGCAGCATCATCATCAACAGGCAGCTGTTGATACGCTTGAGCTAGGTCAAGCTTTGCAAAAACGCGCCCCCCTTGAGGGAGGCCAGAATATGACTGACCACAGGAACAGGATAGGCATGTTGCTGCAATGCCTTATTCAGAGTGCATTTGTAGTCAGCACAACTGCGAATGTCCCCATTTGCCTTTAGAGGCGTGACAATGGGGGTCTCCCAAGGACTGGAATCAACAGGTTCTAGGATTCCCTGTTGAATCAGTTTGTCTAACTCAGTGTCAATGTTACTCTTTAAAGCAAAAGGGACCCTTCTTGCTTTAATTCTAATGGGAGTGACAGTGGGGTCTAGCTTTAAGGACACAGGGGGTCCTTTGAATGTGCCCAGCTGGGGGCTGAAAACATCTGCAAATTCTTTGCAGACTTCCTGTAGGTCGAGTGTTTGTAAGCTGTTGAGTCCTGTGACGTGTATCCCCAGGGCCTCAAACCAATCGAGTCCTATGAGACTCGTTCGTTCAACCCCTACTACTAATAAGTCTAGTGGACCTTCAAAACTCTTGTATTGCACGTTAAGGGTGGCCTCCCCCTTAACACACACTCTTGAATTTTGAAAATCTGTTAACACCATGTCAGAAGGCCTTAACTTGGCCTGAGTTCCACTACCGGAACAAATCTTCCTAAATGTATGCAAGGAGATAATTGAAAAGGCAGACCCTGTGTCTAGTTCCATAGATAATGGAACCCCTTGTAGCTTCACCTTGAGTGACAGCTTTTTCTTAATGGGCTTGTGTGTGCCTGTCTTAAAGATGCTTCTTCGCGAAGCGCAAAAACCTACCCTATTCTGGCTGGGGAATCTGGTACCTTTCAGGCGCAGTTCTTCCTGAGGTTGTACCTTTCGTCGGCCCAGACACACAGCTGCAATGTGTCCTTGTTTGCCGCATGCCCGGCAGGTAGCGGAGCGGAACTTGCAGTTGGTTCTCCTGTGGCGACCTCCACAGCCGATGCACTTGAGCGGAGCTGAAGAGCTTCCCTTCTGATTTTCTTCCTTCGTGGGATGGAGACGGTCGACATCCTCGTCCGGATCCTCCTCGGAGTTTCTTTGGACGTCTTCCTGGTGCACAGATGCAACCTCTGGACTGTTTCTGATCGGCCGCATGTTCTTGACAGCGCCGCCTGCTGCTTCTTCTGCGGTGACTTCCCTTAAGGCATCTTGGTAGGACAATTCTTCTTTAGCGAAAAGTCTCTGTTGTAGATCTCGATGCCTTAACCTGCACACAAATCGGTCCCTCAGTTGTTCTTCGAGGTCTTTGAACTCGCAGTGCTTGGCGGCCTTCCGTAATGCGGCGATGAATTCTTTGGCCGACTCACCGGGCCGTTGATCCTTCTGCTCGAAGGTGTGGCGCCATGCGATGACGGACATCTTGGGGTGGAAGTGCTCCTTCAGTAGCTTCTTCAGATCTGCATAGCTGACAGACTCTACTGGAACAGGTGCTGCAAGGTTTTCTGCGATGTCGAAGGCGTCTTGACCGCAAGCACAAAGCAGGGTGGCAGCCTTCAAGCTCTCTTCCCTCACTTGGTTTGCCTTGAAGTAGTTCTCCACCCTGGCTACGTATGACTCCCACCGCTCTGGATGTGAGACGTCGAATTCCGAAAGCCTTCCGATTTTCGCCATCTTCAGGAGACCGGTCTATCAGCCAGCCTATCCCCGAATGCGCACTGGATTGGCGAGTAGCTGCCGAGTCGACGCCGTTCCGCCGCTCAGGACTCACTTGGGTAAGCTTACACTTCTTCCTTTCCAGGCGGTGTAAGGCAATCCCACCTTTGTCGCCAGTGTTGAGTCCTTGGCGGAAAGCAGACACGAGAAGCAGTTGGAGTTCTCAGTTTTCTTTATTCTGCGTTCAGCTTACAAGTAGATGGCTTCAGCAGCTCCCAAAACCTCCCAGCTTCTTATAAAGACATTTCCCGGGTAAATGCGATACTTTTCCCGCGCCAGCACCCGCGCATGCGCACGGCGCTGGCGACAGCCTGTCTGGTCCCGGGCAGCTTTGCACCTGCTCGGGACTGCCTGCAAACGCCCGAGCCGTTTGCAAGGCTCGGGACATAACATTAACCAACTGGCCTTGTGGCTTTTGTTTGTCCAGCCATGAAATCTTTTCCCACAGGGATTTGTGGCAAAAATCATTTCATATACTAGTTCTGAATAACTACAGCTGAATCACAGAGAAAAGTAAATGACACAATAATGTTCCTAATGTAAAACAAGCATATAAGTTAAAAGTCTTAGATTGAAGCCATTTCAAACAATTATTTTCTCTTATACATACTATGGGTATCTTAATCCTGTTTTCTTCATATAATGCACTTCCTTCAACCAAGATTGTGGGGCCTTGAGATTCATATTTTAGAACAGCATATAGTGAATCTTCAGGTAAGTCAATTTTTATCAGATGCAGAAAGTTTTATGTAAGTACCTTAAAGGCTATTAGCTCTATAGTTAGGTTATCTGAAGGAGACGGGAAAGCTGCTGCATCTGCAGTGCATCAGGAGAAGACAAACGTTCACTTTTATCCTTCGGTTCTTCCCCTTTTATTCTGAGGTTTAAATAAAGATGTCAAGAATGACATTTTGCAGGTTTCTTTATGGCTTGAATTACTTGGTAAGGAGACTGAGAGGGAGGAGAGGGCAGATGTGAAAAAAAATATCTCCCTGACAACATGGTGGTCTTTCCAAAACTGGGGCACAGAGTGCATAGGTTTACTGGTGGATGCTTCAGAGATACAGAAGTAGAATTAAGAAAGAATAATTTCCGAAACTCTATATTTTAATCACTTCTAGTCAATAAGTACTCTGTTATCATGAACATGCCAGATGCCTCACATATGGCAGATAAATTGCATTTATGCCAAGATATTTTTTTTATTTAGAAATTGCATCAAATGAGAAAAATGTGAGTCTGCTTTTAAGAAATCTTGATAAGAAGCTAAAAAGCAATATTGCTTGAGAACTTCCCTTTCTCTTTGCATCTCTTGCTGTAATTCTAATAGTATCCTTTGTCCCGATTTTTCTCTGCAGATTTTCTCTGTGGATCAGAAGGTTAAGTTAAATATCTGAAATTGGAAATAGGGCTCTTGAGATTCCTTAAGGAACCTTCATGGACATAAGTAGATAGGATCTCAATACATTTGTCCAGCCAAGGAACTGATGTGGTTGTTAAGGTGTTCAGCCAGGATTGGGGGGGGGAGCTTCCCTTCAGTTTTTAACCTTCTATTTATTTCATTTTATCACACATTTTGACAGAATAACAAAATAACAGAGTTGGAAGGGACCTTGGAGATTTTCTAGTTTAAGTCTCTGCTCAAGCAAGAGACCCTATATTATTTCAAACAAATGGCTGTCCAATCTCTCCTTAAAAACCTCCAGTGATGGAGCACCCACTACCTCCGGAGGAAAAGCATTCCACTGGTTAATTGTTCTCACAATCAGGAAACTTCTTAGTTCTAGGTTGCTTCTCTCCTTGATCAGTTTCCATTCATTGCTTCTTTTCTTGCCTGGTGCTTTGGAAAATAGGTTGATCCCCTCTTCTTTGTGGCAACCTCTCAAATATTGGAACACTGCTATTATGTCACCCCTAGTCCTTTTCACTAAACTAGACATATCGAAATCCTGAAACTATTCTTCATATGTTTTAGCCTCCACCCCCCTAGTCATTTTTGTTGCTCTTCTCTGCACTTTTTCCAGAGTCTCAACATCTTTGTTATATTATGGTGGCCAAAACTGGATGCAATATTCCAAGTGTTATCTTACCAAGGCATTATGTTGTTGTTAGTTGCAAAGTCGTGTCCAACCCATTGTGACCCCATGGACAACATTCCTCCAGGCCTTCCTGTCCTCTACCATCTTCTGGAGTCCATTTATGTTCACGCTTACTGCTTCAGTGATTCCATCCAGCCACCTCATACTCTGTAACACTTCTTGATTCTATCCCTCTGTTGATGCAGCCTATGATTGTATTGGCTTTTTTGGCAGCTGTAGCACACTGCTGGGTCATATTTAAGTGATTGTCTACTAGGACTCCAAGAGCCCTCTGACAGTTAGTGCTATTGAGCCTGGTCCTACCTATTCTATACCTATACATTTGGTTTTTCTTGCCTAAGTGTAAAACCTTACTTTTGTTACCACTGAATTTCATTTTTGTTAGATAAAGTCTGTCAAGATCTTTCTGAATCTTGAGCCTATTTTCTGGGGTGTTGGCTATTCCTGTCACCTTAGTGTCATCTGCAAATTTCCCTTTCTATTCCCTCACCTAAATCATTTATGAAGATATTGAAGAATACTGGACCTAAGATGGAACTTTTTGGTACCCTACTGCTTACTTCCCTTGATGTAGATATAGTACCATTAAGGACTGCTTGTTGAGTGCAATTTGTCAGCTAATTACAAATCCATCTGGTGGTTATGCTGTCTATCCTACATTTTTCTAATTTATCAAGACATAGGTTGTGGTCTACTTTGTCAAATGCCTTACTGAAATCCAAGTATACTATGTCTGCAGCATTTTGCTAGTCCACTAATTTAGTCACTTTGACAAAGAATGAAATAAGATGTATTTGGCATCATCTGTTTTTGACAAACCCATCTTGCTTTCTGATTATAACTTTGCTTACTCCTAAATGTTCTCAGATTTCAATGGTATATGCTATAAACATGGTAATGTTTAAAAAGTATAAAGGTTATTAGGAACATGAAATCATCCTCCATTCAATGATTCCCTTCATAGGATGTCCATCTTGAGGTCTTTTCCTTGGTTGGGTTACAGGCCTCTAAAATGTAACTTGAACAAAATCACTTGAGAGAGAGAAAGAACACAGAAAGTTAAGCATCAGGACCAAGAGGAATCCCTTCACACTCATATCCTTCTTTTTGAGAAGGAATTACTACTGTCAAGTATAGATTGACTCTTAAGTGTATATGTAACCTAGGATCCAAATGTAAAGAAATTGGGTTCCATCAAATATATTTGAAGAGAGAGATCCTTAGAAAAAAAAATCCAGCCTTGTACACTGCTTCCTTATAAGTTGTATAAAAAGAATGGCAACTTGTTCTTTTGTGAAATGAGGTAAGGGAGACATGCTACAAGTATGGATAAACAGAATTAAAGTCCCCTGCCTTCTCCAGATCTATCCCTAGTAAAATTCACCAGTCTGGGCCTGGAATAGTCTTTTCATTTCCTTGTAATCAATGAAGGAAAAATGGTCCTAAAAAGAGAGGTGGAGAAAAATGCCACCTTCTATCAACTTTTATCATGTAGATAAAAGCGCAACAGGGAATTCGCTTCTATTTCTTCTACACCATAAGATTGCACTGCTTATTGTTAAATAGAATTATATCAGAAGATACAACTGCTTTAAGGAGATGGACAGACATGTTGTGAGAGCAACTCCATTTATTGTGAAGCCCTTTTCTGCCTTTAAATCAGAAGAAATAATGGAAGTTGTCTGCCAATGGTGTTTGATGAAGCCTTCAACATTAATTGGTTGCTGATCCTTGCTTTATCAGGGATCGTACATATTAACTTCTTTGTTGGATATTCCTGGATTAAGCAAGTGTAAGTGGGCTACTCTTCCAGTTACCCCTTAATTAGTAACAAGTTCTTTCTAAACTGGTTTATTTTCTTTAATTCCCTATTATTAGCTTCTTCAACATGATTCCTGGCTTCTCTCAAATTTCCTTGACACAAAAGAAGAGAATGTGATGGTTTGGTCAGGTAGAAATAAGAATCATGAGCACTGTGATAGTTGTATGTTGTACTATATACTTGTTTAATTCCACAAACATCTACCCACATTGTATAGGTAGTTCATAGTAGTTTGATTTTGAAGAGGTGTCCTGTTATAATATCTGTTTTATACATATTAATGCTTACTATTTACAAACTAAATGTACAATGCTTTGGAGAAGATCTGTGAATTTTAATAGGGTTGTAGATAATAAATGACAAAATTATCAAGGCATGTGAGGTGATACTGATGGAGACACAGAACAAAAATAGTCAAGATTGGCTTTGCTTCATAATTTGTATTAAACTTGTAATATCTAAGCCCTCTATTCAAAGCTACATTAGTGAACCAACTTTAATGTGTTTTTTTCCCTGTCAATAAGCCATAAAATTACATCTTTTAAAACACACTTGGTATGAATAGAACAAAAAAAAAAGGCAGGGAATAATCATCTTGAGAAAGAATAATGAGATAAATAATGACTAAGCTTGCCAGATTCCAAGACATTTCTGGAGATGCTGAGTTCTGAATTCATTGTAATGATCCATGGTTTGGTTTCTCCCTTTACAAATAAAATAAGGTAAAATAAAATAAAATACTTGAATTCATTCTAACCACCTGCACAATGGATCGTTGCCCAGTTAATTTCCTTGGTGAAATAGAAGTGTTCTCGATTAAGCTATGTAGTGTTCCTCTCAGTTAAACTGCTGTTACAAAGGCAGCATTTTCATAGCAATAAAGCCAATGGCAATGTTCTTTGGAAAAGAGGTTGGGATGGGGGTGGGGGAAACCTGTTTTATTATTCGACAGTGACTGGCCTGTATTCATGCAACATAACAATGATAAGACTTCAATCATTATAGCGGCAAAAGGGATGACCTGACTTGGTGCAAAATTATACACAAACAACCATGGAATTGACAATCCAAACAAATGTATTATAATGGACAGGGATACGACCTACCTAGCTAATCTCCCCTTCCTCCCCCAATATCCATCCAGTATTCACTCTGTACTGAAGATCTTTCCTACTGATTTCAAGGACCATAAGCTTATTCATATTCAAGAGAAACAAAAGTATTGCTTTGCTCAATCAATTAATGTAACCTTTTGTCTGTAATTGATATTCCTATGGACTGTAGAATACCTGCCCTTTCCTCTGGGGCAGAGTGGAGTTCAGGAAGGCAAATTTTACATTTAGAACATGTGAAACTTTCATCTGATTGCATGACATGAAAGCATTTCCCAGAATTCAGACATCTGGTCTGGGTTTGGATAGGCTTAAATGTTAGGAGAAGGGGTATCTTTGCATCATAATAGTTCATAAGATTAAATTGCAATGCATCCAGGCCTAGATCAAAACTGTTTTGTTTATCTATTTAAGTAAGATTGTATATTGTACTGTTTCCTGGCTGAGTGTGTTCAGTGAATGTTATTATGGCTCTTTTATTTACGTTCAATTATTATGTGTCTTAATATTAAGCATAAATCACTGTGATATCTGTAGGAATGAATATAATTAGGATCATGTGTGTTTCTTGTTTTTGTGGTTATTTTAAGATGTGTTTTTATTGTTCTGTTTTTATTGTATGCTGCCCACATTCATGAAATGGGTGGCTACGTAAGTGAAAAATAATAAAATAAAATAAAAAGTATCTGAATAATTAACACATGAAGGAAAAACATGGAAATGCTTCTAAATTGTGCTCAATAGGACAAAATGAGATTAAAGATAATTTAAGCATATTATGAGCAAACAGCCTCAGTCATTCTGGGATTCCCCCACTTGTATTTTGTACAGAGGTGAAAGGAAATTAAACTTTTCGTCTCCAATTTCTTCTATCTAACATTAAACCCTAAAGTTCTCTTCATTCCAAAACTTTCTCTTTATTTAATCAGCTTTATACAGCATGGTTTTTTCTCCTTAAAAGTTGATTGACTTGTAATGTGGTTGTTCACATTCTCTTTCTTTTTTTGCTTTGTTCCACCTAATTATGTAGCTGCCAATCTTAAAGCATGTAAAAGAGATAAATTTGAAAACATTCTTGGCTTTGGTTATACTACAGATAGAATTGTTATTTTTCTTCTCACAAGAGAGAGAGAGAGAGGGAGAGAGAGAGAGAGAGAGAGAGAGAGAGAGAGAGAGAGAGAGAGAATGCTACATTAAATTTTTGCAGGCCAATTTTTTTTAAAAAAAAAATCGAGTGAATCTGTAACAGGAAAGAAAGGAATTGACAGGCATGTAATTATTTGACTGTTCCTACTTTTGTCACTTTTCCTTCCTCCTGCTAGTCTTCTTACCATTCCTTACCTTGTGTTAACAAAGTCCAGGATCTCTTTTACATAAGAACAATCTGTAGACAAACCTTTGGAAACCAACCCACAAGCTCGGAGAACGAATCTTCACCCTCATCCCACACCTGAGCTACAGATATTCACCACTATTGCACAATCTGCATAGCATGAACAGAGTGACAGTAACAGGTCTTAGCCAAGAAAAGTGTGATAAGACGTTGAAGCTGTTCAGAACTCCATTTTTGGCATGAGAGAGATTTCAGTATTTCCTTTTTTCACTAAGTAAAATGCTTTTATAGAAAGGAAAGATGGTAAATGTGTCTTTCACCCACCTTCTAGCTCTGCTGAAAAATGTCTTTGTTCAAAAACATAAGCAGTGCAGACAATTCATTACTTCTCAGCAGCCATTATGTGTTCCAGAACCCTCTCACAATTCACACTGCAAAACTTTGATAACAAGCCCCCAATTTGTAATTTTATGGTTTTCTTGTTGTTGTTGTCTCCACTCAATCTGAAGCTTCCACTTGATTTCTCTTAATCTCTGGAAGTATAGAAAGAGGCTCAATAAGCCAAGCCAAAATTCAGATTCATAGAATTTGCTGCAAACACACTTCAGATTCTCTGAACCTCTTTAAATGGTGGTTTAGGAAACTATTGCTTACTAAATTACACTATTGAAATTGCAGTTATAGGCATCTGTGAATAAATGCCACTGAACTCAGTGCAAATTGTTTTCCTCTCTCTCTCTCTCTATCTATCTATCTATCTATCTATCTATCTATCTATCTATCATCGATCTATCTATCTATCTATCTATCTATCTATCTATCTCTATCTCTCTCAATCTCTCTCAATCTTTCTCTATCTATGTGTGTGTGTGTGTGTGTACACCATGGGTGTCAAACTTGCAATGTCACGTGACGTGTCACGACATATCATGACTTTTTTTCCATTGCTGGCAATGGGTGGGCATGGTTTCGCCATGATGCATCCGGCCCGAAGGCCAGCAGTTTGACACCCCTGGTGTACACAGTCAAGGACAAAAGCATTCTCCTGCAGGAGCATTACTATTAACCTGTTTTATTTTGGGTTTTTTTTAATGTGTTCATATTGACTTTTCAAGGAACTGAACTGTGCTGAATCAATGAGACCCCAGTTTAAATTGCATTTAGAGTGTCAACAAAGGGCTTAAGCTTAGCAGGTTTGGAATACTTTCAACAAGCTAGCAAGATCCATTATACCTAAGGTGGAAATTTAGTTTTGTATAGATTTGTACTGGGAATAGGTTCAATTTAACCCAGACTTGCTTTTCTCAAGCTCATTCTAAACAGCTCCCTCTTTAGTATATACATTATTTCCTTACCTGAAGGGAGAACTTTTGCTCATGGCTAGTAATGACTTTGCTTTTAGGGTTTAGCTTTGATCATTTGTTAGTGGGAGCACCAGTGGTGGGATTCAAATATGTGAACAACCAGTTCTCTGTGTGAAGGCCGCTTCCAGAAGTCTATTCTGGGCCTGGGCAAAAAAAATAAAATAAAAAAAAATTAGCTACCGGTTTTGCCGAAGTGGTGTGAACCGGCTGAATCCCACCACTGGGGAGCACTAACTTCCAGTGCAGAAACTACCTGGTATTTAGCCTTAAAGTTGTTGGGATAAAGATTTTATAACAGAAAAATAGCATTGTATGAGTCATAAGCAATACACACAATGAGGCCATTAGAGTTAATGTGCAGGGACTTGCTGAAATCAGAAAATGACTCACTTTTGACAATCCCATTTCTGAACAAGATTGTTTAATCTAAATTATATGCAACAGGTTCATCAAGTAGGATGGACATGTGTCCTACTAGAGAAGAGACAGCCCTCTACTACAAGAATTATCAAGTCCAATTCAAAAACTAATAAAAAGAAAGAAAAGGAGACACATTATTAATGTCCAGACAGATTAGATGTACAGGACAAGTTAAAGGATTTTGGATTAATACAAGTAGAACCTACAAGAGTAATATATGAAATATGAAATTTTGTTTGTGGTAAAAAAAGATGATGGAATATACCAGGATATTACAGAAATAGTAGTAGGAATATGAAATACATATTGTAGATGGGAAGGTTAAAAATAAATATAGGAGCTTATTTGAGAAAATTAGACTGTATAAACTGGAATGTTTTTTCAAAGATGAACAAAATGTATTAGAAAGTTTGTATATGTTTTTATATATAAAAGTACTGGTTTCATGAGTAAACTGATTAAACTGAATTTACCAGACACCTGAATAATTTTCAAAATCATCAATGATCAAAAAGAGTATGTCACACTGATCATCCTCTTGTCCCCTTAACTGTGTTTCAGTAACCATTTTTATATAATGGTATTACCTTCTCCTTTTCTCCAACCTACAACTGAAGCAGCTAAAAGCTGATCTTAGTTATTCTAATATTACGGTAGTTTTAAATTTCCTTTCTCCCAACAAATTTTTCCCACAGACAATTTAGGAGAGTTCACTGACAAGGTCAGGGTTGGACCTGGCCAACTCCCATTGGTTAATTCAGACTGGTCATGCCTCTGTTATGCCTCAAATCCATGAGGAAGATATCCTTCAGGACCCTTTTGACTTAGGCTGCTGGAAAGTTCAGACATCTGGCTTTTGCAGCAGGATCTGCCCACATAGTACTTGCCTGATGCTTTCTGAAGCATTTGTCAAGCCTGATGCCACTACATTAGAAATGCACTTTTATTGATTTGATTCAGATTTCTTTATAAAACAGCGGTTTAACAGTCTTTTGAAAGAGCACCAGACTTGAGCTTAAAAAATAGCGATGGGACGTTTTTCAGAGAGCTGTGTAGAATGTTGATTTAAACTAAAAAAGAGAATCTGATTCCAATAGCTGTATGTTGCTAGTTCTGTCTTCAGTGATTGCACTACAGATATGTTAGCTGAAAAAATATTTTGTGGAGTTATACTTTATACTATTTCATAATTGGAGTTCGGGGAGCAGTACTATTTTGCATGATCCTCAGGCTAGATCTGGATGCTGCCAGTCACAGTGACTTATTAGCACTGCCATTTCCTTGAGGAGAGAACTTGCTTATTGTCAATCTGTTTTTCCTATCATAGCTTATAGCTTTCCTCTCTGCCACTTAATCTAATTTCTTCCAATATTCCAATATTCCTCACATTCTCCACACCTGTGACGTATTGATTAACTGAACACAGTGCAGACTTCTCAGATGGGCCCAGCATCCTGTCTCAATAGCCCAGTGCTTCTCAATTATTTTCTGTCATGCCCCCCTAGGAAGAAGAAAACATTTCGCGCCCCCCGCACGACTGTAAAAATTTTTTTTCTGTACAGAGGACCGATTTCCGGGTCTAAAAGTCACACGGGCGGGTTTGGCCAATCAGGATAGAGCATCATGTCTATCCAATCGGGTCCTTTGTATGTGTCACGTGCGTTGGCGATCATGTTGTCCTCCGCGTCGGGCTGCCGCTTGCAAGTGAGTCGGATGATCCGATCTAGAAATCCAATATGACAGTATTTGCCGAGGTCAAACGAGCCCCCCTTTACGGAGCCTCGCACCCCCCCTGGGGGGCACGCCCCACTATTTGAGAAGCACTGCAATAGCCTGAGGGACAGATCTCAGGCACAGAGAACTGAGTGAAGTGGGAGGGAGATTGGGAGAGCTCTTTCTCACTTCATCCCATTTCCCTTCCTCTTGTCTATCTACACTCCAAATTAGCTCAGCTGACAGATCTTATGATCCGTCCCTTGGACAACTTCCCTTGTGGGAAGATATTGGAAGAAATGTAATCCAAGTAAGATTTTGAAGTAGGAGCTTGAATTCCAGTTACATCACCTGTAATTTTCGGAAGTTTCTTCATTTTTCATTGTTTTCCATACTCGGATGAATTCATTTTCTGAATTTCTATTTCTTGGATTCTTTACTTTGATCTGATGTGGCACTAGTCTATGGGTCTTTGAAAATGTTGTGGGGTATTTCACCAAGTTGTCAATTTCTTTTGTGACTATTTTCTACACTCTATAATACTATTATTTTATATTGTTCCTCGTTTTTTGGAAAAAAATGAATATTGTGCTTGATTGTATCCTTTTATTGATTTTTAGCCCACCTTTAATGTTTTTATCAATAATTCAAGGCAGCAAACATGCCTAATATTCCTTCCTCCTCCTATTTGCTCCACAACAACAATCTTGTGAGGTTGTTTGAACTGAGAGAGAAGGACTGGCCCATAATCACCCAGCTAGCTTTCATGTCAAAGGCAGAACTAGGATTAATTGTCTCCCAGTTTCTAACCTGATGCCTTAACCACTAGACAAAATTGGTTAAATTTAAAACACCAAATATAATGTTCTTTCTTTGGAGCCAAGAATGGATACTCTGTTCGTGCAAACATCTAAGAAATGTTTCTACTTTGTTCCCTCTCTCTTGCACCCTGTTTGCCAATTGCATGTCGCTTTTTCCTTATCTTTAAAGTTCTAAGTCTATTGACTACTACCACTTATCTATCGAAGAGCAGATGAACCACACCCTGGAATCTCTGCATCTGAATCTTACAGACTGTAAATTTTATAATGAATGCTTACCTTCCTATATACATTCCATGATCATTAAGCTTTGGTTCTTGGTGCTTCACCATCTACATTCATTTTGTCCAGAGTCCTGAAGAAGTTCATGCCTTGCCATCAAATTAACATTTCAGAGGTAAGCCCTGAATCCTCCAGAGCCCCATTATATCATTTGCAGAGGGTTTTTTGTCATTTTTATGCAAGCCTGTGCCTTTTGGGTTCTTCTACGTAGTGATTTTTTTCCCCATAAGGCTTAAGTAGCACCCTACCATTAAGTGTCGCTCTGATTGTGCCGCATTCAAGTATGTGCCAATTAGCTGTACAAATATGTTAATTACTTGGAGTTCTCTAGCTAAGAGGAGATTTTTGACCCAGACCTTGATGTTAAGAGGTTACTCTAGTAATTATAAAGTCAACTGGCATTTGAGGCATCTAAAACATGATTTCAAGTTTCTCATAAAAGATAGTTTCAGAAACTGCTGCTTCTGAAACATTTCCAGATTCAGTCACTTCAGGGTAGCTGTGGGGTCCCTAAGTTTTATGTGGGCACTACTCAGCTGTTATGTTATTATTATTTATTTATTTGGAAAATTTGCATGCCATTTATTTCTTTAATAGCTCTGCTTGATTACAAAAATATAATAAAATATCCATATGAACAACATACTATAAAATCTCCATTTAAAAAAAAAACCTATAAAATATAACAGATGGAAACAAAATAAAATAGGAATAATAAAACATTAATTTATTTAGGGAGGAGAGAGTGAGAGAGATAAAAATCCCCTTATATTACTGGCTCTAGGTTCAATAATATACATTTTAAAAAGTGATAGGAATGAGTTGAGGATCTACCAACTCAATTTCAGTTTAACAATAAGCATTTTCAAAAGTAACAAGTGAGTTGAGAATCTATCAACCCAGGGAAAAGGCTTACGTGCAAAGGTCTTTAAAGTTATTTCTGTCTTTCTATCAGTCTCGTTGCATCTTTGTGTCAGTGGAGATTGGACAGTTTGATGCACTCATTTTAGAAGGACAGGACAAGATACAAAGCCTTACCTGAAAATGCAATTGCAGTGAAGGAGCTATGGATCTTGAATTGTCATCACCTTTCCCATTATTCACATTTTACAACCCCACGTGATGCAGTCAGAGCAGTAGTGCCTCACTTGAAGTATAAAATTCTTCATCTCAGTTCCCAAGAGAGCATCTGTCTAATGTTTGATCCCCCCCCCGCCTTCCTCCATCTCTTGTAGCTATGTGAATTTTGATCAGCTGAGCCAAGAGGCCACCATGCTTTATGAATTAGAAACAAGCTAAAAGTTAGAGTCAACATTTCTTTAAAAATTCAATATAAAATATCTTGAAGAAAGGATTAACATTGATCAATAAGAGGATATAGAAGAAGGAATTCTGATTCTGTCTGGCAAGAGAAATATAAACTGGAAGAGGACAGAAATGCAATTACAAAGCTGTATCATGAAACCTGCATTTAAAAGTTTCTATTTATTAGGCTTTTTTTTCCTCTTCAATTTTTTACATTTACATTTGGTTTGTTAGATTTGTATTTTAGTTTGTACTGTAGTAGAACATAAGAACATAAGAAGACTGTTGGTTTGAGCCAGCAACCTATCTGGAGCTCTGCCACTCCACAATCTGTGCCACACCTATGTCCTAATTCATGCAGTTCATGTACATTTTCATCACATCAGCCTCAACAATTCCATCTTCCAAATCTTCCAGTATGGTATGGGAGTGCCTCCCTTCCAGCCACATTTGTCCCAAAAATTGAAAATTGTTTCCCTAACCTTTACAAAAAGTAGGCCATCTGAGCCAAGAAATGTGTGGCAACGTTACAAGATCATTTGTTGCAACTGACATATGGTCAGTCTAGAAAGTGCTGCATAGTTTCTAATGGTTTGTGTCATGTGTTTCTTCCTAAGCAAGGATTTTGTGTCACATAGTTGTCAAGTTATGGTCACCACAACACAGAAAGATCCAGAAAGAGCACAGAGAAGAGTGACAAAGATGATAAGGGTCTAGACCAGAGCCTAACCCATACAATGAACAGTTGAGGGAACTAGGTGTTTATGGTCTTACAAAGAGAAGGACCACGGGTGATATGATAGCAGTCTTTTAGTACACGAGGGGTTATCACAGAGAAGAGGGGGTCAACCTAGTCCCCAAAGCACCTGAGATCATTAAAGAGAAATCCAATCTAGAGCCATTCCTAACAATGGGAACAATCAGTGGGATGACTTACCTCCAGAAGTTGTGGGTGCTCCATCACTGGAGGTTTTGAAGAAGAGATTGGACAGCCATTTGTCAAGTGGATATAGGGTCTCTTGCTTAAGTAGGGGGGTGGATTAGAAGACCTCTAAGATCCCTTCCGACCCTATTATTCTACGGTCTATGTTCTATGTCCTATAGCGGATAACCAAATACATTCAGAAGTTTACAAACAGAGACAGACTTGGTTGCTCCTTCATATCTTGTATTTAAGGCTAGTGCAAAGTCTTAAGGAGACAATAATTGTTTCTCCTTTCTCACTTTGCAATGTAGTCTTGCAGTTCCTTGTCTTCCAATTGCAAATTCTGTAAGCCACCTGTCTCTAAAATTTTCCAGTCCATCTTCAATTCAGTAGATCTTTCTCTTTCTTTAATAAATTTACTGGTCACATCAGAGTCAATGGAGATCGCTGGGTAACATTTCCAGCAATTAACTCTAAAAGCTTCTCTGAGCCAACAGGATAAAATTTCAGCCTGGCAGCTTTATTTCTGTTGTCCACTGTTGTGTCATCCCTTTTGAATTGTGGCTTGATGTGTTTCTCCCCAACAGTCCTTTTCCACGAAGGCACTTAATTTGGCTATGGTAAAAGCTGCCACAAAGATAACTTCTCTGCTTGTTTTAAATTTAAATTCTCCATTCCACTTTGATTTTTTCTCGGTACCTCTAAAATCTTCTATGTGATGGATTACAACTTGCAAGTCTCCATCTGCCTCTTCCACCTGCAAAACTCACTTAACAACTGTGTTGCTACCTAAAATGTGGCAAAGCTCACTTAACAAGTATCTTGCTTAGCAATGGAAATTTTGGGCTCAGTTGTGGTTGTCAGTCAAGGATTACCTGCACGTAAATCCTTTCACCCCATATGAATCTATGAGTGGTTTGGGGTTGGGTTTTTCTTTTTTTGCACCTTGCTAATCTGCAGCAGAATAAACATTAGATAGGACAAAGGCTGACTAATGTTCATTTTTCTGCAGAAGAAGTCTGAACCTCTTTTGAAAATGGCCACATGGACAGAGTCTTGCCTTTTTTTTCTGTTCCTTTTGTAAACAGAAAAATAGCCTCACAACAATACAGGGCTTTCTGCAAAGTCAGTTCCTAGACTGACCATGCGACAATTCAGCTTTGCATCAAAAGCATTTTTTAAAAAAGTAGTTTCTTAAAAATCCCGTTCTGTTATGAGCCACAGAGCATTTGTGAAGTGGAAAAGAAATAGCTTGCACCTGGCCACTGTACAAAGTAAATTCAATCCCATATGTTTCTAAATAGACAAGTGGTTCTATATCCAGGTAGTTTATTAAAATTGAGGCATAAATATATCAGAATTGAAACCTGCCCTACAAAGTAAGAAAATGGATAAAGGTTTATGAGAACTCCCACATCTCCAATACTGGCTTGTATTATTATCAGCATATGTCTGCATAGGTCTCCTTTCCATTTGAAGAATGTGTTAGTCTTAAACAATATGGCACCAACTATATGGCACCAACTACTAGAAGTTGCAGTTATGAAATCTCATATTTCCAGTAGAAACCTGAAATACAGTTCTGACATTTTTCCAAAGTTCAGTACAAGTCAAAATCATCGCTCCTTTCGTAGGTCACAACTCACTTTTTGATGCTGGTTAATTTGGACAACTTAAAAGTGACAAGATCCCTTTGTTACCACTACTCATTAGAGCAGTGACATAGGCTGTCATCATTAACAAAAGGTTTAATTTAAAGCAATATAAACAGCACTGCATGGCAGTAAAAGAAGTGGCAATTAAAATGCATCTTCTATGATGGAATGAACTTTAACAAGGATCTTAATGATCAGATTAGAAGTCATGCATGAAGTTCTACTTCTAATGCATGGTAAATTCATAAAAAGGAGATAAAAATGTAATATAAATATGAAGTCTGGCATTTGTGAACTAGATAGAATCGTGACATTGCAGACGTTTTGCCTTAATGAGAGGAGAAAAAAGAGAAAAGAAAAGAAATTCTCCACTGCCAGTGCATTATTTGAATCAATTTAGTTTAAATATGCTTGCTTGCTTGCTTGCTTTCAATGAAGGTCATTATTTTGTAAAGTGATTTTTGTAATTGTTGTCATTCTATATCACTTATGTCACATTTAGGCTAGATTAATTCTGAGAGCATCACTCTAACAGATTATTAGCTAGCTGATTTGCTCAATGGCATGCACACACAGGCACAGACATAGACACACACACAGAGAGAGACACACAGACTCTCTCTCACACACACACATGGTCAAGCTAGTAGGATATCTCCTGTCAACCAGAGAAATTAAACAGAAGCTCCAAGGTGGCTTCATTTCAGAAATTTATTCTGGTTCATGGGCCAAGATCTCGGGAGTTTTTATTGCTTTGTCTACGTTGCTATCTCCACAAAAATTATAGACTTACTTACAATTTATAATAGAATTTTATAAAATGGATTGAGAAACCAGCCCTTGGTGCAATATGTTTTCTTCCTCCCTCCCCCCCCCGCCATCCAATTAATGACCTGACAAATAGTTAGGCGGCAAATTGCTCAATAGCTATCTATAGTGGCCCAAGAATACAGGAGCTGGTCCTCATTAAATAAATGGTAGCTTTAGGAAATACTTAGGGATAAAGTATATACCCTAGATTAGTACATAAATGTAACAATGAAAGAACTATGGTGTCTGGAATCAGAGCGGGACATCAGGTATGAGCATCGTTGGTGGACACTTGGAAATATTGGAAATATTTGGAAAATAATTGGAAATAGTCTATCCCGGAGAATGTCTTGTAATTATTATCTCTCCTAAGACTGTAATTCCGTCCATGAATTTTCAAACCAGTTTAACAACTATGGCTGGTAAATTAGCTATTACAATTGGAAATTGTCCTTCTCTAACCTCCCTATTCCTCCCCAGTCCTCTTTTTATAGATACTACTATTATAATGAGAAAACAGCACATTGAAACCTTCTGCTGAGGTCTTCCATCCACAGAAATTACTCAATCAGGTTTTGAGAGGGGATTCTGTTTGAAATAAAGATGGATATTACAGAATACTAGGTTTGTATTTCAAGCCAGTTTATTATACACCTCACAACATCATTTCCCCTTAGCTTAATTCACATGATCTATTCTATACACATGTATTAACATGGTCTATATACAACGATATGTTAATGATTTAACAGATATGTTAATGATTTAACAGATATGTTAATGATTTCTCGCTGGGCTTCTGTGTACATGACTCTAGAACAGGGGTAGCCAACCTCGGCTCTTTTATGACTCGTGGATTTCAACTCCCAGAATTCCTGAGCCAGCAATGCTGGCTCAGGAATTCTGGGAGTTGAAGTCCACAAGTCATAAAAGAGCCAAGGTTGCCTACTCCTGCTCTAGAATAAGAAGTCTTGACTCCTGTCGGTGTCCAATGCAGTTTTCTTGGCAAGATTTCAGAAGTGGTTTGCTGTTGTTCCCTTCCTAGGGTTGAGAGAGAATGACTTTGCGCCTGTTAGAGTTTTTGATCTCCTGGCTTCTACCCTGGTTCCTTATACACTACACTACATAGGTTCTTGAAAACAAAACAAAATAAAATTGAGGGAAAATATGAAGATGGATCAGAGTTATGAGCAACGGCAGCCACTCATAAAAATTCCAGTATGGTGTGTATATTATGCCAAGTGAAATCAAGGTGATACAAGACAGGTAAAAATCCAACAACTCTTTAAAAAGAACACTGTAAGATACTAGCGGAATTCCTGCCTAAGTGTTAAATTTTAAATCTCCCCACCTTCTCTCTAAAACATTTCTTTTTATTGAGTTTGTGGGGGTCTCACAGTTTCATGTCCTGGAATCGAATAAACAGCCCAGTGCCAATTGGACATTGAGGCAGAATTTAAGAGTGAATTTCTTGGAGTTGTTTAGATCATATAGTTTCTTTTCCTGTCCCCCTCCCCCCCCCCGCTATTTTCTATATGTGATTGCACAATGTTAAAATGCTGCCACCTTCTGTCTGTTTTTTGTGTCCCATTCATCAACAGTAGCAGCAAACTCTACCTATATCCAGAGATTTATAAACTGATTTATACTGATCCCACACTGCTCTTCTGCAATATATATAACGTGACAAGTTAAACACAGAGGCTGCCAAAAAATCTCGAAAGGGTCAGGAGCTTTCATGCAATAGCACTTGAACATACCATTATGAGTGCCACCTAACTAAAGTATGCTCAATAGTTTTGACAGTGAATTATTTAAACAGGATTTTATTTCTGTGCCAAAGACTGGCACGGTGTTAAAACACTGGCATTACAATGATTGAAGGATCCAGGAGTTAAAGATGTTTTATTTTTGTTTTTTGAGAGGAGTGCTGCAGAAAGTTGGAGTCAGCTTCAGTTCTGACATTAACATAATTTGTCAGCTACTTGGAAGATCCCAGAATATCACTCCCCCCCCCCGAATAAAACTCCCAACCCCGCCCACAAGGAATTTAAGTTTATCTCATAGTTTACAGTTACTATAGATTAAGTATTAAACTAATATATTACAAATTTAGATAGGGGACTTTGATGCGCAACACATTGTAAAAGTTTTGAAATGCTGGTATAAATGAGGCACATCTGCAGTAAAATAATATTGTGTATAGTATCACATGTGGGACAGAATAACAGATCTTCTAGTCCAATCTCCTGCTCATGGAGGAGATCCTAGATCAGTGGTGGCAAACCTATGGCACGTGTGCCAGAGGTGGCACTCAGAGCCCTCTCTGTGGGCATGCGCACCATTGCCCCAGCCCCTTCTCCCCCCACAGCCCCCTCCTCACCAGCAGCCCCCCTGGAGGAGAGTCGCCCCCGGGTGTGGAGCAGCACAGCCAAGCACATGGCAGCTGGGCAGCAGAGACAAGACTCCGCCCTCACGCTTTGTTGCGCACAGATGATGCTGCGGGGTGCAGAGGGCCTGGGTAATCTGGGCTGTGGAGGTGGTGGGTGACCCGGCAGGTGGGGCAGGGCAGGGGCGGGGGCAGGCCGGAGCAGTGGGGGGCGCTGTTTTTTGGGCACTCAGTCTCTAAAAGGTTCGCCATCACTGCCCTAGATGCTGCCGAACAAAAACTTCTATCATTTTTGAAGTATCATGTGACCCTTATATCTGACCAAATATTTTATAATTTTGAAATGTGAAAAATGTAACCAGGAAGGCAGCCTCTTCAAGTAGCCATTCTGTTGATACACAAAGGTGCAGCTGCAACATTTCTACACCTCAGGAGTCTTTTGAAATCCTGAACCGAAATACATTAAAATATAGGTTGCCATTACTGTTAGGCAATAGGCCAGTTTACCTCTAGCTGTGCAAGGCCTCTCATATGGGAACTGTTGTTCTTTGCGATACACACATACAAGCCTCTAGCATTATCCACTGAAGCATTAGTTTGGTAACAACACTCCTTGCTAATATTACCAGAAAATCTCTTTATGCTAGACTAGATCATGGCTGGTGGGAAATTCAGGGAGCTGAACTCCACAAGTTTTAAAGTTGCCAAGTTTGGAGAGCCCTGATTTAGAGGATTGCTCTGAAGGGGCTAAAGAGATTAGATACTCTAATTTTTCAATATGCGAGAGTCTTGAAGATCAGTTGTCACATTCATAATAGCTTTGGGATGGTAGTTTTGGGATGGGTTCTGAGTGCCACCTCTGGCACGCGTACCATAGGTTTGTCAGATTAGAAATACCAAACAAGACTTTTGCATGATGGTGGCCGATGGGGTAAGATCTTATCCCCATCCCATCTGTCTCTCTGTTCTGGTTTCAGTATTGTTTAAAATCATAATCTGGGTAGTTTTAAAGTGTTCATATTTTAATTATTTTTTCTATTTTATAACTTGTGAGCCCACCCCGACTCACCTTCTAGGGGAGATGGGAGGCATAAAAATTTAATAAATAAATACAGGTAATCCTCAATTTATAACCATTCATTTAGTGATTGTTCAAAGTTACGATGCCACTAAAAAGTGATTGGTGACCATTTTTCACATGACTGTTGCAGCATCCCCATGGTCATGTGATCAAAATTCAGACACTTAGCAACTGACTCATATTTATGATGGTTGCAGAGTCCTGGGGTCATGTGATCACCTTTTGCGACCTTCTGGCCAGTAAACTCGATGGGGAAGCCAGATTCACTTAACAACCATGTTACTAACTTAAAAACTGCAGTGATTCACTTAACAGCTGTGGCAAGTAAGGTCATCAAATGGGGCAAAACACACTTAACAACTGTTTCACTTAGCAACAGAAATGTTGGGCTCAGTTGTGGTCATAAGTTGAGGATTACCTGTAACCAAAAATAAATAAAATGTATCCCTCCATCACTTACCCTCATAAGCCTACCCCACCTGTTTGCCCCAATTCCCCCCTCAAAGTGGTTACCATCCTTTTTTGTTCTCTTGTCTTTCCCCACACATTGATTCCCTTTTCCCCAAAGCAATGGTCCTGACCCTCTGAACCTCTTTGTCAAAGAGCTACCAAGGCCAATGCAGGATATCCATCGTTCTCCCTCCCTCTCCAGTTTCCACAAGGACATGAGGCATGGGGTGGGAGGTGACTTGACAGAGGAAGGGGGGAATGGTTTTAAGGGAGTGCATCGCTGTTCAGGACTGACAGGGAGTTGCAGGCAGTTGGCTGGCCACCCCACCAACCTTTCCATCAGAAGGCGAGGAGGAGGGAGAAGTTGAGCTCATCCTATCTGATTAGGGCTGTCACCTTCCAACCGAGCTTGCAATTAGTCCATGCCAGCCTCATTCAAGCTTGGATTCCTTTCAGCTATGACGATGGGGCATGGGGGATGGGGGAGGAAGACTTGAGCTCCATTGAATTGGAGTGTGGCATCTGCTGCATATGGAGGGGAGAGGTTGGGGGTCAGCGGTTGATTTTGATAAAGTGTGCCAGATTAATTGTCTCCCGTAATCCTGTTTGTCATGCTAGATGTGTAGAGGAGTCTTTGTGGCACAGCCTGACATATGGGCTAGCCTGCTGCTTTGCCCAGCACATGCTCTTCACAGTTGGCCTAGTTCCCAGAGCCTTGTTTTCCTGGGGAGCGGGCCTCCTGCTACTATTCATCTGGCCCTCCGCTCCACAAACAGGCTTGCTAATCTTCAGGCCTGTCTGGGCTATTCAAAGCAATGGCATTATTCAACAAGATGGAGGGAGAGAGCAGGGAAGGAGGAGGAAAGAGAATGAAAAGCAATAGATGAGCTTTCTCTCTCTCTCTCTCATTCTCTTCTTTCTCTGGAGCATCAAGCAAAACAGAGCAGGGGGAGCCTGATGATCATCTGTTTTCAAATCAGGGTCTATCAGCAAATGAGAGTTTATTAGTTCCTAAAGGAAATAATGACAAACTCCGGACAAAGCACAATTTACCACAGACCGTTCAAACCCATATTTATGCCTGTCATTCTCAAACTAGCGCTCTCCAGATGTACTGAGATATAGTTGCATGATTCTTAGGCAACTTTCTAATATTTGTGTCCTAAAATGAGTCAGCTTTTTTAAATTTGCAGCAGCAGACAAGGTAGAAGAAATGTGGCTTTTTCCAAATAACTCAAGATTAGAATTCTAAAAAGTTTGCAAAGAGCTGAAAAAAAGATACTTCTAAACTTGGTCATCAGGAGAAAGAACGGAAGTAATTTAATTACCAAGTGGAATGGGGTGGGGGAATCTTTATATTTTGATAATGGCAAAATTGGGTGCAGGTAACAAGAAAGATATATTCCTAGGAAAGGAGGCCACCACTATGCTAAGGCAGTGAAAAAGACAAACTCGGTGTTAGAATCTATTAGGAATAAGATTGAAAAGGATCTCTATTTCCTGCAGTCACTCAAGCAGAGTGCAATCCCATGTTTGCTTATCTGACAGCCAGTCTCATTGAATTCAGTGAGATGTATCGAAGAAGACATGCACTGAATAGATTGTTCCTCAGGATTTTGCTACAGAGAAAAAAAGCATGTTCTAACAATGCAACTAATATACTATAGATCACACTGTTAGTTGTATAGAACCATGTTTCTCAACCTCAGAAACTCTAAGATGTGTGGACCTCAGCTCACAGAATTCCCCAACCAACATGTTCGCTGGGGAATTCTGGGAGTTATAGTCATATATCTTAAAATTGCTGAATTTGCAAAGCATTGCTATAAAATATAATTAGAATACTGGGTATCACATCCTCCAAACAAGATTATGGAGAAGCTATTAAAAAAGGAAGAAGATGAGAATTAATATTCAAAGGGTGACGGACCTGTATCCTCAATACAAGAAAAAGCTAAGTATATTGTGAATAGTTCAATAATAGTTCAACATTAAAAAAAAACCTCAACAATGCATGATAAACTTTGATAAATTGTAAATGGCATCCAAGAGGATGAACAAACATTTTTCTCTATAATACACAATTTTTTAAAAAATCATGAAATTGTGTCAGATAGATTTTTTTAAAAAGAAGAAGGAGGAGGAGGAGGAGGAGGAGGAGGAAGAGGAGGAGGAGGAGGAGGAGGAGGATGATTTGGGAATACAACTCTTATTTATGCATTCTTCAACAATAGCCACTATATTAGTTGACTTACATTTTGGCTATATAGTTTTGGCAGTATACGTCAATGGCAATATAAGAGGAAAATTAAATAGTTTTTCTACTCCCTGCCTTACAGGAATGTTCCTTAGAGAAAATATAGTAGTCTTAATGGGGAAAAGCATATTTTGCTAGGGTCTAAAGGTTATTGGTGGTTAGGAAAGTAGATCAGTCTGCAACTTCATTATTTTTATGAGGAAACAATGAAACTGTACATTATGAGTTTTACCCAGCACTGTTTCCACTTGCCACTCCCTCCAAACTATTTTGAAGTCAGTAATGCAATTAACTTTCCTTGCTGAAGGCTTTGGAGCGCTGACAAAAGGAGGCAAAGAATATCACAAGCAATCCGTTCTCTCTCTTCAGTTGACCAATAGAAGAGCACACAAGCCTCATTTAGTCTATGTCCTGCCCCTAAGCTATTGTAGAGGCAGCAACGAAAAGCCCCTCATTCCATCCAAACAGGATATTTAATTAATTGCTATGGCCATTCACATTTCGGAAGGAAGGAAGGAAGGAAGGAAGGAAGGAAGGAAGGAAGGAAGGAAGGAAGGAAGGAAGGAAGGAAGGAAGGAAGGAAGGAAGGAAGGAAGGAAAATTCTGAGCAGTTTATGTATAGGGGTGGTAAAAAAAAAAAACCTACCAAGCTAAGAAACTGTCATTCCTGTTGTATATAAAAGCTTTTTGTTAGTTGTTATGGAGAAGGAGACCATGTTAGTAATTTTGCAACTTGGGACCTTCCCCAGTATGTTTAACAGCGGTTACCTTTTAGTGTATTGGTTATTATGGGAGAGAGAAAAAGAACTTAATCATAAAAAAACAGAGATAAACAGAAAGAACAGGATACTGTCAGTGGTCTCCTAAGCTGAGGGGTGGAAAGAGAGATGGTCCTAGAGCAATAAAAATCCCTTCACTCCTCATTTTTTCATGAAAGAAAAAGGAAAGAAATTACTTTCCTATCCTATTAGTTTGTCTGGGGGTTGGGAACAACCACTTGTACTTTGCATCCAGTTGATTTACAGCAAAAGAGAAGGGTAAAATAGGCAGAACTCTGGTTAAGTCTCCCCAGCTCCTCCTTTTTAGATTATTTGTGTATGAGAAAAGTTGCAAGTAAGAGATAAGGCAGTCCAGCTCAATGATAAGTAATCAGAATAATACATATTTCTGAATCTTGTGTGAAAAAAGTATGAACAGTTGCTGGCAAGAGAGATCTATAAAACTGTCAAGTCACCTTTCCCCTTTAAGGACCTGTAAACAGAATGGTACATCAAATGAAGTAGAATGTAGCAAGTGTTCACTGGGAAAACAGACTACTACATAAACAAACTATTTCAACTTTGTGAACAGAAAGATCTTTGGGTACATTGGTATGTGTGTAACGTTTTTGATACCTGGCAGTTTAATTAAACATATACTGTATTAGTTCAGCTGCTGATCACAGACAATGGCATGAAACGATAAGGTTCAAAACGTATCTTGCAATAACTTGGTATAAAAGTGCCATATATCTGAGAACATTTATGTAACAATTGTGCCATTCTTACAAGTTTTAGAAGTGCCAGTCACAATCATTATTAGTAGAGGGTTGGACTAGAAGACCCCCAAGGTCTCTTCCAACACTGTTATTCTGTTATTAGAACAAATACTACATTCTGAATTGCCTGTTGGATGGCTCAGCACCATCAGGAATTGTAAGATAATATCCTGTAGCCAGCATGCAATTATCCTGAATCTGAAGTGAATCTGTCTTATTATATATATACTCATTGTAAGAGTGGTGAGATAGTGTTTCAGGGTACAACTGATGAATGACAATAATTTTGCTTTACCATATAGATTTAAATACATTTTCCCTGATTTATTTATTTATTGTCTTGATGATATTGTCTGGGCAGTTTGTTGACAAACAAGATAACTGACTCTTATCACTCAGTTGCTGTTAAGCAAATATTGCTGCCATATTCAACTGTTATCTAAACTGGTTAAAGTATATGAAAGTAGAGAGCAAGCCTCTACTAAGGAACTCCACCACTAAAATTTTGCGTATTGTCATTTTGGAGTCCATACATACAACATGAATGCCAGAGATGTCAAGGGAGTACTCTAAACATAATTGTACAAATGGGGACTTCCACATGGATTGGGACAATCGAGTTCATACAATCCCAGTTTGGTGAGCATGGAAATATCCTCTGTTTCATCACACTATATATATATATATATATATATATATATATATATATATATATATATATATATATAGTGCTCCTTCGTGCTCCTAGAAGCACGAAGCCGAAAGCACCAGCCTGAAGATGACGAATGAGACTTCGTCGAAACGTCGCCAAGACACTTCCAATTTTACGTGGGAGAAAACCCAAATAACCAAAGACCTACATACAAACACCCGCGAAAACCTCAGAAAACACCACACACACACACACATATACATATACATACACATACATACACATACACACACACACACACACACACACACACACACACACACACACACATATATATATATATATATATATATATATATATATATATATGCAGATATTGGAAGAATCCAATCAATAAATGCACCAAATGCTCCTCAATATGGCCCCTTTGCTCTTTGTCTTCTCTAAAGTATGTAGATACTTGAAATTATTCTGAAAATTATCTTCTCAAAGTAGAATTGCCTTTTATCTATATGGGCACCAAGCCTCTCTAATTTGTATTATGAGTATTGCTTAAACTATAATGCTATACTAAAAACACGTATTAGGAATTAGCTCCCACTGAACACAGTGTAAGTTGCTTTCAATAAACAAGCACAAGATTGTTGCATATTTTTGTGAAGCCAACTCTGAAGTCAGAAAATGCCCGACAAATGACATTTTCCAGTAAGATTATATTAGAAACAAACAGTGAAAATCTGTTTACTGAGCCACTATTACGTTTGGAGAAATTAAAGACAAGAATCATGATATAAGTATAGCGCTCTTGACTGACACACCAGGGTTTAGTGTATTGCCGATTCTTTCACTGAACAGATGTCTCTTGGTTATTAAAAAGGGTCAGCTGAAATACTTACCCTTGGGTGCCTTTGTCCCCCATTATTGCAATAATTGATGTGCACTCATCACCCCAGGTCAATAAGTCACAGCCTTTGGTATGGACTATCTCTGACTTGTCTGCCTTAGTTGTGAACTTCAATGAAGGTCTAGTCCTCACCAACTGTGTGCTCCTTAATGGTATCTCTCTGACAAATACCATGTCCATTGTAATGCAATGGCCACCTGCTGCTACTTTTGCTGATTTCCTTTTCTTTCCCTGCAGGTGCACAAATCTGTATAGGCATCCCCTTGAAATGCTGAATAATGGATGCTTCCTAATGATCACTTGTTTCAAAACCATAAAAACACACACATTTCTGGTATAAATCTTCTTTTCCCTGCTTAAAGAGCAAATTCTACCTCTATCTCCCGTTCTAGGAAGATTTGTCACTATATTCCTTTATACATTTCCAACTGCTACTACAATTCCTCTATGGTGCTTCCACATCCATGTTCAATTTCAGATGCCTGTACATTATAGAAGTATTTTGATATGCCCATCAGTCAGTAAATGAAGCTTAAAGGTGCTTTCCTCTCTCTTTCATTTCTATGAGCAAATGAATTTTTCTGATGGAATTTGATGGCCATAGGTATAATTTGTTGTAAAATGATGGAGATGCTGCTCAGTGCAAATGTCCATTAATAAATAAAATCCTGGCCAGTCAAGGAGCTACAGCATGTGCACATGAAAGGATAATTTCATATAGCAGGCTGCTATTTCTCTGCTTTATTTTCATTGTTCAGTCTGCAGCTGCAGACAGCTAATGAATGCAGTTCTTGTGAAAATGAATACTCCCAGATAAAATTTCCTCCTACCACTGTGAGTATATTTGGAAGAATTATCAAGTCTGTACAAGTCAGTATCCCTATGTTAAATGTAAATACATTGGAAGAATAATATCATATCTGCCGGGTCTGCTTTTACTTTTAAATGCACTCCAAATAACTTGGGGAATGGCATACATGTAAATCCCATACATGTAAATTCCATTTCTAGTTGCTGCTTCAAGAAGAAATGATCACATTAACTTAGCAATGTTCTCCAAAAATATAAACAGTTATGATTTACAAGTCAGATGATATGATGGAACCGCATCTACAGTACATGGAGGGAAGTGTGTAGTGGGGTGCCCCAGGGCTCTGTTCTGGGCCCAGTGCTCTTCAACATCTTCATCTACGATCTGGACAAGGGGATAGATGGGGAACTCATCAAATTTGCAGACGACACTAAGCTGGCAGGAATAGCCAACACTCCAGAAGACAGGCTTAGGATACAGGAGGATCTGGACAGACTTGAACACTGGGCGCTATCTAACAAAATGAAATTCAATGGTGAAAAAAATAAGGTTCTACATTTAGGCAAGAAAAACCAAATGTAGAGGTATAGTATAGGGGGTACCTTGCTCAATAGTAGTAACTGTGAGAGGGTCCTCGGAGTCCTAGTGGACAATCATTTAAATATGAGCCAACAGTGTGCTGCAGCTGCCAAAAAAGCCAACACAGTGCTAGGCTGCATTAACAGAGGGATAGAATCAAGATCACGTGAAGTATTAATACCACTTTACAATGCCTTGGTAAGGCCACACTTGGAATACTGCATCCAGTTTTGGTCACCACAATGTAAAAAAGATGTTGAGACTCTAGAAAGAGTACAGAGAAGAACAACAAAGGTGATTAGGAGACTAGAGGCTAAAACATATAAGGAATGGTTGCTGGAATTGGGTATGTCTAGTTTAACAAAGAGAAGGACGAGAGGGGACATGATAGCAGTGTTCCAATATCTCAGGGGCTGCCACAAAGAAGAGGGAGTCAAGGTATTTTCCAAAGCGCCTGAAGGCAGGACAAGGAGCAACGGGTGGAAACTAACCAAAGAGAGAAGCAACCTAGAACTAAGGAAAAACTTCCTGACAGTTAGAACAATTAACCAGTGGAACAACCTGCCCCCAGAAGCGGTGAATGCGCCAACATTGGAAGTTTTTAAGAAGAAACTGGACAGCCATTTGTCTGAAATGGTATAGGGCTTCCTGCCTGAGCAGGGGGTTGGACTAGATGACCTCCAAGGTCCCTTCCAACTTTATTATTATTATTATCGATCATCGCACAGTCAGCCAGATGTTCAGACTGGATTTGGCATTTTGTTTACCTATCGAGTCCTTACCCAGGACCTGGGATAGGCAGATGTGGATGTTTGATGGTATTACAGGTATCGTCGCAGGATGGAAGCAGTTCCTAGTAAGGCCGCCTTTTGCAATTGACTAATAGCGAATTTGTCAATGCCAATGGTGTTCAAGTGGTGCTCCAGTTGTTTTGGGATTGCACCCAAGGAGCCTATGACTATTGTACTACCCTTGCTTGCTTTTGCCACAGTCTTTCTATTTCTATTTGTAGGTCTTTGTATTTTGTTATCTTCTCCAGTTCTTTCTCTTCTATTCTGCTGTCTCCAGGCACTGCCACGTCCACTATCCAGACTTTTTTGTCTTTCTTATTGACAATTGTTAAGTCTGGGTGTTATGTTGCAGGTGCTTGTCTGTTTGAATTCTGAAGTCCCAGAGCAGTTTAATTTTATCATTTTCTATGACTTTCTCTATTTTATGATCCCACCAGTTTTTGCTTACAGGCAAATGATATTTTTTGTAGATCTTCCAATGCACCATTGTTGCTACTTTGTCATGCCGCTGCTTGTAGTCAGTCTGTGCAATCTTCTTGCAGCAGCTTACCAGGTGGTCCACTGTTTCTTCAGCTTCTTTGCATAGGCGGCACTTACTGTCTGTTGCTGTCTTCTCAATTTTGACTTTGTATGCATTTGTCCTTAAGGCTTGGTCTTGTGCAGCCAGAATTAGTCCCTCGGTCTCTTTCTTCAATTTTCCTGCTCTTAGCCATTGCCAGGTTTTATTGTTATCTGCTTTCCCAGCTATTTTTTTCATGTATCGGCCATGTAGTGCTTTGTCTTCCCATGCCTCTATTCTGTTCTTCATTTGGTCTTTCTTGAAGGCCAGTTTGGTCTCTCCAGTAGTTAGTAAGCCTTCCTGATATACTAATTTCAGTGCATCTTCATCATTGTTCTTCAGATATTCTTCCAAAGCCATTTTTTCTTCTTCAACCATCTGATGTACTTGTAGCATTCCACGCCCACCTATTTGCCTTGGTAGATAAAGTCTATCAATGTCACTGCGTGGATGAAGGGCATGATTCATTGTCATTATTTTTCTGGTCTGCCTATCCATTGCTTTTAGTTCTGCTTGAGTCCAGTCCACTATTCCAGCTGTGTACCTAATGACTGGGGTTGCCCAGGTGTTGATTGCCTTTATGGTATTTCCTCCATTGAGTTTGGACTTTAAGATCTTCTTCACTCTCTTGATGTATTCACCTCTAATCTTTTTCTTGACTTCAGTGTGCTTGATGTTGTCAGCTTGAAGGATACCCAAGTATTTGTAGTAATCTTCCTCATCCAGACTCTTAATGTTATTTTCGTGGGGCATCTTGATTCCTTCAGTTTTCATTATTTTTCCTTGTTTGATAGTAAGTGTGGCACATTTGTCCAAGCCAAACTCCATTACAATATCTTGGCTATATATACGGACAGTGTTGAGCAGCGATTCTATTTCAGATGATGTTTTTCCATACAGCTTCAGATCATCCATATAAAGGAGGTGGGATAGTCTGGCAGATGTTTTTGATGTTTGATAGCCATGTCCTGAGTTATTCAGTATTGTTGACAGAGGAAACAGTGCAATAACAAATAGTAATGGTGATAATGAATCTCCTTGAAATATTCCTCTCTTGATATTAACCTCTCCCAGCCTCTCACCATTGATCTGCAACTGTGTCTTCCATTGTGCCATCGATCTTTGCACAAATTTTCTGATGTTTCTACTGACTCCTGTTATTTCTAGGCACTTTATTATCCAATCATGTGGCAGAGAGTCAAATGCCTTTTTGTAGTCAATCCATGCCACATTCAGGTTGGTCTTCCTTCTCTTGCAGTTTTCCAAGATCATTTTGTCTATTAGGAGTTGATCTTTTGTTCCTCTGCTATTGGGGCGGTTTCCTTTCTGCTCAGGTGGAAAGAGATTGTTTTCAACTAGATGCTGTTGCACTGCATCAGCTACTACACCAGTTAGTAATTTGAAAGTTGTTGGTAAGCAGGTAATTGGCCTGTAGTTACCTGGTGTTGCCCCTTTTGCTGGATTTTTCATTATTAGGTAGGTTTTCCCAGTTGTTAGCCACTTTTCAATTTCTCCTCCTTGTAGTATATTGTTGAACTGCTTGGCAATGAGTGGGTGTATAACAGTTAGATGTTTCAACCAAAACCCATGCAGTTCATCTTCACCTGGTGCTGACCAATTTTTGATTTTCTTTGCTCTTTTTTCTACCATTTTTGTTGTTATTACTAGTTCTTTCATTTCAACTTCTGTTTTATTTGCATCCACCTCTTTTAACCAAGCCGCATCCTTGTTGTATTTCTTTGGGTTATCCCATATCTGCTTCCAGAACTGCACTGTTTCTTCCTTGTCAGGTACTGACTGATTCCTTGCAGTTTCTCCATTGATGGATTGGTAGAAACGTTTCTGATTGGATTGAAATTGGAGGTTCTGCCTATAGTTTGCAATTCGAGCTTCATATCTACTGATTTTCCTGGCTATAGCTGTTATTTGTTGCTTTATTATTTCCAGTGCTTCCTTGATCTTCCTTGTTTCTAAGTGGTATTTCTTGATTAGGTATTCTTTGGTCTTCTTGTTCTTCAGCTTCTTTTCTTTCATCTGTTCTAGCTTGCTTGCATGTGATCTTAACTTGCTGATCTTATTTTCTAGTCTAACCTTCCATTTTTCTGGTGCACTGTTTGTTTGTTTTTCTTCTTTGTTGATTTTGCATCCCAGGTATTCTGTTATAACTGCAGCTGTGCTGTACATTAGTTGGTTTGTTTCTTGCAGTGAATTGGTGCTTATACTTGATATTGCAGTATTTGCATCTTTTAATGCTTGTGCTAGCTGTTTCTTTGGAACAAGCTTCAATGCAGGTAGCCTTATTCTGTTGTTTTTGTGCTGTTCTAGATGCTCAGTTATTCTTTGTTTCAATTCTTTTATTTCTTTAGTTAGAGGGTTTTGTTCTTCCTGAGGAAGAGGTGCCTGGTTTCCAAATGAGAACAGTTGTATATCTCTGCTGGATTCCTTCACTGCCAACTCCCCCTGGTTTGCCTCTACATTCTGAATTACTTCTGGTAAGGCTTTGATTTCTTTGCCCTGGGTAAACCTTTGCAGTTCGTCCAATTCTGTTTCTGTGAATATTTTATTTCGTGTTATAAATCGGCGTTGATCTGCTAGTCTCTGTTCTGTTATTTCTGATTCTGGATGTTGTTCTTTCCAGAACTGGTGCATTCGTTTTAGATATCCTCTTCTTGTTGGACTTGATCTGTAGTAACAGATCATTATTTCTTTGTTTTCCATCACTGTGTATCTGCGACGGGTAAACACCTTTTCTTCCAGTAGTTCTGCAGCTGCTGGCCCTGGTTGCTCAGCCAACAGTCCTGAGTCCTGTAACCCATTTTTCACCAGATATCCAGGAACTCCAATATCTAGTGCGGACCTTGTTAACCCGGGCGACGTCCGAGCCGGTATGGCATTCTGAAATTTACGTCTCACCATATTTTTTATGGGAGAGACACTCTTTGTCTGACTCCTCTGATGAGACCTGTCCAGTATGGTTGAACCTCTGGCATAGCTCTCATCTTCCTCAGAGTACACAAGCCCCACAACCACGTCAAGGTAGTGCCTCACTGGGGGTTGTTATTATTATTATTATTATTATTATTATTATTATTATTATTATTATTATTATTATTATTATTATCCTGCCTTCCTCATTTCCAAATTACACACTGAACCTTTGACTTCAACAAAAAAAATATGATGCTGTTATTTTATTTTTAAGTCAGCGATTTTGTTTTGAAATGTTGTGTAACACAGGGAAAACCATTTGTTTCTGTGAATGCACGGATGCCCAGATCATTTTTTTTTCAAACCTCCATAAATTATTTCATATCCACTATTAAAAATGGATGGAATACTTTTTATGTATTTGTGCATTAAAGAATAATGAATACATATGTTAATTATGGGTAGACACGTAAACATAAATGTTAAAGTTATTTCACTTTAAGTTGAGTTTGATCTCCTCACCATGAAGTTATTTCAAATTTAGAAGAGTTGAGAGATAATATAGGTGTATGTCCAATGAACGCACAAGACTGCAAATCAGTATAATTTTTTTCCTAAATTATACTGAGGCAAACGGTGCACTTTCCTAACTCAGTTCTGCCTGTCCTTTAGAAAATCAGACAATATATGGATCACTAGAAAGTAGGGGGAAAGATAATGTCAAAGAACAGAAAATGAGCATGAGAAAGGGGAAAAAGAAAACATCCACAATCTATAGGAAGTCAGATTGCAAATCTTGAGAGAGCAGCCTTCGTTTGGTCATTTTTCAAATTTTTGTTACTATTGATATTATGAGAAAAGATTAGAGGTCCCATTTTTTCATTGTTAATTCAGTGGCAATAGCTTTGTCCTCTCCAAATAAAATGAATAAAAAATAAAAACACTGCCATAGATACATTTTGTTGCTCACATAAATCAGCAATCACCTCAGCCTCCATTTTCTACTTCATGAATAACACCTATTATGGCTTGAGAAATGCCAAGAATTCTCTTCAGCGAGATATAATTTATTATTTTGGTATTAGAACCAGTGGATCTTGCTTTTTTTTGGGGGGGGGGCAATTGCAGTCAGACAGTGGAATAGTTCTTCCTAAGGCAGGAGCATTGTTTAAATCTGGCAGCATTGCCCAGTTGCATGAAAAGAAAATATTGGTCTTTTAATCTGCTGAGACAGACCAGTTGTTGTTGTTGTTGTTAATTGCGAAGTCGTGTCCGACCCATTGTGACCCCATGGACAACGTTCCTCCAGGTCTTCCTGTCCTCTACCATCTTCTGGAGTCCATTTAAGTTCACACCTATTGCTTCAGTGACTCCATCCAGCCACCTCATTCTCTGTCGTCCCCTTCTTCTATTGCCCTCAATCTTTCCCAGCATTAGGCCCTTTTCCAGTGAGTCCTTCCTTCTCATTAGGTGGCCAAAGTATTTGAGTTTCAACTTTGACAGACCAGTATATTGCAAAAAAAAAAAAGTGTTCATTGTGCACACAGTCAGGTCTAAATAATAATTTTAAATAATATCAGAATCAACATAGGAATCCTATTTCCAAACAGAACCACACAATACAATTAGGCATAGGTCTTTAGTATAGCCTGTCTGGTCACATTTTTCCCAACTCCCTAAAGCAAGACTCATTGCCTGCTGTATGGTCCGGGATTGGGCAATAGAAATGACTATGCAAAACATTCAATACAAACCGGAGACATTACTATTAGGAATACTAGAGAAAAATGTAAATAAAGAGGACACATACGGTATTTAATTATCCATGTGGTCACAGCAGCAAGGATACTATTTGCTCAAAAGTGGAAAGCAATGGAAGTACCAAATGGGGAAGCACTAATAAAGAAAATTATGTATTGCGCAGAACTAGATAGGATAACAAAAAGATTAAAAAATCAGAAAGAAACAGAATTTTATCAAATATGGAATAAATTTTATAGATGGAGGGAAAAAAATGGAAGTCACAGTAAAGAGATAAACTGAGATAAAGACTAGAAATGTATAGTTGTATATAGATATATTATATGTAATTAATGTACAATATGGACTGAGATGTCAGTCAAAGATGATTTACCATGTTCAATGTTTTTAATCCTTTTTTGTAAATATTTTTTTTTAAAAAAAAAGACTCATTGCCTGCAATGGTACATGGGAATGACCTTGAAATCAGAGGGGAAGAGATGCTGCCTAGGCAGTGGTGGGATTCAAATATGTGAACAACCAGTTCTCTGTGTTCCGGAAGTCCATTCTGGGCCTGGGCAAGAAAAAAAATTAGCTACCTATTCTGCTGAACTGGTGCAAACTGGCTGAATCCCACCATTGTGCCTAGAGAACAATCAGATAAAGGAAGAGAGGGAACCCAAAGTTGTATAATGGGCAGAGAAAGAAATTTAGAATCTGCACTAACTTATCAGGCTGTAAAAGAGACAGCAGGAGATTTGTATCTTCAGACTTGCAAGAGTCTGTTAATGTAGCCTTACAATAAAGTAGAGTTAGCTCATCAGGTCTATTTCCTGTCTGGTTTACCTGGGAAGGTTGACATTGCCATGCTGTAAGTCACAACATTCTGAGGGTCACAACATGGTTCTGTCTAATGGGCAACTCTAATTATTCATTGGTGAACAAGTAATCATGATTTCTGCTGGTGCAGTAATAAAGCATACTTTCCAGGAAGGAAAAGTGAGAGCAAGAATGTCAATCTACGATGTGTTGGTCTGACAAATGAGAATTTCACCATACAGGAGTTGAATTCCAAACTGAATTAGGCATGCTTATATAAAAATGTTATTAGGAAAGCTGACCAGAAACAAAGAAATAATGTTATTAAGAGAAAAATACTTGCGTACATTCTCAATGATGTTGATTCATGTTCACTTTCTAAAATAAATCATCTAATTTATTGTGACTTCATTATTATTTGACAAACAAGGCTGATGGGAACACATTAAAACAGACCCTAGTAAAAGCCATCCTCTGACATTTCTTCTAATACTGGAGAAACTTTGAAAATTACATATATCTGGGCTATCAAACACCCATGAATATATTACTTTTATCTAACAGAGCTTGCCAAGATGCTGCAAATATTGAACTGAATGAGCCTGGGGAAGGAAGTGATAGGGAGCGTTCCATTTAGTCCTGCGACATCAAAAGTTACAAAATAACTTTGCATGAGACTGTCTTAATTTGCCTCAAAAAGGCCTTTTGGGATGTCAATGTGATCAAGTCACAATGATGACATAATCTGCCTATTTGAAGTACTTTGTGTCACTCTGACAGCCACTTCTATTTCTAATTACTAGGAAATACTTCACCTTCCACTATGTTCATGAACTCATTAGAAATACCAGGCATGGCCTCTACACCAATGTTAGAATTGTGGAGTTGCATGCAAGTGCTAGAATAGTTCTTCGGATTGTGACAATGTCCTGCAGACACCATCAGAGCAACACAGAGTGAAGCGACACCAAAGTAAAGCTCCCCTTCGAAACTCTGCACAGCCCTACACAACAATTATGAAATCCATTTTTATTTATTTGCATTTCAATTCAGCTAAATGTTCATTGTGAAATTGAGATTTTGTTTATTTTAAAGCAGAATTCCTCAACCTTTTTGGCTTTGTGGACTGGGGGGAGGGGATGGTTCTGCACACACAATGGGCACGCGTGCAGCTCCATTTGTGCAAGATGTGGGCATGCGCCACTCATGCAAGTGGAGCACATGCACATGCTTGCCCACTGCTCATGCAAATGGGGATGCACATCTGTGCTTATCTGCCACTTCCGTGGCCCGATTCTGAAAGGCTCAAGACCTGGTACTGGATGCAGACTGGGGGTTGGGGACCTCTGTTTTAAAGAGTCAGTACTTATTTAATCCCATTTTAAAGGATAGGAGATTTAATACTGCGAGATTATGTTATCACTCCTATTCATTTAAAGTGCTACACCTCATTAATAGCTTGGTCTGGTTCTCATTTTATGGAAGCAGTAATATAACCGGGAGGGAATTACCCACTTCTCTAGTACTAGCACTAGAGAACTAGTACTTATTCCAGTTCTATTGGATACTGCCTGCAGGTAAAGGGAAATGGCAAGAGCCAGCATTTGAGATAGTGACACAAAATTAGGAACAATACAGTGTCTCTGAAGAGCCTATCACAGTGACACCCCCAAGTATGCTGATATGTGTGTCCTCTACAAGATGTTACACCGGTGATTTCAAAAGCCAGCGGGGATGGACTAATGCAAATTAGGGAAACATGAGGAGGCTTGAACTGTTTTATAAAATGATGTTGGAAAGTTTTTGTAATTAAAGCAATTTAGATTGTTTTCATTTTAACACAAAAAATGTTTACAATCATATTTGGAGCTGGCCTTTAATGAACAAAAATGTTATATTGATATGAAACATTACAGTCTGAAGTCTAAGGAGGCAAGAATCAGGTTACATTGTAAGGGAAGGTCACAGATGGGAACTTTTCCATGCTAATTTTGTTCCATAATAATCCCATCTGATTTGCAGAGAGGCTGGATACTAAGCCTCTATCTCTAAAAAGCCTGAAGAAACTTCCATGCGACAAAACTTCGGCTTCATTGTTTCTTCTATCTGTGCCTCAATAGCAGCAATGACATCCAATCTTTATCAAGGAGCAAGTGATTTTCTTATATCATCAACTGTGTCTGCTGTAGTAATTGAGCTGCAGTATCTCATAGCTTGCATGCTAAGCAATGTTCAGGTGAATATGCACATTCTGCTGTAAGCTACTATCTGCATATCCATATAAATGTTATGCCAGAATATTATGAAATGGTTGCAAGATATGGATGTGGGAACTTTGAAGTACGTGTCAATTCTATTGTTTTCCATATTTGCATGTGTATGTGAGAGCATTTGTGGGTGTGTGATAATTTTGTTGTTGTTGTTATACTATGCTATGGAAGAAATTCTGCATTATTGCCTACCAGAGATAATGAAGACTTCACTATAATGGGTTCCTCAAACTGGTAGGATTTCTTTGTTCTCGTTGAGGCCAATAAGAGCCAATAATGTTGCATTCTAATCTCTTATTAGCCTTATACCATTACTGCTCCCAACTGTCAACAAAAAATTGATCTAAATAGATAATATATTACAGGATGACTCTTCTCGTTAGAAACTATAGTGGTTTTGAAAACAACTGGGCTCCCACTGTAGAAATACCATGCACGTGCATTGTTTTGAAAAGGCCAGTTTTCTCTCAATAGCTTTTTGCATCATTGTTATTCATTAAACTCTCAATAGTCACAAATTACTTTTGAGTGATGATTATTTTAATTTCTTAAAAGATATTTTGGAACCTTTGTTTGCTAGGTTTGTGAGAGATGACAAGGCTTTGGAGCCAACCTGTCAGAATTCAGCATGTATCACTTGTTTAGTGATACAACAGCATGTTAATGAGATGCATGAATATGTTCTACTTTAACTATATTTGGCATTTGCCAAGTGCCTGGGGGATACAGATGAGGGAAAGAGGCATAAGGAGAAGGTCACTGCTTAAGGGCAGCTCATATGTTATATGTTATTACTTTGATCACATATTTATGAACTGGAAGAGCAATAAGGGAAATACTCACCACATGGTGCACACATGGGTGCTGGAAGATACAAACAGTTATTTTCACTTCAATTCCACTTTCTGTTATGAAAATTCATTCTTAATTTAATTAAATGTGTTTATTGTTTCTTGTGAGCCAGGCTTTTTCCTTGTTCCCATAATCCAGATGCGTGCTTTTTAGATTACATTTATTTAATGGAGGTTGCTTATAGTTCCCAGATTACCTAGATATTATTAGATTTTTCAGACCTTGTTTCTTAACCAGTCTATTGAATAGAAACTGCTGCTGTATAATAAGGGTGGCTCCAGATCTAATTTGGTCTGCATTTTTAGGAAAACCAATCTTATTTCCATTTCCTAGATGAATACGCAGACCAGAACACAGATGCATTTTAGATTTTGTACTTCTTCAAATTTTTGTGTCATAGTTCTGAATTCAAAAACTTTGTAAAATACATATTTGATTGTGCATTTGGAATTAAATTGTGTATAAACATATTTCATCCAACTTAATTTGAATACACATACATTTTAAAATGTCACAAAAGGGTGCAACAAACATGACTGAATGCATGTGACATTGATGTGACACAGAATAGAACAACCCTTCCATCGAGGTAGCATAGGAGACCGGAAATCAATTGGAAATGATAGTCTGATGTTCTTACTGCATCTTTTAATTCAGTTAAGTATTTAAGTTCATAAATATGCCTTCCAGCTTCTATTAACTAAATCTAATTAAACTTTATTTGTCTCCAGTTTTTATAGGTATGAGATACAAGTTGCCTCAATTTTCTACTTGATTAACATCAGAATTCCAACAGCAACTAATTTTTGCCATTTTCAGGCCTTTCTTACAAGCTAATGAGGGAAAGCAGAAGTAAATCTATTTGCTCCATTAATAGTCTTCCTAGAGATCAGTTAAATGCAATAAAAGTTCAGTTTTCCTGTGAAGAGTCCTTTAGTTAAGGACAATGACTTCATTAGTCTTCCTAAGCATTTTCACATTGCTTCTGTACTGTGCTTAGAAATACCTTCAGATAGTAGTCTGCCTCTCCATTCAACTCCTCCTTCTCCTCTAACCCCCAGGGTAAAACCAAAGGTGCTTTCTTCCCAAAGGCAACTGAATTTTCTTGTTTTTTTTCTTTTGAAAACATTTCACTTCTTCTCCAAGAAGCTTCATAAGTTCTACCCAACTGGTAGGGATTCAGGTAGACTTAGGTAGAACTGAAGATGCTTCTTGGATAAGAAAGAAATGTTTTTAAAGGAAAAAAGCCAAGCCCAGTTGCCATTTGAAAAAAAAAAAAAAACACTTTTGGAACAACCACCCGAATGATTGAGAATTTCCTAAACAGTAGGGTGTCTAGGAAAACATCAGCCTTTTGCAATTTGGCTTATACTGAGGTAGAAAATTGGACCATTAGTAATACATAGAATATGAGCAATAGGCAGAGGTCCTACAGTGGGGCTTAAAAGCTTGTGAACTCTTTTGAATGTTCAATATTTCTGCATAGAAAGGACCTAAAATGAGATCTGTTTTCCTCACAAGTCCTAATGTTAGATAAAGAGAACTTGATTAAATGAAGCTAAAACAGTACATTTGTTTATATTATTAATTGTAGTCCTTTCTGTATAGCCTCAAAACTACATATCTGTAGCCAGATTGATTTGTTCCCTTCCCCAAATGGCATAACTTTCCCAGATCTACACCAGGATCTGAGCATCCAGGAGAAAGGTTGAGATAACTTATGGATCTGGGATGGCTCATTTTCTCTGTTATAGGTGCTTCCTACATGCTAGGACAGGGGTGGGCAACTATGGCCCTTTTACAACTTGTGGACTTCAACTCCCAGAATTCCTGAGCCAGCCATGGTATGTTATTTGGTTTCCTAAAATTTAGGAAACCATTTGATGGTAGCAAAAGAATACAAAAAAACTCCAACTCAGGATGTTTTACAATCCAGTTACGGAAGCCATATATATGATAATCCTTTGTATTTATATGTAAAGACTTGATTTCAAAAGAACAATTTCTCACTCATACATGTCCCATTTTCCTTCTCTTGATCTCCCACTTCTTAATTAGTCCTGGGCTTTGCTCACTGAAGAGGCAAGTCCATTCCACTGTGTATCCTAAAGACTATAATGAAGTCAACTGTCAAAATCCCATCGTGCTGCTGCCCTGCAGCTGTATCAGAAGGGCACTTGTCAGCTGTTTCACCCAGTCAAATGGAGACAAAGATCTCTTTGATGGTCAGCTTTTCTCTAATCAATCTACATTGAAGAAAATGCTAGAACCTGACAGGAAAAGGTGCAATTTGAATTTCCATACAGCACAGGCTGACTCATATAAGAAAGTTAAATGTATCAGAACATGATATTCCTGTTAAGACGGAGTACATAAAATAACTGATTTTTAATTTGCTCTCTGTCAAAGGTAAAGTATTTTTACACACACACCCTAATTTTTAAATTTGGGCTCAGCAAATATAGCAAATCTTGAGGGGGGAGGTTCGTTCTCCAAGCTTGTGGGTTGGTTTCCGAACTTTACGATAGCAAGCAAGGGAGTTTAGGGGATATCAATGTTCTTCTGTTTATAAAGGCTTCATGTGGTCAGTAGGTCTTGTGATGGGGAGTCACATCAGGGGAGAGTGTTGTGATGAGTCTTGTGATGGGTCAGATGTGGGTCACATCAGGTGAGGTCTTTTGATGGATCTCGTGACGGGAGGTAAATATTAGGTGAGGGTTATTGGGAGGTGAAGTGCTGGTTAGGAGTGTGGAGAGGTTGCATGGGTTGATTTGGAGTAAGTGCCATTGCTGGTTGACTGTGCAGTTGATTTGAATTCTGAGGGGTTCATAGGCTGGTTGTCGGTCGATGTGTCTGTTGATGGAATTGCCTGTGGAGTGCCAGGCTTCAATAAACTCGTGAGCCTGGTGGGTGGTAGCATGGCCGATGATTCTTGCATTGCTCCAATCAAGTTGGTGTTGTTCGGTTTCAGTGTGGGTAGCGATTAGAGATTTGGGATCATGATGATTGACTTCCAGCTGGTGTTCGTGGATTCTTAATTGATGTGATGTTTGTCCCACATAGAATCAGTTGCAATTGTTACTGTTGATTTGGTAAATTATACTGATTCTTTCATCCTTTGGTATTTTGTCTTTGGTTCTGGATAATTCCTGGCTGATTGTGGCTGTAGGTTTATAGGCTGTGTTTATTCCTACCGGTTGGAGAATTCTGCCTGTCATTTCTGACACCCCCCTTTTGTGTATGGTAGGATTAGTTTTGGTGTGGTAGTTGGCTGTGTGGTACATTGTGGTTTGGATGTTGTGTATCAGGATACAACTTTTTTTGGATAGACATGGAGAAGGATGTCAAGCAGCCATTTCTCTTCCACTTTTCTTAGCGTTGTGGTGCTGCAGTGTGTCCTGGCTCTTCTGAAGAGGGTCTGGATGCAGCTTCTTTTGTGTATGGTGGGGTGGTTGCTTACAAAGCTAAGGATTTGGTCCATGTGAATGGGTTTGCGGTAGACATGGGTTTCCAGTTCTCCATTGTCTCATCTTCTTATGTCAATGTCAAGAAATGGGAGTCTTTTGTCTGTTTCCTCTTCATGTATGAATTTGTTCCCTGACACAAGAATGCCAGAAAATATATCAGAAATTGCCCTTTGCAATTCTTTCTTATAATAACCAAGATTTGCTTTTGTCCAAGTGAAAATAGGGGATAGATAGGATTTACGGTGGATTTTATGTAGTTCAGAATTTTATTATAAAGAGAATTCCAGCATCCTATGAATTATTCTCATATAAACATATCATAGGTTTGATAGATTCTCTCTTCCAGTGAAACTGTATTAATTAAGAAAAGATCAAGAAACATTTATAGAACATAGCATACAAAACAGATTTATGAAGTAGAAAAACTGTAAGAATAATTTTAAATACAGAACTGTATTTAAAATTCTAAGCATTCTCTCGTTTATCAACCTATAATCTAAATGAATTCAAATATTTAGCATTAAATAGCTATGACTATTTAAACCAACCTATTAAAGTGTACTGTATATTATTTTCTTGACTTCCATGAGCATTTATGTTCACTTTCCTCCAATATAAAAGGATAAGAATTGGAAGGAGTATTCATTCTATTTTTATTGGATCTCCATCCCTGAATATATTTTCCTAGGCATAAAGCAATTTTTACTGTGGGATAGGGGTCATAACCACAATTTTACACAGTTAGACAAGGTTTATCACAGAAAAAGTTAATTAGATCAAGCAAAGCACAAAGATTGGAGTTTATTAACAGCATGCAAGGAAAAAAACTGTTCCAAGCTAACATAAAACATACTGAAAAACTGGTGATTAACACCAGAGCCGTCAAGATTCTGACAGATACTTCTTGGGTACCTGATCGTTTGTGCTCTGTAAATTTGTTATCCCTTTTCCCTCCCCCCCCCAAAAAAAACTAGGAAAACTACCCAACAAAGAGCTAATTTTTCAAATAGACGAAGGCTTATTATGTTCCTGTTGCATATTCTTAAATGTAAAGGTTATGTGCTGAGTGTTTGACTTTATTTGCATGAAATATTTAACTGCTCTGTTAATGTTCTGAATAGTTGCAGTTTATCCATTACAACATGTAATGGAGATATAAAAATAATTTACTACCATGTCCATTCCCCCTTAAAATTTGTGCCCTTAATGAAACGGGGGTAACACATAAAGGGAGTTAATGTACAAGATAGGACTATGAGTAACTTCCTAGAAGAAAGATGCAAAATCTTTCTGAGCAAAACAAGGAGTTTTCCAAAATGGGTAATGGAAAATGGGTTTTATTTTCTGTTCAAATAATGTAAGGCCAGAATATACATGCTTGGGAAAAAAAAACACCTCTAACTTTTTTTAAAAGCGTAGTTTCTCCAGAATAAAGATAGAATCTATACAGTACTATATTTCTGTAATTATTGGAACAGCAGAATATTAAAGAAAATCATTAAATCAGGATCCCATCCACTGAGATAAGATAGTCCTTGACTTAGAACAGTTCATTTAGTGACTGTTCATAGTTACAACGGCACTGAAAAAAATTACTTATGATCCTTTTTCACATGACCTTTGCAGCATCCCCATGACCATGTAATCAAAATTCAGGTGCAAGGCAACTGGTTCATTTTTATGACCGTTGCTGTGTCCCAAGATCATGTGGTCACCTTTTGCGACCTCCTGACAAGCAAAGTCAATGGGGAAGCCAGATTCACTTAACAACCAGGTTACTAACTTATCAACTGCAGTGATTCACTTAACAACTGAGGCAAGAAATGTCATAAAAGGGGGCAAAACTCACTTAACCAAAGTCTAACTTAACAACAGAAATTTTGGGCTCAATTGTGGTTGTAAATTGAGGATTACCTGTACTACAAATCATGGAGAAGCAAAATTATGTCACTACACTCATATCGAAATAAAATAAATATCTATCGCCATCTCCATCTCTCATCCTTATTATATGAATCTTCCAATTTTTTAAAAAATAAAACTCAGAAGAATATTCTAGCCTGGCAAGGCAAACTATTATCTTCTGCTGGGCATTGGGGAGTTTCACCAAGTGTTTTTTAAAATTTAAAAATGTTTTAAAAGCACAGGAAAAAAACTTCAACTTAACAGTTAAAGATGTGCTACCTAAATAGGCCTGGCCCTTTTGTTTTATCTGTTAAGTTGGGGAGCAAGGTAGCTGCGGTCTTCCACAACATCTTCCAGACAGGATGTGAACCATGAAAAGTACAAACAGATGCCGGCAGAGAATTTTTAACTACTCCTCTGATGAAACTTTTAGCATGTCATAGCATTCACCACTTTGTCACCCATAGTGAGACTAAAGCGGCTTTTACAGAGAAGTTTAACCATCCACTGAAAAATAATCTGTGGAGATATTTTACGGCTAGAAATATCCATTGCTATGTGAACATTTTGTCTGCTAATCTTCAAGGGTACAAGGGCACTTTCCATTGTAGCATCCGATACCATACATTTGTGTAATGAAAGGGAGTGGGGATAAGAGTGTATGGAAGTTTTCCAAAGTAAAAGAAGGGGAAAATATCTTAAGGTGGGCAACCACATCAGGCTATCCAGACTGAATATGGGAAGTTTGAAAAAGGCTATCAACGACGGATGAAATATTCATCATCAAAGAGTGGTGTATAGATTAAAAGATTTCACAGATGAGCCTGCAAAGGGGTCTTTGTACCCAGAGGAACTTCAAAAGTTCCTGCTGACTAAGATTGTGTAGATAGAATCTAAAAAGTGATCAGGGTAAAAAAAAAAAAAAAAAAAGTGGCGGAAATACAAAGAGATTCTAATCCATGGGTGTACAGCCCAGGCAAATTTAAGACCTGTGGACTTCAACTCCCAGAATTCTCTGGTAATTTAATGACATCATTAATTAAACAAACAGTAAATGACTGTTAAAGTTAGTATAAGCTCCAGCCACTTACCAAAATTCCCTGTGATTGGCAACAGAAGCTGAATTTGATTTGAGGTTGTTGTTTTTTTCCCCCCAGAACAGCTTATACAAATAAATAGCTTTCAGCATATACAATTTATTGGCTTGCCAGCTCATTGCAAATAAACCTGTTTGTAGTCTAGTCATTTCATACCATCTCCCAGGAAACACAACAAGCTGCTCACTTTTCACTTATGGTAGTTTTAAATTAATTCAAATGAAGCTTGCCTCTTGAGCCTGTTCTATATGATGGTGAAGCAATTGATGATGATAAATTACAGTAGCTTCATGTGAGAATACAACTTACTCAGCTGCAGTCTTCTGTGGAATACGTACGTCTGTGAAACATGTATCCATAACCTGAAACACAGTTAAAGAAATGATCACAGCCGACTCGGCCACAGTGGATTGCAAAAAATGTGCTAAGAAAGCAGCTGTTAACATTGTTATATTTTTCAAATTAGAGATTATGGAAAGGAACATTAGTTTCAGTAGAGAACTATATCTATGGAATGAGAACAGAATTCATCTGAAGAATTAATTTTAGGTTGGAGCAGGGTAATTCATTTATCTTCAGCACAGCTTGAGCTAAAATCAAAATGACCATTATGATCAAACTAAGACCGGATAACTTTACCACACTCTCTCCCCCATTCTCATCCTGAGCATTTTTCTGAGCTGCATTAGCTAGGTGACCTAGTTATTACTGATTCATTTTATCAAAATCAACAATAATAATGAATTCATTCTGCTTCCCATATAGCCTCCTCAAATCACTTTCACAGCATTCAGAAAGAAGCTTTATTATTCCTTATAAAGCTTCTCTTCTTTGTAACAAATCTTTCTGTATTTATCAATCTGAGGCAGAAGAGACTATTATTACTGCAAATTTTATTCTATCCTGTCCCCACACTACAGTATTTCAGGCACTTAAAAGGCAGGTTTCACAACGCTTGGCAATTCTCTGATTTCTGTGAAAATTGGCAAGTTTGACATCCTTATCAAGAGCCTTTTCCTGGCAATTTCATCCCATTGTGCTGTTTCATCTCATTCGGCAGAACTGGTAGCTAATTTTTTGTTGCCCAGGCCCAGAACAGACTTCCGGAAGTGGCATCCACACAGAGAACTGGTTGTTCACATATTTGAATCCCACCAGGGGCTTTCAAGTGCTCTAAGTCTCTAGAAATAGGATCAGATTAATTAATTAATTAATCCAATTTATATGGCTTGCCCTTCTCAACAAAGAGACTCTGGGCAACTAACAGCAGTTAAAACCAATGAAGAACACAAAAGAAATAGGCAAGTGGCAGATAAAATAAAAACAGTGGACAATCACGAACGTAACTGGCTTCCAGGCTCTGTTACGCTGACCTCCATGCCTCAAATCACAGCCCTGTCTTCAGGGCCTTTTGAAAGGTCAACAGGGGTTATATTTATGTTTTTCTGAATATTTTTTTCAAAATTATAATAATTCAGGGCACCTTCAACCCTCATTCACCAAAAATACCAAAAGTTTTATCCATACTAAATATATATAGACCTATAGTGCTCTAGAAGAGATTGTTTATGAATATCTGCTTCTGTTCTTGAAATTTCAAATAAGCCTAGTGAAAAGTTATAATTTCACAGTGATGAAGGCGATATCAATTCATCCCATTACAGCTCCCCTCTCAAAATTAAAACATCCAATGTTTTCCATTATATAGAACACAATAGGATTTTCTTCTTAATGGGTATGAAACAGCACTAAGGAAACAAAATGGAATGAGAAATTACCACTACAGAAACAGGTTTAGCACCAAACTATCAAAATTCAGATCACTTAAATCAGGTTAATTTGTTAAGTATGACCGCAAAATTTATTTGCTGAAACTTTAAACACTTATATTTGGACTACAAGCATCACAACATTTTGGCTGGTTTCTTTTTATTTCAGAATAAAAGTCCCATCTGGTTTGGAGAATATCCTTTGGAGAATCTGACATGAAATGAAATCAAATGGTGGACCTGCTACTATAACGAGTGACGTGCCCAGATTAGATTTGTACGAGAAAAAAAGTTAAGAAGGAACTATGGAAGTAGCTGCGGTAATTCTTGATCTGATGGTCCCAGGAAACTAGGAGTTCTAGTCCTATCTTAGGTATGAAAGCCTGCTGGGTGACTTTGGGATAATCTCAGGGTTGCTGTTGTGGGGAAAATAGGAGGAGGAAGGAGTATTGGGTATGTTCACTGCCTTGAGTTACTTATAAAAATAATAAAAGTAGGATTAAAAAATCTAAACAAACAACTAAATAATAATAATAGTAATAATAATAATAGTAAAGTTGTAAGGGACCTTGGAGGTCATCTAGTCCAACCCCCTGCTCAGGCAGGAAACCCTACACCATTTCGGACAAATGGCTGTCCAGTCTCTTCTTAAAAACTTCCAGTGTTGGAGCATTTACTGCTTCTGGAGGCAGGCTGTTCCACTGATTAATTGTTCTCACTGTCAGGAGGTTTCTCCATAGTTCTAGGTTGCTTCTCTCCTTGATTAGTTTCCACCCATTGCTTCTTGTCCTGCCTTCAGGTGCTTTGGAAAATAGCTTGATTCCTTCTTCTTTATGGCAGCCCCTGAGATATTGGAATACTGCTATCATGTCCCCCCTTGTCCTTCTCTTCGTTAAACTAGACATACCCAATTCTCGCAACCGTTCCTTATATGTTTTAGCCTCCAGTCCCCTAATCATCTTTGTTGCTCTTCTCGGTACTCTTTCTAGAGTCTCAACATCTTTTTTACATCGTGGTGACCAAAACTGGATGCAGTATTCCAAGTGTGGCCTTACCAAGGCATTGTAGAGTGGCATTAATACTTCACGTGATCTTGATTCTATCCCTCTGTTAATGCAGCCTAGCACTGTGTTGGTCTTTTTGGCAGCTGCAGCACACTGCTGGCTCATATTTAGGTGATTGTCTCCGAGGTCCCTCTCACAGTTACTACTATTGAGCATGGTGCCACCTATGCTGTACTTGTGCATTTGGTTTTTCTTGGTGGATGTAAGTGGCAGCCATAGTTTTGCTGGTGTTGATTTTGTGGCTATCTGAAGGAGACAACATCAGCAATGGAGCCCTCCAGGTTCCAGAGTTCTAGCAAGTCTCCGACCAAGTCAGTTCTTGGCCCTGGCACCGACCCTTATATTTGGATTGGGAGATTTGTGCCAGTTTTGGGATGAAACTAATCTGTATTCATTTTTAAATGGGCTTTATATTTACATTGATTTTAAAATACATTCTATTGAACCTTGATAGTGATTAAATAGTAAGCTACCAGTACTATATATTGCTGCTAATTTTACTTTTTTTTGTAAATCAAATATATTGCTTTTTGGGAAACTTCATCTGCAAAGTTGGCCATAGTAATTTGAATGGATGGATGGATGGATGTCTTTTAAAGTTAGGCAAATCATCTTTTTATTCTGTTGCTATTATTTCATTTGCTAATTCATTCAGTAGATTTATATCGTCAACATGATCTACACTTCCTTCTGCAGACTGATTTCCGGAAAAAAAAAGTCTAAGGAAAAATAATAACTGGCCAAAAGTGACTCAATGAGCTTTCAGGACAGAGTAAGTATCTGAACTTGATTTTCTTGTTTTCTTTCTTACTGTTTTAGTCCAGTACTTAACTCTGCTTCTTGTCTATAGTCACATTAACCTAATCTACATAAACCTTCTCTGCAGGATTTCACAAGTACTTTTCAGAACCAATGCAGCAGCTGCTGTGCCATAAGAACTAAACTGAGTGGATAAGATGCCATGAATTATTAAATTTATGCAGAAATTGTCAAAAAAGCACAGGCCTATTCTTTATTGCTTGTCTTTTCTTATTTCATCTTATATGCAACAGCATTGATTTTAGCACATTTGCAATGTAACTCTGATTTTCTAAAAAAAAATCTTAAAGGTAAATTTTCTGGTCGAGATGTATTGACTTAATATTCATATTGATTTTTGATTGAGTGATAGAATTTTCTTTTAAGCCAATGTAACATGTGCTTATTTTAATTTCTCGAGAAGCCTTTTGCTTTCACAGCAAGCATCATTATTTCTGAATATTCATCCCTCTGGCGAGAAATTTTCATATGCCACTAATTAATCGGAATGATTTGAATTGTTACAGAAAATCTGTTCAATAAATGCTTATTCCATGCTCATACACATACATTTGTACAGGAGACAAAACACCGCAGTGGAATGTGTTATGAATTCTGATTTCAATCTAGCTGTGATTTAGGTGTAGTGATATAACATGTTGCTCTTTAAGGATGATGAAATGCTGTCTTGTATGGTGGATGGTTAAATTAAATTAACTTTCAAAGAGGCGGGGGCTGGCAGTTATGTCTCAACTGTTTATGCTCCAAAGATGTGGTCAAGTCTGGGTCAGTTTGAACTCTAAATAAAGAGAGGCTTTTTCACAAATTGCAGCAAGATAATGTAGTCCACCTTTGAACCAAGCTGTCTTTCTGAGTGCCAAGAGATGAAACTTAATAACACACTCTTGGCAAGCTGCAGTTATCAGTCTAACTCACAGGGAAGAGAGGAAATAGATGCTTACTCCAGAGTCAGTTTTAATGGACAGTCAAAGGGCATGTTGAAAACTGGTCTGTTTGCAGAGACGCAGGACAAATGACTGGGATAGATGGTTTGCTCTTTATTAGAATAAAAATAAGTGGCAAAAGAGTCAGGACAGAGAAGTTCTTCTAGTTAGCTCTTTCCAATAGGACCAACACATGAAACATTGACTGTGGGTTGTTCTAGGAAACATGAAAAATTCTAGGGAAACAAAATAAAATGCATCCATTTCTAATCTTGCTTTAGATACGAATTCACTAAGTGACCTAAGTAAAGCCAGATTTGCGGTGTAAAGATATACAATCACCATTTTAATAAAATCCACACAAATGAAAATATAAGCAAAGTTTTTTCTAGCACTGAGAGTGCTTTGAGCAAGATGCCTATAAGGGGGAGATTGCACATCTAAGTACGCTACCACTCAGTTTCTCTTCTCATTTCCTTCTTTTGTCCTTCTCCCTCCCCATTCACACATTTTTTCCTTCCTTGCTTCCTTTCTTGCTTCCTTCCTTGCTTCCTTCTTTCCTTCTTTGATTGTTGAATGTGAGTGTGCTGTAGAAAGAAACAACCAAGGAGAAGGAAGGAAAGGTCAAAAAAATCAAAAGGGAAGCCATGACCATACGATTGAAGCCCTTCCTTTTCTTACAGGTATTAGTCACACAACGGGTGTAAAAAGAGGGAAGGCATCACTTGGTCATGGAGGCTATCTTAATATTCCCCCCCCCCCATTGGGGATGTTCCTATTTGTTAGACCATATTAGAAACCAATGTCATATAGGCAAATGCTACTTTTATTATAAAATTATAGTAGCAAAATCTTGCAAGCATGAATGCACCTCAGCCTGTCCTCCCTTTAAGTTCATGAGATCTAGGGAGGGGCTTGTATGAGATATTTTTTCAAGTTACAATTCTGCTCCAGACTCAGGTTTCTTTTATCTGACTCTTGCCTCAATAGAGGCTCTTCCTCCCGTCCCTGATTCCCCTTGCCCTCTACATCCTGCCACAGAGTTGTTTCCTCCTCCACCCCACTACTCCAGGATTGGAGAATTTATATTTCTGTATTTTTTTACTCTGTTATATGTTGTTGCATGTTATGTCAATATATTTTTGAAACGAAAAACCTCTTCTTATTTTCTTTTGTTTTACTCATGGCCATCTCGAGTTGTAGAAAGGACAAGTTTAGCTCTTCAGGACATAATTCATTTAAGATGTATCTTTACTTGATCATAAGCACACATTGTTTGAATTCTTCCTCTTTACACTTCTCGAGTCTGGTTAAACACCTACAACTTAAGGAGGCCTGTGGATCCATTATATCTAGCACTGTCCTTGATTGACACTGATGAATTAATCTCTTGTCTCTTGCAGCCCACCACAATGTTCCCTGTTCCAATGTTTCTTTGATTGCTGCTTGTTTGCTTGTTTTATCCTGTTGATATATTTATTTATTAAACAAATACAAACAGTATAAACAAATACATAGTGCCACCCAACTCACACACAATGACTCTAGGCAGCATACAACATTAAAAACCCATCATTAAAAATCACAGCTTCACATTCCCTCATACACCCCATGACAGTGACAACAGAATCAAAAAAGCCACTTGATTGGCTACAATACTGTTGACAAAGCCATGTTTTCAAGGCCTTGCAGAAAAGCTTGATAGTTGGGAGTTGCCATATCCCTGCCTTCCTGCTCTGATGGCTTGGGTATATATAATTGGGGAGAGGCAATCTTATCTTAAACTTACGCATGTACAAGAAATCTATCTGAATTTTGTATCAAAATGCTATAAAGGAAGACAGGTATAACGAAGAATTAGATAGAGATGTACCTGAGTTACACTTTTTCCAATACCAGAATTTAGTATAAAGTGCAATGCCTTTTACCATGTCTGCATGCGCTGTTAATTTTTGGGGAGGAAGCAGGACAAGGCAGTGCTGATTTTTCAAAGACAAATGTAGCAACACTGACTATTGAGTCCTTGACCTGTTCAGGGTGGCTCAGTTCAAGACCACTACAGTATACCATGTGGAAATGAAAGCAGTGATTTCTACATGGTTTTCTAATGTGAGTTACTTGTAGAAGGGAATGCTTCAGTTCATTCAATTCATTCAACCTGTAGAAGGGTATGCAAATGCTTCAATTGTTAATGCTGCCGGTCAGTTAGTAGCTAAATCATTATGACATCAAGCCAAAGAAATAAGAATTCAGAAGCAATAATTAATTTTATATAGCATAGAAAAGTAATGTCTGCTGCAAAGGACATTACCATCTTAGATAAATGTGAGGACAGTGCGGACAATCAATCAGTGGAAAAGCTTACCCCCAGAAATCGTGGGTGCTCCATCACTGGAGATTGTTAAGAAGAGATTAGACATTCACCTATTTGAGATGATATAGGTTCTCCTGCTTGAGCAGGGGACTGGACTGGAAGACCTCCAAGATCTCTTCGAGCTCTATTATATTCTATTCTATTCTATTCTATTCTATTCTATTCTATTCTATTCTATTCTATTCTAGAAATATTTGGACTCCTGTAGAGCTAATATACAGGACAAGTCTAGCCTAGCCAGCCCAGACGTGACTTCTTTATATAGAATTACTTTTATTAACTAGAAGTTATATAAAATGAGAGTCATCGTCATTTGAATGTATTCTGAACATTTAACACATCAAAAATGCAAAATAATTGCATGAAATATCAGATCACTTTAACAACCCCACCGTACCTCATGATTGTTCTCTTAAAATAAACACATATTCAAAGAAAATGTGAAATTGCCTAGTAATTGCAAATAACAATGAAGATTGATGATGATGATGATGATGATGATGATGATGATGATGATAGAGTTCTTAGCTACCCCCTTAGAGATCATCTTTTTTAAAAAAAAGTATATGCAACTGAGTGCCAATAATCCCATGAAGTGATTTCAAGAAATATGTGTGGATTAAATGCTATGAAATTCTTACACCGCAAGTGGTGCGGACACTACAATTTTTCTAACCAATATTGTACATGAATACTTAAAATGCAATTCTAAGCACACTGACTGAATGGTAAATCTCATTGATTAAACTGGGATTTATTCTTGTAAATTAGTTATTAGAGTGCCGCCTAAGTAATACACTCTCCAATATTAATATTTAAATTAAAATAATACTCTTGCAACTTTAGCAAAGGCTCTTACATTATGCATTAATATTATTGTAAAATTCCAAATTCCATTTATTAAGATTCTGCCCATTTTACCATAAAATACAATGAAAAAAAATCAACATTTTAATATAATTAACAGCTCGGTGAGAAAATATATGTGATTGAAATCATATATCAGTGGTGGCGAACCTATGGCACGGGTGCCAGAGGCGGCACTCAGAGCCCTCTCTGTGGGCACACGTGCCCTCACCCCAGTCTTAGGCCTTCAGCTGGGTTTTATAAAACCTTTTCGCTTTAGGCCTCCGCCACCATGTGCAAAAAAAAAAAAAAGGTTCAATCAGTCAATTTCAACTTCTTGCGGGGAAAAAAAAGTCTTGCAAAGTTGGAATTGATTGACTGAACTTTTTAGTCCCACCCAGTCTGCCATTACCACTGCAGCCATGCCCACCCAATGGGCCACACCCACCCGGCACTCAACAATGCATAAGTGCGTTTTGGGTTGCAGTTTGGGCATTCGGTCTCTAAAAAGTTCGCCATCACAGTCATATATTGTGTGAAGCTATATATTGTTTAATCGTGGTTCTTTGCATAAATACAGTTGGCTTGTTCAGATATCACACAAAGCTATAACCCAAGTTTTTCAAAATACAGTGGGCAACTTCAGGCAACATTCTAAAATGCAAATGTTTCTGGTTTAATGCAATGTGTAAAAATGCTTATTTTTATTTAACAATAAAAAATATTTATCATAATTTTCCCCCATGCAGCCTCAAAAGAGCTATTGATCACCATTTAAATGAAAGAATATTTATTACCCTCATACATCAAAATGTCTCATTTCTATTGCCTAGTATGACATTGTATTTGTAATTGGAGACATTAAAAATGCTGGAAAGATTTAAAATTGGGAAATGTTAAAATGTATTAGGCATATTTGCAAAATATAAAAATTCAGTTTATATGGACTTGAATTCTGCTGAGTGCCATTGGACTAGTTATGACTACTTATCAAGTAGTATCAACTTATCAAGGAGCGAACCATCTAGAACTAAGGAGAAATTTCCTGACAGTGAGAACAATTAATTAGTGGAATGGCTTGCCTCCAGAAGTTGTGGGTGTTCCAACTTTGGAGATTTTAAGAAGTGACTGAACAGTCATTTATCTGAAATGATATAGGGTTTCCTGCCTGAGCAGGGGGTTGGACTAGAAGACCTCCAAGGTCCCTTCCAACTCTGTTATTCTATTATTCTATTCTGTTTCTTCTATCATATGAGAGGTACCCTGGTATATAAAGTGTTGGAAGAGCAGTGAGGAGATTCTGATTCTAATCCATCATCAGCCATGGAATCTCACCGGATGACTTTTGACCAATTTCTCTCAACCCAACTTACCTCAAGCTGTTTGTTATACAGAAAAAAAAAGCAGGAGACAATGCTATGTAAACCACCTTGAACTCCCAAATAAAAAATGTGATATAAACCTAACAATATATAGGACTACTTTTATATATGTCTTTGTTCTTGCCATTTCCCTGGGAGCAACAGCTGAGCTGAGCTGAGCAGCACTAGCTTCAAATGTTCACAGCATTTGTGTGGTGGAGGAGCCCTGAGATATTAGCATATTTCTTTTAGAGGATTTTATACCACCTCTCAATTAGAAAACCCCGAAGAAGAATGGAAGTACCTTAATTAAGAGTAGCAGAATGAAACACAAGCAGGGAAAACAGAATTAAAAATAGATAGCAAAGGTATTATTTAAAACATAGGATAGAACAATCATTGTTGGAAAATGAAGTGATCCTTTCACGCATCCTTGATTTGCCAAGCAAAACATTTCTGTGTTCCCAGGCTTTCTAGAAATACCAAACTAAGCCTTTTTTTGGAATCCGTTGTTTCTGTTTGAATATTTTGTCATTTCTATGCCTTGTTTTATTATCTTCTGTTTGAAATATACTTGTATCTACATATTTTATTAGCTGCTGTGGGAACATACTTTTTTTTTTTCCTGGAGGTTTTGGACAGGTTTATCTAAGTAAATAAATCAAATGTTAAAATATGAGTGCCAGGTGCAAATTATTTAAATTCAAAGAGAAAACAGTTCATATTGGGTTTTTTATTATTATTATTGTTCTCCTGTGGTTTGGCACTTGTATAGAGGTCCCAGATGTAGCATAAGTCTCTTTTATAAAGCTGAATTCTCCCAGGACACCTTGAGTAATTCCACATGACCAAGTGTTTTGTTGCTCACATCTTTTAATTTCACTATTACAATGCAGCATGGAAGGCTCTATATATCCTAGATTTGTAAAGATGTCAGGACCCTATGAGAGCAGGCCAATCTGTGGGGTAGACTGCCAAGAGCCAATGAACCATTGAACAAATCCAGAATTCTCACTCAAAGCACAAATGGCCAGGCTCAAAAGATCAGACTTCGGATATTTTATGAAAAGACCTAACTCTCTGTGTGGAGGTTAGGACACAACAGTGACTTGATGGCACATCATCCATCTATCCTTCCCATCAAGACATCCAACAACTGCTCTATACTGGATCATCAGGAGCCAGGAGGCAGAATGAGGCAGATATCCTCCTCGTTCCCAAATGGAATTAACCATCAATGGGAATGATGCTGGTAAACCAAGGTTTAGCAGATAAGAGCTGAATATTCCCTTTATATCCATTGGAGGTTGGCAAATATATAGTGAAATGGGGATGTGATATGAGTGATATGTACAGTACCAAGTTCTGACAATATTTCTTTTGGGAGAATGAAATTTGAACCTATAAGTGTTTATTTTTAAAGAATAGAAACATTGGATTTTTTGACTGGGGAAGTACAGTATGGAAAATATGAGGTCAGGATTTAGAAAAACAATATAAATTATTGTAAAAATGAGTACTTCCAAAAGCAGGAAATACGGCAGGTTTTAAAAGGGATTTCTCAATGATAAACTGGAAAAAATAGTCACATTAATTTTAGTTTTTCATCATGGATCAACTTCTTCACAAAATAAACGTTCTTATCATTTATTCGGCCTGTATTACTTGCGTCGGCAGCAGAAGCATGCTATGGGTCCCATCAGCCTGATTATTCCTGGCTGGTGGGGTCCAGAAGGAGGGCCTTCTCTGCTGTTGCTCCTGTCCTCTGGAATATCTTACCCGCCAATGTGAGATTGTTAACCAAGGACTAACATCACCATCACCACCCCACAGAAATACATATAGTGCCTTCAAGTCATGTTCACTCCTGGAGACATCTGGACATGCCCCTGCAGTTTACTTGGCAAGACTTTTCAGAAGTGGTTTGCCATTGCCTTCTTCCTAGGGCTGAGAAAACGTGGCTGGCCCAAGGTCACCAGCTAGTTTTGTGCCTAAAGAAGAACTACTGACACTCTCCCAGTTTCTACCCTAATGCCTCAGGCTCTACACCAAAATGGCTGTCATGTACACACATAAGCACAAATACACAATACACATATGCACATACAACATTAATGCATGCATATGCATGCTTATGCACCACAAATCTTATTTCAGTTAAACATGAATAAAATAATGGCAGTAAAATGAGGAAGATAAAAAAATATATGGCAAAAGAATTAATCTGAAGATATATCTTCAGGAAACAGGCACAAAGTCCAATTGTCTTACGAAGCCCAATAATTATATAGTACATCCAATCTCATTTTTAGTTAAACAAGTCTGTTTGCTGATTGTTAAAAAAAAAATTCATACAGCTTAGTCATTTTGTATCTAATCATATGTCATTCCTACACCAGAAGGCTATGACAGCTCTTCAGTACAGGAAAGAGTGTTATAAATTAATATAGTCCTGTGATAAAATATTAACTATGCCTGTCTCTCAGTGTGATTTCATTTGGTTTTACCTCTAAATTGATTTTGATTTTAGACTAAAATCCAAAGGATTTGATTTAATGAAATCATAGCCCCCTCCCCCCATTGTCGCTGCTTGTTCCATCTGTTTTATCACCATTCTTTTATAATAAACCATTTGGTCTCATCTACACTTGTCCCCATTACCAATTTTGGGGGGATCATGCTATAGCATGCCAAAATGGAGACTCCCTTAGTAGACCCTGATGAAATGAGGGCTTAGTAAAATTTACCACTCTCTGTGACTTTTGCTTTCTAGGTATAGAGGTCAAGGCAAAAGGGGCATGTCCACTATTAAGGCAGCTATCTTAAATACACTTTGAAACAACTAAATATAGAGAGCCTTACTTTTCAGTGAGAGCCAGTGCTTAAGGCATCGAGCTAGAAATCAGGAGACTGGGAGTTCTAGTTCTGCCTTTGGCACAAAGCCAGCTGGGTGACCTTGGGCCACTCTCCTTGTCTCAGCCCTACACGGGAGGCAATGGCAAACTGCTTCTGAACAATCATGCCAGGGAAACTTCAGGGACTTATCCAGATGGTCTACAGGACTCAGACATGATTGAACAGAAAAAAAAGAAGAAGAAAAATCTCAATAATTGTATATGGATGAAAAGAGGGGAAAACCCACTGTCAATTTACAGCTCCTTCCGATAATGTTAACACATTATCTTCAGTTTAATGCTGCAGTTATTTCCTAATTTCAATTATAGACCACGGGTGTCTATTAATAAAAAGAAGTTTATGAAATTATTGATAAATTGTACAGTCCATTACTGTACTTGTATAGCCAGCAGTACTGAGCATCAGTTCATTGGAATATATAATAAGGCAAGGAAAGCATAAAAAATATTGTGTTTGGAACTGTTTCCAACTCTGTTACCATAACAAAATAACATACTGGGTGTGTATGTGTTTCTGCTCTCCTGTGACATCTTCACCATTTATCACAAGGTCACCTAAGGTCCACTCCACTAACCAGGAGGGAGGGGCATTAGAATAGAGCAGTCACTAACTAACATTCAAAAGGTTGAGTTTTTCAGAATTGTATAGTTGCTGTACTCAAGTTTGGAATGGATAAATAGGACAGGGGTATTGATTCTAAATTGCAAGTATCTCTTTTATTGTGTAGGAAGGTATGCATGTACAGGTAGTCCTCGATGTACAACTACAATTGAGCCCAATATTTCTGTTGTTAAGCAAGATAGTTGTTAAGTGAGTTTTGCCCCATTTTACCACATTTAAGTAAATTATTGCAGTTGTTAAGTTAGTAATATGGTTGTTAAGTGAATCTGGCTTCCCCATTGAGGTCACAAAAGGTCATCACATAATCTCAGGACACTGCAACCATCATAAACATGAACTAGTTGCCAAGCATCCGAATTCTGATCATGTGACCATGGGGATGCTGCAACAATCATAAGTGTGAAAATCCATCATAAATCACTTTTTTCAGTGCCATTGTAACTTTGAGTGATCGCTAAACAAATGATTGTAAATCAAGGACTACATGTAGTTAAAACAGCACCATTTGGAACTATCCTGGCAAGGCTGACAGAAGGGAAATTATGTGTTGGGAAACAAATTTCCACAGGGAAGGCTATGAGATCATGCTCTTCACACAGAGGATATGCTCATATATCTCCATTTTCTGTTATGATACAGAAGAATAGATTTCTTTGTCGTTGTCCCTTGGCCAAACCTGGAAAACCAGCGTGAGGACATTTTCCCCTAGTGAATGTCACCTAGGATATATAAATCAGCATGGACAACTTCATGAGAAGTTAGCAATCAGTTGCAGGCAAATAAAGGCATTGTAAAACAATCTGTTTTGCACCTAATAGTCACTAAAACAAATCACTTGCTCTGTTGCTTATGGTATTTAACAGCCCCCTGAAGGGTGCACTTTTTCTGATTTTCTTCAGCACTAAAGAATAAAAAAAAAAAAACATTCCACAGTTAAGCAATCAAATCAGCAATTATGTTCAGCATCACAGGTAACATTTCCAAACGAAATTATATTTGGGGATATTTATATTAATAATGACTATGTTTAATTTTCAATTTCACAGATTATTTTTTCTATCTCAATATTCCACATCATTCTGACAATTTGCATGCAAATTAATGCTCTTTAAGTGTATTTTAATTGCCATGCTATTTTGCAAATACAGGCAGAATATGAAATATATATATTTATTGCTGTGCATAGGGGGAAATATTAATATTCATCAAATAATTACCAAATTTGCATAGCAATTAAATTCATTTAGAATGAAACCCACTTACAAATACTGAATGGGAAGAAACTCTGAACTGTGTTGACAAGCAGAATAATCAGAAAAATGCTAGAAAGAAAAGGTACAATGCAGGTGGAAGTACATTATTTCTAACCTAAACTGCTAAGATTGCTAGATTAGTAGGTCAAATAAGTCAGCCCTATAAGATATTCAGTTTGTTTCTTGCTTGCTAAGAAAGATGAAATAACAGCATAGAAGCAAATACTTACAAAGTATACAAACCTCAGGATTTCTTCAGGAAGCTTGTGCAATTACATAATTTAAAACAATCCCTGAAATTTGAGAGAGAGAGAGAGAGAGAGAGAGAGAGAGAACATATGTCTATCATCTATTTATCACCAGGAGTATTGCTTTTATATGTGATCTTGAATATTAATGTTAAGTTTGCTTGTAGGCATGGAGAAATAATGGAACAGGAGGCAGAAATGTTTCAATCACAGTACCATGCTCTTTTATTTTGCTACTCCAATCTCCTAATTCCTCCTAATTAATGTAATAATCCCAGGATAGACAAAAATTGTATCCTGCAAGAATATCTCTAATTGGAATAATTTTTTGTTGGTAAATATAATAATATACTAAGAAGCCTTTCTTTTTGGAAGTACAAGCTGATCAACATATTTGCATTAAGTAGTGGATCAAATCACTCAAGATGATGGGAAAACTTTTGCCTTTCTCTCAGAGAGGAGTTGTTAATAATCTAAATGCAATATTCCTCAGATTGTTGGGGGGGATTGACAGAATTAATGGTGCAAGTAGCTGGTAGGCACAAATCAGTTGTATCTAGTTTAGTGATATGAGAGTGGATTTGCTTGCATCTTCCACAACCTATCCCAAGAGGTTTGTTCTTGTTAAAAGAACTTGGTAAATCTATTTATGAAGTATCATTCATCTGCTGCTATCCTGCATATGGTTGATATGTAGTTTTGTGTGGAATAGTATAAGCATATAGGAAGTAGTGGCTTTGCATTTATGGCATGTAGATTGTGAACCATTCTGTGCAAATATGAAAATGAATGGTTTTTGATATCACTAAAGCATGTATAAGAAGAAACAATATTTAGCAGACACTGAACAGAGATTAAGACAAAGATATGAGATGCTTTTTGGTTAAATGTATTTGTGAATAGATGTATAAAGATGCTTGTAGTAACATTCCACATAAGTTTGTTGGGGGACATGATTGCATATGCAGGTGATGCCATGTTGTTTCGTTAAGAATCTGAATGACTCGCAGCAAATGTTAGACCACAGGGTGGAAATTAGATGAATGGATCTGAAATTAATATCTCGTAGGCCAAAGCAATTATCCTTTATAGGAAAATAAACTAAATGATCTCCAGTAGGCAGCATGTATTCTTTTTCAAGGAAAGAATGTCTGTTGAAGAGCAAAAATGGATATAAGTTGCACTATAGCCTAATATTGTATGTGTTAATTAACCATTACCAACTGAACAATTATAAATTGGTTCTTTTAGAAATTACAAACTGAACAATTATTATTGTCATGTTTAATCAGGTTTAGAATGCATAGAGAATGGCCTTGAAGGGCAGGAAGAAGCACCACTGCCAGGCAATGATCAATCAGAGCTTGAGTTCTAGAGCTAGAAAATGAACTGAGAAAATGACTCAGGCAAGCCCCTCCCTCATTTATGGGAAGGTAAAGTGAGGGAGAAAGGAAGCACAGTCTGGCTTGCAAGATTCTGTTACTAGAAAGTTGAAGGTAGAAGTTTCCTCTGTCCAGTTGTGTCTGACTCTAGGGGGGGGGGTGCTCATCTCCATTTCTTAACCAAGGGAGCCAGCATTGTCCAAAGACATTTCCATGGTCATGTGGCCAGCATGACTATGTGTCAAGGCACATGGAACACTGTTACTTTCCACCAAAGTTGTACCTATTTACTGTATCTCTTTACATTTGCTAGGTGGGCAGGAGCTGGGGCAAGTAATAGGAGCTCACTCCGTTATCTGTTACTATAACTGTTCCAACAAAAGTAACTTTAGACCGGTGGTTCTCAACCTGTGGGTCAGGACCCCATTTGGGGTCGAACGACCATTTCACGGGGGTCGCCAAACAACGCAGTCCGCCATTTTTTCCCCCTTTTCCTTAGCTGTGCTACTCCCTTTTATTCTATTGGCTTTTGAAAGCCAATAGAATAGACTCTCTTGAATAGAGTCTAATTCTATTGGCTTTCAAAAGCCAATAGGAGTTGTCCAGGCTGCCTCTGCCCTGCTGAGCCCGCCAAAAGTCCCATTCTGCAAACGGTGCTGCACCAGTTAAGTAGTCCTCGACTTACAACCGGTTGAGTAATCCTCAACTTATGACCAGTTGGGGGTCGTGGCATTAAAAAGGTTGAGAACCATTGCTTTAGACCTAAAGTAAATGGCGTTATTGGTTTCTTAGTCTGGGCCAAAGCTCATTCCTGAAAGCAGGCACTAGCATCTCCCCTGCCTGGGAAAAAATAGTAAGCCTAGAGCAATTACTAATACAGATTCTATAACCAACCTCCTTCGAGAGGAGCTATATTATGAGCATTTTTGCACCATTGCATCTGGAGGGTCTGAACAATGTCACTGTGTCTAACAGCAGCAAAATTAATTGCAGTAAGGGCTCCTCAAGAGGCAAAGCAAGAACAGGGAGTCATGCCAAATAGCACTATCTTTACTTGAATTTGTATCTGAATGTCTTTAGTTAACTTGTGTCAAAGCTGCCTTTTGCATGGCACTCAGCCTGTGCACGTCCTAGATAGAAAGTAAAAATTAAGATCTCAAGGAGAGAGCAGATAAACCCTTTTACAGTTCAAGCTGGTTTTTTTGGGGGGGGGGTTGTTTGTTTTTATTTGTTTGTTTGCTATTTGATTGACTGAAACCTTGCTGCTAATTTCTTTGCATTGTTGTTCTGAAAATATCCTAGGAGCATGCCAATTATAGCACATCCTTTATACATTGGAATGGATTTAGTTTCCAATTTTGTTTGAGATCATTGGAAGTAGGACAAAATGAAGGTCTAAATGTGTGCAACTGAACTTCAAGGGGCAGAGGGTGGTCCTGCTTTCTAAAAGAGGGATGGAACCGCTTTTGATCATGCAGAGGATGGAGCAACCCCAAAGGAAAAGCTGAGTTCCCACTCACAGTCTCATATAATTTCTTCCAATGTCAACTTGAAAACATCTACTTTTCTCTGGGTGTAAAATTTCCCATCTAGCTACAATTCTGGCTAATATTAGCTTTCTGATATCTGTTCCCCTCAGCAGTCAATGCATGAATGTAAAATACTTTCATCTGGAATGAAGGCAAATATACATGCCCCAGGTTAATATTGCAGGATCTAATATGGGTCAGTCACAGGGATCAGAGACTTTATCTTCCGAGCTTTCAGACTTGTGCTGGAGCCCATCTTCAGGGAACTTCTCTCTAGCAGAGTGTGTGCTGTTCTGGGTGTGGTATTTATAGTGCCTGTTGTAAGTGGCTTTTTAAATGTTGATTGGAGTGTGTTGATGGCTGGCTTTTAAGTCATTAGCTGTCGTTTGCTGGTGCTGCCCAGTCTTCGCCTTCTAAGTACTTGATAGGCTGGTGGTAAATCAGCACTCCTGTTGAGAGGCGCCTGTTTCCCAGGCTTCAATCACTTCCCTGGCTGTTGTTGTGCCTGCCTGTCCAACAATTTTAGTAGTTGCAAAATTGAATGTGTATTTTCACCTGGGCACATTGTTCACATACTTTTTGGCATGGTCAATGATGTATGTATGTGTGACTAGAGAGGAGAAATATAAATGGAGAAATAAGACACCTGCTTCTAGATATACCTGCTCAATTATTATTGCCATGGCATTTTTTGAAAAGAGAAAAGATAATGATCTTGGTAGGTAGTCTGCCCATGGCAATTCAGATCTAATATGATTCTATAGCAGAGAAGGCAATTTTACCTTACGCCACGATGGCTGAATAACTTAGAAAACGTAAGGTGTGAGTTATACCTGTCTCAATTATCCACTGTTGCCTTCCCAGTAAGCCAATGTGCATAATGCCTCATCCAGGAATTTGCAAAGCACCAGCCCATCCTTTCAACTTTTCTCCTATTTGTTCTTCAAGATCAATAAGGAAAGTCCTTAATAAGGAAGATAACGGCATCCTAAACCTCTTCCCTGACTACAGAAGTATATGCGATGGTAAGGAAAACGGGGGGGGGGGGAAGGTGAATATTTGTTTACCAACAAATAAAAAACAATACAAGAAGAGACAGGACTATTCATGGCCCTAACCTGCTTTTTTAAGAATAAAATATTCATACTCGTCCCATCATCTCCTGTCGCCTTTTGCTATGGTTAATTGGGAGCACTTACACCTTTGGCTGGCCTTACGTGTGATGAATATTTAATCACAGGGGAAAGTTCTCCTTTGCAAGAAATGAATCAGTCATGCACTCTTGAAAAGGGAACAAAGAATTCTGCTCCCTGGAAGGAGAATCTCACTTTCACTTGCAAGAGTCAAGGAAGGTGCAGCTAATTATCTCTGCTTTGAAAACAGTAATAAGTTTTCCATGTTGGGGACTTTGACTTTGACCTCTTCCTGGCAGGATAAGAGCAAAGGTAAGAGCAAAGGTATTAGATCCATCATGCCAACTGTTCTAGATTAGGATCAGGTGACCCAAATCCCTGCAACACAGGTATAAATTGAAATCTGATTGGTCACCTCCAGACTCCACAAGAAAATCCAAATAATTGATAAGAAACTGAGATTATGTGACTTTTATTTACTATTAAAAAAGACACACAATATTAAATTAATAGAGCTGCCCATCTCAGATACATAACTGGATGGCTAATAATTAAAAACAAAATAAAAAACAATCTTCAAAATTATAAACCACATAACATACCAACTGAGCATCAACACTAACAGTCTTCCGCAATCAACCAATACAGCCAAGAAATGGACTCAACCTCAGGACTCTGGGCTGAATGGCAAAACAAAGATCTTAAGGTCTTGTGGAAAGCCAGCACAGTTGGGGAGTCTGATATCTAGCAGGTGATGCTCTGCAGGCAGGTGCCATGACAGAAAAGCTTTCTTCCTGGGTCCAGTGAAGTGGCACTCCCTCGCAGGCAGGACTCACCTCCCCTGCTATATCTAATGGGACAAATAGATATCACTGAGGAGAGAAGGTCCTGTTAAGTAAGTAACCCAGCCCCAACTCTATATATCTAATTTATACTCATATCCCTACCTATCTACTTAACTACCTAACTATCCACCTATCTTCCTATCATCTATCTAATACACACACCCACACCCTTGTATACTGCTGTCAGTGGAAATAGGAAGTGTCTGAAATTATATTGTGATAGCTATCAAATCCTTAAGAGATCATTCAGGTCGTTTTCGACTTGCACAGAAAGATTGTGTCAGGAGTTATATCGCTTCCTAGTATGGGAAAGGAATATTGGCTTCAGCTCTGTTCTGAACTGCTATTGAACCGGAAAGATAGAGAAAGATTAAGGAAATGTCTGAATTGAGCAGATTCTGAATGTTCACACACCTCATCTGGACATTTCAGCTGACATGCCTCAAATGAGATTGCTGAAAAAAGTTGATGTATTTCTCCATCTGAAAAAAAATGTTGGAGGGAAGAAAGGGGCTTCCACTTTTGGAGTAACTATTAAACATTTGAATTACATCCAGCGGTTAATCTTTAGTATTTTCAAGGGCAAAACATGTATATATTAGAACTTTGTTGTAAATCTTATCTTTCTGTTCTAAGCAGTGGAAAGCTAGTGGGCCTTGCAGCAGATATATATTTGCACAATGAACGTCTACCAGAAAAGAGACACTGTATTGATAAACAAGAAAGATTGAAGGAAGCTTACATCTTTGCCGAGTTGGTTTTAAATTGACACTGGGACAACATTCGGTCATTTATGATTAGCCACTGTTTCTGGGAAAAGTATTCTACTAACTGCTTCAGCATAGTCCCTGGAAAAAACTAGGAAGCGATCCTCTTCTGAACAGGAAGCCATCAGCTTCTTTCTTGAAAGAAATGTTTCATTCAGCAATCAATACCTAATTGTGTCACTTAACTGGAATTAGTAAATCTTGGATTCTTCCACATGGACTGTTCTCATGCTAGCAGTGAAAAGGTATTCCATAGCTATTGTATATTTTGCTTCTGAACAGTTTTTTTAAAAAATGGGAGGGAAGAATATTGAAATAAAGCAACATGGAGATGTCTTGTTGCTGGTTTTTTTCGTTTCTCCCCCCCCCCCTTTTAATACGATGGTGATGGCAAGCATTCAAGGAAACAGGATTCCCAATTTTCTCCCAAATTAAAACAAATTTATTCTTGCAGTCATGATGAGAATACAGATCTTAAAAGCCATTTTCAAAAATTAGCTAGTTTTCCCAGTGGAAAAAGATGTGAGGACTACTTTGTTACCCCATTCATTTAATGCTCCCAATAGATTGAAAATTTCTGCATCTTGAATGTTGAGGGGAAATGTTTTGAAATGGGGATATTCAGTTTGGTACATACCCAGGGACAAGAGAAGAAAGGATTTGGCAGCATATGGAACTCTCAACACATGTTCATAGAAAAATGGAGCTAATACTTACCACCTCATGTGGTTTTGTGTATCCCAGGAATGCAAGTATAATCTATGATTCAAACCTCCATCTGGCTACCCAGCTTAGAGCTCAACGGAGGAACTGTTTTTCTCGCATAATACAAGGACAAGATTTTTTATCTCCACAAGCTGATTTCATGAAAAAGAAATATCTCCTCCCCTCCTCCCCAACTCTTTCTATTTTGCAATTTATTTATTTGGTTGTTTTCTAGTTTGTTATTAAAGCCTACAGATTGGCTAATGCTTCTGCCAAAAGAAGATGCACTATGTTGGTCTTTGAAAGGCTGCGGTCTGTTTTGCTAATAGCACTGCCAAAACTGATCAACTTTCCTTGCTGCCCACAAAGTTGTTTTGAAGTTGGTCTGCTATCTCGGTTTTGAGCACGCTTTGAACATCAACATTCGAAATAAAAAGTTTTTGAGGTCTCCTTCCTGTTTAGAATGTGAGCCTTTTCATACTGATTGAACAAAAAGCAAAGCACAATCTGTTTATGAAATTGTTGAGTTGAGCGTTCCTTAGGAAAAGGACAGTGCATGGAAATATACAAAGGGTAAATACTGCTGTTGTTAACAAATAGAGAAAAAATATATTTTATCAGAATTACAGCTTTGGTATAATCAAAAAGATAGTTATTTGCATCCTCACCGTCTGATGGTATGAGAAATTGGTCCACACTCATAGTGACATATCTGGAATATGTATTACCTCTGAAAGTTATTATTTTGTAAAATGTTGGCTGCAGCTAAAGTGTTGTGAGTTAAAGTCCTTGAGGCTGAGAATTAATGATTGTATCCTCTCTGAGAAAGAAAAAAAAACATAAACTTGGATTTTATAAAGCAGAGGTTTTGACTTATTTTCACAGTATCAATTCCTTACCTGAATGCTAGTCAACAGTCTGGTTGGGCAGACATGGAGCTCATAAAAAACTGTTAGTAATCATTTAGACGATGGGATGGCTTGGAGCAGGGATACTCAATGACCTTGATCCCTTTCTATAAAATTCTCTGGGTGCTGTCTCCATATTCTCTCTAGCATTGCTAGGTTGTTTAGGTGTGGAAGAGTGCTAGAGAACAATTTGTCCCAGTAGCCTATGAAATTTGTGGTTGATCAATTGCTAGAAGGAGAAAGGTACTTTCCCAAGGTGCGTACTTAAACCTGTTGCTTTTCTGCTATTAATAACAGGAGAGAACAGCAATCTGGAGAACTGCTGGGAAATAGGAACCTCTTCATTCTTAATGCTTGTTGGTCTGATCGTTAATGGAGAAGCAACAAGCTATAATGGAGTCATTGGAGCGAAACAAAGAGGATATATGTGAATGTGTATATCAGCTACTGCAGTCTTCAGTAACCCATCCAGCGTCTGATGGGAAACTTCAGTCTAGATCTAAACATAATGATCATTTCTGATTTAGAATAGGTAAGCTAAAATACGATTAGCTATGATTCAAACGAGTCGGTCCTAGAGGAGATCAACCCTGACTGCTCTTTAGAAGGCCAGATCCTGAAGTTGAAACTCAAGTGTTTTGGCCACCTAATGAGAAGGAAGGACTCACTGGAGTAGAGCCTAATGTTGGGAAAAATTGAGGGCAACAGAAGAAGGGGATGACAGAGAATGAGGTGGCTGGATGGAGTCACTGAAGCAGTAGGCATGAGCTTAAATGGACTTCAAAAGTTGGTAGAGGACAGGAAAGCCTGGAGGAACGTTGTCCATGGGGTCACGATGGGTCGGACATGACTTCGCAACTAACAACAACAACAACGATTCAAACTTGCAGTTTTTAATTTACATGTCTGTGAGCTTTCTGAAATTTTGTCAAATTCAAGATAGATACTCCTTTCAGCATGTATATGTATACGTATCAGTTTTGGTATATTCATGCATATATTTGTTTAGTCCCAATTTTTATCATTATACCCCTTTCATTTGCATGCAATTTTGGTTCTATTTTTTTAAAACAGCTGGAAAGGGCATCTTAAAAGAAGAATTTTGTTTAGTTTGAAATTTTGCCCAATTTGCATCTGTTCTCCAAGTTAGCATTACACTGCTGGTTATTTGCTCCCAAAATAGAAAATTGTGGGATGTAACCTTCCAATGATATGTGTGTAAAACCTGCCCACTTTCTTGGTTTCTCATGACTAAAACGTGGGGCATAGAACAATTGGTCATTTGAAGGGGAAGGCAAGCAGTGAAAAGCAGAGAGGTGATTTGATGATCAGAATGAAAAAATGAAAGAGAAACGTTTTTTTGGGGGGTTGGCTGTATATTTATAGATAAGATGAGAAAATAGAAATTGCTGGATTTTATTAAAATTATACTAAAAGCACACTTTTTTCCTTATCAGCTCCAAGTATGCACCTTATCATTTATAGTTTAGAATATTGAGGCAAAATGCCAAGGTTTGGCAAAAGTTACAACTAAAGGCTCCAATTTGCATGATGGTGTTTCTTCTAATAATAAAACTTTTCTACAGTTTATATGTTAGATTTCATCATGTGTATCAAGTGTATGAGTAAATTACCGTCAATGTTGAAATGTAGTGAATATTGAGAATTGTGTATTTGATTATGAGTGAGATTGGGTGAATTAAATAAATGTTGAAATGCGATAAAGTTTGAGGATTGTATAATTATCTTTGAGATCTTTGAGAAGTCCTTTTCGAATATAGAGCATCAAAATTGATTGCTTGATTAAGGACAATCAGGTTGGTGTTGACTTTTAGTTATCATATATATCTTCTCCAAGATGATCTATCCCCATGCTAGCCCTTCAGGTATCCCAGTATCACATACATCACTAATGTAATTAAGTCCTCCTACGTTGCTACTAGTTGTCCTTTTCTTCTCTCTTCATCCACTTTTTCCAGTATTATGGACTTTTTAAGATGGGAGTTTGCCTAATGTGTCTGAATTATGATAGTTTGAGCATGAACATTTGGGCCTTGACTGAGAATTGTGACTTGTTTTATCCAACAACCTTCATTTTTTGAGAAAACTCTTGAGAGTACCATTGGTATCCAAAGAAACAAACAAACGAATCATAAAACAAATCAATTCAGGGTTAGTGTTAAAGGGTCGCCTTTGAAATCTAACTGGTCATTGGCTGCACTCTACCAAGTTCAGATTTCACTGTATCCTTTTTTTGAATATGAAAGCAATGCTAGTCCTTCCTTGTTTTTCATGTCCTGAGTATAACAAGCAGTAGGATCTTCTGTGTAAACATGCCCAATTCCAATCTATTTCAGTTTGCTGATATCTATGAGATCAATGTGCAGTTGATTCATTTCATCTTTAACTGGATTGAGTTTTCCCATTTTTATGCTTCTTAGATTCCGTGTCCTCATTGTAATTTTTTTTTGCAGCTTTGGATTAACTTCATAGCACCATCAGCAATTAGCAACCCTGAAAACATAAATCTAGTCACATGACAAGTACCTTTAGTACTCTGAAAGATCCTCAACAACTCCTCAGTAGCATGTTGGATGCCATCAAACCTGGGTGGCATCCATCCATCATTCTTCACTGTATTGTCAATCACTTTATCTTGCCTTTCCATGTGGTGTTCTTGATAAGATACAGAAATGGCTTACCATTGTCTTCTACGCGGTGTGAACAGAAAATATATACTTACTGTTATGTCCCGAGCCTTGCAAACGGCTCGGGCGTTTGCAGGCAGTCCCGGGCAGGTGCAAAGCTGCCCGGGACCAGACAGGCTGTCGCCAGTGCCGTGCGCATGCGCGGGTGCTGGCGCGGGAAAAGTAACCCATTTACCCGGGAGTTCCTAATAAGAGGCTGCGAAGGCGTTTGGGCAGGCTGAAGCCATCTTCCTGTAAGCTGAACGCTGAATAAATGAAACTGAGAAGCTCCCAGCTGCTCTCGTGTCTGTTTTCCCGCCACGGACTCACACTGGCGACGAGTATGGGATGGCCTTGCACTACCTGGAAAGGAAGAAGTGTAAGCTTACCCAAGGAGTCCTGAGCGGCGAAAGAGGAACGGCGTCGCCTCGGCAGCTGCCCGCCAATCCGGTGCGCATTCGGGGGTAGGCTGGCTGATAGACCCGTCTCCTGAAGATCCGAAGATGGCGAAAATCGGAATGCTTTCGGAATTCGACGTCTCACATCCAGAGCGGTGGGAGTCCTACGTATCCAGAATGGAGAACTACTTCAAGGCAAACCAAGTGAGGGAAGATAGCTTGAAGGCGGCCACCCTGCTTTGCGTTTGCAGCCAAGACGCCTTCGAAATCGCAGAAAACCTTGCAGCACCTGTCCCAGTAGAGTCTGTAAGCTACGCAGACCTGAAGAAGCTGCTGAAGGAGCATTTCCATCCCAAGGTGTCCGTTATCTCATGGCGCCACACCTTCGAACAAAGGGATCAACGGTCCGGTGAGTCAGCCAAGGAATACATCGCGGCGTTACGGAAGGCCGCCAAGCCCTGCGAGTTCAAGGACCTCGAGGAACGACTGAGGGACCGATTCGTGTGCGGGTTCAGGCATCACAGGGGGGGGGTGGGCGAGCTACACAGAGCTTTTCGCAAAGGAAGAATTAGCCTTCCAAGACGCCTAGGGAAGTCACCGCAGAAAGAAGCAGCAGCGGCGCCGTCAAAACATGCGGCCGATCAGAAACAGTGCAGAGGGTGCGTCCGTGCACCAGGAAGACGTCCGACCGAAACCGAGGAGGATCCTACGAGGAAGTCGACCGTCTACACCCCGCGAAGGAAATAAACCAGAAGGGAAGCTCTTCGGCTTCGCTCAAGTGCATCGGCTGTGGAGGTCGCCACAGGAGAACCGACTGCAATTTCCGCTCCGCTACCTGCCGGGCATGCGGTAAAACAGGGCACATTGCAGCTGTTTGCCTGGGCCGACGAAGGCCACAACCCCAAGAAGAAACGCCTGAATGGTACCAATTCCCAGCCAGAATAGGGTAGGGTTTTGCGCTTCGCGAAGAAGCATCCTCAGGACAGGCACACACAAGCCCATTAAAAAAAAGCTGTCACTCAAGGTGAAGCTACAAGGGGTTCCATTAACTATGGAACTAGACACAGGGTCTGCCCTTTCAATTATCTCCTTGCATACATTTAGGAAGATTTGTTCCGGTAGTGGAACTCAGGCCAAGTTAAGGCCTTCTGACATTGTGTTAACAGATTTTCAAAATTCACGAGTGTGTGTTAAGGGGGAGGCCACCCTTAACGTGCACTACAAGAGTTTTGAAGGTCCACTAGACTTATTAGTAGTAGGGGGTGAACGAACGAGTCTCATAGGACTCGATTGGTTTGAGGCCCTGGGGATACACGTCACAGGACTCAATAGCTTACAAACACTCGACCTACAGGAAGTCTGCAAAGAATTTGCAGATGTTTTTAGCCCCCAGCTGGGCACATTCAAAGGACCACCTGTGTCCTTAAAGCTAGACCCCACTGTCACTCCCATTAGGATTAAAGCAAGAAGGGTCCCTTTTGCTTTAAAAAGTAAGATTGACACTGAACTAGACAAACTAATCCAACATGGAATCCTAGAACCTGTTGATTCCAGCCCGTGGGAGACCCCCATTGTCACGCCTCTAAAGGCAAATGGGGACATTCGCATTTGTGCTGATTACAAATGCACACTCAATAAGGCATTGCAGCAACATTCCTATCCTGTTCCTGTGGTCAGTCACATCCTGGCCTCTCTCAAGGGGGGGCGTGTTTTTGCAAAGCTTGACCTAGCTCAAGCATATCAACAGCTGCCTGTTGATGATGATGCTGCCATAGCTCAGACCATTGTGACCCACAGGGGTGCCTTTAAAGTAAAAATGCTACAGTTTGGAGTGAATGTCGCTCCTGGGATTTTCCAAAGCGTTATGGAAAACACACTACGAGGTATACCAGGGGTCTGCCCCTACTTTGACGATGTCTTGATTGCAGGAGACTCCACACACATTCTAGCTGAAAGGCTTAGGCTGTCCTGTTAAGATTCAGGAAATCAGGCCTCAAGCTCAGAAAAGACAAATGCCAGATTGGGGTGCCTTCTACTGAATTTCTGGGATTCAAAATTGATGCTGCTGGGATTCATCCTGCTGAATCCAAACTAACTGCTATTTTAGAAGCACCCAGGCCAAAGTCGAAGGCCGAACTTCAGGCCTTCCTAGGCCTCCTGAATTTCTACAATTCTTTTCTTCCACATAAAGCTAGTGTAGCTGAGCCTCTTCACAGGCTACTAGACAAACAGGCTGTGTGGCTGTGGTCACAAGCGCATGAGGCTTGCTTTAAAGAAGTCAAGGCCTTGCTCACTTCTAACAGTGTTCTTGCACATTTCAACGAGTCTCTCCCTGTGTGCATCGCTTGTGATGCATCCCCCTACGGGGTTGGAGCTGTCCTGAGTCACCTCAGGGCTGATGGAACTCAGGTTCCTATTGCATACTACTCCAGAACATTGTCTTCTGCCGAGCGCAACTACGCTCAGATAGACAGGGAGGCTCTGGCTGTTGTTGCTGGAATTAAAAATTTCCACGATTTTCTATATGGCAGGCATTTCACGGTCTTCACTGACCATAAGCCTCTGCTGGGACTGTTTACCACACGTAAGCAGACTCTCCACATCATTTCCCCTAGAATGCTTAGGTGGTCTATTTTCTTGTCTGCATATGATTTTTCATTACTCCACAAGCCTGGGAAAGAAATGGGCCATGCTGATGGCCTCAGTAGATTACCTCTGCCAGTAGTAGAAGCTGACCCCGCGCCAGCTGTCAACATTCTATCAATCCAAGCCTTGCCCGAGCTCCCTCTTAGTGCCAGGGATGTTACCGCTGAAACAGGTACAGATCACACACTTTCACGTGTCCGCTCCTGGGTCCTGTCCGGGTGGCCTGAGCCCTGCCCTAGTCCTGAGTTTCAGAGTTTCTGGTCCAAAAGAAACGAACTGTCCCTTTCTCAGGGTTGTCTGCTTTGGGGAAACAGAGTTGTCATTCCCACCTCAATGAGGACTAGGGTCTTAGAATCCCTCCCCGAGGGTCATCCTGGCATTGTTCGTATGAAGGCTCTTGCACGCAGCCACTTGTGGTGGCCTGCTTTAGATAAAGATATTGAGGCTAAGGTACACGCATGCCACATGTGCCAACGATCTCGCCCAGAGATGCCCCAAGCTCCTGTGCATAAATGGGAGGAAACACAGTCCCCATGGTCTAGGGTGCCCATTGACTACGCTGGGCCCTTTCAGGGCCAGTTCTTCTTGGTCCTTGTTGACAGCCATTCAAAATGGCTTGAGGTTGTGCCTGTCTCATCCACCACCACTGCAAAGACTATTCTCCTGAGGGGGATTTTTGCTGCACACGGGCTGCCAGATGTCATTGTGTCCGACAACGGCCCTCAATTCACCTCCTCCGAATTCCAAGCTTTCTTACAGGCAAACCTGATTCGTCATGCCCCGTCTGCGCCTTTTCACCCGTCCACCAACGGTATGGCTGAACGCATGGTGCGCATCGCAACGGACGCCTTGAAGAGACTCACCTACGGGGACTGGCATCACAGGTTGGCTGACTTTCTCCTTTCTTATCACACCACACCGTCCACTTCTACAGGGAGAAGTCCAGCTGAACTTCGTGGGTTGGCGCCAACTTACTACTAGACTTGTACTGTGACCGGGGGGATTGTCAGTCCGTACAGACTGCCTTCATCTACTCAACCTAGGGCATCCTTAGAACAACTACTTGTGGGTGCCCCGGTTTGGGGCTCGCAATTACGGGCCTGCGGTCATAAACCATCGGGTCCCGGAACCGCTTCTGTGTCCAGGATCACAGGTCCTCTCTCTCTCGAGGTTGGCCTGTGACAACGTCGGTCCTACGTTTCGGCACAAATCGACCACACTTCGCTCTAGGCGATACTTTTCTGCTGAGACCCTGGGGTCTTTGTCCAGGGGTGTAGGTGGACCCTGTTGTAGCAAAGGGAAGGGCACGGCTGCTAGCCCATCTCCCCTGAGGGAGCACAGACTGGCCTGTCCCAGATTCCCGCATTGCTCCGAAAAGGAAGTCTTGGAGCTTACCCACACAACAGGCACTCACGCCTACTCCAGCCAGGGAGTTACCCCGGTGGCATACTCACTTTCCACACACAGCACACAGCACTCCAGCAACGGAGGATACCCGGGGGCATCCCAACAAATCATTCCCCGCAAGAGAGCTGGCACACAATTCCCAAGGTTGGCCTGACCTTACCCCAAATCCTACATGGGGTCAAACATACACAGAGCTAGTCGAGGAACCAAGTCCCGACTACAACAACCCTAGCACAAATCAGGGAACACCTGAGTTTTGGGAAAGTACAGAAACCCACACGAGCCCGCACACAGAATGGGGTTCAGGGAATGGACAGCCTCCTGACAGGTCTTGGACTGACCTAGGAGGTTCTACAGAGACGCCCAGCAGCGGCTATCACTTCAAGGGGCCTGAGGGTCTACAGCTAGGTAGGTCAACCAGGTCACAAAGTAACAGACGCCCTGGCCTGACGAGCCCGGTGGGCAAGCAAGCAGGCCAGGCATCGGGGCACAGTCCTTGGAAGACACCAGGGCACAATAGAGAGAACAGGCTCACGCCTCCCTCCAGTCAGGGGACTTATGCCAGTAACCCAGAGCTAAGAAGGTCACAGAGAGCAAAGAAATCTCCCAAGTACCTAGAAGACTACATAACATTGCTGGCAAGGCAAAGGCCAGTAAACAGTGGGAGCACTGGGGAGCAAAATGTCATATAAAATAAATGTTGTATGTTGGTAGTAGTTTTAGCCCGGGGGAAAGGGGTGTTATGTCCCGAGCCTTTGCAAACGGCTCGGGCGTTTGCAGGCAGTCCAGGCAGGTGCAAAGCTGCCCGGGACCAGACAGGCTGTCGCCAGCGCCGTGCGCATGCGCGGGTGCTGGCGCGGGAAAAGTAACCCATTTACCCGGGAGTTGCCTATATAAGAGGCTGCGAGGCGTTTGGGCGAGGCTGAAGCCATCTTCCTGTAAGCTGAACGCTGAATAAAAGAAACTGAGAACTCCAGCTGCTTCTCGTGTCTGTTTTCCCGCCAAGGACGCAACAGTCACCTTATTGTCAATTTATACCAAGAGTATCCAACTCTGGCAACTGTAAAGATTTGTGAACTTCAAATCTCAGAATTCCCCATCATGGTTGGCTGGAAAATTCTGGGAGTTGAAGTCCACAGGTTGTCAGAATCCAATTATATTTCATCTCTAGTTATCAACTATAGAAAACCCCATTTCTGCCTTCTATGGATTCTGTCATACGGTGAAGGGAAGGGGGTGAACAAAGGGGCTTTATGGCCCTCACTTCCTTTGGTACACTTCAAAGGAACTGGATGTGGATATCGCCAAAAGGACTAACCATAAGAATGGGGCTATTACCTTCATGTAGTTCTCTCTGAAGTCTTCATCCAGTCGGCAGTAAGGAAAAGGAGGTGGGAGTGTAATGCCTGAGGAGGGGGTGATTGGGTGGGGCTACTGGGGAACCCCTTAAAACCTTGAATGGGAGAGCTTGGACCCCAAGTCCTGTCTAGAACGCCTGCAACCATTTTCTCTTAATAAAGGATGCCTGTTGGAAGAATTATTCCAAGAGTTCTGTCTTCTTAAGATGCAAAGTGGGGTGGGTCCTTACACAGGTCTTAAAAGTTACCAAGATTGGACACCCGTTTTATTCCAAAGCCATTAGAATGCAACAGTCCCCTGAGTTATTTTTCAAACACCAGGTTGTATTAAATCTTCTCTCCCCAGAGATTTGGAAAAAAAAATATCTCCTGTTATTATGTTGCATGGATTCAACATGGACAGCTAAATAAGTGACTTTTAAAAGTAAACAGATTAAAAATGAATGCAATTTAAAGGAAAATTAGATGGCTCCAAAGAGGGAGAAACTTGCTCAGTTTTACAGGAATTAGGCAGGGTTTTTAGATCTATAGCCCTTTTAAGATGTTTTGTTTGCAGAAAATGGTATACAGTTCTGAAATGGAACTTCTGAACTACATGTCTTTTTAAAAAAAAAATCTCTCTGTGTTGGTTGAAATATTAATGGGACAGAACAGCCACCACGGTGGGAAAACCTGCAACAAAATTTAGACACGTCTTGAGTAAGTTTGAAAGGGAAGTGATTTAGGGGAGAAAAATACATTCCTTTCCAAAATGCACTGATTTTCAGAAATCAACGCAGGGAAACATAAGAGATTAATTCACAGAGGTTCTTTCTATTAAAACAGCATTATTTTAAGGCGATGACAGAAATCAGGCACAGAATTACTGACTGAGCAGCTATATACTCTTCACTTTAATCCTCATTTTGACTTTATTCTTGATTTTGACTACAGCAGGTCATTATGTTTATGCAATGCTTGTGTTGTGATTCACTTTGTTTGTTGTTGGCAATGTACTCAATATTGCAAATGAAAAGGACTTGGATGCTGCAACTTGTATCCCATAGAATTTTTTAAAAAAATCTGTAGAGAAAAACAAGTTTAGTAACTGTCCTTTGCTGTTCCTGGATTGGAATCTGAGTGACACAAAGCACCAAATATTATCCTAGTCCAGTGGTGGCGAACCTATGGCACGCATGCCAGAGGCGGCACTCAGAGCCCTCTCTGTTGGCATGCATGCCACCGCTGTCAGTAGCAGGGGCCTCAGGCCACCACTGCTGCCCGAAGCAGGAGCCCCGCCCAGCACAAAGGAGGTGAAGAGGCTGACTAGCAAGCTGGAGTAGAGATGGTAGAGCAGAGGTCACCAACAATTGTTGATGAGTGGAATGGAAGAAAAGGGAAGGGGAAGCATTTTACATGCATGCGTGCGTGCACGGGGCCACAAGCACACATGTGCTGCAAATGGGGCGGGGCTAGTGCATGTGTGTTACTCACTAGCCCTGCCCCATTCTTGCATGGTGCAGCGCCTTGTATCTGCACCCCACGGCACAGCCGTTTTTGCACCTTGCAGCACGGTGGCCCATTTTTGCGCCCCCAGTTTTTGAGTGCCAGAGGTGGCACTCAGAGGCGCCTCCCTACCCCCCCCCCCAATGAGGGCACTACAATGCTGATGCGGCCCTGGCACTTTGTGATAAATAAGTGAGTTTTTGGGTTGCGGTCTCTACAAGGTTCGCCATCACTTTTCCAGTAGGACAGTGGTCTTCAGACTTGGCCCTTTTATGACTTGTGGACTTCAACTCCCAGAATTCCTCAGCCAGGCACACTGGCTGAGGAATTCTGGGAGTTGAAGTGCCTGGCTGAGGAATTCTGGGAGTTGAAGTCCACAAGTCATAAAAGGGCCAAGTTTGAAGACCCCTGCTCTTGGACATAGCCATTCTGTGGAACTACTTTGTGAGTCAAACAAGGGTAAAAATAAGTTAACTCAATTAACAGAAAAACATCCACACACTTTATGGAATGGAGTGACTGATGTGGCAAGCAATTTTAACTTTCAGCTACCTTCCTGTAAATTCAGTCCAATGGCACAGATAAAAGCTATAATGATGCTTTAGATCATTAATTATAACATGTCCCACTCATTTTATTATTATATAATAATAGTATATATTATATAATATATCAACTTTTGCATTTTTTTTTCCACAAGTAAGGAAAGCTGAGTCAGAAGAAACTGGGTTTGCCATTTATTTTTATCTGAAGTATGAAGCATATTTACAATTATTAGCTGAAGGATCCGTTTCTTTTGCTCCTACAGTATAGTAAGTATAACAAGAATAACTTGCAGGCAAAGTATTTAGACAATTCATCTACAGTTCATTTAGAATTTTGGAAAAGGCAATCTATTGGGTTCTACTGCCACCTGGTGGATAAAGCAAAAAACTGCAAAAACACTCAACCAAACATCAACAAAGGTGGGATCCACCAGCATTGTTAATAGGCTAGTAATTCTTTTGAGATCCTTAAGTTGATGTCAGAGAAATCTGACGTCTGGGACTGTCATCTCCTTTAATTTCTAGCTCAGCTTTTCCCACCTTGGGTGTCTTCCAGATTTGCAGACTTCAGACTTTGAAAATCCTCAACAATGCCCCGGCTGGTGGAGGAATTCTGGGACATTGGCACATCTGGAAGGCCAAAGTTGCTGTAGTGGACTGTGAGGTATTGAAGAAAATGCTAGGAATATTTGTGTGTGTGTGGGAATTGTGGCTGGTTACCTGGACAACTGTAAAACCAGCTGGGCAAGAGGGGAAAAAAAAACAAGATGGGAAAAATAGTCAGATATTGTAGTAAAAATCAGGGCTTAGTGTGAAAAGCAATACATTGCAAGACAGATCATATGCCCCCCTTTATTAAACAACCATTGGGGTTCCTGAGTTATCAAGGATATTTTCAATACTCATTGCCTTTTTCTTCTCCAAAATCTCCTGAGATTTGCCCAATGACTCCAAACTCACATTTATTTATTGTTATGGCTAATAATAATAATAATAATAATAATAATAACAACAACAACAATAACAACAACAACAGTTGGAAGGGACCTTGGAGGTCATCTAGTCCAACCCCCTGCTCAGACAGGAAACCTTATACCATTTCAGACAAATGGCTGTCCAGTGTCTTCTTTAAAACTTCCAGCATTGGAGAAGGAAGGAAGGAAGGAAGGAAGGAAGGAAGGAAGGGAGGGAGGGAGGGAGGGAGGGAGGGAGGGAGGAAAAAAAGAATAACAGAATAACAGATGGAAGAGACCTTGGAGGTCATATAGTCCAACCCCCTGCTCGGGCAGGAAACTCTATACCAGCGGTTCTCAACCTGTGGGTCGCAACTCTTTTGGGGTTCCAACAACCCTTTCACAGGGGTCGCCTAAAACCATCAGAAAACACATATTTCCAATAGTCTTAGGAACCGAGACACCGCTCTCTCTGTTGCAGCCTCACTCTCTTCCATCTTCTTTTCCTTCCCACCTCCCCGCGAGTTTGCGATACCCCTCATGTTGCCTCCCGGAGGACTCAGCTGTTCGGCGGCCAGAAGTTGGAGCCGCTCAGCTGTTGGTCGGGATGCCCACAGAGCCGACATCCACGCTGCCAGGTAGAACAGCGCCTGCCACTGGTCTTCTTTGCCGCCCCGCACGTTGTCCTCGACCCCTCCCCTGCCCGTTCATGTCGAGCCCGCGGGGGCTTGACAGGGAGAGAGGGAGAGAAGGAGGAAGGGACTCCTCCTCCTCTCCTAAGGTTCAAAGCATGATCAGCTTCCCAAGGGCGCCACAATCCCAATTTATGTGTTTCTGCCGTACCTCTTCAGCACTCCCGGGAATAGGGTGGGCGGAAGAAAGCTTGGCTAGGCTAGGCCAAGAAAAGCCACAGAGCCGTGAGCTCAGATCGCAGGCAGGCCGGGGAAGGGGGTGAAGAAGAGGAAGGGGATTGGGAGAGAGGAAACGCCAAGCTTGTCCTCGCCTCTCCCAAGAACCTCCTGCGCCATCTCACCTGGTTTCAGATTTACACTGCAAAAGTTTTTCTCACACAGAGAAGAGAAACAATTAAGGAACATTCAGGAATCCCTTGCAAGGCACCATGTACCTTGGTGCTTATTTCCTAACGCCTTCCTCCCCCATGTTTTCTGCTTCACCCCGAATTCGCCTCCCTTCCACTCTCCTTACGCAGCCATCTATGGTCTTAATACAGTCCTCAGTCTGTCTCCCTTTCAACACCCCCTAAAATTCTTCATTCAGGCAGGCTTCCAGAGTTCCGCGGGCAGGATGCGGGTAACCCCTCCTCCCTGTCCTGCTGCCTCCCATGGCACTGCACCGCTCCACATCCCGTGCCTCTGTGCCTCAAGCCCCCATGGCACAGGACCGCTGGCGTGGTCCCCAATGGCCGCTGACTCGCTCCCCACCACCGACAACCATGCAAGCCCTGGCAACTGCTCCATCCTAAGAAGCAGGTGGGCTGCCATGGCGCTGACCTCCTGCACCCGTCAGCTGGCGACCTCCAGATCTGCGCCCGTCAGCTGGAATGTCCGGCAATGCTTTGGCTGGTGAGGAAGGTGAAGGGGAGCCCGCTGCAGTGCCGAACGCTGCGCCCGTCAGCTGGCGACCCCCAAACTTGCGCTTGTCAGCTGGGGGGTCTGGCAAGAGAGCGTGAAGGGTGATGGGGAGGCAGCAGCTTGACAGGCGGGGTCCTTCCTGTCTGCGAATATCGGGCCCACCCGCCCCATCTGTAAAAGAAAAAGTCTTCCACCCAAGCATAACTTTTAAGGATTTTAAGGATCTTTGAGAGGGAGAGAAAGAGGGAAAAAGAAACAGAGAGGGGGAGAGAGAGAAAGAGGAGAGGGAGAAAGAGGGAGAGAGAAGAGAGGGAGACAGAGGGAGAGAGAGAGAGAGAAAGAGAATGAGAGAGGGAGAGAGAAAGGGAGGTGGAGAGAGAGAAAGAAAGGGAGACAGAGGGAGAGAAAGAGGGAGAGAGAAAGAGAGACAGGGAGGGAGAAAGAAAGAAAGAAAGAAAGGAGAGAAGGAAAGAGAAAGGGAGAGAGAGAGAAAGAGAGGGAGAGAAAGAAAGAAAGAAAGAAAGAAAGAAAGAAAGAAAGAAAGAAAGAAAGAAAGAAGGAAGGAAGGAAGGAAGGAAGGAAGGAAGGAAGGAAGGAAGGAAAGAAAGAAAGAAAGAAAGAAAGAAAGAAAGAAAGAAAGAAAGAAAGAAAGGGAGAGAAATTAAATTAGTAACATGGTTGTTCAGTGAATCTGGTTTCCCCATTAACTTTGCTTGTCACAAGGTTGCAAAAGGTGATCACATGACCCTGGAATAATTTTATGGTTGGGGGTCACCACAACATGAGGAACTGTATTAAATGGCTGTCCAGTCTCTTCTTAAAAACTTCCAGTGTTGGAGCATTCACCGCTTCTGGAGGCAGGTTGTTCTACTGGTTAATTGTTCTATCAGAAAATTTCTCATTAATTCTAGGTTGCTTCTCTCCTTGGCTAGTTTCCATCCGTTGCGTCTTGTCCTGCCTTCAGGCGCTTTGGAGAATAGCTTGACTCCCTATCATACATACACTTGCAATATATATTAGCACTTCACCTAAATTAAAAACACACATGAAATATGCATGTTAAAAAGATCTACAGACACCAATGTCTAGGCCACCTAACCAATGAAGCGCAGCATCATTTATATGAAAAATATCAGATAATGGACCAGTATATGCCCTCAGCTTACAGCTGATCACATGTGGTCTAGTTTGATATGAGACCCAATAGTCATAGAGGGGAGGATACTATGCCCCATTTATACAGTAAGTCCTGGTCATGTGAGGTGTGAATCCTATTCAGGATTGTCCATTGCTGACATAGTAGTTCAAAGCCTTTTGACATGGGGTCCTGTACATGTCTTCCTATGTCTGAATGTTCAGCAACCCATTTGGCTTTCCACTGGGAATTAACGTCAAAGTTATTGAGCAGATATTGTGCAAGCGCCAGTGGGGGCAAACTCCCACTCAGTAAATGCTCCTGTCTCAAATCATATTACCATTTAATATGCATGGATCCAGTCTATAGGAGGTAAAACATGTGCTTCACTTAGCAAGATCTCTAAAGAAGAGCTGAACCTGGATTTGTTGGATTATGATTAGTGTGAAATGGCTTCATCTTAAGCAGAAGGTTTGACAAGCTCTTTGTGATGGCCAATAGCATGGAATTCCCAATCAAATCAAGAAAAGCCCTAGCAAATATACTCACTAACATGCTAAGCTTCATTAGTGCTCACCTGGGTTAAGTATTTTGTAATTTAACATGTTGTATAAACCTGGCTTGTTTGGATTAAGGATTCAATGCATTGCATGAACTTGGAAAATGTGAATTTGATATCCAGGATTAAAAGATTGTAGAAACATGGCCACTGATTTAATTCCCCAACAGATGTTCTCTTCCTAGCAAAACATCCAATGCCCCATTCAGTTCTGATTATTTGCATCACAGTCATTTCCCCTTTGATCAGCTGTGATGTCATCAGAAAGCCATTGTAGTTTCCTAGGAAACTGCAGTCAACAATGGGCCCTCCACCCCTTTCTTATCAACTTCCCAGGCATGACAATGGCTTCTTTAGAGGCAGAGGCTTTGGATAACCCATCCCATCCTCCAGGTGAAGAACTTTGCAGGGACTAAAGAAGGAAAGACTGAGCAGGCCCTAGCGTAGGCCATATGGAGAGCGTAGGGTAGGTCTTAACAACTGACTGTTGCAGGACCAAATCTCACCCCTACAAGATGGTCCATCTTGATGTCCAATTGCATGCAGCAGCTAAAGTTCTTGGCAGTGTCAAGCGTGAGAAACTGGGGGTCAAGCATCCTCCACTGGACGCTAACTAGGACCTATCAACAATTCTATTCCATTCTTACAAGTGCTGGACTGAAAATCATGTAGTGTTGTTAATACTTATATCCAAGCTTTTTGAAGAGCTTAAGGCTGCTTGCGTGGTAGTTTTCTTTCATATTTTCCCTACAACAATCCTACAGTCTAAATTTGTCACTCTCTTATTCTAAGGTCATCCAGGAAGTAACACAGATGAGTGTGGCTCTAAACCTAAAGTAAGTCTGATCCCTTACCAATCACCATATATAATAGCCCTTTAATATCATCCGCTTATATATGGCAATCTTCCCATCAAGAAATCTACATAATTTCTAAAGACTCTTTGTTGCTGCTCCAACCATCGTTTTATTACTATAGCCATATTCTCTCTCGTCTCCTTGGAGATGCTTTGTTGCTGCTGTTTTATTTACTAGCAAAATTCAAAGAAGGAGCGAGCAATTCGCAGCATACACCCAGTCCCCCCCTTTTTTTAACAACACATAGACGATGTCCAGAATGCGCCACCAAAACTTCATGGCAAAACCATCAACGTCCAATGAACAGGCAAAATAGATTTTCTGCATCTATAAGAAGCTGAACACAACTATTTTGCCCCTTAAAATTGCCCCCCAAAATACAGTAAGCTGAAGACTTTACCGGCCAGTAATATTACTGAATCATTAGCTGTTCCCCTTCAGGGGTTTTTTTTTGGGGGGGGGGGTGTCTGTCCTACTTTATGGATTGCTTTTTCAATAAAATTGATCAAAGATATTGAAATGACATGAAAAAAAAAATGGGGGGAAAAAAACCAAAAGTCAAAGCCAAGAATCAAAATAGCAAGGGGTGGGGGTGGGGAGAAGTAATGGATTGTATTTGTTTTGGAAGATCCTTGTTGAGTTTTCCTTCCTGCTAGATGTTCGTTTGAAGGGATAATATTGTTTAACACTATTTTAAAGATTTCTTCGTTTTGATGGGTCTTCGGCTAATCAAGATACTTCTTTTTTCTGTCTTGCAACCTCTTATGTCTCACCAAAAATCCACAAGTTTTAGGGATATTTCCAAGCTAGTCCTCATTTGTGAGGGCCAACATTTTTTTTCTCTCTCTTCTGAATCCATTAGCACAGTGGTTCTCAACCTTTTTAATGTCACGACCCCCAACCAGTCGTAAATTGAGGACTACTCAACCGGTCGTAAGTCAAGGACTACTCAACTGGTGCAGCACCGTTTGCAGAATGGGACTTTTGGCGGGCTCAGCAGGGGAGAGACAGCCTGGATAATTCCTATTGGCTTTTGAAAGCCAATAGAATTAGACTCTATTCAAGAGAGTCTATTCTATTGGCTTTCAAAAGCCAATAGAATAAAAGGGAATAGCACAGCTAAGGAAAAGGGGGAAAAAATGGCGGACTGCGTTGTTTGGCGACCCCCGTGAAATGGTCGTTCGACCCCAAATGGGGTCCTAACCCACAGGTTGAGAACCACTGCATTAGCACAAGTTGAACAAGAAGCTCTTGTTTCATTGAGGGAGACTATACCATCCATACAACTCTTCTGCTACTTGGACTTTTCTGCCATTTGCCTCTTGTATCACAAGGGAGTCCTTTGAGAAGGATTATTTACCATCTTCTTTGGAGAGCCTCAAGAGAACTTCTCCCCAACAAGCGAGTTTGCTGAAATGTAGCCTAACTTTCCTGTCTTTTCTCTTATGTTCCATGCAGGTGATGGCGGAGTTTCAGGTCCCCTGGCTTCACTGCAACAGGGCAAGTCCCTTCCCACTACAGGTAGTGGATCCACGTTTGGAGGAGACCTCGGAAGCAGCTCACAAGACTTCCTGCTGCCCCCATCTCTGACATCCCTCCAGCCACCACCCATCTTCAACCAGACGGGTTCGCCCAGCACCCCAACCGGAGTCATCTACAGCTTGTCCGGTTCTCCAGCTGGCCCAACCCTCTCCAGGCTCTTCCAGACACTTCCGGGTTCCTTTCCAGACATCTACGACGGAGACATGAAAAAATGGGAAGAGCACTTCCACAGCATCCAGAGGGCCTACAAGGAATTTGGCAAAGAAGATGACTTTGCCATTCGGGTACTCACCGAAGACTTTACACTCCCTTTCCCTTTTGCCTGGCCTGGCGAGAACGAAGGGTCCCCCTGCCCCTTGGCCTATGATCCTGCGGATTGCTCCGGCTTTGATTTCTTCCTACACCCAGGACAACCCATCCCTCGTCTTCTCCAGCCACTGCATGCCACCACCCAGGCTTTCTTCAAGAAGAGACGCTTGGAGCAGTTGGCACTCAGCTATGCCAGCCAAGGCTCCATCGCTGGGGCTGCAGGTCTACCAACCCCATCAGAAACCAGCTCCTCCTTGCGTCCAGATATCATGGTGATCACCAGCATGCCTTGTATGGCTGCCACGTCTACGGAGCCATCTTTTCTCCTGCAGGACAACAAAAGTCAGCAGACCCTTCAACCTGCCCCCATCGGTATCCCCAATTCAGCTTCCATGCAGCCCATCAGCCTTCAGTTTATGAACCCCACACAACACGGAGCATTTTAGCATCCAAGCGTTCGGTTTAGAATACTAACAAGTGGATTTTTTTTATTATTATTTTGTACAACAGAGAACGATAAGTTTCTTGAGAAATTTCATCACTGCTGGGGCACTACATTCAATTCAGGGTTTTGTTGTTGTTGTTGTTTTGGGGGGGAAGCTAAAAGCTTCCGAGTTTAATATCAGCCTGCCATTGTGCTACTAAATGTTTCAGCAAGGAGCAGACATTAATCTTGCCATCTATATCCCAGTATTTGGAATAATAATAATAAAAAAGACTGTCTTCTATGCTGTGGAGCTTTTTGGATGAGAATTTTAAGGCAGGCAAAGTGGGGTCTCCTTCATTACTGTGTTTCCCCCAAAATAAGACTGTGTCTTATATTAATTTTTGCTCTAAAAGTCGCATGAGGTCTTATTTTGGGGAAAATACGGTACTAAATGCGTCCGTCTGCTTAACTGGGGTTTATTTTTAGGGTGGGGATTATATTAGGAGTATCCTGAAAAATCATGCTAGAGCTTATTTTCCAGTTGGGTCTTATTTTTGGAAAAACAGGGTAACTCTTTCTCTAAATCAGGGGTCTCCAAATCTGACAACTTTAACACTCTTAAAGTAGATGAATTTGGAGACCCCTACTCTAAATGAATCTGCCATATTGATTAGAACTTTTGTTTCAACTACAAGGCTGCCCTTGAAAATGGGTTTAGAAGCTGCACCTGGGGCCAAAGTTTGTGATTGCTGACCAGCACAAGGCCTTTTCTTAGAAACAAGATAATAAACTAAAATAATAATCATAATTAATAATAGAGCATCCCCTCCCGTTTCTAAAGTTGACAAAAGGCTCCACCTCCACTCCACGTGACCCCTTGGATTTTGGGTTTTTTTTTTTTACTCTTTTTTCCCCCTATTTGATTCTTGTAATTTTAACTGTTTCTATAACTGTATTTTATCTTTTATTTCACCATACGCTGCCCAGATTCGCTCTCAGCAGGATGGGAGACATAAAAATTTAATCAATAAATAAAAGTTAGGGTAGCTCCATCTCTGCTAATGTTCTGGAAATCCCTCAAGACCTGACTATATCATCAGGGAATCAATCATATCTTAAAATAGCTCCATTATTGATACAGTCACTCTCTGTGTGCCCACATTCTCTTTTTAAATACATAGGTAGTTCTCGACTTACGTCCACAATTGACGCTGTTGTGTGCTCCTGGCTACTTTCCTTTGTGACCAGAGGCGAGCTCGCCTGACCAATAACCAACCAAGACACAGTGAAGGCCTTTTGTTTCGTTTATTGCAATAAGCGGGGAGAGAACCTACCAAAGCTTGGTTCTCTCCAAAGTTTCAACCCAAAATATTCCCTTCTTTATACAACCCTGTCCCGGCCACCACATCCGTCCTCTTTCCTCATTGGCTGAGGTACTACGAGGTTATACTCTTTCCGACCGCCTCCTACATATTTCCTGCTACATATTAAATCATACATCACATGTACATTAAAATTAAGAGATAATTTATGCAAGGTGTGTCAGTTAATATTAATCAACTAATTGCACATGCTCAGTTGCCTGAATTCTGCCCCCCCCTTTTATGACATCTTAGAAAAATAGGTTCTTTCCTGTTTTGCTAGTTACCTTCTCTTACAGCTCCTTTTCCCATTCTGAAGACCCAGATAACAATTTTGCCTACGTGTTTCTCTTACATCCTGCCTTTATACTAACTATCCTTTCCTGTTTCCCATCCATTTTAGTTGCTTCTCCACTCAGTAAATTTCCACTGCAGCAAATTCAATTTTAAATTTCTCTTTCAATATTAAATTTTTGAAGACCCTTCCTTTACTTCTATGAACGCCAAACTTTCTGTTGTTAGGTAAGACAGCCGTTAAGTGACTTTTTTAATGACGTTCCTTGCCACAGTTTAAGTGAATCACGGTTAAGCCGAATCTGGCTTCCCTATGGACTTTGCTTCCCAGGGGATCACATGATCCCGGGGCACTGCCACAATCACAAATATGAATCAGTCGCCAAACGTCTGGATTTTGATCACGAAGATGCTGCAACAATTGTAAGGGTGAAAAATGTTCGTAAGTCATTTTTTTTAGTGCCGTTGTAACTTCGAACTTAACCCTAAACAACTGTTGTAAGTTGAGGACTACTTCAGTATTAATAATTATTGTTTTATATTTTTAAAATGATTGTATTTTAATTATTACTTGATTGTTTTATGCCCCCTAGAATCACTTCTTGTGAGGCTGGCGGCCACACAAATGAGATAGATAAATAAATCACTTAGAATCCTAAAGCTGAACAACAGACACAAATCAGGACTAGAAAGATAACCTTAAAGGGAAGCAACACAATCCCAGAGTCCATTTCAGATACTAAAACCAGGCACACATTGCGCCAAAGCTATTTTTTTTTATCTTTCTTGCTAAAGATTTTGTTCATCTCGGGATAATCTGGAAGTTAATCTAGAAGGACGAGGAGTTGATCCCTATATGTGGGTTGTAAATTAGGACACTTCTGGATGATCAGCAATATTTACCAGTAAATCACGATCTGCCTCTTGCTCACACCTGATCCAGCAATCTTCCCCAGTCTCACAAAAATTTCCAGTTTTGCTGGAATATGTTGCCTAAATATTGTGGGTCAGGACCTCTTTTCTAGAGCACTTTCCCCTGTAATTGTAAAATAGGACACGAGGTTAGTGACTTTAGGCAATTTTTGAGTTGTAGGCTACCTGGGCGGTTTTATTAGCATGTTGTGAGCAGATTCACAAAATGGCTTCTGTAGGAAAAGGAACGCCCAGTTATCAGAAGATAAACTGATAAGCTTTCGACCACTCCCTCCAGTTCATGTAGGAAGCTCAGCACCACGAATTATCTTTTTTTTTTTTTTTGTAATGAACAAGTGACTCTGTTTCTGAAAAAACCCTGCAATACATGCAGCCCTCGGCCGTTTTGTATTTTTTTTTAAAAAAAAAAACTTACGGGTCCTATGTGGTATGGTAGTCACCCTGTGAGTGGGATGGGCAGTCTCTAGATTAGATGATAGATAGATAGATAGATAGATAGATAGATAGATAGATAGATAGATAGATAGATAGATAGATAGATAGATAGACAGACAGATAGACAGACAGGCAGCTGAGTGGATGGATATACATAAATGATAGATGATGATAGATTAGATAGATAGATAGACAGACAGACAGAGACAGATGGTTTAGTAGATGGATATACATAAATGATAGATGATAGAAGATGATAGATTACATAGATAGATAGATAGATAGATAGATAGATAGATAGATAGATAGATAGATAGATAGACAGACAGATGGTTTAGTAGATGGATATACATAAATGATAGATGATAGAAGATGATAGATCAGTGGTTCTCAACCTGTGGGTCGGGACCCCATTTGGGGTCGAATGACCATTTCACGGGGGTCGCCAAACCATGCTGTCCGCCATTTTTTTCCCTTTTCCCTAGCTGTCCTACTCCCTCTTATTGGTGGCCACACGCACTTGGGGGGTCACCACAACATGGGGAACTGTATTATGGGGTCGCGGCATTAGAAAGGTTGAGAATCACTGGATAGATAGATAGATAGATAGATAGATAGATAGATAGATAGATAGATAGATAGATAGATAGATAGGCAGGCAGGCAGGCAGACAGACAGACAGACAGACATGGATGGATGGATAGGAAGGAAGGAAGGAAGGAAGGAAGGAAGGAAGGAAGGAAGGAAGGAAGGAAGGAAGGAAGGAAGGAAGGAAGGAAGGAAGGAAGGAAGGAAGGAGACAGACAGACAGGCAGGCAGGCAGGCAGGCAGACCGGGCAGAAGGAATAACCTGATCAACAGGAGGAAGAGCCTATTGAGACAACAACATTCAGATAAATGAAACTTGAGTCCAGGGCAGAAATGTAATTGGAGAAAGCATTTCAGGCAGCATTTTCCCTCATTCTCACAAAGAGGAAGAAAGGAAGGAAAGGGGAAGCACATTCAGATTCTTGTTTCTCTGTAACTATGACCTTCTAACAAAAGCAGCAATAGCACGCATGAAACTGGTTTCCTAATTTTGTCCACCTCAAAGGGCTGTCATCAGCATACGCTCAACTAGCATAAGAGCATCCAGGAAGGTAAAAAAAAGAACAGAAGCCACAACTAAGCGACCAAAGCCTTAACCATTTTTTTAAAAAATGTTTTATTGATTTTCTAATTTTACATTTAAGTATTTAAAAAGCAACGTGCCAGCTGAGTTAATCGAAAATTCAATGACATACAAGTATCTTTAGTACAAGTCTCAAACTACCTCATTAAATATTTCCTCTCTTTTCCGCTTAGTATTTACTGTCTCATATTTAAACTAATACAATTCTTATTATATCAATTAAATAAAAATAACATTCTTACATTTATCAATACTTTTTAGCTTATACACATCCTGGTTATTTTAACATTCAGTCTTTATAGACAATCAATGTCCTAATTAGTTTTTCCCAATTTTTAGTTTCCCATTAATATTTACATTTAAAATTTATAATTTCCAAGTTTTAAGTGACCAAAATTCCCTTTAACACAATTCATCACAAAGTCTAATATTCGGGATACACGTCTTATCTATTTGAATATATTCTATTTCTCACCATCTTACATCATCTAATTAATAATCTAATTAACTATTTTTTACATGGGGTACAACGGTGCTTCCATCACATGGCTGTTGTCCCGCAATCCGGACTTTTTTAAATCCCCAGTAAGCACACCTGAAGGTATCCAAAAATAAAATAGAAAGTGAGTTTGGCAGATCTGAGCAAAATGTCTGCAGGGATGTAAGAGAAACACACTGCCTCTCCCAGACTAAGGGCTGCAAAAAACAACCCACAACCCACCTCATTCTTGGCAGAAATAACAGTTTAAGAGTTCAGGGCTCAGGCCCAATACCCACAACATTTGTAAACCCTGTTTAACAAAAAACAACTGTATTTCCAATGACTGATATCTGCACAAATAAATTATGGTTAATTAAGAGGTGTGGACTTCAACTCCCAGAATTCCTCAGAATTATGGGAGCTGAAGTTCGCACATCTTAAAATTGCCAGGACAGGCAATTTTAGTCTAGGACAGGCAGTATTTCCCATAACAGGACCCTTTATAAATTAAACCACAGTATAGCTTCGTTTAGACATAGTGGGTGAATTCAGCCTTTGTATTCCACAGAATGGAATGAATTGGCCACTTTCTAGCCTTAAACTCCCCATTTTAAATAACTGTCTCTTTTTTTGCCGGTCAAAAAGCTTTTGCCCACAATTTTGTGCAGTAATCAATTTATATCCCCTTGTTTTGTCTCCCTGTCCTTCTCCATAAGAGCTAGAATTATCTATCAACTTTTGAGAATTATCTGTGCAAATAATTGTACCCATTCTATAATCACAACAGGTATAATCGTACCAATCAATTATATCCATGGCAGGCGAAATCTTTTCAGACGTGAGATTTTAATACTAGCCACTTGCAAAAAAAGAACAGGAGTCTATTTTTATCTGTTATTTAGACCAGGGGTAGTCAACCTTGGCTCTTTTATGACTTGTGGACTTCAACTCCCAGAATTCCTGAGCCAGCCATGCTGAGGGGAAAAGCAGAGGTTTCCATGCTGAGCCATGCTGGCTCAGGAATTCTGGGAGTTGAAGTCCACAAGTCATAAAAGAGCCAAGGTTGACTACCTCTGATTTAGACAATCTAAGCCAGTGTTTCTCAACCTTGACAATTTTAAGGCATGTGGACTTCAACTCCCAGAATTCCACAGCCAACTATGCTGGCTGTGGAATTCTGGGAGTTGAAGTCCACATGCCTTAAAATTGTCAAGGTTGAGAAACACTGATTAAGCTGTCACTGTTTACAAACACTCCACTGAAAAATCTCACTAAACTCAATGAATTCAGGGGCTTGTTCCTTTTTTTGCCCACCAGTAAATTTTTGGATGTAATACTGTCAATATTTCAGTTTTAATATTATTTGTACAGTGTAGGTAGAGTTTCTGAAAAGTTCAATACTCACGACACGGTCCCAAAGGTGCTTTTTCAGGAGGCAACTGGATGTTCTCGTTTTTTTTCTTTGAAGACCTTTTGCTTCTCATCCAAGAAGCTTCTTCAGCTCTGACTGGAAGGTGAGCCAGAGCTGAAGAAGCTTCTTGGATGAGAAGCAAAAGGCCTTCAAAGAAAAAAACGCAAAAGTTCAGGTGCCTCCTGAAAAAAAGCACCTTTGGGGCCAACCATGACCTGGATAACTGAGAATCTCCACAGACACTCATGCCACACAGTCCATTTATACCAGGGGTAGGCAACTTTGGCTCTTTCATGACTCATGGACTTCAACTCCCAGAATTCCTGAAACCTCTCCCTTTCCCCTCAGCATGGCTGTCTCAGGAATTCTGGGAGTTGAAGTCCACGAGTCATAAAAGAGCCAAGGTTGCCGGCCTCTGATTTATACTCATGAAATTTTATTGTTGATTAACAAAGGTTCAAACAACCAGCCAGTGTGAACTTTAAAAAATTCGTTGAGCATTAGGATCTATACCAGCGGATAAAAAAGGAACAAGAGCTGAATTTCGAACATGAAACCATGCCACGGCTTGCTTTAATCCTGGCTTGTCTAGAAGCCCGGTTCCACCTCGCACTAAGACTAAGCCATATTGGGCCTACCCAGCGCACTGTGTGAACTCAGTCACTGTGACCTAGCAGAATAAGCTTGTTATTGACACGTTTCTTCCCTCACGAAATGGCACCTGGCGCCCCCTTTTCCTCCGCGCGTCCAAATTATAAACACACACACACACACACACACACACACACATCCAATTCCACCGCTTTTGCCTAAGAATCTGCTCGATTTTTCTCATCGAATTCGAACGGCCTGCAAAGAGGCTGCACGGAACTTCGCTCGGACCCCGTTCACACACAGCCTGCAAGATTTAAAATTCGATACAATGTCCCTTCGGGGTTTTTTGTTGTTTTGTTTTGTTCTGCGGTGGCTCAGCGTCTGTCCGAACCCAGCCCCATCCGACTTCCCGACGTCCTAGTTCCGCAATCCCCTGCATCGCCCTGTGTACATTACAACTGCTAGGGACACCCAACGCAAGGTGGCTCGCCCAAGTCCCGCCCTGCAAGTTTGAAATACAAAAATCGCAACGGGCTAGCAACAATGCACAGGCCTTCCTATATAGCGAGCAGGGGTCTTCAAACTTGGCCCTTTGATGACTTGTGGACTTCAACTCCCAGAATTCCTCAGCCAGCGTTGCTGGCTGAGGAATTCTGGGAGTTGAAGTCCACAAGTCATCAAAGGGCCAAGTTTGAAGACCCCTGCTCTATAGAGAAGGGCGTACGGGAGACTCCCGCTTCCTGCGAGCTCAACCTTCTCCCTTTCTCTTCCCCCCCCCCCCAAATAAAACTATCCCTTCTTAGAAGCCGATGCCCTTGAAACTGCGCGCATGCGCCCTGGGGACTACACGGAGGGAAGGAGGAAGCGAGCGAACGAGTGCAGCCGATCGCGCTCGGCTACTCCCTCCCTCCGCACTCTCGTCCTCTTCTGCCCGCTTCGTTCCTCCGCTCTTTCCCGCGATGTAGATACAAAAAGCCCTCCCTCCGCCGGCTTCCCCCCCCCCCACGCGCGCGGCGCCGCTGCTGTTGTCTGAACGTTCGATCGAACCCCGCCGCGTTCCATCCGCGAGGTTGCAACGTTCCATTCCCACCCCTCCCTCTTCCCCCCGCCCCGGATCGTCGCAACGTTCCATTTCCCCTCCCCCTCTCGCTCCGTCTTGCTGCAACGTTCCATCCGCTGCCTGCCCGCCGACGCTCCGAAGCAGGCCGCGGACGCTCCATCGGCAGCCGCGCTGGCTGAGCCGGGCTTCCCGGGGCCTCGACGCCGTCCTCGTCCTCCTTCTCCTCGTCCTTCTTCTCCTCCTCCTCCTGCGGTTCCCACGCTCTTCTCCCGACTCTTCCCCCTCACGTGTCCCGGGCTCCCAGCTGGGGAAGGAGGGAGGGAGAGAACCGCTCGCTCGCTCTTTCCTTCTCACATGACCCGAGTGTTTGTCCCCGTGATCAGCGCCTCGGCTCCCGTGTCTCCTCCGCGTCCCCTCTACCTCCATCCGGCGTGAGATTTAAAACTCGTCCCCTCCTTCTCCTGCTTCCTCCCCCCCCCACCCGTCCCCCTTGGGGCCAGCGGGGCGCCCCCTCCCTCTCCCTTCCCCCTCCCCCTCCCCTCTCCCCCCATGGACATGCTGGAACCCGGACTGGATACAGCCACCGCCGCCGCTGCTTCCAGGTAAGGGCAGGACGAGCCGCCGCCGCTGCTGCCCCGGAGCCCGGCCGGATCCTCCAGGGCGCTCCCTTTCTTCGGCAGGGATCCCGGATTTTCCGGCCTCCCAGGCCTACGGAGGGTGGGGGAGGGGAGTGGAGCCAGCCTCGATCCACCGCCTTGCATGGTCCTGCGGTGGAGGAGAGGAGGAGGAGGAGGCGGCGGCGGCGGGAGGGGGAGAACAAAATGGAGGACACGGCCGAGCTTGGGCGATCCGCTCCTTCTACACCTGGGGGAGAGGAGTCTCGGGGTCGTGGGAACGGAGAGGAAACAAAAACTGGGTCGGGGGACACACAGACACACACATACACACATACACCGTCCCGCGATCTCTAATGCTGGGTGTGTCATTATGCTCTCCGGGTGGTGGGATTCCTAACCCCTCTTTTGCTTTCGGGGAAGGGGGGGGAGGCTGGGACTACAACTCCCATCCTTCCCAGTGGCTTGTGGGGGGGTGGGAGGAGAGCACGGGGGAAGGCTGGGTCTGCGTTCTCCAAAGGACAAGCCTCGCGAGGAGGCGGGTGGGGATTTCCCTCCCCACCTGTCCAAGATAGGAAATGTCCGGGGCGATCCGGAAAGGAAGGAAAAGCAGCCGTCGGTTTTGGGTGTCCGGCGCTTTTGCTGTCACACTGAAAAGGGCAGCCGCGCGGAGATTGGTTGGTTGGCTGCCGTCAAGGAGAGAGGGAGGGAAGAAGGGAGGGGGGGGGGAGGTCAACCCCACATCCAGAGCCCGCTGTCAAACAGGGATGGGAAGTCCTTGGGGTGAAGGCGAGGAAACATCCGGACCTCCAAGGGGCCTTCAAACACCCGTGTTTCACTTTCGGATCAGGATTCGTATTCTCATTGGCTGACCTTGTGCTTATGGTGTCTCTGTCTGGCCTACCTCGTGGGGTTGTTAGGAAGACTGAAAGAGGGACCCCTGTGTCCTTCTCCCTTCGTCTAAGGCAGTGTTTCCCAAACTTGACAATTTTAAGGCATGTGGACTTCAACTCCCAGAATTCCACAGCCAGCAGCCAGCAACGCTGGCTGTGGAATTCTGGGAGTGAAGTCCTCATGCCTTAAAATTGTCAAGTTTGGGAAACACTGGTCTAAGGCAGGGGTCTTCAAACTTGGCCCTTTTAGGACTTGTGGACTTCAACTCCCAGAATTCCTCAGCCAGGCATGCCTGGCTGAGGAATTCTGGGAGTTGCAGTCCACAAGTCCTAAAAGGGCCAAGTTTGAAGACCCCTGGGCTAAGGGCTGTTTGTCAGTAAGTTGGAATACAGGGAAGTGGTTGCAGAAAGGAAGGACGTCTGGGTTGGGAGGGGGGGGGGAGAGAGAAAACGGGGGAGGAAGCACAGTGAAACTGATGGTCTGAACTGGGAGGGGTATGATGTGGGCTGAGCGCAGATCAGGCAGTTTGGAGTGATACTGTTGTCTTCTGGGTGTCTTCTTATCTGGCTGGCTTGCACAATACACTTAATCCAGTTTTGGTTCAGATCATATGGATAGATCTGGGACAGAGAATAATTCTCACCTCAGAGCAGTGCTGACAAAGTAGTGAATAGGCTCGCCTTTCCAACAAACAGTTCTGAAATGGTATCCTGCCTGAGCAGGGGGTTGGACTAGAAGACCTCCAAGGTCCCTTCCAACTCCTATTCTGTCCTGTCCTGTCCTGTCCTGTCCTGTCTTATCCTATCCTATCCTATCCTATTCTATTCTATTCTATTCCATTTTCTATTCCATTCTATATTTCTATTCTATTCTATATTTCTATTCTATTCCATTTTCTATTCCATTCCATCCTATATTCTATTCTATTCTACTCTACTCTACTCTACTCTACTCTACTCTACTCTACTCTACTCTACTCTACTCTACTCTATTCTATTCTATTCTATTCTATTCTTCTGTTATAGTATTCTATTCTATTCTCTATTTCTTAGATTTATATTCTGTTGTTCACACAGGAGCTCAAAGCAGCTGTGTGGTGTTTTCCTCCATTTCTCCCCCTCTCTGCCCCCTCCACCAACAACAATAGCAGCTCTGTGAAGTTGGCTGGGTTGAGACAGTGGCTGTACTCTGAATCACCTCTGCTCCCAGTCCAGTACCTTAACTATGACACTCAACTGCCTTTTTCAGCCACTACATTGTGGTAAAAGGAGAATAAAGTGATCGTGCCAGAATCAGGCAGGCTGTTCAAAACTCCTTTGAGGGGAATGAGTATGCTGAAATACTAAATAATTCAGCCTTGATATTTTATAGACTTGCTTCATCACTAACGGCGATTAGAAATAGTAGGAAGGTGAGCGGATGGGTGGCTCGTTCTTTTTCTAATAACCACCCCTCAAAGAGAACCAGTAAAGATTGGGGGACAAACCGCAAAGCTCAGAGTATTAAATTCTGTGCTTTCTCTCTGAACCCTTCTGGAATTTTGCCGTTATGTTAATTGGCTCAGTAAAAGTTGCAGCAGCACAGATTGAGGAAAAAAAAAAAAAAATCTTCCAAGCAAGGACTTTTGGGGATGCTCTGGATTTTGTGTGTCAAACTGGGCAGAATAGCTTGAGTTAGTTTAACTCCCCAAATCCCATCCAATTTGATGGTTCTTTTCAATCACTTTTCTTTTTGCATTGAACTCTCATTCATTCTGCCCCCCCCCCCGGCTTGTCCTTTAATTATTTATCATATTTCTCTTATTCCTCTTTGGACTTTACCTGAGGCTATTCCTGCCGCCTCGTTTCTCTGCCTCTATTGATGTACTATATTGGGGAGGGGACGTTAGTCCCCCCTTTCAAAAAAGAAAAAATAACCCAAACCAACCTGATTTGACAAAAAGTAGAACAGGGACAAAGCAGAAAAGGCCATCTATTATTAGTATTTGCTACTCAGCAGGTACTCTAATGCTGGGATGGGGCACTGAACTGGCTCTGGATTAGAAAAAAAGGCCATTGGGAGTTGAAATAGGAAAGTCTTAATAAATTAGATTTAGGTGAGAAAGAATGACAATGAACAAACTTCACCAAATTAACGTTTTCGGGTATCCCTTTCTCACTACAGAGACCCCTTTCTCTCTGCAGTGAATTTTGGGCATAAATCTGTGAACGCAGATTTAGGTGGGGCACCAAAATAAGAAAAGATCCCACACACGTACATTCACACACCGCTGCTAAAAAATGAAGTGTTTACGCATGAGACACATATGCGTCAGTATTTTCACTCCATCAAAGGAGGTTTCTAAACCATTCTTGAAGTAGGGAAATTCCTTGGATAGCTTCTATTGTTCTGCAAATGTGATACACGGATTTCCAAATAAATAAACACCGGGATTTCCAGATACAGTTAAAACTATTAGGAAAGCAAGCATGAGACAACCTCAGATCTTTTTATCGTTCTGGTAATAATTTAAAGGAATGAGGTAGGTATATGTTATTTTTCAGAGTGCAAACTGGCCTTCCATAGTTAATGTGATCTGGGGCGGTGGGTGTTTTCTATTCACATGGCTTTTTCCTCTCTCTTTTAAAGGTGGTGATGATAGGCTAGAACAATGGTTTTCAAACTTGGTAGCTTTAAGACACGGGTCTTCAAACTTGGCCCTTTTATGACTTGTGGACTTCAACTCCCAGAATTCCTCAGCCAGGCACAAGTCCACAAGTCATAAAAGGGCCAAGTTTGAAGACCCCTGCTTTAAGATGTCTGGACTTCAACTCCCTAAAATTCTGTTCAACTTTCCACTTCTGCAAAAAACTCAGTTTACCATCATTTGTTTAGCCACCATTCAAAGTTACACTGGCACTGAAAAAAGTGATTTACAACTTTCATCCCTGCTATAATGCGATCACCGTTCAGGCAGTTGGTAACTAACATATGTTTATACCACAGTTGCAGCATCCCGGGTTCATATGATCGCCATTTGCGATTTCCCAGCCAGCTTCTGACAAGCAAAGACACGGGGGGAAGACGGATTCACTTAAGAAGCAGGGTGCTTTGTTTAACAAGAGTAGCAAAAAAGATGGGAAAATCAGGCGTGACTCATTTTGCAACTACCTCAGTTAGCGATGGATGTTTCAGTTCCAGTTTTGGTGATAAGCCGAGGACTTTCAGCAGCGGTTCTCAACCTGAGGGTCGCGACCCCATTTGGAGTTGAACGACCATTTTACGGGGGTCGCCAAACAACGCCCCGCATGTGCACCGCCCCCCGCATGTGCACCGCCCCCCGCATGGGGCGGCGCCACACATGTGCGCCGCACCCCCCATGCGCGGCACGTCCTTATGACCGGGGTCGCCGTATAAAAAGGTTGAGAACCACTGACTTACAGGAAGGATGGATGGGATTAGCTAGGCTGGTTTGGAGTTTGAGGGCGAATCCAGAAGGAGCAGAGCAAAAATGGGAGCAAAGAGGAATTGGGAAGAGTAGAATCGTTCAGAGGGTGACAGCTGAGGTTTTGTTACAGCTGGTGTGTTGTGTAGCTCGGCCTCGCTCTTAGGAATGCATAGAAAATGATGGAGGACTGCTACTGCTACTACTACTACAGTCCAATGGAGAGCGCAGAAGCGTTGCCATGTTGAAAGGATTGAACAGTGACATCACCCTTGTCCTGGGGATGACCAGTTGGGGGCTCCTTTCATGTCCCTGTTAAATTGCCCACCAACGTGGTGCCCATTTATCTACTCACAATCACCCAGGTTCAAATTGCTGGGTCAGCGTGTGACGGGAGCTCACCCCATCCCGCGTTGGCAAATAGGTCTCAAATGCGAAGCTGACGAACATCAGCCCAGTGTCCTAACCTCATGAGCCACTATGCTCATATGCAGAGGACTGTCTCTCTCTCTCATTGTTCTGCTTGTCCCATTAGATCCAACAGGGTGGACACACTCTGGGCCTCATCTGTTAAACCAGTGGTTCTCAACCTTTTTAATGCCGCGACCCCCCAACCGGTCATAAGTCGAGGACTACTCAACTGGTGCAGCACCGTTTGTAGAATGGGACTTTTGACGGGCTTAGCAGGGCAGAGACAGCCTGGACAATTCCTATTGGCTTTTGAAAGCCAATAGAATTAGACTCTATTCAAGAGAGTCTATTCTATTGGCTTTCAAAAGCCAATAGAATAAAAGGGAGTAGCACAGCTAAGGAAAAGGGGGAAAAAAATGGCAGACTGCGTTGTTTGGCGACCCCCGTGAAATGGTCGTTCGACCCCAAATGGGGTCCCGACCCACAGGTTGAGAACCACTGTGTTAAACAGTGTCATTTCCCAAGGCCTGGAAAGCCTTTTTTCCACGTCTCCGCCCTTGCCCCCAGAACAATAGGGTGCACAGGAGCAATGCTGCGTACACTTGCTATGGAATGCAACATTCTTGGGACCTTGTAACCCAAGAAAAAGCCGTGGGAATGTGAACCACTTGACGGTAGCGTCTTGTACCCTTCCCAGCCTGTTTCCCCATTAACTTTGTTTGTGGGAAGCTGGCAGGGAAGGTCTCAAGTGGTTACCACAGGGACATGGTCTCCCTCCTAAGTACAAACAGAGTGCATTCTATCCAGACCATGATCATGAGACCGTGGGAGGGCCAGAACTTCATCACTCATTCAGCACCGTCATAATTTTGAGTGGCCATTAAGCAAGGACTCCTTGTATTTCTTTACTGATTTTTTTTTTCCTTTGTGTTTTGAACTGGTGTCCACTCAAATGACTTCCATACCTGCCCATCTCGTGGAAATAACTATAACCAACGATAGCAACAAAACCATCTAACTAACAAATGTCTGAGGTTGCCAAAATAATTCCATTTACAAAGAAAAGAAGAAGAAGCCAATTAACCGTTAGAGCCTGTTCTGCCGCTAAACTCAAAGTTTAGGGAACATCCAGGTCTTTAAAACCTTTACGGAAGACTAACATAGTTGGGGAGCGATTATGCTTCATAAGGCATGTTCTGCAACAGAGAAGGCAGAATTAGCAAAGATGGCATTGCTTAATAGAGAATATCTAATTCTGATAGGATGAGCAGAAACATTTTGAAATGCACAGTCCCTCCAATAGCCTGAAACTTTGGTTTTTGATCCCACGTAGACCTGCAGAGTTCCCATTGTGAGATAGGCAGCTACATAAATTGATCAAATAAACAAACACATAACATAAATAAATAGCTCTCCTTTGGAGGGCAGGTTCAAATTATGCAAGTAGGAAAGAAATGCATTTAGCAGAAATGCATTTAGCATTTAGAAGTAGAAGGAAAAAATAAGCCCGTAGCCCACCCATTATGTCACAGGTCCTTAATGGATTGTCCCTTGGGGAATATGACCCCAGAGGGGGAAAGGATTCTTCTAAGCCCGGGGTCTTCAAACTTGGCCCTTTTATGACTTGTGGACTTCAGCTCCCAGAATTCCTCAGCCAGCATGCCTGGCTGAGGAATTCTGGGAGTTGAAGTCCACAAGTCATAAAAGGGCCAAGTTTGAAGACCCCTGTTCTAAGCCTATTTAATTCGGTCTTGGTTACCATATATATTTGCAAATAAGCCAAAATGCCCCCCCCCCCAAAAAAAAAAATTGGTTCGGCTCATCCACGAATGGGCTTATCTGCAAGTATACATAATAACCCTTTATAAAAGTACTTGTATATCGTGTAATGCACATGTTTAGATAAGCTGACACCCTCCCCCAGTTTTTAACCAAAATACCATGAAAAATGTGGGTTGGCTTTTCCACGAGTGGCATATTTTTCGTGGTATTTGGGTTAAAAATGTGAGGGTTATCTTATCTGGATGGGCTTATCCACCAATATATCCGGTAACTGCCATACCTTCCTTTGGACACCTTTGCCCCTCTGCCTTGTGCTTTCAGCCTGTTCTGCAATAACTGATTATCCTTATCACTCTCTGCCATGAGCGAAGGATTCCGGAGCTGTAAAGCTGTTTCTCCTTCCAGTCTCTCAAATGGGAAAGTTGAACTTGGTGGTTGATATTAGCCCAGACATTTCCTGGGGGTGCAGTCTTGAGGTCCATGGATTCCAGGAGGAAATGGAAATGATAGCTGTGGCACCCTGCAAAGGTGAGGCTTTCTTTGGGCCTCAATCCATCAGTTGATGTAAGCGCCATCTCACCTAGCAAAAGTGGGTTTATTACACCAAGCGGACCTCTTGAATTAGTGGGAGATGTTCCATACTGGGGCAGGAAGAATTGCAGTCTAATAGAGAAGAAACTCTGCAGCTGAGGGTTGAACTGTGGCGTCCTTGGTGTTCTCTGAGTTTGGTTGTTTGGGTGCAGTTTCATTACCCAACTAGATAACATCATCAATCCATCATGTCTGCAAGCCAACCACCAAGGTCAGAGAGCACCAAGGACTCTCTACACAATGACAAATCCCCAGCTTGGGTCCTTGAAATTCTGCACTGAGAGAATCGTGGGCGCTCCATCATTGGAGATTTTTAAGAAGAGACTAGACCACGGGTAGGCAACCTTGGCTGTTTTATGACTCATGGACTTCAACTCCCAGAATTCCTGAGCCAGCTATGCTGGCTCAAGAATTCTGGGAGTTGAAGTCCATGAGTCATAAAAGAGCCAAGGTTGCCTACCCCTGGACTAGACCATGGCTAGTTCAGGAATTCTGGGAGTTGAAGTCCACGAGTCATAAAAGAGCCAAGGTTGCCTACCCCTCGACCAGACATTCACCTGTCTGAGACGGTGTAGGTTCTCCTGCTTGAGCAGGGGGCTGGACTAGAAGACCTCCAAGGTCCCTTCCAGCTCTATTCTATCCTAAAGAATTCTGTAAGGAGGAGAAAGCTGCAGGTGATGGCATCTTTTCAGTTGCACACAATGTTGTTTCATTGCACAGTTGAGCATGGTGGGGTGAGTGGGGGGGAGGTGTACATTCTGCTTTGCAGGTCCCAAGAGCTGAAGCTCCCCTCTCAACTGACCATGTTTTCAACTCCTGCTCTTTTGAAGTCCTCAACCACTCATTGGCCATTTGATTTCCGCCCTTCATTTGGGGAACCCGAGACCAAGAAGCTTATTGATCATGAATTGTAACCCTGGCCCATCCAGGATCTTTTTTTCCTTGCCAAAAGTTCCATCCTTGGCCTCTGAAGCCTTTCTGTACAGGTGAACACCAGGGCTGGAGACTAAAATTCGAAGTGCGCTGTGCTGCAGCATTCCTATAATACAGGGTAGCAAACCAAGGCTGTTTTGCAACTTCTGTGTTGCTGTTAATTACAAGGCAATTGCATTGCAAAATTCCTTAAAAAGGAGGCAGCCATTTGAAGGTATGTGTGTGGGGGGGGGAGTGATTCTGTGCTGCTAAAACTTTTCATCTGACTCATTTTGATCCTACAAGGGTTAAAAAAAAAAAAATCCTGCATGCTTAATTGCTGAGTTCCCTCCCCACATCTGGCAGGAAGGAAATAGAGCTGAACTCTTGTTCTTCCTTTTGTGTTTCAGCCACGAGAAAGATCAAGAAAGTGAAGATGGAGTTGAGCTACGGGAAGGTGAGGAAAACTTTGGGGGTCCAGAAATCCCCCAAATATGTTGCGTGGCTGGGATTTCTGCAGCCGGGGATCCCAAAGTATAAAAATGAGAGCATAGCTGTCTTGCCTTCTGTCTGGATCTAGTTTGCAGAGGTTTTTGCAGCCAAAATCTAGCATGCTTGTGTTGTTGTTGTTGTTGTTTAAACTATTTTATTAATTTTCTATTATTGTGATTCAGTGGTGCTTAATGAACTACGTGTTGTCTGGGTTAATTTTTTGCTTAGTAATAGCTCTCCATCTCGTTTTCCCAGCCCTTGATAAAATAAGTTCTGTGTTTGAAAATATTCCGCGTCTTCTTTTTCTTTGATTCTCAGTGTCAGTCTGTCCATTTCAGCACAGTCCAGCATTTTCTTGGTTATCTCTTCCTCCAACGGTGTTTTTTTTTTTTTTTCATTTTTCCAGTGCTGAGCAAATACAATTCTCGCTGCTGTTAGCATGCTTAGGTTTTTGCGGCCTAGCACACACAGGGTACAAAATACACTGTTGAATACTAATTTGAGAGAGAGGAGAACTATCCATCTGCAAGGGAGACTGTCCCTTGTCTCAAGGAAGCCCAGAGTCCTGCACATATAACCAGACCACAGCTGGTTATACCAGAGGTCTTCAAACTTGGCCCTTTTATGACTTGTGGACTTCAACTCCCAGAATTCCTCAGCCAGGAAGGGCCAAGTTTGAAGACCCATGGTTTAAAAGCAACTACCGATCAAAGCCACTGGGTTAATTTGTTGGAAAAGGCCAACTTTCTAACTGACTGTTCTGAAAGGAAAAATTTTGTTGACAACCACACCAATCCCCACTGGCTTTCTCTTGTCTGGGCAGCAGCTGCCATACACCAGGCTGGCTCAAGCTGAGGAATTCTGGGAGTTGAAGTCCACAGGTCAAAAAAGGGCCAAGTTTGAAGACCTGTGCAGTAGAAGGAGGAAGACATGCAAATGAGCTGTTGTTTCTACATTTGCATAACCTGGCACAGTCATAATTGAGAGTTCCTGCTTGAAGAATTCCATAGATTTGCAGACATTTATTCCTAGTGATTTCTCCTTTGCTGAGTAGAACCCCACAAGACACCTTTTCCACCTGAGAAACCCTGAAGCTGTGGCCACAGTTGGCCAGTTCTGCCAGTTTTGCAGGGCAAAAAGGAATGGATAGGAAAAGGAATGGATAGGAAGAGGGTCTACATCAGGGATCTTCAAACTTGGTCCTTTTATGACTTGTGGACTTCAACTCCCAAAATTCCTCAGCCAGGCACGCTGGCTGAGGAATTCTGGGAGTTGAAGTCCACAAGTCATAAAAGGACCAAGTTTGAAGATCCCTGGGTTATGCCTTTGGAGAGCTCCGGATTCTGTTCCCCGTTAGGTGTGTAATGTGCCGTCACTCTCATGGCAGTCAAGCAAGCCTGTGCTAGGAGTTCTCAGTCTGCCTCCCCTGATCCCACAACCACACTACTAAGATCAGTTCGAAAGGTAACATGTGCTCCAGGTTTGCACAGCGTTTTGACACACGCTCAGCTCTGTGGGGTTCCAAAGTGGGCAACCTACATGTGAGCCCTCGACTCACAAACCCAACATTTCTGTTGGTGGGCAAGACAGTTGAGTGAGTTTTGCTCCATTGAATGACCTTTCTCGCCCCAGCCGTTAAGTGAAACACTGCAGTTGTGAAGCTAGCCCTCCGGTTGTTAAATGAATCTGGCCTTCCCACTGGCGTGGCCTGTAAGAAGGTTACAAAGGGCGACCACATTATCATATTCTGCCGCACAGCTCCCAGAGACCGGTGAGGTCCCATAGATTGGGCCTCCTTCAGGTCCCGTCAGCCAGACAATGTCGGCTGGCGGGCCCCCGGGGAAGGGCCTTTTCTGTGGTGGCTCCGACCTGGTGGAATCAACTTCCCCCCGAGAACTACTCCCACCCTGCCGGCCTTTAAGAAAGCCGTTAAAAGCAGATGTCCCCGGGGGGCCGGGATATGATCGGACTCGCGGTATGACTGGATTATTTTATTGTTTTATGACTGTTTTAACTTTGTACGCCGCCCTGAGTCCTTTGGGATTGGGCGGCATATAAATATTTGTAAATAAATAAAATAAATAAATAAATAAAGAGGAGCACCAAGTGTGTCTGAATTTTGATTCACGTGACCATGGGGGAGGCCGCAACGGTCGTTAAGCGTGAAAAACAATCACAAGTCCCTTTTTTTCAGCACAGTCGTAACTTCAACACAGCCACTGAATGGACTGTTGTAAGTCGAGGACTGCCTGTGCACTTTCTTCTCTTCCAAATGCCCCACTGGCTGTCACAGCTGTACATCCCAGATAGAAGAGAACAATGGACATTAAAATCGCAATCCAGATCAGCCTGATGTAAATGTGAAAATATTCAATCCTGCTACGGCTGATGTTTGAAATAGGCTGATAGTGAGAGTTCCACTCTCAAGAGCAGGCCTTCTGCAGTCCCTGACACAAATCCATACCCTCCCAACCTGGTTTCCTGTCTGTCAGAGATCTAGAATTCACTGGATGTTGTTAAGCTTTCTGGTCCATTGGTCATAGCTGTCAACTGAAATCTCTTTCCTTTCTCTGCAGGGGACGGCACAAATGCAGATGAACAGACCGCAGTGGCCATTGCCAGTGTCCAGCAAGCAGCTTTTGCAGACCATAATATTCAGTATCAGTTTCGAACAGAGAACAATGGTGGACAGGTAATGCCCGTGTTGGGAAGGTTGGATTTGGGACTTTGGATGGAGTTCCAGCAATTAAAGACAGCCTCCCTTGCAATTTGAAGATGATGGGATACAGCGGGCAAACGCCTAGCTCAGGGGTAGACAACCTTGGCTCTTTTATGAGGCCTGGGGCTGATGTCCCCGGGGGGCCGGGATATGATCGGACTCGCGGTATGACTGGATTATTTTATTGTTTTATGACTGTTTTAACTTTGTACGCCGCCCTGAGTCCTTTGGGATTGGGCGGCATATAAATATTTGTAAATAAATAAAATAAATAAATAAATAAAGAGGAGCACCAAGTGTGTCTGAATTTTGATTCACGTGACCATGGGGAAGGCCGCAACGGTCGTTAAGCGTGAAAAACAATCACAAGTCCCTTTTTTTCAGCGCAGTCGTAACTTCAACACAGCCACTGAATGGACTGTTGTAAGTCGAGGACTGCCTGTGCACTTTCTTCTCTTCCAAATGCCCCACTGGCTGTCACAGCTGTACATCCCAGATAGAAGAGAACAATGGACATTAAAATCGCAATCCAGATCAGCCTGATGTAAATGTGAAAATATTCAATCCTGCTACGGCTGATGTTTGAAATAGGCTGATAGTGAGAGTTCCACTCTCAAGAGCAGCTCCCCCCCCCCAAAAAAATCAGCCTTCTGCAGTCCCTGACACAAATCCATACCCTCCCAACCTGGTTTCCTGTCTGTCAGAGATCTAGAATTCACTGGATGTTGTTAAGCTTTCTGGTCCATTGGTCATAGCTGTCAACTGAAATCTCTTTCCTTTCTCTGCAGGGGACGGCACAAATGCAGATGAACAGACCGCAGTGGCCATTGCCAGTGTCCAGCAAGCAGCTTTTGCAGACCATAATATTCAGTATCAGTTTCGAACAGAGAACAATGGTGGACAGGTAATGCCCGTGTTGGGAAGGTTGGATTTGGGACTTTGGATGGAGTTCCAGCAATTAAAGACAGCCTCCCTTGCAATTTGAAGATGATGGGATACAGCGGGCAAACGCCTAGCTCAGGGGTAGACAACCTTGGCTCTTTTATGACTCGTGGACTTCAACTCCCAGAATTCCTGAGCCAGCCGTGCTGGCTCAGGAATTCTGGGAGTTGAAGTCCACGAGTCATAAAAGAGCCAAGGTTGTCTACCCCTGGCCTAGCTTATGGGAATTCGCTCCCGTTTCTGATTGATTTCATTGCACTCCAAAAACAAAAAACAAAAGCGTTTTTCATTGTGGAAATCACCCTATAGCAGGGTTTGATGGTTTGAGATCTTCAAGGGCAGGGGTAGGCAACCTTGGCTCTTTTATGACTCGTGGACTTCAACTCCAAGAATTCCTGAGCCAGCATGGTTCAGCTTGGAAACCTCTCCCTTTCCCCTCAGCATGGCTGGCTCAGGAATTCTGGGAGTTGAAGTCCACGAGTCATAAAAGAGCCAAGGTTGCCTACCCCTGTTCAAGGGGGTTGGAACATCGCCTTATTCTTCCCCATCTTTATAAATACTGCTTCAGCCAGAAGCATGACATGGCTTCTGCTGTTTCTCCCCAGGTGACATACAGAGTAGTTCAGGTGACGGACAGTCAGCTGGATGGACAAACGGATGCAACGGGGGCCGTTAGTGTGGTCTCAACCGCAGCTTTCACCAGTGGTCAGCAAGCTGTTGCTCAGGTGAGAAGTGGTTTGGCTAACCCCAGTATTAGTATTATTGTTATGATTGGTCGCACAGATGTAACCAGATGTTCAGACTGGATTTGCTATTTTAAACACCTGTCAAGTCCTTCCAAAGGTCCTGAGATAGACAGATGTTGTGGTTTGATGGCGTCAGAGGATGTAAGCTCTTCTGAGTAAAGCTGCCTTTTGCAAAAATCACTTTAACGGTGATTTTTGTCAATGCCAGTGATGTTCAAGTGGTGCTCCAGATGTTTTGGTATGAACACCCAAGGCCCTATCGCTATTGGAACGTCTTTGCTTTCTTTTGCCACAGTTGTTCTACTTCTGTTTGCAGGTCTTTGTGTTTTGTGATTTTTCTCCAGTTCTTTCTCATCAAGTTGCTAAGTCTGGGGTGTTGTGTAGTGGGTGCTTGTGTGTTGAATTCTAAAATCCAGAAGCACTTTGCCTTCTTCTTTTTCAATGACTTTGCTTGCAGACATATGGTATCCATGCAAATTTCTTGGCAAGACTTTGCAGAAGTGGTTTGCCGTTGTCTGTTTCCTGGGGCTGAGAGAAAGTGACTGGCACAAAATCAGCCAGATGGCTTTTTGCCTAAAGCAGGACTAGAACTCACCATCTCCCACTTTCTATCAGCACACCAAACTGGCTGTTTTTAATCTGTTACCCGTTCTTAAACACAAGAGGGCAGTGTATACCTTGAGTTAATCACTACAGCTTCACTCCTTGGTTTCCTCTCTCCTCTACTAATGGAAAGCTGTTTCTGGACCGTGTCATACTTAGCACAAAATCTTGACTCAATTGAGCATTCCTAATGTTTAGACCCAGCTGTTGGCCAGCTACTCTGATCACTCCTAGCCAGCATGAATAACAGTTAGGGCTGGGTTTTCGGTGTCAATCATCCCGTGCGGTAGACTCAAGGCTTCCCCTTGCTCTTTCTGCATTATTTATCTTGCTTTGAGTGGTTTGGTTTTTGCTGCGCACAGGTCCACAAATGCATCCCCCTTCTGTTTCCAGGCTGTGATTCAGAACCCTTTCAGTAATGGTGGGAGCCCAGCCACAGATGCTGTGAGCGGTGAAGCCCGTTTTGCATACTTCCCTGCTTCCACCGTGGGGGATGCCACCGCAGTGTCCGTACAGACAACTGATCAGTCGCTGACACAAGCTGGAGGTAGGAAATCAGGGGCCCCAGAAAGGTGCTTTGATGGCCTCCACTTTTCTTGAGCTGCCACCCCTGCCATCCCCAGTCATTGACCATACTATCTGGAGCTGATGGGGATTGGAATCACAATCCCTAGGAGGGTCCAGGTATTGCCTACCTTTATATTTATTTGCCGGTAGTCCTTGACTTAACAATCATTTGTTTAGTGACCATTCAGAGTTACAACGGCACTGAAAAAAAAGTGATTTAGGACATGTTCACTTGATCAAAATTCGAACATTTGGCAACTGGCATGTACTTATGACATTGCACTGTCCTAGAGTCATGTGATCACCATTGGCGACGTTCCCAGCTGGCTTCCAATGGTCAAAGTCAATGGGGGGAAGTCAGATTCACTTAACGACTTCATGATTCACTTAACAGCTGCAGGGATTCGCTTAATGGCTGGGGCAAAAAGTTTGTCAAATGGGGCAAAACTCACTCAACGAATTGCCTTGCTTAGCAACAGAAACTTTTGGCTCAGTTGTGGTCATTAAGTCAAAGACTATCAGTGTGTATTTATTATCCTGCTTGTATTATTTTTATAAATAACTCAAGGGGGTGAACACGCACAGTATTCTTTTCTCCTCCTATTTTCTCCACATCTTGTGAAGTAACTTGAGCTGAGAGAGAAGGACTGACCCAAAGTCACTCAGTCAGCTTCCACAGCTAAGGCAGGACTAGAACTCACAGTCTCCTGGTGATTGGCCCAGCCGGCTTGTCATGCCTAAAGCAAGACTATTGCTGGTACCTTAAACTACTAGGCCAGGGGTAGGCATCCTTGGTTCTTTTACGACTCGTGGACTTCAACTCCCAGAATTCCTGAGGCAGCATGGCTCAGCATGGAAACTTCTCCCTTTCCCCTCAGCATGGCTGGCTCAGGAATTCTGGGAGTTGAAGTCCACGAGTCATAAAAGAGCCAAGGTGGCCTACTCCTGTACTAGGCCATTCCTGTCTCTTTGCTTGTTTTTCCAAGGCTAGTCTTCCTCATCTGGGTGGCTTTCAGACCTGTGAATTTCAATACTGGTCTTGTTCTTTGAGAAGGCTGGGTGTTGAGATCCCCAGTTCTAGAGGGCAGAAAGAAGCTAAATAACATTGTGGGGCAAAGTTGCTGAATAATCTACAAATCCAAACCTTTCTTTGAAGTGTCTTTGAAGTCTTCGGCTTACAAACATCATTGGAATCAGTATTCTTGGCCACCAGATACAAAAATAGTTTTTCATTGCTTTTTTTCTAGAATGTTGTTTCGGCTTTCCTTCTTGGAATTTCCTGGTGTCCGCAAATGCAAAAACAAAACTAAGTTGGATCCTGTTTACCTTATCAAAATTAGCCCAGACTAATTAAATGCTACTATCTAGCTAGATGTTCATAGTTGTTATATTCTATGAAAAAAAGAGTCAAAACTATATTGATTACAAGAAAAGATCACAGCGCCACAGGTTAAAATTCTGATGAACAAAATAGTTGCTCTGTTTACCTAACAGGCTTTACTCCAGACAAATAAACCATCTGACTTGGTCTAATGGACACCACATGTTAAGATTGTGGGTCCGCCCCACAAGTCAATAAATTGTAAACTATCCAAGCTCGGTTTAGCTCCTTATGTTAGCAAATCAGTGAATAGTTTCTTATATATATAAAAATAGCCATGTGTTTAGTATTGCCACACATAGGCAATAACTACATCCATTCCTTGAAACTGTTTTTTTTTTTTTGTGGGGAGGGGGGAGTAGAAGAGATAAAGGAACAGCCCAGGGAAGACAGACTATCTCAATAGCCAAATTTCAGATTTATTGTGAGAAGGAGGAGGAAAATTGGGAATGGGGGCGGGGTGGCAGATGGACAAAAATCAACAGCTAGGTCTTCTCATGCAAACATTCGGCATTGCAATATTTTCTTGCAGACATCCTCTCTCCCCCCCCCCTTTCCCCCCAATTTTTATTTATTTATTTGGTGGCCTAAACCTTCTCCCTCAGGTCAGTTCTACGTGATGATGACCCCCCAAGACGTGTTGCAGACGGGAACGCAACGTACGATAGCTCCCCGCACCCACCCCTATTCCCCGTACGTATTGCTTTGGACACACGCTTGAAGTTTCAATCAGGGTCTTGCAGTCAAGGAAGTTCTGGACATTCTGTAGTGTGGCTGGGGGGGGGAGGAGGGAGGCGAGCTGGAAGAAGGCAGAACAAGTGGGACCACAAGCAGGTAATGCTGGTGTCGGGGAGGAAAGAAAGCAGGTGTGTCAGAACATAAAGGAAGGCAGCTAAGGAAGAATGGATCAGACCATTACTGGGGGATTTGTGGGGTGGAATTTCCAGCTAGGCTGGGAGGAGGGGTGAAGGAAGGGCCGAGATTAGAGTCTTTGCACTGCAGAAAGAAGCACAGGATTAACTTCCTCAAAAGCCAGCCGTGTGCTGCAGCTGCCAAAAAAGCCAACACAGTGCTAGCCTGCATTAACGGAGGGATAGAATCAAGATCACGTGAAGTGTTAGTACCACTTTACAAGGCCTTGGTAAGGCCATACTTGGAATACTGCATCCAGTTTTGGTCACCACGATGTAAAAAAGATGCTGAGACTCTAGAAAGGGTACAGAGAAGAGCAACAAAGATGATCAGAGGACGAGGCTAAAACATATAAGGAAAGGCTGCTGGAATTGGGTATGTCTAGTTTAATGAAGAGAAGGGCGAGGGGGGGGACATGATAGCAGTGTTCCAATATCTCAGGGGCTGCCACAAAGAAGAGGGAGTCAAGCTATCCTCCAAAGCGCCTGAAGGCAGGACGAGAAGCAACAGATGGAAACTAATCAAGGAGAGAAGCAACCTGGAACTAAGAAGAAATTTCCTGACCGTGAGAACAATTAACCAATGGAACAACCTGCCTCCAGAAGCTGTGAATGCTCCAACACTGGAAGTTTTAAAGAAGAGAGTGGACAGCCATTTGTCCGAAATGGTATAGGGTTTCCTGCCTGAGCAGGGGGTTGGACTAGATGACCTCCAAGGTCCCTTCCAACTATTATTATTATTATTGTTATTTTATTTTTGTTGTTATTGTTGTTATCATCCCTGAAGCCTTATCTGACCATTCCCAAGGGAATGCAGTCAGCCTGGCAACATTCTTGTAACATGGGTGACTAAGAGTAAAATTTCTGCTCGAGACTCTTATCCTACCGTATTACAATCAACACAAGTCCTTGAATCCTTGCCATATCTGTTTCTTGACCTGGCCTACTTGAAAGGGTTGCCTTCAGTCTTGAAAGCTTGTCTAACTTCACAATTGTTGCTCAAGTACACTTGTTTTCTCCCAGAAAAGAATGTGGATATTTCTTCTTCTAACTCCTTGTTTGTTTGTTTGTTTGTTTGTTTTGTTATTCTTTTGAAAACATCTTTGAGAAAGGGGAAAAAAAAAAGATGTAAACCATTTTCCAAAACTGTTGAACTTTGCAACATTATGGAGGCAATAGGGAGAAAGGGTCCACCCTAATTGTTGCATTTCTGACAGTTGTAGAAAAACAAACTCTCTGTTTCGGCAATCCTCTTCCTTCCAATTCAGGATGTCCATGAGGAGTACCTGGAATACTGCAGCCAATTTTGGTCCCCATATCACAAAAAAAGATGTTGAGAGTTTAGAAAAAATCCAGAGAAGAGCAACTAAGATGATCAAAGGCCTGGAGGCTAAAACATATGAAGAATGGCTGCGGGACTTGGCTAGTCTAAAGAATAGAAGAAATAGGGGAGACATGATAGCAGTATTCCAGTATTTGAGGGGCTGCCACAAGGCAGAGGGGGTCACCAGAGCACCAGAGGGAAGGACAAGAAACAATGGTTGGAAACTGATTAAGGAGAGAAGCAACCTGGATTTAAGGAGAAGCTTCCTGACAGTGAGGACAATCAACTAGTGGAACAGCTTATCTCCAGAAATTGTGGGCGCCCCATTGCTGGAGATCTTTAAGAAAAGACTAGACAATCACCTGTCTGAGATGGTGTATGTTTTCCTGCTTAAGGGGGGGGGGCTGGACTAGAAGACCTCAAAAGTCCCTTCCAGGTCTATTCTATTCAGAGTTAGCTTCCCCCATTTCTTGATTCTTAAGATACTCCCATCTGTGTTAAAGGAGTTGACGTAAGATTTGGCACTTTTTAACTTCGTCTTTTAAAATAATAGAAAAGGTTCTGAGATGGGGACAGGGTCTCTGAAAGCTGCTGGCCTTCTGATTCGTTCAACTCATTCCCTTCAAATTCTAGGAAAATGGACGGGACGCGAACGCCCCGGGATGAGAGGAGAAGAGCTCAACACAACGAAGGTAGGCAGACCAGCAAAGCTGAGGGAGTTCTCTCCAGTCTCCAGATTTGTGCCCTAATCAGATGAGGAAGCATTGCTCTAAAACGGGGGTAGTCAACCTTGGCTCTTTTATGACTCGTGGACTTTCAACTCCTAGAATTCCTGAGCAAATTCTGGGAGTTGAAGTCCACGAGTCATAAAAGAGCCAAGGTTGACTACCCCTGCTCTATAAAACATGATTTAGAACAGTGGTTCTCAACCTGTGGGTCGGGACCCCATTTGGGGTCGAACGACCATTTCACGGGGGTCGCCAAACAATGCAGTCCGCCATTTTTTCCCCCTTTTCCTTAGCTGTGCTACTCCCTTTTATTCTATTGGCTTTTGAAAGCCAATAGAATAGACTCTCTTGAATAGAGTCTAATTCTATTGGCTTTCAAAAGCCAATAGGACTTGTCCAGGCTGTCTCTGCCCTGCTGAGCCCACCAAAAGTCCCATTCTGCAAACGGTGCTGCACCAGTTGAGTAGTCCTCGACTTACGACCGGTTGAGTAGTCCTCGACTTACGACCGGTTGGGGGTCGCGGCATTAAAAAGGTTGAGAACCACTGATTTAGAAAGACCAAGTTCTTTCCCTTTTTCCAATTCTTGGAAAGGGCCATGGTGGCGCAGTGGTTAGAATGCAGTATTTCAGGCTAACTGCCCACAGCCAAGAGTTTGATCCTGACTGGCTCAAGGTTGACTCAGCCTTCCATCCTTCCAAGGTTGGTAAAATGAGGACCCAGATTGTTGGGGGCCATAGGCTGACTCTGTAAACCGCTTAGAGAGGGGCTGTAAAGCACTCTGAAGCAGTATATAAGTATTATTACTATTTTTCCAAATTGGCAAAGGAAGGAAGCGCTCCAGATAGTGAACTTCCAGTACCTATTGGCTCCTGACATCCCACCTATTGGAGAAGAATGCTGGGAATTGTAGTTCAGCAACATCTGATGGAACACATGTTGCCCAGACTCTAACGCCAGTCATTCCGTCCTTCCACATGTTATTGTCAGGTTGCCATATTTGATCCGCATCTTTTTTTTTCTTTTTCTTTTAGTTGAACGGAGGAGGCGGGACAAGATCAACAATTGGATCGTACAGCTGTCAAAAATCATTCCAGACTGCAATACAGACAACAGCAAGACAGGGGCGGTGAGGGCAGTTGCTTGGGGGGTGGGTAGCCCAGAAGGAACAATGTTTTGCTTTGGGGAGGAGATGTTAGGCTTCTCTCGTGAAGAGATGCCCCAGGTCACCCTTCCATGGTTCCAGCAAGGCTGGAGACTTTGCCCGATTGTTTTTCCCAGATGAATTTTCCCTGTTGTGTTATCTTGTTTAAATTGTTTTGGGTAATTACAGCCTCATTGGCCTGCCTATAGATAGCAGAATTGTAGACTAATTGGAACCACCAGTACTGTTCAGTCAGATTATATCATGTGGAAACATCCGCTCCTGCTTGAGTATTGAGTTGTGGGGCCATTGCCTGCTCAAGATAATGAGAAGTTATAGTCCAATTTTGGGGGGACGATAACTAGGAAGAAAGTTAGCAATCCCTTTCTCCTACTGCACTTTTGATAAAAAGAACTATACCAAATAATTCTGATCTTGAATTCCAAACTATTGGCATCTTTGAGGTAGCAGAGACTACAGAAATTCTGGCATGGACCCTGATATCTACCACTACCTTGACCTATCCCTGGCTCTTCAGTTGACAGTCTGTCTATTCATTAATTCCAGTGATGGTAGCAATGAGATTACCTTTGCAGTCTTCTGAAATAGCTAATTGATTAGTTGGGAGGCTGAGATCCCACTTATTTTACTCTAATGGGAGATAGATAATGTCATCCAACTCAGTAGAACAGGGGTCTTCAAACTTGGCCCTTTTATGATTGTGGACTTCCAGAATTCCTCAGCCAGCATGGGGGAACTATGGCCCCTTCATGACTTGTGGACTTCAACTCCCAGAATTCTTCAGCCAGTGTGCCTGGCTGAGGAATTCTGGGAGTTGAAGTCCACAAGTCATAAAAGGGCCAAGTTTGAAGACCCCTGCAGTAGAAGGAGGAAGACATGCAAATGAGCTGTTGTTTCTACATTTTCATAACCTGGCACAGTCATAATTGAGAGTTCCTGCTTGAAGAATTCCATAGATTTGCAGACATTTATTCCTAGTGATTTCTCCTTAGCTGAGTAGAACCCCACAAGACACCTTTTCCACCTGAGAAGTCCTGAAGCTGTGGCCACAGTTGGCCAGTTTTGCCTAAACTCAAAAGGTTAAGAGGCTTGGACCTCATTAGTACTCGAATGGGAAGCTACCAGGTCCATAAATAGTCCTAAAGCTCTAGGAAGTGTGTGTGTGAGTGAGTGTGGTTGTGATGGAAACAACTTCAACCATCTTGAGGAAAGTCTGTGATGAACAATTTCTTTGTGGTTTTCAAGACAGAGATAAAGACGTCACCAGGCACTGAGGTTGACTCAGGCAGATAGAAAACAGCATTTAACGCTTACTTTTTGACTATAACAGCAAGCTCTGTAAATTCAAATAAATCAATATTTATCTGAAATTTCCTGACAGTTAGAACAATTAATCAGTGGAACAACCTGCCTCAAGAAATTGTGAATGCCCCAATACTGGAAGTTTTTAAGAAGAGACTGGACAACCATTTGTCTGAAATGGTATAGGTTCTCCTGCTTGAGCAGGGAGCTGGACTAGAAGACCTTCAAGGTCCCTTCCAGCTCCTAGTCTAGTCTAGTCCAGTCCAGTCCAGTCCAGTATTCTGTTCTACTCTACTGTACTCTACTCTACTCTATTCTATTCATATTCCATTCGCCAGTCACAAATAAATAAGTCCCATCCTAAAAACAGAACCAGCTATTCCTTGCATATTTGAAGGTGTGTAAAGGAGGAAGGACCTTAGAGAAGTCTGGTGATCGTGAAGATGCTTCCCATCCAAGTTGAGGCAGAGCAGAAGGGGGTCACCCAGTTGAGGGCTTGGTCCTTTTTTCTCTCTTCCAGAGCAAAGGGGGCATCCTCTCCAAAGCCTGTGACTACATCCGGGAGCTGCGCCAGACGAACCAGCGTATGCAGGAGACGTTCAAGGAAGCCGAGAGGCTTCAGATGGATAATGACCTGCTACGGCAACAGGTAGCTCAGCCCACGTTCTTCCCCTCTTGCTTTGGAGCAGGGTTTGGGATTGTAGAGAGCAATAAAACCGAGTACACGTAGTCCTTGACTTACGACCAAAATGGAGCCCCAAATTTCTGTTGTTCAGTGAAACACGTGTTGGGTTTTGCCTCATTTTACAACTTTTCTTGCCCAAGTCGTTAAGTGAGTCACCGCAGCTGATAAATTGATAACCCGGTTGTTAAATGAGTGGTTTACCCCTTGGCTTGTCACAAAAGGGGATCACACGATCCCTGGACACGGTCATAAATATGAACCAGTGGCCATGTCTCGGAATTTTGATCCCATGATTAGGGGGCTGCTCCAAAGGTCATAACTGTGAAAAATGGTTGTAAATCACTTTTTTCAGTGCCGTTGTAATCTTAAACATTCACTGAATGAATTGTAAGTTGAGGGCTACTTGTAGTCACAGTAGTGAGTTGTGATTTGGTACAGATGTCCTGCTTCAGGGACTTCTTCCAGGTCACACGGTCTTGGAGCAAATTCTGTTAGGTCTGGCAAAGTATAATTTCAGCTGTTGCAGTTAAATGCTATCAGAACAAGAGGAGACGGGCAGTTTATATGTTTGCATGTATAATATAAACAGAGTACGTCCCTTTGCTTTCACAAAATGGCTGCATCTGCGCACATACACCTGCCTGCCTGGTATGTGTTTTCTTTCAGCCTGTATCTGCTGAAAAACATCCCTAAGAATAAATACTTCCTTTATGGCCATGGTGTCCACTTTAGAGCTATCACAAAAAAAAGTTACAAAAATAGAAATCCAGTTTTAGTCGCTGTGATAGAAAAAAAAAAGATGTTGAGGCTCTAGAAAGAGTGCAGAGAAGAGCAACAAAAATGATTAGGGGACTGGAGGATAAAATATACTATGAACAATTGCAGGAATTCAGTATGCCTAGTTTAATGAAAAGAAGGATTAGGGGAGACATGATAGCAAGGTTCCAGTATTTGAGGGCTGCCACAGACAAAAGGGGGGTCAAAGCTATTCTCCAAAGCGCCTGAAGGCAGGACAAGAAGCAACAGATGGAAACTCATCAAAGAGAGAAGCAACCTAGAAATAAGGAGAAATTTCCTGACAGTTAGAACACTTAATCCGTGGAACAACCTGCCTCCAGAAGTTGTGAAAGTTTTTAAGAAGAGATTGGACAACTAATTGTCTGAAATGGTAAAGGGCAGGGGTAGGCAACCTTAGCTCTTTCATGACTTCTGGACTTCAACTCCCAGAATTCCTGAGCCAGCATGGCTCAGCATGGAAACCTCTCCCTTTCACCTTAGCATGGCTGGCTCAGGAATTCTGGGAGTTGAAGTCCACCAGTCATGAAGGGGCCAAGGTTGCCTACAGGGGATTGGACTAGAAGACCTCCAAGGCCCCTTCCAACTCTTGTTATTCTGTTATTCTGACTTGGTGACGTGAGCCCCCCCAACTTACAACCGTCATGACCTATGATGGAAATTTCAGGCTCCATTACGGTCCGCCTGTTGTACCTTTTTGCAGTACCCAGTTGCATTTCCTTATTCTCGACTCTGCTTTTCCCAAGTTTGAGACACTCATCCTTTTCTTCTCCTCCTCCTCCTCCTCCTCCCCCCTCCCCTCCGCAATAGATCGAGCAGCTGAAGAACGAAAACGCCCTTTTGAGAGCACAGCTTCAACAGCACGGAATTGAAATGGTGGGCGATGCCCCAGGGCAGTAGCCCCTTTTTTCGCCTCTGCCTACACGCCGAACGAATCTCAGCATCTCCAGTTCTTCTGGGGTTTTTTTTTTATATAAACCGAATCCCCTCTGAATCCCGACAACAATGACACACCAAAACCATGGCCTGCGGATCCGTTTGAGGGCAGGGATGTGGGGAGGGGAGGGGCAGGAGGGAGGAGGTAGTGGAGTCAGGGGACTTGGGGGGGGGGGGGCTTTTCTACCCCAAACCTTGCTACTGCTCTAAAAGGTGCATCCTTGTCTCCCTCCCTCTGTCCTCCCTTTCTTTCCCCCGGGACGTATTAAGATTTAACAGGCAAAATCCTGCAATTTTTTTTTATATATATATATATATATATAATAGATTTTTAACACGGGTTCACTGACTTCTGTCGCCCTTTCCTGGGTGGGGACTCGAGGGAGGTGGGGAGCACACACCCTTCCTTGAGTTTGGCTGTTTAAAAGGAAAAAAAAACAAAACCCCCTAGATTTTTCTCTTGTCTCTTCTGCACGTTTTGGGCCTCTTGCAACCCAGGGCACTCTCCTGTTTGGGTGCAAACATAGCCAGAGGGACTCCTTGTCAGAGGTACGTCTGGTGTAATGGAAAAAAAAAATGCACCGGGTCAGCTTCACACACACATATACACACACACATGCACACTCCGTGCATGAACTAGCCAGTTAATTTGAACACGGCCTGCAGACAGTGAGCGCACCGTTTCGTGACGAGGTTGGAAACGGGCTTAGGCAGAAAAAAAAAAGAAAAGAAAAAAACTTGCATTTGCAGGCAAGGTGCGTTCTTTTCTTTTTTTTCTTTTTAATCTATCTCAGTTTCTGGGGACTTGCAAATCCAACCAACAGGATTTTTAGCTGCATTTTGTCCCCGAGAGAACAAGCATGATGCCGAATTTATGCCTTTTTGCTCCCGCCCTCTTAACTCAAGGCACCCAGTTCCTCCAATCATTGTCTCACATTCTTTTACTTTCCCATTTTGTAAGGCACTGGGCAGAAACACCCCCTCCCCCCCAAAAAAAGTTCCCCCTTCAGTCACCCTCCCTGTCTCTGTCTTTTTCTCTTTCCCCTTCTCTTTCTTGTAAGTAATCTTTATTTTATTAGTTTAAAAGCGCGTTTGTATAGAGGTACGGTGTTTGTATGATAGCTGAAACCCAGGTCGTTAGGAAAGGCAATAGTGGTGGGTTGAATGACAACAGGGTTGCTTTTTTTGTGTGTGTTTTTTGATATTATATAATTTTTTAATTAAACTTCAGCAGTGTTTTAGGATTTCAGGTTAAAAGAAAAAAAAATCAGGAGATGAGTTTTTTTTTTAAAAAAAGAAATCTCTATTTTGTGTCCTTCCCTTCTACCCACTTCTGAACAGAATTTTTTTTAAATAAAAGAAAAACAATAAATGGTTCCTAAAATGATAAAATACTATTGTAACAGCAAGTAACGTAGATCTGATTTTTTTTAAAAAAAGATATCTATATATACCAGTCACCTGTCCTTCCCTAAAAAAAAGGAAAAAAAAATATCTTTAAGGTTGCCAACTGGATTTATAGTCACAATTTGTACTGTTTGATCCTGTTGACACCTCCGTGAATATGAGGAGGGGGAAAAAAAAACAAAGCAAAAATCAGGCAGAAAAAAAAGCATATGGTATATATAAATATATATGTTAAAAAAGAAGATTAAGGAGTTGGCTTGCGGAGTTTGTTGCAAAGTAGGAAATCTGTTTATATATAAAAAAGAAAAAACCTGCACAGAAAAAAAATACTGTTATCTGATCATTTTGTGGTTCAGCAATTCCTTGGGTTGGTTATGAGGGTGGAATAAAATGACTACAGTGATTCACTTAACAACGGTGTCAAGAAAGGTCATGACATAAGACGGTTGTTAAGTGAATCTGGCTTCCCCATTGAGTTTGCTTGTCAGAAGTTTGCCAAAGGGTATCGCGTGACCTAGGGACATGTGACCGTCATAAATAGGAACTGGTTGCCAAATATCCAGATTTTGAGGACATGACTATGGAGATACTGTAAACGGTCGTAAGCACAACAAATGGTCATAAGTCGCTTGCAGCTGCCAAAAAAGCCGACACAGTGCTAGGCTGCATTAACAGAGGGATAGAATCAAGATCACGTGAAGTGCTAATACCACTTTACAATGCCTTCGTAAGGCCACACTAGGAATACTGCATCCAGTTTTGGTTACCCCGATGTAAAAAAGATGCTGAGACTCTAAAAGAGTACAGAGAAGAGCAACAAAGATGATCAGGGGACCGGAGGCTAAAACATATAAGGAAAGGCTGCTGGAATTGGGTATGTCTGGTTTAATGAAGAGAAGGACGAGGGGGGACATGATAGCAGTGTTCCAATATCTCAGGGGCTGCCACAAAGAAGAGGCAGTCAAGCTATTCTCCAAAGTGCCTGAAGGCAGGGCAAGAAGCAACGGATGGAAACCAATCAAAGGAGAAACTTCCTGACGGTTAGAACAATTAACCAGTGGAACAACCTGCCTCCAAAAGTGATGAATGCTCCAACACTGGAAGTTTTCAAGAAGAGACTGGACAGCCATTTGTTTGAAATGGTATAGGGTTTCCTCCCTGAGCAGGGAGTTGGACTAGATGACATCCAAGGTCCCTTCCAACTTTATTATTATTATTGTTATTATTATTATTATTATTTTCAGTTCTGTTGTAACTGGTCATTAACCAAGGGTTGTACGTCAAGGACTATCTCTATGGCCAAACAAGACAGCTGCATTTGGTTTAACGCTATAGATAGAGGTGGAACATCACCTGTACAGCAGTTATTTATTAGACTCAGCATTAGGTTTAGATTCTCCCTTTCATTGAGAACTCAAGCCGATGTATATAACCATCTCGCCTGTTTTCCCCACCACAACAGTTCTGTGATAGCAATCAGTTTTGGTGGCTGAAGAGAGAATAGAACCTGGCTTTTCAATACCATTATGAACTTTTCCAGTTCCATACATAACACTGGATCTTGGGCTTACAGGAACTGATCCAGAATCACCTAGTTGAACTGTGGTGATTGAAAGAGGGCTACAACTTGGGTCTGCCCAATCCTAGTCCAGCATTTTCACCACTACCTCACCCAAGTCCTTGGGGTAAAAGAGAGGAAATTGGTCCAAAATCACCCAATGGATGCTTGTGGCTGTCAGTGGACTGGAGCGTGTGTTTGCCTTGTGTTGGTCCACTAACTTAGCTTATATCAGGGTTGTCCCAAAAGTGCTTTTTCAGGAGGCAACTGGACTTTGTTTTTCTTGGAAGACGTTTTGCTTCTCATCCAAGAAGCTTCTTCAGCTCTGACTGGATGGTGGGGAATGGAAAGATTTATTCCCCACCATCTAGTCAGAGCTGAAGAAGCTTCTTGGATGAGAAGCAAAACGTCTTCCAAGAAAAACAAAGTCCGGTTGCCTCATGAAAAAGCACCTTTGGGATTACAATGCCCTAGTTCCCATGTTCACTGCCCAACTAAGCTTAATGCTGCTATCACTCCTGATGGACAAAATGTGCCCATCCTGCCCCTTCAACGTGCACGTACACCATGCTCAATCTGTTTTCTTGCTTACGGGTGCAGTGGAAATGTTGATAATTCAAGGGTTTCAGGAAGATCAGTGTGCTAGAATCCCAGTTCCTGACTCTGAGTATTTCTAGGGTCATCCAGAGAAGGGGGGATGAAATTGGCAAGTTGGCAAGAAGGAATGTCGAGATGGGAGCCCTTTTGAACATGGGCATTCCAAAGGGGCGGGGCTTGCATCCCAACATTCCATCCACCGTCTTGATTTCGACCACCCCTTCCTTGCAGATGCTCCCCCCCCCATCCCAGTGAATAAACTAAGTTCTTACAGGACCCGTAACATCAATTTAAATTGTGATCCATTTGACCCTTGAAGGCTCTGCCACCTATTGAAATTCCAAGTGCATGTGTTCCTCCAAATGGTTGCAAACTATATTTAAGGCCTTACTTTTGTGTAAGATGCCTTGTTGTTTGGATTGAAGTGGCATAAAAGCGCTTAAAAAGAAATATCTAAAGCCTGATGTCGCCCTCCAGATCTTAGAGCTGTGATCTTTCCTATCCAGCAGGGCCACTGCTTGGAGATAAGAGAGCTTTTGAGAAGATCCCATATTATTCCTCCCTGTTCTAAAAGTCCAGTGGTTTCTATCAGCTGGAGTATGCATTGCAATATGTTGGGTTCTTGAGTTTTGCAGTAACCAGAGTGAGGCTGTACCTTTATCTTTGAAAAGCAGGTGGAGCAGCGTCCCCCATACTCCCACCCATCTTTGCTTTGTGCCTCTGTTCCAATACAACAACAACAACAACAACAATAATAATAATAATAATAATAATAATAATAATAATAATAATAATAATAATAATAAAGTTGGAAGGGACTTGGAGGTCATCTAGTCCAATCCCCTGCTCAGGCAGGAAACCCTATACCATTTCAGACAAATGGCTGTCCAGTCTCTTCTTAAAAGCTTCCAGTGTTGGAGCATTCACCACTTCTGGAGGCAGGTTGTTCCATTGGTTAATTGTTCTGTCAGGAAGTTTCTCCTAGGTTGCTTCTCTCCTTGATGAGTTTCCATCTGTTGCTTCTTGTCCTGCCTTGGAAAATAGCTCGGCTCCCTCTTCTTTGTGGCAGCCCCTGAGATATTGGAATACTGCTATCATGTCCCCCCTTGTCCTTCTCTTCATTAAACTAGACATACCCAATTCCAGCAGCCTTTTCTTATATGCTTTGGCCTCCAGTCTCCTGATCATCTTTGTTGCTCTTCTCTATACTCTTTCTAGAGTCTCAACATCTTTTTTACATCATGGTGACCAAAACTGGATGCAGTATTCCAAGTGTGGCCTTATCAAAGCATTGTAAAGTGGTATTAATACTTCACGTGATCTTGATTCTATCCCTCTGTTAATGCAGCCCAGCACTGTGTTGGCCTTTTTGGCAGCTGCAGCACACTGCTGGCTCATATTTAAGTGATTGTCCACTAGGACTTCGAAGTCCCTCTCACAGTTACTACTATTGAGCAAGGTACCCCCTATACTATAACTGTACATTTGGTTTTTCTTGCCTAAATGTAGAACCTTACTTTTTTCACCATTGAATTTCATTTTGTTAGATAGCGCCCAGTGTTCAAGTCTGTCCAGATCCTCCTGTATCCTAAGCCTGTCTTCTGGAGTGTTGGCTATTCCTGCCAGCTTGGTGTCATCTGCAAATTTTATGATTTCCCCATCTATCCCCTCATCCAAATCGTTGATGAAGATGTTGAAGAGTCCAGAACAGAGCCCTGGAGCACCCCACTACACACTTTCCTCCATGTAGATGCGGTTCCATTGAGGACCACACGCTGAGTTTGGCTGATCAGCCAGCTACGGATCCATCTGGTGGTGATGCTGTCTAACCCACAGTTTTCTATCTTATCAAGTAGTAGGTTGTGATCTACTTTATCAAATGCCTTACTGAAGTCCAAGTAAATTATATCCACAGCATTCCTCTGATCCACTAATTTTGTCACTTGGTCAAAGAATGCAATAAGATTTGTGTGGCATGATCTGCTTTTGACAAACCCATGTTGGCTTTTAGTAATGACTTTGTTTGCCTCTAGGTGTTCACTGATTCGTTATTTGATTATCTTTTCCAGAATCTTCCCAGGTATTGAGGTCAGGCTGATAGGTCTGTAATTTCCTGGGTCCATTTTTTTTCCTTTTTTGAAGATGGGAACTACATCAGCTCTTTTCCAGTCCTCCGGTAGTTCCCCAGTGCTCCAGGATCTTTGAAAAATATAGTTCAATGGTTCCAAGATCACATCTGCCAGTTCCTTGAGAACCCTGGGGTGTAATCCATCTGGTCCTGGTGATTTGAATTCGTCTAGGCTGGACAGGTGCTCACTTACCGTTTTCTTGCCTATCTTAACTTGCATTTCTATTCTGTTTTTTATGGCACTATTTTTGGTAGGTTGGTCTGTTTTTTCCCTTTGTGTAAAGACAGATGCAAAAAATGAGTTAAATAGTTCTGCTTTCTCCCTGTTGCTTGTCACCTTCTTGCCACTTTCCCCCACTAATGGAGCAATCATTTCCTTCACTTTTTCTTGTTTTTTACATGTTGAAAGAAGCTTTTTTTTTGTTTTTTTGTTATTTTTGTCTTTGGTCGCAAGCTTTAGTTCATTTTGAGCCTTGGCTTTCTTCACTTCATCTTTGCAGGCTCGGGCTATTTGCTGATATTCCGACTTAGTTATGTTCCCCTCTTTCCACTTTCTATACTTGTCCTTTTTATCTTTCAATGTATTTTTTATCTTTTATCTTTCCTTTTTATCTTTCTACTCTCCAACTTACATCCAGTTGCTTAGCTACCACTTGAAATTATGACTCCCTAAAAGCTACATGCAATACAGCATCAAAGTTAGAATGGCACAAACACCCATTGGGTAAAATGGATTCACTTAATGACTGCAGCAGTCCCTTAATGACTGCTGTGTTAACGACCACCACATAAAATGCTGAAAAATCAAGTCTGGTCACATGTTCTCTCAATTTGCGACTGCTGTTGTAATTCCAGGCTTAATTATGCTCAGAAGTGGAGAACTATCTGTATTTAAAAGCATTTTTTTAACTAGTACTGACTGGTTTTTAACTTTCTGAACTGGCACATAACATCCCTGTTCTCTGCCTTTTCCCTTTCAAGAATTTAGTCCTAAAAGAAAATTCTGATGAACTTCTCACAGGTTAGACACTTAGTGACCAAGGGGTGTGTGTTCTTCCTTGCTTTCAGCCATATTCCATTCTTCTTTACTTCCTCTTTTATCACTTTGGGGGTCGGGGGACTACATCCAATATGGACAATGTATGCAGTACCCTCAACTTACAACAGTTGGCTTAGTGACCGTTCATAGTTACAACGGCACTGAAAAAAAGTGACTTATGACCATTGCAGCATCCCCATGGTCACGTGATTTACATTCAGCTGCTTGACAACTGACTCACATTTATGACGGTTACAGCATCCTGGAGTCACTTGATTTCCTTTTGCAACCTTCTCACAGGCTACGTCAATAAGGAAACCTTAACAACCGTGTAACTAATTAAACAACTGCAGCGATTCACTTAACAAACAGGGCAAGAAATGTCATAAAACGGGACAAAACTCAGTTCACAAATTTCTCACCTAGCGACGTCAATTTTGGGCTCCATTGTGATGGTAAGTTGAGGACTTCCTGTATATGAATGAACCACATTTAGTATATTCAAAAAAGGGGATTTGCTGGGCTTAGTGTTTATAGATTACTCACAGCAAAGGGCCTTAAGACTTGTAGGGAAGCTGCTTCTGAAGTTGCTCAAATCCTGAAATGTGCTGTGTTGTCACATGTTTGTGGACACGGCTTTCCTTGACCACTTGCAAAAGAATGTTTTGTGCTTTCTTTAAAAAAAAACAACACTGTGAACTTTCTGACACATTTACATCGGTATGGCCAGAACTGGGAGGGAGTGGAGGTAAATGTTGTGTTTTGCCTGTAGTAATGTTGTCCTTGAGCTACTATGACCACAAGGTGACACTGTCTGCCTCACCCCCACCCAGCCAAGGACATGGTGGTACCAGTTACCCAAATGAATGATGGTGCTGGGAAGCGCCTTGGCTAGCCTGCCTGTCGCCTGTCCATTTGTGTGCTCGGCGCCACCTGTAATCTGTGATCTTGGCTGTCCCTAACTGTGCCTCCCAGTTGGGGAGGGAACAAGGGACGAGCAAGAGAGAGATACACACCGAGAGGTCAAAGAAGGTGATGTCGCAAAGTTGCTGGTTTGTTTGTGGATGGAACACTGCAGTATTGCATCCTCTGATCTGTATTTTGGACCAAAAGAGACTCTTGTACAAATTAGGAATGCTGGGAAGTTCAGACTAAGAAGATGGGTCTACCTTCAGTAAGACTTCCCCCACTGCCTCTCCACAATGGAAAAAAGCTGAAGAGAAGAAATGGCTTGGTCAATTGTCTAGGGCAAAGGTCCTCAACCTTGGCAACTTTAAGACTTGTGGACTTCAACTCCCAGAATTCCTCAGCCAGCAAAACCATGACGTGTGAGTTCCAGCACCTTTTTTTTTTTTTACAAAAAAAGCATTGGTTATATATATTGCACTAGATTACACTAGCACAAACATGTCAAACACAAGGCCTGGGGGCTGGATGCAGCCCACAAAGTGGTTTCCTGTGGCCCACAAAGCCATCCTGGAAACAGTGAGGGAACAGACCCTGTTGCCTTGGCCCTCGCCCAGGCCAGCTGGGAGCCAATGTACAATTTTGTAGTGGCCATCTTGGCACTTGCCTTCGCACTTGCCCCGGTCCCACCCCCTTCTGCCAGAGACCCTCAGATCTGTCCCACTCCTGCCCAAGCCCCCATAGACACCCTTGATGCGAACAATGTAGAGCTGGCTATGCCCACCCAGTAGGCTACTCCCACCCTGGCCACACCCACCCGCCCCCCTGAGGGCAACAGCAATGCTGATGCGGCCCTCAATGAAATTGAGTTTGACACCCCTGCTCTAGCACCTTGGTGGTTCTTGCAGATAAGAGTGCATCCAGAGCTACCCACAAATATGGAGCAAGGCAAAAAGATGGTGCCAATTATGAACATGCAAAAATCAGCTACTAAAGGCAGTACAACAAAGAAGATAGAGGAGTGACTGTGTTTGTGAAGGCTACAATCAAGCTAAGATGCAATCTGACATCCTCCGCAGCTGATGGGGTTATGGCTCTCAGTACATCCAACCATTGGGCATCTTAGCTAGGTATTCTGGAAGATGTGATATGTTGTGTGTATGTATGAGAGAGAGAGAGAGAGAGAGAGAGAGAGAGAGAGAGAGAGAGAGAGAGAGAGAGAGAGAGAGAGAGAGAGAGAGAGAGAGAGAGGTTAGACCAGGGCTTTTCAACCTTTTCACCCATTCTACCACTTTTAGGATATGGCAACATTTGAGTACCACCTGTCGCCTAACAAGGTGTCAAAAACTTGATGACCAAAAAATAAAGAAAAGAAAAGAAAAAGAAAAAAGCGATACAGGTAGTCCTCTACTTACAACAGTTCACTTAGTGACTGTTCAAAGTTACAATGGCACTGAAAAAAGTGTCACCCAAGCCACAATCGAGCAAGACACCTGCCTGCCTGCCCGGCCATGCTCTTCCTCCTGTCCAAGATTTCCATTGTAGTGAGCATTTCTGTTGAGGATTGGCAGCGGGGGTGGGGTGGGGGGGTGTTTGGTTTTTATTCCCCCCGTCTGCTGGGTGTTTGCAGCAGGTTTTGGTCACTTCACATGACCTTGGGACACTGTGACCATCATAAATATGAATCAGTTGCCAAGCATCTGAATGTAAATCACAAGACCCTGGAGATGCTGCAACATTTCAGCTGATCGGCGCTTCTTCTGGGCTCAGCAGAAGCACCAGGATCAGCGCTGAGCTCCAGCTGGAGCCTGGCGCTGATCCTAGCACTTCCACTGAGCCCTGACAGCCCCGAAGAAGCACCGATCAGCTGGAAAGCAGCACTGATCCTGGCTCTTCTGCTGAGCCCTGACAGCCCTGCAGCTCCAGCCATCTCTCGCTCAGGCTTGTGCAGTGCTGCCACCGGTTCAGCTCATTCCCCTCCCCCACTACCACTTTTCTAGGATGGTCGTGTACCACCTGCCAGGTTCCAATATACCATAGGTAGTACCTGTACCACTGGTAGAAAAGCCCTGGGTTAGACTATATTATCTTAGTTGAGTGGGATGAGTAGATATGAGGTGTTCATCTATTTCAGTTCGGTGTTTGCAACAAACAGTAGGATGTAATTTAATTAAAATGCCCCTCTTCTTTTGGGCAGTTTTAGCTCTGCCTGTTAAACCACTGCCAATTTAGTCTCTTCTTCCTTGGAGAACTTTGGGACTTTTTTCTCCAGTCCAATCCTACCAGTTCTTCTGGTGCACAGATGTTCCTCTTAATATGAGAAGCATTCCTTGGACAGGATTTGAACCATGGTCCTTTCTGGAACATATGGACCCAAGCAGCCTGGTCTGTGTCCTTGTCCTTTCCCTTTAGATGATTGTAACACAGCCTCCAAGGGATGGCCTTGGACTTTCTTTGGAAGCAAGAGTTAGGCTAAAATAAGATGATTATGGACTTGACCAGCTCTTAAAAAAATACATATGCCCGCAAGCTTACTTTGCCTGGCTTAGCTTCCAGTTTACCCTGGATACAATCCAAGTTTTTCACTCAGCAGAAACATACTCTAGTGGTGTTCACACAGTTACAAACCTAGCAATCACATTTACTCAACATGCTAAGTCAGGTTAGTTTTTTGTGACATAGCGCGGCTTGTGTGAATTCAGTCTGTAGAACTTTTTTATTCAGGTTGTGCAGGCATAGCAATTAAAGCTTTGAAACCCCTTTTCAACATTGTCATACTCTTTATCAAGTAGCACATTTTAGGAAAGGACACAATTGACTCTCAGCACAAGTGAGATCTTCCACACAGACTTTGGAATTCAAGCTGATTTATTATCTTCCACCTTTTTTGATTTTCTAAGGGTTAGTCTTGAGAGTTGTGTTTGCACAATGCTGGAGGCCGAAATGTGGTTTAGCTTGTGACTTAGTTGCTGAATAATTGATTTAATCATTCGTGCAAGCTATTTCTAGTCAGCTTTTCTACAGGAAAAAAAACTCAAATGGCAATTTTTTTTAAAGAAAAAAAAACTTAAAATAATGTAATGGTTGTATTTAAATCAGAAGTTTTAACTTGTTTAGGTGAAGGGTAAAACAAAGAAAATCAACCACCTGTAGGCCAATCCAGCCAACACATTTCTTTTTTCTTTTTTTATTTTAAAGTGTGGCTTTCAACTTTTGTAGGAAAAACGATGAGTTTGTTGCCAAGATGATTTTCAAGAGGCAGATATAATACTTGCATTATATCCCTTTGTCAGAGGCTTTAAAGAAAATACGTTGGCAGACTCCCTCCAGATTTTTTTTTTTTTTTTAAATCTTCACAGACTAGCTTCTCCTACAAAGCTAGAATCCTACTGCTCGTTCCATCTCAGAGCAAAAATTCAGCCTGGAAATCTTGGGATTGTGCCCCGGATAAATGCCTCACTTAACCATTGAAATGATGGACTCAATTGTGGCTTAAGTCGAGGACTGCCTGTATGCATTTATATACATTTACATCTCCCATTTCTACTGGATAAGCAAAATATTATCCTGGGTTTAGAGACGTGTTCTTTTTTTCTACGTGTCTTTCTTGCTTGACTGCTCAACTCTATTCAGACCTTCTGGAAATGAGTATTTCTGACATCTTTGGAGGGGTGTGTGAGAACCTACTTTTTTTTGGCATCATAAATTGAACTGCAAGGATCTTCGCCTTCACAGCTGCACACAAGCTAGAAGCTGGAAATAGTGGGTTGCTGACCTGAGAGAGGCCCTCATGCAATGAGGTTTTCCTCTCAAAGTCTCTAATCATGGAGAGAGAAAACCTAGAACTAAGGAGAAATTTCCTGAGAATTAGAACAATTGATCAGTGGGATAACTTGCCTCCAGATATCATGGTTACTCCAACCCTGGATGATTTTAAGAAGAGATTGGACAACTAATTGTCTCAAATGGTATAAGGCAGTGGTGGCGAACCTATGGCACATGTGCCAGAGGCGGCATTCGGAGCCCTCTCTGTGGGCACACGTGCCATCGCTCCAGCCCCGACTGCCCCCATGGCGTTCTCACCAGCAGCCCTCCCGGAGGAGAGTCACCCCCCAGGCGGGTGTTGCGGCCAATACCGAGCAGCACAGCCAAGCCAGGCAGCAGGGACAAGACTCCGCCCTCGTGGAGATGATGCTGCAGGACAGGGGCGGAGGGTGTGGCCGCCATGGCACTGCAGGGCCACTGGGCGATCTGTGGCAGGGTGTGGAGGCGGTGGGTGGCCCTGCGAGGTGGGGACGGGGTGGGTGGGCCAGGGGTGGAGCAGGGGCAGGGGAGGGAGTGTGGTGGGAGCGGGCCAGGGGAGGGGGTGGTTTTTGAGCACTCGGCTCTAAAAGGTTCGCCATCACTGGTATAGGGTTTCCTGTTTGAGCAGGGGGTTGGTCTAGAAGACCCCTCAAGGTCCCTTCCAACTCTGTTGTTCTATTATTCTCACCATGCCCACACTTTGTCTATCATATGCAGACACATCATAAGACAGTTCTGGCATTTAAGCCAAGAGGCCTTTCTCTGGACTCCTTGGTGGTGAGATTTTGAGACAGATCTCAGTGGCTACCTTCATCATGATGGACTTCTTGCCTTCAGAAGCTTGACTAGATGGAATTCTCAGATTTTGGAGGGTGTCTTCATATTTTTGGTTCCACATTTTTAGAAAGGAGGTACGTAAAAGAAAAAGGCAGTTTACCTCCCTCCCTCTATTGGGTATTTGGGCTTATGTGGGTGTCATTGCTTTGGCTAGTTGTTGGTTTAGGTGATTTTTTTGTGTTCTTCTAATGTGTTTAGAACTTTGAAGGTAGGATTCCTGAATTTTTATTGTAACAAATTATTTTATTTCTGGCAATCAGGGAGAGACAGATTTTTTTTCAATAAATCAATGATAAGTCAATAAAGAATGGGCACAATTCGGAGGTGGAACTGGTCCCATCATCCAAGGGACTGGAATCAGACTGGCATGTCCTCAAAGGAGAGGACTGCCTGGAACTGATGCATCCAAGGTCACTGATCCTGGACAGAGGGCATGGAAGGAAAGGTGTCCTGCCTGGCGCCTGTGGGTCTGTGCTTGGCCGCCAGAGAGGAGCCATGGGTCTGCTGGAAGCCAGCCAAATCCCATCAGGGATGCAAGCAGAATGGAGAAACAGCAAACAAACGGATTTGCTTGGTGCTCTGAACAAACAGATTCTCCGAAAAGGGGAAATCTTGTTAGCAGAAGACAACTGTTCCCTGGCTGGAAAGGGGGCTTCTCACATTACTCAGAGATCAGGAAGAGATTTTGTTTTTTCCTGTAATATGCTCACTAGCTAGGTTCATGCCAGCAAAATATGGGTCACTTGCTTAAGCAGACATGTGACCCTAACTAGTATAATTTGTGAAGTATGGTTGATGCATAAGAATATGGTGGTTGTTCTTTTGATGATAGAGGATAGACAAACAGATTGGATAGAAGATAGGATAGATAGATGAGAAAGAAAGAGAGAAGATGATAGATGATAATAATAATAATAATAATAATAATAATAATAATAATAATAATAATAATAGTAATAAGCAGCGGCATGACAAAGTAGCAACAATGGTGCATTGGAAGATCTGCAAAAAATATCATTTGCCTGTAAGCAAAAACTGGTGGGATCATAAAATAGAGAAAGTCATAGAAATGATAAAATTAAACTGCTCTGGGACTTCAGAATTCAAACAGACAAGCACCTGCAACATAACACCCCAGACTTAACAATTGTCGATAAGAAAGACAAAAAGTCTGGATAGTGGACGTGGCAGTGCCTGGAGATAGCAGAATAGAAGAGAAAGAACTGGAGAAGATAACAAAATACAAAGACCTACAAATAGAAATAGAAAAACTGTGGCAAAAGCAAGCAAGGTAGTACCAATAGTCATAGGCTCCTTAGGTGCAATCCCAAAACAACTGGAGCACCACTTGAACACCATTGGCATTGACAAATTCGCTATTAGTCAATTGCAAAAGGCAGCCTTATTAGGAACTGCTTTCATCCTGCGACGATATCTGTAATACCATCAAACATCCACATCTGCCTATCCCAGGTCCTGGGTAAGGACTCGATAGGTAGACAAAATGCCAAATCCAGTCTGAACATCTGGCTGACTGTGCGATGATCGATAATAATAATAATAATAATGTTGGAAGGGACCTTGGAGGTCATCTAGTCCAACCCCCTGCTCAGGCAGGAAACCCTATACCATTTCCGACAAATGGCTGTCCAGTCTCTTCTTAAAAACTTCCAGTGTTGGAGCATTCACCACTTCTGGAGGCAGGTTGTTCCACTGGTTAATTGTTCTAACTGTCAGGAAGTTTCTCCTTAGCTCTAGGTTGCTTCTCTTCTTGATGAGTTTCCACCCGTTGCTTCTTGTCCTGCCTTCAGGCGCTTTAGAAAATAGCTTGACTCCCTCTTCTTTGTGGCAGCCCCTGAGATATTGGAACACTGCTATCATGTCCCCCCTCGTCCTTCTCTTCATTAAAACTAGACATACCCAATTCCAGCAACCGTTCCTTGTATGCTTTAGCCTCCAGTCCCCTAATCATCTTTGTTGCTCTTCTCTGTACTCTTTCTAGAGTCCCAACCTCTTTTTCACATCGCGGTGACCAAAACTGGATGCAGTATTCCAAGTATGACCTTACCAAGGCATTGTAAAGTGGTACTAACACTTCACGTGATCTTGATTCTATCCCTCTATTAATGCAGCCCAGCACTGAGTTGGCTTTTTTGGCAGCTGCAGCACACGGTTGGCTCATATTTAATATAAGTAGATAGATCTGATATAGTAGATAGATAGATAGATAGATAGATAGATAGATAGATAGATAGATAGATAGATAGATAGATGATAGACAGACAGGCAGGCAGACAGGCAGACAGGCAGACATTCCATATTTCTAGCAAAGAGGAACCTAATAACTTTCCACTGCAACGGGTGAATTTTAGTCCAACTTTTCCAGGGCTTAGCTCACCAATGTAATCAGTATAATACATTAATGTCCATATGCTCTGAAAATCCAGCCAGTTGTGGCTGATTTAATACTGAAGTCATCCATGGAAAAGCACATTGGTTGAACACAGCCATACCATCCTGGTCATCTTCCTAGGATTCAGTCATGACATCATTCATGACATCGTACAGATGGCATAATTTGCATGATTTGTGCAATGATGTCATGCCATACATAGTGTCTTTGTAGCTCATAGTCAATGCTTACATCCACCATCATTGCGTATTCAATGTGTTCCTATTTTATATACTAAAAAAATCCTCATTTTTGCTGTTGATGTACCCAAATGGCATCATTCTGATATAATGGCAAGGTAAATAATAGGTTTAGGAGAATATAAAAATAAAGTGTTTTTTTAGTGATAAAAAATATACTAGGATCTACCAGGAGAGTTGATAGAGGTTTTTGACCCTTATTTTCAACAACAGCCTTTACTTGTAGAATCAGGGGTAAAGGATAACTACAAAAGGATCTTTGTGTGAAAGATTTATGTACATTGTAAGTTGCATGTTCTTACAAAATTATAAATAAGCATCTGGTTTTGGGGGGGTCTAGAATTTATGTTTATTTAATAGTAACTAAGGAGTTTCTCCAAAAACCTTTAATTAGTATCATTAAATCTCAATGAGATGTTTATTGTTTTAATCTTGTTTTTGACAATTGCCTGATTTTCTTTGCACAACATTGAGAACATTGGAGGCTTATCTACTTTCTGACACCAAACTTTTCAGAAATGAAGTGTGTACTGTTAGAGATTAATCCTGATAATTCTTTGGAACACAAAATGGAAGTCAACAACCTTTTTAAACTTTATTCCATATTTAAAAAAAGAACAACATGTTGATCAGCTTTGAGCCGGGCATATATGAAATGGTGAAAAAAAATATAAAAACTTAGTATATTGTTTAAAAATCATTACATTATACTCAAAGCCTATATATTCAAAGTCAATAGAAGGAATATTACAAATAAAAAGAAAAAAGTTGTAATTTTCTTCACAGAATCCAAAATTTAATAGCTTTCATTTTATTTAAGAAATTTATAGAAAGAAAGGATTCAGATGGATAAAAATTAAATGTGTTAAAATATTGTAAAATCATATGTGTAAAAATTCTTAATAATGATAGAACTTTTTGTCTTTTTTTGTTTTTATTTTCCTTTATTTCATTTGCTTTTCTAAAAAAATAAAAATGTAAATTATGTTATATAATATTATACTTTTCTTCCTTTTATTACTTAATGCTTTATAATAATATACTATTTTAAAAAAGAAAACAAAACCAGAAACACACACACATGCACACATAACTATTAGAAATATATGGGAGATTTATTTTTAATTTAAAAAGACATTAATTTATTTATAGCATATTGGTATTTCTAGGAAAAACATAGCTGTTTGCTCCATTTGAATCCCAGGATAATTTAGAACACATTTTAAATAACTACTAATATGATTCAACACTTTGATAAGAATAGCAAACTAGCCTATTTCAGAGAAGTATTCACAATTCATATTTCAGATTGTTTCATAAAGTGATTATCACTTATATTAATTCAGTTTGTACAATTTAAAAGTTATTGGTTTTGCTTGCAATACAATTCAGCACTCTTGATATCGTCTCAAAAATCAGCCAGACTTGAATATTCACATGTGCCACATTCAGTGACTGTATTTGCTTGTATATTAATTAACCTATTCTGTACATTTTTTACACAATTGTCAATACCCATCAAATATGAGTTTGGCAGCCACAAATGAACACATATACCTTCCTAATTAATATATAAGTCTTGCTTCCTTTTTATAGCCATTTAAGAGAATGGATCAAGAATTCTTTTAAAAGCCAAATGTAATGAACACTGTTAAAGTTTAAATGTGTTTTCTTTTAATCTCTTCAACAACTATACCTTTCTGAAGAAACTCCCCTCAGCAGGCCTTTGATTTAAAATCTGTTTGAAATCAAATTGTTCACCTGACTGGGGTTTTTTTAAGCTTTAAATTCTGATAACTGAAAATTCTAAATATTGATCACATGAGGGCTATTAACATTACTGCATTCAGTAAAAATAACTGATAATAACCAAGTGATATAAAGATTTTCAAAACACTAACCAATTCCCAATATAGCAGCAGTAGTAATAGTAATATTAATAACAAGCTACTGTTTGTGCAATATTACAGATAACTTCCAAACCATAATAGAACTCCTACATTCCTCTTTTTTGCTTCAAAGTTCTATAAAAATACATTAAATGTTGTATTGTGACTTTTCTCTTTAATTTAATTTCAATCTTTGTTTTCTTTTTACCTATACGTACATGCACAATTCTTTTATTTACAATTTCGGTACATTCAAGTATTTACCCTTTTGCATGAATTTGTTGCTAAATGGGACAAAGACAGGAAATATTATTTGTCTTTTTAAATGAATTGCAACTTCAAAAACATTTACATATGGAAAAAGGGAACTGGCTGTTCCAAATCTGCTTTACTACGCAAACTAGTCTGTCTGCCTGTCTGCCTGCCTGTTTGTCTGTCTGTCTGTCTGTCTCTCTCTCTCTCTCTCTCTCTCTCTCTCTCTCTCTCTGTGTGTGTGTGTGTGTGTGTGTGTGTGTGTGTCTGATACTCTAGAAAGAGTACCAGTTCTATTTATTTATTTATACATTTATATTCATTGAAAAGTATAGAACTCACAGTAGTGATAGTAATTGTAAAAAATGTATTACAGATAATTTGGGGACAATGTACTCCATGCACCCTACTTTATATGATTGGCAATTTGATATTAGAATTTGTGAAAGCTTTTTCTTAACTTTATATAGTCTGCTCAAAATGTGTTATGAATGCTTTGCAAGAGCAATTTTTCATCCATTGAACTTTGATTTTTACCTAGCAAATAAATGAAAGCATATTGAAGTTTTCCATGATCTCCAGAGAAGAAAGCACTCCTTTTAAGAATGTAATTCAGAAAATAAACTTAAAAATGGGCTGAAAATTATACAGTACAAATTTCTGCATAGATATCCAGAACTAAATCTCACTGCACTGAGCAGAACTTCGGCAGAACTTATTTCCAAGGAAATGTGGAACTTCATAGTGTTTTAGAACTATGGTGATAATAAAATTTAAGTTCATCGCAACTAAGCTATTTTTCAGTCTAAATTGAAACTCAATGTATATATAAATCTGATCTAATTCCTTATAATTATCTACTCAAACATTTATTGTATTTTGGGCAAACTGGCCAATCTCTACTAAGAAGAATACTATAAATGGACATAACTCTGTCCCAAACTGTGAATACTCCAAACCAGTGTGATCATTTTAACTCCCTGGAACATTCTACAACATATCACAATGTAGCAAATGCAAAACCAGGTTTTATTATGAAGCAGCATTAATTAGAAGCAATTTACTCATGGATTAAACAGAAAGTGAGACTCACATTTTATGTGTTAACTAATTCTTCATTTCTGTGTTGTACTTGACTTCTTTTAATGGCCCTTTTAGGTAGTCCTTCCTTCATAAACCTCTTCCTCTCCTCCCACTCCAAAAAGCCTAGTTTTATGTCTATTATTCTTTCTTGAGGATTGTAGTCTGTGCTACTACTAAAATGATCTGTGATCTACAACAGCTTAGGTAATCAAGAAATGTGAAGCTCTTCTTTTAAAATCAGTTAATTCATTGCCTGATCTACCCATGTTTAAATAATTGCATCTGACTTAATCCAATTCCACTATATGTCCTATAAAAGACTGGCATGTTCTGATCTATTGAGTATTGAAACCAGGTTGAATTAGAATCTGTGGAAGCGTAAACTTTAAGACCAGGTCTAGATCTCAGTTCTTAAAACTCTTCTGCAAACTTTTCCAAGCAGTCTTCCCAAAGTAGGGACATCATCTCTTTCTCTGCTGATTGTCTATGGAGATTCTCAGTCATCCAGGTCATGGTTGACCCAAAGGTCCTTTTTCACTGGATTTTATTTTTTCTCTTTAAAGACGTTTCGCTTCTCATCCAAGAAGCTTCTTCAGCTCTCTGCTGAGGTCACTTGATTTCTTTCTTCACGAGTTCTTCAAGTTTTCTTTGCTGACTGGCAGAAGACATGCTGTAAAACTTAGTGGATGGACGGCTTATTTCAAAACTCGATTTTCCTATTTTGGACGTGTGCTGATTTGACAGTTTTATTTTTGAATCTCAGTGAAGAAAATTACAGTAAATCTTTTGCAATGGTTAGGAAAATCCCAGAAAGGATTAAAGGTTAAAAGCGGGAAGAGAATATATTAATACCCCCGTTTCTTGACCCAAGTCTTGGTCTACTCAGTTTTTTACACATGCAACTAGAACTGACCCTGAGAAATTACATCAGTTGGGAAATTTGACTCATTTTCCAGTAGGTCTGAGGGATGTGAGTTTCTGTTCAAATGTGATAAGTTCTAATGACCTATTTGCTGGCCATTATCTTGCCCATGTGTGGACTTTCTTGGAACACAGACCATTGGCTGATCCCAACCAGGGGCGGGATACTGTGGCCCTTAAAAGTTGCTCCTCTGTTCACTTGCCTACAAGACAATCTTGATTTATCCCAGAGAGAGAACGGATAAGACAGATTTTTATTTTTTTAAAAAAATCTAAGAACAGAGCCTTACTCAAGAAATAAAGATGAAACTTCAAATTATCTGCATGCTCTTCATTTTACTGAGTGCTGCCACCAGAAACTTCTGCGCATTCACAATTCAGGTAAGAACAAAATTATTAATATTATGCCCAAATTTTGCTTTCCAATTTCTTGAACGTTTTCTTTCTCTACTGAAGTAGCTGCTGTTTTGCCACCTTCTTCTTCAGGCATTTCACTAGTATTTCTTTAGTTTTAATTTCTTCTCGTCAGGTCCTTGAGCTTCCTTAATTGAGCTTCAGCTTCCTTTTAGCCAATGAAGCTTCGTTTTCTGGTTCTCCACTTTTCTCTGTCTTTCCATCCTTCTGTAGACCTGCTATCACTTCTTGCTTCCTAGTCTGAGAAAGCCCATGGAAAACAATATCTCTGGAGATCTTCCTCTAGCATTTATAGGAAGGCTGAAGGTTGCTGGAGAGAAGATTGTGTCCTGAAAATCAGGATGTTCCTACCTCTCAGCTGTCTCATAATTAATGGACTTTAATCATTCTAAGCTTTTCAAAAGCAGGGTAGCAGAGAGTCGTGGATGAAATTAAAGCTGGTCCTAGGGATTGCTAAAGGAGTTTTGGAGTTGGAATATTGGGCCAGATCTGGGCAACATTGATTTCATGACCTCACTTGATTGTGGAGCTCACCAGATGATTTGGGGGAGGGCATCTTGGGGGGAAGACACCATCTTTCACATGTGACCCTCTAAGTTGTCAAACAAAAGGTAGAAGACATAGGACTGTGTAAAATTAAACAAAGAGACAACTTGATGGAGGATACTGGGTGATCTTGGGTTATAGCAAAATAGTTGGAGGACATTCCTGGAGAAAACTCAGGCTAGAACTACATTGAGTTGTTACAAAGTACTAGAAGCCTTGAAAATCAGGATAGCTGAAGGTTAAAGGATAAAAGTTTTCACCTGTTTTGTAGGTGACCAAAAAAGTGGCAGAGCAGAAAGGAACGATTCAACCTCCTTAATTGTTAATTGTTGCAGGGAACTCCAAATACATTATTAACTCTTTTGGACGAATTAATGAAAAAGAGAAGAAATGGAGCAGGACTATCTGGTCTTCTATTATTGCTTCCACCCACCTGGGCAGCCTATCTAGACACAGACACTTGTTTTACTAGAGATTCCTCTATAATATGGACAAGAGAAATGTCTGGCAGATTTATGTGGGCAGCCTGGAGAATGGGAAGATGGTAGGGTATCACTTTGTGGACTCCATTCTGTATCTGTCTAATAGCAACTGGAGGTAGAGAAATGTCCAGAGAGATAAAATTGCAAGGGGAGACTAGCTGTGATATTTATTCCCATAAACTGCTCCATTTTCTTATGCTAGACCAGGGGTAGGCAACCTTGGCCCTTTCATGACTCGTGGACTTCAACTCCCAGAATTCCTGAGCCAGCCATGCTGAGGGGAAAGGGACAGGTTTTCAAGCTGAGCCATGCTGGCTCAGGAATTCTGGGAATTGAAGTCCACCAATCATAAAAGAGCCAAGGTTGCCTACCCCTGGTGTAGGAAGCCAAATTCATACACCTTGCTTAATCTTCAACTCCAAAATCTTCACAAAATGACACAACATGCAATGTCTAAAGTCTAAACAAACAAATCTTAAGTTCATAATCTAAGACAGTAGCTGGTTCTCCCACAGCAAGCTGGACTGCAGGCTAGCCAGCTTCATTTTAACTGAGTCTAGGATGTTCTGTGAACAGGATGACCAAAGGCTACTTTTGACATATCTTTTCCTCTTTGACAATAGAAGATTTGAAAGGAATATTTTTGTTTCCTCCTCTTTACAGAGAGATGTCCAGAAAGACTTGGCCAGTTTGGAGACCTACAAAGCAGAAACCACAGGACTGCAGGTGAGACCAATGTCTGAGTGATGCTTGTAATATTCCATAATCGTGCAGAATGGTGAAGATGTGTCTCTGTGTGCCATTCATTCAAAATACAAATTTGCAGTCTTATATTCTGAACTTTGCAACTGTAGGGAGGAGACTCAAATAGGAACTGCAACTTCTATCCTACTTTTGTCACAATTATAATCTGTTTTTTTTAAAAAAAATCAATTAGTAAGATTAATCTAAACACTCAAATTGATATACTAGGAATTTTGAAAGCACACTGGTGGCAACCTTTCTTAGAAAAGACCACTTAAAAGTCCTATTTGCCTTGTCCAGAGCCATGTCAGATTATGTTTTCTTCAAGTTTAGTCATTAAGCGATTCTACCAGATGTAGCTCTGTGACTCTCTTCTAACCTCATGCCCTCCAGATGTTCTTCATTATAAGCCCCTCATTTTCCTTCTCCATCCTCCTTAGGTGTTAGTTGACAGCTCTCAGAATCCCTAGCAACTATGGCCATTGGATATTAGATGCCTGCAAACAGGACTTTACTCCATCCACACCAAACTATGATCAATTGACTGCCTTGCTGTTCCTCCTTTGATGATGCAATCACATTTCAAGAAGCTTCACGTTAAGAGCAAATACAAGAGTCACACTTGAATGGCAGGCTGTCAAAAATCTATGTTATAAAGCAAACAACCATGCCAGATCAGAATATTGGCCTTTCTAGCCAGCATTCTGAGACTCAGAGTTGCCAAACTAGGTGTGATTTTGGAACTCACAAGTTTTCCCTGAAGGATATGCCCCCCCTTCCACTGCCATTTCCCAGCAAAGGTGTTTAAGTCTTGTTTCAGAAGCTAGGAGACATCCTTTAGGATTAGAAGCCATTGCTGGTCTGGTCTTCTGCTCAAGCCATTCTAATTGGCACCCATTACCACAGCTACTGGTAGCTAATTCCATGTTCTAAGTATGTTGCATTCTGGTCTTGTTGTAACTTCTTCTGAAATCCAAACTTGTGCATGCACGGAGAGTAAATTCTTTGCATTTCTCCCCACAGGCATTGCTAGGAAGACCCAAGCGTCACGTCAGTCACATAGCGCTGTGCAGATATTGCTGGGACTGTTGTGGAAACAAGGGTTTTGGCTACTGCTGTCAGACATGAAGAGGATATGTCCTACTGCTATAGAGATGCTTCTCTCCTTGTAGAAATGACCACCTCAAAAAAACCTCCTCACATTGATCTCCAGGTCTCCTGATATATTTTCCTTATTTATTAGTTTGACAATATTTGGTGTTTTTGTTTTGCTTGATGTTTTTGTCAGTTCTTGAGAATTAAACATATTTTTATCTCATATGTGCTGTTATGGATTTGTGATTCCCTACCTCTGGTTGATATTTTCCTGCCTAAGTTCTGGCCTTCCCAAATATGGCAAACCACAGATCACCTGATTAGCCTGATCTTGAGGGCTGTTATGACTCAACAGAAAGGTATACAAAAACCCATATAATTTTGAATCAAGCCATGGAATCTACTCAGCCAACAAGGATATATGTAGACCAGGGGGTCTTCAAACTTGGCCCTTTTATGACTTGTGGACTTCACCTCCCATAATTCCTCAGTCAGCGTGTCCAGCTGAGGAATTATGGGAGCTGAAATCCACAAGTCATAAAAAGGCCAAGTTTGAAGACCCCTGATGTAGACCCTCTTTTTATCCATTCCTTTTTGCCCTGCAACTTTGCTTTAAACATCTGCATGGAAGGCAAATGTGGTGCAGATTTTCTATGTAGTGTAGGGTCAGCTAGCTCTTCAAGACACAGGAACCCAGTGAGGTGATGATGATCACTCTACGGTCAGCATTTTAAAAACTGGACTATCATACAATCATCCACAAAAATCTCCAGACTGATAAAACATCAGCAACACATGTTAAGTACAAAAATTTATAATCTGAAAGCCTGAGAGTTAATCCACTAATTCATCTGGCTCAGAATAGAAGGAACATTTTGAGTTTCAGAAGAAAAAAGAGGATAGATGTAGTGGTGGTAAAAGAATTACAGTTCCCTAAGTTTCAACAAGTAGATCTGGTAGCTAGTTTGAATGATCAATAATGTTTCTCCCAGGAAGATGTCAGGAAGAGAGTTAATGTTATCAATATTTCCATTAAAGCCTTGGGAATTCAGCCCTAATCAGGCAACATGCCTTTCCTTTCAAATACTGGTTAATCCTCACTTAATGACAGTACTTGGGACACATAATGACAGCCATGGTAAGAACAATGGTACTTAGGATCCATTGCTATGATTATTTATTTATTTATTTATTTATTTATGAGACTTATATACCGCTTTAAGTGCAAGCACTCTCTAAGCGGTGTACACCCGTAAGCAATGTATATATATATATATATATATATATATATATATATATATATATATATATATATATATATATATATATATATATATATATATACATTGCCCCCAACAATCTGGGTCCTCATTTTATCTACCCCGGAAGGATGGAAGGCTGAGTCAATCTTGAGCCGGTGAGATTTGAACCGCTGACCTGCTGAACACAGTCAGCTAAGTGGCCTGCAGTACTGCACTCTAACTGCTGCGCCACCTTAGCTCATGGTTAAGTGAATCCCGTATGGTTATTATGTGCAATGTCATGTGGTCGCCATTTGACTTCCTGCTGGCTTCCCCATTGACTTGCTTGTAACCGTTGGCATGTTGCGAAAACCAGAATTTCAAGGACCAGTCACTAGTCCCACTGATTCAGTGCTGTGGTAACTTCAAATGGTCACTGAACGAGTCATTACGTGAGGACTACCCATAGCAGGAATGATCCTAGTTGCAGGGAGAGTTTACAATAATAATATTCCCACAAATTTCTTCATTTCAATATTCTAATTGCGGTTATGCCTTGCCAAGTGTCTGGGGAGGAGATGCTGGTTGGGTGAACCTACGGGTGTGCGTGGGGATTTCCCAGGAGAGTTCATGACCATCTAGATCAGTGGTTCTCAACCTTTTTAATGCCGTGACCCCCAACCGGTCGTAAGTCGAGGACTACTCAACCGGTTGTAAGTCGAGGACAACTGGTGCAGCACCGTTTGCAGAATGGGACTTTTGGCAGGCTCAGCAGGGCAGAGACAGCCTGGACAATTCCTATTGGCTTTTGAAAGCCAATAGAATTAGACTCTATTCAAAAGAATCTATTCTATTGGCTTTCAAAAGCCAATAGAATAAAACGGAGTAGCACAGCTAAGGAAAAGGGGAAAAAAATGGCGGACTGCGTTGTTTGGCGACCCCTGTGAAATGGCCGTTCGACCCCAAATGGGGTCCCGACCCACAGGTTGAGAACCACTGATCTAGATCAGTGATGGAGAACTTTTTAGAGACCGAGTGCGCAAACTGCAACCCAAAACCCACTTATGTATCGTTGGGTGCTGGGTGGGCGTGGCCCATTGGGTGGGCATGGCCACAGTGGTAATGGCAGACTGGGTGGAACTAAAAAGTTCAATCAATCAATTCTAACTTTGCGAGATTTTTTTTTTCCCGCGAGAAGTTGAAATTGATTGAACTTTTTTTTTTTTTGCACAAAGGCCTAAAGCGAAAAGGTTTTATAAAACCCAGCTGAAGGCCTAGGACTTGGGCGACGGTGCACGTGCCCACAGAGAAGGCTCTGCGTGCCACCTGTGGCACGCGTGCCATAGGTTCGCCACCACGGATCTAGATGTTGCTGGATTATACCTCCCTGCAACTCTAACCTATGGCCATGTTGGCTAGACTGCTGGGAGTTGTAGTTCAGAGGTATTTGTAAAAGGGTCAGAGGTCCCCTCCCCATGCATCTAGCACTTGTTACACAGGAGCTCTCAAGATCTTTTGCCCATGTTGGATCAGATGTTGGAGTAGAGTTGATCAGAGCCAAAAGGAAAGTGCCAGTCGCTTATCCCAAAATATCCAGTGGTCCTTTCTGTTGACATATTCTCATAATCTTCTGACATCTCCATATTCTCATAGGACTTGCTGGTGCTTAATTCCTTTAAAAATGTAGAAGAAACCAGAGGAAAGATTTGAGTTCAAACGACTTAATAAAAATAGTTAAACTTTATGTTTTAAGGGCCTTACACTATCTGGAAGGGTCTGCAGGAGGGAATGTTGGCAAATTATGAACTATTGTCATGACATAAACCGTAAGACTTGGACCCCAATCTGAAAGAGCAAGGTTTGCATCATGATGTTGTGACATGATGCGAACTTTTCCTCATTTTTGAATCATTCCTGTATCAGACTCCTGTGGAAGAGGGACTAGCCAACATTTATTCTTTCAGTAAATATTATTACCATACAACTTAGCTGTAAAATCTAATAGTTCCAAACCATCATTTGTGACAATATTAGGGTTGGTCCATGAAGCAGATGCCCAAACAGAACAAATGATTTGGGTGACACATTGTCAGGTTAACAAATCTCTTTAGACTGTTGGCATACTTTTGATTTAATTTTAGGTTTTCGCAAATGTCATCTAGGAGGATCTGTGCATCAGATCCTGCCTAAGATCACCATGTTGCTATCTCAGATTATGTTTTGATGATGATGTAATGTCTGCATAAGTGTTTTTCAAAAGTGGCCACATTAAGATGTGTGAACTTTAATTCCCCACATTTATTTATTTACTTTGTCATGTTTAAGAACTGCCCATCTCCCTCCCTCGCAAGTTTAGCAGAATTCTGGGAGTTGTAGCCTGCACATCTTCATGTTCCCAAGTTTGAAAAACACTGGCCCGCATGAAGAAAAAGGATGGGAAGGAGTAATTCAGCAAGAGTTGGCAACCTGAATCCCTGCAGATGTTGCTGAACTACAACTCAAGCCATCATTCATCACTGGCTATGCTGTCTTGGGGTTCTGGGAACTGAAAGTCCACGTATCTGGATAGCATTGGGTGAACTTAATAGATGGGGATTTCCCAGGAGAATCCCTGACCACCTAGATATTGTTGGATTGTACCTCCCTGAAACTCTAACCTATGGCTGTGTTGGTTGGGGGTCTGGGAGCTGTAGTTCAGAAATATTTGGAAATGGGTCAGACGTTCCCCATGCATCTAGCAAGTGTTATGTAAGCCCTTGTTTCACAGAAGATGCTGCTATTCTCAGATGCCCCCAGGTTGCTTCATACATTATCAGCAGCTTGGCTTCCTGGAACATTGAGTTTGTTGCCCATGTTGAGTTGCTTCTCCTCATTATCTTCAGATGGCTTTTTTGTGTTAAGGTAAATCATTTCTTCTCCATTGCCATGTAGCCTGGGGTTTTCCTCTCGTTCGTCTTCTTTCTCCCCTTGTTTCTTCTCCTTTTTACGACTGGCCGAAGAAATGTCATAAAAATAAAAGAAGGAAATTACCATCGGGGAATAAGATAAAAAGACAACGAAGGAAAAATATGGCAGGCAAAGCATTTCTGAGTGCATCAGTAGTAAAAATATAGGAGCAAAGACCCCTGAAAAGATTGACAAGCTTTTCGAAAATTATCTTAAAATTTGAAGGCACATGCTAGATATATCCAAAGCAACTTTTGGTTAGTTTGATTGAGACCATTCCCCATTAGTGAATTATAGCATCTTTTAACACAACAGAATAACAGAGTTGGAAGGGACCTTGGAGGGCTTCTAGTCCAGCCCCCTGCTCAAGCAGGAAACCCTAGACCAGTGGTTCTTAACCTTTTTGAACGAATCGCCCCCTTGAGCCAATGAGGAAGTTGTCATCGCCCCCCTCCCCCAACATCACCTCTCAATCACAACATAGGAAATAATTCTTCCATTTATGCAAACGCTTTTTTTGTTTTCTTTAAAATTGTCATCAGGACATATCGATGCAAATACTTTATTTCCAATCTTTTCCCCATATCTCCCATATTCTGGCCAATGGCGCGCCACTGTATGGGTAGAGGCTGCTGCGCAACGCGTATGAAGATAAGCGATGCGTCTTCACATTTGTACGGCGTTCTGTACTGAAGCTAGCTGGAGGAACATTTGAAAACACAATTCAATTCGATCTGATGTTTTTGTACGACAGAGATACAGCGATTCACTGTACGAAAAAGTCTCAAAAGTGTCCCCAAAACTTCTCGCTCCATCGCCCCCATTTCGCCCCCTTTTCATTCCTTCGCCCCCCCCCCCGCATCGCCCCTTTTCGTTCCATTGCCCCCCTGAAAAATGAAATCGCCCTCTGGGGGGCAATATCGCCCAGGTTAAGAACCACTGCTCTAGACCATTTCAGACAAATGGTTGTCCAGTCTCTTCTTAAAAAACCTCCAGTGTTGGAGTACCCACAACTCCTGAAGGCAAATTGTTCCACTGATTAATTATTCTAATTGTTAGGAAATTTCCCCTTAGTTCTAAGTTGGGCTCTCTCCTTGAATGCCATCTTCATAGCGTCACCCAGCTCAGAGGCGTCCTCAGGGGAGCCATGCCAGGGTGAGGCGAATTATGAAAGCAGCTCTGTCATTTGTGCACCTGTGGCATGACATCACACACAGGCAGGCAGGGGAATTCCCTGGAGAAAGCAATTATGTTTGGAAGAGTTAGCGGTAAAAGGAAACCAGGCCGTCCAAGAATAGAGTGACTGGACACCATCAAAGCTGGACACCAGCCGGAGCATAGAACAACTCAAAGGAGTACTGCAAGATTTGAAGACGTGAAGAGATCTGGCCCATATAATTCCCAAGAGTCAGACACAACTGAATCGTCACCATGAAAGGGGAGAGGCTTTCTTGACAATAGTGTGGAGCTACAGTAATTATGCTACAGGATGACACTACTTTTGTCATTTTGATGAAAGCATCAGTTGCTGTGGAAAGCTCTGGCCGATAAGGCCTAAAGCGCCATAAAATCTGCTCCTTGACTGTTATTTTGGTATGACGATGGTTGGACAACATTAGTGAGGACACTAATGAGCAGGGGGTGGGACTAGATGACCTCCCAGGTCCCTTCCAACTTTACTACTATTTACTACTATTACCTCCCCAGAGCTGCATGACTATAGTTGGAACTGACTGATTTGGGGGAGGAAACCCCTGAGTTTGGTTGACAGGAGTTGGTACCTTCCAATGACTTTCTGACTAACTAACTTACTTTAACTGCTCGGATGAGCAGCGAAACATCTCAACTAACAAAAATTGGTCTGGTTGCTGTGATTCAACCTTCAGACACCTTTGCCTGAAGGATTGAGAATCTTCATCGGCAGATCTGACCGATCCTTTATGCTTCTTACCTGCTTACTGTCACTTTGTAAACCAAAATTCCCAGCAAGGTGAAGAGGACCAGCCCTGCAACAGCTCCCCCCAATCCAATGAGCAAAAGGGTGAGGTTCCCTGCAAAAAGACATACATGGGCAAAGAAGCAGTCAACAGCCAGTTTGAGCCAGACCTACTTAAACAACCAGGAATTCGGTTTGCAAATCTTTTCCCATGAGTGCATATCTAGGCGACAGTGGGTTGGACTGCCGGCTTGCTGGTGGAGCCCCCAGCACCAGCAGCACCATGTGGCAGATCCTCTAATCCAGTGTTTCTCAATGTTGGCAGCTTTAAGATCTGTGATCTTCGATGCCCAGCATGCTATCTGGGGACTTCTGGGAGTTGAAGTCTTAAAGTTGCCAAGGTTGAGAAACATTGCTCTATCTTTGTGAAATGAGTATTTTCCAAATATGGAAGTAGTCCTTCTTTTCTCTATTATGGTACATGTGTGCCTTTATTGAGAGAGAGAGAGAGAGAGAGAGAGAGAGAGAGAGAGAGAGAGAGAGAGAGAGAGAGAGAGAGAGAGAGAGAGGAGTTGTCTCTCCCTGTTCCTAGTCCAGAGGTAGGCAACCTTAGCTCTTTTATGACTCGTGGACTTCAATTCCCAGAATTCCTGAGCCAGCCATGCTGAGGGGAAAGGGAGAGGTTTCCATGCTGGCTCAGAAATTCTGGGAGTTGAAGTCCACGAGTCATAAAAGAACCAAGGTTGCCTACCCCTGGACTAGTCCAACATCTTAACCACTATGCTGTTCACTTATATGTCCATATAGTTTTCTTTGGAACAGTAGGGAAACTGTGGCCCATTGCTTTCTAGCCCATCTCCACAGGTATCTCTGGTTTAACTTTCCTTAGCCTTACCTGCCTTGATGGTGGGCAAGGTGATGTAACTGGTCCCATGCTGATTGGTGGCCTTGCAGGATATCTGGGTAAAGTTAGATCCGGGCACCCTCAGAATGCCAACAATGGTTTGTCTCCAAGCGTTCAAGTCTGCTTGCAGTTCGGAGCTATTGAAATCTCCAGGAATGGTCTGGTTTAGAAGATTCCATTCAATTCTCGGAGGGGGGTTTCCCTCTGCCACACAGTAACAGGTGATAATCTCTTCAGTTCTTGAGACAGTACAGTTGCTTTCAGGCCAAATCACTGGCTTGTCTTAAAAATAAATAAATAAATACATAGAAGGAATGGTTGCAAAGAAAGGAGAAAGCATCAGGCTAGGCTGGTGATGTCTGTCCCCTGGATTTGAAACATTGCTCCAAACAATTTCCAAGCTATCCTGTTGTGGTAATTTCCTCAAATTGCCCTACAGGGCACACCACAGTTTAGGCACAAAAAGCAAGTTTGTGGCCCAAACTTTATGAAAGATTTTTTTTTTTTTTTTTTAAAAAGAGATTTTGCGACCTTTTTGTAGCAGTTGTTCAGTGAACATTGTGGCCATTAAGTGAAAACTGTGGTCATTAAAGCACCCCCATGGTTTGCTATGGGCCATTTTTGCCAAACAAGACTACAAGTAAAGGCCAGGTTTTGGCAAGACTGTCATAAAATGCAGTCACGTGGCTGCGGGATGCTGCCAACGGCTGTAAGTGCAGCCTGATCACCTAGTGCTTGAAGTGTGGTGTGGTATGTGATAATGGAATTTCACCCCTCCCCCCCAGATACATCCACCAGAACTTTGAATGGTCCCTAAGCAGAACCGGTAGCTAATTTTTGGTTGCCCAGCCCCAGAACGGATTTCCGGAAGCAGCATCCACACAGAGAACCGGTTGTTCCCATATTTGAATCCCACCACTGCATGGCATGTTTATGTCAAGAGTTGGGTTGGCAAAGCTTTTATTTTGAACATATTGAGGCTTCATTAATCATGGGTGCAAAATAGATTGTCAATTAAAAATGTGTCAGGAAATAGGTTATCAGCCTGTGAAATGCTTTCCCTGTGAAATCCTCAGCATCTTCCACCCCCTAGCATTTTCCTCACTTGTATCCCAGACTGTGTTATGCATTGACTGATTTTTTTAAATTGTATATTAAAGATTAATAAACGTGGAATTCATTTGATTCAGAGTATACACTTCTCCAACATGGTGAAATATGCCTTTAATTCTACTGTCTTTACATAAAAAGCCATGTTGCCTCTTGCCACAGTAGGTGGCAGCACCGAGCCAATTTTGAGCATTCTCAAAAAAAAAAGTAAACAGATTTAGATCTAGTTATCTCAAAAAATGTGGCCTATCTTAGCATGAGCATCAGTGTCCATAGGGGGGCGCCAGAGGTCAGACTACACAACCTTTGCCCACTACCAGCCCACCTTATATAGGTAAGATTTTGGGGCATGCCTACAACATCACAACATATATATATAATCACAGGGCTTGAGGCACAGTGCTGTGACACCTGAAACGTTGCTAACACAGAGCTTTTATTATCCCCTGTTACCACTACTAAGAGAAGAAGAGCAGCAGACAGGGAGAAAAAGGAATGGAATAGGTACCAAATTCTACAGAGAAGTGTTTAGTAGAGCTTAGGGTAGGGGTAGGCCACCTTGGCTCTTTTATGACTCGTGGACTTCAACTCCCAGAATTCCTGAGCCAGCCATGCTGAGGGGAAAGGGAGAGGTTTCCATGCTGAGCCATGCTGGCTCAGGAATTCTGGGAGTTGAAGTCCACGAGTCATAAAAGAGCCAAGGTTGCCTACCCCTGGCTTAGGATAACCAGATCAGGGCTCCAAATCTCTACAAGACCACTAGATGGTAGTAAAGAGTGGAGGGGTTTTTTTTTTACTATCTCCCTTTTTTTCCATCTAGTGGTGATCTGCAGTTTTACAAACTGGATTTGGCACACGAACTAGGTAGCAAAAACCAAATAAAAACTAACTTGGCTTGCTGTCCACTTTCCAATCTCCACCTGATTGGTGGAATGCTTTTCAGAGCACAGAGTTCTGCCTTGTCACCTCCTAAACCAGCTGATTCAACTGCTCCTCCAAGCACAAATAGTTGATCGTCCTTGGACCAGCATTAAATATCGTCGGGGATGTGTACTCATAGGGGAATCACTTAAGGCAGAGGTCCTCAGCCTTGGCAACTTTAAGACTTATGGACTTCAATTCCCATAATTCTGGGAGTTGAAGTCCACAAGTCATAAAGTTGCCAAGCTTGAGGACACCTGCCTTAAGGTCTCCTGATGTTGCTGACTTCCAATTCCCAGCAGGTCCAGCCATCCTAATTAGTGGATAGAGAATGTTGGAGTGGGAGTTTCAGCAACTGCTGAAAGAGTCTTTGCTTTTGAGGGTCAACTTTGTTGGCAGAAAATACTGCTATTGCAGTGTTTCTCAAACTTGGCCACTGTAAGATGCATGGACTTCAACTCCCAGAATTCCCCAGCCAGCACTGCTGGCTGGGGAATTCTGGGAGTTGAAGTCCATCCATCTCAAAGTGGCCAAGGTTGAGCAACACTATACTAGTGAGTATCTGCGTGTAAAGGTTAAAGATGTAGGAAATAACTTTGTTGAAAGAAAGGGTGCACAGGACAACTCAGTGGGAGGAGCTTGGATGATCACCTGTTCTAAGCTCTCAGAAGGTGTTAAATGGGAAACACAAAAGCCCTGAAAGAGAAAACATTAAATGGTCCTCTCACACTCCACAGTTAGGTAAATAGGCGGCGAGTCGTCTCCCATGCCAAGATCATTTTCAGCCGCACAATGGTAGGGCTCCAAGTCTCTCCTGATGTCCTTCAGCTTCACCTCTGGTCCACCACCTGCTACCTTCAGTGGCGCCTTTTTTGGCCCAAAGAACCAGTGGTAGGTGATGGGTGGTGGGTTTCCACGGCTCTGACATCTCAGAGTGGCATCGTCTCCTTCTTTGAGCCTTGGATTCCCAATGATCAAGATAGTCGCATTTTTGGGAGGATCTGACAGAGAAAATCAGAAGGCAAGGAGGTTTGTTCAGGCTGTGCTCATCACACCTCCAAACACTGCCGTCTTCATCTCTTTTCCCTGTCCCCAGACCAAAAATAGGCTTCAGTGTCTACCAAGGCGTCACATTGCAAAGGTGGTGGACCTTCAACTCCGAGCAGATGCAGCTGGTTTGGCCAATAAAGAAGTTGGTTGGGAGTTGCGGTGTGCTCTCAGTTGACTGGCTTTGCGCTATATCAGGGGTCTTCAAACTCGGCCCTTTTATGAGTCATGGACTTCAACTCCCAGAAGTCCTCAGCCAGCATGCCTGGCTGAGGAATTCTGGGAGTTGAAGTCCATGACTCATAAAAGGGCCGAGTTTGAAGACTCCTGCCCTATATATTACTGAATCAATAAGGAACATGCAGATGGAGGTGGAGCCTTTGCAAAAACTCATTCAGGATTTGCAGTCATTGGGGAGCAATGTCTTCTCCTAAGTGTGTTTTGGAGGGGAGGGATGAGCTTCTTCCCAAGAAATAAAAAAAAAATCCATCAATCAAGAAGAGAGCTGATCTACTCCCAACTTATAAAGTACTTAGGAGGCATGGCTTGGCAGCACAAGGAAACAACAGCCAACAGCTTAATAGCCAGCCACCCACACCCCAATCTACATCTAAAAAAACTATACACAGCAGCCCACTGATACTGCCCATTGTAGCTTTATTCTGATTGTCCTTTCCCAAGAGAAACCAAACAGATGTTGTCCCCCAAAGGTGCTTTTTCAAAAGGCGACTGGACTGCCTTTGTTTTTCCTTGAAGACATTTCACTTCTCATCCAACAACTGAAGAAGATTCTTGGATGAGAAATGAAATGTCTTCAAGGAAAAACAAAGGAAGTCCAGTTGCCTTTTGAAAAAGCACCTTCCGGAAAACCATGACCTGGATGATTAAAAACCTCCATAGAGACCTAACAGATGCTAGACCCAATCAACAGCGTTGGCATGGGCACCATGAATGTTTTAGACACCAAACTCTTGAACTCCCCAGCCCTACCAGAGCTTCCAAGCTGATACATACTGATAAGCATGACAGGTATTTCAGAATAAAACAGACCAGATCAGGTACCATTCCACTGCTGTGCTTGGATACTTACACTGAACATTCAGGTTGACCCCACTGTAAATCTGTTGCTTGTTTGGAAAGGTTGCCATGCATTGCAAGAATCTGCCATGATCTTTGTGGGAAGGGATGTAGTTAAAACTTGATTCTGTCCGCCAGGAGCCACCTGTCACATATTCTTGGATTGTGACAGCCTTGCTTTCCTCTAGATTCCAGGTGAGGATAGGTGGAGACAAAGGACAGGTGTGCAGGACTGAACAAGACACCTGGGTGGGATCCCCTTCCGTCACTTGTCCCAGATCACTCAACTCCAGCTGGTTAGGGACATCTGAGAAGGCATCAAAAGAGAGCAAATGAGTTGTAGGATAAATGGAGGCATTTATCATTTAGCCAGAATGACTACAGGTACTCCTTGACTTATGACTACTTGTTTAGCAACTGTTCAAAGTTACAACAGGGGTGGGAAAAAAAGTGACTTATAACCAGCCTTCGCCTTTCGATCATTGCTGGTCACCATTTGCTTAAAATAGCAAAAAAACAAGATTGTAAAATCAGGTACGACTCATTTAACAACCACCCCACTTAGCAACAGATGGTCTGGTGTCAACCGTAATCATAAGTTGAGGACTACCTATATGAAGAAAAAGCTTTGTTATGGAAAATTGGGCTCAAATTCCTGTTAGTTTTAATTCTCTTTTTTTTAATGAAAGACATAAAAATGATTCAGACAATAGATATCATTTAGAGTACCTGAAATTTAAAATAACTTTCAGATGTGCAATCTCTGCTAAAATAACCATGGATGTAGTTTTGGTTATGAAAGAGATGGGTGAAGTGTAATTGCAACAACTTAAAGAGGACAATTGGAGCTGGTAGCTCCTCCCATGACCACACTAGCAAACATATTGTGACTGAAGTGTGCTAGCTAGATTGTAGATTCATGGCAAATATGGAGCTGGGAGAAAAAGAAAAAAAAATACTTTAAAACTAAATAGCTAAATAGAGCTTAGTCTTATAAGACAACATTGCTTAATTGAAGGGACCCAATGCAAACCAACTCTGGTAGAGCAGATGCAGCCAATTTTGGTTACCATATCACAAAAAAGATGTTGAGAGTTTGGAAAAAAATCAGAGAAGAGCAACTAAGATGATCAAAGGACTGGAGACTAAAACATATGAAGAACGGCTGCGGGACTTGGGTTTGGCTAGTCTAAAGAAAAGAAGAAATAGGATAGACATGATAACAGTGTTCCAGTATCTGAGAGGTGCCACAAGACAGAGGGGGCCAGGTTGTTCACCAAAACACCAGAGGGAAGGACGAGAAACAATGGTTGGAAACTGATCAAGGAGAGAAGCAACCTGGAATTAAGGAGAAACTTCCTGACAGTGAAACAGCTTACCCCCAGAAATTGTGGACGCTTCATCACTGGAGATTTTTAAGAAGAGACTGGACATTCACCTGTCTGAGAAAGTATAGATTCTCCTGCTTGAGCAGGGGGCTGGACTAGAAGATCTCCAAGGCCCCCTTCCAGCTCTATTCTATTCTATTCTATTCTATTCTATTCTATTCTATTCTATTCTATTCTATTCTATTCTATTCTATTCTTCCATTCCATTCCTATTCCATTTGATTCTATTTTATTCTGTTTTGTTCTATTCCGTTCTATTCCTATTCCTTTCTATTCTATTATGTTCTGTTCTTTTCTGTTCCGTTCCATTCTATTCTGCATTCTATTCTATTCTATATTCCGATCTATTCTACATTCTATTCTATTCTATTCTATTCTGTTCTGTTCCATTTCCATTCCATTCCATTCCAGCTCCTGTTCTATTCTATTCTATTCTATTCTATTCTATTCTATTCTATTCTATTCTATTCTATTCTATTCTATTCTATTCTGCAGATAGTCCCTCAGTTACCTAACCCCTATGTCCCTAGGGCTTTATGGGTAATAACCATCACCTTCAATCATATCTGGAAGTCAACTGGCAACAACTATAGCTTATGTAGAGGGGTATTATATGGGCAGAGCCAGGCTTGGCCATCGTTGCTAGAGGTGTTATGTTTTGGACTAGCTATAGTTTTTGAGTGGTTTTCAAAAACAGCTTGGTATTTGCTTTAAATATGAATAAGGGAACATCAATGTCAATGGTATGGGATGCAAGTAAAGCCTTTATGCGTGGGATTTTGATAAATATGAACAATTTTCATAGACAGAAGCAGACTCAGAAACATAAAGAATTAGAAGATGAGATTAAATTAAAAGAGAAACTTTTAATTTCAAATCCTTTAGATGAAAAGGTTAAAGGAGCTATAGAATTGTTAAAAACACAATTTAATATGTTGATGGCTGATCAAGCTGCAACCAACTTATTGTTCATGAAACAAAATACATTTTGTAATGCTAACAAACCAGGGAGATGGTTGGCTTATCAGTTAAGAAAGAAACAGAGACAGAGAATTATAGATAAAATAAATTATAATGGTAAATTGGTTTATCAGAAAGAATTGATAAAGAAATCTTTTTTAGATTATTATCAAAAATTATATAAGAGTACGTACTAATGTACAAACTACAGATATAAACAATTATTTAAGTAAAGCTAATTTTCCTAAATTAACAGAAGATCAGAAAAAAGAGGTTAATGGTGTAATTACCAATGAGGAAGTTGTGACAGCTATTAAGCAATTGAAATTAGGCAAGGCGCCGGGTACGGATGGTTTTACGTCTATTTATTATAAAACTTTAGTAGAAGAGATGACCCAACCGTTATGTGAGCTTTTTAATAATATATTACAGGGCTTAGAGATCCCTCCGTCATGGCATAATGCTTTTATATCTCTGATTCCAAAAGAGGACCAAGATCTCACCTTGCCTAAGAACTATAGGCCCATATCTCTTTTAAATGTGGATTATAAAATTTTTGCAAAAATTATAGCCAATAGGTTCATGGGGGTTTGGCAGCAGCTTATACATAAGGACCAATCGGGTTTTATAACTGGAAGGTATATGAAAAATAATGTTAGACAAATTATTAATTTATTAGAATATCTAGATAAAAACAACCAAGTCCCTGCAGGGCTGATATTTTTGGATGCTGAAAAAGCCTTTGACCAGTTGAATTGGCAGTTTATGTTATGTTTAAATAAGGAGATGAATTTTGGACAAAATATATTACAAGTTTTATCTAATATATATCAAAAACAGACTGCTCAACTTATTGTAAATGGGGGTTTATCAGAGGTTTTCACAATAGAAAAAGGTACAAGACAGGGATGCCCATTATCTCCGTTATTGTTTGTCTTAACATTGGAAATTTTGTTGATTAAAATTCGGGAGTCTCAAGAAATAAAAGGAATAGAAATTAATAAAAAAGAATATAAGTTAAGAGCTTTTGCAGATGACTTGGTTGTTACTTTGTATCAACCTACTTATTCGGTAGTTAAATTATTACAACTGATTCAGCAATATGGGTGTGTCTCGGGTTTTAAAATTAATAATAATAAGACCAAAATATTACCAAAAAATATGACCAATTGTGATAAAGAGACTTTGGTCAATTTAACAGATTTTGAAGTTGTTGACAAGGTAAAATATTTGGGGATTACACTATCTGCTTCTAATGCAAAACTGTACAAAAATAATTATGAAAAGTTGTGGATTGGGGTACAGAAGGATTTAATGAATTGGAATAATTTACAGTTATCTCTTATGGGTAGAATTGCAGTTATTAAAATGAATGTTCTGCCAAAGTTTCTTTTTTTGTTTCAAATGTTACCTATTTTAAAGAATGAACTTAACTTAAATGAATGGCAGAAAGGTATTAACAAATTTATTTGGGCAGGGAAGAAACCAAGGGTCAAACTTAAAATTATGCAAGATTTCCGTGAGAGAGGTGGACTCAAGGTACCAAATTTGAAATTGTATTATGATGCGGTGGTACTAACATTGATTAGTGATTGGGTGAATTTAACAAATATAGAAATACTCCATTTGGAAGGTTGGGATTTACTTTTTGGATGGCATGCCTATTTAATTTTTAATAAAAAAATGGACCGGGGTTTTTAAATCTCATATTATAAGAATTTCTTTGCTTAGGGTGTGGAGGAAATATTATAGAAGTGATTTTAAAATACCATTATGGGCCATACCTTGGCATGCGATAGAGGGAATAAAGAAAGGAGTCAAGATGGATACGGTTTCTTATATACAACTACTTAGATGGGATGGTCAAAATTGGCAGTTAAAATCTTTGGAAGATTTTAACACATGAAAATTTTACTTATTCATGGTTTCAATATAGACAAATAGTGGATAGATGGAAGACGGATTGTAATATGGGATGGCTTAGAGAAGATGAAAATCTTATCAAACAAGTAAGGGATCAAAGACCAACCCATATTAAGAGGGTTTATGGGGTTTTAGAATCTGAATTAATTAAAGATTGTATGATTAAATGGGCACAAAATATCGGTGAATCAATTTCACTGGATACTTGGGAACTCATTTGGGTGAGGAATGTTAAATTCACACAAGCACAGAACTTAAGAGAGAATTTTTATAAAATGTTTTACAGATGGCACCTTGATCCAAAGAAAACGTCCATTATGTTCCCTGATCTACAGCCTAAATGTTGGAGATGTGGTTGTTTGGATGCTACTTATTTTCATATTTGGTGGTCGTGTAAAAATATAAAAGCCTTTTGGATTAAGATATGGTGGAATATTCAAAGAATTTTTAGAAGGAGAGTAAAATTTACCCCGCAATTATTTTTATTAGGTATTATTACTGACTGTGATGCTAAGGAAGTTATACTGATGTTAAATTTGATTACAGCCGCTAGGCTGTTAGTTGGACAATATTGGAAGAAGGATTCTTTGCCTACTTTTCAAGAGTGGTTTTATAAAGTTTCTTATTTGGCGGAAATGGCAAAGATTTCGGCTTTCTTAAAGGAGCAATCTCAAGAGAAATTTTTTATTGTATGGGAAAAATGGATAAATTTTATACAATATAATTTGGATATGGAAAAATATCATTTAGCTTTCTTATAATTTGTATAGATTGTTTTTTCTTTTCTTTTTCCGTTTCTTGTTTTTTCTTTTTTATCTTTTTTATCTTTTTTTTCTCTTTTTCTCTCTCTTTCCTTTCTTTTTTTTTCTTTTTTAACTATTTTTTTATTAATGTTTATATATATTTTATTATTATAAGATGTAAAATTTGTTTAGATATTTTAAAATTTTAGATAAGCCTATATTCAGTTCTGGGAAGTTCGGGGAGGGGGGAGGGAGGGGTGGGCTTGGGAGGGATGGGGTGAGGGTTGATTTTTTTTTGGTTCTATATTTGTAAAACTTTTAAAAATTTTCAATAAAAAAAAAAAACAGCTTGGTATACAGCAAACTGCAACAGACACCTGCAAAGTGACCAAGGCAGGAACAAATGCAATTGGCACACAGGTTGAACTTCTTCAAAGGTCTTTCTGGCCTCAGCTTCTCACCATTCCTCAAATTAATAGAGGCAAAATCCAGCTATTTATGCAACATCCTAACCAGGAAAAGATTTTCATCCTCAGAGGAGATCTTGCCACAAAGATGCACTAACCTGTTACCTCTACCTGGACTGTGACATCATAGAATCGATGATTGACCGAGCCAGGGTTGATCCAGACATAATATTTCATGGCATCCTTCATCTCTACCGGATTGATGCTGAGGGTACAGTTGCCCATTTGCAGATTGCCCACTATTTCCGTTCGTCCCTGGTAGTCTGGTAGGACATTGTTTGGTGATCTGCTGTTGTAGACTTCAGGGTAGCTCCAGAAATGGTACTGGTACCAAACTACACTGCTTTTCCAAGAATCCCATGAATCTGGGAAGGTGAAGGAACATGGGATGACCACACAGGATCCTTTTAGGGCTTGGATGGTGCTGGGCAGGGTGGAACTCCAGGTTGCAGAGACAGGGCTGTCAAAGAGAACTGGAGAAAAGTTGGGGAGGGGAGGTTAAAAAAAGGAGAGGGGTTTCAACTGGAGCTAAGATACCCCTTGGCCCTTGAAGAACATCCCTCACCCTCTGAAGGGAACCAACTGTGATGAACCTTAGTTCTTCTGATTTTAGAGAAGTTGGGGAAAGTGAGATGCACAGCAAAGGAAGCATCCTGATGGAACAGATGGAACATCTATCTAGTCCAGTGTTTCTCAACCTTGACAATTTTAAGGCATGTGGACTTCAATTCCCAGAATTCCACAGTCAGCAATGCTGGCTGTGGAATTCTGGAAGTTGAAGTCCACATGCCTTAAAATTGTCAAGGTTGAGAAACACTGATCTAGTCCACCATTTGGTTGACAGAATTGTCAAGTCACTGCCTATGGAACCCTTCAAGCAGGACCTAAACATCATGGCCACTTACGTTGTCCAGAAGAGCACTTTGTCCTGATGCTTTATTATAGAACTTACCTAGGAGGAATGTCAGAGGCAGATATTCTCTGGACAGTTTCATGCTGCAAAGTCTCTTTGGAGTTACAACCCGGAGATTGCCTCAAGGGTGGGGAACAGCAACTCCTTGTTCTGGTCTTCTCTGTCATGCACAATCAAACTCTCCAATGGAAAAATTGATTGGAAGAGAAAGAGTGGAAAAGCTGAAGGAGATGAATCAGAAACCAAAGTTGAGACTTTAGTAGACGGTTATTTTAAATGTTGGTCATGGCCAAATACTGAGGGGGAAAAAAACACATTCTATGCATTCTGAAAGACATTGTGATAGATGAAAAAAAAAATTCTGCTGTCTGTAAATGTTATAGCCTATGAAGCTTGAACCACCAACAGAAGGACTAACTCTTCACTTAGGGAGGATGGGCTTGGGTAGAATAAGCTGTGTCTGTGGGATTTCTGCCATATCAAGCATGTTGAAAGCCTCCATCATCTCTGCCGTATTAAAAAAAAAAAGGGTCTCCTTTCACTTTTGTAGCTTAAACATATGGTAGTGTTGAAACACCAGACTCAAGCTCCTGGCAGAGGTTCTTCTAATCCAGTGTTTCTCAACCCTGACAATTTTAAGGCATGTGGACTTCAGCTCCCAGAATTCCACAGCCAGCATTGGAACTCCGATGAAGGTATGCCCAGAAAATAGGCTGAGTTGACTTTACATTTTTATCTGGGGGGGGGGAAGTTTTGTGTGGTTTTTATTTCAGAGGCAGAGACTTATATGTAGCAGTTACTTTCCTCTCAGTTCCTTAGTCTGTGATAGTCTAGTCTCCTGCCATATCCACCGCGTATCCCTCATTTACGTACCTGTATATCACAGGTTTTACTGAAGAGAAAGCTTCACCTTATGAAAAGGTTTCTATTTTCAGTTGCTACAAATAGCCACCAACTTCCAGCCTGCAGTGCAGGGGTAAGGTTTCCCTCTCCTACTGAGATTCAGTTGATTTTTCATCTCCTCTAGCCTGAGAACATTGACCTGATGTGTCATTTCAGTCCACATCATCCATAACTCTTTTGACCATCACTGTTTAAAACAGTGGTTCTCAACCTGTGGGTCGGGACCCCATTTGGGGTCGAATGACCATTTCACGGGGGTCGCCAAACCACGCTGTCCGCCATTTTTTTTCCTTTTCCCTAGCTGTCCTACTCCCTCTTATTGGTGGCCACACCCACTTGGGGGTCACCACAACATGGGGAACTGTATTATGGGGTCACGGCATTAGAAAGGTTGAGAACCACTGGTTTAAAACAAGGGGACTGAAGTATCAACCGGGATAAACATGGCCACCAAAAACAGGTTGATGACCACTACATAACCCCCAATTTTGGCGGATGATTTTGTAAGTTATGTTTGCTTCATCGGTTTGCTCGTGATCCTACTGCCGTAGTGCTAACCTTGATATGTTG